>NC_136917.1:24243104-26987104 GCF_949752795.1 Hyperoodon ampullatus
ACCCCACGCCCCTGCTGCAGAGGAGCTGTGCCCTCCCTACCTGTGCCCCGGAAGGGGCCCTGGAGGCAGATGATGGGCCCTGCGGCACAGGTGGGAACCTTCTGGGGCCTGCGGTGGTGCGGCCAGCAGACTTTGACACCACCTCCGCTTCCCCTGAGCAATCATTAACCCTGAGAGAGACCACACCTCCTGGGATGGGAAGGACTCCTCAGGAGGCCCGGACCACAGCTGAGGAGAGGGCAGGAGGGCAGGATCAAGGTGACAGTGCCTGTGCTCCCAGGCCTGGAGGCCTAGGTCACAGGAGCCAGGGTCTGGCAGAACCGAGCCCAGAGAATGTGGGAACCAGGCCCAGCCCTGGGGCAGGTGGGAGGCGGGGACGGTGAGCCCTCCATCGCTTCCTTGCTACAAGAGTCTTCCGTGGCAGAGGACCTGTGAGGAAGGTGAGAAAGGCAGTAGGTCAGGGAAGGGAACTAGTAAAATAGTGTAATAATCAAACACGAGGTCTTCACTGAGGAGTGAAGGCAACCTTGATTGTTCCCCCCCTTTGAAGCCCTCAGAGGGTATCTACCCCCCCACCCAGGAGCTCATCCACCCTCAGGCTGGCTTTAAATATCTTCCCAGAGCCCACGGCCTCCCAGCAGAGGCCGAACCCCCAACACCTCCTCCAGTTTCAGGCCCAACCATCCCCGTGTTGACATAGGAGAAAGGGGATCTCAAGTTCTTGGGGCTGGGAGGCCTGGGGAAGTCACTGCCCCTCTCTGAGCCACGTTGCCTGTGTCTGGACCATGGGGCACTGGGTCCTCCCGCACCAGGGGCCGGTGAGGGTGGCCAGGGAGACACCCAGCCCAGGATGGGCACTCAGTGAGGCCTGGAACAACCAAAAGAGATCATGAGATGCAAATACACTCTCAGCTCCAGGGAAGTCCTAGGGGAGGATGTCCTTGTGCCTCCTGAGTGGAGTTGGAGTCGGCATTTATTGAGCACCTATGGTGTGCTTTACCTCATGGTCTCTCTGATGGCTGACATTGCCCAGGAGAGGCAGGTTCCATTATAACCATGCCTACGCTACAGAGAAGTGTCATGGGGCTCAGAGAGGGGAAGTGACCGTAAGCCAGGAACCAACTCTGACCACAACACCAAGGCCCTGCAATGAGGGAAGAGTCCTCCTTGCTCACCTCAGCCCTCCCCATTTCTCCTCACCCAGTGGGGCCTCCTCCACACTTCCTCCTGCCCACCCCCTGTTCTGGCCACCTAGCAGCTCTCCTCGCTTCCCTGGTAACAACACCCAGTTTTCCTTTGGGGAACTTCCTCACCCCTCCTTCTCCTTACCCCATGGGGTGCATGTGATGAGCCCTGACCAGTCCGGCACAGCATCCCCCTGGCCAGAACTGCTGGTTTGAGTTTGGGCATGTGACCAAAGCTGGGTCAGTTAGAACCAGTGGGACTCAAATAAAGGACTTTTGTTGGAACTGCTGAGAATGAGAACCTCGTTGCTCCCCACTGGGATGTCCAAGCTGTGAGAAAGTGACTTCCAACAGCTGTCTGTCTTACTACCATGAGGGAAAGATCTACAGAGAAATAATCCAAGACTGAGTAAAGCAGAGCTGAGAAATGGAGACACGTGGACTTCTGAAGACTTTGTGTGAGCCCCTAGATGTAGCCACACCTGAAGCCATCACCACCAGACTCTTCCATTATTGAAACAATACATTCATTTTTTTTGCTAGGTCTGGTTGAATTAGTCTGTCCTGACTACAATGCCCCTCAGGCAGGAAGTTCCTCATCCCTATACCACCCCACCCAGATCCTAAGGTTGGGGCACAGAGTTAGGGTAAGAGAGGCCAGAGTTTGAACTTGGCTTGGCCATCTCCCTGTTAAGCCTCCTGGAGTCCCCACTTCTCCCTGTAGCATGATATTGGACATCTTCATTCATAACTTAGAGAAAATAATATTCCTTACTTCACAGGATTCTTGTAAGGATAAAACCAGATCACTGAGATACTGTTCCTGGCATGGGGACTGGCACATAGCAAGGACAACACCCACCAATTGTTTGAGCTCCCAGGGCATTGAATCCATAGCTTGCTCAGGACACATGCCCACTGTCTTGTCATCATCCTGGGTGGCCCTCTCCTCATGGCGGGTACCACACCTGACTTACACTCAATAGATATATGTATCAGGTAGTTACAATATGCCAGGCACTTTAAAAGAATGTTTGTTTCCTAAACCTTCAATTTTAAAACAGATTATCAAAATATATATGCTGCGTGTATACCCGTGTTCATAGCAGCGTTATTCACAATAGCTAAAATGTGGAAGCAACCCAAACATCCACTGACGGATGGATGAGCAAAATGTGGTCTATACACACAATAGAATATTAGTCAGCCTTAAAAAGGAAGGGAATTTTGACACATGCTACAAATGCTATAAATGAACCTCATTACACTAAGTGAAACAAGTCAGTCACAAAAAGACAAAAATTGATTCCACTTATGGGAGCTACTTAGAGTAGTCAAAATTATAGGTAGAAAGGAAAATGGTAGTTACCAGGGGCTGGGGGAGGGAGGAATGGGGAGTAATTATTTAATGGATACAGACTTTCAGTTTTGCAAGATGAAATAAGTTCTGGAGACAGATGGCAGAGATGTTTGCACAGCAATATGAGTGTACTTAATACCACTGAACTGTACATTTGAAAATGGTTAAGATGGTAAATTTTATGTTATATATTTTACCACTATTTTTTAAAATTAGAAAAATTATGTGCTACAACAAGCTTAAAAAGTGAAGAAACCTGGATGAAAGGAAAACAAATGAGAAAAATGAGGAAAATTTAAGCCTGAGTAGAGTCCATAACATATTTAAATATTTGCCTTGAAGTTCTCGATAAATGTCAGAGGTGGGCCATGAATTAGGTTCTGAGCTTCCCAGCAGGCAAGGCAAAGAGGGAAACAGGATCTGGGATCCATTAAGTTCAGCATCCTTGCAACAGAGACCGGGGGTGGGAGAGAGAGAGAGGAATCACGAGCCAGGATCTGGGAGCTATGGTGCAATTCCTAACACCTAAGGGGTGTTTCCTCTTGTGTGTCTCCAAGGAAAGGATGCTGCAGGAGGTTGGATGGCACTTGACATGGCTATTATAACGTAGCTGTCAAGAGATCAGGTTCAGGTTTGGGTCTGGGTTCAATTGTAGTGAGGCAAGTTACAGAATCTCTCTAAGCCTCAATTTCCTCATCTGTAAATTATGGGTTATGTATGAAACCTACCTCAGAAGGTGGTGGTAAGGATGAAATGAAGTCATGCACTTAAAGTCCCGAGCACAGTGACTAACACAGAGTGAAGGCTCATGGAATATTAGCTTTGTAGAGGTGTGGTGGGATCACTGGTGGCTTAACTGCTAGGCGGAGAGGTAGGCAACACTGCCCAAAGCTCCAGGCTCCAGGCCCACTGCAGACCAAGGGAGCTAGCCTGGTCTCTCTGCCCAGGACCGGGTAGGGCAGACCCCAACCTAAGGCCCTGCTCTCCCTCCCTGCTCTGACCGCTGGGGCCAACAGCTCTAGATCACTGCTCCAACGCCCACAGAGCATGTCCTGGCCTGCCCAGACCTTTGGTCAGTGTGTGGATGAGCCAGGTGTGGCCAGATGGTGCCATAACCATCTCAAGGGGCACGTGTCTGCCTGCCACAGGGCGGCCTGAAAAGCTCACTGGGCTCTGGGCTGTGATGATCCAGGTCTGAGTCACAGATCCAGACCCAGAGTCAGTTTTGGGTACTGGCAGACAGCCAGGCACACAGTAGGGCTAAGAGGCCAGAATGTGGACTCAGATGACGTGGGTCCTAATCATCTCCCTACCGCTTACCCACTGGGAACTTGGGCAAGGGAGTTCATCTCCCTGACCCTCAAAGTCCTCATCTGTAAAATGGGCACAACAGCAGAAACCAACTCATAGGTTTGTTATAAAGATGAAGCAGGTAACATGGTAAAGCACCAGCACAGGGCAAGTGATAAAGAGGTGTGCACCTGAGGTAGCAATTCAGACACACATCAGGGATCCTTCGTAGCCACTGTCTCAGGGGTGTGGTTTTTTAAAGTTTTGATCAGAAAAACTTCTCATTGCTTGTCTTTGCTGGCAACCTACTGTGTGCACTCACTATGTGCTCAGAAATTGACCAAGCTGAAATCAAGTCCTCACTTGCCCTCTGACCAGCTGTATGATGTCCGACAAGTCACTCACCTCTGAGCTGCCACCTCTTCATCAGCAACATGGAGGCACCACCCCTCCCCCACAGCGTGCAGCTTCAGAGGTGACCTGGAGAGCCTGGGCTGAGTGTGGCTCTTTTTTGTGCATGTGTCTGATCCCTCCTCAACCTTCCAGTCATCCCTCCCTGTTGCACACGGCTTTGCAGAGTAAAAGTTTCTTTCATCGCTCTGTCTTACAGCTGAGGGACCAGCCCAAGAGGAGCCCCTTGGTGTCAGAGACTCACAACCTCCCACCTTAGAAAGAACTTGGGGACCTAAAAGACCAACTCCTCACCTCCCCCCAGACCACTAAGCCCCTTCCCAGGGCACACAGTCCCTCTAAAGAACCCCTTCCAAGGGGCTGTTCTGCCGCGGCTTGCACACCTCCAGTGATGGGGAGCTCACCTCATCCCACGACCTCCAGTCCATGGTCACAACTGTATTTGTTTTATTGAGTTGAGAGCTGCCCGGCCACTTCCACGGGGCTGGACTTTCGGGAGCATCAGGCCCCACTTCCCCACTCTGCTCTGGGACAACTCCCCCAGGGCCTTCCCTTGGGCTTTTCCCATCACTCCCCACCACCACCATCCCAGGCCCGCGTTGCGGCCAGGCAGACCTGGGTTCCCGTTCCAGCTCTGTCCCTTCCTGGCTGTGTGCCCTAGGGCAAACCACTCTCCACTTCTGAGCCTCAGTTTCCACATCAGGAAAATAGGGGGAAGTGAAATAACATGTGCTTGTTTTCTGTCAGTCCAATTCATGGAGCTCTGAAATGGAACAGGCCTCTGAGCCCTCTAGAAATGCAACCTGGTGTCACACGGCCCTCCTGGGGCCCCCTGCCACTTCTGTGTCCATTCAACAGACAGGGGCTTACTGCTCACCTTGGCCAGGCACTGTGCTTGGCGGTGGGCACTGGTGGGGTGGGGACGAGCATCCCTGTCCCCACTGAGGGAGACTCTGTATGAGAGCAGAGTAGCCCAGGCCAAGAGAAAGGAAAGGGAAGCCCAGGCAGATGGAACAGGGTGTCCAAACCCCACTGTGGAAAGAACTGGGCCCTCGGGGGAACTGAAAGACCAAGGTGGCTGGAACTCAGGGGTCATTTGTTCAAAGGATTGGGTTTCAAAAACTACTGTACATTCATACAATGAATTACTAGCCAGCAAGTTAAAAAACAAACACAACAAAACAAAAACAAAAAACCAAAAAACTTACCTGGGCTCATTGCAGTATTATTCACAATAGCCAAGACTTGAAAACAACCTAAGTGTCCAGCAATGGATGAATGGATAAAGAAACTGTGAGATATATATATATATACATATATATATGTATATATATATATACACACACACACAATGGAATATTATTCAGCCATAAAAAGTAAAGAAATCTTGCCATTTGTGACCATATGGATGGTCCTGGAGGGCACCTTGCTGAGTGACATAAGCCAGATAAAGAAAGACAAGCACTGCATGATCTCACTTATGTGTAGACCTTTTTTTTTTTTTTTAAAGTCAAATACATAGAAACAGGTTGTAGAATGGTGTTCGCCAGGAGCTGTGGGCTGTGGGAAACTGGGAGGTGTTGCTCAAAAGACACAAATTTTCAGTTATAAGATGAGTAAGTTCTGGGGATCTAATGTACAGCCAGGTGACTATAGTTAACAGTACTGTATCTACCTTTTTTTCTTAAATAAATTTATTTATTTTTATTTATTTATTTTTGGCTGTGTTTGGTCTTCGTTGCTGCATGCGGGCTTTCTCTAGTTGTGGCAAGCGGGGGGCACTCTTCGCCATGGTGCATGGGCTTCTCATTGCGGTGGCCTCTCTTGTTGTGGAGCACCAGCTCTAGGCACAAAGGCTTCAGTAGTTGTGGCACATGAGCTTAGTCGCTCCATGGCATGTGGGATCTTCATGGACCAGGTCTCAAACCCGTATCCCCTGCATTGTCAGGTGGATTCTCAACCTCTGGGCCACCAGGGAAGCCCTGGATCTATCTTATACTTGAAAGTCGCTATGAGAGTAGACCTTTAATGTTCTCACTAAAACAACAACAAAATGGCAACTGTGTAGGTGAAGGATGTGTTAACTAACCTTATCTTGAGAAACATTTTGCAATACATACATGTATCAAATAATATTGTACACCTTAAACTTACGCAATGTTATATGTCACTTAGATCTCAATAAAGCTGGGGGCAAAAAAAGGACAGACTACTGATACACACCACAGGTTGGATCTCAAAAAACATGATGCAGAATGAAAGAAGGCAGTATTTATACAGTCAGCCATTCCATTGACATGAAGTTCTAAACATGAAAAACAAATCTATAGTGATAGGAAACAGATCGATAGTTATGACCGGAGTAAATTGACTCGACGGGGGTGAAAGGAAACTTTCTGGAGTGATGAAAAATTTCTAGATCTTGATTGGATTTTAGTTATACAGAGGTATAAATTTATGAAGAATGCACTAAGCTATACATGTAAGATTTGTTTATTTTACTGTAGAGTTACAAAGTATACCCCAAATTAGGCTTTAATGTAGTTCTGATTTAAAAAGAAAAAAACACAAACACAAACAAACAAACAAATAAACTTGTTTGTTAAAGGATGAACCAGAGGGGGTAGAAAGCAGGCTCTGAATGTCCCGCCTGAGCAGAAATCCTGAGCCCTGTTGCTTCCTAGCAAAATCCCTTAGCTGGCTATGTCTCGGTTTCAAATCTATAAAACAGGGACAATAATAATATTCCCTCACTGGGTTGCTGGACTTTATGGACCAACTAAGTTAATTCATTTTAAGCACTTAGAATATTGTTCGGCACGTGGGAAGAGCTCAACAAATGCAAGCTTTAAAAAACAAATCGGCCCTCTGCAGAGGTGCCAAGTCCTGGGCTGAGAAAAGGGGGCCTCCTGAGGACAGCCTCTGAGAGGTGAGGACTTCAGGGACTACAACTCCCGGAACGACCCAGCCAGAGCGGGGCGCGCTGGAAGTTGTAGTCCTCGCCGGCTAACTATACCCAAGGATGCAGGCGGCGGGGATCCCCTCTGGGAATGCGGATGCCCGGCCTGAGCAGGTATCAGCCACGCTCTGGTCCAGGCTAGCTCTAGCCATGGGCATACGCTTTCTCTTATCACTAGTCTCCCTACCGCCCAAAGGCGGTATCATCGCTCACATTTCACAGACGAAGAAACTGAAGCTCAGAGAACGACACAAAAGGAGGAACCAAGAACTGCTGACCCCATAGTCTTTGCTCTTTGTATATCGATCCTTGACACATACACACACACACACACCCCACACACAATTCCGAGGCTGAGGGAGGGGAACAAACTGTCCGCAAAGGGAAGGTTCTTTGAACGACCACGGAGTCGTATTATCTTTCCTATTTAGTCACTCGCCAAGGGCACACAGTAGTAAGGGGTCGGCTGGGAGGCCAGGCCCTGGACTCTTTGCCCTTGCGCGCCCTTTGCCGCCGGACACTGGGTGGGCGTGGCCGAAACACGCTCCTCCTCCTCCCACCCTCCGCTCCCGCGCGCTTGGTGCAGTCCAGGTACTTCCATACGCGCGCGGGAGGGAGGGTGAAGCTGCGTAGCCGGCGTGGAACCCGCGCGCGCGTGCGCGCGCCCGGGCAAAGAGGTTCGTGGACGGTTCAACTGGCTGGGGCCAGAGGGGGGGCCGCGGCAGGCGGCGCGAACCGCAGCTGGACCGGAACCCCCGGCTGCAGCGGGAGCGACGCGCCGGCCTCCCGGTGGGGGTGGAGCCCCGCCGCGGCCCCAGGTAACGCCCGGCCTGGACCCTGCGCCTTGCGCCCCAGGCGCGGGGCCAGAGAGACGGAGCGATAGGGGGCGGCCGCGGGCTGGCAGTGTAGCACAGGGACTTCCAGCGAGGCCGCTGCCTGCGTCCTCAGGGCCGGAGCTCGCTGTCCCGGGACCCGGAGCCAGAGCTGCTCCACCCGGTAGGTCTAAGAGCCCCAGTACGGGGAGGCCCTGGGAACTACGAGTCCCAGCGTGCCCTGCGCCCCACTCGTGGCCCGATCGCAACCCCTGGCGAGTGTCGGCTTCGGCTGGGCCCCAGGCGTCCGGGACAGAGCTGCAGTCCTTTGGCCTCTTCACGGCTGTCCCAAACACTTTACCAGCGCTCCTTGTCCCAGGCGCTGGGGATCCAGAACGACCCGAGCCCTGCCCTGGGGCGGCTGCGGGTCCGGTGAACAGACCGCCGCGCGCCAGCGGCTTGGTTACTGCTTTGAGGGCGTAGGAAGGCGGGGGCTCCAGAGGGTCTGTGTCTTGTCCAAGGTCACACACCTTCTGTTGCCTGAGGGCTATTAAGCCCGAGTCGAGATGGTGTCGGGGGCAGGAAGGCGACGTGGGTGTAGGAAACTGGCCTTGGATAGAGGGAAAATGGGGAATTTGGCTGGACTCATCTCTCCCTGGGTCTACCAGGCACCCCCACTCTTAGAGCCCCCGATTTTCATCACCGGATGATGTGGTGACGGTACCTGCTCCTTCCTCTGCAGACCCTGCGGGTTCCAGCGGTGAGAGCTACAGCGGGGAGGTAGTCAGAAAGGGGAGCCCCTCCCAACGCCCTACCCTCAAAGCTCACACATTCAAGCGCAGACCCAGGCCCAGAAAGCCAGGCAGGTACCGCCGAAGATGCACACACACGTGAGAGCCACTATTGACTCATTGAGGTAGGTATAATCACCCCCATTTTACACCTGGACAAACTGTGAGCCTCATAGAGGTGGTGACTTCCTCAAGGTCACCAAGCTGATAAAAGGCAGAGCCAGGGTCCAAGCCTTGGTGGGCTGGCTTCAGAGGCTCTGTATTTAACCATCAGTGTATGCCTGCCCCCTCAGTAGCCTATAGGAGATGAACAGCAGTGCTACACACACTAAGTGCTCAGTAAATGTCATCTGTCATTAGTGTTGTCATCATCCTGGTTTTACAGATGAGACTGAGGAAGAGTGAGACCACATAAGTGACCAAGTCTCAAAGCTGGAGCCAGAGTGCTGCAGCCCTGAACCCAGACCTGGGAACACCTTTTACAGACACTCTGCCCTCCCCCATATGCACAAACAGCCTCTGCTTTTTAGGGGAGACAAAGCTTGGGGCTCAGGTGTGTTCAGGCCTGCCCTGAGCAGAGAGGACTTGGCAGGGGGCCTGTCAACCCCCAGCCTGGAGTGTGAGGCTCAAGTCTGATGACCTGGGGTAGCAGGGAGGTCTGTGTCCTGAGCTGGCTTTACCAGGCTGTGTTGTGTGTCCCTGGATGGTCCCTCAATCTCTGTGTTCTGCCAGCTCCACTTGGGAAGGCCCTGCATCTGGAGGAGAGTTTGAGGGGTCTTAGAATAAAGGAGTGGAGTACTTTCTGATCCTGATGGAGGGAAGGAGGCAGCCAGCTGTCCAGGTCTTAGGTAGGCAGATGGAGCCAGGGGAGGGCCCCAGCAGGAACCCATGACCCTGCCTTCTTCCTGCCTGCACAGAATCCACCCCATCTCCTGCAGAGGACGCCTGGGAGTGGAAGCTGGATTGTAGCATCCAGTACTTTGCACTCGAGGGACCAGGATTCAAATCCCTCTCTGCCACTCTTCCACTCTGGGATCTGGAGAGTCTCTTGCCCCAGGACATCTGTGCTTTTGATTATTGAGCAACACTTGGGGACCCTGTGTTGGCATTTGCGTTGCATGCACCAAACTTAATGTTCGTTTAAAATGTGATCCCAGGTTTGCCCCTTGATGGCTGTGTGACGGTGGGTGAATCATATCCTCTCTTGCCCAAGCTTCTTGGAGCAAACACTGGTACCTAGCTCTTAGGTCATTGGGAGGACCAATGAGATGATCAGGGTAGGACTTGCCCAGATCATGCAGAAGACTCTAGAACCCTGATTTCTCCACAGAGCTTCGAGGCAGATGCCTGGGCAAGAGTGAACCACCCCCACCTGGGCCACACTTCTGGGATCTGTGGCAAGGGGAGTCATTTCCTTAGCCACTTTCCTCATCTGTGTAAGGTGAAAGTAACAGAAACTGCCTTCAAGGGAGTGGGGGTGGGGTGATAAGAATGGGGCACAGAGTAGGTATGCAGGCCCTTGGGCCCACGTTGGGGTTCCAAAGCATAAGACTTGTCAGTGAACCTGAGAGGAAAGTCCAGACTTCTGGCTTCTCTGGGAAATCTGGTAAAATTGAGCCTCCTTCCCTCTTGCTCCAGAGTGATTCTGCATGCACCCAGCAAGGTTTTTCAGAGGGAGATGTGTCATTGGCCTCCGGTCCTGGGGGGAGCCCAGAGGTCTGTGGGAATTTACTGAGGGCCTCCCAGGGGCGTAAACCAGAGGGTCATGCATGAGAGAACGCAGGGCAAGGATCTCCTGGCCCTGAAGCATCAGGGGCAAGGAAGGGCAATACAGAGTCCCTTCCTTGGGCATCCAAGGAAGTGTGAGCCAGGCCCTGCTGCGGGTAGAGAGAGCAGTCCCATGGAGATACCTTCTGCCATCCTGATGTGGTGTGATAATAGTCATGCCGTATATTGAAGAAGCCAGGAGATGGTCAGGAGAGGCTCCGAGGAGGCAGCCTTTGAGCTGAGCCCCAAAGGTTGAGCAGGGTTTGGCCAGAGGTGAGTAGGGGTGTTGAGGACATTTTAGACTGAGAGAATGGCACAGTCAGAGGCTTGGTGGCTTCAAAGGAGTAACTGGATTGTGGAGTAGTTACTGGAGTCGCTTTCTGAGGGTGGGGAGTGGTAAAGGATTTTCACATTGTGGCCTCGGGCAAGTCACTTCACCTCCTTGAGCCTCAGATCCTCAACCATAAAATGAGACTGGTTACCCCTGTGGTGTCTGCCTCTCAGTGAAGGCTGAATGTCAGTGCAGTTAAAAATGCTGAATCCTCTTCCGCCAGGAGGAGATTATTTATTTATTTATTTATCTTTGGCTGCGTTGGGTCTTCGCTGCTGCGCACGGGCTTTCTCTAGTTGCAGTGAGCGGGGGCTACTTTTCGTTGCAGTGCGTGGGCTTCTCGTTGCAGTGGCTTCTCTTGTTGCAGAGCACAGGCTCTAGGCGCGCCGGCTTTGGTAGTTGTGGCGCACGGGCTGTAGAGCACAGGCTCAGTAGTTGTGGCGCACGGGCTTCGTTGCTCCACGGCATGTGGGATCTTCCCGGACCAGGGCTTGAACCCGTGTCCCCTGCTTTGGCAGGTGGATTCTTAACCACTGTGCCACCAGGGAAGCCCAGGAGGAGATTATTGAGTGAGACACGAAGCAATCATGACAGGGTTGTGTGCAAATTAAATGGCATGAAGTGAAGGTCAGGGTGTATGTAGGCCTGAGTTCAGAGACAGAGGAGCTCAGTACAAGCTAGAGGCTAGAGACTTCCCAGCTTCCTATAAGAGGTGAAATGGGAGCAGAGCCTCAAGGGACAAAGAGGAATGGATTGGTAGAAAGGAAGAGAGAGGGCATCTCAGGCAGGGAAGGCCAGAGGGAGCACTGCCATGGTCGTGGGAGAGAGGCTGGGGAGAGGTGAGCCTGAAAAGTTTGGTAAGGGGGGCTTCCCTGGTGGCGCCGTGGTTGAGAGTCCGCCTGCCGATGCAGGGGACGCGGGTTCGTGCCCCGGTCCGGGAAGATCCCACATGCCGCGGAGCGGCTGGGCCGAGCCATGGTCGCTGAGCCTGCGCATCTGGAGCCTGTGCTCCGCAACGGGAGAGGCCACAGCAGTGAGAGGCCCGCGTACCGCAAAAAAAAAAAAAAAAAAAACGACTTTGGTAAGGGAAGCTTGTCTTGTTAAACACAGCCCTGAAAGCCAGGCATTAGGGAGCCATTGCAGGTTCTATCCCTACACAGGCAAGCAGGGGGGTGGTCTTAACAATGTAGGCACTTTGAATGTGGGAAGGATTTTCTCATTGCTCTTACAGAGTGAGAAAAATAAAAAGGTTGGAAGGGATTTAGGAGAAGGGAGAGTTGCTGATAAGGAGATGGTTAGAGAAACGCAACCCCATTTATTCTCATGCACACGTAGTTTAACTATGATGGATAGAGTTTGGCATTCCAGGTAACATCTGTAGCACTGCATCATGAATTTGATCTTCTGTCCTTAGAGATATGCAAACAGCGAGTGGGTACCATTTTCAGTCATTGTGTTGCTGGCCGCCATCCACATTGTGGTGTCAGATTGTTGCTGGTCTAAACAACACTTGGATAAGCATGTCTGTTCCCCAGCTTCCTTCTGGATTGTTTCCACTGGATACCCTTTCCAAAGGGGGATTTCTGACTCTAAAGGAACACAAGTTTTTTATGGCTTAAAATATTTAAAACATGCTCTTTCACAGTAATTTTCTTTAGAATTTTCAGTAGGTTATACTGTATAGAGTTTGTTTTGTTGTTGTTTTGTTTTTAAGGAGCAAATGTACAAAAGCGTATACAATAAAAAGTCTATCCTGACCCAGTGCTCTCCCCCAGCTCCCCCTGAGGACAGTTATTAATCAGTCTCCTGTATATCCTTCCAGAAATATTCTATATACAGATACTGTATATATCCAATTTTTAAAAACATTGATACTGTTATACTCTGTTCAGAATCTTTCTTTCAGTTTTTAAATTTTGGATTATGAAATATACCAAAGAAGCATAGAAAATCACACACACACCCCCCAGCAACCCCACCACACAGGCTTAGCAAATGTTTAACATTTTGTGCTGGTATCTTGTTTAGGGCTGTGCTGGAGGTAGCCCTATGTCAGTGCAGCTGCATACAGAGGAGTCCAGTTATTGATTCTATGCATAATTTATTTGACCTGTTCTCAGCTCCCAGCTTTTTTTTTTTTTTTTTTTTTTTTTTTTGCTATCGATGCAGAGATAATACCCCACTTTGTATAATGTCTGCCTGGGGAGGCATCGAGGCAAAGGGGAACGACGCTCGGCTTTGGCTTGGGTTCAAGTATCTGCTCGGCGCTCTTCCTCGCTGTGTAACCTGGGGTGAATGACACCCTCTTGATTCTCGCTACCCATCTGTAAAATGGGCAGGTTGTAGTAATCCGTCTCATAATTGCTAGGAGGAGTACAGTAGAAAACTAAAGACTTCATTAGGTTTAGTTCCCCAATCCCCCTAAGCAGGGAGCTCTCCAAGGCCTCGCCTAGAGTAATTAGAGCGCGGGATGACTGCTGCTCCAGCTTCAAACTGTTCCCCGCCCTTTTCCCTGGCCACGCTGGGGGCGGGGTGGTTAAATGTCTCTGTAACGTCAACGCGAGCCGGGCCAATCCTCCTTCCCGACAAGCGTTAGCTTATTTGCATGGGTTGCCCATTATTGGCTCGTTGGGCAATCCAGCCCCTCCCAACTTTTTAAAGCCACCGCGCAGTATAAACAAGGAGATGCGAGGCGGCCAGGCCATGATGTCATCGCGGCGCAGTAGCTTTCGGGGCTGACGTCATCTCCGGGGAGGTTGCCGGCCCAGGGCTGTTAGAGCCTTCCTAACCACTCGGACTGGCTTAAGAGCCACTCCTTCCCCGTCGAAGGTCAGGTCCATTGCACTTGTGTCCCAGGCGCCGTCCCGAGGAGGGGACCATGACACAGTAAGTCCGGGCTGCGGCTCTCCCGGCGGGACCCACTTCTCTGGCGGGGAAACTGAGCCTCAGAAGCATGAGTGATTTGTGAGTTTGCATAGCAAGTTAAGAGTTACAGCCAATTTGTCTTGCTTACCGCGGGGTCTCCCATCTTTAGGTCAGACCATGTGGCCCCGCCCCTTTCCTCTGATGGCTGCGGGCACTTTAAGTGAGGAGGTGGGGGCGAGAGGAGGTTTAAAAAAAAAAATCTGCTTTTCAAGATGGCGGCCCACTAATCACGTGCCGAGTCTCGGCGAATGATTGGCTCTTGGCGCCCCCGAGGGGCGGAACTCTTAGCAAGGGGCGGGGCCCTCGAGGGGAGCAGCAGGCTACTGTTTGCCGGAACCTCCCGGCGCGCCCCCGCGAGCCCCCCTCCCGCCCGGCGCGCGACCCCGCTGTTTCGAATGTTGTGAATCAAATGTGGGGTTTGTTACATTCCGCTGCCGCCGCGGACAGTTCTTAAAGGGCCAGTCGCCGGCAGCTGCGCAAACCCGGCCGCGTCCTGCGCCGCCTCCCGCTCCCCGAGGGCCTGGGCCGAGAGACTGACCGCGCGTGGGCATCGCGAGGCAGACGCCCGGCGAACGGACAACAAAGAAAGAGGGGCCCGGAAGGAGCCGGACTGCACCCGGACTGGGGGGGTGGGGAAGGGAGCACATTGTTCCTCAGGGCGGGGGCTCTTAAAGGGTCCAGGCAGCACACTCCCACCCCCCCGCCCCCTGCCCAGCTTGGCCGTCCTAGATCGGGAACAAAGGAGTCAACGTGTGGCCAGGCGGCCGAAGGTGAGTCGGGGCCAGAGCCCCCAGCTCCCGATTTCCGCATCCCTGTAACTCCTGCCCCCGCTTCCCCTGGGACTGAGGGCTGTGATCTAGCTGGCTCTGCAGGAGTTAATTACGGGCAGTCCGGAGGGGGGACGGCGAGGCCTCTAGAATCCGGGACCCCTCCCCACCCCCAGCGCCCCCAAGGCCCGGCCGAGGCACCCTTCTCCAGAGGCAGAGCGCTGCGGTTGGAGAGGAAGGAGCCGCCCCCTCCCCCTGCCGCCGCCACTTCCTTTGTTGTTGCTTTTGTCTCACGCCGAGCACATGGTCCGGGATCCTCGGCTCTTAAAGTCACAGCGCTCTGGCCCGGACGCCGCAGTATGGCCTCCAGCCCCCGATGTCCCTCCGAGCCCGGCACAAAGGAGTGAGAGGGGGACGAGGGAGGCCCCTCTCTGGGCGAGTATCTGTACCACGTCCTCCCCACCCCCGTCCCCAGTCCCAGGGAGGGATGGCTGAGGAAGTTCCCCGAACCCTGCAACCTGCTCCTGGCCCACATTGAGGAGGGGCCTGCTCCTCAGGGACACTGGTTTCCTCCCCCAGTAATGTGACCACCTGGTTTTTTGCGTCTTGCCTCTTGTGGCTTTATTTGGGAGCTCTGGGAAGGAGAGATTTCCACTCCCATTTTACAGTTGTGACAACTGAGGCTCACAGAAGGGAAGATTTCCTTGACCAAGGTCACCCAGGGAGTCTGGGCTGGCCAGCAACTCTTAGCTCGCAGCCTGGTGGTCCTGCTCTCAGCTGCCTCCAGGCACCACAGTTGGGGAGCTCTGCTTTGCCCACCAGTCAGTGCTGGGTCCAACCCGCCTCTTTTTTGAGGGGTGAGAGGGAGGCTTCTCAGCCTCCCTGAGTCTGCTCCTGTTCTCGGGGCCTGACTTGGCTTATCTGCAAAACAGTCCCTGTACCTGCAAACAGCCCCCAGGCCCAAATGATATGTCAGGGTCTCCCTAGACCAGGATGGGGATAGGAAGTAGGGAGTTGGCTGCCTCCTGGGGGAGGGGGTGGATGCAAGGTGCAGTCCCTGCTTCTGGGCAAGATTGGATTTAGGGGCCCTCAAGACCCTTTTACGGAGACCTCACTGAGAGCCCAGCGCAGAGGAGGTGTGGTGAAAGGCAGAGCAGTTAGGTGGTGGCCTTGTTGTTTGACCTTGAGCAAGTTGCTGCTCCAGCTCTGGGCCTTACTTGCTTCTTTCCACAATAGGTCTAGTCAGGATGCCTGAAAGAGAAAGATCTCCTGATCTCCTTTAGGGCCTGCAGTAGAGAATTGGCATTAGGTAATTCTTGAGGTTACTGATGGTAATGAGAGTCAGGGGTTGAGGAAATCTGGGCCTAGGGGGCCAGCCAGGACTAATTCTGTCCTTCTTTGGCTTTGTGGTCTGCAGCAAGTTAGTTTCTTTCTCCTGGTCTCAGTTTCCTCAACTGTGAAGTGGGTGACTTCCCCATGGCCCATCTCTGTCTCCAGTCAAGAACCAGGGTCCCCTCCCTTGCCAGCTGGGAGGGGATATTCCCTGAGGGAGGCATGTTTCCCAGCTGCCTCCTGCAGAGCTTAAAATAGCATCTTTAAGCTGCTTGGCGGGGTGAGAGTGAAGGTCAGCCTGTCATATTTTCTGATAGTGATCATTCACACCTAAGCTTTACAAATCACTGCAGTGGCCTTTGAGCAGTCCTGGGAGGTGATTATTGGGCTATTCCCATTTTACAGATGAATAAACTGAGGCTCAGAGCGGGGAGGCGATGTGCCCGATCCTCAGCCAAGACTCTGGCCAGAAGTCAGGGTATTGTGTGTAAGAATGCAAGGGTCAACACTGTCATCTTTAGCACCATCAGTCACAGCTAGAGGCCTTCTGTCTGGTGGTTGGGTTTCTCGGCTCCTTGCCACTTCCTTTCCTGAGGTGTGGGTGTCCTTGAAGAGGCTGGCCAGAGCATATTCCCATGGGGCCTAGGCCTCTGTGATTCTGCACCCCTGAGCCTTGACACTGCCCGGACTTCAGCAAGACAGCCTGGCACAAGAGGAGCAGTTGAGGGCTTCCTTGGTGGCGCAGTGGTTGAGAGTCCGCCTGCCGATGCAGGGGACACGGGTTCGTGCCCCGGTCCGGGAAGATCCCACATGCCGCGGAGCGGCTGGGCCTGTGAGCCATGGCCGCTGAGCCTGTGTGTCCGGAGCCTGTGCTCCGCAACAGGAGAGGCCACAACAGTGAGAGGCCCGCGTACCGCAAAAAAAAAAAAAAAAAAAAAAAGAGGAGCAGTTGAGACCACTGCCATGTCCCAGTGCACTCACAGCTCCAACTGACTGGCCTTGGACCTCACTTCTCTGAGCCTCAGCATGCATACTTCTGAGGGTTGCTATGAGGACTTATCAGGATGGCACATGGGAAGTATTGTAGTTCTTGTTAATACTCCTCATAGGCAGGACTGTGGGCTCCCAGGATCTCTGAGGTCAGTTAGAACAGAGGTTCTCAAGCACCTGCCTGTGCTGTAGAAACTGCTGGGGAATTTAGTAGAAATCTAGGTGCCCTTGTTCCCCAACCCTCCAAAGATTCTGATCCAAAAATCTGGGGTGGGTCAGGAGTCTGTTGTTTCAGTTATTTAGGGGTTTCCTCTGAGTCTCTTTTGGCCTTTGTTTGCTCGGCTGGATTATCAGCAGGAATCAAGGAGGCTGTGTGTGTACACATGAGTGTAAGGATATGCACTTGGCCCACGCTGGGGACTCACGACCCCAGTCACCTGTGGTGGGCAGGCCAGGAATGGGCCTGGGGTGGTCTGGAGAGAAAACTCATGCCCAGAGTGAGGTGGGTCAAGCAGAAATGAGGGCCCAGTGGGACCAGATTTTCTGCTTCCTTCCTCCCCACCCCGACACAACACACTGAAAGGACAGATTTTTTTATGTCCCAGTTTTTAATCATTGGCACTAACTTCACTGCTGCTAGACATGGCCTTAGACCTATGTAATTGGCTCTCCAGTGTGCATTTACCACATCAGGCCTGCCCTGTGCTGGACACAAGCTGGTCACTGGGCCCTGCCCACCCCTCTGCCAAGTGCTGGAGCCCAGGTTGGGTGGGAGAAATGTGAATTTCAGCTCTACTGTGGCTGTGGCCTTGGCCCTGTGCTGTCTTATGAGGTGAAGAGCCTCCCTTTCAGGCTCATTTGGAAAGTCAGGGCCCATGCACGTAAAGCCCAGCACAGAGGAAAGGAACAAGGTGTTGAGGGGACAGTACACCGGTTCCCTAGCTGTGTTAGCAGGGAGGTGACACTTAAAGCTGGGTATGAAGGAAGCATAGGAGTTTTGTTAGATGGAGGCAGGGTTCCCTGTGGCAGGAACAGCCAAAGGCTGGTGCTGTTGGATGCGCCCTTCAGCATTGCAGGGTCTGACAGGTTCCAGAGTTTTCCCTGCCAGGGCCTCATTCCAACCTCTGGAGTTAATGAATGGTCCCCCCAACTTCCCCCACCTGGACCCTAGCTCCTGCCCCGCCCCATTCTCACTCAACTTCCTCCCTTAGGTTTAGGTTCTTGCTTCCTCTTTTTTCTCAGCAAGCCCCACCTCCCACTTGGGGGCTGTGTTGGGTCAGGTTTGCATGCACTCCCCCCACACACAAAGGGCCTGGCTGCACGCCAGACCCACCAGTTCACCAGAGGTTGACTTCCTTAATCGCGTCCTGCCAGAACCCTTGGGCTGGACCCCTTCCCATCAGCATCAGTGTGCAGCAAGAGGCTGGTAGTCAGCCCACCTCCCAGCTTTGACACTTATTGTGAGGCCTTGGGCAAGTCCTTTCGTCTCTGAGCCTCAGTTTTCTCTTCTGCAAAATGAAGCTAACAGTACCTTACTTGAAGAGTAGGTGAAGTCCCATTTGGGTAGGCACTGTGGGAACAGATTATGGGAAGAAAGTATACAGTCAGCCCTCTCTATCCATGGGTTCCACATCCATGGATGTAACCAATTGCAGATTTAAAATACTTAGGGAAAAAAATTCCATAAAGTTGCAAAAAGCAAAACTTGAATTTGTCACTTACATAGCATTTACATCATATTTACATAGCATTTACATTGTATTAGGTATCATAAGTAATGTAGAAATGATTTAAAGTCCATGGGAGGATGTGTGTAGATTATATGCAAATATTATACCATTTTATATAAGGGACTTAAGCATCCTCGGATTTCGGTATCGTGGGGGTCCTAGAACCAATCCCTCGTCGATACTGAGGAACGACTGTACTGTCTTGGCTTGGACTGGGAACCCCGAGGGCAAGAACCAAGTCAGACCCTCTCGCCTGTTACTAGTGGAAGGAGAACGAGGCCCCAGGCCTGTTTGCAATCCATCTTGAGCCAACCAGACAGAAGGGAGGAAGCTGGAGTCCCCTCAGGAGCCCCAGTTACCTAGAGGTCAGAGTTGTAGATCCCCACGCCAGGACAGGTTTTCCTGGAGACCCCACCCTGCGGGAACCTTACCAGAGCCCCCTGGCCTGGAAGCATGCCGGCCAGCCCTCTGAACTTACCCTGAGGCGGACCCTGATCTCATTTCACAGAGCAGGAAACTAAGGCCTGGACTCCCTGCAGGCCAAGCCTGAACCCTAGTGCCAGAGCGCAGCGCTGCCTGGGGAGCCCAGGGTGTGGTGGGCATCAGTGGCCTCTGGAACCAGGCTGCAGAGGTTTGATTCTGTCTCCCCGACCCCTAATGGAGCAAGGGACTGGACTTCTCTGTACCTTAGTTCCTTTGTTGGTTTGCTTCCTAGGGTTGTGAGCCCTGGCCCAGCCCCTCCACCCCTCTGCCTCCCCTGATGCAGCCATGGGTTCTGGCAGTGACTAGGTGGCCGCCCTCTGCCCCTGTGGGTCAGCGGCGATTCTCTGCAGGACCCAGCAGCAGCCCAGGCCAGCTCTGGGGAAGGTAGGAGGGAACCTCCCAGTCCTGTGGAGCCCGGAGCCCCTGGTACTGGAGCTTTCAGCCTGGGCTGGGGCACAGGGGCCAGGGGTGGTAGGGCACAGGGCCCTGAGCTGTCTTCCTTCCCCAGTGGGTAGCGACCTTGGCTTCTCTCCATGCTCTGTGAATGAGCGGCCCCCGTCAGTGCTACTGGGGCTTCCTCTCTGTGGTGCAGCCCTGGCCGTGAGGGCCCCCTGGCCAGCCCACCTACCCAGGATGAGCGCTTACCCTCCCAGCAGCCGCCGACCCGACCAGCATACCTCCCCGTAGAGGAGCGCCGAGCCTCGGCTCCTGCCGGCGGGAGCCCCCGAATGCTGCACCCAGCCTCCCAGCAGAGCCCGTTCATGGTTGATCTCCACGAGCAGGTAAGCAGAACCCCCCTACGCCCACACCCCGCTGCCCCTGGCCTCTGGCGAGCCGGTCTGAGGAGCAGAGGGAGCAAGCCCTGACTTCACCTTCACCAGAGCTGGCCTGGCAGGACTTTGCTTCTCACCTGGGGGCAGCCGAGTGGCCTCCCTACAGTTCCTGGGTCTCTCCTCCTGCAGGTGCACCAGGGACCTGTCCCTCTGTCCTACACAGTCACCACA
Source organism: Hyperoodon ampullatus (assembly GCF_949752795.1). Classification (NCBI taxonomy): domain Eukaryota; kingdom Metazoa; phylum Chordata; class Mammalia; order Artiodactyla; family Ziphiidae; genus Hyperoodon; species Hyperoodon ampullatus. The sequence goes on from NC_136917.1 coordinate 24,263,241, forward strand.
GTGACGACCCAAGGCTTCCCCTTGCCTACAGGCCAACACATCCCTGGCTGCAGCACCCAGCAGCTCCCAGCATGCTCCGTGATGTTCAGCGGGCAGCACTATCCCCTCTGCTGCCTCCCGCCCCCGGTGAGTGAGCGCCTGGGCCTCCTGCCCTGCCCCCAGCTGAAGGCCCCAGGCACAGGCCAGTGTCGGAACTGAGCTGAGCTTACAGCGCCCATCCAGGCTGTCAGTGTCTGCTCGGCTCCAGGCCACAGCCCCATCCAGAACGGCGTACGTGCGTTCACGTCCAGTGGGAGGGCACTTCAGAGTTCAGGGACCTCCCTGCTCCCAGTGCCTGCTTTATGGTTTGGAGTGGTAACTGTGGGCCTTAAGAGCAAGACGTCCTGCCTGGGAGGCCTAGGCCAGGGATGGATGGTCCAGAGGCCTTTGATTGGGACCGCTAGCTGGGTGGAATGGCCCCTGGCCCAGCCACAAGCAGACCCAGCCCAGAGCCCAGAAGAACATTCTCCAGCCTCTGCCCCCTTTCTCAGCAGCTGATCCAGGCATGTACCATGCAGCAGCTCCCTGTGCCCTATCAGGCCTACCCCCACCTTATCTCCAGTGACCACTATATCCTGCACCCTCCACCGCCAGCCCCACACCCCCAGCCCGCTCATATGGCGCCTCTTGGGCAGTTTGTGTCGCTGCAGACCCAGCACCCACGTATGGTGAGTCTGAGCGATGGGTCTGATGCTAGAGGGGATGGCAAGTGGGGCAGGGAGGTGGGGGCTTCCCTTGTCACTGACTGCTGACCCACCCCTGCTTCTTCCAGCCCCTGCAGCGCCTCGACAGTGACGTGGACCTGCGGGGGGATCAGCACCCCCTGGGGAGCTTCACCTACTCCACCTCTGCCCCGGGCCCAACTCTGTCCCCGTCCGTGCCCCTGCACTACCTGCCCCACGATACCCTGCACCAGGAGCTGTCCTTTGGTGTGGTAGGTGCCACTCCCCATCCAGGATCTAGGGTGACCGGGAGACAGGCCTGTGGCTGACGTGCACCTGGCCCCCCTCTTGCAGCCATATTCCCACATGATGCCCCGGAGACTGAGCACCCAGAGATACCGCCTGCAACAGCCGCTCCCGCCACCACCCCCGCCGCCTCCGCCACCACCGTATTACCCCAGCTTCCTGCCCTACTTCCTGTAAGTACCTGCACATCTGCCCCAGAGCTGTGGCACCCTGTTCTTCTGGGGCCTCTAGTGGTTAGACCCAAACACAGCCCCGTGGGGTCCCGGGGCCTCTCGAGCCACCTAGCATCCCCGCCAAACCATACACGCACACTCACGCTCACCAGCCGGGCTCCCTGCCCTACTGCGACATCTTGGGACAGACACTGGGGTCCCTGGTGTGAACAGTGCAGAGTTCTGGGCTTTGTTTCATGGCGGGAGTTGGGAGCAGCTCTGCGCCCCTTACGCCTACTGACCTTGACCCCGGGCCCGCGTACCTATCTCCCCCTAGCTCGATGCTGCCAATGTCACCAACAGCAATGGGGCCCACCATCAGCCTGGATCTTGATGTGGATGACGTGGAGATGGAGAACTATGAGGTCCCGTGGAGCCCTGTCCTGGGAGGTGGGGGCTTGGGGGACTTGCAGCCCTGGCTGCCACTGACCCTCCCCTCCTGCACACGTCCAGGCCCTCCTGAACCTGGCAGAGCGGCTGGGAGACGCCAAGCCTCGCGGCCTCACCAAAGCGGACATCGAGCAGCTTCCATCATACCGCTTTCATCCCGACAGCCACCAGTCAGAGCAGACGCTGTGAGTGCCCTGCGCCCCCTCCCGCCTATCTGTGAGCACAGATGGGGTGCGGTCTTCCCAGGGTAGTGCTTCGTGCTCTTGCCGCGAACCTGCCCTCGCCCTCAGTGTGCGGGTGACGCTCTGTGCCCTCCTCCCAGGTGTGTCGTCTGCTTCAGCGACTTCGAGGCACGGCAGCTGCTCCGGGTCCTCCCCTGCAACCACGAGTTCCACACCAAGTGTGTCGACAAGTGGTTGAAGGTAACGTAGCCACGCCCGCTTCCAGGTGTTCCTGGTGTGGTGAGGGAGGAGGGTGGACTGGAGGGCTTCCCTTCGTGTCCTCTTCAGCATCCAGAAGTTCCGGCTCCACTCAGGGAGCCAAGTCCCCATCGGGCAGCGGAACAGCCCCGGATGGGATGGGGGTCCAGTGAGAGTGGAGCCTGATGTGCGGCTGCTCCCCACAGGCCAACCGGACGTGTCCCATTTGTCGGGCTGACGCTTCCGAGGTGCCCAGGGAGGCTGAGTGAGGTCCACAGCCACCCAGGAGAACCCTGCCCAAAGCTCTGGAAACTCCGGGGGCCCGGGAAGGCCGGGGAGGGCGTGGCCCAGGCCTGCCCTGCTGTTCCTGCCTGCATCTCCAGAGCTGGTGCCAGGGTCAGCCCGAGAGAAGCCCCTGCAATAAGCCCTTGCATTTGCCAAGCTCCAAAGACTCCCTCCCCGTTTGCCCACTAGTCTAAAAGACACCCGCCAGGGAGCGGCCTGAGAGTCCCTAACTCAGTCTCTCTCCTGTTTGCCTTCGGGTCTGTCTCCTTTTCCTGCCGGCACTGGGAGCCAGGGGTTCATTCCCCTCGTGTGGCTGGTGGAGATCCTTGGCCCCGGGATGGGCAAAGGGGGTGCTGTCCTGGGTCGCCTGGTCTCTTGCACTGAAGTGGTGTGCTCTCTGCTCAGGTGGCACTGACAGGCTTGGACAGACAGTGGCAGGAGGCCAGTGGGTTCTCCTGCCTTGACCCCAGACAGACTCAGGCAGCCAGCCCGACCCAGGTTGCTGTGGGGTGGGGCTGGCTCCCTAGAGGACCCTCACCTCGAGCACAACATTCCTGCCCCAAGCCCAGGCTGGAGGGCATCAGAGCCAACCTCCCGAGCAGGTGGGAGGCAGGCCCTGACCCGGGGCGGCATGTATCCTGAGGGGGCCTGGACCAGGCCAAGGAGAGTGATTTCCTGTGTTGCTGGTGGCCGCCCCTGCCTGGCGGTGACAGGGCCCAGACCCATGCCCGATCTCCCCTCTCTGTCGTTTTGCATGAACGTGAGGAGCAGCAGTTTTTGTTTATTCATGTGGCCCGAAATCACGTGTAGGATTTGAGGGTGTGGATTTTTTAAACAATTTCTTTTCTTTTGGTTTAATGGGGGGGGGTGTATAGGGACCAACCAGGACCAGGTGCCCAGGGGCAGGGAATGGTCTGGTGGTGCCGCCTGGTCTGCATGCATGTGTGCGGCTGGGGCGGGGCCGGGCGGCTGGCGGTCATGGGTGGGGTTTGGGGGGGTTGGGGGGGTCTGTGCTCAGCTGATAACTGCCATGCACTGTACTGCACACGTCCCCAGAGCCTACCGGGACCGTACGCTTTTCAGGGCATTTCTCTCTCTCTAGCCAGGGCCTGCCTCCCACCTGCTTGGGCGTGTCTCCAGGGAAGTCCCAGGGGGACAGGGTCCAAGGAGGGTGTGGACCCCGCCTCCAGGGGCCCCCTCCCAGCCTGAGCCCTGCCCTCCAAGACCTGGAGGAGCCCCCGGAGGGTCTGGCCGAGCTCCCTACCCTCGCCCACCCGGGTCCCATTCCGTTTCTTCCTCACCCCCCGCTGGGGTTGCTGCCCCGAACGAACCGCGTGTGGGGCCGGCACATCCTAGCAGGCAGCCCCTGGCGCCTGCTGCCTCAGGGATGCTCCAACCACCCTCGTTCTTCCGCAGCGGCCCTGGCCCCCTGCCTCCCCCAAGCCCGCCGTGGGGCCCCATCAGCCTGGCCCCACCCCATGGAGAACCCAGAGTCTTACTGTATATAACTCCAGGTGACATTTCTATATTTATAGCAGTGTTGAAACCCCACCTGTTTTACACAGAGAACTACCCTCTCCGACCCCTTCCCTTCCCCACCCCCCAAAAAAAAAGGTTTTCGAAACCCTTAACGGTTCCTGGGGCAGGCGGAAACAGGCTCATGGATGGTGTATTGACTGCAGCAGTGATTCCAACGAGCAGCTATTGGGGGGGAAACAACATTTAAAAAAAAAAAGTTAAAAAAAGATTTATAAAACAATTATTTAGGATGTTTGTGATTTGCCAACCTTGCTATAGATGCCATGTTACCAATGATTTCCTGTGGTGGGGGCTTGTCATTGTTTACTCTTTTATTTACCAACTTCTGGCCTAGGCATGACAGTGGGTGCTGTCCCCCAGCCCTGGCTGGGCCCAGCGCCTGTGTTCTGTGTTAGAAAGAAAGGTCTTTTATTTATATATATATATATATATTTATATATATATATATATATATATATATATATATATATATAATTACATATATAAATATATGTAATTTGGGGGGCCCTGTTCCTTGCACATTTTACAGTTACCTCATTTTTCCCATGTATGTATTTGAGAAAATGCTAATATATAGAGAAAAAAATGGTTCTTAAAGCTTAAATGTGTGGTTTTCTCCATTCCATTGGATTCACATTGGTTTGTAGCATTTAACATAACTAGTATGTTGTATTATATATGTGTATACTGATTGAAATTTTTAACAGATTTGTACTTTTTTTAAAATGAAACTTGCTAGTTCTGCTTGACCAAGTAGTGCAATCATTATTTTTTTTAATATTGTTGCTGATTTCAGAGGGATATTCACTAATAATAAATGTATGATGTATATCGAGTACTGCCCAAGCTGACTTTGGCCGCCTGTGTTCTTGTCCTTTTGATGGGAAGCACGCGTGGGGGTGTCGGTCTGAGGGTGGGTAGGGGACAGGGATGAGGGGGGCAGAAAAGATTGTTCTTCGCTGTGGAATCTTGGGGGAAATGATACCTCCTGAAGGAGAGGGATCTACGGGGCCAGTTCAGTGACAACTTGCTCTGGGCCACACTGCTTCACGGGCAAATTAGGATTGTGTTGGCAACCGACAGGATTCCATCTAACTGGTTTGAGGGAAACGGCACTTAACTAGTCTGTCATTTAAGTTCTGGAGGGAGGTTCTGCTTCAGCCTGACCAGATGGGGCTCAGGCGTGTCCTAAGGAACCAGGTCTCTCTTCATCTTACAACTTTGTTCTGCCTGGTGCTTCCTGGTACCTCTAGCTCAGTTTCTTCTAACTTAGCCATCATCTCCATGCAAAAACTGTTTTTCCCCCCAGTAATTATAATTCCTGGTCTGGAGTCTTGTCAGACCAACAGGTTGCACGCCCAACCCTGAACTGTGTGCTACCGTTAGGGAGCTAGAACAGCATGACTGGCCCAGCCTGCATTACATACCCACCCACCCATGGGCCCCACTGAACCTACAAGGATTTAAGCCCCTCATCCTCAAGCTCAGTGGGGACGAAGGGCCCGAGAGCCACTAAAGGGGCCAGAGTGGTGATGTGGGTACGTTCCTCTTCTCCGTGGTGGCGTGTGGTATGGCAGGGCTGCCCGCTGACTTTGTAGTATGTCAAAGCAGCATGGTCGGGGGCAGGAGACCTGTTGTGCCTGTCTGTGATGCCACTATCTGTGACCTTGGTCAGGGGACTTCTCTTTCAACCTTTGGATCATTGGCAAATTAAGGGTCAGACTCAGCTGAGTAGTTCCCTAAGTGTGTTTCAGAGAAAGTCCTGTGGAACATAATGGCGTTTGTGCAAAAAAGGACTCTGGTAAGATAAGTTCGGGAAATTCCATGTTGAGAGTAACAGCCTATATCACAGGGCTTTTCTGAGCCTTGGCTATGCTGATGTGTGTTGTAAATCTCTAGCAGTGGATACATACTCTGGGCAGCATTTCCTACATTGGGCTTCTTTGGCCACATGCCAGGCCAAGTTGCATTCTCTGGAGCACACTGGGGCATGGTGCACTAGACCAGTGGTAGGAGCTGAGTTCCCAGTCTGAGCGAATTGTCAGATGGGGAAGTCTCTAAGCTTTTTTTCAGTATTTCAAAAAGCCTGTAGGAAAGGAAAATCACAGGTCGCGTCAATGGATGCAAAAATTTTTTTGGCCAAAATTCAACATTCATTCATGATAAAACTTGACAAGATCATCTATACAAAAACCTGCAGCTAACACCTTCCTTAATGATGTTACAGACTAGGTGCTTACCAGCCCTGAGATCAGGACAGGCAAGGATATCTGCTTTCACCAGTTCTATTCAACATCATACTGGAAGTCCTAGCCAGCACAACAAGGCAAGAAAAAGGAAATGAAATTAGGAATGCAGATTAAAATGGAAGAAATCAAACTAACTCTATTGTAGATGATATGATGAAGATCTATGTAGAAAATTCCAAGGAATCTACAAATAACTAGAACTAAATGAGTTCGTCAGGTCATAGGATATAAGATCAATACACAAAAATTAATTGTATTATTTCTACATACTAGCAATGAACACTTGGAAATGGAAATTAAAAACCTGATGATACTATTTACAATCACTTGAAAGATAAACGTGTAAATCTAACAAAACATAAGACTTGTATGTTGAAAACTACAAAACACTGATGAAACAAGCCAAAACCTACATAGAGAAACATGTCAGGTTTGGATTGGAAGACTCAGCATAGTAAATTGTCATTTCTTCCCAAATTAATCTCTAGGTTTAATGCAATTCCTATTAAAATCCAGCAAAGTTTTGTGGGTTTTTTTGACATATTGCCATGCTTATTTTAAAATTTACATGAAAAGGCAAAAGAAACCAGAGTAGCTAAGACAATTTTTAGAAACAATAAAGTGAGAAGAATCACTCTGCCTGATTGCAATATTTCACTGTAGAGATGCATTAAGACAGTTTATCAGGAGAGGGATAGACAAATAGATCAACGGAACAGAATAAAGAACCCAGAAATAGACCCACACAAGTACAAACAACTGATTTTGGAACATTCAATGAAGAATAGCTTTTTTCAACAAATATTACTGGAGTAATTGGATAACCATAAGCAAAAAGAAAAAAATCATAAATTTAAAGGTGAAACATGAAACTAGAAGACGTTTAGAAGAAAACAAATGAAAATCTTCACTGGGATCTAGGGCTAGGTGAAGAGTTCTTAAGTATGATACCAAAAACAGTCCATAATGCTCAACATCACTGATCATTAGAGAAATGCAAATCAAAACTACAATGAGGTATTACCTCACACCAGTCAGAATGGCCATCATCAAAAAATCTACAAACAATAAATGCTGGAGTGGGTGGGGAGAAAGGGAATCCTCTTGCACTGTTGGTGGGGATGTAAATTGACACAGCCACTATGGAGAACAGTACGGAGGTTCCTTAAAAAACTAAAAATAGAACTACCATACAACCCAGCAATCCCACCACTGGGCATATACCCTGAGAAAACCATAATTCAAAAAAGAGTCATGTACCACAATGTTCATTGCAGCTCTATTTACAATAGCCAGGACATGGAAGCAACCTAAGTGTCCATCAACAGATGAATGGATAAAGAAGATGTGGCACATACATACAGTGGACTATTACTCAGCCATGAAAGAAACGAAATTGAGTTATTTGTAGTGAGGTGGATGGACCTGTAGTCTGTCATACAGAGTGAAGTTAAGTCAGAAAGAGAAAATCAAATACCGTATGCTAACACATATATATATGGAATCTAAAAAAAACCCCAACAAAATGGTTCTGAAGAACCTAGGGGCAGGACAGGAATAAAGACACAGATGTAGAGAATGGGCTTGAGGACACGGGAGGGGGAAGGGTAAGCTGGGACAAAGTGAGAGAGTGGCATGGACTTATATATACTACCAAATGTAAAATAGATAGCTAGTGGGAAGCAGCTGCATAGCACAGGGATATCAGCTCCGTGCTTTGTGACCACCTAGAGGGGTGGGATAGGGAGGGGGGGAGGGAGGGAGCCGTAAGAGGGAGGAGATAATGGGGATATATGTACATGTATAGCTGATTCACTTTGTTATAAAGCAGAAACTAACACACCATTGTAAAGCAATTATACTCCAATAAAGATGTTAAAAAAAAAAAAAAGAAAAAGTCCATAAAAGAAAAAAACTAAAACTTGAACTTCATCAAAAATTAAAACCTAGGGCTTCCCTGGTGGTGCAGTGGTTGAGAGTCCGCCTGCCGATGCGGGGGACATGGGTTCGTGCCCCGGTCCGGGAAGATCCCACATGCCGCGGAGCGGCTGGGCCTGTGAGCCATGGCCGCTGAGCCTGCGCGTCCGGAGCCTGTGTTCCGCAACGGGAGAGGCCACAACGGTGACAGGCCCGTGTACCGCAAAAAAAAAAAAAAAAAAAAAAATTAAATCCTAATTTGCAAGTCACATATCTGACAAAGAACTCATGTCATATATATAAAAAACTCACAAAACTCAGTGGAAATCAATCCAATTAAAACATGGGCAAAAGACATCAACATACATTTTAGCAAAGAGGACATTTATTGCGTTCAACACCATTAGCCATTAGGGATACACAAGTTACACCACAATAAGGTTATTATACCTATTAAAACAACTAAAATAATAGTGACAATGTCAAATTCTGACAAGGATACAGAGAAATTTGATTTCTCATACGTTTTTGGTGGGAATGTTAAATAGCACAGCTACTCTGGAATATAGTTTGGCAGTTTCTTTTTTATATTTTAAAACCTTGTTTAAAATATTAATTTTGATGCAGTCTATCATAAATAAGTCAGTAGAGATGCATCTGTGAAGTAAGAGCCCTGTGCCTTTGGTTGGTGAGCGCTGTTCCAGCTCATCCCAGCCAGAGCGCACACCTTCCATGTTGTTCCTGTCCATTGATTGCTTCCAAATCCAGATGACCAAATAGTCATTGATCCCCAAAGTAAGCTCAAAATAGGTTGGCTTGGCCATTCCCAGCATCTGCACCCCTCTTAAATCCTGGGTAAACCAGGAGAGGCATAAAAAACCCCAGCAAGTGGCAAATTGGCCGCTCCTGAAGAGCTGCTGCAGCCCCTGCTCTGCCGCTTTGCCCAGCTTCACCATGGTAACGGCCCAGCATTTTCTTATAAAACTGAACATGCACTTACTATATGACCCACCAACTGCACTCCTGGGCATTTTATCCCAGAAAAATTAAAACCTGTCTACACAAAAAATATACACACAAAAGTTCAATAGCCATTTTTATTCTTAATATCCCCAAACCCAAATTGTCCTTTAGTGAGTAAATGGATAAACTGTAGTCCATCCAGATGGTGGAATACCACTTAGCAGTGAAAAGGAATGAACGATTTTTTTAAAAATATGTATGTATGTATTTATTTTTGGCTGGTTGGGTCTTGGGGCACGTGGGATTTTTTTTGCAGCACATGGGCTTCTCTCTAGTTCTGGACGCGCCAGCTCAGTTGCCCCGCGGCATGTGGGATCTTAGTCCCCTGACCAGGGATCGAACCCGCGTCCCCTGCATTGGAAGGCGGATTCTTAACCACTGGACCAACAGGGAGGTCACCAGGAATGAACTATTGACACTCGTGACAATTTGGAGGATCTCAAGGGAATTATGCTGAGTGAAAAAAGCCAATCACAAAGGTGACATATAATTCCATTTTTACGATACTGTTGAAATGACACCATTAGAGAGATGGAGAATAGATTAGTGATTGCCAGGGGTTGGTTAGGGATGGGGGACTAAGGTGGGATGTGTGTGACTACTAAGGGGTAGCAGGAGCAAGATCTTTGTGGTGATGGAACAGTTCCGTATCTTGATTATGGTGAGGTTACATGAATTTACACGGGTGATGAAACTGACAGAACTACACACACCCACACAAACGGGGTATGCAAAACTGGCAAAGTCTGTGGATGTTGCCAACGTCAATTTTCTGGTTTTATACGAGATGTTATTGTTGAGGGAAACGAAATGTACGTAAGACCTTTTTGTAATGTTTTTGGAACTTCCTGTAAATCTATATTTATTTCAAAATAAAAAGTAAAGAAAGGGAAATTGGGTAACGACTTGACATTATGAATCAGAGTAAAATCATATCATCTTTGGGCTGCGATCCTGCTACGTAAGGTGTGGCAGTGGCGGGAGGTAAGAGGTTATTGTGGTTACCTCCTTTCTGTCAAAAGCTCTGCCTGCCACTAACTACAACAATGCCTGGCCCATGGTGGCCATTTTTTTGAATGAATGAATTGCCAGTAAAATGTGTCTTTAATTTAATAACAGTTGGTGTCATCGGCAACACCTTTCCAAGGGTCACACACTACAAGTTGTCCTTGGAGGGAGGAGGGTGGAGCTCCAGGACTGGATGCTCTCTCACTTTTGGGCTCAGTGTCCTTTGAACTCAGCTTGTATGCTGACAGGTAGAACATTCAGAGTTCTTCTCTGGGCACAGAGGGTGTAACAGTCTAAACATTCCATAAAGGCAGTTTAGTTGCCACTGGGTCCTCAAGGCCTGGTAGGGTGCTTGGTTTGTCATTCAACAAACCTGGCTGAGTGCTTCTGCCCAAAGCCAGGCACTGTTCTAGGCCTTGGGGAAACTCCAGTGAATGAAACAAAGTTCCTGCCTCCCGGAAACTGGCATTCCAGAAGGAGAGACAGACAATATACAAAAAAACAATAGTTTCAAATATAACAAGGGCCATGAAGGAGAATACAGGGAGGGGCACCCTTACATAATGGTGGTCTTTCAGAGGAGGCAACATTGAGATTAGTGAGAGCTGAGTGATGAGAAGGAGCTAGTCAGGAGAAGAGCATTCATTCTAGAGGGAGGGAACAGAATGTGCAAAGGCCCAGAGGCAAGAATGAGTTTGGGCAGGAGCACAGGGTGAAGTTGGAGAGGAGGCAGGGGCCAGGTCCCATAGTGTTTGCTCCTCAACACGCTTAGTTGAGGTATTTATTATCTTCGGTTTCCATTTGGGGGCACTGAGGCTCAGAGAGGCCTGGTTTCTAGGCCCAGTTAGAAAATGCGAGAATCAAGATTGCCTTGTAGTCTCCACTTCTAAATTCTCCAAGTCAGAGAATCTACCTCTGAAAAGCCTGCACGGAGGCTTCCCTTTGGTCTCTTCTTCCTCCTCTTCCAGGCTCCAGGCGAGCCCTCCCCGACTGCCACCTACAACATCCTGGATGCAACAGGAAGTGGAAGATCTCTGTCCCTTGGAGGGGTCCTTCGGGGGCTGGCAGCCACAGAAGGAGTTTTGTTTATTTTTCTTTTCCATCGTGCCCTGTTTTCACCCCCTTGTTTTGCGTGCTGTTCTCTCTGCTTGGAAGACCACTCACATTTCGTGAGCACACACCACACCAAGTTTTTCTCTCACAGGATCCTTCTTCTGTTTTCTTGACTGTAAAGCTGTTCCTACCTTCCTCGTAGTTCCCACTGGGGAAATTGAGGACTGAGGCTCAGAGAGGGAGGTGCCGTGTGCCCCCTGCTCCCTTGGCCCATGAATCACACTAAGTTGCCTCAAATGCTTTGAATTCTCTCCTTCTGGTAAGCATGCTCCCTTCCCAAAGCCCAGCTTGAATGTCCCCTCCTCTAGCGAGCTTCCTCAGACCCCTCTCTCAAGCCAGAGCAGGCCACACTTTGCTCTGGTTTCCACCGCACACCACGCAGATGGCTCACCTGTTATGAATCCTTGTTGTCCATGACTCTGCTTCACCAGACAAAGGACCATCACATTTGCCACATTCCCAGACCCTAACAAAAGGGCAAGAACACAGTAGGCATCTGTGAGTGTTTTCTAAATAGATGACTGAATAAGTGAATAAATGAGTGAGCTGCTGGGAGGAAAAATATGTGGGAAGTTGACCCCAGTCCCAGGGCCCAGATGATCTTACACAGGCCCTGCCCTCTCTTTGCATTGTCCTAGTGTAGTGAAATTAACTGTTCTCTCTCTCATTATTAATTACTTTTGGTACGATGATGTCCACTCCCTGGCCTCCACTGACAAGCTGGGACACACCCATCATGCTCCACTGTTAATCTGATCACAGATGAAGTGCAGGCTGGGAAAGCCCTCTGAACAGCAGAGGCTCACGGCCAGCCGGTCAGTACTCAAGGCCATGGTAGGTCACCTGAGGGGCTGGTGCCAGGGCCCAGATTGGCCAGAAATTAGCCACATCTGCTGAGTATGAATGGATTTATTTTAGCAAATACATAAACATTTTAGGTGGTTTTAACCAAAGCATATCCAGGAAACAAAAAAGCTGAAGCAAATATGCCAAAATATCAATATTAATTATTTTGAGTGGTGGGAATGTTAATGATAGTTATTTTCTTTACGCTTTTCTGCACCATTTTAAAAGGCTCTGCCTCTGTTGTATGGGGTGCAACTAAACACAGAAACATCAATCTGCTTGCCAGTTATGCTCCAAAGGTGGGAGTCCTTGACATCTGAAATGTGCCCTCTACCTGCAACAATCCCTTTCCCACAACTGCACTCCACCCACCCTTTCTGAAACCTGGACCCCACCCTTTCTGAGGTCTGGCTTTCCATTCTGGGACCTACCCCATAGTCTTTCAACACATCAGTTTTTTCCTTAAATTAGCTAGAATGGGTTTCCTGTTTGTTTGCTAACTAAAGACCTCTTTAGAGATAGGTGCCAAAAGGCAAGAGCTGTGTGAGAACATCCAGGTGTGTGCAGCTCTGTGTGTCAAAACTGGTATGCCAGGCCAGTTACGACTTACATCTACTCTCCTGCCAGTACCTGGGTGATAATGAAGCCAGAGTTAAACAAGAGTCTTGTCAATGTGATTGACTCTGGAAGACTAGAATCATGTGGTCTAGGCACTTGCCTTCCTAGCAATCAGAGGAGTTTGAAAAATTGACAGCACATCCTTTAAACCATTTCTATTGAATATGAGTTTTCTTGGCCTGGCTTTAGGCAGGAAAATGCCTGGTGTGTCTAGGGAACAATCAAGAGATCTGTGTGTGTTACTTAGTGTGACCATGTGGAGGAACAGAGAAAAATGAAGTTATGAAGTTCCATCAGGGCTCTAGAATTGAGGCCCCAACTTCTAGGCTGGGGAACTGAGAGGCCCTGAATGCTCCCAGGTGACCTCTGTTTTCAGAAAGAAATCGGCAGCAGTGAGGGAGGTAGACTAGTGGCTTTTTGTGCATATTCCCGCCATGTATTCTGGTCTCAGTCTCGCCTGGGCCCTCAGTTTGCTGAGACAGACTTCTGAGTCTTCCTACACTCTGTCCTGCTCTCTAAAGCAGCCATTTTAAATCTCCCCAGTCTTCTTAGACCTCTGGCCCATCACTTCCCCCCAACCTGACAGAGAGAACAGACACAATCACATGGGGACACCCTCAACTTCTGCCTTCAAACCTACATTCCAGAAGTCAGAATGCACAGACTTCTGCTCCCATCCTTCCTCCTAAAGCCAATGCCTCCCACCACTCCAGTGGCATCTTTCTCTATTATCCCTTCTCTGTGTATCTTCAACCTCTTTCTCTAAAACCTCATTGCTTTTAGCATTTAAACATAATGAAGCCTCTCCTACCTTAAAACAGTAACTCTCCCTCAGTCCTGGCTCCTATTTCCCCCCATACCTTTCACTGACAAATTTTGTGAGAGCTGCCTATACTCGATCTTTCCGCTTCACCTCTCATGCATTACTTCTGCCTCTGACACTGCACTCCTCCACTGAAATAGCACCAGCCAAGGGCACCAGCGACTACTTCTGTTTCTAAATTTAGTTGTCGGAAACCATCCTCAATTTCTCCCTCTCCTTGACCCTCCATATCTAATCAGCCTCCGAGCCTTGGCCACTGTCCCTCCTAAATAGTGCTCAGCCCATCATTAGACTCCATCCCCAGGCCGCTCCTGACCCACGACTCTTATCATGTCACTTCTTTGTCTTGCCTGCCGTCTTGCCCGCTCCCATCCAGTCTCCCCACGGTGAGAGAATCAGCTTTCTAAAACCCCAGTCCCTTGTTTAAAGCCCCTCAATGGCCTTCAGGATAAAGTGTGAATTCTTTAACCTCGTTTACATATTCTGACCCCCAACCTGTGGGAATGGAAACAAGGCGACGCTTACTCTGTGTCAAATATCAGCTGGGCAACTTCTACATTCTGAAAGGTCTTGTAAGAGGCCAATGAAAATGGTAATTAAGAGGTCACAGGTGGGACTTCCCTGGTGGCAGTGGCGCAGTGGTTAAGAATCTGCCTGCCAGTGCAGGGGACACGGGTTCGAGCCCTGGTCCGGGAAGATCCCACATGCCGCGGAGCAACTAAGCCCGTGCACCACAACTACTGAGCTTGTGCTCTAGAGCCGGCGTGCCACAACTACTGAAGCCTGTGGTCCACAACAAGAGAAGCCACTGCAATGAGAAGCCCGCGCACTGCAACGAAGAGTAGCCCCCGCTCATGTAACTAGAGAAAGCCCGCATGCAGCAACGAGGACCCAACGCAGCCAAAAATAAATAAATAAAACAAATTTAAAAAATACATTATTAAAAAAAAAAAGAAGAGGTCACAGGTGACCATAAGAGATAGTCAGTGGAGATGAAAGTATAATTAACAGGAGGTTAAGAAAGAAGTGGAGGCTGGTTGTGCAAACTATCTTGGCAGGGAAGGAGACAGGGTGGTGACTTGTGGGTAAAGCAACATTAAGATTTTGTAAGGGAGGAAATGCCAAATAGTTTTTGGTGGAAGATAAAGAGATCCAAGCAATTGGAAAGGGGATAGTTTTTGGTAAAGATCTGGAGATCATGACACAGATGGGAGACTGAGCACACACTGCTGATAGGAGTATAAATAACTTTTCTGCACTACAATTTGGAGATAACACAAACATTTTAAAAAGTAAAAATTTCCATTCCTTTTTGACTCAGTAATTTCACTACTAAAAAAATTTTTTTCCTGAGAAAATAAACATGGGTGTACATATTTAGCTACAGGGATGTTTATCAATCTATTAGATAATCTATTAGATAAAAGCAAACAAAAAGTTAACAACCTAAATGTCATAATAGGCTTTTTTTTTTTTTTTTTTTTTTTTTTTTTTTTTTTTGTGGTATGTGGGCCTCTCACTGTTGTGGCCTTTCCCGTTGCGGAGCACAGGCTCCGGACGCGCAGGCTCAGCGGCCATAGCTCACGGGCCCAGCCGCTCCGCGGCACGTGGGATCCTCCCAGACCGGGGCACGAACCCGCGTCCCCTGCATCGGCAGGCGGACTCTCAACCTCTGCGCCACCAGGGAAGCCCCATAATAGGCTTTTAATCAATTTATGATACAGCTATTCAGTGAAATGCTGCATAGCCATTAAAAACGATATAGAAGAACGTGTGAAATAGAGATAATACAGTATTTACAATATTATCCCATTTCTGTATTAAAAATGTTTTTATATGCAATGAAAAGTCTGGGAAGATATACATCACAATATTAACAGCAGACATCTCTGGACAGTGTGGTATAATACATTTTTTTGTTTCTTTGAACTTCCTAAAATTTCATCATGAAAACAACTTATAAAAGCACACACACATACATAGGGAGTCCATTTATACAAAGTTTAAGAACAGGCAAAACTTCTATAGTGAAAGAAGTCAAAATAGTTGGTTATGTCTGAGAGGCTATTGATTGGGAAGGTGCACGAGGGAACTTTCTGGGGTAATGTGGTATTCTGCATCTTGGCTTTGGTGTACATTTAGGTAAAATTTTATCAAGCTGTGGATTTAAGAGCTGGACATTTTGCTGGGTGTAAATTATATCTCTTTTAAAAGAAAATACACCCACAAGACAGAAGAGAAACAGGAAGCAGGTGACATCACAGAACAATTTTGAGGTGAAAAAGGAAGATGAGGAAGTTCTGTGACAAGACCTCAGTTTTCTCAGGAAGTAAGATGTTGCAGTAGGTTTAGAGTGAGTGAGGAGGATGCAGGTGGGCTTGGATTTGAGAAAGGGGGACACAGTGAAGCAGTGCCTATGGCGTACAAATGCATAGGGTTTCCTCGAGCTGGATCAAAGGAGTGGGCACCAACCCCCAGGGCTTTTCAACTCACTGTGATACATGCTAGGATTCTGCAGCTGAAGGAGCAAGAGGAAAGAAATCAAACGGTTGAGTTTACTTTGGGAATTGTGACAGTCAGTACTGGTTTGTAGTGGAGAGAGGTGTGAAGCCAAGATGACACCAGTAGGGAGACTGAAATGAGGGTGAAGGGACAGGAGGGCTTTGAGGGCAGAGTAGGGACAGTGGAGTTGGAGTGGTAACAGCTGTGGTGAGAGGGATTGGTTCTGAAGTCCTGAGGGTGAAGTAGTTCTGAGTGAAGTCCACACTCAAAGCAGGGGACTGCTGGCATAGGAGGGAGGGAAGCGACCACTCATCTAAGTGTCCATCTGCCCAATGCCAGGCACTCACAGATACCAACTCATTTAAATGGCACCTGGAGGGGATTCCCTGGTGGCCCACTGGTTAGGACTTGGCACTTTCACTGCCGGGGGCCGGGGCACTAAGATCCTGAAAGCCACTTGGTGCGGCCAAAACAAATTAAAAAAACCCCAACCCCCCCGCAAATGGCACCTGGACTTTTGCAAGGATGTACTGCCATGAGGCTTATATAGGAGGAAACTTGCCCTAGATCAATCTGTAAGCAGCAGTTTCAAATCCAGATTTGACTCCAAAGCCACATCCCACCATACTCAGCTGCCACACAAGGCAAATCAGGAGCGGAAGAACGGGAATTTTAGGGAATCCAAATATGTAGACGTGAGTCATTGAGGTTGCTGGTGGAAACTATCAGTTGCCAACATCTGGAGAATGGCCAGTAGCAACCAGAACAGGATAACGTAGTCCAAGCAGATGGCATGTGCTTTGGGAGTTTGCCCTGGAGGACAGTGCATCAAAGTGGCAGAAGAGGCAAGAGGAAGGGACTCTGGTGGCTCGGGGCTTGTGGCTCCATCAAGGTAAAAGCACACATGGAGTTCCAACTGCAATGATGGAAGTGTGTCAAGAAAAAAGTGTCGGGCACCATTTGCCCATAAGCAAAGCCTCAACCCCTCCCCTTTTTCTCTCCTTCCTTGATCCACATGGGGTGAATTGCTAGCAGTGGGCAAACTACAAACTGGAAAACAGTAATAGGAGCTTTTACCCAACACTTATTATGTGCCAGGCAATCTGCAGCAGCAATTCACTGAATCTTCATGGAAATGGTACAGTTGGCCCTATTTTACTGATGATGAAATTGAAGCCTAGAGAGCTGAGGTTAGTTGGCCAAAATCACAGCCCCAGTCAGGATTTTTGAGACCAGGTGTATCTGGCATCAGAGACTGCATCTTCCTTGACTCTATTAATCGATGGCAAAATTTTTACATGTAAGCTTCACAATTGCGAAGTATTCATTTTTAGTGGATTCTGACCTAAGGTGAATAAACTCTTCTTGAAAACTTACTAGATGAAGGAGACATTCTAGTTTACACTTAAGATGTGCATTCAAAAAAATTATATACACACACACACACGCATACCCACCTACACACCTTTGGGTAAGCAACAGGGCAGACTCTGAAGGTGACAAGAATCCATACTCACAGAAATGAGTTCTTTGCCCAGGACAGACAGTGGGAAAGAGAAAGGCAAAGAATTGAGGCTTAAATTTCCTCTCAGAAAATATGAGCAAAAATACCTAGGAGCATAGTTCCAATAATCCAGAATCTGTTAGATCCAAAGTGACTCTTCTCTAGCACTCATTTGCAAGGACATGGGTCTGTTCTGGCAGGAGAA
Organism: Hyperoodon ampullatus; assembly: GCF_949752795.1. Taxonomy (NCBI): domain Eukaryota; kingdom Metazoa; phylum Chordata; class Mammalia; order Artiodactyla; family Ziphiidae; genus Hyperoodon; species Hyperoodon ampullatus. The sequence goes on from NC_136917.1 coordinate 24,280,901, forward strand.
ACGACATGCCTTAAGAAACTGATAGTTATTAATGCCAGAAAATATACCTTCAAAATACACTTCCTTAGGGAAAGGGGAACAAATACTTAAATGACACCTGTGTCAGGTGCTTCATATACATTTTTAAGGTTTTTTTCATTTATTTGATTTAATCTTTTAATCTACAATCCTATCCTGAGGCAGATGATGTTAACTTTTCAGTTGGGGAAACTAAAGCTCATGGAAGCTAAAAAACTTGTCTGAGGTCATAAGGCTGTCAAATGACAGAGCCCCAGTTTGAACCCAGATCTGCCAGCTCCTGCTACTAAAGCACACTGCCTGAGCTGACATTTTCCACAGGAACACATTGTAGAAGGTCTATTTTAACTCCCTGCTTCTTGGCAATGTTCCCTCTGTTCCCTCTCCTGGTGTTTTCCAACCTTGCCTTCAGACAGAGAAACATCTACCAGATCTCCCCTAGACAGAAAGACCCACAACTTGTTACGAAATTTTTGTTATAAAACATTTAATGTTAACCTACAATACAATGTAAACTTTTATGAAAAAAATTTAAAGTACACTAGATTTCTTCAGTAAATTATCACGTAACTATTCAGGTGCAGTACAAGTTGGGGCACTGCATCCTTTGTGGATGGATTTCCTGTTGCTGCATCCTTCACAAGTCCTAAAAAAAACCAGTTGTAAAGTGGAGCTCCTTGTTCAAGCACCAGATAACACACTCCTGATTTTGCATTCTGGGGGTTATCACTCCTTCCCACAGTCATTTTCCGTAACTTTTTCCTTGGCCTTGGCACCATTAGCAATTTTCAAGACAGCTCAGTTGAAGATTCTAGGTTCTTTTTATTTTTTTTTTAAAGAAATATTCTCCATTGGCCATCTTATCCAAACATCATAGTGAAAACAAGCAAGGAGAAAGGAGTATTTGCTGCAGGAAATTCTGCAGAAGTGAAAGAAAAGACTGAGGCTGCAGAAATTCGACTGACTTCAATTAGGTATCTTTGGTCAGTTCCTATGGAAATTCAGCTGAATCTACTTTAGTCTTGGGAGTACAGAACAAAACTGGAAACAAGTGTTTTTGTTTAGTTGATGACTTGCCATTTGGAAACAACAGCTGAAATAATCAGGAGGTGGTTTGGAAAGAAGAGCAAATGCTTGCAGATCACCGGCTTCTCAGTATTTTCTCACTTGCAGGTCCCATCAAGTTCCCAGAGGTCCTTGGGAGTAACATACAGATTGTACGGGCGTTGATAAAATGTGTGTCTTTCATGGAGGAAAGGAGATGGCACCTAGGCAGCAGGTCTAGGTCAGTATGAAGACAGGAACCGGGACTGAGTAAAGCAGGGCTGTTTCAACGCTAGGAAGAAGCATGTGTTTCAGGTGGAGCCTCTTGAAAACTAAAGTAAATGGACAGGCCAACCCAAGAGTTGTACCAACACGAATAGACTTTAATACTCTGGCATCTGACCTCCTTCACTGGACAAGTTATCAAAAGGCAACAGGCGTAAAGTGCACATCATAGAATAAGATGCAGATTGAATTAAGAAAAAAATTTACAACTTCCCAAAGAGGTGTGGAAAAGATACTTGGTACACCCAGCCTGGTGAAGGTCCTTAATACCCTCCTACGCAGGGAAACAGCTCTGCATTCCAGACAGGGAGGGTGGCTCCGAGTTAAGAGGAAAAATTCATCTTTGCATGGTTGTCAGCAGGAAGCAGACTTCACGTAAGGTAGAGTGGAGAACACGGTTTATCCTTAGTCACTCAAGATACATTTTATGACAACAGTCGGAAAGCGATTTCCCACTCATCTGGACTTGGGACAACAGGAAACAAAGTGAAAGAAAAACAGGCAGCCAGGAGCAGAATTAAAGTTTCCTGGAGATGGTGCTGCAGACACCTGTGCCAAGGCCACTGGGAAATTCTCAGGCTCCCCAGGTGATACCCATGGGGCTCCTCACCCTGCCCCTTGGTGTTCACCCCAACCACTAAGGGTGACAGAGAAGAGCAGTCACATCACTGCTACCTAAAAGAATGGTCCTTAGTTTTAGCTAAGCAAGAGAAAGCCTTTGGAGGCTGCAAATCTAGCAAGTTATGCTTTATGTTGACATGAACCCCTGGCCTCACAGCATGCTAGGGAACTGCAATAACTTCAGTAACTTGCAGTGTTACAAGTTCTGCAAGTCTAGCTACAGAACACTTTGGAATACTTGTCAGCTCACGCTGACATCTATGAATACATGGCCTGACCCCAGTACCCATTACCATAAACTCAACCACAGATGAGACATCAGAGGGAAAAACCCCTACTGCTTCAACACAGCAAGAGAGGGAGAGGATAAAACAGCCCCCAGCAGGTGGCTACATCAAAAACTGAAATGTGCCTTCCGACACTTTACACAGGCTGAGTTCTGTCTTGGCTCCCTTCAAGGCCTCTGGTTCTTTCAACCCTTAAAACACCACCATCACCACCACATTCCCAGTGAGACAGGCGGGGTACTCTCACATGGTTCTGCTTGTTCCACCACAGACCCTGCTAGTCCTCTGGAAAGGCACCAAGCTTGGCAATTCAGGAAAGCTCAGGGCTGGGCAGGAATAGCATGCACGTCAGAACATATCCTTTGTTCAGATCCCATAATGACCACCCGGTCTAGATTCCAAGGAAAAGTTGCGGTTGTACGTATAGGTTAGTCTACACGGAGTTCATACCATGTATATGGGTGTATCTGTACATACACAGCCTTTGTAGGGCTACAAACCCAGATTTCCTCCCATTGTACCAAGTGGGGTGCATAGGTGGCAAGAAAGGACAGCAAGAGTTGGACCAAAAAGAACCTCTCTGGGAACGTGAGAGGGACAATGGCAGAAATAAGCACAAACCAGCCTGGGACACCTTTATTACACTCTTGTGGGCTAAGGAGCCCAGGGCAAGAATTCATGGGTTTAAGAAATAGCTCTTTATCAAATGATGTTAAGGAAAAAAAATACACCTATGTCAGCCTGATTCCTTTGGTCATTACAAAGCAACAACAAAAAAAATTTAAAGTTATTCATAAATTGTGGGAAGTTCAAGGAACATCTCTACTCTGTGCCTTCCCTTCCCTCTCTTCTCCAGAGGTGGAAGAAGCAAGTCCTCAGGAGATGCTGCAGTAGCTGGTTGTTGGAGGTTTTTTCACTTTTATTTTCTATAAAAGCAAGAATGAATGAGATTTAGTGGGAATGTCCCCTTCCCCAGTTGGGACAATGGCTGGGTTGGAGGTGAAGAGTCTCCTTTCATTGGAAGGTATGGTGCAGAGGCAGTAGGGAAGGGTAGGTTTGCCAGCAGGAACGTTCACTGCTAACCTCGAGTGCACACACAGGTGGTGACTTTTGCAGGCAGCATGGTTTCTGATCCTTCCTGAGGATGCAGCAGTCTTTTAAAAAAAATATTGTATTATAATAATAATAATATGAATTTCTCTCTCTTAATTTTTTGTTTTTTTTTTCCATTTCTTTTAGGGATTGGGGTGGAAAAGGAGAGGAAGAAAAAGTGTCATTCGTCTGTTAGGTCCTGAACAAAGAGAACTTCTGTGTGGCTGAGTCCGGCCTCCTGCAGTGTGGGGGGGTTGGGCCACTCCTCTGAAGGGGTGCAGGGCAGCACCCTCCGGGGAAAATTGGCTTCAATCTGAAACTTTTCAGGGCTTTCTTTCAAGGAGAATAAGAAGTCGTGGATTACCTGCAGAAAAAGAAGGTAATTTTCTATTACCTATAGAAAAAGAAGGGCAGTGAGAAAAAGACAAAGACACACACACAACCATGTGTATACCCCAGCTCTCCCCAGGGTAACTTGGAGATATGAAGTAATCACATTAGATTGAAGTTCCATTTCAAAGTCGATCCATTTCACTGAGCAAACATGTCGGGAAGCTCTTTTAAGAGATTTATTACACAGCCCAATGCTAGTCCTACTCTGAGTTGACCCATCTGTTTCTTTTTTGAAAACCTGTCTGATATAAAGTTAAACATTTTAAACTTACAAATAATCAAGAGTTACAGTAAAGTTGGAAGCATAGGTACAGAATTTTTTCTTTGAACCAGCTGAAAGAGAGCTACCAACTGAATGTCCCATCACCCCAGAATACTTGTGCACATCTTACAAACAGGGCAGTCACCTTCATAAAACAACCCTCAAAATCAGGAAACTTAACTGATACATTATTACTGTAATATAATAATATACATTAAATTTTTATTCAGGCCCTATTCAAGTTTTGGCAGTTGCCTTTTATAGCAAAAAGATCCAGTTTAAAATTGTATGTTGCATTTAGTCGTTGTCACATCTCCTAAGTCTGCTCCTTTTAACCTGGAACAAATCCTCTGGATTTCCTTGACTTTCATGACCTTGACACTCCTAAAGATTACTGGTCAGTTACTTTGTCTCTCAATTCGTTTATCTGATGTTTATTCTTATTAGATTCCAGTTATGCATCTTTGACAGGAGTATTACAGAAATGATGCTGTGCTCTACTCAATGCATCCTATTCAGGCGGAGTACAATTTCATTTTGCTCCATTACCTATGATGTCCGCTGTGACCACTTGATTAAGATGGTGCCTGCCAGGCCTCTCCGCTCTAAGGTCGTCTTTTCTCCTTTGTTATTAACGAGTATTTTGTGGGGAGGTACTCTGAGACTACGGAGACATTCGGCTCCTCAAACTTTCTTCCATTTATTTATTTATATTAATATAGAGCCATGCTTTCCTATTTTATTCAATAGGTTCTAATGTTCAAACTGTTTCAGATGGAGTCCGAGGAGCCCAGTCAAGCTGGCCTCCGTGTCTTTCTGACATGTCTCCATCGTTCTTTGAATAATTCCTTGCTTTGTGGCACAAGGTGTTCCAGGCTAATCTTGTATTTTCCTTGTCCCAGTCCTGGAATCAGCCATTTCTCCAAGGAACCGTGATTCTTCTTAATGGACAATGCTATTTAAAAACCATGATCTAGGGAATTCCCTGGAGGTCCAGTGTTTATTTAGGATTCCACGCTTCCACTGCAGGGAGCATGGGTTCGATCCCTGGTCGGGGAACTAAGACCTTGCATGCTGTGTGGTGTGGCCAAAAACGAAAAGACAGAAAATAAATAAATAACAACCATGATCTAGGTGCTAGGTATGTTCATTGCTATTGGGGTGCTGATGTTCCCAAGCACTCTCTGTGGAGCAAGCCAGACAATGTGTACATACATATATGCATCTGTATCTGTATTTCCCCCTGTATACTGAGAGCCATGAGCTGATTCCCCTCTCCTCATGTACACCCTCCTTACCTGGTTCTGGATTTAACACCCACCCCATCCCCAGGCCACTTGGGCTCTGACTTCTCTGCACTGGGTGCCCCCACATATGCACACCTCCTTCACTTGATCGAGATCTGACACCCTCCACATAGAGCTCTCTTCTGTGAGAAAGCCCTCTTCACCCTGGTCTGGCTCTGGCAAGGTACAGGTAAATTCTTATTTTCCCCTGTCTCTTAACGCCACACATTAAGAACAGGCACCCTGGGTCTGATCTATGGTCCTCTTTATCTCAAATTCTGTTTTTAACAAGACTCTAAGGGATGTGTGGTGTAGGGCACTGCTAACCTCTTTCAGGTCCATCCCAAAGATCAGGAGCACCCCATTCAAGTTACCCCTTACTTTTTTGAGGGAATCTATTTCTATTTCCTTTTTGTTCCTCCCCTCTGCCTGAAGAGGCTATTGCTACAAATCCGTTTAAGGAGTAAATTCATTTTCCTTTCACCTAATCCATTCATGATTTTACAAAATTCTCATATTTTGGTCCATCAACCTTAATCACTTTCAGTTCCTTTCTCTGTCTTTGCAATTTCCATTAACATCCATTCTCCTTTTCTTTTCTTGAGATGCATCAACTAGACTTGCACCAAGTATTCTTGGTATGAACCCAACAAGGGTTTTACAAAAGGGCAAAATATCTTGCTTCCTTTTCAGCCACTGCTTGACAATACTCAACACTGATACAACACTGGCATTTTCTGTTTATGACTGGCAATGCGCCAATACCATCAGGAAACAGATGAAATCACCTCTACAGGTCCCTTTTGGTTCATAATGGATAGAAAAATGATTTCTGGGTTGAGTATAATTTGCTTTCTCTCTTACATGCATTCATTTAGGAGAAAGTCAGCTGCCACTTTTCTGCTCACTCTTGAAGGCTAGATTTTTCTACAGTTTACCCTTTTTTATCCTAGCTTTTAACCCCTGTCAAGAGCTGAGCATCATGCACAAACAGCATTTTGCTGAACATTCACTCATGGAGAGTATTTATAAAGGGTAGAGCTCACAGGAAGATCGCACAAAGTCTGCAGGAGCACTAAAAAACTGTAACTCATTATTCAGTTACATGTTATTAACTCTATGAATGTTAAGTGAAAGGCCAGCACTGCCAATACACCTCTCCTCTTACACTTCTTTCTTTCCCATCTGATCCTTGTCCCCATTTACGAATTATTTCTCTCCATCTGAAGTTTTTTTCTTCTTTAAAAAATAACTTGTAGTGTAAACATATTTAAAAAGCCTACAAGGATTAAATATTTAACAAATGGGTTGGTTCCCCTTTGGCTAAGTCTATTTTATTCCACAATTCTAATAGATTTTCCTCCAAAACTCTCAAGAGAGGAAATTTTGGTTAGGCTTTTCATATACAAAATGATAATTAGAGTTTGGGGAGTAAAAGCTCCATAAGCGCTTGGGCATACTACAGAGAAACTGTCAGTGAACATGGCTGCAAGCTAATACCCACACAGAAAACAGCAGTTAGGAAACACATCAAGGAAAGGGAATGAACATTTAGAAACCATCTACTACATGCTAGGTCCTGTGTGAGGCTCATTCATGTTATTCCCAACTAAAAAATCCAAAGTTAGAGATGTGAGCACCTTCCCCCATATAAATCAATGTATAAATGAGAGATAAACAAATAAAATGAGGAAGCTATTGCTTCTCTCTCACCAGGATGCCTCACAACGTTTTACTCTGAATTAGCTCTTTGAATCGTCTTACATTCCTTACTGGCCAGTAAGCTCCATGAATTCCAGAACCATGCTTTACTCACCTGCATAACCCCTAGGGTGCCTAGCACAGTGCCTGACATACCTTCAGTTTAATGTTATCAGAGGACAGGTTATATTTCCATTTTACATACAGGATATATCTGAGGTCCTATAAGAGACTCTATAACTTGGACAATGTTTTCCAGTTAAACAGGAGAAGTAATGAATGTGCAACCCAGCCTCACCTGACTACAGAGCATCCACATTTCTATTATGCAGTTTATTCTTGATTATTTCAAATGATCAGGGAAATGGCAGAATCTATTATAGTTGTAAACTTGGAAAGGCAACTTACCAACGCTCAATATAAACAGGAACTTCCTTCTGCTAATAAACACCAAAAACAATAGCGTTTGAATGCTTACTATGAGCCAGGCACAATGTTGAGCACTTTACATATGAACTTAATCCTAACAATCCTATTAAAGAGCGACTATTATACCCATTTTACAGATGAAGAAACTGAGGCTTAGAGATTAAGTAAACTGACCAAGGAAACACACCTATTAACAGTGGAACAATGAGAATTTGATCTTCATTCTGTGAGACTCTGAGAGTCTCTGCTTTTAACATCCCTATGGAATGACAAACACTATTTACCTATGGCCACCAGATATACAAGGTAGCCCTACTAAGTGGGGCTTCTAATGGGCTGAGTAGAAAGAAAGAGTGACAACTGCATGCAAGCTGCACATGCATTTATATTCAGTTGTGTAATTCCAGTCCTTCCAGGGCAGCGGGGATAGAGCTTTTTCTACACAGCAAGGGGTTCTGGTGGGATTCTAAAGCCAATCCAAGTCGAGCAGCTTGGAAGAGCCTCCCACCTCCAACATACAAGTCTTTTGTGGGACTTCTTGGTAAGGTATCTTTTCTTCTTAGCAGAGCTCCAACATGATAAAATGAAACCTTAATAACTGCTTTGAGTTGGCAGCTAGACCTGAAGGAACCTACAGTAATTCAGTGCACTCTTCTCTCTGCCCCACCTCCTTCCTCCCCTGTTCATCAGAGCAGCAGATACAGCAACAACACTCTTGCGAGTCTTTAAAAGTTTCCATATCTACAGCCCAGACAGCCCAGACTTTATACACACTTCACACAACTTAGGCAGTCCTTACTGTTAGAGACTGTGAAAAGTGGAATCGTCTTTCTACTCGAGAATCATTGGGTAATTTGAAAATGATTTTGACACTTTCAGGGTCATCAGGGGAAGGCTCCGGGGGCAGGCACTCCAACTTCCTTTCCTTCTCCTCTTGTAAATTCTGTAGAGACACAAAGCAAAGGTGAGGCTATGGCTCCAATTAGGGAACAAGGAAACAAGAAACACAATCACATCATGTAGGTTTACTGGGCAGTCAGACGAAAAATTAATAACCAGTATCAGAAGAAAAACTTCTTGGCAAGGGTCAGAAGCACCCTAATTCAAATTATATTTATTTGATTACATACTATTGCATCACATGTATTATTTATTGACTATGTTAAGGTATGTAACTGTTAGAAAAAAGGGAATGACTAAAAGACCCTGGCTATAATCAAGCGGCAATATGCAATGAAACAAGATGATGAATAAAATGTCAGATGAGCTAAACACTGGTACTAAGAATGAATGCTTAAAATCAACTGCTGAGAATTAGCATATTGAAATGCTTATTATCTATTTATACTTACGTTTCATGGAACAGAGCTGGTCTGCCTAACTTTTACTTACTCTTGTATTTGTTTTAATCAACTTTTTAAACAATTAAAAAATACTTTTTGTGAAAATGTAGTAAATATTAAAATGGCATGGAGAATTTAAATCACTCACAATCCTATCATCTAGTTTTTTTTCTTTCACACTTGAGAAAAGACCAGTTCAGGAGTCACCAGAAGTAAATAAAGACAGGCTCCTTACCCGCCGCCGTCTCTCCTCTGCCAGCTTCTGCTGCTGCACCTCTTCCTCCTTCCGTCGCTTCCGCTCCCGCTCCTCCCGCTTCTTCCTCTCTTTCTCCTGGTCAGCCCGGAGAGAGGCCAGGTAGGCCTCATCCTGTTGTTGTCTCAGCACCTGGGTCTGGTTTCGTTCTTCTCTGTGGACGGATCAAAAGCATAGAGGGAAAAAATAAATCTCACAAAGCTCTGTGTTTTCTTATATTGAAATTTTTTAGAGGGTTAAAAAGGTTGACAATCTTGGCAGATGACCAGTTAACATTACCATAAGGGATTCAGATTCTCATGCAGAATCTGAATGAGCCATCTCTTTTCTTACTTTAATTTGGCAGAAAAAGAAATGGCAAGCTTTTCCCTCTCTTTTTAACTTTCCATGTAAAACTATCCTTTCCCCCCAATCCTAACAGAAGTAACACAATATTATTGCCGTAAAATGATCAGCGGGATATTTTATAGGTAAATACCTTTCTGGGTTACAACATTTTTGTGTATGTTGCTTTCATAAAACCAAAAAACCACATACACACATTTTAGAAGATGTGAAAAATATAGAAACATCTTATTCAGAGTTCTACTAATCAAAGAGAAAACACTGTAACATTTTGGGATATTTCTTTTTCTCTCCAAAAAATTGTGTATGTATGTAGGGGTGTGTGTGTCTGTGTCTATAAAATTAAAAGGAAATATCCCAGAATGTTAAAAGTGGTGGTAGGATTATGAATGATTTAAAATTTCTTCTGTGCTTTTCTATGTTTCCTGAATTTTCTACATTAATTAATGTACATTACTTATGTGATGGGGGAGGAGTTATAACCAAGTTATAAAGCATTCCTCATTTTTTACATTTAAGTTCTTTATATCATGCTCAGCTATTTTATTTATTTATTTTTTTTGAGGTACACAGGCCTCTCACTGTTGTGGCCTCTCCCGTTGCGGAGCACAGCCTCCGGATGCGCAGGCTCAGCAGCCATGGCTCACGGGCCCAGCCGGTCCGTGGCATGTGGGATCTTCCCAGACCGGGGCACGAACACGTGTCCCCTGCATCGGCAGGCGGACTCCCAACCACTGCGCCACCAGGGAAACCCCTGCTCAGCTATTTTAAATGACACAATTTACATTCCTGAGCATAGAGTCCTGTCTTTATTTTGAATCACATCTCCAAGAAAAGATGATCTGATGGAGTTATTTAGGTCAAAATATATAAATATTTTAACACTAAATGGACAAGGCTTTTAAAGTTGCCTAACAGAGAAGAAGTCAGGATTTGTGGAGCCCCAGGTAAGGCACCCAAGTCTACAGCTGGTCTCAGTTCCAGAGAGGAACTCCCCTGTACCTCTCTAGGCGTTCTGACACCAGGTAAGTCTGGTTTGCATCCATGATAAACGTCAGCTGGTTAATGAGGTCATCAGGCTGAATGAGGCCTTCTAGCCGTCCTACCACAGTCATTCTCCGATCCTTCAACATAATCATGGCCAGGAATGGATAGGTGTTTTCCCTTAAAGCCTGTGAGACTGACAGAAAGAAGACCCAAAAGATCAAGGGCAGGACTTAGGGATAAAACAGATTAATTCTTAGACTTTACACAACAAGCAAGAGAGAACTGCTTTGGTCTCAGTTGGGAAAGAAGGGAGGTGTCATTTATTCCCTGCCTACCTTTTACCCTCCTAGTTTCTCAATCTTTTTGCTGTTGTTGTTATATATTTGTGTCCCTATTCCCAGGTAATTTGATTAGAGTAGGACAGGCTTTTCTGGTGGAGTGTGGTTGTCATGATGATGCTAGGGCAAGCTGCAGAGTTCAAGAACAATGTTTATTTGATGGAGAGAAAAGGATCTACAAAGACTCTGGCTACTGCTCAGCATAATTTCCCCGTGTCGGGGTCAAGCCTAAGGGGACAAGGCTGCAAGTCTCAAGCTTTATGTTACTGGTGAGGATCTCCACCATCATCTTCCCTGTCTTTTGTTCCTCTTATCCAATTCCTTCCTTATCCCCTTTTCCTATGTCCCACCCGCCCCCATCCACTAAAAAAGGGCTAGCTTTTCTGTTCTGAAGGAGTTTAGAAAGTTGGTCTTCCAAATAACCAAGATTTTACAATTACAGAGTTTTACCTGTTTTACCTTATGATTTGAAAGAAGAGATTTTAAGCTTCTATTAAAAATATCCTTAGTCTCCTTCTATCTATCACTCCTCACACCCAAAGCCATGAGAGAATGGCAAAACATATACTGCAGGAACTTATCAGATGTTTAAAAACCAATTAGGAGTAACAATTCGGATTCCAGGATGTAGACAAAACATCTGCTGCATCTTTGGTTCTCAGGATTTAGCACAGCGCCTGGTATGCTAGTATATATTCAAAAGTTGCTGAATAGAAGTAGCTGCAAAGTAACTACATTTTCCTTCACTAGATGCCTTTATATCTTATACTGACTTCTAAAGATATTTACCTCCAGTTAAGAGTTAGTTATAGTCAGCAAAGATCTGAGCTTTCTGAATCCCTATCAGCACTCAGGGTACTCAAACTCATTGTGCAAGAAGCTCTGTTAAAATTGCTGATGACAAGAATAAACTCTTCAGTAAAAAGCTCATTAAGATTAAAGGCAAGTTGCTGGCCAGGACTGGGTTTTTTTTTTTTTGCGGTACGCGGGCCTCTCACTGTTGTGGCCTCTCCCGTTGCAGAGCACAGGCTCCGGACGCGCAGGCTCAGTGGCCATGGCTCACGGGCCTAGCCGCTCCGCGGCATGTGGGATCTTCCCGGACCGGGCACAAACCCGTGTCCCCTGCATAGGCAGGCGGACTCTCAACCACTGCGCCACCAGGGAAGCCCCAGGACTGGGTATTTTTAAAAATAAAACAGGCTCTGGCAATGGTTAACTGTAATGAATGGGCTAGAGTCTGACAGACCTGAGCTTGCTCACTGTATGATCCTGGGCCAGTGGCTTAAACTCTCTGAGCTTGTTTCCTAAACCATAAAGTGGAGGTAATACAACCCCCATCTCTCAGGACTGCTGAGAGGATTGGTCAGCCACAGAATAGTCATGCAATAAATGGCATGTCCTTCCAGATTATTCCAAAGATATCTCAACAACCTCAATGAGGCAAAAGAAACACGACTTACCCCTGTATCCCTCAGGTTTGTTTGTGGAGCATGCCCAGAAGAGCATCCTAGTGTTTATTAGTGAAATAACTTCAGGAGCACAGAGTGTGGTGCTGTGGAGAGGGATGAAGAGGACATGAGAAGAACTTGCTTACTACAAATTATCAGTAGATAAGATTAGAAAAGAGGAAAAAAAAAATCAATCCACTTACCGACAGAACTCATCAGAGTCCTGGTGATCATCTCCATGCAGATAAACCAAAAGAAAGCGAAGCTCCCGTTTGGCATCATTAAGTGCCTGTGAGAAACAGAAGATCACAAATTATGATGATGACTGTGCCTCAAACTTTTAATTAGGCTAAGGATCCTAATGGATACAGCTACGTATTTAGGAACAAAAGAAGAAATGAGGGAAAAAGGTGAGCAAGAAAACCAGAAAATTCCTGGGCTCCTACCTTCATACCCCTGGCATTTCTCTCCCTACAGTAAAGTCCATGCTAACAAGCTTCAATGAAAAAGTTTTTAGTGTTGTTAGGATTTAAATTCTATCAGGCACGTGAGAGTAGGCAGGATGACAAAAAAAGGCCCCCTCCCCGCCCAATCACAGAAAAGTCAGCTGTTCACACAATCTAAAGGAAGATATAAACAGGAGAATCTGACCTGAAAAGGGAGATGAGAATTTTGCCACTTTACGGCTACAACATAAAAAATACTGCGAAGATGAGCCTGATCCAAGGCCACATACCAAGCAGGGATGAGGGACTGAGGGACCCAAGGGCATTTTAAAGAGCATAGGGTTAAAAGATCTTCAAAGACAAGGCTAGTGTCCCAGATTTCTGTGTATGCTTTTGCATTTGCAGAATCCCAGGTACATTACAATTTAATTAAGATTTCCTGAACCACCACTGGTGGTCTACCCTCAGGATTACAGCAAAGAGGGTGTATGAGAGGCGCCCATCTCATTCATGTCTGTATCTCTAGCACTGAGCACAATGCGTGGCATATAGTAGGTGCTTAATGCTCGTTGAGTGGGGTGGGATCAGCCAGTGGGAAAAAGCAGATGTGGGAGAATCACAGAAGGAAGCAAGAGTAAGCATTTTTCTCTTTCTCCAGATAGATCCAGGAATCCTGGAGGCTGCAGAACCACCCTCAGGCATAAGGTGTTACCTTTACATTTTTCTCTGGTAAACTAGAGATATGCTCATCACCCATAGAACTCCTAATTTTTGTTCCCTGAGAGGTAACAACAGTCGAATGTCTGTGTGGCTTGGGTTGAATGAGATGTGTTGCTTTGAGTCTATGGTCTATCCCCTTATTCAATTCTGTGAGGGATCCAAGACTTAGGTTTTGCCTACAAGGAGCTTACAGTCTGGTACAGGAGATAAGACATTAACACAAACAACTATAAAATAAGGAAGAATGTGAAATTGCTATAACATTAAAAAAAAAAGAAAACCACTATGAAAGTACAAAAGGAAAGACTACTATTTTAGATTGCAAGTAGGCAGGGTAGGGCGCAACAATTAGGAAAGGGTACCAGAGGGGAGTGACATGAGCTGGTGAAGGATGGGCAAGATTCCAATTAGCAAAAATGTGAGGAAGGCATTCTAGATAGAGGAAACAGTAAAGCAAAAGCAAAGGCACAGAGGTGTGAAAGTACAGAGTATGTTAAGGGAATGGTCAGCTGGAACCTAGGGTATAGGGAAACAAGTTATGCAGGAAAGCCCTCAAAAGGAGGCTGGGATTAGATCAAGGAGGGCCCAGCTAAAGGGCTTGGTCTCTTTTTGTGCAAGCAATAAAAAGCTATTTAAAGTTTCTGAATAAAAGAATGACATGATCAGTGCTAAGCTATGCTTTCCTTTGAGGATAGAATCATATCAATAAATTGGCATCTATATGGTTTGTGGCACTGACCTGGCTGTACGTTCCCTGGTAGAAGACAGGGTGTGCCCTCCCATATTTCTCTTCAAAAGAGTGCATAAATGAAACAATGTCCCCAACGGGGTCAGTGACCCGGCTGCGAGGGTCAGGCCGTATAAAACGAAGAGCAAACCTGGGGAGGAAGGAATAAATATCACATGAATCGGCTTACTGTAGTGCATATGGAGTGGGCCAGTTTGTAAAGATTCCTATAGCAGAGCCATGGGCATGGCAGCAAAGGGAGGTGAACGGTCTGTGAGTGGACCATCAAACCTGAGAGTACAGTCTAGCTCAAAAGCCACAAAGCAGCAAGTGTTATACCACTGCCTGCTTAAGAAGAATGCAAATTACTAGAATTATAAATTCCAACACTGGCCTAAACAAATCTTGAGTGCTTTTTGCAGAAAAATTTAGGGCTATAAGAACTGGGAAAGGAAGACGCAATAACCAAAAAGATCACAGGTCAGGCTGTGTCCCCAGACTCTCCATAACGGCACTGTCTAAAACAGCAGCCATGAGCCACATGTGGCTATCTAAATTACCAAGAAAATTAATTTAATTAAATACAATTTACAAAATTCACTTCCTCACTCACACCAGCCACATTTCAAGTGCTCAACAGCCACATGTGGCTAGTGGCTTCCGCACTAGACACTGCAGATATAGAACATTTCCATCATCACAGAAAGTTCTATTAGACAGTGTTATTCTAGAACAGAGCTGTATCTCTTTCTGGTTCTTTTACTTGCCTCTCCCTTTCCTTTCTGTTCTCCTGGGATTTTGAATTATGAGTCCACATTCCCAAACTATTCAAATTATGGACAAGAACTTCAAATCCAAACTTGCAGTCATGACTGACTTGCTCTTCAATGGGGCAAGTAAATTCTGCTCACTGATTTATGCTTGACAGCATCCATGGAGGAAGTTATAAAATGGATCTAGACAACACTGGCAGAGTTGGAGACCTGGCGGTTACTGTAAGGTTAAAGACGGTACCACACATCTGTTTCTAAAGAGCCCATCTTATCACATTTGTATAGTACCATTTATTTATCCTCTGGGTTTCCATAAAAGGCAAAGGAGCAGGGGGTTGATAAGTCAATGTGCTACATAACATTAAATAAGTTACTTGGATGATACAGTTGCATTAAAATTAGTAACACATGCCATGCATATTTTTTCCCAAGGAAAGCAAACTATTCATATACTTAAAGAAATATCAGCATAGAAAAGCTGACTAAACTATGATACCTTCCTTACCAAATATTGAGCCAATTCCTTATCCCCTTAACAAATTCCCCATATATACATTTCACTTGGAATTTCTCCTGAGTAATCAAATCAAACTCATTGACACAAACATTCCAGAGCAAATTAAAAACAAAGGTAAGAAGCTGTGTATGTGGGGGAGTGATTAGAAGTCCTTAAGAAGATTAATGTTTTGATAAATTTCTCTGAAATCAAGTATTTTAGGATTATCTTATTACTCTTTAAGTTTTCAAATTTTGATGAATGGATAAAGGTTTTAATTTTTTTGTTTCTCATTACAATATATTCCAATGGCCAACACAATTTAGGACAATCAGCTTTTAAAAAATAAATAGAGATGTCAACTAAGACTTCATTATGATTTTAAAGGTTTTTACGTGCCCATTCTTAGGTATTGTCTGATCCTAACACTTCTGCAGCTGCTGGGTCCTTACCTTCAGGCTCTGCTCACTAGAGCAAGGCAAAGATTAGCCCATATTTAGAGGAAGGTATAGAATGTCCTGTATGCAAGGCTCCATCTGTTGGCGTGGATGCCCATAAAACATTTTAGTTCTCCATGAAGTCTAGGTGTGGGTTCATCTACTACTGAGTTCCAGACCAGACACCCCAAGTCTGATGTGCCAGAAACTTGGGCCCCTTGACATTTTCCAGCCTTTCTGTAGCTTCCTGTGCTGAGCTCTCCAAATGGTACATGAAGGAATTAAGAAGAAAGGTGAAAGTGTGAAGCAAGGGGGTACACATATGGAAGGGTTCAAGTGCCAGCAACCTATGGGTTGCCAGGACAGAGGAAAATGTACAGAAAGTGTGTCTAGAATGGTGAAACTGTTATAGGAGGAATCCAGAAGAAAGTAGGTCATCTCAGAGCAAAAGAATTTGTTGGAATTATGAGTTGTAAAATGATTTAGGGTAAAAGTTACAAAGAGTGTGAAGCTAGTAAAGATAACAGAGGTTGGAAAGGAAAGGGTGTGAAGATTAACTAGGGAATGTAGGGGGACAAACATGTGGGATAGGGAGGCAGACTTATTTGTGAAAATGATAACATCTGTTGTTATGTCTGAAAAACCGAAAATATTTTCATGCTATATGAATACTTCAGGGAAAGTATTCAATCTGATGGCAAACTGGCAAGCCAAAATTGATAGAGCATAATCCTTATTCTGGTCTATGTTTCAGCTCCAACGTCTACCTTGTTACTACTAACACATACATACAAAGGTACATACCTAAATATATCAAGTATTGTATAATAGGTAAACCGGAATGGAAGCATTATCAAGTAATAACCCCATCCAAGCAGCCCCTGAAATTCCAAAAACAAAGTTAGATATCATTCTCTCAATCCCTAATACCTTAATTGCTAGCTAAGATTTTCATTCTTTTTTGTCCTTTTCTTGTAATTTCTCTCTCCGCAAAACAAGGTTCCCTTTTCCTGGCCCACCTCATCCTTCTTAAAAACCAACTACCTTTGACCTCACTTCATCTAATACTATTACATTTTTCTTTTATACAATAATTTTTGTATTAAATCTGCTTGAACACTTATTCTACAGCTACTTACATACATTAGCTGTCAAATTCAGTTGCCAGTTTTCCTCCCCAAATCATAAATATTCATTCTTTCCTTTTTAGACTTAATACATTAAAATGTGGTATATAGAAATAACAAGAAAGATAACCACTATTGCTACCTTGGACATTTGTATATAAATGACAAATAATTATATTAACCACAATTATAAATCTCCAAACAGCTGCTAATCTTGGTAATACTCTTAATTATTATTTTAACAGTGTTGATTACTGCTGCTCTTATTATTAATTAGCAAATATATAGGGCTCTATAGCTTACAAAGCATTTCTTACATGGTATATTGTGTTAACCTGAGATCCTTTGTGTCCATGGCCAGGGAGCTCTAGAGCTCTGGAGCTCCATTAGTGGACATTAGGGTCCCAAACACAGTCAAGCCCAAAACAAACTGGAGAAACATTGGACACACACAGAACTACTCCTTTTTTTTAAAATTTAAAATAGAAAAAAAAAATTTTCTTTTTCTTTTTTTTTTTTTGGCCAGACCACACGGCTTGCAGGATCTCAGTTCCTTGACCAGGGATTGAACCTGGGCCCTCAGCACTGAAAGTGCAGAGTCCTAACCACTGGACCGCCAGGGAATTCCCTAGAACTACTCCTTGAATCATATAATTAATTGCTCTAGGAATCTGTGTTCTACTTCAGAATACCCCAAAACAGCTACATAGAAACTATTTTTAAAACTTTATCAAGTACTCCACAAAAAGGAGTGATGGAGTAAATTCTAAATCCAAGTATAAGAGGTGAGTATAACTCCAAGAATAAGAAACTCCAAAAAGTTCTCTGGAGTGTTCACTATCAGTATACACACCTAACTTCCCTAATTTGACTGTGAATAATTTGAAGAGGGAAGAATGCCTCTTTATTCATCTCTAGATCCCCAACAGCAAAATATCAAGTACCTTGGAACACTCTTAAATGCCTGCTGAATTTAACTGAACTCACCTCCTTGCTGCTAGCCCTTCAAGACTAATTTCAAAGATATGGCCAAGGCTCCCACGGAGATTACAAGTACTTCCCTAGAAGTAGCTTAAAATTAAGTAAAATGAAGCAACAAAGAATTCAGTAAACACTCTAACTTAAAAGTGGAAGATCTATTAAACATGTAGTAAACATTTTTAGACATGTAAATACATGTAGATGAACTGCTATAAACAAGGCACAGAAAACTCTTCAAATAATTGGCATAGAACAGGAAAAAAAAGGATACTTTCATTGGTTCATTAAGGAATAAAGGAAAAATGATAAACCCAATAAACCTACCAAGGAGTTAGGTCAAGTTAACAGGTTTATATTCTGAATATTCCTTTTGTTCCTATCATACAGAGATCAACATAACCAAGTGGAAGAACTTTTAAAATAAAAAAGGGAGAAATTCCAGCTATGAAATAACTTGCCCTTGGCTGTGGTCTTGAAACAACATAGCTGTAGATCCTGTGGTCGGCTGTATTAACTTGCAAGGGTCGGGATGGTGGTGGGTTGAAAACACTTGGTACACCCTCTTGCTCGTTCAATCTGTCCTGTACAGCAGCCTGAGAAGAAAAGAATAGCAAGAGCTTCAGTGATGCTCAAATCAACCTAGAAGAGATGAGACAACCATTGCTGGTGTTTCGAAACAGGTCACCAGGGAGTATATATTCATGAACCTTTCTTGAACTTGCTATGGTAGGAGGCAATGTGTGGTGATGGCTCCAGAATTCATACACAGTAGAGTAGTACTAGGAACTTGTCTGGAAGCTCACTGCTTTTATTCAGATGGTATGTGTTATTTAGGGTGGCTGGGATACAAGGTGCTTTACTGTACAAGTGTAAGGAAAACCATCCACAGAGAACACAGCAATGCAGACGGTGTCCCCAGAGCTGTGCAATGGAGCAATCCTGATGGGTTGGTGTTTGATGGAAGGCTTGGCTTTGGAGCAGAGAAACTTAGGTCTGAATCCTAGCTCCAGCACTCAGAAAAGTTGCTTGGATTCTGTGCCTCAGTTTTTCATGTGCAAAATGAAGAAACAATACTTCTCAGGGTTAATTTGAAAAATTAATGAGGTGACCATACACAAAGATTCTAATATAATTCCTTGCAGACAGACGATCTTCAGTAAAAAGTCTCATTCCTTTCCTAACTCTGCCCCTAAAAATGGATATTTGTCCCAGTGTAGTAAAAAAATATGGCCTTACACAAGAGGAGGTCTGATCGCTGCCTTCGACTTCTGGAGATAATCTATGTCACACCTGATAAGAGTATCTTTGCTATGGGATCCTAGGGTAGGGCTGACCACCCTAGAAAGACCAACCATGTAATTTAGGCTGGGGATTTTGGGTAATGCAGTATCAGTCAACCTAGAGACTGAGTTCAATTACATACGCAACCAATCAAATCAATCATGCCTATGTAATGAAGCCCCAGTGAAAACTCTGGACACTGAAGCTGAGGTGAGCTTCCCTGGTTGGTAATACTTCATGCACATTGTCACACACTTGTGCCAGGAATGTAACATGTCCTGATTCCATGAGAGGAGTAAGGAATCTTTGTGTTTGGAACTCAAGACTCTGCACTAAGTGCCTCTTTCATTAGCTGATTTTAATCTGTATCCTTTCCCTGTAATACACTGTAACCATGAGTTATAATAGCTTTCAGTGAGCTCTTCTAGTGAATTATCAAATCTGAAGGTGGTTTTAGGAACACCTTGAACTTGCAGTTGCTGTCAGAAGTGAGGGTGGGGACTTCCCTGGTGGCGCAGTGGTTAAGAATATGCCTGCCAATGCAGGGGACACAGGTTCGAGCCCTGGTCTGGGAAGATCCCACATGCCACGGAAGATCCCACATGCCACGGAGTAACTAAGCCCACGCGCCACAACTACTGAGCCTGCGCTCTAGAGCCCGCGAGCCACAACTACTGAGCCTGCGAGCCACAACTACTGAAGCCCGCAGGCCTAGAGCCTCTGCTCCGCAACGAGAAGCCACCACAATGAGAAGCACGCGCACCACAACGAAGGGTAGCCCCCGCTCACCACAACTAGAGAAAGCCCACGCGCAGCAACAAAGACCCAATGTAGCCAAAAATAAATTAAAAAAAAAAAGATGGATAGTAATTGTTGAACAACAATGTAAATGTAATTAAATTAATGCCACTAAATTGCAATGCCACTTAAAAATGGTTAAAATGGTAAACTACATACCTGGGTGAAGCCAGATTTTCTTCACATACTTCAACTAAAACTACATATCACAAAAGATTACAAGCAGAAGTGAATATGAAAATCCAGCTGTTTTCTATTAAGCCAGACAAAAAAGTCTGCAAACATTTATGTTAACATGTAATGAGTTTATTTATTTATTATTATTATTTAAAAAAATTTTTTGGCATTTGGTCTTCGTTGCTGCGTGAGACTTTCACTAGTTGCAGCGAGGGGGGCTACTACTCTTCATTGCAGTGCGCAGGCTTCTCATTGTGGTGGCTTCTCTTGTTGCAGAGCACGGGCTCTACAGCACAGGCTCAGCAGTTGTGGCGCACAGGCTCAGTTGCTCCGCGGCATGTGGGATCCTCCAGACCAGAGATCGAACCCATGTCCCCTGCACTGCCAGGCGGATTCTTAACCACTGCGCCACCAGGGAAGTCCCGAGTTTATTATTTTTAAAGTGAATTAATAAACAGAACAATTTCAGTTTTAATCTGTCATATGGTAATAGATATCAATAGATACAGCCCATATAAACAGAAGCTCTTTGGAGAAAAATATACGTATTTTTAGACAGGCACAAAAATATCTGGGAAAAAAGCAAAAGAAATTGTTAATATTGCTACGTTGGGGGTGTAGGACTGAGAAATAGTGGTAGGCAAATGATCTGAGCAGGATTTTTTTCATATTTAATCTTAGGCTTTGTTTGAACTTCATGTTCCTGCAAACGACAATATTTCATTCTTTTTTATGGCTGAGTAGTATCCCATTGTATATATACACGACACCTTCTTTATCCATTCATCTGTCAATGGACATTTAGGTTGTTTCCACGTCTTGGCTACTGTGAATAGTGCTGCTTATGAACACAGGGGTGCATGCATCTTTTTGAATTATAGTTTTATCTGGATATGGGCCCAGGAATGGGACTGCTAGATCGCACAGTAATTCTATTTTTAGTTTTCTGAGGAACCTCCACATTGTTTTCCACAGTGACTGCACCAACTTACATTCCCACCAACAGTGTAGGAGGTTCCCTTTTCTCCACACCCTCTCCAGCATTTGTTATTTGTAGACTTTTTAATGATGGCCATTATGACCGGTGTAAGATAGTACCTCATTGTAGTTTTGATTTGCATTTCTCTAATAATTAGTGATGTTGAGCATCTTTTCATGTGCCTATTGGCCACCAGCTGTATGTCTTCAAATGACAGTTATCTTTATGTATTTTATGTATTATTTTTATGAGTTACTAAAAGTGAAAAAATGTAAATATAGCATAATCCCATTTGTGTAACAAGAAAATTATATATAAATCTATATAGCCATATAAACTAACAAAAATAGTCTGAAAGGATATACACTAAAATTTAACACTAGCTATCCATGAAATGATGGGATTAAGGGTGAGCATTTTCTTCTTAACACTGTGGAATTCTTTTCCTGTGTGGGTGCATGGTTATTTTTGCAACAAGTTTTTAATATTTCTATACGTCATTTCATGTTAAAGCATGGTTGACATTATACCAGATTAACTGTAAAACAATAAATAAGTAAAGCAGGGGCAGCAATAGTAATAAACCAAATTAGAATTTAAAGTAAAAAGCATCATCTGATATTAACAAAGGATATGTTATTACAGGAAAGTTCTAATGGCCACGGGTCTTCATGCATCAAAAAAAATAGTCAAACTATATAAAAGTTAGAACGTCTCCCCCACCAAATAAACGTAGTATTAATGCATTTTATTTGCACCATGTACTGCCTTCCCACAGCATATAAAAAAGCATTCTCTTTGATATATTTGTTATTAACATTGGGAAAGTTAATATTATCAGCACACTAAGCAGAGGTGTATATATAAGAAAGTCTGGAAGGACATACAATATACTAAAACATCAAAAGTAGTTATCTCAAGTATGGTTATTAAGAACTTTCATTTTCAACTTTATAAACTCTTAAATTGTTTGCAGACATGTACTGGTTTTGTAATCAGGAAAAAACAAAGACATTACCAATGAAAAATAAAGAAATCTATAAAACCACATTCAAGTTCATCATGTCAAGTAGCCTTATTAAGTAACCAGAAAAAAAAGAAACAGCAGACTCTAATTGTACATTTAATAAGCTTGATTGAATACAGACACCAAACCTTCATCCCACAAAAAACACATTCCTTGACAACCACTGTTGTTGAGAGTGGTTACTTCTAGGAAAGAAAGGGAGGGGGTGCAGACAGGGATGACGTGCAAGCAACTGACAATGGGGGCTTCAATTTTATCTATATTTGTTTAAAAGAAATTTGAAACAAGTATTGCAAAATGCCTGCTTTCAGGAGCTGGATGGTAGGTACATGGTGGCTCCTTTTATCTCTATATTTTTCTCTAAATTTTAAGAATTTTATTTTTAAAAATATATATTTCATAATGTTAATGGAATGTTATTAAATGACAAGGACCTTAATATATAAATATTAAATTATATAAATAAAATGAAAGATTAATATGAAAAGGATAAACAAAAAAAAACAAGCTACTAGGAATTCCAAATATGTTTCTAAATAACTCTTGGGCCAAAGAAGAAAATGAAAAACTTTTAAAATACAGTTTCAGAAGAAAATTCACAGCCTTAAATGCAAGAAAGAGTACAAATAAATTAACTAAGCTGCAAAAATCATAATGCTAAAAAAATGTAAACCTACAAAAGTATGAAAAAATACATTAAAGAGAGATTTTGCTTAATAAACAGAAAAGAACTGATAAATATAAGAGCTTTTTATAAACAAAACAAATAAAATAAACTAGTCTCCAGCAAGTCTCGTCTTTAAAAAAGGAAAATAAGCATAATAAAAACAATGAGAAGAGAGGATAATAGAACAGACACAGAAGAGAGTAAATGATATGCTGCTTTGTATAGCCTATGCTAAATAACCTGGAAATCTCTAAGAAAAAAGCATCTTCTAAGAAAGCTTATCAACAAATAGATTACGAACAATGGGGAAACCATGAAGAAGTTAACAAAGAACAGACAGAAATAAGTTTTCAAGTGCCTTCTTTCAAATCTATGCTATCTAGGCTTCTCAACTCATTTTATCAAGTCAGTCATTTTATAAAGTCAGCATATGCTTGAAATCAAAGCCTAACAAGGAGACAACACCAGAGTATCATACAGAGCAACATCATTCCCTCTGCCTAAAATGCATTCCCCTTAAATGTTCACATTCGTTATTCCTTTTCATCATTCAGGTGTCAGCTCAAATATAACCTCCCCAGAAAGGCTTTATTTGACCACCCTATTAAAATAACTTTCCTGATCCTCTTTGTTCTATTTTCTATACTCATCTTATTCATAGCATTTATTGCAAAGTTAAATTACCTAGAATTAGGCTCCATGAGAGTAGGGACTTAGTCTTATTTGCTGGCATAGTGCCAGAGCCTAGAATTTAATTGCTCAAAAATTGTGCTGAATAACTAAATATCACTTAGGAGTATATTTTCAGAAATCCAGCACCCTATTCAAATAATATACCATAATTAAACAGTAATTTCAACAGATATCAAAAGGGTGCTTGATTAAATTCAACATCCACTCTTGATATATTAATATACCAAGAATGGAAGAACAGTCAATAAATATTTGAGAGCCTATGATGTACTAGGATCAAATTTATATGCTGGGAATACAGCAGTTAACAAAACCAAAAAAACTCTGCTCTCATGGAGCTTATTACATTCTAGTAGTTCTATCTCAAAATAATAACATCACCAGCATCACACTTAATAATAAAACATCACAGGCATTACAGTGAGGACAAGATGTCTGCTATTACCATTATTAATTGAGACTGTTCTGATGTTCTAGCCAATTCAATATCCAAAAACCCGAAAGATCCATATACTGAAAAAAAATCATGTAGTTGCAGATGATACAACTATCTAGAAAATCCAAAAGAATAAATTATAAAATATGTAAGAAAAAGGTTCACATGATGGTATCTGGTTACAAACCAAATATTTAAAAACCAGTATTTTTCTCAAAGAGTAATTAAGAAAAAATAAAGAGACAGGGACACTATACTGAGGGATTTGGTCACAATCTTTTCTATGATTTTATGAACTTTGATCATAATCTTCACCTTTCCCACAAATTTATTTTTAAAGACTAAAGAGCTGTAAATTTGAAAAAACATCTATTGAGAGGTTTTTTTTCAACTTTATTGGAGTATAATTGCTTCACAATGGTGTATTAGTTTCTTCTTTATAACAAAGTGAATCAGTTATACATATACATCTGTTCCCATATCCCTTCCCTCTTGCGTCTCCCTCCCTCCTACCCTCCCTATCCCACCCCTCCAGGCGTTCACAAAGCACCGAGCTGATCTCCCTGTGCTATGCGGCTGCTTCCCACTAGCTATCTACCTTACGTTTGGTAGTGTACATATGTCCCTGCCTCTCTCTCGCTTTGTCACAGCTTACCCTTCCTCCTCCCTGTATCCTCAAGTCCATTCTCAAGTAGGTCTGTGTCTTTATTCCTGTTTTACCCCTAGGTTCTTCATGACTTTTTTTTTCTTAAATTCCATATATATATGTGTTAGCATACGGTATTTGTCTTTCTCTTTCTGACTTACTTCACTCTGTATGACAAACTCTAGGTCTATCCACCTCATTACAAATAGCTCAATTTTGTTTCTTTTTATGGCTGAGTAATATTCCATTGTATATATGTGCCACATCTTCTTTATCCATTCATCCGATGATGGACACTTAGGTTGTTTCCATCTCCAGGCTATTGTAAATAGAGCTGCAATGAACATTCTGGTACATGTCTCTTTTTGAATTATGGTTTTCTCAGGGTATATGCCCAGTAGTGGGATTGCTGGGTCATATGGTAGTTCTATTTGTAGTTTTTTAAGGAACCTCCATACCGTTCTCCATAGTGGCTGTACCAATTCACATTCCCACCAGCAGTGCAAGAGTGTTCCCTTTTCTCCAAACCCTCTCCAGCATTTATTGTTTCTAGAGAGAGAAGATTCTTGCTGTGAAAAAAAATATGTGCCATCTGCCGTCCACTGGCAATTCCACCCAGAAGTAGGCGTCCAAGACAGCCCTGCATGGTAACTGCAGGCTCCTTTGTGATAGCAAGACAGTAGAGAAAGGAAAAGCCTTAACAGGGTGGTGGGGTTTTTTAACGGTATACTCATAGAGGAGACCTGCTACACAGGATGAATGAACCGAGCTAAAATGTATTCAAATGGCTAAATCTCAAAACTTAACATGGATTGCAAAAGGAGGGACTTTGCAGAAAAGGTACAGTTCGTTACCTTTCACAAAAAATTTTCAGACATTCATAAAAAACAAAGAAACAAACAAAAAAAACACGTGTCTTTGAGATTTGTTATCAGACCAGGGAAAAAGAAATATAAGTAAGCTCACAATGAATCCTATTATACCTCTATGTTCCAGTTATGCTGTTCCAAGGTATGGCGACATTGATCCATAGATTCTATGCCAGTCAGATCCTGAAAGATAAAAACAAAAAGTTACTTAGGGAAAAACCAACAGTACATATTGGATATTTTTACCCCTAATAGAATACTTACAAATACCGCTGGGAAAATAAAGTTTTGAAGGCAGATATTCAAGTATGGTAAAACGTCACTATTCAGAATTTATTCAGCCAGTTATTGTAGATGTTACTCCCATACAACAAAAAAAATGAAAATTTCTTGTCTTTTAAAACTTCAAGGCTTTCAAGATTACTTGATCAAAATCAATATTCTCTCAAATTCAAGTTTAAAAAATGAAAGACTTCTTCAACCTCTGCGCCCAGAAAAATAGTCTTTAATGCTAAACATCTACTGTTTATAATACATACTGATATAAAAATGCAGGTTTTCTGCAAATGTAATGCCTTTCACTAACTTACATCATTTTACCTATTAGCTTATAATACAAAATGTGTAAAACTTTTTATCAAAAGAAGTCTGTACTTCAGATGTTTCCCTCCAATATGTACTTTCCCTACTCCCTTCTCCTTGTACTATCCTCAGGTTTCACTTCGTCTATGACCACATTTCCTTCTTTGGCTCTTCTCCTATCCCCTCTAAATGTAGAAATTTCCCTAAGGATGTGTCCTTGGCTTTTGCCTCTTCCTGGCAATCCTCAATGACCCTTTCTACTCAAATGACTCATAAATTTCTGGACCTGTCACCTCTTCTGAAGTTTAGCAGCATGTTTCCAATAGCTTATTCAACATTTCTACCTAGATGTGGCACCAGTACCACAAATGCATCATTTAAAACCACTGTATGTGTTAATGACATCACCACCTTCCAAAATATACAGGCAAATATGACATCTGGAACCTCAGCCTCATCTTTGAATACTCTATCCCTTGAACTACATACTTCATCAGTAATCAAGTTCTGATTGTTTTCTATATCTATAACCACATTTCCATTCCCTGAGCCGGCATCTTCAATCAAGCTTTAATGACACCTCAAGTGAATTGTCAAAATAATTAATTTCTCTTCCTCTTCCTAACTCTTCCCTACCTCCTCTGGTCTCCCCACTCCCCTGTGTGTGTGTTATTTCTCTGCTCAAAACTTTTCAGCTGACTGGATAATAAAATCCAAAATCCTTAGCTTGGCATTCAATTGTTTCTATAATGTGGCCCCAACCTAGCTTTCTACATTATTTTCTATTTCCCTTTAGGTGTCCGATACTCAACAAATCTAACAGCTTACGTGTAAACCTAATGACCAGAATTTCCACAGAGCTAAATCCTAGCCTTCCTTCAAGGTCTAATACAAAAGCCAAACCCATCCATCCATCCTTTCATGCAACACATATCTACAGTTTATTGTCTATTCTGCGTATTACTTACTATGTCCAGGGATATAGGGATGAATACAATACAGTCTCTATCCTCAAGAAATTCCTCTTAATAACCAGCAAGCAACAGGAAAAAGAGATTGATCTCAATCTGCTAAGAATGTCATAACATGTACTGGTGAGTCAGGAGCCTGAGATTCTTGCTTTGGTTCTGTGCCCTGTGATCAGTGACCAAACATGTTTTAATTCTAGCTTCCTTTATGTACAACATGAGGGATTTAATTTGGACTATTTGAATATCCTTTCCAGAGCTTAGAAGAAAAAAACCAAAAACTGAAGTTTGCATTCTTTAGGTATGCAGTTGTTTATTTTTTTTAATTACACAAGTAGTATAGAAACTTTGCTTTTTTCTTTAAACTGAACTATTTATTTATTTATTTATTTATGGTTGCATTGGTTCTTTGTTGCTGCGCGCGGGCTTTCTCTAGTTGCGGCGAGTGGGGGCTACTCTTCGTTGCGGTGCGTAGGCTTCTCTCATTGTGGTGGCTTCTCTTGTTGTGGAGCACAGGCTCTAGGCGTGCAGGCTTCAGTAGTTGTGGCTTACGGGCTCAGTAGTTGTGGTTTGCGGGCTCTAGAGAGCAGGCTCAGTAGTTGTGGTGCATGGGCTTAGTTGCTCTGTGGAACATGGGATCTTCCTGGACCAGGGCTCAAACCCGTGTCCCCTGCATTGGCAGGCGGATTCTTAACCACTGTGCCACCAGGAAAGTCCCTGCTAATATATTTTTATGTTTAAAATACTACAAACTTTTCAATACTGCAATTGGAAAGCTCTGTTAAGAACTCTAGAGCTCTATTAAGAACCACTGGCTTTGACAGCTCTGACAATGTGGGTTTTTTCCTGACCACCGCAGGCCTCTTACCAGTTTGGCTATTGCCTTCTGGCTTATAATAGGATCCCCTTTAACTTTTGATTTCCTTACAGCCCATTGCAGAGAACTGGGATGTCCAGGGTTCCACTTCCTCTCTGTACATTCTCTTTAAGAACTGGACTTTACTTTTACCTTCTTCTCAGGGTATGAATGACTACTCTGTCTTTACCAAAAATGTTTTCTACCTTTCTTATGAACCTATTATTTTCTATCATCTATTATGACTATTTACACTCATTCTACTGCCTTATCAGAGGATGCATGCTCCTTAAGAGCAGTGTCTGTGATTCATCTCTATATAATGCTCCCCAGTACCTAGCACACAGTTAAGGGCTTAAAAGGTTGCAGAAAAAGACTGTCCAAGTTAAAAAGACCTTTTAGTATAAGCTTCAATAATCATAGCTACTAAAGTGAAATCCTCTAGAAAATTTCACCAAAACTCATTGTACATTAATACCCTGGGGTTTTAATTAAACTCCATCTAGTCAGAACTAGATGCTAAGCTGGCTGTTAAAAATACATATTTGCAGAATCTTCCTGTAGATCAATAAGTCAGGGATGGAGCCAAGGAATCAGTGGGTTTTTTGAAAAGCTCCTCAGTTGATTCTAATGTACAGCCAGGCCAGGAAATCCATGGTACTGTACAATTCTAAGTGGGACCAGAGATTATACGTCACTTATTAAAATAACTTTTTAAGAAAGGGGTTATGAACACTGTAGGAGAGAACAATCAGGGTAACTGCACATCTTCAGTATACTGAAATACTTAACCTAATGCAAGCAAAACCCTTTTATTGTATAAGTAGTGAATCAGGGTAAACTAGAAGCCCAACTTGAATAAGCCTGCTTTTCAGTCACTACTGATGAGTATTAAAAACATGCACTAGCAATATGCTAGGAAAGGACTATTCATATATCAACAAATATTCACTGATCTGGTATTCTAGATATCCAGGATACAAATACAGTCCCTGCACTCATTAGGCTTGTATTCTACTAGAGAGAGACTGAGCAAAACAAACCACACACATAGAGAAAATAAATGAACAAAAATTTAGGCTGGGGGATTCCTTAGGATTGGGTGCTCAAAGAAGGACTCTCCAAGGAGATAACATTTCAGGAGAGACCTGATGAAAGATAAGGGTCCAGCCATGGGAAAATATGTGGGAAGACTATTCCAGGCAGAAGGACAAATGCAAAAACTCTGAGACAAATGGATACATGACACTATGCATTTGTCAAAACCCACAGAACTTTACAGCAGAGTGAACCTTAATGTACAGAAATTTAAAAAATAATTTAGGTGAGAGGATCCCAGGATAGAACACAGACTGTGACAAAATAATCTAATGGTATTAAAAATATATGAAACAACCTCACTGAATGGGGTGGGAGGAAAAGGTGTTAACCTAAAACTCTGGAAATGAGTGCAGTCTGTAAGACTAAAGGCAAAAGGAACTGCACTGTGCTCTAGTTGACAGAGTTGGTTCACTGTATATGTCATTCTGAAGCACTATATCCATATACTTATACTGAAATTGAACAATTAAACAGAGAGTGGGAGCCAGTTTTCTCATTGTTGAAGTGGGAAGTTACAGATAGTCGAGGGGAGAAGGCTGGAATGATCCACATGGGTGAGAGTTGGAAACATCTGAATCAACTCATTTTTAAGTTTAATTTAGACAGATGGTTGCATATAGAACTAGTTAGCTTAGTATACACACATGTATGTCCTTGCTCTATCAGCTGAGAGGGCCTAGAGGCAACAACACACACCCCAACAGCAAGCACACATAATGCCCAGATTTGG
Source organism: Hyperoodon ampullatus (assembly GCF_949752795.1). Lineage (NCBI taxonomy): Eukaryota > Metazoa > Chordata > Mammalia > Artiodactyla > Ziphiidae > Hyperoodon > Hyperoodon ampullatus. Next base: position 24,310,550 of record NC_136917.1, read on the forward strand.
GTTTCTAATACTGTTCTCCAATAAAAGGAACCAGGTTCCTTGGAGAAATGGCTAATTCTAGGACTGGAGCAGAAAATACACAAGATGAGCCTGGAGAATCCTGTAGTTCCAGAAAGTAAAGGAGTGCTCAAAAAACCCCATAATGATGGGAATATATCAAAGTGATACAGGAATCAACTGAAAGAGCTCCCAATGGCCAAAGCTGGTACAATTTGAGCAAGAAAATAAAGTAGTAATAGGTTATAATCCAAAGTACAAAATAAACATCCTGAGTCCATATGAACAGAAATATATGACTGAATAAATAAATGGGGGAGAACAGACAAATCCTGTGCAGAAGAATTCCAAATAACTATGTAGATAGATACTTTGCCTTCTAGGAGGTAGAACATAACTCTTCACTCCTTAGGTATGTATGGGCTGTGCACAGTGACTTCCTTCCAAAGAGTACAGTATGGAAAAGGAGGAAAAAAGATTAACTTTATAATGGAGAAACCTGACAAACACTACCTCAGCCAGATGATCAAGGTCAACATCAATAGCGATAAATCCTGTTGATAATATGTACCCTTGATAAAATATAATGAAAAGGCACTTTACCTCTGTGGTCTTCCTCCCCAAACCCCGAACTCCAGCCTCATCATGAGAAAAACATCACAAAAATCCCAATTGAGGGACAATCCACGAAATACATGACCAGCGCTCCTCAAACTGTCAAGGTCATCAAAAACCAGGAAAAGTCTGAGAAACTGTCACAGGCAAGAGGAGCCTAAGAAGGCACAGTCACTAAATGTAAGGTGGGATCCTGGAACAGAAAAAGGACATTAGGTAAAAACTAAAGAAATCTGAATAAAGTGTGGACTTTAGTTAATAATAATGTAATAATACTGGTTCATTAATTGTGACAAATGTACCAAACTAGTATGTAAGATGTTAATCGGGAACACTGAGTGAAGGTATATGGGAAGTCTGCATACTATTTTTTAAAGTTTTCTGTAAATCTAAATCTATTCTAAAATAAAAAGTTTACTTCAAAAGTGGAAAAACAGGACTTCCCTGGTGGCACAGTGGTTAACAATCCGCTTGCCAATGCAGGGGACACGGGTTCGAGCCCTGGTCTGGGAAGATCCCACATGCTGTGGAGCAACTAAGCCCAAGCACCACAACTACTGAACCTGCACTCTAGAGCCCGCGAGCCACAACTACTGAGCCCACGTGCCACAACTAATGAAGCCTGCGCACCTAGAGCCCATGCTCCACAACAAGCCACATGCTCAAGCTACCGCAATGAGAAGTCTGCGCACCGCAACGAAAAGTAGCTCCCGCTCACCCCAATTAGAGAAAGCCTGCGTGCAACGAAGACCCAACGCAGCCAAAAAAAAAGTGGAAAAACAAAACAGAACTGGGGTGGGAGAGACACATCTGAGACAGAACAAGCTTGGCAAGTTGGCAGATAAGGTCTGAGAAGTAGGCAGGGTAGGGGAAGTTCATCTAAGGTCGTGTCTCTCAACCTTGTTTGCACATCAGAAGCATCCAAGGGGAATCTACAGCTATCTAGACACCCCCCCCCCACAAAAGCAATTTAATCAGATTCTCTGAATATGCAGGTTAGGCACAGGTAAATTTTTTCCTGGAAGGGAAGGAGCTTCCAGCTGAGTCTAATGTACAGTCAGAGTTGAGAATCACTAACCCAGAGCCTTACTTCTAAGTTCAGCAGGAGTGTCATGACCATATGTAGCCAGTCATTCTGGCTGCTTTGTGAATTAATTCTAGAGGGCATGACAGAGAGCAAGAAACAGCAAGGAGACTATACAGGAATCCTAGGGAAAGAGAATGCTGGTTTAGCATAGGATCGTAGCAGTGAAAAGGGAAAGAAGAGGATAGATTGGGGTTATATTGTAAAGACAGAGCCAAGAAGATTGGATAATATGTGGAAGTAGAAGAGAAATATTAAGATACAGTGTTCAAAAAAATTAGGAGGAAAAGTGGAAACAGACCGCCAAGGATGAATGCACTCTTATTCATTATATCATGATGCTAAATGCATCGTGCGGGAATGGATTTCCTGACCTCAAAGCTAGCCAGTAGGATCCAAAAAGTCAAATGAAAAACATGCCGAACTCATCTGGCACTCACTGTCTGAAAACAGATGTAACTTATAACCTAGATATGGGTTGGCTACCTGGGTTTTCTCTCAGTTTTGTACTTTAAAAAACCTAGTATAAGTTAGGTTAAGACAGTTTAAATACTAGAGAAAGATGAGGAAGGGAGAGGTTTCCCTGTGGTCACAACCACTACCACTTCCCTGTATTCCAAGAAAAGGATTTAGAGTTTTGATTCAATCTCCTTTCCAAACTTAAAAACAAACAAACAAAACAAACATATAGGGGGAACTGATTAATGGTCTTTGCTTCTCCTTTCTAGACTGTAAGCATCTTGACAAAACTCCATTCACCTTGGCTTTCTGATCTTCGTAGGACTCCTCTGGTGTTTTCTCTCCTGGCTTGGGAACCACTCTTTCCACCCCATTCTTTCCACTAACCAGCCCCACCTTTCACACATCACTGCATACAGTCAAGGTTTGGGGAGATTTCTCAATTTTCTCTTCTCCATGAGAGTCTTCTCTCCTAGATATGTACAAATTTGAGCATTCTTACTTATTATACCAAGTACTCCTTTATGCATTAGTCTCCATACCCATTTTAATGGTTATATAATATTCTAATTGGCTAAAACAATTTACATATAGATTTTGCAACTGCTTCTGATGTTCTGCTATTAAAACAGCACTTTGATGAACATTTCTGTTTATAAAGTTTCTCTGTATTTAGGATTTTTCCCCTTAGGATCTAGTTAAAATTATGGGCCAAGGAATATACATTTTTCCCCCACATTCTCAGTTTTCCCTGAGAGGAATATGCATATTTTTATGTTCTTGATACATACTGCTAAAATGCACTTTAAAAGGACTATTCCAATTTACATTGAATAGGGCTGGTTTCAACGTGAGTCAAAAACTAAATATGTGTCAAGCTAATAGTCATTTCAGTGCCAATTAAGCTTTGCAATGCCAGCTTTGTTCAAAAAGAAAGAATATTACAGGTTTGGCTGGATACACTGTATTAGCTTTGCTACCAATTCTCTCCTCAGCAATAACATGTTTGGCTATAAGCACTTAGAGAACAGAGATGAAACACAGAAGTTGAGGGAATTTTATATTTAATAACCTCAGTCATTGGTTTCAAGCTCCTCCTAAACTAATTTGTTTAGAACTCAGCAGGCTGTAATTCTTTTAATAGGAACTTTCTTTTGAAAAGAGAACCCATTTATCTCTATATCCCCTAGACCTAGTGTAGTGCCTTAGCATACAGTAGAAAATGTTTAAATGAACATCTTGCCCTCAAGCCAATGATCAACTTTACTTCTTTATCTCTCTCTAGTTTTTAAACATTGTTCTTTTCATTATCACTCATTTATTCCTACTTTGTGTAAGGAACTACACAGTTTCCTCAACAATTCCATGAGATAGTGCCATCATACCCATTATCAGTTGAGAATATCGAGACTCTTTAAAAAGAATTATGTGGAAGACACCGCGCACTAATTCAGGTACACAGTAAGTGATCAATAAAGGTTAGCTAAATCTGTAATTTCACCTAACTGGCTTGCTCTTCAGAACTCTGGTTTACATTCAGATCTACTGACATCTGAGATGATCTGAGATGGTACTGGACAAAAGAGCTTCAATGAGTAGAAAGTTTAACTTTGGCACCTCCTTCTCCCTCTAATATTTCAGGACCAGTGTCTACCACAAATTCCCTATTCAGGCAGGTCCATCCAAGTCTGTCTCACTGAGAAATATCCCTTGTTCCAAGATGATCTCTCCCTTTCGCCTCCCCTCAAAGCTAACTCCTCTTCCATGAACTGCCCTCCCAAGGATTTAGCATAATGTTACATTTAGTTACATCAATTTACACAAATGTAACAGACTGACAGCATTAGTAGGAGAAAGGAAGTACTTATCTTTAGGGCAAAAAAGACCCAGAACCCCAATCAATCTCTAACTAGCAAAGTGCATAGGGGAGATTGGAGGGATGTGTGTGAACCTTAGTCCAACTTCCTCCTCCCAAATCAGATGATAGTAGGATGTTAACACCACTTTGCAACCTACATCTGAAATACTGTGATCCTCGATCTATCTCTTGCTTAAGTATAACTCAAGGAAGGTACCACAAACAATAGACGTACAGTGTTGTAACCAGATGTCTCATTCAACTATTTGGATAGGGGTTGGGTAACTAGAGTTAATCACTCTACAGTAATCACTAGACTGCTTTCCTAAGAAGTGTTTCTTTCCACACCTCATCTGTTTATTATACTAACAAACACTGCAGGAGGTTGAGTTGAAATCTAAGTACTCTCTAAATTCCACTTGGCTTGTTGGCTCTAGCTTGTTGAGGATGCATATTTTAACTTGTTTTCAGTTATTCCCAGAGAGAAACTTGGGAAAAAGCAGAGATCTTTGTTCTCTCTTTCCTGCAACACAGATAGCTTTGCTTTATGCAATACGCAGTGTGCTCTCACTAGTAGTGGCAGGAGAAATGGAATTTGAAGTCCTTTAAGGAAGTGAAGTGATCACACCTCGGCTCTAATCTGTAACTAAAGCTCTTACACTCAGATCTTTATTATTCACATTTAATTACTGACTTACCAAATTAAATACCAGCAGCTTCCATTTCCTAAGCACCTATTACTATGTAATAGGCAATGTAAGTAATAAAGCCCTCATTTTCACCAAGAAACCCAAGGATTCAAGAGGTTATATACCTTGTGTAAGAATATCCTTGTTTAAGAATAATGATAAGTGGTGGAGCCAAGACTGAAACCCAGAATAACTACGTCCAAAGTCCAGGTTGTCTCCTATGCTATACTGCCTCCCATTATTTAACTAATTCATGTTTCAAAACAAGAAGTTTTCAATAAATTCTCAATTTGCAATTTAATTTCAACAATTTAATTTATTTAATTTCAACAAAATTTTGATTCAACTGAGAATAAACATCTGGAATTTTTCCAATTTTCACATTAAAGAGTAAAGATAAATTGAGGACAATATTTCAACCCCTCATTTTGCATAAAAGGAAACTGAGGCTTAGCAAAGTGAACAAGCTTTCCCAAGTCACAGAGCATGAGGGTGGCAGAACTGTCCAGTCTTCTTAATCCCAGTCTCTTCTTTCTTCACTGTACCTACTGGTAGCTAAGAAACAGCTCACAGATGTACATAAAATTTTTCTCCTTTATGCCCAGGGTCAACAATTAAGTTTTGTTCTTTTGAGTTTGGTGTCAAATAAGACTGGAAAATGCTGCTTATCAAATCCCCTTTCTGGAAATTCCCAATACATCTTTTAAAGGCTTTGAAAAGTCCTGCCTTTAGTTAAAAAGAAAAAAAAAAATTAACTTCACCTAAAGGAAGGTCCTATCCAAGCAATTAAGAGTAGGTGGAATAAGTGGTGGAGCTTTGTTGGAAATTTAGAAGACACCAGAATCTTGAATAATCCTTCATTCTAATTCCACTAGCTGGGTGACCTTAGGCATCTTTCTGAGGTCCAGTTTCTTTTTTTTTTTTAATTTATTTTTGGCTGCGTTGGGTCTTTGTTGCTGTGCGGGGGCTTTCTCTAGTTGTGGCAAGCAGGGGCTACTCTTCGTTGCGGTGCGTGGGCTTCTTATTGCAGTGGCTTCTCTTGTTGAGGAGTGTGGGCTCTAAGTGCGTGGGCTTCAGCAGTTGTGACACGCAGGCTCAGTAGTTGTGGCTCGCGGACTCTAGAGCGTGGGCTCAGTAGTTGTGGTGCACGGGCTTAGTTGCTCCATGGCATGTGGGATCTTCCTGGACCAGGGATCAAACCTGTGTCTCTTGCATTGGCAGGCAGATTCTTAACCATTGCGCCACCAGGGAAGTCCTAAGGTTGTTTCCTTTTTGGTAAAATGTAAATTAAAATACTAATTAACCCACTGGGTTGTAAAGATTAAGTGTAGAATGCTCAATTTAGCTATTATTTTTAAGAAACATGAAGGAAACATTAAACATGAGAATGTTATAATGAAACTATACTTAGTTCATGTGGACAAGGACATCAACTGAGATGACCATGTGGATTTTTTCCCTTCACTATTTAATGTGGAGTATTACATGGATAGAATTTCATATGTTGAAGCATTCTTGGCATTCCAGAGATAAATCCTACTTGGTCATGGTGTATAATCCTTTTAATATGCTGCTGAATTCAGTTTGCTAGTATTTGCTCGAGGATTTTTGCATTAATGTTCATAAGGGATATTGGTCTGTAGTTTTTTTAGTGGTATCTGGGTATGGCAGTAATGCTGGCCTCAAAGAATGAGTTAGAAAGTGTTCCCTCCTTTTCAATGTTTTAAAAAAGTTGGGAGAAGGACTGGAATTAGTTATTTAAATTTGTTTGGTAGAATTCACCAGTGAAGCCATCAGGTTCAAGGCATTTCTTTGTTGGGAGATTTTTGATTATGGATTCAATCTCCTTACTGGTTATAGGTCTATTCAGATTTTCTATTTCTTTGTGATTTAGTCTTGGTAGGTTTTGTATTTCTAGGAATTTGTCTATCTCATCTAGGTTATCTACTTTTTGGCATACAATTGTTCACAGTACTCTCTTCTAATCATTTTTTCCTTCTGTAGAACTGGTAATAACGTCTCCATTTTCATTTGTTTAGTAATCTGAATCTTTTCTTTTTCTTAGTCCACCTAGCTAAAGGTTTGTCAATTTTGTTGACTTCAAAGAACCAATTTTTGGTTTCATTGATTTTTCTATTTTCTGTTTTGTTTACCTAGGCGCTGTTCCTTATATTACCTTCCTTCTGCTAGCTCTGAGTTTAGTTTGTTCTTTTCCTTCTAGTCCCTTAAGTTATAAAGTTAGGTTGTTGATTTAAGATCTTTTGTGTTTTAAAATTTTTTTTTTATTTTTTGGCCACGCCGCGCGGCATGCGGGATCTTAGTTCCCCGACCAAGGATCAAACCTGTGCCCCTGCACGGGAAGCACGGAGTCTTAACCACTGGACCACCAGGGAAGACCCTTTTATTATTATTTTTTTATTTTATTTAAGATCCTCTGTGTTTTTTAACATTTGTGTTTAATAGCTACCAATGCCCCCAGCACTACCCAAGCATTTGTTGCTGCATCCCCTAAGTTTTGGCATGTTCTGTTTTCATTTTCATTCATCTCTACATATTTTCTAATTTTCCTTGTGATTACTTCTTTGACCCATTGGTTATTTAAGAGTGTGTTGTTTACATACATTTGTGAATCTTCCAGTTTTACTTCTGTTATTAATTTCTACCTTAATTTCATTGTGGTTTGAGAAGCTACTTTGTATGATAGCTATCTATTAAAATCAATTGAGACATAACTTCTTATATGTAGAAAACTCTAAAGACTGCCCCCAATCCCTGTTAGAACTAATAAATGAATTCAACAAAGTAGCAGGATACAAAGTCAACACACAAGTTTCAGCTGCATTTCTTTACACTAACAATGAACACTCTAAAAATGAAAGTAAGAAAACAACTCCATTTACAATGGCATCAAAAAGAATACTATGAATTAACTGAGGAGGTGAAAGACTTGTACAATGAAAACTACAAAATACTGCTGAAAGAAATTAAAGACCTACATAAATGGAAAGACACCCAGTGTTCATGGACTGGAAGACAATACTGTTAAAAACCCAAAGTGAGCTACAGATTCAGAGCAATCCCTATCAAAATCCCAATGCCTTTTTTTTTTTTTTTTTTTTGCAGAAATAGAAAAACCAAGCCTAAAACTCATATGGAATCTCAAGGGACCCAAAGAGCCAAAACAATCTTGAAAAAGAAGAACAAAGCTAGAGGACTCACACCTCCTGATTTCAAAACTTATTATAAAGTTACAGTAATCAAAACAATGTGGTACTGACACAAAGATAATCAAGACAATGTGGTACTGACACAAAGACAGACATATAGGCCAATGGAATGGAATAGAGTCCAGAAATAAACCCTTGCATATATGGTAAAATAATTTTTGACACAGGTGCCAAGACCATTCAATGGGGAAAGACCAGTCTTTTCAACAAATGGTGCTGGAAAACTCGATATCCACATGCAAAAGCTGGATCTTTACTGTGAAATATATATATTGGTCTCTGCCCCCAGTTTCTGACATAGAGCTCCTAAAACCCTTGCAGATAGGGGTGCCAGGAGATTCTTTTGTTCTAACATTTAGTTTTTGACCCCAGTTCCTGACTCAGAGCTCTCAAAACCCTTATAATTTCCTACATGATAAGAGCACTAGGAGCATCTTTTGTTCTAATATTTGTTCTTTGATCCTGGTTCCTGACAGAGATCCTAAATCCCTTGGAATTTTCTAGATGATATCATTGTATTTTGTTCTAATGAGGTGACTCCTGGTGGGCTTCTGGATAGGGACTGGCCATCAGACAGAACAAACCATGATTAGAAGCTTCAAATTTTCAGTCCCACCTCCCAATCTCCAGAGAGGGAAGAGGGTCTGAAAATGGAGTTAAAATCAATCATGCCTAGGCAATAAAGCCTCTGTAAATATCCCAACAGTATAAGATTCAGAGAGCTTCTGAGTTGGTGAAGCCATCTACATGCCAGGAGGGTGGTGCACCCCAACTCTACTGGGATAGAAGCTCCCCTGCACTTGGGACCCTTCTGGACCTTGCCCTAGATATCTCTCTACCTGGCTGTTTTTCTGTATCCTTTATTATATCCTTTGTAATAAACCAGTAAACGAAAGTGTTTTCCTGAGTTCTGTGAACCACTCTAGCAAATTATCAAACCCAAGGAGGGGGTCATGTGAACCCCAATATATAGCTGGTCAGTCAGAAGTTCAGGTGGCAACTGGGACTTGTGATTGGCATCTGAAGTGGGGGCAGTCTTGTGGGACTGAGCTCTTAACTCGTGGGATCTGATGCTAACTTCAGGTAGACAGTGTCAGAACTGAACTGAGTTGAATTGAATCTAGGAGAACTGCTTGACAGAAACTAACACAACATTGTAAAGCAGTTATACTCCAATAAAGATGTTAAAAAAGAAAAACAGTACATGTTCCACTACCTCACACTGCATCATTTCCTCCCAGCAAAAGTCCTACAGTCCAAGGAAAGTCAGGTTAATTCCATGACTATAACTTGAAGAGTAAAATATTGCCTTATTCGTCCTGTAACTCACCATGATTTTGCATAGAATGCTCCTTAGACTCTAATGCCATGGACGATTTTGCTTTATCAATAAATGATGAGAACTTGAAAAAAAAAAGAATTGCTTGATGTGTGGAAAACGTACATGTCTATTCAGAGAAAAGGAGAAACACAGGAGGAGTGTGTTTTTCCTACTCATTTACCTAATACCATATACAAAAATTAACTCAAAATGGATCCATGACCCAAACGTAAAACCTAAAATTATAAAACTCTTAGGAGAAAACATAAGCTAAAAACTTCCTGACACTGGATTTGGCAATGATTTCTTGAATGTGACACCAAAGGCACAGGCAACAAAAGAAGAGAGACAAACTAGACTTCATGAAAATTTTAAAAATTTGTACAACAAAAGACACTACCCAGAGTAAGAAGTCAACCCACAGAATGGGAGAATATATTTTCAAACTGTATATCTGATAAGGGATTAATATCCAGAATATAGAGAACTCTTAAAACAACAAAAAAAATAAACAATCTTGATTGGGCAAAGGACTTGAATAGACATTTCTCCAAAGAAGATATACGAATAACCAATAAACATATAAAAAGATGTTCAACATCACTAATCATTAGGGAAATGCAAATCAAAACTATAAGCTACCATTTAACACCTGTTAGGACAGCTACTACTGAAAAAAACAGGAAATGAAAAGTGCTGGCCGGGATGTGGAGAAACTGGAACCCTTGTGCAACATTGGTGGAAATGTAAAATGGTACGATTGTGGAAAACAGTGTGCAGTGCATCAATAAATCAAAAACAGAACTACTGTATGACACAGCAATTCCATTTCTGTGTATGTACACCCAAGTTCAGAGCAGCATTATTATCCACAGTACCTAAGATGGGAAACAACTCAGTGTCTGTCAACAAATGAGTGGAATAAGCAAAATGTGATATACACATACAATGGAATATTATTCAGCCTTCAAAAAGGAGACAATTCTGCAATATCCTACAACACGGATGAACTTTGAGAACATTATGCTAAGAAAAACAAGCCAGTCACAAAAAGACAAATACTGTATGGTTCCACTTAAGTGACGTATTTAGAGTACTCAAAATCATAGAGAAAGACAGTAGAACGGTGGCTGCCAGGGGCTGGAGGAGGGGGAAATGGGAGTTATTGTCTAATGGGTATAGTTTCAGTTTTACAAGATGAAAAGAGTTATGGAGATGAATGATAATGATGGTTGCACAGCATTACGAATGTATTAGTTATCACTAGATTGTACACTTAAAAAATGGTTAAGGGCTTCCCTGGTGGCACAGTGGTTGAGAATCTGCCTGCTAATGCAGGGGACACGGGTTCGAGCCCTGGTCTGGGAGGATCCCACATGCCGCAGAGCAACTGGGCCCGTGAGCCACAACTGCTGAGCCTGCGCGCCTGGACCTGTGCTCCGCAACAAGAGAGGCCGCGACAGTGAGAGGCCCACGCACGGCGATGAAGAGTGGCCCCCGCTTGCCACAACTAGAGAAAGCCCTTGCACAGAAACGAAGACCCGGCACAGCCAAAAATTAATTAATTAATTAATAAACTCCTACCCCCAACACCTAAAAAAAAAAAAAAAAAAAAAGAAAAAATGGTTAAGATGGTAACTTTTATGTGTATTTTGCCATATTTTAAAAATTGGGGGAAAAAGACATTTGTAGTGTGTTGTGAGATGAACTTGAACTTGATTAAAAGGTTCTAAAGTACTCCAATCAGATTACTTTGTTTTCTGGGAATCAAATAAATTACCTTTCACTAAGTTCCTATTTCAGTATCTATTCTTTCATTTAACACACTTAATTCCACTAAAAAAACAAACAAAAACCACTTTGGCCTTATTCAACCTTTCCTAATGTGACTCAGCTACTCAGAATCAAGCAGAAAAGTTGTTTAGGAAGACATAAAGGTGTTATTGTTTTCTTCTTTATGAGAAACATTACAAAGGCACCAAACTTTACTAGTCTTCCAAAAAGTCATCTGAGAATCTGGCCTTCCCTGTTCCCTCCCCACCCTCGAGGCCAACAGTATCTGCCACTGTATATCAAAATAGCATGAAATTACACGTCCAAAACTTGACATGCATGAGATTTGTGTATGTATATGTATGTATATATACATACATATATACATGTATCTATATATGTATAATCTAATGTCAAGTGACAAAATGTTAATAATTTGCTTTTAAATTTAATTATACTTTTCAGCCTCAAAACTTGGCATTATAAAATGCTCCATGATTTAGATTCAATTATTTATTAAGCATCTATGAGCCAAGCACTGTAGTATGTGCTTTCTTATCCACTCTTAAAACAACCCTGTAAAGTTAGAAATATCAGGGTCATTTTGCAGATATGGAAACTGAGGCCTAGAGGGCCTCAGTTAACTGTCAAGATCTCAAATGGTGCAATTCCTAATATGGAGCTCTTTCCCCTACATCATGCTGCAAAGATGAGAATGTGGCTAACTGGAATTTTTATTTTTCCCTTCCTCCTAAAAATGGGATACTTAAAGCTGCTGGAACTGCTTTAACAAAGAAAGAGAAACAACATCAAGAACAACAACAACTAAAACAAAACCCCTCTGGTTAAGTGAGATTTCTGGTGAGTTATTAAATTCACTCAACAAATATTAATTGAGCATCATGCAGCAAGCACCACAAAGAAATCACAGTCCTGATCCCCAATAATTTTGTGGAGTAAAAAGACATGTAAATAGGGACTTCCCTGGTGGCTCAGTGGTTAAGAATCTGCCTGCCAATGCAGGGGACATGTGTTCGAGCCCTGGGCTGCGAAGATCCCACATGCCGCAGAGCAACTAAGCCCATGCGCCACAACTACTGAGCCTGTGCTCTACAGCCTGTGAGCCACAACTACTGAGCCCATGTGCCATAACTACTGAAGCCTGCGCACCTAGAGCCCGTGCTACCAACAAGAGAAGCCACTGCAATGAGAAGCCTGCTCACCTCAATGAAAAGCAGCCCCTGCTTGCCACAACTAGAGAAAGCCCCTGCGCAGCAATGAAGACCCAATGCAGCCAAAAAAAAAAAAGACATGTAAATAAATAAACTATACACCAGTAATAAACAAATCCAAGTCTTCCAGGGAACTCGGGATGGTATCAGAGTTCTGAGCTGAAAACTAGCAGAAGGAGGTGTTTCAGGGCAATAGAGGAGTATGCATGGAGGCACAGAGGCATGAGAAAGAATGCCATGTTAAGGGAACTGAAAAGTATCACTGGAATAGAAATGGAAAGGGTAGAATTATGCAGTCGGACAGTGAAATATGGGTCAGATCATGAGATGCAAAGATTTCATGCTGCTTTAATCAATGCAAAGCAAATGAAAAATCTTAGTGACACAATCAAATCTTTGCTAGAAAGATTATTCTGGAACGAGTAAGAAGGCTGAATTGAAGAGGACAGAGACTTGAAATTAGGGGCACTGGTACGGTAACTGAAATATTCCAAAGGGGAAATGAAGTGTAAACTAGGGTAGAGGCAATGCAGATAGAGTGGAGGGTTAATTGAGGGTAGTGGATTTTTTGGTTTCACTTATTTAACTCCAACAGGAATTTATGAACACTAATACGTACATACATGCATACATACTGAAAAAAAATTCCCCAGAAAATATTTTCTCTTCTAAATTTATACCAGGAAAATGAAAACATTTTCAAAATTTCCTTGGTGGGAAAATCCAAAGCCAAGAGGCACCTCAGTGCTCATAGTGATTTTGCTATTTATCATTTCTGGCACTCTCACCAAATGGTAGTTTAAAAACACATGTACACAGAGGAAGCATTTAACATCAAATCTTCAATTTTATTATGTTACTATTTTTTGCTATTCATTTTAAGGAAAAATATAATATGGAGAAATAGCCACTAAGAGTACCTAAATATGTCAAATGACCCTCAACTGGCCCAAAAGAAAATTGGCAGAATTAATCTTTATCAATATCCACCTCAAAGATATGCTTCTAGGGGCTTCCCTGGTGGCGCAGTGGTTGAGAGTCCGCCTGCCGATGCAGGCGTGCCCTGGTCCGGGAAGATCCCACATGCCGCGGAGCGGCTGGGCCTGTGAGCCATGGCCGCTGGGCCTGCGCGTCCGGAGCCTGTGCTCCGCAACGGGAGAGGCCACAACAGTGAGAGGCCCGCGTACTGCAAAAAAAAAAAAAAAAAAAAGATATGCTTCTAAAAGAATATCTGTAGTACAGATATTCTTTTATACTACTCTGCCAATTACACAAATGTTATTCCTTGAAACACTTAAAGGAGTGCAAAAACAAACAGGGATGCCCAGCCCATTCTGAAGAAATAACCCCAAACTTGAACCAACTTGATCGTAAATGCCTGTGATTGTTACATAAAAATGTAACAAACAAACAAAAGCCTAGCAAGCACTACTGAATCAGTTTGTCAAAAAGCTTCTGAGAGGACAATAACTGTGTTCTTGAATAAGAAGATTCAACAACATAAAGATGTCAATCACATCCTCTCAAATTCATTTTATAAATTTAATAAAATTTCAATTTTGAGAAGCTGATTATAAAGTTCTTTTGAGGGCTTCCCTGGTGGCGCAGTGGTTGAGAGTCCACCTGCCAATGCAGGGGACACGGGTTCGTGCCTTGGTCCGGGAAGATCCCATATGCCGCGGAGCAGCTAGGCCCGTGAACCATGGCCGCTGAGCCTGCGCGTCCGGAGCCTGCGCTCCGCAACAGGAGAGGCCACAACAGTGAGAGGCCCGCGTACTGCAAAAAAAAAAAAAAAAAAAAAAAAAAAAAAAAAAAAAAATCCTAATATATAAAGAGTTTTTTAAAATACAGAAGAAAAAGGATGGGACTTCCCTGGCAGTCCAGTGGTTGGGGTTCCACACTTCCACTCCCAGGGGGACATGGGTTCGATCCCTGGTCGGGGACTGGGTTCCCGCATGCTGTGCAGTGTGGCCAAAAAAACCAAACAACAAACAAACAAAAAGACAACCCCCCCGCAAAAAAACCCCCAAAAAACAGAAGAAAAAGGATAACTTGTTACAGAAGTGGATAAGAAAAAGTGGACAATTTATAGAAAAATAAACTCAAATGGCCCTTATATATATGAAAAGTTGATCAACCTCACTCATAAGGAAGAAGTAAATTAAAACTATACTGAGTTTGACAACACCCTCTGTTGGTGAGGTTGCCAGGGGCCTCATACATTGCTAGTGGGAATACAAAATGGTACAATCCTCACATAGGAAAATTTGGCAATATTTAGCAACACTACATATTCGTATACATATATATAAGCATTTAATCCTTTGACCCAGAAATCTTTCTACGAATCTATCCCAAAGCAAAAAATAAAATGTTGGTACACAAGGCTACTTATTGCTCTATTATTTATTACAGCAAAAGATGAGAAATAACCCAAATATCCATCAATCTAAATTATGGTATGTCCATACAATAGAGTATTATACAGCTGTAAATACTTAAGAGAAATAAATCCCTATATTGCTATGCAGTGACCACCATGAGATAATAGGTATAAAAGACATTTGGAGAAAAGTGTGTAATATACATCACCATTTATCTTTTTTAAAAGGGAGGGGTCCACAAATATATATACTTATTACTTAGTTTTTTTAAATGAAAGGTTTTTGTTTTTTTTAATTCTAAACTTCTCTGCAGGGGAAGGCAGGGAACAGGGTATAAGAGAGAAGAATAGAAGTTAGAGTTCTCTAAATATATTGTTACATGTAGATTTGACTTTGGAATCATGTAGCTGTTTTATAAAACAAAATTTAGAAAAAGCAGCAGCAGCAATTCCTAAACATCAGAAGCAAAAATCAAATGTACAGTTGGTAGCATAACTATCCAAAATGAAATTATCCCACATGACTTTAAAACACAGTAAACTGACTATACATTCTGCAATAAAAGGGCTTAAATTGTTTTAAATAATCATATTGTTGTTACTAGTAAGGGTATTATTATTTTGAGACAAAGTGTTGATTATGTGATAAGGCAAATTAATAATCATGCTATTCTCATTAAGAACCAAATTTTTTGGTATGGAGAAAGAAGAGAGGTAAAATGTAGGGCTGAATTTGAATTGGCAGTCCTGAATTTGAATTGGAAATATCAAATTGTTTTATCATGAATTAAATAAATACAAACATATGTGTGTGTCTGTACTATATATTATATGTATTTCCTGGTTCTGTTAACTAAAAAGTTCTAGACCAACCCAACAGCAATGAGCACTCATGGCTACCAGACCTGTGGCATCTAAATATAATTTCTTACCAAAAAGTAACAAGGTTTCCTGGAGAAACGCCTGATTCTAGAAAATGCACAAGATGAGTCAAACATCTTATGATGTCAAAAAGCTAAAAACCTATCAAGTACGACTGGGGCCATGACAATATGATAAAAGTCTTCAGGAACAATAATACAGGCTCTTCCAAATTACAAATTCAAACGGTAAATCTTTTCCGTGACTCTGAAAAAATAAAATTATGTAAATACTAGGATTTCCTAAAAAATAAAAGTCATCAGGAGCCAATCTAAATAGACTCACAATTGTCAAAGATGGCACAACCTAAGCCTTAATAAGCACAATGGCAATGAAATGTAATACGTTAAATATATTTACATCCATGAGTTCACTGCAAATTTTATTTTATTTTATTATTTTTTTAATTTTTTGCAGTAGGCGGGCTTCTCACTGTTGCAGCCTCTCCCGTTGCGGGGCACAGGCTCCGGACACGCAGGCTCAGCGGCCATGGCTCATGGGCCCAGCCTCTAGGCAGCATGTGGGATCTTCCCGGACCGGGGCACGAACCCGTGTCCCCTGCATCGGCAGGCGGACTCTCAACCACTGCACCACCAGGGAAGCCCTACTGCAATTTTTAAAAACCTACAATTCAAATTTTAAAAATCTCAGTGGTAAACAAATGGGACCTAATGAAACTTAAAAGCTTTTGCACAGCAAAGGAAACCATAAATAAGACGAAAAGACAACCCTCAGAGTGGGAGAAAATATTTGCAAATGAAGAAACTGACAAAGGATTAATGTCCAAAATTTACAAGCAGCTCATGCAGCTCAGTATCAAAAAAAACAAAGAACCCAACCCATAAATGGGCAGAAGACCTAAACAGACATTTCTCCAAAGAAGATATACAGACTGCCAACAAACACATGAAAGAATGCTCAACATCACTAATCATTAGAGAAATGCAAGTCAAAACTACAATGAGGTATCACCTCATACCAGTCAGAATGGCCATGATCAAAAAATCTACAAACAGTAAATGCTGAAGAGGGTGTGGAGAAAAGGGAACCCTTTTGTATTGTTGGTGGGAGTGTAAATTGATACAGCCACTATGGAGAACAGTATGCAGGTTCCTTAAAAAACTAAAAACAGAACTACCATATGACCCAGCAATCCCACTACCGGGCATATAACCTGAGAAAACCATAATTCAAAAAGAGTCATGTACCACAATGTTCATTGCAGCTCTATTTACAATAGCCAGGACACGGAAGCAACCTAAGTGTCCATTGACAGGTGAATGGATAAAGAAGATGTGGCACATATATACAACAGAATATTACTCAGCCATAAAAGAAACAAAATTGAGTTATTTGTAGACAGGTGCATGGACCTAGAGTCTGTCACACAGAGTGAAGTAAGTCAGAAAGAGAAAAACAAATACCGTATGCTAACACATATATATGGAACCTTAAAAAAAAAAAAGGTTCTGAAGAACCTAGGGGCAGGACAGGAATAAAGACGCAGACGTAGAGAATGGACTTGAGGACACATGGAGGGGGAAGGGTACGCTGGGACAAAGTGAGAGAGTGGCATGGACTTATATATACTACCAAATGTAAAATAGCTAGCTAGTGGGAAGCAGCCGCATAGCACAGGGAGATCAGCTCAGTGCTTTGTGACCACCTAGAGGGGTGGGGTAGGGAGGAGATATAGGGATATATGTATATGTATAGCTGATTCACTTTGTTATAAAGCAGAAACTAACACACCACTGTAAAGTAATTATACTCCAATACAGATGTTTAAAAAAAAAATCTCAGTGGGACTTCCCTGGTGGCGCAGTGGTTAAGAATCCAACTGCCAATGTAGGGGACATGGGTTCGAGCCCTGGGCCGGGAAGATCCCACATGCCACAGAGCAACTAAGCCTGTGCGCCACAACTACTGAGCCTTCGCTCTAGAGCCCATGTGCCACAACTACTGAAGCCCATGCGCCTACAGCCTGTGCTCCGCAACAAAAGAAGCCACCACAATGAGAAGCCTGCACACCGCAACAAAGACCCAACACAGCCAAAAATAAATAAATAAATAAACAATTTTAAAATCTCAAGGATGCTAGGAATCAACTCATTATTTAAAAACTAATAAATAATCGAAAGGATCAAATGTTTATCCTGCCTTTATTATATATACTATAACTCGGTGTAACTAAACAGGGGAGGGAACATATATCTTTATCCCTATTAACAAATAAAGAAGGGATGACAGCATCAGAATGTCATCATTTTGTATGAAAAGGTTAGGCAAAAGCTAATGAAATACAATGTATCTTGTGGAAATACAATGTATCAATGTATCTAAGGATACTAAAACTAAGCTAAATTTGAGTTTAAGTGAAAAAACTTTACAAAGTTTAACTGTCAACACTTTAAATTCCCAAATCACAGGGTTAATTCTGTAAATTTGAAAAATATCAGACAAGTCTTCTGTATATAAAATATTTTCTATATGTATCCTTTTTGAAGAGGACTTGCACTCCTTCGAGTATACGTTAGGCTACTTGATAAGTGTTTCTCATCTTCTAATTCCAGTTTTAAAAAAGGATGACAGTTTTGCAAATTTTCAGTCCTACCCTTTATTAAATATTCCCTGGAAAAATAAAGAGAAATGTAACAGAACATGTGTACAATTGAACATGCTCCAAAATTGCCTCTTTTTTTGATACAGCCCTAGTATTTATCAGGTACTTTACTTGCATTGTCTCATATAACTCTTTTAAGAACCCAAGACACCCTTTCAGGATAAAAACTTAACTGGGAATAGAAGGGAACTTTGTCACCCTGATCTAAGAAACACTCGCAGCTAACATAATAATGGTCAAAGACTGATGATTTCCTCCTAAAATCAGGAACAAGACAAAGATGTTTACTCTTGCCATTTTTATTCAACATTATACTAAAACTAAGCAAGAAGGAAAAAAAGAAATAAAACTATCTATTCACAGATGACATAATCTTGTATATAGAAAAAACTAAGAAATTTACAAAAGAACTAATAGAGAACTAATAATGAGTTCAACCAGGTTGTACGATATGAGATCAATATACAAGAATCAGTTATATTTCTATATGGTAGTAATGAACGACCTGAAAATAAAATTAAGAAAACATTTACTTTCCCAGTACCTTCAAAAAGAATAAAATACGTATGAATAAACTTAATAAAAGAAGTGCAAGATTTGTACACAGAAAACTACAAAACATCGAGAGAAACTAAAGATGACTTAAATAAACGGAAAGACTTCTCATATTCATGGATTGACAGACTTAGTATTGTTAAGATGGCAATGCTCCCCATATTGATCTAGAGTTAACAGTAATCCCTATCAAAGACCCAGCTGCCTTTTTTTGCAGAAATTGACAAGGTGATCCCAAAATTTATTTGGTAATGAAAGGGATCTAGAATAGCCAAAAAGAACAAAGTTGGAAGACTCATACTTCCTGATTTCACACTTATTACACAACTGCAATAGTCAAGACAGTGTAGATACAGATAAGGGTAGATACAGATCAATGGAACAGAAATGAATTCAGAAATAAACCTTTAGTTATGGTCAACTGATCTTAAACAAGGGTTTCAAGGTTATTCAATAGGGAAAGAATAACCTTTTCAAGAAATGGTGCTGGGAATACTGGATATCCACAACCAAATGAATGAAGTTGGACCCCCACCTCATATCCGTTAACTAAAAATGGATCAGACCTTACGTGTAAGAGTCAAAACTACAAAAGTCTTAAAAGAAAACAGGTGTAAATCTTTGTAACCCTGGATTACACCATGGTTTCTAAGACATGACCAAAGCACAAGCAACAAAAGATAAAACATTAAACTGGACTTCATGAAATTAAAAAACTTCAAAAGACACGACTAAGTGAAAAGACAACTCAGAGAATGGGAGAATATTTTTGCCAATGATATATCTGATAAAGGACTTGTATTCGGGATGTATAAAGAACTCTTAACAACCCAACAACAAAAGACAAATAGCCCAAGTAAAAAATGGGCAAAGGACAAAAATAAACCCACACACCTACAGTCAATTAATCAATGACAAAGGAGGCAATGATATACAATGGGGAAAAGACAGTCTCTTCAACAAGTGGTGTTGGGAAAGCTGGACAGCTACAATGAAATTACAACACTCCCTCACACCATACACAAAAATAAAAATAGTTTAAAGACCTACATATAACGCATGATGCCATAAAACTCCTAGAAGAGAACACAGGCAAAACATACTCGAACATAAATCACAGCAATATTTTCTTAGATCAGTCTCCCAAGGCAAAAGAAATAAACGCAAAAATAAACAAATGGGACCTAATCAAACTTAAAGGCTTTTGCACAGCAAAGGAAACCATCAAAAAAACGAAAAGACAACCTATGGAATGGTAGAAAATATTTGCAAATGATGTGACTGACAAGGGGTTAACATCCAAAATATACGAACATCTGATACAACTCAATATCAAAAAAACAAACAACCCAATCAAAAAATGGGCAGGGACTTCCCCGGTGGTCCAGTGGCAAAGAATCCACCTTCCAATGCAGGGGACACGGGTTCAATCCCTGGTGGGGGAACTAAGATCCCACATGTCACGGGGCAACTAAGCCTGCACACCACATCTACTGAGCTCGTACGCCTCAACTAGAGAGCCCCCGTGCCGCAAACTACAGAGCCCATGCGCTCTGGGGCCCGCATGTCACAACTACAGAGCCCACGTGCCCTGGAGCCTGGGCGCCACAACTAGAGAGAGAAAACCTACACACCACAACTAAACAGAAGCCCACATGACGCAACAAAGATCCCGTGTGCCACAATAAAGATACCATGTGCTGCAACTAAGACCCAACATAGCCAGCCAGCCAGCCAGCCATAAATAAATAGTATCACCTCACACCTGTAAGAAGGACTATTATCAAAAAGAACACAAATAACAAACGTTGGAGAGGATACAAAGAAAAGAGAAACCTTATACACTGTTGGTGGGAAAGTAAATTGGTGCAGCCACTGTGGAAAACAGTATGGAGGTTTCTCAAAAAACTAAAAATAGAACTACCATACGACCCAGCAATTCCACTCCTGGTGGGTATATATCCAAACACACAAAAACCCACACCAATTTGAAAAGATACATACACCCCAATGTTCACAGCAGCATTATTTACAACTGCCATTATATGGAAGCAACCTAAGTGTCCATCAACAGATGAATGGATAAAGAAGATGTGGTATATATACACAATGGAATACTACTCGGCTATAAAAAAGGGTGAACTTTTTGCCACTTGCAGGAACATGGATGGACTTGCAAGGTATTATGCTAAGTTAAACAAGTCAGACAGAGAAAGACAAATACTGTATGATATCACTTATATGTAGAATCTAAAAAATACTATAAACTAGTGAATATAACAAAAAAGAAGCAGACTCTCCAATATAGAGAACAAACTAGTGGTTACCAGTGGGGAGAAGGGGGAAGGAGTGATATAAGGACAGGGGATTAAGAGGTACAAACAACTATGTGTAAAATAAGCTACAAGGATATATTGTACAACACAGGGAATATAGCCAACATTTTATAATAACTATAATTGGAGTATAACCTTTAAAACTTGCAAACCACTACATTGTATACCTGTATCTTATATAATATTGTACACCAACTATACTTCAGTTTAAAAAAAATGTAGTGTGTACACACACACACACACACACACACAATGGAATAGTACTCAGCCATAAAAAAGAATGATATATTGCCATTTGCAGCAACATGGACCTACAGAATATCATACTAAATGAAGTGAGACAGAGAAAGACAAATATTATATGATATCACATATGTGGAATCTAAAAAAATAGTACAAATGAATATATATACAAAACAGAAACAGATTCACAGACACAGATAACAAACTTATGGTTACCAAAGGGGAGAAGAAGAAAGGGGAGGGATAAATTAAGAGTATGGGATTAAAAGATACAAACTACCATACATAAAATAGATAAGCAACAAGGATTTACTGTGTACCAAAGGGAACTATATTCAGTACCTTGTAATAACCTATAATGGAAAAATATCTGAAAAAAATATAACTGGATCATTTTGCTATACACCTGAAACACAACACTGTAAGTTAACTACACTTCAATTTTTAAAAAATGGGCAAAAGATTTGACTTTGTATCTCCAAAAGAAGACACACAAATGGCCAATAAGCCTATGAAAAGATGCTCAACCATCGTTTTAGTCATTAGGGAAATGCAAATCAAAACAACGAGATTAAACGAGAGTAACACCTCACACTTACTAGGATGGTTTCAAAGATGGATGATTAACAAATGTTAGTGCAGATGTGGAGAAACTGGAACTTTCACATACTACTGGTAGGGGAAAATGGTATAACTGCATTGGAAAAACTGTTTGGCAATTTCTCAAAAAGTTAAACAGAGGTACCATGTGACCCAGCAATTCTACTCCTAGGAGAACTGAAAATATGTCCAGACAAAAATTGGTACACAAATATTCATAGCAGCATCAATATTAATAGCTGAAAAGTGGAAACAATAAAAATGTCCATCAACTGATGAATGGATAAACAAAGTATGGTTTATCCACACAATGAAACATTATTGGCCATAAAAAGGAATGAAGTACTCATATAGGCTACAATATGGATGAACCTTGAAAACACTATGCTAAGTGCAAGAAGCCAGGCACAAAAGGCTGTACAGTGTATGCTTCCATTTATACCAAATGCCCAGAATTGGCAAAATCTATGGAGACAGAATATAGATTAGTGGTTGCCAGGGGTTAGAAGGAGAGAAGAATGGAGAGTGACTGCTAATGGGTTTCTTTTTGAGGTGATGAAAATGCTCTGGAAGTAAACAGTAGTAATGGTTGCACAACTTTGTAAATACACTAAAAACCACTGAACTGCATACTTTAAAAGGGTTAATTTAAGATATGACAATTATATCTCAATAAAACTGTTATTAAAAATAGAGCCCAAGAGACAAAACTAGAAAATCAGTAATGATCAGAAAACATGATAAGGAATTCAATAGATCAAACAAAATCAAGATAAATGTACAAAATGCAACAGCATTTTTATTAGTAACCATTTAGAAATAAAGAGATATCCCATTCACAGGATGACCAAAACTACAAAATACCTAGGAATAAGTTTAATAAGGAATATCCAAAAACTAGAGGAAAGTTACAAAAAATATTTTAAAGGACGTGTGACATCTCAATAAAGAAATGTACATGTGCCTGAATTTCAACCAGTCCCAAATTAATATATTATTTTAAGCAATTCCAATAATTCCACGGCTGCACAAAATGATTTTTTTAAACATCTTTATTGGAGTATAATTGCTTTACAATGGTGTGTTAGTTTCTGCTTTAGAACAAAGTGAATCAGCTATACATATACATATATCTCCATATCTCCTCCCTCTTGCGTCTCCCTCCCACCCGCCCTATCCCACCCCTCTAGGGGGTCACAAAGCACTGAGCTGATCTCCCTGTGCTATGCAGCTGCTTCCCACTAGCTATCTATTTTACATTTGGTAGTGTATATATGTCCATGCCACTCTCTCACTTCATCTCAGCTTCCCCTTCCCCTTCCCCGTGGCCTCAAGTCCATCCTCTATGTCTGCGTCTTTATTCCTGTCCTGCCCCTAGGTTCTTCAGAACCATTTTTTTTTTTAGATTCCATATATATGTGTTAGCATACGGTATTTGTTTTTCTCTTTCTGACTTACTTCACTCTGTATTACGGACTCTAGATCCATCCACCTCACTACAAATAACTCAATTTCGTTTCTTTTTATGGCTGAGTAATATTCCGTTGTATATATGTGCCACATCTTCTTTATCCATTCATCTGTCGATGGACACTTAGGTTGCTTCCATGTCCTGGTTATTGTAAATAGAGCTGCAATGAACATTGTGGTACATGACTCTTTCTGAATTATGGTTTTCTCAGGGTATACGCCCAGTAGTGGGATTGCTGGGTCGTATGGTAGTTATATTTTTAGGGTTTTTTTGTTTTGTTTTGTTTTTGCGGTACGCGGGCCTCTCACTGTTGTGGCCTCTCCTGTTGTGGAGCACAGGCTCCGGACACGTAGGCTCAGTGGCCATGGCTCACGGGCCCAGCCACTCTGTGGCATGTGGGATCTTCCCGGACCAGGGCACGAACCCGTGTCGCCTGCATTGGCAGGTGGACTCTCAACCACTGTGCCACCAGGGAAGCCCATATTTTTAGTTTTTTAAGAAACCTCCATACTGTTCTCCATAGTGGCTCACAAAATGATTTTTAAATGTACATGAAAGAACTTGTAAGAATTACCAATAATTAAAAAAAAGAATAGGGAAGGAGTCCTGTCCTATCAGATATTATCAGTAAAATTTGGTAGAAAGCTATTATTATTAATTCAGTAATGCTACTAGCAAATAGGTTATCGAAAACAGAGTACACTATGATAAAGAGGACTACTCAAATCAGTTGGGGGAGGGATTGACTATTCAGCTAAACTATAGTGTTTCCTGGAAAAAAGCAAATTTGGGTTCTCATCTCATACATACAAAAAATTAATTCCACATGGATTAAAGATCTGATTTTAACAAGAAATCTGTAAAATATTTTGAAGAAAACAAAAGAGAACATATGTATAATATCATTAAGTAGAAGGCATTCTTAGACAAAACAAAATCCAAAAGCCAGAAAGAAAAAAAACGCCAATTTGATGACATAATTTTAAATAAGGGTAAGTGAAGAGATTAATGATCAAAGACAAATGATGTCACAAAAGAAAATATTTGCTATACATGACCAGTATACATAAAGAACTCGTACAAACTGATAAGAAAATGTCAAATAGTCCAATAGAAAATGAACAAAGGATAAACAGGGAATTTATACAATAACTAACCATAAGTAGCCAAAAGGAGCTCAATCTCATCCATAATTAGGAGTTTATAGAACAGAATTCAATTTTAAAATCAGCACTTTTTATTCTGCAACCAGAAAACAAACCTTCTATAATACCATGGGACACCTGCAAAGCCAATCCCTCACTCTTATGTCCCCACTCTTTCCCATTTGAAATAGCTTAAAACAAGTGTTTGCATTAGCTGTTCAAACTCAATTGACTGCAAAACAAAATCAAAAACTACAAACACCACTACTACTAGAAATGCAAATTAAAATAAGGACTCTGAAAATTTAATCAGATTAACAAAAACTGAAAAGATACCATCCAGTGCTGGCAAGGATGTGGGGAAACTGGTCGTCTCACATCCTCTTGGTGAGAGTGTGAGCTGCCAAAACTCCCTGGAAAGCAGTCTAGCAGTAGCTATTAAAATTTTAAATGTACATTGTTTTGACCCAGTAACACCACATTTTTAGGATTCTGTTTAGAATTAAAAGCCCTGCTATGTCAGCAATATCCCCTAGGATCCTTAACTTCCAGAACACTTCCTTCACCTTCATGGTCTAACTGAAACTTGACTTTTCCCTGAAGATACTCCCCCTGAAGCCCTCTCTCCCATTTTCTCTCTCATACCTGTGGGTATGGAAGGGAGAGAACAGTCCTCCTTGTTCATTCCCACTTTGGGGGATTCTTCTTCCCTTCTCCTTAAAAAGTCCATCTTCACGTAGAGGAGATTAAGAGAATTAACATTAGTGATGATGTCCAGAATTAGAATCACACTTTTGGACTTCCTTTGCTGTGTTCTCTTTCTTCGAAGTGTCCCGTACTGTTCCTATTGGCCCTACTCACCTACCTGTTGTTGAAAACAAATCAAAACCTAGGGCCAGAGCGGCAGTGCTAGGTAGTAAGAAAGAGAATTCAGAGTTCTGGATTCAAATCTAAGCTCATCACTGACCTTAGGTAAATTATCTCCGGATCCTAGTTTACTCAATACCAGAACCTACACCATGTTTACTGGGAGGACTTAAAGATACAATGGATCTAGAGCACTTTGGATAAAGTAAATGCTCAATAAGTGTTTAAACAACATCAAAAACAAAAACACCTTCGAATCTCAAAATTTCATACTCCTGTACAAGCAGAAAAGGACTGTTTCTTCCTCTATTGGCCATGTATAGCTCCTTTAGTCGCTTCTCTCGTTATCCATGTCATCCTTCTCCAGGTGTTCAAACAGCAACCTAGAGGCAGTAAACCAAGACACCAGGGGCATCTGCTATACTTGGAAATTTGGAAACATGGACTTCAACACAACTGACCTTCCCCATATTTGTATTAGCTCCTCTTAAAACTCATTATTTCCCATTTGAAGAAAATGGGGAAGGCCTAAAATAAATATGGCATTAGTTATTCATATTCAACTGGTTCTAAAATAAACAGGAGAAAGTAACTATAACAATCTTAAAAGACATCAAACAGACTTAGAAGCCTGCTAAATATACCCTAAGGAGTTCCAATCAAATCATATGTCACAAAAAAAGTGAAACAGAGGAAACCTGAGATTTCCAAAATATTTCACTTTTGCTAATTTCAATATATCAAATGAGGCAACTTACTGAAAACTGACTCCTAGCAGTGTCATCCTGTTCTGTCCTACCCCCTGTGGAGATTCCAAGCACATGCTCCATACTGTTAGTGAAGCAAAGCTGAAACCTAGTGTTATTTCACTCTCTAGTTGAAAAAATCTTTGATGGCTCTTCAAGCCTACAGATTAAAGTTTAAACCATTGAGCACAGGCCTCCAAAATCTGGCTGTAATTTACCTTTCCAGTGTTATTTTCAACTTCCAATTCTCTAAATCCATCACAACAAACACATTCTACATTATTTCATATCCATACCTCAGCTTTGAACATACTCCTGCCCACCACCTGTTATTCCATTCCTCCTTCAAAGCAGCAAAGTACAGTGGAAAGAGTCCAGCTTTTAAGTTCAGATCCAGATCCACTAGATTTCTAATTCTAATTCCACCCCCACTACTTAAGAGCTTAATGATCTGGAGCAAATACTTTACTAGACCTGTTTCCTTACCTAGGAGGAGGGATATCACCTGTGGCGCTTTTACTAGGCTATTGTGAGGATTAAGCATAATGCTTCTAAACTATCTAGCACCACGCCTAAGGCTCGGTAGAAACTTAATGGTAACTACTGAGCCACCCTTCTTTCCCCCTCCATCCTCATCAATACTATAATTTCCTAAATTTCCACAGCACTCTGTTTATACTACTATGTTTATTACACCATGAGCACTAATATACTGCAGAATACTCATTATTTATGTATGTGTCTGGCTTTTCCATTAGGTTATAAGCAAGATGGGTATGGGTATGGATTTCTAAATCTCTGCCACTTACCACCTGAGCAAGTTATGTGACCTCGGAGAACCTGTTTCTTCATCAATAAACTGAATTGGGGTTAACACCTTACAGTGTTACAAAAAGGTTTAAAAGAGTTAATGTACATCAAATACCTCGTATAACGCTTGACACCCTAGTAAATTTCAGAGGATGTTAATGGTAATCTGGATGATGAACCTGATCCAAGCAACTGCTTAAAGAATACACAAATGTAAAATGTATTTGCCTTATTACATCCAATTTCATAAAGCAATCTTAATACAACTTTAACCTGCTACCCACCTCTCTTACTGAGATAGCCAATGAAGACAAAAACAGAGATTCCTATGCACTTTATCTCAGAAATGCTACCACATATTCATGTTCTTCCAGGACCAGACTAAGTACTTCACGACTTATGGTTCACCTCACCTCATTACACTTGAAACAACATGGGGGCTTATCCCTCAAGAGTTGTAAGGGATAAAATGATCTGCCAAAGTTAAACAACACTCTGAAATTAGTAGTCTATAAGGAAGTAGAAGCTAGTTGTCTGCTCTTTATTCATTCTAATTCTAATGAGCTGTGTCATCAATTTCTCTACTCAAAACTCCAAATGTCAACTACTTCTATGACAGTATTTTCCAATTTATACACTTCCAACCCACTGCTTGATTTAAGAGAAAACACTTCACAATTAACTGCAGTGAAATCAAGGAAATCACAGAAAAGTGAGAACTTGCAAAGAGGAAAAAAATACAATATTAGAGCATTTGCATTCCACTTTCAGGTGTACACTGCTACTTACATGGGTTGTATAGCACACACGTCAAGAGCTCAGGAAGGGTTCTGGAAAGATGCACCTAGTTTTAAATCTGACATCACAACTTACTAGCTGTGTAACCTAAGCATGTTACTTCTTAAGCCTCATATCCCTCATCTGTAAAATAGGGATTGTAACAGTGACTCTCATAGGGTTGCATTAAGTACAATAATGTATGCTAAGTGTTTCAGGAAAAGTACTTACAACACCATACTCAATAAATGGTATTCTATCCATTTGTTGTTACTGCCTGAGCACTAAGGTTCTTGGTAAATACTGCGTAATTAATGAATATTTAGCATATTTTATATTAGGAAATAAGTGTACCACTAACTTTAATTCTATACTAAGTTAAATAATGATTAATAGTTGCAATACTGTTTAAGAGCAGTTTACTGTTTACAAAGCCCTTTAGATATCCATAAACTCATTTTGATCTCCACAACATCCTAAGGGGATAAACACTTTTAAGATACGTATTCTAGAAATAAAGTAACTGGTACCCATCAGGGTAACACAGAGTCAAGGTTACCTAAGTCTCCTCCAACCAGATTCTCCAGCTCAGGGATAAAGTGCTTAGTGTCCAAAGTTCTTAACCCAAACATCCACTAAAAGGAGGCAGATTCCAGCAAGTTTCCCACCCTCCTCAAGCAGAGTCAAGAACGTGAGCCCAGGAATAAGCCCAGGGTAATAAACCCCGTCAGACGGCACTGATGACATTTATCATGCACTGTTTCATTACGAGGTGTCCTCCCACATCTTTAGGGCGGGGGCTAGTCCTGACCCCACTGCCACCAGAGCGCCCGACACAGGGCCTGGCACCCAAGAGGCCCTCAGTAAACGTTTGTGGAAATGGCATGGGAGGCTGGTAGGAGGCCTCCTAGAGACCCGGAACGAGGCCAACTGGGATTAAGCATCCCAGCAGATCCAGAGTCGTTGGCGGAGAGGGTCCAACCGGTAACCAGGCTGGAAAGGATGGCTGAGGACGGGCGCCGCTAACGGGAACCCGTGAAGCTGACCCTCTTGAGGGGAGAAAGGGGGAGCGGGTCTGGCCGCAGCCATTGTTGGAAGGCTGGGGACCGACAGAGGCTCGGGGGCCGGGGGCAGCAAGCAGGGCAACTGGCGCTTGGGGGGGAGGAGGCCGCCTGCTGGTCTGAGAAGAATCTCGGGCCTAATCTGAGCAGGGTTCTGGGCTCCTCTAGGGACTCACTCCCTAGCCCGCGGTGGCATTCGCTTCACCGAGTACTCGCTGCTACCTGAAACTGCAGCAGCTTCTCTGTCTGCTCCTGTGTTAGATCCCGCTCCTCTGGCGCCGCCATTTTGCAGCCGCCTCTACGCTTCTGACCCGTCCGCACCGTCACCCGCCGGAAGTGACCTCAGCAGCAACCACATCCGGTCTGAACAGCCGCCGGCGCGCAACTGCGTCTGTGCGTGCCGGCCCAACTTGGAGGCCAGGGATGGTGACAATTTCCGCCGCTAGAGGGCACCACTCTCGGGCCGATCCCGAACACTTCCTAAAATTGTCGGGGGACTGCCCAAGTCGCCCTTAGGAGTTAGGCGACGAACGGATCTACCAGAGACTTGACTCTCGAATAGATCGCAAAGAGCCGAGAGGTCCCGAATGCCCCTCGAGAAGCTTCGGAAATTCACGAATGCCCCTCGGCAGATTTCGCCTTCTTCCTAACCATTTTCATCTCCAATGTTTCTGAATGTTTCTTAGGAAATTGCGGTCGTTCAGAAATATCGGCCGTTTGATGTTTGATTTCTGCCATGATGTTTCCAAAATCCCCTGACCATCTCTCAGGAGGTTCCGAAAGTCCCCGAATACTGGGGGCGGGGTGGGGGTGGGGGCGTTTCCCACGCCACCTTCGAGCCGGAAGCTGTGGAAGGTGTGCGCCCCCTGAAAATGGTTGGCACTCGGCCACCCGGGCACTACCAGCCTTAGGCAGAGCTTTCCGTCCACCCCTCTTGAGACTCTGCTCCTGCCTGCCTCAGGCCCTCACGCGTCTCTCTGCCCACTGGCCCATCTTCCCTGTGACCAACCGAAGGAAGATCCCAGGACTGGGATCAGGAGACTTGGATTCACGTTCTAGTGTCCACCTGGCAAAGTGCTGGACATCTCCGGGCAAAACCACCTCCTCTCTGCTCTAGTTTTGCCATTGATGGAATGAGATTCACCAACAGCCCCAGATATGCTGTCTCAGCTCATTCTCCTTGGAAGCAGTCCCCCACCCTTTCCACTGCCTTATCTCCACCCCTCAATGTCTGCCTTCTTCTGCACTTTCCTTGCCCCTTTTAACCCGCCACCTCTCTTCAGATCTCCCATTTTCATTTCCACTTCTTTTCTCCTGCCATCCGTCTTCTCTGTCCACTGTCAGAAGGCCTTGGGAGGCAGAGGGTTCATGGTCTGGTGCTTTTCCACAGACTACCCGTCTGACTCCTAGCAAGGCACTCAGTCTCCTGGGCCCCCGCTGTCCTCCCCATCTGTGGAATCTCACCCCATGAACTTCACGGGGTTGAATTAGGTGAGACAGAACCGGAAGTGCTTTGAAAGCTGAAGTTCTGTGAAGAGTACATTAAAGGATGGAAGGACTTAAGTTTTGGCTATTTCTTTCTTTCAGGCCTGAATCAGTTCTTACTAGGTCTGCACAAACTTCATAACAATGTCCTAGAATTTTTCTTAGACCCTTAAGGTAAAATTGTAAGCAAGTAGAGCCACTTTGGAGAATTTCTTTTACATCAACTCAAAGCTCAAATGAGATGCAGTACTATTCAATGTCTCCAATAATGATGGATCTGGAAGAACTAGATGAGGGATTGCAAAGTCAGGTGCCACCTGGAGTTGTTGCATAATTCTGATTTAAGATGTATTCTTTCCACACACAAACTTTGCGGTTATATTAAACACCACTGAATGTTCTTCTCTTCCTTTAAGACACAGACACCCTCTTAGTCTACATTTCCCTTTTCTTCTTTGAATAAAGATGTGACTACAAGAAATATTTTACTTAAAAAAAAAAAAGCAACAGCAACAACAACTCGACCATAGGAATACAATATGGCAAACTGGAGAGTCCATTCCCTGGGTGAAGGCGGCTTCTGTTTTTTAGCTGTACCTTTTGGCTTACATGTAAGACCAGTAATGGGGAGGGATTAATTAGGAATTCGGGATTAACAGGTAGATACTACTATAGGTAAAATAGATAAACAACAAAGACCTACTGTATAGCACAGGGAACTATATTCAGTATCTTATAATAACTTATAATGGGAAATAATCTGAAAAAGAATATGTGTATGTATATGTATATATATATGTATAACTGAATCACTTTGCTGTACACCTGAAACATTGTAAATTGACTAAACTTCAATTAAAAAGACCAGGGCTTCCCTGGTGGCGCAGTGGTTAAAAATCCGCCTGCCAATGCAGGGGACACAGGTTCGAGCCCTGGTCCGGGAAGATCCCACATGCTGCGGAGCAACAAAGCTCGTGCACCACAACTACTGAGCCTGCGCTCTAGAGCCCGCAAGCCACAACCCCTGAGCCTGTGTGCCACAACTACTGAAGCCCACGTGCCTAGAGCCCGTGCTCCACAACAAGAGAAGCCACCGCCAACAAGAGAAGCCACCGCCAACAAGAGAAAGCTCGCACGCCACAAGAAAGACCCAATGCTGCCAAAAATAAGTAAAAAAAAAAAAAAAGAAGACCAGCATTGCCACAACTTCCCCCTTTCTAAGAGCACCTAACAAATAAGGATCTGTGTATGAAATCTCCCCATTTTAAGAAAATTACTATGTCAACCATAACTGCAAGCCACATTTCAGCCCACGAGCTACCAGCCCACCGCTCTGACCTAGGCAGAATCCTCATGGCTTCTGTTTGCCACGGGAGAAGCTGGCCTTGGAAGAAACCTAAGCTTTTTTGACAGGTTCAAGATGAAGAGCATGAAAAGTGGCATCAAATATTGGCTTGCCATCTTCTTTAAGAATAATTTTTTCTGACCTTTATTTTCCTTTTTAGAGCTGTGTTGTCCAATCAAAATACAATGATAGCCACATGTGTAATTTTAAATCCTATAGGATCACATTTAACACAGATGAGATTAATCTTAGTAATATATTTGATTTAACCCAATATATCAAATATATTATCTTTTTTTGTACTAAGTCTTCAAAATCCGGGGTGTATTTTACACTTCCCTAAATCTCTATTTGGACTGGTCACATTTCAAGTACTAGGTTACCACACATAGTTAGTGACCACTGCATTGAACAGTGCATTCTAAAGCATTCTGAAGATATTTTTTAATAGATTTATTAATTATATTCATCTACATATCATCTATGTGTGGCATCTAAACTACAACACAAATGAACGTAACTACTAAAAGGAAACAGACTCACAGACATAGAGAACAGACTTGTGGCTGCCAAGGGAAAGGGGGGTGGGGGAGGGAAGGACTGGGAATTTCAGATTAGCAGATACAAACTATTATATATAGAATGGATAAATAACAAGGTCATACTGTATAGCACAGGGAATTATATTCAATATCCTGTGATAAACCATAATGGAAAAGAATATGAAAAGAATGTATATATGTGTAAAACTGAAACATTTTGCTGTACAGCAGAAATTAACACAACATTGTAACTCAACTATACTTCAATAAAATTTAAAAAATTATATTTCTCTACAGATTTTAGGAGTCGATTAAACAAACATTTACTGAGTGCTTATTCTGAGCCAGGCTCTGGATCAGATGCTACAAAGTTAAGACATAGCCACTGTCCTCGAAAGAACACACAGTTTAATGAAAAATTAAATGAATTTTCATCAGTCTCTGGACTGGTGTGTGTGTGTGTGTGAGAGAGAGAGAGAGAGAGAGAGAGAGGTTTTGAATGCACACAGGGATTTGTGACTGAGAGCTGTCTCAGAGAATTTAATGAATATTTATTTCTCTAATCCTAGTAATAAGACTTTGCTGACGCCTTACCATTTTGTTCCTGATAAAGGATGAATTCTGTCCTGCTGAGTCATGGAAATCCTAGAACAAGCCCTCAATTTCTGAGTAACTGGAACATAAGATATTTTCTGTCAGTTTGGGACATGGCATTTTGATTGCTGAGTAAAGCAGACCATTGAGATGTCAGCAACAGTTTTTTGTTTGTTGCCCTCCTATCCATCAAATTATTCATTATTGGTTAAGTGGAGCTAGCAGGAATTAAGGCGACTCAACAAGATTCATCCAAACAGTAAGGGGAGTGAGAGAAGTAATACCTGCACCCAATAGTGTATTTTAGATTCTCAGGCTTCTGCTAGGGGTGTTTGGACTGATGAAAAAAAATTAAGCTTGGAAGCAAAGTTTTGCCTTATGTAAGTCACAAAGTACATCTCATGCTCTGCAGGGACACCTGAGTATTGCACCATTAATTGTGTGGTTTTGGAAAGTGAACCTCTCTGTCTCAGTCTGCTCGTCTCTCAGCTGTAAACAAATAGTCTCCACCTCACAGTTTGTGGCAAGGGTTAACTCAGAGAGGACATGTAAAATTCATGGCCTCATCATAGCCACCTTGCAGATTTAGGAGAGGACAGAATGAAATAAAGTATTAACGGAAGGCTTTATCCAGCTCTATTCACAATAGCCAAGACATGGAAAAAACCTAAATGTCCATTGACAGATGAATGGATAAAGAAGATATGATTGATACACACACACACTAACACACATACACATATATATATATATATCCAATGGAATATGACTCAGCTATAGAAAAGGATGAAATAATGCCAATTGCAGTAACTTGGATGGACCTGGAGATTATCATACAAAGTGAAGTAAGTCAGAAAGAGAAAGACAAATACCACATGATATCACTTATATGTGGAATGTAAAATATGACACAAATGATCTTATCTACGAAACAGAAACAGACTCACAGAGAACAGACTTGTGGTTGTCAAGGGGGAGGGGTTGGGGGAGGGGTGGATTCGGAGTTGGGGATAGGCAGATGCAAACTATTATATATGGAATAGATAAACAACAAGGTCCTACTGTATAGCACAAGGAACTGTATTCAATATCCAGCGATTAAATCATAATGGAGGGCTTCCCTGGTGGCGCAGTGGTTGAGAGTCCGCCTGCCGATGCAGGGGACACGGATTCGTGCCCCGGTCCGGGAGGATCCCACATGCCATGGAGCGGCTGGGCCCATGAGCCACGGCCACTGAGCCTGCGCTCCGCAACGGGAGAGACCACAACAGTGAGAGGCCCACATACCGCAAAAAAAAAAAAAAATGGAAAAGGATATGAAAAAGACTATATATATATATATATATATATATATATATATATATATATATATACTGAATCACTTTGCTATACATCAGAAACTAACACACATTGTAAATCAACTATACTTCAATAAACTAAATTTAGAAAAAAGGGAGAAGGCTTTATCATTGCTAAAGCCCTTCACAGAAGTTAGATTTTGCTATAGATTGATTCAGTATGTGTTACTGTCTTACAGTTACTCAGTTCTGGGGGTGACCTAGCCTCAGGAATCTCCTAGAATAACAGGAAGTCAACTGCAGTATCAGGTGGAAAGTGACAGAGACCCAAAAGTCGATAATAGACTGTATCTGTCACATAGGTCCTCTTATCTCCCCATCTCATCTCTCCCCTGGAACGCTGCAGTTCCCTCCTAACTGGTCTCCTGGATTTTACATTTGCCCCTCTCTGATTCAGTCTCATCACAGATGCCAGAGAAACGTTTCAAAAAGTAAGTCAGCCCCTCTCTGATTCAATCTCATCACAGATGTCAGAGAAACGTTTCAAAAAGTAAGTCAGGGGACTTCCCTGGTGGCGCAGTGGTTAAGAATCCGCCTGCCAATGCAGGGGACACGGGTTCGAGACCCGGTCCAGAAAGATCCCACATGCCGCGGAGCAACTAAGCCCGTGTGCCACAACTACTGAGCGTGTGCTCTAGAGCCTGCAAGCCACAACTACGGAAGCCTGTACGCCACAACTGCTGAAGCCCGTGCACCTAGAGTCCGTGCTCCACAGCAAGAGGAGCCACAGCAATGAGAAGCCCGCACACCTGAACCAAGAGTAGCCCCCGCTCATCACAACTAGAGAAAGCCCGCGTGCAGCAAAAAAGACCAATGCAACCAAAAAAAAAAAAAAAAAAGTAAGTCAGATCCTATCGCTCTCCAGCTCCAAACCCTCTATTGGCTTCCCATTGTCCTTAGAATAGAATCCAACCTCCTTCCTGTGGCTGACAAGGAAGCCTAACTTACGCTTCTCTGACCTCGTTACTGTGAACACATTATTCTCAAACCTCTACCTCATTATTCTTATTCATACCTCAGGGACTTTGCATTTGCAGTACACTCTGCCTGGAACACTTTTCTTGAGTCCTCACATGGCTGGTCCCTTTTGACGTTCAGATCTCAGTACATGTGTACAGCATCCTCAGAGAAAACCTAAAATGTATGTTTTCTTCAAATCACTTGTCATTAGATGATACTGTCTTATTTACCTGTTTATTGTTTACCTCCCAGCTCTGCATTCCAGGAGGGAAAGAGAGGCCAAGTTGGCTTGGGCCACCACTGAGTCCCCAGTACTGAGAGCTGCACTGGGCACAAAGTCAAAGGTCTGTAAATATTGGGCCTAGGCTAGATCCTTAGAGCAAGGGCCTCATGAATGTGGGTGGACTTATGGGAGTAGAGCCTTGGGAACTAAATCAGGAAATAAAGCTACTGCCTGTGGGATATAGAGGGAAAGTCTTTAATTAGAGCATCTCAAATCAGAGGATAAAAGGAGGACCATCTCAGTTTTGCATGATGGGGGAAAGGACGCTGAATACAGTGACCTTTAAAGCAGAGATTCTTTTTTAAAGCAAAGATATTTTATTGCTTTTTAAAAACCCCGTGTTCATAAAAAAATTTCATGATTTGTGAACTGTGAACAAGTTCAAACACACCTCAGTTGGCAGGGTGGGAAAGGGAGGAGGCCTATTTAGAGATGGTTTAAATAACTCAGATGCATTGAAATTGTCCCTACAATCTTAGACTCTGTCTGGCTTGGGGCAGGGGGAGGGGAGCATGTTTCCCAGGGGATATAGTGTAGGTTCCACTGAACCAGATGCTGGGATTACCATCTGGATACTTTGGGCTCAATATGCCAATGAATCTGGAGGTGGAGGAGTTACCATACTGGCAGGGCAATGCCCCAGATTACAGTGAGGGGCCAGGGTTGCTGTTACACACAAGAGTCAGAAAGAGTATGTCTGGAGCCCAGGGGATCCACTTGGGACACCTCTGGGTGCCTCTATACCCAGTGACAACAGAAAACAAGCAATTGCAACAACTACAACCTGACAAGGGCCAGGTAACTAAAGGCTCAGACTCCTCAGAAATGAAAGTCTGGATCACTCCACTGGAAAGCAATCAGGCCAACTGAAGTATTAGCTAAGAGTGACAAAATCTAGACTAAACAGTGGAGGAGGGAGATGATGTGATTATCACTCACAGCCTTGGGACCAGCTTCAGCTGCGGAGAACTGTAGCTTGTCTCACTAACTCATTTTCCCTAAGTCTTAAGAGAGATTGTGGCTGGTTACTGCCTTAAAGGGAATTTTATGAATGATTGGACTTGTACCACCCCTTTTGGAAGGAGTGAGGGCATTTTGTTCCCACAGTAGAGGAGAACCCATATTGTCGTATGAGACCAGGCGTAATGAGAGGGAATGAACAGCACGGAGGGGTCCAAGGGATGTGCTGTATCAGATGCCTCTTACGTTTTCACTTCAGATCTTTGCAGTCTCACCTGTCTCCAAGGCCCTTGGCCACTTGTTTCACCTTGGCCACTTCTGTGGTGACCAACTCTGCATGGATTCTGTCTAGTCACCACCATGGTGACCCATTTACACAGACAAAACCCGACAGCACTTCACCTCACCCATGCACCACCAGCCTCCCGCTTCCCCCGCCTACAGCTTGTCTGTTACTACTGGAGCACAAGACACTGCGGATCAGCACGGTGCCCACACATGCACTACCCAGAAATGTGGGGGAATTCATGTGCCATGGGGCAAAACCCTGACCAGTGACAGACGGGAATCCACCACATGAAAATTTCTCATTTCCTGCCCCGTGTTGAGCTGTCTTGAGATGCGGTCATTTATATGGTCTCTCTGAGGCAAACCCATGGGATGGAGCAATGTACTTCCTACCCTGTACTTGTCCCTATTCCTTGCCTCCCTGCTTCATTCTCTCATGCCTAATGCCTTGGAATTGTACTCCCCAGTAAAGTATAAACATGTAAGCTTTTGATTCAGGCTATGTTTTCTATGGGACCTAGCCTATGATGCTGTGTATCAAATTAGTGGCTCAACCACGGAGAAAATAATAATAAAATAATAATTTCAAGTGAATTTAAAGCACAGTAATTTGCCTACAAATTCCTGATAGGCTATATCCTAAAAGCAGAAAGAAATCTTAAATGATATTTAGTAATCATAGGTCAATAATAATATTTATGTTGTTATTTAAAAACTACACAGACATAGAAAACAAATTTATGGTTACCAAAGGGGAAAGGAGGGGGAGGGATAAATTAGGAGATTGGGATTAACAGTTACACACGACTATATATAAAATAGATAGACACACATATGTATAACTGAATCACTTTGCTGTACACCATAAACTAATACAACATTGTAAACAACTATACTTCAGTAAAAAATAAATAAAATAAAAACTATATATTCATGTAGATAAAGCAAAAAAGAGTGATTATGTTATGCATTAGAAGCAAGATTTTTGGTAAAAGAGAAATATATATATCTAAAGTCAAAAGGATTGAGTAAAAACATTGTAATCTTAAATTGAGTTAGAAATATTAGTAAGAACACAATGTATTTTTCTCTTTCAAACAGAAAATGCGTTGTCTAGTTCTGTTGACTGAAGAGGTCTATAAGAAATAACTACTGAGGAGCCCAGACAGTGGTTTCTAAATATCATTTGCCACTAACAGGTCATAGAACTCTTTGAAGAAAGGACTAATTCCAGTCTGGGGGCAGGAAATGTACAGGATGAGCCAGGAACGTATACCAGAGAACAAAGAAGCTGTCAAACTGTTGCAAGGGGCCAAAGATGGGAAAATTTAAGCATCAAAAAGTATAATGGGGCTTCCCTGGTGGCGCAGTGGTTGAGAGTCCGCCTGCCGATGCAGGGGACGCAGGTTTGTGCCCCGGTCCGGGAAGATCCCACATGCCGTGGAGCGGCTGGGCCCGTGAGCCATGGCCGCTGAGCCTGCGCGTCCGGAGCCTGTGCTCCGCAATGGGAGAGGCCACAGCAGTGAGAGGCCCGTGTACCGCAAAAAAAAAAAAAAAAAAAAGTATAATGACTATCTCTCTTCCACTGAATTGCCTTTGCGACTTTGTCAGTAATCAGTTGTCCATATATGTACATGTCTTTTTCCAGATTATTTTCTTCCATTGATCTATTTGTTTATCTTGATACCGATACCACACTGTCTTGATTACCGTAACTGTATAATAAATTTTGAAATCTGGTAATGATAGTCCTCCAACTTTTTCTTTGCTAAAGTTGTTTTGACTCTTTTAGGTCCTGCTGGGATTTTGTGATTGCATTGACTCTATAGATTAATATGAGGAGAATTTACATCTTACTACTGAGTCTTTTAATCAATGAACAAAGAATATCTCTCCATTTATTTAGATCTTAACTTCTCTCAGCAATATTTTGTAGTTTTTATTGTACAAGTCTTTCATTTTATTTGTTAGGTTTATCTCTAAATATTTAATATTTTTGATGCTATTGTAAATGGCATTTTAAAATGTCAATTTCCTCTTGGTCACTGCTTGTGTATAAAAATACAATTCATTTTGTGTGTTCATCTTGTATTCTGTAAACGTGCTGAGCACACATATTAGTTCTAGTAGCTTTTTTGTAGAATCTAATTTTCTACTTAATCATATTGTCTATATATGTGTATAGAGGTACTTTTTTTTTTTTTTTTTTGCGGTACGCGGGCCTGTCACCGTTGTGGTCTCTCCCATTGCGGAGCACAGGCTCCGGATGCGCAGGCTCAGCGGCCATGGCTCACGGGCCCAGCCGCTCCGCGGCATGTGGGATCTTCCGGGACCGGGGCACGAACCCGTGTCCCCTGCATCGGCAGGCAGACTCTCAACCACTGCGCCACCAGGGAAGCCCTGTTGAGAGTTTTAATTAGGAAGATGTTGGATTTAGTCAAAGGCTTTTTCTGCATTGAAGTGATCATATGGTTTATCTCTCTTGGTTTTTTTAATGTGGTCAATTACATTCACTGATTCTTTAAAAGTGTGGTAAAAAGTATATAACATAAAATTTACCACTTTAATCATTTTATAGTGTACAATTCAGTCTTTTTATAGCTGAATAGTATTCCATTGTATGGGTGTAACCACATTTTGTTTATACACTTGTCAGTTGAACATTTGGGTTGTTTCCACATTTTTGATATTGTTAATAGCGCTGTTATGAACATTTGTAAGCAACTTTTGGCTTGAATACCTGTTTTTGATTCTTTTGGATATATACTTAGGAGTGGAATTTCTGGGTCATATGGTAATTCTATGTTTAACCTTCTGAAGAACCACCAAACTGTTTGCCACAAAGGCTGCCTCATTTTACGTTCCACCTGCAATGTATGAGGGTTCCAATTATGCAACATCCTGGCCAATACATTTTCCTTTTTTGAAAAAATTACAGTCGTTCTAGCAGGTATAAAGTGGCATCTCATGTGGTTTCAGTTTGCATTTCCCTAGTGACTAATGGTGTTGAGCATCTTTTCATGTGATTGCTGGCTATTTGTATGTCTTCTTTGGAGAAATGTCCATTCATGTCCTTTGCATATTTTTTTAATTGGGTTGTTTGTCTTTTGGTTGTTGAATTATATGAGTTTATTATATATTCTGGATATTAGATCTTTACCAGATGTGTGATTTGCAGGAATTTCCTCCCATTCTGTAGCTTGTATTTTTCCCTTTCTTGATAGTGTCCTTTGATGCACAAAAGTTTTTAATTTTGATGAAGTCAAGTTCATCTATTTTTTTCTTTTGTTGCTTGTGCTTTGGGGTCATCTCTAAGAATCTATTGCCAAATACCAAGTCATGAAGATTTATGCTTAGGTTTGAGAGTTTCACAGTTTTAAGTCTTACATTTACATCTTTGATCCATTTTGAGTTGATTTTTTATATGTTATAAGGCAAGTGTCCAACTTCATTCTTTTGCACTGTGGGTATTTAGTTGTCCCAGCACAATTTGTTGAAGAAGTTATTCTTCTCTTATTGAATAGTCCTGGCACCATTTTCAGAAACATTTGGTGATAGGTATATGGGTTTATTCCTGAACTCTCAATACTCTTCTATTGATTTATCTTTATGCCAGTACCTCACTCTTGATTACTGTAGCTTTGTAGTAAGTTATAAAAGTGGGAAGTGTGAATCCTTCAACTTTGTTTTTCTTTTTCAAGATTGTTTTGGCTATTCATGGTTCCTTGAGATTCCATATGAATTTTAAAATCAACCTTACCATTTCTGCAAAACTGGTCATTGGGATTTTGTTAGCAGTTACACTGAACCTGTAGACCACTTGGGGCTGTATTGCCATCTTGACTATATTAAGTCTTTCAATCCATGAACACTGCACGTCTTTCCATTTCTGTAGGTCTTCCTTAATTTTTTCAGCAATACTTTATAGTTCTCAGTGTACAAGCCTTGCACTTCTTTTGTTAAATATTTTCCTAAGCATTTTATGCTTTTGATGCTATTGTAAATGAAATTGTTTTCTTAGTTGCATTTTTGGATTGTTCATTGCCAGTGTATGGCAATACAACTTAAAAAAATTATTTTATTAAGGGCTTTCCTGGTGGCGCAGTGGTTAAGAGTCTGCCTGCCAGTGCAGGGGACATACGTTCGAGCCCTGGTCCGGGAAGATCCCACATGCCGTGGAGGAACTAAACCCGTGCACCACAACTACTGAGCCTGAGCTCTAGAGCCCTCAAGCCACAACTACTGAGCCGGCGTGCCACAACTACTGAAGCCTGCGCGCCTAGATCCCGTGCTCCACAACAAGCCCCCACTCACCCAACTAGAGAAAGCCCGCGTGCATCAATTAAGGCCCAAAGCGGCCAAAATAAATAAATAAATAAAATAAAACATTAAAAAAATTACTTTATTGAAGTATAGTTGACTTACAACACAACTATTCTTTGTCTGTTGATCTTTTTATTAATAAATAAATAAAGAAATTTATTTTTGGCTGCATTGGGCCTTCGTTGCTGTGCATGGGCTTTCTCTAGTTGCGGCGAGCGGGGGCTGCTCTTCATTGGGGTGTGCGGGCTTCTTATTGCGGTGGCTTCTCTTGTTGTGGAGCACGGGCTCTAGGCGTGCGGGCTCAGTAGTTGTAGCTCGTGGGCTCTAGAGCACAGGCTCAGTAGTTGTGGTACATGAGCTTAGTTGCTCCACGGCATGTGGAATCCTCCTTGACCAGGGCTCGAACCCGTGTCCCCTGCATTAGCAGGCAGGTTCTTAACAACTGCACCACGCAGGGAAGTCCCTGTCTGTTGATCTTGAACCCTAAAACTTGGCTAAATTCATTTATTAGCTCTAATAGTTTTTGATGTGTAGTCTTAAGGATTTTCAGTATATAAAATAATTTCATCTGTAGATAGAGAACATTTTACTTCTTCTGTTCCAATTTGGATGTCTTTTATTTCTTTTTCTTGCCCAATTGTTCTGGTTAGAACTTTCAGTACAATGTTGAACAGAAGTGGCAAAAGTGAGCTTTCTTGTATAGGAAGGTTTTTAACTAAAAATTCTGTTTCTTTAACAGATATATGGGTATTCAAGTAGTTTGTGCCTTTCAAGGAAAATTCATCATAGACTTAGATGTAAAACACAAAGCTATAAAACTTCTGGAGGAGAACATTAGACAAAAATCTTTGTGAACTGGGGTTAGGCAAAGATTTCTTAGATATAATACAAAAGTATGATCCATAAAAGAACTGATAAATTATAATTCATCAAAATGTAAAACTTCTGCTCTTCAAAAGTCTCTGTTTAGAAAATAAAAAGACAGACTGGAAGATCATATTTGCATATTACATCTGATGAGAGACTTTAGTCAGAAAATATAAAGTACTGTCAAAACTCAATAGTAGGGACTTCCCTGGTGGGCCAGGGCAAAAGAATCCATCTTCCAGTGCAGGGGATGCGGATTTGATCCGTGGTCAGGGAACTAAGATCCCACATGCCGAGGGGGAACTAAGATCCCACATGCCGAGGGGCAACTAAGCCCCCAAGCCACAAGTGCTGAGCTCTCGTGCCTCAACGAGAGATCCCGTGTGCTGCAAACTACAGAGCCCACATGCTCTGGAGCCGCACACCACAACCAGAGAAAGAAAAAAACCTGCGTGCCACAGCTAGAGAGGAGCCTGTGAGCTGCAACGGAGAACCCTCCATGCCGCAACTATGACCTGACGCAGCCAAGAAAGAAAGAAAAAATAGTAAAATAAACAAACAGTCCGATTTAAATACTAGGTAAAAGCCTTTAAATAAAATATAATAATATTATACTAACTTTAGTTAATGATATATCACTATTGTTTCATTAACTGTGACAAATATACCATATTAATGTAAAATGTTAATGGGGGAAAGTGGGTATGGGATGTATGGAAACTCTCTGTACTACTTTCACAATTTTTCTGTAATCTAAAACTCTTCTAAAAAATTAAATTTTTAAATGATAAAAATAAAAGTTAAGCCTACTCCTACCCTATGATCCAGCCATTCCACTTCTAGGTATTTACCCAAGAAAAAAGAAAACATGTATTCACACAAAGACTTGTACACAAATGTTCATAACAACTTTATTGATAAACTGGAAACAGAAACAGAAACTGGAAACAACCCAAATATCTATCAACAGGTGAATGGATGAACAAATTTTAGTACTCAGCACAATAAAAAGGAATGAACTATTGATACATGGAA
Source organism: Hyperoodon ampullatus (assembly GCF_949752795.1). NCBI lineage: Eukaryota > Metazoa > Chordata > Mammalia > Artiodactyla > Ziphiidae > Hyperoodon > Hyperoodon ampullatus. Next base: position 24,353,383 of record NC_136917.1, read on the forward strand.
CAACATAGATGAATCTTTAAAGAATTATGCTGAGTAAAAGAAGCCAGACAAAAAAGAATGAGTCTTGTATGATTCCGTTTACATAAAACTCAAGACAATACGTAAAACACATCAGTGGATGTCTGGGGATTGGAGGGAGGCAGGGAGATCAGGGAGAGAGGAATTACGAAGGGAACAAATACATATTTCAGGTTATTGGAGATGTTCATTATCTTGATTGCAGGGAGGATTTCCTAGCTGTACACATATGTCAAAATTTCTCAGATTGTAAACTTTAGATATGTGCAGTTTATTACATGTCAATTATACGTAAATAGAGGTACTTAGAAAGTATAATGCCTACAATGAATTGAAACACATCAAGTATATGTAAAACCAGGAGCTTATTATGATATCAAAAAGAGAACAACCACAAACCCATGCTCGTTAATTGCTTTTGGAGATTGCCAGCACATCAGTTCATTTTTCTGAAAGCTGATAAATTAAGAGAAGCAATCAAGCATTGGTCTTACCTGTCCTCTAGGAACTCTACCTGCGGGCAACCAAACTGATAACAAGAGAAAGTTCTTCAAGAATTTCCAGCTAATGCGTCACAGAAATAATGAATTGGGAGATTGGGATTGACATGTATACACTGATGTGTATAAAATGGATGACTAATAAGAACCTGCTGTATAAAAAAATAAATTAAATTAAAAATAAATTAATTAATTAAAAAAAAGAATTTCCAGCTAATGCAGATATAGTGAGAGAAATAGAATCATCACAGTTTCAACCCCAAATAAAGTAACTGATTTAGATAAAAATCACAAAGAGTGCTAAGAGCCTGAGATGAAAAGCTGATCTGAAACTTTATTATCAAATGATCAGGCTGACAACACCTAAACCTGCTGATCAACGTTAATGTTACTAAGAGGCGACTAGACATGATGTGATATATGATGTGATGCAATGGGAATTTCCCAACATCATGTATGAAATATTCTTGCAAAAAATTCATCTGGAATCTGCTCAAGCCTCTAGGTCAGGGTTTCTCAGCTTGGGCTTTACTGACATTTTGGGGGTGGATAATTCTTTTTTGTGAGGGGCTGTTCTGTGCATTGTAAGATGTTTAGCAACATCCCTGGCTGCCACCCACTAGCTGATATTAGCAGCCAGCAAGTTGTGACAATTAAAAAAGGTCTCTAAACATTGCCAAATGGTCCCTGGGGGGTGAGATCAACCCTGGTTGAGGACCACCACTCTAGATCTGACTACTAATTTATAGGAAGTAATAAAGGTCCTGAAGAGCAAGTTAAACGCCACCACAGGAATGCAAATGGATAAACCTACACTGAAATAAACTCTACAAAGCAATAGGATTTCTTCAACAACAGCAACAACAAATTGCAAGGAAAAAAGGGTGTGGCGGGAAATGTGTAAATTAAAAAAGATTTAAGAAACATCCTTAAAGCCAGTGAGCTAGGAAGCTCCCCAAAGTTAAATTTCACCACATATGGACAGAGTGAGACCCTAAGAGACCCCAAACTTTAAGGATAAGTAAGATATGGACCTCTCATACCATAGAGACCAGCTACTTGCCCAGGACAGGGAATTAATGGAGGCTCCTGTGAGGGAGACACTCCAGTTTGCATTACAGAAGGGAAAGAAAGATTCCTCCAAAATGCTAATTTAGAACTAGGACTCAGGTACAGAACAGATTGGTGGTTGCCAGAGGCAAGGATGAGGGGTGGATGAGGTGGGTGAAGGAGGTCAAAAAGTGCAAACTTCCGGTTATAAAATAAGTAAGTCATAGGAACGTAATGTATAGCAAAGTGACTATGGTTAATAATACTGTATTGCAGATTTGAAAGTTGCTAAAAGAGTAGATCTTAAAAGATCTCATCATAAGAGAAAAAAGTTTGTAACTATGTAGGGTGACAGATGTTAACTAGATTTATTGTGGTGATCATTTCACAATATATACAAATATAGAATCATTATGCTGTACACCTGAAATTAATATGATGTTATATGTTATACATCAATTTAAAAAAAAAGAAAAGAAAGAACTAGGACTCAGGATTTGTTTCACTGGTTTTTAACCTGGAGAAAAGGCAAAGGGCAGGACCATCTCCTGAGCAAGCCCTGTCAACCCAGGCCCAGAAAATGCAGGGCTACGTTATGGGCAGTAAACATGCTGAAAGTCAGGAGAACAAGAAAGGCATTGGGCAGATCTTAGAGAAGAAAATGCCAATTTCTTGCTTGGGAATAAAGAAAGAGTCTCAGCACAGCCAGATCCTTTAATTGGATGACCCTGCAGCCTTCAGTGACCTCCGAGGGCCTGAATTTTCTAGGCAGAAACAGGTATATCAGAGACACAGACATCTCAGGAAAATTGTGAATTCCCAAGATCAACAATAGTGAAGGCATTCTCCTTCCTTCCATGGCCCCCAGGGTCCCTGTGCCCAATCCAGCACCAGCCAGGATGCACCAAGAATGCCAGGAACCTCAGAATGCCATTTCCATCTTTAGGGATATGTATTCATTGTCAACCAGAAAGCCCTCCTCCAATCTCTACACAGAAGAAAATTTTGCTCAAAGAAATGTCTCTGTTCAGTTTCAGCAACTCCATTAAGTCTCGGAGAAGCACATCCTCTAATGAAGTTTAACTCTGCTTGTCACAAGCAGTGATATTTATCCTTCATAAACACATTCATGTTTTTTTTTTTTAAAGATTAAGAGATTTCTACTTTTCTCCACTGGCAATGAAGGAGTAACAGGCTTCAAAATTACTCTCCGACAACACACAACTAGAAAACTGGATAAAATATGTGATAGAATTGTTTTTAGACATTGACACAGCACAGAATTGTGATCCCTGAGAGAAGAGAAACAAATAAGTAAGCCCTGTGATTTTCCAGGCTTTCTGCCTGAAGGAATTTCTAAACTGCTAGTTATGAAAGGGGAACACAAACAGAACTCAGTGGTTTCAAAAATTGGAGACAGAGATAGGAGTTTGGGGAGATTGAAGTGGATAGGGTTTACAGGGCAGGGTCCTGGAGAGGAGGGAATGAAGCAGAGCAAGTATTCCAGAAATATGCATAGGAATTGCCCTTGATTCTATGACCAAATAACAATCTACATGTGGTGACATGATTTTATATGTAGAAAACCCTGAAGCTTCCACACACACACAAAACTGTTAGAACTAATATTGGGTGGGCCAGAAGTTTCGTTCGTTTTTTTCCATAAGATGGATCTAGTAGTACTTATTTGTCTTCAACTTCATTCGAAACAATTTTATTTGATTGTATGTGACAGCTGTCATATCAGCATGCATTTAAAAAAAGACATCAAAATTGTGTAGCCATTTTAATATTGAAGATGGAAGAAAAAAAGCAACATTTTTGGCATATTAGGCTTTATTATTTCAAGAAAGGTAAAAACGCAACTAAAATGCACAAAAAGATTTGTGCAGTGTATGGAGAAGGTGTTGTGACTGATCAAACGTGTCAAAAGTGGTTTGCAAAGTTTCGGGCTGGAGATTTCTCACTGGACAATGCTCCACAGACGGGTAGATCAGTTGAGGTTGATAACGATCAAATTGAAACAATAATTGAGAACAATCAATGTTATACCACGCAGGAGATAGCCGAAATACTCAAAATATCCAAATCAAGCGTTGAAAATCATTTGGTTGGTTATGTGAATCGCTTTGATATTTGGGTTTCACATAAGTTAAGCAAAAAAAACCTTCTTGACCATATTTCCATATGCGATTCTGTATTTAAACGTAATGAAAATGTTCCGTGTTTAAAACAAATTGTGACGGGCTATGAAAAGTGGATACTGTACAGCAATGTGGAACGGAAGAGATTGTGGGGTAAGATAAATGAACCACCACCAACCACACCAAAGGCTGGTCTTCATCCAAAGAAGGTGATGTTGTGTATCTGGTGGGATTGGAAGGGAGTCCTCTATTATGAGCTCCTTCCAGAAAACCAAACGATTAATTCCAACAAGCACTGCTCCCAGTTAGACCAACTGAACGTGGCACTCAATGAAAAGCATCCAGAATTAGTCAACAGAAAATGCATAATCTTCCATCAGGATAACGCAAGACCGCATGTTTCCTTGATGACCAGGCAAAAACTATTACAGCTTGGCTGGGATGTTCTGATTCATCCACCATATTCACCAGACATTGCACCTTCGGATTTCCATTTATTTCTGTCTTTACAAAATTCTGTTAATGGAAAAAACTTCAATTCCCTAAAAGGCATCTGGAACAGTTCTTTGCTCAAAAAGATTAAAAGTTTTGAGAAGATGGAATTATGAAGTTGCCTGAAAAATGACAGAAGGTAGTGGAACAAAAAGGTGAATATGTTGTTCAATACGGTTCTTGGTGAAAATGAAAAATGTGTCTTTTATTTTTACTTAAAAAACCGAATGCTCGGGCTTCCCTGGTGGCGCAGTGGTTGAGAGTCCGCCTGCCGATGCAAGGGACATGGGTTCGTGCCCCGGTCCGGGAATATCCCACATGCCGCAGAGCGGCTGGGCCCGTGAGCCATGATCACTGAGCCTGCGCGTCCAGAGCCTGTGCTCTGCAACAGGAGAGGCCACAACAGTGAGAGGCCCGCGTACCGCAAAAAAAAAAAGAAGTAGCGTAAGAGAATTTTTAGGGTAATAGATGTTTCATATCTTGAGTGTGCTGATAGTTATACAGGTATACACATCAGAACTCATGGAATTGTACACTTAAAATGAACACACTTTATTATAAATTTTACCTTATAAAGCTGATTTTTCAAAAAGACTTAAGAGACATAAGTAAATGTAATATGGAGACATTGTTTAGATCCTGATTCTAACAAACCAACTGCAAAAAAATAAGACAATTATGAAAATTTGAATACTTACTGAATATTTGCTGATATTAATATTCTTAATTTTTATCTATGAGAATTATATTGTGATTATATTAAGAGGGGGTAAGAAATCCTTCTATCTTAGAGACATATTTATAGATGAATTGATATAGCATGTGGGATTTGCTTTAAAAGAACTAAAGCACGGGGCAGTGGTGGAAATGTGGGTGAAACAAGTTTGGCCAAATATTGATAATTATTGAAGCTGGCTGACGGGCACACTGCGGTTTAGCATATTATTGTAATTATAATTTTATTATTATATATTATTATATTATATATTAATTTTGTTATCTCTACATTTGTATATGATTGAAATTGTCCATAATATAAACATTTTGTAAGGAACTTAGGAGTTATATCAACCAAATGCAATGTTTTGACCTTGTCTGGATCCTAAGTGAGCAAACCTACAATAGAAAGATATTTATGGCACAAGTGGGGAAATATGAATACAGACTAGATAATGGATGACGCTGCGGAATTTGGAGGATAAACTTTTTTTGATGTTATAATAATTCTGTGGTTATGTAAAGAAGAAGATGAAGGTAAGGACTAAGGAGGAGGAAGAGGAGAAGCTGCAGCCATAACAAGGATCACACCTGGCACGTGATCTTGGTTTCTTCATCTTCCTCTCAAAGGGTTCTCATAGAAATTGTTTATTCTTTTCCCTGTCAGCTTTATTGAGATATGAATGACATACAATATTAAGTTTAAGGTGTACAACCAGTTGACTTGATGCACTCATATATTGCAAAATAATTACCACCATAGCTTTAGCCTGCACATGTATGACATTAATCATCACCATTTCTTTCTCTTTTTAAATTGAAGTATAGTTGATTTATAATATTGTGTTAGTTTCAGGGGTACAGCAAAGTGATTCAGTTATATATATTTTTTTCAGATTAGTTTCCATTAGAGGTGATTAGAAGATACTGAATATTGTTCCCTGTGTTATACAGTAAATCCTTGTTGCTTATCTATTTTATGTATAGTATAAATGTTTGTATCTGTTAATTCCATACTCCTAATTTATTCCTCCCCCCCATTTATCTCTCCCCTCCCCCCTTTTCCCCTTTGATAACCATAAGTCTTTTTCTATGTCTGTGTGTCTATTTCTGTTTTGTATGTAGATTCATTTGTATTGTTTGTTAGATTCCACATATATGTGATATTATATAATAATTGTCTTTCTCTGTCTCACTTACTTCACTTAATATGATATTCTCCAGGCCTATTCTCTAGGACCACCCATGTTGCTGTGGCTGTGTTTTATATATATATATATATATATATATATATATATATATATATATATATATGGCACATCTTCTTAAACCAGTCATCTGTTGACGGGCACTTGGGTTGTTTCCAGGTCTTGGCTATTGTAAATGGTGCTGCTATGAACATTGGGGTGCATGTATCTTTTTGAATTAAGAGTTTTTGTCTTTTCCAGATATATGCCCAGGAGTAGAATTGCTGGATCATATGGTAACCCTTATTTTAGCCTTTTTAAGGAACCTCCATACTGTTTTCCATAGTGGCGGCACCAATTTACATTCCCACCACAGTGTAGGAGGGTTCCCTTTTCTCCACACCCTCCCTAGCATTTTATTCTTTGTAGACTTTTTGATGATAGAGAGATGGTTTATTCTTAAGCCTGGAACATTTTGCTGTGCCAGAAAGTGAGAATGCTCTCAAAGAATGATGTAGACATATCAGAAACACAGCAGCTAGCTTGAAGGGGTTCCCACTGACCCAATCTTGGACAATTTGAGCACTAAAATAAATAATGATAGCAAAATACTACAACCCACTTGGATCAAATGAGTTTATGAATCTTGCAGACGTAACAAACAAACAAACACTTTCCCTATAGTAGAAAGCCAACTAATAAATGTATAAGGAATGATGGAACTAGAAAATTACCATTTGGCAACTATCATTATAATACCTGAATCATGCAAAAATCAATAGATGCTGTAATGAATGAATCGGTGTAATTTTACAGAGTGATATAAAATTTACAAGTATTAATGTACCCTCCACAGGATATTTATTAATTATAAAGGGAAAAGTAGTAATTTTACAGTGGAGAAACCTGACAGACACCACCTTAACCAAGTGATCAGTGTTAACATCACCAGTGGACATCCCTGGTGGTCCAGTTGTTAAGACTCCGAGCTTCCAGTGCAGGGGATGCGGGTTTGACCCCTGGTTGGGGAACTGAGATCCCGCTTGCCAGCGGCTAAAAAATAAAAAATACATAAATAAACATCACCAGTAACTGGAGAAATTGACATTATGTGCTTCCTGACATGATGCACTGAGAGGAACTCAGCATCACATTTGTATTATTCCTGCCAAAAATGTTTAACCTGAATCTAATCAGGAGGAAACAAAGGCAACTCAAATTGAAGGATGAAATAACTGACCAGTAGTCTTCAAGACATCAATGTCATGAAAGAGGAATAAAGAGAGGAACGGTTCTAGATTGAAGGAGATCAAACAGAGAAGGTAACTGAATGCAATACATAAATACGTTATTTGGGATTTTCTTTTCTTCTATTGTTGGGACATTTGGTGAAATCTGAGTAAGTTATGTCAATTTGATAATGGTATTATATCAATATTAATACCTTGATTTTGATAATTGTATAATGGTTATATAAATGAATGTCCTTATTGTTAGAAAAACACAAAGTGAAATATTTTGGGATGTAGAGTCATGGTGTCTACAACTTACTCTCCAACAGCATAGGAGAAAGAGAGACAGAAGGAAAAAGAAAAAAGACAATGTGATAAAGTGTTATCATTTAAGGAATCTGGTGAGAGGCCTATGGGAATTATTTACAGTTTTCTGTAAGTCTGAAATTAAAAGTTGAAAAGGGCGGGGGGGAACCTTTAAAGTAAAATCAAAAAAAAAAAAAAAAAGGAGCTTATTAGTGGGAATGTAAAATGGTGTAGTGGCTCTGGAAACCAGTGTGGTGATTCTTCAAAACATTGAAAATACAATTACCATATGATCCAGCAATGCCATTCCTGGGTATATATCTAAAAGTACAGAAAGCAGGATCTCAAAGAGATATTTGCACATCTGTGTTAACAGCAGCATTATTCATAGTAACTAAGGTGGAACCAACCCAAGTGTCCATGGACGGATGGATGAAGAAAATGTGGTATATACATCATACAATGGAATATTATTCAGCCTTAAAAAGGGAGGAAATTCTGTCACATGCTACATCTGTCAGAACATGGTGAACCTTGAGAACATTATGCTAAGTGAAATAAGGATACAATACTGTATGATTTCACCTTTGTGAGGTATCTAAAGCCATCAAATTTATATTAGCAGGAAGTAGACTGATGGTTGCCGTGGGCTTTGAGGAAGGGAAAGTGAGGAATTGTTTAACAGGTATAGAATTTATTTGTTTGTTTGTTTTATAAATTTATTTATTTATTTTTGGCTGTGTTGGGTCTTCGTTGCTGTGCGCAGGCTTCCTCTAGTTGCGGTGAGCGGGGGCTACTCTTCGTTGCAGTGCACAGGCTTCTCATTGTCATGGCTTCTCTTGTTGCGGAGCACGGGCTCTAGGCGTGCAGGCTTCAGTAGCTGTGGCACATGGGCTCAGTAGTTGTGGCTCGCGGGCTCTAGAACTCAGGCTCAGTAGTTGTGACGCACGGGCTTAGTTGCTCTGTGACATGTGGGATCTTTCCGGGCCAGGGCTCAAACCCGTGTCCCTTGCATTGGCAGGCAGGTTCTTAACCACTGTGCCACCAGGAAAGTCCTAGAATTTGTTTTGTAATATGAAAAAGTTCTGGATATCTGTTGAACAACAATGTAAATGTACTTAACACTACTGAACTGTGCACTTAAAAATGGTAAAGGCCATACTTTTGATGTATTTTTTACCACAATTAAGAAAAAATCTCTAAATTAAAAAAATAGAAGTTAACATAGTGAATGATTTACAGATGAAATTATATAATATATGGGGAGGAATAAAGGTTGCAGATGAAACAAGACTGACTCTATGTTGGTAACACTGAGGTTCAGGGGTTAGTATGTGGAGTTGTATTATATCAATCTTTCTACTCTTCTGCATGCTTGAAATTTTCCATTAAAAATGTTTTTAAAATTTCTCCACTTCAGACTTCAGGAGCTGAAATTTAGATTCTGTGCGACTGTCCCATATCTTTACTCAACTTTATTTATCCATGTCTTTTGACCATTACTGAGCTTCACAATTAAATGGAGAATTAGAAGACAAGAACTGTGTTTAGAGATCTCCAAAGATATTTAGGGAGGTGTCAAGAAAGTGGGACTCTCCAGCACAAAGAAGTGCTGCATGGTTCAAAAGATAACTTTTTAACGATCATTTTTAATATTCATGATTAAGAATAAGAGTCATGCATAAGAGCAAGCATGGCTGCAGAATGATCTGGACCAGTAACTTGTATAAATTAAGCATGGAGCTAAATTCTGCTGATGGCTAAATTAGGAAGGAGCAGGAAGGAAGGAAGAAATAGTTGGGAAGAGTGCCTGTAGTGGCACCGAAGTCTCCAGGAGCCAAGTAAGAACATCCAGGGGCGAGCAGGGCGGGCACAGAGCATGTTCACTAGTCCTTCTGTCTCTGCGAAACCTGGAGTCCACATTTATGGCTGGTTTGTTAAACTAGGAAACTTTCAAGGTCTTTTCAGCACCTGAGCCTGCAGCTGGGGGAATGAGGAAGAGGAATGAGATGGATGATGGTGGAGTGCTGTGCTTGGACCAGGTTGTGCAGGGCCTGAAGCTTCTTTCTTTCTTTCCTACACTACTGATAAATGATTATATTCTCATCATAACAGTGAAAACTACATCAAAGTATTACTGTGCAAAACTGAAATTGCCCTTCGGTCTAGCCTTCTGCTCCCCACCCCCAAGGGAACCCCCAGTTTGCAGCACATCTTTCCTTTCTCTTTTCCAGGTTATAGTTGACTTTCAGGTTTCAAATCAGAAAGAGAAAATCCCAAAGCCCAGATCCAATGGTGGATCTCCGGGACCCCCAATACCCTGTGTTTAAATGTCAGAGCGCCTTTTATGCTGTGCTGTCTGGCCATTTCCCATCTGTAGGCCTCTTAGGTTGTAATCTCCCCGTCGCCAAGGCTCGGTTTTACTGTATTTTGGAGACTGTTTATTCAGGGTGACTGAGCGGCAGGCTGCCTGGATAAATTAGGTCTGCCTTTCCCAAGCTGGTTCATACTTAAGGGACATTTAAGGGACCCAGCCTCCAAGTAGGGAACCAGTCAGGACACACAAACTCTGGCGGTCTGAGCTGAAGCCTCACCGAATGAAAGGAAGTGCTGAAGAAATGCACGGAAGCAACACGGCCTTGTGGGAAAGGCCCTGGACTTGCAGGAAAGGTGCAATAAAGCCGTGGGACTTACTGTCATTTCTCCAAGGCTCATGATAATGGGCTTCATAATAATACCCGCCTAGCTTAGGAGAAGAAACTTTTGCAGAATCAATCAGGAGTCAGGTTGCGCAGCGACCACCCCCTCGGTGCTCCCGAAGCCCGGGCTGCCAACCTGCGGTGGCCCTGTACACGCTATGGTCACTTTCTCCAGTCTGCTTAGCCTCTAGACCCTGCGAGAGCTGCGCCCTGTCCTGGTGTCCTGGAAATGAGTGCTGCTGGCCCGGAGCGGGGAGCGCGGCCCAGGCCTCTGGGCCCCTCGGTCTGCGCCGCCGTCCTGCTGCCGCCCTCCTGTGGCCGCTGCGAGGCGACCTCCGGCCGTCCTGCGGGCCTCCTCCCTCGGCCGGTGACATCACCGCATTCCCGTCCCGGCTCCTCCCGCCTGCAGCCGCAGTGACAGGCGAGCCGGGCCCGGTGGCGGAGAGGAAGTGCGGGGCCGCCGCGCCGAGCCTGTCCCCGCCGAGGCCGGCTCCCCCGGGCGGCTCGGGTGACAGTGTCGCGGCCGCCGGGCGCAGGGCGGGGCACGCGCCGGGCAGAGCCGAGCGCCAGGCGGACGCTTCAGCAGAGACGTGGGGAAAATGGCTGATGACTTTGGCTTCTTCTCGTCGACGGAGAGCGGGGCCCCCGAGGCGGCCGAGGAGGACCCGGCGGCTGCCTTCCTGGCCCAGCAGGAGAGTGAAATCGCGGGCATAGAGAATGATGAGGGCTTCGGGGCACCTGCTGGCAGCCAGGCGGCCCTCACGCAGCCGGGACCCGCGAGTGGGGGTGAGTCAGCCCGGTGGCCTGGGGGTTGGGGGGCCTGGAGCTTGCACCCGGCATACCGGGTGGAGTGAAGAGGGCCTGCTATGGCCAGCCAGGAGCAGGCCTGGGGCTAGTGTGTACCTGACCGGGACCTGGAGGAGATGCGGCGGGGACGGGGGCATCTTTTGGAGATCCCCATCTGAGGCCTTGCCTGGGGCTGTGGATCTGGTGGCTCCCAGGATAGAAATTCGTCATGACATTTCATCCCCAAGCCAACTCCACTATTGCCTGGCTCTGGAATCCAACACAGCCCAGGCTTGAGCTTCCCAGTAGGCTGGCTGCCCCAGGCTGAGCCCTGCAGGTGTGGGCAGAACCCCAGATCTCCCTGCCCCTCAGAAGTAGCTCCCTCCTAACAGCTGGGAAAGCAGGGGACGCTGGGTGCTCCAAGAACTCACAGACCTTCCCTGGGGAACACCTGCCATCCTGCAGTCACTGGTCTAGGCACTTTTCTTACATTTAATCATTTCATATGCATTATTAAACCCATTTCAGAGATGGCAAAACCGAGGCTCAAAAGGTACACTACTGAAACAACTAGTAAGTGGCAGAGTGAGGACTCTAAACCATTTATCTCTAACTCTAACCCTTTCCACCTGACCACACTGTCTTCCATATGCCAGGCTCTGAGTTAGACACCAGGGTGGGGGCAGGAGCACAGAGGGCTTCAGTCAGATGTGGTCCTGTCCTCCTGGGGTTTGTAGCTCAATGGTGTTCCAAAGGTGGTCCAGGACTCAGGATTTGGTTCTTGCAATACTGTGTTTATCAACAATGTTCCTGCTCTGGCTCTGCCTGAAAGGGCAATTTCTTAACGTATCTAGTAAAAAAGTAGATATCACTTTCATGGGTACCTCCAAAACAGTGCTTGCTTCTTGTTAATGTTGTCATTTTGGTAGGAGTTTATGGGCCTGTTGGAATAAGTGGTACCTTACATATTTTTAAAAAATGTTTACAAGTAAGGATCCTTTTAGTCATGTTTGTATTCATTCAGCATTTACTGAGCACCTACTGTGTGCCAGGCCCAGTGGGGATACAGATATGAATAAGACAGTTCCTGTGGCTTGAGGAGCTTGAAGCATCTCTGTATCCTCTTGGTATGAGAAACATAACAAGCCTTTTGTAACATATAAGAAACTGGAGGCCCAGAGAGCCTGAATATCTTGCCCAAAGTCACACAGCCATGAGTGACAGATCTGGGACTTGATCCCAGGCTTCTCAACTGTGGGCTCCATGCTCTTTCAAATGCTGTGGCAGTCACCCTGGGAGGTAATGAGATGTAGAGGTAGGGAGGCGGGTCTCTTGCTACCCAACCAAGCCAGCAGTGGAGGACTTCTGAAGAAGCAGCAGCTCCTAGCACTTCAGTGGGACCCTCACACATCCCAGGGAATTCCTAGGAAATGTGGGCCCACGTTCATGTACCGTGTACCACGTACATGTTCATTTGTCCACATCTTCCCCTTGAGTCCACCAACTTCCCCAGCCGGGTTGGCCTGGGAGAGGCCCTGCTGGGAGAGCCAGTGTCAGAACCACCTAAGAGAGAAGCAGGTAGAAGTCAGGCAGAGGGCCGCACAGGTGGCTGGGGGTTGAGCAGGCTGTGACCTCTCCCAGGACAATGGGGCTCCAGGGGTTTACAGCCTGGATGGGAGTTTCCCTCTCCGGCAGTGGTGGTGCTCAGATTGGCCCCAGACCTGAGGTGGCAGGGAGAGAAGCGGGGACATGGCCCTCTGAGAGTCTCCCAGACTCACAACCACTAAAGCTGCAAATGCTCAACTGCTCTGCTGAGTGGGGCATGGGGATCCAGGAGAGGTTATGGGATGGCGGCTCAGTAGGTGGCCAGATAGGATGGAATTGATCTGATCCTCCTAGGCCTAGACGGTGATGAGCAAGTAATCCCCCGAGACCAGTGATGAGTGCCAGAAGCCCAAATGAGGTGCAGAAAATGTGCCTTGCGCTGCTGGGAGCTGGGCGGAAGCTCCTGCAGCCAGCACCACTCATCACTGTTGAGTTTCGTCTCTTAAATGATGCCCCTGTGCTGAGTGCACTGACGTTGGGCTCCCAGGTACCCCTGGGGAAACTGTTTAGTGTAGGCCTGAGCCTGAGCCACTTTGAGTCTCTCCTCTGGGGCTGGAACTATGGCCAGCCTGAGCAATGGATACTTTGTTTCCATTCATCAGCCTTGGGTAGGGCCCAGGAGGTGTGTACATTTTCACACCCAGATTTCTAAGCACTCCACCTGGCTCTGACCCCGACTTGCCCAGTCATTTCCTGGCAAGCCCATTTCCCCTGATGGGCCTCAGTAACCTCCCAGGAATGTTCTGGACCCTTGTCTGCCCCCGTTCCAAAAGGGGTCAGGGATCTGAGAGAAGCAACACCCACGGGGTTATCCTTGGGACTTGTACCTGCCGTACTCCGGTTCTGCCGGCTTTGGACTGTGGACACGTGATCATCAACGTGCCATGGGCTACTCATTGTGGGGACAGAGACTTGTAATTCTGTGTGTGGGTGTGTGTGGATTCCCAAAGAGGTTAAGCCTCATTCCAGGGGAACACTCATGGAACTGAGAGGCTGGAGCACAGAGACTTCCTGAAGGCCAGGGTGGGCACCTGTGGACAAGGGGCCTGAGGCTGGGACTAGTCTGGGGGGCGGGGCCACAACTTCCCCTCCAGAAATGCCAGGTGCACAGACCAGCATCATCGTAAATGGACCCTAGTAACGTAAGGCCCTGGTAGAGGAGATGCCCCAGGAGAAGAAGCCACTTTGCAGAAGATGCTGCCACTGATTTAGGGGCCAGGCCACCCATGCAGGAGAAACCGCATCTGAATGAGTAGGGAGGATGGCTGACAACGGTTGGTCAAAATCAGTCACTGTTTGGTTGTGAAAACAAAGTTTATTATAATCTATATCAGCTGGGCGTTATTTCCATGGGATTAAGTATCCTTCTCTTCAGTCCCCAAGCTGAAAACACTGTCATTGTTACTCACAGCTCTACCTGGCTGGTAAAGTGTACTTGTTCATCTGCGGTGATCTCGTGCAGCCTCCTGTGGGTCTTGGCTAAGAGGCATTGAAGTTTCCGAGAGTCCTCAGGCCTTGTAGATAACAGTGGGCCCCCAAAGAGCAAGTCAGCTTCCATTTAGCCAACACTGCTCACCCTTAGGAGCTGAATGGGGTACAGAGCCTGATAAGGGAGTGAATGACCCGTGGGAGGTCACAGTAATTGCATAAGAGCGTGGGGGGTTCTGTACGATATTCTGGGATACCCCAGAGTTGAGACCTTCCATCAGCACCCAGGGAAGAAGGGGAAGTAGTAGAGGGCTTCCCAGAGGGGATGACTTGTGAACTGGGCCTTGGAGAACGACTAGATCCCAAAGAGCATTCTTTAGTGAGGGAAGCAGGAAGAAAGGTGTGGGATGCGGCATAGTGTGTTTGGGGAAGGAGGAAACCAGAATAGGGTTTGTGGGAGGGACTGGTGGGAAGTGAGGCAGGAAAAATGGGCAGGGCCAGATTGTAAAGATCCTCACGAGCTATGGGCCAAGGTTCAATGTACTCATTCAACAAATATTTATTGGGCTCCTATTATGGGTCAGGCACTGTTCTAGGTGCTGGATCCCAGCAGTGGACAAAACGAAGTCCCTGCCCTCCCAGAGGGCATTCAAGTGGGGAAGACAGATAATAAGCACATACAAAAATAAATATATCAGGCTGTGGTAGGTGCTACAGAGACAATAACTGCCCAGGGGAGGAGGTAGGGGTGCTGGGGGATGAATGTCAGGGGTGGTCAGGGAAGGCCTCTAATAAGGCAGTGTTTGAGCAGCAGCTGAAGGGTGTGAGGCAGCAGCCCACACGGAAATGGGCAGGAGAGCTTTCTAGGGAGAGGGGACAGCACCTGCCGAGGCCCCAAGGAAGGAGCAGGCCCTATCGGCCACCATGGTCCACGGGAAGTGGATTTCCTTTTGGTTTGTGTTCATTATATTTTTAATTAGAGGCGGGACATAGGTAAGTGTGTGCTTTTCAAAACGTCAACCTTGGCAGCTGGTTTGAAAGAGGTTTGGGAGAGGGTGAAGATGGAGGCAGGGAGGCCAGTGAGTGGACAAAAACCATTTATTCCTTTCTTTAACGCACTGATTCATTTGCTTATTCAACAAATAGCTTCTGAGCGTGTCCTAAGTCACAGGTACCGTGCACGGCTCTGGGGAAGACAGCGGTGAGGATAATGGACACAGGCGTGCCCGTCCAGGTGCTTGCCACTAGCGGGGCAGACAGGCCAAAGTAGTTGTACAGGTGGGCCAGGCAGGGGGCAGAGGGCGGAGGGCAACTCTGAGGATTCTTGTTGCAGCAGAAGCCACAGGAATTTGTGACTAACCAGATGTCAGGGAAAGGGGCCGGGAGGAGTCATTGTTTAGGTGGGGGCAAAATCGACTCCTTCTGGGAGGGGCAGGAGGAGGAAAAGTAGGCCAGGTGCTGCCTGGTGGGGGCTGTGATTCCTGCTCTCCCAGGTGGAGCCATTGCTCAAGGCACCACAGGGACAGGCAGAGACGTGCAGGCCCCTCTCCCTGAGCCCTCGCAGACCCTGCCCTGAGCCTCCAGAGCCTCTGCCTGCTCACCGGGCACGAGCTCCACAGACAGTCAGGCCATTCCCAGCTGTGGCTGAGGGGAAATTAATTTCGGGTAGTTGAGGAACTATTACTGGCTGGGTGACCTTGGGCAATCACATAGCCTCTCTGAGCCTCAATTTGAGAATCTGTAAAATGGGTTGATAACGGCTTTGTCACAAGGCTATGGTGAAAATCAGAGGTCATAATGGCTGTGAGAAGGCTTTGTGCACAGTCAAGGATTGAGCCCAGGTTATTTACGTAGCCATTATGTGTGCATGTAGGGTGGGGAGTCAGTACGCACATGGACATATACAGAGGTTGCTTCGGGGGCTAATGTAAGACCCTGCTTGCTATAAGCTGAGCAATGAGTGATACTGTCTCCTGTTCTCTTTCCAGCGGGTTCTGAGGACATGGGGACCACAGTCAATGGAGATGTGTATCAGGTAAGCAAGATTCTGTCGTAGCAGGGGAAGTGACCGACAGCCTGGGTCTCAGTAACTTTGGGCCCCCATCATGGGTAGGATTAGGGATTCAAGTTCTGTTCATTGGGATGGGAACATCAAGAAAGGTTTTGACGTGGTTCTTTTGGTCATGTAGGAGAAGGGGATGAAGAATCAGGACCACAGGGGTCAATGGGGTGTGGCCTCAGGTTGCCCGTGATGATGTCCAGCTTCCAGAGGGAGAGATTAAGTGGCCTGCAGTGGCGTGGACTAAAGGAAACACAGGGCCCTGCACACGTGTGTGCCATTGGTGGGAGGCTGAAGCCAATGGTCATCTCCACCATGTCTGAGCATTTTAACTGGGTGAGCCTTGGACCCAGAGGTTCCACTTCTCAGAATTTTCCCAAAGGAAATAGCTGGACAAGGACACCCAGATTCTTTGCAGGATTATTTCTAATAGCAGACAAACTGGAAACAACCTAAGTGCCTCGTATTGAGGGCCTGGGTAGGTAAATTGGAAAACCATTCTGTTGTTAAAAAGAGTAGTCAGAGCTTTCTGTATTGACATGAAAAGATGCCTATAATATAGTAAATGGAAAAGCAGCTTGCAGAATAATATGCACAGTATGGTCTTGTTTTTTATTTTAGAAATATGTTTTCATGAAAGATCTGAAAGGATGTGTACCAACTGTTAACAGTGGTTAGCCCCGAGCTTGTGGGAGAAGGGGGGATGAGGAAAGGGCTTTCACTTTCACTGGATTGTCTTAAAATCCTTTGTAGTGATCCTATAACACACACGCACACACACTCACCGCCCCCCCCAAAAAAACTGCTAGTAAAGATATTTCTAGTTAAATACTGCTTCTCTCCACACTCACTTAACCCCCTCCCTTCATACATACACAGATCATTTTGAAAGTACTTAAAGAACTTGGGCCACAAATAGCATCCCCAGGACCCCACAGATGCAACAGTCTTTACCCCCAACCTGCAGATACCTGGGTGGGGGCAAAACCTTCACTGGATAAACTTTAATTCCCACTGGACTGGCTCAAAGACCCTTGACTGCTGGGGCTGCAGCTGCAGGATCTCCTGAGCTCTCCTCGTTGAGGAGCTGGCCTCCTAAATCCTCAGGGAGAACAAACAATACTTTCTTATGTAAGAGGGATGGGCTGGTACCTTACCCAGGGCAACTGGCCAAGTCCCATTTCTGGAAAATTACTCAACTACCAGCAAGCTAGAAAAGTCAGTCTCTAGGACTTTAAGGGCTTCGTGTCTCCCTGGGCCTGAGAGCACCAAATAAGCAGCATTGACGCCGGTCCAGTTTGGCAGAGCATTGAGACTCAGGCTGCTCCTGTCCTGGGCACACTCAAAAGGACGTGGCCTGACCCAAAAGGTCTGTGTCCTAAAATGGCCCTGGAGCTGGAGATACACTTGGGACCGGAGAAGTACCTAGAACACCATGAGCAGGATAATTTTCCCTTTCTATACATTAGGATCTGGAGGCCTTCTCCCTCCCTGCCCCAGGCCTCGCTTTGTATTTAATGGATCTGAGAAACCCTGGGCCTCCTCCCCAGTCTCTGTGGGAACTCTTATTCTCCCTGCTACCACGAATAACCCCAGCTATGTTTATCTGTAACTCATTTCACATCTGTGCCACGCTAGCATCCTTACAGGCAGGGGAGGGGTCACAGATGAGGTGAGTCACTCAGAAGCTTAGTGGCCAAGTTCAGGTTCATCTAGGTCTCCTGCCCCTGATCTGGTGCCCTTTGTACCATCCCCTTGTTGCTGGACCGGGCAGGCCACAGCAGCCGGCTGGCGGGTGGGAAGCCCCTGCAGACTTTTCTTAGGATGGAGCATAGAGCAGGGTCTGGCTTGTGCACCCCAGGCTTTCAAGGGTCCTGGGCAGAACTTTCCTGCTACCTTTCTTAATCTTTTCTGGAAGGCTGTGGGCCACTAGGGGGTCCAACTGTGAACCTGATCCCCAACAAGGCCTAAGGATAAGCCTGCATCCCCGTTGAGCTACTTAGAGGAATCAACAGCTCAGCTCAGCTTAGCTTTAGCTGGTCAATCCCACAGACCGGTTATGCCTCATCCTCCTGGCTGTCCCTGGAGTCACAGCACATGCTCGGCCAGCATGGCCCCTGGGAAGCCCTTATGGTGGTATCCAGTGTCCAGCGGAGGGGTCCCTCGGGAGAGGAGTGCTGGGGAGCTGGGCTGAGACAAGCCTGGCCCTGACTGTAGCCTGTGGCCTTTTGGTCCTGGCCATTCCTGACCCCTTCCCTTTCGAGCTTGGGAGGGGCTCAGAGCATTCCTGCAGCCCCTGGTGAGCCCTCCTGGGCTGCCAGACTCCCTGGCGGCTGACCCGATTTCCTCACTGCGACAGTCAAGTGATGAAAGAGGAGCCCGGCTGTGGCCCTCCCGACCTCACTGCTCACTGGCAGGGAGGGGCAGCGCAGAAAAATAAGTCCAGAGCAGCTGGAGAAGGGGAGTCAGCAATAGCTTCTCAGGGCCTTGTCTGCTGGCAGCACCACTGTGTTCTTCCTGGTTGTGGCGATGGTGCAGCGCGAGCCGGCCTGCTGGGGGCCTGCCACCGGCCATGGTGAGCCCTGCAGCTCTGCCACCCATGCATGTGCATGTGCATGTCCGCTGCAGGCTACAGGGGTCGCAGGGCAGTTATTGCGTTCAGGCCCCATTTTGCACCCCGAGTGGGATGTTGTCACTCCCATATGACAGGTGACGAAACCTAAGGAGCCCAGGGAAGGGACTTCTTTTTTTTTTTTTTTTAATTTAATTTTATTTATTTATTTTTGGCTGCGTTGGGTCTTCGTTGCTGCGCGTGGGCTTTCTCTAGTTGCGGCGAGTGAGGGCTACTCTTTGTTGCAGTGCGTGGGCTTCTCATTGCTGTGGCTTCTCTTGTTGCGGAGCATGGGCTCTAGGCGCGCGGACTTCAGTAGTTGTGGCACGTGGCCTCAGTAGTTGTGGCTCACGGGCTCTAGAGCGCAGGCTCAGTAGTTGTGGCGCAGGAGCTTCGTTGCTCTGCGGTATGTGGGATCTTCCTGGGCCAGGGCTTGAACCCGTGTCCCCTACATTGGCAGGCTGATTCTTAACCACTGCGCCACCAAGGAAGCCTGGGAAGGGACTTCTTAAAGGTCGCACATCCAGTGAGTGGCAGGAGGGGACTTAAAGCCCAGTTGCTCTGATGCTGTGTCCCCATGCCCTCCACATCGCTTTGCAGGCAGCCCCTCATTCCTTCATTTAGTCAACTTGCATTCTGAGTGCCATGTGCTGTGCTCAGTGCCTCAGGTGTAGAGGCAAATCCCATGGATGTTTGTCCTCAGAGAGCTCAAAGGACAGAAACCTGAAAGTCATGCAGGATGGCAAGGGCTCGGCTGTGGGGCTGGTCTCAAGAGTTCTTACTATGCGTCAGGCACCACCCAAAAGCTTTATGTGGATTAACTCATTTCATCCTCCCAACACCCCTACGATGTAGGTTCTGTCATTATCCCCATTTTACAGATGAGGAGGATGCACAGGGAGGTTTAATAGCTCTGGTTGCACAGCCGGGAAGAGCTGGGACCTGAACCAGGCTCAGGCGCCAGACACTTCACTGAAGTCAGAGAGTGTGACAGGGACGGATGCTGGAAGTGGGTTCCAGGCTGCCCAGGGGCATGTGGGTGGTCCTGGCTAGGACCACCTGGCTAGGGGGACAGCATGTGCAAAGGTACAGAGGTTAAGACACGCAGTCTGGGGTTTGCCTGGAGCCTGGCACCTGCAGCAGAGAAGAGTGTGCTGGGGGAACCTGAAGAGACCATGGGTGCAGGGCTGCTGTGCCCGCAGGCGGGAGGGATGGGGGTTGGGGGCGCGGGCACAGCTCCCAGCCAGAGCCTGTTACTAGGCCGTGCTGGTGGAGGACGCAGGCCCAGCTTGACCAGGCTTTGCACCCAGGGCCTGGGCACAGCATGCTTGGACCACACTGAGCAGTGCCCCTGGATGTGCAGTGCAGCTGCTCTAGGCTCCGCCCGCCTCCCCCACCCCCGACCCAGAGAAGCCCCAGGGTTTCTCAAGCTGCTCCTACACCCAGACTGCTCCTACGCGGGGCGCTGTGGTGGGCTGCGGCAGAGGAGTTTGGATGGAGTCAGACAACCTGCGCTTCATTTCTGGCTTTTCCCAGCCAGACGGCTTTGGACGAGTCACTGCTCTGAGCTGGATTTCTCATTTGTGAACTTGGGATTAGAAGCCCTGCACTGCTGCCTCCGCAGGTCTGTTGAGAAAAGTGCTCTGTAGCCCTGGAAGCTGCTTCTAAATCCCTGACCGAGCCACTAAGTGAGCCAAGGGTACGTGTGTGGGTGTGAGAGAGACACATGGGGAATGGGGCGTGGGGCAGTGGGAGGAGGGGGTGCAGTCTCTAATCTTGGGATGGTAGACTTATCAGGGAGACCAAAATCACGTGACACAGAAGTAACTTTGGTCCCTATTGGCTATGTGTGGCCACACGTGTGGCTATGTGTGACACCCAGGAATTCAGTTTCTGGCCCTGCCAGTTCCTGGCCAGGTGACCTTGAGAATTTGGAGCTAGACTTTTCCTACCTGTAAAACAAAGATAATGAAACCCACCATGTAGGGTTGTGTAAGGTCGGATCTTAACAGACGGCACCACGAAACAGAGGAAAGCTTCGAGTGAGCTTTATTAGGGGGCGCTCCCGGGCGAGGTTCACTGGTCCGAGAGAAAGGGGCCAGAGAAGTCGCACCCCAGCAAGGGCTGGGCAAGATTTTATAGGGGAAGAAGGGAAAGGGGTGTGGTGAATCTGGGAGGGCGCAGGGTATTCCTTAGTTGGTGGTCTCTTCGGGCATCGTGGCACTATCTGGTGCCGGTTACATCAGTCTTGGGACCGCTAGCCCCTCCCCTTGAAAGGCGGGAAGGCTGGGCCGGGTGGAAAGCCCCCAGGTCAGTTCCTGGAACTGGGTGGTCCGGAATGTCTCCAGGTCAGTTTCTGGAACTGGGGGGTCCGGAGAGTTTCGGTCTGATGCAACCTGTGAATCTGATTGCGTTCCCCTGCCTCGGGCCAGTTGGCCTTATAGGTTGTAAAGACCAAAGAGAACCGTTTAATTGCAAGTTCTCTGCCAGTTTTAAAATGCTGTAACCTGTGAGTCTTAATTTTGGGGCAGTCTTGATGGAGATGGTGGGTCCTGAAGGACACCGTGGGATGACTTTTGCCCAGAGGACCCCCTCCAGCCCACCTCTCCCACCCCATCTGCTCCACACCTGGTAGCATCTCTGTACTCAGATTTTTCCAAAGGCACCGGCCTCATTGTGGTCCTTAAGCTGCCAGCTCTTGGTCTGAAATGCCCTTTCCCTATCTCTTCCCAGCCTACTCTGCTCCCAGGCTAGAAAGGTCATGCCCTCCCTTGTCCCCACTCTTTTCATGACCCGTGTTATGCATGTACCCCAGCCATGGTCCTCATTTGTGAGGGACTCCCTCTGCCAAGTTCCCGGATGATGGGCTGTCTCGTTCATCCCTGACCCCAAGCCTGAACATTTGTTAATTCATTCAAGTAATGTTCTTGAAATCCTCCTACAGCCAGGCCCTCCATGTTCTACATACTATAAAGAGACAGGCAGTCTCTGTCCTCAAGGAATTCCCTTACTGGGGGGTGGGGTAGGGTGGGGTGGGCAGATAGTAAACATGTAAACAAACCAGGCTTTTAAGATATCCTGAGTGCCAAGAAGAAATAAAATGTAGCACCTGGATAAACACGTAGAAAGTAAAATAACTGCATTTGTCTGCAGATGGGACAGTCTATAGGATTGGGCAGAGGTCCTGGTAGCCTAGCCTCAGGACAGGGTTGTTCCCAGAACTGGAAAGATACATCCATGATCAACTCGTGTTGTCCAGATTAGGGCCCTGGAAAGGCCCCTCGAGATGTCTTGAGTGACTCTCTCAGTTGAAGTGTAATGCTGGGCAGGAAAGAGGAATAAGGACAGCGCCCCAACTGCCCCACCCAAGGGTGGGCCTGATCTGAGGAGCCAGGCTGCACCTCTCCTCCCTGGACCTGCCCTTCCTTCTCCCCAAAGACAGCTGGAGATGCAGCCCTGGTGTTCCATCTGCGTGCTCCTTCGCCCTGCTGCCCACAGCCCCTTGGGCAGACGCTTACCCAGCCCTTCCTCTGAACCGGGCACATGCTGGCCCCGGGGGGGATCTTCATCCACATGGCCACTGCTTACTGAGCACCAGCTGTGTGCCCACAGCGGGCACCACTGGACAGATGTTATTGGGTGGGGAGAAGATACTCTGGTACTCGTGACAGTTTTGATGAGTGCTTGCAGGAGGCTCACAGGGAGCAATGAAAAGATGGGACAAGAGTTCAGAGGCTATAAACAAGGTCCTGTCCTGCCCACCGGGAGCTCGCGGTCCAGCGGGGAGACACCCGCAGTAGAAGGTGAGGGTGGGACAAGGAGCACAGAGAGGACAGGGTGTGAAATCTGTTTGGGGGCTGGGAAATATCCCAGAGCTGGTGACGTCTGAGCTGGAAACTTGTGGGGTGGAATAAGATTTCATCAGCTAGAGAAAGGAGGGAAGACAACTGAAGGCAGAAAGCAGAGAGGAGACAAAGGCGGGCAGCATGGGCGTGTGGGATGTGTGCAGACAGGAATGCACAGGGCGGACAGAGCACCAGAGTGGGCGTGCCAGGAGATGGGGCTGGATCATAAAGTCTCCAGCTTTGCGAGACCAGAGGGGAGCCCCATCCTTGCTGGGCTGAGCTCTCAGCCTACAATGCTTCAAGTCACCACCCTGGCAGGTGGCGTGGAGAATTGGGCAGAGCCCTGGCTTGGGAGCCAGAGGACTGGACTCTGGCCCTGCTTCTGCCACTGTGTTGTGCCATCTCTCCTGGCCTCAGTTTCCTCCCTTATAAAATGGGAATTAATAATAATAATAATAATAATAATTCTAGCTACCATTTACTGAGCCATCACTCCATGCCAGGCACTCTTGTAAATGTCTTATAAATATTGTTGCATCAAATCCTCACAACTAGCTCGCTCTTAGAGGTACTTCTATTACTATTCTCACTTCAGATGAGAAAACTGAGGCCAGGCAAGGTTGAGCAACTTGCCTGGGCTACACACATATATAGCAGGCAGTAGAGGTGGGATTTGAACCCAGATGGTCCAGCTGAGTTTTTCATCACTGTACACTCATAGCCATGGCCACCCTGCCTATCTCAGGGCTGCTCGTTCACTCAGCAAATAGTTATTGAGTACCTGCTACATGCCAGGCACTGTGCTGGATGCTGGGGACACAGCAGTGAACAGGACAGGCAACGTCCCTGTTGCCACAAGGGTGACATTCTGATGGAGGAGACAGACAATGGACAAGTAAGCATATTATAAAGTGAGACCATTTGGGACTGTGTTATTTGGTAAATAAAACTAATAGGGCGGGGCTTTAATGGTAGAAACACAGGGAACTCTCTGAGTGCCAAGAAGCGTTTGAAGTTCTTTACACTTTTTTAACTCATTTCATCCTCATATTAACCCTGTGGGGTGGGTGCTATTTTGTAGCCCATTTTATGATGATGAAAGTGAGGCACAGAGAGGTGGAGTAACTTGCCCGTGGTCACACAAGGAGCAGAATTACTGGCAGAGGGCACAGCAAGTGCAAAGGCAAGGTACAGTCCCAGGAGACAGTGGGTATGAGGTGGTTTGAGATGTGAGGGGGGTGTCCTGGTACTCAGGCGCCAGACACAGAGGGGCAGGTGGACAGGCTGGGTACATTGCCGTGTGTTTGTGTCCTAGGAGGCTAACGGTCCAGCTGATGGCTATGCTGCAATTGCCCAGGTTGACAGGCTGACGCAGGAACCTGAGAGCATCCGCAAATGGAGAGAGGAGCAGCGGAAACGGCTGCAAGAGCTGGGTGAGGGCAGGGCTGAGTGTGCAAGCTGGGCTGGTCCCCCTGGCCCCGGGCTCCCCACTGGGTTGGCTCTCTGGGACACGGTCGGGTGGCAAAGCCTTAGGCTATATGGGGCCCTGCCCCACCTTAATGTGGGATTGGCTGAGGATGGACCCAGGGCTGCCTGCCGGGGCTGAGGGGAGAAGCAGCAGCCAGAAGCACAGCCGGCTGTGCCTCACATCCCTCCTGGAAAGCTGCTGTTCATTCACCTGTTGGGGGTTGCAGATGCTGCCTCCAAAGTGATGGAACAGGAGTGGCGGGAGAAGGCCAAGAAGGACCTGGAGGAATGGAACCAGCGCCAGAGTGAACAAGTTGAGAAGAACAAGATCAACAACCGGTGAGAGGAGCTATGAGGGTGCGAGGGGACTGTAGGGTCATGAGGGAACTATGGGGACATGAGAGGACCTACAGGGATATGAGGAGCTATGGGGACATAAGAGGACCTATGGGGACATGAGAGGACCTATGGGGACATGAGAGGACCTATGGGGACATGAGAGGACCTACAGGGATATGAGGAGCTATGGGGACATAAGAGGACCTATGGGGACATGAGAGGACTGATGGGGACATAAGAGGACCTATGGGGACACGAGGACCTATGGGGACATGAGAGGACCTATGGGGACATGAGAGGACCTACAGGGATATGAGGACCTATGGGGACATAAGAGGACCTATGGGGACATGGGAGGACCTATGGGGACATGAGAGGACCTACGGGGATATGAGGAGCTACGGGGACATGAGAGGACCTGTGGGGACAGTGAGAGTAACTATCGTGGGGGGACTGTCTCGAGGATGGGTGATATGGTGGCAAGAACACGGAGGAAGGAGAAGCCGAACCCGCAATGATGTTTCCTCAGTGGCCTGTGGAACTCAGTGCGCTGAGCTCTGCAGAGCTGGTACGCCGTTAAGCTCTGACCTCCTCACCACGACAGAGAAAAGTGAGTCTGCCAGTCAGCAGACAAGGTCCTGGGACCCACTGGAATGTAAACCAGGCTGTCCTGGAGCCCAGTGGCCAACAGCTCAGCCTGGGCCCCCTGTGGCCATGGTTATCATGACAGAGAACACAGGCCTGGCTGGAAGGGAAGAACCAAGCCGTGTGCAGGATTTTATTGCTTATAGAAATGATTACACTTCGACCCAGAAGTGGCTAAAGAATAAAGGGAAATTAGTGGCCTATATAACTGGAAAGGCCAGGGGTAAGGGCCGCAGACCCAGTGGACTCAGGCACTGAAACAAAGTCCGTCAGCACTCACTTTTACTGTCTCTCGGTCTGCTTTCCCCTACGTGGCCTTCACTCTTGGGCACACACCCCTGGGATGGGGGCAGAGGTGGCCACTAGCAGCTCCAGGCTTCTGCTCGATTTTCTTGGCAACTTCAGTGAAAATAAGCCTCTTGCTCCCAACAGCTCTAGCTGAAGTCCTCCACCTGACCTTCACTGGTCTGGTGTGGGTCACGTGCCCACCCTAAGCCCAGTGATTGTCCCGGGGGAGGGACTCTCCCATGGACCCAGCTTGGTCGATAGTCCCATTACTTGGGTTGTGCATGGGGTCCGGTTCCACCCAAACCACAGGGACTGAGTGGGGGCAGCTGATGCTTCAAAGGACAATCAGGATGCCCTTCCTGGAAGAAGGGGGACAGATGTTGGTCAGGAAGGAGAGCGGAGGCCCACTGGAGAATACCTTGCAGAAATGGTCTCAGACTAGAGACTGCCAGCAGCCCCTGCCTCTGAGGCTGTGCACTTCAAGGTACAAGACTTGCCAGGAAGGAAAAGGCTGGCTCTGGGAAGCCACCAGCTGGAAGCTGCTGCATGCCAGGCCCTGGGCCGGGCACTGGGGAGGCCGAGCTGAGAAGGACCCAGTCCGTGTCCTCAAAGAGCAGAGGAGGGAAACACACGGGTACGGCTGAACTCAGTAGTAGGGCCCTCTGCAGGAAAGCTGTGGAAGCAAGGGATGTGCGTGGCGGAGGGACCTCTGTGTCTAGGGACCTGGGCTTTGGAAGGTGGCTAGGGATTCACCAGGAGAAAGAGGGCAGGGGGTGGGGGAGGGTATTCTAGACTAGGGAACAGCATGATACGAAAGAAAGGACGTTGTGCTTGGGCACCAGGGAGTGGCGGGAGAGAGGGCCGGAATGAGGGCTCACATGTGCAGGGCCTCGGAGGCGAGGGGCGGGCAGACAGGCGGTGGGGAGCCACTGAAGGTTTGTAAACAGGGGGACTAATATGATAGGGCTGAGTTTTAGAAAAGGCCACCCACTCGGGTGGGTGGAGGATCCCTGCTCTCCTCTCAGGACTGTGGAGAGTTGCCGAGCCTTCCAGAACTATGCTTCCTAACACGTCTCCAGCTGGAGGTACTAACGCTGTCTCTCTTTCTCTTTAACCCTCTGCCTGTCTGTCCATCTTGCCATCCCGTCTTCCCCCACCTAACCCCCTTCCCTCAAGGATCGCCGACAAAGCATTCTACCAGCAGCCAGATGCTGATATCATCGGCTACGTGTACGTGTCTCCTTTGCTGCTCTGCAAGGGCCTGTGTGTGGCTGGCAGTTTCTTGAGTCTCCCCCTTGTGGGGTATAAATGAGTATGGCTGGGCCTGGGGCAATGATCAGAGCGGGAGGTGAGCCTGAGGGGTGGGTACAGGCACCAACGCTCACCTCCATCCCTCCAGCAAATGTTTATTGAGCATCTTTGAGACAGCTTTGCTAAAATCCAGGCAAAGAAAAGAAAGGAATGTCCGGCCATCCCCAGGTGAGAGAGGCAAAGGGCAAAGCAGCCCAACTCCCTCCTCCTGAGATGCCTCTTGGAGGGGGGAGGTGGAGTGAGTCTTCTGTTGAACAAAACAAACACTGAGTGCCGGTGCTAGAGGTATAAAGAACGCACAGCCATCCCCCGCTCCTGCCCACACGTGCACTGCTCCTCCTTAGAACTTCAGCCTGAATTTGGTCATGAGCCCCTGTCCAGACCACCAGTGGTTCTCTTTCACGTGTTTCTGCTTTGGGGTCTAGTTGGTCCTGTGCCTGATCCAGACCAGAGATGGCAGAGATTTCCTCTTATGCCACCCCACTGGCTGGCAGTGACAGCCTGGACGGTGTGCTGGGGATTGTGAAGCCGAAGAAGAAAATGCGGTGATGAATGTGTGATGATTGCCACGTGTGTATGTGCCAAATATTTGCTGTTCCTCGCTCTGGATACGCCCTTGCAGGCCTCTGACACTGTCTGGGCTAACGCTTCTCTCACAGATCATGGGACACACCAGAGTAACAGCCTTCCACTCCTTCCTCCTGTCCGCTCTCCCATCTGTCCAGTGCCAGTCTCTGGTCAGACAGGAGTAAGACACACACGGTCTGTCCCCACAAGTTGCTCATGATCAGGAGTGTGTTGTGATACGAGCCACATGCAAGAACACGGTGGGCTCAGGGAGAGCCCGGGGCAGGCTTCAGAGGTCAGAGTCCGCCAGCCCTTAAAGTGTGAAAAGGAGTGTGCTGGGTGGGGAGGGTGAGAAGGGAATGGCATCCTAGGCGGGAAAAGCTTCTGGGGCAAAGGCGATAAGATGGGAAATACCTAGCGGCCTGCAGCACCTGGAGCGGTGGGAATGGGGAGAGAAGGTCAGTTTGGAGCCAGTTGCAAAAAGCCTGTCGTGAGATGTTAAAAAGCTCAGACTTGATCCTGAAGGCAGCGGGGAGCCATGGGAGGTTTCAAGCAGGAGAGTGGGGATGGAAGAAGGGCGTCGGCACTGGGGAATACCACAGGGGGTTCAGTGCTCCTGTTGCGCCCGAAGAAATGGCCCAAGGAGCACCCAAGGGAGTCCTGAAGAGAGGAATAGTCTAGACCAGTGCTTCTCAGACTTCCACGTGCCTATGAATCACCAGGGCCTCTTGTCAAAATGGAGATTCTGATTCAGAAGGACTGAGGTGAGGCCATGATTCTGCATTTGCAACAAGCTCCATGGTGATGCTGGTGCTGCTGGACCATGAACCCCATTTTGAGCAACAAGGTTAGAGGGGAGCCTCTTGACCCAGAAGAGAGAGCTCCTAGGATCGGTCCCCTCAGCCCCACTGGTCAGCCAGTGCCACACAGCACCTTACGTTTTCTCAAGCCTGCACACACCTGCTACGTTGTTTGACTCTCAGGCCAGTGAGACAGATCAGCAAGGTGGAGGCACTGATCCTCCCTTCCCAGGTTAGGAAATAAGCACACAGCAGGGAAGCCAGATCACTAGCGAGGGGCCGGGTCACCTGATCTGGGGCCAGCTCATCCTCGATCCGTGGGGATCACCTGGAGAGCTCCCTGCCATCAGTCAGTGCCTGGCACGTGGCAGAACTGGTCCTGCTTGAGATGCAGGGGGCTTCTAAGGAGAAAGGGGCTTTAGGGACACTTGTTGGCTAAACAGCACACAGACCCAGCCCTCCCCACCCCAGAATCCCTCATTGCTTTTCTCTTAATGACTCCCATGTTTGGTTTTGTCCACTAAACTACATTTATTGTACTTTGTTTCCCCATTGTTCCTTAATCAGTGGCTTCTATAACTGTCAGCCAGAACTTCTGATGAAAACCCCACCAGTTTCCATCCTAATTTGATTCTAATCAAAGGCAAAGACTCCGGTGGAGCATTCCTCAGGCTGTGGCGCCACAGAGATAATAGTCATTTTGGGCTAAAAGGAGTTCTGTAGTCAAGTATGCTTGGGATATGGCAGATTCTATATCCATCATGTACTCACATTCGTGGTGCACATAAGCACATTAAAGGCTTTGCAAGTCTTGTTTTGAAGATCTTCTTTAACTGATTCTTCTATACATTTTTGACCACAACTCTTTTCTAAAGAACACTTATAGGGTCCACAGAACCCTGAGGCGATGCTGAACCAGAGACTTCAGCTAGGTGGTTAGTCAATGTCCTGCTCAGTTTTTGGAAATGTTGAAAATAGCTGAGGTACTGCATTAATTCCTCCAAGGGCCTTTAGGTGTCAGGAGCCCCAGTTTGGGAACTCTTGATAGGTAATGAACAGACAGTGCTGGGGCAGGGGTAGGAGGCTACTTGAGCTACAGTGGCAAGGGAAGACCTTTCTGAGGCGGTAAGGCCTGCACTCAGACCTGAATTACAAGAAGCAACAAGCCATGAACAGGTCTGGGGAAGAGCTGACCGAAAGTACAAAGGCCCTGAGGCAGGACCAAACTAGGCTTCCTCTGATGGCAGGGCTGTTCCTGGGGGCCTGAGGTCAGAGGGCCCGGGGCTGGGGAGGAGACGTCTAGACAAAGGACCCCAGAGTAGGCTGGACAAAGCAGCCTTGCTCAGTGGGAGCAGAGCGTCACTGATTAAGGGTAAAGGCCGACAGCTATGAAACCTCTGTCCTCTCTCCGCCTGCAGGGCATCTGAGGAGGCTTTTGTGAAGGAATCCAAGGAGGAGACCCCAGGCACAGAGTGGGAGAAGGTGGCCCAGCTGTGTGACTTCAACCCCAAGAGCAGCAAGCAGTGCAAAGACGTGTCCCGCCTGCGCTCGGTGCTCATGTCCCTGAAGCAGACGCCGCTGTCCCGCTAGGAGCCTGCCACCAACATGGCCGCCAAACAGGGGCCGGGCCGGGCAGAGGAGGAGCAGCTGTTTTGGCCAGGGGGGAAATGCCTCCAGCAGCTGCTACACAGCCTATTCCGTTCCTCGCCATCTCCCAGGGCCGGGAAGGGGAACCCTCACCCCTCTCAACTGTCATTCCCTCACGGCCCTATGGCCCAGCCCCTCACATCTCCTCTCGGTCCACAAAATTGTGACTGTCCCTCCTGATGTATTTTTTTTTCTTGGCTTAAAGGGTGTGTTGTTAACTCTTTTTACACTTATTTATTATCATTCTCATTTCTCTGGAAGCCACAAACTGGTGTCAGGGCTGTTTGTGCTTAGAACTTTCCCAGCTTCATGGGCTTGAGAGAAGGTAGGGCTATTTCCCTGGTAACCCAGGAGCTCCCAGCTGACAGAGGGCATCCCAATCTGTCTATGTCTGCTGCCTTCAGCCCCAGGAGGAAAGACAACCTCTCACAGAATGCTTTTGCAAGCTTGATCCTTTCTGATCCTTGAACAAACCCGTGACATAGGGATTCTGTTGGTCTGTCATATAGCCACAGACACCCAGAGGTGTCTTGGAAGGAAGAGGCAAGACCAGAGGTTCCCGGTGGGGGCTTCCTCTTTGCCTGGGTGAGGGGCTGGTGAAGGTAGCCTCTGCCACAGCCCTTCCTTGGGATTGGTCAGGACCCTCTGCCTCTTTCAGCTGTGCTCTTCTGTGGATTTGGGAGAAACAATCAGTGACAACACCTTCCCCTTCAACAGAGTTGCAAACAGGTTATGTTCAAGCCATTGTAATCTGAACAATGTTTAAAAATATTTAATTGCCGGGCCTCCCTGGTGGCGCAGTGGTTGAGAGTCCGCCTGCCGATGCAGGGGATACGGGTTCGTGCCCCGGTCTGGGAGGATCCCATATGCCGCGGAGCGGCTGGGCCCGTGAGCCATGGCTGCTGAGCCTGCGCGTCCGGAGCCTGTGCTCCGCGACGGGAGAGGCCGCAACGGTGAGAGGCCCGCATACCACACAAAAAAAAAAATTTAATTGCCAACCGTATTAGTTTCCTAGAGCTGCCATAACAAAATACCACAGCGTCTGGTTTAGAACAACAGAAATTTATTGTCTTACTGTTCTGGAGGTCATAAGTCTGAAATCATGGTGTCAGCAGGGCCATGATCCCTCTAAAGGCACTAGGGAAGGATCTGTGTTCCTTGGTGTTCCGTGCCTTGTACAAGCATTACTACAATCCTGAGCTCATCTTCACATCACCTGCTCTCTATACGTGTCTGTCGCTGTGTCCCAATTTCACCTTTGTATAAGGACATCAGTCATACTGGATTAGGGCCCACCCTACTGACCTCACTTTAACTTGATTACCTCTGAAAAGACCCTATTCCCAAATAAGGTCACATTCTGAGGTACTGGGGTTAGGACTTAAACTAATCTTTTTTTTTGGAGGTGGGGAGCCCACAACACCAACAGTTAAAAATAGTGGCCATCCTCTCTAGAAGTGCCATAGTCCTCACCACTTCATATCTGTTCCTTGTGGAGGCCAAGGGTCACCACAAGTACTGCTTTACATTTATAATCTCTGTCTTACAGCTGAAAGAGCAGGGTGGGGGCAAGAAACTTAGCTGGCCTAAGTCATTCAGCTGGTGTTGAAACAGATGGAGTCACGGATGGAAGGAACCTGAATCCGAATCAACACTTTAGGGCTGACTGCAGACCAGGAACACCTGTTTGAGACTTTACATGAATGAGAAACTCATGAGTTGCCTCTCTTCTAGAGGTTGCTCAGGCCCCCAGCCTCCTTTTTTCCTTAGCCATAAAACAGTAGGTGCTGCCACAAACCACTGGCAAGCTTTGGGATTATGCTTTATGCTCTTTCTGTTACACCAGGCTGCTTCTCTAAGCCTCAGTTTCCTGGTCCATAAAATGCATCAAGAACCAAGCTGAGATGGTCTAGATCAGTGGAGCCTTAGGTGCTCTCAGGAGGTGGGATTGGGGTCAGGAGCAGAAGTGGAGGGCAGAGCCCCCTGCCTCTGACAGAACCATGGCAGGCCTCATATGAAGGAAGGTTTTCTACTGAAAGTTTGAAAACTGTTGGAAAGATCAGTTTTTTGTTTTTTTTCATATAACATCACTGTAGAGACTCTCTACTTTTAATAAGTACCCCAGGGTGATTGTTACCAGGAAAGTTTGAGAATCAGTAGACTATTGGAATTCTAAGAGCCCTTGCAGTCTTTAGTCTGTTTTCTCCTAAAACCAAAGACCAAAAAGCATGGGGGTGAGACAGGGAATGAATTCACCAAACTACAAGTGGATCAGAGTTTATTAAGTAGGGAGTGCAGAAGGTGCAGCACAACTAGAAGTATGCAACACTCAAACTGAACCGAACCTGAGATTCCTGAAAAAAATCTGTCGGTTGCACAATTGGCCACTTCTGCCCCCACTGATACAGGGGCTTGTCAGGGGAGATGAGGGAATAATGCCAGTGGCAGGACCGGTGGTTGCTCCTGGAGCTGGGAACGATCTCCGCGGAGCTTTCAAGGCCAGGCCACCGACTCAGGGTCGAGATTTCAGAGTGGATGCAGCCAGACCCATCAAGATGGCTACGACCGTGAAGCCCTGGGCGGCGATTCGGGTGCGCATCATGAGCTGGGAGCGCTGGCTCTGACCCCGGTGGAAGCAGTAGAGACCGTAGGTAAGGGCGGCCGCTGTGCCCAGGCAGCCTGAAGAAGCGACAAAGCAGGTGGGAAGCACCCTCCCCGCTTTGGGCTCCCGCCCCCAGGGTCAAAATCTCTAAACAGCAGCTGAGGAGAGGGGGGTACGGGGTGGAGCTGAGGTGGGAGGAGCTGGCCGAAGCGGGGGTCCTCCGCGTCAGAATCGGCCCCATCTCAGCGCCCCAACCCCGTCCAGCTCCTGCTCCAATCACCGCCCGGCCCCTCACCGCCCGGCCCCTTCGCTACATCTCTGGTCCACTCTCATTCTGGTCCCCGCCCTGGCGTCCCCGGTTCTCCCCGATTTCATTCCCCTCTACATCACTGTCTTCTTGGTCTACAGTACCTTTAGCGCCCGCTTGCTTACCTATGGGTACCATTGGGTTCTCGCGGGTCTTGCGAATAAACTTTTCCTTGAAGCTTTCCGAAGTGCTGTATACACTTGGGCTAAAGCCCTCAATGACTGGGGGCTGCGATGGTTCAAAGGGTGCCTCCGGAGTGACGGTGCCAGGAGTCTCCATGTTTTAGGCCACAGCTGTAGGAGAAAATCCGGACGCTAAGCCCCGCCTCCTGATGAGGTCATCAAAGAGGGCGGGGAAAATGACTTTGCTCAGTGTTGTACGCAGGTGTAATCCCTCATGGCACTCTGGGAGTCGTAGTAATCAGTCCGCTGTCGCTGCGTGGAGGACTACATTTCCCCAAAGCCTGCGAAACCACGCGATCACTAGCCGGAAGGAGTCGCTACACGAGGTACTTGGAGTAAGAGGCCCCGAGTCTGAGTTACCCGTGCTGGGGTCAGCGCGATGCCTAAAGCCAAGGGGAAGACCCGGAGGCAGAAGTTCGGTTATAATGTTAACCGGAAGCGTCTGAACCGGAATGCTCGACGGAAGGCAGCGCCGCGGATCGAATGGTGAAGGGACCAAGGTTCAGGAGGCTGGGGGCCTCAGGCGGGACAGCCGGCGAGATGATGGTTATGCGATCGCCCTCTCTTTTCCCGTAGCTCCCACATCCGACATGCCTGGGACCAGACCAAATCGGTGCGGCAGAACCTGGCTGATATGGGTTTGGCTATGGACCCCAACAGGGCAGTGCCCCTTCTTAAGAGAAAGGTAGTGACGTGGTAGGGTCCCGGCCCTTGCCCTCCACCTCCAGCTCTCCCCCGCCCCCCACCCCCGCCATACTTAGCTGGGTTTCAGAACTTAATCCTGTCTATTATTGCCTCCCTCACGCCTTTTCTGGGTTTGCGATTTCCCCGCAGCCAACTCGGCCAGGCTGTACTCCCTCCCCCAGCACACGTTGGACCTGGGTTGGAGCTTCCCCTTTCCTTCTGCACTTACTTTTTTTCCTCTGAAATTAAACTGTTTGGGTCCCTTGGCATCTCAGCCATATTTTCCAGAATTTATCTTTTTCTGCCCTTAACTTTCCTAATAAGGAGTTTGGAATCTTTACTTACTGTTCCTTACACCTTTCCTCAGTTATCCAATCGTCCTTGGTCTGAGGCTTCCTTAGGGGTAGTTTTTCCCAGGGCTGATTTCTCCGGAATAATTCTTTTTCTGGACCGCTCTCAAAAATAGCACCCCTTTTCACTCAGTAACTTCTTTCCTGCTTTATTTTAATTCATTGGCACTTGTAAATACTTGATGGTATATTATATTGTATATTTGTTTATTGTCTGTGCCTCTTTCCCCCAACATAATCTCCTGTTCAATTCACTACTAAATCCTGTGGTGCTTAGGATGTGACTAGTGCTCAATAAATAGTTAACCTAATGAATGGGCTTGCTGATAGGATTTGTCCCATTGCCTTCAGGCATGTTTCTTTTTATCCCTTCATGCCAGAAGAAAATGGCGCTACTGTTTCTTGAACAGTTATGAAGCTATAGCCAAGCACTGTCAGCTTGCTCCTCTGCATAAGAGAAGATGTCTGACATCTCTCCCTCATTGTAAAGTATAAAGTGCTTTCACGTGCATTGTTTCATTTGCTAACCGCACAGTTAAGTGAGGCAGGCAAGGGGTATTATATCCATTTTATAGTTAGGTACAGAAAGATGAATTGCTTATTTGAGCCTCTTGGGAACCACGAAGCTTCCAGGGCATTAGTTCTTTTTGTCATCTATTCTTGCCTTTGTGGAGGGATCCTTGTGGGTAATGCAGTTGTGTTGGGATGGGCAGGAGCCTTTAGAATTTCCCTTCATCCAGGATCTTTTCCTTTGTCTCCTGGTCTCACGGTCTGTGTTCTCTGCAGGTAAAGGCCCTGGAAGTGGACGTGGAGGAGGGGCCTAAGGACCTCATGCGGAAACCCTATGTGCTCAATGGTGGGTGTGGGCCACATTCCTCTAGGTCACCATCCTGCTCAGTTAGAGCTGGAAAGGACCCT
Organism: Hyperoodon ampullatus; assembly: GCF_949752795.1. Classification (NCBI taxonomy): domain Eukaryota; kingdom Metazoa; phylum Chordata; class Mammalia; order Artiodactyla; family Ziphiidae; genus Hyperoodon; species Hyperoodon ampullatus. Next base: position 24,388,169 of record NC_136917.1, read on the forward strand.
CAGATGTTCTCATTTCACAGATGGAGAAACTGAGGTTCAGAGGGAAAAACTGAGCTGGTCTAGGGCTCAGCTTGCAGAGTTAGGACTGTGTCCTGGCTGAGACATTTTCAGTCTACTGGCTAAGCTCCAGTGTGTGAAGGGAGGTCAGAGATGTTCAGGGAGGATGTAAGTAGTGCCTGAGAGGACAGAAGAGGAAACGGTAAGTCTCAGGCACACATTCAGCTTCTTATGAGCTTAAGGATGAACAGATTTTTTTTAAAGGTTCCACCGTGTAATCTTTACAATGATAAATCCAATTTTGTGTATATTAAGGCTATAGAGACTGAATATTAAAACAGAAGAGGGTGAATTCTGCAGGGAAGCAGGAATACTCTGGAATATTCTACCCATCCTTCCTCTTTCCTGTCTGTGATTTTTAACAGTTCTCCTAAAGTTTAAAGTATCTGAATGACCAGACATTTGATATAGAATTCTGTGAGTTCCTGTCTGTAGTCTATTTTAATGATTCTTGTAAGAGTTACTGACTGCACAGGACTGTATATACAAAATCGTGTGTACTCTCTGTAGTCAAAGCTAATCTTAAAAAGTTTTACTATTAATTCTTTAATTAAAAAAAATTTTAATTGTGGTTAAAAAGTACATAAAATTTACCATCTTAATCATTTTAAAATGTATAGCTCAGTAGTGTTAAGTATATTCACATTGTCTTGCAACAGAACTCCAGAACTTTCATCTTGCACGACTGAAACTCTTTACTCATTAAACAATAATGCCCTATTCTCCCCTCCCCGCAACTCATGGCAACCAAGTTAAAGATAATTTTGACTATAAGCAATTTTAGCACCTAACCCCGGATAAGATTTGACTACCTCATTTCCATGAGGTAGCTATTTTTCTCCCTTCATAGATGAGGAATGGGGGAGTATTTACCTAGCTATTTTAGGTGTGAGGCCATTATTAGAGCTTGGCTTTTCCCCTCACATGGAGTAGAGAGGTGCCTCAGGCCCTAGTTCTTACAGCTTGAGTTCTCATTTATTCACACCTTTCCATTTCACATATTGTTATTAACTCTTCAAGAGCTTCTCAGAGAGTTTTAGAGCTGGAAGGGAGCCCTGTTCTGTGGACAGGCACTGCATCTTCATCTCTGTCCCCAGGACCTGGCACTAAGTAGATATTTTTAGTTTGGTGCCTTTCTTTCACCCATCTGAGGCCCAAAGAGCAGTGACTTGCCTTTCAGTTCATTGCCATACTGATAGATGCTTGTGCCATAGACAGAGCCTGGACACTGAGGGGCTAAAAAGAAGTTTCTAGCACTGAATTTGCAGATGGAAAAGCTCATCAGATGGTTGGTGTAGCAACTCTTGTGGCTTGGGATTGACTGAGCAGCTCAACTTGTGCAGGAAGCAAAGCCTCATTCCCTGTCTCTTGGCTTCTCTCAACCCAGACCTGGAGGCAGAAGCCAGCCTTCCAGAAAAGAAAGGAAATACGCTATCTCGGGATCTCATTGACTATGTTTGCTACATGGTGGAGAACCATGGGGAGGACTATAAGGTGAGTGGCTTAGGCCTGGCAGGAGGAACCACTTGGGCCCTTTGGGAAGGTACCCTGGACCATTCAGGGTCTGATATGCTTGGCTATTGCCTGTTTCCTGAGACTGAGTGGAAACAGAGAGGAAAGAGAGACCCTAAGAAATGGATGCCATTGACAGAATGCTTATAATTGGATAGACTGAGTGGCCTGTGGTTCATATCGCACTCATTAATATGTTTTGCTTGCATGGTATTTTTATTAGTCAACTTGATCTACAGGTGACCCTTGAACAACTTGAGAGTTAATCTGTCTATATTTATAGCTGGTCCTCCAAGTCTGCGGTTCCTCGCATCTAGGGATTCAACCAACCATGGACCATGTAGTGCTGTAGTATTTACTACTGAAAAATATCCGTGTATAAGTCGACCCATGCAGTTCACATCTCTGTTGTTCAAGGGTTAACTGTAGTTGCCATTTTAATTATCGGAGGTTTCAAATAAAAGTCCTTATTTTTGGCTTCTCCTAAAAATGGAAAGATCTGGGTACACTGGACCCCTGTACCCAGGTGGGATCAGTTGGCGATGGACGGAGAATGAGCTACTCAGCTGGTCCCAGCTCCTGCCTAGTCCCTGAGGGCATTTCCCCACATACACTATGGCTTTTGAGGTGAGGAATCTGAACCTCAGGGATGGGAAGTAGCTTGCCCAACTCAGGGCTAGGATTTGAACCTTGCCTGTCCAGCCTTCTTCAAGTGGCCCTTCTCCCTTCTTAGGCTATGGCCCGGGATGAGAAGAATTACTATCAAGATACCCCAAAACAGATTCGGAATAAGATCAACGTCTATAAGCGTTTTTACCCAGCGGAGTGGCAAGCGTTTGTCGATTCGTTGCAAAAGAATAAGATGGAGGTTGAGTGACTGGTTTACACCTGCCCCAGGTTGAGGCTTCCTCCTGGACCAGAGAAGCTGAGCCAGGGTTTAAGGCAAGGAGAGGTGTGCGGCTACAGATGAGGCTAGCCAAACCCCATGGAATCAAAAGGTTACAGCACACACACACACATACACACACAAAATCTCTCTCACACTTCCCTTTGGGGAAGGCACTGTCTCCCAGAGGCTTCAATTTATGTTCTTCTGGAGTCTCTGGGAAAAGCCAAAACCTGCTGTTTGCAGAGTGGGTTGTTTGTTTGAATATAGTCTGTGTACAATAAAATACAGTATTTTACCTCTCTGATGGTTTTGCTTTGCCCCTCCCAGCCAAGCCCTGGGGCTGCCCCTGCAAAAACCTACTCAGCCAAGGTAAAGAGGCCATTCAGCCCTTTTTGCTCCATATTCACATGCCCTTCTATGCACAGCCTCCCTCCTCTTCTCCCCTGTTCTGGTTCCACTGCTCTCTGCCTTGGTTTCCTGCATAGCAGTTCCACTAACGCTTCTACAGAAGCCTGCTGGGAACCCTGGGCTGCTTGGGAGGGGCTTCCAGTGCTTGCCTCACCCCAGGCTGGGGGCTGGTGGACCGGTTCTCCACGGCCCTGGTCTGAGGCCAGCTGTGGCTCAAGTGCCAGAGGGTAAGAAGCTGTATAGCTGCCTCCTGGTCTGTCTTCAAGTGACCTGCCTTTGCTACTTGTCTTTCCTGAAGGGAGTCTGAGGCCCCTAAACCTGCTTTCTGAGACCGTCTGGGGACTGCTGAATACCACTATGCTGTGTGCCAAGCACTGGGCTACACACTGCATGGCCATTCCTTGGGGCCAGGCCTGCCTAATTCGGTGGCACGGCTGGTATGTAGCAGGATCACAAAGTGTGCGGTGGGTGCTGGGCATTTTCTTGTCTTGATATATTATCCTCAGTTATTAATACAGAAAACCTCTGTTCCTAAGCTTTCTCCTTAAAGCACATAAAATTTGTCTCCTCACTGCTCTGGAAAAGAAGGGCTTATTTTTGTTGTTGTTGTTGTTGTTTTTTGCGGTACGCGGGCCTCTAGCTGTTGTGGCCTCTCCCGTTGCTCCATGGCTCACTGGCCCAGCTGCTCCGCGGCACGTGGGATCTTCCCGGACCTGGGCACGAACCCGCATCCCCTGCATCGGCAGGCGGACTCTCAACCACTGCGCCACCAGGGAAGCCCAGGGCTTATGTTTTTACATAGAACATTTCACATAAAACCCTGTAAGGTTGTGTGGTATCCTCATCTTGCAGGTAAGGAAACAGGCTTGAGGCATTAACGTGGGGTTTGAAGTCAAGTCTGCACGATGACTAAGCCTAGACTTTCTCTTGCTGACCTTCTCTTTGGACCCTGAAGGCAGCCCACCTGTCCCACACCATTAAGGCAGGCTGGAAACTAGATAGAAACCACCCCCCATCAGATCTGGCCTGCTAGACTCCAGCAGTGACTGGCCATTGTGAACACCTCGAGCACAGCCTTTATGATTTGAGTCTGCAGCAGAGCTCCTGGGGGCCTTTGTGATTTGGCCTCCTAACTTCTGCCCTTCACAGCATCCCAAATTCAGGACCTTTGACCAGGCCGGGCCCTTAACCTTGTTTCTTCACCCAGTTCAGGTGCCAACTTCAGGAAGTCTTCCATACCACTTTCCTCTGCCCCCAGGCTGGAGTTCCCATGCCCCAGACTTCCTGTAGCAGTACCTATCACAGTCATAACTACCTTTTAGTCTGGCTGACATTCTCTACCAGACTGGGCTTGAGTGCAGGGACCTTGTCTGGGAATCCCAGAGCCCAGCCCAAGGCAGATACTGGGGGAATGCTTGTGAAATGGCGCCACCTGCATTCTGACCTCTGGCATGGAGGCACTCAAAAGATGTTCTCGCTCCCATTTCTACGCCTAGCTCTGGCCCCGACAGCTAGAACTCCTCTCAAGAAAGGGTTTGGGTTCCTCCCCAAAAGTACTGAATTAGGCCAAAGCTGATGTTCCTTAACCCCCCCACCCCCTTGTGGACTGAAGGGCCAGGGAACAGGAACTTGCTGTTTGACACGCTGTGTCACAGGAAGTGTCCTGGGACCACCCTCCATAGCTGCCCCTCACGAACTATAAGCACCAAGCACACTCAAAATCAGCATTTATGTGAAACCATATCCAAATTTTTTGCATTTATTGTATACCTCAAACAGCCACCAGCACTCCGTTTTATGCAGTTTGTGGGTCCGTGTTCACAGGGCATAGGCTGGGACAGCAAGGCTCCTTTACTTCGGATCTTTGATGGCAATCTTCCCCTTGTCCCTTAATGGGCCCACCGCCTGGAGGCAGCAGGAAAACTTGGAGGTTCCCCTTTTCAGTTACTAGAAAGGACTTAGAGGATGTGGGAACACACAGCAAAGATGAGAGGCAGACTGCCCAGGTCTGAGGTCTGGGGCAGGATGAGGACGACGATGGACACCACAGGCGAGTTTTAGCAGCTGGTTCGAGATGCTGGCAGTTGATACTAAACTAGCATAAGAACAAAATGTTTCCTAAAGGCAAGTGGAAACATTTTTCTGGAGAACCTGGGGTTTCATTCAGACAGACAGGCTAGAGTTGTGAGATTTTTCATTAGCATTTCTCTGCAGAGGATCGGGAGGCCAGGATGGACCAACTTCACCTCCTCCCCAGTCCTTACAGCTGGATACCAATGTGTCAGTGCAAGCTTGCAACGGGCAGTTCTGGGTGCCAAGAAGTGCCAGAGGAGGCTTCTTAGAATAGGCGGCCAGTCCAAGGTGATGGTCCCAGCAGCCTCAGGATCCCTCTTGCCTAGACCATCCACATGTCCAAGCTCTGGGCCAGGCTGGCCTCTCTTCAGAGGGATAGCAGCAGGTCAGAAGCCATGGTTTCATTTAAATAACTCTTAAGAACAGAAGCCCCTAGAGCCAGGGTAAGTGATCCAGGCACAGGTTCAACCAGCAAGTAGGTGCGGAAACTTCCTTCCCATGTGAAGTGGGCACTGTATGGTCTTCATTAGAATATGAGAGCTGCCCAGCCATTCACTCCCTATTCCAAAGCTCAGGTAGAGTCAGGGCAGTAGGGGGAACACAGCATCACCCGGACTAGTCAGGAACCTCACTTTGAGATGAACAGCTCCAGGTAATGACTGGTTCCCTGAAGCAGTCATCTGGGCTCATTCAGGAACAACTAGGTAAGAGCACCACAAGGCCAGGCAGTTAGCTGTTCTTAAGAAAGGCCTTTCCCCCACTTTGCCCAATCTGGTCCTGGTAGGAACCGGAGCAGATGAGTACCGTTTGCCACCTCGCCAGGGCAGGCCAGCAGCTCCACAGGTGAGGCACAGCCACAGGCCAAAAGAACGTCTATACACTCTGTGCAAGTACCAGGGCGTGGCACACTGGACCTTCAGTGCTCCTCAGTGGTGTCTTCTGGTGTGCCACTGGGACCTGTCAGTTCTGAGAGTGGTCTTTGAAAGTTGCTAAAGTACACATAGTTAAACTCTAGTCAAGTTCACCTCCCCACAGTGGGGACTTTAAAAACTGTACTACGTAGTGATACTCATTAGACCAAAGGCAGATTAATTAGTAGAAAAGGGTGCCCCCCTCAACAATGCTGGCTCCAAAGGTAACTTTTAAGTACTAGAGGACGAGGTGGAGTTCATAGAACAGAGAAGTCAAGTCTCCCAACCTTCTAATGGCGAAATGAAAAGTGTCAGCAGAGCTTCAAAGTCTACTCTAAAACCCAAGTCATTCCCGAAATATTTAAAATAAAATCAGTCAAATCACTTCTTAAAGCAGAAAGTTAATCAGAATTTCAAAGAAAGTGATTCTGTTCTGAGACATCTACAGCCCACCTTCCTGGCCTGTCCCTCTTGCACCGGCCACAGCATGGAACTGCAGCACAATGAGTAAATGTCAAATGAAACAAAGGCACATAATCTCTATTCTCCATTAAAAAGCAAACTGAGTTGGATATCTCCTTGAAAAAAAGGCCCATTTGTGGAGGTGACAGTTCAGTGGCCCCTGACAGACAAAAGACTCCTTCTTTTGCCTGCACTAAAGAGAAGTGTCAATACAGAGACAGTCCTTAAACTGGATGATCACTGGAAACAGGAGAATCATGGAATGTGTACTGGAGAGGACAGCAGAAATTCTGTCCAACTTTGCCTTAGCTGGGCAATCAGCAGGCCTAGAAAGGCTGAGTGATGTACCCAAGGCTACCCTGTTGGTTGGTCTGCTAATTCTCATTTCTTTTTATTTGGATAACTATGATGAAATTGTCTCTCCCAGAGTCATGTTACCTACACAGAGTTTGTGTCCCTTTGACTGCTGGGCCAAGTGGTGGCGTTCAAGTTCATATGGATCATCGTGAAGTATTATGACATCAATTACAGCCACAGAGGGTCAGGGGAGTGCGAGCTCTGTCTCCACTGACACATGTAGCTTACCACACTGTCATTCATGATTCCAGTTATTTTCCTCAAAGATCCAAATGTTCCATGACAATCATCTGGGGTTTTAATAACAGCACCTAGAAACAGAGCCTAAACCTTGGCCTGTTCCTTTTATAAATAAATAAATAAATAAATGCAGTTTGGAGGTCAACATCCCGCTCCGCTGACAGTCTTCTTCCCAGGGACACAGGCAGGCTCCTTCCTTCCCCAGACTTATGTAAACATGGGCATTGGCACAGTTAGTGTAAGAGCAGCAGCTTCTGTCTCCAGATTTTGGTGGGGTGGGGGGCTTGGGGAAGCTTTCAATTTTTCTGATTAGCAGGTGAATACCACTTACTCTGTAGTCAAGAGGCTGGTGGGCCAGGCCTCAACCTCGGGGAAGCAGGGAGGTTTCAGAAAGCTCCTTGCTAGGATCTCTAGGTTCGTCCTTGAGCTTCTTATCTTCATGGCTGGGAAATACATCTCCAAGTTAGAAAAAAAACATAGAAATCACTTCTCTTTAAAAAGGATGGCCCTGGGGCCAGAGAGGGAGGGATTGCACAAGGCCATGAGCCAGCTGGGGTTGGAGGATAATGCAGGAGTGGGGGTCTGAGCTTACAGCGTACTGCCCAGAACCTGCCCACATTAGAGGGGTGTGAAGTCACCAGGAGGGAATGGTCTAGACTGGGCATACTTCGGACACCTACAACGGTCCTCAACCACTGGGACCTATAGGGCGGGGAGAACTAAGCCTGCTGAGCAGCTCACTGTACAGGTCAGAGGACGAGGCTGCCTTCCCTGGTGAAAGTGGGATTCACTCCCAGCCCAGAATGGGCAAGACACCGTTCTCTCCCACCCTCAGCCTCACCTGCCTCCCTGCTTCAGCCTCATGGCTAGCTCACCAAGAAGGCTTCCATATGGTTCCTGGCCTTGCCCAGGCCCTGCTCTTGAGAGGGTGAGGAGGGGAGAAGGGAAGTGCTGCCACATAGCCTGTGCCCCAGGCCCCGGCTGGGGATGAAGAAGCAGGAGGAGCCCTGGGGTCCCAGCAGGGGTCCCAGGGCTGGCTGATGAGCAGGTGGGTACCAGCCTAGGAGAGAAGCTCCAGGAGCAGTCTCCAGATGTGCACGGTGCCAGGATTTTCAAAGCCGGCTCCTGCAGGGGCAATGCTGGCTGCCAAGAGGAAGATTTCCCGCTGGTTATCGACAGCCTGAAGGCCCAGCTCCTGCTGCAGCTCCACCACACTCATGGCCTCGCTCAGGTCCTGGGATGAAACAGAGATGTCAGGCGGGACTGACAGTGTTTCCCAACAACACACCCTTGTCATCTATGAAATAAACTGTTCTTCGGCTCCCTGGGGAAACACTGGGGCCTAAGTTCTCTCATGGCCACTTGGTCTAAACTCTCTTCATCTCTGACTTTCTTGGTATCAATCTCTTTCCACCCCGTCATTCTTACCCACAGCCACTGTGCTAAGAGCGAGCACTTCCTCTAAGTCAGGCACCGTGATAGGCACTTAATCTTACTTAATTCTCACAGTCCACACTTAACTGATGAGGAAATAAGCTCAGGGAGGTGAAGTCATTTAGCCAATGAAACAGTGATAAGTGGCAGAGCCAGGTTTCAAACTCAGGTTGGCTTGATGACCAAGTTTATAACCTTTATAGGAATCCTAGCTCAGTTTCCTAAACTTAATGGTGGAGAGATCTTACAGTGGGGTCACTTCCAGACAAGTGCCTTACCTTCCCTAGACTTCTAGAAACCCAGTGACGAGAAAAAGAAGCCACTACACAACATGGATGGTGATGGTACATTTTAATTTCAAGCCTGGCCCAAGATTAAAATGATTCTTCTTGGAGCAATTCTTAGAGTGCTGGGACCTCAGGTGTTGTTTCCTGTAGGTTCAAAATCACTATAAATTATAGTTTACATACAAGATGATGATGTGATTCACTGTCCAAACTGGGGTACTTCTTTTTATTTTAATTAATTAATTAATTAATTTTAACGTCTTTATTGGAGTCTAATTGCTTTACAATGTTGTGTTAGTTTCTGCTTTATAACAAAGTGAATCAGCTATACGTATGCTATACGTATAGCTATACGTATATATCCCCATATTCCCTCCCTCTTGCGTCTCCCTCTCACCCTCCCTATCCCACCCCTCTAGGTGGACACAAAGCAGTGAACTGATCTCCCTGTGCTATGCAGCTGCTTCCCATTAGCTATTTTACATTTGACCCCTCTAGGCGGTCACAAAACACCGAGCACCAAGCTGATCTCCCTGTGCTATGCAGCTGCTTCCCACTAGCTAGCTATTTTACATTTGGTAGTGTATATATGTCACTGCTACTCTCATTTTGTCCCAGCTTACCCTTCCCCCTCCCCATGTCAAACTGGGGTACTTCAGAGACTCAAGTAAGTACTATTAATAGTTATACCAGAGCAACAGGCATAAATGGGGGCTGTCCCAGGCAGACCAGGACATATGGTTACCCTATTTATAAATGACTGTCAAGTATTTCCTGATAGGCAGGGGGGAACCTGAGTTCAAAGATGGACAGCCTCTCTCCAAGCCAGGCTGGAAACATGCCCCACAGCTATCAGGACCATGGGCACAGGCCACATGAAATATGACAGGACTCTGTACTGTGGCAGAGAATGGCATCTTAAGTGTGTGATGCCGAGAGTTGCTGGGCCAGGAGAGTTAGAGTGAAGAGCAGGAACTTTGAGGAAGATCTAAGCTCAACTCCTGGCTTTGCCACATACCAGCTATAACTTTGGGCTAACAGCAAGGCCTATAGTGGGGTTTTTGTAACACTGAAGTGAGGTCACGATTACCGGGTGCTTAGCACGCTGTAAACACACAATAAATGTTAGTTCTTCTTATTATTTAATCTGTTCAACTTCTTATCACTTCCTAGCTGTAGCTCTCTGATCTAGAGTCAGAAATCATATGGACATAAAAGAGTGGAAAAGGTGCAGGTTTTGGAGTTAAGACATTCCAATTTTACTATTTTCAAGGTGTACAAAATTTCTCTGAGCTTCAGATTCCCCATCTGTAAAATGGAAAGAGTATCCCATATCTTGTAGGGTGAACACAAGCATAATATGAAATGTTATTTGAAACCACACCTGGGAAATAGTGGACACTTAATAATAATTTTTCTCATTTCTCCAGGATGACAAATGACAGGCAAAGAGGAAGGCAGAGAGAGGATGAGGATTAGGAATGAGAAAAGAGTACAGGTAGCAGAGGTGGGGGACAGTTTCTCAGCTAAGCATTGCAGGTCATGGGCCTGGGCCCGAATACCTCTCCAGTGCTCCCTGCCCCTGTCCAGGCATCTGTGGATCAAGCCCGCCTGGACTGAGCCAGCCTCCCATGGCCCTCACCTGCTTGTTGGCCACGATGACGACAGGCAGGTCAGGGTCCTTGTCCAGTAGCTTGTGCAGCTCCTGTCGGGCCCAGGGCAACCGCAGCCGGTCAGCCGAGTCCACCATGAACACCAGCACGTCCACTTCATTCACAAACTCCTTCCAGTAGAAGCGCAGATTCTGGCTGCCACCGACTGAGGAGAGGCCAGGGGCCAGCTCAGAGCCTCCCTGGGCCCTGGCTCTCTACATATAGCCTGACCCCACCCCACTTCCTGCCTTCCAAGGCTCCACTGGCCAGGAACAAGGGAAAGTCCACAGGTTCCAGAGCCAATCAGACCTGGGTTTAGCTCCAGCTCTGACAACTAGGTCACCCTGCGCAGGTCGCTACTTCCGAGCATCAGTCTCCTCCTCACTGAACTTACCTAACAGGTTGCAGCAAAACCCAAAGGTACCACATGCAATGCACCTTTCACGGGACTGATGTATACTATATGCTCAATAAATAGTACTCTGGTTCTTTCTCCTGGGCTGCCTTGCCTCCTCCCAAATCCTAGCTTCCTCCTGGGTCAGTGGCAGCTGTGGTCAGCAGCCAGGACTCCCTGCCCTGCCTGTGCACAGCCATTCTCCATTCGGCTTCTCTTGTTCAGTCTAGTCGCCCCATTTTCTTTCCTTGGAAACACCATACTCAATAGTGTCACCAACTGGCTGCCCAAGTAGCATCCCCAACCTGGGTTATTCCTGTTCCCCTCTGTCCCTCTGCAAAGTCCCCACTGGTCATCCTGCATCCTAGTGTTTCTGGTTATACTTCTGACACTTGTGGGCTCTAAGCTCTTTGAGAGTTAGAGCTATTTATCTCTGGATCCCCCCAAAGCCCTCAGCACAATGCCTGGCACATAGCAGGCACTCAACAAGTATATACTGAGTGCTTACTAGGTGCCAAGCACTGATCTGGGTGCTGGAGATACAGAGGTGAGCAAGGCAGGCAGGGGCCGTGCTCTCAAGGAGCTCCCTCCGTAACCAGAAACAACACAGCAGTAACACATAAACACATTCCACAAAGGAAGGAAGTAAAACAGAAAAAGTGAAAGGGGCGGGGTGGGGTGGTTGTATGTGCTGGTGGCTTTGGACTGGTTGGTGTGGGAAGGTGGTCTAAGGAGGCAGCATGTGAACTGAGTCTGGGATCACGAGAAGGAGCTAGTCATGAGATGAGGCAGAGAGCAGCATCATAGGCAGTGGGCAGAGCAAGATCCGTGTGTTCGAGAAGCAGAAGGCTGATGCGCCGCCAGAAGGGGAGAGGAGGAAGCCATGACCAGCAAGGCTGCCCAGGGCTGGACCACACAGGGCCTGTAAAGCCACAGTGAGTCTGTGGGGAGCCCCTTAAGCATTTTAAGCAAGAATGACATGATCTGATATGGGTTTCTGAAAGATACCACTGGCCAACATTGAGGACAGAAGTGGAAGCAGGAAGACCTGCAAGGAGACTGTTGTAGTCCTGACTGGTGACCATGGCTTGGACCAATTAGGCAGAGATGGAGGTGGGGAGAAGTGAACAGACGCAGACTCTACTGGAGGATAAAGCTGACAGAACTAGCTAATAATATGGATATAGGAGGTGTGGGGAAGGGAAAAGTCATCCAAAATGCATGAAGTGCTCACTCTCAGCTGGGCTCCAGGCCAGGCACTGTAGGAGACCACAGTGAAGTGAGTGCTGTGGGAGGGGAAAGCCCCAGGACTTGAATGGGAGATCTGGGTTTGAATCCAGGTTGGGTGACCTTACTGAGCCTGGGATGTTAACAGGGCAGACCCCTGGGTAACATGAAAACACCAAACCCCTTCTTCCAAGGTGGAGGGAGGGGGATACTGTCTCTGCCAGACAGAGTGGGCCTTAAGTGCAGAACCCCCACTTGAATTTTCTGTGTCCCTGGCACAAGAGATGGAGGCAGGGAAAGCTTGTTGAAAGGACTAAATCTCAGGTGAATGTCAACGTTTGCTACAGTCAGGGAGAAAAGATGTAGCCAGGGCAGGCTAGCAGGCAAGGCCCTGAGACCAGAGGAACTGGGCCCATTCAGGCCAAAAGCCAGGCCCTCAGAGTCCGATCCCACCACTTTAGGACTTAACAAAACCCACCTAGTCTTTATGGTCTGAGTCCTTTGGCTGGCAGGAAGGCTACCCGTCCATCCCCACTGAGTCTGTGGCTGGACACAGGTGGTTAAGTACTGCTGCGCTCTCAATACCCTCTCTCCCATCCTCTCCTGGGATCCCAAGAGGCCTAACACTGAGGGCAGGAGGATGCTCAGACCCTCTCTGATCACTCACTCAACAAGCTCTCCCAGGTACCTGATTGGGGCTGGGCCCTAGGGGCCAGAGCTGGATCGGATTTATCGGTGCCCCAGATGCCTAGTCAGGGACACAGGGTGGTATATGGCAAACACTGCAGCAGGAGGAGCTCTTAACCTAGCCCAGGGGTCAGAGAAGGCTTCAGAGGGATATCATGTTTGACCTAAATCTTGAAGGATGAACAGCAGTTTAACAAGGGAAGAAGGGCTTTCCGGACTGGGGGAACAGTGTGCATGCAAAGCACAGAAGATTAGAAAGAAAACAGCAAGCACCCTTCAGAAACAAGCACTGTACATGGTGCTTAACATCGAGAGCCCAGAGCCGGATAGTCTGCATTAGCCGACCGGCAAGCTGCGTGAGCTTGGATAAATTATTTTACTTTCTGGGCCTCCTTTCCTCACATATAATGAAGGTGATAACTGTTTCCGGTTTTATGGAGTTGTTGGGAGGGTTTTTAAAGTGATGTCTGTCAAGGGCTTGGCATACTGGAAACTTTGTTAGTATCTCAGTGTTAGGCATGTGGGCTGCAGTAAGGGTGAGGGACAGGGGTCGACCAAGCCAGAGTACAGAGCTTGGACTATATCTTGTGTCGCAGGGAGGCGTGGGAAGGACTTTCTACAGGGGCGTGTCCTGCTTAGATAAAAAGCCACGGCTTGGGTCCAGCTGAGATGATGGGGAGACAGCGGGAGTGTGTGTGTGTGTGGTGGGGGGAGGGTCTGCTCACTCTCCAGCAGGTCCACCTCGAAGTTCTTGGTGGGGAGCCGCACGGAGTTGAAGCCCCAGGTGGGGATGTGGCCTTCCAGCGGTGGCTTCCCGGCCAGCACGCGCAGGAACGTGCTCTTCCCAGAGCCATCCAGCCCCAGCACCAGCACCTCGCGCTGCTCCAACTCCTCCAACGCCGGCTCCTCGTCCGCCTCGTCCTCGGGCTGTGGGGCACGGGTCAGGCTGCGGTCGGCACTCTCCCGCCTGACCCTTCCCCATAGAAGACCGAAGGCCCAAAGCGCCCATCCCCGCCCTGCCGCCGTTAAGGCACAGCAAGACCCGCTGTGCTGCAAAGGGACGAGCGGGGCCTATGGAGTCCTGAGTCTCAAGACCCGTTCTTCAGGTTTTTTCTGAGTGACCTCGGGCAAATTCCTACCCCTCGCGGAGCGTCAGCCTCCTCAGACTGACAATCCCCACATCCCACAGCGGAAGGAACCACCGAGCCGGGGAAACGCGCAAATGAACCGCGCGGGCCGGGTGAGGGGGCGGAGGGCCTCTCCCGGCATCCCGCGGCCCGCGCGTACTGCGCAGGCGCCGGGCGGGCGCGGGCTGGGCCCGGCGCGGGCCCGACAGGCTCTGGCTGCCCGGAGGAAGCCCTAGGCCTACGGCGGCGCAGCATAGCACACTCCCCCAAACGCCCACCCGTTTCTCGGTTCCGGGACTCCCGGCCGCCCGACGCGCGCCCACCCGCGCGAGGCCTGCGGCGTCAAGCTCCCGCCCCGCAGGGCGGCGGTCACACCCCTCGGCTGCGCGCGCGGAGGCGCAGATCCTCTCCAGGTACTCACGTCCCACTCGTCCCACTCCGGAAGGCAGGCAGGCTCCGTGCCCCACCAGGCTTCGTCTCCGTCCCAGCGCCGCTCCCGTCCGCGGCCGAAGTAGGTCTTCCAGAGGATGAAGATCACCGAACCGAGCACGGCCGCCGCGCCACCCAGCGCCAGCACTAACGGGCTTAGCGGCCGCGGCGCCATCGGGCCGGGCGAGGGGCGCGGGTGCCGGCTGCACAGGCCGAGCCAGCCGGCCTGCCGAAAATGGCCCCGCTGCGAACTGCCTCGGCCGCGCCCACCCACCCAACCGAGCCCCGCACTACAAGCCCCACAATGCACCGCCGCTGTCGCGACAGGCCGCCCGCGCCCTGGCGGCTGGAGCGGGGGCGCTGGCCGGAGCGCGAGGACCTCCCACCCACTCTGCAAGGTGCGGTGTGGAGCGGGAGGCTGTGCCTGGGCAGGACAAGAGGCGGTGATACTGGCATCTACCGAGCACTTGCTGTGTGCCAGGGGGTTAGCTCACAGCTGTTCTAGGTTACCCCTTAAAACAGTGCCTCTTAGAAGGGAAAGCCGAGGCCCAAGCCACACCGTAGTGCTTTGGTGAAGCCTGCATTCAAACCCAGGCGATCTGTTTCCTGGATCCCTCAAGATCTCGGATAGGAATTCTATGGGATGGCAGGTTATGGAGTGCAGAAACAGGACTGGAACCCAGGTCCCTGACTGTTAGTACTCTCTACCCTGCCTTGGCTGCTGCCTGGTTCCCAGGGGTTCTGCTCTCTTGTGGTCTCTTGGCATCCTGATGAAGCAGGCAGGTCCAGGAGTCTGTTTAGACCTGACCACTTTGTCCTCTGTGACCCCCAGTGACTGCCAAAGTTTCCAGATGTAACAGAAGGAGGAAAAGCAGGAGAAACGGGCCTGGGGTACTTAAGAGGAGGACCCTGTGAGGAACTGTGGGGTGAATGGGTATATTTTTACTGTAAACCACCTCAAGCCATCTTATACACCAGGGAGGACTCTGGGCTTTTTTCTTGTCACCCCCCCGGTATGCTCAGATCTCTCCTGTTTCCTCTGCCTCTGGTTGCTACCTCTCCTTTCCATTTTAGCCCTGCTTTGGGATAATGTGCATTTCCTATTCTTTGACCCACCCACCCAGGGAAGCTGTTCTCACCAGGGTCTCTAACAAACCCCTTGTTGGTAAATCCCTTGGTGGCATCTTAGTTCTTATCTTGCTTGACCTCCTGGCACCATTTAACACTGTTAAATCTTTTTTTTTTAATAAATTTATTTTTGGCTGCATTGGGTCTTTGTTGCTGCGCACGGGCTTTCTCTAGTTGCGGCGAGTGGGGGCTACTCTTCTTTGCAGTGCGCGGGCTTCTCATTACAGTGGCTTCTCTTGTTGCAGAGCACAGGCTCTAGGCGTGCAGTCTCAGTAGTTGTGGCGCACGGGCTTAGTTGCTCCACGGCATGTGGGACCTTCCCGGACCAGGGCTCGAACCCATATCCCCTGCATTGGCAGGCGGATTCTTAACCACTGCACCACCAGGGAAGCCCCAACACTGTTAAATCTTAGCAGATGTTTTAATCTTCTTGGGCTGTCATAACAAAATACCACAGACTGGGTGAAAAACAATAAGAATTTAGTTCTCACAGTTCTGGAGGCTAGGAAGTCCAAGATCAAGGTGTCAGTTCCCAGCTAGTGCCCTCTTGACTCGCAGGCAGCCACCTTCTCACTGTGTACTCACGTGGCAGAGAGAGCGAGCTCTGCTCTCTCTTCCTCTTATATGGACGCTAATCCCATGGTGGGGCCCCACCCTCTTGACCTCATTTAAATTTAATTACCTCCCAAGAGCACCACCTCCAAATACTATCATTACTATTACACTGGGGATTAGGGCATCAACATAATGTATTTTGGGGGGATACCACCATTTGGTCCATAACAGCAGGTTTATAAAGAATGCTTCTGCTCCCCAAGTTTAGAACTAATGGAGAAGACAAAGAAGATGTTCAAATGGAGAGAAAAATGTCATCTTTGTCGTCAATAAATGCTGAATTGGAGAAAGTGGCTTAGACATGGGGCCGAAATAGACTTGCTGATACTTTCTCCTGAAACAGATGGACTACCCACCAGATCAGTGACTCAACTCATCAAGCAAGGGCAGGAGTTTTATACTAAGAATATTAACAGCCAGTATGGCAGAGGCACCAAATAGTCAGAAAGGGGTAGGCACTGAAGTGAGAACAGAAACTGTCTGGAAACCTTACAGGGCCAGGCCCCTCCCGAGCAGTCAGAGAGCATCCTGACCCACCATCTCTACAGATGGGCAGGGCAGAAGAGCCCAGAAGCAGCTGCGTTGAGCATACCTACTGTCTTCTCCCAAACTCCCCATTCAAAGAAATCATTCCTCTGGAGAGAAGTAATGCTTAGCAAGAGAGCCTAAGAGTATGACTCCAGTCCTGTGTTTCAAACTGTAGTTTAAGACCATTAGTGAATTGTGAAATCAATTTATATCATATATATGTTTTATATATATAATATATATATATATATATATATATATATATATATGGAATACAGTGGACAATAACACCCTCTCATGAAACTTGTTTTAAGGGTGTGTGTGTGTGTGTGTGTGTGTGTGTACTGGGGTACCATATAAAATATCTATACCTTCTTCATGCTTTTTAGGAGATTTTCTCAACCTGATCTTAATATCAATACTTGCTTATTTGGTCTTTCTTTGGCTATATCCACTCTGCTATTCACCCCAAACTTTGAGGTCTTTATTTCATCTATGACATTTTTCATGTCTGACTCTATAGTTGGTTCTTCTGTATGACTTCTTGTTCCTCCTTCATATTTCCCCAATCCTCTCTTTTCCTTTTTAGAATAATACTTAAAATGTGTATTTCATTTCCTGTCCTGCCTAGTCCATGAACTCTGCTGTGTCTGGATAAGGTTGCCCTGTATGTTGTCTTTCTCTTGATGGGTGTGTGTCCCTCAGCTGTCTCTTATCTGCCCCTGTGAGCTCCTATTTCTTTGGGGCCAGGACTGAGTGCCTGGGGGAGGGGGCAAAGCCCAAGTGTAGCTTGAACTTTTCCTGGTGAGTTGAGAAGGAAACTCTCGTGTACAGTCTGTACCTCCTGGATTATACTGTCCTGAGAAGACATCTGCATCCCTGAAGAACCTCCCTGTACCTCTCTCTATCCAGGTAGGACTCTTACTAGAAGCTGCCACCCATGGTTGCCATAACCTAGTGCCTAAGGTATCAGGAGGGCGAAGAGGAGTGGTGGAAGAGAAGCTAAGGTACAGGCCAGTTCACTGCCTTGTACTTGTTTTTGACCTCCCTCCCCACCCAGAGGCTGTAAGCCAACCCCACCCAGCCAGTGCCTTCTCAGCCTGCAGTAATAGTATGGTGACAGCTATAGGGCTGGCCAAGGTCTGCCCCGGGCAAGGTGGGGAAGAAGAAATTGTGTATCTATCAGAAAACTCTGATGGGGCTGTGTCCTATTCTGCTCTAGGCTGCCATTGTCCACACCCCAGCCCGGCCCTCTTTTGGTAGCCACAGGGCTAGTTTCTCTGATCTGCCAACTTCCCTGTGACTCCCCGGGTATCTGCCTGACCTGGGGCTGGCTTGTGCTATCTGCCAACCTGTCAGCTTATCTCCATCTCCTAAAAGAAAACTGAAGCCTGGAGAGAGGAAGTGACTTCCCCAAGACCACAGAGTCAATAAATGATGCAACTGGGGTTTGTACCAGGTCTGTGTGGTTGCAAAACCATGCTTTAAATATCCTAGATCCCCCTTTACAGTTGCTGGAACCTAGGTCCACTCATTTTATCATACTTTTCATCTGAAAAAGAAGCAAAACTCAGAGTTTGGCTCTGAAGTCTCTCATATGTATTGGAGGAGAGAAGAGTAGCAGGGTTAAAAGTTATTAGAGCATTAATAGAGTTATGTGAGGAGCAGTTAACAAAAGGCCTTCAGAGGAGGTGAGGCAGCTGACTGAGAAATGTTGAGTGTGATGAGAACTCAGGAAGGCTTCTACTGCATGAGGTACAAAGATGGTTAAAGGGGATCCCACAATGATTTTCTTGGTGCTCTTAACCAAAAGGGCAGTGGCCGTAATGGCTCTAAGGCAAGGAGGGTGTCCCCATGCCACAGGGTCCAGTTGCTGGCTATAATACCCTAAGCGTCAATGGTGGTCCCATGTTTTTGGGTGAATATCCCCAGGGCATTCTTTTCCTTTTCATAAACAAAAAGGAGAAAGGGAATCTGATAATTGCAATGCCCAAGAGCAAGTGGGTTCATCAAACTCTCCTTTAAGGCCTTGGAAACTATGTTGTCTGGTTCTTCTCATAAAATTGGGTCCAGGTTGTTATTGTTTAGTAAAATATTACAGAGGTTTGGCCATAAGAAATTTGAAATCCAATTTTGCCATAACCAAGAAAACCTCCCAGTGGGCACTTAGTTTTGGGTTTTAGGAAACTTAGGACACCATGAAGTCTATCTGGATCTGAGTGTAGCCCTTGTTCTGATATCAGATGTCCTAAATATCAAACCTGGGTTCGGGCAAACTGCAATTTTTCTTTGGTGAACTTTGGTCCCTTTGAGGCTAAAAGCTTTAGCAAGTGGATGCTGTCTTTCTGTGAGAAACCTTGAGAAAGAGATAAAAGAAGCAAATCATCTACATATTGCAACAAAGTAGAACCTCTAGGGGGACTTTATATCATCCAGGTCAGCTTCTAGGATTTGCAAGAAATAAGAAGTAATGTCTCAAGTAGAACCTTGAGACATTACTGTCCAGGTGAATTGTTTTTCTTCCCAAGTGAAGGCAAAAAGGTAGGTAGGTAGCTTCATCAACTAGAATACTAAAGAATGCACTGCATAAATCAATTACAGTAAAAAATTTACATCTGGTGGGAATGGATGTTAGCAACATACAAGGATTAGGAACAACACGGTGTGGAGGGATAACAGTGTTGTTTGTTGCTCTGAGGTGCGGCACAAACCTCCACCCTTGACCCTTAGGTTTTCTCACTGGTAAAATGGGAGTGTTACAGGGCTACTACAAGGGATAATGAGGCCTTGAGCCTTGTAACTGTTATGGGTCTTATGCCCTGAAGAACTTCTTATAGGGTGTTAACTAATTCTGGGGAGAGGTGTCCTCTGGGGAGAGGGGTCTATATGAATCTTGATGGGAGGTGCGCTACGAATTTTGCCAACATCAGTTGGAGATTTTGCCCAGAAGGGGGATGGTAGCTGATTCAATAGGCACAAATGATCTGTGTTTCTAGAATAAGCTCTAATACTGTCAGAGATGGAACAAATAAAAGATGTCAAAGGATCATTTAATTCACCTGGTGGGTGACTTTGATGACTACTGTCAAATTCTAGAATTATTTCCTTTTTTTGGGAGAAAGAAATTCTGGCATGATACTTCTTTTTTTCTTGGCCACACCACACAGCATTCAGGACACAGACCAGGGATAGAACCCATTCCACCTGCAGTGGAAGTGCGGAGTCCTAACCACTGAACCGCCAGGGAAGTCCCTGGTATGATACTTCTGTAAGAAGTCTTGGACTAATAAATGGATGAGGTGGAGGAACTGAGGAGAAAGGCATGTATATCTTTCTAAGGATCTAGACAAAAAAGAATAGGTTCAGGGACAGGAAGCACTTGAGGTTCATTAGAGATCCCCACTGTTTGAACTGTATTAGTACTCCAAGGCAGGGGCTGCTTTATAGTAGTGGGGTTGAGCACTGAGAGTGTGGCTGCAGTGTCAGTTAGGATGAGAAGAGACCCATCCCAAATCTGAAGGAATGTTTCTCCAAGCTGATTAAGAGGGAGGATTGGGAAGAGGCCCTGTATTTCCTTGGAGCCCTGTCAGTGAGAATTGGGAAGAAGTTGGAAAGGCTGGTTAGAGGGATAATGGTGCCTGAAGTGCTTGAGTCTGTAACAATCTCTTTTCCATGTCCTGGCTCTTTGCAGTAATAGCAGAAACTGGGAGGGTGTTGATTTTATTTAGGGGACTTCAATTGTGGAGTTGAAGATTAAGAATTTTGGTGGTGACTCACCTACAATGTGAGAGCTGGTTTGCCAGATTACCTAAATCTAGAGTGGACATAATTTCCCACTTCATCCTGGTCCTTTTTATTAGAAGGGAAAGGTCCTGGTTCAGCCCACTAATAAACAGAGTTAAAAGTTACCCATGGGGAATCAACATCTGAAGGAAGATGAGAATTTTCTTAAAAAATAATCTGAAGTTGATTGTAATAGTCATGAACAGGTTCATCAGATTTTTGTGGGCAAGCTTGAATTTTGTTTCAATCAATAGGCTTTGGAAAAGCCCTAGAAATTACTCAGTGAAGTCACCTAGCAATTGAACAAGCCTGATCATATAATCAATTAGTGGGCTGCTCTGCCAGTTGTAAGTCTAGAGCCCTTTTATGATTTTCCCAATTAGGGGTCTAAGGCTGGGCCACTGACAAGCATATTAACTAGCTGATATAAGTTGGAGAAACCAGGTTCATAAGTTTGAATGACTATACTTTTATTTATTTATTTATTTATTTATTTATTTTTGCGGTACGCGGGCCTCTTACTGTTGTGGCCTCTCCCGTTGCGGAGCACAGGCTCCGGACGCGCAGGCTCAGCGGCCATGGCTCACGGGCCCAGCCGTTCCGCGGCACGCGGGATCCTCCCGGACCAGGGCACGAACCTGTGTCCCCTGCATTGGCAGGCAGACTTTCAACCACTGCGCCACCAGGGAAGCCCTGACTATACTTTTAAATTCCTCAGCAAATCCGTGAGGACCTTCAGTTACTTTGGGAAAATCCTTAACTATGGCTCGCAGTTTAATTTTAGTCCAGGGAATATAAGAAATTAAGGGTTTTTCTCTGGGTCCTCAGGAGGCTTAATTTTAAAGGAACAGATTTTCCTCTGAACCTTTAAAGGTTCAGAGGAAAAGGGGTTAGGGAGAGTTTCAGAGAAAAGGACAAGTTTGGTGAGAGATTTAGCATGGGGGACTTGAGAGTATAGAGGAGGTGTAGGTGGTATAGAAGGGAAGGAGGAAGATGGTGCTGGGAGCAGGGCCTGAACATGAAGAACCAAGGGAGAGAGAGATAAGATGGTGTCAGAGGCAGAATGGGAGACAAAGAAGCCAAGGAAGAAGAGTCCAAGGCTTTGGGAGCTATTTTGTTTTTCTTCGTTTGCCGTACTTAATCTTAAAATCTTATTTTTCAGAGAGGCAATTTTAGACTCCTGATAACATTGGGAATCCTCAAAGTACCAATTGAAATAGGTATACTACTCAGTTCTGGAAATTTTTTGAGCCATTTTAGTCCAATTTGGTTTTAATGAAATTAAGTTTGTGGATTTCAAAAGTTCCTCCAGATGGCCATTGATATTCTAAATTGCCTTTGGTCGGGTTGGTCCATTTGTTGAAATGTGCATGAAGAATGATGCAGTTTTTAAACATAAAATCATTCAGAGTCCCTATAGGGAGGACACCCTCAAACTATTTAGGTAACTGATATCCTATTTCTTACAGGTTTTTCTCTAGAGTAAAAGAACAATTTTCAAACAGCTCAAACAACTCAAACAACTTGCAAGCTGATACCATCCAATTCTAAGGAAACAGGTTGGTCCCAGAGAAGCCAGGCCAAAGACTTTCTCAGTCAGTTTCTAGAGAATAGCCCCTATTCCTAAGGAATGGGCTGACAGCTGAACTGGCACAATTTCAGTGAAGCAGCTCTTGTTCCCATAGGAATGGGCCCACAGCTTCTCAGCCAGCTTCAACTGAAACATTCTGATCTCAAAAATCAGACCAAAGTGCCAGAAAAGTACTCGCATACAGAACAAGACCTTAACCAGAAAGACAAAAGCTTTAAGTAGATCCCCCCAAAAGCCTGGAGAGCTTCAAAGGCAAAGAGAGTGTGAGCTTGATCCAGGAGAAAGACTAGGGTTGGTGAGAAAAACAGTGAGTGACAGTGGGCTCAATTGTGGGTACTGCATCTGCTTGTTCACCAGTCCCAGAACCAGCAGGGATCATCTCTGGCCCCCATATGGGCCACCAAAATGTTGACCTAAAATAAATAGACTGCCAGATATTTCTCCAGCCAAGGTGGGTTTATTCAAGATGAGCAGAGAATTGCAATTTGGGGCCTGCAATTGTGGGAAGCCATGTGCAAGTCCTTGCATGGCAAGGGAAGGAGAACTCTTTTATAAAGGGAAAAAGGAAGCTGGGAGGGCTACAGTAAACAAAGAGTCCATGGCTTTTCATTGGCTGAGTCCTTGTCAGGAAGGAAGAGGAATCTTTCTTTTTTTTTTTTTTGCGGTACGCGGGCCTCTCACTGTTATGGCCTCTCCCGTTGCGGAGCACAGGCTCCGGACGCACAGGCTCAGCGGCCATGGCTCACGGGCCTAGCCGCTCCGCGGCGTGTGGGATCCTCCCAGACCGGGGCACGAACCCATGTCCCCTGCATCGGCAGGCGGACTCTCAACCACTGCGCCACCAGGGAAGTCCAAGAGGAATCTTTCTTATTCCTTCTGGCCTCTGTTATCATCATCACAGAGTGTGAGAGCCCCTTGCTTCTGGTCTCCTGACTATTTAATTAAGGTTTCTGTTTATTAATTTTTTTACACTGGAAATAAATACTCAGGAAGTTCCCTCCTCTCCCCTACTCTCTGTAGGGACTATAGGGACCCCTAGTGTCCTCAAATCCTAGTTGGGAACCATTGTTACATGCAAAGAAAACTGGTCTTAGAGTCAGCAGGACCTGAACAGGGCACAGCATAGTGGTATCAGAAGGATCTGGGCTCAATTTCTGGACCCACTATGACCTTCATCATGCCACATAACCTCTTTGAACCTGTTTCTTCAACTGTAAAATGAGGATAATGATTGTGCAGACACTGTTGGTGGCCTATCCAACAGAGCCATCCCCCTGTTTTTCTTGCTAACAGAACCCCAACTTTATTTATTTGGTATGTGCTCAGCCTTGGGAGGAGTCATGATTTAAAACTAAGATGATTGGAGCCTTCCAGTTCCTGTTGATCAGTTTTAGTGTAGGGGTGAGCATCTGGCTCAGTTCTGGTCCAGGGGATGTAGGTAGAAGACTGCTAGCCTTCTAGGAAGTAATTTTCTCCCTTCCCACAGAGAGTGCTGTCATGTGAGGAAGCTCTGCTTTGTGAGCTGGGGCGACCACAGTTCAAACGTGAGGTCCAAGCCTGCAAATGAAACCCAACTTGCTGAGGGAAGGCACAAAGGGGAAGGAAAAACCCAGGTCTCTGAGGATATTATGGAGCTTCCAAACCAATTCGAGGTCTAATTTCCTACAGACTCCTAAATAAGCAACAAATACCTTTAGGCCATTGTTAGTTGAGTTTTTCTCTTGACTGCAGCCAAATGCATCGTAACCAATATAATGATCCTTATGGATAAGGCAGTTGATTTAAGAGTGTCTATTCTTGTGCACACAATGTAGGCACTCAAGTGATGTTAACTTCCTCACCTCCTTTGACCCTTCATCCTGCTCACCCTATTGAACCCCAGCCCTGGGTGAATCCAGGGTGTTCCTGCTTCCAGACTGTTAAACTATGCTCCTGAAGACACACAACTAGACATATTGGCACAATCAGTTACTCATGGTGACCAGCCTCAACTGGGTCATCCACACCTTCTAGTCAGTTTCTCCTCCTCCACTCTCTGAAATGGCAATTTCAAATCTTTACGTTCTTCTCTCTTTGCCCCTCACCTCACCTCCCCCTCTCTGCTCACAGACAGAAGAGACAGCTCATCTCCTACCTCACCGACAACAAAAAAGCCAGTAGAGGGGGGCTTGCCAATCTTCTCCACCAAACACACTGAAAACTTCCTTCTTTCCCAGGCCAGCCCCTCACATGTCACATGCTTTGGGACCACCCCAGGGTGGTTTTTAGGTCTCCTCTGCCCTAGTCTGTCCTTCCTTAGAACATTCCACCACATACTGTATGAAACAAACATATTCAAATGTACTCACATCCCATGTTAAACATATTGCTGTAAAACATTTAAATAATTAAAAAGTTTTTCTTTAAAAATTACTTAGCTACAGATAACTTGTCTAATTTTTTAAAATAAATTTATTTATTTTATTTATTTATTTTTGGCTGCGTTGGGTCTTCGTTGCTGTGCGTGGGCTTTCTCTAGTTGCGGCGAGCGGGGGCTACTCGCCCCCGCTTTGTTGTGGTGCGCGGGCTTCTCACTGTGGTGGCTTCTCTTGTTGCAGAGCACGGGCTCTAGGTGCGCGGGCTTCAGTAGTTGTGGTGCGCGGGCTCAGTAGTTGTGGCGCACGGGCTTAGTTGCTCTGCGGCATGTGGGATCTTCCCGGACCGGGGCTCGAACCCGTGTCCCCTGCATTGGCAGGCAGATTCTTAACCATTGTGCCACCAGGGAAGTCCCAACTTATCTAATTTGTGATTGACTATGTTTTTTTGTTTTTTGCTTTTTTTGGGGGGAGCACTAAGTTGCTCATTGGCAGTATTTTTCAAGGTGAGAAAAATCTAGCTCTCAGTTTGTTTTCAAATGCAACGCCATCTTTATGAGAGTTAAATAGTATCATAAAGGAAGTTGATGTAATACTTTGTTGTGAGGACATTTAATTAAACATATTAGTTTTGATTATGCAGTTTTAAAAAAAATCTTGGAGTCAATCATTTAACTTTTAGCGTTCAAAGATGTTTTTGTGGGTCCCTGAAAAGCCTGTAGGCCCTAGGTAATTGATCAAATGCCAGGTGCCCCTTCCTGCATCTCAAGGCTCTTAACCCCTTACTCATCTGCATCTTGCACACTTCCCTCTCTGCTGATTCTTCCCAAATTCATTTAAATGTGCTCAAACTGGTGCTCAAACTGCCGTCCAGATAAACCCCAACCCTAATAAAACCTAGCTTAACAAAATCACCCCAGGGCCCGTTGTACTAACCTTTCTAACTCTCCCCTCTCCTCCCCTCCCCACCCAAGGCCGACCGTGGACTTGTTTACACTATGTCCACTTCCAGGTGGCCCCTCACCCCCATGGCTCTCAGGGGAAAGACCAAAATCCATACCTTGGCCTATAAACCTTGAGCTGGTGGGGGCTCTGCCACTTAAAGGACTCTGCTAATTGCTCCCCACCCTCCAATTCTCCTCAGACACAAGCTTTCTCCTGCCTCTGGGCCTCTGCCCTTGCTTTGGTGCCTCCCGTGGAGCACCCTCTTCCACCTACTTCCTTGCTTCTGTAACTCGTATTTCTCTGGGCACCCTCCCATGATGTTCCAGAGTCAGTCCCCCTATTATGTAGCACCTGGTGCTATTGCCTCCTGATATCTGGCTTTTAATTATTCATAATCTCTCATTTGTTGTCTGTCTCCTCATATTAGCTTGGTAGGGCTGCCAAAGTATCACAGAGTGGGTGGCTTAAACAGAAATTAATTTTCTCACAGTTCTGGAGGCTAGAAGTCCAAGATCAAGGTACCGGCAGTTTTGGTTTCTTTTGCAACCTCTCTTCTTGGCTTGCAAATTGCCACCTCTCACTGTATCCTCACATGGCCTTTTCCCTGTGCTTGTGTAACTCTGGGGCCTCTTCCTCTTCTTATAAGGACACAAGCCTTATTTTAACCTAATCACCCCTTTATAGCCCTTATCTATAAAGACTGTTAAGTTCTGAGGCACTGGGGTTTGGGATTTCATCACATGAATTTTGGGAGGACACAAATCAGCCTATAACAGCCAGGGACCCTTCCCAGTGTATCCTGAGTACCACGCATAGTACCTGACACAAAGTAAGACACAAAAACACATTTTATAGCTAACCAACTGCCCCGGACTAACTTTGTGACAGTGGCCGGGTTCCTTCTGTTCTCTGCACCTTAGTTGCTTTATCTGTGATATTAGGCGGCAGAAGTTGGTCTCTAAGGACAGTCTGACAGCTGACCAAGCATCCTTATTTTTTTCAGTGAAATCTTTACCCCTCACCACTAGAGGGCGGTGTTACTGATCGTTGTTTCTTCCTTGGGAATGTGCCTTCAACCCTCTAGCCCCAGGGACGTTAAAGTGGAGGAGCTGAGGCCAAGGACAGCCAGCAGCGAAACTATCAGCTGGGCACTCACTCAGCCCGTCTTGAATTTCAACTCTGCCGCTTCCTGGCTGAGGTATCTTATCCAAAGTTCCCTTGAGAGTGTTAGTTTCCTCTGCTGCGAAATGGGCAATGGAAATGGACAATTGCCTAAGCACTGCTAGGTGGAATGCCTTATCTGTGATATTATAGGGGGCAGGTTTCCAGAGTTCCAAGTCTAGAGATCCCCAAAATGCAAATGCCTCCCCTGCTACCATCCCAGTGACCAAGTTTCAGTCCGCTGATGGGTCGTGAGAATGTTGGCAGGTCTATCTAGGGAGTGGACCTTTCTGAGGGCTTGTACTGGCCAGAGAGCGCAGATGTGTAGAGGAAGGCAGGTGGGCAGAGTCTGGTTCCACTCTCTGCCCGTCCCCCATGAAGTAGAAATGCAGGATGATTTGGGGCATCCTGGGTGGATGTAAGAGAGATTCTGGTCAATTTCAGAGGCTCCAAGTTTATTAAAGTATGAAGTGCCCAAGGAGGTGCAAAAAGAAAATTCCGAGTCAAAAGTATTTAGAAAATTAGTTTCGGGACTTCCCTGGTGGCACAGTGGTTAAGAATCCTCCTGCCCAGGCAGGGGACATGGGTTCGAGCCCTGGTCTGGGAAGATCCCACGTGCCGCGGAGCAACTAAGCCCGTGCGCCACAACTACTGAGCCCACGCGCCTAGAGCCCGTGCTCCACAATAAGAGAAGCCACCGCAATGAGAAGCCTGCGCACCGCAACAAAGAGTAGCCCCCACTCGCAGCAACTAGAGAAAGCCCATGCACAGCAACGAAGACCCAACGCAGCCCCCCCAAAAATAATAAAATAAATAAATAAATTAATTAATTAAAAAAATATTAAATAAAAAAAAGAAAATTAGTTTCGTGGTAAGTGTATGTTGTAAACGTACATAAAACGGCAACAAGATTCCCTGGTTAGCCACACACAGAGACCCTTGACTGTTGTCTGCCCCCAGATAAGAACCAGCAATCAGACCTCAAAGACCAACCTCCCAAGGATGCTGCCACTCTTGGGGAAATAAAGTGGCTGTGACAATTAAAAGTAGGCTTGGCTAAGAACCAAAACCAGAGGGACTTCCCTGGCGGTCCAGTGGTTAAGACTTCACCTTCCAATGCAGGGGGTGTGGGTTCGATCCCTGGTCGGGGAGCTAAGATCCCACATGCCTCGTGTCCAAAAAACCAAAACATAAAACAGAAGCAATATTGTAACAAATGCAATAAAGACTTTAAAACAAAGGTGGCCAAAAAAACAAAACATAAAACAGAAGCAATATTGTAACAAATGCAATAAAGACTTTAAAACAAAGAAAGAAAAAAAAAGAACCAAAACCAGAGTCAGAAAAAAAGCACAGAAAAGGCAGTGGAGGGGAACCTCTATTGCCACAAGAGATCCACCCCCCGTGCTGAGAAAAACGGCCTGAGATCAAACAGCTCTGAAGGTGCCCTTCTTGGGCCTCATGGATTCAGCTGCGACTGAATCCTCTTTAGCTATGCAACCAGACCATTTAGAAAAGTAGTTTACTTACAAAGAAGCGTTCGAAGGAAGTCCAGGCTTTAGAAGAATAAGCTCCCTAAATAAAAAATACAACACCCATTTAAAGGGGAAAACCCTGTAAGCTTGCAAAGGCTAAAAGTTTATAACTAGTCTGCTCTTTGGGGAAAACAGCAATTTTCTCCAACGGCTACTATCTGCCAACATCATGTCACAGCTTCAGACATCAGTATCACAAGAGTCAGGGATAAAGTTGTCTTAGAGTCAGTAACTTCCAGGAAAGGCTTCAGTTTTTTTTTTTTTTTCTCTCAACGTTTTACTTTTTTAGTTTCTGAAATACAAATCAAAACACATTTTTGTTACACATCATGATAACAAGCTTGACATTCTTTTCAATACAGGATGACTTAATATAGGTACTTTAAAACTTCCTTTTTAGAAACAATACACTTGGCCTTCCCTGGTGGCGCAGTGGTTGAGAGTCCACCTGCCGATGCAGGTCCGGGAAGATCCCACATACCGCGGAGCAGCTGGGCCCGTGCGCCATGGCCGCTGAGCCTGCGCGTCCGGAGCCTGTGCTCCGCAACGGGAGAGGCCACAACAGCGAGAGGCCTGCGTAAAACAATACACTTTATTTTGGAGGGAAATAGCTCATCATTAAAAACATACATTGGTACACAGGCTATTATTTTTCATTATTTTAGTGTTTATGAATGCCAAACTTGGATAGCATGCCTGCCCTCTGAACTGAAAATTTCGTCCTCACAATATACAAGTATTCCTCCTATAACAAAAACAAATTAAACCATACTGTTGGAAAAAACAGAAATATTTGGCATAGGCCTCTGAGTGGGCTTGAAAAACGAGTTACGATGTGTTTCAACTGTATGGAAGAACATTCTAGAATCCACCTAGAAACATTTGGCAAAACAGTTGGCCTGGTGCTATTGGGGTTGTTCTGCCTCAGAGGGGGATAGAGGGTGCATGGCAGGGTGCTGAAGACTCATAACAGCCACAGAATCACTTACTCAAAGTTAACCAAGATTCAATACAGAATAATATACAACAGTAGAACAATCTCAATTATTATTATTGTTATTCAATGCCTGGAAAGCAAGTTGTAAGCTAAGAAAAAAAATAGCTCAGCAGGAACAATAGTCAACATGTTTATAAGACTTGGAAGATGAAAAAACTTCATCATTCATAGATGACGTCTTGTGCACAAGTACATTAGTTTCCAGGGCATTAGGGGACAACCACAAAACATACAAAGTAAGAGTAAATCCAAGCTGCTTAACTTTCCACCATTCTCTTGAGTATTAAACCCAGACCACCTTTGGCCACTTGCAGGGGTGTCTTTTCTTCTTTATTCTCAATGTAAGTACTTGGTCCTTGGGACACCAGCAGTTTTGCTACTTCCACTCTCTCCTCATCACAGGCTAAGTGTAGAGGAGTGTTACCCTCAGTGTCTTGGATGTTTGTGGAAGCTTTGTAGTACAGAAGAATATGAATCATCTTCAAGTTACCCTTGGCTGCTGCCCGGTGCATTGCTATAGCCTCATAATGGTCCTTAGCGTCTGGATTAGCCCTGCTTTCCAGTAACATGACAGCAATCTCATGCCTGTTTTTGGAAGCTGCATAATGTAGGGGAGTACAGCCATTTTGATTGACAGCATTCACTTGAGCACCTTTTCCCAGAAGAGCTTTTACAATCTCATCCCAGCCAGCGGAAGCAGCAATATGAAGAGGAGACCAACCTGCATCATCTTTATCATTCACTGGCACTCCAAGTTGCAGCAAGAATTCAACAATTTCTGTATGTCTGGCTGAGCATGCCCAATGCAAGGCAGCTCTGCTGTCCTGGTCAGTCCTAGTGGCCAGGGATTTATCGGCCAGGATCCTCTCCTTCAACTCCTCCAGCTTCCCGCTGTAGGCCAGGTTGCAGACCATTAGGTTAGACACACACCCCTCCATTTTGCTTTCACAGGATCTCGTAAGGCTTCAGTTTTCATTAATTTGGGGATAAGACTGAAACAAGGTGATCCTGTCTTGCAATTTATATAAAGGTGCTAAGTGCTCTTTCCTCCCCTTCTGACTAAGATGTGATGTGTATGCCTTCCTTGTGATGGAGGAGGGCAAGGTGTCAGCTTTGTTCCCACAGAGGGCAAAAATTATGGCATATTTTAAAAGTTGCAAATTTACAAAGAAACACTTTTTTTTTGAGAATCTATTTTAATTAACTAATTAATTAATTTTTGGCTGCGTTGGGTCTTCGTTGCTGCGTGCAGGCTTTCTCTAGTTACAGCGAGCAGGAGCTGCTCTTTGCTGTGGTGTGCCGGCTTCTCATTGCGGTGGCTTCTCTTGTTGTGGAGCACGGGCTCTAGGTGCGCGGGCTTTAGTAGTTGTGGCTCACGGGCTCTAGAGAGCAGGCTCAGTAGTTGTGGCACACGGACTTATTTGATCCGCAGCATGTGGGATCTTCCCGGACCAGGGCTTGAATCCGTGTCCCCTGCATTGGCAGGCGGATTCTTAACCACTGTGCCACCAGGGAAGCCCCGAAGTAACACTTTTAACATGAAAAAAAAAAAAAACCCACACTGCAATGTAATTGTGCTATTTATAAGCTAATCACAGAATTTAGAAAAGACTCTAATTACTGGCATATTCAAGTTTAAAGGTGCATGAAGAAAGCCTCTCAGTTCCGCCA
Organism: Hyperoodon ampullatus; assembly: GCF_949752795.1. Lineage (NCBI taxonomy): Eukaryota > Metazoa > Chordata > Mammalia > Artiodactyla > Ziphiidae > Hyperoodon > Hyperoodon ampullatus. The sequence goes on from NC_136917.1 coordinate 24,418,623, forward strand.
GTAGGCCTGGCCAATGGTCAAATGCTGAAATCTAAAAGTCAAACCCAGCCCCAAGCCCCTATAGCCCTCTTGAAATGAGCCTTGATGGCAAGCTTTGGACATGTGGATAGATTGTTTTTCAACTTCGTTTACTTCCTCAACCCTTTAAGGAAAAAAGAAGTCTTCAGGGTATGACAGTTGAGCTGGCACCTCTCCAAGTGTCACTTTCCTTAGTGTAAAAGGGAAATAATGTTACGACCACCTTACCTAGCAGAGGCAGGTGCTATTTGCTTCCCCTTTTGGTTCTGCTACTAGTATGAACCCTGCCTAACCCAGCTGTTCCTGGAAGAGGGTCCCTGCTCACTTCATCTCTTCTTAGTCAAAGTGCCTTTGCATCTCTCCGAGCCTCAACTTCCCCTCCGTGAAACGGGTTTGAGGGTGTCACTTTACTATGCCACCTCCATCTGCCCTCAGCCTGTCACAGACCCAGGCATAGAATGCTAGTCAAAGGTAGCTTTTCGTCTGGGAGCTGGCAGTTTCCACACACGGAGCTCTGGCCCCACCAACCCGCAGTGCAGCTAAGATCCTGGGGCTTTCCCGACCATGGACTACAACTCCCAGCATGCATCGAGCCCACCCCCACCAAATCTCGCGTGAAATCACTAGGCCGCTGGAGACTTTATCGGGAAGGTTGTGGGCCGGCAGCCTGTGGTCCCTCCCTGTTTGGTGTCTGGGGCCTTCTGTGTCGCCACGGGCACAGCGCCGCTCACACCATGGCTTGGATCCCGAATGCGCCACAGCCTCTCGAGAGACGTGGGTCCTCGGAGCCTCTTTAGTGCCGGAGCTCGGGCCGCAGGCGGCTCCGCGGCGGCGGAAAAACAGGTAACCAGATGAGCCGGACCGGACCCTCCTTGGGGCTCGGTCCTCCGCCGGTAAGGAGGGGCGTGCCCCCGTCCCCTCCATCGAGGCCCTGGCCCGGGCCCTCGTGGTGTCTCTCTCCTCTGCCCTTACTCAGGCTCAGATCTTTGCCGGACCGCTCCGTGCATCTCTCGCCCCGCCTTCTGGGGTCCCCCCGTGGGTTTTCTCTGTGATGATGCCCCCGCAGCCCCGGCACCGGGCTTCGCCTCTACTTTACCAGGCCGGCCTTGTCCCGGACCCTCCATTTCTCGCCCTTACCTCCCAAGCCTCCTACTTGACTTGCCCCGGGGAACTTTAGGCTTGTGCCAGGCCCTGGCCCTAATCGCCTTAATCTTTCTTAACCTCGCCGGGTGGAAGAGGCGTCTCACATCCTGGTGGCATTGTCCTGTATCTTGTGAAGGAGAAGTCAGAGCTCTGCGGGGGAGGGGGGAGGGGACGGGAACTGGGAAGTGGAAGGGGAGGTGTCGGGTCGGAATGCTGCCTGGACCCCGAGGATGGCCGACTTTGGTTTCTGCGATACTGTTTAATGAGGAACTAACGATTTTGCCTTCTGAGCTTCATCAGGATAGAGCGGGGAGTGTAGCAAGCTGAAAAGCAAGTAATTTGGCTTTCTCGGAGCTTTGTTTGAACTCCCCTGTAAAATGGAGATGAAGCTACCTGCCTTACAGATAGGCCACTTGTCTGTAACCTTGGACAAATCACTTCTGCTTTTTAGTTTCCTTTCTTTAAATTGAGGGTAAACAATGCCTGCTTTGCAAGGGTTGCTGCAAGGGGTAAAACACAAGATAAGTGTTGTATAAAACCCTTATGAATATCAGTCAGTACTAGCAGCAAGGAATGAATTTACCCACTGTGGTTCCCTAGTCCCTTGCTGTGGGTCAGGTTATTTGGACCCTGAGCCCTAACTTATTTAAAAACGAAATGAGTATAGTATCTCTTGCAAGGTTGTTACAGGGAATACATGAAAGTACAGGAAGGTGTTTGGCAGACTCTGAAGGGCTGCGCCAATGCTGGTTGTTTGTCGTTCTCAGAACCTCTGGAATGGATGGACTCTTCCCGAGCAGCTTTGCTAACTTGCAGCAGCTGAGCAATGTTCTTCATTAATATCTGTCTGTCAGCATAATCGTCACATCATTTCACTCTGGTAAGGTGACCGTTTCACTGTGTATGGTGTCTTTGTCATATCACAGGTGTTAAGATCAGTGACAGGTACAGTGAGACCTTTGACTTTATTCTTTTTTTTCTCCCTCGGCATGTTTGTCCCTCTTTTGTGCGTGTTTCAACCTTGTAACCAAGCCATAAAACTCTGTGTGCCTGTCAAAAGAACAGCATTGGAGCTATTCTTTGGTGTTCACTGTAAGAAAATGCCCTTTGTTGTTTTTATTAGGTGGCAGGGACTCAACTCTGAATTCTGTATAGAAAAAGCACCTGGATCCCAGTCTTTCAATGGCTTCGAGACAACCAGAAGTGCCTGGTAAACCTAATTCTTTTTGGTAAAGTTATGTTTTGCCCTTAACATTTTGAGCTAGACAGAAACTACTTTTTCTGAACCACATATTAATAGTAACTCTCTGCCACCAGGAGAGTATTTAGACTTAATAGATTGGCATCATTTAAATATTATCTTATTAACCACCCAGCCAGGGTGTGAACCCAAAAATCTAACTTGAAAGAAAACAGTTATTTCACTTAAGGGTATGACAGATTTGTCACTTTCCTGTGTATCAAATAAAAATTTAGAATAAACTGTGTAGTTCTTAAACCAAAATGATTAAACTCACCCCCTTTTTTTGTGAGGAAGAGATAGGAGGGTGGGAGGAATGAAAGTTTGGGCAAAAAGGCACCAGCCTGATTTCAAGGCACATTGAACTTAGTCATGAAAATGCTCACTGCAACATTTAGTGAGTCCTGGGTCTGCACAGGGTGATAATTTCTGGGTTAGTGAAGTCATTGATTCCTCCTTGGACTGTTTTAGTGGGAAGGGCTAGTGATTTTTAAAATCTGAATCACTCAATTTTTGATTCTCAGTAAAGTATAGATGATACTGCCTGTCTCTCAGGTTTGCTGTGAAGATCAAATGTAAAATACATGAAAATGTGAGTTAAAGATGAATATACATTTACTGCCCAGAAAATTTTTTGGTCTCTATTTGTGGGAATTTATCTCCTAGTAAATATTAGCCGACTTTATTATTATTCTTAGGAAGACTATAGGGATGGCTCTTGGGATGAGTCTTTAAGATGTTTCTGAAATTGCTCCCAAATTAAGTGGAGTCATAGGAGTCTCCCTTGTGTCTCCCGATAAGGATCCATCTCTAGTCTCTAACTTCATCAACTTGTGTTTTAGTTTGTCTTTCATTGTCGTGATGACTGTAAACTCCCTGTAAGCATCCTGGCCGCAGGGTTGCATGCATTAGGTTAATGCTTGTAGTGTGGGGAGCATGGAGTGTTGCGTGGCAGGTGTGAGAGCTGGTTGAGATCTGTGTTCCAGCCCCCACCTCACGCTTGCTAGAGGGGTGTTGCTTAAGATATATGCCTCAGTTTCCTGAGCTGGAAAAGGGGAAGAATATCTGCTTAATGAGGATTAGGAAAGATGAGGGGTGTAAGTTCCTGGCAAGGAAGGGTACTTGGTAATTATTATTTGCTTGTTTTAATTGAGATAATTCACATACCATACAATTCAGCCATTTAAAATGAACAGTATAGTGATTTTTAGTATATTCACAAGGTTGTGCAACCATCACCACTGTCTAATTCCAGAACATCTTCCTCACCTCCAAAAGAAAACCTTGTCCCTTTAGTAGTCACTCCTGTGGCTCCTCCCTCCCCCCAGGTCCTGGCAACTACTAATCCTCTTTCTGTTTCTATGGTTTTGTTAGTAATTGTTATTAATCATAATAGTAATGGTAACTGCTTGGCCCTCTTGTTGTTTACATGGAATGTCTTTGCTGGTTTTGGACTTGTTGCCAAACAGGTTGATGTCTTGGAGAGTGTGATTGTGTAATTATAGCAACAGGATAATGTCACACTGAAGGCAGGATCTGGACGTTAGTTCTGCTCTGAAAGGATCAGCAAACAAACAAAATGAACTTTGCTCCCTGGTCTGGCAGAGCTGAGTGTGCCCTTGAGGTGGGGAGCCTGCGTCACTGGGGCATTCCGCCAGTCCGTTCCGGTGGACAGAAATGGCAGGATCAGCTGGCAGTGCTTTGTGAGAACCATTGTCAGTAGTTTCTGTGATGGAAATTGGCTCTGCCATTTAAGTCATATAGAACATTCGAAACTGTTCTAGATGCTGCTGGACAGCATATTATTTGACATATTTCTTGTCATGGTGCTCTTGTTTTCTTAGGTGAGGTAGTAAAGACAGAGGATTTGCCATCTCTGGGCCTCATTTCCTCATGTATAAACTGGGAACAAGATTTCATGGGTTTTTTTTGGCCACGAGGCTTGTGGGATTTTAGTTCCCCCAACCAGAGATTGAACCCTGGCCCTCAGCAGTGAAAGCGTGGAGTCCTAACCACTAGACTGCCAGGGAATTCCCAAGACTGCATATCCTCAGTTTTGCCTGAGTTGAGAGTCTTGGGATTGCCACGGGCTTCTGTGGCCTAAAGAATACAAGCTTTGAAATCAGATTGGTTTGGGTTTTGATTCCTTACTGCACTTTGAAGTTATGTGACCTTGCTCAGGTAAATTGAAATTGAACTTTGGTTTCCTAATCCATAAGAATGGATTAGGGCTGCTGTGTGGGTTAAGTGGAGAATCCAATGTGAGGCAGAGAGGAAGGAATTTGTAGTTACCTTACCTTGACTGGATTAGCTCTTCCAGAACAAGCTATTCTTGTTCTGTCCCAGAATAAGAGTGTTTCAGAGCTTTCCTGCCTACAGATTAATTTAAAGCTACTGGTATGTTCAGCTGATGAGCCCATCCTGACAGGTGTGTCTGTTCTTAGCTCTTGAGCCTAGTGGGCCTCTAGGCAAGATGTCCCTGCCCATCGGGATGTACCGCCGGGCATTCAGCTATGATGATGCCCTCGAGGACCCTACGCCCATGACTCCTCCTCCATCGGACATGGGCAGCATCCCCTGGAAGCCAGTGATTCCAGAGCGCAAGTATCAGCACCTCGCCAAGGTATCTGACCCCGCTGACTGCGTCGGCAGGCCCAACCCCTTCGTTCTCCTTCCTCTGCTCCAGAAGCTGTCAGCAGCTCCTGACACCCATAGAATTGGGCAGCCACCAATCCCTATATATGTTATGTTTTCTGTAGAGTTGGTAGGCCTTTTTCCTTTTTAATTCAAAACTAGAATGGCTGTGTCTTCTACCTGAAACACAACCTCCCCATCCCCTCTGCTCCCCGTCCTCCCCACCCTCGTTTCCACAGTATTAAATCCAAGCTCCTTAGTCTTAGTCTGGCTCTGCATGGTCCAGGTCCTGTCTGCGTTCCCTCCCCTCCGAATCCACCCCCCACCCACCGTGATCCAACCACGCAAGTTACCTAAGATTTCTTGTACTTAATAGGGTATTTGATGCCACTAAGTCTTTGCTTCTCGCTGCTCCGATTGCCTGGAATGTTCACAGCCCCCATCCTGTCCTCGTACTTCATCTGCCTGACAGATGGCATCCTTTAAGTCTTAGCTCAACCATCTCTTCTGTGATATTCGTCCGTCCTCCCAGTAAGACTATCACCCCTCCTTTTGAGGTCTCCAGTGTACTGTGGACCCCTGTTACAATCCCTGTGTTACTTCATTGCCCTCCATTAGCTTCCTGGGGGCAGGGGCCATGTCTGATTCGTACTCCATCTACAGTATCTAGCAGAGGACTTGGCATAAAGTAGATTGCAAAAAGATGCTCATTGAGTGATGAAAAATTGGCTCTTTCCTGAACATATGCTGTGCTTTTCCTCATGCTGTTCCTCCTGCCTCAGATGCCCTTTCCCACTGCCATCCTATGTGAGAGCTGCCTCCTTTGTAAGGCCCTCCTGACATGCACACACATGTACACACGTACCTCGTTACACACTGATCTGCTCTCCAGCCCTTTTGCGCAGTTGGGCTTCATGGGTTCTGACATGCTTGTTGCAGGCTTGTTTCTGAAGCCTGTGCTTCCTGACTGCAGGGACTGTGTCTCTCTCGCCTCTGACTTTCCAACCACCAAGAATGCCAGAAAGGTGGTCCTGTTGCCTGAATAAGCTAGGCCCACCCAGTTCAGATGAATCCTTTTAAGCTGCAGCTATAGTTGCGCTGCACTTTGAGCTGTGTGACAGATAGGTCCTGACAGCAAGTACCAGTAAGCAGCTGTCTTAGCAGATCTGGGTGTGAGCCACCTAACAGTCTGTGCACCAGCTGTGAGCTTGGGCTTCACCCCTGAGCCACAGTGTCTCTGTGTGAGAGATGAAAATACTTTGTCATGGAGGTGCCGTGGGGATTAAATAAAAGAGGACTGGAGGGACTTCCCTGGTGGCGCAGTGGTTAAGAATCCGCCTGCCATTGCAGTGGACACGGGTTCGAGCCCTGGTCTGGGAAGATCCCGCATGCCATGGAGCAACTAAGCCCGTGCGCCACAACTACGGAGCCTGCACTCTAGAGCCTGAGAGCTACAACTACTGAGCCCACGCACCTAGAGCCCGTGCTCCGCAACAAGAGAAGCCACCGCAATGGGAAGCCCGTGCACTGCAACAAAGAGTAGCCCCTGCTAGCCGCAACTAGAGGAAGCCCGCGTGCAGCAACGAAGACCCAACGCAGCCAAAAATAAATAAATAAAATAAATAAATTTATTTTAAAAAAAAAAAGAGGACTGAAAGGCCTGGCACATATTCGGTGTGGAGCTGATGTTGTGACTCCTGGCTCCCGGCTTACCTTCCCTTGGCAGAGCTGTATGTGATCCTTCCTTTCTAATAAGTGTAGTGTCCCTCCCGCCTCCCCACCCCCACCCCGCCCCCCTCCATTAAGCTCTCAGAACAGGGCGCTCCTTGCTATGAAAGTGTCCACTACAGCTCTGGGGGAAGTTCCCTATATCAGTTATCTACTGAAATCTGACCCAGTCAGTTGTTGAGGTGGAAACTTTACCTTTTTTTTTTTTTTTTTTTTGCCGTCCGCGGGCCTCTCACTGTTGTGGCCTCTCCCGTTGTGAAGCACAGGCTCCAGATGCGCAGGCTCAGCAGCCATGGCTTACGGGCCTAGCCGCTCCACGGCATGTGGAATCCTCCCGGACCGGGGCACGAACCCGTGTCCCCTGCATCGGCAGGCGGACTCTCAACCACTCCACTGCGCCACCAGGAAAGCCCGAGGTGGGAACATTTTGTTTAAAAAGTATTGGCAGTACTAAGGGGAAAGGACCCCATTAGCTGCCTGTGATGCCAAAGCAGCAGACTCAAGGGACTGGAGCAGAAAAGAAGCAAGGCTCCTGATAGCGCTTGGGAGGGCAGCCCACCACCCTCTTCATTTATGAAGGCTGCCGCTTGCTTCTCTAGGCAAAGAATGGGCTTCCAGTTTTCTGCTGTGTCCCAGCTGGAACAGCTGACAGTTTGGAACAACTGGCCTTTCTAAGGAGAGCTCAACTTGACTCATTACATGCATTCTTTTGTTTGTTCTAACCATCCATGCCCTAGGCATCCATGTCCCAATCGTCAGCCGTCTTACAAGTGAGAAAGCAGAGGTTCAAGTTTTGCTCGAGTAAGGTCACAGCTGAAGAGTTTAAATCCTGTTTTGTAACAGGGATACAACATTTCAATACTTCCTTCTACTCCCCTCCTTTCTGACCATCTTTCTTCTCAATTCCTTTGGAGAAGTAGAGAACAAAGAGTAAACCCAGTCCACTGCTTCCAGTTAGTCCTGAGCACGGTGTCAGGTGTTTAGATTAAGGAAGGCAGCGTGCTCCAGCCCTCTCATGTTAAAGCTGAGGAGCTACGTAGACTTTCTGGTTTGTTTTAAAAGACTGTTATTGAACCCTTAGAGCAGTGGTCCTCGAAGTGTGGTCTCAGGGACCAACAGCATCAGCATCACTTGGTAATTTGTTAGAAACAAAATTCTTGAGCCCTACCTACTGAATCAGCTCTGGGTTGGGGCCCAGCAGTCTGTTTAACAAGCCCTCCACGGGATTCTGGTGCTTGGCAAAATTTGAGAACCACTTAGCGAATGCAGTGATTAATTAAGCAAAAGCAGGCATGGTGCTTGGTACACGGTCAATGCTTAGTAATAGTTGTTTCTTCTGTATCCTTAGGGGCATAGTGTGTTTTGGACAGACATAGTCTGGAAAGATAATAGAGCTCAGAGCTTCAAACTCTGGCTCTCCCACTTTTATAAATACAGGCTATTCGTATAATGTCATATCTTTTGTCACTATGGATAATACATATCTAATTGGGTGTGGACAACCAAGCCCCCCTTCACATATTTTCTCCTGTATCTGATTACTCCCAGAGGAGTAAGTTGAGGCGTGTGACTCCCTTGTCTGGCTCAGGTGCCTCCTTGCCCCTCTTGAACAGGTGGAGGAAGGAGAGGCCAGCGTCTCATCCCGTGCCCTGCCATCGGCCATTGATGGTGCGGACAAGGTCCCCGTGGTGAAGGCTAAAGCTACCCATGTCATCATGAGTTCTCTGATCACAAGTAAGCACTCTGCGCTCTCATAACTGGGGGCGGGGAAGAGTTTAGGCTTCCTACAACTAGCTGGGGGGGTTCTGCAGACACACTTGCCTTAACCTGTCCTAACCCAGCCTGGCAGAGGTCAGTCTAGATGCTGAGTCATCACCAATGTTGAAGCTCCATTTAGGTGGAAGACTTGCCCAACGTTAAGCATCTCAGTTGATTTAGGTGCACTCCCGCTGCTTCGTTGCTACAGCCTTATTTTCCCATATCCATCAGCGTGACCTTGGGCAAGTTGCTTAACTATTGAGGCTGTTCCCTCCTCCGTGAGGTGGGGAATCTGGCCGGCAGGTGGAGGGGAGGATTAGATGGCACCAGTGCTCAGTGGCCATGAGCGGCTGCTGATACTGTCTCAAGCTCTGCTGGAGAAGGAGACACACTGAGACATCTCCCACCGCCCCTGCGCTTATTTTTTTAAATTAAATGGCTCAAAGTTGTTCCTCTTCCTGGATCTTGAGGCAAGATTGGTGCCTCAAGTGTCTTTGGTCTTAAGAATGTGTGATTTGTGGTCCTGATAAGACTGGAAACGAGAGCTTGAATTAAAAAAAATCTTACAAGTTAACTAAACTTGTTGATTCCGGAGGGCCCTTCTAGTTGCTTCTAGTGGGAAGTTAACAATTATTAGATATACAGCTCTGCTTGTCAGCGGCAGCCTCTGCCAGGGGCAGGGCACATAGAGGTTCTCTTTAGTTGGCTCAGTTTTGATGTTGGAAGCCCTTGTTTATCTGCTCTGGAGGGCATCAGTTAGTCTTGGGCAATTCCTGAAGAACTCACCCAGTAACCAAAAGTCCAAACTCTTACTTGGACTTTTTCTTATTCACACATAAATGCACTGTTTGAATCAGCAACTATTGCTTGTATTTTGCAAGCTTGAGAATGTGTCCTGGCAGTGTTAGGAAGCTTAGTCATTGTTCTTTTAGAACAGTGTAACTTCTTTATTGAAAATAGAGTCTACTAACAGTATAGAACATTATAGCGCCCCAGTATATATTACTATCACTCAGATACTTATTTGGCTTAGTCATTTCCACATATATGCATATTTTTATATAATTACAGATATAATAGACAAACCATTCTATCTTTTTTTTTTCAATTAATATTACGATGAACTTTTCATGTTGCTGTAGTCATAAATTAAAAAAAAAAGCTGCATTTAAAATCCTGGTATTTTAAATACCAGGTACTGTATTCATTAAATCCTTTCCTGCTTTTAAAATTTTCAAGTGACTACCTGGCAAGACTGGAAAACACCTTTATACATTTAGTGTGTGTGTGTGTGTGTGTGTGTGTTTCCTTTGCTTCTATTTCTGTTAGAAATAAACTAGTCCCTTAGAAGGGGAATGACTAAGTCATAAAGGACATCTGGCATCTGGACTTTTGGTCCTCAGCTGCCACATTCTTGTACATGGGGGTGTATTACATAGTGTGTGTACAGATTAAGCAAAAATTCCACTGTCAGTCATTCCCAGGTGTAACTGACATTGATGACAAGATAATCGGGTCAGACTGCCCTGATAGTGAGTTGAGTGTGCTTGCTGTGCCAGGCACTGTGGTGGGCAGTTTTACACACAGGAAACATTGGATCAGTAGACCTTGGTTAGTTTAAGGCACATTCTCTCTGGTTTGGATCCAACTGCTACTTTGGTGCCATCTGGCCTAAATGTGGCCCATTTCTCTTTGGTGAAGATCGTAAAGAGGGTGGTGAGTATCTCTGAGGAAACTTTATATTTGGAGAACTTGCACTGTTTCTGAATGTCAGCTGCCTTCTCCATGTTGCATTTCTGAATACAAAGAAAATGTCCTAGAGAGGAAGGTAAGGAGTGTTTCCCTGGAGGTTATCAGGCTGTCCCTTTAGGAGTAACCTGCTCTTCAGCTTGGTGTAAGGGAAGGCTTCTTTCTGCTTAGGCTTCATGTGAGGTTCAGAATTCCTGCTACGATGCCTGTCTGGGAGAACTCTCCTTCTCGGATGGCCAGTGTGTATGCTCTTGCTCCCGGGGAGAACAGTGGGTATCTGTGTTCATCTCCCCCAGTTTGTGATGGGAGAGGGGGATGGGCATGACTGTCATCTCCTCTGTTCCCAGAACAGACCCAGGAGAGCATTCAGCGTTTTGAGCAACAGGCAGGGCTGAGAGATGCTGGCTACACACCCCACAAGGGCCTCACCACCGAGGAGACCAAGTACCTTCGAGTGGCAGAAGCACTCCACGTAAGCTTGTTTCTTAGGAGCTTTTAAAAAACAAAACCCTCATCATTCACAGCTTGAGGTGTGGCTGTGGTTTTGAAGTTACCAGCTCAGCTAGTTGGGGGTGTGGAGAGTGGTGGAAAGAGGCTTGAGGGAGGAATTTAGAGCAGGTTTAGTCCCCCTTGTGGTCGCACTTTCTAGCTGAAAGCTCCCGGGCTCTTAGCCTCGTAGTTTCTGCTTACCCATCTATAAAGCTTACTGTTCCCCTTACTTCTGTTTCGGAGGGTCAGATGAGATTCCGAGCTTACACAGGTGATATGTGTGAGCACGTTATGAACAACAAAGCCAACGTGGGTCACTGTGTACCAGGGTGATCGACTCTGAGGGCGAGAAATGGGAGTCAGGCAACCTCAACAGAGGTAACGCTGGCTAGAAAGGAATGTTATGCTCTATGTTTAATTTTTAAAAAATTAAAATAAATATAGAATTGGAATGTTTTTGCTTTCATTTTTAAAATTGGAACGAATGGAGAATTTTCAATAAGGTTAATAATGACCAAATAATTGTATGAATAAAATAAAATAGTTTCAAATGATTTTCTTTCAGGGAATATCACTTTATACTTAATAGTGCTTTTAAGATTTATCAAGCACTCATACTCACTTCATCTTCTTATTACTCCTCTGACATAGATACTATTATCCATGTTTTATAAATGAAGAAACTGAGGTCCAGGGTTATGTATTTAACCAGTCACAGTACCTGAAATCAAGTCTCCTGATGCCCTATTTCCTGTTGGTTTTTCTCCATATTCCAGAGTTGCCTGAGAATCTGGCTCCTGAGGGGCTCACAAGGAGGATCATGATATACAATACATGGAGGAGGAATAGTTGGGGGTTAGTGGCCTGTGGGCAGGGATATGAGACGTTGTGGATGGCTGCATTTTGTAATGAGCATCCCAGATGATGTTTGCACACTAAACTTAAAACCACTGCTGTGGCGGCTCAGGGTTGGCACCAAGTTGACACCAAGTCCAGCTTAAGCTCTCAGACAAGACAGATCCTTCCGGAGAGGGGCACTGTCAGCCTTTGACACTGAGAACTTTCCAGGGTAGGTGTCAGTCTGAATTCCATTTAATGGTGGAACTGAATCTGGCCCACCTTCTACATCTTGGCCATAGGAGTAGAACATGAGGATGGCTGAAATGCCAGCTCACGTAACTTGATATGTTGCGTGTTGAGAAAATTCATCACGGTCATTTGTTTGAAGTATAGCCTGGGCTGAGCATTGGTGTACTAGACACAGAGTACGGAGACCGTATGGAAGCCTTGGCCTAGGAGCAGTGAGAAGTAGGCTTGTCTCCCCTGCTAGACTGCTGGTCTGTCTGTTAGATGTCTGTTTACAACGCTGAGGGCAGCCGGAGTGCCTGGTTATGGGAAGGAAGGGCCGCACAGAGGGAGCATTTAGCTGGAGGGGTTAGCGGCCGAGTCTTGGCACTGAGAGGCTGGGGATGGCGGGGTGTGCGTGGTGGCGGCAAAGAGGGCAGTTGAGGAAGGCCCACCACCGGGGTTCTGGCTCGTCTACTTATTGGCTGGTCAGTGTGGGACAGTCGAAAGCTCTGGTGTGGAATTAGTTCAGAGATGTTCGAGATATGCTGTAGAATGAATACATTTTTTTAAAAGATGGAACTCTATCTAGTATGGCAGAATCAAAGGAATATCTTCCTATAATCCCAAACTATTCCACCTATTAATGTTTCCTTTTGCCTGAAGTTAGTGTGAACCAGGTTGTTTATACCCAAACTTAGCTGTTTTGTATTTGCTGTGATTTTTAAAAAGCCTCTCTTCTTACCCATCTGAGCAGAAACTAAAGCTCCAGAGCGGAGAGATAACAAGAGAGGAGAAGCAGCCGGCCTCCACCCAGTCCACCCCAAGCAGCAGCCCCCACTCGTCCCCTAAGCAGAAGCCCAGGTGAGCCCTTCCTGCGACCCCCACCCCCCAGCAGCTGTGGGCTAAAGCAAAGCTAGTGCCACGTCCAACGCTGGGAGGTCAGCCTGTGGCTTCCGAGCCAGGAGGGGGAGCTGACAGTCCCTAGTCTTGGCGTGGGACACTTCTAGAGGTGTAGGAAGAGGATGTGTTACCATTTCATTCTTTCTCTTCCAGAGGCTGGTTCACTTCTGGTTCTTCCACAGCCTTACCTGGCCCCAATCTTAGCACCATGGATTCTGGAAGCGGGGAAAAAGACAGAAGCTCGGCAGATAAATGGAGCCTCTTTGGACCAAGATCCCTCCAGAAGTCTGATTCAGGTAAGGCAGCCCCTTCACAAAAGAGAGCAGTGTGGCGGGCATTTTACCATGTACGTTGGTAGCTGCTTACTAATTTTGAAATCGCTTACTCTGTGGTTTACTTCTGTAGGAGGTTTTGCCATCCAGGCCTACAAAGGAGCCCAGAAGCCTTCTCCAATGGAACTGATTCGCACGCAGGCCACCCGAATGGCCGAGGATCCAGCAGTGTTCAAGCCACCCAAAATGGACACCCCAGTGATAGAAGGGAAGAAACAGCTGCCGCGGGCCCACAATCTAAAACCGCGGGACTTGAATGTTCTCACACCCACTGGCTTCTAGAGCTCTTTCTGTTCCAGGGACTCTGGATAGAGGTGTCTTGAGCCCAGCTCCCCTTTACCTTGGCTCTGACATAGGAAAAGTTTTGTTTTCTCTTTTTAAAAATCTCTCAAACTGAGGCTAGAGCTGGAGACATAATTGGTTTTTGAGAAACATTAGTGCAAAGCTTGTCCTTGTGTGGAAGAAGCCATTTTGTACTGCTTTAATTTAAAGTTAGACTAAACCTCAGCAGTGATGTATGGGGACCTCATTAACTATTTTTGTATCATTTACCCTACACAAGAACTTTGATCATTACTTACTAGGTAAATAATATTTGTGTTGTTCCAAAACCAAGGCTTCTTGATTCCTTTACCACTGTCCATGTGCGCCTGGACAAATCATGGCGTAGAGGCGTTCACTGACTAGTTTAGACAACTTTGGCCATCTTGGCTGTGCTGACACTGTGTGCTCCAGCCTTGTCAGTTATGGGGACCCAGGATCTGTTTGAGATCTGGGTATAGTTAAGAGCCAGCCTTGGCAGGGATCCTGTCTGTTTTCTGCTGAAACCGGAATCTCCTTGCTTTTTGGTAGACCTCATGGATCACTTTGTCCTGCAGCCAGTTCTTACTGTAGTACCTCTTGGGCCAGTGCTGTTGGAGGGATACTTCTCTTTTGTGTGTCACAGAACAAACACTAGCCTTACATATCCTTTGTTGCACTTTAAAGTGAGATTAATTTAACTCCCATTTGGTTGAAAACTTCCTAAGGGAGAAAATCCAGTCTACTGGTTTGGTATAGATAAATGGATGTTAAACTTTCTTAAAGGAGGCGGCAACTGCAGTTCGAGTATAGTCTTGCGGTTCATACGAAACTAATGTCACCCTGTTTTGAGTTTCTTGTTCAGGCCAGGGCCTGAAAAAGTTTTTCTTGGGAGGTGGAAGAATTAAAAAATTCTCTGTATGCAATCATTTTCCCCCCAAATGAGCCTCATACCTTTATAAACACGTACCTCACTGAGGAAAGGGACGAGGGGAACCACCTTTTCATTTCTCCTCACTGTGTACATGTTCAATCATTGTCTTGAACACTGTCTCAAATTCCTGCTGTCTTTTGCTTTAGACAGTATGGTGGCTACACAAGGAGCTGAGCTGACCTTCCCACAGAGATGCCCTGGAGTCTAAAATGATCAGAACAGTTAATTTATTTGTGTCTTCTGTTATGCTTGTATCTCTTGTTTTGACAATAAAAATCCTTACTACTTTCTCAAATGTGGATGGAACTTTTTTTGGTTCTGTTAAGGGTAGTTATTCCATTCTGCCTGCTCGCAGTCATGAAACCGAAGCGTGATAAACTTGGTATTTTGAAAAACCATTGCCTTTTTACTGTATGCTTTTAACATCAAATTTTTTGTAACACACTCAACCTTTTTGTTTCTACCCCCTTCATTACATTAGATCTTGACAGACTGGCCACAAAGTCAAATTCATAGGCAATATCACAGGTCCAATATAGGATGTTTATTTTCCATTAGGGAGAAACAAATATGTCTCTCTTTCGAAACAGGTTGTCAGTACCTTGAATGACATAACATTGATGTCTAGAATTTGTTCAGCACACGGATTCTTTTTTCACATCTTGAAATGTTAAACATATAGTGCATATAGTATTACCTGTTTCAAAAAAAGTATAGATAAATAATTTATTAAAAAATATATACACCTTATATATTTAAGACATATCTGAGAACAGGCTAGGATAGGATTATAAAAAAAAAAGATATTTACTAAACAAAGTTATTATAGCTTACAGATAAATAAGATAGGTTTGGTCCTGTAAGATTTTAAACTACTTTTTATACTTTTAGAACTTCCAAGTAGTTTGAGATGGAGTTCAGGAGGTATTTTTGGCGTTCAGTGCTTAGAAGGACCTCAGGGTCTGCTCCAGGCCTGTGGAGAGGCGTCTGTGTCGGGGTTCAGGTCTGCGGCATAGAAAAGCAGGAGCTTCAACAGGTGCACCTTGTCTTGGAGCTGCGGGACGAGCGGCTCCCCCAGCATCTGGACCAGGCGGCTGCGGAAGGCCTCGATCTGTTTCTCCACGTCCACCACTGTGATGTCATCTCCTTGCTGGGGCTTGGGCTTAATCCTTTTGATGATTAAGTCTTTTCGATCGATCACTGAACTCCGTAAGTGCTCTGCAAGAGGGAAAGAGTCAGCGCAACTGTTCTGAACTGCTTTTTATTCCTTTATGACTTGGGAAGATGTCCAATTTTGGTAGGTAGGGTCTAGGCAAAGACTTGTTGATGAGTTACGAGGATACAAGTCAAAGGGCATGTGAGTACCTGTGGTAACTCCATTTCCAGTCCATTGTTCTTGGTTCTCTCTGGACCTCAAGTTTTACGTATTAAAAAATGTATTTCAAAGTCATTTTTATTTTTTTCAGAGTAGTACATGCTTTAAGAAAATCAAATTCTACTCAAAGGCTTTTGTCCCCTGTGACTGTTCTCCCCCAGTAGCAGAGTGAAATAGAGCACATTTCCCTGCTTAAAACCCTCCAGATACTTGCCTTTGCGTTGAGGCCAAACTCCACATTGTTCTGTGGCCCAGCCTGCCTGCCAGCCTCCTCTAGTCCTGCTCTCCTTCTTACCACCCGGATCTTACCTCCAGTTCTTGAAACAAGCTCTTCCTGCATCATGGCATTTGCACTTGTTCTCTCTACCTGGACTGCTTTTCCCCTAGACCTTTGCATGCTTACCTCCTTCTCATCCTTTGGGACTCAGCTAAGAGGCCCTCCCTGACTAGGGTGAGCTGCTTCCCTCATTTCCCCAGTGTTCCTCTTCATCACAGCACCTGATTTATTTATTGGGTTGCACTCACCAAAACTGTAATTGTTTTTGTTGGCTTGTTCACTGTCAGGCACTGTCACTGCAGCTAGACCGTCAGTCCATGAGGGCTGGGCCCAAGGCTCTGCCTCTGATGTCACGTACTGGGAAAGGGGTGTACATCCTCATCTCTTCCATGTTCTTGCTGATCACCAGAGAATAACTAGACTACCCCAGTTGTGGGGCATTCCACAAAATAACTGCCCTGGACTCTTCAAAAATGTACATATTACGAGAGACAAGTAAAGGCTGGGAGCTGTGTTAGATGACAGGAGACTGAAGAGCATAACAACCAAGTACAATGTGTGATGTTTGACTGAATCCTGGCCCAAAGCAAAACTGAACACCTATAAAGGATATTATTGGCACATATTAGATAATATTCAATCAAGGATAAAAAGAGTGGGATGATGAATAGTTGTTATGTAGGGGAATATTCGTATTCTTAAGCTGAAGTATTTAAGCATGAAGGATTATGACAGTGCAACTTACTCTTAACTGGTTCAGCAAAAAAAAGAAAAAGAAAAAAGCATATAGATGGATCAATAGATAAACCAAATGTGGCAAAATGTTAACAGCTTATGAATCAAGGTAAAGGTTATATGGGTGTGTGTCGTACTATGCTTTAAACTTTTCTGTAAGTCCAAAAATAAAATACTGGGGGAAAGTACAAAGGTCTAAAGGTATCTCATCCCAAATCCATAACTCAGTCCCAACAAGGTTCTGGAAGTGTGTGGAATTGAGGGACAGGAGCTCAAGGTTACATATAAGGCAAATGAAGTGAGAAGAGCCCTGCAGCCCTTCTGACTCCCAGGTGTGCCAGAGGCCACAACAGTATCATTTTCTCTATCTCATTTATAAAATGGGGGTAATGGCACCTTCATTAACGGGGTTATTAGAAGGACTGAACTACAGTGTCCAGAAATTTGGGAAACATAGAATAAACTGAAAAGAAAGTACAATAAATACACTGTAGAGTATCCAAAAAGTCTGGAAACATAGGAGGTGAAGCTGCCTTGAGATGTCATTACAGGGCCCTTTCAACATTCAGTCAACAAACATTTACAGTGAGCACCTACTCTGTCTGGAACTGGGCTAGACTCCGGGGATGCAGTGGGATCAGAGCCTTGGGCCCAGCCCTCATGGACTGACGGTCTAGCTGCAGTGACAGTGCCTGACAGTGAACAAGCCAACAAAAACAATTACAGTTTTGGTGAGTGCAACCCAGTAAATAAATCAGGTGCTGTGATGAAGAGGAACACTGGGGAAATGAGGGAAGCAGCTCACCCTAGTCAGGGAGGGCCTCTTAGCTGAGTCCCAAAGGATGAGAAGGAGGTAAGCATGCAAAGGTCTAGGGGAAAAGCAGTCCAGGTAGAGAGAACAAGTGCAAATGCCATGATGCAGGAAGAGCTTGTTTCAAAAACTGGAGGTAAGATCCGGGTAGTAAGAAGGAGAGCAGGACTAGAGGAGACTGGCAGGCAGGCTGGGCCACAGAACAATGTGGAGTTTGGCCTCTGAAAGCAAAGGCAAGTATCTGGAGGGTTTTAAGCAGGGAAATGTGCTCTATTTCACTCTGCTACTGGGGGAGAACGGTCACAGGGGACAAAAGCCTTTGAGTAGAATTTGATTTTCTTAAACAAAGCATGTACTACTGAAAAAAATAAAAATGACTTTGAAAAGACAGAATTGGCTGAATAGAGTGGGATAGGGAACATGTGGGTTAGGAGCAAGAATTTGGAATTTATTAATACAGGAAATTCAAAGAAGCAAAGGTTGGCAGTGCACACCTAACCACCATCCAAGGGGAGGAAGTCTTGGCCAGTGGACTTGAACCATTCTGGTCCAGTTGGCAAGGCCTTGGATTTTATGCTTCAGTACAGGAGAGTTCTTACATTGGAGGTTCTTGTGATTATTGTGTGAGGTGATTTATGTAAAGGGTTTATTTGGCACAAGGCCTGGCTCAAGATATTCTGGCTAATAGTATTATTAGTTCCTGGATCAACACTAGGATCAGCTACTATTATTTTACCATCATCATCGTCACTACAGGAATTTCCAATCTAACAGTCACACTGAGCTCTTTATCTTCTCTGCAGATCCTCCATTTATCTCCACGTCAGCACTGGCAGAAGCCTGGGCGTCATCCTTCAGCCTCGGTCACCCACGCCCTGTCACACTGATCTTCAAAGTGCTTCTGATCCGTCACTGCCTTCCCCACTGCACCACCCACACCCTTGTCACCATTATCCCTCCCCTGACCTCTCTGGTCCTCGGCCAAACTATTTATCACACATCAGGCAGAGTGACCTTACTTAAAACCACTTTGATGGGTTCCCTTCACTCTGGAATCAAGGTGAAATCCCTTAACACGAACTCCCTAACAGGAGGGCCCTTCACGCCTGCTCCTGTCTAGTACCGTGGTCTCGTTTCGTGCTATTCCCCCCTTGCTCACTGTATCCTAGTCCTACCAGTTTACTCTATGTTCCTTGGACTCATTAAGCAACTTCTTGTCTCAAGGCCCTTGGACATGCTGTTTCTTCTTTCTGGGAAACTTTTCCCTCCCTATTCGCCTGGCTAACACTGGTACTTCATATCTCAGCCCAAGTATCACTTCTTCAGGGAGGCCTTCCTGGGTTCCTCCATAAACAGTTTAAGTCCTGTTTTGTGCACTTGTACTTCCCTTCACAGCATTTATTTTCATTGCAATTACATGTTACTTGTGTGGTGGTTTGTTTAGGGTCAATCTCTTTACTAGATAGTTAAGCTCTAGGAGGGCAGGGGCCATGTTGGTCTCATTCACTGAAGTTTTCCCAATGAGCCAGGCACAGAGGAGGCATTCAGTAAATATTTGTTGCCTGGATGAATGTATGAACTTAACTGATCTTGCCTGAGTCTGCTTTTCTCCCCTCTGTGGACAGGGTCCCTTGCAGGAAGGCTGTATGTGAGACTCTCCTTGGAGTGAACAGGTGTCTGACTTCCACGTCGCCCTAAGTGGTCCAGCAGAGCGGAATTCAGGAAAAGCATGCATTTCATTCATTTAAATACTATATGTTTAAATTCCTAGAATTCATAGTTTCAAAATATGAGGTTCTAATTATTCATAAGCATCAGGAAAACTCATGGCATTATGGCAATTCATAATTTTGCCGAGGCTCAGACTTGAGTCGCATGGTTCTGGAACTGGGGTGTGGGGGATTGATTCTCTCAGCCAGAGAATGTGAGCTCAGCCGACAGCCCAGCATCCACCTCTCAGTGGGGCTACTCTGCCCTCTACAGAAACATTTACAAGATGTGGGGCTTCAAGATATACTTCTCCCCAGGGTCAAGGGTAGATACAAAAGTATTTTAACCACGTATAGAGTTTAGAAAGTGCGGGGTCGGAAATTCCTTAGAATCTCACCTTCTAATCTCACCCAGTGATTTCATAGAAAATTAATTCCTTCCAGTGTGCTTTCACCGTATACAGACTTTGGCAACAGACCTGGCTCTGCATTTACTTTCCTCTCAGCCTTTGTTTTCCCATCTGTGAAAGGCGGATGGTACTCACCTTCACAGGGTTACCGGGTTAGATAAGCCAGTGCATGCTCATTTACCTATGCTCCCTTCCTCTCTTCCTCCATGCTAAGAGGTTCCCATAAACATAGGGCGAGCTTAGGCTCCCCAACCTCTTCCCTTCTTCCCCCACCCTTGGAGCTGGACAACTCCGGCCGACCTTAGGCTCCCCAACCTCTTCCCTTCTTCCCCCACCCTTGGAGCTGGACAACTCCGGCCGACCTCAAAATGCACTCAACAATGTCCTCAGCCCACTTGAAGAGGACAGAGATGACTAAGGAGCCCTCACAGTAAAATGCCTACTGACAAGGACACTGACCATTTCAGGGAACCATTCAGCTGTGTTCTTTGTAGTTCTTTGTAGGACTGTGTTTTCAAACTACTGGTTCTAAATATTTTTTTCTCCTTCTTAACTCCTGGTCTCCAAAGAAGCTGAAAAGGACGTTAAGGATAAAATAGCATTGGAACACACCCTGTTTATTCTTGGTCAATATACAGTGGTCTGAGGCCTTCCTCTCCTTTATTCAAGGCAGAAGAATATTCTGTAATAAAAGTAGATCCCATGTCCATCTTAAATTACTATTGCCCATGACCCAGGTGTATTCCCTGGGATGCAAAACAGAAATGAACAAGAAGTGTTAAAGGTGAAATTGAAGCGAAACTGAGCTGCTTTAATATTAAACTTTCAGCTAGATCTCCAAAAGAAACGATTACATAAACCTCCATGAGGCATGGAATTTGCCTTTGGGGCTTTGTTCTGAGAAGGACACATACCTTTCTCTGAGCATGTTAAAAAATGCACAAACCACACAATTACATGTCGTGACCTTGACAATGCTCTCTCTTATGTTTTAGTTACAGGCACCTGAAACAGAGAAGACCCTTGTAGCCTACTCCTGGCCAGATGACAGGCAGCTAACACTGACTGAGCGCTTTCTACTTTTATCTCATGCCCATTAGCAATCAGTCTTGGCAAGTTATGTATTACCATCCCCGATCTATAGAAGGAAGAAACTGAGGTCTAGAGACATAAAGTTAGCTGCCCAATGCAGAGTAGGTGATGGAGTTGGGATTTAAACCCAGACCTTCTGTCTTAAATCCAGTGCTTTTTAAAATGTTTCTGTAACAGCTTCCTCAATTCCAGGCCCAAGAGGGTGTAAGGACCATCTTAACTTCCCAAGTGCCATTACTGAGCTAAAATCAACCTCAATATGATCATGGCAGGTAAATTATGTATGTGTGTGTGTGTGTGTGTGTGTGTGTGTGTGTGTGTGTGTTTATGCATTTTCCCCCCTTACTGATGGAGAATAAGTTGGACATTGTGCCCCTCAATACTTCAGAATGGATTTCCTAAGGCCAAGGATATTTACTTTCATAAGCCAGGATAATTATCAAAAAATATGAAACTTAATATTAACACAATACTATTATATAATCTACTTAAAATTTACCAATTGTCCCAATAATGCACATTATAACTTCTTTTTTCCTGGTTCAGGATCCCATCCAGGATCATGTTTTACGTTTAATAGTCATGTGCTTTCGTTTGTTTTTAATCTGGAACAGTTCTTCAGTCTTTCTTTGTTTTTAAGACATTGTGACTTTTGAAAGTACAGGCCAGCTACTTTGTAAAAGTCCTTCAATCTGGGTTTGTCTGATGCTTCCTTCTGATTAGATTCAGGTCATGAATTTTTGGCAAGAACACTACATAAGTGATGAGGTGTCCTTCTCAGGGTATCACATCAAGAGGCATGTCAGTTTTCTCCCCTGAAAACTTACTATCTTTCCTTATGTAATTAATAATTACATTAGTTTCCCCAGGGACCACATTAATCCTTGGCTAATCAAATCATTCTTATTTGAAGCAGCTATTCCATCATTATCCTTGTCAATATTTGCCCCCTGAGTGTTAATTAGTCTAACTCTTCCAGATCCTCACAGATCACTGGCTTTGCCTGTGACTAGAGCAGAGCCACTTTCACAGACTTAAGAGTGTCTTACAACTTTTGCAAGATGTACATTTTTACTTTGCCACTGATTTGCTCTGTATTTGCACCATATTGACGGATATTTACAATGTCCGAGTCAGTGAGCAATCAACCCAACAAAGACGCTGCAGTGATAGGCCAGGGAAAGATGCCAGGGCCAAATCCGGTCATTACTAAGTCCTTCTCATGTTAGAATGAATTTTGTTTACCTGCACAGCCTAATAATTGTGAGGACCACTGTAGTATCTGCCATAACAAAAATACTATGTGAATTCTTCTGTTTCACAGCAGCGATTCCGGCTATGTCCTTCCTTGTTCCTCACAGTTACACCAAGGAACAATGGTTTACTGAAGCTAACAAATTAGAGTCCCTTATGTAACTTTAATTCATAATAATGTCCACTGTGAGACTCCCACACCATCTGGTTTGTGATCAAATGCTCCTTACCTCTTAAAACATGTTGGTAACTGGATAACAGAAACTGTAGATGCTCAACCAGTTCATCCCATGTCTGCCACTGGGTTTTATCCGACTGCAGAGATAGTAAAAGCAATTGGTAATAAATGCCTTCCTCAGTTAGAGGTTTTGTACAGTTTTCAAGTCACTTTTACATAATGTAAAATAGTGTAAAACACTTTTACATAATTTACTTAATCAAGGATTAAGGAAAAGGTTTTCTAGGCCTGGGACTGAAATAGGGAAAAATGTACCTGACACTTGAGCAGTGATGTGGAATTGTTCAGAAAATAGAGGGCCTGGGCCAAAGACAACGGCAGGCGGGTGGGTGTCTCACAGCTGTGGAGGAATATGATTTCCAGCACTTTGCAGCGCAGAAGGTGGCTCTCCATGGTAGTAAAGAACATCTCTCTGTATGGAGAAGAGAGAGAAAGAGTTCACCATCACAATTATTGTTTCACGGAACATATACCACAATTCTCCCTGAACGCTCTAACCTTTGCCCTAATCCAGAGAAGGCTAAGAAGGAATAGAATGAAGGCCTACAAAATCACAAAGCTTGTGGACAGGGCAGAAATGGATTTGTTCATGAATTAACAACTGTCAGAAGGAGGGAAAGTCTTTGATATTTGAAAAAGACTAGTTTAGGACACGTTAAGAAGAATTATATCATACTGTAACCAAGAGAATTAATCATGAGATTACATATTTCTGAATGGCCATAAGGTGCCAGGTACTGTTTGGCAGAAACAAGGAAAAATAAGAGAAATAAAAGAGGATATTGCTCTCAAAAAGCTGATAGTTGAACAGGGGCAAGAAGTATGAAATAGGAACCTACATAAAGCACAGGGCAAGTATACACATATGCGAGGTGCCTGTGGCGCTCTACAGACACAGAGAAGAGAGCACATTTGGTCAGAGGGCCGGAAGCAGCCTTCGTATGGAGGAGGTGGCACTGCTGACGGTGGTCTAGGAGTAAAGAAGGCCTGAGGCAGGAGGCATTTCAGTGCAGGGATAAACATGGGTAAAAACAAAGAAGTAAAAGTCATAGCTGGGGCACTGCAGTCTTCTTAAATTTCAAGTCTAGGACTTAAGAGTCCCAGAGGGACTCTGGCCCTTGACTTCGTCACTCTGTGCAGGGCAGTGCTTGGTCAGCGCGGGTGGGGTGGAGCACATTCAGAGGCTTCTGAGCTGGAGAGCTGTAAAATGGGGGCTGTGCTTCAGAAAGGTGAATCAAACTCATTGTTCTAAAAGCAATGTCAGCTTCCAAAAAAAAAAAAGTTATGAATCTCAGATGCACAGGGTGAATCTCTGAACTGCCTGAAGGTTTTTGCCTGAAGGTTTGTTTGGTGGTTCTTGCCAGGTCTGCTTGTCATAGCAGTTCTGAGGAATAGACGGCTCATGAGCAGATAAGGAGATGGCAGCAACAGAGCTAGCTCCAGATCTCAGAGTTCTTTCTTCTACAACTGCCCCTTTGCAGTTTTGCAACATCTGGAAAAATAGGGTGCTCTTTGTGCCACTGTCACTTATAAAAATGATAAATAACAAAGTATCTATTCATTTTTATTTTCTTTTTTCCCCTTTCCCTTTGCTGTTGCACTAGGCACAGGTATTATTTGTGTAAAAGCAAGGGTAAAAAAGCAGAATAAATACTTTAAAACCTTTGCTTCTTACCATTCAAAAGTTTAAAAAAGTCTGTAATATTTGTGAAAATCCATTTTATCTCTCTCTTTTAAAAAAAATAAATATATATATATTTATTTATTTATGGTTGTGTTGGGTCTTCGTTGCTGCGCGTGAGCTTTCTCTAGTTGCGGCGAGCGTAGGCTACTTTTCTTTGCGGTGCGCGGGCTTTTCCTCATGGTGGCTTCTCTTGATGCAGAGCACGGGCTCTAGGCACGTGGGTTTCAGTAGTTGTAGCACGTGGGCTTCAGTAGTTGTGGCATGCAGGCTCAGTAGTTGTGGATCACAGGCTCTAGAGCGCAGCCTCAGTAGTTGTGGCACACGGGCTTAGTTGCTCTGCGGCATGTGGGATCTTCCCAGACCGGAGCTCGAACCCATGTCCCCTGCATTGGCAGGTGGATTCTTAACCACTGCGCCACCAGGGAAGCCCCATTTTATCTCTTTAATGTGTGTGTTTTTTTAAAGTACAATTCTATACCTCCTCTGACAAATTTTCTTTTTTAATACAGAGGACTCCAAATGATTACATTTATAAGATATTCCCCCAATTCTTTTACAGTTTAATTTCTACTCTGTATTTGGCCTATTACTTTCACAAGACAGTTTTCCTATTTAATAACTTTTTATTTCAAACTGTATTTTCTCTTCCAATTTTTATTCCAGGGCCTGCATTTGTCCTGGTTTTATAACCCAAGATGGCAAACCCAGAAATATCCAAGGGACAAGAAAGTAATTTTAATGTATTGGACATAGTAGGAAATGGAGGTACAATTATCTATAGCAATTCAAATTCAAAATTTAAAAACAAGATACAGAGGAAGGCTAACATCCAGATCCAGCCTTAACAAGTATAGCTGGTATTGAATTTACTCTCCTATTATCAATAATTATAAACCTGTACAAAATATACGAAATAACTATTTTCAGGCATTGGACAAGCTACTACCAATGACTATTATTCTTGAGAGAAGGGAAACAAAGGTGGTGAACCCCACGCTTACCCCAGATTTCTTTCTAACTAAGGCAGAGGAAAGCGTGGGTCCCAAACAGAAAGCAGTGGGCTTGTTGGGCAGAGCAAACGAGACTGGAGTTCAGTAGAGCTGAGGTGGCTGGAATTTGTGTCAGAGAAGAGGGAGCTCAAGAAATATGTGTAAGGGGCCCCCTTGGCACAGGGACAGGGATAAGATCCAAAAGCCTGGGAGAGAACAGCTAGTGAGGAGCTATGAGCTGACTGGGGATTCAGGAGAGTGCCCAGTGCTGAAAGACATGGGGTTTCAATGAGCTAGAGGAGAGATCTCATTGAACATGTTGGGCATTCAGGTGCAACCCCAGAAAGACTAAGCTACAAGACTAGTATCTTAAGAAGGGTTGGGGCTTCCCTGGTGGCGCAGTGGTTGAGAGTCCGCCTGCCGATGCAGGGGACACGGGTTCGTGCCCCGGTCCGGGAGGATCCCACATGCCGCGGAGCGGCTGGGCCCATGAGCCATGGCCGTTGAGCCTGCGCGTCCGGAGCCTGTGCTCCACAACGGGAGAGGCCACAACAGTGAGAGGCCCGCATACCATAAAAAAAAAAAAAAAAAAAAAAGAAGGGTTGATTTAGAACACCCTTACAAATCCTAGAAACAAGCCTTAAAAGGAGAAAGCTAATCTGCCAGTAAATCACTGTCTGCAAGAATGAAACTCAATACTCTTTAAAGGAAGTCAGCAAATTTCAGACTCTCAACAATGTGGCACTCATAATGTTCAGCACACAATAACAAATTATTAGACAGGGGAAAAAGCAGGAAAATGTGATTCATAACCAGGAGTAAAATGTCCATAGAAACAGGCTAAGAGTTGATACAGATGTTGGAATTAGTAGACAAGGACTTTAGAACAGCTATTATAAATATGTTCAAAATTAACCAACCAACCATCCAACCAGCCGACCAACTAACCAAGATGTATATAATCAGTGATTAGATGGGGACACTTAGCAAAGAGAAATGGACACTATAACAATGAACCAAATGGAGACTCTAGAACTGAAAAACACAATACCTGAAAAAAAAAATCACTGGATAGGCTTAACAACAATTGGGCACCACAAAAGAGAAGATCAGGGAGCATGAAGACTATCCAAAGTGAAAAAGAGAAAAAAAAAAGACAAGACAAAACAAAATAAAACAAAACAACAACAGTAGAAAACACCAGATCCTCAGTGTTCTGTGGAACAGTGTCATACAGCTTAATGTATATGTACTTGAATTTCCAGAAGATGAAAGTTTGGGGCAAAAATAATGGCCAAGATATTTCAAAAATTGATCAAAAATATCAACTCACAGATTCCAGAATCTCAATAAACCCCAAGCAGGATAAACATAAAGGAAACCACACCTAGTTATAATAATCAAATTGCTGAAAACAAAAAAAAGCAGCCAGAGAAAAAAGACACATGGCATATAACGGAACAAAAGTAAGAAATTCTAATGACTTCTCATCAGCAAGCCAGAAGAAAATGGAACATCTTTAAAATAAATTAAAAATACCTATCAATCTAGAACTCATATCAAGTAAAAACACCATTCATATATGAAGGTAAAGTAAAAACATTTCCAGATAAACAAAAGCTGAGAGAATTCATTACGGTAGACCTGCACTACAAAAAATGTTAAAAGAAGATAAGTTCTTTAGGTGGAAAAGAAATGATACCAAATGGAACTTGGATCTTCAACAAAGAAAGAAGAACACCCAAAATGGTAGTTATGTGGATCTGATGTGTGTTTTATTTCAGCACCACTAAGCAATTAACTCAATTCTGACACTATTTACCATAGTGTCAGATCCCACAGGTTAAGGGCTCAATCCTACAAGACTGCCCTCCCACTCTCTCTTCAGATGCCAATTGGAAAGTCCAGGTTGTTGACCTGTGTGCTTCTGAACCACTTAGCTATAGATCGAAGGTTCCCAGAAACCCATCTTAGGTTTGATTAATTTGTTACAGTGGCTCACGGAACTCAGAGAAACACTTTACTTACTAGATTACCAGTTTATTATAAAAGGATATAACTCAAGAACAGCCAAATGGGAGAGATGCATAAGGTATGGGGAAAGGGTGAGGCCCTTCCATGCTCTCTGGGTACATCACTCTACAGGCATCTCCACCTGTTTACCAACCTGGAAGCTCTCTGAACCCAGTCCTTTTGGGTTTTCAAGGAAGCTGCATTAGATAGGCACGACTGATTAAATCATTGGTCATTGGTAATTGAACTCAAACTCCAGCCCCTGCCCCTTCCCAGGAGGGGGCGGTGGGGTGGGGGGAGGGCTGGGAGTGGAGGGTTGGAGTCCCAACCCTCTAATTACATGGTTCCCCTGGCAACCAGCTCCTAACCTTAGGTCACCAAATGCTTTCTGAAAGACCCCTCACTAACATAACAAAGATAACTTGATCACCCTTATCACTTAAAAAACTCCAAAAGAGCTCTGTGCCAGGAACAGGATGAAGATCAAATATATATATTTCTTATTATAGGTCATAATATCACAGTTAGGTAGTATAAAGACTTTCCCCCCCATATCTCTGAATTTCTTTTAAAAACAAGTAAATGTTTAAAGCAAAAATATGATCCCATCCTGGAGTAAAATGTATGACAACAATAGCACAGAGGATGGGAGTGGGGTAAATGGAAATACATAGTTATAAGGTTCTTACATTACATGTTATGATATAATATTAACTCAAGGCAAACTCTAGTAAGTTAAGAATGCATATTGTAATTCCAAGAGCAACCATTAAAAAAAGTAAAACATTTGCTGAAAAAGCATGTGATAAAATTCAATACCCGCTCATGATAAAAACTGAGAAAACTAGGAATAGAAGGGAACTTCTTCAACTTATTAATGAACATCTACAAAAAAACCTATAGCTGGCATCATAATTAATGGTGAGCTCATATTTTAATTAATCAATAATTAATGAACTGAATGCCTTCCCCTAGATCATGAACAAAGGTGTCTGCTTTCATCACTCTATTCAACATAGTACTGAAAGTTCTAGCCAGTGCAGTAAGGCAATAAAAGGCACACTGATGGGAAAAAAAAAGAAATAAAACTTTCCCTATTTGCAGATGACATGATGGTCTACACAGACAATCCTAAGGAATCTTTGGCACAAAAGCATTTTCCATAAAAGAAAAAGCTGATAAATTGGACTTCATTAAAATTTAAAACTTGTTTTTTGAAAGACCTTGTTAAAGAGGATGAAAAGACAAACTACAGAATGGGAGAAAATATTTGCAAACTACAGATCTGAAAAAGGATTGTATCTAGAATATATAAAGACTCTTAAAAGTCAACAGTAGGAGAGCAGAGTCAAGATGGAGATGTGGGAAGATGTGGAGTTAGCGTCTCCCTGCAACTAGGGCGCCTGCCGGCCGCTGGTGGGGGACTCTGATGCCCAAGGAGATGGGAGGAACCCCAAAGTGAACCGGTAGGATGTAGGGGGACTGATGGGGGAGGAGAAGTGGAGGCCAGACAGGATTGGCACCCCTGAGGCCAGGGAGATCAGGAGAGGCAGGTGGGAGGGACTCTCCAGGAAGAGCGGGAGAGGAGGGAGGGCGATGGCCTGGGGTGGCCAGGGAGCCTGCTGAGCTCCCAGGCCGGTACCCCACCTCCAAAACCCCATCCAGGCTGCGTGGGTCCTGGGGGCATAGGAGGGAGGCAGGGAGATCAGGAGAGGCAGTTGGGAGGAGCCATCCGGGAGGAGTGGGGGAACAGCGGAGGGCGATTGCCCCTCTCACTTGGGTACGGGGAGCCTGCTGAGCTCCCAGGCCTGTCCCCTGCCCTCCAAAGCCCCCTCCAGGCTGTGTAGGTCCTTGAGGGCATAGGAGGGAGGCGGGAAGATCAGGAGAGGCAGGGGGGAGGGGCCCTCCCAGACTGGAGGAGCAGGAGAGGAGAGGAGGGCGTTTGTCCCACCCACTCGAGCCCAGGAAGCCTGCTGGGCTCCCAGGTGAAGTCCCCTGCCCACTCAGACCAGGGGTGGGGGGCACGCCTGGGCCCCTTCTGTTCCTTGAGACTAAGCCCCATCCCCCACAGCCCCCAGGGCCTGTTCCAGCCCTGTGGGTCCTGAGCATTGGCCCCACCCACCACCCAAACCTCACCCTTGCTTAGGCCCTGCCCTCTGCAGCCAAAGCCTCCTCCCCCACCCTCCTTTTTTTCCCTCCTCTTTTTTACTACTGTGGTACTGTTGTACCTTCCGGTTGTTGATTCATCTATATTTTTATTTTTATATTCTTCCTAACATAGCTGTTAGTTTCCTAGTCTAATTTTATTTTTTACTTTGTTATTGTATTTTATTTTTTTGCCAACCCAGGCAGCTTGTGGGATCTTGGTTCATGAGCCTGCCAGGGTAAGGACAAAGCTCCTGCGGTGGGAGTTCTGAGTCCGAACCACTGGACTAACAGAGAACCTCAGACCCCAGGGAATTTTCATTGGAATGAGGTCTCACGGAGTTCCTCGTCTTAGCACCAAGACCCAGCTCTACCCAGTAGCCTACAAACCCCAGTGTTGGAAGCCTCAGGCCAAACAACCAGTAAGACAAGAACACAGCCCACTCATTAAAAAAAAAAAAAAAGAGACGGCAAAATAATATGTCACAGATGAAGGAGCAAGGTAAAAACCTACAAGACCAAAAATATGAAGAGGAAATAGGCAATCTAGCTGAAAAAGAATTCAGAGTAATGATAGTAATGATGATTCAGAATCTCGGAAATAGAATGGAGGCACAGACTGAGAAAATACAAGAAATGTTTAACAAAGATCTAGAAGAAATAAAGAACAAACAGAGATGAACAACACAATAACCGAAATAAAAAATACAGTAGAAGGACTCAGTAACAGAAAAACTGAGGCGGAAGAACGAGTAAGTGAGCTGGAAGACAAAATGGTGGAAATAACTGTCGAGGAGCAGAATAAAGAAAAAAGAATGAAAAGAATTGAAGACAATCTCGGAGATCTCTGGGACAACACTAAACACACCAATATTCGAATTATAGGGGTCCCAGAAGAAGAAGAGAAAAAGAAAGAGTCTGAGAAAATATTTGAAGAGATTATAGTGGAAAACTTCCCTAACATGGGAAAGAGTCACTTAAGTCCAGGAAGCAAAGAGAGTCCCATACAGGATAAACCCTAGGAAAAACACACCAAGACACATATTATTCAAACTAACAAAAATTAAATTCAAAGAAAAATATTAAAAGCAGCAAGGGAAAAACAAAAAATAACATATAAAGGAATCCCCATAAGCTTATCAGCTGATTTTTCAGCAGAAACTTTGCAGGCCAGAAGGGAGTGGCAGGATATACTTAAAGTGATGAAAGAGAAAAACCTACAACCAAGATTACTCTACCCAGCAAGGATCTCACTCAGATTCAATGGAGAAGTCAAAAGCTTTTCAGACAAGCAAAAGCTAAGAGAAATCAGCACCACCAAACCAGCTTTACAACAAACGCTAAAGAAATTTCTCTAAGCGGGAAACACAAGAGAAGAAAAAGACCCACAGAAACAAACCCAAAACAATTAAGAAAATAGTAATAGGAACACACATATCGATAATAACCTTGATTATTAAATGGATTAAATGCCCCAACCAAAAGACACAGACTGGCTGAATGGATACAAAAACAAGACCCATATATATGCTGTCTACAAGAGACCCACTTCACATCTAGGGACATATACAGACTGAAAGTGAAGGGATGGAAAAAGATATTCCATGCATATGGAAATCAAAAGAAAGCTGGAGTAGCAATATTGTATCAGATAAAATAGACTTTAAAAATAAAGACTGTTACAAGAGATAAGGAAGGACACTACATAATGATCAAAGGATCAATCCAAGAAGAAGATATAACAATTATAAATATATATGCACCCAGCATAGGAGTACCTCAATACATAAGGCAAATGCTAACAACCATGAAAGGAGAAATCGACAGTAACACAATAATAGTAGGGGACTTTAACACCCTACTTACACCAATGGACAGATCATCCAAACAGAAAATAAATAAGGAAACACAAACTTTAAATGACACAAAAGACCAGATAGATCTAGCTGATATTTATAGAACATTCCACCCAAAGGTGGCAGAATACACCTTCTTCTCAAGTGCACATGGAACATTCTTCAGGACAGATCACATCTTGGGTCACAAATCAAGCCTCGGAAAATTTTTAAAAATTGAAATCATATCAAGCATCTTTTCTGACCACATGCTAGGAGATTGGAAATCAATCACAGGAAAAAAACTGTAAAAAACACAAATACATGGAGGCTAAACAGTGCACTACTAAATAACCAAGGGATCACTGAAGAAATCAAAGAAGAAATTAAAAAAATACATAGGAACAAATGACAGTGAAAACACGACAACCCAAAACCTATGGGACGCAGCAAAAGCAGTTCTAAGAGGGAAGTTTATAGCAATACAATCTCACTTCAAGAAACAAGAAAAATCTCAAATAAAAAATCTAACTCTACACTTAAAACAGCTAGAGAAAGAAGAACAAAGAAAACCCAAAGTCAGTAGAAGGAAAGAAATCATAAAGACAAGAGCAGAAATGAAATAGAAATGAAGAAAACAATAGCAAAGCTCAATAAAACTAAAAGCTGGTTCTTTGAGAAAAACAAAGTTGATAAACCCTTAGTCAGGCTCATCAAGGAAAAAAGGGAGAGGACACAAATCAATAAAATTGGAAATGAAAAAGGAGAAATCACAACTGACACTGTAGAAATACAAAGGATTATAAGAGACTACTACAAACAACTATATGCCAATAAAATGGACAACCATGAGGAAATGGACAAATTCTTGGAAGGGTACAATTTTCCAAGACTGAACCAGGAAGAACTAGAAAATATAAACAGACCTATCAGGGGCTTCCCTTGTGGCGCAGTGGTTGAGAGTCCACCTGCCGATGCAGGGGATACGGGTTTGTGCCCCGGTCCGGGAAGATCCCACGTGCCGCTGAGCGGCTGGGCCCGTGAGCCATGGCCGCTGAGCCTCCGCGTCCGGAGCCTGTGCTCCTCAACGGGAGAGGCCACAGCAGTAAGAGGTCCGCGTACCGCAAACAACAACAACAACAACAACAACAACAACAAAAACAAAAAAAGCCAGACCTATCACAAGTAATGAAATTGAAACTGTAATTAAAAATATTCCAACAAACAAAAGTCCAGAACCAGATGGCTTCACAGGTGAATTCTATCAAACATTTAGAGAAGAGCTAACACCAATCCTTCTCAAACTCTTCCAAAAAAAATCCTGAACAAAATATTAGTAAACAGAATCCAACAGCACATTGAAAGGATCACACACCATGATCAAGTGGGATTTATCCCAGGGATGCAAGGATTCTTCAATATATGCAAATCAATCAATATGATACACCACATTAACAAATTAAGGAATAAAAACCATATGATCATCTCAATAGATGCAGAAAAAGCTTTTGAAAAAATTCAGCACCCATTTATGATAAAAACTCTCTAGAAAATGGGCATAGAGGGAAACTACCTCAACATAATAAAGGCCATATATGACAAACCCACAGCAAGCATCATACTCAATGGGGAAAAACTGAAAGCATTTCCACTAAGATCAGGAACAAGACAAGGATGTCCACTCTCACCACTCTTATTCAACATAGTTTTGGAAGTCCTAGCCACAGCAATCAGAGAAGAAAAAGAAGCAAAAGGAATACAAATTGGAAAAGAAGTAAAACTGTCACTGTTTGCAGATGACATGATACTATACATAGAAAATCCTAAAGATGCCACCAGAAAATTACTAGAACTAATCAATGAATTTGGTAAGGTTGCAGGATACAAAATTAATGCACAGAAATCTCTGGCATTCCAATACACCAGCAACAAAAAATCAGAAACAGAAACTAAGGAAACACTTCCATTTACCATTGCAACAAAAAGAATAAAATACCTAGGAATAAGCCTAAGGAGGTGAAAGACTTGCACTCAGAAAACTATAAAACACTGACGAAAGAAATCAAAGATGACATAAACAGATGGAGGAATATACCATGTTCTTGGATTGGAAGAATCAATATTGTGAAAATGACTATACTACCTAAGGCAATCTACAGATTCAATGCAATCCCTATCAAACTACCAATGGCATTCTTCACAGAATTAGAACAAAAAATCTTACAATTCGTATGGAAACACAAAAGACTCTGAATAGCCAAGGAATCTTGAGAAAGAAAGATGGAGTTGGAGGAATCAGGCTCCCCGACTTCAAACTATACTACAAAGCTACAGTAATCAAGACAGTATGGTACTGGCACAAAAACAGAAATACAGATCTATGGTACAGGATAGAATGCCCAGAGATAAACCCACGCACATATGGGCACTTAATTACGACAAAGGAGGCAAGAACATACAATGGAGAAAAGACATCCTCTCCAATAAGTGATGCTGGGAAAACTGGACAGCTATGTGTAAAAGAATGAAATTAGAATACTACCTAACACCATACACAAAAATAAACTCCATATGGATTAAACGGTTAAACATAAGGCCAGACACTATAAAACTCTTAGAGGAAAACATAGGAAAAAACACTCTTTGACATAAACCACAGCAAGATCTTTTTTGACGCATATCTTAGAGTAACAGAAATAAAAACAAAAATAAACAAATGGGACTTAAACTTAAGAGCTTTTGCACAGCAAAGGAAACCATAACCAAGACAAAAAGACAACCCTCAGAATGGGAGAAAATAATATTTGAAAATGAAATAACAAAGGATTAATCTCCAAAATATACAAACAGCTCATGGAGCTCAATATGAAAAAAATCAAACAATACAGTTAAAAAATGGATGGAAGACCTAAACAGACATTTCATACAGATGGCCAAGAGGCACATGAAAAGATGCTCAACATCACTAATTATTAGAGAAATGTAAATCAAAACTACAATGAGGTATCACCTCACGCTGGTCAGAATGGCCATTTTCAAAAAATCTAGAAACAATAAATGCTGGAAAGGGTGTGGTGAAAAGGGAATCCTCCTGCACTGTTGGTGGGAATGTAAATTGATACAACCACTATGGAAAACAGTATGCAGGTTCCTTAAAAAACTAAAAAGAGAACTACCATATATGACCCAGCAATCCCACTACTGGGCATATACCCTGAGAAAACCATAATTCAAAAAGGGACATGTACCAATGTTCACTGCAGCACTATTTACAATAGCCAGGACATGGAACCAACCTAAATGTCCATTGACAGATGAATGGGTAAGGAAGATGTGGCACATATGCACAACGGAATATTACTCAGCCATAAAAAGAAACAAAATGGAGTTATCTGTAGTGAGGTGGATGGGCCTAGAGTCTCTCATACAGAGTGAAGTAAGTCAGAAAGAGAAAAACAGATACCATATGCTAACACATATATATGGAATCTAAAAAAAAAAAAGGTACTGATGAACCTAGTTGTAGGGCAGGAATAAAGAGATAGACATAGAAAATGGACTTGAGGACATGGGGTGGGAGGGCGAAGTGAGAGTAGCATTGACATACATACATTACCAAATGTAAAATAGTTGGCTGGTGGGAAGCAGCAGCATAGTACAGGGAGATCGTCTTGGTGCTTTACGATGACCTAGAGGGGGGATGGGAGGGAGGCTCAAGAGGGAAGGGATATGGGGACATGTGTATGCATATGGCTATTCGCTTCATTGTGCAACAGAAACTAACACAGTATTGTGAAGTAATTATATTCCAATAAAGATCTATTAAAAAAAAACAAACTCAGTAAAAAAGCAAGCAATCTATTTAGAACATGAGAAAAAAATATTTTAGTGACGATGTTATACAGATGGTATTAAGCACATGAAAAGATGTTCAACTTCATTAGCCATCAGAGAAATGAAGATGAAAATCACAATGAGAATCCACCACACACCTATCAGAATGGCTAAAATAAAAAACAGTAACAACACCAAATGCTGGCCAGGATGCAGAGAAACTGGATCACTCATATACTGCTGGGGGGAATGTAAAACCGTACAGCCACTCAAGGAAACAGTTTGGCAGTTTCTTAAAAAAATTAAATAAGTAACTACTATATAATACAAAAATTGCTCTCCTTGGCATTTATTCCATAGAAATGAAGACTTACATTTATTCAAAAATTTGTACATGAATGTTTATACAAGTTTTATTCATAATAGCCCCAAACTGGAAACAAGACAAATATCCTTCAGGGGGTAAATGGTTAAAAAAACAAAATCAAAGGTACACCCACACTATGGAATACTATTCAGCAATAAAAAATAATCAACTATTGATAGATACAACAACCTGAATGAATCTCCAGAGATTTATGCTAAGTGAAAAAGCCAATCCCCAAAGCTTACATACTGTATGATTCCACTTACACAGTATCTTGAAATGACAAAACTATAAAAATGAAAAATAGACTAGTAGTTGCCAAGGGTTAAGAAGGGGTGGCGGTGGGAGGGTATAGTTATAAAAGGGCAAAATGAATAATCCTTATGACTATGGAAATGTGCTCTATCTTGGCTTCTATCATTCTTTGTTTTTATTTTTAAAAATTGAAAAAATTTTTATTTTATTTATTTTTATTTATTTATTTATTTTTGCAGTACGCGGGCCTCTCACTGTTGTGGCCTCCCCCATTGCGGAGCACAGGCTCAGCGGCCATGGCTCACTGGCCTAGCCGCTCTGCGGCATGTAGGATCTTCCTGGACCGGGGCATGCATCAGCAGGCGGACTCTCAACCACTGCGCCACCAGGGAAGCCCCTTATTTTATTTATTTTTATTTTTGGCTGCATTGGGTTGCTGCACATGGGCTTTCTCTATTTGCTGTGAGTGGGGGTTACTCTTTGTTGCAGTGCGCGGGCTTCTTATTGCGGTGGCCTCTCTCATTGCGGAGCACGGGCTCTAGGCACGCAGGCCTCAGCAGTTGCGGCACGTGGGCTCAGTAGTTGTGGCTCACGGACTCTAGAGTGCAGGCTCAGTAGTTGAGGCTCACGGGCTTAGTTTCCTTGCAGCATGTGGGATCTTCCCAGACCGGGGCTCAAACCTGTGTCCCCTGCATTGGCAGGTGGATTCTTAACCACTGCGCCACCAGGGACGTCCATTCTTGATATCCTGGTTGTGATACATGCACTAAAGTTTTGCAATATGTTATCATTGGGCAAAATTGTGTAAAGAGTACATGTGATCTCTCTGTATTATTCCTTACAACTGCATAAGAATCTACAACTATGTCAAAATAAATTTTTCATTTAAAAAAGTTAAAAAGCCATAGGAAAGATAAAATGGAATAATAGAAAATAATTAATCCAAAAGAAGGCAGAAAAGGAGGTAAAAATGAACAAAGAACAAAAGGGACAAACAGGAAACAAACAGTAAGATGACAGATGTAAAACCAATAATTAAATTAAATGTAAATGGAATAAATAACTCCAGTTAAAAGGCAGGGATTGTCAGATGCCTAAAAAAGCAAATCTGACTATATGCTGTTTACAATAAATATACCTTTTTTTAAAACTTTTTGTTATACTCAGAGAAGAGTTGTAAGAATAGTACAAATAATTCCCAAATACCCTTAGTATTTTTCACTCAGGTTCCCCAAGTGTTAAACATTTACCATATCTTCTTCTTTTTTTTTTTTGCAGTACGAGAGCCTCTCACTGTTGTGGCCTCTCCCGTTGCGGAGCACAGGCTCCGGACGTGCAGGCTCAGCAGCCATGGCTCATGGGCCTAGCCGCTCCACGGCATATGGGATCTTCCTGGACCAGGACACGAACCCGTGTCCCCTGCACTGGCAGGCGGACTCTCAACCACTGCGCCACCAGTGAAGCCCTACCATATCTTCTTTATCCTTCTTACTAACTCTGTCTTTCTATTTTTTTTCTAAACTATTTGATAGTAAGTTGCAGACATGATGCCCATTTATCCCTAAATACTTACAGTGTATAATTCCTAAAAACAAGCGCATTCTCTAAGATAACCACGTACAATGATAAAAAAAAATCAGAAAATTAATCTTAATGCAATACTATTATATTAACTGATTTAATCAGATTTTTTTCATTGTCTTAATGATGCTATTAATAGCAAAAGAAAATCCCAGATTATGCATTGCATTCAGTTGCCTGTTTTTTAATGTCCTTTGATCTGGAACAGTTCCTCATTCTTGCTTTGTCTTTCGTGACATTGACATTTTGGAAAAGTGCAGGTCAGTTTTTTTCATAGAATGTTTCTCATTTGGGATTTCTCTGATATTTGCCCATGATTTGATCGAGATTATGCATTTTTTGGCAAGAGGACTGCAAAAATGTTGTGTGTATCATATCAAGGGGCATATGATGTCAATTTGTCCCATTGATGGTGTTAATTTTGATCACTTGACTATGGTAGTATCTCCACAGTAAAGTTATTATTTTTCACTTCATAATTAATATCTCGTGAGAATATACTTTGAGATTATGCAAATATCTTGGTACTCCACAAACTTTCACAATTTTAGTACACACTCATACCTGAATTTCTCTTATTATGATGGTTGCCAAATGGCATTTTTTCCCTAATTCATCATTTCTTCTTATATTTATTAGCTGGCTTTCTAATATAAGGAAGAGAGTCCATTTTCTTCCTTCCTATCAGTATTAGAATCATGCATTCTTATTTTACACAACAGTTTATAATGTTTTATTGTCAATATTTATTTGATACTCAAATTATCCCAGATTTAGTCAGTGGAAGCCCTTTATGCTTCTTTTGACATGTTCTGAACATTCCTTGAACATTTCCTCACTTTCTGGAACAAGATGTTCTAGGCTCATTTTATACTTTACCTCAGCTCTGGAATTCGTCATTTCCTTAAAGAACTCTGGTTCCTTTTAGTATAAACTAGTATTTAGAAACAAAGATCTGAGTACTAGGTGTGCTCATTGCTACTAGGGTGTAATTGTTTCTATGCTCTCTCAGTGGGTAAAGGTAGGAAACAGATGTATGAATTCACACACACAATATATATATATATATAAAACACACTCACACATCTACATTTATTCCTATATCTATCTATATTTATTAGAAACCACAAGTTCATGTTGATACCTCCAATTCCAATCCAGCAACACAGGGTTCCTTCTATCCTTTCCCCTTTTCATATGTGTAACTCTCTTCTCTGACAGTGAGAAACTTGGCTCTCATTAACCACAATACATTTATTTGTTTAATCCTAGCATACACATAAGATGGTTTTGAATTGTTAACTCATACTTTCTGTGAAAAAGAAATTTACTAACTAGAGTTTAATATTTACTTACACTTCATTTTGTCTTTAGCCTGAGGGCGTTTAGTCCAGGTACTGTGTTTTACCT
The DNA here is from genome assembly GCF_949752795.1 of Hyperoodon ampullatus. Classification (NCBI taxonomy): domain Eukaryota; kingdom Metazoa; phylum Chordata; class Mammalia; order Artiodactyla; family Ziphiidae; genus Hyperoodon; species Hyperoodon ampullatus. The sequence continues at coordinate 24,456,930 of NC_136917.1, forward strand.
TACTTGGACAGACTAGTGGTTTCCAGGGATTGGAGAAGATGAATAGTTACCCGTAAAAGGGTAGTACAAGGGATCTTTGTGGTGATGGAACAGTTCCATATATCTTGATTGTGCTGGTGGTTATATGAAGCTACAAATGTGATAAAATTACACAGAACTACCCTCAAATGAGTGCAATCTAGGTGAAATGGATGAAATCCGAATATGTTCTGTGGATTATACCAATGTCAATTTCCTTTTTGTGATACTGTTATAGTTATGCAAGATGTAATCACTAGGGGAAAGAGGGTGAAGGGTATACAGGACCCCTCTGTACTAGTTTTTGCAACTTCCTGTGAATCTATAATTATTTAAAAATAAGAAGTAAAAAAAAAAGTTGCTTGGGCTTGTCCTCCCTCCCATTCCCCACCCCATGGTCCCAATTATTATTCATTTAAAACACAGGTTAATTTGTGTCTGTTTGTATTGCATGTTAGGCTCCCATCCAACTTCCTTGCTGGTTTATTTTTCTTTTTTTGAGTATATAAAACATTAATATGGTTCTAAAAGTCTAAAAGTTATAACTATACAAAGAAGTATACTCAGGGAAGTATTACACTACCAATACTACCATTAAGGTCATTCCAACTCCAGCTCAGCACCTTATCTCCTTTCCAGCCCATTGCCATCTATCTACCCCTGTATGTAAGCAATGTGATTAGTCTGCAGTTTATCTTAACTTGGTTTCTTTTTTTGTAAATTATTATAATCGTGTATATTTAAAAATTTCTCCTTCTTACAAAAAGATATGTATATTTATTATGCATACTCTTTTGTATTTTGCTTTGTGTACTTAACAATATATTTTGGAAAACAGATCATAAATATTTTGCTCCTATTTTTAAATTTTACTTTTTTACAGCTACATCTTCACTGTGTACCACAGATATTCAACCACTGCCCTATGTATGGGCATTTGGGTTGTTTCTAGTATTTTGCAATTACAAACATGCTGTTGTGAATATCCTTGTGCATATGTATTTTTATACTGTTAAAAGTGTACCTTCAGGGTAAATTCCCTGACATGAGATTGCTGGGTCAAGAGGTACATGTACCTTTAATTTTGTTAGATATTGTAAAATTCCCCTCCATAAGGCTTGTACCATTCTGCAGTCCCACCAGCAATGTATGAGTACCTACCCGCTTTCTCAAAGCCTCACTAATAGAGTGTTTTATAGTACTTTAAAATTTTTACTATTTAGATAGGTTAGAAATGGTACCTCAGTGTAGTTTTAATTTAAATTTCTTTAAATATGAATGAGGTTGAACATTATAAGAAAATAAAATCACAGATCACCATCTCTAGTAAACATAGATGCAAAAGCCCTTAACAAAATATTAGCAAATTCAATCTGTCAATAAAGAAAGGATAACATATCACAGTCAAGTAGGATTTTTTATTCTAGGAATGCAAGGTTGTTTTAATATTAGGAAATTAATCAATGTAATTCATCACATCAATGGAAGAAAGGAGAAAAAATTTGACTATCTCAATAGAGGAAAAATATTTCACAAATTTTAATACCTATTCTTCACAAAAACACTCAATATATTAGAAATAGAAGGAAGTCTCCTCAATCTGACAAGGGGCACCTATGAAACACCTAAAGCTATTACTACTACTAAATGGCCAAAGACTGAATGTTTGCCCCCTAAGATCAGGCATAAGGCAAGGATGTCTGTTCCTATCACTTCTCCAACATTCTACTGGAGGTATTAGCCCATGCAATAGGGTAAGGTAAACAAGCAAAAGGCATACAGATTGGAAAGGAAGAGGTTAAACTGTTTTTATTTGCAGACAAAATATTGCGTATGTAGAAAATTCTAAGGAAACTACAGAAATATTCCTACTAGAATAAATGAATTCAGCAAGGTTGCAGGATTTCTATATGCTATCAATGAAGCACTGGAAAATGATAGGTCACATGGGTTATGCCTTTGTCAAAACTCATGGAAGGATATTTATGTAAATTAGTTTGTATCATTTAATTGCATGTAAATTATACCTAAACTTTTAAAAGTTAAAACAACCAAGATAAAAGTATATAAAGTATCTTCTAGTATAATTTGGGGTGGTTGCCAATATGCCCTTTCTGAGAAAGTTTAAAGTAGGGCCAGGTTTTATTTAAAATTTTTTTGTCTATGTTAAGCCCAAATTTGTTTACATTTACCCATTCCTTAGATTTCCCATCTCTCACCAGAATCTGGGCATAAATGAATGAGTGGTATGGGAGTTGGACCCAAATGAAATATCCCTAACAAAGTGATAGAGCAAGCATGGCATTTATGAATGCTTCCTTTTGGCTGACCACTGTAATGTATTGCCTTCTTTGAATTGACCTTGGATTTAAGAAGTCCTGGGTTTAAATCTGGATTCTGAATGTGATTAGCTGTGTAAACTTGGGTTAGTTATTTAACTACTTAGAGTATTTTTCTCATTTGTTAAACAGGAATAACATTATAAAGTTTTATGAAAACATGAGATAATTAACATGATAATGACTGGCACACTGTAGGGGCCCAACAAATGTTTGTCTTAATCTTAGCAGGATATTTTAATTAAATCTTTATTACAATTCTATTTGGTATGACATTTTTTTCCAATAGAGGAACCAGAACTGTACAAGAATAGTCTCGGCTGCCAACTGGGAGCTCAGGGGATGGGGATGGGAAGCAGACATGGACCTGATGGAGATAATTTCCCCCAAGGGCCACCACCGTAAAATGGCTTTCTCATAGTTATTTCTATACCAGCAACTGTTCATGAATTCATATTCATTCCAGTTTATTTTTCTTCCTTCAGATTTCTAAAATTACTGGTTCAAAGGAGGAATCACTGGCCCTAGCCAAGAGCTCTATTTCCTTGTCTCTTCCTGATGAAATGCTTTACTAATTAATGCTTAGAGAAACTGAATTCCTTATTCTTAGTATCTGGGCTCATTCTATAGGTGCAACCCTATTCATTCTTGGGTCACCTCTTTTTCCCCTAATATTGGATATGCCTATTTCATTCATCCATCAAGACTTTAGTGAACAGTTATACCAGGCTCTATGGCTGAGGGTCAGAGAAGATGGTCGTGCCTCACAGCTGAACCTTGAGAGATGAGTAAAGTTATTAGACAGATGGATAAAGTGGGAAAATTTAGGCTCCATTTAAGGTACCCTGCCTCTTCCCAAGAAATTATGCCTTAGTTGCAAATAATAACAACTGGTTGAGAATCTCTTTCTTTCAAAAGGTTAAAGAGACAGGAACTATTCCTCTACCTCTTTTTTCCTAATTTAACTACCATTTAGAATTTTCTTTTGAAATTATGTTCCCAGACCAAAACAGAAAACAAAAAACAAACGAACAAAAAAAAAAACTAAGACTCACCTCTGACTCCTCTCAGGAATGTCCAGCACAAACCCAAACATCATTTCAGCAATTTTATTGGAGCTGCATGTGGGGGTCCTATCCACCTCTACGGCTATGGACAGCATCCTCTGCAGCTGGCATACAATCCTGAGTCCAGAACACAGAACACAAATGAGCGGGAGGGTCTGGCAAAGAGCTACCCTACTGGCTGGGATGAGGTCCCCACCAGTGTACTAAAGGATCTTGTAAAGCACACACTAGGGTCAGGGAGAACTACTCAAGCATCAGCATGCTTTTATTAGCAACTTCACCTACCTGAATCCCTTTTGCCAGATCATACTATCTGAACCTCTCAGAACCTGGGGTTGAGCTGTAAAAGCAAGCTACTTTTAAATTCAAAAAGAGAAACACACAATCTTAAGGATCTAGAGAACTTTAAGGATCACCTAACCTATAACTTCTCTATTTTACAGATGAAGAAACAGGTCCAGAATGACTAACAATTATTTGAATTTCTTTGATAGGAGAAAATATATATTTACCATATAGTCTTCGCCTGTTACTGGTTCCTTTACAAAAATCTTTTACTAAGTTCAGTCTCAGAGTTTCAGCTGGTGAAACGTGACCCTCTCTCTCATCAGACCTAACTGTGGGAGACAGCCAGGCTGATGTGGCAGAAGGAATCTAGGCAACCCCTCAGAAGGTAAGCCTGGCCTTGAAGCTAGCCTTTTCTAACATGCACTATTATTTGTGAGGGAAGGAAGGGCTCTGTTTTCAGAAAATCTGCAGCCAGTGACACAATAGGTGGAACAGGGACTCTGGCATCAGATTCTGGCTCAGCAATGACAAGCTGATCAATTTTTGACAAATTACTAAACTGCTTACACTCTAAGTTCTCTCATCTCAAAAAAGGAGAAATAATACCACCTATTTCATGAAGTTGTGATGTTTAAGATATCTGGCAGATAGGCACTCATTAATGGTAAACAGCAGTGCCTACTGTTGTTGTTAAGATCATGATCACTTTTAGGGGGACCCTATTTTATTCTACTAATATCTACTTACAATAAATTTATTACTATTATTATTATTATATTAGCTTTCATTTAAGGAACAGCGTCTGCTTCTCTCTTGGGTCTATATACTGAGTTCTGGGATAACCCTACTTCCCTACTTTAGGACCTTCCCCAATCTGCTCAAGCAAATACTTCATTGTTCCAAAACATTCTCCCTTTAGATACAAGATTGTCTCCTAAATTAGTTAAAACCCATAGTACTTATATGAAAATCAGGTCAGTGCAACTAGATTATTATATAGCGTTGTGAATTTAGGCACAAATGCTGTATTTGAAATATCAAGTGTGACTGTCATTTTTAATATAATTGACATGGAATAGCAGGTTACTTGTGCAAGGGCAGTTCAAGCCCCCAAATCCTGGCATTTCTCAAAAAATGCCAAGACCACTTTCAATCCCATAAAAAAAATGCCAGGAATCTCTTTCCAGTGTGGTCTGAGGTAATAGGACCTGCCCTGGTCTGAGCCATTGCTGTTACAACCTGTTGGAACCTGCAGGTTGAACTGCTCTTCTTCTTCCACGACTGGAGGAGAGACCCAGTTCCTTGAGCACAAGAGGCTGCTGGAACACCCACTATGCATGACTCCTCTTCTGTCAGTGGACAGATGAAGTGGTGAGTAGCTGTAACCCTGTATTGTCTCTTGGAATCTAGGAAAGGGAGGGCACTGTCCTCTGCCTTTTGTTCCACTTCGGCTTTGTGAATTTATATTCACTTAGTGAAGTCCTATTCATCCAGGAGGAAAGCATCTGCTTTTGTTTTACCTTTGGAATTAGGAATTTAACCTTTAGTCAAACTAAGATAATTTTTAGTAAAAATCAGCCTATGTTACAAGAGCTTGTTAATTTTGGAGAAACTCATCTTAGGGGGTGGTGCTGTTCTCTAAAACAGTAAATCCCAATAGCCCCAGGAAAGATAACTTCTGCCTGCTCCTTACAGCTGATTGGTGTTCTTTGTCAGGTTAGGTTGGGGAGAAGGGTAGCTACTGCTGGCCTTCAAGATTCCTGTTCCTGGAGAGGTTTGATTCTCCTTTGGGGATTGAGTTAATCTGTCTTCAGTTACTGCTTTGACCAACCACTTGATGACATCCCTGCAATGGAAAAAAGATAAGAAAAAGTTTAAACTTCTGTCTTACTATATGGTGCTCAGAACTGCAACTTTAACATGGGCTCCTAGACCTCTAGATTTCCCTAAAGGCAACAGAGAGGGTCCTTAGGCTACTTTCAATATTTATTTATTTATTTATTTATTTATTTATTTATTGAAATGAAATAAGTATTCGTTTTATTAACTCACTAGGCTTAGACCTGTGTTTAACAAGCAAGCCTAGTAACAGCACCATGGTTAGACTATAGCCTGCTTTTCCAAGCCATCATTGTACAATTTATTAAGCAAACAAGGGATCAAATGTCTCTCAGCCACCCAATGTGATCTTTTTACACATACTCCTAATAAGTCCCATTTGGAACAGCTGAAAATCTTTTAGCAAAAGCTTTGAAGATGAGCTCATGAACTCAGTTAAAATTTCACCAGTTAAATTAAGACAAATGGAAGGAACTCAAATGAGTAGTTGCCCAATCAGAGCCCATTATTTCTAAGTCATCAGCCCATGTGCCCCGCCCCCCCAATAAATCCTTAAAACCTTGACTCAATTATTGAAAACCCACATGTAACAAAGTGAAAGGATTAATTTCCATTCCTCAATGTCTCAGCCCCAGGTTTAAAAAAAACAAAAAACAAAACCCAAACAGGTATTTAAGAAATACTTACCAAAATCAGATAGGAAAATTAAAGCCTGCATAGTTATGAATCAGAATTGTTGTACTACAACCCGGTTGCATACAATTACATCAGTTGGTTCTGTATACAATCTAGAACTGACTAGCACAAAATTTAGAATAGAAAAAGCTATAAGAAACAGGTTCCTAGCTACAGAAGTTGTAAATTTCAAAAGGGTATGAAAAAACTAATGTAATTTCAGACTTTTCTCCCTTTACATTTCAAACAGATGTTCTGTAAAAATATATACAATTTTTACAGACGATTACAAGTTTTTGTCTTAAAAACAGAATATTCCAGATTTGTAATTGAGCCTTAAGTCAAGTATTCTTGGCCATGACACTAGGCTAATAAACTAGGAATCACTCAAACCAAGCCAAAGGAGAACAGGTATAAACATCCTGAGCATTGGACTTTCTATTCAAGAAGCACATCTAGGAGAGCTAATTATAGAGGATAAAGCTTCCCTCCACACTCTGTTGTACAGTGTTGAGGCTTCTAGTCATAGGTTCTATTACTTGTAGCTTAAAATCCATTTTACACATAACGCTGGCGTTATTAGTGCTTCTATTTTAACACTATAGAAGTTAATGGATTCAGTGGGCATATTTAATGAACTCTATGACTAGCCTGGCTACTGGCCACTTTCCTGTTCTAGGCAAGGTAATTAAAGTCTCTCCACCCTACCGTCTTCACTAAATCTAAAAGTCCTCCTCCATGGCCTCCCAAAGTTTGCCTGTTGCTGAAACTGAATTCCACTTCTTTCAGACAGTGACTCTTCAAGAGGGATTACTTTTCCCATGTATTTATTCCTGTTAGCCATAAGCCCCCTGCCGCTTGCTTTTCTACGTTGCTAGAGTAGAACTCCTGGAGGTTATGGCCTGCACAGCTTGAAGTCCAACTTCATAAATACATCTGATTTCACAGGCGTATGTGGTTTTGGTGGCTGGAGTTGGTTAAGAGTCAATTATTGCACTTAAAAGGCTATCTTATTAGATACGCCAAACCAGCTCCTACTCCGGCAACACCTGCAAAAGCCAGCAGCACATTTCTGATGCCGCCTTCTAGGTCCTCTACATGGAAGAAATCCACAAACCCATCCCAGCCTCTTTGTTTGACTAGCCAGTCTCGTTTTGTCCTTACGAGAACATCTGTGATGCTTTCTGCTAATGGTTCGATGCAGCTTTCTTGGTTTATACTCTTCAAGTGTTTGGCCACAAAGGCACCAAAAGAAATGAGAGTCACAATCCTGCCCCAGTTTGTTACTCCGTCACTGAAAACATGGACCATCACTCGAGACAAAGATTTGACATCGTCTTCGTTTTTGATGTCCAGTTTCCGAAGCATGCCTTGGAAGGCCGTCTCGTGGTTCCGTTGCACACCGTCCCCGACCCGTCGCAGGGTCTCTAACGCCTTCCGGCTGGCGGCCCCAGACCCGCCCAGTGGCCTCGCGTCCTTGGTGCCGGTTGCCTGCTCCCGGAGGTATCGAGAGATAATCTCCAGGGACTGCCGGTACAACTCGTCCTCCTCCTCCTCTGCTGGGGGCGGCGTCGAGGGGAGTGAGCCGTCCTTGCCCGAGCTGTTACTGGCCTCGCCGACCAACTCCAGCAAAGGCAGGACGGCCGGCCGCTTCCCTAGAGGCTCCGGCTCGCACCCGTCCAGCTCCTCTTCGGGCGACATGATGGCCTCGGAGGCCGAGGATTCCATCTCTTCGGGCGGCGAGGCGCGGCGGGTGGGCGCGAAGAACAGCAGCCTGGCGGGGGTCGCGGTGACGTCGGGGCCCTCGGCGCCAATGGGCGAGGGCCGCGCGACCCTCCGTGCGTCGGGCGCGAGAGTGGCCGGGGGGCTCGGGCCGGCGCTTCCGCCAATCACCTCGCCGGTTTCCCCTCCCCCTACCTCTCGCCCGGCCGTGGCCTCCTTTCCCGCAGCCAAAAGCCGCCTCCCCCGAGCGGAGGCGCCGCTGCCGCTACCCGGTCCCAATCCGGCCCCCCCACAGTAGAGGTTGAGTCGGATTACTGCGTTTCTCTTGAGGCCGAACATCTCAAACCGCCGCCGCCGCCTACTGAGAAAAATGGGGGAGGCCCCAACTCCTGTCTTGAAGAGCGGAAGTAACGAGTCTACTTTCAATATTTAAAAAGTCTAATGGAAACCCTGCATTTAATTGCAGTAAGGTTACAAAAGATAAGTAAAACATCAACATTTTTCTTTAAGTAAGAATTATTGAAAGGTATCTCCAAGGTCAAAGAGCACTATCGGTGGCTTCCTGACCAGGAACATTCCTTGACAAAGTGGAAAGTTGGACTGGATGACTTTGTTGGCTTTCTATTATTAGATGTCAGTTATTAATGCTAATAACCAAGGTTTAGAGTATGTGCAGTGGAGTCAAACCTTACACAGGTTGTAGGCTCACAAAGTTAGTAAGGTAAAAACATCTCATATAGTCAAAATTACTTTTGATGATCACTTAGGTAACCCAGGTAAAAATGATGGATTGAATATACACATCTAATTTTGTTCCCTCCTAAAATGCCACTAATACTACAGTAAATAATTTTTTTAAAAATCCACAAAGAAGGGAAGAAAAGGAGGGCAGATGATAACAGTAAAAATCTGGAAGCTGGAAGGAAAATGAAGTATATTCACAAAACAATATTCTACAGTAGTGGAAATGAATATGCTACAGTGGATAGGTATGGACAAATCTTAGTACTCTATAATAATAAGTGAAATATAAAAGTACCAATTGATTACATACAGCATGATACTCTTATATACAGCTAAAAGGAACTAAAATAAAACTATATACAGGAACACATATAGATGCAATAAAACTATATAAGAAGGAAAGGAACATGATGAACATTCAGGATGCCAATTACTTTGGGTGCAAGAAGGTGCAAAAAGTGGGTGATGGGGGATGGATGTAGGTAATTGTCAAGGTCCTATAGCCTTTGATTTAAGGGGTTGGGTAAGAGATGCTGATTACAAAATTCAAAGTAACCAATTAACTAAGTAAATAAGGCAAATGTCATGTTTAGATGATGTTTAATCTAAGTCTATGACTTTGGCAAAGGGATAAATTTTAACTGACTTGGCAGAATTGAGAAAGCTGAATCCTAAGCCAGCAGTAGAGAAGAGCAATCCTATTTAATCCTATTTACCAAAAACTGTAAAAAAAAAATCTTCAATAAGTGCTGCAAATGGCAGTATGAGGTTTCCATGAAGTTAGGGTAAAAGCGGGTAAATTAAAATAAATATGATGGCTTGTAAGCTGTTTAAGAAACTTTTAGATCTTCTCCCCCAATGCTGAAGACTACAGGTTAACTTTGTGGAGAGGTAAAACAGAGGGTCTCTGGACTGGGATACCAGGCACAGCTGGGAGGCAAAGGCATCAAAGCAAAAACAGGGGCTCTAAGTGAACCTATGCATGCTCAGTGCAGAGGTCCTTGCCACCTTCCCAGAACTGTCTTCCCCAAACCTGGCATCCTGGTCTTTATCTTTCATGTAGGAAATCTGAAGTCTTTTCTGGAAAACTCATCCAGCCCAAGAGGAAAGACCTAAAGACATTGACGAGGTATTTTCTAAGAAACGGGCAGCCAGTTCCATCTACAGGGAAACTCAGAAATGACAAGTCCTCACCTGTACTCAGAGCTTCCAATAGCTTTTGAGTCACCCTTAAACGTGGATAGATTACAAAAGTTTACCAGACATCTATGGACATATTCTAACATGAGAGATAAACACCAAAAAGCCAAACCAACCCTCCTTTCTCTTCAAAAAAGCAACTTGGAGAAAACAGACATTATACAGGGAATTAAGAAAAACAAAACCTATCATTAGTATAATCAAAGATATGAAAAGGTACGGATCCATGAAAGAAAAAGACAAGAACAGAATACTATTTATTATTTTTAAAAAGGAACATTTAAAGAAAAAGAGCTCTTGGAAATTAAAAACATGATAACAGGAATGAAAATTCTATTTTCCAAGAATGAAGGATATGAAATGGCCCATTGAATGGCCAGCATACTAGATGAACATAGATCTAAAACAAGTATATTGGGCAAAAAGAGGATTCTATAAACAGCCAGAGAAAAAAATCAAGGCACACACAAAGAATCAGTAATCAAAGTAGCTTATGGCTTCTTCACAGCAATTCTGGAAGCTAGAAGACAATGGAAGATTTCCTTTAATATTCTGTAGAAAAGATATTTCTAACCTAAATATCTATACTCACTTATCAATCAACGTGTGGGAAGATAAAGATATTTTCAGACATAAAAGATCTCAAAAATTTTACTTCCCACATACCTTTCTAAGAAGCTACTGGAGACTGATCTATCAAAAACATGGGAGTAAACCAAGAAAGAGAAGATATGAAACAGAGATCCAACACTGGAAACAGGTGAAGGGAATTTTCACATTTATGATAAAGACTGGAAAAGAGGACAACCAATCCAGATTGAAGGAGGTCAAAACGTTCCACCACAGATCTTCAAGAAGAACTTCATAAGACTAACCCAGTGTGAATAAACATCTTGATGGGATACTTAAACCAAACAGCAGAGAATCTAGGGTTGACTTCTGATATGCACAAACAATAAGAGGAAACTAAAAATGAGGCAGTTATTAACTCTAAGGAAAACAAAAAAGGTATGAGTGAAAGAAAAAGTAATCACAGTTTAGTACTTGGCTCAACTCTGACCAGCACACATAGTTATAGTGATGGAAACACTGGATACTGATCTAAACAAAATTATGATATAACTCTATTAATGGCATGGGGGCTGGGAAGTGTGTGTGTGTGTGTGTGTGTGTGAGAGAGAGAGTGAGACAGAGACAGAGAGAGAGAGAGACAGAGAGAGAGAGAGAGAGAGGAGGTAGAGAGGAAAAAGAGCTAACTCCTCATCTTTCATGTGGGGAGTTAATAGATAATAGCTAACAATGAAAAATCAACAATTAGCAACACGAACAGTTTATTTAGCCATAAAGAGGTAAAAATCCAAAGAATCACTTAAATAAAAGAGTTGAAAGTAGTTACCCCTTGGGAAAGGAAAATGTGGGTGAGGGGATCTGGGAACTAGTGTATTTCTTAAATCATGTAGAACTAGATTACTCTTTGTATGCACAGTTAAAAAAGAGAAGAAAATCCCTTAAGGGGTCATATGGAGACTGACTTACCATCACTTTCTTTTTTAAAAACTTATCTTTGAGGTATAACATATAAAATAAATTGCACACTGGTTTTTGTTTGATGAATTTTTTTTATTTTAAGAAGGAAATGGAAAATTTTATTTGAGCTAAGCTGAGGATTATAACCTGGAAACAGCCTCTCAGAAAGCTCTGACAACTGTCCCACCCATTAGCGGTCAAAGCACAGTTATATACTGTTTGAGGAGTTTTGATAAATACATGCACACATTCGTGTAACCACAACCTCAATCTAATAGCCATCTCTTATTGAATCAAATACAGCTGGTTTCCCCTCCAGCTGAAACTGATTTTTTTCATTGATAAAGCACAAAATAGAGTATATGGCTTGCATTTAGAGGTTACCAATGCCTATCTTTAAACCCAAGAGTATAGTGTTGGGTATAGTGAGAGGCTCACACAATGAAAGTGAGTGACCTGTCACTGGATTGAGTTGGGTTCATGTCTCCCATCTCCCAATCCAGTGCCTAAGCTCACAAAGCAGAATGGTCAGGAGAGTTGCTCTCACTATTTAAATTGTTATTTTTCAATTTTAAAACCAACTATGCTATCCTGTGCTCTCTGTAGTTTCTCTACTTACTGATTTTCTACCCCCTATAATCATTAACATTTAAACTTTACATAAAATGGCACATCTAGGGAAATGGTTATAAGCATGCAAACTAAGGGAGAAAAAGCTGACTGTTACTTAGAACATAATGAAACGTCCCCCTTTTCTAATTAAAGGAGTTATAATAGTCAATATCCCACACTGGCCTGTAAAAACTATTCTTAACAAATATGCAAGAACATATGAGAATGTAAATGTGAGTGAAAAAAAATCTCAATGATGCTCTGAAAAAAGGAATGCTGGTGAGAACCATTTCCAAAAGAAGCAAAGCTTGTAGTTCCAGGATGAAAATTCTAGCCTGAGATCCCTACCCTACAAACCACATTTCCCCCCGCTGGTATAAGGATATGGTAGTTCCCCACTCTGAAGCTTCCAGAAGCTTTGGCCCTGATCCTACAAAAAAAGAACACGTGCTTGCTACCTTACTGTACCTTATTGTCAGCCATGTGACCTATTATAATAATAGACTTTTCAGAAAGTAGTAGTGACAAATGAGATTTATCTTGAGTTACTCAGGGGGATGGAAATAAATTTAGGTTTATAAAAGCTGTGAAAGGTTACACAAGTCAAGTTTTCCCCCTGGATCTCACAAGGCTGTCTGAACAATACTGAAATAGCTAAAGGAAGTCTGATGGTCCTCGGAAAAAAACCACACAAGTTATGGCATCTGACACACAGTTGGTACAGAGAGGTTTTCTTCTAGGACTGTTTATAGTTGTAATAACTATCCCTGTTATACTATCTAGCTACTAGAAAATCTCATCCACCTGATGTTCTCCGGACTTGAGTAGCTGCCCACTTACAGCCCCTCCCTCTTGTCATCCCAGGGCTCAGATGGCTGGTTACCTGACATTGTGGGGTTGCTTGTCACAGGATAGCACAGTGCTTGCAATAGATTGCTGCAGGTGCTGTCGCTGCTTCCTCAGGATCTGTTGGAAATCATCTTCCAGGGTCTGTACTACATAACGTAGAAAAAGGACTCGCCCGGGCAGATTTTGTCCCTGGGGGAGAAAAAATGAGGAGTAAGTATTTCCTCTCAATCTCCTGGATGACACTGAGCACTGGGCTCTCATAAATACTAAGTCAAGGGAAGGCCCATGAGTCAACGAGTGTGTATCTAAAAGAGAGGTTTCTGGGAGAGAGCAAGCAGTCTAGGTCATTATAAAAGAGGGCAAATAGGGCAATTCTAGAGCTTGAAAAGTCAGTCTCTTTCTTTCACTGAACCTAACTATCAGTCTCAGGATAAACCCTAAACTGTGGATATCCAAACAGAGAGACAGAAAAATGACTCTGCCAAGCTACTAGATCAAGCAACCATGATGTCTATCTCACTGCTATACTTCTAGTAAGATGAGCTGATGTATATCCTTACTGTGAAAGCAAGTCTGAGCTGGGTTTTCTGTTACAGGTGAAATGATCCTAACTGTTGAAGCCTAACTGATGCAGGTAAAGAGCATGGGCTTTGGTGGTGCACAGACCTTATTTATTTGTTTGAAACTCAGCTCCATCCCATACTTAATTTACCCCTCTGAGTCTCAGTGTCCTTGTGATTTATGTGGTGATAACTCTAACCTTACCAAAGCCAGCGTAAGTGTCTGTCACACAGCAGGCAGGCATGCACAATTCGTTGGTTTCCCTTTACTGACAAGGAAGGACTTACTTCTGGCCTTGTGCTATTTGTTTTCTAAATGCCTTATAGTTTTTTTGTCCCTCATTTCCTGCATTATTGTCTTTAGTTGATTTTTTCGTAGTGAAATGTTTACATTCCTTTCTCATTTCCTTTTGTGTACATTCTATAGCTATTGTCTTTGTGGTTACCATGGGGATTACATTTAACATTCTAAAATTATAATACTTTGAATTTATACCAGGTTAACTTCAATAACACACAAAAACTCTGCTCCTTTACAGCTCTGTTCCCACCCCTTTTAGTTGTTGAAGTCACAAAACAATATCTTCATATACTGTGTGCCCCAAAATAAACTAATAATTCTTTTAAATGCATTAATCTTTTAAATTATGTAGAAAACAAAATGTGGAGTTACAATAATACTAGCTTTTAGATTAATACTTTAAAAATGTATTAGTTACTTAATACATTATAGAAAACCAATGTGGAGTTACAAACCATTGTTACAATAATAGCTTTTATAACTGCCCATGTATTTATCTTTACTGACATCTTTATGTCTTCATACGGCTTCAAGTTACAGTTTAGTTTTCATTTTACCCTGCAGGACTCCCTTTAGCATTTCTTGATGAGCAGGGATAGTAGTAAATGAACTCCCTCAGCTTTTGTTCATCTGGGAATGTCTTTATTTCTCCCTCATTTTTTTAAACAACTTTATTGGAGTATAATTGCTTTACAATGGTGTGTTAGTTTCTGCTGTATAACAAAGTGAATCAGCTATACATATACTTATATCCTCATATCCCCCTCCCTTTTGCATCTCCCTCCCACCCTCCCTATCCCATCCCACTAGGTGGACATAAAGCACTGAGCTGGTCTCCCTGTGCTACACGGCTGCTTCCCACTAGCTATCTATTTTACATTTGGTAATGTATATATGTCCATGCCACTCTCTCACTTCGTCCCAGCTTACCCTTCTCCCTCCCCATGTCCTCAAGTCCATTCTCTACGTCTGCATCTTTATTCCTGTCCTGCCCCTAGGTTCTTCAGAACTTTTTTTTTTTTAGATTCCGTATATATGTGTTATCATATGGTATTTGTTTTTCTCTTTCTGACTTACTTCACTCTATATGACAGTCTCTAGGTCCATCCACCTCACTACAAATAACTCAATTTCGTTTCTTTCTGTGGGTGAGTAATATTCCATTGTATATATGTGCCACATCTTTTTTAACCATTCATCTGTCGATGGACACTTAGGTTGCTTCCATGTCCTGGCTATTGTAAATAGACCTGCAATTAACATTGTGGTACATGACTCTCTTTGAATTATGGTTTTCTCAGGGTATATGCCCAGTAGTTTCTCCCTCATTTCTGAAGGACAGTTTTGCTGGATACAGGAATCTTGGTTGACTTTTATTCTTTAGCACTTTGAATATATTGCCCCACTAACTTCTGGCCTCCAGTTTCTAATGAGAAATCTCTGATAATCTTATTGAGGATCTTGTATTGATGTGTCACTTCTCTCCTGCTGCTCACCCTCATTTTTGAAGGAAAGTTTTGCCAGATATAGTATTCTTGGTTGACAGTTCTTTTCTTTTAGAACTTTGAATACATCATCCCATTGCCTTCTGACCTGCAAGATTTCACTGAGAATCTGCCGAGTGTCTTATACAAACTCACTTGTATGTGATAATTCACTTTTTTCTTGCTGCTTTCAAGAAAAAGTCTTTCAAAGAAAAAGTCCTTAACTTTTGACAGTTTGATTATAATGTGTCTTGGTGTGGGGTCTCTCTGGTTTATTCTCACTGGAGCTTTCTTGAATTTGTATGCCCATTTCTTTCCTCAGATTTGGAAAGTTTTTGGTTATTATTTCTTCAAATAAGCTCTTTGCCCCTTTCTCTCTTCCATTTCTGGGACTTCCCTAATGTGTATATGGTCCATTTAATGGTGTCCCATAGTCCCTTAGGTGCCCATCAATTTTCTTCATTCTGTTTTCTTTTTGCTCCTCTGTCTCAGTGATTTCAAATGACCTTTCTTCATGTTCATTGATTTTTTTTCTCCTGCCTGACCAAGACTGTTGTTGAACTCCTCTAGTGAAGTTTTCAATTCAGTAACTGTATTTTTCAGCTCCAGAATATGTTTGATTATTTTCTACAGTTTTTTAAAATTTAATATTCTCATTTTGTTCATGCATTATTTTCTTGCTTCATTTTGTTGTCTGTGTTCTCTTTTAGCTCCTTGAGCATCTTTAAGATACTTTAAAAAATTTTTTTGTCAGTAAGTTGAGAGATTTGTGTTTCTTTAGGGTCAGTTTCTGGAGCTTTATTTCATTCTTTTGATTGGGCCGCATTTCCCTGCCTCTTTGTATGCCTTGTAATCTTCTTTTGAGATTTAAACATTTGAAAAAAACACCTTTCCCAGTCTTTATCCATTGAGTTCATGCATGGCAAGACCTTCACCAATCAGCTTGGCTAAAGGTTCTGAGACCTCTCAGACCTTTACTGGAGATGTGTTTTCTCTGAGCTTGTGTGTGTGCTTTTATCTGCCTTAATTTCCCAAGTGGCTTGCCCCTACTTCTTGAAAGCCCACAGTCTCTTGCTCCCCCAGTACCTGTTGGTGGAACTGCATACTCTCTGCAGCTCTAAAATGCTGCAGTGCTCACATTTCTTTTCAGCCAGAAAACTAAGCCACTGTTCTCAACAGTGCTCTGAGTCAGGTAAGACAGAAACTATCCTCCTAACAAGCCAGAACACTGGACTCAATGTCCACTCTTCTGTTTCCATCCCAAGGGAGGAACCAGGGTATGGGAGACTTCCTCCTAGTTGCATGTGCTATGCTGGGTAGAGGGAGGGGCACGGACACACAAAACACCACAAACTTTCCTACTCCTTTCAATGGAGTACCTTCTTGGTTATACATTGGCCTGAGTACTACAACTTCTCAACTGGTCTCTAGAGTTTTCACAAAGGTATTCTGGTCCATATATTGTTGTTAACTTGGTGTCTCCATTGGGGAACAAGGGCCTGGAGCTTCCTTGTCTACCATCTTGGTGGTGTTTCCCAGATCATGCTTTCTTAAAGCCCTGTATTTTTTTGCTCCAATCTGGAATGATTGCTCTCTAGGTCTACTATTTGCAGTAATCTCAGGACTTCTCTTCCTTACTCTTCTGGATTAGATCTAGTGATACTGGATCCTGTGTCTCCCCCTTTTTTGATTATTCCCCTATTCTTTGTATGCATATCTTCAAGTAACCTATGAAATGGGGTGTGTGGATATTTTTTCAAGTTTGTCCATGTCTGGAAATGTCTTTATTCTACCCTCACAGTTGACTAATAGTTTGGCTGAGTATAGAGTTCTAAGTTGACAATAATTTATTCCATCCAAGTGCTTTTGGGTTAGCAGACAGAAAGCTGGCAATTAAATTTAGGGATCCCTAAAGGTCAGAATGCAGACTTTTTTTCTGGAGCACCAACTCTACACTAGCTGACTTCATTTATGACAGATGGTTCATTCGATTTCTTTTAGACAATGAATCCTCTGATCTTTTGCCTGAAAGGTAGGTAACCTGGCAACTGAGCTTTCTGTACTCAAAAACAGAGAGATTGTCAGTTCCATCTACAAGCTTTCAACAGACTTACAGCTCATATCCTACTCCAACCTTCTTATATATTGTGTTTCTGAGTCCAAAAATTCTTTGCTCTAAAGGGCAGATTTCCTCCCTCTTTGGCTACAGCCCTTCCTCATGTATTCTAGCCTGTAGCTTTCTCAGCCTAGCTACATCAGTCATCACTCTTACATTTCCTTTAGCTCTTCCAATCTTCATTCAAATCTATTGTCTTTCCCCTTATTTTCAGTGCCATAGGTTTATACCTTTCTCTATTCATTTACTGTTATTTTAAATGGAATCTGAAAAAGGAGAGGGATAAGTGAATGTATTCAATCTTGAATTGGAAGACAGCACATACCACTTCAATAGGAATGTTTTGGTTGGGATTGGGGGGAGTAAAAGAAAGGAATAATGGCAAAGACGTTACTACCAGATTTACAGTCACTTTTATTTCTAGTTAAAACTTCCTCTGCAAAAGATTTATGCTTGCAATTGCTATGTTACCTCTTCCTCCATGACATAAGTAAGCAGCTTCCAGTCCCACTCCACCGTCTTGGCATTAGCTGGATGTAGCCTGAAAGTAAAGTGATATCAATTAGAATTCTGGAGAGTTTAGTGGAAGAAGGGATGGGATCTCAAAGATGATAGAAGCAAGAAGCCTCCTCATATCCTCAGTGCTCTTGCCCACCCTTGGATACAATACCATGTCATCTGAGGGTAGTGGAACTTCATTTTTTTTGGCTACCCAGTATCCACTTGTCTTTTGGGAAGCATTAGTACCCCAATTTTGCCTTGAAGAAATCAACTCTTTATTATTCTTAGCCCACTGGCTTTATCCACTAGGACCCTGGGAAGAAGTCTGTGAAGCATGTCAATCTTGATATTCTATTCCTCAGTTCACAATGATTAGCTCAAAGATGGACTCATATCTTATGTTATGCCAATTAAAACCTATAAGACCCAATTTCAGAACTCTGTGATTATAAAGGAAGTGGACCCTCTCTTGTACTAAGAGTGTCGTAAAAGCTAGAGGCTGAGAAGGCTACCATGTGAAGCCTAAAAACAGCAAAGTAGAGCTGAAAAATGGATCCTGGTAACCATTTTTGAACTGAATTAAGTCACATCTTATTCCTAGGTTTCTAGTAACACGAGTCATTATATTCTCTTTTACCAGCTGTTAAAGCCAGTTTGGATTGAATTTCCTGTCACTTGCAATACAAATAATACTAATATACTAAGTCACCCTCTCTAATGGTTAGATGAATAAATCTTAGGCAAGAGAAAGTTGTGCCCTGAGGCCAGGTTCCCCAGAAGATTTGCCAAAAGCTAAGGTTCATACTGTTGAATTTTCATGAGAAGCATGTAGGCCTCCTTTAGAACATCCACAGTCTCAGAGCCACTGAGCAGGATTTTCTGGATGATGTGAGCCACAATTTCTCTGGGTGGGTAATGCTGGGGTGACACAAAGTCCATCAAAAACTGCACAGTCCCCAGGGGAAAGTTTTCTTCAATGGTGTTTGTTACCATCCTTAGTCTTCGATGAGGGATAGGTTCTAATTTTTGACCCTTGTTCTGCAGAGATAAAAAGAAATAAATTAGGATGGGTTTCTATAGACACAAAAGCAAGAGGTTCTGGAACAAGTTGAAGACAGGGAAGTTTTCCATGCATTTGAAATATTCATAATTAAAAAAATTGAGACTGGAAAGCCTTATCTAAAAAACTTCTAATGACATGGGAAAATGCTTATATTAGGTTAACAAATAAGAATACAAAGTTCTACATGTAACATGATTTCATCTGTGTTAAAATATAGCATTCGAAAGGAAAGTACAAAAGATTTAAGAGCTAGCCTAAGTTGATTTTGGAATAAGGGTGATAAGATATTTAGGGGCAGCTATGATACTATACCAGATACTGAAACAAAGAGATGAATAAAGATGCTTTAAATATGTCTTATTGTTAGAAGAAGAATTCCATTTTGTTGATTTTTTTTGAGTCAACAGTAAATATTAAGTTGCTTCACCCCCCCGCCCCCAACCCCCAAACAGTATGTATATAAAGAATGAAAGAGAACGTATGAAAAGTGGTTTTCTATTATCTGGGTGGTGAAATGATGGATGATTTTTCCTCTATATGTTCTTTTGTATTTTTCAATTTTTCTGTAATAGACACATCATCAGAAGAAAAACAAACATTAGAAAGTCTGATATAATAACAACAATAATTATAATAATAAGTTTTAACATTTAACTTATCCTCACTTAATTCTCTCAACAACTCTAAGAAATACATGTTATTATTATTCCTATTTTATAGATAAGGAAACTGAGGTTTAGAGTGAGAATTTGTCATGCAATAGATGGCAGAAGCTGGTTTCATACAGCGGTATAACTCCATAGCTACCATCTAAACTCAAATTCTCTATAAACAACAAAACCAACAATAATAAATATATTATTGTTAAGACCCCCAATTATTAAAAAATTTAAAGTGTCTACACATAAAAAGGCAACCAGGAAGGAAATACACCCAATTATTAACATTAATAAATGCTGACTGATAGCATCATGGGTAATTATTTCTTAAGCAAGCATTATTTTTAAAATCTGAGAATAAGTATTAATTTTAAAACACAAGCCAAACAAAGTTTGATAGTTTATATATAACAGAAAAACAATGATGGCTGGAATTGCCCTTCTGGGGAGAGGGTAGTTAGCTTTCTTATGTCTCAGGACACCTGAGGGTAACCCCTGATCTCGCTGATAACTCAGAGGAGTTAAGGCTAATGGCTGGTTAGTGGCAGCATGGACACTGGCTAAGAAGTTCTTGGAAGAATTCACTGTATAGCACAGGGAATTATATTCGATATCCTGTAAAAACCTATAATGGAATATAACCTGAAAAAAATAACGGAATCACTTTGTTGTATAACTGAAACTAACATAATATTGTAAATCAACTATATTTTAATAATATAGTTATATATTATTAAATATATATTTAATATAATAAATACATTATATTTATTGGCTATAAATAGGTATAATAAGTGTTATTATAGCCATCCTAGTCGATACAAAGTGGTATCCCACTGTGATTCTGATTTGCAGTTCCCTAATTACTAACGATACAGAAAATCTTTGGAGAAATGTCTATTCAAATCCTTTGCCCATTACTAATATAATACTGTAAATCAACTATACTTCAATAAAAAAAATAATGTACTGACCAAAACCCCCAATGAATTAGAATAGAATAGAAAATAAAGTGCATCACACTAAAAAAAAGTTCTGGGGGGAGAATGACTTAGTGAAGAAGTACTTATAAAAAGCCCAAAAGTAATCAAAAGAGACAGAAAAGATTTACAGATGTATTCTAGATGGCTGAGATTCTTTGAGAAGGTAAGAAATAAAGATGAAGAAGAAAAAGCCACTCTGTGTAGCCTAATTGCCACCTTGTAATCTGAGCTATGTGTACACATAAGGTGGACCTGTATCTACTGATGGCTTCTTTGGTTGTGTAGCACCTACAAAGCACTACATCCTTGACTAGGTAAAGAACTTTCTCAAGTCCCCCAGGTGCTCAATAATGGAATGATGTATCGTCCATCAGAGGCAGACTCACAGGAAAAAAGAGAACAAGCTAGTGTTGGGGACAGTCATTCAGAAGGAGGAGACATAAAGCCTACTAGAAGATAGAACAATTAAAAGGAGAGAAAAAAATTCACTCTCTAAGAGTAAATCAATGTGAATGCCTGACACCCACTAAGCTGGATTACAGATTGCTCCAACAGGAGAAGCACCTTTTGAATTCTTGAACAACTTCAAGCCAGTCTTCTTAATGTTGGGAATGTGTTTAGGTATAGTGAAAAAAAGCTTCATGTTATGGGACTTAGCCACAATTTTTTTTTCTTACACATCTAGTTTAGTTCTTACAGATCAATGAAGACTAATGGGAAGTAGCATTTCCATTAAAATATTAAAATTGAGCTGGAGAGGGTGTGGAGAAAAGGGAACCCTCCTACACTGTTGGTAGGAATGTAAACTGGTGCTGCCACTATGGAAAACAGTATGGAGGTTCCTCAAAAAACTAAAAATAGAGCTACCATATGTCCAGCAATCCCACTCCTGGGCATATATCTGGAAAAAGATGAAAACTCTAATTTAAAAAGATACAGGCACTCCAATGTTCATAGTAGCACCATTTACAATAGCCAAGACATGGAAACAACCCAAGTGCCCATCAACAGATGATTGGTTTAAGAAGATGTGGTACATACATACACACACACACACACACACAGTGGAATATTACTCAGTCATAAAAAATGAATGAAATAATGCCATTTGCAGCAACATGGATGGACCTAGAGAATATCATACTAAGTGAAGTAAGTCAGACAGAGAAAGATAGATATTATATAATATCACTTATATGTGGAATCCAAAAAAATAATACCAATGAATCTATCTACAAAACAGAAACAGACTTGCAGACATAGAAAACAAACTTATGGGTACCAAAGGGGAAAGGGAGGTGGGGAAGGACAAGTTAGAAGTATGGGATTAACAGAAACAAACTGCTATACATAAAATAGATCAGCAACAAGGATCTACTGTCTAGCACAGGGAACAATACTCAGTATCTTGTAATGACGTGTAATGGAAAATAATCTGAACAAATATATAACTGAATCACTTTGCTGTATACTTGAAACTAAAACAATATTGTAAATCAACTTCAATTAAAAAAATCTTAAAATTGAATTTCCTTCCTCCGAGTTAGAGAGTAACAATTTTGAAGCTACCAAAGTGTCATGAGTATTATTATCTCTGTGATATGGAAGCTGTAATGAGGGCATCAGGAATTGAGGAAGGAAAGGCAGAGGAATTGAGAAGTATTTGACGAAGGCCTATGGTGAGCCAGACACTCCAACAGGCAACTTACGTATTATCTCCTTTAATGATACTGTGAAGTATGTTTGTATCTCCATTTTATCGATAGGTAAAGTGACTTCTTCAGTGCCAGATTTTAAGTGTGGGGCTGAATTTGAACCCAGATCTGATTCTACACTGAATGGTTCCACAGTGGGAAAAAGATAAAAATGTCTTAACTCAGCTGGGTGTACGAACGTCATGCTAGGCCTATACAAAGGACACCTGATCCCCAGGGGAAGACATGTTAGCTCACCTCTCTTGTGTCTTTATCTGGTATTAGTGTCTGGAAGAAGAGGTGATGCACCGGAGGTCGTAAGAAGTACTTCATTCTATGCAGGCATGGTCTGTTGTACAACCCACCTTGTGGTGTTCGTGCTTGCACCTGGGCAGATCCGGGGTTGACAGGCTCTGACAGTGATATCTCTTTTCTGGCTGGAGTTTCTTTGACAGAGAGCGAAGGAACTTTCTCTAAGGAAGTTTCAAACTGTGGAGACTGTGGGCTGGGAGAGCAGCTTGGAGAGGATGGAGCTGAGACATCCATAGGGGTGTCATGGTTCTGTACATCATTTTGCAGAGAGTCAGGCCTGAGTTTTGGTAAATGAGCCAAGTCTCCAAATGTTTGTGGCATGTCTTCTGGCAAGCATGACATGTCCCCAGGTGAAGGTAGCACATCTACTGATAAGTGTGGGACTTCTCCAGGTGAATGCGGTACACTTTCTGGTGACGGAGGCATGTCTCTTGGTGACTGTGGTACATTGGCTGGTGACTGTGACACATCTGCTGGTGACTGTAGAACATCTGCTGGTGACTGAGGCACGTCTCCTGACGACTGTGGCACGTCTCCTGATGATTGTAGCATACCTCCTGATGATTGTAGCATATCTCCTGGTGACTGTGGCATGTCTTGCAGGTGTGTCACATCTTGTGGATACGTTATGTTTTGAGGTGGGCCTGGTACATCTTGAGGTAGGCCCAGTGAGTCTTGAGGTGGACACAGTGAGTCTTGAGGTGGGCTTTGTGAGTGTTGAAGTTGCCATGATGAGTCTTGAGGTGGACTTGGCATATTCTGCTGAGCGCATGGCATATTCTGAGGGCATGGCACATCTTGAGGAGGGCATGGCCCTTCTTGAGGCGGGTGAGGCAAAGTTTGTAGTTGGCACTGCATGGTTTGTGATGGGCATGACAAGGCTCGCGGTGGGCATGAGGAGGCTCGTGGTGGACATGGTGAGGCTCGCAGTGGGCATGGCAAGGCTCTCAGTGGGCATGGCAAGGCTTGTGGAGGGCAAGGCACATCTTGCTGTGGGCATGGCAAGGGTGCCCTTTGATTGCTACAGCTACGATTATTGCTTGTTGCGGGGAGGGAATGAGTATCTGAAGATAGCTGTAGGCTTGCCAAGAAGCCGAGGTCACCTTTGAATATGGTTGAGCTACAATTAGGCTCTCCTGGATAAACAGAGTCCCCACTGATGGACGTAGGGGGTTGGGGACCTTCAAATGCAGTTTCTTCCAAAAGGTCCAAATCCACAGGATCACTGTTAATGATTCTCCGTGTTGCAGGCCGAGAGCTTCTGTCCACCCGCCCTTCCATCACCTCTTTGCTGGAGAGGCTGCCACATGCTTGAAGACTGGCTGGCTCTTTCTGGGAAGGAGCAACAGGTTCTAGAGTCAAGTCAAGAGTGGCAATAGGTCTATTTTCTTCCTCAGATCCTGTTAGGTCAATCACACAGAGTCCATTGCGATCCTTCGCCCTTGGTCTGGTTTCTCTAGTTAAGTCAATGAAGTCCTGTTGAAGGATTGGGAGAAGATAAGAGGTCAAGTAGGGGTCTTAGCTTTATCTAAGAGGACTTAAAGCTTAGCTTTTAAGGATAAACCTATTTTACTTTTTCACTTCACTGACAATTTATATATCTTATATAACATAAGTGTTAGTTTATTTCCTTTGGCCAAAATTTTCCTCTGTCAAAGCTGCCAATCTCTATACCTTCTTAAATTATCCAAATGCCACAAGCACATAACACAGGACACAGGGGGAAATGCTTTATGATCCAAGGTGGACAGGGGAGTAGTAGAGAAGATTTCAACCTTAAGTCAAAGTAAAAAACAAACTTTGTTTGGAAAAGCAAATACACAGGATAACCTACAACAGAAGCTAAAGAAGGGAAACTAATATAAGAGAATCTACTTTGTGCTAAGAATGTGTTGAGTGCTTTCACACATCTTTAATTTTCACAATGACCCTGTCAGGAAGGCATTATCATCTCCATTATATAGATGGGGAAACTAGAGTTCAGAGGGGTTAGGCTATTTACCTATGGATTATACAGTTATGTAGCACAGACAGACATTCAAACCCAGGCCTGTTTCTTTCTTTCCCTGTTAGGGCCTAGGAATGTACAACTTCATTCAATGTATAATCAGCCTATAGTCAGATATGGAGAATAATACACTAAGGGTTATAAAACTAACCATTGTAAGTGTGAGCCTAAATTAATTACAAAAAACCTCCTATATTCACCCCAATTCCTTGGCAAAATGATTAGGCAGTTCACAAAGCCTGATGATGCCAGCCAGAGGTACTGTAAACAACCTCTGTGTCATGAGCCAGGAACAATATTGCTCTGCCTTCCAGGTGTCTCCTCACTTGGTTGGGTACCATTGTCACTGCTATGTCGGGTACTAATTGCTGGGCTAGCAATGCTCTTGCTGCTACTACAGCTACCGTGCTATTTCTTTTAATAGATGTGATGGTCACCACTGTCAACGGCACCAAAGCAGGACACAGGATTCTGGGTGGGTCAAGTGAGAAGCTGGCATGCATCTCATCTTGGAATAGGGATTGCTTGGTGAAACCTAATGCCTCATTCCTAAGAAGCAGCCATATAGTATCACTGCTTCTCTACTGCTAGCTGAACTCAACATAAATAGCTGCAAAGGTCTGAATTCAACTCCTATTCCATCACCAACTTCTAAAATGCAACATTACCATGTCTCTCTCACTTAAAACCCACCATATGAGCTACAGGATAAAGGGCAAATGCTTTAGTAACACTCATAAAGCCCTTCATAATTCAGCCTCTTGATTCCTCTCCTCCTCATGTGTGCAAATCACACAGAACTACTTCAGATCCCCAAATGTGCCATGCTTTCTCAAGTATTACTATCTTTATGTTTGCTTACGTTCTTTCTTTTGTCTGGAGTGATTATTATCCCTTTGATTGTTTGGAAGTTTCTTGTCTTTCAAGACTCAGCACAGATATCACTGTGTGTGAAAATTCTTCCAGATCACTTCTTGTCCCAAGTTAAATTATTAGTTTTCTCCCTTATATCCCCAATTCATCTGTACAAACCAAAAAGGTTTATCCCAAAGAATTTGATGTTTTTAAATGATATTGAAAATGGAAATAATTTTTTGGCATTTTCCAATTATTCATTGCTAGTATATAGAAATGCTGTTGATTTACGTAGGTATATTATCCCTGTATCCTCTGACCTTGCTAAATTCACTTACTAGTTCAAGTAAATTTTTTTGTAGACTCCTTAGGGTTTTCCATATAAGAAATCATGTCTGCAAATAGAGGAGTTTTTCTTCCTTTTCAATCTGCATGCCTTTTATTTCTTTTTCTTAACTATTGCAATGGCTAAGGCATCCAGTATAATTCTCAGCAGAAGTGCTGAAAAGCAGACATCTGAGACTTTCATCATTAAGGACAACGTTAGCTGTGTTGTCTTCATAGATGCCCCATATCACGTTGAGAAAGTTCCCTTCTTCTCCTTGTTTTCTTAGAGTTTAAAAGTTTTTATTTATTTATTTATTTATTTATTTAGGCTGCACTGGGTCTTAGTTGCAACACACAGGATCTTTGTTGTGGCATGTTTAGTTGTGGCATGCGGGCTTCTTAGTTGCAGCATGCATGTGGGATCTAGTTCCCTGACCAGGGATCGAACCCGGGCCCCCTGCATTGGGAGCATGGAGTTTTATCCACTGGACCACCAGGGAAGTCCCGTTTTCTGAGAGTTTTAATTGGAAATGGTTGTTAAATTTAGTCAAATGATTTCTCTGCACCTGTTGAGATATTTTATGATTTTCCTTTGTACTATTAATACCAAAAATTATATTAATTGATTTTCTAATGTTAAATTAATCCTACGGAAAACTCCACTGGTTATGATGTATGATTTTTTTTCTATATTGTTTATTTTAATATATCAATATTTTGTTAAGAATTTTTGCATATTTATGAGGGATATTAGTTTGTAGTTTTCTATTCTTGTAATTTCTTTTACTGGTTTTTCTATCAGAATAAAATTGGCCTCATAAAATGATTGGGAGCTACTCCCACCCCCTCTATTTAGGTTGTGTTGGATTGGTACCATATCTTTCTTCAATGTTTACAGAAATCACCAGTGAAGCTATCTGGGCCTGAAATTTGCTTTGTAGTTAAAATTTAGTAGACATAAGGCTATTTACATTTTCTACTTCTTCTTGTGTTAGTTCTGTGAGTTATGGGGTTTGTTATTAAAATTATTAGCATAAAGTTGTTCACAACAGTCCTTTATTATCTTTTTAATTCTATACTCTGTATAGATTTATCCCCAATTTTCTTTTTTTATTCCCAGTATTGGTAATTTGTATCCTTTGCATTTTCTCCCCTGATCAGCCTAGCTAGAAGTTTATCAATTTGACTGATCTTTCCAAAGGACCAGCTTTTTCATCCATTCCCTTTATTTCTATTGTTATCATTATTATTTCCTTCCTTCTATTTACTGTGGATTTAATTTGCCCTTCTTTTTCTAGCTTCTTAATGTGGAAGCTGATACCTTGATTTTCAAAATCTTTCTTTTCTAGCATTAGCATTTAAAGCTAAAAATTTCCCTGTAAGTACTGCTTTAGCTTCATCCCACAATTTTTAATATCACAGTCACTTTATTATCATGTAGTTCAAGCTTACCTTCACCATGGTCAGAAAACAAACGCTGTAAGATTTCAATCTTTTGAAATGCACTGAGACGTATTTTATGTCCTAACACATGGCCTACTTGCTGAATGTTCCTTGTACACTTGAAAAAACATGTGCATTCTGCAGTTGTTGGATATAAATGCCAATTAGGTCATGGTTGCTGATAGTAGCTTTTGGATCTTTGATTTTCTTCACCTTTGATGGGATGCAGTTGTGCTATCAAGTACTGACAGAAGTGTATTAAAGTGTCCAGGGGAAAGACCTTCAAGATGGCAGAGGAGTAAGATGTGGAGCTCATCTTCCTCCCCATGAATACATCAGAAATACATCTACATGTGGAACAACTCATACAGAACACCTACTGAACGCTGGCAGAAGACTTCAGACTTCCCCAAAGGTAAGAAACTCCCCACGTACCTGGGTAGGGCAAAAGAAAAAAGAAAAAACAGAGACAAAAGAATAGGGACGGGACCTGCACCTCTGGGAGGGAGCTGTGAAGGAGGAAAAGTTTCCACACACTAGGAAGCCCCCTCACTGGCAGAGATGGGGGGTGGGCGGGGGGGGAAGCTTCGGAGTCACAGAGGAGAGTGCAGCAACAGGGGTGCAGAGGGCAAAGTGGAGAGATTCCCGCACAGAGGATCGGTGCCGAACAGCACTCACCAGCCTGAGAGGCTTGTCTGCTCACCCGCCAGGACGGGTGGGGACTGGGAGCAGAGGCTCCGGCATAGGAGGTCAGATCCCAGGGAGAGGACTGGGGTTGGCTGCGTGAACACAGGCTGAAGGGGGCTAATGTGCCACAGCTAGCAGGGAGGGAGTCTGGGAAAAAGTCTGGAACTGCCTAAGAGGCAAGAGACAATTGTTTCAGGGTGCACGAGGAGAGGGGATTCAGAGCACCACCTAAACGAGTTCCAGAGATAGGCGCGAGCCACGGCTATCAGGGTGGACACCAGAGATGGTTATGAAATGCTAAGGTGGCTCCTGCAGCCACCAAAAAGCCTGTGTGCAAGCACAGGTCATTATCCACACCTCCCCTCCAGGGAGCCTGTGCAACCCGCCACTGCCAGGGTCCTGTGATCCAGGGACAACTTCCCTGGGGGAACACACGGCAAGCCTCAGGCTGTTGCAACATCATGCCAGCCTCTGCTGCCGCAGGCTCGCCCCGCATTCAGTACCCCTCCCTCCCCCGGGCCTGAGTGAGCCAGAGGCCCCTAATCAGCTGCTCCTTTAATCCCATCCTGTCTGGGCGGGAACAGATGCCCTCAGGCAACCTATACGCAGAGGTGGGGCCAATTCCAAAGCTGAACCCCAGCAGCTGTTCGAACAAAGAAGAGAAAGGGAAATTTCTCCCAGCAGCCTCAGGAGCAGAGTATTAAATCTCCACAATCAACATGATGTACCCTGCATTTCTGGACTACCTGAATAGACAACGGATCACCCAAAATTGAGGTGGTGGACTTTGGAAGCAACTGTAGACTTGGGGTTTGCTTTCTGCAACTAATTTGTTTCTGGTTTTACGTTTATCTTAGTTTAGTATTTAGAGTTTATTATCATTGGTAGATTTGTTTATTGGTTTGGTTGCTCTCTTCCTTTTTTTAATATATAGATATATATGTATATTTTTCCTTTTTCTCTTTTCATGAGTGTGTATGTGTATGCTTCTTTGTGTGATTTTGTCTGTATAGCTTTGCTTTTACCATTTGTCCTAGGGTTCTGTCTGTCGGTTTTCTTTTTCCTTTTTAGTATAGTTTTTAGTGCTTGTTATCATTGGTGGATTTGTTTTTTGGTTTAGTTGCTCTCTCCTTTCTTTCTTTCTTTTTTTATTACTTTAAAATATTTTTACTTTTAATAATTATTTTTTATTTCAATAACATTATTTATTTTACCCCCCCCTCTCTATCTCTTTCTCCTTTTTCTACTGAGCCATGTGGCTGACAGAGTCTTGATGCTCCAGCTGGGTGTCAGGCCTGTGCCTCTGAGGTGGGAGGGCCAAGTTCAGGGCACTGGTCCACCAGAGACCTCCTGGCTTCACATAATATCAAATGGCAAAAGCTCTCCCAGAGATCTCCATCTAAACACTAAGACCCAGCTCCACTCAATGACCAGAAGGCTACAGTGCTGGACACCCTATGACAAACAACTAGCAAGACAGGAACAGAACCCCACCCATTAGCAGAGAGGCTGCCTAAAATCGTAACAAGGTCACAGACACCCCAAAACACACCACCAGACATGGTCCTGCCCACCAGAAAGACAAGATCCAGCCTCATGCACCAGAACACAGGCACGAGTACTCACCACCAGGAAGCTTACACAACCCACTGAACCAACCTTAGCCACTTGGGGGCAGACACCAAAAACAATGGGAACTACGAACCTGTAGCCTGTGAAAAGGAGACCCCAAACACAGTAAGTTAAGCAAAATGAGAAGACAGAGAAACACAGCAGATGAAGGAGCAGGGTAAAAACCCACCAGACCAAACAAATGAAGAGAAAATAGGCAGTCTACCTGAAAAAGAATTCAGAGTAATGATAGTAAAGATGATCCAAAATCTTGGAAATAGAATGGAGAAAATACAAGAAACGTTTAACAAGGACCTACAAGAACTAAAGAGCAAACAATGATGAAAAACACCATAAATGAAATTAAAACTTCTCTAGACAGAATCAATAGCAGAATAACTGAGGCAGAACAACGGATAAGTGACCTGGAAGATAAAATACCAGAAATAACTACTGCAGAGCAGAATAAAGAAAAAAGAATGAAAAGAACTTAGGACAGTCTCAGAGACCTCTGGGACAACATTAAACGCACCAATATTCGAATTATAGGGGTCCCAGAAGAAGAAGAGAAAAAGAAAGGGACTGAGAAAATATTTCAAGAGATTATAGTTGAAAACTTCCTTAATATGGGAAAGGAAAGAGTCAATCAAGTCCAGGAAGCACAGAGAGTCCAATACAGGATAAATCCAAGGAGAAACACGCCAAGACACATATTAATCAAACTATCAAAAATTAAATACAAAGAAAAAATATTAAAAGCAGCAAGGGAAAAACAACAAATAAAACACAAGGGAATCCCCATAAGGTTAACAGCTGATCTATCAGCAGAAACTCTGCAAGCCAGAAGGGAGTGGCAGGACATATTTAAAGTGATGAAAGGGAAAAACCTATAACCAAGATTACTCTACCCAGCAAGGATCTCATTCAGATTCGACAGAGAAATTAAAACCTTTAGAGACAAGCAAAAGCTAAGAGAATTCAGCACCATCAAACCAGCTTTACAACGAATGCTAAAGGAACTTCTCTACGCAGGAAACACAAGAGAAGGAAAAGACCTACAATAACAACAACAAAAAAAATTAAGACAATGGTCATAGGAATATACATATCGATAATTACCTTAAATGTAAATGGATTAAATGCTCCAACCAAAAGACACAGACTGGCTGAATGGATACAAAAAGAAGACCCATATATATGCTGTCTATAAGAGACCCACTTCAAACCTAGGGACACATACAGACTGAAAGTGAGGGCCTGGAAAAAGATATTCCATGCAAATGGAAATCAAAAAAGCTGGAGTAGCAATTCTCGTATCAGACAAAATAGACATTAAAATAAAGACTATTACAAGAGACAAACAAGGACACTACATAATGATCAAGGGATCAATCCAAGAAGAAGATATAACAATTGTAAATACTTATGCACCCAACATAGGAGCACCTCAATACATAAGGCTAACGTTAAAAGCCATAAGAGGGGAAGTCGACAGTAACACAATCACAGTAGGGGACTTTAACACCCCACTTTCACCAATGGACAGATCATCCAAAATGAAAATAAATAAGGAAACACAGCTTTAAATGATACATTAAACAAGATGGACTTAATTGATATTTATAGGGCATTCCATCCAAAAACAAGAGAATACACTTTCTTCTCAAGTGCTCATGGAACATTCTCCAGGATAGATGATATATTGGGTCACAAATCAAGCCTTGGTAAAGTTAAGAAGATGTAAATCATATCAAGTATCTTTTCTGACCACAATGCTATGAGACTAGATATCAATTACAGGAAAAAATTTGTAAAAAATGCAAAACCATGGAGGCTAAACAATACACTACTAAATAACCAAAAGATCACTGAAGAAATCAAAGAGGAAATAAAAAAATACCTAGAAACAAATGACAATGAAAACACGATGACCCAAAACCAAGGGAATGCATCAAAAGCAGTTTTAAGAGGGAAGTTTATAGCAATACAGTCCTACCTCAAGAAACAAGAAACATCTCAAATAAACAACCTAACCTTACACCTAATGCAAGTAGAGAAAGAAGAACAAAAAAACCTCCCAAAGTTAGCAGAAGGAAATAACTCATAAAGATCAGATCATAAGTAAATGAAAAGGGAATGAAGGAAACAATAGCAGAGATCAATAAAACTAAAAGCTGGTCCTTTGAGAAGATAAACAAAATCAATAAACCATTAGCAAGACTCATCAAGAGAAAAAGGGAGAAGACTCAAATAAATAGAATTAGAAATGAAAAAGGTGAAGTAACAACTGACACTGCAGAAATACAAAAGATCATGAGAGATTACTATAAGCAACTCTATGCCAATAAAATGGACAACCTGAAAAAAATGGACAAATTCTTAGAAAAGCACAACCTTCTGAGACTGAACCAGGAAGAAATAAAAAGTATACATCACAAGCACTGAAACTGAGACTGTGATTAAAAATCTTCCCACAAACAAAAGCCCAGGACCAGATGGTTCAAAGGCGAATTCTATCAAACATTTAGAGAATAGCTAACACCTACCCTTCTCAAACTTTTCCAAAATATACCAGACGGAGGAACACTCCCAAACTCATTCTACGAGGCCACCATCACCCTGATACCAAAACCAGACAAAGATGTGACAAAGAAAGAAAACTACCGGCCAATATCACTGGTGAACATAGATGCAAAAATCCTCAACCTAATACTAGCAAACAGAATCCAACAGCACATTAAAATGATCATACACCATGATCAACTGGGGTTCATCCCAATAATGCAAGGATTCTTCAATATATGCAAATTAATCAGTGTGATAAACCACATTAACAAATTGAAGGAGAAAAACCACGTGATCATCTCAATTGATGCAGAAAAAGCTTTTGACAAAATTCAACACCCATTTATGATAAAAACTCTCCAGAAAGTGGGCATAGAGGGAACCTGCCTCAATATAATAAAGGACATATATGACAAACCCACAGCCAATATCATTCTCAATGGTGAAAAACTGAAACCATTTCCTCTAAGATCAGGAACAAGACAAGGTTGGCCACTCTAACCACTATTATTCAACATAGTTTTGGAAGTTTTAGCCACAGCAATCAGAGAAGAAAAAGAAATAAAAGGTTTCCAAATCAGAAAAGAAGAAGTAAAACTGTCACTGTTTGCAGATGACATGATACTATACATAGAGGATCCTAAAGATGCTACCAGAAAACTAGTAGAGCCAACCAATGAATTTGGTAAAGTAGCAGGACACAAAATTAATGCAAAGAAATCTCTTGCATTCCTATACACTAACCACAGAAAATCTGAAAGAGAAACTAAGGAAACACTCCCATTTACCACTGCAACAAAAAGAATAAAATATCTAGGAATAAACCTACCTAAGGAGACAAAAGACCTGTATGCAGAAAACTATAAGACACTGATGAAAGAAATTAAAGATGATACAAACAGATGGAGAGATATACCATGTTCCTGATTGGAAGAATCAACATTGTGAAGATGACTATACTACCCAAAGCAATCTACAGATTCAATGTAATCCCTATCAAACTACCAATGGCATTTTTCACAGAACTAGAACAAAAAATTGCACAATTTGTATGGAAACACAAAATAACCCGAATAGCCAAACCAATCATGAGAAAGAAAAATGGAGCTGGAGGAATCAGGTTCCCGGACTGCAGAATATAGTACAAAGCTACAGTAATCAAGACAGTATGGTACTGGCACAAAAACAGAAATATAGATCAATGGAACAGGATAGAAAGCCCAGAAACAAACCCACGCACATATGGTCACCTTATTTTTAATAAAAGAGGCAAGAATATACAGTGGAGAAAAGACAGCCTCTTCAATAAGTGGTGCTGGGAAAACTGCAGAGCTACATGTAAAAGAATGAAATTAGAACACTCCCTAACACCATACACAAAAATAAACTCAAAATGGATTAAAGACCTAAATGTAAGGCCAGACACTAGCAAACTCTTAGAGGAAAACATAGGCAGAACACTCTATGACATAAATCACAGCAAGATCCTTTTGGACCCACCTCCTAGAGAAAGAGAAATAAAAACAAAAATAAACAAATGGGACCTAATGAAACTTAAAAGCTTTTGCACAGCAAAGGAAACCGTAAGCAAGACAAAAAGACCACCCTCTGAATGGGAGAAAATATTTGCAAATGAAGCAACTGACAAAGGATTAATCTCCAAAATTTACAAGCAGCTCATGCAGCTCAATATCCAGAAAACAAACAGCCGAATCCAAAAATGTGCAGAAGACATAAACAGACATTTCTCCAAAGAAGATATACAGATTGCCAACAAACCCATGAAAGGATGCTCAACAAACACATGAAAGGATGCATTTCTCAATCATTAGAGAAATGCAAATGAAAACTACAATGAGGTATCACCTCACGCCAGTCAGAATGGCTATCATCAAAAAAATCTACAAAGAGTAAATGCTGGAGACTGTGTGGAGAAAAGGGAACCCTCTTGCACTGGTGATGGGAATGTAAATTGATATAGCCACTATGGAGAGCGGTATGGAGGTTCCTTAAAAAACTAAAAATAGGGGCTTCCCTGGTGGTGCAGTGGTTGAGAGTCCGCCTGCTGATGTAGGGGACACGGGTTCGTGCCCCGGTCCGGGAAGATCCCACATGTCGCGGAGCAGCTAGGCCTGTGAGCTATGGTCGCTGAGCCTGCACGTCCGGAGCCTGTGCTCTGCAATGGGAGAGGCCACAACAGTGAGAGGCCCGCTTACCACAAAAAAAAAAAAAAAAAAGAAAACTAAAAATAGAACTACCATATGACCCAGTAATCCCACTACTGGGCATATACCCTGAGAAAACCATAATTCAAAAAGAGTCATGTAGCAAAATATTCATTGCAGCTCTATTTACAATAGCCAGGACATGGAAGCAACCTCAGCGTCCATCGACAGATGAATGGATAAAGAAGATGTGGCACATATATACAATGGAATATTACTCAGCCATAAAAAGAAATGAAATTGAGTTATTTGTAGTGAGGTGGATGGACCTAGAGTCTGTCATACAGAGTGAAGTAAGTCAGAAAGAGAAAAACAAATACCGTATGCTAACACACATATATGGGATCTAAAAAAAATCCAAAATGTTTCTGAAGAACCTAGAGGCAGGGCAGGAATAAAGACACAGATGTAGAGAATGGACTTGAGGACATGGGGTGGGGGAAGGGTAAGCTGGGACGAAGTGAGAGAGTGGCATGGACTTATATATACTACCAAATGTAAAATAGATAGTTACTGGGAAGCAGCCACATAGCACAGGGAGATCAGCTCGCTGCTTTGTGACCACCTAGAGGGGTGGGATAGGGAGGGTGGTAGGGAGAGGCAAGAGGGAGGAGATATGGGGATATATGTATATGTATAGCTCATTTACTTTGTTATAAAGCAGAAATTAACACACCATTGTAAAGCAATTATACTCCAATAAAGATGTTGAAAACAAATAAAGTGTCTAACTATGATTGTGGCTTTCACCATTTCTCCTTTTCGTTCAGTTAGTTTTTGCTTTGTGTCTTTTGAAATTCTGTTTATTAGGTGTATGTACACTTATAATTATTATACTTTCTTAATGTATTAACCTATTTATCATTATTAGGATTATCATTTATCCTCTTAGTCTCCAGCAATCCTCCTTGTACTGATGTCTATTTTTCTGTTATTAATAGAGCCACTTTAAATTTCTTATGCATACTGTTTGCATGGTGTATTTCTATCCTTCTGTTCTCCATGTACTTGTATCTTTGTATTTAAAGTGCATCTCATATAAATAGCTCATAGTTGTTACTGCTTTTTCGTCTGGTCTGACAACCTCTGCCTTTTGATTCGTTTTTGGGTCATTTACACTTAATTGGTGATATATTTGCTTTTATATCTATAATCATGCCATTTATTTCCTATTTTTCCTATCTGTTCATTGTACTTCTGTTCCTCCTTTCCCACCCCACTTTGAATTAATGACATATATTTTTTGGAATTCCATCTTAATTCCTTTGTTGGTTTTCTAGCTATATTTTAAATTATATTTTTAGTGGTTACTCAGATGATTATAGTATGCAAGTTCAACTAATCCAGTGTACTTAGGAATCTTAAAAAATATTCCTCTTGTGCCCCATTATTTTTGTTGTCATATATATTTTACATATATATATATTATGAACTCATCAATATGGTATAACTATTTTTATTTTCAGCTATGTGTCTTTGAAGGAAATTAATAGAAGAAAATATTTTCTTTTTACACACATATTTACAATTTCTAGTTCTCTTCATTCGTTTTTGTAGATCCAAGTTTCCATTTGGTGTCATTCCCCTTCAGCTAAAATTTCTCATAGTGCAGGTCTGCTAGTGACAAATTCTCTTTTTCTGTTTATCTGAAAATGTCTGTATTTTGTCCTTTTTAAAAAATTTCTTTGGCTGCGTTGGGTCTTTTTTGCTGCACGCAGGCTTTCTCTAGTTTCAGTGAGCAGGGGCTACTCTTCATTGTGGTGTACGGGCTTCTCATTATGGTGGCTTCTCTTGTTGCGGAGCACGGGCTCTAGGTGCTTGGGCTTCAGTAGTTGCAGCACGCAAGCTCAGCAGTTGCAGCATGCGGGCGCCCGAGTAGTTGTGGCTTGCAGGCTCTAGACCACAGGCTCAGTTGCTGTGGCACATGAGCTTAGTTGCTCCACAGCATGTGGGATGTTCCCAGACCAGGGATTGAACCCATGTCCCCTGCATTGGCAGGCGGATTCTTAACCACTGTGCCACCAGGGAAGTCCTTGTCCTTATTTTTGAAGGACAACTTTCCCATATACAGAATCCTTGGCTAAAGGTTTGGATATTTGGATATAAGGGAAATGTCAGTCCAATGTCTTTCAGCCTCCAGTTTCTGAAAAGAAGTCAGTTGTGTTTTGGTTTTCTTTTTTAGCCACACTGCGCAGCTTGCGGGATCTTAGTTCCTTGACCGGAGAATAAACCTGTGCCCTTGGGAGACCGGAGAATAAACCTGTGCCCTTGGAAGTGAAACTGCGGAGTCCTAACAACTGGACCACCAGGGGATTCCCAAGAAGTCTGTTGTTAATTGCACTGTGTGTCCTATATGTAACATATTTTTTTCTGGACAGTCAAGGAGTGGTTTTGTGTTCATCTTGCCTTGAATCTGCTGTGCTTCGAGGATCTGTAACTTATTATTTTTTTCCCCACCAAATTTGAGAACATTTCAGCCATTATTTCTTCAAAAAAATTTTTTTTATTATTACCCCACCCCTCCTTTTAAGACTCTAATTATCCACATTTTGAATTATTTGATATTTCCCTACAGATCTCTGAGGCTCTGTTCAATTATTTCCATCTTTTCCCCCACTCTATTCTTAAATTTTGGTGATTTCTATTGTTCTAACTCAAACATCGCTGTCACTCCTGCCCACCCCGACATCCTGCTTTCTTTTCTAATTTGCTGTTGAGCCCATCTAGTTATTTTAAAATTTTAGTTACTATATTTTTAAACTCCCGAACTGTTTTTTTTTTTTTTGCTTAAAATAACATAACTTTATTGTCTCAGAGTTATGAAGTCCAGAAGTCCAAAATCAAGGCGTCAGCAGGGCCATGCTCTCTCTGATGGCTGTAGGGGAGACTCCTTCCTTGGCTCTTCTAACTTCTGGGGTTTATTAGCAATCCTTGGCATTCCTTGACTTGTAGATGTGTGTCTTCACATTGTCTTGCCTCTGGATGTGTCTATCTCTATATCCAAATTTCCCCCTTTTATAAACTGAATTTCTGCTGTTTATTGTTTCCATTTTCTCTGTTGAGATTTTCTATCTATTCATTCATTGATGCCATATTTTCTTTAATTGGATGAACATATTTATACTAAATATTTTGAAGTTTTTTGTTAAATCCAACACTTAGGCTCAGAGTCAGTTTCTATTAACTGCCTACTTCCCCCCCCCCCACCGCCCGAGTATGGGTCACACTTCTGCTTCTTTATATGTCTAGTAATTTTTGGTAGAAAATTGAGTATTATAGGTAATACACACAGTGATTTGATGGTTTTCTTACAAAAACTGTCTTTTCATTGCTGTTGTTGTTCTAGTAGATAGTTAATTTGCCTGAACTCAACCTGCAAGCTTTTTCTCCCTGGCACAATGTAGGTACTGATATCTTTGTTCTTATGTTTTCCAGGTGCTGCTCTTTTAACCTGGCAGTGGGCAGCAGGGTGGTTCTCTCTTGTGCCTACCTAAATTTGGCTATCAGCCATAGATTTGGGCAGATTGTCCTCTAATTTGGGGGTTTGCCCTTCCTGTGATTCTCTTGCTTCTGGGGATTAGGGATTGCTTCCCTAATTATTTGCTGCTCTGCCAACCTTGACCTCTATCCCCTGACATTTCAAAAGCATAAAATTTCAGCTTTCTGTCACCTAAGTGGCAAATGATTGGGGAATACAGTTCATTAAAAGAGCAGCAAATTCAAAGATACTGCCCCATGCAGCTATCTTTCAAGAGTAGATTTCTCTCTAGTGTCTGCTTGATTTTTCCCTGGGCCATCAGGGAGTATTTTGGCAGGTAAAGTAGTTTCACAGATTGGAAGTACAATTCAACTGCCTTGCTCCACCTTGGAGAGAGTTTATTGCTTCCCTCTTTGATCACTCTGTAGTACTCTATACCTACCAATATCACTTTAGTGCATATCACAGAGTACCTGCTTATCCTCTCCCCCATTAGACACAACTTATTTTTGTATGCTGTATCCTTGGTACCTGCATAGTATTTTGGACTCAACAAATGATAAATGAATAAATTTAATCTAATAACAATTGTTTATTTATCCTCTCATCTCTTTCTCCTCTGATAGTCCTAACTCCTAATTAAGTAATTTGCTTTTTCATCACATATTACTCTAAGTTTTCACAGACAACAAATTATCTTTCTAATTTTAATAATTATGTCACCAGACAGAAATACAGATGACTAAGGCCCTCCAATAGTTTGTATCTGCAGAATGAAACATGGCAGCAAGCCCATAAAGCCCTTGTCCACTCCATTAACCCTATTTTCAAAACTAGATGCCTCACAACAACCCTGTGAGGTGAATATTATTCACATTCTATAGCTAAAACAACTAAAACTCAGAAAGCAGAATACTTTTCTTTTGGGTTTCTGGACTTGTTTAAATCAGAAGTCTCAGATTCACCTACACATGCCAAGGTGCTGGTCTGAGGCTTATTTCCTGATTATGGTGCTGAAAATGGTATTTGCTCTTCACTGCAGGTTCAGCTCATGGTTTTGGTTTTATTTTTCTCCTTGGAGATTTCTGTTAATTCCTGCCAGCCCAGCAAGCAGGAAAAATTAGTTTCATTCAGGATCTAGTTGTTGTTGTTTTAGCAGAGAACCCTTTAAAGTCAGTCATACTGCTGAAGGCAGAAGTTCCTGGGTTCAGGCCTCTTTACAAGATCCCAGTATTAGTTGCTTATCTTTCCCACTGGGACTGAGTATAATGCCGTAGTTACTGGCATAGCATCTGACAAATGGCAAAGTGCTCAAGTAACATCAACTGAATAAAAAAAAAGAATGATCTTCCACACCTCACATATGGAACTTCCATTCAATAAGACTGAAAATAACAGAGATACTTCAGGTTTCTCTCCACCTATCACTCTTTTCCACAAGGAAAAAGGAATGGCGTCATTATTTGGTGAAACTAGAACCAAGGGCTGAACCAGGAGCCCCCCCTTCTTTGTTTTAAGCCCTCTACCCTAAAGATACTATCTGCTTTTTCCTTGGGTAAGTTTACCTTGAAGCTTGTTAGGTAGGAAGGGGTCAAGGGGGGTTTAAGTTTAATTTATAGTTTTAGGAAGCCCAAATGGGGCTATAGATCCAGGAAGCTTACTCTAACTAGGCACTATTAGTAACATAGCTATTAAATCAATCTCCATCTATCTGACTTGTATATTCTTTTTCTGTCTCTATGGATTTGCCCATTCTGGACATTTCATATAAATGGAATAATAAATATGTGGCCTTTAATGCCTGGTTTTCTTAACTTAGCATTATGTTTTCAAGATTCCTCCATGTTTAAAAACATTATAATTTATTTATTTTTGCCTGTGTCAGGTCTTAATTGCAGCATGGAGGATCTTTCACTGCAGTGTGAGGGCTTCTCTCTAGTTGCAGTGCGTGGGCTCCAGAGCATGCAGGCTCAGGAGTTAAGGTGCGTGGGCTCCAGAGCACATGGGCTCCGTATTTGCAGCACATGAGCTCTCTACTTGTGGCATGTGGGCTCAGTAGTTGTGGCACGCAGGCTTCCTTGCCCCGTGGCATGTGGGATCTTAGTTCCCCGACCAGGGACTGAATCCGTGTCCCCTGCATTGCAAGGTTTTTTTTTAATTTTTAAATTTTATTTATTTTTTTATACAGCAGGTTCTTATTAGTTATCCATTTTATACATATTAGTGTATACATGTCAAACCCATTCTCTCAATTCATCACACCACCACACCCACCCCCCGCTGCTTTCCCTCCTTGGTGTCCATACGTTTGTTCTCTACATCTGTGTCTCAATTTGTCCTGCAAACCAGTTCATCTGTACCATTTTTCTAAGTTCCACATATATGCGTTAATATACAATATTGGTTTTTCTCTGACTCACTTGATGCTGTATGACAGACTCTAGATTCACTCACATCTCTAAAAATGACCCAATTTCATTCCTTTTTATGGCTGAGTAATATTCCATTGTATATATGTACCACATCTTCTTTATCCATTCATCTGCCGATGGGCATTTAGGTTGCTTCCATGACCTGGCTATTGTATATAGTACTGCACCGAACGTGTCTTTTTGAATTACGGTTTTCTCTGGGTATATGCCCAGTAGTGGGATTGCTGGGTCATATGGCAATTCTATTTTCAGTTTTTTAAGGAAACTCCATACTGTTCTCCATAGTGGCTGTATCAATTTACACTCCCACCAACAGTGCAAGAGGGTTCTCTTTTCTCCACACCCTCTCTAGCATTTGTTTGCAGATTTTCTGATGATGCCCACTCTAACTGGTGTGAGGTGATACCTCATTGTACTTTTGACTTGCATTTCTCTAATAATTAGTGATGTTGAGCAGCTTTTCATGTGCTTCTTGGCCATCTGTATGTCTTCTTTGGAGAAATATCTATTTAGGTGTTTTGCCCATTTTTGGATTGGGTTTTTTTTTTTTTTAAATATTGAGCTGCATGAGCTGTTTATATATTTTGGAGCTTAATCTTTGGTTTTGGTATCAGGGTGATGGTGGCCTCACAGAATGAGTTTGGGAATGTTCCTTCTTCTGCAATTTTTTGGAAGAGTTTGAGAAGGATGGGTGTTAGCTCTTCTCTAAATGTTTGATAGAATTCACCTGTGAAGCCATCTGGTCCTGGACTTTCGTTTGTTGGAAGATTTTTAATCACAGTTTCAATTTCATTCCTTGTGATTGGTCTGTTCATATTTTCTATTTCTTCCTGGTTCAGTGTTGGAAGGTTATACCTTTCTAAGAATTTGTCCATTTTTTCCAGGTTGTCCATTTTATTGGCATAGAGTTGCTTGTACTGGTCTCATAGGATGCTTTGTATTTCTGTGATGTCTGTTGTAACTTCTCCTTTCTCATTTCTTATTTTATTGATTTCAGTCCTCTCCCTCTTTTTCTTGATGAGTCTGGCTAATGGTTTATCAATTTTGTTTATCTTCTCAAAGAACCAGCTTTTAGTTTTATTGATCTTTACTATTGTTTTGTTTCTATTTCATTTATTTCTGCTCTGATCTTTATGATTTCTTTCCTTCTGCTAACTTTGGGTTTTGTTTGTTCTTCTTTCTCTAGTTCCTTTAAGTGTAAGGTTAGATTGTTTATTTGAGATTTTTCTTGTTTCTTGAGATAGGCTTGTATTGCTATAAACTTCCTTCTTGAAACTGCTTTTGCTGCATCCCATAAGTTTTGGATTGTCGTGTTTTCATTGTCATTTTTTGATTTCCTCTTTGATTTCTTCAGTGATTTCTTGGTTATTTAGTAACGTATTGTTTAGCCTCCTTGTGTTTTTTACGTTTTTTCTCTGTAATTGATTTCTAATCTCATAGCATTGTGGTCAGAAAAGATGCTTGAAATGATTTCAATTTTCTGAAATTTACTGAGGCTTGATTTGTGACCCAAGATGTGATCTATCCTGGAGAATGTTCCGTGCGCACTTGAAAAGAAAGTGTAATCTGCTGTTTTTGGATGGAATGTCCTATAAATATCAATTAAACCTATCTGGTCTATTGTGTCACTTAAAGTTTGTGTTTCCTTATTAATTTTCTGTTTGGATGATCTGTCCATTGGTGTAAGTGAGGTGTTAAAGTTCCCCACTATTATTCTGTCGATTTCCTTTTATAGCTGGCAGCAGTTGCCTTATGTATTGAGGTGCTCCTATGTTGGGTACATATACATTTATTATTGTTATATCTTCTTCTTGGACTGATTCCTTGATCATTATGTAGTGTCCTTCCTTATCTCTTGTAACATTCTT
This sequence comes from Hyperoodon ampullatus, assembly GCF_949752795.1. NCBI lineage: Eukaryota > Metazoa > Chordata > Mammalia > Artiodactyla > Ziphiidae > Hyperoodon > Hyperoodon ampullatus. The sequence goes on from NC_136917.1 coordinate 24,498,982, forward strand.
TATTTTAACGTCTGTTTTATCTGATATGAGTATTGCTACTCCAGCTTTCTTTTGATTTCCATTTGCATGGAATATCTTTTTCCATCCCCTCACTTTCAGTCTGTATGTGTCCCTAGGTCTGAAGTGGGTCTCTTGTAGACAGCATATATATGGGTCTCGTTTTTGTATCCATTCAGCGATCCTGTGTCTTTTGGTTGGAGCATTTAATCCATTCACGTTTAAGGTAATTATCGTTATGTATGTTCCTATTACCATTTTCTTAATTGTTTTGGGTTTGTTTTTGTAGTTCCTCTTCTTCTCTTGTGTTTCCCACTTAGAGAAGTTCCTTTAGCATTCGTTGTAGAGCTGGTTTGGTGGTGCTGAATTCTCTTAGCGTTTGCTTGTCTGTTAAGCTTTTGATTTCTCCATCGAATGTGAATGAGATCGTTTGCTGGGTAGAGTAATCTTGTTTGTAGGTTTTTCCCTTTCATCACTTTATCATGCCACTCCCTTCTGGCTTGTAGAGTTTCTGCTGACAAATCAGCTCTTAACCTTATGGGAGTTCCCTTGTATGTTATTTGTCATTTTTCCATTGCTGCTTTCAGTAATCTTTCTTTGTCTTTAATTTTTGCCAATTTGATTACTACGTGTCTCAGCGTGTTTCTCCTTGGGTTTATCCTGTATGGGACTCTCTGGCTTCCTGGACTTAGGTGGCTATTTCCTTTCCCATTCTCTGGTCCTTTCTCTCTCTCTCTCTCCTTCTGGGACTCCTATAATGTGAATGTTGTTGCATTTAATGCTGTTCCAGAGGTCTTTTAGGGTGTCTTCATTTCTTTTCATTCTTTTTTCTTTATTCTGTTCCACAGTAGTAAATTCCACCATTCTGTCTTCCAGGTCACTTATCTGTTCTTCTGCCTCAGTTATCCTGCTATTGAGTCCTTCTAGTATGTTTTTCATTTCAGTTACTGTATTGTTCTTCTCTGTTTGTTTGTCCTTTAATTCTTCTAGGTCTTTGTTAAACATTTCTTGCATCTTCTTGATCTTTGCCTCCATTCTTTTTCCGAGGTCCTGGATCATCTGCACTATCATTATTCTGAATTTCTTTTCTGGAAGGTTGCCTATCTCCACTTCATTTAGTTGTTTTTCTGGGGTTTTATGTTTTTCCTTCATCTGGTACATAGCCCTCTGCCTTTTCATCTTGTCTATCTTGTGAATGTGGTTTTTGTTCCATAGGCTGCAGGACTGTAGTTCTTCTTGCTTCTGCTGTCTGCTCTCTGTTGGATCAGAAGGTGGATTCTTAACTACTGGACCACCAGGGAAGTGCCCCCAACATTCATCCATGTTGGTATTAGTATTTCATTCCTTTTTGTGGATCTGTTGTATGGCGATAGCACTATTCTTTATTCATTCACCAGTTGATAGACATTTGGGGTGTTTCCACTTACTGGCTATTACGAATAATACTATGAACATCTGTAGACAAGTTTTTGTGTGTTTTGTGCTTTGTTTTCAGTTTTATTGGGTATATGCCTGGAAATGCAAATGTTGGGTCATCAGGTAAGTTCATGTTTGACTTTATAAGAAACTGCCAAATGTTTTCTAGAGTGGCCATATTATTTTACATTACTACCAGCAACGCATGAGTGTTTCAGTTTCTCTGCATCCTTGCTAGCATTTGGAATTGACACCATCTTATTTTGGCCATTCTGATAGGAGTGTAGTGATAGCTCATTATGGTTTTAATTGCATTTTCTTAATGGCAAATGACGTTGAACAACTTTTCATGAAAATACTTGCTGCGTATATATCGTCTGTTTGTCCATATTCTAATTGGAATGTTTGTTTCCTTAGTATTAAGGGTAAAGTATGCTTTATGTACCTAGATAAAAGTCTTTTTGTGATATATGTTATTTGTACATCTTTTCTCCTGGTGTATAGTTTGCCTTTTCATTTTAACAGGGTCTTTCACAGAGCAAAGTTTTAATCAATTAATTAATTTTTTACATTTAATTTTTGTTTTATATTACAGTATAATTGATTTACAATGTTGTGTTAGTTTCTGGTGTATAGCAAACTGATTCAGTTATACATATACCCATTCTTCATCAGACTCTTTAACCATAAAGATTATTACACAATAGTGAGTAGAGTTTCTTGTAGTATGCAGTAGGTCGTTTTTGATTATCTATTTTTCGTAATTAATTAATTAATTTTTGGCTGAGTTGGGTCTCTGTTGCTGCATGTGGACTTTCTCTAATTGTGGCGAGTGGGGGCTAAGGTTCATTGCGGTGCGCGGTCTTCTCATCATTGCAGTGGCTTCTCTTGTTGTGGAGCATGGGCTCTAGGCATGTGGGCTTCAGTAGTTGTAGCTTGCAGGCTCTAGAATGCAGGCTCTGTAGTTGTGGTACATGGGCTTAGTTGCTCTGAGCCATGTGGGATCTTCCCGAACCAGGGCTCGAATCTGTGTCCCCTGCATTGGCAGGCAGATTCTTAACCACTGTGCCCCCAGGGAAGCAGATTATCTACTTTATATATAATAGTGTGTATATGTTAATCCCAAACTCCTAATTTTTCCCTCCCCACCACCTTTCCCCTTCGATAACCTAAGTTTGTTTTAGAAGTCTGTGAGTCTGTTTCTGTTTTGTAAATAAGTTCACGTGTAACATTTTTTAGATTCCACAAATAAGTGATATTATATTTGTCTTTCTCTGTCTGACTTACTTCACTTAGTATGATAATCTCTAGGTCCATCCATGTTGCTGCAAATGGCATTATTTCATTCTTTTTAATGGCTGAATAATATTCCATTGTATATATGTACCACATCTCCTTTATCCATTCCTGTGTCAGTGGACATTTAGGTTGCTTCCATGTCTTGGCTATTGTAAATAGTGGTGCAATGAACACTGGGGTGCATGTATCTTTTTGAAGTATAGTTTTCTCCAGATATATGCATGCCCAGGAGTGGGATTGCTGGAACATATGGTAACTCTATATTTAGTTTTTTAAGGAACGTCCATACTGTTCTCCATAATGGTTATACCAATTTACATTCCCACCAACAGGGTAGGAAGGTTCCATTTTCTCCACACCCTCTCCAGCATTTATTTATTATTATTACTACTTAAATTTACTTATATATTTTTGGCTGCATTGGGTCTTTGTTGCTGTACGTGGGCTTTCTCTAGTTGCGGCAAGTGGGGGCTACTCTTTGTTGAGGTGCCCGGGCTTCCCATTGCGGTGGATTCTTTTGCCGCAGAGCACAGGCTGTAGGAGCACGGGCTTCAGTAGGTGTGGCACGCAGGCTCAGTAGTTGTGGCTTTTGGGCTCTAGAGTGCAGGCTCAGTAGTTGTGGCACATGGGCTTGGTTGCTCCGCGGCATATGGCATCTTCCTGAACCAGGGCTCGAACCCGTGTCCCCTGAATTGGCAGGCAGATTCTTAACCACTGCAGTAAGTCCTGCAGCATTTATTGTTTGTAGACGTTTTGATGATGGCCATTCTGACCGGTGTGAGATGATACCTCATTGTAGTTTTGATTTGCATTTCTCTAATAATTAGTGATGTTGAGCATGTTTTCATGTGCTTTTTGGTCACTTGTATGGTTTCTTGGAGAAATGTCTATTTAGAGCTTCTGCCAATTTTCTGATTGGGTTGTTTGTGTTTTTCATATTGAGCTGCATGAGTGGTTTGTATATTTTAGAGATTAATCCCTTCTTTGTCACTTCGTTTCCAAATATGTCTTCCATTCTCTGGGTTGTCTTTTTGTTTTGTTTATGGTTTCCAAGTGCAAAAGCTTTTAAGTTTAATTAGGATCCATTTGTTTATTTTTGTTTTTATTTTCGTTACTCTAGGATGTGGATCCAAAAAGATATTGCCGCAATTTATGTCAAAGAGTGTTTTGCCTATGTCTTCCTCTAAGAGTTTTATAGTATCTGGTCTTACATTTAGGTCTTTAATCCATTTTGAGTTTATTTTTGTGTATGGTGTTAGAGAGTGTCCTAATTTCATTTCTTTACATGTAGCTGTCCAGTTTTCCCAGCACCACTTATTGAAGAGACTGTCTTTTCTCTATTGTATATCATTGCCTCTTTTGTCATAGATTAGTTGACCATAGGTGCGTGGGTTTATCTCTGGACTTTCTATCCTGTTCCATTGGTCTATATTTCTGTTTTTTGTGCCAGTACCATATTGTCTTGATTACTGTAGCTTTGTAGTATAGTCTGAAGTCAGGGAAGCTGATTCCTCCATCTCTGCTTTTTTCCCTCAAGACTGCTTTGGCTATTCGGGGTCTTTTATGTCTCCATACAAATTTTAAGATTTTTTGGTTCTAGTTCTGTAAAAAATGCCATTGGTAATTTGATAGGGATTGCATTGAATCTGTAGATTGCTTTGGGTGGTATAATCATTTTCACAATATTGATTCTTCCAATCCAAGACCATGGTATATCTCTCCATCTGTTGGTATGATCTTTAATTTCTTTCATCAGTGTCTTACAGGTTTCTGCATGCAGATCTTTTGTCTCCTTAGGTAGGTTTATTCCTAGATATTTTATTCTTTTTGTTGCAGTGGTAAATGGGAGTGTTTCCTTAATTTTTCTTGCAGATTTTTTGTGGTTAGCGTATAGGAATGCAAGAGATTTCTGTGCATTAATTTTGTATCCTGCTACTTTACCAAATTCATTGATTAGCTCTAGTAGTTTTCTGGTAGCATCTTTAGGATCCTCTATGTATAGTATCATGTCATCTGCAAACAGTGACAGTTTTACTTCTTCTTTTCTGATTTGGAAACCTTTTATTTCTTTTTCTTCTCTGATTGCTGTGGCTAAAGCTTCCAAAACTATGTTGAATAATAGTGGTTAGAGTGGGCAACCTTATCTTGTTCCTGATCTTAGAGGAAATGGTTTCAGTTTTTCACCATTGAGAATGATATTGGCTGTGGGTTTGTCATATATGGCCTTTATTATTTTGAGGTAGGTTCCCTCTATGCCTACTTTCTGGAGAGTTTTATCATAAATGGGTGTTGAATTTTGTCGAAAGTTTTTTCTGCATCAATTGAGATGATCATATGGTTTTTCTCCTTCAATTTGTTAATATGGTTTAGCATACTGATTGATTTGCATATATTGAAGAATCCCTGCATTCCTGGGATAAACCTCAGTTGATCGTGGTGTACGATCCTTTTAATGTGCTGTTGGATTCTGTTTGCTAGTATTTTGGTGAGGATTTCTGCATCTATGTTCATCAGTGATATTGGCCTGTAATTTTCTTTTTTGTGGTATCTTTGTCTGGTTTTGGTATCAAGGTGATGGTGGCCTCATAGAATGAGTTTGGGAGTGTTCCTTCCTCTGCAATTTTTTGGAACACTTTCAGAAGAATAGGTGTTAACTCCTCTAAATGTTTGACAAAATTTGCCTGTGAAGCCATCTGGCCCTGGACTTTTGTTTGTTGGAAGATTTTTAATCACAGTTTCAATTTCAGTACTGTGATTGCTCTCTTCATATTTTCATTTCTTTCTGGTTCGGTCTTGGAAGATTGTACCTTTCTAAGAATTTGTCCACTTCTTCTAGGTTGTCCATTTTATTGGCATACAGTTGTTTGTAGCAGTCTCTATGATCCTTTGCATTTCTGTGGTGTCAGCTGTAACTTTTCCTTTTTCACCTCTAATTTTACTGATTTGAGCCCTCTCCCTTTTTTTCTTGATGAGTCTGGCTAAAGGTTTATAAATTGTTTATTTTTTCAAAGAACCAGCTTTTAGTTTCATTGATCTTTTCTATTGTTTTTTTCATCTCTCATATATTTCTACTCCGATCTTTATCATTTCTTTCCTTTTGCTAACTTTGGGTTTTGTTTGTTCTCCTTTCTCTAGTTGCTTTAGGTGTAAGGTTAGGTTGTTTATTTTAGATTTTTCTTGTTTCCTGAGGTAAGATTGTATGGCTATAAACTTCCCTCTTAGAACTGATTTCCTGCGTCCCATAGGTTTTGGATCATTGTGTTTTCGCTTTCGTCTGTAGGTATTTTTTGATTTCTTCAGTGATTCATTGGTTGTTTAGTAACATATTGTGTAGTTTTTTACAGTTTTGTGTTTGTGTTTTTTACAGGTTTTTTTTTTCCTTGTAGTTGATTTCTAATCTCACGGCATTGTGGTCAGAGAAGATGCTCGATGTGATTTCAAGTTTCTTATATTTACCAAGGCATGCTTTGTGGCTCAGCATGTGATCTATCTTGGAGAATGTTTCATGTGCACTTGAGGAGAATGTGTATTTTGCTGTTTTCAGATGGAATGTTCTATAAATATGAATTAAGTACATCTGGTCTAACGTGTCATTTAAGGCCTGTGTTTACTGATTGATTTTCCGTTGGATGATCTGTCCATTGATGAAAATGGGGTGTTAAAGTCCCCCACTATTATTGTTTACTGTTGATTTCTCCCTTTATGGCCATTAGTATTTTCCTTATACATTGCGTTGCTCGTATGTTGTGAGCACAATTGTTATATCTTCTTATTTACAATTGTTATAACGTCTTCTTGGATCAGTCACTTGATCATTATGTTGTGTTCTTTGTCTCTTGTAAGAGTCTTTATTTTAAAGTCTATGTTGTCTGATATGAATACTGCTTCTCCAGATTTCTTTTGATTTCCATTTGCATGGAATACATTTTCCTTCTGCTCACTTTCAATCTGTACGTGTCCTTAGATCTGAAGTGGGTCTCTTGTAGGCACCATATATATGGGTCTGATTTTTGTATCCATTCAGCCAGTCTATGTCTTTTGGTTGCAGCGTTTAATCCATTTATAATTAAGGTAATTATTGATATGTATGTTCTTATTGCCATTTTGTTAATTGTTTTGGATTTGTTGTATTTTTTTCTTCCTTTCCTCTTTTGTTCTCTTCTCTTGTGATTTGATGACTACCATTAGTATTGTGTTTTTTTGTGTATCTATTGTAGATTTTTGGCTTGTGGTTACCATAAGTTTTGATAGAGCAGTCTATATATATACAAGATTGTTTTAAGTTGTTGGTCTCTTAATTTCAAATGCATTTCTAATATCCTGAGTTTGTACTCTCCTCTTCTCACAATTGCTGGTTTTGATATCACATTTGTATGTGGATGATTTCATACCTTTACTGTATTACTGGTGAGCTTTTCCATTCAAAATTTTCCTGTTTCTAGTTGTGGGGTTTACTTTTCCACCTACAGAAGTTTCTTTAGCATTTGTTGTAAGGCTGGATTGGTGGTGCTGAACTCTTGTAGCTTTTGCTTGTCTGTAAAGCATTTGATTTGTCTGTTGAATCTGAATGAAAGCCTTACTAGATACAGTATTCTTGGTTGTAGGTTTTCCCCTTTCATCACTGTAAATGTATCTGGCCTGCAGAGTTTCTCTTGAAAAATCAGCTGATAACCTTATGGGGATTCCCTTGTATGTTATTTGTTGCTTTTCCTTTGTTGCTTTTAATATTTTTCTTTGTCTTTAATTTTTGCCAATTTGATTAATGTGTGTCTTGATGTGTTCCTCCTTGGGTTTATCCTGTATGGGACTCTGCATTTCCTAGACTTGAGTGAGCATTTTGTTTCCCGTGTTAGGGAAGTTTTTCAGCCATTATTGCTTCAAATATTTTCTCAGGCCCTTTCTCTCTCTCTTCTCCTTGTGAGACCCCTATAATGCAAATATTGGTGCATTTAATGTTGTCCCAGCAGTCTCTTAGACTGTCCTCATTTCTTTTCATTATTTTTCCTTTATTCTGTTCTGCAGCAGTGTTTCCACCTATCTGTCTTCCAGCATGCTTATTCGTTCTTCTGCCTCATTTATTCTGCTATTGATTCCTTTTAGTGTATTTTTCATTTCAGTTATTGTATTGTTCATCTCTGTTTGCTCTTTAAAGTTTCTAGCTCTTGGGCTTCCCTGGTGGTGCAGTGGTTGGTAGTCCGCCTGCCGATGCAGGGGACACAGGTTCATGCCCCGGTCCAGGAAGATCCCACATGCCGCAGAGCAGCTAGGCCCGTGAGCCATGGCCACTGAGTCTGTGTGTCCGGAGCCTGTGCTCCGCAACGGGAGAGGCCACAACAGTGAGAGGCCCGTGTACCACCAAAAAAAAAAAAAAAAATGGTTCTAGCTCTTTATTAAACATTTCTTGTATCCTCTCGGTCTGTGTCTCCATTCTTTTTTGAGATATTGGATCATCTTTACTATTATTACTCTGAATTCTTTTTCAGGTAGGTTGCCTATATCCACTTCACTTAGCTGTTCTTCTGGACTTTTATCTTGTTCCTTCATCTGGAACATATTCCTCTGTGGTCTCATTTTCTCTAGCTTTCTGTGTTTGTTGTCTCTGTTTCTCTAGCTGCAGGACTGTAGTTCTTCTTGCTTCTGGTGTCTGCCCCCTGGTGGATGAGTTTGGCCTAGGGGCTTGTGAAGGCTTCCTGGTGGGAGGGACTGGTGCCTGCCCCCTGGTGGGTGGAGTTGGTTCTTGTCCCACTGGTGGGAAGGGCCATGTCAAGGGGTGTGTTTATAGGTGGTTGTGGGCTCAGGAAGACTTTAGGCAGCCTGTGTGCTGCTGCGTGGGGCTGTGTTTCCACCCTGTTGGTAGTTAGGCTTGAGGTCTCCCAGCACTGGAGCCTGCAGGCTGATGGGTCAGGCCAGGTCTTGGTTCCAGAATGGTGACCTCCAGGAGAGCTCACATCAATGAATATCCCTGGGGTCTCTGCCACCAGTGTCCTTGCCCCTGCAGTGAGCCACAGCTGACTCTCACTTTCCCAGGAGACCCTACAAGGCCCACAGGTAGCTCTGGCCCCCCTGGGCCTATGGTGTCACTGCTTTGCTCTGGGTCCCAGTGCATGTGAAACCTTGTGTGTGCCCTCCAAGAGTGGAGTCTCTGTTTCCCCTGGTCCTGTGGAACTCCTGCACTCAAGCTCTGCTGGCCTTCAAAGCCAAATGTTCTGGTGGCCTTTCCTCCCAATGCCAGACCCCCAGGCTGGGGAGTCTGACATGGGGCTCAGAACTCTCACTCCTGTGGGAGAACCACTGTGATACAATTATTTTCCACTTTTTGGTTCACCCACCTGGTAGGATATGATTGCATTGTGAAAGCACCCCTCCTACTGTCTCACTGTGGCTTCTCCTTTGTCTTTGGATGTAGAATATCTTTTTTGGCAGGTTCCAGTCTTTTTTGTCGATGGTTGTTCAGCAGTTTGTTGTGATTTTGGTGTTTTCGTGAGAGGAGGTGAGCTCAAGTCCTTGTATTCTGCCATCTTGTCTCTATTCCAGGGAGTTTTTATATTAACAAGTTTTGAGATCTTCAGATCTAATCCAAGAAATTGGATTAGAAATAGAGTAAAAAAATAAAGATAAATAAAGTAGAAATGGTTAAATGGTTAAATGGTTAAACCTAGATGGACAAAATGGAAGTCAAAGTCATTGATTCATTCCATCACTCTTTGAGGACAACTGTGCACTAATCATTATTCTAAATACTTATAGTTGAAAAGAGATACAATCCATTACAACAAAGAAGTTACAGTTTACTGGTGGTAGGGTCATGAGAAAGCAAATATTTGGCCCTTTTTCTTTTCCTTGTCCTTAGTCTAGTTTCACTTGCTCATAGGGTGATGCATATAGAGGCCTTGCACCCAGCCCTTGAGACCAGAGTTCCTCCAAATTTTTTATTTTGATGAAGCCCAATTTACCTTTTTTTTTTCTTTTTTGGATTGTGCCTTTGGTGTCATATCTATGGACTCTACCTAACCTCAGGTCTCAGCAATTTTCACTTATGTTTTCTTCTATAAGCTTTACAGCTTTACATTTTAAATCTATGATCCATTTTGAGTTAATTTTGATATAAGGTATGATATTTATATCAAGGTTCTTTTCTTTTCTTTTTTTTTTTTGATTTTGAATGTCAATTGCTCCAGCATCATTGTCGAAAATACTATCCTTCCTCCATTAAATTGCTCCTGCATCTTCATAAGAAAATCAGTTTGCTGTACTTGTGTGGGTCTATCTCAGGACTCGATTCTATTCCATTGATCGATGTGTCAATACCACATCTTGTGATAACTGTAGCTAAATTGTAAGCATTAAAATCTGATAGTTTGATTCCTCCAACTATAGTCCTCTTTTTTAAAATTGTTCTGGCTAATTTACTTCCTTTGCTTTTCCACATAAATTTTAGGACAAGCTTATCTATGTTTATAAAGAACCATGTTGAGACTTTGGTAGGAATTAAGTTAAATCTATACATTAATTTGAGAGAAATGACATCTTTAGTATGTTGAGTCTTCTAGTCCATGAACACAGTATATATTTTCATTCATTCAGGTCTTCTTTCTTTCAGAAGCAGTTTGTAGTTTTCAGCATATGGATCCTATATATATTTTGTTAAATTTATATCTAAGTATCTCATTTTTGTGGATGTGATTGTAAATGATATTGTGTTTTCAATTTAGGTTTCCAAATGTTTACTGCTAGCATATAGAAATATGATTAATTTGCATTGACCTTGTATACAGTGACCTTGCTAACTTATAATCTCACTTATTTGTCCTAGGAGGGTTTCTCTTCCTTCCTTCCTCCCCTCCTCTTATGTTCTTTCTTGTAGATTCCTTAGGATTTTCCATGTAGACAATCATATTATCTGGAAAAAGTTACACTTTTATTTCTTCCTTTACAATCCGTGTGCCTTTTATTTCCTTTTCTTGCCTTATTGTGCCAGCTAAGACTTCCAGTACCATATTGAATAGGGGTGTAAAGAGCAGACATCCTTGCCTTATTCCAGAAAGCATTCAGTCTTTCACCATTAAGTATGATGTTAGTTCTAGTGTTTTGTTTTGTTTTTGTTTTTGTTTTTTTTTGCGGTACGCGGGCCTCTCACTGCCGTGGCCTCTCCCGTTGTGGAGCACAGGTTCCGGATGCGCAGGCTCAGTGGCCACGGCTCATGGGCCCAGCCACTCTGCAGCATGTGGGACCTTCCCGAACCAGGGCATGAACCCGTGTCCCCTGCATCGGCAGGTGGACCCTCAACCACTGTGCCACCAGGGAAGCCCCCTTGTTTTGGTTTTTGTAGATGCTCTTTATTGGGCTGGGGGAAATTCCCTTCTGTTCCTAGTGTGCTGAGAGTTTGTATGATGAATAGGTATCGAATTTTGTCAAATGTGTTTTCTGCATCAACTGATATGATCATGTGGCTTTTCTTCTTAAGACTGTTAATAGATTACATTAATTGGTTTTAAAGTACTGAGCCAGACTGGAATTCCCAGAATAAATCCCACTTAGTTGTGGTATATTATTCTTTCCATACATTGCTGGGTTTGATTTGCTAATATCTTGCTGAGGATTTTTATATCTATATTCACGAGGAATATTGGTCTACAGTTTTCTTTCTTTTTCTTTTTTTGTACTGTCTTTGGTTTTGATATCAAGGTAATGCTCACCTTATAAAATGAGGGGGGAAGTGTTGGTTTTTCTTCTGTTTTCTGAAAGTTGTGCAGAATTGGTGCTATTTCCTCTGTAAATGTTTGGTAGAATTTGCTAGTGACAATTTTGGGTCAGGAGATTCCTTTTTGGAAAATTTTAAATTACTAATTCAATTTCCACAACAGTTATGGGACTATTCAATTATCTATTTAGCCTTGGGTGAGTTTGTGATTTTGGAGGGGAATACATCCATGTTAACTAAAGTTTCAAATTTATATGACTACAGTTGTTTGGAGTAGTATCTTATTATCCTATTAATATCTGTGGGGTCTGTAGGGATATTCCTTTTTTCATTACTGATACTGGTAGTTTGTTTCATCTCTCATTTTTAATTTATCATTCTTGCTAGAGGTTTATCAATGTTACTGATCTTTTCAAAAGAAATCTTTTAGTTTGATTTTCTCTGTTGTCTTTCTGTTACTGATGTCATTGATTTCCACTCTAATATTTATTATTTCCTTCCTTCTGTTTGTTTGGATTTATTTTGTAAGTATTTCTTTGTTTAGTTTCTTGAGGTATGAGCTTACATGACTGATTTGAGGATTTTCTTATATATAAGCACTAAGTGCAATATATTTCCCTCTAAGCACTGCTTTAGCTGTGTCCCAAAGATTTTGATATGTGGTATTTTCATTTTAAATCAGTATAATACATTAAAAATTTTCCCTTAGGATTTCTTCTTTGAGCTATACATTATTTAGACATGTGTTAATTTCCAAGTGTTTGGATATTTTCCTGTTATCTTTGTGTTACTGATTTCTAGTTTGATTCCATTATGGTCAGAGGGCATACTTTTTATGATTTCAATTTTTAAAACATCTATAAGGTTTGTTTAATGACTCAAGATGTGGTCTATCTTGGTGAATGTCCCATGTGTGATAGAACAGATGTTACTGGGTGGAGTGCCAACCATCTTTTTAAAGTTTTAATCCAGGTCTTGGCCTAATGATATACTAACTAAGAATAAGGAGAGGAGTGGCTCTGTTCTCTCATGCTAAGAAAGAAACTTTTTGGTTTTTAAATAAGTAGGACCAAACTTTGGAACCTTGGGAAACTTAAAAGTTGCATTAGACCATCAGAGTCCAAAGGATTATAGAGCAGAAGACCGTCCTTTTACACACCAGAGTTTGTGAAATCTCACACAACTCAAGATCAACTCATCCCCAAGATAGTAAGTACAGTATAGGCGCATCTAACTTGGGGATTTGGTTCCAAAGTAGGCCAGTAAGACAAGAATAGTACCTTTTCAATATTACTCTTTTTTTTTTTTTTTGAGATACATGGGCCTCTCACTGTTGTGGCCTCTCCCATTGTGGAGCGCAGGCTCTGGAAGCGCAGGCTCAGCAGTCATGGGTCCAGCCGCTCCATGGCATGTGGGATCTTCCTGGAATGGGGCACGAACCTGTGTCCCCTGCATCAGCAGGCGGACTCTCAGCCACTGCGCCACCAGGGAAGCCCCCAATATTACTCTTGAAGAGAAGCCAGCATAAAGGGGTTACCACTGGCTAACACTGGGTCAATTTGAACAAATAAATAGTACTTAAATGATGCTGCAGCAATTGGACATCCATAGGCAAAAATATGAACCTCAACCTAAATCTCAGACCTTATATCAAAATTAACTCAAAACAGATTATAGACTTAAATATAAAATGTAAAACTATAAAACTTATAGAAAAAAATAAGAGAAAATCTTTGGGCTCTAGGGCCAGGCAAAGAGTTTTTAGACAGCACCAAAAACACTACTTATAACAAGAAAAAATGAGTAAATAAGACCTAATCAAAATTTAAAACTTTTGCTCTGTGAAAGCCTGTGTGAAGAGGATGAAAAGACATGTTATAGACTGGGAGAAAATATCTGCAAATCACAGACCCAACAAAGAAATAGTACCTAGAATATATAAAGAACTCTCACAACTCAACAGTAAAAAAAGAAATTCAAGTAGAAAATGGGTTAGATATGAACAGACATTTCACTGAAGAAGATAGACAGATGGCAAATAAGCACATGGAAAGATATTCAACATCATTAGCCATTAGGGAAATTCAAATTAAAATCTCAATGAGATATCAATATATAACGGAATGACTAAAATAAAAATAGTGAAAACACCAAATCTGGGTGAGGATGCAGAGAAACTGGATCACTCATACAATGCCAGTGGAACTGTGTGACTGTTTGTTTTTTTTTGTTTTTTTTTTGCTGTACGCGGACCCCTCACCGTTGTGGCCCCTCCCGTTGCGGAGCACAGGCTCCGGAAGCACAGGCCCAGCGGCCATGGCTCATGGGTCCAGCCACTCCACGGCATGTGGGATCCTCCCGGACCGGGGCACGAACCCATGTCCCCTGCAACGGCAGGTGGACTCCCAACCACTATGCCACCAGGGAAGCCCACGTGTGACTGTTTTTTTAAAAAAATGAAACAAACAACTACCATAGTACCAGCAATCACACTCCTGGACATTTATATTAAAAAAATGAAAAATTCTTCATATAAAAACATGTACAAGCATGTTCATAGCAGCTTTATTTGTAATAGCTAAAAACTGCAGTTATCCCCAACGTCCTTCAACAGATGCCTGGTTACACAGACTGGCACATACATACAGTGGAATACTATTCTACAAAAAGGAATGAACTATTGATACACATAATAACTTGGATGAATCTTCCAAGAATCATGATGAGTAAAAAAGCTAATCCCCAATAGTTACATACTACATTCTTCTATTTGAATAACATTTTGAAGGGATAAATTTTAAATGAAGGTCAGATTAGTGGTTGCCAGGGTTAAGGGATGTGAGTGGGGTGATGGTGGTGGTGGGGGGAAGGTGAATGGGGTTATAGAAGGCCAATACAAGGGATCCTTGTGGTATTGGATTGGTTTAATATCTTGATTGTGGTAGTAAATACAAGAACCTACAAAGGTTCTAAATCTATAGAACTTAATACACACAAACAAATATAAGTAAAACTGGGGAAATCTCAATAATATAAGCAAATTGTATCAATATCCAGGATGTGATATTACACTATAATTTTGCAAACTGCTACCACTGAAGAAAACTAGGCAAAGTGTACAAGGGATCTCCCTGTATTATTTCTTACAACTGTTTGTGAATCTATAATTATCTCAATAAAGACAAATAAAGAGTAGTAGAAATTATTTAACCAACTGAATAAAATAGAAATCCATTAATTCATACTAATGATAGGTAGACAGGGTAATGGGAAAGAGAAGGAAATATTCTTCTTTATAGTAGAATGCCAACTAATATAATTAGGAAATATAATGCAATCAGGAAATATAATCACTATTTTACAACCACCATGGTAAGAATTGATTTAGGCGAGAAACATCAATGTATGCTAAAACTAAAGTATAGCAATTTCTTGAGGATTAGAACACTTAATAGTCTCAGAGTGTCTCCCTACAAATTTCTTACTAATCAAGAGAAAGATAGCACCTTTAAAGTAGAGAAATCTGGCTGATTCTATGTCAATGAAGTGACCAATGTTAGCATCACCAATAATGAAACAAACTACCTAATGTTCCTTCTGATGAGATGCACTGAGAATATTACTTCTGTTTATCAAAACACCAGAAACTTGTAAGACAAGTCACAAATTAGAAGGTTGTTGGTAGTGACTGGTTTGGGAATACCATATAAAGATGAAAATGGCTAATTAAAGCCACATGCAATAACACTGCTTAATTGTATAAACATAAGATTGAGGAAAAAAGAAAGGCAAGAGAATAACATGCAATATGATTCTGTGATATTGGGATCTAATAAGAAATATATATTTGGTTTTTGTCTCTGGTTCCTGATACAGAGCTCCTAAAACCCTTGTAGTTTCCTTAGTGATAGTTTCCTTAGTGATAGAAGTAAGAGAAGCATCTTCATTATTAATAAGCCCCTTTCAAACATATCTGAGTTTGTTAATGACATGACTGATGGCTGAAAGCCCCTAGGTATTTCAGGATTGGGGCTAGTTGCTAGAGGAACCAACCATGTGATTAGAGGGTTAGAATTTTCAGCCCTACTTCCTCAGTGTCTGGGGAGGGGAGAGGAACTCAAGATTGAGGTAATCAGCAATAGCTAGGGATTTAATCAGTCACACCCACTGTCATGGAGCCTCCATAAAAATCCTAAACAACAGGGTTTGGAGAGCTTCTGAGTTGGTGAACACATCCATGTGCCAGGAGGGCGGTGTACCCTAAATTACATGGGGACAGAAGCTCCTGCACTTGAGACCCTTCTGAACTTTGCCCTCTGTACTTCTTCATCTGGCTGTTCATTTACGTCCTTCATAATAAACTGGTAACAGTAAGTAAAGTGTTTCCCTGAGTTCTGTGAGCCATTATAGCAAATTATCAAAGCTTAGAAGGGGGTGGTGGGAATCCCTGATTTGTAGACAAGTTGGAAAGAAGTGAAGGTAACTTGCACTACATGCAATTGGCATCTGAAGAGGGGGGCAGTCTTGTAGGACTGAGCCCTTAACCTGTGGGTTCTGTGATGAGTCCAGGTAGTGTCAGAATTGAATGAAATTGTGTGACACCCAGTTGGTATCCAGAGAGTTGGAGAATTATCCCCCAATAAACATATTTGAATAAAAATTTTAAAGTCCCTGGAATAAACTTACTGGGAAATTTCAAGACCTATATTAAGGAGACTTAGATTGTCATATATATAGGCTGTTATATATGACCCTCATGGTAGCCACAAAGCAAAAACCTATAGTATATACACAAAAGATAATATGAAAGGAATCTAAGCATAACACTAAAGAAAGTCATCGGACAACAGGGGAAGAGAGCAAAAGAAAGAACAGAGAAGAACTACAAAACTTCCAGAAAACAATTAACAACATGGTAATAAGTACATACCTATCAATAATTAAATGTAAGTGGGCTAAATTCTCCAATCAAAAGATATAGAGTGGCTGAGTGGATTAAAAAAAAAACAAAACAAGACCCATCTATATGCTGCCTATAAGACTTACTTCAGATGTAAGGACACATACTGACTAAAAGTGAAGGGATGGAAAAAGACATTCCATGCAAATGGAAACCAAAAGAAAGCTGGGGTAACTGTACTTATATCAGACAAAATAAACTTTAAAACAGACTGTAATAAAAGACAAAGAAGGGCATTACATAATGATAAAGTGGTCAATCAAACCAGAGAATATAACATTTGTAAATATTTATGTACCCAACACAGGAGCACCTAAATATATAAAGCAAACATTAACAGATGTAATGGGAGAAACTGATAGCAATGAAAAAAATTGTGATATACTTTAATACCCCACTTACATCAATGGATAAATCATTCAGACAGAAAATCAATATGGAAACATTGGCCTTAAAAGACACACTAGACCAGATTAACTTAATAGATATAAACAGAACATTCCAGCCAAAAGCAACAGAATATAAATTTTTCTCATGTGCATATGGAACATTCTCCAGGATAGGCCATATTTAACAAAATAAAGTCTCAATAAATTTAAGGAGACTGAAATCACATCAAGCATCTTTTCTAACAACAATGGTATGAAATAAAAAATTAATTACAAGAAGAAAACTGGAAAAATCACAAATACATGGAGATTAAACAACATGCTACTGAACAGCCAATGGGTAAACAAAGAAATCAAAAGATTTAAAAAAATATCTTGAGACAAATGAAAATGGAAATACAACTTACCAAAATCTATGGGATGCAGCAAAAGAAGTTTTAAGAAGGAAGTTGAGAGTGATACAGGCCTACCTCAAGAGACAAGAAAAATCTCAAAGACACAATTTAATTTTACACCTAAAGGAACTAGAAAAAGAAGAAATGAATCCTAAAGTTAGGAGAAGGAAGGAAATAACAAAGATCAGAGTAGACAGAAATGAAATAAAGACTAAAAAGACAACAGAAAAGATCAATGAAACTAAGAGCTGATTCTTTGAAAAGATAAACAAAATTGACAAACATTTAGCTAGACTCACCAAGAAAAAAATAGAAAGGGCTCAAATAAATAAAATCAGAAATGAAAGAGAAGTTACAACTGATATCACAGAAATACACAGGATCATAAAACTACTAAGAGCAATTATATGCTAAAAAATTGGACAACCTAGAAGAAATGGATAAACTCCTAGAAACATACAATCTTCCAAGACTGAATCATGAAAAAATAAAAAATCTGAATTGACAGATTACTAATAATGAGATTGAATTAGTAGTCAAAAACTGCCCCTCACCCCAAACAAAAGTCCAGGGTCATGGCTTCTTTGGTGAATTCTACCAAATATTTAAATAAGATTTAATAACTATCCTTCTCAAACTCTTCCAGAAAACTTAAGAGGAAGGAACTCTTACAAACTCATTTTACAAGGCAAGAATGGCCTTGATACCAAAACCAGACAAGAATACCACAAAACGGGGCTTCCCTGGTGGCACAGTGGTTGAGAGTCCACCTGCGGATGCAGGGGACACGGGTTCGTGCCCCAGTCTGGGAAGATCCCACATGCCACGGAGCGGCTGGGACCGTGAGCCATGGCCGCTGAGCCTGCACGTCCGGAGCCTGTGCTCCGCAGCGGGAGAGGCCACAACAGTGAGAGGCCCGTGTACCGCAAAAAAAAAAAGAATACCACAAAAAAAGAAAATTTCAGGCCAACATCACTGATGAACATAGATGCAGAAATCCTACCAAACCGAATCCAACAATACATTAAAAGGATCATACACCATGATCAAGTGGAATTTAGTCCAGGAATGCAAGGATGGTTCACCATCCACAATTCAATTAACATGATATACCACATTAACAAAGGATAAAAATCATATGATTAAATCAATAGTTGCAGAAAAAGCATTTGACAAAATTCAGCATCCATTTATGACAAAAACTCTCAACAAAGTGGGTAGAGATGGAAACATACCTCAACATAGTAAAGGCCATATATGATAAGGCCACAGCTAACATCATACTCAATGGTAAAAAGCTGAAAGCATTTCCTCTAAGATCAGGAATAAGACAAGGATGTCCACTCTTGTCACTTTTATTCCACATAGTATTGGAAGTCCTGGCCGGAGCAATTAGGCAAGACACAGAAATAATTGGCAGTATTTGTGGACAATATATTATATAAAGTGTGATAACTCCACCAAAAAACTGTAAGAACTAATAAATTCAGGAAAGTTGCAGAGTACAAAATAAATATACAAAAATCTGTTGTATTTCTACATACTAACAATGAACTATCAAAAAAGAAAACAATCCCATTTACAATTGTATCAAAAAGAATAAAATACCTATGAATAAAATTAACCAAGGAGGTAAAAGACCTACACACTGAAAACTATAAGACACTGATGAAAGAAATTGAAGAAAACACAAATGAATGGAAAGATGTTTCATGCTCATGGTTTGGAATAATTAATATTGTTAAAATGCCCATATTACCCAAAGCAATCTACAGATTCAATGCAATCCCCATCAAAATCCTGATGGCACATTTCACAGAAATAGAACAAAGAATCCTAAAATTTGTATGGAACCACAAAAGACCCCAAATAGCCAAAGCAGTCTTAAGAAAGAAGAACAAAGCTGAAGGCATTGCACTCCCTGATTTCAAACTCAGTATGATTTTGGCATAAAAACAGACACATGGATCAATTAAAAAAAGAAATCCCAGAAACAAACCCACATACATATGGTCAATTAATTTATGAAAGGGGGTAACACTATACAATGGGGAAGGGACAGTCTCTTTAATAAATGGTGCTAGGAAAACTAGACAGCCACAAGCAAAAGAATGAAATGATTGATACTATCTTACACCATACACAGAAATTAACTGAAAATGGATTAGAGACCTGAATGTAAGACTCAAAACTACAGAACTCCTAGAAGAAAACATAGGTGGTAAGCTCCTTGACATTGGTCTTGGTGATTATTTTTGTATCTGATTCCAAAAGCAAAGGCAACAAAAGCAAAAATAAACAAGTGGGACTACATCAAACTAAAAAGCTTCTGCACAACAAAGGAAACCATCAGCAAAATGAAAAGGCAACCTACTGAGTTAGAGAAAATATTTGCAAATCATGCATCTGATAAAAGAGTAATATCCAAAATATATAAAGAACTCATACAACTCAATAACAAAAAACCAAATATCTGATTAAGAAATGGACAGAGGACCTAAATAGACATTTTCCCAAAGAAGACATATAGATGGCCAACAGACACATGAAAAGATGCTCAACATCACTAATCATCAGGGAAATGCAAATCAAAGCCACAATGAACTATTACCTCATGCCTGTTACAGTGGCTCTTATCAAAAAGACAGGAGATAACAAGGGTTGGCAAGGATGTGGAGAAAAGGGCACCCTTGTGCACTGTTAGTGGGAATGTAAATTGGTACAGCTGATATGGAAAACAGTACGGAAGTTCCCCCCAAAATTAAAAATAGAACTAACATGTGATCCATCCAGCAATTCTACTTCTGGGTATTTATCTGAAGAAAATGAAAACACTAATTTGAAAAGATACGTGCACCACTATGTTCACTGCAGCATTAGTTGCAATAGCCAGGAAATGGAAACAACCTAAGTGTCCATTGATGGATGACCAGATAAATATGTAGTGTGTATGTGTGTGTGTGTATAGTATATATATAAATACATAAATATATATATATATACAATAGAATACTACTCAGCCATAAAAAAGTATGAAATTTTGCCATTTGTGACAACATGGATGGACCTAGAGGGTATCATGCTAAGTGAAATAAGTCAGACAGAGAAAGACAAATACCATATTATTTCACTTATACGTGGAATCTAAAAAGAAAAACAAACACACAATACGAAATTCAGAGGTACAGAGAACAGAATGGTGTTTGCCAGGAGGGTTGTGAGGGTGGGCAAAATGGGTGAACAGGGTCAAGAGGTATAAACTTCCACTTATAAAATAAGTTATGGGGATGTAATGTTTAACACAGTAATTATATCAATAATACTTTATAATATATTATTATTTTATAATATTATATGTTATATAATAATAATAATTATATTATAATTATATTGTATTATAATGATATATCAATAATATTGCAGGGCATATTTGAAAGTTGCCAAGAGAGTAAATCTTAAAAAAATTCTCATCACAAGAAAAAAATTTTCTTTGTAACTCTGTACAGTGAATGATGGTAACTAGATTTATTAAGGAGGTCATTTTGCAGTGTATACAATTACTGAATCATTATGTTGTACACCTGAAACTAATATAATGGTATATGTCAATTATACCTCAATAAAAAAATGATGAGGATTTTTAGAAAATGTGACATGACACTAAAGTTCATTGATAATGTGTGAAACTTTGGTTAAAAACTGAAAACTTTGTTAATTAACTAGATGGGAGGAATCCTTTCACAATGCATATGCATATCAAATCACCATGACATACACTTCAAATATCTTACAATTTTGTCAATTATACATCAATAAAGCTAAAATTTAAAATAAGTAACTTAAAAAAAGAGAAATGTGACAAAACCCAGAAAAACTCTGGAAAATAATGAGCTGGGGACTAACACTACCCTAATTTTCATTGTATACCATTCTCTAGTATTTGAATTTTTTGGACTGGTACATGTAAGTTTTTTTTTAATTAATAAACTTTACTTTTTAGAGCAGTTTTAGGTTCACAGCAAAATTGGGCAGAAAGTACAGAGTGTTCCCATATATCCCCTCTCCCCACATATGCACAACCTTCCCCAATATCAGCATCACGGTGGTATATTAGTTACAACTGATGAACCTACACTGACACATTATCAACACCCAAAGCCCATAGTTTACATTAAGGGTTTACTCTTGGTGCTGTACATTTTATGGGTTTTGACAAATGTATAATGACATGTATCTACCACTGTAGTATCATACAGAATAGTTTCACTGCCTGAAAAATCCTGTGCTTTGCTTATTCAGTCCTCCCTCTCCATTAACCCCTGGCAACCAGTAATTTTTTCACTGTCTCCACGGTTTTCACTTTTCCAGAATGTCGCATTGTTGGAATCATACAGTATGTAGTCTTTTCAGATTACGTATTACTAAGTGAAAAAAGCCATTGAAGTTTATGCCAAGTATTTTCATGGCTTGATAGCTTATTTCTTTTTAGTGCTGAATAATATTCCACCGTCTGGATGTACCACAGTTTACTTATCCATTCACTTATTGAAGGACATCTTAGTTGCTTCCAAGTTTCGGCAATTATGAATGAAGCTGATATAAACACCTGTATTCGGTTCTCTGTGTGGACATAAGTTACACTTCATCTGGGTAAATACCAAGGAGCGCAATTGCTGGTTTTTATGGTAAGAACACATTTAGTTTTGTAAAAAACTGCCAAACTGTCTTCCAAATTTGCTGTACCATTTTGCATCCCCACCAGTAGTGAGTGTGAATTCCATTATTCCACATCCTCACCAGCATTTGGTGTTGTCAGTGTTTTGGATTTGGGGTAGTCTAAAATCCAAATGTAGTAATATTTCATTGTTATTTTAATTTTCAATTCCCTAATGGCATATGATGTTGAACATCTTTTCATACACTTATTTGCCATCTGTATACCCTCTTTGATGACGTATGTTTATGTCCTTTGTCCATTTTTTAATCAGGTTGTTTGTTTACTTATTGTTGAGTTTTAAGAACTCTTTGCATATTTTCAAAGCAGTCCTTTATCAGATGTGTCTTTTGCAATATTTTCTTCTAGTCTGTGGCTTATCTTCTCAATCTCTTGTCTTTCACAGGGAAGTTTTTAGTAGTAATGAAGTCCAGCTTAGCAATTATTTCTTCCATAGATCATGTCCTTGGTGTTGTATCTAAAACGTCACTGCCAAACCCAAAGTCATCTAGGTTTTCTCCTATGCTATTTTCTGAGAATTTTACAGTTTTGCATCTTATGTTTAGGTCTATGATCCATTTTGAGTTAATTTTTATAAAAGTTGTAAGGTCTGTCTAGATTCATTTGTTTGCATGTGAATGCCCAGTTGTTGCAGCACTGTTTGTTGAAAAGACTATCTTTTGCTCCTTTGTCAAAGATCAGTGGACTATAGTAATGTGGGTCTATTTCTGGGCTTTTTATTCTGTTCCACTGATCTATTTGTCTATTCTTTCATCAAATACCACACTGTTTTGACTATTGTAGTTTGTAGTAAGTCTTGAAGTCAGGTAGTGACAGTCCTCTGACTTTGTTCTTCTCCTTCAATATTCAGTTGGCTATTGCTTCTCCATATAAACCTTAATCAGTTTACTGATATCCACAAAATAACTTGCTAGGATCTTGATTGGGAGTGCATTGAATCTATAGATCCGGTTCATAAGAACTGACATCCTGACAATATTGAGTCTTCCTTTCTATGAACATGGACTATATCTCCATTTATTTATTTATTTATTCTTTGATATATTTTATCAGTTTTATAGTTTTCCTCATATAGATCTTGTACATATTTTATGGGATTTATACTTAAGTATTTCATTTTTTTAGGTTTTAATGTAAATGGTAATATGCTTTTAATTTCAAATTCCACTTGTTCACTGCTGGTATACAGGAAAGTGACTGACTTTTGTAAGCTGACCTTGCATCCTACAGTCTTGCTATTATCGCTTATTAGTTTTTGTTGTTGTTGTTGTTAATTCTTTTGGATTTTTTCCTACATAGGTGATTATGACATCTGTGAGTAAAGACAATTTTATTTCTTCTTTCCTAATCTGCATACTTTTTCTTGTCTAATAGCGTTAGTTAGAACTTCCTGTACAATGCTGAAAAGCACTGGTGAGAAAGGATGTCCTTGCCTTGTTCCTGATCTTAGTGGGACAATTTTAAGTTTCTTACCATTAAGTATGAGAGTTTTTTTGTAGCTGTTCTTTATCAAGGTGAGGAAGTTTCCTCTTTAATCCTACTTTGCTGAGTTTTTCTTTTCTTTTTTACCATGAATACGTGTTGGATTTTGTCAGATGGTTTTTCTGCATCTACTAATATGATCATACGATCATATGAAGAAAAAATTTCTTCTTTAGCCTGTTGATGTGGTGGATGACATTAGTTGGTTTTCAAATGTTGAACCAGATTTGCATACCTGGAATAAATTCCTCTTGGTCGTGGTGTATAATTCTTTTTATACATTGTTGGATTCAATTGTTAATATTTTGTTAAGGGTTTTTGCATCTATGTTCAATGAGAGCTACTAGCCTATAGTTTTCTTTTCTTATAATGTTGTTGTCTGGTTTTAGGGTATTAGGGTAAT
This sequence comes from Hyperoodon ampullatus, assembly GCF_949752795.1. NCBI lineage: Eukaryota > Metazoa > Chordata > Mammalia > Artiodactyla > Ziphiidae > Hyperoodon > Hyperoodon ampullatus. The sequence goes on from NC_136917.1 coordinate 24,522,759, forward strand.
GCTGGCCTCAGAGAATGAGTTAGGAAGATTTCCCCTGCTGCTATCTTCTGTAGAGAACTGGTACAATTTCTCCCTTAAAGGTTTAGAAATGTTTAGTGGAATATACCAGTGAACCCATATGAGCCTGGTGTTTTCTGATTTGGAAGGTTACTAATTATTGATTCAATTTCTTTAAGAGATATAGGTCTATTCAGATAGTCTATTCATATATCTTTTATAACAAAAATTTAAAGTTTAAAAAGTGTTGGTTATCCCCAAATTACCCTATAAATTTAATAAATTCCAAACAAAAATGGTATTTTTTTAAAGGAATAAATAAGATGATTCAAACATTCCTTTGAAAGTGGAAAGGCTCAAGAATAACTTAAAGGGAAAACAAAAGACAAATAAGGAGGCTTTGTACTACCAAATATCAAGACAACTTCAGAGCTACAGTAATTAAAATATGTAGAAAATAGGCCCCAAATTATCTGGACACTTAGCTTATGACACAGGTAGTTTTACACATAATTGGGTAGATCATTCAATAGTATTAAATGAGTTAACTCATTATTTGAGAGGAGTTTTTCCTTTCAGCAAAATTCTAGGCAATTGAAAAGTTAGACCATTATATTTGGCACAAATCTAAGAAATTTCATAATATCCAGGTTTGCCGAAGTATAAGAAAACAGGTATTCTTAAACACTGTCAGCATAAGAATATATATTACATCCTTTTTGAAGTATAATTTGGTGGTTATATATCAACTAGTGATCTTAGTTGCAAGCAAAAGGGTAGCTCCTAGAATCTAGAGGAGAACCTGAGAACCAAGTTTGGAGTCTACACAGCCAAAACTGATGCTCTAAACCATAGTGCACAACTGAATATGCGATTATCACTGTCAGTGGGCACAAACACCACAGCTTCCATGGCCAGCTATACCCTGTACCCTACTGCTACATGTAATTGCCATTGCTGTTGCTGTCTTACCAAAATGGAGTCTACCTTACCCTGCTTTTTCCCATCACCAGCTTCCAATTCAAAGTCTGGAATAAGTACTTCTGACTGGTATAATCTAGGTTCTATGTCCAAGCATTAGGTGCAAGGGAGCCTGGGAATGTGAGTACCTGGCATTTCGGCTTTTTTTTTTTAAGGAAGAAATAGATTGTATCTGCAAAGGTGGGGGTTTTACAAACATAGGTCTGAGTTTCAGACACTAGGATTGCACATTATGTCCACAACAGTGGTATACATTAAAATTATAAATACTTATTACTCTTTAACTCCAGAATTCCATTGTAAGGAACTTGTCCTAAAAACATATTCTTATAACCATGCAAGAGAGTTCATCACATCATAGTCTGTAATAGCAAAAAAATTAAAATCAATAAGGGAGAGGTTCAGAAAGAGAAAAACAAATACCATATGCTAACATATATATATGGAATCTAAAAAAAAAAGTTCTGAAGAAACTAGGGGCAGGATAGGAATAAAGACGCAGACGTAGAGAATGGACTTGAGGACATGGGGAGGGGGAAGGTTAAGCTGGGACAAAGTGAGAGTGGCATGGACTTATATATACTACCAAATGTAAAATAGATAGCTAGTGGGAAGCAGCCGCAAAACACAGGGAGATCAGCTCGGTGCTTTAGGACCACCTAGAGGAGTGGGATAGGGAGGGTGGGAGGGAGACGCAAGAGGAAGGAGATATAGGGGTATATGTATATGTATAGATGATTCACTTTGTTATGCAGCAGAAACTAACACAACATTGCAAAGCAATTATACTCCAATAAAGATGTTAAAATAAATAAATAAAAATAAGGGACTGGTTAAATGTGGCATTTTTTATATGAGAATAACATGCAGCTGATAAAATATTTATTGAATGAATACTCACTGTGTGCCAGGAACCATGTTATGCACTGGGAATACCATGGTAAACAAAGTGGACAATAGTCTGAATGAGGTACCAATTTTTTTTAAATGCCTAAAATATATTAAGTGGTTTAAAAAATTACTATGACTCCACTGGGAGAAAAATTAGACATTTAGGTATGTTTGTGTACATACACAGAGAAAACTATTAGTTATCTCTGGAGAGCGGGAATGGACAGGGGTGCGTTCTTTCTGATGTCCTGAGTTTTTTGCCTCTTTAAAATTTTAAAATAATTTTTATAATTTAAAATGGGGAAATTTTATTTTTTAAATGACACAAATTGTATACCTTAAAAAAAAACCCCGAGAACCCATTGGAGACTATAGGGTTTCCTTCTGGAGTGAAGAAAATGTTCTAAAATCTAAAACAATGGTGATTGTTAAACTACTCAGGGAATTTTATGGGCAAATTTTATGTATGGTATGGAATTATATCTTAATAAAGCTGTTAAGGGGGAAAGGGGCAAGTGATCTGCAGGCTTACATGGGAGCCGACCTTGATTTAAGATCCAAATTATCAATAGTTTGACATCTGATGTTTTAAATTAAAAATGTAGGTGAATTTTGCCTTCTACTCTAAAACATATCCATAGTTTTAGTTCCAAAAATCTTTATAAAAAATTAGCTTGGGATGGAAGCCATTATTTATCCCCTGGCTCTCCCATTGCAGAGGGTATTTTGACATAACTTAACTCAGGAGGAAAGGATTCCTTAGAAAACCAATAAAAGAATTCTGTTTCTCCCTGAATAAATAATTAATGAGCACCTACTATGTTTGAGGCAGTAAGTATGTGGCTGTGTCCAGCAGGGAACTTGCAATTTTTGGGAGAAGGGGTTGAAAAAGAGAAAGTGATTTTAAAAGTATTTTTAAAGTACATGATAGGGTTTAAAAAATAATTTTTGGATTAAAAAACACTGGTGAGTCTATTCTGATAAAAACGCACATTTGAAAAATAGAATTATACATTGCAATTTGCTTTTTCCCACTTAACTATTTCCAGCATCCCCAGAGGAATTCCTTTGGAAACGTGGTGAGAGGTTTGCAAGTTCACCCCAGAATTTTCAAGACTGACATTAGTGGTGGTAACTCTGCTCTATCAGTTAGCACCTGGTTGAACCTACCTCAGTTTCCTCATCTATCAAATAGGGATAATAATAGTACCTACACCTCATAGGGTTGCAGTGAAGATTACATTGAGTTAATCCGTGCAAAGCACTTAACATGGTGCCTGGCATAAGTACCAGCTTTTCTTACTATGTGATGCTCACCATGATTAACATGGTCAGTTCTATGTAGCAAACAGTCACTCTGAATCAAAACACCAGCTCCTTGATGAGAAAGGCACAGAACCCAAACAAAGAAAGTCTTAAAGTTTTATTACTGCCAAGAAGGAAACCCTGTAAAATTAAAGTTAAACTGTGCTTCCAATTAGGAAGACAATACTATTAAGATATTAAACTCCTTTAATTAACTTATAAATCTAATGTAGTCGTTCTGAACCAGTGGCAATTTTGCTCCCCACAGGAGATATTTAGCAATATCTGGAGACATTTTTGGTAGTCACAAGTGAAGGGTCTGCTGCTACTGGCTGGCATCTAGTGGGTAGAGACCAAAGATGCTACTAAACATTCCACAGTGCACGGGACAGCTTCCCACAACAAAGAATTATCTGGCCCAAAGAAACCCTGATCTAATGCAATCCTTGATAAGATGATTCTAAAATTCACTTGGAGGACTAAATGGTCACAACAGACATGAAATTTTGGGGGAAAAAAAAAGTGAGAAGAGGTATTTGCTCGAATAGATACCAAAAAAAAATACTATCAAACCACAAAAATAAGACAGTCAAATTCTGACATTGAGAATACACAAATCAATGAAACATAAAAGAAAACCCAGAAATAGATCCAAGTGCTTAAAATAATCTGGTATAAAAAATGTGTTTCAGATTAAATGGAGAAAAATAATTATTTAAGAAATGATTCAAAGACAAATGATTAAAATCATATAAGTTCTATATCCAGAATGTTTCCCTCATACATCTGCAATCAGGATGCATCTAATAGTATATACATTTCATGAGGTAGGTTCTTTTTTCTTTTTTTTTTCTTTTTTTTTTCTTTTTGTGGTACGCAGGCCTCTCACTGTTGTGGCCTCTCCCATTGCGGAGCACAGGCTCCGGACACGCAGGCTCAGCGGCCATGGCTCACGGGCCCAGCCGCTCCGCGGCATGGGGGATCTTCCCAGACCGGGGCACGAACCCGCGTCCCCTGCACGGGCAGGCGGACTCTCAACCACTGTGCCACCAGGGAAGCCCGGTTCTTTTTTCTTGAAAAGCTGTTCTTAAACTGACAGCAAGTCTTAGATTCAGTGTTGTCTTAGAAATAAGGCAATACAGTATACGGAAAATGGTAAGCATACTTCATGCTATATAAAGCATTTCAGATGAATTAAAGAAATAAATGTTAAAAATGAGATAGTCAATGAACAATAATAAGTAAATAATAGGAAAATAATCTCAGGACAGGAAATATCTTTCTAAACATAAAACAAAGAAAAAAATAAAGAAAAAAGATGCACAAATACACATGTAAAATGTAAAACTTCATTAAATAAAACATCACAAACTACAGATTTCTAAATTTAGTGCAATCCCAATTTTTTTTTTTTTTTTTGCATTACGTGGGCTTCTCACTGCTGTGGCCTCTCCCGTTGCGGAGCACAGGCTCTGGACGCGCAGGCCCAGTAGCCATGGCTCACGGGCCTAGCCGCTCCGCGGCATGTGGGATCCTCCCAGACCGGGGCACGAACCCGCGTCCCCTGCATCGGCAGGCGGACTCTCAACCACTGCGCCACCAGGGAAGCCCACAATCCCAATTTTAAAAGTAAAAATTATTTGGAAGTTGACCAAGTGATTTTAAAGTTATCTGAAAGAATAAATATGCAAAATTAGCCAGAAAAATTCTAAAAAAGAAGAGCAATGAAAAGTTTCCTCTGCTTATTATTAAAACAGCATGTAACAAGGTCAGAATACAAAGTCCACAAGTAGACACGAAGGTTATTAGTTGATAAAGGTAATATTTCAAACCACTGGGGAAAAAGGACAGATAATTCAATAAATGATGTTGGGACAACTAGCTAACCATCTGGAGAGAAAATATTAGATTACCATTCTATTCTTTTTTTGAAACTAATTCCAGGTGGATTAATGAAAAAAATATATTTATAATCTTAGGAGTGAGGAAAGTCTTTCTAAGTATGACAACAAAGACAGAAATCATAAAGGAAAAGGGTGACAGAATTGGCTATGTAAAAATTTAAAACCTCTGTAAAGAAAACCAAAGAAATCAAAAGTGGGGAAAAAATGTAACATGTATAACACAGGGGTAGTTTCCTAGTACAAATTACTACACACTGGCTGGCTTAAAACAACATCCTCTCACAGTTCTGGAGGCTCAAAAGTCCAAAATCAAGGTGTCTGCAGGACCATGCTCTCTCCAAGGCTCTAGGGGAGAATCTGTTCTGTGCCCTTCTCTTAGCTTCTGGTGTCATGAGCAATCCTTGGTGTTCCTTGATTTGCAGCTGCATAACTCCCATCGTCACATGGTGTTCTTCCTCTGTCTTCACATCTTCTTATAAGGATACTAGTCATATCGGACTAAGGGTCCACCCTACTCTATGATCTCATCTTCACTGATTACATCTGCAATGACTCGATTTTCAAATAAGGTCACATTCTGTAGTGGTGGTGGGGACTTCAACACATCTTTTTGGAGGACCCAATCCAACCTATAAAAAGTCTTTACTATGTGAGTAAAACTGACAAATTAGTAAACACACAAACAGAAACCCAATAGGATGAGAACAGGCAATTCACGCACACACCCTATGTGTGTGTATATGTGTGTGTGTATATATATATATATATATATATATATACATATATATACATACATACATATGGAGAGAGAGAGAGAGAGATCTCCAATAAACATGTGCAAGATGTCCAGCTCTGCTACATGCCGAGGACACACTCTGATCTCCAACCTCACTAGCTGCTCCTCCTCCCCTTGCCTTCCCCTGGGCCAGGCACTGTGGCATGCTCTAGGGCTAGATCCTGGATGCTCTTCCTCTTACAGACTGTCAGCCTAGATGAACTCTTCTAGGTCAATGACTTTACAACTTATGTGCTAATGACACCAAATTAATCAGGACTTCTCCCCTGGCTTCCAAACTCAGTACAAACCTTATACCTCGCATCTCCAGTTGGCTCTCCCACAGGCATCTTAAATTTAACACCTTTAAAAGAGAACTCTTAAAATTTATTTATTTATGTATTTATTTTTGGCTGTGTTGGGTCTTCGTTGCTGTGCTAGGGCTTTCTCCAGTTGCGGCGAGTGGGGGTCACTCTTCATTGAGGTGCGCGGGCCTCTCACTGTCGCAGCCCCTCCCGTTGCGGAGCACAGGCTCCAGACGCGCAGGATCAGTAGTTGTGGCTCAAGGGCCCAGCCGCTCTGCGGCATGTGGGATCTTCCCGGACCAGGGCACGAACCCGTGTCCCCTGCATCGGCAGGCAGACTCTCAACCACTGCGCCACCAGGGAAGCCCCTAAAGTCACCTTTTAAAAGTGTAAATCAGATCATGTTCTTCCCCTGCTAAAAACCCTTCAAAGATTTCTTATTACATAAGAATAAAATCCAAGTTCCTTGTTGTGGTCTAGAAGATCCTATATAACCTAGCCCACCTACTTCTCATCTCTTCCAACTCTGTCCTTCACTCACATTCTAGCCCCATTGGCCTTTTGATTCTTCCAATTAGTCATGCCCCTTCCAACTTCCAAGCCTTCGTTTTTGCTGCATGCTTTACACTGCTACTTTATTCCCCAAGATCTTCTCATAACAAATCTGTCATTTTGTTCTCTTATCAAATATTAACTCTTCAGAGAGGCCTTCTTTGAAGACGCAATCTAACATTCCCAACCCCACCCAAGTTATTCTCTATTATATTGTTCACTTATTTGTTAGTTTATTGCTCTTATCTCCTCACTAGAATGTATGTCCATTGTCATATTGTTCACCTTTGGTACCCAAGGTCAGAGGATGTGCTCAATATGTATTTAATGAGAGAATGAATCACAACCCACAACCATAGAAAAAATTAAAACCATGACAGCTCACAGAATCTGGCTATCAAATCAGCAAATATTAAAAGAACAAAAATTCCTTACTTTTCTTCCTAACACTCTGACATGACATTTATGTGATTGTTTATTCTCTGTCTCCATCTAACTAAAATGAAATCTCCACAAAAACAGGGACTTGGTTTTGTTACGCAGCCGTATTCTTAGCAACTACAAGAGTGCCTGGCATATAGTAAATGTTCAATAAATATTTACATACTGAATAAATTGACAGTATCTAGGGGTAGATATTGACTAGGTAGTGGGGAAAGGGGTATGGTGAAAATATAATTGGTGCACGATTTCTGTAGGAAATATGATAATATATATCAAAAGCCCTCCAAAGAGGGCATACCTTTAGACTCAGCAATCTCACTTCTAAGAGGAACTTATCCTAAACAAACAAACAAAGGTACAAAGATTATTTATGAGGAAATTTCTCACTGAGTTGTTTATAATAGAGAAAATTTAGAAATGGCAGCATAATATCCATTTATAGGAAAAGAGAAATGTAATTATAAATCTGTACAATGAAATACATTAAAAATATTGGTGATGTGTGTTTATTGATGCAGAAAGAGATAAAAAGTATATTAAGAGAAAAGGCAAACTGAAAACAATGAAGTATAGCAAGACTTCATTTTTGCAAAAACATATGGGGATGACACATGGCTATGTATGAGTGCACACTGGTATTTACAAATAAAAGTTTAGGCAGGCATACTTCAAAATGTTAACATTGGTTATTTTTGGATAGCGAGATTAAGGGCAATTAAATTTTCTTCTATATATATTTCTCAATTTTTTGTAATTAGGCCAACCAAAATTATCTGAATATGTTCTGCTTTTATAAGTAGGGGGAAAAAAGCAATAAATATTATAAAAAAAACACAGACACATTTCATCAACTTACTAAAGACTAAAGCCCAGGTTAAGAGCCAGAAGTTCAGAAACATCAACTTCAGCAAAGGAGATGGGTTTCTGATTTCCTGAATTCAAGCAAGTTGTTTCCCCTCAGTCAATATTTGTAAAAAAGAAAAAAAAATTACAAAACTTGTTTCTTTTATTTCATTGCTTGCCAAGCTTGAGAAACAGCACAAAGTGTAGCAAAAGCTATCATTTATGCTGGCATTTTCCTTGCATTGCTTCTTTAAAAACCTTCTAATGGTCCTGCCAGGTAGGTATTAATGTTCTCAAATGCAAAAGCTGAGAGAGATGACAGAACTTGCCAAAGCTCACACAGCTGTTGGGGGCGGGGGGAGGCGGGGGAGTTCCATATTTAAACAGAGGTTTCTCTGACCTCAGGGTCTTGAGGAAAAGCTGGACAAAGGCGCTTGAGGCTTTATAACCTTGCTTGAGTCTCTCAATGCCTCTGATGTTTTGTGTGGTTATCCTACCACCCTTATCTAACTTGCAAGAAAGATAAAAGGAGAACCAGCCCGGAGTTTTTAGAAAGGTGGAGTAAGTCTCTGGAGAAGTGAGATTTACACTGGGTACTACTCTGGAACTTGCCCTTCATTTCTCTTCAACTCAAAAAGCTCCAAATCAAAATGCTTGGTTGGGTGGTCACAAGGGAGGGGAGGGGGCAGTTTGAGAGTGCCCCTATGTATGTGTGTGAAGGGTCACAACACATGTGACAGACTGGGATAAGGATGACATCTGGGCACCTGAAGAAGGAAGCTGACCCAGGATGAGGGAAGATGGACACCACTTGGGAGCAAAGGACAAAGTTAGTAGGAAGGACAAATTAAAGGGGGATTGAGAGAAGGAGGAATAGGAAAGAGGAGGAACTGGGAGGAGATGCAGTTGGGAGTTATTCTGCAGTATTTTTTTCTTCCACCTCTTTTCTTTCTATATTCTTTCCCTTGATTATCTCAGTCACAATTAGACCTTCGATGCTCCTTTCTGTTTAGATGATTACCAAATTTTTCCAGTCCTGACTTTTCTCCAGAGTTCAAGTCCTCTGCGGTTCAAACTGAATGCAGCATTCCCTCCACCCCAAGCCTGCTCCTACTGTATTCGCTCTCATTGTCAAACATCTGTCTGAACTGCTCGCTCTCCCATTCCGTCAACCATTCTTTCATCCAACAAATATTTATTGTGGATCTAGTATGTCCCCCACACTGTCACAGCACTAGGGACATCCATTCACTTCCCAAGTTGGGTCACTTTTACCTTGAAAATCTTTTGTCTGTCCATCTCATCCAAATTCTTTACTGAAATTTATTGAGGATCCCTCTTGCTTGAACCATGGCAACATAGCACTATAAGTTAATTGGTTTTGCATGCCATTTATTCTACAGTGACCACCTAGATTTAGCACTACACCTGAAGTGGCTCACAGTGGAGGCTTAGGGACTACAAACAGTGGGAAGGGGATTGGAGAAGCAGAAGCTAGATTTGTCTTGATGAAGTATTTGCAAAGGAAGAAAGGGGTTTACAAATAACATCAGTGTGACAATTCTGTTATTTCTGGGGTGTGGCTTTGGGAGGCTGGGAAGATTGTTTTAAGTCTGATGCTGGGAGTCTCCTGATAGAAAGCCTTGCCCACCTCCCCTCCCTTGAGTACTCAATAGCCACTTGTTGATTATATCACCTTCTATGACAGAAGCCGCGAATGTTGTGTTCTCCATCGCATGCCCAGCTCTTAGAACATCAGGCCCATAGTAGGGGTTCAATAAATATCTGTGGAGGATTCTAGAAAGATGTTTTATTCACTACCTTAGGAAGAACGACAAAGAGCCTGAGGGAAAAAGAAATCGTGCAAGATGTTTCCCTCCTTATTCCTTTAGAGCTTGGTAAATGTTTCCTAAGCGAAATAAACGGCCCTCCTGCACAACTCCAAAATCGGGCCCCTCACTTGGCTGCCAGGCCCTGGAGCGCGGCCACCATCTGGCCCAGGCCCCAGCTTCCCTCCCTCCCCGCCCGGGCTCCTGTTACCTCCCTGCATACATCTGTACCCACCACAAGCCAAACAATTACACGCTCCCGCGTCCCCGCCTCGAGGTCCGGGACTACCCCCAGGACCCCGTGTGTCCCCGGGCCCCCCGGCCGCCACCCCCGCCAAGGCTCGGGGAAACGCGCGGCCCGGCCTGAGACCGCCGCCCGCTGTGGGCTCCTGCACCCCCCGCACCCGGACCTCGTCCATGTGCTCGGCGGCCACTCTCCAGCCTCAGCCCGCTCGGGCTTGAGTGCGGAGCCCGGGAGGCCCGGCCTCCCGACCCGGGCCCGCCGCACTCCTCAGGGTAGAACACGCCGGGAAGGCGGCAAGGCGGGAAGCGGTTGCAGCTGTGAGGCGCCCAGGGGCGGGCGGCGGGGCCGCCGGAGCCAGCGGGCCGGGCCGAGGGTGGCCCGAGGGTGGCCCGAGCGGAGGCGGCGCTCCAGTCGCGGCGGGGCTCGGGGAGCGGCGGCTCGCTCACTTACCACGGTCCGGCGGGGCAGCGCGCCGGTGGTCCGGGACAGGGCCCGGCGGAGCCTCCGCGCCCGGCCCGAGCGGGTCCCCCCGGAGCTCTCGGAGCCGCTGTCGTCCGAGATCACGATGAAGTCCTCCATGGCTGCGGGTCCCGGCCGAGCCAGCGCGCGGGCGGCCGGCTACCCGGGAGGCGGCAGCGGCGGCGTTGACTTCAGTTCCTGCTGCTGAGGCGGCGGCGGCGGCGGCGGCGGCGACGACAACCCGTGCTATCACCCCGGCGGCCCCGCCCCTTCCCGCCCCGATCCCCGCCCTGTCGGCCCCTTCCCGCCCCTCCGGAGCCCCGCCCCCTGGCGGCGGGCGGCGGGCGGCGGGCTTCTAGCGGCCGGGTTAGGGCTGCGGTCACCGTTTTTGGCGGTGGCGCTCGTTCTCCCTTCCCGGAAAGCGAGAGAAAATCAAGTCGCAGCCGGCTTGGGCCGGTGTTGGGGGCGGCCGTGCGGGACGCTGAGGCTGTGAGGGCTTCCCCTGCTGCTTCTGACTCAAGTGTGAAGTGAGGTGTGAACAGGCCTCTCTGACCCAGGCGGCCTCGACATACTAACCCGAAGAGCGTCCGTTGAGGGTGGAACCTGGCCTCGAACTGGCGGGGTAGAGGGGGCCCCGACTGACTGAGGGTGGGTGAGCTGGCCTCTGACTGAGTGGGGGCAGAGAGGCCCCACTTCTTTCTGCACATGTGCAAGTACCTTTGTAGGATCAATTCCTAGAAGTGGAATTACTAGGTCGAAGGCGCTGTTTCTGTTCCGATAAATGATGCCAAATTACTAAATTGTACCAATTTGCGGTTTCACCAACAATATATGTCACTCAGGAATTTAAACTGAGATTTAGAGATTTGTTCAGTTGGTAGCAGGATCAGAGACTGAAAAAAATGCACAAAGAGAAGCGATGAAGGAGCAGACATTATAAATATTTAGATGTTATGAATAAACAAAAAAGATACACCCAGTGGAGGGAGAAGCAGTAGGTAGCTGGTTGTTGAGCAGGAACGTTAAAATCAGGATAGGATCTGTGTTACAATAAATGGGGTATTGACCAAATCTTGCTGCCCAGGCTCTAGCAATTTGGCAAAATGTATTAACAGAGCCAAAGGAAAATGTGTTTATCGGAAAGGGGATTGGTTCCTAAAGGAATGGTTATCAGGTGCTATCTAAGCACTGCTTAGAGCAGCGATTCTCAAACTTTAGTGAGCATCAGAATCACCCAGAAGGCTTGTTAAAACACAGATTGCTGGGCCACACCCCAGGGTTTCTGTTTTAGTAGGTTTATGAGGTGGGGCCACCCAGTTTTCATTTCTAACAGGTTCCCAGGTGATATTGATGCTGCTCTTGTGGAGACCACGCATTGAAAACCTCAGGTCAATGGTCAACAGATTTCAGATGTTCTGGTGGTATGTTTGAAATCATCCTTGTTGTGAAGGGATTCATTAAGTTGTTTGTCTTCATCAAATGCCATTAATCATTTAGTTTATTTAGCTTCTTTTTTGGGCTTCTGTGACTCAGCACCTCTGTTACCACTTCTTTTCATTCTCCTTAGCTGACTCCTACTCCTCTAACTCACTCCTTAAATCATGGTGTTCCTCATGACCTTTGCATACTTCTCCCTACACAATCTCAATCATTTCCATGCTTTAATGATAATTTTTATACTGATGACTCCCATGTTTATCCCCAGCCCAGCCCTGTCCTCAAAGCTCCAGATGTATATATCCAAATGCCTGTTGAACCTCATAGGCATCTCAAGTTGAATATGTCCAAAACTGAACTCAACCTCCATCCCCCTACCTGGCCCTCCATAAATAAAGCCTGCTTCTTCTCTGTGTTCCCTACTTCAGTGACTGGTGGTACTACCAGCCAGCAATGGCACAGCTTTATGCTCTCAACAAATCCTGTCTCTTTTACCCGCTAAATATTTCTTGTACTCACTTGCTTCTTTTGGTCTCTGCTCTTATGATTCTAGGCAAGCAAAGATCACCTCTAGTCTAGTCAGTAGTCATAGTCTCCTATCCAGTCTTCCTGAATCTATTCTTGTCCTATTTCATTCCTTCCTCCACACTCAGCCAGAGTGCTCTTTAAGAAAGTATGTAATGAACCCCTTCAGTGGCTTCCTAATAACACTATGCCTTCATGTGCTCAGGTTGCCATAATAAAATACCATAGACTGGTGGCTTAAACAACAGAAATTTATTTTGTCACGGTCCTGGAGGCTGGGAATTCCAAGATTAAGGTGCTGACCAATTCAGTTCCCAGTGAATACTCTTTCCTCGGATTGCAGATTTCTCAGTATATCTTTTTTTTTTTTTTTTTTTTTTTTGCAGTATGCGGGCCTCTCACTGTTGTGGCCTCACCCATTGAGGAGCACAGGCTCCGGACGCGCAGGCTCAGCGGCCATGGCTCACGGGCCTAGCCGCTCCGCGGCATGTGGGATCTTCCCAGACCGGGGCACGAACCCGCATCCCCTGCATCGGCAGGCGGACTCTCAACCACTGCGCCACCAGGGAAGCCCTCTCAGTATATCTTTAAATGGCCTTTCCCCAGTGGGTGCATGCAGGGAGAGGGTGAGGATTAGTGGCCTTCTTATAAGGGCACTAATCCTATCATGAGGATACCCTCATGCCCTCATGCTCTAATCTAATCTAACCTTAATTACCTCCCAAAGACCACATCTCCAGATACCATTACATTGCGGGGTTAGAGTTTCACCGTATGAATTTTGGAAGAACACAAACATAACATGCTATGAACTCCTAAATGTAAGGACAAATATAAATAATATGTATTTTTTGTAGATTATATTAATGTTATTTTATATAGTAAATATATGATTTGTTTACATATAGTAAATATATGATTTCACTCTAAGTAAATTTTACCTTAAAAAAAAGAAATGTAAAAATTTTTGAGGTTTATGATATGCATGCTATAGTGTTAAGGAGTGAAGTGTAATGAAGTCTGCAAATTACTTTGAAATGCATCAAAAATAAGATGGATAAATGTATAGAAGGATAGATGTGGGTAAAGTAAATATAAGAAAACATTAACATTGTCAAATACACAGTAGTTATATGGGTGTTCACTTTTACCTTTTATGTATATTTAGATGTTTTCATATTATGTTGAGAAAAAAATTAAGAAACAATTATAATTTTACCACTATTTTAAAAAATTAAACAAAAGAGATTATAATGAACCCCGTGTGCCCATCATCCAGCTTCAAGAATTATCACTCTTGTTCTATTTATATTCACACGCATTCTCTCACCTCTACCTTCCTGAATTATTTTAAGGTAAATATCAGACATCACATTGTTTATTCTGCAAACATTTCAGTTTGTATCTTTAAAAGATAAGGAATCTGGGCTTCCCTGGTGGTGCAGCGGTTGAGAGTCCGCCTGCCAATGCAGGGGACACGGGTTTGTGCCCCGGTCTGGGAGGATCCCATATGCCGCGGAGGGGCTGGGCCCGTGAGCCACAACTACTGAGCCTGCGCGTCCAGAGCCTGTGCTCCGCAACGAGAGAGGCCACAGCAGTGAGAGGCCTGTGTACCGGAAAAAAAAAAAAAAGATAAGGAATCTACATTCATCAAATTATTGTTGAGCACATATGCTGTACTCAAGGGATACAATAGTGAACAACATAGACATGGTCTCTGATCCATGGTGCTTATAGTTTATGGGGAAGACAATAAACTAGTAAATAATTATAGATTATGTTAAGTATATAGCCAGTTTGTGAAGTCTTCACTTGTGAGATATAAATATGAAGTGATTTAATTTGTTTCCCCTATAACCATTACCACTGTCTTTAGAAATTCACTTAACTCTGTTGAATGGATTCCCTTAAGAATATTTTACTCTGGTCCCATAACTGTGCAGTCACTTTCAGTAACTAATACAGTCCCATTCCAAGTATTATGACCTAGGCCTGCCCATTTAAAATCTTTAATCTCTTATTTAATTCATAGCTCTTCCCATTCTCCTGGTGCAGGTGGACTTGTGGCTACAACAGTTCTTAGTGGGGAGTGGTAATGTCACTCCCTTTCTTTCTGCTTGGCTCTGCTCCTAAGTAGGGATGAGGAGGAGGGAGAAAGCATGTTCTCTGCAAGACTGTCCATGAAGAGTTATCTGTTCTTTTTCTTCTGGTTGTTGCTACTTCAGTAACAGTTCTCCCAATGCGTCAGGAGTCCGGATGCCAGCTCTCTTACTTGGAATGGGCACATCGTTCCTCTCTGGGGCCTCCCCTGTGCACTCTCTAATGTAGGAGAGGTCAATCTAAACCCTTTCTCCCAGACATCCCCAACAGTCCCTGCCAGGGGCAGTCTAACATATAGCCTTTTGTTGTTGGGGGATCCTTGTCTGGAGGGGCTTCTTGGGGAGTGCCAGCAAGGGCCTTAAGCCTCAGCCACCTTCTGTGCTCTCCAGTTGACTCACCCATGGAGGATTTACATGCATAACTCAAGGAGGAAGGGAATGCAGGCAGCTCCCATCTTGGTGCTCTTCTCTTAGCACCAACTAGCTCTCTCCTCCCTTCCTTCACCCCTAGGGGCATCAGGGGCTTATGCAGGGCAATAGTTCCCTGACTTTCAGACAAGTTCTCAGCTTGGGGAGTGGAGAGAGGAGTAGTTTACTGCACTTTAAACTTGTGGGAAGGGAATGGGAGAACAAGATGAATGGCCTCCATCCTCTTTAGCTAGAGAAAAGCAATGGATGGTTGCCATCTACAATAAGTAATGTTCATTCATGGATATATGAACAAACTGGAAAAAATTCAAATATCTACTTCTGTTGCAGAATTTGTGATAAAGTGATTAATATTAGTAACTGACTTTCAAGCACACAAATAGTGATAAGACTTCAGGGGTACAACAGTGTTCCGATTGTATATATCTTTCTCATCAGCCATCCTGCCTGAAACTCAGGAAATATAGGGTCCCTGGTTGTATAATATGAGTACACTTGAAAAGTTCCTTGTTCTTATCTGGCAACCCAGATGGATGAATACTGCCCCGAAGTTGCCTTTCTTAAAACCATAAGTAGTGTCACTTATGTTTTCTTGGCCATCCTGTATCTGTCTTGAAGTAGGCTGTTTACCCAAGACTTCCAAATTTATGATGATGTCTTTTTCAGAAATTAGTATGTGTGTGTATTTTTCTTTTTCCTCTGGGTGACTTATATTAGTTTTTCCAGATTTATTGAAATATAATTGACATATAACGTATAAGTTTTAGGTGTACAGTGTGGTGTTTGTATATATGTATATATTGGGAAATGTTTACCACAATAAGGTTAGTTAATACATCCTTTATCTCACATAATTACCATTTTGTTGTTGTTATGGTGAGAACAGTAAAGCAACATTTAAGTATATAATACAGTATTATTATCTATAGTCATCATGCTGTACATTAGATCCCTGGAACTTATTCATCTTATAACTGAGTTTGTACCCTTTGACCAACATCTCCCCATTCCCCCCACCAACCCCCAGACCCTGGTAACCACCATTCTACTCTCATTTTCTCTGAGTTTGGTGTTTCTAGATTCCACATATAAGTGAGATCATATAGTATTTGTCTTTCTCTGTCTGAATTATTGCACTTAGGAAAATGCCCTCAAGGTCTGACCATATGGTCACAAATGGTAGGATTTCCTTCTTTTTTTATGGTTGAATAATATTTGTGTGTATATTTTTCAAGGTGACACTTCTTCATAGACTTATTCCCCTCAACTCAATCATAAATTGGGAGGATAATGCAGTCATTTATTCCTCAAATGGATACTCTATTTAATGAGTGCCTACTAGGTGCCAGGCACCTTGTTAGGGGCTGGGGATGCAACAGTGAACAGGACAGCCCTTGCCTCTATCTTCACAGAGCCTAGCAGTGAAGAAGGTATCCCTTGCTTGTGAATGAAGAAAACAAATCCTGATCCCTTACTTTCTTCTTCTAAAATAATTTTTAATTAAACATTTATAGTACATAAAAAAGATGTGCAAATGCAAATCAAAACCACAATGAGATAACATTTCACACCCATAGGGTGGCTTATTATTAGAAAAAAAAAGGGAAAAACAAGTTTTGGCAAGGATGTGGAGAAATTGGAACCCTCATGCATTGCTGGTAGGAATGTAAAATGGTGCAGCTGCTGGGGAGAACAGTTTGGCAGTTCCTCAAAAAGTTAGAATTACCATATGATCCAGCAATTTGACTCCTAGGTATTTTCCCAAAAGCCTTGAGAGCAGGGACTCAAACAGATACTTATCCACCAATCTTCAGAGCATTATTCATAATAGCCAAAGGTAGAAATCACCCAAGGGTTCATCAGCAGATGAATGGTATATCCACACAATGGAATTCTATTCAGCCTTAAAAAGGATGGAAATTATGACATATGCTACACCATGGATGAAAGTTGAGGAAACTATTCTAAATATAATAAGCCAGTCACAAAGAGACAAATATTTTATGATTCTACGTTTGTGAGTTACCTAGAATAGGTAAATTCATAGAGACAGAAAAATAGAATAGAGGTTATCAGGGGTTGGGGGAAGGGAAATGGGGAGTTATTTGATGGGTACAGAGTTTCTATTTGGGATGATGAAAAAGTTCTAGAAGTTGAGAGTGCTGATGGTTGCATAATATTGTGACCGTACTGTGCCACTGAATTGAACATTAAAAATGGCTGTAATGTAAATTTTATGCATATTTTAACCACAATAAAAATATGTGAATACTTTCCTTTTATTAAAAAATTCAAACATTATAGACAAGGTGGCCTCTTTGACCACCTCCTCCATCCTGATTCCAGTTCCCCCTCTTCAGTTCTGCTGTGTTTACCCCTCTAGAGCTTTTTTTTTTTTTTTTTTAACATTTACCTATATTCATATGTACTTATTCAAACTGACATGTATTTTCAGCTTTATCCAAAAAGCATGTCTGCTTTAGTATGGAGATTTGAAACCATGATTTTCAGTAAAAATGTTCTAAGCAACAGGGCTTCCTTACTTATTAATGGGGACTTTTTTAGTGGGTATACATCTTTAAAAGGTTTTTTAATTTTAATTTTTATTTTTTTCATTGTGGCAAGTCAGTGCCTGCAGACCCACTTTTGTTTATGCTAAAGCTGTCCAGCTCAGGTTTCTCTCCTGCCCTAGGGAACACTCTGTTCCCCTTGCTGGATTCTAGGTATAAACTCCCAGTTTTGGGTCACTCCTTGATTTTGCACTGGACTGCTTTAGTAGGCAGCCTCTCAGTGTGCATAACTTTATTTAAATCATTTTCTTATCCTTTCCTCGTTTCCATTCCAGCTTCTAGTTTGCTGAGATATCAAATAGATGTCAGAGTTTATATTAAAATTTTGTGTTACTATGTTCAAGGATGATGCATCCTCATTTTGAGAAAATTAAGGCAATTTAGAATGGTTACAAAACAGAATGTGTAGTAACATTGCACTTTGATAATATCTTCCCAGACATTGCTTAATGTCAATACCCACAGGTGCCAACACACAATTTTATATAAATGGGATCATAGTATGCACATTGTACTACAGTTGGGCTTTCTTAAATTAAAAAAAAAAAAAAGTCCTTACAGTTTTCTCTGTCAGTGAATATAGATCTACAATATCCATTTTTTGACTCATGATAATATTTTTAAAATAGTATGAGATTTGCTCTTATTTTATAGAAAAGCACAAAAAAGCAAATATTCTCCCATCCCTGATAGCCTATAGGGAACAGTTTGTTAAATTAAAAGAAACAAATCTATGAGATTAGAAAATTCATGCTACAAAAAGTTACCAAATAAAAAGTGAATGTTGAGAGCCACCCTCCCTTTCCTAGTTCATCTTCCCAAGGCTAAAATGCCTTTCTTAGTTTCTTGTGAAACCTTCAAAACATACAAAATTATTTACATATACTTATTTCTATCTTTCTATCTCCTTTTTGTCTGTTTTTAACACAAAAGATCATAGTATACACAGTTATTTACTTTGCTTTTTCATTTAATATGTTATGGGGATAGTTCCCTAACTGCAAGGTATAAAATATATATATTATAATATATAATATAATATAACATAATGCATATATTTCTGAGCTGCATAAAAAGTCATTTATTAGAATGTGCCACAATTTATTTAATTAGTTCCCTATCATGGTAATTTTGGTTGTTCCTAGGATTTTGCTTGTTTGTTTGTTGTGTGGTTTAGATTTTACTCCTACTGGTAGAACAGTGTTGCAAGAATATCTGTGTACTTATCTTAAGTCTTATCAGCATATCTACTGAGAAAATCCTAAGCATTGAGGACTGGGTTATAGGATGTATGTGTTTTACATGTTGATGGAAATTACCAAGTTATTATCCAGAAAGGTTACACCAAATAACCTGCCAACAAAAGTGTTTGAGTGCTTGTTTCCGAAACTTCCACAAGCATTGGTTATCAAAAATTTTAGTTGTTGGGCTTCCCTGGTGGCGCAGTGGTTGAGAGTCCGCCTGCCGATGCAGGGGACATGGGTTCGTGCCCCTGTCTGGGAGGATCCCAAATGCCGTGGAGCGGCTGGGCCCGTGAGCCATGGCTGCTGAGCCTGCGCGTCCGGAGCCTGTGCTCCACAACGGGAGAGGCCACAACAGTGAGAGGCCCGCGTACCGCAAAAAAAAAAAAAAAAATTTTAGTTGTTGCCAATCAAATACATTAAAATTGGTATCTTGTTCTGATTTGCATTTACTTTCTTATGAATGAAGTTGAGTTACTTAAAAAATTTTCATTGGCCATTTGTAGTTTTTTTCTTGAAATTGTTCATACACATTCACTATTTTTTTTCTCCTGGGCTGTTCATCTTTTTCAATAGCTATCAGTAGAATTTGTATGAATACCTAATGTTTAATGAGCAAAGTATTACATTATTTTATAATTTATTCAACTACCTAATAATGAACACTTAGGATGTTTACAACATCATACTGCAGTTTCAAGTATTCTTATACTTACATACTTATCTGGACCAAATATCTCTTTAAGTTAGATTTCTAGAAATGGAATTCCTTATTTAAAGCCAAATTCTTTGTCAAAATTTTCAAAACAATTTTCATCGTTTGATGGGGGAATGGTCCAAGTGGGAGAAAAAAAGAAACAGGAACTAAATAGTTCCTCCTAATTGCAGGGTTAATCAGCTGTAAATTAGAGTTGAACTATTAGGCTGATTGATGATGTTATCATCCTAGTTGCTTTCATCAGTAAGCTTCTTAAAAATCCTAAATCTCCTTCTCTATTTGTGTGCCCAGACCTCCTGGGAGTCTGTAAATTCTATGGAGAAAAAAAGAAAAAAATTAAACTAACTTTGTAATTTTCAAGTGAACAATAGTATTTAAAAATTGTAAGCACATTCTGAATCATTTTATGGCCATGCCATTTTAATGTTGACTTTACATTTCTGTTTACAGTTGTCTGAGTTGGTACATACTATTTGAAGGAACATGTGGCATTATGGTAGTTCATTAATTTAAATTGAATGGAGGAAAGTAGTGGGAGAATTGAGTCAGTTACCTGTGGCACTGGTGGACTCCTGGGGAAGCAGAGTTCAAAAGAAACTGTGCACAAGCAATCCATTAAATCAGAAGAATATGCGAAACTATTTGGGGAAGGATGAATTACTTAAATCCTGTCTTTGTATCTAACAATTTGTTCATTAGCAGTAAGTATAGTAGAAAACACAGAGTGAAGAAATTTTACATTTCTGCTTTGAGTAATAATTGGATTAGGTCACCAATTCAGGCCAAATTGTATTAATGACCACAGTGCCAGCCTCAGTTTTATAGGAATTATCAGGATTTTTAATTTTAACAGCATTAAAGGATTCTAGGATTGCTTAGTTGGGCTGCCTTGAGTTAGTAAAGAAATGAAGTTATTAACACAGTTTTGTACAACATAATTATCTGAACAGATGTTTTCTGCATTTGTAGTCTTGACAGGCAAAATCAATCAGACAAAAATTTGTTTGTTCTCATTTATTGACCAAATATGGATTTATTTGATTGTTATGAGGATATATATCTCTCTATATATAGATATATATACAGACAGACACACATATAAAACATTAATCTATTTTTCTTTTTTCCGATGTTATTTTCTTGAGGAAAGAAAAATCCAAGATGAAACTAACACTTAAATTAAGTTTTCCTTTGTCCTTTGTTACCACTACATTCAGTTTTACATACTCATTTGCAATGATATTATGACTAGAGTTTTGATTTCTACATTTCATTTAACATATACCATAACTATTTTTCCATGTTTTAATCTGATTTTATTCTTATTTCCCTTTGCCTTATACACTTTCTTGACAACGATCATGTAACCAATGTCATTTGCTCAGGTATATGAGCCCACACATTTTTCTCCATAACCATGTAAACATCTACAAACATATATAGACACATACATACACATGTAAATAAATACATAAAAATATATAGAAGATTGTGAATTTGTCATTTGTTTTTACAGAAGTCAGATCATAAACCGTATATATTCCTCAGTTATATCCTTTCTTGCTTAATTCATCAGGGCAGCCCACCAGAGCAGAAGCTATAGATCCAACTTGATTTTTTAATAGCCACATAGTTATCCATACTACACACGTATACATTAATTTACTCTTCCTTTATTAGTGGAAATTCAAGTTGTTTTCAAGTTTTTGTCATTACAAACAATGCCACAATAAATATTCTCATAGATTCATCCTTAGATTGTTAGGACTAGGATTATTAGATCAAAGGATATGTACATATTTTGTTTTTAATATGTAAGGCCATATTACTTACTTTAGAAAGCTGTGTGTGGACCTTATTTGGATCTCGATTCACACAAACTATGAAAATAAATATGACATTTGTAAAACAGTTGGAAATTTCAACACTGACTAGATATTTCATTAAATTAAGGAATTTTTGTTTTTTTGTTTGTTTGTTTTGTTTTGTTTTTGCAGTACACGGGCCTCTTACTGTTGTGGCCTCTCCCGTTGCGGAGCACAGGCTCCGGACGCGCAGGCTCAGTGGCCATGGCTCACAGGCCCAGCTGCTCCGCGGCATGTGGGATCTTTCCAGACTGGGCCATGAACCCGTGTCCCCCGCATTGGCAGGCGGACTCTCAACCACTGTGCCACCAGGGAAGCCTTGTTATTTTTTAAGATGTGACCATGGTAGAGATACAAACTGAAATATTTATGGATGAAATACTTTCCTTCAGAAAAGTACTGGAGGGAAAGAAGTGGATGAAAGGATGGATGAAATAAGAGTGGCCATGAGTTGATAGTTGTTGAAGCTGGTATAATGGGAGCCTATTATACAATGGTCTTCTTTTATATATGTTTGAAATTTTCCATAATAATAATTTTTTAAAATTTTAACAATTCACACTGTATCTAGTGTTAATGAGAAAACCTATTTCCATACATTTCCCTTAGCACTGGGTGTTACCACTTTTTGTTTTTTAAAATCTCATGTGTAAAAAAAGGTATTTGTTCTTGTAATTTGCATTTACTTTACTATTAGTGAGGTTGATTATCTTGAGAAAGTGTGAGGCTTCCTCATTGGCAGCTAGCATCCATGCCATGGTATTCCCAAATGAACTTACACAATACTTTCTAGAATACAAGTAAGATGTACACAAGGCCACTCTGGAACAAGACAGAGACAAGACCACTTTGCAACCATAGAAACAATAAAACAGCTTGAGTGACAGCTGCTCTTTTACCAACGAAAACTTTAGCCTTTCT
This sequence comes from Hyperoodon ampullatus, assembly GCF_949752795.1. NCBI lineage: Eukaryota > Metazoa > Chordata > Mammalia > Artiodactyla > Ziphiidae > Hyperoodon > Hyperoodon ampullatus. Next base: position 24,545,093 of record NC_136917.1, read on the forward strand.
TTTTGCTCCGGACACGCAGGCTCAGTGGCCATGGCTCACGGGCCCAGCCACTCCGTGGCATGTGGGATCTTCCCGGACCGGGGCACGAACCCATGTCCCCTGCATCAGCAGGCAGACTCTCAACCACCACGCCACCAGGGAAGCCCTAGCCTTGCTTTAATCCTGCTTACTAGATAAAAATTATGAAGGTATCAAGCCACTAAGTTGCCCCAATTTCTTGACAACCTTCAATCTGTAACTGGTCTCTACTTCTTAAACTTTTCTGGAATAATCCAGCACAAGTCCAAGTCCTGTGAGAAGTCCCTTCCAATCCTCTTGCTGAGGCCTGTAGTTTCTCTGGAGAACTTTCTCCCTTGTGGCAGCAAGGTAAATAAACCTACTTTTTTCACTATGGATTTGTTCCTGGAGGCCTTTGGTCAGTGGGCTTTAAAACAATCTTTTCAAAGTTTATTGTCCATTTGAATTTCCTCTTCTTTGGGACATTTTCCTGGTTCAGTGGGTAGTTCTGAAATTTTCCCTTTTGTTTGAGAGTCAGTCCCATTGATTACTCTAGGACCCATATGTACTACTTCTCAGTCAGAAGGGGTGAAAAATAAGGATTCTCATTCAGGTTGCATCATTCTAGGTTTGATGGCATTAGCAAGAATTTTCAGGATCTTATTAATTCACCAGGAAGGCTGCTGGGAGGTGAGGTTAAAGGTAGGAGCTAAGCTGGACTTCTCTATTTGCTCCAGACAATTCTGGTTGTTTTCTTGGCCACCAATCTTGTTTGGCCAATGTTGATGGCATGTGTGTGTGTGTGTACCATTTATTGCTTGTTTCATTAGGTATTGAAAGAGAAAATTCATCATCTTAACTGAGAAGTCTGATATTTATATTAGATTTTGCTTCATATTTTTACAAGCTCTAATGTGAGATAAATAAACATTTAATACTTCTTTGTTAATTGTTCTTCTATTGATATGAAATATCAATATTTGTCCCTTTTAGTGCTTTCCATCTTGAATTCTACCATTTGTTACATTAACATTGTAACATACATAACACAATCTTTTGTTTGGTATGCTGGGAAAATATTTTGATATTTAAAGCCATGTGTCTTCATCCAATATGTAACTCTTTTTCCATTCAGATGACTAGACTCTTAGTCATCCTTTGGCATAAGGGAGATTGTCACAATAGAACCAGAGTACAAAGAGGCAATTCTTGGCTTGTGAAGTTCCCAGCTGAGGCTCAGGTATAAGATATTCTGAGCAAGTTTCTTCACCCTCATTCAGAGGAGAGAAGAACCAAGTCCTGTTCTGTTTGCTCTATCAGTTCTGTTTCCTTAAGTGTTACTTCTCTCTTTTGTGAAGTGTAGTGTTTCTTAGTTTTGTTTTTTTTAATTTTTATTTATTTATTATTTATTTATTTGGCTGCGTTGGGTCTTCATTGCTGCGAACGGGCTTTTTTCTAGTTGCGGCGAGCTGGGGCTGCTCTTTGTTGTGGTGCGTGGGCTTCTCATTGCCGTGGCTTCTCTTGTTGTGGAGCACAGGCTCTAGGTGTGTGGGCTTCAGCAGTTGTGGCATGCAGGCTCAGTAGTTGTGGCTCGTGGGCTCTAGAGTACAGGCTTAGTAGTTGTGGTGCATGGGCTTAGTTGCTCCGCGGCATGTGGGGTCTTCCTGGACCAGGACTCAAACCTGTGTCCCCTGCACTGGCAGGCGGATTTTTTTTTTTTTTTTTTTTTTTTTGCAGTACGCGGGCCTCTCACTGTTGTGGCCTCTCCCGTTGCGGAGCACAGGCTCCAGACGCGCAGGCTCAGCAGCCATGGCTCATGGGCCCAGCCGCTCCGAGGCATGTGGGATCTTCCCGGACCGGGGCATGAATCCGTGTCCCCTGCATCGGCAGGCGGACTCTCAACCACTGCGCCACCAGGGAAGCCCTGGCAGGCGGATTTTTAACCACTGTGCCACCAGGGAAGTCCCTGTTTCTTAGTTTTGATGTTAGAGTTTCCCTCAAATGTTTTGTCATTCTTGGGTTGGGTGTTCATCTTGATTTTTGAAGTTCCCTATTAGTCCACATGTGAATGTTAGATGTGTGTATCTCATCTTCTTGCCAGGAATTTCAGGAGAGTTTGAATTTGCTGCTGGATGGTCTATATATACACCATGGAAACCAGCCTGGATGGTCTATATTAGTGACCAGTCTTCTGGGACCAGGGACAACCACATTATTACTGTGGGCACTGCAATGCCCTGCCTCTCTGGCTCAGCTACTTACACTCACACTCGCTGCTCTTACCAGGAGGCAGAGGTCTCTACTGCCAGTTGCTTTGCAAAAACTGGGGAAGATTATTTTATTACTTGCCCCAGCTAGGTCTCATTCCTATTTCCCCGTGTCTACTGCCTCTGAGGTTGGAAAACCTTCAAGTTGCTCTACAGCTTTGCTTCAGTTTTCTCCACTGGACATTTTAGGTTATGATATTCTCTTTCAATCTGATGCCATTTGCTTTCCATTTTCCAGAGATTTCCTTATAATTCCAGCAGATTAATGTGATTATCAACATCATATCAGCCCTCAACATTTCTGGGTAATTCTCAGTTTGATTTCCTGCTCCCTACAGTTATTTATTTCATGTCTTTTCTATTCTCCTACAACCTCTGACTATTCCCCTTCCTTCATACTGTCAGAAGACCTTACCATTTACTGCAGAAAGAAAATTGAAGCTATCACATGAGAACTCCCTCATCTTCCCCAAACCAAACTAAAATGCACCCATAACCACCTCGATCCTTCCTGCCCTCCTGCTGCATTAGAAGTGCTGTTTCTCATCACATTTAAGGTTAATTTCTATAACTGTGTTCTGGGTCCAACTCCCTCCCATTGTCCCCAAACCCTACGCTCTCAACTGCTCTTTCCCTTACCTACATATCCAATTGCTCCTTCCCAACTGGGTCCTTCCCATGCACTTAAACCTTACTAAGTCTGTCCCATCTTAAAAACAACCATAACCCAAACCTTCTTTTCACTTCACTTTACCCTCTAGCTCCCATCCTATTTCTTTTCTTTCCTTCGCAAACTTCCCGAGAGAGTCATCTACATTAGCAGCCTCCATTTCCTGGACTCACATTCACTTCTCAACCCACTCCTGTCTAGCTTCCACCCCTCCGTACTCCACAGAAATGGTGCTCCCTCTGATCATCTGACTTCTGTGGTGGTTTTAAAATATAGCCACAAATTCTTTAATATTCTTCCTTCAAAAGGTAGTGTCTAATTCGCCTCCCCTTAAGTGTGGGTTGTACTATCTGGCTTGCTGCTGATGAACAGAATATGCCAGAAGTGATGGCATATGACTTCTGAGGCTGGGTCACAGAGCAGCTTCAACCTGTCTCTCTTGGGTTGTTTGCTCTGGGGAACTGTGAATGGGTCATCTTAGAAGGGGATCCTCCAGTCCTGTAAACTCTTCAGATGACCACAGCCTGCCTGACATCTTGGTTATAGCCTCGTGGGAGGCTGAGCCAGAAACACCCAGCTCAGCAGCTCCTGGATTCCTTACTTTCAGAAACTACATGAGTTAACAAACATTTGTTATTGTAAGCTGCTGAAGTTTAGGGTATTGTTACACAGCAGTAGATAACTAATATAACCTCCATGCTGTTACATATAAAGAATGCTTAATGTTAGTGTCAGCAGCATTTGGCATTGTTGGCCTCTTCCTCTCTGAAACACTCTTCTCTTTGATTTCATGACACCGATGTCTCCAACCTCTCTGACCCTTCCTTCCCAGAATCCTTTGCAGGCTCTTTCTCCTCTATAAGCAATTAAATGTTGGGCTCCTTAAAGTTCCGTCCTATGCTCTCTTCTTTTTTCAATCTAATCTTCCTCCTGGAGAGTTTTCACTCAGCCTCTCAGTAAATATGCAGTTGACATTCAAATTTCTTCATCTAGCGCAGACCTCTTCCCAGAACTATTCGCCTATATATCAAACTGCTTGCTCAGCATTGTCCTTGATTATCCCCAAAGCACCTCAGTCTCTGTACTCCAAGAACAAACTATCTTTCCTCTCAAAACTTGGTTCTCTTGGGTGGTGGGGAGATGAGTGAAATAGGTGAGGGAAATTAAGAGGTCCAAACTTCCAGTTACAGAATAAATGAGTCACAGGGATGAAATGTATAGCATGGGATATAGCCAACAATAATATAATATCTTTGTATGGCGACAGATGGTGACTAGACTGACCATGGTGATTATTTTGTAGATACTGTATATATAATGTATATATGTATATATATAATGTATATATGTATAAATAATGTATATAAATACTGACTCACTATGTTGTGAACCAGGGACTAACTTAGTGTTGTAGGTCAATTATACTTCAAACAAACCCATAGAAAAAGAGACCAGATTTGTGGCTACCAAAGGTGAGGGGTGTGGGGAGGGGAATTGAATGAAGGTGGTCAAAAGACACAAACTTCCAGTTATGAGATAAATAAGTACTAGGGATGTAATGTACAACATGATTAATATAATTAACACTGATATATATGAAAGTTGTTATACATGAAAACACTGTTATACATGAAAGTTGTTAAGAGAGTAAATCCTAAGAGTTCTCATCATAAAGAAAAATATATATTAAAATTTTGTAAGTATATGAGATAGTGAATGTTCATTAAACTTATTGTGGTAGTTGTTTCATGATGTATGTAGGTCAAATCATTATGCTGTATACCTTAAACTTACACAGTGTTGTATGTCAATTATATCTCAATGAAACTGGAAGAAAAAAATTTAAAAATAGTAATTGAAAACAAAAACTTGGTTCCCTTTCTGTGCATTCTATTTCAGAGAATATCACCACTGCAATCATCTATCCAGTTGCTTTGGGCAGTACATGTACCTCCCTCTCCCTAACTACACTTATCTAATCATTTACCAAACCTGTTGATTTTAACTGCTGTATATCCAGTAAATCTATACCATCCAAGCCATCGTTCTTTCTCACCAGGAGTACTGCAGGAGCCTCCAAACCTATTTCCTTAACGTCTACCCTAGGCTCGTCGCCAGTCTGTTCTCTACACTATTGCCCAAGGGATATTTTCAAATATTTTAAAAAACACGACACAAATCTGGTCATGTTTCCTTTCTGCTTAAAAGTCTTTAATGGTTTCCTATCACTGTTTGGATGAAGCCCTCAAATTCTTAATATGACCTGCCGGTCCTTTCATCCTTCTATCATAGCTTACGTCTCTAGCCTCATTGTGCCCTGCTCCCCACTTGCTAAAATTCAGCCATTTTGATCTTTCAGCCCTTCTAATGTGCCATGTTCCCTCTTGCTCCAGGACCTTTGTAGGACTCTCTCTGCAATGTTATTATCGATGGTAGAAGTCAGCATTACCATCCCTGGGTCAGGAGAGACTCCCCACATTTTGTCTATGTGAGATTCTTTTTTAAACCCTCCTAGAGAATTGGGGCCCTTTTCTCTAGAGCGTTACCTCAGTTAATAATTGGGCTGAGATGTAAGACACTTTGATTAATATGTGCCCCCACTCCTTTGCCCCCCCTTTAAATTGTAAGTGCCATGAGAGCACTGAGAGTGCCTAACTTTGTACACTGTTACAGTTCAGTGCCTGGCACAGGGCCCAACACCTGGTGGGCATTTAATGAACAGCGTGGACTGTTCCCTAAAACTTTGGAAGGACTTGCACATAAAATTTTCTGGGCTGCTGCCTTTTTTTAAATTAAAAAAGTTGGGTAGGGGGCTTCCCTGGTGGCGCAGTGGTTGAGAATCTGCCTGCCAATGCAGGGGACACGGGTTCGAGCCCTGGTCTGGGAAGATCCCACATGCCACGGAGCAACTAGGCCCGTGAGCCACAATTACTGAGCCTGCGCGTCTGGAGCCTGTGTTCCGCAACAAGAGAGGCCGCGATAGTGAGAGGCCTGCGCACCGCGATGAAGAGTGGCCCCCGCTTGCCACAACTAGAGAAAGCCCTCACACAGAAACAAAGACCCAACACAGCCATAAATAAATAAATAAAAATTTAAAAAAAAAAAAAAAAAAAAAAAAAAAAAAAAAAAAAAGTTGGGTAAAATATGCATAACATAAAATTTGCCATCTAAACCATTTTTAAGTATACGGTTCAGTGGTATTAAATACATTTGTAATATTGTGCAACCATCATTACCATTCATCTCCATAACTTTTTTTTTTTTTGGCCAAGCCACGCGGCTTGCAGGAGCTTAGTACCCTGGCCAGGGATCAGACCCAGGCCCCTCGCACTGGAAACGCAGAGTCCTAACCACTGGACAGCCAGGGAATTCCCTCCATAACTCTTTTCATCTTGTAAAACTGCATCTTTATACCCATTAAACCATAACTCTCCATTGCCTCCTCCCCCCAGCCCCTGGCACCCACCATTCTACTTAATGTCTCTATGATTTTAACTAAGTATCTCATATAAGTGGAATCATACAATATTTATGACTCTTTCTGGGACTGGCTTATTTCGCTTAGCCTGATGTCCTCCAAGTTCACCCATTCTGTAGCATGTGTCAGAATTTCCTTCCTTTTAAAGGCTGAATAATATCTCATTGTATGTATATACTAACTTTTGCTTATCCATTCATTCACTGATGGACACTTGAGTTGTGTCCATGTTTTAGCTATTGCGAAATAACACTGCTATGAACATGGGTGTACAAATATCTTTTGGGGACCCTGCTTTTAGTTCTTCTGGGTATATACCCAGAAGTGGAATTGCTATATCATATGGTAATACTTATTTTTTTAATTTTTTGAGGAACTGCTATAGTGTTTTCCATAGTGGCTGTACCATTTTACATTCCCACCAACAGTGTGCAAGGATTCCAGTTTCTCCACATTGTTGCCAACATTTGTTATTTTCTGTTTAAAATGGTGTCTCTTAAGCACAAAAATTTTAATGTTGATGCAGTTTATTGGATTTTTCTTTTATGGCTTATGCTTTTTGTGTGATATCTAAGGATTCTTTGTCTACCCCAAGGTCATGAGGATTTTCTCCTGTTCTAAGAATTTTACAGTTTTAGCTCTTTTTTAGATCTTTGATTCATTTTGAGTTATTTTTTATGAATGATGTAAGTAAGGACCTAAATTCATCTTTTTGCATGTGAATATCCAATTGTTCCAACAGCATTTGTTGAAAATATTCTTTCCCCATTGAATTATTCTGGTACCTTTGTTGAAAATCAACTGACCGTAAATGTAAGAGTTTGTTTTTGGACTCTCAATTCTGTTCCATTGATTTATATATCTATATTTATGCCAGTACACTGTCTTGATTTCTGTAGATTTAGAATTCGTTTTGAAATTGGTAGCTGTAAGTCCTTTAACTTTGTTCTTTTTCAAAATTATTTTGAAACAATTCTATTCTAGGTCCTTTGAATTTTTATATGAACTTTAGGATCAGATTGTCAATTTCTGAAAAAAAGGCAGCTGGGATTTTAGTAGGATTGCATTGAATCTATAGATCAATTTAGGGGAGAATTGCCATTTTAAAAAGAGTGAGTCTTCTAATGCATGAACATGAAATGTCTCTCCATTTATTAAAATCTTCTTTAATTTCTCTTAGCAATATTTTGTAGGTTTTTTTCTTCCAGTTTCATTCAGAGATATAAGTGACATACAGCACTGTATACGTTTAAGGTGTACAACATAATGATTTGACTTAAATACATATATGGGTCTTATGGGGTTTTTTTGGTTGAATTTATTCCTAAGCATTTTATCTTCTTGATATTGTTGTGAATGGAGTTGTTTTCTTAATTTCATTTTTGGATTGCTCATTGTTAGTCAATAGAAGAGCCATTGATTTTTGTATATTGATCTTATATCCTGTGACTTTGCTGAAATTATTTATATTCTACTATTTGTTTGTTTAACTGAGTTGTTTTGTTGTTTAGTACTGGTGTTACTAGTTCACTTGGAAGCCCATCTGCTCTGGTCCTGACAAATTTCAGTGTCATTTCTGTTGTCAGTGATGAACCCCCAGTTGTCTGCAGACTACTCAGCCTGGCCTGGAGCCAATTCATGGTCAGTTAGGAGGTACAGTTTTTTCATTTTATCCTGCTTTTCATCAGGGTTGAAAACACACAGCCGGGATACCTCCTACCAGTGGAAGGGCTAAGATACTGAAAGATTCAGTGGTTATAACTGAGCAGCAACCCCTCTGGCCCTGTTCCATATTTCAGAAGTCCCAAGATCTTGATCCCCTGGGGACCTGTGGATTTCTGGATCTTGTTCCAAATTCCTACTCCATCCCTGGAGGATGGGGGGCTCTGCCTAGTGCTCCAAGTTTGCAGAAGGTGCCTTCTTTTGGTAAGTTATGTTTTCCTGGGGGAAGATAAGGGCTGGATACTTTTCCTGCCTTGTCTATGACTATTTCAGATGGATTTCCTTTAGAGCTCTATTCTGCAACTAGTGGGCAGATTTGACTCCTATCTAAGTTTATGCCAGCCTGTGGTTGTTGCTTTTCTTTTCTTTGGGGAACTCTCGCTTTTTGGTCACTGGGAGCTGCTGTGATACTTGGGCAGCTTTTTGTTTGGTAATTTAGAAATTGTGCTCTCTGAGGTAAGTAGGCCAGATGGGTAACTGTGGGCCCTCCCAGGGCTGGGTATTAGCATTGCAAATATGACTTTTCAGTTCTAGTTAGTAAGGTGACACCCAGGGAGAGAAGGAATTGTGCCAACTAAAGGAAGGTTCTTTCTTATTTATAATTTTCCCCACCAGCAGGAGGTTTTCAAAATATAACATCTGTCTTAGAAGGCTCTGTGCTGTCTAATCATCATCATAATTATTATAATCATAATGTGAATTTAAATTTCAGTGACAATATCAGGTGTGCATAATTTTCTTTATTTTTAATACCTTTTTCGTGTATGAGAGATAAAACGCAAGACATTAATTTATTTATTTTTTACTTTTAAAAAAAATTTGATTGAAATACAGTTGATATACAATGTTGTGTTAGTTTCAGGTATACAGCAAAGTGATTTGGTAGAATATATGTATGTATATGTTACTTCACCAGCATTAGCATAAATGAATTTGTCTCCTTAACACAAGTTTGTTTATGTTATGACAATCACTGCCAGGTAATGAGGGAGCAAAGGGTTTGAAAAGAAAGTGGCAGGTCTCAAGGAAAATTATTTATAAAAATATTTTACATTTTAATAAGTAAAAAATTTTTCATTATAAAGAAAAAATTTAAATACAGAAAGTAGAAGAAAAAAGAGTCACCTGTGGTGTCATCATCTAGAGACCACCTGTAGTAATGTGCATTTCTTGTTCTTTTTCCTATGTATAAACCTAAACAAATATATTTCTCATATAATTTAGGGAATTACCAAAATAATTATGCTTTGCTTTTAATAACCCCTGCCCAAAACAAAGCAGAACTTGAAAATGGAAAAATGGGAGAAGAGTATTCATTTTACAAAAGAATTCCCTCAAACTTATTTTTCAATGTGGTTCTATTGTTTTTGGAAATGTCATGCTCTTAAAAAATTTCAAATTATACAGAAAAATAAGAGAAGGTAAAACACTTGACATTCCCCTATTTAAAATGAACTACTATTGGGATACAGCTAACCCATTGTTTAGAGATGAATTCATGGCTGTAAATGTCTATGTTGAAAAGAAGAAGGAACGCAAATCAATAACTTAATCTTCTATTTTAAAGAACTGGAAGAAGAGCAAACTTAAACCCAAAGCAAACAGAAGGAAGGAAATATTAATGAGCAGAGTAGTAGTAAATGAAATAGAAAAACAATAGAGAAAATCAAGGAAACAAAAAATTGTCAACAAAGTTGGCAAACTTTTAGCTAGACTGACCAAATGTAAAACAGAGAAGACTCAAGTTACTAAAATCAGGAATAAAAGTGGGGACATTGCTATTGACATTATAAATGAAAAGTATAAGGGAATTCTATGAACAACTATATGCCAACAAATTAGATTATGTAGATAAAATGGACAAATTCCTAGAAACACACAAACTACTGAAATTGTCTCAAGAAGAAATAGAAAACCTGAATGGATCTGTAACAACAAAAGGTATTGAATTAGTGATCAAAACCTTTTCACAAAGAGAAGCCCAAGACCATATGGCTTCACTGGTGATTTCTACCAAACATTTGAAGAAGAGTTAACATCAATTCTTCATAAATTCTTCCAAAAAAATAGAAGGAGAGGGATTATATCCCAACTCTTTCTATGAGGTTATTATTACCCTAGTGCCAAAGTGAGGTGCAAACCACGAGAAAACTATAGACCAATACCTCCTATGAATCCAAATGCAAAAATCTTCAGCAAAACACTAGCAAACTGAATACAGCAACATATAAAAAGATTGTATGCCATGACTAAATAGGATTTACCTCAGGAATGCAAGGTTTATCCAACATATGGAAATGAATGTAATACACATGTTAATAGAATTTTTAAAAATCCACATGATCATCTCAATAGCTTCAGTTAAAGCATTTGATAAAATTCAATACCCTTTTAAGATAAAGACAATAAACTAGGAATAGAAAGCAATTTCCCCAGCCCACAAATAACATCATACTTTATGGTGAAAGATGGATAGCTTTTCCCCTAAGATCAGGAACAAGACAAGAATGTTTGCTCTATTCAACATTTTACTGGAAATTTTAGCCAGAGCAATAAGGCAAGAAAGTAATAAAAAGTATCCAGGTTGGAAAGGAAGAAGTAAAACTATTTGCAGATGATATGATCTTTTATACAGAAAATCCTAAGGCATCTACCAAAAAAAATATGAAAGCTAATAAAGGAGTTCAGCAAGGTTGCAAGATATAAGACCAAGATACCAAAATCAGTTCTATTTCTATATACTAGCAATGAACAATCCAAAAATGAAAACAGTTCCATTTATAGTAGTATCAAAAATAATAAAATGCTTAGGAATAAATTAAACAAAAAAGTGTAAGACTTGTACACTGAAAACTGCACAACATTTTTTAAAGAAATTAAAGAAGAACTAAATAAAAGAAAAGACATCTTGTGTTCATGGATTTGTAAGACAATATTTTTAAGATGGCAGTGATCTTCAAATTGATCCATAGATTCAATGCAATTGCTATCAAAATCCTAGCTACCTTTTTTTTGTAGAAATATACAGTGGATTCTAAAATCCATATGGAAATGCAAGGGACCCATTATAGTCAAAACAATATTGAAAAAGAAGAGCACAGAAAAAATATTTGAAATTTATTGTATGTGAATTTTATCTCAATAAAGGAAAATGTTAACTACTGTTAAGAATACCATTGTGGTGAGTATTGTCCAGCCATCCAGATCCTTTATGTAACCCTGTGTTCATGTGACACAAGGGTGCTCTCCTGCTGCACTGTGACCTGCTTATCTCCCACGCAGTATGTCTCAACTTCTCATGACAATGGCTACTGAGCTCTACTGTCAATTTTAATGGTCATTTAAAATTCTGTTGAACATACTAGAGTATATTTAACTATTCTCAACTAATAGATGATTTCTAATCTTTGCATATACTAAAGAATACAGTGATGATTATCCCATAAGTACTTCTTTTTCACTTATGTTATCATCCTTTTGGGTAAATCATTGAAGTTGTATTGCTAGATTGAGAGGTATTTGAATTTTGTAGAGCAGTGGTCCCCAACCTTTTTGGCACCAGGGACCGGTTTCATGGAAGACGATTTTTCCATGGACGGGGGTGGGGGAGGGGTAGCGGGGGCAGGGGAAAGGGATGATTCAGGCAGTAATGCGAGTGATGGGGAGCAGCAGATGAAACTTTGATTGCTCGCCTGCCGCTCACCTCCCGCTTTGAGGCCCGGTTCCAAACAGGCCGCGGACCCATACCTGTCCATGGTCCGGGGGTTGGGGACCCCTGTTGTAGAGGACCAAACCACATTGTAGGAAGTTTATTTCAATGTGTGCTTTTAGCACTGGGGCATGAGTTATGTTTTTCTCGTGTCATCTTTGTGCAAGTTTAATTATCTACTTCACCTAATACATGTGAAATGTGATTTAATTTACATACAACCCTTTGGGAATATATCAAATATGGATGCATTACTTTTTCTAAGTAGTTCAGCATAATACCATTAATATATGAGTTTTTTTCCTATAACCTAGGTTAAGAGTCAAAAAAGAAGATCCTCATAGAAGCAAAATACATGATTATCAATCACAGCCTTGTTGAATAGCATAAATGGGAGATAGTCTAAGTTCTCATTAGAAGATGAATAGGTAAATAAGTTATAGTACATATGCGATACCAAAAGAATGAGGAAGAGTTATATGTATTGAGGTGTAAGGTCTGCAAGACATATAGCTGAATGAGAAGAGCAAATAACAAATCAGTGTATATGATGTGTTCTAATTTAAACCAAAAAACACTAAAACTAAGTGTATAGAAAAATTTCTTCAAGAATATGCATCAAACTTAATACATTAGGAGAATGGAGTAGAATGGAGGATGAAAGGTAAATATAATATCTTATGTGAATTTTGTGCAGTAAGTATGTCTTCAAATATTGCTTTAGGTAACAGAAACAGTATTTGCTCATTGTAGAATATTTATATATGTTGACAGATAAAAAGAAGAAATTAACAATAACCTATAGGTTCGTAACTCAGAATCATTAAACATTCTAACTTATTTTAATATATTTTTTCTATATATTTATTTTTATCATATAGCAGGATCCTGCTTTTTTTTTTGTAATTAACAGCATACTCTGAGTATTTTTCTACTTTAATCTTAATCATAATCCTAATATTGAAAATCAAAAGCTAAAGAAATAATATCTTGGGGAAAAACTGTATATTTTTCAATGAGCTAAAGAAGTAAAATTTTGGTTAAAAAAAAAAAGTCTATTTGTGAGGCAGTATGGTTTAGTGGAAAGAATTATGGCTTTGGAGGCAGATAGAACTTAGTTCAGAATGCTGGCTCTACTGCAAGGTATGACCTTAGTTAAATCACCTATTTATTTATGTAGTGAGGTTAAAATTAATGCCTTACCAAGACACTAATTGAAGAGATCAAAGAAGACCTAAATAAATACAGAGACATATTGTGTTCATGGATTGGAAGACTCAGTATTGTTAGTTCTCCCTAAATTGACTTACTAGAGATTTAATGCAATTCAAATCCAAATCCCAGAAGGCTTCTGTGATAAACTGAAGGTTTATGTCCACCCTCCCCCCCCCCACCAAAATTACTAAACTGAAACCTAATCCCTAAAGTGACGGTATTTGGAGGTGGGACCTTTGGAAGGTGATTAGGTCATGAGGCAGAGCTGTCATGAATGGGGTTAGTGTTCTTATAAAATGAGACTCCGGGGAGCAGATTCCAGAGAACAATCTTGCTCCATCTACCATATGAAGACACAGCAAGGAGACAGTTGTCTATGAACCAGGAAGCAGACTCTCATCAGACACCAAATCTGCTGGTACCTTGATCTTGGACTTCCCAGCCTCCAGAACGGTGAGAAATAAACTTCTCTTGTTTATAAGCCACCCAGTGGTACTCTGTTACAGCAGCCTGAACAGACTAAAACAGATTCTTTGTAGATATAGCTTATTCTAAAATCTGTATGGTAAGGAACTAGAAAGCCAAAACAATTTTGAGAAGGAACAGAGTTGGAGGACTTTTACTACCTGACTTTAAGACACACTGTAAAGCTATAGTTGTTAAGATAGTGTGATATTGGTGAAAGGATAGACATATAGACAAATCAAATACATAAACAATATAAAATCTAGAAAATAGACCCTCATAAATGGGGTCAACTGACTTTTGACAAAAGTGAAATGGAAATTTTTAACAAATAGTGCTGGAATATCCAAATGCAAAAAGGTGAAAATTTACCTACACTTAATGTTGCATACAAAAACAAACTCCGATTGGATGATAGACCTAAGTGTAAAGCATAAAACCATAAAGCCCTTAGAAGAAAACATAGGAGAAAATCTTTTCCTATTGGCTTAGACAAATTCTTCTTAGCTCTGACACCACTGACATGATCCATAGAGAAAAAAGTTGATATATTAAACCTAGTCAAAAGTAAAACCTTTTGTTCTGCAAAGAACCCTGTTAAGAGAATAGAAAGCCAGCCCCATATTAGGGCACATTACACGTAAGAAAAAAGCACTTGTATCTAAAAAATATAAAGAACTCTCAAAACTCAACAGCATTTAACCAAAGAGTTTTTTAAAATGGGCAAAAGATTTGAACAGATTTTTCACCATATAGGATATAAGGATGGCAAATAAGCAACTGAAAAGATGTTCAACATCATTAGTAATAATTAAAACCACAATGAAATTTTATTATATACCCATTAGACTGGCTACATTAAAAAATACTGACAACACCAAGTGCTGATGAGCATGCAGAATAACTAGAACTCTCATTCATTTCTGGTAGGGCTGCAAAATGGTACTGCCACTTTAGAAAATAGCTTGGCAGTTTCTTAAACAAGGTAAAACATACATTTATCATATGGCTTAGCAATTTCACTTCTAAGGATTTATCCCAGAGAAATGAAAACTTATGTTTACACAAAGATTTGTGTACATATGGGTATGTGTTTAGTATAACTCATAAGTATAAAAAATGGAAACCACTCAAATGTCTGTCTGTAGGTGAATGGATACTGGCACATCCACACAGCGGCGTACTACTCAGCAAGAGGAATGAACTATTAATGCACACAACAACATGGATGCATTTCGATAACGTTATTTTAAGTGAAAGAACCCTTTCTCAAAAGGTTACATAATATTCCATTTGTATGACAAACTGGAAAAGGAAAAAATACAGGAACAGAGACCAGATCAGTGCTTGCCAGGAGTTAGGGTTGGGTGTTTGAATACAAAGGGTCAAGGGAATTCTTTCCCTAGTTGGAATTATCCTATGTTCTGTATGTGGTGGTGGTTACAACAATGCATGTGTATTTAAAATCCCATAGAGCAGTACATGGAAAAAAAAATTTACTTTTTGTGATTCAAAAAAACCTCTGCCTTGCTGGATTGTCACTGGCATTCAGTAAAGTCTAATCCATCTAATTCCTAAAAGAGTCTCATCAACTAGTAGCTGCTGTTACTAGTGGGAGTGTAGAATAGGGGTTTAGCATGGGCTCTTAAATTAACCAGCCTGTGCTGAAATCCTGCTCTGCCACCTACTGGCTTTTGACCTCTCTGTGCCTCAGTGTTCCCTCTAAAATGGGGTAGTCATTGTACCTATCCTAAAGGGTTATTAAGCAGAAAATAAGATAATATAGGCAAATACGTAATGAATTTACACATTTATTATTAACATCATTTATTGGTTTTTCTCTATTAATTTCTGTAGGAGACAACCTGGGGAAGTATAGCGGGACTCCCTGAACTTATTGTGGGTTGGCATCCCAAAGGCCTCTGCTGGCATTTGTCTTTGTTGATCAAGATGGCAAGTAGGACAGCAGTCAGAAAGCAGGAACTATGCAGCTGTTTGGGTGTCCTAATGATTACTGGTAGCACGACCTGGCATAGGGAGAAGGCCCTGGCAGAGAGAGGCCTTCCTTTGTATAATTAGTTTGTCTGTTCTCTTGAAGTTGGTGGGCATCTCAGGTGCTTGTAAATGGACTGCCTGAGCATGTTTTCCAGCAGCAGGAAATTGTGGACTTCCTCTTTCCCCAGCCTGAGGGAGGCCCCTCTTTTGAGATTGGTGGTATAGAGTTACTGTGGGTTGATTGGCTGGCTGCAATATTAGGCTCTGGTCGAGGACCTCTTGAAGTTCTATCCCAGGGCTTTGAGAGAGTGGTCTTGTTAGTGCCTCTAACCTTTCCTTAGGAGTGACTTTGTTGGGCTTGCTACTGCTTGGATATATCAAAATTCAGTGATGTGGGTAGGGAAGGGTAGGGATGAATGTGGAGTTTTTAAAATCTAATTTTAATTTTTAAATTAACGAAGATTTAGATATAAAAATCTAAATGTATATATAATATGTATATATGTATGTGTGTGTGTGTGTATATATATATATATATATATATATATAATTTGAGAATTGAGCATTTAATAAAAGTGACCAAGTTCTAGGAGTTCTAAAATTATGTTATTACAGGGAGATTTTGTGGTTTTGCATTTTTTTAAATCTCAGAAATAGAGTTTAAAGATTACTATAATTCTGTCATTCATGTTGTAACTAACAATTCTGTGAAATACATGAAATATGAAATGCAGTGCATGAGCTACAGCAAGCCTTAAAAGTCATTAGTTATTTACATGTATGTTTATGTATACCTGACCTCATTCTATAAAGGATTTGTGGGGAATTCCCTGGTGGTCCCGTGGTTAGGACTCCACACTTCCACTGTATGGGTTTGATCCCTGGTCAGCGAACAAAGATCCCACAAGCTGTGCATGTGGCATGGCCAAGAACAATAATAACAACAACAAAGGAAAAGGTTTTGTGGTGGCTTATGACAAACATTGAGAAAAGTAGTAAGATATAAATAAGAAATACAAAACCAAGATAAGACAAATATAAATTAGATAGAAATTCAAGATTGGGGCAAGCAGAGAAATTGAAGAGAAATATGCAAAAAGTAAGGGTTTGCTTAATTGAATGATTGAACTAAACATTTGGCTCTGAGCTTCCTTGGCAAAGTGAGGAAGGGCATAAGGT
This sequence comes from Hyperoodon ampullatus, assembly GCF_949752795.1. Lineage (NCBI taxonomy): Eukaryota > Metazoa > Chordata > Mammalia > Artiodactyla > Ziphiidae > Hyperoodon > Hyperoodon ampullatus. The sequence goes on from NC_136917.1 coordinate 24,561,790, forward strand.
AACTCATTATTAAAAAGAAAAGCACATACCAGCTCCTTAGAGAAAGCAAAGATTTTGTTAGCTCTTATATCCAAAAGAAATGTCTCATGTAGGAGGTTGTTACATATGAACAACATCATCTTTTTTTTTAATTTTGAATTTTATTTAATTAATTTTTTTATACAGCAGGTTCTTATTAGTCATCACTTTTATACACATCAGTGTATACATGTCAATCCCAATCGCCCAATTCATCATAACAGCACCCACACACACACCCCGCCGCTTTCCCCCCTTGGTGTCCATACGTTTGTTCTCTACTTCTATGTCTCAATTTCTGCCCTGCAGACTGGTTCATCTGTACCATTTTTCTAGGTTCCACATATATGTGTTAATATACGATATTTCTTTTTCTCTTTCTGACTTGCTCCACTCTGTATGACAGTCTCTAGATCCATCCACATCTCAACAAATGACCCTATTTCGTTCCTTTTTATGGCCGAGTAATATTCCATTGTATATATGTACCATATCTTCTTTATCCATTCATCTGCCGATGGGCATTTAGGTTGCTTCCATGACCTGGCTTTGTAAATAGGGCAGCAATGAACATTGGGGTGCATGTGTCTTTTTCAATTATGGTTTTCTCTGGGTATATGCCCAGTAGTGGGATTGCTGGATCATATGGTAATTCTATTTTTAGTTTTTTAAGGAAACTCCATACTGTTCTCCATAGTGGCTGTATCAATTTACATTCCTAGCAACAGTGCAAGAGGGTTCCCTTTTCTCCACACCCTCTCCAGCATTTGTTGTTTGTAGATTTTCTGATAATGCCCATTCTAACGGGTGTGAGATTAGTTTTAGTTTTGATTTGCATTTCTCTAATAAGTAGTGATGTTGAGCATCTTTCCATGTGCCTCTTGGCCATCTGTATGTCTTCTTTGGAGAAGTGTCTATTTAGGTCTTCTGCCCGTTTTTGGATTGGGTTGTTTGTTTTCTTAATATTGAGCTGCATGGGCTGTTTATATATTTTGGAGACTAATCCTTTGTCTGTTGATTCGTTTGCAAATATTTTCTCCCATTCTGAGGGTTGTCTTTTCATCTTGTTTATGGTTTCCTTTGCTGTGCAAAAGCTTTTAAGTTTCATTAGGTCCCATTTGTTTATTTGTGTTTTTGTTTCCATTACTCTAGGAGGTGGATCAAAAAAGATCTTGCTGTGATTTACGTCAAAGAGTGTTCTTCCTATGTTTTCCTCTAAGAGTTTTATAGTGTCCGGACTTACATTTAGGTCTTGAATCCATTTTGAGTTTATTTTTGTGTATGGTGTTAGGGAGTGTTCTAATTTCATTCTTTTACATGTAGCTGTCCAGTTTTCCCAGCACCACTTATTGAAGAGGCTGTCTTTTCTCCATTGTATATCCTTGCCGCCTTCGTCATAGATTAGTTGACCGCAGGTGTGTGGGTTTATCTCTGGGCTTTCTATCTTGTTCCATTAATCTATGTTTCTGTTTTTGTGCCAGTACCATACTGTCTTGATTACTGTAGCTTTGTAGTATAGTCTGAAGTCAGGGAGTCTGATTCCTCCAGCTCCATTTTTTTCCCTCAAGACAGCTTTGGCTATTTGGGATCTTTTGTGTCTCCACACAAATTTTAATATTTTTCGTTCTAGTTCCATAAAAAATGCCATTGGTAATTTGATAGGGATTGCACTGAATGTGTAGATTGCTTTGGGTAGTATAGTCATCTTCACAGTATTGATTCTTCCAATCCAAGAACATGTTATATCTCTCCATCTGTTGGTATCATCTTTAATTTCTTTCATCAGTCTTATAGTTTTCTGCATACAGGTCTTTTGGCACCCTACGTAGGTTTATTCCTAGGTATTTTATTCTTTTTGTTGCAGTGGTAAATGGGAGTGTTTCCTTAATTTCTCTTTCAGATTTTTCATCATTAGTGTATAGGAATGCAAGAGATTTCTGTGCATTAATTTTGTATCCTGCAACTTTACCAAATGCATTGATTAGCTCTAGTAGTTTTCTGGTGGCATCTTTAGGATTCTCTATGTATAGTATCATGTCATCTGGAAAGAGTGACAGTTTTACTTCTTCTTTTCCAATCTTCTTTTTCGTTTATTTCTTTTTCTTCTCTGATTGCCGTGGCTAGGACTTCCAAAACTATGTTGAATAATAGTGGTGAGAGTGGACATCCTTGTCTTGTTCCTGATCTTAGAGGAAATGCTTTCAGTTTTTCACCATTGAGAATGATGTTTCCTGTGGGTTTGTCATATATGGTCTTTATTATGTTGAGGTAGGTTCCCTCTATGCCCACTTTCTGGAGAGTTTTTATCATAAATGGGTGTTGAATTTTGTCAACAGCTTTTTCTGTATCTATTGATATGATCATATGGTTTTTCTTCTTCAGTTTGTTAATGTGGTGTATCACATTGATTGATTTGTGTATATTGAAGAATCCTTGCATCCCTGGGATAAATCCCACTTGATCATGGTGTATGATCCTTTTAAAGTGTTGTTAGATTCTGTTTGCTAGTATTTTGTTGAGGATTTTTTGCATCTATATTCATCAGTGATATTGATCTGTAATTTTCTTTTTTTGTAGTATCTTTGTCTGGTTTTGGTATCAGGGTGATGGTGGCCTCATAGAATGAGTTTGGGAGTGTTCCTTCCTCCGCAATTTTTTGGAAGAGTGTGAGAAGGATGGGTGTTAGCTCTTCTCTAAATGTTTGATAGAATTCACCTGTGAAGCCATCTGGTCCTGGACTTTTGTTTGTTGGAAGATTTTTAATCACAGTTTAAATTTCATTACTTGTGATTGGTCTGTTCATATTTTCTATTTCTTCCTGGTTCAGTCTTGGAAGGTTATTCCTTTCTAAGAATTTGTCCATTTCTTCCAGGTTGTCCATTTTATTGGCATAGAGTTGCTTGTAGTAGTCTCTTAGGATGTTTTGTATTTCTGCCGTGTCTGTTGTAACTTCTCCTTTTTCACTTCTAATTTTATTGATTTGAGTCTTCTCCCTCTTTTTCTTGATGAGTCTGGCTAATGGTTTATCGTTTATCTTCTCAAAGAACCAGCTATTAGTTTTATTGATCTTTGCTATTGTTTTCTTTGTTTCTATTTCTTTTATTTCTGCTCTGATCTTTATGATTTCTTTCCTTCTGCTAAGTTTGGGTTTTGTTTGTTGTCCTTTCTCTAGTTCCTTTAGGTGTAAGGTTAGATTGTTTATTTGAGATTTTTCTTGTTTCTTGAGGTAGGCTTGTATAGCTTTAAACTTCCATCTTAGAACTGCTTTTGCTACATCCCATAGGTTTTGGATCATCGTGTTTTCATTGTCATTTGTCTCTAGGTATTTTTTTGATTTCCTCTTTGATTTCTTCAGTGATCTCTTAGCTATTTAGTAACATATTGTTTAGCCTCCATGTGTTTGTGTTTTTTACGTTTTTTTCCCTGTAATTGACTTCTAATCTCATAGCGTTGTGGTCAGAAAAGATGCTTGATATGATTTCAATTTTCTTAAATTTACTGAGGCTTGATTTTTGACCCAAGATGTGATCTATCCTGGAGAATGTTCCGTGCGCACTTGAGAAGAAAGTGTAATCTGCTGTTTTTGGATGGAATGTCCTATAAATATCAATAAAATCTATCTGGTCTATTGTGTCATTTAAAGCTTCTGTTTCCTTATTTATTTTCATTTTGGATGATCTGTCCTTTGGTGTAAGTGAGGTGTTAAAATCCCCCACTATTAGTGTGTTACTGTCGATTTCCTCTTTTAGAGCTGTTAGCAGTTGCCTTATGTATTGAGGTGCTCCTATGTTGGGTGCATATATATTTATAATTGTTATATCTTCTTCTTGGATTGATCCCTTGATCATTATGTAGTGTCCTTCCTTGTCTCTTTTAACATGCTTTATTTTAAAGTCTATTTTATCTGATATGAGTATTGCTACTCCAGCTTTCTTTTGATTTCCATTTGCATGGAATACATCTTCCTTCTCCTCACTTTCAGTCTGTATGTGTCCCTAGGTCTGAAGTGAGTCTCTTGTAGACAGCATATAGATGGGTCTTGTTTTTGTATCCATTCAGCAAGCCTGTGTCTTTTGGTTGGAGCATTTAATCCATTCACGTTTAAGGTAATTATCGATATGTATGTTCCTATGACCATTTTATTAATTGTTTTGGGTTTGTTTTTGTAGGTCCTTTTCTTCTCTTGTATTTCCCACTTAGAGAAGTTCCTGTAGCATTTGTTGTAGAGCTGGTTTGGTGGTGCTGAATTCTCTTAGCTTTTGCTTGTTTGTAAAGCTTTTGATTTCTCCATTGAATCTGAATGAGATCCTTGTCGGGTAGAGTAATCTTGGCTGTAGTTTCTTCCCTTTTATCACTTTAAGTATATCATGCCACTACCTTCTGGCTTGTAGAGTTTCTGCTGAGAAATCAGCTGTTAACCTTATGGGGTTCCCTTGTATGTTATTTGTCATTTTTCCCTTGCTGCTTTCAATAATTTTTCTTTGTCTTTGATTTTTGCCAATTTGATTACTATGTGTCTCAGTGTGTTTCTCCTTGGGTTTATCTTGTATGGGACTCTCTGTGCTTCCTGGACTGGGGTGGCTATTTCCTTTCCCATGTTAGGGAAGTTTTCTACTATAATCTCTTCAGATATTTTCTCTGGTCCTTTCTCTCTCTCTTCTCCTTCTGGGACCCCTATAATGTGAAAGTTGTTGCATTTAATGTCCCAGAGGTCTTTTAGGCTGTCTTCATTTCTTTTCATTCTTTTTTCTTTATTCTGTTCTGCAGCAGTGAATTCCATCATTCTGTCTTCCAGGTCACTTATCCGTTCTTCTGCCTCAGTTATTCTGCTCTTGATTCCTTCTAGTGTAGTTTTCATTTCAGTTATTATATTGTTTATCTGTTTGTTTGTTCTTTAATTCTTCTAGGTTGTTGTTAAACATTTCTTGCATCTTCTTGATCTTTGCCTCCATTCTTTTTCCAAGGTCCTGGATCATCTTCACTATCATTATTCTGAATTCTTTTTCTGGAAGGTTGCCTATCTCCACTTCATTTAGTTGTTTTTCAGGGGTTTTATCTTGTTCCTTCATCTGGTACATAGCCCTCTGCCTTTTCATCTTGTCTATCTTTCTGTGAATGTTAAACAACATCATTTTTTTTTTTTTTTTTTGCGGTATGTGGGCCTCTCACTGTTGTGGCCTCTCCCGTTGTGGAGCACAGGCTCCAGACACACAGGCTCAGCGGCCATGGCTCACGGGCCCAGCTGCTCCACGGCATGTGGGATCCTCCCGGGCCAGGGCATGAACCCGTGTCCCCTGCATCAGCAGGCGGACTCTCAACCACTGCACCACCAGGGAAGCCCAAAACAACATCATTTTTAAAAGTATTTTGGTATAGGGGCTTCCCTGGTGGTGCAGTGGTTAAGAATCTGCCTGCCAGTGCAGGGGACATGGGTTTGAGCCCTGGTCGGGGAAGATCCCACATGCCACGGAGCAACTAAGCCCATGTGCCACAACTACTGAGACTGCCCTCTAGAGCCCACGAGCCACAACTACTGAGCCCACATGACACAACTACTGAAGCCCACATACCTAGAGCCTGTACTCTGCAACAAGAGTAGCCACCACAATGAGAAGACCGCACACTGCAACAAAGTGTAGCCCCCGGTCACTGCACCTAGAGAAAACCTGCACGCAGCGACGAAGTCCCAATGCAGCCAAAAAAAAAAAAGAAGAAAAGTATTTTGGTATAAAAAAGAAGACAAAACTGAAACATTTCATAAGAGAAACTTGTAGAAAAGTTTGAAAAGGCAGGTAAGCAAATATAAAACAAAAATCATCCATAATCATAGCTCTATCAGATACATTTTGGTGTATATCTTTTCAGGACTTTTTCTGTACTCATATTTGCAAATAAAATATGTATTAGCTTGCTTTATCTTCATAAAAATCTTTTGAGGAATAGACAAAGCAAGTATGACCTGATATCATGCAAAGTACTCAATACAGTTGTTAGCAATATTGTAGGCAAAATGTAAGCAAAAAGCCAGTAAGTGTTAATAGAGCATTTTCATTTATTAGGGTGGTACTTTATATAAAGTAGTGTAATAAGCACTTTATATAAGCTACTACCCAGTTGTCACAGCAGCTTTCTCTCCAACTGGGTTATTACCATCATTTTATGGTTTCAAGGAAATTAAATAACTCAAGGTTTTTCAATGACAGTGTTCAGATCCAGGTTCGTCTAAAAGCCTATATGCCTTCTACTGCAATGAGCTACTCTGTCTCTGCAAGTCTTGCCATTTTCATTTTACAGATTTACATTTTACATGGCTCTGACAAGTTGACTATTGGCCTAGGTTAGCAAGAGATGGATCCAGGTGTTCAGTGTTAGAGTCCTGACTTGTGCCTTCCGGGGAACAGCTCCTTCCCAACTTCCCTGAAGAATGTTGAAAACCAGCTTGCTACCACTTTTTGTTGGCAGGATATTGCTCTTCAGATGCCTGGGGAGCACTTATTCTCAAGGTTTCTGAGAAAGGTCAATGAGAATAAACTTGGAAGTATTTGCAAGTATCCGTCATTCTAATGTTTGCTTGTGGCTCCATTTCTGTGAATATTCCCTTGGCATTGTGACCAAATGCAAAGGGTTTGGTCCAGGTATTATTTGACCTATTAACATCCCCTCCCCATCAATATGGGTTCTTTTATTTTCTTCTCTAGATGTGTGAAAAACAAAAGTAGCAAACTTTGCCACTGATCACTTAAACAGGAAGAGGTTCACTACTTTTAACTAAAAGAACAACCGTAGCAATAGGAAAATTATTAATATGCACATCAGTGAAGAAAGCCCGGCTTGTGGCAGCTTAGCTGATTGGCAAGATCATGCTCCACCACCACCTTTCCTTAGCTACACAGTCCTAGATGTCTTGCTGTCCAGCCCTAGAGAGCAGGTAAGAAAGAGGGTTTTGAGCTTGGGGCTCTGCCAGTGACTTGGACGCAGAACTTTATGGTTTGGTTAGGTCTCTAGTTTTTCCGGTCACATCTGGCCATTTATTAATTGGTCAGTCCAGGCATATCCTACACTTTCGCCTCTAAATACCAGTAAATTAGGAGGGGTGGTGAGGTCAGCAAGGGGATAGACTGGAGTTGGCCTGGAAAGGCTGAGAAAGGCTGTGCTGATGCTGCATGGCTGTGTTGACTGGCATTGCAACACAGGGCTGAGAAACAGTTATGATTATAGTATCATCCAAAGAACAGAAGGGGTCTAATGCAACCTGTTCCTTTTTGGTTGTCTTTGTTCCTAGTTTTTTGCTGATTCCCAAAGCATGTTTGTAGCTTTGGATCTGGGAAGGATGAACTTGTTTATCACGCCAAATATTAAGTTGTGAGGTATGTGTGTGTACCTTGTGGGTTACTTCCTTCACCTTAACCTGTGTGGGGATAAGGCTGTGCGGCGGAGGTCCTGGCTGAGGGCCCTGTGTGGGCAAATGGAAGACTACGGGAGAGAGTCCTGGCCAGAGGCAGTTACATCCAACGAGCCAGAAGCAGTTAGTTTCAAGGAGCAGGATCAACCGAAAGCAGGCTGAACTCTCTGCAGCAGGAGACTGAAGTACAGAGTACCAGAAGAGGAATCAGGAACTGGCCAATTCTGGGAGTCCCCAGAGCAGTGTGTGTGTGTGTGTGTGTGTGTGTGTGTGTGTGTGTGTGTGTGGAGCTGGTTGGGGCGGGATGTGTGGGTGGGCTCTGTTTAGAATGACTAAATGGGGTAGCCCTTAAGCTCTTTTCTGTTCAGAGATGTTTGTTTTCTACTCTCTAAGGATTTTAGTCACAAAAGGGACCATGAAATGTCTACCTTCATTGGAAGGAGAAAAGCCCACAGATGGAATTAAGAGGAAAACCCTATCTTTAGAATGAGTAGAGGGCATACACATGGAAGTTCAGTGCACCTTCAGGAACCCCATATGTAGGTGACGTTGCACCTTCTTTCCTCCCTCATCCATAAAGTGGGGATGATTAATCCTCTTCTCCTTGGGTCTTTAGGAGAATTAAAAGAGATAAAGGGTTTGTGAAGCATATAGCACAGCACCTGGCACATGGAGATGCTTCATACAACCCTGCCCTGTGAGAAGGACCAAGACTGTTTTTTTTTGGCCATGCCACATGGCTTGTGGGATCTTAGTTCCCTGACCAGGGATTGAACCTGGGCCCTTGGCAGTGAAAGCGCCAAGTCCTAACCACTGGACTGCCAGGGAATTCCCAGGAGCAGCTTCTAATGAAAACATGGGCTGCCTGCAGAGACAGGCCATGGAGTCCACCAGCTTTCTCAGCTTTAAATGCCACAGCTGAGCTAGCCAGTTCATCATTCCAGGAGTAGGTGCTGTGCAGGGAGGAGATTTATGCATCACACCCTGGGTGTGGTGGGAGGTCCAGAGGAGAAATGTTAGATCTGCTATCTGTGGCATCTGTTGGGGCCCATGATGGGTATGTGCGCCTGTGAACAAGTGGAGCAGAAGCCAGGACTGTGTGTACGAACGGGGAAGGAAGAGCAGGAGGCGGGTAAAGCTCTTGTTAGCTGAGGTTTCTGGGAAGGGACTGGATGGAGAGGAGGTGGACGCAGTGCAAGTCTTGAATATGGAGGGTGTGAATATTGGGCAGAGGGCATGGGAGAAGGCGTGCTGGGGGTTGGAGCAAAGCCAAGGTGGCGGCAGGGTCCTGGGATGTGGAGAAGGTCAGGTGGGATGTGAGATGGGCTTGGGGAGAAAAGGAAGGGAGGGTGTCTGGATAATTTCAGTTTGGACCAGTTGGTAGTGTGGTCTTGGTGTGTAGGGCAGAGTCTGATAGACCTGGGTGGAAATCCTGGTTCTGGAAAAATTTGGCCAAATTACTTCACCACCATTATTTTTCTTATCTTTAAAATGTACATAATAATAGTGCAAATTATGATGGCTAAGTTGACATATGTAAGGGATCTGGCACATTGTGGACGTTCAATAAATAGCAGCTTTATTGTTATATAGGTGTTAGCATTATATTTGTGTGCCTTATAAACCTTCTTACTGTATGAGGTTTTCATTGTCCTCGGGGTTAACACACTGTGTACAAAAGGGAGAGTTGTAGTGTTGTCAGTAAGATAGTACAGACTTCAAAAAAAAAGGAGGTGGTAATTGGACAAAAGAATATTTAAAACTTATTTTTTTAGTACCCATTTATGGGACTAAGACCCATTGTTAGCATTTAGGGACACTAACCTGAAAAATATTCAGACAATGATTACAAATTTACTAGCAGTTCATGTTTGAATTTTTGCTCACATGGAGCCATAAGCCATGATGCTTAAACATCATAGCATCCATCACCTCAGTCTTTCACCCCATGGGAGAAGCAGGCAGAGTGTGAAAATATGCCCACCTGACCAGCAGTGTCATAGCAACAAAGGCACTGGGTAGAATTTACCTGGCTGAAGCATCACCAGGTTCCTCTTCTGGTAATTAATTGTTTTTGAGAGGTGCTGTAGCTAAAGGGACCAGTGGTCATTGGAGCCACCTTGAGTTTGCTAAGAACAAGTTGCTAAACTCACCTTTTCCCTTCTTGGTAAAGTTACTAGAATACAGGTCAGGCAATGATGCAGATACAGCACAGAATCTGTCAAAACATCTCAGGATGTCCTTGAGGACCAAAGGAGATCTGGGCAGGGCACAGGCCAATTAGTGCCTGGTTATCAACTGTACCGAGGGGGGATTAAAGTCAACTTGGAGAAAAATTTCTCTCCTGAAGTGAGAGATCACCATGGTGTTCGGGCTGAAGATGACCAAGCCTATGATGATTTATTGGACATTTATTATAGACTGTGTCTCCAAAATGGCAGCGGAGGTGCTGTGTTCAACACACAGTAGAGGGGAGGCCTTTCTGCCCTCTTTGTAGAAAGGAATCTCTGTTCCTTGATCAAATGTCTGAGATTCCTCTGAGTGCTGGGCCTGGTACAAGAGAGAGAGGGGAAAATCAGATGGCTGTACTTTGGATCCATTTTATAGATGAAAACCGAGGTTCAGGAAGGTTAGGGAACTTGCCCAGGGTCCCCCGGTCAGTATATTAGTTTGAAGGTTATGCTCTTCTACATGTTATGCCCTGCATGTGGGTCCACAATCCCAACTGTTCAGGTTCAGCCCAGTCTGGATGTATCTTCACAACCACACAAACGTAAAGGTTTGGGAGTCTTTTAAGATTGTTATCCATCAACACAGGGATCCGTCTGGAGCTTCGTGGAAAAGTTGTCATGATGCTGATGGGTAGAAACCAGAGAAGAGAAAGTTTGGCTTAGTGAACTGAAGGGAAATAACACATGAAGGGCAAGAAGATCCATTCACTGAGTCACTCATCACTCACCCTGTGCCAGGCCTGGGCTTGGTGATGAGGGTACAGAATGTGAAGATCAGCCAGTCTCTGCCCCAGGAACCCACAGCCTGGTGTGGAGATGGTGACAATACAGTGAGTGGTTTCATAGAAGAAATTTCCCCAGATCTGATCTTCCCAGACCATGTCCTTCTCAGCATTCAGGTGTTAGTTCAGAAAGCACTCCCCTTCCCTTAAAAAAATAACAGCTTTATTATGCACATACTGTGTGATGCTGAATGATGGCCCCCAAAGATGTCTACATCCTGATCCCTGGAACTTGTGAGTATGTTACCCTGCCTGGTAAATGTGACTTAGGGTGTGTGATTAAATTAATGATCTGGAGATGGAGAGATTATCTTGGATTATTCAGGTGGGTCCAGTGTAATAATAAGGGTCCTCATAAGAGGGAGGCAGGAGGATGAGAGAGAAAAAGGAAATGTGATGTTGGAACTAGAGGTTTAAGTGACACACTTGGAAGATGCAGTAAGGGGTCAAGAGCCAAGGGATACAGGCAGACTCCAGAAGCTAGAAAAGGCAAGGAAACGAATTCCTCCCTGGGCTTCCAGAAGGAACACAGCCCTGCCAACACCTTGATTTTAGCTTTGGACCTCCAGACTGTAAAATAATAAATTGGTGTTGTTTAAAGCCACCTGGTTGTGGTAATTTGTCAAAATAGCAATAGGAAACTAATGTGCATGCCACACAATTCAGTGGATCTTCATATATTCACAAACTTGTACAACCATTACCACAATCAATTTTCGGACATTTTATCACCCTCCCCCTCAAAAAAGCTTATCCCCATTAGTGGTCACTCATCTTTTCTGTTTATAGTTGGTCATGTGGCTTTGGTTAGGTTTCCTTACTTGTATGAGCCTCAGTTTTCTCATCTGTAAATGGGATACTACCCAATTCCAAAGGATGTTGTAAGAATTCAGTGAGACCATGTGTGTAAGCATTTAGCACAGTGCCTGCAGCCAGCGTTCAGTAAGTTGCGTTATTATTCTTGTAAGTACCAGTGAGGAGGCTGTTGCAGAAGCACAGAGGAGAGCTGAAGGAGGGGCTGGACCAGGCCAGTGGCTGAGGGGTGGAGAGGAGGGGATCTGCTTTCTTTCACATGCTCCAAGCTCTGTGATCCTCCCTCATTGGAGAACAGTTTTACCTTGTTTTAGCACTCGGAATTCCATTAAAGATGGCCTGCTGGTCCCTGTCCGGTCACTAGAGGGCAGTAGAGCCAAGGACACATAAGGAAGGCGGTGTTGGTGCTGGTCTGTGCGTTCAGCCTTTATTCCTGTTCTGACGCCTAATTGTGTTATTTGTGTTGGACTGTCCCCTCCCTCCCTCCTTGCTCTGTGTACTTGCTGACATTTTTTTTTCCAAACACTTCACATCTCAGGGCACCTCTGAGTCCCTATGCCATCTGTGGCCTGGGATTAGTCATGGCTGAAGCCTCTTACTTTCTGACAGCTGTGTTTATTTCTCAAGGGCCCAAGTGGCTGCAGACCATGGGGGCCTGTACACTGCAGCTCAGCAGATCCTAGGATGAACAACAGTTGCTCTTCTGCCAGTTCAAAACTTGGGGCCTGTTCCATCTTGCATTCGTCCTATGCAACCCAGGGCATATTAACTTCACCCAAATCACACGGACTGAGGTGATGGTGGGCTATGGGGGGTGTGATTCCCTAAAGAAAATTCAAGTGAGGTCACCAGAGGGAGGAAGAATTGATGTCTATGCAAAATGCACAGATGTCCACTACAGCTACCACATGGGAACAGAATAATCCACCAGTTAACAGTCCTGGCTTGGCATTCCAGTTCCCAGGGATGGAATCCCATTTCCACTGTTAACAAGTTGTGTGACCATGGTTGGGTCACTTCACTTGTCAGTGAGTCTGAGTGTCCCCATGTACAAAATGGGAGTGATGGTCCAGCATTGTGGGCTTGAACCAGTGTGAAAGCACACTGCAAAGGCACCAGGCAGGCACAGCACGTGTTACTACAAGTTGGTGTGGCATGAAGTCTGAAGTCTGTGATGCAGCAAATCAACTTCTGGGTATTTAATCAAAGGAAATGAAAAAGCTAACTCAAAAAAGGCATCTCTACCCCCATGTTCATTGCAGCATTGTTTACAACAGCCAAGATATGGAAACAACGTAAGTGTTCATTGATGGATGAATAGATAGAGAAATGTGGTATATATATACACCATATATACAATATAATTCAGCCATAGAAAAGAATGAAATATTGCCATTTCCACAATATGGATGGACCTTGAGGGCATTATGCTAAATGAAATAAGTCAGATAGAGGAAGACAAACACCATATGATCTCACTTATACGAGGAATCTAAAAAATAAACCCTAAACCAAGCTTATAGATACAGAGGACAGATTGGTGGTTGCCAGGGGTAGGGGGTGGGGGAGTGGGAGAGATGGCTGAAGGTCAAAATGTACAAACTTTCAGTTATAAAATAAGTGGGTCCTGGAATGTAATGTACAGCATGGTGACTATAGTTAGCAACAGTGTATTGCATATTTGAATGTTTCTAAGAGAGTGGATCTCAAAAGTTCATCACAAGAAAAAAAATTGTAACTATGTATGGTGACAGATGTTAATTAGACTTATCGTGGAGATTATTTTGCAATGTATACATATACTGAATCATTACGTTGTATACCTGAAATCAATATAATGTTATATTATAACATAACAATAACATATATATTATAAAATTATACCTAAATAAAAAAAGTAAATGAAATCTGAAGTCTCTGAATTGTTACCTGGCCAGTTCCAGGGCACCTGTCCACAGACAGGCAGCCAAACTGCCCTGGTTTCAAGTCCTCAACCTGCCACTTACTAACTATGTTATTTCTCCTCCATGAAGTGAAGATCAGCATTACTGCCTCCCAGGGTTATTGGGAGAAGTGATGAGGTGATATATAGACAGTGCCTGGCACATATTGTTCTGTAACTAATGATAGATGCGTTCTCAGTACAATTATTACCCTAGAGCACACCAGGAGTCCAGGAGAGACTCTGGCAGGACAGAACACGTTGTCTGTGAACAAACAGCCATCCTTCTGGATAAAGGTTGCATTTGGCCAGCAGCCAAGGGCACTGGGAGGCTTTGTGTAGCCTGGCCCTTCCTGCCTTCCTTTCAACTTGGGCTGGGTACAGCCTTAGGGAGGTTCATGTTTCACTCTTTTTTTTTTTTACGGTATGCGGGCCTCTCACTGTTGTGGCCTCTCCCATTGCAGAGCACAGGCTCTAGACGCACAGGCTCAGCAGCCATGGCTCACGGGCCTAGCCGCTCCGCAGCATGTGGGATCTTCCCGGACCGGGGCACAAACCCGTGTCCCCTGCATTGGCAGGCGGACTCTCAAACACTGCGCCACCAGGGAAGCCCTCATGTTTCACTCTTAATTACCCCTCAGGCTCTCCTCTCAGCCTGTCTTTCATTTCCACCACAGGCTTTCAGCCAGACAGTTTGAACAGAATCTCATCTGGAGTGTGTTAACTCTTCTCCACCATTGCTGGCAGAGATCTGGGATCAGCTCTGCATTAGGACAAGTTGTAAGTAAACACACATTTGCTCTAATGTGGCCTCTCCTCCCATCCCATAGGCTTATCTTATATTGTGAAGCTTCAAATCAGGGAACACAAGATTGTTTGAAAAAGACCTTAGAAATCATTTAATCCAGTCTACCCATTTTACAGGAGAGTAAATTGAAGATGTTGAGTTGCTCATGTTCACATAGATAACTTGAGGATACGAATAGAGATGGAAATCAGGTCTTCTGACTCTCAGTTCTAAACTCCACAATAACACCATATCTCAATCTTTCACTCATTCCTTCAAAAAATATGTATTGAGCAACTAACATCTTATGACTGGTCCTTTTGTGGGCACTGGAGCAACAGCGATAAATAAGAAATGATCTGCTCTTATGCTTATGAACTTTTCGTCTATTTGTCCATCCATCCATCCATCCATCCATCCATCCATCCAGTGCTTCTGTCTATTTGTTCATCCATCCATCTCCCTTTTTTCCTGTCCATCTCTCATTCGTCCCTTCATCTTCATCCTTTTGTACATTTGTTTTTGTCCATTCATTTCACCATTCATCTCACTATCAATTTGTTGGCTAATCTGTTCATCTGTTCATTTATCCCCTACCCATCCATCATCTGTTCTTGTTTCCATGAGTCTGTTTCTCTTTCGGTCCACACATTGGTCTCTTCATCCATTCACAATTTCTTGTGTCTATATGGCTCTAGGTTTTTGGCTGGTGCTCAGGACTTAGATAAGTAAGAAGTATTTGTATTTGAGTCTTTGTATGAACATATACCTTCTTGTCTCTTGGTTAAATACCTAGGAGTAGAATGGCTAGATCATAGGGTAGACATTGGTTTAACTTTTTAAGAAATTGCTAAAATGTTTTTCAATTAGATTTTACTCTTTTACATTTCTACCAGTTCCTCCACACCCTTCCCAACTTTTTGCATGGTCACACATTAAATTTTATCCATTGTAATAGGTATGGTTTTAATTTTGTTATTCCCCTAATGACAGATGCTGGTGAGCTCCTTTTCATGTGCTTATTAGTTATCCATATATCATTTTGGCAAAGTGTGTGCAAATACGTTGCCCATTTAAAAAATTGAATTGTTTGTTTTCTTATTATTGTGTGGTATTTAAAAAAATGTACATATATTCTGCATTGAAGTCCTTTATCAGATATAAACTTTGCAAATATTTTTTTCTCCAACTTGGTTTGTCTTTTCATTCTCTTAATAGTATTTTTAAAAGAGCAGAGTACATTAATTTGGGTGAACTCCATTTTATTAATTTACTCTCATATGGATCTTTCTTTATTGTCATGTAATAAATTTTTGCCTAGCATAAAGTCACAAAGATTTTCTACTATTTTTTTGTATATATCTCATTGTTTCAGGTTTTACTAGGTGTATGATAGATTCTGAGGTAATTTTTTTTTAATTTCTTTTTTTATTGGAGTATAGTTGCTTTACAATGTTGTGTTAGTTTCTACCACTGTACAGCAAAGTGAATCAGCTACACATATACATACGTCCCCTGTTTTTTGGATTTCCTTCCCATTTAGGTCACCACAGAGCATTGAGTAGAGTTCCCTGTGCTATATGTTCTCATTACTTACCTATTTTGTACATAGCATCAATAGTGTATATATGTCAATCCCCATCTCCCAATTCATCCCACCCCTCCCTTCCCCCTTGGTATCCATACGTTTGTTCTCTACGTCTGTGTCTCTATTTCTGCTTTGCAAATAAGACAGTCTATACCATATTTTTTTAGATTCCACATATATGCGTTAGTATACGATATTTGTTTTTCTCTTTCTGACCTACTTCACTCTGTATCACAGTCTCTAGGTCCATCCACGTCGCTACAAATGATCCAATTTCGTTCCTTTCAATGGCTGAGTAATATTCCATTGTATATATGCACCACATCTTCTTTATCCATTCCTCTGTTGATGGACATTTAGGTTGCTTCCATGTCCTGGCTATTGTAAATAGTGCTCCATTGGGGTGCAGGTATCATTTGGAATTATCATTTTCTCCGGGTATATGCCCAGTAGTGGGATTGCTGGATCATATGGTAATTCTATTTTTAGTTTCTTAAGGAAACTCCATACTGTTCTCCATAGTGACTGTATCAATTTACATTCCCACCAACAGTGCAAGAGGGTTCCCTTTTCTCCACACCCTCTCCAGCATTTATTGTTTGTAGATTTTTTGATGATGGCCATTCTGACCAGTGTGAGGTGATACCTCATTGTAGTTTTGATTTGCATTTCTCTAATGATTAGTGATGTTGAGCATCCTTTCATGTGTTTGTTGGCAATCTGTATATCTTCTTTGGAGAAATGTCTGTTTAGGTCTTCTGCCCATTTTTGGATTGGGTTGTTTGTTTTTTTGATATTGAGCTGCATGAGCTGCTTGTATATTTTGTCAATTAATCCTTTGTCAGTTGCTGTGTTTGCAAATATTTTCTCCCATTCTGAGGTTTGTCTTTTCGTCTTGTTTATGGTTTCCTTTGCTGTGCAAAAGCTTTTAAGTTTCATTAGGTCCCATTTGTTTATTTTTGGTTTTATTTCCATTTCTCTAGGAGGTGGGTCAAAAAGGATCTTCCTGTGATTTATGTCATAGAGTGTTCTGCCTGTGTTTTCTTCTAAGAGTTTTATAGTGTCTGGCCTTACATTTAGGTCTTCAATCCATTCTGAGTTTAATTTTGTGTATGGTATTAGGAAGTGTTCTAATTTCATTCTTTTACATGTAGCTGTCCAGTTTTCCAGGCACCACTCATTGAAGAGGCTGTCTTTTCTCCATTGTATATTCTTGCCTCCTTTATCAAAGATAAGGTGACAATATGTGCATGGGTTTATCTCTAGGCTTTCTATCCTGTTCCACTGATCTATGTTTCTGTTTTTGTGCCAGTACCATACTGTCTTGATTACTGTAGCTTTGTAGTATAGTCTGGGGTCAGGGAGCCTGATTCCTCCAGCTTCATTTTTCTTTCTCAAGATTGCTTTGGTCTTCTGCCCATTTTTGGATTGGGTTGTTTGTTTTTTTGCTATTGAGCTGCATGAACTGTTTATAAATTTTGGAGATTAATCCTTTGTCAGTTGCTTCATTTGCAAATATTTTCTCCCGTTCTGAGGGTTGTCTTTTGGTCTTGTTTATGGTTTCCTTTGCTGTGCAAAAGCTTTGAAGTTTCATTAGGTCCCATGTGTTTATCTTTGTTTTTATTTCCATTTCTCTAGGAGGTGGGTCCAAAAGGATCTTGCTGTGATTTATGTCATAGAGTGTTCTGCCTACGTTTTCCTCTAAGAGTTTGATAGTTTCTGGCCTTACATTTAGGTCTTTAATCCATTTTGAGCTTATTTTTGTGTATGGTGTTAGGGAATGATCTAATCTCAAACTTTTACATGTCCCTGTCCAGTTTTCCCAGCACCACTTATTGAAGAGGCTGTCCTTTCTCCACTGTACATTCCTGCCTCCTTTATCAAAGATAAGTTGACCATATGTGCGTGGGTTTATCTGTAGGCTTTCTATCCTGTTCCACTGATCTACATTTCTGTTTTTGTGCCAGTACCATACTGTCTTGATTACTGTAGCTTTGTAGTATAGTCTGGGGTCAGGGAGCCTGATTCCTCCAGCTTCATTTTTCTTTCTCAAGATTGCTTTGGCTATTCGGGGTCTTTTGTGTTTCCATACAAATTGTGAAACTTTTTGTTCTAGTTCTGTAAAAAATGCCATTGGTAGTTTGATAGGGATTATATTGAATCTGTAGATTGCTTTGGGTAGTATAGTCATTTTCACAATGATTCTTCCAATCCAAGAACATGGTATATCTCTCCATCTGTCTGTATCATCTTTAATTTCTTTCAACAGCGTCTTATAGTTTTCTGCATACAGGTCTTTTGTCTCTTTAGGTAGGTTTATTCCTAGGTATTTTATTCTTTTTGTTACAGTGGTAAATGTGATTGTTTCCTTAATTTCTCTATCAGATTTTTTGTTGTTAGCGTATAGGAATGCAAGAGATTTCTGTGCATTAATTTTGTATCCTGCTACTTTACCAAATTCATTGATTAGCTCTAGTAGTTTTGTGGTAGCATCTTTAGGATTCTCTATGTATAGTATTATGTCATCTGCAAACAGTGACACTTTTACTTCTTCTTTTCTGATTTGGATACTTTTATTTCTTTTTCTTCTCTGATTGCTATGGCTAAAACTTCCAAAGCTATCTTGAATAATAGTGGTTAGTGTGGGCAAACTTGTCTTGTTCCTGATCTTAAATGAAATGGTTTCAATTTTTCACCATTGAGAACAATATTGGCTGTGGGTTTGTCATATATGGCCTTTATTATGTTGAGGTAGGTTCCCTCTATGCCTACTTTCTGGAGAGTTTTTATCATAACTGGGTGTTGAATTTTGTTGAACGCTTTTCCTGCATCTATTGAGATGATCATATGTTTTTTATCCTTCAATTTGTTAAAATGGTTTATCACATTGATTGATTTGCATATATTGAAGAATCCTTGCATTCCTGGGATAAACCCCACTTGATCATGGTGTATGATCCTTTTAATGTGCTGTTGGATTCTGTTTGCTAGTATTTTTGTTGAGCATTTTTGCATCTATATTCATCAGTGATATTGACTGGTAGTTTTCTTTTTTTGTGACCTGTTTTTCCGGTTTTGGTAACATGGTGACGGTGGCCTTGTAGAATGGGTTTGGGAGTGTTCCTCCCTCCACTATATTTTGGATGAGTTTGAGAAGGATAGGTGTTAGCTCTACTCTAAATGTTTGATGGAATTCGCCTGTGAAACCATCTGGTCCTGGAGTTTTGTTTCTTGGACAATTTTTAGTCACAGTCTCTATTTCAGTGCTTGTGACTGTTCTGTTTATATTTTCTGTTTCTTCCTGGTTCAGTTCTGGAAGGTTGTGCTTTTCTAAGAATTTGTTCATTTCTTCCAGGTTGTCCATTTTATTGGCATAGAGTTGCTTGTAGTAATCTCTCATGATCCTTTGTATTTCTGCAGTGTCAGTTGTTACTTCTCCTTTTTCATTTCTAATTCTGTTGATTTGAGTCTTCCTCTTTTTTTGTTGATGAGTCTGGCTAATGGTTTATCAATTTTGTTTATCTTCTCAAAGAACCAGCTTTTAGTTTTATTGATCTTTGCTATTATTTCCTTCATTTCTTTTTCATTTATTTCTCATCTGATCTTTTTTTTTTTTTTTTTTGTAGTACGCGGGCCTCTCACTGCCGCGGCCTCTCCCGCTGTGGAGCACAGGCTCCGGACGCGCAGGCCCAGCGGCCATGGCCCACGGGCCCAGCCACTTCGTGGCACGTGGGATCCTTCCGGACTGGGGCACAAACCCGCGTCCCCTGCATCGGCAGGCGGACTCCCAACCACTGTGCCACCAGGGAAGCCCTCTGATCTGATCTTTATGATTTCTTTCCTTCTGCTAACTTTGGAGTTTTTATTTGTTCTTCTTTCTCTAATTGCTTTAGGTGTAAGGTTAGGTTGTCTGTTTGAGATTTTTCTTGTTTTTTGAGGTAGGACTGTATTGCTATAAACTTCCCTCTTAGAACTGCTTTTGCTACATCCCATAGGTTTTGTGTCGTCATGTTTTTATTGTCATTTGCTTCTAGGTATTTTTTGATTTCCTCTTTGATTTCTTCAGTGATCTCTTAGTTATTTAATAGTGTATTGTTTAGCCTCCATATGTTTGTATTTTTTACAGTTATTTTTTCCTGTAATTGATATCTAGTCTCATAGCATTGCAGTCAGAAAATATACTTGATATGATTTCAATTTTCTTAAATTTACTAAGGCTTGATTTGTGACCCAGGATATGATTTATTCTGGAGAATGTTCCATGAGCACTTGAGAAGAAAGTGTGTTCTGTTGTTTTTGGATGGAATGCTCTATAACTATCAATTAAGTCCCTCTTGTCTAATGTGTCCTTTACAGCTTGTGTTTCCTTATTTATTTTCCTTTTGGATGATCTGTCCATTGGTGAAAGTGGGGTGTTAAAGTCCCCTACTATTATTGTGCTACTGTCGATTTCCTCTTTTGTGGCTGTTAGCATTTGCCTTATGTATTGATGTACTCCTATGTTGGGTGCATAAGTATTTACAATTGTTATATCTTCTTCTTGGATTGATCCCTTGATCATTATGCAGTGTAATAGTCTTTATTTTAAAGACTCTTGTAATAGTCTTTATTTTAAAGTCTATTTTGTCTGATATGAGAATTGCTACTCCAGCTTTCTTTTGATTTCCATTTGCATGGAATATCTTTTCCCATCCCCTCACTTTCAGTCTGTATGTGTCCCTAGGTCTGAAGTGGGTCTCTTGTAGACAGTATATATACAGGTCTTGTTTTTGTGTGCATTCAGCCAGTCTGTGTCTTTTGGTTGGAGCATTTAATCCATTTACATTTAAGGTAATTATTGATATGTATGTTCCTATTACTATTTTCTTAATTGTTTTGGGTTTGTTTTTGTAGGTCTTTTCCTTCTCTTGTGTTTACTGCCTAGAGAAGTTCCTTTAGCATTTGTTGTAAAGCTGGTTTGGTGGTGCTGAATTCTCTTAGCTTTTGCTTGTCTGTAAAGGTTTTAATTTCTCCATCAAATCTAAAAGAGATCCTTGCTGGGTAGAGTAATCTTGGTTGTAGCTTTTCCCCTTTCATCACGTAAATATGTCCTGCCACTCCTTTCTGGCTTGCAGCGTTTTTGCTGAAAGATCAGCTGTTAACATTATGGGGATTCCCTTGCATGTTATTTGTTGCTTTTGCCTTGTTTCTTTTAATATTTTTCTTTGTATTTAATTTTTGATAGTTTGATTAATATATTTCTTGGCATGTTCCTCCTTGGATTTATCCTTTATGGGACTCTCTGTGCTTCCTGGACTTGATTTACTATTTCCTTTTCCATGTTAGGGAAGTTTTCAACTCTAATCTCTTCAAATATTTTCTCAGACCCCTTTTTTTTTCTCTTTTTCTTCTGGGACCCCTATAATTCGAATGTTGGTGTGTTTAATATTGTCCCAGAGGTCTCTGAGACTGTCCTCATTTCTTTTCATTCTTTTTTCTTTATTCTGCCCTGTGGTAGTTATTTCCACTCTTTTATCTTCCAGGTCACTTATCCATTCTTCTGATAAGGTTATTCTGCTATTGATTCCTTCTAGAGAATTTTTAATTTCATTTATTGTGTTGTTCATCATTGTTTGTTTGCTCTTTAATTCTCCTAGGTCCTTGTTAAAGTTTCTTGTATTTTCTCCCTTCTATTTCCAAGATTTTGGACCATCTTTACTATCATTACTCTGAATTCTTTTTCAGGTAGACTGCCTATTTTCTCTTCATTTGTTTGGTCTGGTGGGTTTTTACCTCGCTCCTTCATCTGCTGCATATTTCTCTGTCTTCTCATTTTGTTTAACTTACTGTGTTTGGGGTCTCCTTTTCGCAGGCTACAGGTTCGTAGTTCCCCTTGTTTTTGTTGTCTGCTCCCAGTGGGTGAGGTTGGTTCCGTGGGTTGTGCAGGCTTCCTGGTGGAGGGGACTGGTGCCTATGTTTTGGTTGGTGTGGCTGGATCTAGTCTTTCTTGTGGGCAAGGCCACGTCTGGAGATGTGTTTTGGGTTGTCTGTGAACTTAGTATGATTTTAAGCAGCCTCTCTGCTAGTGGGTGGGGTTGTGTTCCTGTTTTACTAGTTGTTTGGCATGGGGTGTCCAGCAATGGAGCTTGCTGGCCGTTGGGTGGAGCTGGGTCTTAGCGTTGAGATGGAGATCCCTGGGAGAGTGCTCACAGATAGATATTACCTGGGGCCAAGAGGTCTCTGGCAGTCCAATGTCCTGAACTCGGCTCTCCCACCTCAGAGGCTCAGGCCTTACACCAGGTCGGAGCACCAAGACCCTGTCAGCCACACAGCTTTTATTCTCTTGCTTAAAGACCTCTTAGCTCACATTGGCAGGTTGAGTTCCCAGGGAGGCAGAATGATGCAAAGAGCAGCATGTGGAATGTTTACTGGGGAGGATCTTGGAATTAACACCTTTTATTAACCAAGGGCTGGAATCGTCTGTGCAAACAGACACAGGCACACAGCAGTCTTCTCCCACGCAAGCCTGGAATGGCAACACTGTGCTGCTGCCTCTCATGCCCTTTTTGGCCCCTCACCCCATCCCTGCCGCCTCCTCCAGCTTTGGGGAGTGTCTGCATGTTCTCTCCATGTGTGAGCCCCGGGCACTTTTAATTTTCTTTCTTTCTTTTTTATTGTTTTGGCATATCCTCTAGCTATTTGCTTTGTGGGTACTGTGGGGATTACATTTAAAATCCTGAAGTTATAACACACTAATTTGAATTTATACCAGTTTATCCTCAATAACATACAAAAACTTTCGCCTTTATCAGCTTCGTTCTCATCCCTTTTAGTTGTTGATGTTACAAAATTACATCTTTATACATCATATGCCCCAAAACATAAACTAATACTTCTTTTAAGTGCATTAGTCTCTTAAATTATGTAGAAAACTCTACGTGGAGTTACAAACGTTACAGTATTATCTTTTAGACTTATAATTTTTTAAAATGTACTAGTCTCTTAAATCATGTAGAAAACAAGATATGGAGTTGCAAACTATTGTTACAATAATAGCTTTTATAGTTGCCCACGTATTGACCTTTATTGAGATCTTTATTTCTTCATATGGTCTTGTGTTATTTTCTATTGTTCTTTCCTTTCACCCTGTAGGATTTTCCTGAAAATTTCTTGCAGGGAAGGTATAGTGGTAACAAATTCTTTCAGCTTTTGCTTATCTAGGAATGTCTTAATTTCTCCACCACTTTCAAGGATAGTTTTACTAGATGTAGGATTCTTTGTTGACAGTTTTTTTTTTGTTTTAGCACTTTGAACATATTGGCTCTCTGTCTTCTGGCCTATAAATTTCTGATGAGAAACCTGCTTATAATCTTATTGACAGTCCCTTTTATGTGATGAGTTGCATTTCTCTTGAAGCTTTCAGTGATTCTCTTAAAAAATTTTATTTAAGTATAGTTGATTTACGGTGTTTCGTGTACAGCAAAGTGAATCAGTTTCATATATATATGTACTCTTTTTTAAAAAAAATTAACTTATTTATTTATTTATTTTTGTCTGCATTGGGTCTTTGTTGCTGTGTGCAGGCTTTCTCTAGTTGCGGCGGGTGGGGGCTACTCTTCGCTGTGTTGTGCAGGCTTCTCACTGCGGTTGCTTCT
This sequence comes from Hyperoodon ampullatus, assembly GCF_949752795.1. Taxonomy (NCBI): domain Eukaryota; kingdom Metazoa; phylum Chordata; class Mammalia; order Artiodactyla; family Ziphiidae; genus Hyperoodon; species Hyperoodon ampullatus. The sequence continues at coordinate 24,584,987 of NC_136917.1, forward strand.
TTTGTTGTGGAGCATGGGCTCTAGGTGATCGGGCTTCAGTAGTTGTGGCTTGCGGGCTCAGTAGCTGTGGCTCGTGGGCTCTACAGCGCAGGCTCTGTAGTTGTGGTGCACAGGCTTAGCTGTTCCACGGCATGTGGGATCTTCCTGGACCAGGGCTCGAACCTGTGTCCCCTGCACTGGCAGGCAGATTCTTAACCACTGCACCACCAGGGAAGCCCCTATATATGTACTGTTTTTTTTGTTTTTTTTTTTAAAGAAGATGTTGGGGGTAGGAGTTTATTAATTAATTTATTTATTTATTTTTGCTGTGTTGGGTCTTCGTTTCCGTGCGAGGGCTTTCTCCAGTTGTGGCAAGCGGGGGGCCACTCTTCATCACGGTGCGCGGGCCTCTCACTATCGCAGCCTCTCCCGTTGCGGAGCACAGGCTCCAGACGCGCAGGCTCAGTAGCTGTGGCTCACGGGCCCAGTTGTTCCGTGGCATGTGGGATCTTCCCAGACCAGGGCTCGAACCCGTGTCTCCTGCATTAGCAGGCAGATTCTCAACCACTGCGCCATCAGGGAAGCCCTATATGTACTGTTTTTAAGATTGTTTCCATTTAGGTTATTACAAGATATTGAATGTAGTTCCCTGTACTATACAGTAGGCCTTGTTATTTATCTATTTTATATATGGTAGTGTGTATCTGTTAATCCCAAATTTGTAATTTATCCCTCCCCCTCATTTGTTTTATCCATCCTGGCATTTGAAAGTTTGATTATAATCTATCTCAGTGTGGGTCTCTTTGAGTTCATCTTACTTGGAATTTGTTGAGCTTCTTGGATATTTATCTTTCATTGAATTTGGGAAATTTCCAGTCATTATTTATTCAAATACTTTCTCTGCCCCTTTATCTCTTTCTTCTCCCTCTGGGACCCCCCCCCCCCCAACAACACATACGTTGGTACACTTGATAGTGTCTCACAGGTTCCTCAGACTCTGTTCATTTTTCTTCAATCTTTTTTTCCCCCCTCTTATTCAGATTTGATAATTTCCATAATCTTATCTTCAAGTTCACCAATTCTTTCTCCTACCTGCTCAATCTTCCTTTGAATCCCTGTAGTGAATTTTTCATTTCAGTGTCGTACTTTTCAGTTCCAAAATTTCTTTTTGGTTTCTTTTTTAGGTTTTCTATAATTTTATTGATATTTCCATTTTGTTCTTATATTGTTTTCCTCTTGGCTTTGTCCATATCTTCCTTTAATTTTTCAAGCATTTTTAAGACAGTTGTTTAAAGTCTTTTTCTAGTATATCTGCCATCAGATCTTTTTAGGGACAGTTTCTATTGATGCATCTATTTTCTTTGAATGGGCTAACTTTTTGGTTTCTTTGTATGGCTTGTGATTTTTTTTGTTGTTGAAAATTGGAAAATTTGAATCTAATAATGTGGTAATTCTAGAAATCAGATCTTCCCACTTTCCCAGGATTTTCTGTTTTTTGTCATTGTTTTTATTCATTATTTCTGTTTTTGATCATTGTAGGCTCTCCCTGTGCAGATGATCAGCCTGAAGTATAAATAAGGTCTTCTCAGGTCTTTTCTGAGCCTTTCCCTGGGCACAACATTTACCTTTCAATTTTCCCTGTATATGCAGTTGTTTTAGAATGTCCTAGTCTTTTTATGTCTGGCTCCCAAAAAGGGAAAAAGAGAAAAATGAAAGGAGGGAGTAAAAAGGCACTGGTCTTTTAAATCCCCTGGAAGTCACTTCACCCAGAGGGGGTTGGGCTTACAACAAGGCAGGGAGGGAGGTACAGGAACAATGGCTGCCTGCCTTTTTGTCTGTACCTCTGTGATCAGAAGCAGACATCAGCAATCAGAGCACAGATCCCTGATATTTAGAGGACAGGGTCCTTTCTGCTCACCCTGACTCCAATAAGTTGAGTGCAGGTTGTTCCAGGAACACATGGCACAGCTACATGCCATGGGGCTGGAGATGGGGGATGCATAGCTGCTATTGTGCTAAGAGCTGAAATTGAAATTAACTGGAATTTACTGTCCAAGCCTTCTTCTGGAAGTTGCAAGCCTTCAGTAATCTCCAGAGTTCCAAAACAGTTACATCAGACAGATTCTTCTAGTGCAACTGTTGTCTATGTGGGGAGACAGATTCGTGATTCTTTCTACTCTGCCATCTTCTCAGAATCCTCCCTAAACAGTTCTTACAATAAGTAATGAGGTCATTTTTTTTGGGCGGGGGGATCTGCTTTCGTTTCCAATATTACCTAGGTAATATGATAGAAATGTAATGCCTTTATAATTAAAATTCTAAGCTGCTAAAATCAAGCTCTGTATCCTTTCCTTAGTTTGATTTCCTCACTTCTCTGACCTTTGTAATGAGTCTACCTTGCCCAAGAGACCCAAACCTCTCCCACCCCATTATGGTCTTTTTGATGTGTCAGCTTGGCTAGGCTACAGTCCCCAGTTAGTCAATCAAACACTAATCTAGATATTTCCATGAAAGTATTTTATAGATGTGATCCATAATCAACTGACTTTAAATAAAAGAGATTATTTTATATAATCTGGGTGGGCCTGAGTCAATCAGTCAAAAGGCCTTTAAGGCAGCACTCAGACTTCCCTGAGGGAACAAATCCCACCTGTGGAAAGTACCTTCAGCCAGTGCCTGAGAGTTCCAGCCTGTCCATTCTGATGGCCTGCTCTATGGATTTCAGACTTGCCTACCTAACCCCCACAGTGGTATAAAATAATTCCTTGCAATAAATCTCTGTAATATGTATCTTTCACTAGTTTGCTTCTCTGGTTAAACTGATACACACCTATACGTTGAAGATTTGCCAGAAGTGACATGCTCCTTCCTGTTTTCTTCTGCAACAGCAGCTTCTCCAAAGTCCCCCACCAACAAAGGACTTATACTTCAAGCCCCCCTCCTTCCTTATCTACTGTTCCTTCACTGTAGGATGTCTCCCTTGGCCCCTGAAAATTCCCTCTACACATCCTGGCATTTCTGGAATTATTATTTTTGATCTGATTCTGCCCTGAATGACTCAAGTTCCTATGACACCCATATATAAAAACATCCTGCAGAGTCTGAGCAAAGATCAGCTCCTAAAGAGAATTTCTGGGTTGCAGAAGGGACTATAACAATGGTCCATCGACTATATTTTTCAAAAAATGTGAAGATCATAATAGCATGGAAATGCTGGGGAATTTTTATAGATTCAAGGAGACTAAGGAGACATGATACAGTATAAAATCCTAGACTAGATCTTGTACTGGAGGAAGAAAAATGCTCTAAGGATATTAGTGGGTAAACTGACACAATTGAAATACAGACAGTAGATTAAATTCTATGTTACTGTTCAAATTACCAAAGCTTATAACTATGCTAGGGATAGGAAACAGAATATCCTTATTCTTTGGAAATACTCATTGAAATATTTAGGTGTAAAGAAAAATGATGTATGCAACTTACTCAAACAGTTAGGCAAAAGAGTAATACGTGTATGTATAGACACAGCAAATGGAACAAAATGCTAAAACCAGGTGAACCTGGGCCATGGGAATAACAGCGCTCTTAGTACTCTTGCAACTTTTCTGTAAATTTGTTAGTTTTTCCAAACAAAACTTTTTTTAAAAAATGGCCCATGCCTCTGTTCCCCTGAATTTTATCTCTTTGAGACTCTCTGACTTCAGTCTCATAGTCCCTAGAAATGTGCTATTACAACTGTCTCAGTGAAGACCAGTGGGATACACTTATCACAACTGAGGTTCTAACATTTGTGTTTATAGAATATAGAAAAAGAACTCAGGGAAAATGAAATAAAAAACACATAACATACAAAAATATAGAATTAATACAGAGATTCAAAGAATTACATTTATAACCTAGAGGTTTCAGATACTAAGAATCAGAGTGTAGAATCTGAAGTTAGTACCTCTAATACCAGCCATGTGACCTGGAGCAGGACATTTTACCTCTTCGTTCTTCAGTGTCCTTATCTGGGACCAAGAGATATAAATTCTCAGTGTATGTAGGAAAAAAAATATGCGAGCATATGAAGAAGATTCCTGAAAATGAAAGCTAAGGAGGGAAAACTAGATACCAAATAATCTCCCACCCCAAGATCTTAGTGATGTCATCAATATTCTTTGGAGTCTAAAAAGCTTTGAAGTCTCCAAGAATTTCTAGTTTTAAAGGGGTAGGGAAGTGAATTGGGGAAAGAAAAGGACCTCATTTCCTAAGGTCCCTCTCAGAACCTTGTGCTTTATATGTGGACTCACTTCGTATTTAGGACCTTATGACACTCTCCCATGCAGCTGGTGGAAATGTAGATTGTTAGAACTTCTTCAGGTGTTTTGGCAATATTTATTCAAATTAAAAAGTGCATATGTGCACAATGAAGGTTGTATAGGGATGCTCACTGCAGTATTGTCCTAAAAGCAAATCATGGACACAAAATGTCCACCAAAGGGATCAGTCAAATAAACTATTATGCATCTATATCATTAAAGACTGCCTCCATGAAAAGAATGAGACATATGCATATACTGATAAGAAATGATTTCTTACAGGTGTTTATCATAGAAAACAAGTTATGTAAGGAATGGTACCATTTTGAGGGGTGGGGTAGGATACACACACACCTATCTACCTCTCCCAAGGTGCTTATTTACACTTAAACTATCTCTGGAAGGCCACAAAAGAAAGTTAACAATATTTTTTGGAAGGTATGGGTGTGAAGTGTAGAGAATAGTCTAAAGGGCATGACACAGGCAGACATTTACTTTTCACTCTGTATCTTATATATTTTTGCATATATAATCATGTGAATATAGCCCCTTCTAAAAACAAAGAATTTGTATATTTAAAAACATCCCCAAACCCCTTCTCAACACCTCCACCTCTCTTTCCTCCCCTCCCCTCCCCCTACATCCTCCATCCCCCTTCCCTCCCCCTCCTCCCCCCTCCCCCTCCTCCTCCTCCCCCCTCCTCCTCCCCCCTCCCCCTCCTCCTCCCCTCCCCTCCTCCTCCCCTCCCCCTCGCCTCCCCTCCCCCTCGCCTCCCCTCCCCCTCGCCTCCCCTCCCCCTCCCCCTCCCTCCCCTCCCCCTTCCCTTCCCTCTCTCCTCCTCCTCCTCCCCTCCTCCTCCCTCCCTCCCCCCTCCTCCCTCCCCTCCCCCCTCCTCCCTCCCCTCCCCCCTCCTCCCTCCCCTCCCCTCCTCCTCCCTCCCTCCCCCCTCCTCCCTCCCCTCCCCCCTCCTCCCTCCCCTCCCCCCTCCTCCCTCCCCTCCCCTCCTCCTCCCTCCCCTCCCCCCTCCTCCCTCCCCTCCCCTCCTCCTCCCTCCCCTCCCCTCCCCCTCCCCTCCCCTCCCCCCTACCTCCTCTTCTCCCCTACCTCCTCCTCCCCGCCTCCTTCTTCCTCCCGCCCCCACAAACTCCTAGCCCTTTACCCGGGACAAGTTCATCAGCTGGTCCTTCTCCAGCAAGAAATTGAGAGCCTTCAGCTCTAAGAGAGGTGGCTGACAGGTGGGGAGCAACCCTAGAAAAAAGGTGTTTCTGACTGACGGCGAACGGAGGTTTAGAAGAATTGCGTTGGCTTATTTCTTCGATTAAACAGGGATACAAATATATATACCAAGTAGTAGGTAAGGGGAAAATAAAGACCCTAAAAACCTCCTAACCGTTATTTGTAAAGGAAACTTAAAGCGGAACCATGACTATTTGAAAAGGCAAAGGCGGGCGCGCGCTGCAGGCTGGGACTTGTAGTCCCTTCTGGGTGGGCCACACTGCGGCTGCGCGGAAGAGTGGGCGCTCTCCCGCGTGCATGCGTGCGGCGGCGGCAGCGGCGGCGGCAGCGGCAGCGACGGCAGGGCTGACTGCAGTTCCGCAGAGTCAGCCCAGCCGGTGTCCGGCAGTTCGGCATGGCGGTCCCCGCGGCGTCCATGGGGCCCTCGGCGCTGGGCCAGAGCGGTCCTGGCTCGATGGCTCCCTGGTGCTCAGTGACCAGCGGCCCGACGCGCTACGTGCTCGGGATGCAGGAGCTGTTCCGCGGCCACAGCAAGACACGCGAGTTCCCGGCGCACAGCGCCAAGGTGCACTCGGTGGCCTGGAGCTGCGATGGGCGTCGCCTGGCCTCGGGGTCCTTCGACAAGACGGCCAGCGTCTTCCTGCTGGAGAAGGACCGGTTGGTGAGCCGCTAGGACCCGGCCCAGGCTAGGGAGAAGGGCTGTGGTAAAGCGAGGTGTGGTGGCAAGGAGAGAACGGGGGTGAGGAGTGTGGAGGTGAGGAGAGGGGAGGAGGGTGAAGGGGTGTGGAGATGAGGGGCGTGTGTGATGCGAGACAGAGGAGTGTGAGGGTGAGGAGGGGGTGAACGGGCTGGGGTGGTAGGGGGTGAAGATGGGGATGCTGGAGAGGAGGACTGGTGGTTAGGGGAGGTGGCGGTGTGTAGGGAGTGTAGTAGTAAGGAGGTGTGAAGATGAACGGGGAGTCGCGGTGCGGGGATAGTGAAGACCGGGGGTGAGGAGGATGGATGGATGGGCGGTGAGGAGGATGGTGGGTGTGTGGGAGAGTGGTGGGAGGAATTGTGTGGTGGTGAGGGGTGGCTAGGGGAAGTGGTGGTGGGCTCACTGTGGTGGTAAGGAGGGCCTCTCTGAAAATGATAGGGCCTCAGTGGCAATGAGCAGGTGGGTTGGGACCCCTTGGTGGCAGAGAACCAGAAAGAAGGAGGAAGGCCAGGGAGAGCAAAAGAGTAAGGGCATTGATGTGGAACCCATCCTCAGAACAGTTCACACTGATTGGGGAAGAAGGGAGGGAGGATATTGGAAAGAGTTTGGGGGAAGAGGCTTGGAAGGATTCGACTCTCTAATTACCCAAACTTTTGTTGGTCACAAGATAGCTCGGTTTAAATAAGGTTAAGAAGTTACATGGGGGGCTTCCCTGGTGGTGCAGTGGTTGGGAGTCCGCCTGCCGATGCAGGGGACGCGGGTTCGTGCCCCAGTCCGGGAGGATCCCGCATGCCGCCGAGCGGCTGGGCCCGTGAGCCATGGCCGCTGGGCCTGCGGATCCGGAGCCTGTGCGTACCGCAAAAAAAAAAAAAAAAAGAAGTTACATGGGGAGGCAGGTACATATGGGTGAAGTGACATCTGTATTCTGTTCTTTCAGGTCAAAGAAAACAATTATCGGGGACATGGGGATAGTGTGGACCAGCTTTGTTGGCATCCAAGTAATCCTGATCTCTTTGTCACTGCATCTGGAGACAAAACCATTCGCATCTGGGATGTGAGGACTACAAAATGCATTGCCACTGTGAACACTAAAGGTGACTATTCAGAGAGTGGGCAGTAGGAAGATAAGCTACTTATAGTCATTCAACAAGCATTTTTCAAGTATCTTCTCTGTGCAAGACCCTGTAGGTATGGGACATCCTGAGCTGAATAAGACAGTTTCCAGCTCCAAGGATCTTAGGGTTTAGTGCAAGGAGAGAGACATATGTATAAAAAAAACACTAATGTAATATGACGTGGTCATCCTATAACGGAGAGGTCTACAAACTGGATACCCAGAATGGAAATGCTTAAGTCTGCCTGGGGGAGATAGGGAAGGCCTCACAGAATTTGAGCAAACTCTTAGGGTAGCCATATAGATTTAGTGGTCAGGGTGCATTGGGTGGGCAGCTCTAGCAGGGAACAGCATGTGCAAAGGAATGGAGAATTTGGGAAACTGCTGATAGGCTAGAATGGCTGATCTTGGAATAAATGGCTTTGATGGTCTGGGAGAAAATGACCTGGAAGTTATGCAGTACATTTACAGACTGTTCTTCACCACGTATTACCTTATAAACCTTGAGGCCCTTTATTAAATTTTATTGACTAAGATGTTATTGATTATAAGATGCATCAGTATTTTATGGACCATTAGGAAAGAAAATAAAGTTTTATTTATCATATAGTCATGATACACCGAAAATTTTGAGATGTATCCTCATGCATTCTAAGATACATTATAGGTAATAAAGTGTGAAAAAATATGCATCTTAGAATCAGTAAAGTTGATGAAATTTTTAATTGATGTATTCAATGTGGGCTACTGGACTTTGTTGGCAAGATGTGTACCTGGAGGTGGAATGATGTGGTTTCCCCAACTAGACAACTGGTGATATGTGAGTGATTTAGGTGGTATATGGATGAACATTAAAAACTGATTGTGTATATATTTTAATGCCTACTAGAAAAAAAACTAGCCCATAGAATTTATTGCTAAAGTGAAGCTATTTAAGTAAAAATTTGGGGGGTCAATTTTAATAAAAATCTTGAATGAAGAAAAGTATAGCTGTTACATGGATAGTACAAAAATTGTGAAAATGGCATGTGAATGACTGGAGTTTGGGAAGTGCTGGTGTAAGAGAGTTAGAGGCTTTGGTGTCAAGTCTGGGTTTAGATCTTGGCTCTGTTACTTCACAGCTTTGACACTTTGGCTCATTTCTCTTCCATTTTTTCATCTGTAAAATGGGGGTAAAAAGTGTCCCTTAAAGAAACGTGAGAACTAAAGGGGGAAATTTGTAGATGAATGTGCTGGACTCCCAGTTGATCTGTAAGTGGTAGTTCCCTTCTGTTGACGAGGACCTTAGTGAATGAGCTCTGGCGATAGCTCTAGTTTTTCTATGATAACAAAATAAACTTCTGGAGGATTATGGGCTAACATTATCTTGCTGATTATATGTGGGTTCCCAGGGGAGAACATCAATATCTGCTGGAGTCCCGATGGACAGACCATTGCTGTAGGCAACAAGGATGATGTGGTGACGTTCATTGATGCCAAGACACACCGTTCCAAAGCGGAGGAGCAGTTCAAGTTTGAGGTCAATGAAATCTCCTGGAACAATGACAATAACATGTTCTTCCTGACAAATGGCAATGGTTGTATCAACATACTCAGGTGAGGGGGTTCTAGCTGAAGGGACTGTCATATCTTTGCACTGGGTGCTGTGGTGGATACCAAGGTGAATTAGATGTGAGTCTATTCTGAAGGACCCAAAAGGACTAATACAGTTGACCTTTGAACAACACGGATTTGAACTGCTCAGGTCCACTTATATGTGGATTTTTTCAAGAGCAAATATTACAGTCCCACCTGATCCGGGGTTGGTTGAATCTGGGATGTGGAACCTTGGATACAGAGGAACCGTGGATATGGAGGACCAACTAAGTTATATGTAGATTTTTGACTGTGCAGAGAATTGGCACCCCTAATCTTCTTGTTCAAGGTTCAACTGTAGTAATAAAGAATTCTAACCTCTCTTGAGCACCTTTGAACTAGGCACCTTATATTTTACTGAGTCCTCAGAGAAATCCTAGGGAGTCGATGGTGTGCTTCCCATTTCACAGAGGAGGATCAGGGACTCAGAGTCACTAGTCAGCTGGTGAGCACTAGAACTGGATGCACTTGGAATTATAGCTAATTCATACCCTTAAAGTCTCAAATATCACTTCCTCTCCAGGGGAGCCATCTTTGTCCCCAAGGTTAGAAACTTATTTTGTGTACTTCCTGTTGGAAGCATTTCTCATTCTACATTATAATTGCATGTTTACTTCTCTGTATCTTCCATTAGACTGTAAACTCCATGAAGGTAGGGACTGTATTTAACTTGTTTACTGTTAAATCCCTAGTGCCTAGCCCAGTATCTGCTACACAAAATTAGGATCTCAGTGAATATTCTCTAAATGAATGAAACTGTGGAATTGAAATTGAGGTCTGTCTGATTCTGTTCTTTCTGTTATCTTGGGTGAGCAATGCAAGGCAGAGTGAAATAGGCTCTGTGTGAGAGGCTGGGAGTTTGCTGTAGAATCCCAAGGAAAGAAACTTAGATTGATTGTGGCAGTTGGGGGTTGAAGGAGGCAGCTTCTGAGCTTGACCTTGAAAGATTAGTTGAATTTTAAGAATCAGCAAAAGGGAACTGCACAATGGACAAAACAAGTGAGAATTAGCATGATTTATTTAGAGAGTAGTTGGTAGATCAGGGTTGCTGGGAGTGGTGGCAGATAAGGTGTCTGAAGAGAGATGTCCTGAAACGGGAAGATAAAGCTGAAGTATAATTTGAGACCAGGTTATTTGGGTCTGGAATTCTATGCATAGCAATTTGAACTTTATTCTGTAGGCAATGGTTTTTTTTAAGCTTTTTTATTAGAAAATAAAACAGATATAGAAAACCACGAAATATAAATGTATAGCTTAATGAACTAGTATATGCTTCACACCTGTGTAACCCCACCAGGTCAAGAAATAGTACTTTGCTGGCCACCTCAGAAGTCTTGCCATGGGCTTTGTCCTTCCTAATCAAAACTCCCTCCCCCAAAAACACTGTGTTGATTTTTATAATATTTCTTTGTAGTTTTAGCTACCAAGTGTGCATCTCTAGATACTCTAATTTTGCCCACTTAAAAAAGTTTGATATGCCTTTTAAGTCAGCTAAACTACAGAGTCCCTCTCCATCCCTTTCTTTTACTTAGAACTTAGCTGTTGAAAAGCAGGCTGTTAACCTGTGGAGCTTGTCCCAGTCTGGATTTTGCTGATTCCAAATGCTTGCTTATTTGTTGGAATTTAAGAGACATTTCCTCTAATCTGTTTGGTTACCCAGGAATATAGTTCATTTAGAGAAGGCAGGATAAATGGTTGATTCTTTCCCTTTGTCATTAGGTAATGAATTAGTTCTCTATCACCTCCAAAGATGATCAGCTAGGGTTTTTTAAATAAAAAAGAATCATTATGGACTCATGGATTTAAGCATGGTAGAAGTGTTTCAGTCTATCGTAATCATTATCCTTATTGAAGCTCAAATTATCTTATTTTTGGCAAATGGGATCCTCTTCAAGTTGGTTCCTGAGTCAGTTTTTTTTTTGACATAATCCTATTAGTCTTCAGTTTCTTGCTCTCTGGTATGACAAGATATGCCAGGTTCATCTTGTGTTTTTCCTGCCTCAAATCTTTAATCAGAAAATTCTCTGAGAATTCCTGGATTCTTTTACTAGAAAATAATATTGGAGCTAGGAATGTCCATATTGTTGGGTTGACTCTTTCTAGACCTTTCCAGTGGACAGAGCTAAGAAGTATATGTATTGTATATACCTTAAAGATAAAATACTTTGTGAATTCATACTGATAACTTCAGTTAAAATCTCTTTCCTTCCAAACTGAGTGTTCTGGTTCTCAGAGATGCAGGGGATTATAGAATTTGAATATCCCATGGTTGCTTATTACCTTCATCCCTTGTTACACATAGAGATATTTCAGAGTAACAATACCACCACCACCACCACCAATATGATTGCTTAAAATAGTAAATTTTGCTTTTTGAATATGCTTTCCTCATTCTTCCTCCATTAAAAAAATAGTTAATACTATGTATTGTCAGATTATACAGCTATTACATATTATACCTTAAACATACATAATTTCCACAAGAAACTACATATTTAATGCTCATTACCAGCCTGGTAAGTCTGGTACATCTCTAGTCACTGATTGTCAAAACTCACTTTCCAGTTTTGATTCCTCAGGAAGAGTTCAGGGGAACAAGATTCCCTGAGTTCATCCTTATTATAGCTTATATACTTCTAAAACTTTAAGATACTTTATGGGGCTTCCCTGGTGGTGCAGTGGTTGAGAGTCCGCCTGCCGATGCAGGGGACGCAGGTTCGTGCCCCGGTCCGGGAAGATCCCACATGCGGCGGAGCGGCTGGGCCCGTGAGCCATGGCCGCTGAGCCTGCGCGTCCGGAGCCTGTGCTCCGCAGCGGGAGAGGCCACAACAGTGAGAGGCCCGCGTACCGCAAAGAAAAAAAAAAAAAGATACTTTATTATATTGTGCTTATTATTTGAACTTTTTATAATTAATCGTTTTGCTAGATATAAAAATTTCAATTCATATATTCTTGCTGGTGTATCTTAAGTATGTTACTCCATTTTCTTTTCGCATAAAGTGTTACTGTCAAAAAGTCTGATGACAATCTAAAGTCCAGTAATTTTACTACCATACGTCTTCATGTTGGTTAGTCTGGGTTCATATTCTCAGGTATGTGGTGTTTCAGTATATTGTTTGACATCTTTTTATTTCAGGAAAGTTGTTTTGAAATTCCAGTCTTTGATATTTGTTCTGTTGTCTTACTTCCATTTTCTTCTTAGTGTCTCCTCTTACCGTCTTAGTACCACGGTCCTCTTCCCCCAGTTTGATTGCTATCTGTCTTGTTTCTCAGCTACCCAGAGCTGAAGCCTGTGCAGTCTATCAATGCTCATCCATCCAACTGCATCTGTATCAAGTTTGACCCCATGGGGAAGTATTTTGCTACAGGAAGCGCAGATGCTTTGGTCAGCCTCTGGGATGTAGATGAGTTAGTGTGTGTTCGGTGCTTTTCCAGGTAAGCAACTCTGCCAGCACTTTCCTTGTTGGATAAATTCGTTTTATGTCATGTTGGGTGAAACGGGGCCCTCCTCTCACTGGGTTATTTTAATGTCTCCTCTGTTATAGGCTGGATTGGCCTGTGAGGACCCTCAGTTTTAGCCATGATGGGAAAATGCTGGCATCGGCATCAGAAGATCATTTCATCGACATTGCTGAAGTAGAGACAGGTAACTATACCCTCACTACCTTAATGAGACTCCTCTGTCTTTCATTTCTGGCCATCAGGACTTCTCCTGTCATGTGTTTTCAACTCTGCTCATTACTACTTTGCCAGCATTAGCATAAATGGGTATTAGCATAAATGCCAGCATTAGCACAGACTCCTTAAGGCAAGTTTGTTTATTATGACTATTGTAGTCAGGTAATGGAGGGAGCAAAGAGTTAGGAAAGAAAGGGGCAGGTCTGAAAGAGTGATTAAAGAAAATATTTTGCATTTTATTCAGTTTTAATTCTTCCATTATAACAAAATTTTTAAAATACAGAAAGGGAGAAAAATGAATCAATAAATGGATGGATGGATGATTGAATGAATGATCCCACCATTTAAATACAACCTCTTTTAGCATTGCGGGATATTTCTATCTTTTGCCTGTATGTGGACTTAAAAAATACATATATACATTTTATAATTTAAGAAATTATTAAAATAGATGTGATTTGTTTTAAAAAGCAACAAAACAGAACTTGAAAATAGAAAAATGAGAGGTGAGTATTCATTTTACAAAAGAATTTCTCCAGATTTATTTTTTAACGTAGCTTTATTGTTTTGGGAAATACATGATACTTTATTAAAAGAATTCAAACTATATAGAAAACTTCAAAGGAAGTAAAAGGCTTGACATTCCACGATTTCAAGAGTGCCACTCTTGATAGCGTTTTGGTGAGCACTGTCCAGCCGTCCAGACATGCAGCTCCTTCCTGTCCTCTCGTGTTCATGTGATGCAGGCATGCTCTCCCGCTGCTCCGGGGCCCTCCCTCCTCACCTGCAGGATCTTACAGCTTCTGACATGGCGATGGCTGTTGAGCTCTACTGCTGTTTTTAATGGGGTTTAGAATTCCATTGGCTATACCAGTATAGACCTAAGCTGCCCCACTCTTAGATGGCTTCTGGTCTTTACACCATTATAAATGATTCTTTGATGAGTATCATTTTACTTATGTAGTCATCCTTTTGGGTAAAATTGGGATTGCTGAGTCCAAACTGCTCACATCTTGTCAGGAACCAAACTTCCTTACAGAAGGGCTATTGCAGTGTTTACTCTCAGCAGCAATGCATGCACAGAGTTAAAGGCCGAAAGGGAAATGGAAGGGGAGTAGCAGCCTCCGACACCATTTTTTATGTCTGTGTAACACAGAAATTTGCTCAGACATGTGGCTATAGATTGCCAGATCCTAGCATTATGAAGAGCGTTTAACTGTCCCTGAAATAGATTACTTAAAAAAAAAAACAAGGGCTTCCCTGGTGGCGCAGTGGTTGAGAGTCCGCCTGCCGATGCAGGGGACACAGGTTCGTGCCCCGGTCCGGGAAGATCCCGCATGCCGCGGAGCGGTGGGCCCGTGAGCCATGGCCGCTGAGCCTGCGCGTCCGGAGCCTGTGCTCCGCAACGGGAGAGGCCACAGCAGTGAGAGGCCCACGTACCACAAAAAAAAAAAAAAAAAAAAAAAAAAACTATATACAAAGCAGAAACAGACTCACAGACATAGAAAACAAACTTATGGTTTACTAAAGGGGAAAGGGAGTGGGGGGAGGGATAAATTAGGAGTATGGGATTAACAGATACAAACTATGTAAAATAAATAAGCAACCAGGATTCACTGTATACTGCAGGGAACTATATTCAATATCTTGTAATAACCTGTAATGGAAAGTGATCTGAAGAAAAAAGAAAAAAAACAAATCAAAACTAAATCACTTTGCTGTACATGCTCTACAAATGAAACTAACACAGTATTGTAAATCAACTATACTTCAATAAAAAAATCTTCTTTATACACATACACACATATACGTATATATGCATATGTGTGTGTGTATATATATACATATATATATACATATATATATAAACAGCTTTATTCAAATACAATTCACATACCATATAGTTGACCAGTTTGAAGTGTATAATTCAGTGTATCATGCATTTTTAAATCAGCACCACACTGTGAACATTTTACTACATTAATCTTAACTCTAAGGTTGAAAAAAAGTTAAGCAGGACTAAAAAAAAATGGCTTGGAAAAATTGTTTAATTTCCACAAGTAGGAAGAAAAAATTTTTGGAAAAAGAAATCTATTTGCAAGTCATTGTGGTTTAGTAGAAAGATCTGTGGCTTTGGAAACAGTCTGACTTCCTGTGCTGACTCTGCTGTTTCCCTTTTTTTTTCCCCTGCTGCTTCTTTGAGGTGTGACTTAACTGTTCAGTCACCTGTTTCTTTATAAAATGGGGTATAAAATCATACTTGCCTTGCTGGATTGTCATTATACTTTATTAAGATAAAGTATAATCCATCTGATTCATAAGGGGTGCTCAACAAACAGCTGCTGTTGCTGTTTTTTCAGGAAGGGTAGAATCGGGTTCGGAGCACAGGCTCTTAAGTTAACTGGCCTGCGTTCACATCCTGCTCTGCCACCCACTGCCTCGTAACCCGTCTGCACCTCAGTGTTCTCTGCAAAATGGGGTAGTAATTGTACTTATCCTCTAGGGTTATTAAGCAGATTAAATGATTTAATGTAGGTAAGTACTTAATGAGTATGGTCTCTTATTATTAATGTATTGATTGGTTTCTCAATATTGATTTTTATAGGAGACAAGCTGTGGGAGGTACAGTGTGAGTCCCCCACCTTCACCGTGGCTTGGCACCCCAAAAGGCCTCTGCTGGCATTTGCCTGTGATGACAAAGATGGCAAATATGACAGCAGTCGGGAAGCTGGAACTGTGAAACTTTTTGGGCTTCCTAATGATTCCTGATAGGGGGACCTGATGTATGGAGAAGGCCCAGGCAGAGGCTTCCATTGTATAGTTAGCTTGGTCTGTTCTCTTGGAGTTGGTGGGCACCTAAAGTATTTATAAATTGGTATAAATTGTACAAGTCTTTTGTCCGGCTGCCCATTCCAGTTTCCTTCGTATTTGTTATGGTAGCTGTTCCCGTTCCTTGCCCCCTGCAGGAGTGCTCTGAAGTGATGACACCAGCATACCTTGTCCTGTGGGGACCTCCCGTCTTTCTGCTTTTGGGGATATGGTGGACTTTGTTAGGTTTGCTTCTGCTTGCCACCTAGTTTGAAGGGGTGGGTGAGGAAGGGTGAGACGGGGATGGAGATTTTTTTATAATAAAAAATAAATACATTTACTGTTGAGAATTGAGCATTTAAAAAAACTAATTATGGGACTTCTAGGACTTTAAAAATTATGGTAACATTATCATTATTATTTTCTTATGTTTTTTTAAATTTAATTTTATTTTTTTATACAGCAGGTTCTTATTAGTTATCCATTTTATACATATTAGTGTATACATGTCAATCCCAATCTCCCAATTCATCACAAGACCACCCCCTGCCACTTTCCCCCCTTGGTGTCCATATGTTTGTTCTCTACATCTTTGTCTCAATTTCTGCCCTACAAACCGGTTCATCTGTACCATTTTTCTAGGTTCCACATATATGCGTTAATATACAATATTTGTTTTTCTCTGACTTACTTCACTCTGTATGACAGTCTCTACATCCATCCACGTCTCTACAAATAACCCAATTTCATTCCTTTCTATGGCTGAGTAATATTCCATTGTATATATGTACCACATCTTCTTTATCCATTCGTCTTGTCAATGGGCATTTAGGTTGCTTCCATGTCCTGGCTATTGTAAATAGTGCTGCAATGAACATTGGGGTGCATGTGTCTTTTTGAATTATGGTTTTCTCTGGGTATATGCCCAGTAGTGGGATTACTGGGTTGTATGGTAGTTCTATTTTTAGTTTTTTAAGGAACCTCCATACTGTTCTCCACAGTGGCTGTATCAATTTACATTCCCACCAACAGTACAAAAGGGTTCCCTTTTCTCCACACCCTCTCCAGCATTTGTTGTTTGTAGATTTTCGGATGATGCCCATTCTAACTGGTGTGAGGTGATACCTCATTGTAGTTTTGATTTGCATTTCTCCAGTAATTAGTGATGTTGAGCAGCTTTTCATGTGCCTCTTGGCCATCTGTATGTCTTCTTTGGAGAAATATCTATTTAGGTCTTCGGCCCATTTTTCGATAGGTTTGTTTGTTTTTTTAATATTGAGCTGCATGAGCTGTTTATATATTTTGGAGATTAATCATTTGTCCGTTGATTCGTTTGCAAATATTTTCTCCCATTCTAAGGGTTGTCTTTTCATCTTGTTTGTAGTTTCCTTTGCTTTGCAAAAGCTTTGAAGTTTCATTAGGTCCCATTTGTTTATTTTTGTTTTTATTTCCATTACTCTAGGAGGTGGATCAAAAAAGACCTTGCTGTGATTTACGTCAAAAAGTCTTCTTCCTATGTTTTCCTCTAAGAGTTTTATAGTGTCTGGTCTTACATTTAGGTCTCGAATCCATTTTGAGTTTATTTTTGTGTATGGTGTTAGGGAATGTTCTAAATTCATTCTTTTACATGTAGCTGTCCAGTTTTCCCAGCACCACTTATTGAAGAGACTGTCTTTTCTCCATTGTATATCCTTGCCTCCTTTGTCATAGATTAGTTGACCATAGGTGCGTGGGTTTATCACTGCTTTCTATCCTGTTCCATTGAGCTATACTTCTGTTTCTGTGCCACTACCATATTGTCTTTATTACTGTAGCTTTGTAGTGTAGTCTGAAGTCAGGGAGTCTGATTCCTCCAGCTCCGTTATTTTCCCTCAAGACCGCTTTAGCTATTCGGGGTCTTTTGTGTCTCCATACAAATTTTAAGATTTTTTTGTTCTAGTTCCGTAAAAAATGCCATTGGTAATTTGATAGGGATTGCATTGAATCTGTATATTGCTTTGGGTAGTATAGTCATTTTCACAATATTGATTCTTCCCATCCAAGACCATGGTATATCTCTCCATCTGTTGGTATGATCTTTAATTTCTTTCATCAGTGTCTTACAGGTTTCTGCATGCAGATCTTTTTTCTCCTTAGGTAGGTTTATTCCTAGGTATTTTATTCTTTTTGCTGCAATGGTGAATGGGAGTGTTTCCTTAATTTCTCTTTCAGATTTTTCATCATTAGTGTATAACAATGCAAGAGATGTCTGTGCATTAATTTGTATCCTGCAAATTTACCAGATTCATTGATTAGCTCTAGTAGTTTTCTGGTGGCATCTTTAGGATTCTCTATGTATAGTATCATGTCATCTGCAAACAGTGACAGTTGTTTTACTTCTTCTTTTCCAATTTGTATTCCTTTTCTTTTTTTGAATTTTATTTTATTTATTTTCTTATACAGCAGGTTCTTATTAGTGATCAATTTTATACACATCAGTGTATGCATGTCAATCCCAATCACCCAATTCATCACACCACCACCCCCACCACCCTGCAAATTTGTATTCCTTTTATTTATTTTTTTTTTCTCTGACTGCCATTGCTAGGACTTCCAAAACTATGTTGAATAAAAGTGGTGAGTGGACATCCTTGTCTTGTTCCTGATCTTAGTTTTTCTCCATGGAGAATGATGTTTGCTATGGGTTTGTTGTATGTGGCCTTTATTATATTGAGGTAGGTTCCCTCTAAGCCCACTTTCTGGAGAGTTTTTATCATAGATGGGTGTTGAATTTTGTCAAAAGCTTTTTCTGCATCAATTGAGATGATCATATGGTTTTTCTTCTTCAGTTTGTTAATATGGTGTATCGCATTGATTGATTTGCATATATTGAAGAATCCTTGCATCCCTGGGATAAATCCCACTTGATCATGGTGTATGATCCTTTTAATGTCTTGTTGGATTCTATTTGCTAGTATTTTGTTGTGGATTTTTGCATCTATATTCATCAGTGATATTGGTCTGTAATTTTCTTTTTCTGTAGTATCTTTGTCTGGTTTTGGTATCAGGGTGATGGTGGCCTCATAGAATGAGTTTGGGAGTGTTCTTTCCTCTGCAATTTTTTGGAAGAGTTTGAGAAGGATGGGTGTTAGCTCTTCTCTAAATGTTTGATAGAATTCATCTGTGAAGCCATCTGGTCCTGGACTTTTGTTTGTTGGAAGATTTTTAATCACAGTTTCAATTTCATTGCTTGTGCTTGATCTGTTCATATTTTCTATTCCTGGTTCAGTCTTGGAAGGTTATACCTTTTTAAGAATTTGTCCATTTCTTCCAGGTTGTCCATTTTATTGGCATAGAGTTGCTTGTAGTAGTCTCTTAGGATGCTTTGTATTTCTGCCGTGTCTGTTGTAACTTCTCCTTTTTCATTTCTAACTTCAATGATTTGAGTCTTCGCCCTCTTTTTCTTGATGAGTCTGGCTAATGGTTTATCAATTTTGTTTATTTTCTCAAAGAACCAGCTTTAATTTTATTGACCTTTACTATTGTTTTCTTTGTTTCTATTTCATTTATTTCTGCTCTGATCTTTATGATTTCTTCCTTCTACTAAGTTTGGGCTTTGTTTGTTCTTCTCTAGTTCTTTTAGGTGTAAAGTTAGATTGTTTATTTGAGGTGTTTGTTGTTTCTTGAGGTAGGATTGTATAGCTATAAACTTCCCTCTTGGAACTGCTTTTGCTGCATCCCATAGGTTTTGGATCATCGTGTTTTCATTGTCATTTGTCTCTAGGTATTTTTTTGATTTCCTCTTTGATTTCTTCAGTGATCTCTTAGCTATTTAGTAACGTATTGTTTAGCCTCCATGTGTTTGTGTTTTTTACTTTTTTTCCCTGTAATTGACTTCTAATCTCATAGCATTGTGGTCAGAAAAGAGGCTTGATATGATTTCAGTTTTCTTAAATTTACTGAGGCTTGATTTGTGACCCAAGATGTGATCTATCCTGGAGAATGTTCCGTGCGCACTTGAGAAGAAAGTGTAATCTGCTGTTTTTGGATGGAATGTCCTATAAATATTCAATTAAATCTATCTGGTCTATTGTGTCATTTAAAGCTTCTGTTTCCTTATTTATTTTCATTTTGGATGATCTGTCCATTGGTGTAAGTGAGGTGTTAAAGTCCCCCACTATTATTGTCTTACTGTCGATTTCCTCTTTTATAGCTGTTAGCAGTTGCCTTATGTATTGAGGTGCTCCTATGCTGGGTACATATATTAATAATTGTTTTATATTCTTCTTGGATTGATCCCTTGTTCATTATGTAGTGTCCTTCCTTGTCTCTTGTAACATTCTTTATTTTAAAGTCTATTTTATCTGATATGAGTATTGCTACTCCAGCTTTCTTTTGATTTCCATTTGCATGGAATATCTTTTTCCATCCCCTCACTTTCAGTCTGTATGTGTCCCTAGGTCTGAAGTGGGTCTCTTTTAGACAGCATATAGATGGGTCTTGTTTTTGTATCCATTCAGCGAGCCTGTGTCTTTTGGTTGGAGCATTTAATCCATTCACGTTTAAGGTAATTATCAATATGTATGTTCCTATGACCATTTTCTTAATTGTTTTGGGTTTGTTTTTGTAGGTCCTTTTCGTCTCTTATGTTTCCTGCCTAGAGAAGTTCCTTTAGCATTTGTTGTAAAGCTGGTTTGGTGGTGCTGAGTTGTCTTAGCTTTTGCTTGTCTGTAAAGCTTTTGATTTCTCCATCGAATCTGAATGAGATCCTTGCTGGGTAGAGTAATCTTGGATGTAGTTTCTTCCCTTTCGTCACTTTAAATATGTCATGCCACTCCCTTCTGGCTTGTAGAGTTTCTGCTGAGAAATCAGCTGTTAACCTTATGGGAGTTCCCTTGTATGTTATTTGTCATTTTTCCCTTGCTGCTTTCAATAATTTTTCTTTGTCTTTAATTTTTGTCAATTTGATTACTATGCATCTCGGCATGTTCCTCCTTGGGTTTATCCTGTATGGGACTCTTTGCTCTTTCTGGACTTGGGTGGCTATTTCCTTTCCCATGTTAGGGAAGTTTTCGACTATAATCTCTTCAAATATTGTCTCGGATCCTTTATCTCTTCTCCTTCTGGGACCCCTATAATGCAAATGTTGTTGCATTTAATATTGTCCCAGAGGTCTCTTAGGGTATCTTCATTTCTTTTCATTCTTTTTTCTTTATTCTGTTCCATAGCAGTGAATTCCACCATTCTGTCTTCCAGATCACTTATCCGTTCTTCTGCCTCAGTTATTCTGCTATTGATTCCTTCTAGTATATTTTTCATTTCAGTTATTGTATTGTTCATCTCTGTTTGTTTGTTCTTTAATTCTTCTAGGTCTTTGTTAACCATTTCTGGCAATTCTCAGTCTTAGCCTCCATTCTTTTTCTGAGGTCCTAGATCATCTTCACTATCATTATTCTGAGTTCTTTTTCTGGAGGGTTGCCTATCTCCACTTCATTTAGTTGTTTTTCTGGAGTTTTCTTTTGTTCCTTCATCTGGTACATAGCCCTCTGCCTTTTCATATTGTCTTATCTTTCTGTGAATGTGGTTTTTGTTCCACAGGCTGCATGATTGTAGTTCTTCTTCTGCTGTTTCCCCTGTGGTGGATTTTCTTATGTTATTATAGGGAGGTGTTGTAGTTCTACCTTTAAAAAAAAATTTGAGATAGAATTTAAAGGTTGTAATTCTATCATTTAATGTCCTAATCAAGAACTCTGTGAAATGCAGCATGAAATGCATGGACAGTAGCACTTTGATGACTCTTAAGTCATCAGTTGTTTATGTTACATGTGCCTGGCCTCATTCTACAAAGATTTGTACATCACAACTTTATAATAAACATTGATAAAAGTAGTAAAATATAAATAAATACAAAATCAGGATAGGACATATAAATTAGAATAGGAAGTCAAGACGGGGAATTAAAATAGAAATATGCAAAGAATAAGGACCTAATTGAATGACTGAACTGAAATTCTGGCTCTGTACTCCCTGGTGGCTAAGTGGAGAAGGGGCTAAGTCAGGTAATTCTTATTAAAATAAGTACATGGCAGCTCCTCAGGGAAGGCAAAGCTTTTATTAGCTCTGACCTCCAAAAGAAACGGCTCATATAGGGGGCTGTTACCTGTGAGCAATATCCTAATTTCATTGTATTTCGGCATTAAAAAGGAAAAACCAAATCAGAATATACCTCAGTAAGTGATGTTTATAGAAAATTTTGGAAAAAGCAGTTAAGCAAAACGAGCTCATATTCCTAACACCAGGAGATAATCATTTCTGTGCTAATAAGCATTTTTATGTATCTCTAGGAATTTTCCTGTGCTCTTATTTTTATATAAAAACATGTTTATCTTTATAAAAGTCTTGAAGGGTAGACAAATCAAGTATGACAAGATAGGGACTTCCCTGGCAGTCTAGTGGTTAAGACTTCTTCCAATGTAGGGGGTGCGGGTTTGATCCCTGGTCCATGAGCCAAGATCCCACATGCCTCAGGGCCAAAAAACCAAAACATAAAAAAAACAGAAGCAATATTGTAACAAATTCAATAAAGACTTTAAAAATGGTCCACCTCAAAAAAAAAAAAGTATGACAAGATAAAGCATACAAGGTACTCAGCACCATGTCTGGCAGTATGTAAAACACTAACTCAATAGGTGTTTTTAATTATTGGATATTCCCTGTGTGTTTGGTACTATAATGAGCACTTCACTCAATTTTTGTGATAACCTTCTGAGGGTGGGTATTATTACCATTTTACTACCTCAGGGAGTAAAACTCATCGTTACTCATTATATGACCATATTGAGATCTAGGTTTGCTTAAAGGCCCATATGCCTTCAATTGCAATGGCTATTCTATTTCCATTTGCCCTTCCCATTTTACAGATGAGTAAACCTTGGCTCTAAGCAGTTAACTCTTGGCCCAGGTTAGTGAGTGATCGATTGAGCCCCACCAGCAGGTTCAGTAGTGTTTCCTGCAGCCCAAAACAGCCTCTGCTTCCACCTTCCCTGTAGAATGGTCTTTTTAGTTGCAAACCAACTTGCCACCTCATTATGTAAGTTCAGTGTTGTTCATGTCACTGGGAGTAAACTTTAGTGCATTGTTTCTTGTTTTTGCAATTATCTGTCATTCCTGTGGTTGCTGCTGTGTTTCTCTGTGTATCCCCACTTAGCACTGGAACCACGTGCTACAGGTTTGGTCTAGATCCTTGGTATTTGATCAGTTCTCTCTTCCACCCATGTGGATTTTTCCCTCTGGGTTTGTGTAAAGTAATGATCCACTCAACTTACCACTTGTACATGAAAAGATTTGATGCTTTCACCTAGTGGGACACTTGTGGCAACAGGAAGACGCATCACTATGAGGGAAGAACTTCAGCTTATGGCAGACATCACTGACTGTCAAGGCCTAGCTGACATCTCTGTGCCTCGGCTTCAGAGCTGTGGAGGGTCTCAGAAGTCTGGTGCTTCCTGGAAAAATGACATATGGCCCAGGTCTGGGATCCCTATGGTTTGAGTGAATTTTCTAGTTAGAGAAGGAATGCTGCACAGAATCGTATCTGATGATTCGGTGAGTCCAGGCTTGTGATATAATTACTACACTAGCAAGCCAGAAGTGAAGGGTGACGTCAGCTCAGAGCTAGACTTTGGTTGGCAGGGAAAGTCGGATTTGCTGTGCTGATAACCCATTGCTGAGTTGACTAGAATGACAGATCAGGTTAAGATTATGGTGTCTCTTTGCTGAGATCCTGGATTCCGTACAGCATGAGATGCAGGGAAGGATGAAACCTACCAAGTGTTAAGTTTGCGTGAGGTGTATGTGTGTGCCTTGAGGGTTGTTCCCTCCACCCTAATATGTTAGGGTAAGGCTGTGCAGAAGTGGTGGGTTGTGTGATGGGCTGTGTGTGTGTGGGTGGAATGGGGAGGTTCCTGGCAGAGTGTTGGGAGGCTAGAGCAGGGAGTCCTGGTTAGACCCAAAGAGCAAGCGAAGGCAGGAATAGGCTGTGCTTTCCATGTTCAGGAGATTGAGCTCTGGAGTACCAGAGGGTGGGTCAGGAAGAGGCTGATTCTAGGAGTTCCCAGAGTAGTGTGTGTGTGTGTGTGTGTGTGTGTGTGTGTGTGAAATGGGCTGGTTGGGGTGTGATATGTGGGGGGGGCTTAGTTGAGAAAGACCAGGAATGGCTTCCTGGTCATTCCCCTTACACCCTTAAGCCCTTTTCTCTTCAGAGGTGTTTGTTTTCTACTCTCCAACGATTTTAGTCGCGAAAGGGACCCTGAAATGAGGTGAGAACAAAAGCTAGTTTAAGGTTGTACATGTATGAAAAACGCCAGGAAAGACACCCCAGAAATTGTCCCAGCGGTAACATCTGTCAAGGTTAATTAGGTACTGGTGGACTTTGTTACAACAAAAGTGTATCACATGTATAATTTTCATGGGCATGTAGTTTACTTTCACTCAGGACAGGGATGTGGGTGAGGCAAGCAGGGTGAGTACAGTGCAAAATTTAAGGAGACACCGACTCCCAGCGTCTGGCTGGTTCAGAGCCGCATGTAAACACCCCCGTGAGGGAGCGCCTCCTTCACTTAGCGCCCTACCCACCCTGCCTGCCTCACCCCATCCTGGCTCTGCTTGCCTTGTTAATCACAGTTCTGAATCTCATTGAAATTCAAACTGGGATGCTATCTGCCACACACACTGTATACAGAGTACACTGCCATTCTGAAAGCACTTTTGTATATGTATTTCACTGTCTCTTCATGACAATCTCAGAGGAAAATAAGACTAGTATTATAATTCCCATTCTACAGATGCAGACCAGAAAGGTTAAAAGACCTGTCCAAGATCACACTGCTAAGTGACAGCAAACTCAGTTCAGCTGATTCTAATGATTACCATCCCCAAGTATTTCCATGATACCACCCACATACAATACAAAGCAAACAAAATTATCACTCATACCTATCAGGAAAACAATGAATCTCTGAGGTGAACCTAGCCCAGATATTCATGCCTCCCATCAAATAAGGCCCGGCAGTTCCCATCTGCCCCCTTGGAAACCACGGAGGCAAAGCCCACAGAAGATATAAACAGCCTCTAGCCAAGATGGCGCCCCGTTAGGAGCAGCTCCTCTGAATTCTCTATTAGCAGCAGGTTTTCAGGATGAGCAGCAGGCCTTCACGAGGGCCTACAGGCAGGTCCGTGGCTGCTGGCTGGCACCAGGGGTGAGCCATGGGAACTCTGGGAGCTTGGCGGGGGTGTGTGGAGGGGGAGCATCTGCACAGGAGACATGAGCCTAAGAGAATCTCTCAGCATTGGACATCCCAAAAGGGGTACATGCAACTACTGGTGGTCGGCACTTCCGGATTTTCACCTTGAGGTGAGCAGAAAGGAATAACACGGCATCACTAGCCACTAGCCTGGAGCTCAACCAGCCGGCCTGGCAACCTAGAAATTTGCTTAGGGAGTTAATCCGCAGTTAATCCAGACAGACCCTGAACTACCCTGATCATCCAGCTGTGTTTCAGGGCACAGCACGATTCCAACACTGCATGTAATAAAAATGAAGAATACCCCTCCACCTGCTCTCTGCAGATTCATTTTCTTCGGGTCCCACTGGTACTTTCTTTTAAAACTAAGTTTAAAAATAAAGAAATCAGCAAAGCACACTCACTTGCCAATTGTGCTTTTTTTCCTCCCTTCACAAACCTAATTCATACCTGGCAGAATTCACCCTGTTCGTTTACCTGTTCCTCTAAGAATATGAATCCATTTCCCTCTAGTCTGGGTTTTAAGTATATTGTTTAGTCAAGCCTTTACCTCCCTCCTCTGTTAAAAAGAGGCAAACATACAGCAAACTCAAGTTATATATTTGTGAAAACGTTAAGAGGAAACTACCCTAGGATGTTTACACAAGCTGTGTAAAGTGGCTTTAAAGAGGCTCTAGTATTCCAGTATTACCCATACTATATTTGAATTAGTACTTCCCAGAAAAAGGAAACTTTAGAAAAGATCAAATCAGGATCAACTGCACACCTACCTAAGCAGCTGAACAAAATCAATGGAACAATTCTTTGGTCATCGGACTAAAAGATTCAAGATTAACTTTTTCTCCCTTTTATTAAAATATGAAACTCCCTGGTAACCTGAAGTATTATTGGGTCCTGTATCTTGCAAGGATTTATGGGCAATTTATCTAAAAACTGTCAACAGTTACACGAATGGCTGAAATTGCTTGATCTCGTCAGGCAAAGAGTTTTTAAAAACATTAACCTCAGAAACAGAATATATATATATATATATATATATATATATATATATATATATATATATATATATATATATAAATGTATGTATGTCTCGTGCTAAGTACCAGAGTTTTCAATCATGAAATTAAATATTCCTTTGCAAACTCAGCTATATCCAAAAACAGCCAATGATAACCTCTTGCAATACTCAGCATTCTGTGGAGAACTGAGTTTCTAAAGGGCCTTATACTGTCCTGAACGTAATAGGAGATTACTTTAAGGGAGTTTTTCCTTCTGAGGAAAACAGCTCCACACCGTGGACTGCTGAGAAGCCCTGCTGGGCCTGTCTTGTTTAGGAGATGTCTCCATAGTGGGGTCTTCTGTGTTTACACGGCGCTGCTCCTCTTAGTGAGGGTGACCACTACCGAGCACTGTATTAGGCTCTCAGCGTATATACACACACTGCCAACCGGGCACAGCACCGTTACCCTCATTTCTCAGCGGAGGAAACAGGGTTAAAAGTCACTTACCTGAGGTGGTAAAGCTCAGGGAGAAGCGGAGCTGGGATGCAGTCCAAGCAGTGAAACCGCGAGGCCTGTGCTCTCCAAGGCAAATTCCCCCCAACCCTACCCCACTGCCTCTTTTAAAACCTCCTCCTTACCTGGTAAGCAGGCACACCTGAGACCAGTAGTTCCCTGGGGATAAGAATCACCTGGGAAGCTTGTTCGCTCTACCTTCCCAAAGCCCCTACCCTGGAGATTCTGACTCAGGGGTTCCAAGCTGGACCCAGAAATTGTCTTTTTAACCAATGATCCAGGTGATTCTTATCATCAGAGGACTGTGGGAATGGTCTTAGATTAGGGGTGGCCAGGGCCAGGGAGTATTTTTGGCTTTGTGGACCGTTAGGTCTCTGTCACAACTACTCAACGCAAAAGGAGCCAGAGAAAATTCATGAATGAACTGGCCTGGCTGTGGTCCAATAATTTATTTACAAAAACAGGCGGCTGGCTACACTTTGCTGACCCTTCTCTTAGACCATTCATCATACCATTAAAAAAGAGACATTAATGCCTGTTATTTGTCACCTCACTCATGTCTCAATCAGGCAATTGACCCAATGAAAATCTTCCCAACACCATGAAACATCACTCTCATCAAGAGGATAAAGTCAAGGTTGTGTCTTCCCTCCCTCTTTAGGGAGCAGCATTTTTAATGTCAGATGCAGGCTTGTGACATCCTCTGTCACATAGGGGAGGACGTAAGTCAGGCACCAGCAGATAAGCAAAGCTTTCACTTTGGCATTGGTGAGTGCAGTAGGTGGAATTCTAAGACTGCCTCTAGGATGGACATTCCCTGCTGAATACACACCTTCCTCCAATGATCCAATCACACTAATTTAAGTGCTACTTTGCAGGGATTTTGCAGATGCAATTAAGGTCCCAAATCAGTTGACCTTAAGATAGGGGAATCACCCTGATGGACCTGATCAAATCAAGGGAGCCCTTTAAACCTGAGTCTGGAATTCAGCGGTAGAGAAGTCAGAATTAAAGGGAGAGGAGGATTCAACATGGAAGAAGAGTCTCCGTTCCTGGAGTTAGAGATGGAGGGGCCATGTGGCAAGGACGGTGGGTGACCTCTAGGAGCTGAGAGCACCCCTGCTGACTGCCAGCAAGGACAGGTGTGCTCAGTCCTACAACTGAAAGTATCTCCATAATTGGAGATACATAATGTTCACTTCTTATTTGTAATAAGTTTATCCTTAGGAGGATACTTCATAGTGTTTGATCACAGATGAGTTTGGGCATTGCTATCACTCAATAATGTTAAGCATCTGTCAGGTTCTCTCCTACACTATATATTAATTTTTTCTCCGTTAAGTAAATATTTATTGGTGGCCTGTGGGAATAAGATACACCTAGGTCCTCTTTCCTTGGTATATTCACAAAAGCCTCTGAAACTAAATTTCCAAGCCAGGCCATAGTAAGGCCTGGCATAATATGTTTTCATTGTTAAGAGTTTTTTGTGTTTGTGGTTTTCTTTTCTTTTCTTTCTTTTTTTTTTTTTTTTTGAAGCAAGGATAAGATAACTCAGTAGTTGTCCATTGATTAATAAGTCAAAGAAGATATTGATGATGCATGGTATTTTGAATATCCTTTCCACAGAATAGGTAATGGACCGTCCTGAAACTCTGGTGAGATGATTATAATTTTCAGATTTTGGAGTGGCAGAGAAAACCCTATTACACCTTGAATTATCACTAGAAACATGAATTCAGCCAAATAAAAACAGTGCCTCTGCCTACTGAGGTTGTCAATTTCCATCTTAACAAAAGTGAACATTTCTCCTTTAGATTAAAGTCAAGAAAATCCCCTCTGTCCAGGATGCAATAATGGGGTGCCAGAAAGAGGAAAACTGAAGGTATTCCCTCTTTACACCTGAACAGTGAATTCATTCTGATATCAAATATTTGTTATGATTCTGCTATGACCAGGTGCTTTATTGTGTTTAGAGATCAACTTACTGTTCATTCTTGGTAAGTAAGAAAAATCCATGTTTTCGGACTCTGACTAGTAACTTTATATATATTAAAAATAAATATATATATATATTATATATAATATATATTCCACCTATTCAAAAAAATTGTAATTTTCATCATCTCTTACGAATGATGAACTGTATTTACTCTTTGGAAAGGGCTTATAGGGAATTAAAGTCTCCATATACTTTTTATATAAGACCATGGAAACCAAATTCTCAACAGGGAGCAAACTTAGCTTTTGCTATGAAGGTTTATGCTTGCCTGGCCTTAGAGTGGTAGGCCAGGAACTCAAGGTGGAGTTTTTTTCCTCTAAGTTACTTTCATTGATGCCACCCTGAAAAAAGTTGGAGGGAGTATTTTTTGAAATAGCTTTATCTCAGTAACCCTTTAAAAATGCTTCAGGGTATGGGGAACATAACTGTCAAAATGTTCAAGCAACTCTTGTTGATTTAAGTATAATTGATCAGGAGCAATACAGGAAAGAGCTGGGTACAAAAGACAAAAGGCACGAGGCTATTTCATGTATTGTTTTTGGCTTATTGTACAGAACAGAGAAAGTCTCATACACTCACGCAGCCAAGGTCCCCTATTGTCCTCTCCTTTTAGTAGAAATAAAAGAGAGCTAGTTTCTCAGTAGCATCATTCTATCCTTAAGTGGGTACACAGTGATATTCTAATGGTCTCTGGAGCAGAGAATAATTCCGTGGCAGCTCTGACCTCCAGTCACCGGGTTCTCTGTAACTTAGTCTTTCATGGCCAAGGACTATAATCATTATTTCGATTTATATTTAGCATCTCAAAATTGAAAGGATTCTATGGACAACAAAACAGGAAGTGATTTCATGAAGTGTTTTAGTATGGATAAAATAATAAACTATAAAAATACAAATCATCAGTAAAGCTTTTTCTTTCCGGAGAAGTATATTCAGAAATTAATGTAAGCATCTAAGGTGCACATGTGTGTTTTTTCACCCATGATCGTGTGTGTGTGTGTGTGCATTCCACTGCTACAGGAGACATGCAAAATAATGTCAGATTTGCTACTATATGAAGTACTTGTTTCTCCCAAGAACTGTGTGCTTGCAGGGTTCATTCAGGAAGCTGAGTGCCCTACCACCACATCGCAGTCATATCTCATCACCTTCGGCGGGAATAGTTTACACTTTAACCTTACATGCAGGCGTATTAAATTAGTATTACTCATCAGAACTTGCTTATTAATAAAACAAGCTGAATTAGCCACTGCAGAATCATATTTGGAAATTCAATGACAATTTTACATTTTTAATAAAGGTTCAGAAATATTATTGCAGAGCAGGTGGTACAAAAAACTGTGGTCAAATTTGACATTCATTAATCATTGAAGTGTGGAACGTGACAGGTGAAAATTGATATTGAATTCTTTCCTCTAATATTCGGAAGAGTTCTAAAAGGTAAATAAAATGAGATAAGAAGACATATCAAGTCTCACTCATTTCTTTGATCACCTCCTCCTCACATATCACTCCTTCGCCTACCATGTTTTGAATAATTCAATGCCCATAGCCTTTCCACTTCAGTGCATTACAAAACACACTCAAGCTGGGTTTCAATCATATTAGACTGAAAGCTGAAATTTTTATGAAGGATTATTTAAAACAAAATGCGACTTGAGCCCAACAGCCTTTGAAACCAAACACTCCTGGGAGTTCAGTAAGGAAATGTCAACACTGTGGAGAACTTTTGGATTCAGAAAATTCAGTAATCCTGTTTGATGTATGTTAACCGTATCAATATTAACAACCTTCTGCTTCATTTCAGCACTGATTTGAGAGCCGAGTTACTACTGGTCTTGTATGTTAACTAGTTGTGAAAGCACTGAGAAAGTTGTTCTTGGGTTGAACTTGACCTGCCTCTGGGAATGCTCTCTGTTCTATCCATCTTGAAAAGCTTTATTCAAGTGCATTTCTCTGCCTTCCTTCTTCTCATCTGTATACCTTGGGAAAACGAAAGTTGCTCAAATATAGATGTGAACACTGCAGATGCTCTGCTTGGCAATGGCGTCTTTCAGCTTCCCAATAAAAAATTATATTGCTGACCACCCATTTGACTGCAAAGTGACTCATTTTACTGACAGATATCTGGATTGAGATGCCAAAAGAAATAGGTCATTTCAAATTTCCTTTTGAAGTCATAGCTTTGTGTTGCAACACTACTTAGAAAAAAAGTTAGATCATGAAGTTTCCTTTCTATGACCTCCAAATAATTAATCAAAATGTTCTTCAATAGGCTATATAAAAAGCAAGCAGAATATTCCTAATTATCAATCTTTCTCTTCAGTCATATAGTTCTTGTAATTTCAAGGAAGAGAAACTCAAATGGAAAGTGTTACAATAGCCAAGCATACCAGCACTGTTATCGGACCATTCAGCAATTTTCTCTGCCAAGTCACTCTGAATCTTAGACTACTGAGAATGTCTTTTTAATTAATTTTTAAGATTCTCCTCTTTTGAGTTAAAAAATGGTCACAATTTTGTAAGTAAAATTAAAGAAAAAACACAAAATAGACCATCTGAGATATTTCCATTAGGCATTATATATATATGTAAAAATTACTCAGATTGTGTATACCTAGGACAACCAATATTCTAGTCATTACCCCGATTAAAAAAACTAAAACAAAGAACAAGAAATAATGCGACATAAACTTACTGAGTTTTTTTCCTGGCACATTCCATTCTAATTTACAACCTGGGAACAGGACTTCCAAAAAGGCTCTGCTGCCCTAGTAACCAGATTTGGGAATGGAGAAATGCTGCCGCCTTGTGGCCGTTTCCCACAACAGCAGCTTTAAACCCAGTGCTAATGGACACTAAATATTCACACTCATTGCAGGCCTGTAAATGATACCTGCACTCCAAAAACATCCTGGGGTCGAAAATCGACCAAAAAATTCAAAAGAGGGCAGCCTTCCAAGAAGACAATTTCAAGAGATTTATTGTACTCACTGTTTTTTTTCTGTTTTTTGTTTAAGAGAACTAAAAAAAGGTGTAGCGAAATGCTGAACATTAGGAATTATTAAAGACATGCAAATCCAAATTACAAAAACCTATCAGCTCACACCAGTCAGAATGTCCATCAGCAAAAATTCTGCAAACAATAAATGCTGAAGGGGTTGTGGAGAAATGCGTACCCTCAGTTCAAAGTGGGACATGGTAAGAGCCAGTAATGAGAACACAAAGGATATTCCTTGAAAAGGTAAATATTGAGCTACCATTCAATCAAGCCTACCCACTGCCGGGCCTATCGCCTGAGAGGATGAGAATCAAAAAGACACAGGCTGGCAATCCTGCACTCCAGCAATATTGACCATAGCCAACACTTGGAAGCAACGAAAATGTCCATCAACAGAGGAATGCACGAAGAAGAAGTGGTCCATGTACACAACGGAATATGACTCCAATAAAAATATAAATTCAATTTAAAAAACAAACATAAGTAAGGAGACATGAGCATTTGGGGGTTTATCCGGGCACATTCCTCTCTAATTTATAACCGAGGAAAATCACTGGCAGGAAGGCCTGTTTCCCTAGTTACCAGAGTGGGGAAAGCAGAAATGCTGCCGCCCTCTGCCCGTTACCTGCAACAGCAGCTTTAAAACCTGGGCTAAGGGTCATTTCATATGCACAAGTACTGTTGGGCTGTAAATGAAACCTGCCCTCAAAATGTCTTGAGGGAGGTAATGGCCAAAATATTTCAAAATGTGGCACATACTTCAAGAAAACAATATGAAGATGTAAGCTGTACTCACAGTTTTAAGAAAAAAAAGGACATGCCTGAAAGCTCAATTTCAAGGGATTATGAGACGCATGCAAATCCAACCATAAACAGGTACCAGCTCACACCAGTCAGAGTAAACTTCAGCAAAAAACTATAAGCAATAAATGCTGAAGGGTTTGTGGAGAAGGGCATACCCTCAACGTTAAGTGGGACGTGACCTGATAAGAGCCATTAATGAGAGCAGAATGGAGGTGCCTTTACATGGTAAACATTTTGCTACCATATGGTCCAGCAGGCCCACTCCTGGGCCTATAACTTAAGAAGACAGAATTGGAAAGACACAGGCAGGCAAATCTGCATTGCAGCCGTATTACAATAGCCAAGACATGGAAGCAACCAATAAGTCCATCAACAGATGAGTGGACAAAGAAGAACTGGTACATGTACAGATGGAATATTAGCCAAGGAAAAAAAATGACACAAGGCCATTTGTAGCCAGGTAGATGAGTCTAGAGGTGATCACACAACTTGTAGTAAGTCAGAAAGTGAAAGACACATATCCTATGATATCACATAGAGGTGTTACCTAAAAATTGATACCAGTGAAGATATTTCCACAGAGAAAGGCAAGCACAGATTCATTACACAAACTTATGTTTCACCAATGGAAAGGTGTGAGGATTGGATACATTAGGTTACTGGGGTTAACAGAGATATACAAACACAGGTGAAGTATATAATCACCAAAGACCTACGGAATACCAAGAGAAGACTACTCAACATTCTGTCATAACCTACATGGGGAAACTATAAAGCGTAACCTAACCCTAACCTGTACCCAAACCCATACCCTAACCTGTACCCTAACCCATACCCTAACCTCTACCCTAATCCTAACTTGTACCCTAACCCTAACCAGTACCCTAACCCATACCCTAAGCCATACCCTAAACCCTAATCCTTACCAATAACTTAATTTTGTGTTTGTGTATTTGAAAAAATATTTTTCTGGGCTTAAAACATATTAGCAGAACAAGAAAATAAAACAGAATGTAACCTGAGTGTCCTTCAAAAAGCTAACTCTGAAAAACTTGGTACTTCTGTTCTATGGACTCTTATGTAGCCTATAAAAATTGTGAGACCTAAATCTATTTTTCTACAGTGAGAAACATGATGTTACAGATGTAAGGAACACCTGGATAAAATGAGAAAGCTACACATTATGCTGGTCGTTTCAGGGAGTAGGAAAGGTTGGCAAGTAGTAAAATATTTTCTTTTCCTTTAATCTTTTTAAATTTCACTTGTTACAAAGAACGTGAATTATAATTGTAATTTTAAAAAGTAACAATCAGGGCTTCCTTGGTGGCGCAGTGATTGAGATTCTGCCTGCTAATGCAGGGGACACAGGTTCGAACCCTGGTCTGGGAAGATCCCACATGCCGCGGAACAGCTAGACCCGTGAGCCACAGCTACTGAGCCTGCACGTCTGGAGCCTGTGCTCCACAACAAGAGAGGCCGCGATCGTGAGAGGCCCGCGCACCGCAATGAAGAGTGGCCCCCGCTTGCCACAACTAGAGAAAGCCCTCGCACAGAAATGAAGACCGAACACAGCCATAAATAAATAAATAAATAAATAGCCAAGCATTTGAAGCCCTTTAAAAAAAAAAGTAACAATGGAAATTTCAAAGAAAAAATATATATTGTGTGTTTAGTTACATTTCATAGAATTATTATCCCTGATTCATAATTATGTTAGTATACCAGTATAGAGTTTATTTCTTAATATTTAGGTGAGAACCATTTCCTTTTGATTTTGAAAATAATTCTGTAAAGTCATTTCCAGTAATGGCACTCTTCCCCAAATCAAAGGTTAAACAAGGAGATGCAGGCAGAATAATCATGAAAACACAAAGCAATACAACAGCAACAAAAAATTTCTAACTTCCAATAACAGCTCAATTTAGAATAGGGTTTAAAATCTTCAGAACAAAAGCATTCCTCCTTCACTTTCTAACCAGTCAAAATTTGTGTATTCTACAGGAAATCTGTGATGTTATTCCCATAAAACTACCCTTTACTGCTTCTGCCTCCATTAGATTTCCTAAGCACTAGTGTTTTAATGTACAGGTTAAAAACAAAATCCTAATGTGATTTATTGATAATGTGTGTGTTCTTTGTCTTATTCTAGTGTCTAAAGTCTTCTCCTTGGCTGGACCCCAAGTAATATTCCTTTCCATGCTAAGTGATTTCGGGAGAGTGGGAGAGGTTTAAAAAGTACCCTAAATCTAAAGCGAACCCTAACCCTAACCTGTACCCTAACACATACCCTAACCTGTACCCTAACCCATACCCTAAACCCTAATCTTTACCAATATCTTAATTTTGTGTGTGTGTATATTAAAAAATAATTTTCTGGGGTTAAAACATATTAGCAGAACAAGAAAATAAAACAGAATGTAACCTGAGTCTCCCTCAAAAAGCTAAGTCTGAAAACCTTGGTACTTCTGTTCTATGGACTCTTATGTAGCCTATAAAAATTGTGAGACCTAAATCTATTTTTCTACAGTGAGAAACATGATGTTCCAGATGTAAGGAACACCTGGATAAAATGAGAAAACTACACATTATGCTGGTCGTTTCAGGGAGTAGGAAAGGTTGGCAAGTGGTAAAATATTTTCTTTTCATTTCATCTTTTTAAATTTCACTTGTTCCAAAGAACATGAATTATAATTGTACTTTAAAAAATTAACAATGAAAATTGAAAAGGAAAAAATATATGTTGTGTGTTTAATTACATTTCATAGAATTATTATCCCTGAATCATAATTCTGTTAGTACACCAGTATAGAGTTTATTTCTTAATATTTAGGTGAGAACCATTTCCTTTTGTTTTTCAGAATAATTCTGTAAAGTCATTTCCAGTAATGGCACTCTTCCCCAAATCAAAAGTTTAACAAGGGAGATGCAGGCAGAATAATCATGAAAACACAAAGCAATACAACAGCAACAAAAAATTTCTAACTTCCAATAACAGCTCAATTTAGAAGAGGGTTTATAATCTTCAGAACAAAAGCATTCCTCCTTCACTTTCTAACCAGTCAAAATCTGTGTATTCTACAGGAAATCTGTGATGTTATTCCCATAAAACTACCCTTTACTGCTTCTGCCTCCATTAGATTTCCTAAGGACTAGTGTTTTAAAGTACAGGTTAAAAAAATCCTAATGTAATTTATTGATAATATGTGTGTTCTTTGTCTTATCCTAGTGTCTAAAGTCTTCTCCTTGGCTGGACCCCAAGTAATATTCCTTTCCGTGCTAAGTGATTTCCAGATAGTGGGAGAGGTTTATAAAGTACCCTAACTCTAAAGCGAATCCTAACCCTAACCTGTACCCTAACCCATACCCTAACCTCTACCCTAATCCTAACTTGTACCCTAACGCTAACCAGTACCCTAACCCGTACCTAACCCATACCCTAAACCCTAATCCTTACCAGTAACTTAATTTTGTGTGTGTGTATTTGAAAAAATACTTTTCTGGGCTTAAAACATATTAGCAGAACAAGAAAATAAAACAGAATGTAACCTGAGTCTCCCTCAAAATGCTAACTCTGAAAAACTTGTTATTTCTTTTCTATAATCTTAAGAACAAAAGCATTCCTCCTTTACTTGCTAACCAGTCAAAATCTGTGTATTCTACAGAAAATCTGTGATGTTATTCCCATAAACCTACCCTTTACTGCTTCTGCCTCCATTGGATTTCCTAAGCATTAGTGTTTTAATGTACAGGTTAAAAACAGAATCCTGGGCTTCCCTGGTGGTGCAGTCGTTGGGAGTCCGCCTGCCGATGCAGGGGACACGGGTTCGTGCCCTGGTCCGCGAGGATCCCACATGCCGCGTAGCGTCCGGGTCCCTGAGCCATGGCCGCTGGGCCTGCGCGTCCAGAGCCTGTGCTCTGCGGTGGGAGAGGCCACAGCAGTGAGAGGCCCGTGCAAAAAAAAAAAAAGAAAAAAAGAAAAAAAAACAGAATCCTAATATGATTTACTGATAATGTCTGTGTTCTTTGTCTTATCCTAGTGTCTAAAGTTTTCTCCTTGACTGGACCTCAAGTAATATTCCTTTCCATGCTAAGTGATTTCGGGAGAGTGGGAGAGGTTTAATAAGTACCCTAAATCTAAAGCGAACCCTAACCCTAACCTGTACCCTAACACATACCCTAACCTGTACCCTAAACCTAACTTGTACCCTAACCCTAACCAGTACCCTAACTCATACCATAATCCGTACCCTAAACCCTTATCTTTACCAATTACTTAATTTGTGTGTGTGTGTGTATTTGAAAAAATATTTTTCTGGGGTTAAAATATATTAGCAGAACAAGAAAATAAAACAGAATGTAACCTGAGTCTCCCTCAAAAAGCTAACTGTGAAGAACTTGGTACTTCTGTTCTATGGATTCTTATGTAGCCTATTAAAATTGTGAGAGTTAAATCTGTTTTTCTACAGTGAGAAACATGATGCTCCAGATGTAAGGAACACCTGGATAAAATGAGAAAGCTGCACATTATGCTGCTCATTTCAGGGAGTAGGAAAGGTTGGCAAGTGGTGAAATATTTTCTTTTCCTTTCATCTTTTTAAATTTCACTTGCTACAAAGAACGTGAATTAGCATTGTACTTTAAAAAAGTAACAATGGAAATTGCAAAGAAAAAAATATATACTGTGTGTTTAATTTCATTTCATAGAACTATTATCCCTGAATCATAATTCTGTTAGTACACCAGTATAGAGTTTATTTCTTAATATTTAGGTGAGAACCATTTCCTTTTGTTTTTCAGAATAATTCTGTAAAGTCATTTCCAGTAATGGCACTCTTCCCCAAATCAAAGGTTTAACAAGGGAGATGCAGGCAGAATAATCATGAAAACACAAAGCAATACAACAGCAACAAAAAATTTCTAACTTCCAATAACAGCTCAATTTAGAAGAGGTTTTATAATATTCAGAACAAAAGCATTCCTCCTTCACTTGCTAACCAGTCAAAATCTGTGTATTCTACAGAAATTCTGTGATGTTATTCCCATAAAACTACCCTTTACTGCTTCTGCCTCCATTAGATTTCCTAAGCACTAGTGTTTTAAAGTACAGGTTAAAAACAAAATCCTAATGTGATTTATTGATAATGTGTGTGTTCTTTGTCTTATCCTAGTGTCTAAAGTCTTCTCCATAGCTGGACCCCAAGTAATTTTCCTTTATGTGCTTATTGACATCGGGAGAGTGGGAGAGGTTTAATAAATACCCTAACCCTAAAGCGTACCCTAACCATAACCCTAACCCGTACCATAACCCTAACCCACACACTAACCCTAACCCCAACCCGTACCCTAACCCATAGTATTACCCTAACGTGTACCCTAAACTGTACCCTAACCCTAACCCTAACCCTAAACTGTACCCTAACCCGTACCCTTATCCTTACCCATACTCTAACACTAACCCATACACTACCCCATACCCTATCCCTAACTCGTAGCCATACCCTAAACTGTACCCTAACCCTAACCCATAACCTAAACCATACCCTAATCCGAACCCATACCCTAACACTAACCCATACCCTAACATGTACCATAACCGTAATCTATTAACGTGCCCTAACCTTACCCTAATCCGTACCCGTTCCCTAACCTTAACCCTAACCCTTACCCTAAGCTGCACCTTAACCCTAACCCATACACTAACACTAACCCATACCCTAACACATACTCTAACCCTAACCCATAGCCATACCCTAAACTGTACCCTAACCCTATCCCATGCCCTAACCCTAACCCTAACCCAAACCCTAACTCATACCCTAAACCATACCCTAATCCTAACCTGTACCCTAACACTAAACCATACCCTAACACGTACCCTAATCTTAACCCATTACTGTACCCTAAACTGTACCCTAAACTGTACCGGAACCCTAACCCTAACACTACCACTAACCCTTACCCTAACCCGTACCCAAATCTAAACCCATGCCCTAACCCGTACCCTAACCCTAACCCTTTGCCATACCCTAAAATGTACCCTATCCCTATCACGTAACCTAACCCTAAGCCTAACTGTCCCCTATCCTATACCCTAACCCGAACCCTAACCTTAAACCTTAACCTAAACCTAAACCACACCCTAACCCTAACCTATACACAAACACGTACACTTTCCCTAACCCATAGCCATACCCTAACCCTAACCCGTAACCTAACCCTAACCCATACCTTAACCCTAAACCGTACCCTAACCCTAACATATACTCTAACCCATACCCTAACCCTAACCCGTAGCCGCACCCTAACCTGTATCCTAACCCAAACCTTAATCCTACCTTATCTTACCCTAACCCTAACCCTTAAACCCTAACCCTAAAACCCTATCTTTGACCCTGACCCTGACCCTAACCCTAAACCCTAACCCTAAAACCCTAAATCCCTAAACCTTAAACCCTAAACCTTAAACCTTAAACCTTAAACCCTAACCCTAACCCTAACCTAACCCTAACCCTATCCCCAACCCTAACCTTAACCCTAACTAACCCTACCTCTAACTAACCCTAACACTAACCTTAACCCTATCCCCTGACCCTAAACATCTAACACTAACCCTCTATCCGTAACCCTCACCCTAACCCTAACCTAACAAAAGCACCGAAACTACTCCTATCTCAGGTCCTGACACTGTCCGTATCTAAAGCCTTGCTGCTGTCAATATCTAAAGTCCTGACACAATCCTGAGCTTATATCCTGACCCATCTCTTACTAAGTTCTGAAACTGCCCCTATGTGAATCTTGACGCTGTCCCTAAGTGAGGCCCGGAGGCTGTCCATAAAAGAGACCCCAATAATGTCTTTAACAAACACCCTGATGCTGGTCCTAGAAAGGCACTTGTGCTGCTTTCCCGGACACGGTCCCTAGATAAGGCCATGACGCTGGTCCTAAATAAGGCCTTCATGCTCTGAATAACTAAGGCCTTCGAACTATCCCTAGCTCATTTCCTGACATTATCTCTAGCCCATAACCTGACTCAGTCCGTAGCTAATGTCCTGTCTCTTATCCTACCTGAAGCCCTAATGCTGTCCCTAACTAAAGCCCTAACTAGTCCTAACTAAGGCCCTGACACTGTCCTTAAGCAAGGCCTTGACAGTACTCCTAACTCAGGCCCTGACATGATAACTAACAAAGGCTCTGATGCTAGTCCTAACTAAGGCTCTGACACTGGCCCTAACTAAAGCCATCACACTACTCCTAACTCAGGCCCTGACACTGGCCCTAACCAAGGCCCTGAAACTACTCCTCACTTAGGCCCTGATCATGTCTTTAACTAAAACCCTAAAGCTGATCCTACAAAGGACCTGATGCTGCTCCTACATCATGCCCTGACAGTGTCCCTAGCTAAGGGCCTGATGAGGCCTCACTCAGGCCCTGTCGCTCTCCCTAAGTCAGCCTCTGATGCTGTCCCTACCTGAAGCCCTGACACTGGTTCTAAATAAGACCCTGGTACTCTCAGTAACTAAGGTCTTGACACTATCCCTAGGTCATTTCCTGACACTATCCCTAGATGTTAACCTGACCCTGTCCCTAGCTAATGTCCTGCCTCTTATGCTAACTAAACACTTATGCTGTGCCTAACTCAGGCCCTGAATTTAGTCCCAAGGCCGTGACACTGTCCCTAACTAAGGCCTAGATGTTCTTCGTCATTCAGGGCCTGATACTATTCCTAACTAAGGCGCTAACACTATTCCTAACTCAGGCACTTACACTGTACCTAACAGAAGGCCCTGACACTACTCCTAATTCATGCCCTGACACAATACCTAACGAAGGCTCTGATGCTAATCCTAACTAAGGCCCTGACACTGACCCTAACTAAGGCCTTGACACTACTCTTTTTTTTTATATTGTTGTTTTGTGTGCAAGTAGTGTTCATTTATGTAAGTGGTTTTGTGTATTTTATTTATTTATTTATTTATTTATTTTTAATAGTGTTTATTTTTACTTGTTGACAGTTTTTGCTTTATTTATTTTTGGCTGTGTTGGGTCTTCGTTTCTGTGCGAGGGCTTTCTCTAGTTGTGGCAAGCGGGGGCCACTCTTCATCACAGTGCACGGGCCTCTCACTATCACAGCCTCTCTCGTTGCGGAGCACAGGCTCCAGACGCACAGGCTCAGTAATTTTGGCTCACGGGCCCAGTCGCTCCGCGGCATGTGGGATCCTCCCAGACCAGGGCACGAACCCGTGTCCCCTGCATCGGGAGGCAGACTCTCAACCACTGCACCACCAGGGAAGCCCCTTTGACACTATTCTTAAATAAGGCCCTCATACTACACCTAACTCAGGCCCTGACACTGTCCGTAACTAAGGCCCTGACACTGTCCTTAACTAAGACCTTGACACTACTACTAACTCAGCCCCTGATACTGTCTCTAACTAAGGTCCTGACACTACACCTACATCAGGCTCTGACAGTGTCCCTAACTAAGGCCCTGACAATATTCCTAACTCTGGCCCTGACATTATACCTAACAAAGGCTCTAACGCTAGTTCTAACCAAGGCCCTGACACTGTTCCTAACAGAGGCACTGATGCTAGTCCTAACTCAGGCCCTGGCACTGTCCCTACCTGAAGCCGTGACACTGGTTCTAAACAAGGTCCTGATACTCTCAGTAACTAAGGTCTTGACACTATCCCTAGGTCATTTCCTGACACTATACCTAGACCTTAACCTAACAGTGTCTTTAGCTAAAGTTGAGCTTCTTCTGCCAACTAAAGCCCTGATGCTGTGCCTAACTCAGGTCCTGAATTTAGTCCCAAGGCCATGACATGGTCCCTAACTAAGGCCTAGATGCTGGTCCAAAGTCAGGGCCTGATACTGTCCCTAACTAAGAACCTAGCACTATGCCTAACTCAGGCACTGACACTGTACCTATCAGAAGGCCCTGATGCCAGTCCTAACTAAGACCCTGACACTGTCCCTAACAAAGGCTCTGATGGTAATCCTAACCAAACCCCTGACACTGTCCCTAAGTAAGGCCTGAAATTACTCCTAATTCAGGCCGTGACACAATACCTAACAAAGGCTCTGATGCTGTTCCTAACTAAGGCCCTGACACTGTCCCTAACTAAGGCCCTCAAACGATTCCTAACAAAGGCTCTGATGCTACTCCTAATTAAGGCCCTGACACGGTCCTAACTTAGGCCCTGACACTACACCTAACAAAGACCCTGACACTGTTCCTAACAGAGGCACTGATGCCACTCCTAACTCAGGCCCTGACAATGTCCCTAACTAAGGTCCTGACACTACTCCTAACTTAGGCCCTGACACTGTCCCTAACTGAGAACCTGACACTATTCTTAACTCAGACCCTGACACGATACCTAACAAAGGCTCTGATGCTAATCCTAAGTCTCTGACACTGACCCTAAGGCCTTGACAGTACTCCAAACTCAGGCCCTGACATGATAACTAACAAAGGCTCTGATGCTAGTCGTACCTAAGGCCCTGACACTGTCCTTAACTAAGGCCTTGAAACTACTACTAACTCAGGCCCTGATACTGTCCCTAACTAAGGCCCTGACACTACACCTACCTCAGGCCCTGACTAAGGCCTGAGCGTCCCTAAGGCCCTGACAGTACTCCTAACTCTGGCCCTGACATTATACCTAACATAGGCTCTGACGCTAGTCCTA
The DNA here is from genome assembly GCF_949752795.1 of Hyperoodon ampullatus. NCBI lineage: Eukaryota > Metazoa > Chordata > Mammalia > Artiodactyla > Ziphiidae > Hyperoodon > Hyperoodon ampullatus. Next base: position 24,626,732 of record NC_136917.1, read on the forward strand.
ACCAAGGCCCTGACAATGTCCATAACCAAGGCGCTGACACTACTCCTAACTCAGGCCCTGACACGATACCTAACGAAGGCTCTAATGCTAATCCTAACTAAGGCACTGACACTGACCCTAACTAAATCCTTGACACTACCCCTAACTAAGGCCCTGATACTACACCTAACTCAGGCCGTGACACTGTCCATAACTAAGGCCCTGACATTGTCCTTAACTAAGGCCTTGACACTACTAATAACTCAGGTCCTGATACTGTCCCTAACTAAGGCCCTGACACTACAACTACCTCAGGCCCTGACAGTGACCCTAACAAGGGCCCTGACACTACTCCTAACTCAGGCCCTGACACGATACCTAACGAAGGCTCTGATGCCAGTCCTAACTAAGGCCCTGACACTGTCACTAAATAAGGCCCTGACACTACACCTAAAACAGGCCATGACACTGTTCCTAACAGAGGCACTGATGCTAGTCCTAACTCAGGCCCTGATGCTGTCCCTAATAAAGGCCCTGCTGCTGTCAATATCTAAAGTCCTGACACTATGTGAGCATATATCCTGTCCCATATCTTACTAAGGTCCTGAAACTGTCCCTAAGTGAGCCTTGATGCTGTCCCTAAATGAGGCCCTGAGACTGCCCCTAACAGAGGCCCTGATAATAGCTTTAACCAAGACCCTGATGCTGATCCTACAGAGGCCCTTATTATGCTCCTAAACGTTGCCCTGGCACTGTCCCTACCAAAGGCCGTGACGCTGGTCCTAAAGAAGGCCCAGGTTCTCTTAGTAACTAAGGCCTTCAAACTGTCCCTCTTTCCTTTTCTGACCTTATCCCTAGTCAGTAACCTGACTCAGTCTGTAGTTAATGTCCTGCCTCTTATCCTACCTGAAGCCCTAATGCTGTCCCTAATTAAGGCCCTGACTAGTCCTCACTAAGGCCCTGACACTGTCTGTAATTAAGGCCCGGAAGCTGTCCCTAATGTAGGCCCTGCTGTTGGCAATAACTAAAGGCCTGACACTATCCTGAGCTAATATACTGACCCATCTCTAACCAAGGTCCTGACACTATCCCTAAGTCAGCCCTGATACTGTCCCTAAATAAAGCCCTGAGGCTGTCCCTAACATAGGCCCTGAAGCTATCCCAAACTGAGGCCCTGACACTCTGCCTAACTCAGGCCCTGACATGATACCTAACAAAGGCTCTGATGCTAATCCTAACAAAGTCTCTGACACTGATCCTAACTAAGGCCTTGATACTACTCCTAAATCAGCCCCTGACACCATACCTAACAAAGGCTCTGATGCTAGTCGTAACTAAGGCCCTGACACTGTTCTTAACTAAGGCCTTGACACTACTATTAACTCAGGCCATGATACTGTCCCTAACTAAGGCCCTGACACTACACCTACCTCAGGCCCTGACACTGTCCTTAACTAAGGCCTTGACACTACTATTAACTCAGGCCATGATACTCTCCCTAACTAAGGTCCTGACACTACTCATAACTCAGACCCTGACACAATACCTAACAAAAGCTCTGATGCTAGTCCTAACTAAGGCCCCGACACTGTCCCTAACTAAGGCTCTGCTGCCATCAATACCTAGAATCCTGACACTATCCTGAGCATATATCCTAATCCATGACTTACTAACATCCTGAAACTGTCCCTAAGTAAGCCTTGATGCTGTCCCTAAGTGAGGCCCTGAGGCTGTTCATAACAGAGTTCCTGATAATGTCTTTAACAAAGACCCTGATGCTGATCCTACAGAGGCACTGGTGCTACTCCTAAGCCTTGCCCAGACACTGTCCCTAGATAAGGCCCTGATGCTGGTCCTAAATAAGGCCCTAATGATCTGAATAACTAAGGCCTTCAAACTATCCCTTGCTCATTTCCTGACATTATCCCTAACCCATAACCTGACTCGGTCTGTAGCTAATGTCCTGCCTCTTATCCTACCTGAAGCCCTAATGCTCTCCCTAACTAAGGCCCGGACTACTGCTAAATCAGGCCCTGACACTGGCCCTAACTAAAGCCTTCACACTACTCCTATCTCAGGTCCTGACACTGTCCCTAACTAAGGCCCTGACACTACTCCTAACTCAGGCCATGACACTGTCCCGAACTCAGGCCCTGACACGATACCTAAGAAAGGCTCGGATGCTAGTCCTAACTAAGGCCCTGACACTGTCCCTAACTAAGGTCATGCTGCCATCAATATCTAAAGTCCTGACACTATCCTGAGCATATACCCTAACCCATATCTTACTAACGTCCTGAAACTGTCCCTAAGTAAGCCTTGATGCTGTTCCTAAATTAGGCTCTGAGATTGTCCCTAACAGATGCCCTGATAATGTCTTTAACAGAGACCCTGATGCTTATCTGACAGAGGCACTTGGGCTGCTCCTAAGCCTTGCCCGGACACTTTCCCTAGATAAGGCCTTGACGCTGGTCCTTAAGAAGGCACTGATGCTCTGAGTAACTGAGGCCTTCAAACGTTCCCTCGCTCACTTCCTGACATTATCCCTAGCCCATAACCTGACTCGTTCCACAGCTCATGTCCTGCCTCTTATCCTACCTGAAGCCCTAACTCTGTCCCTAACTAAGGCCCTGACTAGTCCTCACTAAGGCCCTGACACTGTCTCTAACTAAGGCCCGGAAGCTGTCCCTAATATAGGCCCTGCTGACAGCAATAACTAAAGTCCTGACTCTATCCTGAGCTAATATCCTGACCTACCTCTTACCAATGTGCTGACACTGTCCCTAAGTGAGGCCCTGAGGCTGTCCCTAACTAAGGTCCTGATGCCCAGCCTAACTCAGGCCCTCATGCTTGGCCTAACCCTGGCCCTGACATTGTCCCTAACAAAGGCCCTGACCCTAATCTTACCCTAGGTCCTGATGTTTGGTCTAACCCAGGTTCTGACGCTGTCCCTAACTAAGGCCCTGAAGCTGTCCCTAACGTCAGCCTTGCTGCCGTCAGTAACTAATGTGCTGACACTATCCTGAGCTAATATCTTGATTCATCTCTTACCATGGTCCTGACACTGTCCCTACTAAAGTCCTGATGCCATCCCAAAGTGTGTCCCTGAGGCTGTCCCTTTGAAGCCCTGTTGCTGTACCTAACTCAGGACCTGATAATGTCTTTAACTAAGGCCCTGATGCTGATCCTAGCTAAGACCCTGATGCTAGGACTCACTCAGTCCCTGACGTTGTCTCTAACTCAGGTCCTGACTCTGTCTCTAACTAAGGCTCTAAAGCTGTCCCTAACTCAGGCCCTGACACTTTGCCTAACTCAGGTCCTGGCAATAACTTTAACTAAGACTGTGATGCTGATCCTAACTACAGTCCTGATGCTGGTCCTATATTATGCCCTGACACTCTCCCCAACTCAGGATCTGATGCTGTCCGTAATATCTTGTTCTCTCCCTCCCTAATTCCCTGAGGCTTTCCACAACTATAGACTTGACACTGTTTCTAACTAACTGCCTGACTCTGTACCTAACTGATACTGAATAATCAGCCTCTCTGCACCGGTTCTGAATCAAATCTCGAGAACAGTGTTTTGGAAAAATAGAAAAGATTAGTTTTATCACTCTGCCAGCCAATGGAGGACACAGCAGGCTCATGCCCTCAACAGCTGTGTGTCCCAATGCAGGAGGATTTAGTGTTTTTAGCGATGGTTCAAGGGTGTGATTGCTCATAAGGATCAGTGTGTATGCAGGGCCTGCCCTCCTTTAATCTGGTCTCAGATAGTTTCTTGATGAGCTCCTCTGGAATGAAGAATGCTAACATCTTCCATTTGTTGGGGGTTTTAGTTCTTTAAGGAGCTCAAAGATATTGTTATGTGTATCCCTTGAGGAAGAACCAGGACACTGCCACAAGGCTGCACTATTGTTTCTTGACTGTTCCTCCCTGTCTCTGCATCCCCTCACTTCCCTGATTAGCAACTGTTCGAATTTGCCCTTTGCAACTCAGGGAAGGTCCTGGAGTCTCTAGTCTATTCCCTACAAACAAGTTAGGAGGCACACAGAAAGGCTTCTGTGCCCAGGAGACCACAGAGTCCCTCTCAGTTTCACTCCTCCTCTTCCAGATACTCCTCAATCTTGAGGAGAACAGATTTTTGACAAGAAAAGGAATAATCATTTCAGATTGAGACATTAATCATAAACTTGGCACAAGAACTCGGTTTTAAGGGGACTCGGTTTTAATCCCCACTTCACTTTTATCTTTCTCCACATCTTTCAGGGAACAGGGTGATGACTGCTCCGGCTACTTCCTGCTGAAATGGGGCACAGTCCTGCCTAAATCTAGGGGAATGGATACCAAGTTAGAAATATTTGAGTTCCAAGTCGTGTACCTGAGACTCGTATGATTAAGGTCTCAGTCCCTCAGTCCCCCATTTTGGTGCAACCAATCCAGTTAAAATAGGAGGGCTAACAACTGAAAATTTAATAGTAAAAATAGATCTCATTCCCTTAGGAATTCAGGAGAATAAGTCTGAAACCGGGTCTGGAACTGGCACTTCAGAGAGACTTCATAGCCAGATGTCTAATTCTACCTAAGTAGGTTGTAACTTCTGATGTAGTATTGATGTATCTGTAACAGGAGCTATTGACCACTACATATATGTCGCATCTTTCTATTAGTATCTGATCTAACATCATTGTTTGAAATTTAATAGTTAAGAGAGGAATCCTTGAAAACGTACGGTTGCAGCTACCAGCAGACCATTTTTTGAGAATGGTTAGTGGCATCCCGAGTCTGATATAGCTCAGAAATTCAATTTCAACAATACAGGAATGTGGGGACTTACCTGACAGTTCAATGGTTGACTTCGCCTTCCAACACAGGGGGTGCCGGTTTGATCCCTGGGTGAGGAGCTAAGATCCCACATGCCTCGCGGCCTAAAACCCAAAACATGAAACAGAAACAATATTGTAACAAATTCAATAGACCAAAATGGTCCACATCAAAAATAAAAACTTAAAAAGAAAACAAGGGCTTCCCTGGTGGCGCAGTTGTTGAGAGTCCACCTGCCGATGCAGGGGACATGTGTTCGTGCCCCGGTCTGGGAGGATCCCACATGCAGTGGAGCAGCTGGGCCTGTAAGCCATGGCCGCTGAGCCTGTGCGTCCGGAGCCTGTAAAAAAAAAAAAAAAGAAAGAAAAAAAATACAGGAATGCATCTAAATCACGTCTACAATGGTCACTTAGGTTTATCTTGGATGTCTGACCCATAGTTACTCCTTTTTGACTGTCAAATGCAATCCCCTCCTCAATGCCAAAGCAGATGTACAATTCATATCCAAAATGCCACAAAACAGGCCACTTTGGTCAGTAAAATTTAAGTTAAACTATGTATAAGCCAGAGTGACTTCCTCACACCTCAATACATGAAGAGTTTTTTTCCTTTTGATTACAAGTCTTTCAATAGAAAGCATTGATGATCAAAATGTCAATCCCTCAGTGCCAGAATGATTCAGCTGTTTGGCCCAGGTGTAGATCATGTCCCTCAGCACTAGGCCTCCTTTATATTTGCCTAGTTAATCCACATTGGGGGAATACTGACCAGGTATCATGAACATGCTCAGAGGTATGTTAATGAGAAAACGCTTTATATAGGCCATACATTTTATTATTCATACCCAATTGTCACACAAGCATTGTACGTGTGCTTTTAGCAGTAGACCTAAAGCAAACAGTGATACATCATGAGTAATTACATTCTGATAACTTCACTAGGTAATTTTCCCTTCCTCTTAAACATCAGGGCAAACTGAAGCCAACACAGTAACTTTCATAAATACACACTTCAATACAGAGGTGTCATTTATCCAATTGCTCCAAGTCCTAAGTAGCCTGAGGGGAAGGACTTCCCTGTGCCTGGAAAACACAGATCAAAGCCAGTAACAAAAACACAAAAACATTATAACCATATTCACCAGTTCACTCAGTAACCAATCCTTTTGTTAACTTTTTATGAAGCCATCAGATTCTCCATTAAGATTTTTCATTTTTTACCCAGTTTAGCATTATGATATGAAATTTATCAGAGACCTGTGTTTGCCAAAAAGCCCTTCACATAGATCTTCTTGAAGATGGAGCACTTTTGCAAAGTGTTAGAGCAAAACAGTAACTATCTATAAATCACATAAAGACTTCAAATGTCATGGTTAAACATTTGATCACAATGTAAATGGCAAAAGAAACCATTATTGCTGTTACATAAAACATTTAAAAATAACTAGAATTATGACTGATAAAATTTTATCAGGACATACTAGATTTTTAGGAATTCCATGTAATTTGACATACTAATCAAACATTTCTCTCTGAGATGGCTCATGGGCCTTCTAAAGCATCTCAAAGTTAGCTGGAGATCAAAAGAACTGTTAGAATTAGCCAAACAACACTTATTCACTGAACCAAAGTAAAGAGATTTCAAACAAAAATACAGATCACAGACACAGGCAAAGGAACTCACAAGCTGTTATCAAAAGCAGCATTCCAAGAAGACTTTGGAGGGAGAAACCAAATCCAGGCTTGCCCTAACCCACTTCCAACAAAATCCATCTTAGAAAATCCTGGTCATGCACATGTTTGTTCCCTTTTCACAAACGTTCATCACCTCCTGTATCCATCTTATGTTGCCCCTTATTTTTTTCCACATTCAGACACAACCAGCTCTAGTACAAAGTGACTTTCTTTTCTCTTTGTACCATCAGCCTGTTACCTAGCTGCTCAATTTCTTTACTACGTAGCTTCATAAATCCTTGAACATATGGAACTTCTTTTGTCTTTCTCTTCCTGTGACAAAATAACTCTAGCTGAAGGATAGTATAGTCATTTAGGCTACCATTCAAAGACCACTTTACCTCATTTTTCAAGAATGTATGCATACATTAGCCAGACAAAATTACAATAGAATTGCATTCTTTTCTTGGTCTTAGGTTTACAACTCTAGGTTGACCAGTCTGCCAGGATTTTGCCCATTGGCTATCAGATGGAACTGAAGAAGCACTTCTTATGTTTGAACCATAGAACACTCACACACGGGCTAAGAACAAAACAAAATCCTAACCACCAATGGAAGCCTCAAACCAAAGGGACCAAAAACCAAACAGAAACCAAAAACCAAACAGCACAAGACTCAGATCAACTTCCAAGTCTCAACTTAGCCTGTGACCTTTGTCCAAGTGGTACACCTTCCAAATGAGATTTCCTGAAATGAAAAGTCACCCAAATGGGAACCAAGGTTCCCCCAAATATACAGGGCTAAAATGACCTCATACTGCATGCCAAGGGAGTTACCACATGCTGGCTGAGGTGCTGCAACATCCCAAATGCTATTTTTCTGGTTCACCAAAATAATCCCTTGGAGTAGGACATTCGGGGCAGTCCAGGCAGGAGGAAGAGAGGAATGGCCTCAAGGTAAAGACAGCCTCGCCAGCTGCTAGGGTGGTCCCCCTTCCACCATCTACTCCTGCCCCAGAATTCTAATTGCTGGGATGACTGGGGCTCAGCCTTTCCAGGCAAGGGTCCCAGGTGGTCTGGCCTCTAAAGGAATTCTCCAACTCTACACTCTATCGAAAGAGGCTGGTGTGGAGAAAATCTCAGTGTCCGATCAAGTCAGGGGACCCACAGGGGCCACCCCCAAGTCAGCCCCACATTGGGCTCTAAATTTGATGTCGAAAACTCGACCTCTGTGCACCAGTGCCAAATCGAATCTCAGAGAGAGAGGTTTGGAGGAAGTAGAAAAGAATAGCTTTACTGCTTTGGCAGCCAAAGGGGGACACAGAAAACTCATGCCCTCAAAAACCTGCATCCCAATGCAGGAGGATCTGGTGAGGAGTTTTACAGCAATGGTTTAAGGACACAGTTGCTCCTAAGGATTAGTGTATGTACAGGGCCTTAAATCACTTTAATCTGGCCTCAGATGGTCTCTTGATGAGCTTCTCTGGAATGAAGAACACTAAAATCTTCTATTTTGGGGGGAGGGGGGGTTTAGGTTGGTAAAGAGCCCAAAGATACTCTTACGTTTATCCCTTGAAGCAGAACCAATATCCTGCCCCAAGGCTGCACTATTGTTTCTTGACATTTCCGCCCTTGTCTCTGCATCCCCTCCCTTCCCTGATTAGCAACTGTTCGAATCTCTCCTTTGGAACTCAGGGAAGTTCCTGGAGTCTCTAGCCTAACTAAGGCCCTGACACTACATCTAACTCAGACCCTGGCACTCCCCCTAACTAAGGCTCTGACACTACTCCTAAATCAGTCCCTGACACTGTACCTAACAAAGGTTCTGATGCTAATCCTAACTCAGACCCTGACACTGTCTCTAACTAAGACCCTGCTGCCGTCAATATCTAAAGTCCTGACATTATCCTGAGCTAATATCCTCACCCATGTCTTACCAAGGTCCTGAAACTGTCCCAAAGTAAGTCCTGACGCTGTCCCTAAGTGAGGCCCTGAGAATGTCTTTAATGAAGACCCTAAGGCTGATCCTACAGAAGCCCTTATGCTGCTTCTAGGTCATGCCCTGACACGATCCCTCACTCAGGCCCTAGAGATAGGCCTCACTTAGGCCCTGTTGCTGTACCTTAGTTAGGCTTTGATGCTGTCCCTACATCAAGCCCTGACACTGGTCCTGATTAAGGCCCTGATGCTCTCAATAACTAAGGTCTTCACGCTATCCCTAGCTCATTTCCTGACACTACCCCTGACCTGGAACCTGACTATGTCCCGAGCTAATGTCTTGCCTCTTATCCTCACTGAAGCCCTAATGCTAATGCCCTAATGCTCTCCCTAACTAAGGCCCTGACTAGTCCTAACTAAGGCCTTGACACTTTCTCTAACTAAGGCCCGGAATCTGTCCCTAATATAGGCCCTGCTGCCGGCAATAACTAAAATCCGGACACTATCCTGAGCTAATATCCTGACCCATTTCTAACCAAGGTCCTGACACTGTCCCTAAGAAAGCCCTGTCGCTGTCCCTAAATGAAGACCTGAGGCTGTCCCTAACTCAGGCCCCGAAACTATCCCTAACTGAGGCCTTGACGCTGTGACTAACTCAGGCCCTGATCATGTCTTTAACTAAGACCCTAATGGTGATCCAACAAAGGCCCTGATGCTGCTCCTAAGTCATGCCCTGACAGTGTCCCCAGCTAAGGGCCTGATGCTAAGCCTAAGCTATAACTTACAAAGTCCCTAACACTATCCCCAAGACGCTGACACCCTCCCTAACTTAGGCTTTGATGCTGCCCCTTAGTGCCTAAGCGATGACAAAATAACACCCTGATTCTATTACTAAGGCCCTGAATATATCCCTAAGAAAGCCTCTGAAGTGGCCCTAACTAACGGCCTAAACTTTCTCTTACTAAGGCCCTCAAGTTATCTCTGAGGGCCTGACAATGCTGTCCCTAACTAAGGCCCTGTTGCTGGCCCTAACTAACGTCCTGATGCTGAACCTGAGACCCTGATGCTCTTCCTAACTAAGGCCTTGATGCCCATTCTACCTGAGGCCCTAAAACTGTCTGTAACTAATGACCTGACTCTTTCCCTAATTAACACCCTAATTTTGTCCCTCATTAATGCCCTGACACTGGTCTACACTACAGCCCTGATGCTGGCCCAATCTAAGGCCTTGACGATGTCCCTAATAGCCTTAGATGTCCCTCACTGTTGGCCTGACCCTGTCCCTCACCAAGGCCCTGACCCTCTTCCTAACTAAGGCTGTGATGATGTCTCTACCTGAGGCACTGACACTGTCTATAATAACGGCCGACTCTTTCCCTAACACCCTGATGCTGTCCCTAATAGCCTCATATATCTCTCAATAATGACCTGATCCTGTCCATAACTAAGGCCCTGAATATGTCCCTAGGCAAGTCTCTGACGCTGTCCCTAACTAAGGCCCTGATGTTGTCTCTACCTCAGAATCTGACATTCTAACGTCCTGACTCTCCCTAATTAACATCCTGACGCTGCCCCTAAGTGAGGCCCTGACACTCTTCTTAACTAACGACTTGCCGCTGTCCCTACCTAAAACCCTGACACTGTCTATAACTAATGACCTGACTCTTTCCCTAACTAACACCCTAGTTTTGGCCCTAACTAACGCCCTGACACTGGTTCTAATTATGGCCATGATGCTGGCTCTAAGGCCCTGAAGATATCCCTAAGTAACAGCCTGAACTGTGTCTAACTAAGGCTCTCACTTTATCTCTAAGTGAAGCACTAACACTGTCCCTAACTTAGGCCCTGACGTCGTCCCTTATAGTCTAAGCTGTCACTAAATAATGCCCTGATCCTGTCCATAACTAAGGCCCTGAATATGTCCCTAAGTACATCTCTGATGATGTTCTTAACAGCCTGATCTCTCTTCAAGTTATCTCTGAGGCTCTGACACTGGCCCTTCCTAAGGCCTCACCCCAGGGTTGTCCCAGGCTGCTGGGCAGTTTTCCCTTGTCCTCATCTCTAGCCAGCTGCCTTCCATTGGCCACTCTAAGATTCAGTGATGCAGTGGTCCCACGTGGGATGTGCCTGTGGAGGCTCACCTGCGGGAGGAGAGTCATGGCCACTCCACCCTCCAGGGGACTGCGGCTCAGGGTAGGAATCTCTCAGCCAGTGTCTGGACACAGGGTTCTGCGCCCTTGTTTGTTGTAAATCCCTTGGAGTTACCTCTAACATTTTTTTAAATGCATATTTATAATTTAAATTATTTACCACATTAAAATTCAGGAATGACATTATTAGAATGAGCAGGAAGACACTGGATGTCCCCGCCCCCCAGTGATCTATTACTTGGAGGATTTAAAATTCTAATGAGAAAACACTCACTCTCCTCACCCTCTTGGACGTCAGCACAAGACAGGAATCAGCTGCATTCTTTATTTAACCCTCTGATTTTCCAGAACCTTTCCTTCAAGGAGAAATCTCTGGGCTCTGCGGGAACTGTGAGTGGTGACCATCAGGTAAATCTGAGACTGAAAAGCAAGAGGAAAAGAGACAGAGGAGGAGATGAGAATCAGTGAAGGGGAGAAGCAGGGGCATCCCCGTTCAATCGCAGGCTGAGAGTCTGGGTTCATCTCCAACGAAGCTAAGGACCACCAGGATCTGGCCCCACTGGCCTTGTCACCTGGTGTGGGGACTGGGGACAGCCAAACCCCCATGGCCACTCTCAGAGAAATAAAGAAGGTGGGAGGGCACCCCGAGAGCCAGACTGAAAATGGTCATGCTGTGAAATAATAAGATGCCCTTTCAGAAAAATGAAGACTGTTCTCTTGGTTCTCAAAGACTTGCAAATACTCTGTGCCCTTCTGAAGGCATGCTGAAGGCTTCAGCCTTTGAGGGCAGTAATGGGAGTGCATCTGGGCTCTAAACAATCCAGCACTCACTCCTTCAGGGTGCTGAGGATGACCAGTGTCCACCCCTTGGGTGCTGTGGGGCCTGAAATCCCCTGATCACCGAGGACGGGAGGGGCTGCACAGACACTGCACTGGACCACCGGGGTCTTGGCTGGTGGGCCACAGTCCTTTGTCAGATACATGGTTTGCAAACATCTTGTGCCATTTTGGATGGTGGATTATCTTTTCCTTGCTCCTTTTTATACACAACTGTTTTTCATTTTGAGGAAGTCCAATTCATCTATTTTGTCTTTTTTTTTTTTTGCGGTACGCGGGCTTCTCACTGTTGTGACCTCTCCCGTTGCGGAGCACAGGCTCCGGATGTGCAGGCTCATTGGCCATGGCTCACGGGCCCAGCCGCTCCATGGCATGTGGAATCTTCCCGGACCGGGGCACGAATCCGCATCCCCTGCATCGGCAGGTGGATTCTCAACCACTGCGCCACAAGGGAAGCCCTATTTTGTCTTTTGTTGCTTGTGCTTTTGGTAGATCTAAGAAATCAGGACCAAATCCAAGGTCATGAAGATTTACTCTCATGTTTTCTTCTACGAGTTTTAAATTTTTGGTTCTTGCATCTAAGCCTTTGGTCCATTTTGCATTGATTTTGTATATGGGGTGGGGGGAGGTAAGGGTCCAACTTTGTTCTTCTGCATGTGGGTATCCAGTTGTTCCAGAACCTGTGCTAACTGTTTGGGAGAAAATACCTGCAAATGATGCGACCAACAAGGGCTTAATTCTAAAATATACAAATAGCTCATACAACTCAAAAAAGGAAAATAATCAAAAAATAGGCAGAAGGTCTAAATAGACATTTCTCCAAAGACATACAGATAGCCAACAGGCACATGAAAAGATGCTCCACATCGCTAATTATTAGAGAATGCAAATCAAAACTACAGTGAGAGGGCTTCCCTGGTGGCGCAGTGGTTGAGAGTCCACCTGCTGATGCAGGGGACGCGGGTTCATGCCCCGGTCTGGGAAGATCCCACATGTCACGGAGCGGCTGGGCCCGTGAGCCATGGCCGCTGAGCCTGCGCGTCCGGAGCTTGTGCTCCGCAACAGGAGAGGTCACAACAGTGAGAGGCCCACATACCGCAAAAAAAAAAAAAAAAACTACAGTGAGTTATCACCTCATAGTGGTCAGAATGGCCACCATTAAAATGTCCAGAAATAAATGCTGGAAGGGGTGTGGAGGAAAGGGAAACCACCTACACTGCTGGTGGGAATGCAAATTGATGCAGCCACTATGGAAAACAGTATGGAGTTTCCTCAAAAACTAAAATAGAATTACCATATGAACCAGCAATCCCACTCTGGGCACATATCCAGACAAAACTATAATTCGAAAAGATACATGCACCCCAGCATTCACAGCAGCACTATTCACAACAGCCAAGACATGGAAGCAACCTGAATGTCCCTCAACAGATGAATGGATATAGAAGATGTGGTACATATATACAATGGAATATTACTCAGCCATAAAACAGAATGAAATAATGCCATTTGCAGCTACATGGATGGACCTAGAGATTATCATACAAACTGAAGTAAGTGAGACAGAGAATGACAAATACCATATGATATCACTTATACGTGGATTTTAAAATGAGACCCAAATGAACCTATCTACGGAACAAAAACAGAGTCACAAATACAGAAAACAGACTTGTGGTTGTCAAGGGGAAGACAGGGGAGAGGGATGAATTGGGAGTTTGGGATTAGTAGATGCAAATTACTATATATAGGATGGATAAACAAGGTCTTACTGTACAGCACAGGGAACTGTATTCAATACCCTGTAATAAACCATAATGGAAAAGAATATGAAAAATCTGTATATATGTATGTATGTATATATGAATCACTTTGCTGTACAGTAGAAATTAACAAAACATTGTGGGTCAACTATACTTCAGTATCAATTAGTTTGAAAGCACTTTTATAAATTAGATCTTATTTCTCTTGTCCTTTCATCCTGGGACAAATGTATAACAGAAACTCATATGAGTAATCCAGGTTAGTTTCTGTTATACTAACCGGGATGAACTCATATCACACAGAACTTTAATTGTTGAACAAACCATGAATACCAGTTACACCATGGGATGTCCTGATCCAATATGAAGTTTGTAAGTCTCGTATCAAGCCTGCAGAATCCACTAAATTTGGAAATTCAAACTGAAATGAAGCCACCTATCCCATGACTTCTCCACAACTAGTTATACAACATCAATTGGAAAAAATATACAATCAAATGAATGTAGACAGAAACAACTATAGCCTTCCTTTTTTTTCCTTTTAGATGAAGACGGTATTTAAGGTGATGTCTTGGGCCGTTTCAGGGTGTTACTCAATTTCCTGGGTATCTGCCATACACACAGGAGGTACACATGTTAGATAACTTGTTTGTGCAACTATATGAAGGTAGTTAATACCACAAAACTGTATACGTAAAGTGAATTAAGTGCTAAAGTCATGTTTTGTATTCTTAATGACAATGAAAAAAAGTGTAGCACTGATATTTGTTACAAAAATGAACATTAAAAACATTCTTAGGGCCTCCCTGGTGGCGCAGTGGTTGAGAGTCCGCCTGCCGATGCAGGGGATACGGGTTCGTGCCCCGGTCTGGGAGGATCCCATATGCCGCGGAGCGGCTGGGCCCGTGAGCCATGGCTGCTGAGCCTGCGCATCCGGAGCCTGTGCTCCGCAACGGGAGAGGCCACAACAGTGAGAGGCCCGCATACCACAAAAAAAAAAAAAAAAAAAAAAAAAAAAAAAAAAAACATTCTTATGAAAAAAGCCATACAGAAAAGGCTACCTGGATCCCATACTCATCTTGTCTGCTTCAAATCCATCAAGGTTGTCCAAATGAGGGGGAAACTCAGTAATGGTTCCAGAAAAAGAAAACTGGATCAGGATGGAAAAAGACATTTTCATACAGCTGGGACAGCAGGTGAAAGTTGAAGTGGGGCTGAGTATTAAATTATAATGTGGACATCACGATTTCTTCATTTAGGGGTTATGTGCTGGTTCCTTGGGCAAAACACACTGAGCATTTTGTGTGAAGTGGCAAATGTGAGTACTTTTTGCCATTATTGCAACTTTTCTGTACATTTTAAATTACTGGAAAGTAAATTACTTTTCTAGACAACCATGTCAGTATCATGCCAGAAAATCAGATAAGACAGACATCAAATTTTGTTACAGAGGCCAAGACTTACCCAGACTAAGTTCAACCAAAGTTGTGATACTTATTTCCCTTGTAGGAGTCCACATGGTATTAAAAGGCACCGTGGGAAGAGTATATTAGTGGCTACCATGTCGTGGGTCCTGTGGATTACCTGGGGGTGCAGAAAAAACTGTGAGATTTTAGTATTGCAATTCTTCACATTACTTCAAAAAATATGTTAAAAATAAATTCAGTAAAGTTGCAAAATATGGAATCAATATACACAAATCAGTTTTGTTTCTATACATTAATAATGAACCACCAGCAAGAAAAATTAAGAAAACAATCCCATTTACAATTCCACCAAAAAGAATGAACTATTTAGCAATAAATTTAACTAAGGACATGAAAGACCTATACTCAGAAAACTATAAAGCATTGATAAAGAAACTGAAGACACAACAGAAAACAATATTCCATGCTCATGCATCAGAAAAATTACTATTATTAAAATGTTTATTCTACTCAAAGCCATCAACAAACAGTGCCAGGAAAACTAGACACCAGACTCCAAAGAACGACACTGGTCACCATCTACACTGTACATAAAATTAACTAAAAGTGCACAGTATTCCACATTAAACCCTTTCTCTCCTGAGTCCCCTGAAGATGCACCGCACCCACCCAGCAGTCAGCTGCACAGGAAGATTCTCCACAGTTGCTCATTCCTCTTGTGGAATCTCCTCACCAGTGGTTCCTGAGAAAACCCATCTCCTGTCAGTGTGGACAATGCCTCATGGTCCAGAAACCTAAGCCCTGGCAGGAGACAAAGCTCCTGTCTGCTTGTCACGGAGCAAAGTCTGTGGGCAGAGTGCACCTGTGCCCCCAGGGTCAGATAGGTGGGTTTGGCACCCCCTGTGGGACGTGAGAAAAGTGCCGGGAGTGCCGCCCTCACAAACCCAGAGGCCTCATCCGGAACGCTGTTCTGCTGTATATACTAAGTTGGGAAATCCAAACTGAAATGGAGCCAAGTATCTCACTGTATCTTCTCAAAAAGATAGTTAAAGAGCAATTAATTACAAACCATATGTAATGAAATGAATGTAGACACAAACTTTACAACTTAAACCAAAATTCACTCAAAATTGCCCATAGACAAATTTAAATTACCAGACTATAAAAATCCTAGATAAGGGCTTCCCTGGTGGCGCAGTGGTTGGGAGTCCGCCTGCCGATGCAGGGGACACGGGTTCGTGCCCCGGTCTGGGAAGGTCCCACATGCCGCGGAGCGGCTGGGCCCGTGAGCCATGGCTGCTGAGCCTGCGCATCCGGAGCCTGTGCTCCGCAACGGGAGAGGCCACAGGAGTGGGAGGCCCGCGTACCACAAAAAATAAAAAATAAAAAAAATTAAAAAAAAAAAAATCCTAGATAATCTACATGACTTTGGGTCTGGTGACCTTATTCAGAAAACAGGAAGACAAACCACAAACTGCAAGAAACTATTTCCAAAACACATATCTGATAAAGGATTTGTACTCAAATTATGCCAACAACGCCATTAAAATTTGGTAAAGATTGAAACACACACCTGGCCCAAGAAGATAAACAGGCAGTAAATAAGCATACAAGAATATACTCAAGATGCTGGTGGAATGCATGTACAACCAACTTTGGAAGGCAGTTTGGCAGTTTTTTCCAAATCTAAAAAGTCTCACCTTAGGATCCAAGAAGTGTACCTCTTGTATTTAGACAACTGCTTTGAAAAACTGTGTTCAAACCAAAACTAGCATCAAGTAATGCACAGCAACTCTATTCATAATGGCTAAAACCTTAAAGATATCAGGATGTCCTTCTGTAGATGAATTCATAAGCAAATTAGGGCACATACATGTCAAGGGGAGCAGAATACACCACCCCAAAATATGCCCATTTGACAAAAGGATTATTTTGGACTGATTAATTTAAGAAACAGCAGACCCAGGAGAATCTTTCAAAATCAAGTAGAAAATGCCCTTTTAGGAGGTAAATTTACATTTATTAAGGATATCTCCATTTGCAAGGGTATGTCCCTCTCTGGACCAGGAATTGAATGATGACTAAATATCAAGAAAAGCTTGTTGGGACTTCCCTGCTGGTCCAGTGGTTAAGACTCCATGCTCCGAATGCAGGGGACCAGGGTTCAATCCCTGGTCAGGGAACTAGATCCCTCATGCTGCAATTAAGAGTCCGCATGCCGCAACTAAAGATTCCACAGGCCGCAACTAAGACCTGGCGCAGCCAAATAAATAAATGTTTAAAAAAAAAAAAAAGCTTGTTAATGAAATAGGCCTGGATGTAGATCTGTATAACAACCATACCCTTGTTTACTGGGCTTTGCCTAATAACTTTGCCTAATAACATCCCTTAAATGGTTTCCTCCATTTCCCTAACATCTTCCTTTTGTTCTCAGCAGAAGATAGCATTTAAGGTAATGGCTTGGGCCATTTCAGGGAGTGACTCAGTTTTCCTGGGTATCTTTCAAGTATACAGGAGGTACGCATGGTATATATTAAACTTCTGATTGTTTTCTCCAGTTCGTCTCTTTTTCATTACAAGGGAGATCTCAATAAAGAACATAGAAGTGTAGAGGGAAAATTATTTTTCCTGTCATATACATGCAGTGCAATAGTATTCAGAGATATAAAGGAAAGAACCATCAACCCGTGCAAAAAAAAAATATGCATCTAACACTTACATTGCTAAGTGAAAGAATCCAGTCTGAAGTGCTACACACTGTATGACCTCATTTATATGACATTCTAGAAAAGGCAAAACTGACATGGTAAGCAGTTTACGGAATATGTGGTTGAAATAGTCCATATGATACTTTAGTGGTGAATACCTGTCACTATGCATTTGGCTACACCTACAGATTTTTTTTTTTTTTACAACCCAACACGTAATTTACAATCTATTCAAACTTAGCTACTTAGGATATGGGAGTGTCAAAGACTGGAATACAGAATGTAACAAAGAATCTAACTGATTCAGAAATGTATGAAAAATCTCACTGTTGGTAGTGGGACAAATGGGCTGACCTAAGTTAACTTTGGAAATGTACAGAATCTGTAGGCCAAAGACAAAGTGTGCCATACATACACAGTGGACTCTATGTTCTTTCCCATGAGGGGTAGTAGCTAACAATACTGAAACTACTATATCAGTAATCGAGTAGAACAAGCACTGAATTATTATTATTATTATTATTATTTTTTTTTTTTGCGGTACGTGGGACTCTCACTGTTGTGGCCTCTCGTGTTGCAGAGCACAGGCTCCGGACGCGCAGGCTCAGCCGCCATGGCTCACGGGCCCAGCCACTCCGCGGCATGTGGGATCTTCCTAGACCGGGGCATGAACCCACGTCCCCTGCATCGGCAGGCAGACTCCCAACCACCGCGCCACCAGGGAAGCCCCGCACTGAATTTAATAAATGACAAATGGTGGAAGCCAGGTTTCTTACCACTGGAGTGGGAAGTCACAGACAAACAAAGGGAGAAGGTTACAATACCCATGTAATAACAGATCCTGTTGGAGATATTAGTATAAACTATCTTTAGCCTACACATAGTTCCACATGGAAATCTTTATAATTATGTGTATATGCATAGGCTGGGATACATGCATATATTTCTATGTACTGTCAGCTGAGCATATTTAGCTCCCACATGTAAGTTTTTAATACCATTCTCTAATAAAAGGAACAAGGGCTCTTTGAAGAAAGGGCTGATGCTAGGACTGAGACAGTAAATATATGAAGCAGGATAATCTTAAAATATCAGAAAGTAAAGAAGTACCAAAAATTTTTAAAACCCACAAGAGAAAAATTATGTAAAATGAAAACAGGAGCAAATGGAAAAAGCTCTCAACAGCCAAAGCAAGAATGAACTAAGCAGTCTAATAATGTAGTGCTGGATTATAAACAAAAGTTTATAATAATTATTCACGTGTCCAAACTGGTAAAAATAAATTACATAGTTTTTGATGAATGGTGTTAAATAGAAATCTCCTATGCACAAAGCTTCTAAACAATGTATATAGCCACTCAGCTGCCCATCAAGGATGTGAAGCTAACCCCTCTCTCCTCAAGTGTGGGTTCTGCATTATGACTTCCTCCTAAATAAGACACACAGGATGGACATGGGGAAAAAATTAACCTGTGGGAAAACTTGACAAACACTACTTCACTACTTCAGCTAGGTGACCAAAGTTAAGAATATAAGTGAGAAGTTTCCTTAAGAGCCTGTCCTCTTGATATATGGTGAAGAGGAAGCACTTCACCTCTGTGATCTGCTTTTTCAAAGCCAAGTCTAACCACGACAAAACCACTAAGCAAATCCCAGTGCCCGGCAGTCTATAAAATACCTGACCAGTCCTCCTCCACACTGTCAAGGTCATGGAAACAAGAAGAGTCTGAGCAACTGTCAAAGCCCAGAAGAGACCAAACAGACATGATGACCCCATGTCCTTTGAGATCCTGGAACAAGGAAAGGTAAAACAAAGGGAACATGAATAGGGACTTCAGTTAATAGTAAAGTATCAATATTTGTTCATTATTTGTCATAGTTCTGTAGAAAATTAGACAAGAAAAATTAAACGTCAAATAAGAGAAACCTACTGTAACAAACTGGAAATCTAGAGGAAAAGGGGGATTTCTTTGTAAAAACACATTACCAAAATGGACCCTAAATTAAGGAAAACACAAAAAGACCAATTAATCACTGAGGAACCTCTTCCCCTGCTGGTTATCCTATCACTGTTCCAGGGTTTCCCTCTCCCGGGACAGGGATGGAGCAGGGACAGAGCTGTCTGGCAGCTCCCCTAGTATATGACCCCCCCAGTGTCTTCACCTCCCCCCGCCACACCTACCCAGTGAGGACACCTGAGGATGGATCAGGGATTATTGATTCAGATGTATCAACCAGGACTTTTTCTTTTCCCAGTGACTGGACACACTTACGGAAGTAAAATAAATTAGTATTTATTGTAAGGGTAGAAATACTATAATACTTGCAAGTGGCAAGTTGAAGAATGGGTTTGGACCTGGCAGGTCCAGTGGCTCACACTGTCTCAGTGTGACCTTGCTTTTCACCAGAACTTTGTCCTGGTCAGTACCTTTGGGGGACCCCATTCACAGGCACAGGCTCTCTCACTGCCCTTGGGCCAACAGCTATTCTAGGCTGACAACCACTCACCATCCATTTTCCGAGAAAGAGTTTCTCCTTTTCTTGGATTCCAAGAAAGTCATGGTTTTAAATGCCTTTGATCTGGCTTGGGTTGCATTCTCACCCTTGACCCATCACCAGAAGATGGAAAATGGGACTGGCTAGACATGGGTTGTAAACCCATCTTGGAGCTGGGTGGAACATGGGGTCATCCTTCTGCAACTGTTTGGACTGGAAGCAGGTGAGATGTAATTCCCAAAGGAAAACTGAGGCACTTGGGCCTGAGAACAGATGCTGGCTGGGAGAAAGCAACAGATTCTAAGTCAATGAAAGCTCAATGCACAGCACAGAATCTGACACAAAAGGAAGAAAGGGGTTCACTTAGGGTCAGGGGCTGCAGCTACTCATCCAGTGCTCTTACTGTCCTCCCAAGACTGCAAGAAGTTCTTTCCCTTGCTGAAAAGTCAGGATCATTGGTGGTGGTAAACTCAAGTCTCTTTCCTTGGGCATGAGGTCCTCACATCTCAGAGGCTGGCCCAGAACAGCCCATGTGCCCTCAGAAGACACACAGACCTCATT
Organism: Hyperoodon ampullatus; assembly: GCF_949752795.1. NCBI lineage: Eukaryota > Metazoa > Chordata > Mammalia > Artiodactyla > Ziphiidae > Hyperoodon > Hyperoodon ampullatus. Next base: position 24,647,084 of record NC_136917.1, read on the forward strand.
CCTGCCCCTGAGAGGTGGGAGCCCATGAGTTATGCCATCTCCCTGGCCATATTAATTACCCATCCCTGAAAAACTACACTGCTCCTTTTCCAGTTTCTTCTCTCTCCTTTACTAAGAGGAAGAAACCAAATGCTAGGGTGGTAAGGAAACTCTTGTGCAATGAAGTAATGTGAGGCTCAAGAATTATTCCATGCCATGGAACCCATAATTGGCAGGCTTTCCAGAGGCCACATGGATGCATATTGCTCTCCAAGACAATGCAGTGTCAGTGTAAACCTCCCATTGGGAGGTCCAGTTGCTCCCATATCTTTGATTCTTAATGAATATGCATGTCAAAAGTTTCTAACGACTGAAAAGGACAAAGGATTGCAGGGCCATGGTCTGCTGTATGGTTGTTGTGTCAGGGACACACTCCAATGCTTAGAGGATTATTACTTCTCTTGGCAGCCTATGAGGCTGCGAGCTGGAGGCCTTTTTCTCAACCACATGCATGTTGGTAGTTGAAACTTCTCAAAGGAATATCTACACTGCCCAGGTAGCTCTTGAATTGCCCGGCATCATGCTCAGCTCCATAACTGTACATGAGGGCCTGACAATGCCCAGGGTGGACGGAGCTAGAGGACCACAGATGCCTGCCTGGATAGTCAGAGGTCAAGGGCTGTCCTGCCTGAGACTTGATCATCTATTCATGCCCACTCAGATGGGACAAAGGATGCCTCCAGTGCCAGGAGGGCCCCACTAGCCCTTAAGAAGGCAACATCTGGCGGCTGGCAGGTCACTGCACCCAGTCCTGTATAAATCCACACATGTCCACTGAGTGCCCTCCTGTCTGGGCTGTGCTGGAACCTGGGGCTGCCCAGGCAGAGTAGGGCCAGCATCACCCTTCCCAGGTAGGAGGACAGAAGTTAACCATGCATGACTTCTGACACCCTCCCTAATCCTTGACAGAGGTTGAGTTGGATAAGAAACAGTTCAAGACAAGAACACACATTTCATTCTTCTCTCAAAGCCCAGGACTGGGGGAAGGGAGACCAGAAAAACAGTTATTGACCTCAGCTCCCTGACTGCTGTTTGACCCTGGGCAAGTCCTATCCATTCTGGAGGCTTCAGAGAGAAGGAGAGGGGAGGCCAATGAGGGCCAATTGTGCTTAAACCTAACTCTAACCTTTACCCTAAGAGCCCTAAACTCTAACCGTAACCCCCTAACAACCCTCGCCCCAGACCCCTAGACCCTCGCCACTGACCCCTAAACTCCAATCCCCGACCCTGACCTTTAACCACAACCCTCTACCATGACTCTCCAACAATGACCCATAACCCTAAACCGTGACCCCTGAACCCTCACAACTGACTCAACCCCAGGCCTAAAGCCTGGCCTAGTGGGTACCGAGGGATGACTGTAGGAACTCTCAAATAAACCAAGGAATTAAATCTTCCTGACCATGAATTTAGCAATGGTTTCTTAGATTTGACAGTAAAGCATAAGAAATGAAAGAAAAAAATAGATAAATTGGATTTCCTCAAAATTACAAACCTTTGTGCATCAAAAGAGGCTATCCAGAAAGGAAGAAGACAGCCCACAGAATGGAAGACAATATTGGCACATTATATATCTGATAAGACTCTTTACCTAGAATAGACCCAGGACTTCTACAACTCATCAACAAAAAGACAAACAATAAAATTTTTGAAACAGACAAATGGCTTGCATGGATGTTCTCCAGGCAAGACATACAAATGGTCAACAAGGACATGGAAATATGTCAAACATCAGTAGTCATGATGAAAATGCAAATTAAAACCACAGTGTGATGTCCCTTCACACACACTAGAATAAAAATAAATTTTAAAATAAATTTTAAAATATGTAAATAAAAATAACAAATGTTGGCAACAATGTAGATAAATTGGAACCCTTAAAAGTTACTTGTGGAGATGTACAATGGTGCAGTCTATGTGTACAAAACTTTAGCATTTACTCAAAAATATAAAATATAATTACCATGTGGTTCAACAACTCCACTCCTAGATATGTACCCAAAAAATGGAAAACAGGCGTTCAAACAAAAACTTGTACACCAATTATTCATAGCAGCACTGTTCACAATAGCCCAAGGTAGAAAAGATTTAAATGTCCATCAGCAGGTAAACGGATAAACAAAATAAGGTAGATCCATAAGCTGCATTATTCTGTCATATAAAGGAATAAAGTGGAAGTATACAGCCGCTGTGGAAAACTGTATGGTGGCTCCTCAAAAACATGGAAAATGTATGATCCCTTGATTCCACTCCAGGGTGTACACCCAAAATATTAGAAAGCAAGGACTGGAACAGATATTTGTACCCCATGTTCATAGCAACGTTATTCACAACAGCCGAAAGGTGGAAGCAACACAACACATCCTTCAACAGATGAATGGATAAGTACAGTGTAGTATATACACAATGGAATATGATTCAACCTTTAAAACTAAGGTAATTCTCACACATGCTACAATGTGGATGAACCTTGAAGTCATTATGCTAAGTGAAACCAGCCAGACACAAAAAAGGACAAACGTTCTATGATTCCACTAGTATGAGGTATCCAGATAAGTCAAATTCAAAGACAAAGTAGAATAAGGTTGCCAGGGGTTGAGGTGAGTTAGTGTTTAATAGCTACGGTTTCACATGGGGAAAATAAAGTTCTGGAGATGGATGGTGAGGATATTTTTACAACAATGTGAATGTAGTTAATGCCATAGAACTGTGTACTTAAAAATGGTTTAAATGGGGCTTCCCTCGTGGCACAGGGGTTAAGAATCCGCCTGCCAACGCAGGGGACACGGGTTCAAGCGCTGGTCCTGGAAGATCCCGCATGCCGCAGAGCAACTAAGCCCGTGAGCCAGAGCTACTGAGGCCTCGTGCCACAACTACTGATACCCGTGCACCTAGAGCTCGTGCTCCGCAACAAGAGAAACCACCACAATGAGAAGCCTGCACACGGCAACGAAGAGTAGCCCCCACTCGCTGCAACTAGAGAAAGCCTGCGTGCAGCAACAAAGACCCAACACAGCCAAAAAATAAATAATTAAATAATGTTATAAAAAGCTTTTAAAGGGCTTCCCTGGTGGTGCAGTGGTTGAGAGTCCACCTGCCGATGCGGGGGACACGGGTTCGTGCCCTGGTCCAGGAAGAGCCCACATGCCGCGGAGCGGCTGGGCCCGTGAGCCATGGCCGCTGAGCCTGCACGTCCGGAGCCTGTGCTCCACAACGGGAGAGGCCACAGTGGCGGGAGGCCCGTGTACCGCAAAAAAAAAAAAAAAAAAGCTTTTAAAAAATGGTTTAAGTGGTAAATGTTATGTGTTTTTAATCACAATGGAAAAAGTGAATGAAATAATGATCAATGTTACAATGTGGATAAATACTGAAAACATCCTAAGTGAAAGAAGCCATACAGAAAAACCACCCAGATCATGCTCATCTTGTACACTTTAAATCCATCAAGGTTTTAAAGTGAGGAAAAGCCCCAGTGATGGTTCCAAGAAAAGAAAACTGGGTTCGAATGGAAAAGTACATTTCCACAAAGCTGGGGCAGCTGGTGAAAGTTGAAGCAGGTCTGTGGATAGGATTATAATGTGGAAACCATAATTATTCCTCATTATGAGGTTATGTGCTGGTTCCCTGGGAGAGTGGCCCTCCCACTCTCACAGGGTAAAACAAACTGGAGTATCTTATGAATGTGGAAAACTTTATGCTGCTATTTAAAGTTTTTTATACACTTGAAATTTACTAGAAAATAAAGTACTTATCAAAACCACCATGTCATACCACTCCAGAAATACAGACATCAAACTCTGTTATAGAGGCCAAGCCCTACCCCGATCCAGTTCATCCACAGTGGTGATACTAATCACCCTTGTAGGAGTCCACATACTACAAGAGGCACCATGGGAAGATTATATTGGGAGCCACTATGTCTTGGGTGCTGTGGATGACCTGGATGTAGTTGAAACAGTGGGATTTCTGAATTCTAGTTTTCCACATTCAATCACCAAAAAACTGTTACAACTAAGAAATGAATTCAGTAAAGCTGCAGGATACAAAAAAAAAAAAGAAAAATCAATGCACAAAAATCATTTGTGATTTTATACACTGATAAAGAACCATAAGAAAAAAGAATTTTTTAAAAAATCCCACTTACAGTTGCATCCAAAAAGATAACCAGGAGTAAATTTCACCAAGGACGTGAAGGACCTGCACACTGAAAACTGGGAGACACTGATAAAGGAAACTGAACAGACAAAAATAAATGGGAAGATAGCCCGTGCTCATGAGTGAAAAGAATACTGTGAAAATATGCATTCTAAGGTGGGGCTTCCCTGGCCATCCAGGGGTTGGGACTCCACTCTCCCACTGCAGGGGGCACGGGTTCCATCCCTGGTTGGGGAACTAAGACCTCACATCCTGCATACCACATGGTGTGGCCCAAAATTTTGTTTTTTTTTTAAAGTATGCATCCTAGCCAAATTAATGTACACATTCAACACAATCCCTACCAAAAGTCCAATGACATTTTCCATAGAAACAGAACAAACAATCCTAAGTTGTGTGTGGAACCACAAAGGACCCAGAAGAGCCAAAGAGACCCTGAGGCAGGAGAATGGGCTGGAGGCATCTCGCTCTCCGACTTCACACTTCATTATGAAACTACAGTCCCAAAAGAGTGTGGAATTGGCACAAAAACAGGCACACAGACCAGAGGAACAGAGCAGAGAACCCAGGAATCAGCCTACAGGTATGTGATCAGTTAATTCACAAGAAAGGAGCCAAGAACATACACCAGGGAAAGGACGTCTCCTCAATAAACGGTGCTGGGAAAACTAGACACCACACGCCAAAGAACAACACTGAACTCTGTCTACACCACACACAAAAGAGGCCAAAAACCCAGTTTTCCACATCAAGCCCTTCCTCTCCTGGGTCCTCTGAAGACAGACACCCTCAGCGGTCAGCCACGCACAGGAACCTTCTCCCCACTTTTTCTCACCTTTTCCCTCAGCGGCATCACCTCCCGGCAGGTCCTGAGGAGACCAGGCTCCTGTCAGCATGAACTAGACCCCCCAGTGTCCCAAAGCTGAAGCCCCAGCGGGTCCTGAGGAGACCCAGCTTCTGTTAGTGTGGACTTGACCCCGGGTTGTCCCGAAGCCCGGCCATCAGCGTGGACTCAGCCCCACGTGTTCCAGAAGCCAAAGCCCCAGCGGGTCCTGAGGAGGCGGGGCTCCTCTCAGCATGAACATGACAGCATGATCTGAACAGACATCCCGGCAAAAAAGATACACAGATAGTAAAAGTCATACAGAAACAAGTTCAACATCATATACCATTAGGGAATTACAAATTAAAATCATGAGATATCACAGCACACCTATTAGGACTGCTAAGCTCCAAAAATAGGACAATACCAATTGCTAGAGGGTGAGGAACAAAAGGAACTCTCCCTCATCACTGGTGGTCTGCATGTGCAGCCACTTTGTAAGATAATTTGGCAGTTTTTTCCAAAGCTAAACAAGTCTCATGTTGGGATCTAACAATCATGCTTCCAGTATTTAGGCAACTGCTTTGAAAATCTATGTCCAAATGCAAACAAGGATGCAATTATGCACAGCCGCACTTTCATAATGGCTAAAAACTTGAAGAAATCGGGATATCCTTCAAAAGATGAATGCATAAGCAAATTGGGGTACATCCATGTCAAGGCGAGTAGAATATGCCACCCCAAAATATGTCTCTCTGGCATAAGGATTATTTGTCTGCTTTAAAAAAAAAAAAAAAAAGACTTTCCTGGTGGCTCAGTGGTTAAGAGTCCGCCTGCCAATGCAGGGAACACGGGTTCGAACCCTGGTCCAGGAAGATCCCACATGCCGCAGAGCAACTAAGCAGGTGCGCCACAGCTACTGAGCCTGCATTCTAGAGCCCGCACTCTAGAGCCCGCAAGCGACAACTACTGAAGCCTGCACGCCTAAAGCCTGTGCTCCGCGACAAGAAAAGCCACCACAATGAGAAGCCCACACACCGCAATGGAGAGTAGCCCCTGCTCGCCACAACCAGAGAAAAGCCTGCACGCAGCAACGAAGACCCAATACAGCCAAAAATAAAATAATAAATTTATTTTTAAAAAATCTCAGAAAACTGAGATTAACGTTTTATTAAGGACATTTACAATAGAGAAATCTCCATTTATAAGGGTATGTCCCTCTTTGCACCAAAAATAGAAGGATAATTAAATCTTAAGTAACTCTTTTCAATGGAGAAGTCCTGACTTTAATGTGCAAACAATCATACTCTTTTTTACTGTGCTTTGCATGATAACCTGCCATAACTGGCCTTCCCCCCGCTTCCCCAGCACCTTTCTTCTGTTTTTAGCTCAAGACGGTATTTAAGGGGATGGTTTTGGTCATTTCAGGGAGTGACTCAGTTTTCCGTTGTATCCCCCCTGTATTCAGAAGGTATACATGTTATTAAACTTCTGCTTTTCTCCTGGTAATCTGTCTTTTATTACAGGGGCAGGGGGCCTCAACCAAGAACCTAGAAAAGTAGAGGGAAAATTGTTTTTCCTCCCATACACATGCAGTGGAATAATACTCAGCAGAAAGGAATGCACCATCAACCTATGGAAAGACATGGTTAAATCTTCAGTATATACTGCTAAGTGAAAGAATCCAGTCTGAGGAGGCTGCACACAGTATGACCCCATTGATGACATTCTGGGAAAGACAAACCTACATAGATGATAGCAGGTCATGGGGTGGGGGGTTTGAAGTAGTCCACGTGATACTCTAGGATGGATATCTGTCACTATGCATTTGTCAAAGCCCACAGATGTGTGTAGCCCAAGGGGCCAATCATAATCTCTTCAAATTTAGTTACTTAGAATGTAGGAGTGTTGCAGGATGGAATACATAATGTCACAGAATCTAACTGTATTAGAAATATATGGAAACAACTCACTGTAGGGGATGGGATAAAAGGTGCTGACCTAAGTTACCTTTGGAAATGAATGGAATCTGTAGACTAAAGGCAAAAGGGACCGTATATAAACAGTGGGCTTTATTCTACGAAGTTCTTCCCAGGGTGTAGTAGCTAACAATTCTGAAACCTCTGCACCTGTAACCTGGAAAGGAGCAATGCACACATAAATGGCAGATGGTGGGAGCCAGGCTCCTTGCTGTGGGCATGGGAAGTTACAGATAAGCAAGAGCCTCTGCCCTCGTAATCCTGGATCTGGGCTTCCTGGGAGGATGCTGACTGGCCGGGGGAAACACACACACCTTCACGCTGGGAAGACCCTGCAGACATAGGAACCTCACACCTCATCTTTCCACCATAACTGCTGGAAACCGTTAGCCCTCCATAATCAGTCAATTGCAGCGTTTAAGACATTCTCACCCCCAGGCAGATAAAGGAGCATGAGGGTCTTGCTTACCCCTAAGCTGTCCCAGAATCCAGGCCCTGGGGGTGGAGCCAGGTTGGGGGTTCCTGGGCCTCTGACCAGCAGGTGAGAGGAGGGAGGAAGACCGATCCTGAGGACAGAGGTTCCCTGAAGTCTGTGAGCCCAGGAGCCCCGATGGGGTTCATTCCCAGTGAGGACATGGGCGGGGCCTGCAGTGGTTCTGTGTTCCCCCTGGGCCCCTTTGATGAAGCCACGGCAGCACTGGGCCCAGACGTCTCCTGGCGGTGTCTCAAACTCTGACACAGTGGTTTTACAAAGGAACAAGAGAATGGAGCTGAGCCCCTGACAGCCACTCCTTTCTGGCTCTGAGTTGCTTCCAACAGGACCGCAGTCACCTGCACGTAGTCTGCTGTGACCCATCTGCCCCCACTTTGCCTTTCCTCTTCCTCCCTGCAATGATTCCAGTGACATTTCCAGCCTGGACCCCTCTCCCAGGCCAGACGCCTCTGTCCAGCCACTGCACCCCCATCTCCCTTGGGGGCTAACAGGCCCCTCAGAGGACTGGGATCCCGCAGCTCCCCACACCCAGGAGCAGCCCCACCTTCCCAGGTTGCTGAGCCCAGGCACCAGGTGTAACAGAGCAGGACCCTATGGGGCCTTCCCAGGAGAGACCCGTCCCCCATATCCTCTGCTGTAGGTCCTCTCTGCAGTACCTGGATAACAGTATCTGATGCACGCTTCCTGAGTTGTTTTACAGATGCTAAAACCACCACCAAGTGGAAGAAATTAACTACTTGATGATCATGAACAGGTAGCCCCGGAGCTTCTGCTGCCTAAGAATTTATAATGTTAACCGCCTGTTACCTCACCATTAACCAGAGAATTGTGCACCAGGTGATCACATACCCTGCGATGCCCCGCCTCCTTTACTTGGCCTTTGAAATTGCTTTGCTGAAATCCTTCAGGGAGTTTGGGGTTTTAGAGCACAAGCGACCTGGCCTCCTTGTATTGGCACTTGTACAATTAAAGCTGCACTTTCCTTCACCACACCCGGTGTCACTAGACTGGCTTTACTGCACTCGGGCAAGCGGAGCCACGTTTTGTTCGGTAACACTGGGGTCTCCCAGGCTCCCACCCTCCTTGCGCCCCAGTGACTGTCATCTGCTCCTCCAGAGTCTTGTTGCAGCAAAAATAGAAATGAAGATTTCCTTCCCCTGAGAACAAGGAAAACAAAGAGAACAGTGAACAGGCTAGAGAAGAAACATAACCTGGCCTGGAAGAGTTCATCACTCCTTGTTTTACTTTGCCACGCATTTGTAGTAACTAGATTTGTACTTTACAAAGCTAACCTCACTCCCTGACACTATGTAATTTACATTCGGCACCCATCACCCCTGACTCTGTGTGAGTTACAGCCCCTGCCTCTCACTCCCTAACCTTATTATGTCCAGCACTTACATTCTATACGTCCCTCATAACAAATCACCCCCTAAGTTTTCATTTCAGAAACAAGTTCATCGGCCGATAAACCAGAGACAAACATACGCAATTACCAGACTGCTGGACCCCAATTACCGGGCAGCCTGACGCCAACTATGACTGTTTTGAAATAATGCAAAGGAAAGGAGGAATGCAAGACCTTCACTACTTTTATCCTTATCCTATATCCCAGACTGCAAGAGCCCCACATATGAAATCTTCCCTGATTCTCAAGGAGGGGTGCCCAGTTCTTGAGGCGCTAGCCAGCTGTGCCTTCCCTTCTGCCTGGCAGAAAAATAAAGCCATCTCTCTCTTCCTCCAAAATCCCTGTCTCTGTATTTCTGCTCAGCCTCGGGGCACAGGGAAGCCGATATTTCGACAACAGTCTGTGGCCAGTTCCCACACTAATTCCCCTCTACACCCACAGCCCTGGCCCAAGCCCGATCTTGTGCCTGGTTCCTCCATCAGGCCTGACAAAGCTTCCTGCCCGCACGGTGCGTCTCACATCCCACCCCAAAGTGGCCTTTCTGAAGCATAAACGAGACTGTGACTCTCTCCCACCTGTAACCACCCAAATGTTTCCCCACGTTCGCTAGGGTACCTGCCAGGAGAGACATCTGCCAAGGCTCTGAGAGTCCCTGGCATCCCCACTAGGCTGCTGGCTCCTGGGTTCCCTGACAATGAGCACCTCAGCAGGCCAGGAGACATGGCAGGAAACCCCAGAACTGCTCACCTCAGGAGGGGACTGGCACTGCCACGGCCTGATCAAAGAGAGCAGAGAAGAGTTCCCCAGCTGGGACACAAACTCTGCACAAGTGGCCTCTCCTTGAGCCATTACATCACCTTGTATGACTTCAGGGAAGTAAGGACCAAGGCACACTTGGTTCCTAAGGAGGATGGTATAGGCTCAGTCACGTCCCCCCAAATTCACATGCTGAATCCCTAACCCCAGGACCCCAGGACGTGGCTGTATTTGAAGATGGGATTTTTAAAGAGGTGATCAAGGTAAAAATGAGATCAGTAGGGTGGATCCTAATCCAATAGGATTGATGTCCTGCAAGAAGAGATTAAGACACAGATAGGCACAAGGGGAGACCATGTGAGGACCTGGGGAGAAGATGGCTGTCTACAAGCCAAGAAGAGAGGCCTCAGAAGCCAGCCTGCACACACCTTGATCTCCGACAGCATCCAGGACTGGGAGATAGGCCTGTTATTCAAGCTGCCCAGTCTGCGGTGTCTGTTACGGTGGTCCTGAGCAGACTCATATGCAGGGTAACTCAGGATTCACACTGGACGGAGTCCACTCTCAATCCCCCTGTACGTGAGTTACAGGAGCCCCAGGAACTGAGGAGGGGCTCCCTGATGGGAGACAAAGGACAGAAGATGCTAGGCATTAACATGACTGCATTCATGTTAAACGTGCCTGAAGTCCATTCACACGAGATGGTTTTGTCCTGTATGTATGCCCACATTGGCACCTTCAGTCTGAACTGCAGATCTTTGGCTTCACCACCTCCACTGTGAGCATTAGCTTCACCTGCTGTGTACCGTCTCCTATAGTATTTCCAGAACCACAAAGCATCGAAGCTTCACAGGACCCAGAATCTGTGCGCTACCTTCCAGGTGACCCTCACAGCAGAGCCGTGCAGCTGCCCGTCAGAAACCATTTCCCTTTTTCCTGTTCACAGCTACCCTGTGCCTCCCAGCCTTCCCACCCCTTACAGCTGGGGCGCAGTGTCTCGTGTTACCAAGGGGAAGGGGTGGAGGTGGTGAGGGCCTTGACCAGCCTGCATCCTAGGACAGAGGGCATGATGCCCACCTGGTCACCCCACCCTGCTGGTTGGAGCCCTCACCTGGAAGCAGGGAGGAGAAACAAGGGGGGCAGAGCCTGGGACCTGACCCCCACCTGCCCTGGACTCTCACAAGAAGGGGACAGAGACGTCTTGAGCTTCAGCCCAGTTTTGGGAGACACTATGTTCCAGCAACAAACTTTGCCTTAAAAGCCAAGGTGCTTTACAAACCCCTCCCCAGCTGTCACAGAAAGTCAGGCTTAATCTCATCACACTTTTCTCAAACCCGAGCTCACACTGAGACCACCTCTCAGGTGACAGTGCTTCAGAGCAGCCCCTTTAAAAGATCCCTGGAGTTCAGCTCTCCCAGCCCTGCCTTCAGTTTAAGGGAGAAGTTTCCTCGACAACCTTGACAAACCTGCTCAGTTTCCTTGACAACCAAGCTTCGCAATCTCCCAGACTCTTCTCCTTCGAACACTCCTATTCTAGGCTTGATGAGCCTAAAGTGACAGTGCTGTCATCATGTGCCAGAGAGTGACTCCTCCAAGCCCATAATTACTGGTTACATGATGCTATTGATGATGAAATCCCAGAAGAGCAAACTTTGCAATATAATCATTTCTGGACTCGGCACTGGGTCCCTTTCCACAGACAGAGTGGAGTGGCTGTTTCCACGGGCTCCGTGGTGGAAGAGCTCACCTAGTGCAGCCAGGACTTCATCCTTTCCAGGTGATTCCAGGGTCCTCACTCTGCCCAGACCCCCACCCATATGGCTGCTGGCTGCTGTCTGTGCCAGTCTATACGGGACCTTGGTAACCTCCTGAAATGAGGGTTATTTTATACAAAGGTAATGGGTTGAATGCTGGCCCCAAAAGATGTGCCCCGCCCAGAACATGTGAACAGGACCATATCTGGGAAAAGGGTCTTTGTATATGTAGCTAAGGATCTCGAGGTGGGGTCATCTTGGGTTTGGGTGGCCCTCAATCCAATTGAGAGAGTCCTTATGAGAGGCAAAAGAGGAGAAACACCGACACAGAGGAGAAGCCACGTGAAGACAGAGGCAGAGATGGGAAGGACACAGCCATAAGCCTGGGGACGCCTGGACCCCCCAGAAGCTGGAAAAGGCAGGAAGAACCCTATCCTGGAGCCTTTGGAGAGACTTCCGTCCTGCAACACCTTTATCTCAGATGCCTGGTCTCCAGGACTGGGGGAGGATGAATTCCTGTTGTTTTAAACCACCCAGCTTGTGGTCATTTGTTACAGAAGCCACAGAACGGTCACACAGACCCTGCTCTGTAGGATCCTGGAAGTGCGGGTCTCATTAAAGGCCAACAGAGGCTGGGTTGCAGAACCCATAGAGTCAGCACTGAGCCCCAGAAATCCTAAAGCAGTGGCTGGACACCAGAAAGTTGAGGGGTCAGTCGGAAGCCCATCCCTAAGGGTGCTGGCTGCACACGGCCTCCCCAGGTTTTTACGCCTGTACATGTTGGGGATAAGTATTTCCATCCTGATTCAGGACCTCTGATGTCACCCTTCATGTTGCTAATTAAGAACCCACTAGTTACACAGATGAAAACCCTATCAGGACACTTGCTCCAGTGGTAAACAATTCTGCAGTTGGTCAGAGGTGGGGAATCGTCTCCCATGCAGCCAGCAGCACCCCCGCAAGGAGTGTCCTCATTGCAAAACTGGGGGACCATGCCGAGGCGTCTCTGAGTAAACATGAGCTGAGCCCCAGGCCAGCCGCTGCTGAACTGTTCCCACCCTTCCCAGGTAAAACACCTGAATGTGTGCAAGGACTTGAAAGCCTAGAGGAAGGGCCATGGAGCCACACCAGCGACAGCACGCAGGCCGACTGGGTGCCTTCAGGCCAGGTAGGATGGTCCTGGCCCTGGGCGCTCTTCGGGAAGCTTTCCACTTCCCTGCCTGAGGTACCCCTCCTGTCCCGGCCCCCACTGCTTATTTCCTTACTCACCTCTGCCCAGGGAGAAATTCCAGCGGCAGGTACGGGTGACACATCCTCTTCTTTAGCAGGTGGCAGCCTTGCAACTCCTGTGGAAAGTCCAGCGAGCCCCACTCACACCGGGCCACCCACAAAGCCATGGCCCCTCACTCCCTCCCACCAGCCCAGCCCCGACACTGCTGACGGGGCAGAGAATACGGTGTCAGGCACAGCTGCAGGGGCTCTTGCTGCCTGGAGGGGTGTTTATATTGACCTCAAACCAGGCACACCTGGGGAGGGCTGGCAGGAAGGGTCAGGCTGCCCAGGTCAGCCAATCCTTGCCCATCAGGGGCTCAGAGTTGCAGAAAATGGGCCTTGCTGCACTGGCCAGGTCCAAGGAACAGGTGTGGGGTCCTGAGGATCAGGATAGACATGGGGCTGCAACTCTGCTTGTTTTCTAATCATTTTATCTGGCCCATGAGTGGGAGACAACTTCAAGAAGACCCTCTCCTAATGAGAGGAACCCAGGAGTCAGGGAGAGGAGGTGTGGTGGGTGAAAACAGGGGCCTGGTGCCCCGGCTGCAGTGGAAGCCTCTGGAAGACCTGATGGAAGGAGGTCGCACAGAGTGAAGCCCAGGGTCCCAGACCTGTCCAGGAGCTGCTGTTTGTTAGTTCAGGTCCTGCTTTGAGGTGCTCGGGGTCAGCTCTGACCGACAGGTGGGCTGGGGGTGCTCTGCAGTTAGGGCTACGTGCACGGTTCCTGGGTGCCCAGGCTTGCTGGCTGCCGGCCCAGGTGAGCTCCATATCCTGGGAGGGGGCCTGACCACGAGGGCCCCAGGGGCTGCTGGGTACCTGCTCAAGTGAGCTCCATATCCTGGGAGGGGCCTGACCATGAGGGCCCCGGGGGCTGCTGGGTACCTGCTCAGGTGAGCTCCATATCCTGGGAGGGGGCCTGACCACGAGGGCCCCGTGGGCTGCAGGGTGCCGGCCAATGTGAGCTCCATATCCTGGGAGGGGCCTGACCACGAGAGCCCCAGGGGCTGCTGGGTACCTGCCGATGTGAGGTCCATACCCGGGAAGGGGCCTGATCACAAGAGCCCCGTGGGCTGCTGGGTACCTGTCCAGGTGAGCTCCATATGCTGGGAGGGTGCCTGGCCATGAGAGCCCCGTGTGCTGGGATGGGGGCGTGTATGAGCGTCCTCTCTGTGCAGCCGGCACAGAGTTGCTTAGCAACTTCCCTGTGGGCAGTGCTGGGATGAAATGAGAACCAGGAGATGCCACGGGCCCCCTGAACCCCTGTCCATCTCGAATGATGAGGTCAGTAGGCAGGTGCTGGCCACTGTGCTGCATGAGGGAGGCCCCACGGGTACCTCGTGTGTTGTCCAACTGACACCACGGAGGCCTCCCCAGGACAGAGCAGATAGCCTGCCTGGGGCAGGTGGGAGCTCCTGGTGACCCTGCAGGGGACATGAGAGGGATGCACCAGGCAGGAGGGGGTGGGAGCCCAGGCAGAGCCATGGGGCTCAGGGCTGAGGGGGCCTTCCTGGGTCTGAGCTGAGAGTGGACGTGCAGGTGGTGAGTGTGATCCAGGAAATCTGCTCTGGTGACGTGAGGCTGAACCTGCTTCAGAGTGACAAGCCTTCCGGATGATCACAAAACAGGATAGTGAGACGGATCCTGTTAGAAGAAGGTAAGTAAATTCCCCCAAGAGGAGGCTCTGTGAGCTGGCCCCGGGAGGGGGTTGAAGGGAACAGGCGTGGAACCTGCGGGGAGTGGGCAGTCCCCCTGGGAACGCAGCAGGTGCAGACCCCACTCCGTGTCCCACATCTGTGCTTCCGGCTGGATTACTTGGCTTCTCGGAGCCTCTCCTAGTCAGCTCGTGGGGTGATGGTAGCATGGATTGACTAGCAATTTGCTCAGAACAGGGTAGGAAGGGATCTAGTGGAAATTCCACAGAACACCGTCAGTATAGGAATCGCAGGTCCTGTTTCCCGCAGGTCTGCCTTCAGGATCGGGAGAGCAAATCTGAGCAGACTTGCAGCAGAGCCTGGGAGCGGTCTCCGTTTGGTGGGTCCCCCGGTTCCTGAGTCTTGGAAGGAGCAGCTCCAGCGGGCAGTGGCAGCTTCCTCCCACACCTGGAAGCATCCAGACCTCAAGGCCCAGCAACCCCGAGCCCTGTGTCTGGGTCCCCAGGAGGCAGACGGGACAGGCTGGCCTCCTCCTCGGCCCTCTTCCTGCCCAGAACATTCGGGGTCCAGGCCATCATTAGGGAGAAGCACGGATGGGGGTGTCCCATGTGGGAAGAGGACATGGAGCAGCTTGTGCACGTGGACGTCCACACCGGGAATGTGGGTCGGTGGGACGTGGGCACGGGGAAGGGCAGACGGTGGGCCTGAGGAAGCAGGGCTGGGCCGGGGGTCCTGGGGTGTGTGTGTGCGAGCTTTGCCTGTGCTGGGTCTTAGACTCCACGGGGCTTCCCTCCCCTGGTCACTGGGGAGGAGGGGCTGAGCAGCGTTGGTGGAGGGACCCCTCGCATCCCCAGGCCCTGGCAGCATCAGCCCTTCAGGCTCTGGGTCGGGGAGCCTCAGGAGTGCAGGTCCAGCTGTGCCCACAGGGAGGCCTGGAGGGGTTGGGCGGGAAGCACTGGTGTGGTCTCGCCTGTGTGAAAGCTTCTGAGCCAGTGTCCAGTGGGAGCTCTCACCTCGCACGTGGGTTTCA
Organism: Hyperoodon ampullatus; assembly: GCF_949752795.1. NCBI lineage: Eukaryota > Metazoa > Chordata > Mammalia > Artiodactyla > Ziphiidae > Hyperoodon > Hyperoodon ampullatus. The sequence goes on from NC_136917.1 coordinate 24,662,445, forward strand.
GGTCCACAGCTCAGATCACCTTCTAGCCGCTTGGTTTGTTTTCTAGACACAAAGTCCTAATATCTCCTATGTCCCCTGCCCATGAAAAGGCACGTCTCACCTGGCACCAGGTGCTGCTTCTGGTCCCTCCTGACTGGACGCCCAGCAGCCAGTGTCACCGTGTCATGACTGTCAAGGGGTGTCAGGTGTGGGGGGATGAGAGCACACGGTCCAGGCCCACGAGGGGCAGTGCCATCCACAGAGCCGGTGCTGTGGCTGTAGGTGTTCCCAGCCCCCACCCCACAGGCAGAGACCACCGTCCCCTTACAGACCGTTACCAAGTGAAGTCACGTGGACCCTGCTCGGGCCCCAGCCTGGCGAGGCGCTCTGCCTCAGCGGGGAAGTTTTCCTTTTTCCACGTGGGTTCAAGTAGGCAAATAACAAAACCAAAGCTGAGACCACCACAGCACAGGCTCTATTCAGTGGCCAAAGAATGGAGAAGCGGGAACTAAGTTCACGGATCAACTTCTCGCCCTCCTGGAGAGAGTGGTTTAATTTTAAAGAGTAAAGACAAAGGGAGGAGGAGTGAGGCTAGTGATGGGGATGAAGAGGCCTTGGGCGGGGGGGGGGAAGGGGCGGGGCTTTTTCCAAGGGGGTGGGGTACCACCTCCTTTTACCCGTTTTTGGTCGTTCATGTCCAGTCATGGCCACCGGTGGGTGTGTCACTTAATATGCTGATATAGTAAATTCAACATGTGATGAGACTCAGGGTCTGTTGGAGGTCATATTCGTTGCCATCTTGGTCCCAGCTGGTTCCATCTGTTTGTTTGTTTGTAGCTTCCTTTCTTATCTCTGGACCCCTTAACTTAAATACTTAGGTGAACTCCTGCTGAAGGTGGGGTTGGAGGACAGCCCTGTGAAATGTGGGTCCACGGGTTTTGAGCAGGGCCTGGAGCAGCTCTGACAACAAGAGGAGGAGGCTGAGATGGGCGGTCAGTCTGACGCCCGCACTGGGGCACGTGGTCGGCATGCAGAGGTGGTCAGCCAGGGGCACGTGTCAGGGAAGGTTCTCGGTGTTTACACAGAAGATGTGAACGTGGGCCCAGAAGCAGAGCTGCCTGCAGATGCTGCTACAGAAACCCCTGATTCTTTCCTGAGAAAACTGGTGGGGGGCATTCAGGCAACAGAGCAAACTGCTTGCTCTGGATATTCTTGTGGGGAAGTGGGGACATAGCAACAGGGGCTCAGCCTGCATAACCCCAGAAGTCCTCCCAGAATAGCTCCAGAACCGCTTCTGGAATGGCATGCAGAAGTGGGTCTTCCCCTACTAGACGTGGAGGAGAGGGCTGGGGTCTGCAGGGCCGCCCTCACCTTCAGGGACTGGCTGGGAGGCTCACAGGACCCAGCACATGCTCGTGGCTTGTATCCTCACAGCTGAAATGGGTCACAGCACGCAGTAGGGATGCCCGGGAGGGAGGGCCGCTGCTCCGGTCACCTCATGATCCTTCATGCCCCCTCCTACCCTCGAGGGTCTCTAGGGTGTCTCTTCCCCCAGTGACGAAGGGCAGAACCATGACAGTTACCCTCACCCCCATCCCCCAGGGAAGTTCATTAGAGGCTTGGCACCCGGCTGTGGGCTGGTCACGTGGTGTTCTCTGCCCTCACCCTCCAAAATGCCAGTGCCCAGAAGGGGAGCCGGGGTTCAGCATGAGCCACATGGTTTGTGCAAACAGCACAGGGACAGGGGGCTGCCCTTAACGGGAGGAGGGAGGGTTTAGATCAGGCCAGGGAGCTGCTCACCAGCTGCATTAGCTTCCCGGGGCAGCTGTGATGAACGACCACAAACGGAGGCTCAGAGCAACAGAAACCTGTCCTCTCTCAGTCCTGGAGATCAGACGTCTGAGGTCAAGGTGTCCCAGGGCTGTGATCCCTCCGGAGGCTCCAGGGGAGGGTCCTTCCTGCCTCTTCCAGCTTCTGGGGGCTCCAGGCGTCCCTGGGTTTGTGACTACATCCCTCCCGTCTCTACCTCCATCTTCACGTGGTGTCTCCTGTGTGTCTGTGTCTCTCCTCTTGTCTCTTAGAAGGACACTGTCGCTGATTCAGGGCCACCCGGATCCAGGATGACCTCATCTCCAGATCTGTAACTAATTATTCCTGCAAAGACCCTACTTCCAAAAAAGGTTCCATTCTCAGATTCTGGGGGGCATGACGTGGACATAACTTCTGGGGGGACCCCCCCCATTCAACCCACTATAGCTATAGCAGCCAGTTCCCAGATGCCAGCCGACCTTCCTCAGGACAGCATCAGGCTGGTGATGTTCTGTGTTTCCTCACGGAGTTGTCTCGTTTCCTGTGGTAACAGTGAGGTTGGGTGGGGGCTGCTTCTGGCTGACCTTCGGGTCATTCCAGGGACCATGCTGACGTGTCCTTCCCGGGAGGGTGCGAGCACGGCCAGGGCTCCCTGGGAATACTCCACACTGACTGCTCGGTGGTCAGACACCTGCATGGGCTGGACCAGTCCCCAGACGTCTGCACCTTCTACCACATCCACAGCCTGGTGGACTCTGTGTGGGCCGATGACCGTGAGGTGTGGACTCGCAGGGTTGGTGGGAACCCTCCTGCCTGCCACGAGGCCTCCAGCCCACCACAGGCCCTTCAGTCCTGCCATGGACACCCCCATCGCATTAACCCCCAAGAGGGCTTCTGGGAGGGGTGAGAATTTGACCATGAAGAAGACAAGGCAGGCCCTAACTGCAGCAGGTGAAGGCAGGTACTGGAGTGCTTGGCTATTTGTCCCCCAAAGACCCCGAATGTGGGCTCTGACTTGATGGGTCCACCTTCACCTGAGTTCACCTGGGGGGGGGTCGCTGCAGGGAGAGCACGTCCGTGTGTGACTTTCCAAGTCTCCCCACCCCCAGCTTCACCCTCTGGGCGCCCCTAACCCCATTAATAGTCTTTAAATAGTGTCTCTCATCCATCAGGCCTGCGTGGGAGATTTTAATATTGTGTGGGAGTCCAGTGACCAGTACCTATGTGTCCTGTGTGTCTTGGGAGGGGAGGGAGCCTTGCTCTCACATTCCTGCCCCAGTGCACCTGGGGTCGGGGGCAGCAGACCCAGGCTCTGTTCTGGCAGAAGCTCCCTTTCTGTGAACAAGTCTTCCCCCGCTCCCGTTATCCTCACTGGAGGCTCAGGACCCCACAGGATCAGGGCACCTCCAGCACCGGGACTCCACCCTAGGGAATCTCTCAAGAGCAGGGACCAGGTCTGGGGGTTAAGGGGAGGAGGGAGCCAGCCTCTTCAGGATCCCCGGGGCTAGGATGCCTCCTACGCAGGAGGGCCTTGGACTCAGCTTAACTACCACCCGGGGTCTCCTACCCCTCCCCTGGTGGAGGGGCCCTTCGGATTCCAGGGCCCCAAGATCCTCCCCCACTGACTTCTGACCCCAACTGCAGAGTTGGGGACCCAGAGACCCCCTCCCCGGCTTCTTTTTTCTTGGAGGCTCCCAGAATTCCCTGAAGATGTTATACTCAGGGTATATTATGGTGAATGATGCAAGTTAAAATCAGTGAGGACAGGAGGGATGAGCAGGGTCCAGCTTCCTCAGCTGTGACAGCCCAGGGAAGCCCACCTGAGTCCTGAAGTGAAGGCTTTATTGGGGTCTGTCACGTCAATGTGGGGACTGCTATGTGCCTGGTCTTGGCCTCCAGCCCCCGGGGGGACTCAGGAAGCCCCACCGTGTATCATGCCATCAGCACAGACCAGCCTGGAGCGAGGCCCACAGAGCACGGACACTCCCGAAAGACTCAAGGTGACGTCTGGAGCCAGGAGCAGAGGCCTGGCCTCTCTGTGGGCAGGTGAACCCACACCACACGGGCCCTGGTGCAGTGCCCATTCCACGTGGTCAGCATGGGTGCACACGGGTCAGCCAGTGTGTGTGTGTCTCAGCCTGTGACCACTGACCACACTGTCCTGCTCTGCTCACAGAAGTGAGGCCAATGAAGGGAAAACGGGCATGGGAACAAAGCCGGGTCATGGTGAGGCTGGGTGAGAAAGGGTCCAAGGAGCGAGAACCCGGCTGCCCTTGCCTGGTGAGCCGAGAGCGGACATCCACCCTGTGGTCAGCCCCTCTCCCCACATCCCGAGGTAAGGCTGCCTTTCCTGCACGCTGGGGCAGGGTCATGCCTATGTATACAGCAGGACGCACGGCAGTGCACGCAGCAGGCCAGATGCCCGCCCTTGGCATGTACTTGGGGGCTTGGTGAGGGTGGAACATCCCGACAGGACATGGGCCGACCCTGGGGAGGATGTAGGGGTGAAGCGTTTGGGAGCCTCTGGAGGGGATCCTCACCTGTCTGCACACGTGGACTGAGGACACAGACCAAGGGTGGGCAGGTGAGGGAGCTCAGTCCTGGGTCATCCCTGAGGCTGGAGGAGGGGTGTGGAGCTGGGCGTGATGGCGGTGGGGACGAGGGGCTGATCACAGGACAGTGTGGAGACAGGGCATCCGAGGCAGCGGGGAAGGTGGAAGACTGTGCCCCACGGGAGGACGGAGAGACCAGCAGCGGCGCTGTAGCCGCGGGTAGCAGGGCTGCTCCCTGCAGGGCGGCGCCAGAGACCCGCACCACTGGAAACCACGGGGTGTCCAGACAGAACCCCAGAGGATGGGGGGCCGTATGGGCAGGAAGAGTTTGGAAAAGTCACCTGATCTCCACATGTCCTGGGGGAGGGGTCCCCGATCCCGCCTCTTTCCTTGGAGTCTCCCCACCTGGGGAAGTCAGCACACTCAACAGCCGGTCGTGCACGGCTTGGAATTTCTCGGGAGGATGAAAGGGAAGGGGGGGAAAGAATGAGAAACAAGCTCGACGTGTTTGGACAGCACATGCCACTTTAATTTCCAATCAGGAAGAGGAATTTCCCAAAGGCTTAGACCACCCCTGTAAACAGAATGGGGCTTGGAGCAATCCTGTCACTTTGTGGCCGGTTTCAGAAACAAGTTGAAGACAGTTGCTCAGGGGCACTGCAATCCACAAGGCCTGCGAGGTTGTAAATGACAACTATCGTAGAAAAATGTCTTGGGGTAAGTAACTGAAAAGAACTTGAAAACAAGGCAGAATTGCAGGAACCGGATTGCAAGAGGTAGATTGGACTCGCCATTAAAGCACGTGAAAGCTGCTCAATACTGCCTATGATTCAGTTGGCCAAAATGGTGTTCAGGTTGAAACCCATATGACATTTGTGGCCAACCAAACATGCGGGAAATACAAGTCAACACTACAAAGATGTAGCAATTCTCCCCAGTCAGAATGGCCAACCTTACAAAGTGTAAAAACAAGAAATTGAGGAGAGGACGTGGAGAAAAGGGAGGCTGCTACACTGATGGTGGGAATGTCAATTGCTAACAGCCACGCTGCAGAAGGGTATGATGTTTCCTAAAAATTCTAAAAAATAGAGCTACAGGGACTTCCTAGGGGTGCAGATGTTAAGAATCCAACTGTCAAGGCAGAGGACATGGGGTCAAGCCCTAGTCCGGAAAGGTAACACGTGCCGCGGAGCAACTAAGCCCATGCGCCACAACTACTGAGCCTGTGCTCTAGAGCCCATGAGCCACAACTACGGAGCCTGTGTGTCACAACTACTGAAGCCTGACGCCTAAAGCCGGTGCTCCACAAGAAGAGAAGCCACTGCAATGAGAAGCCCGTGCACTTCAACGAAGAGTAGCCCCAACTTGCTGCAACTAGAGAAACCCCACACGAAATAACAAAGACCCAACATAGGCAAAATTAATTACTTACTTAATTAAAAAACAATAGAGTTACAGAGCATACGGTACTACCACTCCTGGGTGTATATCTCGGGATAACCATGAATCTATAGGACACAGGAACTTCAACTATTAGTGCAGCACTTTTGCAGGATCCTTGACTTGGAAACAATATAAATGTCCTTGGAAGGAAAAAATGGATAAAGAAGATATGGTACTTATGTACAATGGAATAGTACTCAGCTATGAAATCAATGAAATAAGGCCAGTTGCAGCAACTCGGGTGGACTTAGATACGATCATTCTAAGTGACAAAAGTCAGACACAAAAAGACACTTAGCATAAGATATCATTTATAGGTGGAATCTAAAAATGGTTACACATGAACTAAATTACAAAACAGAAACAGGGTCACACATTTAGAAAACACATTATGGCTGCTAAAGGAGAAAGGTGGGGTGGGGTGAGACATAAACCAGAGGGTTGAAATTAACACAGATACCCTTCCAAAGACCAAACAGGTAATCGACAAGACCTCCTCTATAGCTCAAGAACTGGACTCAGCACACTCTAGTCACCAGAAAAGAATATATACGACTGGTAAGAATCTTAAAAGAATATACGGATGTCTCTCTGTAAGTGAAACAAGTGGATGTGCAGCAGCCAGAAAGATGGCATGAAAAATCACCTTTACCCCATTATAAAAAGAAATTTAAAAAAAAAACAAAAAAAAAAGACACAGAAAGAAAATATTACAAAATTCATTCAGGGGCTGTGATGCAACCTGGATTGACCACATCTAGACCCACAGCTGGATGAGACATAAGGCTGGACATTCTTGGGGCTGAGAGGATTGGTGAGGTTGGGTGAGCAAATGCAGCCCCTTTAGAGTAATACTTCCTGGTCCCCATTCCATGGATCCAACATCTCCAAGTGCAGGGCACCCTTCATACAGCTAAAACATGCATGGGACACCCTGACGATGGTACACCGTATGATCGGGAAAGGTTTCTAAAACGCACCTTGTTTTTCATCTGCTGGTGCTCGGGTTCCCCCCTCCAGCCTCTTTACTAACAATGTCCCCACTAGGGGAAGTCAGCACCATCACATCCTGATTCGCACACTTCGGAATTTGTCCACAGGATGAACTGGAAGGTGGGGAAGAATGAGAGACAACGCCTAGGTGTTTGGAGAGGCACATGCCACTCTAACTTCCAATGAGAAGGAGGAAGTGACCAAAGGCTCAGCCTGCCGCCCGGAACCAAAATAGGGCCTGAAGCGATCCTGCGGTTTTGTGGCCAGCTCACAAAATAGCGAGTTGAAAAATGGAGCTCAGGGGCACTGCAATTCACAAACCTGCAGTGTTATAAATAATAACTATCGTCCAAAAATATATTGAGGTAAGGCAACGAAGAGGATTTGAAAGCAAGGCAGAATTGCAGGAAACAGATTTCAAGAGGTAGATTGGACTCGCCTTTAAAGCACATGAAAAGCAGCAGAACGTCGACAATGATGCAGTTGGCCAGAAAGGGTGTATGCGTTTTTCAGGAAAAAACACATACACCCTTTTTGGCCAACCAAACAAGCGTGCAATGCAAATCAGCACTACAAAGAAGTCTCATTATGCGTCGGTCTAAAGGGCCATCCTGAAAAGTGTAAAAACCAGAAAGGCAGGACAGGCCATTGAGAACAGGGAGCCTTGTTGTGCTGATGGGCGGGATGTAAATTGACAACGGCCACTCTGGAGAAGTTCATGGTGTTTCCTAAAACATCTCAAAAACAGAGCTACAGAGCATAGGGCACTTCCACTCATGGGTGTATATCTTGGGAACACCAAAAATCGACAGGACACAGGCACCCCATAATTTCGGGCTGATCTGTTTACAAAAACCTCGACTTCGGTGCACCTTAAATATCCCAGGAAAGAGAAAAATGGATGAAGAAGTTGTGGTACTTATGTACAATGGAATATCACTCAGCCATGAAATCAATGTCATAAGGCCAGTAGCAGCATAATGAGTGGATTTAGGTACGATGATTTTAAGTGAAATAAGTCACACAGAAAAAGAAACTTATCATAAGATATCACTTATAGGGGGTTTTGAAAAATCGCTACACATGAACTGAATTACAAAATAGAACGGAGTCACACATTTAGAAGACACACTTATGGCTGCTTAAGGGGAAAGGTGAGGTGGGCTGATGCATAAAACAAGAGTTTCAAATTAGCACAGATACCGCTCCATCAAACAAATATGTAATACATGCAAATCCAAATTGCAAAACTCTATCAGCTCACACCAGACAGAATGGCCATCGTCAAAAATTGTGCAAACGATGAATGCTGAAAGGGTTGTGGAGAAATGCGTACCCTTGGTGCTAAGTGGGATGTGGTAAGAGCCACTAATGAAAACACAATGGGGGTGCCTTTAAAAGGTAAACATTGAGCTACCATATGATCCAGCAGGTCCGTTCCTGGACCTATAAGCTACAAAGACAGAAACAAAGACACAGGCAGGCAAATCTGCATTGCAGCAGTATTACAATAGCCAAGATATGGAAGCAACCAAAAAGTCCATCAACAGATGGGTGGACAAACAAGAACACGTACATGTACAGATGGAATATTTGCTAGGGAAAGAAAATGAAACAATGCCATTTGAAGCACCATAGATGAGTCTAGAAGTAATCACGCAACTTGTAGTAAGTCAGAAATTGAAAGACACATTTCCTATGATATCACTTATAAGTATTACCTAAAAATTGATACGAGTGAAGATATTTCCACAGAGAAAGGCAATCACAGGTTCATTAAACAAACTTATGGTTCACCAAATGGAAAGGTGTGAGGATTGGATACATTACGACATTGGGCTTAACAGAGATATACAAACAAATGTGAAATACGTAATCACCATAAACCTATGGCATACCAAGAGAAGACTACTCAACATTGTGTCATAACCTACATGGGAAAAGGATCCGAAGAAGAATAGATCTATGTATATGTGTAAAAGAACCACATCTTGCACTCCTAGAACAAACAGAACAGTGTAATCAAATTTGCTCTGTTAAAAAATAAAAATTAAATTAAAAAAACGAACAAGAAGTAATGAGACATAAACTTAAGGGGCTTTTTCCTGCCACATTCCGTTCTAATTTACAACCTAGGAACAAGACTTCCAGAAACGCTCTGCTGCCCTAGCAACCAGATTTGGGAATGGAGAAATGCTGCCCACTTGTGGCCGTTTCCCGCAAGAGCGGCTTTAAACCCACAGCTAATGGTCACTTAACATTCACAAGCATTCATGGCTGTAGACACCTGCCCTCAAAAAATATCCTGAGCTAGGGAATGGCAAAAAAAAAATTCAAAACAGGCACATTTTTCAAGAAGATAGTATGAAGAGTTAAGTTTTACTCACTCTTTTTTTTAAAAAAAGGAAAATGGATAAAAGCTCAACATCAGGAATTATGAGACTCATGCAAATCTAATCTACACAATGGTTTCAACTCACACCAGTCGACTGACCATCGGCAAAAAGTCTACAAACAATAAATGCTGAAGGGGTTTTTGAGAACTGTGTACCCTCTAGCTGCTGGTGAGATGTAAAGTGGTAACAGCCAATAACAAGAACAGAAAGGAGCTGCGCTGAAAAGTAAAAATTGAGCCACCATTCCATTCAGCAGGCCCACCGCTGAGCCTCTCACCTGAGAAGACCAGAGTCGAGAAGACACAGGCTGCAACACCTGCACTGCAGCCGTATTCACAATAGAGAAGACATGGAAGCAACCAAACTGTCCATCAACAGGTGAATGGATAAAGAAGAAGTGGTCCATGTACACAATGGAATATTAGCCATGGAAAACAATGAAACACTGCTCTTTCAGGCACCATAGATGAGCCTAGAGATAATCACGGAACATGAGGTAAGTCGGAAAGCAAAAGACATATATCCTAGGATATCACTTATAGGTGTTATCTAACAACTGACACAAATGAACATATTTCCACACAGAAGGACACTCACAGACTTAGAAAACAAACTATGCTTATCCAAAAGGAAAGGTGATGGGAATGGAAAAATTAAGATTAGGGTTACCATACGTATACAAATACATATTAAATACATATAACAAAAAAACTGACCATATAGCAAGGGAGGTGTCCAGAACACTCTGTAATAATTTACATGGGAAGAGGAACTGTACATAAATAGATATATATAAAATGTGCAAATGAACCACAGTGTGTACACCTTGGACAAACAACATTATAATCATTACCCCGATTTTAAAAATTAAAACAACGAACAAGAAGTAATGAGGGCTTCCCTGGTGGGGCAGTGGTTGAGAGTCCATCTGTCGATGCTGGGGACGTGGGTTCGTGCCCCGGTCCGGGAAGATCCCACATGCCGTGGAGCGGCTGTGCCCGTGAGCCATGGCCGCTGAGCCAGAGCATCCGGAGCCTGTGCTCCGTAACGGGAGAGGCCACAACAGTGAGAGGCCCGTGTACCGCCAAAACAAAAGAAAAAGAAGTAATGAGACATAAAATTATGGGGAGGTTTCCCGGCACATTCCATTCAAATTTACAACCTAGGAAAACGACTTCCAGAATGGCTCTGCTGCCCTAGTAACCAGATTTGGGAACGGAGAAATGCTGCCGCCTTGTGGCCATTTCCAACGACAACAGCTTAAACACAGTGCTAATGGTCATTAAATATTCACAATCATGGCAGGCCTGTAAATGACACCTGCCCTCAAAAAAAATCCTGGGGAAGAAAATCCACCAGAAATTTCTAAAAGAGGGCAACCTTTCAACAAGAGACTTTCAAAAGGTATACTGTACTCACACTTTTCTTTTTTTTTTTAACAAAAAAGAAAAAGGTGTGGAAAAATGACAAATTTTAGGGATTTTTTAAGACAGGCAAACCCAAATTACAAAAACCTGTCAGCTCACAGCAGTCAGAATGGCCATCAGCAAAAAAGCTGCAAACAATAAAGGCAGAAGGGATTGTGGAGAAATGCGTAACCTCAGTTCTAAGGGGGACATGGTAAGAGCCACAAATGAAAACACAATGGAGGTGTTTTGAAAAGGTAAACATTGAACTACCAGTGAATCAATCATATCCACTGCTGGGCCTATCACCTGTGAAAATGAGAATCAAAAAGTCACAGGCTCGGGCTTCCCTGGTGGCACAGTGGTTGAGAGTCCGCCTGCCGATGCAGGGGACACGGGTTCGTGCCCCGGTTCGGGAGGATCCCACATGCCGCGGAGCAGCTGGGCCCGTGAGCCATGGCCGCTGAGCCTGCGCATCCGGAGCCTGTGCTCCGCAGCGGGAGAGGCCACAGCAGTGAGAGGCCCGCGTACCGCCAAAAAAAAAAAAAAAGGTCACAGGCTGGCAATCCTGCACTCCAGCAATATTTACCATAGCAAACACTTGGAAGCAACGAAAATGTCCATTCAACAGAGGATTGCACAAAGAAGAAGTGGTGCATGTACACAAAGGAATATGACTCCAATAAAAAATATAAATTAAATTTAAAACACAAACATAAGTAAGGAGACATCAGCTTTTGGGGGTTTATCAGGGCACATTCCACTCTATTTTATAACTGAGGAACACCACTGGCAGGAAGGTCTGTTTCCCTAGGTACCAGAGTGGGGAACGTAGAAATGCTCTCTGGCTGTTACCTGCAACAGCAGCTTTAAAATCTGTGCTAATGGTCACTTCATATGAACAAGTACTGAAGGGCTGTAAATGAAACCTGTCCTCAAAATGTCTTGAGGGAGGTAATGGCCAAAATATTTCAAAATGTGGCACATACTTTAAGAAAACAATTTGAAGAAGTAAGCTGTAATCACAGTTTGAAAAAAACAAAGGACATGCCTTAAAGCTCAATTTCAACAGATTATTAGATGCATGCAAAGCCAACCACAAAGAGGTATCAGCTCACACCAGTCAGAATAACCATCAGCAAGAAAACTACAAACACTAAATGCTGAAGGTGTTGTGGAGAAATGCATACCCTCAACTTTAAGTGGGATGTAACCTGAAAAGAGCCCCTAATGAGAACAGAATGGAGGTGCCTTAAAAAGGTAAACATTGAGCTACCATATGATCCAGCAGGCCCACGCCTGGACCTATAACCTAAGAAGACAGAATTGGAAAGACACAGGCAGGCAAATCTGCATTGCAGCAGTATTACAATAGCCAAGATATGGAAGCAACCAAAAAGTCCATCAACAGATGGGTGGACAAACAAGAACACGTACATGTACAGATGGAATATTTGCTAGGGAATAAAAGTGAAACAATGCCATTTGAAGCACCATAGATGAGTCTAGAAGTAATCATGCAACTTGTAGTAAGTCAGAAAGTGAAAGACACCTTTCCTATGATATCACTTATAGGTGTTACCTAAAAATTGATACCACTGAAGATATTTCCACAGAGAAAGGCAATCACAGATTCATTAAACAAACTTATGGTTCACCAAATGGAAAGGTGTGAGGATTGGATACATTACAACATTGGGCTTAACAGAGATATACAAACACATGTGAAATACGTAATCACCAAAAACCTATGGCATAACAAGAGAAGACTACTCAACATTGTATCATAACCTACAAGGGAAAAGGATCCGAGGAAGAATACATATATGTATATGTGTAAAAGAACCACATCTTACACTCCTAGAACAAACAGAACAGTGTAATCAAATTTGCTGTTAAAAAATAAAAATTAAATTAAAAAAACGAACAAGAAGTAATGAGACATAAACTTAAGGGGCTTTTTCCTGCCACATTCCATTCTAATTTACAACCTAGGAACACGACTTCCAGAAACGCTCTGCTGCCCTAGCAACCAGATTTGGGAATGGAGAAATGCTGCCGCCTTGTGGCCGTTTCCCACAACAGCAGCTTTAAACCCAGTGCAAATGGTCACGTAATATTCAAAATAATTGCAGACCTATAAATGACACCTGTCGTCAAAAAAATCCTGGCGTCATAAATCGATCAGAAAATTCAAAAGACGTCAACATTTCAAGAAGACAATTTCAACAGGCATATTTCACGCACACTTTGTCTTTCTTTTTTGTTTTGTTTTGTTTTTTTAAAAAAAAGAGGCATGGGAAAATGCTCAACATCAGGAATTAATAAAGCCATGCAAATGCTATCTACAGAAACGTTCACCTCACAGCCGTCAGAATGATCATCAGCAAAAAGTCTTCAAAGAATAAATGCTGAAGGGGATTCAGAGAACTGTGTACCCTGTAGCTGCTGGGGGAATGTAAACTGGTAACAGCCAGTAGTGAGAACAGAATGGATGTGCGTTTAAACGTAAAAATTGAGGTACTTTGTGATCTTGTAGGCCCTTTAATGGGCCCATCACCCGAGCAGAGAAGAATCAAAAAGACACAGGCTGGCAATCCTGCACTGCAGGGACATTAACCATAGGCAAGACTTGGAAGAAACCAAAATGTCCATCAACAGAACAACGCACAAAGAAGAAGAGGTCCATCTACACAATGGAATATTGGCCATGGAAGACAATGAAACAGTGCTGTTTGCACCACCATAGAAGAACCTAAAGATCCTCACCCAAATTGATGTAAGAAAGAAACCAAAAGACAGATATCCTATGACATCACTTCTAGGTGTTACCTAAAAATTGATACCCAAGAACTTATTTCCAAGAGAAGGACACGAATGGATTAACAAAACAAAATTATGTTTAACCAAATGGAAAGGTGTAAGGAATGGATGAATTAGGATATGGGGGTTAACAGACATGTACTAATACATATGAAATATGTAATCACAAAATACCTATGGAATACCAAGAGAGGTCTACTCAACACTCTGTAATAATCTACATGAGAAAGGATCCAAAGATGAATAGATAGATACATAGACATAATAAACTGGATTCTGTACACCTAGAACAAGCACAACATTTTTATCTAATTTGCTGATAATAAATAAAAATTAAATTTAAAAAACAAACCAGAAGGGCTTCCCTGGTGGCACAGTGGTGGCGAGTCCACCTGCCGATGCAGGGGATACGGGTTCGTGCCCTGGTCTGGGAAGATCGCACATGCCGCGGAGCGGCTGGGCCCGTGAGCCATGGCCGCTGAGCCTGCGCATCCGGAGCCTGTGCTCCGCAACGGGAGAGGCCACAACAGTGAGAGGCCCGTGTACCGCAAAAAAAAAAAAAAAAAAAAGCAAGAAGTAAGGAGATATAAGCTCTTGGGGATTTGCCCTGGCACATTCTACTCTAATTTGCAGCCTACTAATACGATTTCCAAGAAGCCTCTGTTGCCCAAAAACCCAGAGTTCGAAATGTAGAAATGCTGCCCACTTGTGGCCATTTCCCGCAAGAACGGCTTTAAGCCCACAGCTAATGGTCACTTAACACTCACAGGACTCAGGGCTGTAAAGGACACCTGCCCTCAAAAAATATCCTGAGCTAGGGAATGGCCAAAAAAATTCAAAACAGGCAACTTTTTCTAGAAGATAGAATGAAGGGTTAAGTTTTACTCACTCTTTTTTTTAAAAAAGGAAAATGGATAAAAGCTCAACAATAGGAATTATTAGACTCATGCAAATCTAATCTACAAAATGGTTTCAACTCACACCAGTCGACTGACCATCGGCAAAAAGTCTACAAACAATAAATGCTGAAGGAGTTTTTGAGAACTGTGTACCCTCTAGCTGCTGGTGAGATGTAAAGTGGTAACAGCCAGTAATGAGAACAGAAAGGAGCTGCATGTAAAAGTAAAAATTGAGTTACCTGTCGATCCAGCAGGCCCACCGCTAGGCCTCTCATCTCAGAAGACCAGAATCGAGAAGACAGAGGCTGAAACAGCTGCACTGCAGCCATATTCACAATAGAGAAGACATGGAAGCAACCAAACTGTCCATCAACAGGTGAATGGATAAAGAAGAAGTGGTCCATGTACACAATGGAATATTAGCCATGGAAAACAATGAAACACTGCTCTTTCAGGCACCATAGATGAGCCTAGAGATAATCACGGAACATGAGGTAAGTCGGAAAGCAAAAGACATATATCCTAGGATATCACTTATAGGTGTTATCTAACAACTGACACAAATGAACATATTTCCACACAGAAGGACACTCACAGACTTAGAAAACAAACTATGCTTATCCAAAAGGAAAGGTGATGGGAATGGAAAAATTAAGATTAGAGTTATCATACGTATACAAATACATATTAAATACATATAAAGAAGACTGACCATATAGCAAGGGAGGTCTCCAGAACACTTTGTAATATTTTACATGGGAAGTGGATCTGTACATGAATAGACATAAAATGTACAAAGGCACCAGATTGTGTACACCTAGGACAAACAATATTCTAATCATTACCCCGATTACAAAAATTAAAACCACGAAGAAGTAATGAGACATAAACTTATGGGGGTTTCTCCTGGCACATTCCATTCTAATTTACCACCTAGGAACATGACTTCCAGAAGGGCTCTGCTGTCCTAGTACCCAGATGGGGGGAATAGAGAAATGCTGCCTCCTTGTGGCCGTTTCGCACAACAGCAGCTTTAAACCCAGTGCTAATGGTCACTAAATATTCACCAAGCTTGCAGTTCTGTAATGACACCTCCCCTCCAAAGAAATCCTGGGGTCGAAAATTGAACAAAAAATTCAAAAGAGGGCAACCTTCCAAGAAGACAATTTCAAGAGGTATATTGTACTCACACTTTTTTCTTTCTTTTTTTTAACAGAAAAGAAAAAGGTATGGAAAAATGATGAATTTTAGGAATTTTTAAAGACATGCAAACCCAAATTACAAAAACCTCTCAGCTCACAGCAGTCAGAATGGCCATCAGCAAAAATGCTGCAAACAATAAATGCTGAAGGGATTGTGGAGAAATGCGTACCCTCTGTTCTAAGGGGGATGTGGTAAGAGTCACTAATGAAAACACAATGGAGGTGCTTTCAAAAGGGAAACATTGAGCTACTAGTCAATCAATCATACCCACTGCTGGGCCTATCACCTGAGAAAATGAGAATCAAAAACTCATAGGCTGGCAATCCTGAACTCCAGCAATATTTACCATAGCAAACACTTGGAAGCAACGAAAATGTCCATCAACAGAGGAATGCACCAAGCAGAAGTGGTCCATGTACACAATGGAATATTACTCCAATAAAAAATATAAATTAAATTTTAAAAACAAACAAAAGTAAGGAGACATCAGCATTTGTGGGTTTATCCGGGCACATTCCACTCTAATTTATAACCGAGGAACACCACTGGCCGGAAGGTCTGTTTCCCTAGTACTAGCGTGGGGAACGTAGAAAGGCTGCCGCCCTCTGGCTGTTACCTACAAAAGCAGCTTTTTTTTTTTATTCCACTTATTCAGCTTTTTTTTTTTTTTTGAGCTTTTTTTTTTTTTACATCTTTATTGAAGTATAATTGCTTTACAACGGTGTGTTAGTTTCTGCTTTATAACAAAGTGAATCAGTTATACATACACATACGTTCCCATATCTCTTCCCTCTTGCGTCTCCCTCCTTCCCACCCTCCCTATCCCGCCCCTCTAGGTGGTCACAAAGCACAGAGCTGATCTCCCTGTGCTATGTGGCTGCTTCCCACTAGCTATCTATTTTACATTTGGTAGTGTATATATGTCCATGCCACTCTCTCACTTTGTCACAGCTACCCTTCCCCCTCCCCATATCCTCAAGTCCATTCTCTAGTAGGTCTGTGTCTTTATTCCTGTCCTACCCCTAGGTTCTTCATAACCATTTTTTTTTTAGATTTCATGTATATACGTTAGTATACGGTATTTGTTTTTCTCTTTCTTACTTCACTCTGTATGACAGACTCTAGGTCCATCCATCTCATTACAAATAACTCAATTTTGTTTCTTTTTATGGTTGAGTAATATTCCGTTGTATATATGTGCCACATCTTCTTCATCCATTCATCTGTTGCTTCCATGTCCTGGCTATTGTAAATAGAGCTGCAATGAACATTGTGGTACATGACTCTTTTTGAATTATGGTTTTCTCAGGGTATATGCCCAGCAGTGGGATTGGTGGGTCGCATGGTAGTGCTATTTTTGAGCCAACTATTTTAAATAAACAGATAATTTTTTATTACTCAGTTTTACTGACTCACGGCTAAAATTTTGGAAAGAAAGATATATCTATTCATATTTGACTGCATAATTGTGTATGTCTTTTATTACTGGGGGGGGGTCTCAATCAAAAACCTAGGAGGGTAAAGGGAAAATTATTTTTCTACCATACATACGCAATAAAATAATATTCAGAGATAAAAAGGAAGAAACCATCAACCCATGCAAAAAAACATGGATGAATTTTACATGTATATTGCTAAGTGATAGAATTCAGTCTGAGAAAGCTACACAGTGAATGACTCCATTTATATGACATTCTGGAACAGGTAAATCGGAGATGGTAAACATGTTAGAGGGTGGGGGGTGTCAAAATATTGCATATGACACTTTAGTGATGGATACCTGCCACTATGCATTAGTCTAAACCCATGGATTCTTACAACCCAACAAATAAATCATAATATATTCAAATATGACATGGGAGTGTCATAGGGTGGAATAGAGAATGTGACAAAGAATCTGATTTATAAATGTATGGAAAAAATTCACTGTTGGTGGTGGGGCAAAAGGTACTTGACCTAGTTAACTATAGAAAAGAACGGAATCTGTACTACAAAGGCAAATTGTGCCATACGTAAATACTAGACTCTATAAGTTCTTTCCCATGGTGGTAGGAGCTAACAATACTGAGGGTACTATGTCTGTAATCTGGAATGGAGCTGGCAATGAATTCAATGAGTGACAAATGGTGGAACCCTTGGAGTGGGAAGTTACAGATGAACAAAGGTGGAAGGTTACATTCCCCATGTAATAACTGATAGATTCTATTTCCTCAGTTTTAAAAACTTCTGTGCAGCAAACGGTACTATCCAGAAAGTGAAAACACAGACCACAGAATGGTCTGTGTTTGCACATGAGACATATCTGAGAAGAGTCTGTTCTTCAGAATGTATCAAGAACTTTTACAAATCATCAACAAAAAAACAAATAAGCCAATTTTTTAAATGAACAAAGGATTTGCATGGACCGTTCTGCAGAAAAGACATACAAATGTCCAACAAGCAGATGGAAAGATTTCAAACATCAGTAGTCATAATGGAAATGCAAATTAATGCCATAATACAATACCGCTTCACATATACTAGAATGGTTATAAACAAGAAAACTAAAAATAATATGTTGGCAACGATGTAGAGAAATTGGAACCCTTAAATATAGCTTGTGGAAATGAAAAATGCTGCAGCTTTATGTGTACAATACTTTGGCATTTCCTTGAAAAGATAAAAATACAATTACCATATAGTTCAAAACTCCACTTCTAGATATAGACCCCAAAGAATTGAAAACAAAAACTTGTACACGATTATTCATAGCAGCATTGTTCACAACAACCAAAAGTTAGAGAGAATGAAAATGTCCACCAGAGCGTGAATGGATAAATAAAATGGAGTAGATCCATAAACTACCATATAAAGGAATAAAGTAAAAGGGTGCAGCCACCGTGGAAAACAATACGGCAGGGCTTCCCTGATGGCTCAGTGGTTGAGAGTCTGCCTGCCAATGCAGGGGACACGGGTTCGAGCCCTGGTCTGGGAGGATCCCACATGCCGCGGAGCAACTGGGCCCGTGAGCCATAACTACTGAGCCTGCACGTCTGGAGCCTGTGCTCTGCAACAAGAGGGGCCGCGATAGTGAGAGGCCCGCGCACCGCGATGAAGAGTGGCCCCCGCTTGCCGCAACCAGAGAAAGCCCTCGCACAGAAACAAAGACCCAACACAGCCAAAAATAAAAATAAACAAATAAATAAATAAAAAGAAAAGAAATATAGTAAACACATGTTAACATAGATAACATATTAAAAAAAAACAATATGGCAGTTCCTCAAAAACTTAAACATAGAGTAACGTATGACCCACCAATTCCACTTCAGAGCATATACTCAAAATATTTGAAAGCAGGAACAGATATCTGTACACCCATATTCATAACAACATTATTCACAATAGCCAAAAGGTGGAAGCAACCCAAGTGTCCATCAATGGATGAATGGATAAACAAAATGTGGTATATGCGCAAGGAAATATTATTCAGCCTTAAAAAGTAAGGAAATTCTGACATGTGCTACAATGTGGATGAAACCTAAAGTCACTATGCTAAGTGAAATAAGCCAGTCATGATGGACAAGTATATGATTCCACTTCTATAAGATACCTTGATGAGAGAGAGTCAGAAAGGGAGTGAACGTGGTTGCCAGGGGCTGCAGGAAGTCAGTGTTTCATGGATACACAGTTTCACTTGGGGAAAATGAAACACTCTTGGAGGTGGATGGTGAGGATATTTGTACAACAATGTGTATGGAGTTAATGTCACAGAATTGTATACTTAAAATGGTTTAAATGGTTAGGGTTAGGGTTGGGGTTAGTTATATCTTTGTAATAACAACTAAAAACCAAATGAGGTATTCATACATGTTACAACATGGAAGAACACTGAAAACACCCTAAGTGAAAGAAGCCATACTGGAAAGGCCACCCAGACTGGACTCATCGAGTGCACTTTAAATCCATCAAGGTTTTGAAAATGAGGGAAAGTCTTAGGAACAGTTCAAAAAAAGCAAACTGGATCAGAATGGAAAAAGACATTTTCATACAGTTGGGGCAGCTGGTGAAAGTTGAAGCGGGCCTGTGGAATGGATTATAGTGTGGAAACCATGTGATTTCCTCATCTGGGGGTTATGTGCTGGTACACGGGGCGAGTGTTCCTGATTTGGGTCAAACACACTGCAGTATTTTGTGTAAAGTGGTAAGTGTGAGTGTTTTTACTGTTATTGAAAGTTTTCTATACGTTTGAGATTACTGAAAAGTAAATTACTTTTCAAAGCAATCATGTTAATACGATGCCAGAAAAGCTGAGAAACATCAAACTTTTTTATAGAGGCCAAGACTTACCCAGACCAAGTTCACCCAAGATGATGATGCCAATCGCCCTTGTAGGAGTCCATATGTTATTAAGAGGCACTATGGGAAGATTATATTAGTGGCCACATGTCTTGGGTGTTGTGGGTGACCTGGGATACAGTGGAAACTGTGGGATTTTAGAATTACAGTTTTCCACATCACTCCACCAAAAAATTGTCAGAATATAGCTGCAGAATACAAAATCAATGTACAAAACTCAGCTGCATTTCTGTACACTAATAACACACCGTCAGAAAGAGACATTAAGAAAACAATCCCATTTATAATTGCATCAAAAAGAACAAATTACCCAGGAATAAATTTAACCAAGGACATGAAAGACCTGTACTAGGAAAACTATAAGACATTGATTAAGAAATTGAAGAAGACACAAATAAATAGAAAAATATTCTGTGCTCATGGAATGGGAGAATTAATATCGTCAAAATGTCCATCATACTCATAGCAATCTACAGATACAATGCAATCCCTATCAAAATATGAAAGGTATTTTTCACAGAAATAGAACAAACAATCCTAACATTTGTGCGGAACCATAAAGGACCCTGATCAGCCAAAGCAATCCTGAGAAAGGAGAGCAGGCTGGAAGAATCACGCTCCCTGACTTCAAACTATATCAGGGAGCTACAGCAACTAAAACAGCATGGAATTGGCAGAAGAGCAGACACGTGGACTAGAGGCATAGAGCCCAGATATAAACCCACACACATGTGGTTGGTTAATTCATGACGAAGGAGTCAAGACACACAGCAGGGAAAGGACGGGCCCCTCAATAGAAGGCGCTGGGAAAACTGGACGCCATCTGCGCCACACACAAAACCAATGAAAAACCCACAATGCTCCAATCAAGCCCTTCTTCTGCTGGGTCCTCAGCATTGGCCCCCAGCAGTCAGCCATGCACAGGAAGCTTCTCCCCACTTCTCCTGCCATGGCGCCTCCTCCCCAGCAGGTCCTGAGGACACACAGCTCCCGTTCTCTGTGCAGGGAACCAAGGCCACAGATAGAACGCGCACGCACTGCGGGGTCACAGAGGCGGGCTCCGCACCCCCGGGGAGCTGCTGGGGACATGCAGGCCACACCATACCACAGCTCAGTGGGGACTGTGCTCCCTGCTGGCAGTCCTGGTGAATCCACTAAGATTTGGAGATAAAAATATGAAACATAGCCAAATAGCCCATGACTTCTCCACAATTAGTTATGGAACAATTAATTGGAAACTGCATGGAATGAAATGAATATAGACACAAACTTTACAACTCACACCAAAATTTACTCAACATTGTCCATAGACAAATTTATAATGCAAAACTATAAAAATTCTAGAAGAAAGTCTACATAACCTTGGTTTTGAAACCACACACCTCTGATTGGGACTTGAACCCACGTGCCGGGGCTCGGACCCAGCCAAAACACAGATTGGGGACTGGAACCCACAGCCTTTTAATTCGAATCACTCACCTGGTGTCTGGACTTACTGAGGCTCAGGTTCTTTGTCTCCAATTCAGCGAGAGGCAAAATGATAGACAAGAAGTAGATTTATAGGACACTTGTGAGTGATGCAAGCGGGTAAGAGAGGGGGCTCTGCCCCAAGGATTAAGTGGGCTACATTTTTATAACCAAAGGGAAGCGGGGAGGGGGAAAAGACTGCTTTCTTCGTCATTCTTCGTGTTGAGGTCAGGCTTATATCACTGCACCTCTTTAGTATCAGGCAGGATACCTGTCCTTGGTCCTAAGGGTCATCACCTCGCTGAACCAGCAGAATGCAGGCCTCATTTGTTCCTTTCACTTAATGACCTAGGGTATATCTGGTGGTTTTATTTACTTACAGTTAAACAAGCCTGCTTCTCCCCCGACATTCAGATAGCTTTCTTGAGTGGTCATTAACTCGGTGTTCTCCCAAAGTTCCCTAGGTTTCCCTCTCTATCTATAATGCCCTACTGGGACTTCTACAACTATCTGTGTAACTATCGTACTCTATCCCTATCAGCTTTGGTAATGAATTTTAACACAAAAATCCCAAAAGTCTACCCACAAAAGAAAAAAAATTATAATGTGGACTTTAGAAAGTTAAAAATTGTTACTCTGTGAAAGACCTTATTCAGAAAACCAAAAGACAAGCCACAGAGAGAAAAAAATATTCTCAAAACACATATCTGATAAAAGTACTCAAATTATACCAAGAACTCTAAAACAATATCATTTAAAATGGGTAAAGATCTGAACAGACACGTGGTCAAATAACATACAGACAATAAATAAGCATACAAACATATGCTTAGTATCATATACCATTGGAGAATTACAAATTAAAGCAAGATAGCACTGCACACTTATTAGAACTGGTAAACTCCAAAAAAGTGATGGAACTGATTGCTGGAGGGTGAGGAAAAATAGGAACTCTCCCTCTTTGCTGATGAAACGCATGTACAGCTGCTTCAAAAGACAGTTTGGCAGTTTTTTCCCAAAACTAAACAAGTCTCACCTCAGGATCCAACAATTGCTCTTCCACCATTTAGACAACTGTTTGGATAAACTATGTCCGCAGCACCTCCACTCATAATGGCTAAAAACATAAAGAAATCAGTATGTCCTTCAGTGGATGAAAGCATAAGCAAATTGGGGTACATCCATGTCACGGGAACTGAACATGCCACCCCAAAATATGTCTCTTTGGCATAAGGATTATTTGAGGCTGATGGTGTTGTTTTTGGTTTTTTGGGTTTTTTTAAAAGGGACACATAGGGACTTCCCTGGTGGTCCAGCAGTTAAGACTCCCCCTTCCAATGCAGGAGGTGCAGGTTTGATCCCTGGTCAGGGAGCTAAGATCCCACATGCCTTGCGGCCAAAAAACCAAAACATAAAACAGAAGCAATATTGTAACAAATTCAATAAAGACTTTTAAAATGGTCCATATCAAAAAAAATCTTTAAAAAAAAAGAAAAAAAAAGGGGGGGACACTAAGAATCTCTGAAACCCAAGTCAAGATGGCCCTTTTGTGAAGGAAATTTACATTTATAAGGAACTCTTCATTTGAAAGGTTATCTCCCTCCCCATACTAAGAATAGAAGGGTGACAAAACCTCAAGAAATTCTTCTCAGTGGAAAAGGTCTGGATTAAATCTGCACAGCAACCACACCCCTGTTTTCTTTCCATTTAGAAGAAGACGGTATTTAAAGTGATTTGGGCCATTTCAGGGAGTTACTCAGTTTTCCTGGGTATCTCTCATGCATACAAGAGGTACACATGTTATTAAACTTCTGTTTTTTTCCTGGTAATCTTTTATTAAGTGGGCGGGGGGCGGTTCTCAACAAAGAACCTACAATGATAGAGGGAAAAATTATTTTTCCTCTCATACGCATGCAATGGAATACTATTCAGAAATATAAAGGAAAAGGGCTTCCCTGGTGGCGCAGTGGTTGAGAGTCCGCCTGCCGATGCAGGGGACACGGGTTCGTGCCCCGATCCCGGAAGATCCCACATGCCGCGGAGCGGCTGGGCCCGCGAGCCATGGCCGCGGAGCCTGTGTGTCCGGAGCCTGTGCTCCGCAACGGGAGAGGCCACAGCAGTGAGAGGCCCGCGTACAGCAAAAAAAAAAAAAAAAAAAAAAAAAAAAGAAATATAAAGGAATGAACAATCAGCCCATGCAAAAAAAAAAAAAAAGGATGACTCTTACATGAATTATACTAAGTGAAATAATCCAGCCAGAAGAGGCTACACATTGTATGACCCCCATTCATATGAAAATGTGGAAAAGGCAAAACAGAGACGGTAAACAGATTCTGGGGTGGGGTGGGGTGAAGGGTTCCATTTGATACTTAAGTGATGGATAACTGACACTATGCATTTGTCTAAACCCATGGATTTGTACAGTCCAATAAGTAAATCATAATCTATTAAAATTTAGTTATTTAGGATATAGGAGTGTCACACGATGGAACACAGAATGTAACAAAGAATCTAACCAATTTATAAATGTATGAAAAAAACTCACTGTTGGTGGTGGGGCAAAAGGTGCTGACCTCAGTAACTTTGGAAATGAACAGACTCTGTAGACTAAAGGCAAAATGAACCACACATAATCAGTGGACTCTATTTTATAAAAGTCTTTCCCGTGGGGTAGTAGCTACCAAAACTGAAACCAGTCTATCTGTAACCTGGAAGAGAACAAGCCATGAATTAAATAAATGACAGACAGTGGGAGGCAGTTTTCTCAACGCCTGAGTGGAAAGTTACAGATACTTAAGGGGGGAAGGTTACAACATCCATGTGATAAAAGATCATGTTGGAGACATCAGTATAAACTCATCTTTAGTTTAATATGGATAAAGACAGTTCCACACAGAAATCTTTATAATTAGGTGAATATACTGTCAGCGAGGGGGAATTTCCCTCTTGAGTTCTTGCGGCTGAACCGATAATAAAATTGACACAAGACAGATTAACAGGAGTAAAAACCAAATCTTTATCCCTGCACACAGAGGTCTCACAGAAATGGGACCTAAGTAGTAGTCAGAGAAGGCAGCTTTTATACGTTTTAGGCAAAGAAACAATAAATTTGTGAGGAATTGACAGGACAAAGAAACTGAGGTTTGACATGTTCAATTAGTGAAGAATCTAAACAGAGTCTGGGCTTCGGGAGTAAATTAAAGCAGTAGGGGCTTCCCTGTTTGGTGCAGTGGTTAAGAATACGCCTGCCAATGCAGGGGACACGGGTTCGAGCCCTGGTCCGGGAAGATCCCACATGCCACAGAGCAACTGAGCCCGTGCACCACAACTACTGAGCCTGCGCTCTAGAACCCGCGAGCCACAACTACCGAGACTACGGGCTGCAACTACTAAAGCCCATGCGCTCTAGGGCCCGCGTGCCGCAACTACTGAGCCCACATGCATAATAGACCCCATGCAACAAGAGAAGCCACCGCAACGAGAAGCCCACGCACCGCAACGAGGACCCAACACAGCCAAAAAATAATAATAATAAAATAAAACCCACTTGGTGATGGTGTATGATCGTTTAAAAAAAAAGAAGAAGCAACGAGGTTTGTTCATCTAGGCTCCTGGCCCCGAATTCCTTGTCTCTAGCAATAGCGGTGTCCTTTTACCTCCAGATGCGCCTTTCACACAGGAGATTTATTTCCTGCTTTCAGGGAGACAGAGAGAAGGGTCAAAGTGTTCCTCTTGCTTCAGCCTGTTTCTTAAGTAACTTTAATTTAAAATGATCACTATGTCGTTGTGACATATTTTGGAGCTGCCCGCCCTGAGCGCCAACAACTCACACAGGTTGGAAGGCATGCATAAATTTCCCTGCATTGTCAGCTGAGCACATTTAGCTCGCACATGTTTTAATATCATTCTCTGGTAAAAGGAACCAGGGCTCTTTGAAGAAATGGCTGATACTAGGACTGAGACAATAAATATATCAGCCAGGATAACCCTGAAGTATAAATAAGAAAGTACTAAGAAAAAAAACCCACCGATGGAATTACGTCAAGGGAAACAGGACCAATGGAAAGAGCTCTCAGTAGCCAAAGCAGGAATGAATGAAGCAACCAAACACTGTAGTACTGGATTACAACCAAAAAGCCTAAAATATCTATCCAGGTGTCCACACTGGTAAGAAATAAATGATCGCATAGATTTTTTTTTTTAATAAATGAGGTTGAATAGAAATCTCCTATGCAGGGGGATTCCAAACAACTGAAAAGACACTCAACCATGCATCAAGGAAGTCAAGCTAACTCCCCTTTCCTGAAGGGTGGGGTCCGCACGGTGACCTACCTCCGTCAAGGTCATTGACACAAGGCGTCTAGAAACTGTCAAAGCCAAGAGGAGCCCAAAGAGACATAACAAATAAATGTCATGTGGTACCCTGGATGGGATCCTAGCACAGAAAAGGTAGAAGGGAACCCAAATAAAATATGGACACTTTAGTTTAAAATAATGTATGAATATCGGTTCACTAATTGTAACAGTTCTGTAGAAAACTACAGAAAAAAGAGAAACTGAAAGTCAAATATGAGAAACCTATTGCATCAAACTGGAAAACTAGTGGAAATGGGTGATTTCCTAGTAAAAATACACATTAACAAAATTGACCCTAAAATAAAGAAAATACAAACAGACCAGTTAACCACCCGGGGACCTCTTCCCTCTGCTGGTTCTTTGCTCATTGTTCAGGGGTTTTCCTCCCCTGAGAAAAAAAAGGAACAGGGACAGAGATGTTCGGCAGCTCCCCTAAGACCAGACCCCAACCAGTGTCTTCAACTCTTCCAGCCATGCCACACCCAGTGAGGACATCTGAAGGAATCTCAGGGATTATGGATTCTCAAGGGTCAAGACTTTTTTGATTGCAAGTGACTGGACACACTTACTGAAGTAAAATAAATTAGTATCTTTAAATGACAGAAGAAAACTAATAATTGCAAGAGACAAGTTGAAGAATGGCTTTGGACCTGGCAGACCCAGGGGCTCACCCTTTCGCAGTGTGACCTGGTCCCTCTCCAGTCCTACCCTACTAAGTGCCCTGGGGTGGCCCATTCACAGGCACAGTCTCTCTCACTGCTTCCACGGCCTCCAAGATGAAGCCACTCAATGTCCATTCTACTGCGAAGGGTTTCTCTGTCCCTAGGGCTCTATGAAAAGTCACAGTTTTAGGGCTTCCCTGGTGGCGCAGTGGTTAAGAATCTGCCTGCCAATGCAGGGGACACGGGTTCGAGCCCTGGTCCAGGAAGATCCCACATGCCGCGGAACAACTAAGCCCGTGTGCCACAACTACTGAGCCTGTGCTCTAGAGCCTGCGAGCTACGACTACTGAGCCTGCGTGCCACAACTACTGAAGCCTACGCACCTAGAGCCCATGCTCCACAACGAGAAGCCACCGCAGTGAAAAGCCTGTGCACCGCAATGAAGAGTAGCCCCCACTCACCGCAACTTGAGAAAGCCCGCGTGCAGCAACAAAGACCCAACACAGCCAAAAATAAATACAATAAATAAATTTTTTTTAAAAGTCACAGCTTTAAATGCCTTTGACCTGGCTTGGGTCACATTCTCATCCTTGAGCCCATCAGAGCACGCACAGGATGGAACATGGGATTGGCTTGACTTGGATCATACACCTGCCTTCACGGTGGGTGAAATGTAGGGTCAGCCCTCTGGAACTGTTTAGACTGGAAGCAGGTGAGAGGTAGTTCCCAAAGGAAAGCTGAGGTGCTGGACTTGGACATGAGGACAGATGCTGGCTCAGTGAAAGCAGCAGATTCCACATCACTGACAGCCCACTGTACAGCTGTGGGATCGGAATCCCAGTGAAAGAAGGGGCTGACTTAGGGTCAGGGGCTGCAGCCCCCCACCCAGTGCTCTTGCTGTTCTCCCAGGATGGCAAGCTCTTCCACTTGTTGAAAAAGCAACATAGGTACTGGTGGTAAACTCAGGGCTCCTGCCTTGGGCACTGGATCCCTGCATCTCAGAGACTGGCCCAGGAACAGCCCATGTGCCTTCGACCAAATGCTAGGATGGCAAGGAAACTCTTGCTCAGTGAAGCAGAGGGAGGCTCAAGGAGTATTCCATACCATGGAATCCACAGTTGGCTGGCTTTCTTGAGACCACGGGGGCTGGACCATGGACGCACATGGCTCTCCAAGGACACAAGGCCTTAGTGGGAAACTGCCCACTGGGAGGCCCAGTTGCTCCCATATCTTTGATTCTCAATGAACATGAATGTCAAACTTTGTTACAACCAGAAGGCCAAAGGACTGCAGGGCCACCGTCTGGTTGTTGTGGCCAGGGCCACACTCAACGTTTAGAGGGCCATTACCTAACTGGCTGTGAGGAAGGAGGCCCTTTTCCCAACCGTAGGGATATTGGAATTAGAAAATCCCAAGGGGCTCTCTAGGCTGCCCAGGTAGCTGGTCAATCGCCCAGCAGCAGGGTCAGCTCAGTAATTGGCCACGGGAGCTTGACGGGGCCCAGACTGACCTGAGCTGGAGAACCACAGATGCCTGCCTGGATGGTCGGAAACCAAGGGCTGTTCTGAGACCTGTTTCTGCTGCCCACTCAGATGGGACAAAGGATTCATCAAGTCCCAGAAGGGCCACATCAGCCATCAAGAAGGCAGCACCTGGGGGCTGGCAGGTCGCTGCACCCAGCCCTGCATAAATCTATACACGTCTACTAAGTACCCTCATGTGTCAGGGCTGTGCTGGACCTGGGGACTGCCCAGATAGAATGGGGCCAGCATCACCTTCCCCGCCTGACTTCTGAGGCCCTTCACAATCCTTGACTGAGGTTAGGTTGGATTGAAACAGTCAGTGACCAGTGTGGACATTTCACTCTTCCACTGTCAGAGCCCAGGACTAGGCAGGGCAGACAACCAATTGTCCAGCTCAACTCCTGACTCATGTGTAAGACTTGACGGTCTCTTTGAGGCCCCTGGTACCGTGCAGACCCTTGTCAGGCTAGGGCCTCGTGACCAGGTGAGTCCTATCCATCCTGGAGGCCTCAGAAAGATGGGAAAGAGGGGGAAGTGGGCCAGTGAGGCTTAAACCTAACCCCAACCTTTAACTTCAAGCCCTAAACCCTAACAACCCCAACCTTGGAACCCTAGACCTTAGACTCTAAACTTTGACCTCTAACTCTGACCCTGACCCTTAACCCCTGACTCCAATCCCAACCCTAAACCCTAACATTTATATCCTAACTCTAGCTCTAACATACAAAAAACTTTTACAACTGAACCAAACACAAACAACCCAATTTTTAAATGAACAAAGCACCTGAATAGACAATTGTCCAAAGAAGGTTTACAGATGACAAGTCACCTGAAAAGAGTCAACATTAATCACTTAATTAGTGTATAGAAACAACTGATTTTTGAGTTGTAGTCTGCAACTTTGCTGAATGCATTTATTTCTAGCAGGTTTTTTGTTTTTGGTCTTTAGGGTTTTCTATAGATAAGATCATGTCATCTGCAAACAGGGACAGTTTTCTATTTCTTTGCATCTCACAAGTTTTGGTATGCTGTGTTCCATTTTTGTTTGTCTCAAGATATTTTTAAATTTCACTTTTTATTTCTTCTTTGACCCACTGATTGTTCAAAGTGTGTTATTTAATTTTCACCTATTTGTGAATTTTCCAGTTTTCCTTCTACTATTGATTTCTAGTTTTATTCCATTGTGGTTAGAAAAGATACTTGGTATATATCAATTTTCTTAAAAGAGTTGTTGACCTAACATGTGATCTATACTTGAGAATGCACCATATGTGCTTGACAAGAATGTACATCCTGCTGTTGTTGGGCTGAAAGTTCCACATATGTCTGTTAAGTCCATTTGGTCTGTGGTGTTATTCAAGTCCACTGATTTTTATTTTTATTTATTTATTTATTTATTTTTGCTTGTTGTTGGTTCTGTTAGATCTACCCACTACCAAATGTAGATAGCAAAGTCTCCACTATAATTGTATGGCTGTCTATTTTTCCCCTCAGTTTAGTTTATGCAGAAAATTCCAATTAATTGATATAGTCACTCAGCCACCAAGGATATGGAGCTACCTCCCCACTCCTTAATTATGACCTTGACCTTAATCTCATCCTGAACCTAACCTCTGACCCTGACCTTAACTCTAACTTGGAACCTTAACCCTAACTGAATTTTCTTAGTTTTAATTCTCTAAACAAGAATATCTCAAAAGAATTCCTCCACTGACAGAAATATCCTTTTTCTTCTCCTCAGCCTACTGTGACTGGTAAACTGGATTTTTATTTTGTTAATTTAAATTACTTTGAATTTAAAAAGCCACGTGTCATTCGTGGCTTCTATATTTGGACAAAGCACCACATGGTGCCCTGTGATTAGCCTAACAGATAATCACCGCATGTGTGGATGACTTTGGATCCCTAATGCTCTTCCTTTAATGCAGGTGGATATTCAGAAACAATATTTACATTCTGGCCTTGGGACTTGACCCTGAGGAGATCAACAGGAACACCAACCACCCACCTAACACACCCTTAGGATATCACGTATACATTTCCTACAAAAGAGACCAAAGAACCTTGGAGAGCTCCCTGGCATGGCTGTCAGGAGCGGGCCAGACCAACCTGTATTTCACCTGTGAGAAACAGAACAAAGCCACCGCTGTCACTGCAGGAACCACATCAGCTTTTTCCTGCTCAGGGAGACACTGCTGGACCTCTACAAATTCCCACAAGTGGAGATGAAGGCGCAGTGGGGCAGAGCTGAATATACGTCCTGTCCAGCGACAAAATATGGCAGTAAAACAAATTAGGAGAGAATGTCCTTGTGCATCGTTCAAGGTGGAAAACCGGAATGCACAGAACTGGAGTGGCATGTTCTTTACTTGCAACGACAAGGGAGAGAATGAAGACTTTACAGACTAAAGTCAACTGCAGGAGGTCCTAGAAATAGGTTCTGAGCAATTTTTCCAGGTAGCCCTTCCAGTGACGTTGAAAATAAAATACGGGGAATTCCCTGGTGGTCCAGTGGTTAGGACTTGGCGCTTTCACTGCCAGGACCGGGTTCAGTCGCTGGTCAGGGAACTAAAATCCTGCAAGCCGTGCGGTGTGGCCAGAAAAATAAAGAAAGAACGAAAAGAAAAGGAAACATGGTACGAAGAAACCCTTGCAGCTGCACTTATTGAAAGTAACGTTGTTTAATATCCAAATCACTTTCCATGGCAGGTGAAAAGGAATATTATTCAAATGAGTACCACAGAAGTATTCTCTCTTGATTGTTTCCTTGAAGAAGAAAATGACCATGCTTTTCTCCTTCCCATTCAGGTCACTGAAGATCCCTGTGGCCTTCTGCTGAGTGTCAAGGGTCAGTCACCAGGTCTGAGTCAGGTGGCCTCCAGGAGTGCTCCTCTGGCCTCAGGCGTGGTGTTGCTGCTGCTGCCCCATGGCTGGACCTGGGCGGGGCTGTTGGTCTGTGATGATGTGACAGGTGAGCATTCTCTCTGGAGGCCAAGGAAAGACATGCACAGGGGAGATCTGGGCACCCTTGCAGGGTGGATGCCTGTTGTCAAGTGATTCCAGCCTTTTTCCAATTGGAAATTGTTACTTAGTGCCCTAGATTCACCCAGAAATGTAGCTATCAATTGTATAAACTGGGCTACTTGGATCCCAAAAAATCACACTGATAAAAATGAGGCCAACAGAAAAATTCTGGAGCATGTTTACATCAGATACGGGAAGTCAGCAGGCCGACAGGAGACCTAGGAGCTGTCCAGCTGCTGAAAATATGCTAAAAGAGGCTTAAGAAAAAGCACAGGTTTTAAAAATTGCAGTAGAGCAGCACCCACCCCCCCACCCCCCCGCCGTACTGGAGGGGCTAGACTAGCAGGCTTGAGGCTGCTAAGCCTCCAGGAAGAATCCCCAAACCACACAGCCTCAGGGGGTGACCCTCCACAAAGTCCCTACCAATGGTCTGTTCGTGGTTGGTCAGACAGACATGAACGTCATGACCTCCACTGCTGCTGGGAACCCATGAGCACACACCGCTCCAGTAACCAACATTACAAAGTTTTTCAATTAGGATTTCATGTTGTTACAACTTAAACAGAGACTTATTTGGTGAATGAGGAATGAATACATTATTTTTCAACTTAGGAAGATTTACTGAGGCAGAGCTTCCCTGTTTTGAATTACTGTAAACGTTTTCAAAATACAGTAAAGAGAGTGACATAATGGATTCCTATACACAAACAGGCAGACTTCATAATTACTAAATTTTGCCACATTTTCATCCCATTTTTGTACTGTGAAATATTGTCAGTCACGGCCCTTACAAAATTTCACCTGTGAAAAAGCAAGCATGACTTCCTACAAAACCACAGCACCGTGCTGCACAGAAATTCCTGCATGTGGTTCAATACTCAGGAGGGGTTCTCAAAAGCCGGTCAACATCAGAAGGTAGACAGAATGTTGGGCTTCGAGAACAGGCCATGAGAAATGATATTTACCTGGCTAAGAACCTAGGAGTTTCCCATGAGAATCAACTAAAGAAACACCACCCCCACCCCCCTCCATGTAAAGAGGAAAAGAGAAAAGACTATTTTTGTTTTTGTTTTTGCGGTACGCGGCCCTCTCATTGTTGTGGCCTCTCCCGTTGCGGAGCACAGGCTCCGGACGTGCAGGCTCAGCGGCCATGGCTCATGGGCCCAGCCGCTCCGCAGCATGTGGGATCCTCCCAGACCGGGACACGAACTCGTGTCCCCTGCATCGGCAGGTGGACTCTCAACCACTGCGCCACCAGGGAAGCCTGAAAAGACTATTTTTGCCATAGAACCATAAGGACCATAAACCTCAAATTACGCATGAGAGTTTCCTTGCAGCGCTGCCTGGGTGTATCAATATGCCCTAACTTCCACACACTGATGCTTGGATTTGTAAGAATTACTGAACCTGAAACACTGCATCTCTGCTCTTCTTGTCAGATGCAAACCAGTGTGTGGTTTGCAGCATCCTATACTCAAACAGTAAGAGAGAACGCTGCCCCCTCCCCCCAACGGCTGTGACCTGCCCTGCTTCTGAGGACCCTTTGGGGGAGGCTCTCTCCTCCACTGCTCTCACAGCTGTGGTCCTTGGGGTCTTCGTTAAGCCCGAGACTCAGCCACAGTCAAGGCCAAGAGCGAGACTCTCAGCTGCGTCCTCATCTCCCTGTGCCCAGGCTTCCTGTCCTGCTCACCCTTCATCGGCCGTCCCAGCACAGCCACCTGCGCCCTCCAGCAACCACATCTGGCACGGTGTTTACTGGGCTGTTTCCACTGTTTGGGCCAAAACCATCTGTGTGGTCTTGACCTTCAGGATCACTGCTCCTGGGAGGAAAGTTGGTTGGTGTCAGGGGCACCCGACTTCACCTTTCTCATCCACTCCCCAATCCACCCGACTCTCTATGGAATCTGCCTGGGAACCTCTCCTCTCTTCACTGACACAGACACGCACTCCAAGCCTAGATGTGTCGTCCTTGCCTGCAACCAGGGCTTGGTCCCTGTCTTCTACTGTGCCCTGGGATACCTGGGCTCCTTGCCCCAGGGAGCTTCACCAGGGCTTTCCTGGCCCGGAACCTGCCCAGGACCTTCAAGGAAGCCAAGTTCCTGACCTTCAGCATCCTGCTGACCTGCAGTGTGTGGGCCACCTCCCTCCCCGTCTACCACAGGCTGAGGGCAAGGCCATGGTGGCCGTGAAGATCTTCATCTTCTCCATCTTGGCCTCCAGTGCAGGCTGCTAGGCTGCATCTTTGCCCCCAAGCACTGCTAAGACCAGACGGGAACACCCTGAAATGGATACAGAATAAGACAGGTTCTGGGTGCAGGTAAAACAAAAACGGACTCTTAAAACTCAATCACCCATTTTGCCCAGATATTTGACGGAAGATTAAACTTCCTACTTACACTCTGGTTGAGCAGGTAAGCTCTGTGCGTTCTGCAAGTTTCAGGGACCCCGGCCCATCAGTGATCAGGTCCAGAAGCTTCAGTGACCTTGGACACCTTCCTGGCACATGGAGTCTTTCCCCCATCGTCTGTTCCACCTCTTGACCCCCTGCCCCGGCCTGAGCCCCAGCTTCCCTCTACTTCCCGTTCTCTATTTTTCCCAGTTACAAAAATCTTCCCCACACTAAGGTTTTGAACCTGTTTTCCCTCTTTAAGGTTTGTTTATGGCCTGATCTATGCCGCTTGCCTGACATTCACTTTTGTGGATGGTGAGTGAGGGGTTCCCATTCCAGGGCAGAAGTCATGGGGGCCCGTTTCTGAAGCCCCATGTGCACAGGGGTCCATGTGACCAGAGGAAAGGGGTCAGGACTTGGGGAGTTTCAGCTTCAGTGAGTCCTCCAGGGACACAGGGAGTGGACAGATACAGGTGGGCACTACTGAGACGGGACGATCCGAGGGCAGAGGTCCCGGTCATTCAAAGGGGAGGGACTCTGAGGCCTGGGCCGGGGCTGGGGTGGTATATCCCCCAGCAGAAAGAGGACAAGGAGCCCGCTCCAGGCCCAAACCCCATGTGTGATCTTTCAAACTCAACAACAGCCACTGCAAGGCTCCAACTGGCAGAGCCCACGGGAGCTGCCCTCTCAGCGGACCTGAGCACAGCCCTGCACACAGCCAGTCTCTGGGGGTGCTGCTGAGGACCCAGGCTCCTGTGGTCATGGTCTTACCCGCATCTGAACTTCTGCCCAAGCCCTTACATTTGGGGGCCTGCACAGGGGCCCCCAGCAGAGGCCTCCTTACTGGGAGGAGGGAAGAGCTGTAAATACACCTCTCCACGCAACCTGGACTCAGGTCTCTGCTAGCCTCCCCGGCCCCAGGGGCCAAACAATGGCAGGTGTCTTTTGTTCAGGGCTCTCTCTGCAGGGTGACACCCCGACTGCTTGTGCAGGTCCACCTGACCCCCAACCTTAGCGCCACAGGAGAGTGGAACGGGCAGTCGGCCTTTCTCCTGCACCCCTCCTGCCCACGTGACCAGAGCAGCAACGCAGGCATGGCTGGTTTGCTCAGCTGAGCCCCCAACCAGAGAGGGTCTCCCCCTCTGCTGTAGGAACAGAGTCCTCAGAACGGCCATAAGGAAGAGGTGCTGATAACATCTGTCAAGCAAACGCCCTATTTTACTAAAAATCCACATAGACGTCACATTTTACAAAAACGGCATCCACTGGGATCTCTCAGTCCCTTCTCTAACCCAACAAAAGACAGGGGTTCTGAGGAAGAGTCCCCCTCCACATGCTAGGGCTGCCCCAGGTACCCCCTGGCCCAGTGCATGGAGGTGGGGTTAGTGGAACCCACGCCAGGATCCAGCCATCCTGGCTTAGGGACTTGCCCCAGGACCATGGACACGCTCACTGCCCACAGCCCAAGCCCCAGCTGGACGTGGCTGTGGCTCCAGGAGGAGGGGACCCGCAGTGGCTGCAGGCAGCCTCGCCCAGGGCCAGTGTCAGTGATGGCTGGGCTTCCGCTCCACCTCCTCATCCTCCAGGCAGTGCCGCGGGGGCCGGGCTTTGAAGAAGTCGGAGACGTAGCGGACC
This sequence comes from Hyperoodon ampullatus, assembly GCF_949752795.1. Lineage (NCBI taxonomy): Eukaryota > Metazoa > Chordata > Mammalia > Artiodactyla > Ziphiidae > Hyperoodon > Hyperoodon ampullatus. The sequence goes on from NC_136917.1 coordinate 24,697,339, forward strand.
TAGCAGAGGAGAGGAAGGCAGGAGCTGACTGGGCGGGGACAGGGCGGGACGGGGCAGCACAGGGCAGGGAGGGGCATAGAGCCCAGGAGCTGAGGGGCACCGTGGCGGGGGCAGTGAGGACAGCAGAGGGGGGATCTTAGGGGAAAGATGGGAAGAGAGGGCTAGGGTCCTGGAGAGGCAGAGAGAGGGCAGGAGGGACCCAGAGGGGGGTCTCTGGTCAGGGCAGGGGGTCGGGGCCCGGGAGCTCACAGTGAGGCCGGCCACCAGCGCTCCCTGCAGGAGGCCAACGAGAACATCACTCCAGTGGTGTTTGTGGTCAGACACACGGGTGTAGCCCACGTAAAGGGCAAAGGCCACCAGGAAAAACTGCACGGTGGGCCGCAGCAGCCGTGCCCACTTCCAGCACAGCCGGGCCTGCACGTAGAGCTGGGGGCCAAGAGCAGCCGTCAGCATGGGAGCCTGCCAGCCCACCCCCGCCGGACGCACAGACGGTGACACTGAGGCCGGGAGCCTGGAACCTGTAGGCCCAGGGCCTCCAGTTTTTATCAGCAAGCCAGAGCCCATCCATCACCACCTCCACCCAGCCCGCTTTACTGAGGCCCAGGGAAGGGCCTAGGCCACCGCTCCACAACAAGCAAGTCACAGAGAAACAAACTCACCACCAAGAACATCATGCAGTACATTCCAAAGGAGGAGTGTCCAGAGTAGAAGGATAATCTGAGAAAGGAGAGTGCGGCAGGTTTCGGGAGGGCCCACACTCAGCACCTCTGCCTTCAAACACCCCCGGCCCCGGTCCCATCCTGCTATGCCTCCCAGAGTCTGGGAAGATTTCAGGTAGAAACATGGCCACTGTTGGACACCATCAGTTCTTCCCTTTCCATTTCTCTGACAATGCGATAGGGTCTCGCAGTCTTTAAAGCCTCGCCACAAAGATGCTGCAGGCCCTGAACACAGAACCGAGGGCAGACAACTGTGTCCAGCCAGCAGCTTCACTTTCACTGTGTTTCTTTTCAAGACTATTTCCCACCTGTGGTCACTGATACAAGGCACACATTTTCTTTTCATGTAATTTCAAGTTTTAACAAAGGACATCAACGGACAAGAGAAAAGATGGCAGACTAAGAGACTCCAAAGGTCCATCCCCCCACCCCATAAAAGCAACTAAAAAACTGACAACAACGGTAAGAATCAGATTGGTGGTGGCCATGGAGGGAGAACAGAGCTCACTTACAAAGAACTGAGATTGTCCGGTCCTGTCTGATGGCTCCCTGGATCACTGGTCATAAATATTTACAGCAAATGTAATGGTCACCACTGCCTGGGGCAACGGATAGCAGTTGCAGCAAACAGACTAACCAAAAAGCTTGGGAGGAAAGGCCAGGGAATGAGAAGCTCTGGAGAATAAGGGCTGGGATTCCAGAGGCCAGGGCTGAGCCTCAGGGCTCAGGAAAGACCTGAGAAGGCCCTAAGCTCTCAGCTCTGGCTGACCAAGCAAGAAGTAAAGGTTAAGGCAGAGTTGTCAACTGACATGCCCCAACATAGCACACAAAGCCCGTCTGTAAAATGGAAGTTTTTTCCCCCGGTTCCAGGTATTTAAGGACATATCTGTCCGATCGCTAGCTGATCACTCAGCTAACAGCAGAACTTCACGGCCACTCAGACTCTACAAAGTTAGTTCACAGCACTCACTAAGCAAACAACCAACAACTACAACAAACAGCAAAAACAAGCCCTGGGGAGAGGAGAATCTGATTTCCAGAGTTGCTACATTATAACATTTAAAATGCCCAGTTTTCAACAACAACAACAAAATTATAAGGCATGCATGAAAAAATGTGGGAAATACCCGGGGGAAAAAAATCTATTACTAGAAGCTGTTCCTGAGGAAACCCAGATGTTAGACTCACTAGATAAAGACTTTTAATCTGCCATTTAAAATATGTTCAGAGAGCTAAAGGAACTGTGAGAATGATGTCTCACCTAATAGAGAACACCAAAAAGAAACAGAAGTTATAAAAAGGAAACAAATAGAAATTGTGGAGGTCAAAACTACAGTATCTGAAATAAATCACCAGACGGGCTCAAAAGCAGATCTGAGCAGGCAGAAGCATGTGTGAACATGGAGATAGGTCAATCGAGACTTTTGGTCTAAGGAACAAAAAAAAAGAATGAAGAAAAATGAATGAACCGCAGAGTCTTGTGGGACACCATCAAATGTACCAACATACATACATATAAGAGTCTCAAAAGGAGAAGAGAGAAAACGGCAGAAAGAATATTTGAAGAATATTTTCATCAAATGAAAAACATCAATCTACACATCCAAAAAGCCCAATGAACTTCAAAGAGGATAAACTCAAAGAGAGCCACAAAGAGACACAGTATAATCAGGCTACCAAAAGACAGTCAAGGAGAAAATCTTGAAAGCAGCAAGAGAAGGGATTCGTTGTGTACGAGGAATCCTCTGTAAGATTAGTGGCTAATTTCTTATCAGAAACCATGGAGGCCAGAAGGATGACATATTCAAAGGACTGAAAGGAAAAAAAAAACTCTGTGAATCACGAATTCTACATCTGGCAAAATGATCCTGTCAAAGTAAAGGAGAAATTTAGACATTCCCAGACCAACAAGAACCAAGAAAATTCATAGCTCATACACCTACAAGCTCTACAAGAAATACTAAAGGGAGTCTTTCATGGAGGAATGAAGGACACTAGACAGTAACTCAAATCCACAAAAAAACCATAAAAGTCAGCAGTAAAAGTAAATACAAAACATAAACAGCAGTGTTAATGTATTTTGATTTATAGTCCTGCTTTTCCCTACATGATTAAAAAAAGAAAAAACAACTGCACATAACTAAACTTACTGGATCATTCCACAATAAATACAAACATCTCATCATTATGTTGTACACCTGAAACTAACATAATGTTATATGGCAAATATAGCTCAATTTTTAAAAAACCACATAAAACAGTAATTATAAATCTATGTTGATGAGCATACAATGTATAAAGATATAATTTGTGACAATAACCTCGTAAGCGGGGGTGGAACTATATAGCTGCAAATTTTTTGCAGAGTAAATACCTACTGACAGAAAAGGCAGTAATGGAGAAATTGAAATACAAACAAAAAAGATACAATATACACAAAACAAATAACAAGACAAAGAACATTATATAGCGAGAAAAGGATCAATCCATCGAGAAGGTATATCAATAACAATTACAAAGATATAAGCACCTAACAACAGAGCCCAAAATACATGAGGCAAAAACTGACAGAAGCTTAAGATGGTTAAATTGGTGAATTTTATACTTTGTGAATTTTTATCTAATTTTTAAAGAAGGAAAATCAGGACATCAATTAAATGAAAAGTTTACCAGTAGAGATGGTGAGAGGACAGAGCAGCAGCGTGAGGATGGGGTCTGAAATTTGGGGGAGGTGGGTCACTCCTCCGGAAACCTCCTGCTCTTCTCCAGGGCCCGACATGCCTGGCGCCACCTCACCTCCCTGCCTGCAGGACACAGGCCCACCACGGGCACCTGCAGGCCTTGCTCCTGCCTGTTCTCTGCCCAGTGTGGAGCTCCTGTACCTTCTATACCTGACAACTCATCCCTCAATATCCAGCTCCCGAGGGCCCTTCTCCAGCCCCCACTCTCCTTCCCGGGTGGGGTGTCTGCAGCCCGGGCCCCCCGCAGCACCCACCTGCACTCGGTGACGTCAGCAGGGCTTCCCCTGCACACCTCCACCTGCACGTACACGGAGCAGTTGACGCGGCTCCAGTCAGGGTCACACACGGCCAGGAAGTTGGGCCGCAGCCGGCCGGTCATGTACTTGGCCAGGTCTGTCAGCGACTGGCTCACTGCAGCCCCGAACAGGAACGTCCCCAACACCTTGTAGAGGGCGGCCAGGTAGTTGTTGAAGTCGGAGCGGGAGTAGAGGCGGTCTGTGTACACCAGGTAGGCCTCCCCGGCCGACACCTGCGGGGAACAGCCGGGGACTTCAGGGCCGCTTAAAGGGGTCAGGGTGCGCGGCCTCCCTACGGTCACTGGGGCGCTGGGAACTCCAAGGGGGCCCTCTTCCCCGCAGACACCACCCCAGGCAGGACTCGACCTGCTAACGCCCCAGCCCCCACCCTCCACGCCCCTCCTGCCTTACAAGGATGACGGTGGTGGTGATGATGACCCCGGCCATGAGCCCATGGGTGATGGTGTCTGGACGGTAGGGGTACCGGATGGAGTCATCTCCACAGTAGAATCCTCGCTTGTACGGGGCATTCACGAGCGTCAAGATGGCGGAAGGCAGAGAGGCTGGCGTTGGGGAGAGGAGGCCGGTAGCCACGAGGTTCTCTGAGCCCCAGGGCCACACAGATGAGCCTGCACCGGCACCGAGCGCTTGGACGCCTGCCTCAGCCTCCCTCCGGGTCTCCTCACCTCCAAGCCCACCCGAGAGCTAGGAGGAGCTTTTCTCACAGCAAATGGGAGGTCACTGCCCCATTAAACCCCCTTGTGGTTCCCCGTCATCATCAGATAAACACCAACGTCCTGCCCAGGCCCAGTGTCCACCCCCGCAACGTCGCCCACCCTCTCCCCGCCTCGCTTCCCTCCAGCCTCCTCTCTGCCCTTTGCACGAAGCCAGCAGGCAGCCACCAGGGCCTCTGCTCACGTCCTTCTCGCGGCCCAGAACATCTCAAACTCCCTTCCGTGCTCCTGGGAGCCCTCTCACGGCAGAAAATTTCCGTTCTTCATGGTTCTTGCCTGTGTGCAACTGTGCAATCACCGTGTGATACTCGAATGATTCCCCCAGCTACACACAGCGCTCTGTGAGCACCTGGGGTGGGGGTGGGGGTGGGGGCGCGCCTGTCGTGTTCAAGGCTGAATCCCTGGAGCCTGCTGGGGCCTGGCCGAGGCCAGTGTTTAACAGGCATCTGTTAAAAGGAGGACACTCTGCTCGTTGTTCTAGGGCTGGCCGGAGAGATCAGGAACACACCTCATCCACGCGTTGTCCCTGAACCGGCCACACGGTGACCCGACAGGCCTGGCCCAGGGAGCTCAATTCAAAGGTGCTTGCAGGAGCCACAAGTCATGACCGGGCCCTGCCTGGCACGGCCGCAGCCCCGGAGTCCAGAGGCCCCGCCAGCCAAGGGTGACCAAGGGTGGCTGGGGCACAGGGCTCCCTGCTCCCCAGGGTGGGTGCACAGAGACATACCCAGCCAGGGTGCCCTTTGGCCTTGGCAGGGCAGGTGACACGTGGAAAAGGGTGTGGCTCTGCTGGGGCCTGACGACCAGAGCAGGGGGAGGGCAGGGCCAACTCCTCCTTCCAAAGGCCAAATTCAAGGGCCTCTGGGACCACCGGATGATGCTGATATAAGGAAAGACTCGGTGAAGAACACAGAGATCTGCCTCATGGAGCTGAGAGCAGCTGGGAATAAAAATAATAGGCACACGATGACCGGAATCGGCGAGGGCTGCGGCCTTCAGTAGGGTGTCGGGGAGGCCACACAGGGAAGGTGCCTTAAAGGAAGAAGTACAGGGGAGACCTGGGGAAGAACATCCCCCAGAGGGGTGGCCAGTGCCAAGGCCGGAGATGGGCCTGAGCCTGGAGAGCAGAGTGCTGGGGAGAGGGGCTCTGCGGCGGGGTCGGGGGTCTCAGGAGGGTTGCAGCAGAGGGAGGGAGCATGTTTCCAAAAGACCTCTCTGGCCAGGGTGGAGGCCTAGGAGGAGAGGCCGAGAAACCCCACGGCCTGAGCAGGGCAGGGGCTCCCATGGGGGCCCGGGCATCGAGTCAGCCCCCCAACTCCTGTCCCCAAGCCCCAGCCCTCCCCCCTGGAGATACGGGCACCCTCCGATCAGAACTGGAGCTGGGCTCTCCCGGGATTCAGGTGCACAGAGCTCAGAGCACAGGAATGGAGCCTCCCTCTGCCTGGGCCGCGCCAGCTCAGATGTCCCCACAGCAGACACCACCAGAGCCTCCCTGCCCTGGTGTCAACCCCTGGTGTTTTCCCCAGGGCCCTTGTCACCATCTAAGACTGAACTGTTCGTGTCCTGAAGCTTCTAGACTGGGAGCTGGCTCTGCCCGGGGGCCCCAGCACCTGGCATATGGCAGCTGCACCCAACCCCCCTCCCCCGCTGCTGTGTGACCTCCAGCGGGCACCTGAACATCTCTGGGTGGAAACTGGGGAGCATAACAGCACTCCCTCATAGGCTGACTGGAGAAAAAGGTTTAATTATTTGCATGCTGCTTAGTGCCTGGCATACAGTCAGCGCCACACAAATGTTTAAATAAAATAAGTGCTAAGGAAATGATGCCCACGGTTGGCAGACGCCCCCCGGGGACCTCCAGTTGCCACCTGGCGCATCCCAAAAGGGTCTCTTCTAGGACATGGGAGGAGAGCCTGGCCTCTGCCTGCAGTCAGGGCAGACCCCTCGGTCCCCATCGGAGGAGCAGCAGCCTGACTGGGGGTAGGGCAGTTTAGGCCGGAGGGGCCCCTCCCTGCGCCGGGGGTAGAATTCCGGGGCCATTGTCCGCACAACCCCGGAGCAAACACACAGCCTTTGTTTCCGGGACCCTGGAGGAGGGGCGGGGAGGGGGCCTCTGCCCCCAGCTTGGCCCGCAAACCCGCCCGACAGGTTTGGCCCGCGCCACCCCGAGGCCCCCAGTTCCACAACAGCCTGCGGCCCAGTCCTTCTCCCGGCTCTCCTGGGCCCGAGCGAGGAGGGCGACGGGGCGCGGGTTCGGATCCCACCACTGCCCGTGCGCCCCCGGCCAGGGCTCCGCCCTCCCAGAGCCCACTGGACCAGCCGACCCAAGGTGCGGGGTGGAGGGCCTCCCGGGGCGACCCGCGGCCGCGCCCCCCGTCAGGCTTGCCCGAGCGCGGCCGACGCCCGCGTGAATCACCGCCCGGGCCGGGCCGGGCAGGGCGGGAGGGGGAGGCATGAGCGGCCCCCGGCAGCGACTTCCTGCTGCCGCGGGCGGGGGACACCGACCCTCTCCGACCGGAGATGCGCGGGGGAAACTGAGGCCTGGGAGGGCGCGCGCGGGCGCCGGGGCACGCGGGACGGGGGCGCGTTGCTCGATCCGCGGCCCGAGGGTCCTCCCCCGGCTCCCCCCACCTCCAGGGGGCCTCCGAGAGGTAGGGCCGCTGCAGCCCACAGCCCGTCCTACAAAACTTTGCGGGGACCGGGGATGGGCCCGCCTGGGAAAGGGTCCTCACACACACACCCGGGTCCCCGCGGCTCTTACCGACCAGCACGCACAGCACGTCGAGCAGCACGAAGACCCACCTCCGCTCCATGCCGCCCGCGACCCCCGGCGTCCGTCCCAGCGCGTCCCGTCGCGTCCCAGCCGGGCCGCGGGGTCACGTGGCCGGGGAGCTTGGCCCAACCCGGGAGGGGCGGGCAGGGCAGGGGAGCGGAGGGCGGGGCGGAGCCTCCGAGGGGAGGGGGCGGACTCTGCCTCCGCCCCGCCCGATGCGCGCGGGGAGGAGGGGCGTGGGGAGCGCGCGGGGATGGCAGGGGAACAGTGTCGGTAAGAGACCCGCGGCAAGAGGGGCCGCTGGTCTCCGAGCTTGGGGAGGGGGAGGGGGGTCGTCGGCGCCCAGCACTTCCCGCGCCCCCCGCCGGGAGGCTGAGGCTCAGGCACGGCCAGTCCGGCGTCACCCCCCAGAGCGTCCGCGTCCGTCCGCACGCCCCGGTCACCCACGGATTGGGTCGGCTGAGTCGGGGGTCGGGAGAAGGAACGAACAAACGAAGGAATGAGTGAGGGGTGAACGGACAGGCCAGCAGGAAAGGGTGTGGAGGAGGACGGAGCTCGGGCTCCCGCAGGCTGCGCCTCGGTTTCCTCTTTGGGGCACTGAGCTCCTGTGTGCCTGTCTGAATACGTCTGAATCAGGAAATGCCTACAAATAGATGGGGGGTGTCACGGCTTAACTGCAGGGTTTCTTTTCTTTCCTCCGGATGCTTAAAATCCTTGCAGACCTTCCACCCCTGGCATTGGAAAGTTCCTCAACGCCCACCCTGTTTGTGCCAGGCCCTGCTCCTGGGTGGCACACTTCCTAACCCCTTTTACAGGGAGCCAATCGTGCCGGCGGTAGGAACTTGCCCACACGCTAGGAAGGGTAGGGTTAGGGTCTGTGCCCTGCACGCCCACCCGGTCCCGAGGCAGCCCTGAGCTGGGAGGCGCAGGAGGTCCACACACGCACACGGGATCCTTGGGGCTGGAACCAAATGAGAGGCCTTGGGGAGTGTCACCACCTCCTGGAGAGCCCTGCCTGGACCTGGCGAGAGACACAAGGGAGGTTCTGCCACTCTCTCAAGGAAACACAGCGGCAAGAGGCTGGGCTGGGATTTGAACCCAAGCAGCCTGGCCCCAGCCCCACCCCCTCCAACTATCTTAAAACAGAAAGATGTTTCCCGGCTTTATTTTAGAGATGAAGGAAGCCGTTTCCAGAGAGGGGCATCCCCTGGCCCAAGGTCAAGCAGCTGAGACATGAACTCAGAGTCCCCGACCCTGCTTCCTGGGAGGATGAACAGACGCCTGCACCGTGGGGGGAGTGAGGGTTTGGAGAGAGCCAAGGTGTTGGGGGGCGCGACAATGCACAGCTGATCTGTGGCTCCTCCACCATTGGCCAGACGGTGGGGTTGAGGGGGGTGTCTCTGGGCCGAGGCCCCTGAACCCCGGAACAACTTTCCCTAAGCAGGCCATCAGACACCGCCCCCCCCCCCCCACACACACACACACACTCAAAATAACTCAGCCCACCCCCAGGACATAACAAGGTTCTGCATGGAAGCTGCTGGACCTGGATTTTCCACCTGCGGTGTGGCGGAGACAGTGCGGGAAGCACATCCCAGCAACCCCCCCTTTCCAGCCGTACACCCTGAGGAGTTGGGAAGGCACATCCTAAAAATGCAGCTTCCTCCCTCACCCCCAGACTTCCTCCAAGGAGTCCAGAAGAATCAGATTACTTGCCCGGAGGATTTTTCTCTGTCTGAGCAGGGGTGGGGCTGTCGCCGGGGACCAGTTTCAGACTCAGGGGGATCCAGCAGCCCTGGACTCCTGCCAGCGTGGCCCCGTCCCCGGGAAGGCTCCAGCTCTGTCCACTGGCTCCTCCTGCTGTAATCACAGGGAGGGGTGGGCCCTTTCATTCATCCCTTCATTCATTCATGCAACGGAATTATACGTGTGAAGGTACCTGGCATACATGTTACATGAATGTTAGCCGGCGTCATTATCATGGCACTTTCTTCACTTTAGCCTTGTGGCAATCGGGTGACTCCTCTCTGTGTAGTCTTGACACTTCGTTTAGGTAGGGAAGGTGCAACATGATACTGGCATTAATTAAATGTGGGGTTCTTTATTAAGCACCTACTGCACGCCGGGCGGGGCTGACCAAAGAGGAGTGTGGTGGGGCCCGGCCTGGGTGGAGACTCTGGGGTTGAACCTGGGAGGCTCCAGGGGAGGCTCCCGCGGGCAGAGACTGGGAGATGTGGCCACCCTCCCCTCCCTGCTGACCTGTCTCACCCTGCCCTTAAAATACCTGGGCGGGATCAAGATCAAAATGTGGGGAGGGCAGCAAGGATTAGGATCAGGGGTTAAAACTAGGGCTAGCTGGGGAATCCCCCTGGGACCAGCAAGGCCCGCCCCAGGGGAAGCCGGGCTCGGCAGCATGATGTAACTGAGCCCCTAGTTGTGGCCCGAGCCTCACCTGTGTCTCCTGGAGACTGGGCCTCCCCTTGTGCCTGGCGGTCACCGCTGCCCTGCTGCCTCACCCCACCTGAGGGGCACAGGCTTGTCTCAAGGAAGAGGTGCTGGGCTTGGGCAGAAAGGTGCTGGCACACAGTAGGTGCCACCTGAGTGCAGCCTGCAGCCCCGCCTCTCTCTGCACTTCTCGTGGGGCTCAGGCCACCCTGGAGTAAGCTCCTTGACACGGGCCTCACTCACTGCCGAGGGTCCTGGAGCCCAGGCTGTACCCCAGGTGGCTGTGCCGGGCGCATCCAGGCAAGGAAGGCTAAGTGGGCAGTCGGCACCTCAGTCCCTCCATCTGCCCGATGGGCACAGGCCAGCACCTGCCCTGGTGTCATAGTGAAGTGCTTGACCAGTGGCCTGCCCCGCTAGGAAGCACTAGACAAAATGGTGGAGGCGGGCACCTAAGGTGGGCTTCCGTCAGAACCCAGCGTCAATTCACCCAGAATCCCAGAACCACGTTGCTCCCAGGACTCCACCACCCCTCAAGGGCGCACCACCTTCCACTCGGGGACAGGGTGACCTTCCCGGTTTAGCACTGAGTCCGCATTCGGGAGCCCGTCCCAGTGACGTCGCCCCTCGTGCAGGCCACCCCGACCTCACAGTGCCCTCCCCACCCCTCCTGTGCTCTCAGACTGTATCTGCCAACCCCCAGGCTTGAGCCCCAGGAGGCAGGAGAGCACAGACCCGGCGCTCAGTCACTGCTTCTGAATGAGGGTGAGCCCATGAGCAATGAACAGCCCACGGGCCAGAGCCCGAACTCTCGCAGGATCACAGCCATGCGAGACGGTCACAGAGCCATCTTCACGAGACCTGGTCTCCACCTGCTTCTCAAGAAACGAGGGAAGACAGGGCAGGTCACACCATCGAGCATGCTGTCAAGCTCCCACCGCACCCCTCCGTCCCTGCCCACAAAGCCACGGGCCCGGGTCCTTCAGGCAGGTTATGACTGATGAGGAAAAGTGACATGGGCGGCACAGGAGGGCCAGGGAGTCCTCCAAACCTCAGAGACCAAGAACCCCCTTTCCGTGACCCCACCACTGTCCTGTGTGTCGCCCAGTAGGGACAGCCCACCACAGCAGGGGCTGAGTTCACTTCCCAAGTGTTCACCATGGAGCTTGATCCCAAGTCTCCTCTGAGCAAGGGCTGCGGCTCCAACTACGGGGGGGCGGGGGCTGTGTGAGCAGGCATCGGACCCCTGCAGACGCCTCCACACTCCAGCTCTGGAGCCACCACTGCCCACTCTCCAATTCTGCTTCGGCGGGGAGGGTTACTCCAGGTGCTGACTTGGCCAAGCCCCACCCACTGGACCCCCGAGATAGGGAGGCACTACAGGCTCCAGTCAGCCCCCGGACTGGTGGGACGGGAGCGGCCTCTGCTGGACAAAGCCACAGCCCAGTCCCGACCTCTGGACATTCACCAGGCGTCCGATGTGCCAGGCGCCCAGGCTCCATATCCTTACAGCAGCCCAGCAATAGGGCTGCCAGATTCAACGAGGACATGCACAGGATTCCATTAAATTTGAATCCCAGATAAGCGACAAATCACTTGTTACCATAAGTTGTCCCAAATGTTATATGGGATATACTTACACTGAAACATCTACCTGTGATTCAAATCTAACTGCGTGCCCAGTATTTCATCTGGCAGCCCCATCCCAGAACCAAAAACCAGGAAAACAAAAACTGTGGGGACAGAAGCGTTGGCTAAACAGTGGGATCATGTCTGGATAGCCCAGTCCCACTCCAGAGCCCAGGGTCCTGGGCCAGGGAGGCCGAGGCCCCAGCCCAGGACTGTCAGCTTGGGGCCACCTCCTCCGTCCCCCTCCCAACCCCGGGAGCTGCCTGTGGGTCCAGCCTCCAGTGTGGCCCTGGCTAATGCCAGCCTCCTTCAGCAGAGGGGCTGGAATCAGGTTCACCTGATTCCATGCCATGGAATCCTGGCATGTCCCCTGGGAAGGCCCCTCAAACCAAGCACCCAGTATGGTTAGAATGTAGGTCACAAAAGAGCTCCACTGCCCCCTGTGTAGAGTGGAGAAAACCCTGGACAACCTGGAAAACAGTAATAGTAAAAGTATGACACTTCTCTTTGTAAGAAGCCCATCCCAGAGGCTGTGCAGGTGTCCCCTACCACCGAGGATGGAACGGGGGACCTGGGTGTGGTGCGGTGCAGCTGGCGACTCTGCCCTCGGGTCTGGGATGGAAAAGGGTGGACCTGTAGGCAGGCAGGGCCTGGCTCACCATCAAGACCCCTGAACCAGAGGTGGATGGCACGTCGCCTCCCGCTCCACTTTCAGGGCCTCTTTGTACACGACGTCCAGAGATACAACGGTATGGAAGGTTCCTGGTCAGCAGATGATGCCCCTGAGGGGAGCGACGGTCACTCTGCACCAGCTCAGGAGCCTCGGAGGCCCCTGCTACCTTGCAAGCAGATTTCCAGTCCCCGGGCCTAGAGGGACGGCTTCTTTCGCCTGGCCCCACACTGCCCCCTGGCCCCACTGCTGACGCCACTCCTGTGGGCCCAGCTGCCACCCTTCCTGCCCACGTGCTCTGTGCTCCTGTCACTCCCCACACCAGAACGCCGGCCTCTCCCTGTGAGGCCTGTCCAACCACGTGAGGGGAGGAGGTGGCCCCCGTCCAGCCAATCTGAAGACCCCTCCTGCCCACCCAGAGTTACTAGTGCGGTTATGGGTACAAGACCCAGAAACAAGGCTCACCCAACCTTCTGCAGGGACCACAGACTGAGGGTGGCCGCCTCGGTCACCACAAGGGGCCATGTGCCCGGGCACAACAGTAAGAGGAAGCAGAAAGAAGAGAAGCAGTAAACACCGCAGTCCTGAACACACTCCCGTCCACAGGCATCCCTGGACGGCGCCACGAGCAGGACTCCCGTAGCCTCACACCAGGCACTAACATTCTGAAAACCAAGGCAGACACCAACGCGGTTATGGCCAGGAAGGCCCGCAAAGCAGCAGCCATGGCCACAGGGAGGCCGGGCAGGGCACTGGCAAGATCTGAGCCGACACTAAGCAAGAGACTCCTTTAAAACAACCGCAAGCATGGACATATATACACTACCAAACGTAAGGTAGATAGCTAGTGGGAAGCAGCCGCATAGCACAGGGAGATCAGCTCGGTACTCTGTGACCGCCTGGAGGGGTGGGATAGGGAGGGTGGGAGGGAGACGCAAAAGGGAGGGGATATGGGAACATATGTATAACTGATTAAATTTGTTATAAAAAAAATAAAAACAACCGCAAGAATGGGAGACGCTGTGACCCATAACCATGGGAAAACGGTTAAGAGATGTGTCCAGGAATAGCCCAGATCGTGAACTATCCAAAAGTTTAAAGTAACTATTATAAAAAGGATAAAGAACGTACAAGAAAAAAAATGGATAATTTCAGCAAAAATATAGGAAAAAAACAACTGCAAATACTAGATTCAAAATATACAGCGTAGGCGTCACAGACGCAGTGGGACGGGCCAGGTGGCAGCCTGGAGCAGTGGAAGGAGGGATAGGGAGCAAGGACGGGTCCAGACGCACAGGGAGGACAGGACGACACATGCAGAGTCTGCGGACGACGACAGGGGTCTGCTGAGTAACCAGGGACCCAGGAGCAGAGCCCAGAAGGGACAACCAGGAAGCCCCCCAGCAATGAAAGGCATCAACCCTCAGGTCCAAGGAGCTCCATGTAGGAAACACCAGGCGCAACACAACCAAACATACAGAGAAAATCACGGTAGGAAAAAAAAGACACCGTATTTAGGGAACACAAGTGAAAATGCCAAATTTCTCGTCAGAAATAAGAGAACCCAAGAATAAATGGAACATCTTAAAAATGCTGAAAGAAAAAAAGGAAACCTAGAATCTTATACCAAGTTAAAAAGAAAAATAGTGCTTGAAAAACCAAGGAGGGGTACGGACATTTTCAGCCAACGAGCGCGAAGAGCACATTGCACAGACTCACTTCCCGTCTCAGGAGGGTGAGCCTGCCTTTGGGGGCCGTGGGAAGCACCTGTTGGGACGGTCCCGACAGCTCCAAGCACTGCGGGGCCGGGCAGCCTCAGGCAGGGGCGCACGGAGGGGCAGCCACTCTGGAAGTTCTCACAAAAGCACAGGGGAGGGCTTCCCTGGTGGCGCAGTGGTTGAGAGTCCGCCTGCCGATGCAGGGGACACGGGTTCATACCCCAGTCTGGGAGGATCCCACATGCCGCGGAGTGGCTGGGCCCGTGAGCCATGGCCGCTGAGCCTGCGCGTCCGGAGCCTGTGCTCCGCAATGGGAGAGGCCACAACAGTGAGAGGCCCGCGTACCGCAAAAAAAAAAAAAAAAAAAAAAAAAAAGCACAGGGGAACCACCACGCGGTCCAGCTCCTGGGTGTTCACCAAACACACACCCGCACACGGGGGCTTACGGGCGCTGCGTCCACCGTCGCCACACTGGGGACACCGAGGTGCCCTCGGGCAGGCAAGCAGAGCAACGCCACAGTCCGTTCCAGAAAACACACACTCAGCACAAAGAAGTGAACAACGAAGCCATGAACAGCCACGGAGGAACCTTAAACGCACAGAGCGAGGCAAGAAGCCAGCCTGGAGAGGCCACTTACTGAGACAGGAGGAAACCAGAGGGCAGCAAACACCACCTCTGAAGCACTGAAAGCGTGAACAGACCAAAAACTCTATCACAACCATTCCAATCCTTCCCATCCCACCCAAACACCCCGGGCTCCCACACTGGCACAGCCAGCTCTGCCGGGACTGACCCCCGACTCCACACACCCAGCACGACTGGCCCCCGAGCCTCCTCCTCCACTCGGCCTCCCTCCCCGTCCAGGCAGCCCTCACCCCACCCGTCCAGTCTCCACAGGGGCCCCTGCCCCGCACGTGTGAGGCCCTAGCCTCGCCCTCACGCGCGCTCACAGGCAGGCCTGTCCCTGTCAGGGTCCAGCTTGAAAGTCACCTCCACTTGCCTGGCCACCTCCCTCGCACCGTCACTGAGACACAGCATGCTCCCCCACGACCCCCGTGCCCCCAGGTCCCTGGATGGGGCCCAGCACGAGGTCCACTGAGGGACCAGCACCTCCTTGTGTCCCACCCACCTGACCCACCACGAGGCACCTACGGGGCTTCAAATCAAGTTTAATAAATAAAACAGCAAGGGGATCAAGGCAGTTGTCACTTCACAGTGTGGTCCTTGGGCCGAGGGAAGGTCGAGTCCGGCCCTGCAGACAGGCTCGAGCCAAAGCCCCCCTTGGTGACACCGGGGCCGGGAGCGCTGCCCTGCCCCTGGAGGACCCCACTCCAATTTGTAAACAGAAACATAAATAAAACGAGGAGGCTGGAGAGGAGAAGGCCCAGGACCCCAAGCCATCTTGCTGGGAAGCCTCAACAGAAACACGACCTAGGGGGTCAGGGAAACGGGCTGGAGCCGGGCCCCTCAGTGTGGCAGGCAACAAGCCTCGGTACCAAGGGGCTGTGAGTTCTGCGTCCTCAGACCCATGCCCGAGGCTGCCGGGGGCCCCAGGGTGGGGGTGGGGGCATAAAGTGCGGCTTTTCCTGAAGTGGAGAGAGCGGGTGGACGTCAGGGCGGGCCGGGCCGACATCGAGGTATATGGCTCTGTGCCCCAGGGTTTGGCACCGAGTAGCAGCTGCCCCCTAAGCCCTGGGTGGGGGCAGCCCGAAGTCCGGCCAGGCGCAGGGAGACGGTCGAGCAGAGTGCCGAGGGTGCCGGCGGAAGCTGCTGGTAGGGGCGGCGTCCGGCCCCACCTCCCCACGTCCCTGGCGGGGCCGAGACGCCTTCCTCGCCTCTGCTGGCTGGATGGGCCAGCCCTCCGCGCCCAGCCGCCCGACGGGTCCCGTGGTGGGCGCAGAGGCTGGAGCCAGGCAGCAGTGCTGGTGCGTGTGTGGCGTGGGGAGGGGCCACCGCTCAGCCCAGTCCTTGACGTGCTCTGAGCAGAGGGGCTACCGGAGGCCCGCGAGGAGGGGAGGGTCAGGAAGACTGACAGGCAGGCCTCACGGGGGCCCCAAGTCCAATCTGGGCCACACACGCCCGCCTGTGGCCAGGGATCAACAGGTCATCACGTTACAGCTGCAGGGGGAGAGAGGGAGAGACAGGAGATCAGTGCAACCCCAGAGCAAGAGGCCCGGCACGGGGGCGTGGGCGGGATGCGGGCTGGACCGCGGCCCCGCCCCCGCCTCGCCGGCAGACGCCGCCCCCACAGCCCGCACAGCCGCCTGGCCTGGCCTCCCCCTCTTGAGGCAGCACTGTCCTCGGCAGCCGCCTGGGGAGGGCTGGGAGGGCTGGCAGCTCGGCAGGGCCGGGAGGAACCTGGCACTGGCCCCGTTTGTACCTTCTTGGATTTTGAGCCACATGAATGTATTACCTAGCCAGAAAGATAAATGAGCCAAATAAAAAACAGAATAAAGCTAAAGAAATCACTAGCCTGCTCCGTGGGGCCACGCCATCCTCGGGCCGGGGGGGGGCAACCCCTCCCGCTGGCCTCAGCTTGGCCTGAGGCTGGGGTACAGCAGCTGGGGGTGGGGCGGGGAGGGGCCGCACTCACTGTGACAGGGGCTCCGAGTGCAGCCCAGGGGCCGGGCACACGGGGTGGGCGGCCAGGAAGGGATTCACATCCCCGATGCCGATGAGTCCAAACTCGGCAACCGACAGAGCCACCTGTGCGGGGGCGACGGCCTCCTCGGGCTCTCCGTCCATATCCACGTGGCTGGAGATGAGGGGCAGCTCCTCGGGGAGGGCCCCGGGCAGGGCCAAGTCCACAGCCAGCCTTGGGCTGGCACCGGGCTCTGCAGCGGCCATGGTGGGGGAGTACAAGGCCGGCTCAGCCAGGGCTGGGGGCCGCCGAGGCAGGGGCACGGCCGGGGGCGCGTCTACGTCCGGTGGCTGGAACGAACAGGGCCCTGGCTCCGAGGACGGGGGGCTGTCGGGGGACTCCCCGGGCTCGCCAAGACTCGCAGACGTGCTGCTGCCCACGCTCAGGGGCTCTGTGGGGGGAGAACACGGCTGTGGCCAGGCCCCTACAACGCCCACGCCCAGCTCCACCGGGTCAAGAGCAACCCGGTACGGCCTGCTCGCCCAAAAGCCACTGTCACCTCAGGCTGTGCCCAGTGCGGGGCTCCAACCTGCCGGGTCCAGCAGAGCCAAGGACCCCTCCTCACAAAACGCTCTCACATAAACACGTAAGACACATAGGGATGCAGAAAAGCCCTGTCACACCGGAAGGGCACACTGAGGCTAAGGGCCCCGACTGGGAAGGTCGTGACCCCCATCTTGTAGGGCGGGACAGGACGCAACAGTTCACAGAGGGAGAGGGGCATGGCCTCGGGGAGCTCCCGCACACGGCCGTGGGGCCAGGCACGCGGACAACCCTCCAGGTGGACCACAGACCCAACTGGACCCTGGAACCAGAAGAGGGGAAGCCCCAGCGTCCAGCAGACCCACAAAGCAGCATCCTTGTCCCCTGAGGTCCCCTTCAGAAACTACAGTCGCCACCTGGGCTCTGTCCTGCTCCCGCACGGCCCTGGGCCCGGACACCAAAGGGGGCGTGACACCCCCTGGGCTCCCACCTGGGACTGCAGAGCAGCCCCACTTGGGCCCCAGGCCGCACAGAGTACCCCCATGTGGAGAGCCAAGTCCCGAGGATGACTTGTGTGTGGCACCCTGTGAGACCACGTGGGGGTGAAGGGACATTGGCCCCCAGATGCCACTCGCTGTTCCATGTCCACCAGCCCAGGCTGGGCTGCCAGGGAGAAACGCCCCCTGAGAAAAGGGGCCACCCCCCACTCACCGGTGCGCATCCGGGTCAGGGGGTCCCGCTCAGGGCCCGGGCCATCGGCAGTGGCAGGCAGAGACAGGGGCGGCGAGGAGCGGGGGCGGCCAGGGCCATCGGGGTCACCACCATCCAGGTCCTGGTCCGCGTCCCTGCAGGGAGAGGAAAGGTGAGGGCAGGGGCTGCCTCAGGCCAGGGCGCCTCTCCCACCGCCCCGCGGGCACCCGGCACGTACGTGGTTCCCGACGGGCCGTACTTCCGGCGGCCCAGCCGAGTCTGCTGGGAGAAGTAGTCGTAGCGCTCAGACTTCTTCCACAGGTAGTAATACTCCACGCAATCGCCCACGGACCGTGTGCGCACCTGCGGGCGGTGCCGGTCAGCTTGGCCCCCAGCCCCTTCCCAGCCTGCTCCCCACCGCCCCGTGCCCTTAGCTCAGCACCCCATCTCGTGGCCCCCGCTCCGTGCCCAGCCTCGGCTCCAGGCCCACCGTCCACCTCCCTCGCCCCAGACGCCCCGAGGACGGCCACACCCACGTGTGCTCTGTTCCTCACAGGCCCGGCGGAGGGGGGCGGACAACCCCAGCCCAGAGAACATGCAGCGCGAGCCCACTTCTCGCTGAGCGTGGGCGTCACTGGTGCTCCAGGGAGAGCCGTCTGCACAAGGGCACGCCGGGTGTGTGAGCCAACTTGAGGGCATGTTTACAACGTAGCAGGAAAAGCCAGGCCTGCATCCTGGAAGGCCAAGGTGGCCCCACGGGCTCGTGTCCAGGGTGAGCGATCGGGGCGTCTTCCCATCTCGGAGGATCACCCGCAGCAAGGCCAGGGCTGTGCCCGCAGCTGACAACCCCACCACCGCGGGACCCAACGCCCATGCCCAGGGAGGGCTGAGACAAGCAGGCACAGGGGCACCCAGGGACTGCCTGATCTTCTCACCGAAACCCTCTCATGCAACAAGCCTCCCCGGGGCCAGCTTCACCGCAGACCTGAGACTCCGGTGGGAGAGAGGCCACCAGCCCTAAGCTGGGTGGGGGGCGTGCGGCAGACAGCAGGTCAGGACACAAAGGCAGCAGCCCAGCGGGTTCTGGGGCAGAAGCGGCCTCCGCTATGGGACAGGCGAGGCAGGAGCCGCGGGCGCCGGTCCCAGAGGACCAAGTGCTGCCTGGCCACGCCGGGTTCCGTCAGAGGGGCACCATCCCTGTCCTACAGAGCCCCGCGAGGGCCCCTCACCCACTGCACCCTCCCAGGGAAGACGCCCAGACGGCAAGCGTGAGCCCAGTGCCGGCCAGGCCCTGCTCCTCCACCTGTGGGGAGTGGGAGTGGCCAGGGCTGCCGGCCCCAGGGGAGCAAGACAAGACAGGGACGAGGGACCAGAGTGAGAGCCACTGCGACAGCGCAGAGGGACAGCCAGGTTCCCAGACGAGCCACGGGCGCCTCGCCAGGCAGACGTCCAGGGCTCGGGGGAGAGGGCCGGGGCAGCGACAGAGGTCAGCGTGGGAGTCGTTACAAGGGAGCCACAGGCAGGGAGCACCCAAGCGGGGTGTGGGGAGACCAGTGACCCAGGCCTGGTGTTAGGGACACGGGCCTGGGGAGGACAGGGGGTGGGACATGGATGTGGAGACGGGCATGGGGACCTGGCATTAGCAGCCACTTCGGTCATGCCTATTTGGTGCAATGGTGGGAGAGCGTGTGTCCCTGAATAGAGTGAACATGGAGACCCTCAGTCCCCACGGCAAGGGGGTGATGGGGGAGATCCAGGCGAGGGTCAGCGCTGGAGGACTGGCAGTGGGCACGAGACCCTTCCCCAGATTGGAACCTTTCCGGGGGATGGGGGAACTAGAGAAAGATGAGCCGGGGAGCCCACCACGAGCCTGGGGTTCGTTCTGACCTCCCGCTGCGGGTGGACAGCAACTGTGCCAGCTCCCAAGCCCTCCAGCCCCAGAGCAGCCCCCAGCGGGCCGGGAGGTGCGGCGGGCGGGCAGGGCCTCACCTTGTTGGCCTGGATCAGGTGGAAGTTCTTGCCGTGCACACGGAAGCCGTGCTCGAAGTTGCGGCGCTCCTCCTCGCTCCAGGCGCACAGCCCGTCTGCAAAGGTTGGAGCGGTGGGGTGGGGGGGTTGGTCAGCGCGGTCCATGGTGGGGGTGGGGGGGTGGGGGCCGGGGCTGGGGCTGCGCTCACCTCGGATCACCTTCACGTTGAACCGCAGCCTCCGCAGGGCCTCCTCGGCATTGAAGTTGCATTTCACCAGCTCATACAGTGCCTGGGGGAGAGGAGCCACCATTGCCCAGGACAAGTGGTTTCCCTTGAATTCCTCACAATCACACAACCACACTGGCCCAGGCCCCATGGCTCCTCCACCCCCAGGGCCGCCCACCTGCTCGCTGTCTTTCACCGCCTCTCCCTCCGGGAGCTGAGACTCAGCCACCTCGTGCCACCGCCGCTTCGCCGCCCGGTACAGGAACTCCTCCACCTCCCCCTCAGGAAGAATGCTGGGGTCCCAGAGCAGCTGGTCTTCATTCTCATAGACTGTGCAGGAGAGGGCAAGTTCACATGCCGGCACGCAGTCTGCACCTCCTCTGACCGCCTCCCCAAAAGCATCACCAGCAGGCCAACTCGGCCCCTCTGGAGAACAAGGGCCCATCAGGGGCCTGGGCCTCCACCTCCGCATCTCACAGGGCCAGCTCCGGGCACCTGGGTGCTCGAGGTGGCGGGAAGGCAGGAAGGGGTGGGAGGTCAGTGGGCCCTGAGCAGCCAGTTATCAAGGCCAGCGTCCCAGAGGGGGCAGCAACTAGCCCAGGCTGGAAAGGGGACTTCTGAGCGTGTCCCATGAGGAGGGGCTGCAGGACGAGCTCAGGGAGGTGAAAGGCAGAGGCCCAAGGGAGCAGCGAGAAGAGCCCAGACTCGATCAAGCACAGTGGGGAGACATGGGTGCCAGCGGCCGCGCTCAGGCAAGAGCTCCCACGGCTGCCTCAGTCCCTATAACCGCAGCATCGAGAGCAGACCTCCCGGGGAGAGGAGGGAGGGGAGGAGAGGGCAGTAGAGGTCCTGCCCTGGCGGGGGAGGGGGGCAGGTGCATTAAGGAAGGATAAGAAAGGGACTCTGGCTGCAGTCTGCTTTGGGGCGGGGGACGGGGGGACAGCCTCCAGCGGCGGGGAAGGACGGGCAGCAAGAGGCAGAAGGGAGAGTTCAGGGCCAGGCCTGGGGAGACCCCAGTGTCAGCATCTCTTGATTACTCAGGGAAGAACCACAGGGGCCAAAAACTAAACAACACACAAAAGCCAAACACCCAGTGCAGTGGCTGAAGAGGGGAACCGGCTCCATGCTGGACTCGCTCTTGTGAGGGAACCAGCGACTCTGGGGCTGGCGCCCCTGTAGACCTGCGACCACCTCTCTCCATCTGCAAAGTCAACCCAGAGTCCCAGCCCCTCTCTAGAGAAAAAGCGACACCTGCCACCATCGCCGTGTGTCTACCTATGGCGTGAAGGTGAGAGGAAAACCGCATGACAACACGTAACTCCACAAACAGCTGGACATCAGGGTTAGCAGACAGGACTTCAGTATAACCATGATTAATGATTTAGGGAAAAGGACAAAATCAATGGAAAGCTGGAGAATTTCAGCAGAGAACTGAAATCAATTCAAAAAAATCACACGGACATTCTAGGGCTGGAAAATGCAGTGAGTGAATTATGGACCCACTGGGCAGCTTCAACAGCAGCAGAAGACATGATTAGTAAAATTGGAAAGAATTTCATTCAAAAATATCAAACTGAAGCTTAAAGAGAACATAGTGTGGGACATGTGTAAGATGGTCAAGCAACCTAAGACATGTATAACTGAGTCATGGAGGAAGAGGACAAAGCACAGGACCAATTTTGAAGAGATAATGGCCAAGCAGTGGTTAAGCATCTGCCAATGCAGGGGACACTGGTTCGAGCCCTGGTCCGGGAAGATCCCACACGCCACAGAGCAACTAAGTCCATGCGCCACAACTACTGAGCCTGCGCTCTAAAGCCCATGGGCCACAACTACTGAGCCCGCATGCCACAACTACTGAAGCCCACGCACCTAGAGCCCATGCTCCACAAGAGAAGCCACCACAATGAGAAGCCCGCGCACCGCAATGAAGAGTAGCCCCCGCTCACCGTGACTAGAGAAAGCCCACGTGCAGCAATGAAGACCCAACACAGCCAAAAATAAATAACTGAATAAATTTATTTTTAAAACACACACACACACACACACACACACACAAAGGAGTCAGTGCAGTAATGCAAGAAAAAGAAATAAAACATAAAAAGATCGCAAAGAAAAAAAAAGATCACAAAGAAAGAAGTAAAGTTATCATACACAAATGATATGATTGTATATGTCTAAAAGTGCAAAAGAATCTACAAGGTAATAAAATTAGTAAGTGAATTTAGCCAAGTCACTGTGTACAAGATTACTTAAAATAATAAACTGTATTTCTGCATTTCACAAGACTGCTATACTGAAAACTCTAAAACTGCTGAAAATAAAGAAGACCTAAGCAGAGATGTAAGCTATGCTTGTGAACTGGAAGTGTCAATATCGTTAATGTATCAATCTCCCCCAAATTAATAAAGAGCCAATGCAACCATAATCAAAATCCTAGCAGGCATTTTTGAGACAAATGACAAGCTAATTTGAAAACTTATATACAAATAAAAGTTACAAAGCTGGAGGGTTTGCACCATCTCATACTAACTTCAAAGCTGCAATAATTAAGAGAGTGGTAAGGACCCAGGGTTAGACAAGAGAACAACAGAAGAGAAGCCCCAAAAGGCAGATATACATTACAGACACGATTCCTGATAAAGGCACCACTGCAATTCAGTGGGGGAAAGAATGGACTTTTCCATATGCAGGGCTGGGCGGGGGGGTGGTCAACCCTGACCCATACCTCCAAGCATACATTAAAATTAAATTAGATCATAGATGCCAACATAAAAGGGGAAATAAAAGAGCATATCTTCAAGACCTGCAGGCTCCCTAGACAGCATACAAACACATTGTGGCTAAAATAAAGATAAGCTGGATTTCACTGAAATCAGACACCACAGACTGGGAGAAAACATCTGCCATGCACACAGCCAACCAAGGATGTGCATCCATACAGAAAGGACTCCCCCAAGTCACAAGAGAAAAGCAACCCAATTTAAAAGGGGAAAGGCCTGAGCAGGCACCTCCCAAGAGACAGCAAGTGGCCAGTAATTGCAAATTAAAGCCACAATGGGGCACAACTCCACACCCCTCAACAAGGCAGACCACACCAAGCGCTGACGAGGACATAGAGCAACTGGAACTCCCACACTGCTGGTGGGGGCCCCACTCGGTGCCTACTGATGAAGCCCCAGGAACAAGTGTGTGTGTCCACGGAGACAACCACATGGCAAACCACTGGGAACACTGACCAGCAGAAGGATGAGCCAACGTGGCGTGGCGCGTGCACACGAGGGAACCCAACACCATAGTGTACGTGACGCACACTCATGCCAGTGGGATCGAGAGACAGACAGACAACAAGTCCAGGATGGTGAGCGCCCTGAATAACAGGGCCAGGCAGAACGCAGAAAGACACACGTCTCGAAGGCATGTGGGACGAGCCCTGGATGAGGTGAGGGACTGACGCGTGGGTGACGTGGGAAGAGCCCACACACCCAGGGGAACAAGCGCAGCAGCCCTGGGGGTGGGGATGGGGGGGGTGGCCCACAGGGCCCAGGACCAGCCAGCGGGGAGGGACGGCCACTTCTCAGAGTGTCCTGCAGGCTCAGCTGCCCTGGGGAGGTGGCCGCCGGACCTGGGCCAGGACCCTCAGGCTCGCTCCGAGGACCTGGGAACTGGCTCTGGCTGGACCCGGGAGTCTCTCCTGGAGGAGTGGAGTTGGCATTTCTCCTGCTCCCTGTCCCCCCACCTCCCAGGCCCACTTACTCTTCTCACCCTGACGGTTCGAGTGTAGCTTGCTGAGGTCGGCTTGGAACTGAGGCCCAACCATGATCTCCTGCAAAGGCAAAGGCCCAGGAGAGTCAGGGCAGACGGAGGCCCAGGCGCACGGTGCTGATGGGGGCTGCAGGCTGCCGCCCAGAGCCAGGCCACCTGGCCCGAGGCGTGAGGGGGGAGGCAGAGGCCAGCTGTGCATGTGACTGTGTCCAGTGCAGCCAGTCCTGGGGCAGGGGCGGGGGGGCCTCGGGGCTACGGCACTCACTCGCAGTCAAGCCCCAGCCCAGCAGAGGCCCGCGCTGAGGGTGCCACAGGGTCAGGGCCGCGCACCTTCTTACACTTGTTGGCGGGAAGCGGGTCCTCCTCGGTGTCCGACGAGCTGGAGGAGCCAGGCTCCTTGTCTGCATCAGACAGGAAGCGGGCTTTGGGGAAAGAGGAGCAGCTGAGGCACCTCCTCGGCCCCATGCGGCCCCCCAGCCAGCAGACCCCGGGGCCTCCACCCCACTCTCCATCCACCTGACCCCCACGTGTGCCCCTCCTGAGAAGCGGCTGGGTCCCGGCCAGGTGACGGGCTGTGACGGGCACGGAAGCGGGGACGCAGCAGGCCGCCCTCTGCTGCAGTCATAAACCAGGGGCCCAGGCCCCCAGCACCTCATGCTGCTGCTGCTCAGGCCACAGGGATGCACAGGGAGTGAGGGGTGCGTGGCCCGAGGACGCTGCCCTGGATCTAACGGACTTTCAGTCACAGGAACCAACACGTTCCCTCCTCACATAAACCAAGGTCACCAGCCTCAGCTCACTGGCAGGGCAGGGCAGGGCAGGGGAGACAGGTCCCTACAGGGGCTCGAACAAGAGCAGGGCACCCCCAGGGGTGCTGATGTCTGTGCCCCCAGTGGCCCAGGGCTCCTCCTTGCCCCGCCAGCCCAGGGGTAGGAGCGGGTGGGACACCTACGTCCACTCTGATTAGGGAAAAGGTCAGAGGCCTCATGGGAGGTCACAGATGGGGTGAGGTCATCAGCTGAGGACTGTGTTTCTTCCTCTTCTTCCCCTGAAAGCAAATCCTTCGCTATTTGTTCCTTTTAACAAGAAAGTAGAGAATGTTTTTGCAGTTTGCTTTAACAATCTCAAACAACCCTAACCCGAACAGCAGTGATGGTGCCAAGGCGGACGAGCCTCCCTCTAAGCGCGCAGGACTCCCACGGGGCTGCTTCCCTGCTCCGCAGACGCAGCACTCGCACGAGGGTGGGCCAGCCAGGGGCATCGAGTCTGGGAGGGACACGGCCTCCACCCGAGGCTGAGAACAGTCAGAGCCCCTCCCTCCTGGCCAGGCCACGACCTGCTCGGGACCCGGAGCGTCTCTCCCTCCCAGAGCCGTCCCTGCAACCACCCTGACCCTGGGTGTGTGGCCACAGCCAGCAGCACTAGCTATACCCACACTGCCAGGCTATAAGCCGCGCTTCTGCCTGTCTAGGGCCTTCCTGCCCACCCCCAAAACCGCCCCCTCACCTTGTCCAGGGTCATGTCCGGGAGGGTGGCTGCGGCGTCGCTGCCCTCACTCTGGCGCTCCGAGATGGGGTCCGAGGCCTCGTAGCCGTAGAGGGCCAGCAGCTCGTCAAGGGGCATGTCGCTGCTCTGGGGGGCAGGGCTCTGTCAGCAGGGCTGCTCTGGGGCTCTGCTCCCCCACCCCTGAGCCCGTCAGCCCCACGACCAGTCACAGGGACTCACCCTGGCCAAACTGCAGGCCCAGCCCCTCGTCTAAGGGCCCCTCACAGCCCCAGGAGGGCACCGATGAGACACCTGAGCCCAGAGGCGTCCGCTGTCTGCCCAACGCCCCTGGCCGCGAAGGGCAGAGCCGGGCAGCCTCCCGTCCACCTCCACCTCCCGGCCCAGGCCTGTGCAAGCTCCACGCAAGCACTGCGAGGGCACCCAGTGTCTGGAAATCAACTGTCACCACAAGGGACACCAATAAACAAGAAGGGGAAAAATGTGGCCCTTTAATGAACGTAAAAAAGGCATCTGGTCAAACCAACGTCACTCCTGATTTTTTAAAACCCTCAGTATGCTAAGTAAAGAGATGGACGCCTCATCAATGTAACAGAGAGGTGGCTGACCCTCGCCGCACCGACAACGAACAAGAGGACGCTCGAGGGCCCCACGGCTGCCTAACACTGCTGACACTTGGAGCCACCGTGATATGACAAGAAACAGAAATAAGACCCTTAATTACCGGGAAGGAAGAGGCAAAAACTACCGCTACCTTCCACTCCAGTACTGCTTTCCAATCCCGTTTCTACAAACCTCGCCTGCTCGAGGCCAGTGCCGCTGGCCATGCTGCGTCCTGACCCCTGAGGGTCACAGTCGGCTTCCAGCCTCCTGCACACGCCCTCTCGTTCTCTCACTGTCAACTCCTGCCTGGGGGGCTTCGGATCCCTGCGGAAGACCTCCCCGCCGACCCCCAGCCCTTCCTCTCGGGTTTCCCTGTCCAGGCTCTTTTATTCTCACAGCACCCCCAGTGGGGATCACTCACTGTGCCTCTCCCAGTTTCTAACTGTGCACCTGTGGGTGGGGTGGGAGCTGACACGGTGGCTCCCTGGGAAGCAACCTGAGGAGCAGCACGGGGGCGGCTGGGGCAGCCTTTGAGGTCAGGGCAGGGGCACCAAAGTGCGCAAGCGTCAATGCATGCTCACTAAGGGCTTCAAGAGATGCCCGTCTCACTAAAGAACACCCTGCAATTCCTGTGTGACGCTACAGATTTTATGAGAGCTCACCCTGAGGGGGTGTCGTTTTGATCTTCTGTGGGAGGAAAGGGGAGGTAATGGAGACGGCACCCTGGAGCTCAGGGCTGGCGGACAACTCCCGCCTCCTGCCAGGCATTAGCCAGATGAGGGAGACCACTGACTGCGCTTCTTGACGGAGTAAAACTCAGCGTAAAAGCTTTCAAGCACTAAATTCCAATTCTGGAAAACTTGGATCTGACAGCATGAACTTCATAAACCACAATGCCTGCTGGTAAGGGAATATAAAAGGCAGGTGTTTCTGATTTTGCTTTGGATATTAAGTTCTTTCTTTTACTTAATCAGTTTACTGAAGACTTTTTTTTTTTTTTTTTTTTGGCCGTGCCGCATGCCTTGGGGGATCTCAGTTCCCTGATCAGGGATTGAACCGGGGTCACATCAGTGAAAGCGCAGAGTCCTAACCACTGGACCTCCAGGGAACTCCCCTGAAGAAAGCTTAGCTGAGGTAATTTAGCTAATGAATAGCTGTTTTTTTTTTTTTTTTTGGTTACTTTTGAGAAGTTCTGAATTCAAGCTGAACTCCTTAAAACTGATTTTTCTTTTTTGAACAGAAGACATGTTTTGGTTATAAGACCAAATGGGCACCAAGTGATACACAGCACCAAGCTAAATAAATGCCCTATGATTACTCCTTAAAAAAAACACTCAAGTCCCAGGACTTAAAAGACATCTGGTGAGATCAGTGTTGACATTTAATGGACTGAATGTTTGTGTATCCCCCCGCCCCAAATTGATATGATGAAGCCCCAATGTGACTGTGTTTGGAGATGGGGCCTTTACGGAAATAAATGAAGTTAAATGAGGCCACAAGGATGGAGTCCTGATGCAACAGGATCAGTGTCCTCGTAAGAAGAGACACCAGAGAGCTAGCTCTCCCCGAGAGGACACGGCAAGAAGCAGCGTCTGCAGCCGTGAAGCAGGTCCCCACCAGACACAGCCCTGCCAGGCCCTGGTCTGGGACTTCTGGCCTCCAAAACTGCACGAAAATAAATCTCTATTGTTTAAGCAGCACAGTCTGTGGTATTAACAAACGTGTGCTTTCTAGATTTCATACGGCGAACTCTGTGGACATGCGGAAGATTCATACGTCACAGAACCAATATTCACCAAACATCTCACCCACGCAGAAGGTGACAAGATCACACATGGGTCAAGACCACTCCAAGGTCAAGACCAATGGATCTTAACACCAAGGACAGAAACTTTACTGGATCTGGTTATAGAATTCACTTCACAAAACTACCACTTGCTGCATTTTGGAGCAGCATCAAAGAATATCCACAATTATCTGAAAAGATTGTTAAATACTCCTCCCTTGGGGCTTCCCTGGTGGCGCAGTGGTTGAGAATCTGCCTGCCGATGCAGGGGACACGGGTTCGAGCCCTGGTCTGGGAAGATCCCACATGCCGCGGAGCGACTGGGCCCATGAGCCACAACTACTGAGCCTGCGTGTCTGGAGCCTGTGCTCCGCAACAAGAGAGGCTGCGACAGTGAGTGGCCCCCGCTGGCCACAACTAGAGAAAGCCCTCACACAGAAACAAAGACCCAACACAGCCAAAAATAAATAAATAAATAAATAAATTTATTTTAAGAAAAAAAACCCTCCCTTTTCCAAGAACAGATCTATATGAGGCTAGATTTACTCTTTAACCAAAAGAAGAAATCACAACCGACTAACGTCTGCCTTAAAATTAAGACAGCGTTCACAGACATTTACAAAAATGTCAAACTAGTCCACTCTTCTCCCTAATCTTTTTGTCTGGAAAATAGTTATTTTTCATTTTCCTAAAAAATGTGTTCTTTCTACTAACAATGGATTTGCCATATCACCAACATAAACAAAGCTCCTTGAGACCCTCAATAATTTTTAAGAGCACAAAAAGCGGTTCTGGGGGCAAAAAGTTTGAGAACACTAAGTTCAATGTCCAGCCACCCGCTTGTCTGGAGCCCAGCGCCCCATGAAGGCGGGACTGGCCTGGTCCATCCCTTGACCTCAGTGCCCAGCATGGTCTGGCCTGTGCAGACAGAGGGTCGGCGGCACAGGTCGCCGTGAAGTCCGAGGAGCTCAGAGACTAAGCAGACGGAGCAGCTGCAAGGCCCCCTGGACGCCCCGCCCACCGGGTACCTGGGAGCCGAAGTCCTTCTCTAGCTCCTCCTCCGGCTTCTCTGGGCCCCGCGCGGCCCCCTCATGCTCCTCCTGGACACCGTAGTTGCGAGACAGGATCTCCGCCAGGTGGAACTGATGGTCCGCAGACCCCATGGACACCACTGTGGGGAGACAGCGGCCCGTGTGAGCTCCTCGCCACCATCCCAACCACTGAGCTTCTGCAGACGACCACAGGGCGGAGGAAGCCTCGGGGGCCCAGCTGCCACCACAGGGGTGTATGCACGCGCGTGTGTCCACGCGGCCGGGGTCGGCACGCAGCAGCCCAACCGATGTTCACCCCTCCTCTGGCCTCGGCCCAGCAGCTGGGGGACGTGACCAGATCTGGGGTTTTCCCAAAAGAACCAGGATGTGTTCACTGCTCTGTCTCCATGACTGGTCTTCAATGAGCTGATTTTTAGAAGAAACAAACAAAAAAGGAAATAGCTAGGTCTCACTCAACCCCAGCCAGGGAGCAGTGAGGTCCCAGGCTGGACCTGCACGTGGGTCCCAAGTGCAGCAGGGGGTGGGCAGAGCCACAGGGAGCGGACGGGAGAGGCAGGCGGCCAGCTCAGGGGAGGCGCAGGGTCCCGGGGAGGGAGAGTGCCTGCCCAGCACCGCCCCCTCCTGCAGCCCCTGCCCCCAGCCTGGGCCCGGGCCGGCCAGGAAGGTCTGGAGAACGGAGGCACTCGGTTTGGACAACAGGAGACAGCCCTGGCCACCCCACCCGCACGCCCCATCCCGGGGCTCCAGGGGCCAGTGTGCCGTCTCTCGCACCTGCCAAGGCCCGGGCCCCGGGGAGGAAGGTACCTGCTGTGGTCTGCAAGCCGGGCTCCCCGGGGCACAGGCTGTGAGAGAGGCAAGAGGCCAGGCCAGGGCTCCGCCTCTCTAGCGAGGAGGCCTGCGGAGGAGACGAGCAGGGTTAGGGCCGGAGGCCAGACAGGGCGGGCGAGGGTCAGAGCCAGCCCCAGGGGCATGGGGCACCAGGTAACAGGAGGCCTCCACGGGCTGGGGGCGGGGCAAGGCGGGCCAGGTGTGCAGCTGCGCTGGAGTCCAAGCATCCCTGCGGAGACAGGCAGGGAGGGCCTAGGGCCTAGGGCCGGCGGCGGGAACAGCACCCAGGGACACCGTGAAGCCCAGGACGGCCGGCCACCAGCAGTGCTGATCACAGCCCAGGACACGGGGCCCAGGTGACCCAGGCCCACACACAGCCCTGGTGGCACACCCCGCAGCCAGGTGCTGACACCACAGCCACTGCACGAGGGACCAGCCTCCGAAACTTTGTCTTAAAAAGGCAAACAGCCACTATGGAGAAATCTGGCAATTCCTCCGAAAGTAAACAGTTACCAAATGACCCAGCAATTAATTCTACTCCTAGGTACACACCCAAAAGAACCAAAAACATATGTCCATAAAAGGTGTACACACGTGTTCACAGAAGCATGACTTACCACAGCCAAAAGGTGTAAACACCCAAATGCCCATCACCAGGTGAATGAATAAACAAGACGTGGTCCATCCTTATAAAATATTACTTGGCCATGAAAATGAGAGAAGCCCTGACACTCGCTACCACGTGGACAGACCTTGAGAACACGATGCTCAGTGAGAGAAGCCAGACACAGAAGGACACACAGTGTGTGATTCCACTGATGGGAAACGTCCAGAACAGGCCAGTCTACAGACAGAGAGTGGGTTCCTGGTTGTCAGGG
Organism: Hyperoodon ampullatus; assembly: GCF_949752795.1. Taxonomy (NCBI): domain Eukaryota; kingdom Metazoa; phylum Chordata; class Mammalia; order Artiodactyla; family Ziphiidae; genus Hyperoodon; species Hyperoodon ampullatus. The sequence continues at coordinate 24,727,486 of NC_136917.1, forward strand.
GCTGGGGAGGGGGTGGGGTGACTGCTGACGGGGTCAGGTGTTTTTCTGGGGTGATGGAATGTTCCAGATAAAAGTGAAGGTCTCAAAACTTTGTGAACATACTAAAAATCACTGAATTAAACACTTCAGATGGGTATATTTTGAAGCACATAAGTTACACCTCAAATTTTTTAAAAGTGCAAATGAAAGCATCATAACAGCTACCACTGGGACTTCCCTGGTGGTCCAGTAGCTGAGAGTCCACGCTCCCAACCCGGGGTCCTGGGTTCAATCCCTGGTCAGGGAACTAGATCCCACATGCCGCAACTAAGAGTTCACATGCCGCAACTAAAGATCCCGCATGCCGTAACAAAGACCCAGGGCAGCCAAATAAATAAGTAAATAAACTTTTTTTAATTGTCTTTAAAAAAAAGCTACCATTATCACGATGTTCAAAATTTAGTAAGAACAAGAAAACTACACCAATATCTCTTACAAACAGAAACACAAAACTCAACAAAACCCAAGCAAACTGAGTTCAACGACATACAGAGAACACCGCACACCAATGAGGAGAGGCTCAGTGCAGGGATGCAGCTCAGGTGTGACACCCAACACAGCAACAGACTAAACACAAAATCCACACCAAAATCATCTCAGCAGATGCAAAGACAGCACATAACAGAGTCCAACACCCTTTCATGATGAAAACACTTGACATATGAAGGCTGAAAGGGAACTTCCTGAAAAGGGCGTCCATCCAAACCCCAGCTACTGCCACCCCTGAGGCGAATGGCTAGCGCCTCCCCCAAAACCAGGGCACCATCTCTTCACAACGTCGTCCTGGAGGAGGCACCAGTCAGGGCAGGAAAGTAAAATAAAAGGAATCCAAATTGGAAAGGCAAGTCATGACCTGGGACACAGAGGATACTAAAGAATCCACTAAAGAAACCAGAACTAATAAATGAGTTCAGCAAGGCTGCAAGACACAAGATAACCTACAAAAATCAACTTTATTCCTATATACTAGCAATGAACAATCCAAAGAGAAAATAAGGAAAACAATTCCATTTCCAATAGCACCAAAAAGAATAAAATACTTAGGAATAAATATAGCAAAATAAATTCAAAACTAATACTCTGAAAAGTGCAAAATACATTGAAAGAAACTAAAGATCTACATAAATGGAAAGACATACTATATTCATAGCTCAAAAGACTATTGCTAAGATGTCAATACTCCCCAATTCATCTACAGATTCGACAAAATGCCTATCAGAATCCCACCGGCCTTCTGTGTAGAAACTGACAGACTCCAAAAATCATATGAAAACTCAGGGGACCCCAAACAGCTAGAACAGTCTTGAAAAGGAAGAACACTTCCCAATCTCAAAAGTACTCCAAAGCTACAGTAATCAAAACAGTGTGGTGCTGACATAAAGCTAGATATTTAGATCAAATTAATAGAACTGAGAATTCAAAAACAAACCCATATATTTACAGTCAAGCGAATTTTTAAAGGGGTGACAGAAAAATTCAATGCAGAATGAACAGTCTTTTCAACAAACAGTGCTAGGACAATTGGATATCCAAACACAAAATAATAACATTCAACTCCTATCCTACACCGCACACAAAAACTCACTCAAACTGGATCAAAGACCTCAAATATAAGAGCTAACACTATAAAACTCTTAGAAGAAATCATAGCGATAGATCTTTCTTACCAGGCAATGGTTTCTTAGGTAAGACACAAAAAGCATAATTAACAAAAGAAAAATAGATAAACTGGACTTCATTAAAATTAAAAATTTTTGTGCCTCAAAGGACACCATCATAAAAGTGCAAAGACAACTCACAGACCGGTAAAAGATATCTGCAAATCATACAGTCCCTTTCTAAAGGGACTAACAGGCAAAGTCTCTGAATAGACATTTCTTCAAAGAGATACACAAATGGCCAATCGGCAGGTGGAAGCAAAGCTCATCATTAGGGACAGCAAATCAGCACATGTCACACACCACTTCTGTGACCAGGAGGACACATAATATCAAGTGTGGGGGGAATGCAGGCACTTGGGGGGAGGGGACATGCAATGGGACAGCGCAGGGAACACACCTGGGTGTCACCGGATGCCCCCCAACACGCCACCCTGGCACAGGGTGACCATCAGTGAAGGCAGGTGAGAAAGCAGACCCGGCCCCGAGGCGGAGCACACACAGTCTACTGACCAGCCCCGCTCCCCTCCGCCCATAAGGCACAGCCCCCAGAAGTCAAGGGCTTCCCTCTGCACTGACCGCCCTGCTGTTCACACGCTCCTGAGCCCTGACCACCCCTTTGGGGACTCCTCGCCGGGTTCTTCTGCATGACGCACACCACCTGGTTAACAAGCTGCTTGTTTGTCTCTTACAAAGCTGCCCTTGTCAGCCTGAACCATGGGGCCCCAGCCAGGGACCCAGGGGGGCAGAGGGAAAAGTTAAGCCTCTCCTCCCTGAAACACCCAAGACAGACAAAAACATTCATCCACGCTGAGACCTGTTCACGAGTGTTCTCAGCAGCATGACTCACAACAGCCAAAAGAGGAAAGAACCCAAATGGCCATCAGATGGAATATTACTCAGCCAGGAAAAGAGGAGAAGCACTGACACTCGCTACAACGTGGACAACCTTGAGAACACGATGCTCAGTGAGAGAAGCCAGACACAGAAGGACACACAGGGTGTGATTCCATTGACGGGAAATGTCCAGAACAGCCAAATCCACAGACACAGAGAGTAGGTTCCTCGTTGTCAGGGGCTGGGGAGACGGATGGGGGAGAGATGACTAATGAGTGCATGGTTTCTTTTGGGCTGGTGAAAATGTTCCAGAATTGACTGGTGATGGCTGCACAACTCTATGAATATACTAAGAACCACTGAATCGCACACATTAAAATGAGTGAATTGTATAGTAAATGAATTATACCTCAGTAAGGCTGTTTACAAAAAAAGAAAAAAAAATAGAATACAATAGTTAATAAACTAAATTATCAAATTTTAGAAAAACAAGTTTAGTAGGAATTTCCACACTGATTTCCTCACTGGGTCCTCAAGAGGTTGTGTAATCATTTTCTTCATAAGAGAAACAGGCGACTTGAAGCTCAGAGAGGTCAAGTCAGTCACCGGCCGTTCACAGCACCCTGGATGGTCCCGCCCAAGCCTAAGGCCCCTGTTTTGCCAAAGTGGGAGAAGGAAACGGATGAGGAGCTGACTAAGCAAGTTCTGGGTTAAAAAGAAAAAGAAGGAAAAAAAAGTGGGTGGGGGGAGGAAAGAAGGAAGGAAGACAGCATTCTACGGACTTGGTCCCAAAGGCGAGTGGGGTGGAGGAGGGAGCAAGCCCAGGGCGGGAAGGCTGGGCCCAGTGCTCAGATGGAGGCGCTGCTGGAAGAAGCAGAGCAGCGTCTGGTTCCTGCTCAGCCCTCCGAGCCTAACCCGCAGTGACGTGTGGGAGGCCATCCTCCAAGGTGGCTGCACCCGGGCACGCCACCCACAGGCGTTCCTCCAGGCACGGGACACCGACGGGCCTCCCTACCCTGTGCGAGGGCTGGGCCTGGGACTCTGGTGAGAGGGCTTCCACGTGACCCCCAAGACTAAGCTGTGAAATGCAGTGCAGTTCCCACAGCCGCCCATGCTGTGAGGAAGCACAAGCCACAGGGAGAGGCCACGCCAGCAGGTGGCATCACAGCCACACGTGGGCGAGGAAGCTTCCCTCCACTGGGACTGGCTCAGCCCCGCCACCAACCAACCGCAACCACATGAGGGACCAGTCAGCCCTCAGAACCGTGACAGGTAATTAAAAACCGATGGCTGGGGCTTCCCTGGTGGTGCAGTGGTTGAGAGTCCGCCTGCCAATGCAGGGGACACGGGTTCGTGCCCCGGTCCAGGAAGATCCCACATGCCGCGGAGCGGCTGGGCCCGTGAGCCATGGCCGCTGAGCCTGTGCGTCCAGAGCCTGTGCTCCGCAACGGGAGAGGCCACAGCAGTGAGAGGCCCGCATATCGCAAAAAAAAAAAAAAAACGATGGCTGCTTTGAGGAACTGAGTGTTGAGGTGACTCATCAGGCAGCAGCGTTAACTAGACCCCCCCACCCCCCGCCCACACCCAGCAAACGTGCCTTGTCCCGCTGGGCCACCCAGCACTTCATCCCTGTCTGACCACCTGCAGAGCACCCGCTCTGGGCCGGGAGGCAAGAGGCACTGGGTGCACAGCAGTCAATCGACAAACAGGTTCTGCCTGTCCAGTCTTGACGAGTCACCCATCTCGTTGGGGATACAGATAACAAACAAGCAGATGTGCACAGTACTGAGGGGGAGAAAATGGGGTAGGGGGCCTGCACAACTAGGGAGGGCCTGTGTGGCCGTCTCCAGGCAGAGGCCTCCAGGGCAGCGGGACGGCACCACACAGCAAGTCCCCCCAAGGCTGCAGACAGCACAGGGAAACAGAAGGAGCCCAGGGGGTGGAGAAGGGTGCAGGGGGAGATCCTCAGAGATCATGCCACCGGGCCAAGGGTCACGGGGAGGAGATGCGCTTTCCCCTGAGGACAACAAAAAGCCGTGTCTTTTAAGCACAAGACAGAGATGGTGGACTCAGGTTTTTCAAAGAGTAAGCTGGGATCCGCGAGGAAAACAGTATGAAGCACCCCACCTTCTCTCACGGTGCTGATGGCTACTTTGGCGACAACAAAAATCAGGCAGCTAATCCTGATCAAGAACTTACTGCTCGGTTACGAATCGCCATTTTTATCAGTTCAAGACAGTGACTGCACAAGGTTCAGCTTCTCTGTGCAAGCATGGAGCCACGATCTCATGAGACCTCCCCATCTCAGAGAGAGTGACCAACCCAAGGTCACACAAAGTAAGAGGCTCCAGAAATACAACGGGTCTCCTGGGCAGAGGCTGGCCATGCCCACCACGACTGGAATTTGCACACCTGTTGTCCTTCACTGCCAGGCCCTAAGGGCCTCCCATGGAGCCAGGCATATGGACTTTCTTTTAGGAAACCAACCCCAATTCACTCAACAGGCACCACCCCAAACTGGACACAGGACAACAGGAGCACCCTGGACACCCGGCTGCCGTGACACTGGGCAGGGCAGAGTCAACAGCCAAACCCCGCAGCGCTCAGGGCGGGCTGGCTGGGAGTCTGCCCCATCCACCTGTAACACGCAGCTACCTGCCAGGCCAAGACAGCTGGCCCCTGGGGCAGACGCACACACAGAGCGCCGTGCCCCTGCTGGGCCATTGGGAGACTGGCTTCTGCCTCCGTCCCACAAGTCCAGCCACCACCCAGGAGGCCTGTTTCCCCAAACACCCTCTAAGGTAGGAAAGGTAGGAGAACTACTCTGGAAGGGCCCTTTGGGTCCAGCCACCCAGCATAAGGCAGGAACTAGCAGGGGAGGTCTGGCCTTGGACTGAGATGCCCACACCCTATTTGGCGCAAACGCAGGGCCTGTCGCTGCCTCTGAGAAGGTCACTGGTGGGAGAGTATGACCAGTCCTGCCCTCCACAACATCCACCCACAGTGTGCCAAGATACAAACACCCAGTGTGGCCCCATAACCAGGCCGAGCATCCCAGGACCCGGTTGCACCTCACCGCGTGGGTGCCTGCTCCTCTCTGGGCCTGGGCGGCCCCACTCATTGGGTGAGGATCACTTGCTGAGTCCAGGGACCTTCTTGGCATCCCCAAACAGAACGTCTGCGTTAAGAGTCACGTTTGCTGAGTCCCTAATAGGTGCATTATTCATTTCATCCTCACTAGGGCCCTATAAAGTGAGAGCAGGTTCGCACTGTTTTATCCGACATTCAAAAAAGCCCTCAAAGTGAAAGTTTTTCATCCCTGGTTTGACCCGCCACGAAGCTATTCAGTGTCTTGATCCCGACGATCCCAGGTGAGTCTGCTCAAACATCACACCCCAAACCCTCATAATCCGAAACACTGAACTCCAACATCCATCTGGCCCCAAGAATTTGGGGTAAGGGGTCTTGGGCCCGCTTTCCGGACGGACAGAGAGAAGAGGCTCGGAGAAGTAACTTCAAGCCGCCGGTAAAGGCAGCCCTACGCCCCCCGCGGGCCGGATCCGCGCCGTGAGGGCCCCAGGTCAGAGCTCCAGTCCCGCCCGGAGTCCGGCGGGAGCGCGACTCCTTGGGGTCAGAGCCGCGGGGGTGGGGGGGTCAGCGGGCTGGGGTCCGGAGGGAGCGCGACTCTGCAGGGCAAGCCCCGCTGGCGGGGGAAGAGGGGGTGGCCAGCGGGCGGGGGCCCAGCGGGCGATGGTCTGGTGAGTCGGGGTCCGGAGAGAGCGCGTGCTCCGCTAAGTTGGCAGACGCGGGGCGGGCGCCGGGGGCGGCGGGCGGGGGAGCGGGAAACCTCGGGCGCGCACCCTTCCCCGCCCCCGCAGCCCCCTCCCCACCCCACGCCCCCGCCCCCCGCGCCACACATGCGCTCTGCCGCCCGCGATGTGGCAGCCGGGAGGGGGGGCCGGGGGCGGCCGCCGACGGAGCCCAGCGCCCCTCGGGCCCCGACGGAAGCAGCGCCGCGGCCCGGCCCTGAGCCCCGGGCAGCGGTCTCCGGGCTCGGAGCCCCCACGCGGCCGGGCCGGGCGGCGGGGGCGCAAGCCTGGGCGGGGGCCGGCTCCCCTAGCCCGCTCACTCACCTCCGCCATGGCCGTGTGTGCGCGGGAGGCGGTGGCCGCGCCGGGATCCCCGGATGCGGGGCCGCGCGCTCATTGGCTGCAGCCCCTGGGCGGGCGGGGGCGCCGGGGCGGGGCCGGGGGCGGGGCGCGGGCGGGCGGGCGCGTAGTAGGTGCGCGGACGGGGACGCGCGGGCGGGCGCGGGATACGCGGGTTGCGGGGTCTCGCGGACCTTGGCCTCGTCTGGGAGGTGGCGGTGCCGTGGTGGAAGTGCCAATTCCTGATAAGCACACCTTAAGCACTGGTCCCAGTTCCTCCTTCCAATCTGTAGTGCCCCCGTGTTACAGGTAAAGACACGGAGCCCAGGAGTGACAGGCCACCCGGGCACGAGCGAGCGGAAGAGCCCGGACTGAAGCCTGGGCAGCGAGGTTCTAGAACTTTCCGCACGTTTGCACCAGTGATGACGGATCTCATTGGAGGCTTGGAACCCGAGTGCCCAGGGTGGGCAGGGGAGGTGGAGGCCTGCCCGGCCGCTGGCTCTGGAACTGTGTTTGTCATGGGTTGTAACTAATGGGTGAAACGTGATGGGCCCGCGCTGGGCACTGAGGGGGAGAGTGAACAAAGTGGTCCTGACAAGGATTCCCCCACGTCTCGCATCTTAGAGACGAGCTGGGGGCATCCAGGCGGAAGGTGTAGACAGAGGGGGCATGGGGGCCAGTGAGGAGGCCTGAGCAGAGACTAGGGTGTGGCTGGAGCAGAAGCAGAGAGCAGGCCCCCCAGGTTTCTGGCTTGCACAAACCGGGAAGAGTGCAATGGGGGAGGGGGGGACTCAGGAGCCCCAGTCCTTTCCAAGCTGTTGTTGATATCGGTGTCATCAGCGTGCTGGGGAGGTGAGACGCACCGTATTCGATGCTTGATGTAAAAGCATTATGCCAGCGCTCGGAGAACCTACCAGCCAGGAGAGAGAACCTCTGTTAGAAGGCCTGCCCTGCTCTCTGCACGAGTCACACGTTACATGAGTCGTGGGCCCCCACTCACCTTGGCATACATCACCCAGACTGAGAGTTCAGGCCCTTGTGACAGAGGGTCCTTGCTCAATCAATCAGTCAGTCAGTCAGTGTGCCCTGCCACCCTCAACTGGGCGCTGGACAGCCAGAGTTCCAGTGAGGCAAGGAAATGCACCAACAGATGCGGTGACAGTAGGGCTCTGTGTCATCATCACACGTGGCAGGAACCAAGGGAAAGGGCTTGAGTCAGCCTGGGGCAACCAGAGGAGACTCTTTGACAAGAATCATCAAATAGCCATGAAATGCAGGGGAGCAGGGCGATTCGGATGAAGAGAGGGATGCGTTCATCCCTCTCTGAAAGTCTCTTCCCCATACAACAAAGCTGCAGTCATCAAAACAGCATGGTAGTGGCACAAAAACAGACATGAATCAATGGAACAGAATACAGAGCCTAGAGATATACCCATACACCTACTGTCAATTAATCTTCGACAAAAGAGGCAAGAATATACAGTGGAAAAAAGTCTCTTCAGCAAGTGGTGTTGGGAAAGTTGGACAGCCTCATGTAAATCAATGAAGTTAGAACACTCCCTCACACCATACACAAAAATAAACTCAACATGGCTCAAAGACTTAAATATAAGACATGAAACCATAAAACTCCTAAAAGAGAACAGAGGCAATGCATTCTCTGACATAAATCTTACCGATGTTTTCTTAGGTCAGTCTCCCAAGGCAACAGAAATAAAAGCAAAAATAAACAAATGGGACCTAAGCAAACTTACAAGCTTTTGTACAGCAAAGGAAACCATAAACAAAATGAAAAGGCAACCTACAGACTGGGAGAAAATATTTGCAAATGATGCAGCCGACGAGGGCTTAATATCCAAAATATACAAATAGCTCATACAAGTCAACAAAAAAAAAACAGACAACCCAATCAAAAAATGGGCAGAAGACCTAAATAGACATTTCTCCAAAGAAGACATACAGACGGTGAACAGGCACATGAAAAGATGCTCGACATCGCTAATTATTAGAGAAATGCAAATCAAAACTACAATGAGGTATCACCTCACACCAGTAAGAATGGCCATCATCAAAACGTCTACAAATTACAAATGCTGGAGAGGGTGTGGAGAAAAGGGAACCCTCCTACACTGTCAGTGGGAATGAAAATCGGTACAGCCACTATGGAAAACAGTATGGAGGTTCCTTAAAAACTAAAAATAGGGTTGCCGTTTGATCCAGCAATCCCACTCCTAGGTGTGTATCTGAACAAAACTGTAATTCAAAAAGATACATGCACCCAAATGTTCGTAGCAGCACTATTCACAATAGCTAAGACATGGGAACAACCTAAATGTCCATTGACAGATGAATGGATAAAGAAGATGTGGTATATATATATATATAATGGAATATTACCCAGCCATAAAAAGGAATGAAATAATGCCATTTGCAGCAACAAGGATGGACCTAGAGATTTTCACACTAAGCGAAGTAAGCCAGACAGAGGAAGACAAATACTGTATGATATCACTTATATGTGGAATCTAAAATATGACGCAAATGAATACGAAACAGAAACAGACTCACAGATGTAGAGAACAGACCTGTGGTTGCCAAGGGGGAGGAGGGTGGAGAGGGGTGGTTTGGGAGTTTGGGATTAGCAGATGCAAACTATTATATACAGAACGGAAAACAACAAGGTCCTACTGTATAGCACAGGAAACTATATTCAATATCCTGTGATAAACCATAATGAAACAGAATATGAAAAGAGTGTATATATATGTATAACTAAATCACTTTGCAGTACAGCAGAAATTAAACACAACATTGTAAATCAACTATACTTCAATAAAATAAATTTTAAAAAAAAAGTGAAAGTCTCTTCCCACAGACTATTATTAGAGTGGATAAATGAGGCAACATTTCAGCCAGGTGAGAAAAATGAACACCACAAGTGAGGGGCAGATGGGTGCCCAGAGAAAGGATCACTTATGCCCAGGAATGCATAACCTGTGTCTATACCTGAGGAGCTTCACACAAACCCGAAATAAGGAACATTCTATTAACAGGGAGAGAAAAGGACAGTATTCTTCAGAAATATTAGTGCCATAAAAGGCTGATCTGTGGAAATCTGCCAGACGTGACAACTAAACACAATGCCTGATGCTAGGCTGGCTCCAGTAGGGCGGAGGGAAATTTTTTTTTAATATTTATTTAATTTATTTATTTAGCCTGTGCCGGGTCTTAGTTGTGGCATGCGGACTCTTAGTTGCGGCATGCATGCAGGATCTTAGTTCCCCGACCAGGGATCAAACCTGGGCCCCCTGCATTGGGAGGATGGAGACTTAACCACTGGACCAGCAGGGAAGCCCCTGGGCAGAGGGAAATTATTAGGTCAATTGACAAAACTGAAATTCAGATGCAGATGGAATAAATGCATTGCATCAACATTAAGTTTACTGGAATCAGTAGCTGTTCTCTGGTTATGTAAAAGAATGTTCTTCTTTGAAAATTCATGCTGAAGTATTTAGGGGCTACTATAGACTAAATATCTGTGTACCCTAAAAATTTGTATATGGAAACATAATCCCCAATGTGATGGTATTAGGAGGTGGGGCCCTTGGGAGGTGATTAGATCATGAGGGCGGAGCCCCCATGAATAGGATTAGTGCCCTGGTTGAAGAGACCCCAGAGACCTCCGTCACCCCTTCTGCTCTGTGAGGACACAGCGAGAACAAGGAAGCAATCCTCACCAGACCCCAAATCTGCTGGCACCTCGATCTCGGACTCCACTCTCCAGAACTGTGAGAAATACATTTCTGTTACTTATAAGCCCCAGTCCGTGGCCTTTTTGTTAGAGCCGCCCCAGTGGACGATGACAGGGGTAAAGTGCCACTATGTATGCAGCTCACTCTCAAGAACTTCAGAAAAGTATATTTTCTGTCTATAAAATATGGACAGGGAGAGACAGCAAACAAGCAAGCAAGGGGGGCAAACCGTTAATAGCTGAATCTGGGGAAAGGTATGCAGTTTGGGGTTTTTTTTTACTATACTTATTCTTGCAATTATTCTGTAAACCTGAATGATTTTCAAATAAAGAGTACAAGAAATGAAACTAAGAAAATAAAAAGCACTGTGTTCAGCGGAGAGGTCAGAGAGGAAGAGGGGAGGCTGCAGAGGGTGTTCGTGGCAGCAGGAACAGCCAAGGTGAAGGCACAGAGGACGCGCCATCCAGGAGGTAGGCCGGGCAGAGCGTCCCCGCGTCCCTTGCTCCTGGCGCTTCTCTGCCATTTCGATGGCGCGTGGGGTGAGGTCTGGGCCACCCCAGCAGCTAAGCGTCTTAGCCTAGCGGAGGGAGAGCTCGGGGAGGTGAGGGGTGGTGGGAGCGTGCAGCTCGGGGCAGCGGTGGGGCTGTGGTTCACCCACTAATCTTTCTATTCCAAGTTTTCCCCCTAGAAAAAGAGATCCTGGAGGGACCATGTCCAGAGCACATCACCCCGAGCTGAGCAGTTCAGGGGTGGCTAGTGGGTGCTGTGGGCACCATGCGCCCCCCAAACACACACACAAGCAGTTTCCCAGCTGCTGGGAACATCGGTGGCTGAAGAGAGATGTCACCTATTCGTCGCAGAGGCTGCCGCGTCCAGGCCCAGCACCTGTGGCCAACAGGGGACAGGGGTGAAGCTCCAGAGCTCCCCATGGGATGTACGGAGACTTTGCATCCTTCACTGCCTGGACGGTGGTGACCACAAGGGCCGTCCCCACTCATTTTCCTGTCTCAGCCTCTGTCTCGCAGTCTGTTTCCTGGAGACCTAGCCTCTGACACAAAGCATGAGTCGTATTTTGAAAGATTTAAGAAACAAACAAAAGAAGTAACAGCAGTTGAAAGTGTAACATAAATAGGAAGAACTAAGCCCCGATACTGGTCCTATCAGGAGATGTAAACGGGACAAACTCAGTGTGATCCCGGAGTGGGTCACAGGGCAAATCCTGACCCTGAGCTGTGAACCAGCATCAAACCCCAGAGTGAGAAGGTCACACGGAGTCTCCTCCGCCCGCACACCTGCCCCGTTTACCTGCGCCCTAGAAACTCCAGCCTGTAGGGACAGAGAACAAGTGAGCGGTTGCCAGGGCCCAGGTGGGAGAACAGCCTGAATACAGAGCAGCCCCAGGGTTTTGGGCGGAGATGAAACTTGTGTATGTTGATTGCAGCGGTGGCTAGTTTACCTGCCTCAGTGCTGGTAAAACCCAGAAAAGGATAGATTTTCCTGTCTGTTCCGTCTCAACAAAGTGGACCATGGATCGCATTGGTGACAGGCAGTATACACGCTTCTTTATCAACTCATTAAATCGTGAGACAATGATTTAAGTGTAGGTAAAGTTACATTTTATTTCTTCAGGAGAGGCGGTATGAAGTTTGTTTTTTTCTCAGCTTGAAGAGGAACGCTAAAATGCGAAGAGGTCTTTGACAAGAGAACGAGCACGTCGTTTTGGACATTCAGCTGGTTTAAAGTTTTGTTTTGTTTTGTTTTGTTTTGTTTTGTCTTGCAAGGTCCCTAAGGTTGACCATCCCCCACTGGTGGACGTGCACTGTTGGCCAGCACTGCAGTCACCAAGCGTCTAAAGACAGAACCTCTAAGATTTCTAATCTGCACTGGTTTCCTCCTTCTGCTGAGGCAAATCACCACAAATCCAGTAGCTAAAACAACACACCTTCATTATCTGGGCGACAGAAATTTTGGTGTCAGCAGGGCCTCGCTCTCTCCCAAGGCCCCAAGAGGAGACCGTGGGTCCTTTCAGGGTTGCATTCATCCCTCTTCAAGCTGGAGCACAGCAGGTGGCTTTGGTGTCACACAATTTCCTCAGCCTCCCTCTTAGAAGGATGTGTGGCGATATTGGACCCACCAGGGAATCCAAGATAACCTCCGTATCTCAAAATCCTGGACCTCGTCTGCAGAGCCCCTGGGCCATCCGAAGTGCCACGTCCACAGGTTTCAGGGGTTGGGACCCGGACATCTTTGGGGCTGGTATTCAGCTGCCCCCTCAGTCCACCCTGCTGGATGCAGGACACCCTGCTTCCAGGACGGACTCCCGAATCATCGGGGCCGTGAGTCTGCGTTGATCTGATCCTGGTGTCCATCACAGCAGCCTCCAGCTGCCGGTTGTACCCCAGAGCAACGGGGACAGAGCCGAGGATTCTGTCATCACTGGACAAGCGTGCACTGTCATCGCCCTCCAGCGACAAGCCTTCACTCAGCAGTGCCCACAGGCTCGAGCAAGCGAGGTCATCCATCCATTCGTCCGCGTGTGTCACTGCATCATTAACCTTTTTCTTCTGAACTTCTGTCCAGGTCTGCACCTACAAATACTCAATAAATGTCCTTTAAGTTACTGAGTGAAGTAATGTCCTCACAGAGTCTGGGAATAACTGGGTCTCAGATTGTGGCTCTGGACCTGATGCTTGCTGGGCTCTGAGAGATGTGAGGGGCTGTCAGCACATCACACGCTCAGGACCCAGCAATCAGATCCCAAGTGGTCCAGCCGGAGCCAGAGATAAACCAGACTTTCTCTAGGGTTGCAGAGACAGAAAAGATCTCTCTCCCACTGTGCTCAGCAGAATAAGAGCCCCCAAAGACACCCACGTCCTTCCTGGGCCCTGCGGATGTGTCGCCTCACAGGGCAGAGGGGACTTTGCGGGTGGGATTAAGTTAAGGCCCCTGAGATGGGGAGGACCCTGGATTCCCCGAGGGGTCCAGCGTCATCCCAGGGTCCTTATAAGAGGGAGGCAGGAGGGTCAGAGGCAGAGAGAGACGGGAGATGCTGCACTGCTGGCTGTGAGGATGCAGGAGGGGCCGCGAGCCAGGGCTGCAGCACCTCTAGAAGCTGGAAAAGGTGGGAACTGATGCTCCCCTGGAGCTTCCGGAAGGACCAGCCCTGCCCACACCTGGATTTAGCCCCGTGAGACCTGAGCTGGACTCCTGACCTCACGACTGTCAGAGAACCAGTCTGTGTGGTTTTCAGCCCCTGGTTCATGGTGAGTTGTCCCAGCCGCTGTGGGAAACTCCTGTGGGTCTTTCACAAACTCTGTGACCCTCAGCCTCCACCTCAGCACAGGGGAGACACTGATAGTCCCCCCGTCGGGTCACTGCAAAGATCATAATCACGCAACAGGCATTGGCTGGTTTCTTATGGAGGTCACTGAGTTTGAGGTGCTGTGGACGCCCAGGATGCGGCTGGATAAGCAAGTTGGGACAGAAGTGGTTCAGAGGGAAAATTCTGATGTGGGAGAGCGTGGAGTCTGCCACCCGAGGGGCTGGAGACGCCAGGGGAACGTGACTGGGGAAAAGGGACTGCAGGATTGCAGGTTGGATGCAAACATAAACATTATTATTACTGTCTCCTCCGGGCCCCCGCTGCCCTCCTGGCTCCAGGCCAAAGCGCTCAGAGCCACACACAGGGTCAGGCTGCACTTGGGTGTTTACTGGGAACGGGCTGAGTGGCCAGGCCTGGGCTGCTCATGCTTTTTTGGTGACACTCTTGGGGGTGGCAAGCTCGTGCAGGCGAAGGGACGCACGAGCCACCAGGGAGGCTGGAGAGACGTGGTAGGGGGTTGTAGCCCTCGCTCAGGTCCCTCTGCACTTTGGGTTTGGCCAGGGAGACGATGCGGGGACTGGCCACCGCCTTCTTGGTGACCTCCAGCACCTCCCAGCACGGGTCTCGGTCAGGAATACACTTGTCCGACTGGGCCTTGGGCACTGGAGAGGGCGGGAGAGCGGGGTGGCATCAGAAGCCGGAGCCTGGGGCATGCGGCCACCCACCCACCCCGGACCTGCCCCACAGAGATCAGCCTTCTGGGTCAGAGCTCCCAAGTTTAATGGCCTGTCTGTCAACAGATGATGGATAAACAAACATGTCCCTCCACACATGGGAGCATCACGCAGCCACGTAAAGGGGGGAAGCCTCAACGCTCACTACCACATGGATGGACCCTGAGAACACGATGCTCAGTGAGAGAAGCCAGACACAGAAGGACACACAGTGTGTGATTCCATTGATGGGAAACATCCAGAACAGGCAGATCTGCAGACACAGAGAGTGGGTTCCTGGTTGTCAGGGGCTGGGGGAGGGGATGGGGGTGACTGCTGATGGGGACGGGGCTTCACTTTTTGGGGGATGCAGTGTTCTAAAATTGACTGTGTTGGACATAGAGAACAGAGTTGTAGTTGCCAAGGGGGAGGTGGAGAGGGGGAGGGTTGGATTGGGAGTTTGGGATTAGCAGATGCAAACTAGAATATACAGGATGGATAAACAACAAGGTCCTACTGTATAGCACAGGGAACTATATTCAATATCCTGTGATAAACCATAATGGAAAAGAATACGAAAAAGAATATATATATATGTGTATAACTACGTCATTTGGTGTACAGCAGAAATTAACAACATTGAAAATCAGCTATACTTCAGTAAAAAATAAATTTAAAAAATAAAATAATATACAATTTTTTTAAATGACATAAATATAAAATAAAATTGATTGTGTTGGTGGGTGCACAGCTCTGTGAACGTACTGGAAAGTACTGAATTTTGCACTGTGAAAGGGTGAACTGTAAAGAAAAAACATTTCAAATGGCCATGGGTCCCAGATGGGGGACTCAGAGGGAGCAGAAAAAGGTGCCCTGGCGGCCGGGGGTTGAGGAAGGGGCTCAGGCAGCCCCCGCTGCCACTGTACCTGCAGCCCCAGGTGGGCCCTCTCCACAGGGTCCCACCAGCCACATGGGACCAGTACCCGATATGGGCTGGGCTTTTATAGTTTTTAATTTTAATAAAATCTGTTAATTGATTTAAATCAATGGATGGATTGGCTTTCATTCCATTTTAGTCGTGGACAGACAGCTCTCAGAGCAGACCTGTGGCTCAGCCAGCCCCCTCCGTTCACCTGTCGGGACCCCCGGCCCTTCTCCTGCTCAGCCCCCTTCGCCACCTCTCTGCCACCCCTTCCTCCACAGTGGGAGCCATGGGGCATGGTCTGCGCGGGGACCAGGAGAGAGGTGACCGCTGGTGGCCACCGGTGACCACTGCCTTAACTTTGGGCCCCTTGGTTTTGAGGGCTGCCTTTCCAAACCCCTCTTTGCTCCAACACCATGCAATCGCAAAAGGGCCCTCCCCCTAGTCAGCAGACAACCCACAGTTCGGGCGAGAGGCCCTCGGTGAAAAGAAGGGGGGGCCCTTCCACCAGCCTCAGGCTGGACTACAACTCCTAGGCAGGCGACATGTGCTGGGGCCCCCAAAAGGGAGGGGCTCGGGGACCTTGGGAGGACCTGCCCAGAGCCCACCTGTCTGGGAGTCCTCAGGGAGACTCAGGGGCATTCCCTTTGTTGTAACATCTGGGCTCCAAAAATCTGGTCACAGCTTGAGAGTGTGACTGGTCCACGGCCACACAGAACCCACAAATGCAAAACGGCATGGACCAGTGCCCACCCCACGTGGCCCCTGCACTGCATGCGTCCTCACTTCACTTCTTTTTTTTTTTTTTTTTTGCGGTCTGCGGGCCTCTCACTGTTGTGGCCTCTCCCATTGCAGAGCACAGGCTCCGGACCCGCAGGCTCAGTGGCCATGGCTCACGGGCCTAGCTGCTCTGTGGCATATGGGATCCTCCCAGACCAGGGCACGAACCAGTGTACCCTGCATCGGTAGGCGGACTCTCAACCACTGCACCACCAGGGAAGCCCCTCACTTCACTTCTTAAACGCTGGTCACAACCATGAGTGGGTGGAAGTCTGCGGTTTGAAAAACACAGCCCTACACCAGTTTTATCCATACACACACGGATGTGCATTGATATGTGCTCCTGAAGCCTGGATGAATATACACGCATGTGCATGTACAAATGTACATGTGCTTATATTCCAGACGTGTGTGTTCATGCATATGTGTGTGAGACAGGATGGTTTGAGAGAGAAGTGCGTGTGTATTTGTGTTTCTGTTCATTTAACCAGTCGTAACAAATTCAACAAATACTTTAACAAATATTAAGGTAACAGACGAATGAATGAATAAACAAACAAACAAAAGATCCCACAAGCAAGCTCGAAAGAAAAAAGACTGGGAAGAAGTTATTTTGCAATGTGCTCGACATAGGGTTAGTGATCATCTTATATAAAGAGCTGCTGCAAATCAATACCCACCTCCCCCGCAGGAAAAAAAAAAAAAAAGGAATTAGGAAATGGAGAAAATAGGACACAGCAGATTATACCAAAACAGCCAATCAAGCTCTCTGGTGACCATGTGCTAGGAGCCGGGGATACACAGTGAATTTTCCTAAGCCTCTGACTACCTTTGGGTGGCTAGATTCCTTTCTTCATGCTCTTCTGCATTTTTCAAACTCTCTACAATTAGTGCATTTTACTTTTGTTGTGGGGGAACCAGGTATGTCCTTTGTTTTAAAGGACAGGAAGAGGCCCAGAATGGAGCCCGCGTTTCCAGAGCTGGAACTCCTGGCTCGGGGTCTGTTCCCTCCACCGTCACTGAACTGCCCTGGAGCCCGAGGGGAGGGTGGCCTCATGGTGGCTGCCGGCTCTGGAGGGGCCCCAGCAGTCGAAGCCGCAACAGTCCTGGGGACTGCGGGCCGGACCAGAGGGCAGACAGTAGAAGCAAGAAGAACTACAATCCTGCAGCCTGTGGAACAAAAACCACATTCACAGAAAGATAGACAAGATGAAAAGGCAGAGGGCTATGTACCAGATGAAGGAACAAGATAAAAACCCAGAAAAACAACTAAATGGAGTGGAGATAGACAACCTTCCAGAAAAAGAATTCAGAATAATGATAGTGAAGATGATCCAGGACCTCGGAAAAAGAATGGAGTCAAAGATCGAGAAGACACAAGAAATGTTTAACAAAGACTTGAAAGAATTAAAGAACAAACAAACAGAGATGAACAATACAATAACTGAAATGAAAACTGCACTAGAAGGAATCAATAGCAGAATAACTGAGACAGAAGAATGAATAAGTGACCTGGAAGACAGAATGGTGGAATTCACTGCTGCAGAACAGAATAAAGAAAAAAGAATGAAAAGAAATGAAGACAGCCTAAGAGACCTCTGGGACAACATTAAACGCAACAACATTCGCATTATAGGGGTCGCAGAAGGAGAAGAGAGAGAGAAAGGACCAGAGAAAATATTTGAAGAGATTATAGTCGAAAACTTCCCTAACATGGGAAAGGAAATAGCCACCCAAGTCCAGGAAGCACAGAGAGTCCCATACAGGATAAATCCAAGGAGAAATATGCCAAGACACATAGTAATCAAATTGGCAAAAATTAAAGACAAAGAAAAATTATTGAAAGCAGCAAGGGAAAAATGACAAAAAACATACAAGGGAATCCCCATAAGGTTAACAGCTGATTTCTCAGCAGAAACTCTACAAGCCAGAAGGGAGTGGCATGATATACTTAAGTGATGAAAGGGAAGAACCTACAACCAAGATTGCTCTACCCAGCAAGGATCTCATTCAGATTCGATGGAGAAATCAAAAGCTTTACAGACAAGCAAAAGCTAAGAGAATTCAGCACCACCAAACCAGCTTTACAGCGAATGCTAAAGGAACTTCTCTAAGTGGGAAACACAAGAGAAGAAAAGGACCTACAAAAACAGACCCAAAACAATTAAGAAAATGGTCAAAGGAACATACATATTGATAATTACCTTAAACGTGAATGGATTAAATGCTCCAACCAAAAGACACAGGCTTGCTGAATAGATGCAAAAACATAACCCATACATATGCTGTCTACAAGAGGCCCACTTCAGACCTAGGGACACATACAGACTGAAAGAGAGGGGATGGAAAAAGATATTCCATGCAAATGGAAATCAAAAGAAAGCTGGAGTAGCAATACTCATATCAGATAAAATAGACTTTAAAATAAAGAATGTTACAAGAGACAAGGAAGGACACTACATAATGATCAAGGGATCAATCCAAGAAGAAGATATAACAATTATAAATATATATGCACCCAACATAGGAGCACCTCAATACATAAGGCAACTGCTAACAGCTATAAAAGAGGAAATCGACAGTAACACACTAATAGTGGGGGACTTTAACACCTCACTTACACCAATGGACAGATCATCCAAAATGAAAATAAATAAGGAAACAGAAGTTTTCAATGATACAATAGACCAGATAGATTTAATTGATATTTATAGGACATTCCATCCAAAAACAGCAGATTACACTTTCTTCTCAAGTGCGCATGGAACATTCTCCAGGATAGATCACATCTTGGGTCACAAATCAAGCCTCAGTAAATTTAAGAAAACTGAAATCATATCAAGCATCTTTTCTGACCACAACGCTATGAGATTAGAAATCAATTACAGGGAAAAAAAACGTAAAACACACAAACACATGGAAGCTAAACAATATGTTACTAAATAACCAAGAGATCACTGAAGAAATCAAAGAGGAAATCAAAAAAATACCTAGAGACAAATGACAATGAAAACACGACGATCCAAAACCTATGGAATGCAGCAAAAGCAGTTCTAAGAGGGAGGTTTATAGCTATACAAGCCTACCTCAAGAAACAAGAAAAATCTCAAATAAACAATCTAACCTTACACCTAAAGGAACTAGAGAAAGAAGAACAAACAAAACCCAAAGTTAGCAGAAGGAAAGAAATCATAAAGATCAGAGCAGAAATAAAAGAAATAGAAACAAAGAAAACAATAGCAAAGATCAATAAAACTAAAAGCTGGTTCTTTGAGAAGGTAAACAAAATTGATAAAGCATTAGCCAGACTCATCAAGAAAAAGAGGGAGAGGACTCCAATCAATGAAATTAGAAGTGAAAAAGGAGAAATTACAACAGACACCACAGAAATACAAAGCATCCTAAGAGACTACTACAAGCAACTCTATGCCAATAAAATGGACAACCTGGAAGAAATGGACAAATTCTTAGAAAGGTATAACCTTCCAAGACTGAGCCAGGAAGAAATAGAAAATATGAACAGACCAATCACAAGGAATGAAATTGAAACTGTGATTAAAAATCTGCCAACAAACAAAAGTCCAGGACCAGATGGCTTCACAGGTGAATTCTATCAAACATTTAGAGAAGAGCTAACACCCATCCTTCTCAAACTCTTCCAAAAAATTGCAGAGGAAGGAACACTCCCAAATTCATTCTATGAGGCCATCACCACCCTGATACCAAAACCAGACAAAGATACTACAAAAAAAGAATATTACAGACCAATATCACTGATGAATATAGATGCAAAAATCCTCAAGAAAATACTAGCGAACAGAATCCAACAACACTTTAAAAGGATCATACACCACGATCAAGTGGGATTTATCCCAGGGATGCAAGGATTCTTCAATATATGCAAATCAACCAATGTGATACACCATATTAACAAATTGAAGAATAAAAACCGTATGATCATCTCAATAGATGCAGAAAAAGCTGTTGACAAAATTCAACACCCATTTATGATAAAAACTCTCCAGAAAGTGGGCAGAAGGAACCTACCTCAACATAATAAAGGCCGTATATGACAAACCCACAGCCAACATCATTCTCAATGGTGAAAAACTGAAAGCATTTCCTCTAAGATCAGGAACAAAACAAGGATGTCCACTCTCACCACTATTATTCAACATAGTTTTGGAAGTCCTAGCCACGGCAATCAGAGAAGAAAAAGAAATAAAAGGAATACAAATTGGAAAAGAAGAAGTAAAACTGTCACTGTTTGCAGACGACATGATACCATACATAGAGAATCCTAAAGATGCCACCAGAAAACTACTAGAGCTAATCAATGAATGTGGTAAAGTTGCAGGATACAAAATTAATGCACAGAAATCTCTTGCATTCCTATACACTAATGATGAAAACTCTGAAAGAGAAATTAAGGAAACACTCCCATTTACCATTTCAACAAAAAGAATAAAATACCTAGGAATAAACCTACCTAGGGAGACAAAAGACCTGTATGCAGAAAACTATAAGACACTGATGAAAGAAATTAAAGATGATACCAACAGGGCACTTCCCTGGTGGTGCAGTGGTTGAGAATCTGTCTGCCAATGCAGGGGACACGGGTTTGACCCCTGGTCTGGGAAGATCCCACATGCCGTGGAGCAACTAGGCCCGTGAGCCACAACTACAGAGCCTGCGCGTCTGGAGCCTGTGCTCCGCAACAAGAGAGGCCACGACAGTGAGAGGCCCGCTCACTGCGATGAAGAGTGGCCCCCACTCGCCACAACTAGAGAAAGCCCTCGCACAGAAATGAAGACCCAACACAGCCAAAAATAAATTAATTAATTAATTTTTTTTCAAAAGGCAGATGCTTGCTTTTAAAAAAAAAAAAAAAGATGATACCAACAGATGGAGAGATATACCATGTTCTTGGATTGGAAGAATCAATATTGTGAAAATTATACTACCCAAAGCAATCTACAGATTCAATGTAATCCCTATCAAATTACCAATGGCATTTTTTATGGAACTAGAACAAAAATTCTTAAAATTTGTATGGAGACACAAAAGACCCCAAATAGCCAAAGCAGTCTTGAGGGGAAAAAACAGAGCTGGAGGAATTAGACTCCCTGACTTCAGACTATACTACAAAGCTACAGTAATCAAGACAATATGGTACTGGCACAATAGCAGAAACATAGATCAATGGAACAAGATAGAAAGCCCAGAGATAAACCCACGCACCTATGGTCAACTAATCTATGACAAAGGAGGCAAAGATATACAATGGAGAAAAGACAGTCTCTTCAATAAGTGGTGGTGGGAAAACTGGACAGCTACATGTAAAAGAATGAAATTAGAACACTCCCTAACACCATACACAAAAATAAACTCAAAATGGATTAGAGACCTAAATGTAAGACTGGACACTATAAAACTCTTAGAGGAAAACATAGGAAGAACACTCTTTGACGTAAATCACAGCAATATCTTTTTTGATCCACCTCCTAGAGTAATGGAAATAAAAACAAAAATAAACAAATGGGACCTAAGCAAACTTACAAGCTTTTGCACAGCAAAGGAAACCATAAACAAGACGAAAAGACAACCCTCAGAATGGGAGAAAATATTTGCAAACGAATCAATGGACAAAGGATTAATCTCCAAAATATATAAACAGCGCATGCAGCTCAATATTAAAGAAACAAACAACCCAATCCAAAAATGGGCAGAAGACCTAAATAGACATTTCTCCAAAGAAGACATACAGATGGCCAAGAAGCACGTGAAAAGCTGCTCAACATCACTAATTATTAGAGAAATGCAAATCAAAACTACCATGAGGTATCACCTCACACCAGTTAGAATGGGCATCATCAGAAAATCTACAAACAACAAATGCTGGAGACGGTGTGGAGAAAAGGGAACCCTCTTGCACTGTTGGTGGGAATGTAAATTGATACAGCCACTATAGAGAACAGTATGGAAGTTCCTTAAAAAACTAAAAATAGAACTACCATATGACCCAGCAATCCCACTCCTGGGCATAAACCCAGAGAAAACCATAATTCAAAAAGACGCATGTGGGGCTTCCCTGGTGGCACAGTGGTTGAGAGTCTGCCTGCCGATGCAGGGGACACGGGTTTGTGCCCCTGTCCAGGGGCACAAACCCGTGTTTTTTTTGTTTTGGTTTGGTTTTTTAATAAATAAATAAATAAAGATCCCACATGCCGCGGAGCAGCTGGGCCCGTGAGCCATGGCCGCTGAGCCTGTGCGTCCGGAGCCTGTGCTCCGCAACGGGAGAGGCCACAACAGTGAGAGGCCCACATACCACAAAAAAAAAAAAAAAAAAACAATGAACGCACCCCAATGTTCACTGCAGCACTATTTACAATAGCCAGGTCATGGAAGCAACCTAAATGCCCATCGAGAGACGAATGGATAAAGAAGTTGTGGTACATATATACAATGGAATATTACTCAGCCATAAAAAGGAATGAAATTGGGTCGTTTCTTGAGACGTGGATGGATCTACAGACTGTCATACAGAGTGAAGTAGGTCAGAAAGAGAAAAACAAGTATCGTATATTAACACATGTATGTGGAACCTAGGAAAATGGTACAGATGAACCGTTTTGCAGGGCAGGAGTTGAGACACAGATGTAGAGAACAAACGTACAGACATGAAGGGGGAAAGCCGCAGGGGGGTGGGGCGAGTGGTGTGCTGAATTGGACAATTGGGATTGACAGGTATACACTGATGTGTATAAAATGGATAACTAATAAGAACCTGCTGTATAAAAAAATAAATAAAATAAAGGACAGGAAGAGAGTCAGGCCAACACCATGTAAAGAGCCCTTGTGCCCCAGCTTGGCTCTTTTAGCCCGGGCCCTGCACCCCAAGTTTCCCTTCTGCACCCACCTGCTGTACTGGGAGACCCACAAACCGTCCCCTCCCAGAGGGAGCAATTCCCTCTGCCAGTCCCCAGGGAGCCCATGCAGGCCACAGATGAACTGCCCGCAGGGATCCAGACAGCTGGTCTGCAGTGCAGGTAGAGCTAGGGAAGCACATATCTGACAGAAGCAGGTCCAAGTTGACTGGCTGCCCCCACCCGCGTCCAGTGGGGAAAGACACTTCATAAGATGCCAAGTCCCCGGGGACCTGCTTACTGGCCAGGTGAAGGAGGTGGTTATAGTCTGACACGTGTGGCTTGGGTTTTGGCATGGGGTCCCACTCTTCCAGCAGGGCGGCTGGAGCCCTGGGCTTTGCCAGCTGGATGATCCTCGGACTGGGGGTGGCCATCCGGGCTGCCCTGGACACTTGGGACACCTAGAAACAGAATTAGAGGGGAAAGAGTAAAGCAGCCCATGATTCCTCATGGCCCCTGGATCAGAAAGACCCTGAAGGCAACACTGACAAAAGACTGACTGGGAAGAAGTTAGTTTGCAGTGTCTTCAGCAAAGGATTTGTAGTAGTCATCATAAATAAAGAGCTTCTCTAAATCAATAACATGAAAAATCAATAGGAAACTGAGCTAATCGTGCAGGAAAGTAAACCCAAAGGATCAATAATCTTCTCTGTGCACCAGGGAGATGTAAATTAAAACAGCAAACTATCACTCCATGCCAACAAATTTGGCAAAAGTGAAAAAGTCTGGCATTATCAAGCCCTGGCAGGAAGGTGGGAGGAGAGAGATCCCAAAACGTGGCTGGTAGGAGGGTGAATTGTACAAGCACTTGGTGTGTGTGTAACATTTAATGTTTTACAAAAGCTCTCTGCTGGGTGCACTTTGGGTAGGAGACTGCCCAGAGGCAGAGGATTGGCTGTAATGTTCTCTAGGGAGACTGAAAGATGAGTCCCTTTCCTCCTGAAAATGTCCTGCTGAGAAATCACAGACATTACTCTTGTCAAAGACATCCTGGCGCTTACAATTACACACCCCTCTCAACCACCCCTTCCGTCCCCTCTCCTTTCTTCCCCTCCTTCTCTGCCCACCCGGACGGCCCCCACAGCTCAGGTCACCAGATGAGGCAGTTGAGTCAGCCTGCGGTCCTGCCCTCAAGGGGCCCCCCGTCTGCAGGGGTGACAGGCAGGGAAACAGTCACTTATCCATGCATTTGAAGAATATTGACGACCACTTCGTGCCTTGCACAGGACAAGGCCAGCTCTGCAGTAAGGCCACAGCAGACACAGACACATGTCCTCGGGGAGCTCACGTCTAAGGGAAGGATGACAGCCCATCCAGAGCGCACGTGAAAGGGGCTGGGAAGGAGCAAGAAGGGGTGTCGGATGGGGGCCCCACCAGGGTGGGCAGGAACATGCCCAGATGCACATGCCAAGGCCCAGGGGCTTGTTGAGGGACCTGCATTTAGTCCAACAGGGGGCACATGGGGTAGTAGGGATGGAGAAGGCCCCATCCTGCTGGCTTTCCTGGGGCACTGGGGAGACACAGAGGGTGTTGGAGCACAGAAGGACTCGAAGGCTAAACTGGCAAAGGCAAGGCAGGTTTCAGGAAAACAGCAGGTACGTCTCCAGGTAAGAGGTGGGGCCAGACCCTCCTCCGGATGCCAATCCAACCAAACTGACTGCTGAAGCCTTTTTTTGAGACAACTGGGGAAACGGAACATGGACTGGGTATTTGGACACTAAGGTATTATTGTTACATTCTTTCAGTGGGATCTTTGCTGTTAGGGGTTTTAAACTACGCTCGCCTGTTAGAAATCCACATGAAGAGTTTCTGGGAGAAGCAGTGTGTTGTCTGCATTTAGTTGTAAAAGTGTTCAAGTTGGGGTTCTGTCAAACAACCACATGAAAAGACACAGATCCAATGCACATTAAACCACAAGGCCATCCCACCACACACCTGTCAGGGCGGCCGGCCGTAAAGGAATAACCGGACAAACCAGCAAACAGACACACGGTGCCCGACGGGGCGGCCACTGTGGGAGCAGGTGGTCAGTCTCTGATAAACTCGGACAGGCCTCCTGGCCAGGACCCCGCTTCTGGGTGTTGACCCTGGAGATACGGCAACGTATCCCACAGAGACCCAGATGCTCACGGCAGCCGTGTGTGCGAGAACCAAAACCCAGAAACAAGCATGTGTCCTTCGGTGGGTGCGAGACGCCCCCGCGGCGGCCCCTCCCAGGGGAGCGCGACTCCGTGCTGCTGGCCAGGCCGGGGCAGCGCGCAGGTGCCGGAGGGTAGCTGCGGGCCACCGGGGCGGAGTCGGGCCTGAGCCGGGGCGGGGGGAGCCTCAACTGGAGGAGCGCAAAGGACCAGATTGAGAAGGGACTGAACTCCGCTGTCACCTCTGAACCGCGGTTGTCCCGCCGCCGCCGCCGTGGGAGCAGACGGCTCCGGCTCCCCTCCGAGCTGACAGAGGGTGGTCCCTGCGCTGCCTTCAAGGCCTGGGGGAGGAAAGGAACGCCTTTTCTTGAGCAAAGCCCAGTGACTCCCGATGGTTCAGGGAAGCAGTCACACGTCTGTTGCCTCTTGCCCTTCCGGAGCCGCTGAGCCCCCGGGGGGAGCTGGGAAGCTCCAGGGGGAGAAGGGCACCCACCTAAGACATGTGTATGCTCCAGATGTTATTCCGGACCTTCGGGGTGGCCAGTTCCCGCAGGCGGCTGGATGCTCGGTACTCCAAGGTGGACTGGGGAATGGGCCAGATGGGGCTGGTCCTAAGGGAGAGGCAGGCCTGAGACCCTAACCCGCCACCCGGGGCCATGTCTGTGTGCTTGCGTGTGTACCACTCCTCTCTGACTCTGGGGCTCAGGGAGAGCCTGGTGCAGTGCAGGGTTTTCAAAATACCTCCAAGAGGGGTTCCTAAAAGAATCCCTAACAGAGCCCCCTATTCTCAAGGATGGAGCGACCCTCTCCCTGGTAGTCCCCTCCCAGCTGTCTCCCCTGCTCCCACCATCAGGCTGGGGTCAGGAGGTGGATCGAAGGGATGAAAGTCAGCCCTGCCACCACCTCACCTCCTAAAATCGGGTCTCATCTCTGCCTCTGCCCCAGAAACAGCCGTATTTCATTGATCCGAGGCAGACTCTTATTTTCACATCTCTGAGGCTGGAATGCAGTGGATAAACACTGTCAGCCCGACCAGAAGGCCCGGGGCCATCCATGACTGGCTGTGCTCCACGGAGCTGTTTACACAGAGGTCACCCCAGATTACAGGTCACACAGAGGTCACCCCAGATTACAGATCACACAGAGGTCATTCCAGATTACAGATCACACAGAGGTCACCCCCCAGATTACAGATTACACAGAGGTCATTCCAGATTACAGATCACACAGAGGTCACCCCAGATTACAGATCACAGAGGTCACCCCCCCAGATTACAGATCACACAGAGGTCATTCCAGATTACAGATCACAGAGGTCACCCTGCAGATTACAGATCACAGAGGTCACCCCAGATTACAGATCACACAGAGGTGCCTCCAGATTACGCTCCAACCAGCATTAAGGTGAGAAGTTGTGGTCACAATGATGGCCTCAGAAACGGTAGCTGGAGCCTGTCAACATGGGTGAGTGGGGCTCTCGGGCATGTTTTCCTTTCCACACGTGCGTGAGGTAGGAAACTAGTCTGTGTCTGATAACTCCAGACCCCACGTCAGCAAGCGTGGAAGGTGCAAGAACTGAGACAGAATCGTGCCAGAAGGCAGGCGCCTAAAACCATCAGTCTCACAACCGCCAGCTGCCCAGAGCGACACCAGCACCTGCCCTGTGGCCCTGAGAGCCTCCTGCGTCCTGTCTGGGTAGCTGAGCTTCAAAGGCTCACTGTCTGGCCGGCGTGAATGGGTCTCCTGGTCCCAGGACCTGGACCCTCCCCTGCAAGCCCCGAGAAAAAGTGGTCCCTGCCCGGCCGCCCCCTACCTGTTGTTGTTGTAATACTCCGAGTAGAACTTCTTAGGTCGGGCCAGCTCCTCCAGCCAGCGGGACACCTCTGCACAAAAGGGGAAACAGCTCCCTGGAAACCTGCCCCTCCCCGAGGGCTTCCTTCCTCCTGAATCCAGCTTCACACAAGGGACAGCTCACAGCAGACACCCTCAGCTAGGGACCGCGGGGCACACAGGGGTGGGGGGGAACAGGGGCTCAGGCTCCTCTGCAGGACGGGCCTGGGCTCCAGGGGCCTCCGTGCTCACTGCAGGGGATTCTAAACCCAAGAGAGAACTTGCCCTGAGCGGCTCTCCAGAAATGAGTTTTCTAGTACTGACCCCACTTTGACTGAGATGCAAACTGTGATTTCCCCTGGAGAGCTTGCCCCCCACCCCTCCCCCGCCAGGACCAGCCTCCAGCTTGGGGACAGACTCCAGAGAGGAGGCCCCTGGAAGACTGGGGGTGGGGGCACTCCTGGGAGATGGAGGAGGGGCAGTCCCGCAGAGACCCCTGGGAGGGTTGGGGCTGGAAGGCCCCTCGGTCTCCCCAAACAGAGCCAGGTGCAGGTCACGGTGAGATGGGGGTGACCCGGCCACAGGCATCTGGCCAGCGCCCCCTCCCCCTGATGCCTACCCCCCTGCAGAGAAGGAGTTAGGGTTAGGCGGGTCAACCTACCGGGCACCGTGATGGTGAGGGTGGTATCCTCAAGAAACCTCTCTGTCCAGTACACAGATGGCCTGGAACACACCCAGTGGGGCTCAGCGTGAGGGAAGCCAGGGTCCCGGCGGTCTGCGTCCCATTCAGCAGCAGAACTCAGGGCACCCCATAAACACAGACAGCGGGGAGAGGGGCAGCTGGAGGGGGAGAGAGGGAGAGCCTCCAGGTGGGAAGAAAGGAGAGAGTAAGGAGATGGGCAGCAGAGGCAGGTCAGAGACGGACGCGGGAGAAAAGTCTTAGAGGCACGGGGAGTGTAGGTTATTCTGAGCAAGGCTGGTGCTCAGAGAAGGAGGGAGCTGGAAAAAAAGAGGCGCAACTGAGAAGCAGCCCGGCGTCTAGGAGCACACCCATCTCAAGCCGGGGGCTTGGGTCCAGAGCTCCAGGTAGAGCTGGGAATCCTGGGGCGGGGCCCCCAATGCAGAGTCCTTCCCCCAGCCCTGTCCCAGGAGAGGAAGGGTGGTTCCGGTGAAGGCCCCCCTTCCCGACG
Organism: Hyperoodon ampullatus; assembly: GCF_949752795.1. NCBI lineage: Eukaryota > Metazoa > Chordata > Mammalia > Artiodactyla > Ziphiidae > Hyperoodon > Hyperoodon ampullatus. Next base: position 24,755,741 of record NC_136917.1, read on the forward strand.
ATGTGGGCAGCAGTGGGGTGGGACTCACCAGTAGACACAGAACTGCAGGTTCCTCATGCGGGGGGTGATCCAGGCGTAGCCCCTGCAGCAGCACCCCATCCTGCGAGAGACAGGGCCCCACCCGCCTCTGCGCTGGGCTCCACTGGTTTGGCCGGTACCCAGAGGCTGCCGAGGGCACCGTGTCCCCTCTCAGACCCCCCCATCCAGGCCGCCCAACACCTCACCTGTCTTTCAAGACTTGCCAGTTGGTCTTGGGTTTCGCCAACTCAAACAGCCGCCTCTTCTTCCTCCTCTCCCAGCCCACGGAGGTGCCAGGGGTCCTCTGGGAGGTGGACAGCCGACTGAGGGAAGGTGGATGCTGAGGCCAGAGCCCTTGCTCCCCCGGCGGGGTAGAACCATCCTTGTGCTCCCGCCCCGCCCTCTGGAGGAAAGCCCTGGCACCACAAAGACCTGATCTGAAATCCTAGCTTTGCCACCAGCCAGTGCCCTCAGTTCCCTCCTTTGTGAAATGGAACAGAGACCTGCTCCCGCCTGCAGGGCCACAGAAGGGATGCTGAGCCATGGACAGTGCCCCCCAGGAAGCCCGCAGAACACCAAGACATCCAGTCTCCTGTCCCGGCTCACACCCCTCCCCGAGCCCCGGCCCTCTACACGGCACACGTCCCCTGCCCCGCTGGCCACATCACATGGCACCCTGTGCGCCCATCACGCGAGCTCCGTCACTGTGCTGGGAGGGCAAAGGCCCCTCTGCAGTGCCTGAGGGGATGCGTGCTTACCCAGCACCAGGAGGCAAGGGGCTCCAGCCGAGGAACCCATGCACACACTAGGGCACGGGGTCCCTCCCTAGAGGGAGCACCCGCGTTTTTCCAGGTGTCCTCCTGGCCACCTTAAGCGTTTCTGGCAACTTATGGTACGTGCAATGGTTTCAGCTTTGGGGGTTGGGAGATTTTCCCCCATTTCTTTTTCTTTCTGTCGGATGGAGGGCTCACGACCTCTCAACTCTGCCACCTCCAAAGTTGGCATTTACGTAGGGTTTTCCACGACGACTCACCTGCCACCTAGACAGGGGCTGTTTGCCGCCTTCCTCCTCAGAGCAGCGAGGTGCTGACAACTTCACCCCTAGAGTGAGCACCCAGGCCAGTGCAGCCACGCCCAGGGCCACCCCCGCCCACCCCAGCCTGGGCGCCCACTTCTCCTGCCCACCTCATCTCAGGCACGCCCTCCTCCGCGGCTTTCTCCAGTCCTCTCCAGCTCCGCGAGGGCCTCCTCCGGGTTCTGGGCGTCCACGAATTCTTCCCCAGTCACCTCCTCAGGGGGAGTTTCCTCCTCTTGGTCTTCCAGTCCCAGGTCCCCATCGTTCAGACCCTGGTATTTGGGGTCCCTGGACCCTCGGTTCTCATAGGTGGGGCCCCGGAGGCCCAGGGTGCTGTCATCCTGCCCCCTTTCTGGCTGGTCCTCGGCCTCCGACATGGGGTGGCTGTAGAGCAAGCTTTGCTGGTGGTGCCCCATGTGCTGGGCCCTTCCCAGCCCTGCAGCTTTGCTCTTGTTGTCTGTGGTCACCGGGCAACAGGAGCACGGCCCGCCCACATTCTCAGCCTACAGTCCATGCCCACGCATCCGAGGTGGTGGGCCCCCCTCCAACCTCAGCCCGCCCGCTCCCCTCCGGCCACTCTGCTTTCCTGCTCCTTAAACATGCACCTACCTCAGGGCCTTTGCACTTGTCAGTGCCTCTGCCCGCACACATCCTGGGGGCTCCTCCTCAGGAAGGCAGCCCCATTCCTGGGTCTCCCTGCATCTGGGCACTGGTTTGACTTCTCCATGGTGTTTGGCACAGCCTTGGAGCAAGTCGCCTTCCCAGGCCAGGGGCCGCGAGTGCCCCATTCACTGGTGTCCCGGGGCCTGGGAGGGCTCTCAGGGAAGGGCTGCTGAGTGAGCAGTTACCCTGGGAACAGGGCTCGGTGCTGGGGCACACACCCAGCTCCACCCTACGTTTCTTCTTAGTAAAGGACCTGTTTGAGTTCACACTGGGGGAGTCAGTGCTGGGGGTGACAGTTCACCAGGGGTCCCACCTCCTCCCCAGGACTGGCTCAGGAATGGGACCTGAGAGGAGGTCTGCAGGGGCTTTGAGGGATGGTGTCCTCTCTCGAGACAGGAGGAAGAGACCCTGTGTCTTCTTCTTGGTTATTTCTGGGACTGTGTGTGATGTCTAGAGCACAGGCAGTCATCCTGCTGCCAGACGCAAGTCCATGTGGCCGAGACGCACAGGGAGGCCAAGCAAACTGTAACATCAGAGTTTGGAGCAAAGAAAGGTTTATCACAGGGCCGAGCAAGGAGACGGGTGGCTAGTGCCTCCAAAACCCTGAACTTCCCGAAGGGTTTCAGCAAAGCCTTTTTAAAGGCAAGGTGTGGGAGGGGAGCAGTAGGTTGCTGCAGGCTTCGTGGTGCTGGAATCCTTTGTTCTCGCAGCTGTCCACCTACGTCAGGTCAGGATGTTCCTGTAAACCTCCAGCAAGACAAATGTTATTCTCTGTCCTGTACTTTTTATCTCCCTATGAATGGGCTCTTAAAGGTCAGAGCCCTGAGACTAGGGCTCTCCTGTATATTTCAGGCTACAGGCAACATTCTTGGACAGAAGGTGCAGAGCCAGCATGACTAAGCACAGGCAACAGGGCACAAAGGTTAAAGCAAAAGAAACAGATCTAACATGGAGTCAGTTTTGTTCTTCCCTGTTACAGACCTGCTAGTCTAAGGATGTGAGCTGAAAGATCATCGACTTGGCGACCCTGGAGCCTTCTGTGTCTGGGCTTCCTATTACTTGACACAAATAGTTCTCTTAAGGCTGAGTTGTTGTAGCTGGGCTTTCTGTTCCCTGCAGCCACAAGCGCCCTGATACATACCCTTCCAGCCCCAGCATTTCATGAGAAATAACTTCAGCGATAGCTGGTGTTCAAAATAGGCTGTCTCACGTGGTCAAAAGAAGGTGATCATGGGAATTCCCTGGTGGTCCAGTGGTTAGGACTCAGCGCTTTCACTGTCAGGGCCCGGGTTCAATCCCTAGTCAGGGAACTAAGATCCTGCAAGCCATGCGGCCAAAAAACAGAAGAAAAAAAAAAAGTGAGAAAGTGATTGTTAGGATAGTTGCTTTGTCCTCACCGCCCCAACTCCCGCCCCCCATCCCGGGATCCAGCCTTTGGGAAACCCCCTCAGGGCATCACAGGACCACATCCCCCAAACCCTCTGTGTGGAGACCCCACCCAGCGTGACTCTCCATTCCTTTGCTTGGCTGTTCCCTATGCATCATTTAAGACTCCCGTGCCCCTGATGCTTTGCCCCTGGGTGTGGCCTTGCCATCACCTCCGTGAGGGTCCCAGACAGTAAGGCCTTAGAGAGCGTCTGGTCCAATCTGGGAGATCCTCAAGAAATCCCATTGTTGTGAAGTGTCCTAAACCCTCACCTGGCACGCAGTGACTCACAAAAAGATAAGTTCCACGTTGTTGCAACCAGAGACATCTGTCATCACTGCAAAGTCCCATACAAAATCTTTGTTCAAAAGTGAGGCCACTTATAAAAAACAAGGTCCTACATATAAAATAGATAACTAGTAAGGACATAGTATATAGCACAGGGAACTCTACTCAACACTCTGTAATAACCTATATGGGAAAAGAATCTAAAAAAGAGTGGATATATGTATATGTATAACTGAGTCACTTTGCTGTATAGCAGAAACTAACACAACACTGTAAATCAACTATATGCCAATAAAAATATTTTAAAAATAAGCAAGGTCCTTCTGAAGAGTACAGAGAACTATATTCGAATCCTATGATAAACCACAATAGAAAAGAATATAAAAAAGAATATATATATGTATAACTGAGTCACTTTGCTGTACAGCAGAAACTAATACAACACTGTAAATCAACTATACTCCAATAAAAATCTTTTTAAGAAGACACTAAAACAATCAAGGCCACTTAGCTACGAGATGGCTCACTAGACCCACTTCCAACGAGCTGCGACCACGTCTGCCATCCTGCACGAGGGAGCCCATGAGGCAGTGCATTTGTCCCCATGACAACCCCAGGAGAGGGGACTGGTCACAGCCCGGGGTGCAGACTGGGCACCGAGCTCCAGGGAGGCTGAGACGTGGCCTCCCCCACCCACAGTCCCATAGGAGGGGCAGAGTGTGGCTTCACCGTAGCCCCACATCCCTCTTTCCAGCCAGGCGCTCATATGGGGTCAGGAGAGGGCGTTCCAGGGGCCAGAGCTCTGGCAGCCCTTGAAGGAGAGCCAGGGTCCAGTTCTGCTGCTCAGACAAGTAAAGAAGCAAGGAAGTTCACAGTCCAGGAGCTGAGATTCACTGGGCAGAAAATGAAGGGGCACTAGCACAGGCTGAGAGGCATTTGGAACTTTGATGGAAGGAGAGTGGGGCAGCAGCTGGGAGACATCTCACTGCAGGTGCTGGGCCCGGGGCACGCAGACAGCAGAAAATAAGACCGGATCCCTGTGGATTCCTCTTCTACTGCTGCACACGAATCACCACAAACTTAGAGGCTCAAACAGGAGGGATGTAACATCTGACAGTTCTGGAGGTCAGATGTCCAAGATGGGTCTCACTGGGTGGGGCTGGCTCCTTCCTGAGGCTCCAGAGGACCAGTCCCCTGCCCCTTTGGGGGTCGGCAGAGTTTGGTTCCTCACAGTACTGGGACTGGGTCCCTGTTTCCTCCTGGCTGTCAACGGAGGGCTGCTCACGGCATCCAGACTCCCCCACGTGGCTCGGCCCAGACCCCTTCCTCCATATTCAAGGCAAGGCCTGTCTCTCTCATGTTTAGACTCTCTTCTCACTTCTCTGACCACAGCCGGGAGAGGGTCTCAGCTTTTAAGGACCCACAGGATTAAGTTCTGTCCACCTGGGTCACCAGGCTAATCTGCCCACCTCACCATCTGTATCCCTTTGGCCATATAAGGTGACAGGTCCCCAGGGTCTAGATATTAAGATGGGTGCATCTTTGGGGACCGTTATTCTCTCCACCACACTTACCTCACACCACACTCCAAAGCAACTCTAAATCAATTCAGGATTTAAAGGCCAAAACAAAACTTTAAAACTTATGGAAAGAAATTAAGGTAGCCATCTTTCTGCCCTTGGGGTAGGAAAGGGTTTTTATTTAACAAGACACAAAAATGCTAATCATAAACGACCATGCTAAATTTTAGTTCTTCTGATCATCAAAAGACAATAAAATGAAAAATCTAGACACGTGGCACAAAAACAGACACATAGATCAAAGGAACAGCATAGAAAGCCCAGAAATAAACCCACGCAATTAATTAATTGGTCAATTAATCTACAACAAAGGAGGCAAGAACATACAATGGAGAAAAGGCAGTCTCGTCACTGAGTGATACATGTTAAAGAATGAAATTGGAAGATTCTCTAACACCATTCACAAAAACAAACTCAAAAGGGATTAAAGACCTAAATGTAAGAGGAGAAACCAGAAAACACAGGCAGGACACTCTCTGACATAAATCTCAGAAATATTTTTTTGGATTTGTCTCCTAAAGCAAAGGAAATAAAAGCAAAAATAAACAAATGGAACCTAATTAAACTTAAAATCTTTTGCATAGCAAAGGAAACCATCCACAAAATGAAAACGCAGACTACCGAATGAGAGAAAATATTTGCAAATGATATGACCGATAAGGGGTTAATATCCAACATATATAAACAGCGCATACAAGTCAACATCTAGCAGCACTATTTACAATAGCCAATACATGGAAGCAACCTTAGTGTCCATCAACAGATGAATGGATAAAGAAGATGTGGCACATATATACAATGGAATATTACTCAACCATAAAAAAGAATGAAATGATGCCATTTGCAGCAACATGGATGGACCTAGAGATTATCATACTAAGTAAGTCAGACAGAGAAATACAAATACCATATGATATCACTGATATGTGGAATCTAAATATGACACAAATGAACTTATTTACAAAACCGAAATAGACTCCCAGACATAGAAAACAAACTTATGGCCAAAGGGGAAATGGGGCGGAGGAGGGATAAATTAGGAATTTGGGATTAGCAGATACAAACTACTATATATAAAACAGATGAACAACAAGTGCGTAGTGTATAGCACAGGGAACTATATTCATTATCCTGTAATAACCTACAATGAAAAAGAATCTGAAAAAGGGTATATATATATATATATATATATATAACTGAATCACTTTACTATACAACTGAAACTAACACAACATTGTAAATCAAGTATAATTCAATTTAAAAAAAGGAAATCAAGGAACTAAGAAAAAGCAAACTAACAAAAACCTCAATGTCAAAAAAAAAATTGGGGGGGGCTTCCCTGGTGGCACAGTGGTTGAGAGTCTGCCTGCCAATGCAGGGGACATAGGTTCGTGCCCCGGTCCAGGAAGATCCCACATGCCGCGGACCAGCTGGGCCCGTGAGCCATGGCCGCTGAGCCTGCGCGTCCGGAGCCTGTGGTCCGCAACGGGAGAGGCCACAACAGTGAGAGGCCCGCGTACCGCAAAAAAAAAAAAAATTTTTTTTATTAAAAAATGGGCAGAAGGGCTTCCCTGATGGCGCAGTGGTTAAGAATCCGCCTGCCAATGCAGGGGACATGGGTTCGGGTCCTGGTCCGAGAAGATCCCACATGCCGTGGAGCAACTAAGCCCGTGCGCCACAACTACTGAGCCTGCGCTCTAGAGCCCGCGAGCCACTACTGAAGCCCGTGTGCCACAACTACTGAAGCCTGCGCGCCTAGAGCCTGTGCTCTGCAACAAGAGAAGCCACCACAATGAGAAGCCTGCGCCCCACAAGAAAGAGTAGACCCCGCTCACTGCAACTAGAGAAAGCCCACGTGCAGCAGCGAAGACCCAATGCAGCCAAAAATTAAATAAATGAATAAATAAATAAATTTTTTTAAAATGGGCAGAAGACCTGAATAGACATTTTTTCCAAAGAAGACATACCGATGCCAAAGGACACATGAAAAGACACTCAACATCATTAATCATCAGGGAAATGCAAATGAAAACTACAATGAGATATCATCTCACACCTGTCAGAATGCCCATCATCAAAAAGTCTACAAATAACAAATTCTGGAGAGGGTGTGGAGAAAAGGGAAGCCTCCTACACTGTTGGTGGGAATGTAAATTGGTGCAGCCACTGTGGAAAACAGTATGGAAGTTCCTCAAAAAACTAAAAATAGAACTGCCATATGATCCAGCAATCCCACTCCTGGGTATATATGCGGAAAAAATCACTAATCCGTACAGCTGCGCCATGTTCAGGCCCAGGATGGTGCAGCCCACGTGGCTCAGCATGGTGCCCGTGGAGGTTACCCGCGTGAAGGCGGGCAGCTTCAGCGGCTCCTGCAGCTGGGGCTTCCGCCCGCCGTGACGAGGGGGCAACACTAGTGAGCCGCGACCCCGACTCTGCCATCAGCACTCCCACCCCAGCTTGCTGGCCTCAGCCCCACTGACCGCTTGGCATGGGACAGGTCGATGTTGGTGGCAACCTTGATGATGTGATGGATCTTCGGGTCCGGTGCGCTGCTGCGGGGATGAAGAGCGCAGGTTGGTGGAGAGGCGCCGGGAAGGGAAGGAGTCCTGAAGGGCAGGGGCAAAGCGTCCCCGCCTAGGAGGGGTTCCCGTGGTGCTGTCCGGCTCCCACACCCCTCGTGCTCACTCTCCTTCTTCTCCTGCTTGGTCACAGGGGTAGGCAGGCCTGGGTCAGCGGCCTTCCTGGAGCCCTCCCACCACAGCCGGGGCTGCAAGTCCCCTGATTCCGCACCCCCGCCTCTGCCCGTGCGCGCCTCTCACCGGCAGGGACTCCTGGAAGGATGAGGCCTGGTCCTGGGTGTACTTGGCAATGGTGTTGTGGGAACGGGAGCCCTTGCAGGGCCAGATCTGTCGCGTGCCCGTCGGGTCCCAATTCTTGTCTGAGGGCTGCTGCACCTCCACCGTGTCCTCACCACTCGCCTCCACCAGCGTCTTGGTGCAGAAGAGGCCCAAGTCTGCAAGGGAGGGCCGAGCAGGGTGTCGGGGCAGGGGCAGGGGGCGGGGAGCAAGCCCCCAACTCACCCTCTCCCTTCTTGCTCCCCAAGCCTCTGATGCGATGGACACAGGCTTCTCAGAGCTCAGCCCAGGAAGAACAGGCGAGAAGCCCAGCCCCTCATGAAGCGGGGAGGGTTGGCCCTCCCAGGGCCCGGCCTTTACCTGGATCACAACCAACCCCCTTTCTCCCACTGCTGCTCTGAGCCCCAGCCCCTCCCCCAGAGTCTTCAGGTGTGCATGAGGCCACAGGTGCAAAGCACCTGGCACAGAGTACGTGCTCAATGAATAACAGTTTCTTTAAGTTATCACTGGATCCAATGAAAGATCTCGTCAAGAGAAAGCCTAGGGCTTCCCTGGTGGCGCAGTGGTTGAGAGTCCGCCTGCCGATGCAGGGGACACGGGTTCGTGCCCCGGTCTGGGAAGATCCCACATGCCGCGGAGCGGCTGGGCCCGTGAGCCATGGCCGCTGAGCCTGCGCGTCCGGAGCCTGTGCTCTGCAACGGGAGTGGCCACAACAGTGAGAGGCCCGCATACCGCAAAAAAAAAAAAAAAAAAAAAAAAAAAAAAAAAAAGAGAAAGCCTAGAATGTGCTTCAATAGCAGTGGAGGATACATGGGTAAGAGAAGGCTACAAGTACAGAGGAAACAAGATTGATGTTTACAACGCAATATGGTTTCCTTTTACTTTTGTATGTGTTTGAAATTGTGCACAATATAATGTTGAAAAAGAGAAAAAAAAAAGATACATGCACCCCAATGTTCATAGCAGCACTATTTACAATAGCCAAGACATGGAAGCAACCTAAGTGTCCATCAACATACAAATGGATAAAGAAGATGTAGTATACATATACTATGAAATGCTACTCAGTCATTTAAAAAGAATGAAATCTTGCCATTTTCAACAACGTGGATGGACGTGGAGGGTATTATGCTAAGTGAAGTAAGTCAGACAAAGAAAGACAAATACCGTATGATAACACTTGTAGGTGGAATCGAAAAAATACAACAGGGACTTCCCTGGTGGTGCAATGGTTGGGGGTCCACCTGCCAATGCAGGAGACATGGGTTCAAGGCCTGGTCCTGGAAGATCCCACATGCCGCGGAGCAACTAAGCCCGTGCGCCACAACTACTGAGCCTGCACTCTAGAGCCCGTGAGCCACAGCTACTGAAGCCCACGCGCCTAGAGCCCGTGCTCCAAAACAAGAGAAGCCACCGCAATGAGAAGCCCGCGCACTGCAACGAAGAGTAGCTGCCGCTTGCGCAACTAGAGAAAGCCCGCGTGCAGCAACAAAGACCCAATGCAGCCAAAAATTAATTAATTAATTTTTTTTAAAGAAAGGAGCAGGTGCCTGGTGTCAGGGAAGTGAAGGCAGAGGCTAGTAAGATCACATTTCACATCCATTCAACTGGCAGAAATGTTAAAGGCCAACCATTCAAATGTTGGAGAGGATATGGATCAATGAGTGACTTGGTCCAGCTTTGGAAACCAACTTGGCATCATCTCATCAGGTTGAACACTGGTCTGCCCTAACGCTCAGCAATTTCACTCCTGGATTGATCCCAGCACATCCATCAGGAGACCCGAGCAAGGCTGCTCAGACCAGCCCCGTTCGTAGTGGGAAAGAGTGGAAAACAGCCCAGGACCCCACTCACAGGCGAGCGGATGGGAGACCGGTGACCTGAGAAGCTGGGTCCTGTACAGTAGGGACCATGAATGAGCCATGGCCACAGAGCAGCACAGACACAGCTCAGGAGCAAAGCCGAGGGGAAAGAGCATGTCCACATGCGCACATGTGCACGTGATGGGCTCTTAAGAGGGAGAGAACAGCGACCGTGTAAAGGATTCAGGACACTGTTGCCTGTGGGGATTGTAGATGGGGAAGTTACTGATGACGCTCTTATTCGTGGGTGTTCTTTACAGTATGAATGAGTGGATGGCAGGATGGATGGATGAATAGATGGAATAAGAGACGGTCACATATACACAAAGGAACTTGTCTACGAAACAGAAACAGACTCACAGACGTAGAGAACAGACTTGCGGTTGCCAAGGGGGAGGGGGTGGGGGAGGGATGAATTGGGAGTTTGGAATTAGCAGATGTAAACTATTATATACAGGCTGGAAAAACAACAAGGTCCTACTGTAGAGCACAGGGAACCATGTCCAATATCTTTTGATAAACCATAATGGAGAAGAATATGAAAAAGAATATATGTGTATAGCTGAGTCACTTTGCTGTACAGCAGAAACTAACACAACGTTGTAAATCAACTATACTTCAATAAAATAAAATTTAAAAAACCAGCAGTTGCTTGAAATCTCCCTCAATAAAGAGAAAGAGAGGGTCACATGAGAAAAGGGGAAGGAGGAGAGACATGAGCAGCTGGGTCACCACTCACCTGTCTCACAATTTACCTCCACTCAATTTCTCTTTAAACAACTCCAAATTCAGCAGGGCCCACAGCGAAAGTCACCCCTGATGTTGCGAAGCACGAAATACATCCATTCGTTTCAAACTAAGGAAACTGGGCGTCCAGAGGCAGAATATGGGCCGGAACCCAGGGATGCTGCCCGACACTCGGGCTCTCTCTCAGTGCGGCGGGCGGCTTGTCTCCAGAGCGGGCAGTGCCATCCGGCAGCTCCCCCGTGGAGCAGTGGAGTCAAACCCCCTTGAATCTGGGTGGGGACGCTCTGGCCAGCAGAATGGGGCAGATGTGAGGTCCTGGGCCTGCAGCTTCTGCTTCTGCCCACTGCAGGGGTCACCAGGGAGGAAGGCTGACCACTCTGCATCCCCCACGCTTGGAGGAAGCCCAAGCAGCCACACCAAGGTCTGGATCTGTGCCCAGCTAGACCCCAACAGTGAGGGGACTCCAGCCCCGACAGACACTGTGTGGACCAGACAGTTGTCCCACTGGGACCAGCCCAGGATGCAGACTCCGGCAAGTAACACACTGCGGTTTTAGGTCGCTAACCTGGGGCTGTCTGCTACGCGACAACGTATCACTGAAACCCACCTTCCGCATCCCTTCCTGAGTCCTGAGTGAGTTTGTCCAAGTGGCCCAGGTGGGTCTGCAGGGTCCCCGCCGTCCACTGCCCCGGCCCTACTCCATCACCCTTCTGGGGAGCTGCCTCCTTGCTGCCCCGTTGCCGAGTCCAAGCTTCTGCTGCTCCGCGCACGACAAGCTAATAAATCGAGTCGTTGGGACAAGGAATAGCGACTTGATCTGGAGAAGACAGTGGACTTGCATCCCAAAGAACCATCTTCCCTGAGATAGCGTGCAGGCTTCTTCCATACTGAAAGGGGCGGGACTAAAGCCAAGCACTTCCTGGTTCCCATCAGCCCGGAGGGGAGGTGTGAATGTCTTCCTCCTGCAGCGCTCTCAGGTGGGCCTGGTCAGGAGGTTTCCTGGGAGCTGAACAGAGGTGTTTTAGTTTCATGCTCATTACCTGGGAGGCAGGGCTCCCAGAGATGGGCCATTGTGTTTAATTTAAGCTGATAGAAAACATCCCCGTAGGGACTAGCTTGTAATAGAATACAAGGTTTCTTCCCTATTACACCAACCTGTGCACTTACCCTTCCCTTGATTTTCATGTGAATGAGTTCTCTAAGAGGCACCTTAAATTTCACCTCCTCCAAGAAGCCTTCCCTGACCACCCATCTGAAGTAGAGCTTCCTTGTTTTCCTACCTAAATCTACGGGAATTTTGTTGCTGTTGCATAGCTTTTATCACGACCTCACGTATTGCATTTTTAACCTATCTGTTGTCTTGTTAGCCCATTAGAATACGGGCTCTGCTGCAGCGGGAAGGTGCCTGGACTCCCGGCACCTGGAACAGAGCTCCGCAGGCACAGGGAAGAGGCTGCAGTACCAGTAGCGGACACAAGATGCCGCTGCTCTCAACGGCATGTTGGTCCCTCCGCCGGGGCGTTAATAGTGGACCAAGGTCTTCGCGCAGCATCTCCTTAAAGCCCCGCCAGCACCCCCCGCCCCCGCGCCCCCCGCAAACACACACAGTCCCTCCTGCGAGGTGGATTTTATCATCATCATCCCCGTTTCGCTTTCACCCAGGAAGAAACAGGCTCAGAGAGGCAGTCATTGCCCAAGATTGCACAGGACTCGTACCCACAGCATACAGTGCTAAGCTCCAGCTGGGGCTGCATTTGCAAACTTCAGTGGTGATGGGAAATGCCCTTGACCAAAGATCAAGGATGCACGGGGCCTTCCTCAGTCTAAATTATTCTCCCTGGACATCAGCCACAACTCTTCCCTCACTCAGCAGCCTTCCATGGCTCCCACCTTCTACAAGGATGTTTCCCAAAGCAAGGACACACGGATTGGTGTCTTCACGGTGCCTTTAAGTGGGATACAGTCCCACGATAAATAACATCAAATAAGGGGCTGAGACATTACTCCCCTCTCTCTTCTACAGTCCTTCTGGGAATCTCAGGAAGAAAGTCTCAGCAAAAGTTTAACCTCCCCCCAGTTTTGTTCATCCCTTTTAACCAAGGGACAGCAGGCCCAAGCCCGGGACAGGTCGTGAAAGCTAGAATTTAATAACCTCATTTTGTTCTCATTGGTGTTTGTTTGCACACCTCGTTTCTGGTTGTTCTGTAGTTGTTTTGAAATAATTGCAAACTTCCTAGAAAAGTTGCAAGGTTTCCTGAAAATTCCCAGGGACCTTCACCCAGACCTGCCAGCTGTGACATTTTGCAGGTAGCTTCATCTTCTGTCTGCACTCTCTCCTGAACGTTTGAGGACAAGCTGCAGGCAGCACACCCCTTTACCCCTAAATACCCCAGTGTGTTTCTAAGAACAAGGATATTCCCTTCTGTCACCTCAGCATGATTGTCAAAATCAGGAAGAAGTAGCACTGATACAATACCTTATCTAATCAAGAATTCTTGTTCAGATTTCACACGTTGTCCCAGTAATGTCCTTTACAGCTTTTTTTTTTTTTCCTGGCCCAGGAGCCAGTCCCAGTGCAGCAGGATGTTTGTCTCCTTTGTCTCCTCTAATCTAACAACGCTTCACTCTGTCTTTCATGACCTGAATGATTTTGAGGAGTTCTGGTCAGTTATTTTATAGGACATCCTTCATCCTGGGCTTCTTTCCTATTGTCTCATGATCAGTGAGAGGTTGTATGTGCTGGCAGGAATCCTGCAGATGTAGTGCTGTGCCCTCCTGGGAGGGTGGTGTCCCGTTGCTGGTGACGTGACCTCCATCCTCTGACTCAGGGCATCACTCCGGGCTTCTCCGCATTCAAGTAAAGGTGTTCCCCTTGAAATTAATAAGTCATCTTGAGGGAGTTACTTTGATACCAGGCAAAACCTCTGTTTTCCCTCATCAAATTTCACCCACTAGTTTTTACGCCTTCTTTCTTTTCTTTTTCTTTCTTTCTTTTTTTTTAATGTTTTCATTTCTTTATGGCAAGCTGTATTGGTTTTCCATTTACAGAGACAATACACCTCTTTTTGCTCACATGTATTCAGTTAAAAGAAATAGGTCGATGTTCTGATTTGAAGAAATACGTCAGGCCATAAGAGTACATAAGGTGAACATGGCCAAAATGGTGACAGGGATTCAGAAGTCAAAGGTTGTGCGTTCCCCTCTCCAGACATTCCTCCTGCTCAGTGGCAACATCTCTCCCCAGACGTGGGCCTCCCGGCAGCAGTTCCCTTGCTGGGTTTGGAGATTTGAGCTGCGTGAGGGGAGTGATGGGTCCCCGCTGGGGCCCGGAATCCCCACAGAGCCTGGCAGTTGGTGGCATTGTATGAGCCTCCTGGGCTGCTGTAAAAAAATCACCCCAAATGTAGTGGTTTCAAACCAGACACATTTATTCTCTTACAGGTCTGGGGTCAGAAGTCTGACTCGGGTCTCACTGGGCTAAAGCCAAGGTGTGGGCAATGTTGGTTCCCTCAGGAGGATGCAGGGGAGAATCCATTCCCATAGATCTGAGAAGTGAAATGGGGTGAGCAGACAACTCAGAGATTAGCTGCATCCAGAAGTACGACCACTGGGAGTGGTGTTGAAAGGGCTGGAGCAGGGGCCAACTGGTGGGAGCTGGAGCCGCAGGGTGACGCCGTCTAAAGCAAGGAGAAAGGGAGAGGGAGAAGCTGAAGGAAAATCTGAGCTACATTAAAACCCTCAACGCTTTTGCATGTGGCAAGATTGCATTTTGCTGTAATAATTAAATTCATCTACCACCGTGGCATCTTTTAGAAAACTTTATGACCGCGGGAGATGGATGGCACAAAGGCCCCAGTTCTTCACCCTTCCCTGTCCCCATGCCCTCTGTCACATGACTTTGGGGTCTTTCTCTAAAGCAGAATACAATTCTCCAGCCCAGGACGAGCTCTGACAAACAGAATGAGGTAGAAGGGACAGCCCTTCCTGGTGTGTTTCCTTTGCCATCGCCGTGGAAACGTGTCTGGTGAGGCTGTTGGAGGATGAGATGAGGACAACGACGAGGCAGGCAGCCGGCCAGGCCCAGGCATGTGGCCCGGGCCCAGCCCAGCCCGGCCCAGCCCAGGCGACGCTGAGTCATAGGTGCTGGTTCTGAAGGCAACACCCCAGGGAGGGGGGCTGTTTGCCTCGCACAGTTTTGTGACAGAAGCCAAGGGACCCACTGCCCTTCCCACCTCTTGGTGGTTCGACCGTGCAATGTCCATCACCTCGGGCAAAGGATGAGCCAGAGGAAGCAGAAATGAGGCTTCAGGGTCCCAAACCCTCTGTCTCTGGATTTCAAAGCGTGCTCCATTCCTATGGAGATGCAGGGAGGGAAAATCATAAGACCAGCAAAGCTCCCTGCATGCCCCCCTCCACTAAGACTAAATTAGTTCCTCCTGAGTTGGAAGGTCCATAAGCTAGGCAAGAGTCCATCCTGGGGTTCCTGGGAAAGGCAGCCCGGCCCACCTACCCGCACTCAGGCAGTGAAGATGACAGGGGGACCCGGCGAGGCTGGGGGGTCTGAGGGTGGCCCAGACGGTGACCGTCATCTGAGAAGAGCCCAAGGAGGTGGTGTGGGGCCTCCCCATCCGCTGCGTGTTTTATTCACACATAATAGCGTCTCCCCTCAGCACTGTGGACATTGGATCATCCTCTGTGGGACCATCCTGGGCTCTGTCGGTGTTGAAGAGCATCCCTGGCCCCCACCCCCTCGATGCCAGGAGCACACCACCCCCTCAGTCATGACGACCACAGATGTCCCCAGACACGGCCCAGCCTCCCCTGGGGGCAGGACCACCCCCAAGAGAAAATGACTGACGTGTAGGTGAGGCCCGGTGTGGTATGTCCATGTGGCAGGACAGGAGGATGGGATGCTTGCCATCTGCTGTTGCCTCAAATAGCAAACGTCCTCCACTCATATTTAAGAAGCTTCGTCCTTCCTGAAAAGGATACTGCTCTTGGCCTTGACTTCTCTGGCCCTGATGAGGAGAGTCTATTTTTCTCCCACAGTGGAAGACCCCAGAAAGGAGGTTTGGCTGAGGGTCTAGGCAGAGAGCTCAAACCAGGGCCCACAGATCCCTTGCACCGCAGCTGGTGACAGGGTGAGATGCATGCTTCCTGAGCATCTGGAAAGGGTGCTGGCATCGGCAGGGAGAAAGCCAGGCCTCAGCAGACAACATTTGGAGTCTGGTTTCACAGGTGCAGGCACGCCCCAGAAGGTGCTGGCTTATTAAAAGAGAAGATTGTTTCTTCCCACAGACAGCTGGGTGTGCACAGTCCATGCCCAGCTCGAGACGAGGCTGTGCCCCTCCCTCTTGGTACTTTTTCTACTTTTTAGTGTTGAAGAGCATCTCTCCTAAGTGTGCAGCGTGACGAACTTTCACAACAGGCCACACCCAAGTGACAGCCCCCAGGACCCCCTCAAACCCCTCCATCTCTTCCCTCTTTCCTACTCCTCTCCCCACCCTCCACTCACATCTCATTGGTGGAACTTAGTCACATGGCCACACCTGGCTGCAAGGGCAGCTGGGAAATGTAGTCTTTTTTTGAGACACACACTTAGATGGGCTTGAGCAATGAGGCAACCTGTTCTCTCCTCCAAAAAGAGGCTCCTGGACTCCTCCCAGCAGGACTCCCTCCTCATAGCCTCCCGTCTCTGCTGCTCTGTGGTTCCCTTGGCTCTGCCTCCTTTTGCATTGTATTCATCATCAGATGGCACCAGGGCTGCGGCTGCTCCAGACATCTCATCATGAAGCTGCAGTGGCCACAGGCAGAAAGGGACCATTTTCCCGGGCCTCCCTCTTAGGAGCAAGGAAACTTTCTGTGGTCAGCAGAATAACACCCCCCAAAAATGTCCACATCCAAGTCCCCAGAGCCTGTGACTATGTCATGTTGCACGACAAGGGGGAATCAAGGTTGCAGATGGAATTAAGCTTCTAATCAGCTGGCTTTGAAGTGGGGAGGTTATCCTGGATTGTCTTCGTGGGCCCAGAGTAATCAAAAGGGCCCTTCTAAGTGGAAGAAGGAGGCAGAAGAGAGAGAACCGGAGAGAGGGCAGCAGGAGGGGTCAGTCCATGTCGCTGGGGGGGTCACAAACTGAAGAATGTGGTGGCTCCACAAGCTGCCCTCCCCCCACCTCCCTCACATCTCATTGGCCAGAAGGGGGTCACACATCCACACACAGGCCAATCCCCAGCAAAGGGGTGGGGCACCAGGATTCATGCCAGCACTCAGGCAGGGTGGGGAGTGGGCACCAAACAGTAGCCAGGCTCCTCCACAAGGAAGCAAGAGTCTGGCAGGCAGTGTCTGCCCCGGGAGCATGAGGGGCTGGCACGAGGGGGGGACATCGTGTGCGCGGGGCAATAGCGGGGGACCTGAAGGGCAAGCAACAGCTCGGAGATGCCCAGTATGAACGCCCGCCCACCGCCTTGCCCAGCAATGCCTAACCTCTAAAGCCCATGCCCCCAGGAACTTAGGCTCTCCTTGTCCTACTGAATTGTGTCTCCCCAAAAAGACATGTTCAAGTCCTAACACCGCCCAGTGATCTGAGAGGACCAAGAGGAAGCTCGCTCTGTGTGGTCCCCAAGGCTCTATAAACTCTGACCCCGGGTCCAGTACCATCTCCAAGCTTGGGGAAGGGGATGCTCTCCCCTTTCCCTCTCCCCCAAGGCTGGCTCCCTAGGAGGTCCAGCCCAGGCTCCTCTGAGCTGTCACCTGCTGACCTGGTTGCCAGCATCAGCTGCCATGGCAACCTGCTCGGGTACCAAGACCCTCCCCAGTGCGGCATCATTGGAGCAGCTGGTGACATTTGAATATGGACAGTAGGCTGGATATGAGTATTGTATCGATGTGAAATTTCCCCATCTTGAGAACTGCACCGGGTTATAAAAGAGAATCCTGGGTTTTAGAAAATATACAGTGATGTGTTTATGGGTGAAGGGGCATCACACTTCTAACGTAGTCGTAAGAGGTTCAGAAAAATGCGTATAAATATCTATATATGTATATAGATAATAGATGTAGACACAGGTACAGAGAGTTACAGACACAGAATGTGACAAATCAAATGGGGCAAAATGGAACCAATTGGTGAATCTGGGCAGAGTCTATAGGAGTTTCTGGCCCTAATCTTGAAATTTTCTGTAAGTTTGAAATTATATCAAAATTAAATGTTATGAAAACAGTATCCAAAATGCAGCATTCTGGACCCCCAGAGACTTGACTCTGCAGGTCTAAGTGGGCTCAGAATCCGATTTAACCGGCAGCCAAGGACCAGAAGGGTTGTGGTTGAATTGTGTCGCCCAAACCGACAGGATCAAGTCCCAACTCCCAGCTCCTGTGAATGGGACCTAATTTGAAAACAGGGAGTTTAACCATAAACAAAACGAAAAGACAACCTATGGACTGGGAGTAAATATTTGCAAATGATGCGACAGACAAAGGCTTAATTTCCAAAATATACAAACAGCTCATACAATTCAATAACAAAAAACCAAACAACCCAATCGAAAAATGGGCAGAAGACCTAAATAGACATTTCTCTAAAGAAGACATACAGATGGCCAATAGGCACATGAAAAGATGCTCCATATGGCTAATTATTAGAGAAATGCAAATCAAAACCACAATGGGGTACCACCTCACACCGGTCAGAATGGCCGTCATTAAAAAGTCTACAAAGGATGTGAGGCCAATGTGGCCAGCTAGGCGGGTATCCCCTTCCGCTCCATGTGTGTCTCTCTGGAAGCTGTGAGCCCGGTGGAAGAGGATGACCTTCCCCGATAGAGGAGGACGGTTCTTCGGTCAAGGGTATACAAGTACCTGCGCTCCCCTGCTAGAACCTCCAAACAAGCTCTCAAGGTCCATTTGTAGGAGAATGTAGGGTAGTCAAGTTTCCAAGACTCCAGACACATGCAAATGAAGCACTGCATGTGGCAGTATGCCTTTCAAAAAAAAAAAATAATAAGTCTACAAATAACAAATGCTGGAGAGGGTGTGAAGAAAAGGGAACCCTCCTACACCGTTGGTGGGAATGTAAACTGGTGCAGCCACTATGAAGAACAGTATGGAGGGTCCTCAAAAAACTAAAAATAGAGTTACTGTATGATCCTGTAATCCCACTCCTGGGCATACATCCAGAGAAAACCAAATTTCAAATAGATCCATGTAGCCCAATGTTCACATCAGCACTATTTACAATAGCCAAACCCTGGAAACAACTTAAATGTCCATCGACAGAGGAATGGATAAAGAAGATGTGGTATATATACACAATGGAATATTACTCAGTCGTGAAAAGGAACGAAATAATGCCACTTGCAGCAACATGGATGGACCTAGAGATTATCATACTAAGTGAAGTAAGTCAGAAAGAGAAAGACAAATACCATATCACTTGTATGTGGAATTTAAAATGTGACACAAATGAACTTATCTATGAAACAGAAATAGATTCACAGACATAAAGAACAGACATGTGGTTACCAAGGGGGAGGGAATGTGGGAGAGAGAAGGACTGGGAGTTTGGGATTAGCAGATGCAAACTATTATATATAGGATGGATAAACAAGGTCCTCCTGTATAGCACAGGGAACTATATTCAATATCCTGTGATAAACCATAATAGAAAAGGATATGAAAAAGAATATTTTAAAAATAGGGAGTTTGATGGGGACTTCTCTGGTGGTCCAGTAGCTAAGACTCCATGCTCCCAATGCAGGGTGCCTGGGTTCAATCCCTGGTCAGGGAACTCAGCTCCCACAAGCTGAGAGACGTGGCCAGGAAAAAAAAAAAAAAGATGGAAATGTGGACACAGACACCCAGAGGAGAAGGTCGTGGAGGACAGAGGTGGGATTGGGATGATGTGTCCACAAGCCAAGGAACCCCAAGAATGCCAGCACCACCAGAATCTGGGAGAGAGCCTGGAACAGAACCCAGAGCACCAGGAAGGAACCAGCCCCGCTGACACCTTGATCTTGGACATGTGACCTCCAGAATGTAAGAGTGAGCTTCTGTTATTTGAGCCCCCAGTGTGTGGTCATCTGGCAAGGCAGCCCAAGAGATGAGCCCAGAGGGCATCTTGGGCAGGAAAGCGGTGCCGGGGGTCCCTCACCCCCTTGGGGGCACTGGATCTGTATCCAGACACTTCCAGGAAGAGCTGGCCACGGGCCTGGATGTCAGGTATTCATCCATATACACCTTCAGCATACATTGGGCACCTACTCTGTGCATACCTGTATGTACAAAGTGCTAGGAGGGGAGAAAGCCAGTAGGGGTGTGAGGTGGCATGGGGGGCTGGTTCAGTAAGGCGGTATCAGGAAGCCCCACCAGGAAGGGATGCTTGAACAAAGTCTGACGGAGCTGAGGGGATGGTTTTGTGGTGGGGACGGCGGTGCCTGGCCAGGGCACAGCCAGGTAAAGACCCAGCGAAGGGCGGGGATGCTGGCGTGCGGAGGCCATCGGAGTGGAGTGAGGGGGCAGCGGGAGGCCGGAGGAGAACCCCTGCCCTGGGGCTGTGGCTCCACAGGGCCGCCGGCCCCCTGCACAGCCTGACCCACCCTTCTGCCCTCACCTCCGGCCCCTCCCCCTAGCTCCCTCTGCTCCAAGCAGCCCAGGCCTCTCCGCGGTCCCTCCCCGTTGTGCCGGGCACCCGGCTGTCCCAGGGCCCCCCCAACCCCCCCGCCAGATGCGCCCTCGCCCCGTGTCTCCACAGGGCCCTCACCGCAGAAAGGCCTTCCCTGGCCATCCATCTAACAGGTCCCTCTTCTCCCCCCACTTCTTTATTTTCTCCCTAGCGCCCCCGGAGGGCCAGGCTGCCCCTCTGAGGTTTGTCCCCGCCTGGAACAGCGACTGCCCCCGCCCACAGGGAGCCCGCCCCGCGACAGGCTCCTGGATCAAGGATCTGGGAAGGCTTCCCCGGCGGCGGCGGCGGCGGCGTCAAGGGCGGACGCGTGAAGGACCACGAGGGCCGGGCGGCCCCCACAGATGGGCTGCACGTGCCGGTGTAATTTTAGGTTTCCTCGCCCATGGCCCGCCCTTATTATTGTGCAATTAAAGCACTCGAGGCAGCCGATCAGGCAGTAAAAAACAGCGCATCCCAGTCAGCCACAGGGGTGGGGGGGCGGGGTCTGCTGCGGTCGCCGAAGGTGGGAGGAGGCCTGGCCCCGCCCCCTGCTCGCTGACTTCTCCAAAAAGTGCAACATCGTGGCATCTGGGTGGTCACTCGCCGGGTCGTGAGTTCAGCAGATACTTGTTGGGTACCTGTGCCCAGCAGGCCTGGACAGATGGCATGGGGACAGCCTGGCCCTCCTGGGGGGCTAGGGAGAAAATAAAGAGGGGCGGAAGATGGGGGCGTACATCTTAGATGGAAGGCCAGGGAAGGCCTTTCTGCGGTGAGGGCCCTGTGGAGACCCGGGGCGAGGGCTCACCTGGCCGGGGGCTTGCGGGGGGTGGGGGGGTGGGGCCTGGGACAGCCCTGTGCCCGGCAGGTGGGAGGGACCGCGGGGAGGCCCGTGGCGGTTGGAACGGAATGAGCGAGGGGGAGAGGGAGGAGGTGAAGGCAGGAGGGGACGGGGTGGGTCAGGCCGTGCAGGGCCCTGGGACGCGGAGGGCTCGGCTCTCACCCGGAGGGACGCGGGACCCCCCAGGGCGGCGGGCAGAACAGGGACGCGCCCCGCTCGCTGCTCACACGCGCCCTCTGGCGACTCCGGGGAGAACAGGCCGTGGGTGGCGCCGGGAGACGGGGCGGAGGGGA
Organism: Hyperoodon ampullatus; assembly: GCF_949752795.1. Classification (NCBI taxonomy): domain Eukaryota; kingdom Metazoa; phylum Chordata; class Mammalia; order Artiodactyla; family Ziphiidae; genus Hyperoodon; species Hyperoodon ampullatus. The sequence continues at coordinate 24,777,050 of NC_136917.1, forward strand.
CGGCGGAGGTCCGGGAGGGGTGGCGGGGGCTGACGGGGGCTGGGGAGGGATGGTGGAGAAGGAGGATGGGAGGGGACGGTGGGAGAATGGGGGGGGATGGGGGAGGATGGGGGAGGATAATGGAAAGGGCTGATGGGGTGGATGTGGGAGCAACGGTTGGGGTTAGGGTGGGGAGGTGTGGGGGTTATGACGGTGCCATGGTGGGCGTGGATAGTGGGACCTGACTTGGGCAGGGGCCGAAGAGGGGGCAAGAAATGGGCAGGTTCTGGGAAATGCTTTTTTCGTGTCCTTTCTAATGAAATATAGCTTATATGCGGTAAATGTAAGTACATCAAGTTCAGTGAACTTTTTTAAAAATTGAAGTCACATAAAATCATTCTAACGTGAACAATTCCGTGACATTTAGTACAGACACAACGTGCAACCATCACCTCTAACTCCAGAACATTCCATCTCCCTGAAAAGAAGCCCTGTCCTCATTAGCAATCACTCCCCATCCCCCTCCGCAGACCCTGACAACCACGAATCCACGCTCTGTGTCTGCGGATCTGCCTGTTCTGGACGTTTCCCATCAGTGGGATCACACACTGTGTGTCCTTTTGTGTCTGGCTTCTCTCACTGAGCATCGTGTTCTCGGGTCCGTCCACGTTGTAGCGAGTGTCAGTGCTTCTGTCCTTTTCCTGGCTGAGTGATGTTCCCGTGTGTGGAAGGACACACTGTGTCTATCCATCATCTGTTGATGGACATTTGGGCTGTTTCCACCTTTTGACTGCTGTGAATAATGCTGTTATGAACATTAATGCACAAGTTTTGGTTTGAGGAACAGTTTTCAATTCTTCTGAGTATACCTAGGCATGGAATTGCAGGTCATATGGTAATTTTATGTGTATCTTTTTGAGGAAATGCCAGTCTGTTTTCCGTAGCAGCTGCCCAATCTCACATTCTCTGGGCAGCTGGAAGGTTCTAATTTCTCTACATCCTCTCCAACCCTGCTTATCTTCCGTTTTCCTGATCACAGCCATCTTTCGGGTGTGAAGTGGTACTGCTGTGGTTTTGATTTTCATTTCCCTGATGACTAATGATATTGAGCATCTTTTCATGGGGTACTAGTCATTTGTGTATCCTCTCTGGGGAAGTGTCTATTTGGGTCATTTGCCCTTTTTTTTTTTTTTTTTTTTTTTTTTTTTTTTGTGGTACGCGGGCCTCTCACTGTTGTGGCCTCTCCCCTTGCGGAGCACAGGCTCCGAACGCGCAGGCCCAGCGACCATGGCTCACGGGCCCAGCCGCTCCGCAGCATGTGGGATCCTCCCGAATCGGGGCACGAACCCGTGTCCCCTGCATCGGCAGGCGGACTCTCAACCACTGCGCCACCAGGGAAGCCCGCCCATTTTTTAATTGAGTCATGTATCTTTTTGTTGTTGAGTTGTAGGAATTTTGTAAATGCGTTCTGGATACTTGACCCTCATGAGCCCAGCGAACATTTATAAATAAACACCGAGCAACTGTCACCCAGATGAAAATGCCGACAGAGCTCCCCAGAGGCCATCCTCACCTCTCCTGGCCACTACCCCCAGGTGGCCTGACTTCTGTCTCCAAAGACTCATGTTGGCTGTTCTTGAACTTCTTACCTGTGGAATTGCACAGAGTGTCCTTCACGGGACAACATTCAGTGCTGAGGTCCACCTGGCTGTCACGTGCAGTGGTCCCCTCTCTGCAGGGTCGATTCTGGGCATTTGGAAGGCAGAGGTGGATTTGCTAGCGGGCAGGACTGAATGGGGCCGAGAGAGAGAGGATCTCGCAGATCCCCCACCACACAGCCCTCACATCCAAGCCAGCACATCCCGGACGCTGTGCATCCTTGGTCTCTGTCAAATGTGTCCTGTCCACCTCTGCCCAGCCCAGTCCCAACGCCCTCCCACCTCCTCTGGAATCAGCAGCAGCCCCAGCCCGGTCTCTGTGCCACCCAACAGTGCCCCTTCCTCACAGATGCTGCAGGGTCTAAAACATTAACCAGAGCCCCTCGCTCCCCGAGGCTCCCCACTGTCCTCAAGACAAAGTCCACCCTCCCTGCAGGGTCCACCTCTCCAACTACCAGCCTCCTCGATATGCCCGGGAGTTAAGAACTTCCCGACCTCGGATCCAAGCAGCTCTCCCGTTCTGTGTCCTGCACCTCCTCCTCCAAGAAGCAGGTAGGGGTTCTGGTGACTCAGACCCCAAAACACTGTGAAACAACCATTTTGTGGATTCCGAGGGTCAGGAAGAGGTCGGGGATGCTGGCTGTGGACTGGAAGGCAGGTCAGGCACACACTGAAGACTCCACGGTGCCATCAGCCCAGCCCCCGGAGTTGAGCTTCGCAGCCGCTTTTGCATATGGGGATGCTGAAGCTCCTCCCCGACTTCAAGGAACAAGGAAGGAGTTTCTGTGGCTTGGCTGTGGGAGCTGAGGAAATGTTGGGGGGCAGAGTGGGCTGTGGGGGGCTGGGCACCTCTGGCTGAGAAGCAGGGGTGGCTGAGCATAAGTCAGGTGGCCGGAGGAGGGGGGCTTTCTGCGTCACCATAGCAACCCAGGCCCTGAGCTCCTAGGAAGGGCTTGGGGCAGCGATGGGGAGTTAGCCAAGCTGGAAGGTCAGAGGGCACAGTCTCCACTTCTGACACCAACTGCAAGTTCGGGGGTCCTCCAAACCACCCTCGGGTTTGATCATTCTCTGGAAGGGATTCGCAGACCTCACTGAAGGCACCTGAGAGGCTGCACAGGTTACCAAGGGAGGAGCGTGGGGAGGGCGTCTCGCCATCACCACCGTCCACTTATGCCCCTCCCGGCACCACAGGTCCCACACGGGGGGCCAGTGCCGGTGTGATGCCTGCTCACCCACCAGCTGACCTCAATCTCCAGGCCCACTGATGCCGTCACGCAAGGCCACCCTAAAACGCAAAGTTGGTCTTCCTGGCATGGCCAGTCCTGTCAGGCGGGACATGGATCACGTCGCAGACCTCTCTGGGCAAGGCTAAAGCCTCTACCGCCCGAGGGCATGAGGCAGAACCTCACCGCCCAGCCCTGTTGGGCGCCGTGTCTGTGCTGCGTCTGCCCTCGTCTCCGCCCCCGCCACAAGGGGCAGGAGACAAGGTTCTGGAGAGGCAACCGCGTCACAGAGAGGACGGTGACTTGTCAGGATTCAAACCCAGGCGGCGTGGTCCAGGCGGGCCGGGGGGCCTCTCACGGGGAGAAGGAGCCTTCCAGTAGTGGGAAGGCAGCCTGGGCGGGGTTGAGGGCTCGGGGTCTGCACCCGGCGCTGCTTCGAATTGCGTCCTGTCCCCTGTGAGCTGGGTGGCTTTGCGCAGGCCCCTGTGCCTCACCCGGCCTCGGTTTCCCCATGTGTGAGTGGGGGCGGCAGCGTCTCGCTGAGGATCCAGTGGGTCGTCCCTCTCACTCGGTAGAGGCTTCGTGAACGGGCCTTGCACGGTATGTGCGCAGCTTATGTGCCCTGGAGGGAGTGCGCAATGTCCCCATTGCACGGGGTGGGGGGGGGGGCGCGCGTAAACTGAGGCCCCAGAGCCAGGCCAGCTTGTTCGCAGTGGAGCCGGACTCCGGCCTCGGCCAGACGTTTCCGCGGGGGAGGGGTGCGCATCCGGGGTCCGCTCCCCACCCGCGGCTCCTTTTTATTGAAGTCATTTTTCTCCTCGCGTCAGCAGAGCCGGCTGCGGGCAGCCCCTCCCTCCCACCCGCGGAGGAGCTGAGAAGAAAACAAAGGCTTAATTGAATCCCACACTGGGGCGGGGGAGGTGGGGGAGAGGCCCTCGGCACTCGGAAGCCAGGGGAGCCCCGGCCTCAGTGGATCTGACAGGGCCTGTAATTAAAATCCTGATGTGATTAGATTAATATCGCTGCCCTCACAGCGACCGCGTGGGGAGCCTGAGACCCAGACAAGCCACGTGACTTGCCCAAGAACACAGGGCGAGTGAAAAATCGGGGGCTTGAATTCCGCCGTGGAACGCTCCCCTCGCTTGTCAGGGTTCAGATTCCCAGACCCCAGACATGGGTTGCCAATGACCAGGCCGGGGGAGGTGTATGCACAACGCAAGCTGCCGGGAAAGTGCATGGGTTGCAGGGCAGGGCGCCCGTAGCAGGCCTCCCATGCCAGGGTGTGGGGCCCTGGGAACCATGGAAGGTTTCAGAGCAGCAGGTGAAGGCAGGGGGCAGACTAGGGTGGGCAGTGCATCAGGGCTGTGGTGGGGTGGGATGGAGGCCTACTGCAGGCTGGATTCCCAAGCCCCCTGGAATGTCTCTGCTGCCCCAGCGCTCCTTCCCTGTTTCAGATTCTGCTCCTTGTGCAAAGCCTTTCTTGATGAATGCCCTGATGGAAGCTCACCCCCTCACTCCAGGGCCACCTTCTCCAGCTCTGTGGGATATACAAATCCCAGGCCTTCCCCATGCTGCCTTCCTTCTCTGCTTCCCTTTCCCGTGTCAGACTGGGGCACCCCAGGTCGGTGCTGTTCCTCTTTCCTCAGACTGGAGATGCTGTATCAGTGATCTTTGACTGCAAATGAAAAAAAAAAAAAAAAAGTCAAACTGGCTTAAGCAAAGAAGGGAATTTATTGGCCCTCTGAACTGAAATGGTGAGATGGACTTCAGGCGTAGCTGGATCCAGGTGCCCACCTTGTTGCCAGGCATTTGACTCCTCAACTTTTGCTCTGCTGTCTCCTGTGCTGGCCCCACTCTGAGAAAGGGGCATGGTTTTGCGATCTTCACCAAATCAGGTGCCTACTGCTAGTGGTGGACCTGGATGACCACAGCCCCCGCTGAGAGTAGGAAGATGTTGGATGGTAGCTGGGTTGGAAGGAGAGAGTGCTGACACCACCTTCATTTGCACCCTGGGCTGAACACTGGAATGTTCCAGGTGCAACAACAGACTATTCTGATAGGATCAATATTACAAGGCCGAGTATGACACTAACAAGGAGTATAAAAGGGGTGTCTGACCTCACTGGGGTGGGGGCTGACCTGGGGAAGAGGCAGTGGTTTGAGACCTCAAGGTAGAGGGAGAGAACGTGAGAGAGGGGGTTCCCAGAGGGGAACCAGCATAGAGAGGGGAGGGAGGGGGTCTTCTTGAGTCTATTTATGTCTTTGGGGGCATGCTTTTGGGGGCTGCACAGGGCAGCCACAGCGCAAGCGCACATGCACAAACACACGTACATGTGCACAGCCACACGTTACACAGCAACATTTGTGCACACAAGGTAACATACATGCACAGGGTGCACACACAGAAACGTGCACAATCCACAGATGTGCGAGCACACACGTGCACTCACGTGTTTATGCCCACACTGTCACACATGTGCAAACACGGCTGCACTCTCACATTCACATGGCTACACTAACATTCACACACACGTGCATAAGGCCTACAGCACAGTTACACATGTGCACAGAGGCGCGTGAATGTGTGCATGCACACATACATCACACACACACGCGCACACACCGGTTGCCCATCCATGAGTGGCTGGTGGGAAAGAGGCAAGAAGGCGCCCGGTTGCCCTGGCAACACATCCTGGAACCCGACCAGGCCTGGTTAGCGCAGCTCATCTGGCAGGCTGTCAGCAGGTGGGGGCTGCTCAGGACCCCAACCCGCACAAAGTTGGCGAGGGAACAGCTGGTCTGATTCCACACCCTGGGGCTCAGTTTCCCCACCTGTCAAATGGAGCAAACTCAGCCCACACCAGCTGCAACTCCCACACTCGCGAAGGCTGCGCAGTCCCGGGCTGCACAGACGCCCTCCCGTCCCTGTGCACTGCCTGACCCCCAGGCTTCCGTAATGGAAGGCCTGCCCCCCAGCCCGGGTCCCTGAGTGAAAGGAAGCCACTTCCCAGGGGATAGGGGAAGGCAGGGTCGGACCCAAGCTAGAAAGAGCGGGCAGTTCCTCAAGGGGGAGCAAGGGGGGAGGGCTGGGACCCTCGCCCTCCACTGCCAGCTCCCCGGTTCCCCAGCAACCCTGCAGGAACCCAGAGACAGGGTCAGGCCACGGCTTTCCACGGATTCACACACTGTGAGGAGCCTCCCTGGGGCCCAGCGCAGTGTTGGGGCTGTAGATGGCCTTTCACGGAGATCAACCTGCCAGCCCTGGGGTTGGAGACAGACACGACCCCAGACAGCCTGTGAGCTGAGGTGGGACAGGGAACACACAGCAGAGAGGGCCAGGAAGGCTTCCTCTATGAGGTGCCATTTCAGCTAGAGCCTGAGAGCAGGGAAGTTGAGGGGCAGGAGGCATTCCAAGCAGAGAGAACAAGCTGTGCGAAGGCACAGATGTGAATGGCCCAGAGCCAGCTCCCACGCCCCCAACCCACTGCCCCTGGCAGGGGGTCTCCAGGGTGTGTGACAAGGGTGGGGGCTGCCCTCCTGTCTGACTGCACGGGCTGGGGCAGACCAGACGGGAGCGAGGGGCAGGTCAGCGGCGGCGCTCCCGCTTTGGCAGCTGATGGCATCTGAGGGGGTCCCCCTCGACGACGGCCCTGTACGTCCAGTCTCTGTCCCCAGAAGGTCAGAGCGCGGAAGGGGCCGATCCTGGCATGGCTCTCCCCAGTGGCTGCAGTGAGGGCGTGGATTCATATCCTGGCTCTGGGCTAGGCTGCCTCGGGAGGGTGACTGAAAGGCGGGGTCTCCGCACCTATGAGATGGGATGCTCGTGGCCCTGGCGAGGCGCGCTCTCACGCACACCTGCGGGATGAACGTCTCATGTCCTCGTAACAGGGCCTGGGGGTCCCTGCCCTGCTGCATTCTCGCTTCCCTGCCTCCACTCCAAGCAGGAGAGGCCCAGAAGCTCTAAAAGGCTGGGGAGGGCTTCACTCACCCTGAAGGCTCACGCCACCCTCCCTGGAATTCAAGACAAAACTCCTCTCTTGTTATTAAACAGCAAAGCCAGCAGATCTCCACCCCCGCATCCCTGAAACACCTTTATTGCACTAAAAACAGCAGTTATAAACAAACACTTGGGGTAGGATGTCTTAAAGATGTACCCACAGTCAATTTCAAACACAGATGTCAAACAGTGCAGGGGCCTATAAAATGGGGGCCCCCAGAAGGAAAGCCAGGGATGTGAGCGGTCAGGGTCAGAGAAGGGGGCTGAAAGTCTGAGCATCTCACTCCATGCAGGGCTGTCTGCCTCCTCCACCCACAGGCCTGGCCCGGTGGTCCCCCGGAGCAGAGGGCCTAAGGGAGCAGGCCCAGGACAGAGGCCGGAGGGGGCACAGCAAGGGACCCTAGTGCCAAGGGATTTCGTTCTCAGCCTCAAGGGTGCACAGGTATGTCTCACCACATGTGCAGAAGGGAACACATGCTCCTCCCCCCGCCCCAGGGCTCTGGAGGGAAACATGCTCCTTCACCCCTCCCCCAGGATGATCTGGAGACCCAGAGCCAGTAGGGACAACGTTTGGACTGGGTGGGGCACCCCAGGATCCCCACAGACTGGCCGGGTCCATCCTTGCCCAGCAGGCAGCCCAGGAGAGGTGAAGGGGCAGAGCTGGCCTTGCCTGGCCCCTGCTTCAAACTGTATCGTTTCTGTTTCGTTGAGCAGGAAAGCTCCACAAAAATCATTCAAGGACCCACATACTGACACAATTAAACCCATGCAGCGGTCTTAGCAGCACGAAAAGCCACAACCAGGGTCTCCCCAGCCTCCCTTTTGTCCCACCCACCCTAACCAAAACCTATGTACACGAGTGGAGTAAAAGTCAAGGCCATCAGTCGCTGGGTATCACTTCCTGGGTAATGCACAGGAGCGGGCAGGGGCAGCAGCCCCCAACCGCAGGGGCCAGGGAGGAACGGGGCCCCCGGGCTGGCACTACTCTCTGGGCACGTTCTGAGAAACCCCTCCAGGGGAGGGAAGTTCCCGACGCCCAGCAGGGCCGCAGGGTCCCGAGTAGAGAAGGCGATGGAGGAAAACAGCTGACAGGAGGGCTGTCTCGCTCGAGGGGCAGGAGGGGAGCAATTGCCCCCATTTTCATCTTCTGGGACTTCCTCCACGGCTGCCCATCTTTGCCAGGCAGTGGCTCTCAGACGTGGCTCTCACCTCCAGAGCCTGGGAGGACTGAGGACTGCCCAGAGCCAGCCCACCCCAGGAGGGGATTCTCCCACAGCCCCGAGGGGCACCGTGGGCAGAACTTGGGCCTGGCCCTGATCTCTGGGGGGGCGGGGGGCAGGGTCTGGCAGGCCGGTGGCAGGAGGACACTCATGCAGCAGAGGAGAAGATATGACTGGGCCTCAGGACCGGCGGCCTCTGGGTCTGTGATCGGCCTTAGCTGCCTCCTGGCCCAGGTTCCAGAACTCCGGAAGGGGTGAGGCAGGGGCATGGAACTTGGGGCACAGGGGGACTCGGCCCTGCAAGCTGACCCTTTCTTTTCCCCCGGCAGCCCCCTCCCTTCTCCTCTGGAAACATTAACCCCTGGAAAACAGCATGACCCAGGACACCCCCAACATGGGCTGCAGCATCAGGGCCGGGCAGCCTGAGTGGAAACCACCTCCCCTGCCGGATCCGGGTGGGGGTGGGGTCTCCTCTGCCGGCGGGAGGGGGCGTGGGGGCCTTTACAAGAAGGGAAGCAGAGAGGTCAGGGGCAGCTCCTTCTCCCCGAGCACGGTGTCCCGCTTGAGGCTGCTGCCCTTGTTCACCACCTTGATCCTGAGCGCCAGCTTCCGCACGCTGGCCGGCCCCAGGCCGTCGAAGAAGAAGTCCTCGTTGAAGACGGGGTGGCGGCTGTTCTTGACGATGGTGCTGCGCTGCTTCTGCAGCTTGCCGGGCACTAAGCACAGGCCTACACAGCAGTTGATGCTGCGGGCGTCGCACAGCCGGTCGTAGAGGCCCTCGGCCGCCAGCAGGCGCACGCGCAGGCGGGCCTGGGCCGCCTCATACTCCGCCAGCAGCCGCACGCTGCCCCGCGGGCCTATGCGCACAGCGTGCTCCGCGCGGGGCGCCGCGCCGGCCTCGGGGCCGGGTTCCGGGGTGGCCCTGCGGGCCAGGCGGCGCCGGGCCCCAGGGCTGGTGTCCGGCGTGCTGTCGTCGGCCGACAGGGAGCCGTGGCAGCCCACCGAGTGCCTCAGCTGGCTCACCTTGGCCTGGCTGTCCTGGGCGAAGCCTTTGAGCAGCGACACGGAGCGCGAGAGCAGGGGGGACCCGAACGGCGAGGACTCGGCCGAGGACCCCGTGTCGCTCTCCCCGCCACTGACGCAGCGGCCCGGGCTCATGAGGGCACCGCCGGCCTCCCTGGGCGCCCCATCGCCCCCGTTGGCCTTGACGCCCCCCCGACGGCGCCGGGTGCCCGGGGAGCCCACCTGGGCCAGAGCCCCGTGCTCGCTATGGAACAGAGACTCCTTGCGCCGTGTGTGGGGGCTCTCGGCCAGCGTGGCGAAGCCATAGGATGTCTGGGCCTTGGGCACCGAGGGCAGCGACATGGCCCCCTGGGCCTGGGGGTCGGCGTTGGTGGCGGCCTCCTCGGCGGTCCAGTCCTCCGCGCTCTCGATCTGGATCACATGCCTGGTGGCCGCCTTCAGCAGGCTCTTGCTCTCGGCGGCCAGCTTGGCAGGCAGCCGGGGGCTCCGGGGGGCGCGGCGGGGCGCGGCAGAGGCCAGGTTCTGCTCTGAGGTCGAGGGCCCCAGCTCAGCCTGAGCCTCCGGCTCCGTGGGGCCGGCGGGCAGCTTCGGGGGGATGAAGAAGTCCGGGATCTTGTCGGGCGTGAGCACGTTGCTGTACAGGGGCCCCTTGGCGGCCCTGTCCCCACCCTCGCCCCCCGTAGCTCCATTCTCCCCTGACCCACGAAGCCGCTCCAAGAACCACATGTTGGTTTTCTTCATCGGGGCGGAGGCAGGAGCCTGGAGGGATCTGCGGAGCCTGGGAAGAGAAGCGGGGTTCGGGAGCTGCAGGCCCCCCTGCACGCGGGGGCTGGAAGAGGGGCTCCCGGCACCCGTTGGGGGGAGCCCTGCAGGGGGCCAGCGGGGTCAGAAGGCGCTGAGGCCCAGGACAGCGGCGGGGTGGGCTCGCCCCTCCTCTCCCCTCCCCGAAGGAATCGCGCTTAACTTCCAAGTGCCGAAGCCCGGCCCGGGAGGTGGGGGCGGCGCTGACTCTCGGGAAGCTCCCAGGGGACTGCGGCTCCACTCTCGCCCTCACCCCCGTTCTGAGGATCTCAAAGCGCTTTCTAAAGGGGTCCGCGCTCAGTCCAGGGGGAAGACACCCCAGGGCGTACGGTGGACCCTGGGGTGTCCCAGCTCCACCACCCCCCCAAGCTCCCACCCACCTGTGGCTTCTCCCCGGGCCGAGGGTCCAGGCATCCGGGGTGAGGGAAGGGAGAGGAGGTGAGTCTGGGGGCTGGCGGCGCGGCGAACCGACCCCTCCCCTCCTCCCCCCACCCCGCCCCGCGGGACTCGGCTGGGGGTGGGGCTGGGGTCCTAGCAGCCCCCGCGGAGCGTGGCAGGGCCCCGAACTCACCTGCCCGGGGATGGTGGCCGAGGCTGGCTGCTCCGCGGACACGCCGGGGTCTCGGCGCAAAGGCTGGGGGCGCGGGGACGCGGGCGCAGCCTCGGTCGGGCTGCAGCGGCAGCGCAGTCGGACTCATTCACCGGCGGCGGCGGCGGCGGGAAACCGCCCAGCTGGCCGCCGCGCCGCCGTATTCCTCCTAGTACGGCCGCCCTCCTCCCCCGCCTCGCTTGCCCCCGGGACCGGGCGGGCGGTCTGCGCAGCCCACGGCGGGCAGAACCGAGGAGCCTCACCGGGACTCGGGGACTGAAAGGGTGGGGGGAAAGAGGCAGGTGGTGACGGTTTGCTGACGCCCCTAGAAACCCCAGGCCCCTGCCTCAGTTCGTCTGAGGGCCATTTCCCGACTTACGCTGACGAGTAAAAGAACAGCAGTAATAATAACGGCAGCTGAATTTATTACTGAGCACTTTCTCAGTTCCAGGCTCTTAGCGTCCTCCCCCCAGCTCATTCCACAAAAACAGGCGGGTACGTTCTATGGCTGTCTCCAGTTTGCACATGAGGAAGGTGAAGGTTTCTTTCTAGAAACAAGGAGCTAGCCGCTGAGACGCGGCTCAGTGCAGACACCCGAGAAGCCGGCCAGGGCGCTGCTCCTTCATGGAGAGATGTTTATCGAGCACCTACTGGACACTGGGAACATGGCTGTGACTGGCATGCAGCTGCCAGCTTTGTGATGCGTCCTGGTCGGAAGGACGCCAATACAGAAATACACAGGTAAATACTAACCGTAGGTTTGGTGGCTCCCATGACAAAATGTAACAGGAAAAATGTGATTCGGGGTGAAAGGAGAGAGTACCCCCCTGCAGTTCACAGATGGATAAACCAGCAAGGGTAAGACCAGGAGACTCAGGCCTGGCAGCTCTAAGACCACAGCATGACTTGGGATTCCACCCTCCACCCTTGTGATCTGCTGGCCCCAACCCCCCTCTTCCTCACTCCTTCCTCCCTCCCAGCCTCAGTTTCCTCTTCTGGAATCCAAGGCCGAGTGACCAGTCCCAAGTCCAGCAAGATAATGTATTGCCAAGACTGATGCACAGCAGGGGATGCCTAGACCTTATTTAATTATCATATTCCAGGAGCCTCCTCTCTTCCAGAAATGTCCCTGAGCGTCGTCGTGGCTGGAGCTGGGATGGGGGCTGGTCTGGAGTGACTGCTGGTTCAACAGCAGAAGGGGGGACTGGGGGCAGACTGAGCTGGAGCTGGACAGAGGCCCCTCCAACACTTCCACTTGACCTTGGAGTGAGGTGGGGCTTAGAGTCCCATTGTCCAGATGGGGAAAATGAGCCTCCCTCAAGAGGCCTGTCTCAACTTTGCTCACCCAGCAAACATTGAGCCCCCCTTTGTTCTGGGGGCAACACTGGCGTGGCCACACAGTCTGACAAAGGAGGCAGATACCAATGAATGCATCACTTCACTGCCACCTCCAGGAAGCCTGCCCTGCCTGCCCCACCTCACAGCCCAACAGAGCCCGCGGAACACTAACTTCAGCTCTCAGAACACTAACTTCAGCTCTCATGAAAAATACCCTCGAGCAATTACTCGGTTCATGTCAGTCACCCCTGCTGGGCCTGGAGTGCCACAGTAGGAAGGGTGACCCTAGAACAATGCTCTTCCCTGCGGGGGGTCTCGAGCCACCGCCCAGGATGGCTGAGGTGACTGGCTCAGGCGTCCTGATGACAGGCCGGCCTGGGTACTGGGGCTTCGCTCCCCACACACCCTTGCCTCGCTGGGAGCGGGGTCTTCCTCCCAGCTGGGTTGGGGGAGGAGGGCAGTGAGTTTATTCTGTGCCGGTCTCTGCGCTGAGTAGCTCAGGATGCTAGTCTGGAGCCTTGTATCTGGGTTCAAATCCTGGTGCCAACTATTCCTGCTGTGTGACTTCCGGCAAGCGTCCAAATCTCTCTGTGCCTCTGTGTCCTCAGCAGTCCATGGGCATAACACCTGCCCCTGAATTGCAGCATCAGAGTGAAGATTCCACAGGGTGAGGTACTATTTGCAAAACGCTTAGTACGGGGCCCAGAAACGTGTGAGTTAAGTGTTGGTTCCACGGATGCTGCTACCGGTGAGGAAGGGGACTCAGTGGGGGAGGGGCCCCAGAACCTGACCCCACCACGGCCCAGCTCAGCCAGAAGCCTCACTCCTATCCCCACCCCATCACATTTGGGGAAACTGAGGCACGGCAGGGAGGGTGGGGGAAGGCACCTGGGGAAGGTCCCGAAGGCCTGCCCTGTGGGGCTGGGGACCCCACCCTGGGAGGGGCCCTTCCAGCTGGTCAGCTCAGCTCCGAGCCCAGCTCCATGTCCCTTTCTGTAAACAGGAACCTCTCCTGGTCCACAGAGCCCTCGGCTGATGGACGTGGCAGCCCCCCCAGGACTGCCCCCCTCAGCAGCAGCCTTCTTGGAATCAGAGATGGGGAGGCTGCAGGCTCAAGCTGGAGAGGGGGCCCCTCTGCCAAGTCCTCCACCTCATGCTGGGTGGCCTTTATCCTCAACACCCTGCCAGGGACCCACTGAATGGGGAGGGGGATGTGGCAGACCTAAGGGTGGCTGGGAGGAAGCACCAGGAGGTGGCTGGAAAGAGATCTGAGCTCCAGTCCAGAGGGGCCACCTGGTGCCCATTTGGCTCCAGGCAGCGGCCTCCCCTCTGAGCTCCGCCTCCTTCCCTGGAAAAGGGAGTGCAGGCCTGTCTGCAAGCTCCCGGCAGAGTCCCGGGCCCAACAAGGCACAGGGAAGCCCACGTCGGAGGAGGGCCATCATCCCCAGTTTACAGAGCAGGACACTGAGGCACAAGGGAGGCACAAGCCACAGGGCACCCAGTTCAGAAAAGGGAAGCTACTGGCCAAGGCAGCACGATGGAGTTTGAACCCCCGTCTCTACTGCCTCCCTCCCCAAGTCTCCCTGAGGGCAAAGCTGGGGCAAGCAGCATTTGTTGACTGAATAACTGAAGGTAGAATGGGGCAGGAGCCAGCTGTGCGGGACCCAGGCTCCCAGCCCCCGTCACCGTCGGGGACCCCAGGCCTGGCTTTCCCGACTCAGGGAGCAGCATGAGGGAGGTGATGGGGTTGGAATCCAGGTTCTGCCACCTCCCAGTGGTGTGGCCTTGGCAGTGACCTCATTCCTCGGAGCCTCTATTTCCTCATCTGTAAAGTGGGGAGAAGTTCAGGACTCCAAGTCTGTGCAGTTCTTAGCACATGCCCGGGGTGGGGTGCTAGATAGAGACTTTGAAGGGGAGCCTGGGCCTCAGAGGACCCAGAGATAGGAATGAATGGCCTACAAATCTCCAGAATCTGACACACACACACACACACACCCTGCCCAGTCCTTTCTGCCTGCCACCTCCTAGTCCCATCCTGTCCCCCACAGCTTAATTCCCACTTGGGAATCTTATCACCTCTGTGCTCAAAAGGCTCCAAGCTTTGCCCAGCTGTGCCCCCCACTCCACCGCCCCTCTGATCTCCCTTCCAGCCACTCTGGCCATCCTTCTGTCTCCTGAAGAAGCTGTGCTCCACACACCCAGGGCCTTTGCACACACCATCCCTTCCGCCCAGATCTCTCTCCTCCTCTCTCGGGGCCTCACTGCTTGTCCTCCAGATCATTCCCACAGAGAAACCCCCCTGGATTTCCTGGGGCCCCTAAGCTCCAGGGTACTTTCCTTCCCATGGTTGTCATCATACACTTAGCAGTGACCTGCTAATTAATGTCATTTGACAAACTCCACAAGAGCGGGTCTGTCTTGGTCATGTTGCATCCCCATTACCCACCAGGGGTCCTGGCAGGTGGATAAGAGGAGGTCATGAAGGCAGATTAAAGGATATTAGGATGGGGGTGTGGATGAATGGACAAATGAATGGTGAATGGGTAGTTAGATGGATGGATGTATGATGGATAGGTGGGTAGAGTGATGAACAATGGATGGACAGATAGATGGGTGGGTGAGTGGATGGATGGATGGATGGATGATGGATGGATGGATGGATGGGTGGGTGGGTGGATGGTTGGATGGATGGATGGATTGGTGGCTCTGTCTCCAGGTCTCTGAAGTAAGAGACATGGCATCAGAGTCCCCTTCTGGCTCTGCCTTTTGATGGCTTCCCCCTTAGTTACACGCAGACCAGAGTGGCTTTCACTGCCCACACCCTTACCAGGTCCCCCCACAGCCTGGGACAGAGCCTGCTGACAGCAAAGAAAGCACAGCCCCTCCCCAGAGCCAGACCCTGGGTAGGGGTGTGGCCCAGCCTGGCAGGGATGTGGTGAGGCTTGGGGTGCCTCCTTGGGAAGGATGCCTCCATGTTTTTGGGAGGAGTTGAAGGAGGGTCCTGGGGAGAGATGGGGGTCTCCCTGGGACGTAGAAATCATGTGAGGGAAGGTCAGGAGAAGAGAGTCGGGTGCCAGAGCAGGGAGCTGGGCGTGCGGGAGAAGTAGGGGCTTTGAGGTCGATAAAGGGGCCTGAGAGAGAACTGGGGTCTTCTCAGGAAAATGAGGAGAGACATTGGGAGACCAAGAAGCCAGGCCATCTTTCAGGACAAGTTAGGAGCTATTTGGAGAAGAAAACAAAGAGGTTTTTGCCAGATATCTGGGGGTATCTCGAAGGACAGAAGCTTCTGGCATTTGGGAGATAGAGTGTTTCCAAAGAGAGGCTGGGGGTATGTTTAACAGAGGAGCTGGAGTGTGCTTTATCTCAGGATAAGATTGAGGTTCTGGGAAATGTCAGGGGATCCGGCCCCACCCCAACAGGGCCACAGCCAGGGCCTGGCTCCCTCTTCCTCCGGCCGCGGGGAGGCCAAATCCGGTGCTGCCTTGGCTTCCCCCCCACCAGGAGACTGAACCCAGACCCCCTCCCCGAGAGGGCCTTGTAAGGTGCAGGAGGTCTCACGTGCCCCGTGGTCATTCCCAGGTTTAATTACAAACTGAGTCCAAGTGTCCAGTGCAGGGTGACAGCTGGGAGGGCGGGGGCCTCACAACCAACCCCACCCGGGTCAGTTGTCTTGGGGTTGCCTGGATGCCCCCCATCATCCCAAGGCTGCCCCCCCACTTCAACATCAGCATTTGCCCTGGCCTGAGGGCCCAAAGCACCTTGATTCTCCCCCCAAAAGACAACTGTGCACTAATTTTTCAGGTGGAAAATCTGAGCCCGGCCAGGACAGGAATCCATCTCCATGCCAGGGAACTGGGGACCCGCTGGTTCCAGGGAGGTGAGCTGACGTCCAGCTGGGAAAGGAAACGGTGCCTCCTTGCCCCATCAGGAACCTGGGCCAGGGCTCCGAGATAGATGGCTGCTTTTTGATATATTTTCTTTAAAGGCGAGAAAAGGCTCTGTCTTTGGTATGTGTGCCCTCACTCCAGGTGAAGGCTGGCGGCAGGCAGAGGGCTGTGGGAGAAAGGGGTCGTGGGCTCCGTCTCCTGGCGGGGTTGACCCAGCCCAGCCCAGGGCCAGCTGGAGAAGGAAGATTCCAGAGACCCACGCGGAGGAAGGAGAGACAGCGGCGATTCCGGCCCGACCAGGGTCCAGAGAAAGGCTGAGGGCCCCTAAGGCCACCACAGGGCCATCCGGGGGGGAGCGGGGACAGGAGCCACGGGCTGAGAACCACGACCTGGGGGAGAAAGAGAAGGAGAGGTCAAGGCTCAGCAGAGACAGCAACCGGAGACCTGGCTTCAGGTGTCAGAGGCCTCAGTTACAAGGCAGCAAAGTGAGCCAGCGTCAAGCCTCAGGCTGAGGGCCAGGGTTCAAGTCCCAGCTCCTCCATGGTCTTGCTGTGTGACCTAGGGTAGTCCCTTAACCTCTCTGTGCTGCTGAGAACGCTCTTAGCAGTGCCTTTGTCAGAGGTGCATGGGAGTCGGTGAAGATGTGGAGAAGGGATGAGCTCAGGGCCTGGACGCAACAACTGCTGCGTTAGCAGCTATGATTACCGCCATCAGTGTTGCTTCTTGGGTCACAAACAACTTAGGGAGAAGAAGGGAAGCAGGTCAGACCCCGGCACGTGCACACACATGGCCCCACGGCGCCGCAGATGGTTTCAGGTGTTCCACAGGCCGCCCCCATCCCTGGAGCCCTGCTCCAGATTGGGAATCCTGTCTCTGCCTGCGGTGGTGGCCGAGGCCTGGCTGGGGGCAGGGAGCAGGCCAGCGCTGAGTGGGGAAGGAGGCAGGAAGAGACTGTTGTCATGGGGACGGCAGAGCAGCCCAACCTGGCCCAGAAGCGCCTCTCAGCCTTTGGGGAAATTCCACCAGCCCCTTCCCTCTGCGAGCTGAGCCCCCGGCTCCCAGCTTCCCTGTATCCCCGGGCCCTGCCTCTGTCTGCTCCCCAAAGACTGCGGCTGCCACCCAGACCCCTCTGCGCCCCAGCTCGGCCGCATCCTCCCCTGCCTAGCCAGGCCCCCACCTCACCCCAGCCCCGCACCCCCCCAACCAGAGAGGCCCTGGAATCACCAAGACCTGCCTGTCCCTCGCCCACTCAAGACTTCCCGAGGCTCCAGAAGCGACAGGCACGGGTGGACCTTCTCACCCACTCACCTCGCCTCACACTCCAGCCCCGCCAGACCCACCTCCTCCGGGGGCCTTTTACCCCCAGTTAAACACAGAGTTACCCTAAACAACTCAGAGCATGACTGCTGATGGGCACAGGTTTCCTTTGGGGGTGATGGAATGTTCTGGAATTAGATGGGGTAAGGTGACACAGCTCTGTGGAGACACTGAAACCCACTGAGTTGTGGATGAATTCTGTGGCATGTGCATCTTAGTGTTTCAGACGAGAAAAATCTGGCAAATGTGGGCTGGGAGCCCACGGGGCCGGACGCACCTGGCTCAGGGCTCCCGCTTGACGACACCACGCAGGTGGAGCTCGCTCTCGGCGGCCACGATGGGCTGGCCATTCTGCAGGTGGTAGTCGATCAGGTGGCTGATGCTCTCGAAGAGGACGTCCTTCGTCCGCACCTGTGGGGCCAGAGGCCTCAGCATCACCACCATCAGAAGCTTGTCGGAGAGGCAAACTCTCGGGCCAGCCCCAGACCTGCTGATGGGGAGCTGCATCTTCACGAGCCCTCTGATAGCTCGCGCTCAAGGCTGAGGACCACTGGGTCCAAGACTTCAACCACAGAATCAGCCTCAGAATTCCAGAACTACGTGTGGACACAGGCTCCAAAAGCACCAGCACTCTGGGGCCACGCTTCCTGTAGCGGGTTGAATGGTGCCCCCCCAAAAAAGATACGTCTACATCTTAACCCCTGAAACCTGTGAATGGGCTCTTGTTTGGAAAAGGCCTCTCTGCAGATGTGATTAACATGAGTTCACCTTGATGGATAAGGAAGATGTGGTCCACAGGTACAACGGAATACGACTCAGCCAGAAAATAGAATGAAATAACGCCATTTGCGGCAATGTGAATGGACCTAGAGATTATCATACTAAGTGAAGTAATTCAGAAAGAGAAAGACAAATATCATATGATAGCACTTCTATGTGGAATCTAAAATATGATGCAAATGAACTTATTTACAAAACAAAAACAGACTCATAGACATAGAGAACAGGTTTGTGGTTGACAAGGGGGAGTGGGGTGGGGGAGGGATGGATTGGGAGTTTGGGGTTAGTAGATGCAAACGATTATATATAGAATGGATAACAAGATCCTACTGTAGAGCACAGGGAACTATATTCAGTACCCTGGGAAAACCATAATGGAAAAGAATATAGGAAAGAATGTATATACATATGTATAACTGAGTAACTTTGCTGTACAGCAGAAATTAATACAGCATTGTAAATCAACTATACCTCAATTTAAAAATTAATTTTAAAAAAGAGTAAAAAAGGATGAGTTCATCTTGGATTACTCAGGTGGCCACAAATCCAGTGACCGGCGTCCTTATAAGAAGAGAAAAAGCTTGGACACAGAGACACAGGGAGGGGCCGCGAGAAGACAGAGGCAGTGACTGGGGTGATGCGTTCACAAGCCAGAGAACAAGAAAGTCCGGCAACCATGAGATGCTGAGGGGGAGACCCAATCCTCCCTCAGAGCCTCAGAAGGAACCAGCCCGGCCAACGCCTTGGTGTCAGACGTCTGGCCTCCAGAGCTGGGAGAGAATAAATCTCTGTGGTTTTAAGCTGTCCAGTTGGTGATCATTTGGGAGGGCAGCACTAGGAAATGAATACACGCCAGGAATCTTGTAGACATGGATCTGAAAATCAGAACCACCAAATCTAAAAGCCACCTGCATCTTAGAATGAGAAAACCTTAGCATCCTGCGTATAGACCTGGACACAACACAGACCCGCTGGCCGCCAGCTGCCAGACATTCATGGGCGATGCCAGACTCGCTGGCCACAAATCACCCGGGGAGCGGGCTGGCAATGCACATGCCTGGCCCCACGGCAAACCACCTATTTCCCAGGCATTGGGGACAGGACCTGGGAACCTGCATGTTAACCAAGTATGTAAGGAGGTTCTGAAGCTTCTATAGTGTCTCTCATCCTGGAGATCTGTTTACCCGAGAGGGAATTAGGCCTGGGGGAGGGCTGACAGCACGCCAGGCTGAGGTCACAGCTGTGAGCACTGCGATCAGACACGAGGGAGGAGGTGGCTCAGGGAACTGACAGAACAGGGGCCTGGAGCCGTGGCCCCACCTGGGCCAGGCCACACAGTCGCCACCCCAGTGTGCCCCGTATAGGGCACAGAGCACACGCAGCCCCTCAGGGCGGCGCCGAGGATTCAGCTGGAGGTGGTAAAAGCACTTGGTAAACTCTGAGAAGGCCCTTAACACTCCACGCTCCTTCTCACCAGGGAAACACTCTACAAAGCCCAAGGCCCTTGGACAATGGAAAACCCTTCAAAACCCTAGCACTCCTTGCAAATTGGAAAATGCCTTGTAAACCCTAAGATGCTTTAGGAGCTATAGAATATGCCAAACCTCACTGACGCAAGGCAGCTGCAAGATGCATCACAATTTATGTACCACAAGAAGAGGAAAAAACCTCCAAGTTCAGTCATGATAAAAGTGATGCAGTTGATGGTTAAAAAAAAAAAATCAAGGGCTTCCCTGGTGGCGCAGTGGTTGAGAGTCCGCCTGCCGATGCAGGGGACACGGGTTCGTGCCCCGGTCCGGGAGGATCCCACATGCCGCGGAGCGGCTGGGCCCGTGAGCCATGGCCGCTGAGCCTGCGTGTCCGGAGCCTGTGCTCCGCAATGGGAGGGGCCACAACAGTGAGAAGCCCGCACAGCAAAAAAAAACAGAAACAAAAACAACAACAACAAAAAAAAAAATCAAGACTTTAGAGATGTCAAAGTGAGAGGAAAGTGTGTACCAGAGGGTTGAAGCAATTCCGTTAACTTGCAGGCCCTGAAACTCCTTGTAAATGGAGACGTGCTTTGTGACCCCTCAGATACGTTAGAAATTGAAACGACCAAATTTATCGCTCAAAGACATCACTGTTTGCAAGATGCGTTAGCGATGATAGAATGTGGGGGAAAAAAGTGCATCTTGCAAATGATGGAATATGTTACTTTGTAAGTCCTAAAAGGCCTTGAGATTGGAAAAGGTTTTGTAACCCCTCTAAATGCTTTATAGACTGGGAAGTCCTTTGTAAAACCTAAAAGTCTTCTAAAACTGCAAAATACTTTGTAATTCTAAAATACCTGGTAAAGGGAAACAGAGTAAAGGGCTCTGTAATCTGAAAAATACTTCGTTAAACCTAAAGGGCGCTTAAAAGGCAGGCGCCCTGGGCCTTGGGCTGAGGGGAGAAGCCAGGTCCCTTCCCTGCCCAGCCCGGCTCCACACCTGCCCCAGGCCCCCTCCCCAACCCCACCCCACACAGCCTCCAGCCCCCTTCCAACCCCTGCCCCGCCCCCGCGCCCACCTTACCACACCCTCGGGGTCCACGAGCAGCAGGTGCTTGGGCTGCCCTGCTTGCATGCCGGTGAGGACATACTGCCCCGGGTTGGTGACGCTGTCCCGCACAAGGAAGTCCCCGTCCACTCGAAGCAGTTTCTCCGCCGCCCGACGGCTCATCTGGCCGTGGTACCAGGGCTCCTGCCGCAGCTGCTCCTCCGTGGGGGCGATGGGGGCCCGGCGGGTCGGCGGGCTGGGCCACTGGTCCTCCGCGGGAAGGGGGGCTGCCGCCGGACCCGCGGCCACGGAGCACTCGTGCAGCCTCAGGGCATCCTCGAAGGGTCCTGTGGGCAAAGACCGTACGGGAGGCGGGGGGAAGCTGCCTCCTGCGGGGCTGGAGGGGCCGGGGCTGGGGGGGACCTGCTCCTTCACCTTTTATTGGTTCTATTAGTAATGCAATATATTCTCTTGGATTATCTAGGCATGTGCAAAGAACAAGCATGTCTTTGTTTCCAAGGTGCACACCTACTTCTTTTTCTTGTCTTGTTACACTGGCTTCCTTCCCAGTGTTGATGCCTCTTGTTTCAGCAGCTCGTCTGACCGCACTGGCCAGGACCTCCACTCCATGCTCCACCTCGGTGGTAGGCAGCAGGCATCCCTTTCTTTTCCAAACTCTAATGGAAAAGCTCCGGATGGTCTTCCTAAGTTTCCTAAGACTCCCAGCAAGCACCATTGTGACACTGTGCAAGCCAGTCACCCTCTCTGAGATGTGGCCGCATAGCTAAAACACCCTGGAGTACAGTCGCAGCCCTGACCCCTGCCCTGGTGTGTCTGTGCTCTGCCTCCACCCTTCTTCCACTGCTGGTCCCTCCGGATCACTCCTCCCTGACTCCTCCAGTGACCTAGGGGAAGCTGACCCAGCCTCCCGCTCCCAGGACATGTGACCAGTCCTGGCCAATCAGCATATTCATCTCGCACCCCTGGCCTAGTGATTGGCTGGGGGATGAGCACATGACCCAAGGAGGGCAAATCAGAGGCAACCCCAGGATTTCTAATGGGCGCCTGGCAACAAGCATCACTTTCTCCACTGGGGTTGCTGGACCATCTGGCTGGTCACCCAAGGGGACAGCCTGCCTCAGAAGGAGTTCACACCCAGGGAACCTCCTTTCCCATCTGAAATTGCTGTGAGGGGCCAGCAGGGCCACAGCAGGTGCAGGTGTCATGTCACTACCGTAATGACAAGAAATCGAGTTGTCGGTGGGGGGAAGGAGGCTTTGCAAACTGTGAAGGAAGAGATTTCCAGGGCTTCTCTGGTGGCGCAGTGATTAAGAATCCGCCTGCCAATGCAGGGAACATGGGTGTGAGCCCTGGTCTGGGAAGATCCCACATGCCGCGGAGCAACTAAGCTCGTGCACCACAACTACTGAGCCTGCGCTCTAGAGCCCGTGAGCCACAAGTACTGAAGCCCGCGCACCTAGAGCCCGTGCTGCGCAACAAGAGAAGCCACTGCAATGAGAAGCCCGCGCACCGCAACGAAGAGTAGCCCTGCTCACCGCAACTAGAGAAAGCCCGCGTGCAGCAACGAAGACCCAACTCAGCCAAAAATAAATAAACAAACAAACAAACAAATAAATAATATTGATGTTGTGGGAAAGGAGGGTATTTTGGACCCAAACCTCCTCCATCAGGCTGAGCCCTCCCTCAGGCTGGGGCATCCCAGAGGGAAGAAGGAATGGGCTCCACCATCAGCTAGTCCCTTTATCAAGACGTGGATTAGGCCTACCTCCTCAGACTGCGGGTCCCCCATTAGGCTGGGATTTCCATTTTAAGGGGCTTGGGCCTCCTCCCTCAGACCATGGAGTCACATGAAGAGGAAGCTTAAACTCCCTCATCAGACTGGGGAGACCCAGGGATGGGGAGCTAGGCCTCCTGCAGACAGAGGCGTCCCACAGAGAAGAGACGCCTGAACGCCCCCCATCACACTCTTCCCCCATAGAGAGGGAGCTGGGTTACCCTCAGGAGACTGGAGGGTCCCACCGAGGAGGGGGTACCATAGGAAGCACACTTCCCCACCCCAACCCTACAACCTGGGGAGAAGTCCCAAGGGGAGGACGCAGGGCATCTCCCATCAGGCCACGGGCTGCTCGGGCCCAGCCTCCTCCAGCAGGCTGGCTCGCCCCCACTTACTCATGTCGAACAGGTCCTTCTTGGGGCTGTCCTCAGGCTGCAGGGGCTCCGGGCCGTCCAGACCCTGCGTGTTGACGTACAGGTGGTCCTCGTAGTCTCGCGGGCCCCGGGCGTCTGCCTGCACGTAGCCATCCCCGGGCGGGGCTGGGGTTGGGGAGCCAGGGGGGGTGGTGGTGTCAGCCGGGGGACCCCAAGGACAAGGGCCCTGAAGGGCAGCCCCGCCGACACCTGTCTCCCTCCAGGAAGGAATCCCCACCCTTTTGCACAGCAGGGCCCCCCACACACACCCACGCCTGTCTGCCAGGCAGGAAAGTGGCCAGGGGGCCAGAGCTTCCCAGTTTCAAGGGAAGGCAGGAACCCCAATGTTTATGTTAAATCTCCACGTTTAAAAAATAATAACAGGGCTTCCCTGGTGGCGCAGTGGTTGAGAGTCCGCCTGCCGATGCAGGGGACACGGGTTCGTGCCCCGGTCCGGGAAGATCCCACGTGCCACGGAGCGGCTGGGCCCGTGAGCCATGGCCGCTGAGCCTGCGCGTCCGGAGCGGGTGCTCCGCAACGGGAGAGGCCACAACAGTGAGAGGCCCGCGTACCGCCAAAAAAAAATAATAATAACAATAAAATTCTGCTCTCCCTGTAATTATGTTATCAACATGATACACGGTCAGGTCATTTGTTTGCTTGCGTTCTATTTTAGGCTTTCCTTTCTTTTCTTTTCTCAGTTTTGTTTTTGAATGTATAAAGCATTCACATGGTTCAAAAGCCACACCACCATGAAAAGGTATCCTTGGTGGAGTTTCTCCCCGGGTCCCTCAGCACCTGGGTCCAGAACTGCTGGATCCTCACCAGTTTGCCTCTGCCCTGTTCCCAAGGCCTCACCACCGTGTATTATCAGACTGTTGGATTTTCGCTGACCCGATAGGTGAGGAATGGCATCCTGGGGGAACTTAATTTCCATTTCTCTTATTTTGAGCAAGGTTCAGCATCTTTTCCTAGGTTCAAAGGACACGTGTGTATTTTTTTTCCCCAGAAGTGTCGATCCATTTCTAAACGTCTCCATTTTTAATCGTTGGCAGGGAAATAATGACCTTTGAATACACTGTGGCCAAATGCAGCCCAAGGGCCTGCAGCCGCAGATCTCTGCTTTAAGCCAATTATATCCTTAACCCTCACAGACACCTGGGCTCCTACATCGGCTCCACCCTCTGTGGGCATGAGCAAGTAAGGTCACCTTTCAATGCCTCAGTCTCCTCCTCTGCAAAATGGAGAGAATGGGAGTAGCTTCCTCACTAGTAGGGGTGAAGATGAAACCCTCTGGCTATGATTCAATATGTGTGCTGATGCTGCTCCAGCCCTGGGTGGTTGATGGGGGCCGAGGGGCCTCAGCCCAGGCTTCCCAGTCTGCACAGAGGAGGCACAGATTCTCCTGGCCTCTTATAATCAAGGTGAAGTGAGAAGGAAGAAACCTGGGTTGCAGGAGTCCAAAGAGAGAAAATTCCTGGGCATTGGAGCTGGGGCATTGACATATTGGTAGGAGTTCTTGGCCAGAGACTTGGGAAAGGCATGATAAGAAGTGATAACATCATGTGCAAAGGCTCAGGGGTAGGAAATGCTAGTGAGCCCTGGGAGTCAGGCCTGAGCAGCCCATGTCCCAGAGAAATAGCTGACCAGGGCCAGATGACGGCTGGGCACCTTCTGGGCACCCAATGCCACGCGTGTTCTTTAACCACAAGCTCTGGGAGCCAGTAAGGCTCTGATGCTCGGCAGTGAAATGCCCAGATTGTTTGGGAAGATCTAAAAAAAAAAAAGCCCAACACATGTCAGCGCAGCTGTGAGGGAACAGGCAGCCACAGCAGGGCTGGTGGGCAAACACGCTTCCCGGCCACATCGGGGAGCCATTTGGCAGCTTCCCTACTGTGGCTGACATGTGCACTCCATCCACAGCTCAGCATCCATGGGAGGTACACACGGGGGGGCCCAAGGGGTCTGCCACCCATCAAGAGGGGGCCACGTCAATAAGCAACTCCAAGGACAGGGGACTAGCACCCAGCCGTTCAGAAGAGCACACGGACGCAGCCAGAGCCCCAGAGAGACCGAAGGTGTCTGCAGCCTGCCTCAGGGTCCTGACTTCTTTGGGGGCCTGTTGGTAATAAAGGCTGAAAGGAGACACAAAACTGCCAGGGGAGTGAGGTCGCGACCTCGGAGCTGGGGCAAAGGGGATTTTAGGCTTCTCTGTCACTGTAAATGTTGTATAACGTTAACATTTAAATGGCCGAAAACTCTACCATTTTGTTAAAAGCTCATGATACCTGGCGGGAATGTAAATCGAAAGGGCAGCTGTGTGATTTCTATCACATGGAACAGCAGCCACTGTCCCGGGTACGGATTCTACGGAGGCCCTTGAACAGAGCTGAGTGGTGGACGCTGTCGTAGCGAACACCTGGAAAGTGCCCAAATGTCTGAGCGAGGACAGTCCTTCACGTGGCAGGGACTATGCCGTGGTGAAAAAGAAGGGGGGGCGACTGCCGTGCCCCGATGTGGGGAGGATTCCAAGCTGGGTTGTTACGAGGGGAAAGCAAGGTGGAGGGGTCGATAGCACGCCACCGTCTAAAAACCGGGGAAAGCCATGTATGTCAGAGTTGACTTGAATGTGCATGCAAAATTCTGGAAAAACCATGGAAACTACTAACAGCGGTTACCTGATTAGGGCAGTGGATAAAACAAATGGGGCAGGGGGACTGACTTTTCACTGGATGCCTTTTTATACTCTGGTGCTTTGAACCACGAGATGCAGGACTTATGCCCAAAATACAAGGAAACTGGTCTGCACAGAAAAAAAAAAGCAGACGCTGTCAAATCTCTAAGAGCACGGGGAGTGAATACAATCTCGCCGGTGAAAGTGGAGTGACCTAAAGAGTGGAAGCAGTGTGAGGGGGCGGTGGGGACCCAGGGGGAGGGCTGGGCCCCCCACAGTCCAGAGAGCGGCCGACCATACCTGAGGGGCCCACGTCCCACTGCGGGCCTCGGGCGTCTCTTCGAGCAGGAGATGCTCCCTGAAAAAGGGAGAAGGGGTCCTCCGGCAGTGTGCAAGCCCAGATCCCAATCTCCCACGGCAACCCTCCTGATTGGCCTGTAGCACCCCCTCTTCACAGCACAGCACCCCGGTCTCCCACACCAACCCTCCTATAAGGCAGATTCGAAGCTCGGCTCTGAAGCCGCCCCCCCCCGCTCCCTGACCTCAATCTGCCCGCGCGCCCACCACACGCCTCTGCTCCAGCCTCATGGGCCGACCCCACTTGGAACGCCTGCCCTGGCACATGCTGACTCATTGCACCTTGATGTCCTTCCCTGCACTGCTCTCCTGGGCAACGTCTATTGACCCGTCAGGGCCCAGCCCAAACCCCGCCCTCAGGGACATCCTCCTGACCAGAGGTGGTCAGTCTCCCTGGGGTACGTTCTCGTTATCCTCCTTGGAAGCCCTGATTCAATCACTGCTGTACCCATTTCCTCAACGTCTGCGATGGGAATCCCGTCTGAAGTGTCAAGAATAGGGCCGAGCAGATCTGGGCCGTTTGGGGAGGGAGGAAGGAGGCGGGGGCGGCACAAGAGACCCTCCTCTAGGAACCCGGAAAACAGGAGCAGAACGAGGGGCTGGGGGTCAGGCCCCCCTGGGACGCCCTGCCCACGAGGTCCCAGAGGCTGACCTGGCCAAGGGCCCCAAGGGCACAGGGCTGCTGCGTGGGGGTGAGCCTGGAGTCCACCAGCCCGCCCAGGGGCGGCTCCTTCCCAGGAGTGCGGTTGTAGTAGTTGTGTTCTGCCTCGTCCTCGTCCCCCCAGGCCGAATCCTCCGGCCCGGTCAGCCTGTGGACACAGAGCCAGCAGGAGCACAGGCCCCAGCAGGGGACGGGACGGGGGAAGGGGCTGGCTCCCAACAGGGTGTCGAGGACTCCAGGCGGAGCTTTGCAACGTGCGGCGGGCAAGCCAGGCCCAGGGACCCTGACCGCCCCCCATCAGCTGGGCGGTGGCACCAGGAACTGTTGCTGATGGAGGGTCTGGGTGCCCCTTTCTGTCCATCAGAGGGGATTCTGCACGAGCCTCAGCACTTTGGCTGAACCAAGCAGGGACTCAGAAAAGCTGGTCTCCACCCCCTTTGCCCACGCCAGTCCCACTAGAGAGCCAGGGCACAGCGCCAGGCTTGCACCCAGAACCTGGAAGCCACGGCTTAGGGTGGCGACACCCCTCAGCCTTGAAAACGCCCTTGCCCTCTGGCCCTGGATGGTGCCTTCGAAATTTATGCCATGCAGGCTCATCCAGGCAAGTGTGGTTCCTAAGAGCAAAAGAGGGGAAGCCTCTGACTGCTGCTCCGTCAGGGAGGGACAGCAGGTCGCAGTGGGGGCCCCAGAGGAGGGCCCTGCAGCCCGGGGAGGAGAGGGGCTGGGGCGTGTGCGAGGGGCGTGCAAGCCCCTGCGAAGGCCACAGGGGCGTGTCCAGCTGTGCACGCAGGCCCCTCATCGCTGCATATCGGACTTCTAACAAATTCATTTATTCACTCCTTATTCTAGCCAATTCCTGTCTGTCCAGATATTTAAACAGCCGACCGCAGGCCACTGCCTGTCTCTGCCAGCCCAGGAGCTAAGGACGGTTTCTACACTTTTACGCCACAGAACTGTTAAATGGCTAAGAAAACATCCGAAGAACACCATCTGATGACATGTGAAAGTCAGACGAAATTCAGAGTTTGGGGGTGTCCATAAATAAAGTTCTGCTGGCACACAGCCCACCGCCGATTGCTCACACATCCTCCTTGGCTGCCTTCCGCCACAATGGCTGAGACAGCAGGACGTGCAGTCTGGCCCTTTGCAGAAGCGCCAGCCACCCCCGTGCAGACTAACAATGACAGTAGGACGGCCACCACCCGCCAACCAGTTCCCTGAGCCCTCACCTCAGCCAGGAGTGGGGATATTTTTATCCCAGTTTTACAGATGCGGAAATGGGGTCCTGGTGGCCAAGCTGTGGGCCACGAGGGGCACAGAGCAGGGAGGGGACAAGGATCCAAGCCTGGGGAGGAGGGGCAGGGCCGGCAGAGGTGCGGGAGGACGGGGCGGACAGGCCGGTACCTTCCCGGGGGGACGACAACCCTGGGGGGGCTGTGCAGGTATTGTTTGAAGCGCAGCTCGAAGGCTTGGCCTACGGTGCTGATGACGCTCTGGGCGAGGCCCTCGCAGCACTCCAGGATGTGGCAGGCTGGGGGTCGTGGCGCAGCATCAGCAGGGCCTCGGCTGGCTGACGCGCTCCAGCCCAAGGGCCCCTCCCGCCCCCACCGGGCCTCACCTCTCTGGTTGATGGGGTCCTTGGCCACGTAGGCCACATAATCTGCCATGTCCTGGGGAGAGAGGGCAGCGGGCAGAGGAGTGCCAGCAACGCGGGGGGTGGGACCGACGGGCACAGGCAGGGGGTCTCGGGGCTGGGGGGACAGAGGGGCCGGGAGTCCACCCCCAGTCCCGGCCTTACCGTGTCACCACCCGACGCAAAGGAGATGGACTGCATGTGGTGGTTGGCGATGATCTGGCCGAAGAGAGACCACCAGTCACGGGGCTGCCGCTTCAGGGTCGGGGGAGGAGACAGGGGCTCGGGCCAGTCACTAGACCAAGGCCACAGGGAGGCCGGAAGGACAGGGGTGAGGGCATGGAGACATCCCCTCCACAGGACGCCAGGATGACCAAGAGCCCCACTGGACGGGTAGCCCTGCAGCCAGGGCAGGACGCAGAGACCCACGGCCACGCAGCCACACGGGAGGGCAAACCCGCCCCACACTGGTGGGCATTCTCACACGTGCGCACGTGGGCGCCAGGCTCAGACACGTCACCACACCCCTGACACAGACACACGTGCTAAAATCCACACGTGTCCCGGTGCGCAGTTCACAACAACACCTGCACTTCGCCCAAGGGCCCGCGCCCAGCATGCCTCCAGGCTTCACCTAGGTGAGTCCAAAGACCCTGCCCTGGGCGGGGCTGGCGGAGGCTGGGGGTGGGGCGGGCGGCTCTCACCTGGCGCGTGGCGGGAACGGAGAGGTTGAGGCCGTCGATGGAGATGCTGATGGCGATGCTCATGCCCGCGAAGCGCAGGTTGCTCTTGCCCAGGATGGAGGCCAGTGCCTTGTTGGGGGCCTGCGGGGGCCACAGGGCACCAGGAAGGTGGGCCCGCAGTGGGGCTCCAGCTGGGGCAGGCCCCGGGATGGCCACGTGTCCCCCACTCGCTCCCACCCGGAGGCCATGGGCCCCTCACCCACCTTCTTCTTCCAGGAGCCCCGGATGCCAGGCACGGCCTCATGGAGCCGGTTGATGGCTTCCCTGTGTGGGCGGAGGGGGAGGGGCTTAGAGAGCTTGGAGTGCAGGGAGCAGAGGCTCAGAGAAGGGGGTAGGGTCAGAGGGCGATGGGCTGAGGAAGGGGTGCAGTGGATCCTGAGCCGGGAGGGGCTCAGAGGAGGGAGGAATGCTGGGGCACCTGGAAGCCTGGACCAGGGGCTCCGGGCTCCCAGCCGCCCACCCCGTGTGCCCCGCAGGTGCCCCTGCCCTCAGCTCTCCCCCTCCAGCTCTTTCTTTCTCAGTGACCAGCGGACCTCTGAGCCACAGCCCACTTGACAGATTTGGGGGTCAGATTTGGGGTTGCTGACACAGCCCTTCAGCTTGAACCCCAAGTTCTGTGTGGCCACAGGCTGGCCAAGCTTCCCATCTGTGGCATGAGAGGATGACCTCTGCTCTGGGCCCCCAGACACAATGGCAGAACCAACCCCCCCAAACAGAATGGGAGAGACTTCCATGGAACGGCTCCTCCCTGCGGAGGGGCTGGAACTTTTACAGGATCCTGAGGGTCAGATGGACACACAGCAGGCTCTCAACAATGTCGGTGCTGTGAGGGGAACCAAGCCCTCACCCCGCAGGTGGGAAGGCAAAATGGAGCAGCAGCTGCTCAAAATGTGAAGCAATCCCACCCCCAGGTGCACACCCTGGAGAACTGAAAACACACGTCCACACAAAGCCTGCCCGTGGGCGGCCACCGCAGCTCAACTCACAACAGCCCGAAAGGTAGAAAGCAGCCGAATGGCCATCAACTGAAAATGGATAAACACCATGTGGCCCCTCCACACACAGGACCATCACTCAACCCTGAGAAAGGGTGAGTCCCTGACACTCGCTACAACGTGGATGGACCCTGAGAACACGATGCTCAGTGAGAGAAGCCAGACACAGAAGGACACACAGGGTGTGATTCCATTGATGGGAAACGTCCAGAACAGGCAGATCCACAGACACAGAGAGTGGGTTCATGGTTGTCAGGGGATGGGGAGGGGGTGGGGTGACTGCTTATGGGGATGGGGCTTCCTTTCAGGGTGATGGAATGTTCTGGAATTAGATCGTGGTGATGGTTGCATAACTTCGAAAGCAGCAAAATACATCGAATTTGTACACTTTGATGGGGTGAATTGCTTAATATGTGAATTATATCTCAGTAGAGTTTTTTAATGTCTCTGGTGAATGCACTAAGTCAGTTTTCAACATGCAAAACAATGTGGGCCCCTCCTGTCTCAGCCCTGGTTGTACCCTTGACTCTACATGACTCAGGTCCAGGCAGCTCGGAGCATCATGACACCACCATGCCTTCTCTGCACCAAAAAAAAGCCGGGACGGTGGACATGCCCTGGTCACCTTGGATGGGCTCCCAGCCCCTTGCAGCCCTGCCCTGAGTCTCAACCGGGAGCCAGCAGCACTGCCCCCCGGGTGCCAGGACATGCTGGGGCGTCCTCAACACCCCTCGTGGGACCCACACACTCTCTGAGGGATGGGCTGTCGTCTCCAGGTTATGGCGATCATCTAGGGTCCGGAGAGCGTGGGTGACCGGCAGGCGGGGACAGAGCTGGGACTGTGCCCCGCCCCAGATCGCTCTGACCCTGCAGAGCACTGCTCCCCAAGCCGGGAAGGGGGAGGGAATTGTCGCCGAGTCCACCACCCTCACCTCCCAGCACAGAGCTACACACCAGACCCCCCACCCCCATAGCCGGGCCTCACCTGGTGACCTGGGTGCGAGTGCTGAAATCCAGGGAGCGCATGGAGCGGAGGACTTCGATGCAGCCCATGTACTGAGGGGAGAGAGCACAGGGTCAGCGCCAGCCCAGCAGAGCCCAGCTGGGGCCTGACCGTGGAACCCAGGCCTTCCCTCCAGCGAGCTCTCCACCCTCCCCTCCCGCCACCCTGGGCTCCAGCCCCCGCCTCTGTCCTTATGAGGCCCAGCCTGGTTGCCACAGGGCCTTTGCACCAGCCAGCCCCAGCCGTCCCTTCCCCCATCTATTTGCGGACTGGTTCCTTCCCCAGCTCCAGGCTCCCGGTCACCTCCTCAGAGCTGCCCTCCCTGACTGTAAGGGAGCTGTTCCCTGGAAGCGGGGGATTCCTCCAGGCTCAGTCCTGGCTGTTCATTTAAGCGTCTGCTGTTCATTCTCTTTCTGCTCCACTAGAAGGTCAGCCCAGGAGGACTGGATGGTGGCGACCCTGTTCACTTCTGCATCCCCAGGGTCCAGGACAGGGCCTGCGAGCAGGCGGGACAGAGGACGTCGGGCCCGCGAAGCCCAAAGCTTTGACTGTCTGACCTTTTCCAGGGAGAGTGTGCCCACCCCTGCCCAGATTACCATTTCCATGGAAGGTAATTCGGTAATTCAAAATCTCCAAGAGACGATGCTGAGGGACAGAGAACAGCCAGGGGAGGGGGGGCAGAGCGGCCAGACGATGGCCACCAGCACCCTCCAACGTGCTGTCTGCACTGCTGGGAGGGGACCTGGGACAGCCATGTGCAGCGTCTGTTGTATGATCCCATTGATGGGAAACGTCCAGGACAAGAAAATCCACAGGGACAGAGAGTGGGTTCATGGTTGTCAGGGGCTGGGGAGGAGCGTAGGGGGTGACAGCTAATGGGGACAGGCTTTTTTCGGGGTTGATGGAATGTTCTGGAACTAGATAGATTTGGTGGTTGCACAACCTTGTGAACGTACTAAATACCACTGTACTGTGATTTAAGACGGTTAATGGGGGACTTCCCTGGTGGCACAGTGGTTGGGAATCCATCTACCAATGCAGGGGACATGGGTTCGAGCCCTGGTCCAGGAAGATCTCACATGCCGCGGAGCAACTAAGCCTGTGTGCCACAACTACTGAGCCTGCGCTCTAGAGCCTGAGAGCCACAACTACTGGGCCCGCTCGCCTAGAGCCCGTGCTCCGCAACAAGAGAAGCCGCCGCAATGAGAAGCCCGCGCACTGCAGCGGGAAGTGACCCCAGCTCACTGCAACTGGATAAGGCCTGCGTGCAGCAACAAAGACCCAATGCAGCCCAAAATAAATAAATTTTTAAAATAAAATTTAAAATTAAAAAAAGGGTTAATGGTAGGGACTTCCCTGGTGGTCCAGTGGTAAAGAATCTGCCTTCCAATGCAGGGGACGCAGGTTCGATCCCTGGTCAGGAAACTAAGATCCCACATGCCGCGGGGCAACTAAGCCCGCGCGCCACAACTACAGAGCCTGCGCACCTCAACAAGAGAGCCCGCGTGCTACAAACTACAGAGCCCATGCACCCTGGAGCCCGCAAGCCACAACTAGAGACAGAAAAAAAACCTACAGGCCACAACTAGAGAGAAGCCGGGCGCCTCAACGAAAGATCCCGTGTGCCGCAACTAAGACCTGACACAGTCAAAAAAAAAAAAAAAAAAAAAAAAAAAAAGAAAGAAAAGAAATAAATAATGATTAACTTAGTTATGTGAATTTTATCTCAATTTTTAAAAATATTGGGTTTCCCTGGTGGCGCAGTGGTTGAGAGTCTGCCTGCTAATGCAGGGCATATGGGTTCGTGCCCCGGTCCGGGAAGATCCCACATGCCGCGGAGCGGCTGGGCCCATGCGCCATGGCCGCTAAGCCTGCGTGTCCGGAGCCTGTGCTCCGCAATGGGAGAGGCCACAACAGTGAGAGGCCCACGTACCGCAAAAAAAAAAAAAAAAGAATTATTTATTTACTTACTTATTTGGCTGTGCCGGGTCTGAATTGCGGCACACAGGATCTTTTAGTTGCAGCATGTGGGATCTTTTTTTCTTTAGTTGCGGCATGCGGGATCTTCAGTTGCGGAATGCAGGGTCTTTAGTTGCGGCATGCATGTGGAATCTAGTTCCCTGACAAGGGATCGAACCCAGGCCCCCCGCACTGGGAGCGTGGAGTCGTAGCCACTGTGCCACGGGGAAGTCCCCTCGGCTTTTAAAAAATGACACACGCACACGTGCTTTGACCCTGAAACTCCATTTGAGGACTTTATCCCGCAGACACACCAGTCTGCGGGTTCCCTATGTGTGCACAGGTGGCTGTTGGGAGCCATACTCCACCTTTGCCCCAGGGCTCCGCCCCACCCCCCCCGCCCCCCCCGCAGGACTGGCGCTGGGGAAGGTGCGCGCATATTTACTGCCACCACAGCCCGCTGCGGAGTATGCCTTCCTATGCTGGCCCCAGGGTGCCCTGCCCCGCTCTGCAGCCCTGCCCCCCGCCACCTGCCCCTCCCTTCCTGCGGGACTTGCAGCACTGGAGGAATAAGCAAGAAATTGCAGACACCCCAAAACTTGACACATCTAGGGTTGTGAGGTCCAACCCAGGACTCCAGTTAGGTTGGAATTTCCCATAAACGATTAATATTTTCTTAGCATATGTCCCAAATAATGCACAAAACATGCTTATACTGACAATTGTTCGTGTTCACGGGAACTTTAAATTTAACTGCGCAGCCTGTATCTTTGCTAAACCTAAATAAATTGCGGTACTGGGAATGGAAGAGTCTGCAGTTGTAAAAAGAGCAAGGTGGGGCTTCCCTGGTGGCGCAGTGGTTGAGAGTCCGCCTGCCAATGTAGGGGACAGGGGTTCGTGCCCCAGTCCGGGAGGATCCCACGTGCCGCGGAGTTGGATGGGCCTGTGAGCCATGGCCGCTGAGCCTGTGCGTCCGGAGCCTGTGCTCCGCAACGGGAGAGGCCACAACAGTGAGAGGCCCGTGTACCGCAAAAAAAAAAAAAAAAAAGAGCAAGGTGCCGACTAGAAGGCACAGTGCCTTTTGTGTGGACAAGGGGGCCAAGGAGGACACGTGTATACAGTATGTGTGGACAGTGTGTTTGTGTGTGTGCGCACACACATGTGTGGGTGACAAGCTCTAGCAGGACACAGTAGCTGCTTCTACAGATGCTGTTGGCTGACTGTAAAAGTGGCCACCCATTCCTCCCCTCCCCTATCCAGGCCCTGAGTGACCGTGATGCAAGCAGCACATGGACAGGCACGGTCACCCGTCACCGGAGCTTGCTCCCCTGCTGCTCTTGGGACTCGGCGACCCTGCCAGGGTAGCCTGCCTGATGACGAGACACATGGCCCACCCCATCTCCCCAGCTGACATGGAGCCAACCACCATGTGAAGGAGACCATTCAGCCCCAGCCGACCCACAGCACCACAGGAAATAAAAAGTGTTTGTTGTTTTCATGCACTAGGTTGTGCGATGGTTTGTTACACAGCAGAAGTTCCCTAGACAGTGACCAGGAGAAGAGAGGGAGCAAGCCAAGTGAAGATCCGGGCAAAGGGAACAGCAAGTACAGGCCAGAAGCAGGAACAAGCTGGGAGAGACCTAAGACTCACTCCAGTGTGGCTGGAGCAAAGAGAGATGAGAGGATATGGGACCCTGGAGCTGTAATGAGGGGTTGGGTTTCATTGTGAGCAACTTGGGGGGCCGTGGGACAGCTTTAAGCAGGGAGGTGAACTGATGTGTATGGATGGATGATGGATGGATGGATGGATTGATGATGGATGATGGATGATGGATGATGAATGATGGATAGATGATGGATGGATGGATGGATTGATGATGGATGATGGATGATGGATGATGAATGATGGATGGATGATGGATGGATGGATGGATTGATGATGGATGGAGGATGATGAATGATGGATGGATGATGGACAATGGATGGATGGAGGATGGATGGATGGATGGATGGATTGATGACGGATGATGGATGATGGATGGATGATGGACGATGGATGGGTGGAAGATGGATGAATGACGGATGGAGGATGGGTGAATGATGGATGATGGATGGATGGATGACAGATGATGGAAGGATGATGGATGATGGATGGGTGATGGAGGGACGGATAGACAGGTCCACAGGGACTATGTGCCAGGCATGCGTTAGACATGTAGAACCTCGAAGAGAATTAGCTGTGGTCCCTGCCCCCAAAGTAGACTCTCACACTGAGTGGACAGCGTTGGTGGGTGCTGGCTGCTCCACAGGTACCCTCCCTCTAACAGAGCATGCGTCTGTGTAGGGTGTCAGTACTGCAGGGCCCCAGGGTGTGAGGGGTCTAATTCACCCTAACTAGTGTACAGCTCATTCTGGTTGTGTGACTGAAATTCTCCCAGTGCCCCCAGCCCCTCCCTGGGTGAAGTGGGTGCACAGCTCAACTGCACGGGAGAGGAGATGCAACACAGGTCCCCTTCCCGGAAGGTGGAGAACACACTACGAAGGCAGGGAAGGTAAGCAGGTGGCTGAAGCGAGTGCCAGGCAACGATGACGCTGATAAGCCACTTGTCGCATGTCGGGCCCTGTTCCAAGTGTGCTGCGCACATGACCTGTCAACCCGCTCCACCCAAAGCCCGCACTACGGCGACAGCATGACCCCTAGGGAAACAGCCCTGAGGGCTCTGTAACCTGTTAGCAGTCACAGGTCGTAGGCGGCAGAAATAGGATCTGAACCCACAGCCTGGTCTCTGGAGTGTCCCCCGGCCCCGCGGGAAGTGGTGAGGACTGCAGCAAACTACACACTCAGGGGCCAGAGGGGCCCAGTGTTGCCAGACCACCTGAAATCCAGGGTTTTTGCCTGAAACACCCCAATTTGTAAACAATGACAAGGAATTTTTATTTTTAAATAGAAGACAGAAAAAAAAAAAAAGGCAGAGGTCAAACTCAGCCTTGGGCCTGCCAGGGAGCACGACCTCTGACCTAGGATCCCAAAGTCTCCGAAGGCAAGCCGTGGTGTGTGGGTGACAGCCCCAGGAGGGTCTGTCCACATGTCCAGCTTCACAGCCTGTGAGAGGGACCTTAGTGGAAGGGAACCTCTGCAGATACAACCAGGTTGAGGATGTCAAGGTCAGATGGTCCTGGATTTAGGATCGGCCCCCAATCCAATGCCACACGTCCTCACAGGAGAAAGGCAGAGTGGGGCTGAGAGACAGACATGCAGGGAGAAGGCACGTGGAGCTGGAGGCAGGGCTGCGGCCCCAGAAGCTTGGAGACAGACACTCCTTCAGAGCCTCAGAAGGAACCAGCCTGCCAACACCTTGATTTTGGACTTCTGGCCTCCAGAACTGGGAGAGAATACATTTCTGTAGTTTTAACTGCCCAGTTTGTGATCATTTGTTACAGCTGCCCCCGGGAGACCGACAGAGAAGGCCGGGAGGGGACCCCAAATGGTGGATTTGCAACCCACCTTCCCCTTTGCCAACGCAGAAACAGAGGCAACCCAGAGCCCGCCCTAGGACGTAAGGGGAAAACTGAGTTACAAGTGGGAAAACTGAGGCCCAGAGCAGGAAAGGGACCCAGCCAAGTTCACACAGCACACCAGGGCAGACACAGGACGAGCACCCAGCTCACCACGCTCCCCGCAGGACGCTCCACCTCTCATGGTGACATAGGTCCTGTACCATTACTACTTAGTGTTTTCATTTTACATAAACTCCACTGGGGCTTCCCTGGTGGCGCAGCGGTTGAGAGTCCGCCTGCTGATGCAGGTGATGCAGGTTCGTGCCCCGGTCTGGGAGGATCCCGCATGCTGCGGAGCGGCTGGGCCCGTGAGCCATGGCCGCTGAGCCTGCGCGTCCGGAGCCTGTGCTCCGCAACGGGAGAGGCCACAGCAGTGAGAGGCCCACGTACCGCAAAAAATAAAAATAAATAAAAATAAACTCCATTTATAAACATAACTGAGTTTATTTCTGAAGGCAACTGTAGGAAACAACCCCAAAGTCCATAAACTGCTGAATGGATAAACAAAATGTCATCCGTCCACACACTGGAACATTACTTGGCCATGAAAAGGAGAGAAGCCCCACCACTTGCTACCACGTGGATGGACCCTGAGAACACGACGCTCAGTGAGAGAAGCCAGACACAGAAGGACACACGGTGTGTGATTCCATTGATGGGAAATGTCCAGGACAGGCCAATCCACAGACACAGGGAGTGGGTTCCTGGTTGTCAGGGGATGGGGGGTGTGTGCAGAGTGACTTCATGGGGATGGGGCTTCCTCTGGGGTCATGAGAATGTTCTGGAACTAGATCATAATGAGTGTTTCACAAATTTGCAAGTGCACTAAGAACCACTAAATTGTACAGCTTAAATGAGTAAGTTTTATGACACTGAATAACATCTCAGTTTTTAAAAAATGTGCATGGGGAAACAAAACCAAAAAGGAGAAAGCAAAAAACAGAAAAAGAAAAGAAAATGTGCATGAGTGGGAATTCCCTGGCGTTCCAGTGGTTAGGACTCCGAGCTCGCACAGCCGAGGGCCCGGGTTCAACCCCAGGTCTGGGAACTAAAATCCCACAAGCCGCATGGTGCGACCAAAAAGAAAAAAGAAAGAAAGAAAAAATGTGCATGAAGAAAAGAGGAAACTGCATATTGCTACCATAAAACTTGGGTTTGATGCCTAGCAGTGTTTCCTAATAACCATTAAAATAAACACATAGGGCTTCCTTGGTGGCGCAGTGGTTGAGAGTCCACCTGCCGATGCAGGGGACACGGGTTCGTGCCCCGGTCCGGGAAGATCCCACATGCCGCGGAGTGGCTGGGCGCGTGAGCCGTGGCCGCTGAGCCTGTGAGTCTGGAGCCTGTGCTCTGCAGCGGGAGAGGCCGAAACAGTGAGAGGCCCGCGTACCGCAAAAAAAAAAAAAAAAAAAAACCCACGTAATTATCAAAATGAAAAGTGTCCATCCAGGCAGAACTGTCCATTTTTGCTAAGACGAGTTCGTGAACGTTTATTGGGCACCAGGCTGCTTGCAGAGGGTCAGAGTCCCCCTCCACAGATGAAGCTGAGGAATAGACACACAGGGCTCTGGGCGGAGGGGCCCGGATGGTGGGGACTTGGGGGGGCCAGCGAGGGGGCCCCTGGCAGCAGCAGACTGCCTTGCACGCTTGAACACACCTATGTTACCCTTCCCTTTTAAAGGTCTGACCAAAAAATAGTACATCCCCACAGATATGTGTTGATTATAACGGAAACAAATGGGGCCTTTACCAGGGAGAAACGTCACCTTAACTGAGTGCGTTAGTCTCCTGGGGGGCGGCCTCGAACAACAGAGACTCTGTGTCTCCCAGTCCGGGGGTCTGATGCCCAGCGTCCAGGTGAAGCAGGGCCACGCCCCAGCTGGAGGCCCAAGGGAGGCCCTTCCTGCCTCTTCCAGCTACTGGCGGTGGCCAGCAGGCCTGGGCTTGTGGACACATCCCTCCGGCCCCTTCCTCTGTGGCCTCTCCCTGTGTGCCTGTGTCCAGATTTCCCTCTTTTGAGAAGGACATCAGTCACACTAGATCTAGGGCCCATCCTGGTCTAGGAGGACCTCACCTTAACCTGATTGCACCAGCAAAGACCCTATTTCCAAATGAAGTCACATTCTGAGGCCCGGCGGACATGAACCTGGGGGGACGCCACTCTGCCCCGTATACCAAGCGATCAAAGTTTCCAGCAGCTGTGTCGGGATGCACGGGAACCCCTGCCTCCTGACCAGACGCACAGAGGGTGGCAGAGCTGGCCTCCATGCTCCCTGCCAAAAACGCACAAGGTGAGCCCGCCACGAGCATCATGAGACCAGCTGAGGGGCGACACAAACTCAGGGGCAGCCTGCAAAATCATGGGGTGCACTCCTCCAAAATCTGGGGAGCCCTGCACTGACGCTGGTCCTGGGTCCCCAAGGACTTCAGAGCATCCTCCTGGGCGTCCGCGTTTGTGAAAAGCCCTTAACCTTCACCATGACTCCAACCTAACACCATTTTACACAGAACTCGAAGCATCTAGGACATTTTTTGTTTGTTTTCTTTTCTACTGTGGCAAAATACATGTAACATTAAATTTAACATTTTAACCATTTGTAAGTGCACAGCTCCGTGGCACTAAGCACCTTCACATGGTCGTGCAACCATCCCCACCATCATCTCTAGAACTTTCCCATCTCCCCAAACTGAAGCTCTGTCCCCATGAAACGCCGACTCCCCACCCCTCCCCCAGCCCCTGGCCCCACCATCTACTTCCTGTCTCTGTGGATATGACTCCCCCAAAGACCCCCCGTGCGTGGAATCACACAGTATCTGTCCTGTGTCTGGCTTCTCTCACTGAGCGTCACGCCCTCAAGTTTCATCCATGGTGTAGCAGGTGTCAGAACCTCCTTCCTTTTTAAGGCCGAGTGATATTCCACTGTGTGGCTGGATCACGTTTTATTCATTCACCCATCAATGGACAGTTGGGTGTTTCTGTCTTTTGGCTGTTGTGAATAGTGTTGCTATGAACATGGGTGTGCAAATATCTGAGTTCCTGCTCAATTCCCATAAGAGAAAAGTACTTATCTCCTCCCTAGATGCACACACACACACACACACTCAACCTCACCCATTTAGCCAGTCATATACTTATAATCCTCCTGCTCTTTCGGATTTATACCAAGAAGTAGAATTTCTGGATCACATAATAATTCTATGCTTAACTTTCTGGTATGGTTTTAATACGCATTGAATTTAATGAAACTATCTTGTATATTGACAGAAGGCTTCATTTTGTGTCGTTCAGGCTTTACCAAGGGTTGTCCGCTATTTTGAAAATCACATGGCCTGCAGCAACTCTAATGGTGGTACTGGAGCTGCCAGAGTAACCCTAGAGCTGTTTGTAGCTGTCGTGTGAACGGTGGCTTTTGTCTCTGTTGCTGTGCGCCTAGAGAAGCTTACACGTTTACACACTGAAACATATTCTATGTTATTGTGAATTGCTGCCTCTGTGTTTCTCCTTTTTATTGCTGTTTTATTACCTCGTATTGATTTGGGGGGAAAATAAATGTGCAGGTAGGTGTTATATATATGATGTTCATTTCAGGGTGGAGGTTACAAAACACTAGTTATAAATGAGCAGTGGTTAATTCAACAGTGTTGCAAGCAGTTGGCTTAAGCTGGTGGTTCTCAAACATGAGTGGGTGTTGGAATCAGCCAGCAGGCTTGTAAAACATTGTTCACCAGGCCCACCCCAGAGTTTCTGACTCAGCAGGTCTGGGGTGGAGCCCAAGAATGTGCATTTATAACAAGTTCCCTGATGTCTGGGCACCACACTCTGCTCAGCATCGGTTCAAGTCAATTTGGTGGCCCACCTCCCCTGCCATGAATGGAGCCTGACATCTCCGGCCAGTGAGGTATGGGGAGAAGAATGAAAGGGATGGCCTTTTCTTCCAGTGGACATGGTTGGATCTGCATGCGATACCTGGTGCTGTGGCCGCTCTTTTGTGACCATGAGGACAGCTAAGCCAGCATGCTGAAGACAGCAGTGGAAAAGATGGAAAGACCTGGGGCTTCAGGGATACGGTCAAGTCATTGAATTAATCCACCCTGGAGCCATCCTACCCCTTGCCTTCAAGGAATCAGCTGCATTTGCAGCTAAAAACACCTGAGCCCAGCTAACCTCCCAAGGTTCCCCACGCACCACCACCTACGAGACCAGCCTTCAGGAAAGACTGGGCGATGGAGACAGCCAGGCCTGGGCCCCTGGGGCAGCTCTCAGTCTCTCTGTGCCCCATTCAAAGGCTTCCTCATGAGAAACTCGAGAGAGCGGACAGTGAGGGCACCTCGAAAAGCAGAAAGGGCTTGTTAGTAGAATTTTCGTAAAAGTGTAATAGGGAAGAAACCTTGTATTCTATTACAAACTAATCACTAGGGGGATGTTGCCTAAAAGCTTAAATTAAACACAATGGCCCATCTCTGAGAATCCTGCCTCCTGCAGGAGGAAGAAATTAACACCTGCCCTCCGGAGGCTGACGGGAACCAGGAAGTGCTTGGCTTTAGTACGGCCCCTTTCACTATGAAAGAATCCTGCACGCTCTCTCAGGGAAGATGGCTCTTTGGGACGCAAATCCACTGTCTTCTCCAGATCAAGTTGCTATTCCTTGCCCCAACGACTCGGCTCTCGATTTATTGGTCTGTCCTGCATAGACCAGTACAAGCTTGGATTCGGTAACAAAAGGAGAAGTGCCCAGCGTGGAAACAGCCCCGATGGAAGGAAATGGGATGGATCCACAGACGGGGCA
Organism: Hyperoodon ampullatus; assembly: GCF_949752795.1. NCBI lineage: Eukaryota > Metazoa > Chordata > Mammalia > Artiodactyla > Ziphiidae > Hyperoodon > Hyperoodon ampullatus. The sequence continues at coordinate 24,817,959 of NC_136917.1, forward strand.
AGTATCCATCCAGACCAGAGCCGTCCAACAGGGGGGCGGAGTGCCAGGCGACCACTTGAACTTAGCTTAAAGTGAAGCAAAATTAAAGTTGAGTTCTTCAGCTGCCCCAGCCCCATTGGAGTGCTCGTGGCCACACGTGGCTACCAATGGGACAGCACGGATCTGGAACATTCCACGTCCGCCTCTGGGCGGCACTGGTCTAGGCTAATCCCACGAGCAGTTTAGGGAACGTCACAGGACACTGTCTGGGGCTTTCCGGAAAAGGCATCCTTATTCACAGAAGGACCTGGCAGGAAGAGGGCTCTTTTCTGGAAAGTGAACTCTCTTTTCTGAGAGTTCCACAGAGGAACCGATCTGAGAAAGGAAAGGCACGGCAAGGGTGCTGCATGCGTTTCTGGGAATGGCTGTGACAAAGCCCCACAAGCTGGGCGGCTCAAAACAGCAGAATTTTCTTGTCTCTCAGTCCTGGAGGCCAGACACCTCTCACCCAGGTGTCGCAGGGCCGGGTCTTCCTGGAGGCTACAGGGGAGGCTCCTTCCCGCACCTTCCAGCCTCCGCTGTAGCTGCCCTCCTGCCTCCCTGGCCTCGAGCTGCGTGGCCAGCGTCTGCACGCGTGTCTTCACATGGCTTTCTCTCAAGGCCACCAGTCACTAGGTCCAGGGCCACCCTAATGCAGAAGGACTTCTTCTTACCTAATGACATCTGCAAAGACCCTATTTCCAAATCAGGTTGGGGACACTATTCACCCCAACACAGATGAAAAGAATGTGAATCCATGACAAGGTCACCAAGCTGTGAAGTTAACCAACCCCAGAGCGGCCACCTGCCCAGGGCTGCTTCTCACGTGAGATGATCAATGTCCTCGTGGGTCTAAACTGCTCCGAGTCAGGACTGCAGCGATGCCGCTAAGGGCACCACAGCTGCTACCACCCTCGCCGGGCTCCTTGACGTGGCTGTGCCTCCGTTTCCTCCCCTAGAAACTGGGTAGGAAATCTCAGGGTTGGAGGCTCCACACTAGTGTCTAGAAACCCAGGTGCCCTGATTGCATCACTGCTCGCTGCGTCTCCCTTTTCTTGTCTCAAAACAGGGACCATTACAGGGTTTTGTGAGGGTTCTGTGACATTAGGTAGGTGAGTGAGCTGCTGTATTAGTTTCCTCTTGCTGCTGTAACGAATTACCACAAATTTAACATAAGTGTATTCCCTTACAGTTCTAGAGGTCAGGAGTCCACAGGAGTCTCACGGGGCTAAATCCAGGCGTGGGCAGGGCCAGTCCTTCCGGAGCCTCCAGGGCAGCATTGGTTCCCGCCTTTTCCAGCTTCTAGAGGCGCAGCATCCCTGGCTCTCGGCCCCTGCTGCATCCTCACAGCCAGCAGCGCAGCATCTCCCATCTCTCTCTGCCTCTGACCCTCCCACCTCTCTCTTATAAGGACGCTGGGATGACGCTGGGCCCCCCGGGGAATCGAGGGTCCTCCCCATCTCGGGGTTCTTAACTTAATCCCTCCTGCAAAGTCCTCTCTGCCTTGTGAGGTGACACATCCTCGGGGCCCGGGACCAGGACGGGGACGTGTTTGGGGCCGTTAGTCTGCCAACCACCCTGGTAGTTGCCAGGTGGCAGCAAGTTCAGGCTCTGAGAGGAGCCTCAGCTGTGGGTCTGGTCCTGGATTCTCACCATGTAACCGCCCTGCCTCTCCGTGCCTCAGTTTCCCCACCTTACGTAAGTGGGGACACACATCCCCTCTTGAGGATCCAGGGTCAGACCTGCCTGTCCCTGCGTAATTTGGTATACGGCTGCTCCTGCCTTGACTTCACGCTTCTCTGTGAACCGGGAGGGGGCTCTGTGGCTCCCAGGACACCTGGTGGATGTGGGTGCAGGGAGACAAGCGGCTCCCAGGGGAAGAGCAGGGCACTGAGGCTGGTTCAGGCCCCGCGGGGCCGCGCCTCCCAGGCAGCCGGAGTCAGGGCACCACACCCATCAGCCAGCGACTCCTGCCGGCTTGTCTCCAACATGGATGCTGTGGCCCCTCTCTCCCCAGCCCCACGCTGCCCTGGTCCATTGCATCTCTGCTGGCCCGACTGCTCCCCAGCCTCCTCTTAGGTCTCTCTGCTGCCCTTCCAGCCCCACCTCCAGCTCACTTCCACAGGAAAGATCCTTTCAGCTCCAACGCTGCCCTGCGACCCTGCCTAGAACCATCCAAAGCCAAGCTTCTCCCCACAGCCCCCAAATCTTATTCCTGCTCTTCTCCCTCTCCATCAGCCCCACCACGTGGGTCTCCGGCGGCTCCCCGAATGTGCCCGCTGAGCCCCTGCCTCGGACTCTCTCTCCCCAGTCGTTTCACGTCTGGGGCCGCAGTGGCTTCAGGTCTCAGCTTAAATGTCATCTCCTGAGAGGCGCCTCGCCCACCAGCCCGGCTAAAAGCAGCCACCAGTCTCTTGCTCTGACATCACTTGATTGTAATTTCTGCACAGCATCTACCAGTGTCTGCCATTTCCCTGTTTGTCTCTTATTTATTTACTGTCAGCCTCTCCCTCTAGAAATCTGAGCCCCATAAGAGCAGGGATCAGACCTTTCCCATTTCCTACCATACCATCAGCACCTGGCAGGGCGAGGCATGCATTAAATATTTGCTGCATCGATGAAAACGTCAAGATCATTGGAATAATCCAACAGCCTGCACTTCAACGACACGAGTATCTGAATTCTGAACACTCCTAATCCCCGTGGCCATGGCCGGTGGGCAGACACAGCTCGCCCCTGAGGGGATGTGGTTTGAAGCCCAAGGCATCACCCACAAAACATCTCACTACAAAATCAGTCTTGAATCCAGTGAAGCTGAGATTCAGCAAAAGAAGGGGCCACAGCCAAGTTAGAAGACGCCAGGAGAGAACAGACAGACCCAGAGTTTGGGGCAGCCTGAGGCCCGGCGTGTCTAAAAGGCTTCCGGGATGCAGTGGACCCTGCCTGGACCACACATGGACGAAAGTCAAGGCCACTGGGGGCCGCCACAACAAAGCACCACAAACTGGGGGCTTAAAACAACAGAAATCTAACCCTGACCCTACAGTTCTGGAGGCTGGAAGTTGGGAATCAAGGTGTGACAGGGCCCTGCTCCCTGGGGGTGAGGGGCTCGGGGGAGGGCCCTTCCCGCCTCTTCCAGCGTCTGGTGGTGGTGAGCGGCCACCCTCAGTGTCCCTTGGCTTGTGGACGCATCGCTCCATTTCTCCCCTATTGTCACGTGGGCCCTCCCGGTGCGTTTGTGTCCAAATCTCCCTCTTCTTACCCAGTAGGGCCACCCTAATCCAGTGTGATCTCATCTTAACTTGATTAGGTCGACAAAGACTCTATTTCCAAATAAAAACCATATTCACAGGTTCCAAAGGTCATGAATCTGGGGGGATACTATTCAACGCAGTACGGGGGTGGGGGGCAGGGTGGGGGAGAGGTTGTAAAAGAACCAAAGACAAAACAACCAACTGCAAAGACACAGACCTCCAGGATCCTGGCCCCAAAAACCAGACTGAGGCGCTGTGAATACTGCCGGACCCTGGATGTGACAATGAACTGTGTACGGGCAGGGGCCCGGTGGGCCGCGGGACCGCACGGAAGCATTTTACGGAGCGTCTTCCCCCCGGGCCGCTTGCCTCCTGATGGTTCATCAAAAACTACACACACGGGCAGACAGGCTGAGCGGGGAGCGTGCAACGTTCACAGGCGTGGGTGCAAGTACGGGCCGGTCATCGGCCCACGTTTCTGTACGTCCAAAATGTTCATAATAAAACCAGGACAAATGAAGACCTGTTCCCTTACAGCACCTTCCAAGTTCCCGGAGTCTCACATCTCGAATCCTGGGGCCTAGAGGGGCCCGGCCCTTCTGCGCCCCACCTCAGGCCAAGGTCTCCGGTTCTGTTGTCTGGGAAGGAGGTTTCAGTGGGGGTCTGGGTAGCAGGACGCCCCCCCCCGCCCGCGTCTCCTCCCCCCACCCCGCCGCCAGACTCTGGCCGACGGAACGGGGGCTCCGCTTAACCCGCGCATGCGTGCCCCCCTCCCACCAGCCGCCCTCTCCCCGCCCCTCCCCACGTGACGCCGTGGGAACCTGGACCCCAGCGCCTCCCGGGTGGGGGCGGCCCGCTGAGCGCGGGCTGGCGCTGGGGGTCTAGGGTGATGGAGGGAGAAGGAGGGACGGCAAGAGACCTGGCTCTCGGGGTCCAGAGTGTCCCAGAGAAAGAAGTGGGGGATGGGAGCCCCTGTGCCCAGGCTGGGGCTCCGGGGAATATGGGATCTCAGGGTCGCGCCGGCCCACTCACCCGAACGATGTAGGAGACCCCGGGCCCCAGGACCCTGGCGTCCGGGTGTAGCCAGCCTTGCGCCGGCTTGTGGATGAAGCTGCCTTTACGGATCCACTCGTCGGCGGCGGAGTCCGGGGGTCCGGTCGCCCCCCGCGACCCCCGCGACCCCCGCGCCCCGGCGGCCCGGCAGCGGCTGAGCGCAGGCAGGGGGCAGGGCGCGGTGCAGCGCGGCTCGCAGGTGCCCAGGACCGCCGCCGCCAGCGCCGGAACGCCGGCCGAGCCGGCCGGCTCGGGCTCGGGCTCGGGCTCGGCCCCCCCCGCCGCCCCCGCGCCCCCCGCCGCCCGCGCCGCCGCCGGGCCGCGGCCCAGGAAGCCGGCTGGGGCCGCGAACTTCCACTGCGGCATGCGCGGCAGCAGCGCGCAGAAGGTGGTGGGCGCCTCAGGCTCCGGGGGTGCGGGGGGCGCGGGGGCCGCGCGCCCGCCCGGACCCTGCGTCATGACCGCGGCCGCCCGACCGAGCCCGACCGGGCGCTGAGCCTGGCGCGGAGGAGGCCCTCCCGCTGCCTCCCGCTCGCTCCCCGCCCCCGGCCCGGTGATGTCATCCGTCCGGCCCAGCGCGCAGCCGCGGGGGGCTGCGCCCCTGGGACCCCCGGCCCTCGGCGCCCCGGCGCCCGGCGGGGAGGCTGGGGAAACTGAGGCCCTCCGAGGGCACGAGCGCTGACTTGGGTCCGACAGCCAGGGAGGGAGCGAAGTTTCGAACCCAGGGCCGGGGCAGCGACCCCTCACTTCGCCCGAGTTCCTAGAAGCACAGAGGCGGGAGAGACTTATAAATCATCTCCTTTCTTCCCTTTTCGCCGTGGGGAAACTGAGGTCTGGAGTAGGGCGGAGGCGCGGTCAAGGAAGGAGAGCGCCCCAGCCCCTAAGCTTAGCCCCTCCGTTCCCACTGTTCCTGCCGGAAGTACTTGAAAATCAGGCCCTGCTTTATTTCCTGACAAGGGGACCTGAGGCTCCGAGAGGGGAAGGGGTGTGCGCCCGAGGACACGCAGCGCAGACTCGGGCCCTACGCTGCCTTGCCCTGGGCCTCACTTTCCCCGGCTGTAAGCCAGGGGCGCGGGCCGGAGGGTCACGGGCTCCTCCTCCATTTCTGGGGGGGCCCAGTCCGGCATCAACTCAACTGAACTCCAGGGCCTGAGCCTCCCAGGCCTGCCGGCTTGTCCGTCCGCCAAAGCCTCAAGGGCTGCCGCCTCTGCACCGGGGAGCGGACGGTCTCGGTCACCCCAGGACCCAGCCTCCCTGCCCGGGGCTGGCCGATCCCCTCCCCTCCCCCTCCAACCCCGCCCCAGGCAGGGCCGGCTGCCGGGAAACAAAGGGAGGGGCCGGGGCCGGGGCAGGTGGGGATGGAAGGGAAGGAGGGGCGAGGCCGCTAGGGGCCGGATCGATAAATCAGAGCGGTGAGATCACCGAGCGGCCGCCTCCCGCGGGCCGGGGAGGAGGCGGCGATGGGGGCTGGCGGGAGGGGCACGCGCGGCCGTGATTGGCCGACGGGCTGGGCCGGGGGCTGTGATGCCCGAGGCCCGAGCCTCTCGCCTAGGGAGCCATTGTGCGCCTGTGGTCCGCGAAGAGCCGGCGAGGAGAGCGTGGCCTTGGGTCGGTGTGGGGGGGTAACGTCTGGCGGGGTCTGGAGCCCCCCACCTGGTCTCTGTGCGCTCTGTGTCTGTTGTGGACTACAAACTTGTGGGCTGTGTGAGGGTTGGGTTGTGTGTATCTTGTGTGCGGATGTGACCGTGTGTGTGTCCAGGTGTGGGGGGCGGGGAGAGAGAGAGGGAGGAGGGAATCTGGGTTCCCTCCCAGGTGTGTGTGTAGGGGGTCCTGGTATGTGTCCACCTAGTTGGGTGAAGGGTGTGTGTTCAAGTTTGGCATCCCAGGCTGGTGGGAGAGGGACAGAACAGGAGAGAGCTGACCCCCACCCCAGGAGCCCTCTGGGTCCTAACTACTGTGCCCACCCCACACCCCACCTCCACCCCCGCTCCGTGTCTTCTCCTCCAGGGAGTCGAGGTGCAGTCTGTCCCTCCCAAGCTCCTGGGTTAAAGTCTTTCTGGGCTGGGGTTTATAACGTGTCATCCCATGGAGGGCTCGGTTATAGGACTCCATCCACGTGTTACCTTCCCGTCCCTGGGAAAGAGCGGCAGGAACAGGGCCCAAAGGGCAGGATTTGCATCCTGGCATCAGAAGGACACACACTCTCAGTGCCCTCAGACAAGTGTCCAATCTCCCTGAAGCCCAGTTTCCCCTTGGTAAACATGACCTGCCTCCTGAGTGAGATGATCTTATCAATATCTAGAACACGGTAGGAACCTACTGATGGCAAATGTTAGACTCCATCAAACTCCTATGCATCCTTCAAAGCCCAGCTTCAGTGTCCCTTCTTCCAAGAAGCCTACCTGGCTAGCTACCCCCACTCAAAGCCCTGGCCCCACCTCTCGCTTCCTCTACCCCTGGATCCCATCTCTGGTCCCATCCAGACCCCCAGGGGCTGCAGAGTTGGGGGTCTGGATCTTGAGAGCAGTGTTTGGGTTTCCTTCCTGTGACATGAACAGACAACGCGTGTGTGATGCGGACAGCTCCTGGTGCCGCGGGGATTTATTGGCAAGCAGCTAGAGGGTGCGGAGGGGCAGCAGGGCTGTTTCCAGCCTGATTCGGGGCCGGATTCAGTGCTTCCATGAGTAGCAGGAATGAGTCCAAGTTTGGCAGAAACCCAAGCTGTGCTGGGGACCCAGACCCTAGTGGGCAGACGCTGAGTTCTAGGACACAGGAAGCCGTGCCTCCAGCCAGCAGCTCGAGAGGACCAGAGTGTCCCTTTTTCCACCTGGCCTGGCCTGACCTGGCCTGGTGTGACCCGGAGAGAAGAAACTGGGACGCTGGAAGGAGGCTCTCCCTGTCGGGACCACGGGGTCACAGCCCCCCCGGGACTGGAGAAAGCAGGTGCCCTAGAAGGACCTCAGACGGTTCAGAGAACAGGAAGAAAGGAGGCACCTTCTCCCCACCCTGGCTTCTCCTAGGCACGCCCACCACCTGCCCACACCCCACTTCACAGCATGGGAAACTGAGGCTCAGCCCAGGCCAGGGGTCCTGTCCCCCGAGGGCATCAGGGTGCAGTGTCCGCGGCCATGGTGGCGGCCCGTTTGGAGTGGCGGATGCCCATGGTGAATGCCGGGGCCCTGGCCTTGGTCATGGTGACCTGCTCGGGGCTGTGGGTGCCAGGGCCAGGCGTCTCATCCGGGGGGCGTGGGGCTCGGGGCCGCCCCAGCATGGTGAAGGCCGGCCGGCGCTGACGGTAGGCGTTGGGGTCCGGGCTATCATACTGGCCTGGACCCGGTATCTCAGTGGGGTCCTGCGGGGGTCGGGCGGGGGGCGTGCGGCCTGCTGCCGTGTAGCTTGGGCTGCTGGGCTTGGTGAAGATCTGGGAGCCCCAGAGGGAAGGCAGGGTGTAGGTGTTGGGGGCAGGGGCTGAGGTGTCCAGGGGCCGCGGGCGGAAGCGGGAGCCCAGGGTGAAAGCTGGGGGGGTCCGCTGGCGCATGGGGGCCACCTTCTCTGGGCTGTAGGCCCCAGGGCCGGGCGTCACCTCCAGATCTGTAAGAATGGGGCAGGAGGGTTGGCAATGGACAGGGTCCTCACCTCCTCAAGGACCTGGCATGGCTCCCTATCGCCACATGCATCGTGGAGCTCACAGAGCCCAACCTCCATCTGTTCTCTTTCAAGCCTCTGGCCTTTGCCCAAGCTCCACCCTCTGCCAGGAATGCCTCCCATTCCCCATTCCCACCTCCCAGGAGCTGCTTTCCCTCCTTCAAGACAGTGCAAAAGGCCCTTTCCCCCTGCTGCCTTCCCCGCACCCTCCTAAGCAGAGCCCTCACAGCCCTTCCTGAGATCCCCCTGGGTGGGTCTCTCCGCCTCTCCAGACATGGCCACACTGAGGTGAGATGGTCCCCACCTGGATCTAACCACACCAGGCTGGGGTCTCACAAAAAGCAAGGACATGTCAAATATACTTCAACTCTCAGCAGTTGGCTTAGTACATGTTGGAGTGGATGGGTGAGTAGAAGGGTGGGTAGTGAGTGGGTGGATGAGGAGTGAATGAGTAGATGATGGATTCAGGGAGTTGTAGCTGGATTGATAGCTTGTGGATGGATGGGTGGATGGATGAGTGGATCATGGGTGGATGGGTGGGCAGGTGGATGAATGTGGATCACGGATGGATGGATGGATGGGTAGACGGATGAGTGTGGATCATGGATGGGTGGATGGATGAGTGAGTGGATCGTGGATGGATGAGTGGATCATGGGTGGATGGGTGGGCAGGTGGATGAATGTGGATCATGGATGGATGGATGGGTGGATGAGTGTGGATCATGGATGGATGGATGGATGGGTGGATGGATGAGTGTGGATCATGGATGGATGGATGGATGGGTGGGTGGTTGGATGAGTGGATCATGGATGGATGGATGGATGGATGGGTGGATGGATGAGTGGATCGTGGATGGGTGGGTGGGTGGGTGGATTAGATGATGAATAGGTGGATGGGTGGGTAGGTTGGTGAGTAGATAGATGGGCAAATGTATGAATGGATGGATTGATGGATCAGTGAGTGGACAAGTAGCTGTGTGGTAGGTCAAAGATGAAAGGGCGGGTGGATGGGAGATGCGCTGTAGGTGAGAGGGAGCTGTCTGGAGCCCGCGAAGGGGATGGCTGCATTTGCCACAGTCCCCCTATTGTCTCCTGATGCTGAGGATGAGCTCCAGCTGCCCTCGTGGCACCCTTGGCCATATGTGCCCAAGATCACGTCACCCTGGGCCACTTCACCCATTCAGGTTCTCTCAGGGCCCCTGGCCCCTCTTTCTGAGTCCACTGGATTTTGTCATTCCAAAGACACTGAAGGTCTAAGAACTCGGGGGTGGGAGGCGAGAAGAGTACGGAGGCACAAGATTCGCTGAGAGCCTGAAGGGGCAGGGTCCTGGTAGGGCAGCACAGGTCAGATACTCACCCCGAGACTTGCCCCGGCCCTGCATGGAGTAGGCAGGGGTGCAGCTGCGGCCAAAGCGGGTGACTTTCGGGTCCAGGAAGTAGACTGGCCCGGGGCTGGTCTCCTGTGGAGATGCTGGGGAGAGGAGCCCAGGGTCCTAAGGGCGCCTCCAATGACCCCACCGCCTACTCGGTGCCCTGCTTAACCCTGAGGCACTCCCACCCCCCGAGGCCCCTGGCCCCATCTTGGAGGGCAGGGACTCAGCCCACTGAGGTATGGTTGCCCTGACCTGGGGGCCCTGGGTCTTGCTGACCGTCTGTGTCCCTGCAATCAAAGCTGTCCCGTTTGCTGTGCCCCACCCCTGACCTGTCCTCTGCCAGGGGCTAGGGGACCAGCTCCTGGACCATTAGAATTCTGTGTAGAGTGAGAGAACCAGGCCCGACTATGGGTCCAAGGAGAGCCCGTCCAGGGCCTGGGCTTGCCTGCAGGTGGCCAGCCTGAGGGAGGGGCTTGTGTCAGGCTCTGAGAGCCAGGTCGTGGGGAAGCTCTTCGCCCAGGTCAGCCTCCTCTTCACACTAGCAGGATGTGAAGATGGACATTGAGATGATCCACAGAAGGGGGTGGTCCAGTGCCTGGCACTTAATAATTGGCACGGGACTTCTGTGGTGGTCCAGTGGCTAAGACTCCACGCTCCCAATGCAGGGGGCCCGGGTTCCATCCCTGGTCAGGGAACTAGAGATCCCGCACGCCACAACTAAAGGATCCTGCATGCCACAACAGAGATCCCAAGTGCTGCAACTAAGACCCAGCACAGCCAAATAAGTAATAAATAAATAGATTTTTTTTAAAAGAAAGTGGAAAACATGCACCGATTTAAAAAAAAAAAAGGGACTTCCCTGGCGGTGCAGTGGTTAAGAATCCACCTGCCAATGCAGGGGACATGGGTTCGATCCCTCGTCCGGGAAGATCCCACATGCCGCAGAGCAACTAAGCCCATGTGCCACAACTACTCAGCCTGCGCTCTAGAGCCCACGAGCCACAACTACTGAGACCTCGTGCCACAACTACTGAAGCCTGCGCACCTAGAGCCCATGCTCTGCAACAAGAGAAGCCACTGCAATGAGAAGCCCACGCACCACAATGAAGAGTAGCCCCTGCTCGCTGCAACCAGAGAAAGCCCGCGCACAGCAATGAACACCCAATGCGTTCAAAAAAAAAAAAAATTGGGACCAGTTACTATGATTGCCATTGTTACCGTCTATAAGCCCACTCCAGGATAAATGCACATGCATCTAAGTACAGTAGGTCTGACAAGGATCAACTGGTTTAAGTACTATGCGTATGTGTGCACACATGACACGGTACACACATGAAGCATGTCAAATGAGCACAAATGAGCACAGTCCAACTCATGGCATTTCCCACCTCGACACCTATGCTGCAAACTCTGCCTGGAGTCCCCTTCTTCTCCAGGGGACTCCACCAAACTCCTACTCATCCTACAAAGCCCAGATCCCATGCCTCCACATCCAAGAAGTCTTCCCTGGGCACTCAGCAAAGTCTACAGTAACCACCACTACCCCCGACTCCCCAGCCTATCTGTCCCTCTGTCCCAGGATGGGTCCTCTGACTGGGATTAGAACTTGGCAACCCAGGTTGCTCTGGGCCATAGGCTCGGTTCTTGATCCTTCTTAGTGACAGATGTGATGCTGATTCCCTCGTTTGCCTTCTGGGGCCACTCGCAGCTTCCTGAGTTTTCTCTCACTTTGGTTTGGGATTGTTGCTGATTCTGAAGGCTGAGAAGAGGCTGCTGGCACCGCACCTCCCAACAAGCCCCTGTCCACAGGAAGCGAAGTCCCCACAGAGCAAGGACCCTTCCAGCCCCCAGCCCAGCCCACTCGGGACCCGGAGCGCTCTAGAAAGTGGGTGAAGGAGCGTGCGGGCAACACCATGAAGGCACAGGCTTGCAGACACACGGCAGTGACGCCATCCACACGATGGGCCGCTGGCTGTAGCTGGGGCCCCGTGTCCGCCCCATCACTGCATCCAATGCTCACTGACACCCTGTCGCACCCCTTCCGGCCCGGAGGAAAGTGGACATCACAGAGGCGGGGTCGCCCACGGACCAGGCCAGCCCCACAGCCTGCTGTCTCGCCAACCTTTCCTGTCCAAACACGAAGGATTCTCCTTCCACCCTCCCCGCGCCCCGTGGGACCTCACGGCCCAGGAGCCCCCATCCCGCTGACTGAGGACCTGGGGCGGCACTGACACCCACAGCCCTTCTTTGTGGAGCTCTGACTGGAGACCAGGCACTGCTGTAGCCACTTTGAAGGCATCCAGTCCTCACTTTATGAACGTCTCCAGACATCCAAGGTGTATTTAATCCTGACCGCAATTCGGTAAGGACTGTACCGTCATTGTTTACAGAGGGGGAAACAGACACAGCTTGCCCAAGTCAAGCAGCAAGGAATTTGCAAATGCCCTGCAAAACCACACACTACTCCCCTTCCATAAGGCAACAAGGGACCAGAGAGGCACAGCAGCTTTCCTGAGGTCACACAGAGGGGGTTACCTTGCACACTGTCCCGGCTTCCTGCCTGACTGAATGAGAGCTTGGATCTAAGGGGGTGACGAAGTACTCTGGGTGAGAGATTGGAGGCCCACCTCTCCCACACCAGCCTTACCCTCGCTGGGCCTCCGGAAGAGCGAGTAGGCGGGACCAGCCACCCTGGTGCAGTCGTGGTTGATGTAGCCGACGGTGGACGGCAGGGCGTACAAGCCTGGCCCGGAGTCTGCGACCAAAGCCTGAGGGTCACGGCCAGGGGCCATGCGCCCTAAGAGATGGGAGAAGACAAGAGACCAGCCCCTGAGGCCCCACCTGGCCTCCCAGCCAGTCTCCACAGCAGGGGTGTGGGAGTAGCAGCTGCCTGGGTGGTAGGGGGAGTGGCAGGGGCTTTGTGAGTCACAGGAGTTACAGGAGGGAGGGGCTGCAGGGCTGGGGCACCCTGGGACTGCTGAGGCCCAGACGCACAGATACACAGTCACAGGCGGGGAAACTGAGGCCCAGACGCAGAGATACACAGTCACATGTGGGAAACTGAGGCCCAGACGCAGAGATACACAGTCACAGGTGGGGAAACTGAGGTCCAGACGCAGAGATACACAGTCACGTGGGAAACTGAGGCCCAGACGCAGAGATACACAGTCACAGGTGGGGAAACTGAGGCCCAGACGCAGAGATACACAGTCACATGTGGGAAACTGAGGCCCAGACGCAGAGATACACAGTCACAGGTGGGGAAACTGAGGCCCAGACGCAGAGATACACAGTCACAGGTGGGAAACTGAGGCCCAGACGCAGAGATACACAGTCACAGGCGGGGAAACTGAGGCCCAGACGCAGAGATACAGTCACAGGTGGGAAACTGAGGCCCAGACGCAGAGATACAGAGTCACAGGTGGGAACCTGAGGCCCAGACGCAAAGATACACAGTCACAGGTGGGAAACTGAGGCCCAGACACAGAAATACACAATCACAGGTGGGGAAACTGAGGCCCAGACGCAGAGATACACCGTCACAGTTGGGAAACTGACCCCTGGACACAGAGATACACTGTCACAGTTGCAACGTTTGGTGGCCTCTGCAAGAATGTTAGTGCTACATAGGCCACCAATCTGACTCCAGCGGCTTTGCTACAGATGGAGAAACTGTGGCAGGGCTGAGGCGGAACCGAGATCCCAGGGTCAGTGTCAGAGTTAGGGAGGCTCAGCTCCCCCACGGACCACTGCACAGGCTCCCAGGTTCTGCTGCTTTCTCTGAGACAGTTATCACCAGTGAATACACTGCAAAGGCTTCTTGCTTGTTTTTCCTCGTGTCCGTCCCCCAACGGGACCTCTGCTGCTCTCCTGACCACTGTACCCTCAGCACCGGGAAAGGTGCCTGGCCTTTAAGACACTCAACTCATGGGCCCACAGGAATGCCACATTCACACCCATACTGCGGGAAGGAAAACTGAGGTTTGGGGAAGCGCAGGGGCCTAGAGACTCCCTCCTCCAGCTAGGCTCCCACACATTCCAGACGCCCCAGCGGGGCAGGGGCATTGGAGCAGGGAGGGTCCCACCACCACGGCCCCCTCGCCTACCTACCGTTCTCCAAGGGGGCTACCCCGCAGGACTTCCTCAGACCAGTCTCCGGGATCTGGCACTCGGTGGTCCGCCGGCCCAGGGCCACCGGGGTCAACCGTGGAGCAGGGTCGCAGGGGAGGGTCCCCATGGTGGGCAGGGGCGGGTCCGGGGCTCCTGGTGTCAGCTCCTTGGCCACACAGCTCTGGGCTACAGGTGCCGACACCTTCCCCGATCCTGGCGGCTTCTGCGGGGTTCGCAGAGCCCCGGGCAACCACACCCTCCAGACGGCACAGACGGCCCCTTGTCTGTCGGCAGGGAGTCTGGGGCCCTGGCCCGAGCAGGCTGGCCAGCGGTCACTGGCCTGGAAGTGGGGCCAGGATCGAGTGTCGGCCAGGCAGCTGGATAGTCCAGGAAAGAATCCGGTGTCAGCAGAGCCAGTCCCCCGGGAGCCAGCTGAGCTGGGCAGCCCAGGCCAGAGCAGGCCCTGGGGAGCCGGAGCTGCAAACAGGACACCCACAGCCTGGTGGCAGGAGGGACAGGTGAGGTCATGGGCGGCCTGGCCCCATTTCTACAGCTAGGGAAACTGAGGCACGGTCCAAGGTCACCACTCTGGGAGCTGCTTCCTCCCCTCCTTCCTTCACCCAGGAAGGACTTATTGGGCACCTACTGTGTACTAGTTTCTGTTTGGTGCGACATGATGGAAACAGGCAGACGAGGCGTTGATGTTTTCGCGAGGGGAGAGAGGAAATAAGCAATAAATGTATAAATGAGCACACCATATGTTAGAAGGTTAAATGTCCTGCAAACATACAGCAGGGCAGGGAGTCGGGGACAGCAGTGCAGGGGCAGGATGAGAGGTCACTGCGGTGAGAAGGTGAGGGAACATCATTTCAGGATAGGCAAGGGCTGTGCCGAGGCCCCAAGCAGGAGCTAGGACGGCAAGGAGGCGGCAGTGGTCCTCCAGGACAGGCCCCTGCCTTCCAGAAGCCAACAGGGATTTACTCCATCCCAATGCAGAGTTTATTTCCTTGACTGCACCGAGGGCTACCACTGTGTCAGGCTCCAAGACGGGGCTCCGGAAAACCTGGCTGAACAGAATTCACATTCCTGTCTCTTCCTGGCATCCTGGTCTGTTGTTGTGTTGTCAGCCCCTTTAGAACTGCAATGTGTTACCAGCTGTATTGAGTTACAATTCACATACCATACAATTCATTCCACAATGTATCTTCCATGCATTCTGTAACTTTTTAACTTTTTAATCAAAAAGTCACCGTCTGTGTCAAAGGTCATAAAACTTATATTAGAAAAGAAGATCTTAAAATCAATGACCTAGAAAACTGTAGAAAGAATTAACAAAGCCCCCCCACCAAAAAAGCTGGCTCTTTAAAAGGATCAACATCAACAATTTTTTTTTTTTTTTTTTTTGCAGTACGCGGGCCTCTCACCGTTGTGGTCTCTCCCGTTGCGGAGCACAGGCTCCGGACGTGCAGGCTCAGCGATCATGTCTCGGGCCCAGCCGCTCCGCAGCATGTGGGATCTTCCCGGGCCGGGGCACGAACCCATGTCCCCTGCATCGGCAGGTGGACTCTCAACCACTGCGCCACCAGGGAAGCCCAGGATCAACAAATTTGATAAGGCTCCAGCTGGACTGGTCAAGAAACCAATGAGGTGAACCAATCACAACATCGGGAACGGAAGACGGGCAACACTGCAGACCCACGGGCTCAAGGGGTAACGCGGTCTGTGTGAAGCCAGAAAAAGATCTTTTGCTGAGCGGGAGCTGAGGTGCTTTCTGCGCCCGCATCATCGTGTTTAATTAACCCAGCATCTCGTAAGAGGTACTGATGCTGACCCCTCTGTGGTCACAGGAGGGGAGATGAGGCTCAGGCAGGGAGAGTGACAGGCACAGGACTCTTGACTCGGGTTTTAGAGCAAAGCTTAGGGTCAAGGGCTTCTCCCAGGTTCTAATTCCCGCTCAGCTTTCTGGGAGTGCTGAAATCCTCTGGATTCCCGTCGCCCTAAGGATAAAATCCAAGCCCTCCCTGTCACACAAGGCCCCGCACGGTCTCACCCCCACTTCCACCTGCCCCAGACTCCTACTTCTCAGCCCTGGTCCACACCCACTGCGGCCACAGCAGCCGGCTTCCTGCTCCTTGGGTGGGAATCTTCGGGCCTTTACCTGCCCACCCTCCCCCTGGGATGCACGTTCTTCAGATCAGCCCACAGCCAGCTCCATCCTCAGTCACCTGTAGGCCCCAACACTGGACAAGCTATGTGCTTCTTTCCAGAAGCACACAAACTCCAGAGCCATGGACAGAAGTGGGCGCTGAGGAGGGAATGGGGGATAAATACCCCACCTCCCTCTCCTTCTGCCTGTTAGTGCCTCCCATTGACCCACACTGGCCAGACTTGCAGGAGCCCAGGGACACCTCACTGAGGTCAGCCTCCGGGGCCCAGGGCAGGCAGAGGAAGGACCCCAGCCCTCCCCATGCCTGGGGCCCCCAGCCCAGGCTCCATCAGCCAGCCCTGGAGTGAAGACAGCTAAAGACACTGGTTCCAGTCAGGATTCGGCCCCCACTGTTTCCTCTCTGAGTTACAGCCCCAGAGATGAGACCCTACATTCAGATTCCATTTCCCCTCTGTGCCCTAGGAAAGAACCAAGGGCTAACACGGAGTGCGGGGTGGGAGGGACAGACTGGACCAGCAGCCTGAGCTGGGAAGGGTGCTCTGGGGACCTCCAGGCCCAGCCCCCTCCCCGCCTGAACTCGGCACCCCCCAGCCTGCCGGCCCCCCCACTGCTGGCTTACTTGTCTCTGCAACTCCAGCCCAGAAATCGTCACTCCACCAGGTGAGCTGAGGTGCCAATTAGCTCAAAGCAGATGCAAACAGCCGTATTTTAATCCAAACTGACACAGGGGCAGCCGAGGGCAAATCAGAGAACTAGTAAAAGGAAGCCTAGCTGGGCGTGAGAGCAGGGCTCAGGCCCAGCCACAAGGCCGAGGTGCGGGCAGTGTCTGGGGAAGACTGCAAAGCCGAGCCGATGCCTGGATACAGCTGGTGCTCCACCAATTTCAGCCCTTATCACAGTTACTACTTCAACCAGGATTCAGCTGTGCGTCAGGCACTTTCAGGTACTGGGGAAACAGGGGTGAACAAAACCCATAAACTCCTTTCCTCCTCTTTTTGTGGAGAGAGGCAGGCAAGTAAGTCCGCAGGTGTTAAAGGCAAGTAGCAAGGAGGGGCCGGAGGTGTGGGGAGTGCAGCTGGGGAAGCCTCACTGAGCAGGTGTCACTGGAAGAGAGACCAGAGGGAGGTGAGGAGAGAGCGGGGGAGACCTGGGGAGAGGGCGCACCTGGCAGGGGCACCGCCGGAACAAAGGCCCTGGGACAGCATTGCGCCCGGCGCGTGGGAGATACCGCGGGGAGGCCCGTGGCGGTTGGAACGGAATGAGCGAGGGGGAGAGGGAGGAGGTGAGGGCAGGAGGGGACGGGGTGGGTCGGGTGGTGCAGGACCCGGGGGCGCGGAGAGCTTGGCTCTCACCCGGAGGGACGCGGGACCCCCGAGGGCGGTGGGCAGAGCAGGGACGCGCCCCGCTCGCTGCTCACAGGCGCCCTCTGGCGGCTTCGGGGAGAACAGGCCGTGGGCGGCACCGGGAGCGGGGGCGGAGGGGACTGCGGGGTCTGGGGGGGGGGTGCGGGGGAGGGATGGTGGGTGTCAGGGAGGATAGTGGGGAATTGCGGGCTGAGGAACTGTGGGGCCAGCTTAGCTGGGCTGGAGCAGGAGGGAGCGAGAAGCAGGTGAGTTCTGGGTCTACTTTTTTTTTTCTTTTGTGGCCGCCTTGGGTCCTCGTTGCAGGGAATAGAGGCTACTCTTTGTTGCGGTGCGCGGGCTTCTCATTGCAGTGGCTTCTCTTGTTGCAGAGCACAGGCTCTAGGCGCGCGGGCTTCAGTAGTTGTGGTGCACGGGCTTAGTTGCTCCACAGCATGTGGAATCTCCCCAGACCAGGGCTCAAACCCGTGTCCCCTGCATTAGCAGGCAGATTCTTAACCACTGTGCCACCAGGGAAGCCCTGGGTCTACTTTAAAACTAGAACCAACAGGGTTTGCAGGCAGATTTGATGTAGGCAGGGAGGGAGCTACGAGCCTCCAGGATTTGGTCTGCTCACCTCAAAGAATGGAGCTGCAGGTACCTGGGAGGTAGCAGAGGCAGGAGGGGCAGCCTTTACAAGATCATGAGTTCAGTCTTGGGATTGTGGGCTTGGGGCTCCGTGGGACATGCACAGAGACACCTGGTCAGCCAGCTGTACAGGGTGGGTTGTTGGTTATCTATGGGCCCTGTGGGTTCAGAGACACCTTGGCCTTTACCCCGAGGGAGGTGGGCGCCCTGGAGGGTTTGAAGCAGAGGAGGCGAGTGGTCAGTATTAAGAGAAAGGGAGGTGTCAAGAATGGCTTTGACCTGAGTCTCCTGAAGGAAGCTGACCTCAACTGAGAAGAGGGCCCCAGTTGCTTTCCTTAGTTGTTTACTGTCTGATTCTGCCCTGCTCCCTCCTGACACACACACACACACACACACACACACACACACGCAGAGGAAGAGGCGGAGGCTGTGCGTGTCCTGTCCTGGGGTCCAGCACATCACCAGTCTAAAGCAGGCGCACAAATACCCTTAAAAGAAAGGGGTGAGGGGTTGTTGACACTGCTGCGCTGAGCCGAGGTCTCCCACCCATCTCTAAAACCATCTGGGAGCTAAAAGTGATTTTGCACCCCAGGAAGCTGAGTTACTGGATTGCCTGCTGTTCTGTCCCTGGGGGGGGGGAGGGGCGCAGGCCAGGTGTTTGCGGGGACACCACCCCATGCAGTGCCAGCTTTCCCCCTGCCCTCCTGGCCTGAGATCTGTCACTTCCCACCTCCCTGGGCCCTCGCAATTGTCCCTTATCCGGGCCTGACTCAGACTCACGTGCCTCGGTGGCCGCCTGCCCCTTTGTTCCGGGGGCGGGGGTGCTAACAAGGAAGACTTGTTCTTCCAGGGATCAGGACTCAGAGAACCTGCCAGCTTCCCTCCTGCCTCCATCCGGGAAAGAGGCGGCAGCGGCTCTCCACGTGGGACCAAGCCAAGCAGGGAAGGAGCAGCTCTCCTGTTCTGCTGGGTACCCCGCTGCATGCCCCCCGAGTCCCCATTATGAGGATGAGCACACGAGGTCCAGAGGGAGGAGGGGCTCGAATTGGGGGGGGGGGCTGGAGAGTGTCTCAGCAGGCTTTCCTGGAGCCCACAAAGTCCTACCCAACCGCGACCAGGTCCTTTCTCCCCTCTCTGGCTTTATCCATCCCTCCAGGGCCGCCCCTCTGGCCTCCCAGCTGCAGGGCCTTTGCACTCACTGTACCTTCTACCTGGTACACTCCTTCCCACATAGATGCTTCCTAATTCTTTTCACTTCCCCCAATTCACTTTGCTCAAACCTCCACATCTGCCCACCCAACTTCATCCTACAACTTGCCCCATGTCCACACTGCCAATCCCCCTTCCATCTTTTTCTTTTTCCCACAGTATTTATCACCCACTAATATAGTATAGTATTTGTCCCCAGCACAGTGATGGGCTGGAGCTCATGAGAGCTGACTTAGCAAGTTGATGTCATGCTGGCAGCTCCCATCAGCCACGGTGGGAGTATTTACACCCAGGAATCAGCATGAAAAAAGCTACAGAGCAGGGCTTTTTGCCCTAAAGTGCCAGCTGTTCAACATTTATAGGCACACTGTTGCCTGTTGATTATACTTGTTTATGCCTCCTGGTTCCCGCCCCCGCCCCGTCTCCATAAGAATGGAAGCCCCTCGGGGCAGGGTCGGCCCACTTTGCTCTGTGCTGTCACCCGGGCACCTAGAACAGTATTTGGCAACTGGTGGGCGCTCAATAACTATTTGTGTCTTAATGAGTGACCCTCATTAGGGCCCTTGAGACAAAACCACCCTCAGCATGAGTCTGGTCATCCTCCAGCGCTAGAGAACACACTCAGGGCCCCAGCACCGTGACCCTGGGCCGGGCAACAGGACTCTGGCCGCCTGGCACGGACTCCATCACAACACACAACCCTCGTCACGACCACACCCCAGCCGCTGAGACGCCCCCGCAGCCCCGACGCCACGGCCCAGCCGCGGCGGTGCAGGGGCGGCTCCAGGCCCGGCGACGCTCCTCTGTGCGTTCCTCGGGGCCGACGCCTTCCGGTTCGGGGTGGAGGACCCCCGGCCTCGCCTCTTCCCCGAAGCCACCCCAAACCGCCTCAGGGGCTTCCGCCCCGTACCTCCCCGTCCAGGTCCCGGGCGATGCCAGCGCAGCAGGAGCACTGGGGGCGGGACCTTTAAGAGGCACAACGCCGCTGTCATTCGCCCTAAATTACGCGCAGACGGACACCCCCTCCCCAGCCGCCGAGTCGGGCCCGAGGGCCACGCCACCTCGTTGGCCAGTCGGGGCTAGAGAGCCCCTGCGCTGCGCGCGGTCTTGTGGGAAACGTGCCCCGGACCGCCACCCTGGCGCCCGGGGCATGCCCGGACTTGTAGTCCGGCAGCGCGTGGCGGCCGCAGAAGACGCTGGTACGCGCGGGTGGCGGGAGCCGGGACCCGGGCGCTCCTGCCTTAGTGGCTGCAGGATGCGGCGCCTCCCGGGGCCGAGCCGAGCTGAACCGCCGCGTCCTGCTGGCCGAAGAACTCGTCATCAAGGACGGCGGCGCGGTGGGTGCACCAGTCCCGCCCAACACTGACCCTCAACCCCGGCCCGACCCTGACCTTCAGCCCCGACCCGTAACCTTCGGCCCCGGCAGGATCCTCAGCCCCGATCCCTGACCCTCAGCCCCGACCCCTGACCCTCAGTCCCGGCAGGACCCTGACCCCCGGCCCCAACAGGACCTTGATCTCAGCCCCCACCCTGACCCTCACCCTGCTGGGCACCCAGCTTACCTGGATCAGTCTCAGCCTTGGACGTTGGACCTTGGCCCCATTCCCTACCCAGCACCCACAGAGCCCTGCCCCAGATACCGGGCGCAGCCCTGCCACCCCAGTTTCCCACCCTCCCTGCAGAACCACCCCAAACCCCACCTTGACTGGGCTCTGAACTTGCAC
Organism: Hyperoodon ampullatus; assembly: GCF_949752795.1. Taxonomy (NCBI): domain Eukaryota; kingdom Metazoa; phylum Chordata; class Mammalia; order Artiodactyla; family Ziphiidae; genus Hyperoodon; species Hyperoodon ampullatus. Next base: position 24,838,500 of record NC_136917.1, read on the forward strand.
CCCCCATCACCCAGACCTCACTGCCAGGCTCGGATCCTCCTGGTCCCACTCATGTCACAGGTACAGACCCTGCGCTTGAAACAGGCCCCTTGGGCAGAGAACTTTCCTGAGGGGTCTGCTCTGGGTGCAGACGGTGACCCCAGCCCAACCCCTCCCCCTCTCCGGGCAGGGAGCCCCGAGGCTCCCAAGTTGTCCACCAGCAGCCTCCCACCCAGGGTTTCCCAACCTCGGAGGTTCCCAGCACCGCTGGCACTGGGGCGCAATTGTTCTCCGGGCGCTGTGGGGGGTGGAGTGGCTCCCTGGCCCCAGCCCCTCAATGCAGGGAGCCTCCACAGTGTGACAACTACTGTCCTAACCCCTCAGCACAGCGGGGATCCCAGGGCTCAGCCTGGGGTCCGGTGGAGGACCCCAACATTTCCATTCTGTGCTCACAGACACAAAGCCAATGCAAGCCCCCCCCAACCGGAGAGAGTCCCAATGGCCACACAGAAAAAACGGAAAGAGAAACTGGTGCCATCAGTAAACAGAAAATCAGTTTTTAAAAGGTGCTTTAAGGCTTCCCTGGTGGCACAGTGGTTAAGAATCCACCTGCCAATGCAGGGGACACGGGTTCGAACCCTGGTTGGGGAAGATCCCACATGCTGCAGAGCAACTAAGCCCGTGTGCCACAGCTACTGAGCCTGCGCTCTAGAGCCCGCGAGCCGCAACTACTGAGCCCACGTGCCACAACTACTGAAGCCCACTAGCCTAGAGCCCGTGCTCCACTACAAGAGAAGCCACATCAATGAGAAGCCCGCGCACCGCAACGAAGAGTAGCCCCCGCTCACGGCAACTAGAGAAAGCCCGCGTGCAGCAACGAAGACCCAACGCAGCCAAAAATCAATAAATTTTTTTTAAAAAAAGAAAAGAAAGAAAAGGGACTTCCCTGGTGGCACAGTGGTTAAGAATCTGCCTGCCAATGCAGGAGACATGGGTTCAAGCCCTGGTCCAGGAAGATCCCACATGCCATGGAGCAACTAAGCCCGTGTGCCACAACTACTGAGCCTGTGCTCTAGAGCCCATGAGCCACAACTACTGAGCCCACGTACCACAACTCCTGAAGCCTGTGCGCCTAGAGCTCGTGCTCTGCAACAAGAGAAGCCACCGCAATGAGAAGCCTGCACACCGCAACAAAGAGTAGCACCCCCCCCGCTTGCCGCAACTAGAGAAAGCTCGCATGCAGCAATGAAGACCCAACACAGCCAAAAAGTAAATAAATAAATTTATTTTTAAAAATGCTTTATTTAAGCAGGTATATCCAAAATATTATCATTTCAACATGAAATACTCAATAAATATTGAGATTTTTACATTCTTCACTCATACTAAATTCTCTAAGTCCAGGGTGTATTTTACCCTTACCTATATTTTCTGCTTAATTTTCATTGGAAGTATTTCATCTGTATATAAGATTTCCTAAAACTGTAGATGAGGGACTTCCCTGGCAGTCCAGTAGGTAGGACCCTGCGCTTACACTGCAGGGAGCACAGGTTCGATCCCTGGTCAGGGAACTAAGATCCCGCAAGCCACGCGGCACAGCCCAAAAAAATAAAAAATAATAAAATTGTAGATGAAAAAGGAGATTCATAAACCCAAATTGTTCCAAACGTACTTAAAAGTTTTCCAGTAAGTGGATCAAACATCTGTTTTTAGGTTGGTATTTAAATTAAAAATTACATTTCAGGTGGTGAGTAGCCGTGCCTGGCTGGCAGCTCTGCCCAGCCCTGAGTTTGTCCTGTGCCCCAACCTTGTCACCTCCCCAGCAGGGCCCTGGGATGGATCAGCTGGGCTGCAGCCAGCTGGCCTACGGCAAGGTTGGAATTTCACACAGCTGGCCCAGCGCTGGCCCTAGTGACCCACAGCAGTTCCTTGTCAACTGTTTGAATTCAGTGCAGCACTTCTGCCCTGGGGGTGGCCCTCCCGCTCCTCAGGGAACACCCACACCGCCATCACGTCACTGGGTCTGCTTCCTTGGTTAGGCAGAGCAGTGCCTTCCTCCTCAGAGCTGGTCCCCACACCAGGGCTGCCAAAGTGGATGCGTGGGGTGGTGTAGAGGGGGGAGGGTGTTTAGTTGGGGATGGATGGATACATGGGTGGGTGGACAGCTGGCCGACAAGTGGCCACAAGGACAGGTGGGTGGGTGTTGGGTGAGCAGACCTCTGATCTGAGCTCCACCCTGGTCTGCCCACACCTGCTAAAGTCAGTCTGGGCCTGTCCTGAGGGGTCTGCTCTGGGCGCTGACGGTGAGCCCAGCCCAACCCCTCCCCCTCTACAGGCAGGGCGCCCCGAGGCTCCCAAGTCGTCTACCAGTCAGCCATCCTCACCCCCTCAGCCCAGCTCGGCCAGGGGACTTCAGGGGCCAGCAGGGACGTCGAAGGCCTGATGGAACAGCTCCTGTCCAGCTCTAGAGCTGGCTATGTAACAGGCGACCCCTCACTGAGGAGCCTCCGTCTCCTCTCCCAGCCTCCCTGAGACCACCGAGGCAGGGAGCCACCCAGTGAGGGGGCTCAGGCTAAAGTCTGGGGTGCTTCAACACCAGAGATGGGTGGGGCACTTGACAGCGGCCCCAGATGACCCAGCCCTGCCCTCAGGGCTCCAGCTCACCCCAAAGAAAATCCGTGAGGCCCCCAAGTGACCAGTGATGTTAGCGAGGGGAGCTGGCCAGCCGGGGTGCAGGGGTCCTGGGGGAACAGGAATCTCCCAAGGCTGGGGCGCTGGCCTCTCTGGACACCCTCCTTGGCCCCGAGTGCCCTGCAGAGCCCCGATGCCATCCTGGGAAGGTGGGGAGGAGGCCAGGATGTTGGGCTTGGGTGGGGGCCGGGACCTCCATGGGAAGGAGGCTTCCTACACAGGCCACTGAGGACTTCCTCCGGCTGGGGCGGGGGGGGCGATGCTGGGAAGGGGGGACCAAGAGCAGGAAGCCCAGGCTGGGGGGATACAGCCAGGACCTCAGCCCCCACCTAGGCGGCTCCCGTGGGCTCAGTCACCTAGGGACAAGAGCAGATGTCCCTGGGGCAGGTGGGAAGTGCAGTTCAGTCCCCCCGCCCCCCCCCCCCGCTGGTGCTGGCCCTGCCCCTCCTGGGGTCCATCCAGACCCCCTCCAGTCACCTGCCCCATCCCCCTCTTCTCCCCCCACCCCTCCCTCTGTCTCTGTCTCCCCACCCCCCTTTTCTTCTTCCACCTCTGCCCGGAATCGTTGTCCTCTGTTGAGCCCACCTGTCCCTTCCTCAGGGTGGCCTCTGCTGATGCTGCGGTCATCGTGTTCCCCTTAGCACTGTCCTCTTAAGCCGCGGGTGTCATTAACCCTCCTCGTTCACGCAAGCAGAGGCTCGGAGCTGGAGGGGCCAGCGATGGTGGGGGAGGGGCAAGTCCACACCCTGCAAGGGCCTCGGCTGCCAGGGTGCCAGGAAGCCGGGTCAGGGCCTGGGAAGAGACCCATTCACCAGGCCTGCTGCCCCCCACCCGGGTTAAGGGCCCAGCTTCCCGAGAAGGGCCCACACCTCCGGCCTGGGGAGGGGCGGCACCTTGGAGCTGCCTTCCTGTGCGGCCTTTCCTGGCACTGAGGTAGGAGGGGGATGGGACCAAGGAAGTTAGACTCTGGGTTCGCACACTTGGGGCCCCCTGAGTCTCCGCTCCCCTCCCCTGCCCCCAGCGGCGCCCCAGCCCCCACTCAGCTCCCCTCCCCTGCCCACCGGCCCCTGCTCTTAGGCCCCAGTTTCTACCCTAACAATGAAGATGTTGAGAAGACAGACGGGCAGGGCTGGTGGTGCTTAGAAACAGCATGGCCTGGGGACTCCTCTCTTACACTGAAGTCAGGGAAACTGAGGCAGAGTCAGGCGGGGGTGGGGGGACAACCAGGACTCTCCATCCTTTTCCTCCTGTGTGCCCGCTGCACACGGGGTCTGGGGTCACAGCGGACGAGATCCCCCCATTCCCAGTACAAGGGGGATGTGACATCAGCCACTTGACCTCGTTAACGACTGCTAGGAAATCAGGTGGTGGGGGGGAAGCTGGCTGGGGAGCTTCCCACTCAGGAGGCGGCATCTGGGCAGAGACGGAGCAGGGGAGGCTCATGCTAAGGTCCTGAGGCTGCCTGGTCCGGAGGCTGCCCAGTCTCATAGGCTCCAGCCACGGCCAGGAGCTGGGATTTTTCCCTCTGCCAGGGGAAGCCGTGAGGTGTCCACGTGCTGAGAGGGTGTTTCTAAATCCACTCTGGGTGCTGGGTGGTGAACGGCTGTGAAGGAAACTGGGGCCAGGCTGAGGGGCCCAGAGGAAAGAGTGGATGGATTCCAGCGTTGGGAAGATGAGGTTCTCAGGCCTCGCCCATGCCTGCTGTGGGTCCCCTCCCCCCGGCTTCTCGTGGGGAGCCCAAACCCAAGTCGCTGTGCGGAACAGGGCACTGAGGCCCCATGCCCAGTGTCCCAGGCTCCCATCACGCCTGCCCGTTTGGCGGACGGGAGACAAGCTCAGAGGTGGGTGGGCCTCGGCTCCACACCCTACAGCGTCCTCACCCCTGACGGGACCCATCTTCCAAGCGGATTCCTCGGGGCGGTCCACCGCAGGAGACCTGCTGCGCGGCCGCCCAAGCTATCGGGGGAGGCTGCTCCCCAGCGCCCCCGCGCGGCCGCTCCGGGCAGCGAGGGCCGAGACTCCCGCGCCTGGCCGAGCCCGGCGCTAGCCCTGGGCCTGGCTCCGATTTCCATTCAATTGACCTCGACAGTCAGCCCTCTCCCGCCTCCATCTTCCGATCTTCAGTCTCTAAAAGTGAAACCTGGAATCAGCCCAGATCCTCCGCCCGCGGGTTCTGACCTTGGCCTCCCCCCGCCCCCATCTCTGGCCCCCAGTCCCTGCCTCTCTGTCGCCTCCAGGGTCGGGGGTCAGGGTGGGAAACCCCCCCGGGAAACCCCCGGGGAGCAGCTGGAGGAGGGGGAGGGGAAGCGGGGTCGCGGGCCGGGGGGCGGGGGGGGGGGGAGAAGGAGCCCGGGGCGCCAGTATTTAAGCCACCTCCCCCGCGGGCAGGGGACAGAGCCGGGGACCGAGCATGGAGCAGGGCATCGCCCTCCTGCTTCCCCTCTTTCTGGGGCTGCTGCAGCTGGGCCGCGGTGAGCGGGGCAGGGGTCTCCGAGCCGGGAAGGGGCTGGGAGAGAGGAGGGGCGCGGAGAGGGGCAGTGCGGAGGTTTGGGGAGGCGAGGGAGGATCCCACATTGGAGGGCCTCGGAGGAGGGTGCTGGGGGCGCGGGGCGGGGCTGAGAGCGCCGTCGCCCGCAGGTGGGCCGCTGGAAGTGGAGCCCCCCGAGCCCGAGGTGGCGGTGGCCGTGGGCGAGTCGCTACAGTTCACCTGCCGCCTGGCCTGCGAGGACGGCAGGGCGGCCTCGGTGCAGTGGCGGGGCCTGGACACCAGCCTGGGCGCCGTGCAGTCGGGCGCGGGTAGCAGCGTCCTCTCGGTGCTCAACGCCTCGCTGTCGGCCGCGGGGCCCCGCGTGTGCGTGGGCTCCTGCGGGGACGTCGCCTTCCAGCACATCGTGCGGCTCCTGGTGTTCGGTGAGCCCCCACCCTTCCCGCCACCGTGGCACACGTGGGGCCCAGCCAGCGGCCCTGCTTTCCCTCTATCCTTGTGCCACCTCTGCCTGGGAGGCTTCCCGGATTGCCCAGCCCGCCCCAGCTCAAAGCTGGCCTCGCAGGTCCTCCTGAGTCGATCTGCAGTCCGCTCCCTCCTCCCCGCATCCCCTCTCCCCCAACCACCCCCAAACCTCCTGTACCTGACCCCCTTGCCCTTTCTGCGGGTGCGGCACTGGGTCTTCCCTGTCCCCGGGCACCAGCAGTCCCCACGCCCCCTCCTCAGGGCCCAGCCCTGACCCTCGAAGCTCTGCCCACCCCCTTCCTCCACTCCCTCCACAGCCTTCCCGGACCAACTGACTGTGGCCCCAGAGGCCCTGGTGGCTGGGCCAGACCAGGAGGTGTCCTGCACAGCCCACAACGTCACGCCTGCTGGCCCTGACACCCTCTCCATGTCCCTGCTCCTGGGAGATCAGGAACTGGAGGGGGTGGAGGCCCTCCGGGATGTGATGGAGGAGCCCCAGGAGGGCGAGGACCCGCTGTTCCAAGTGACACAGCGCTGGCTGCTGCCCGCCTTGGGAACACCCACCCCACCCTCCCTCCACTGCCAGGCGACCATGAGGCTGCCCGGCTTGGAGCTGAGCCACCGCCGGCCCATTCCAGGTGAGCCTGTGCCTCAGTGTCCCCCAGGAAGTGGGTGAGGTCACACCACCCAGCGCCTGTGAGCCTTGATGAGCGGTGCCCAGCGGCTCTTATGGAATCCTGGTTAAGCCCCTCCCCTGCTGTGTTGCCACCTGGGCAGGTCACAGTACCACAGCCGAGGAAAAATTGCATTCGATCTTTATTTTATTTTATATTTTGTAATTAATTAATTAATTACTTTTGGCTGTGTTGGGTCTTTGTTGCTGTGCGCGGGCTTTCTTTAGTTGCAGCGAGCGGGGGCTACTCCCGTTGTGGTGCGCAGGCTTCTCATTGCGGTGGCTTCTCTTCTTGAGGAGCACGGGCTCTAGGCGAGCGAGCTCAGTAGTTGTGGCGCACGGGCTTAGTTGCTCCGCGGCATGTGGGATCCTCCCCGACCAGGGCTTGAACCCCTGTTCCCTGCGTTGGCAGGCAGATTCTTAATCTCTGCGCCACCAGGGAAGTCCCTGCATTCGATCTTTAGTCTGTCCCTTCGTGGCAGCCAGGGGCTACTTCTCACTCGTTCATTCATTCAGCAGATTCGCTGAGCACCTACCCTGAGCCAGGTCCCATGAGGTGCTGCCCGTCTTCTGCCCACAGCCCTCCAGGGCTCCCACCTCCCTTGGGGTGAAAGCCCAAGCTCCTCGCGCCCACGGAGCCCTGCAGAGCCTGACCTGTTTGCCCCGTCCCCCACCCCCACCCCCTGCCTCACTTCCTCCCTCTCTCCCCCTCACTCAGTCTGCTGTTCCTCCGCCACCCTAGGTGCAGTCCTGTCCCAGGGCCTTTGCACTGCTGTGCCCTCCACCAGGAACGCTCTTCCCCACATCTCCCTCACCTCCCTCGGGTCTCCTTCCCAGTGAGACTTGCCCTGACCTCTCTGTCCAAGGGGTCAAACCCCACTCCTACCCCCACCACACACACACACACACACACACACACACACACTCAGGCCCTTTCTCTTCTCCTGTTGAATGTTTGTTGACACCTTTTATCAACATCTGACTCCTGTGTGCTCTCTTTATTTTTTTTCCCATTATCTGTCTCCCCTGCCATTGGTTTCATCGAGATAGGAATGTGTCACTCTCGTTCATGGCTGTCCCCCCAGTGGCTAAAACAGTGCTCAGCACACAGTAGATGTCCAATAGATACATACTGAATGAATTAATCAATAACTGTTATCACGGAGCCTGGCGTGTAGTAGGTGCACAAGAAATGCTGAATGAACTAACGAATGACAACATTTAATGTGGGGCCTGGCACACAGTAGGTGCTCAGTTCATGTCAGATGTTATTAGTTTGTCTCATCTGGGACAGGCCCTGACCGCATCACCAAGCTTCTGGCAGCCTCTCACTAAGGAAGCACAGATTCATTCTCTGAGAGGGAACCCCGATACTCATGTTAATGGCTGGGGCCTGGGGGCCGGGAAAGGTTTGGCTCAAGTCGAAGCAGGGGTGTGGGGGGAGGCAGGGGTGTGCTGGGAGGGTGTGCACAGAGTCCTCCGGATTTTAGAGCCATCACACAGCAGAACGGACAGATCCCCTCTCGGGCCTCAGTCTCTCATCTGCACCACAAGGGGGCGGGGCACCCCTTCCCTCTCCCCACCCCTCAGCCCCATAATAATAAGATCCAACACCCGTGTCACTCTCCACGCCAGCCCCTGGGGTGGGGGCCTCTCACCCCGCTTTCCAGTTGAGGAAAGTGAGACACGGAGATTTGGATGCTCGTTGTGGGGAGGGGCATGACAGACCCTGAGACGGCTCCTGCCCACTGGGATACCCTGCGATTCACCCAAGTGAATGGATGGGGCTTGGAGCAGTTCTGGTCCAACCATGTGGTCCGGGTGGAGAGAGGGAGGGAGGAGAAGGGGCTGGGCAGCAGCAAGAACAGATGGCTGCCGTGTTTTCCAGTCCTGCAGGGCCTGACCTCCCTGGAGCCGCCCGTCATGACCCCCCCAGAGCCCAGCACCACAGAGTCCCCGGAGCCCCCCGTCACGACATCCCTGAAGCCCCCCATCACCACCTCCCCCGAGGCCACCCCAGAGCAGGCCTCCACCTGCAGCCCCAGGAGTCCTGGCCCCGTGCCCCGCAACAGCTCCACCAGGCCCTGCCGCCCAGAGATCCGCCAGTTGTCAGCAGCAGGGGGCTTGGAGCTGCTGTGTGAGGTGGTCTGCGGCCCAGGCGTGGCCGTGCGCTGGACCCAGGCCCCTGGCGGGCTGGCAGCCTACAAGACGCAGGAGGTGGGGGCCCAGGCTTGGCTGAGCGGCAGGAGCGTGCTGTGGGCCAGATGCCACGGTGAGGGCTGGTTCCAGTGTTGCCTGGACCCAGGGGGCCAGACTGCCAACCTGTACGTGGCCTCAGAAATCTGTGAGTTCAGGGGCTGGGGCGGGCACCGGGGCAGCCTGAGAGGGAGGGGAGCCTTGCGTCTGGCCTTAGACAAGGGGGGCCCTGCCAGCCTGTGTCCCCAGCTGTCCAGTAGACTTCCGTGACTGCCTGCATGGCGATAACTAAGTTTCAGGGACTATATAGGTGTCACAGCACTCTATGGACTAAGACAGCCTGTGGAATAGAAACAGAAATAGAAGGGACTTCCATGGTGGTCCAGCAGTTAAGACTCCGTGCTTCCACTGCAGAGGGCGCAGGTTTGATCCCTGGTCTGGAAACTAAGATCTGTGTGGCATGGCCAAAAAAGAAAAAAAAAAAAAAATAGAATACAGCCATTTTGGTAATTTCCATTTTTCTGGTAGCCACATTCAGGAATAAAAAGGTAAAAATAAGTTTGACAATATATTTCATCGAACCCAATATATCTCAAACGTTATCATTTCAACATGTAATCTATAAAGAAACATGAATGAGATTTTTTTTTTTCCAAACTAAGTCTTCAGAATGCAATGTGTGTTTTACAAAGACAGCGCTGTCCACTCAGACTGATCACATTTCAAATGCAGCTGTGGTGAGTGGTCCCTCACTGGACAGCTCACTTCTAACTACAAGGTCCTATGTACCTTTCAAAAGACTCACTCTAAAGGACTTTAGATAGTCCAGCGATTTTTATACATTTCAGAAGGCGTTTTAAACCGTGAAGTCCTTTGTAAAATTTCAGGGAACTCAGTCCATCCGGGAGCCCTTAGCCAACTCTACTGGGCTGCTCCCCAAACCTGCAGAGAGGTGCAAGACACCGTATGCCTCTCTCTCCAGGCTCCCCTCTAACGACTGCATCCCTGTGGACGGGCAGCTTGGTGCTGGGGCTGCTTCTCCTGGTGTTCCTGACCTACCGCCTGTGGAAACGCTGCCGGCCCACCAGATGACCTGGGCCCCCTGCCCCGCCTGGACCACACGGAAGGGGACTTTCCTTCCACTCAGTTGCGACTCGAGGATGTTTGCAGGGTTCTGGACAGCAGGGGGGCTGACCGTGGACCGCTTACCCTGATGGCCAGCACATCCAGGCTCCCCAGCTGGCTGGGCTTCCCTTCAGTGGGGACCCTGGGGAGCCCCCCCCGCCCCCCCCAGGGTGCAGAGCTGGAGAATAAAGAGCATCTGGTCTGACCTCGGTGGTTCCTGTCGCGGTCTGAGGACACGGGGAATCCCCGGCACAGCTCCAACCATCCTCTGCTCTATCTAGGTGACTCCCCAGAGAGACAAGGAAGGACAGGACACCCCAGCCCCACGTGGCCAGGGGTGGGGGTAAGAGGCGTGTGCTCTGCCTGGTGCCTTTCCCTGCATATGGGGACGCTGGCGCTTAATGAGTAACTAGGAGTCCTCAAAAGAGGCGGAGAAAAGTATTTGTTGGAGGACAGCACGGGCAAAGATACAGAAGAGAGGTGGCTTGATAAGGGAAATTGCATCTCTTTGCGGGTGGCTGGAGGCTAAAGCGTGGGGAGAGGCGAGAGAGAGGCTGGAAATGATACCGGCAGATGAAGGGCTGTAGATGCCAGGGTCGTCAGCCTTCTGGAACCGAGGAGATATAGGAGAGTTTAGAGCTATAGGGGATGCGGTGTGAGAAATTTCCCTCTAGTGGTAAGGAAAGGTAACAGCCTGGGACGGGGAACTGGGGACCGTGGGTGGTCCACTCGCTCTGTGAACACGTACAGCGGACTAGGGGCCGCGGAAGCGCAGACCAGACCCCTAACCCAGCCTGGTGGGGAGAGGGGGCCTTTCCCCACGAGGTGAGCCTCAAACTCGCACGGAGATTGGGTTAGGCTGAAGGCCAGGCAGAGCACAAAGGCTCCGAGTTGAAAATCAAAAAAGGGGGCAGGAGCGGCGCTTAGTCCCGGAGTTGGGGTGGAACCATCCCGCCCACTCTCAGCAGGGCTTCCCTGGTAACCAATGAGACCGGTTGCTAGGGGACCATGCTAATGAAGGACTCGCCCACTACCAAGATGGCCAGCAATCCGGCTTCATACCAGAAACCAAGCCCTTCCTAGGGATCCATTTTGGAGTCTGGCAAAATTTAAGTTCTGGGCCTAAGCCAGGAAAGCCAACCAGCACACCTAAAGAGGAAAACGGAGAGAGAGTAAGTGCCAATGAGAACCTAGGGAAAAGGGTGGCCTGCGCTGGTTATTTCCCAGAGTCTCCCCGCGGGATCCGGGCGCCCTCTGCCCTCAACCAAAATGGCCGCCCCGAGATGCCAGCGCACTGTGAAATATGGACGCCCTTCCGGTCCCGCTGCCCTCAGCGAAGATGGCGGCAGTGGAGAAGCGGCGGCTGGCTGTGGCCCAGGCGGCCAATTTCACAGGCACCGGCCGGCCGGGGGTGTCCCGAGCAGCGGCGACGGCCGAGAGTGAGGAGGACTTCCTGCGGCAGGTCGGAGTGACGGAGATGCTGCGCGCGGCCCTGCTGAAGGTGCTGGAGGCACGACCCGAGGAGCCCATCGCCTTCTTGGCGCACTACTTCGAGAACATGGATCTACGGTCTCCTGCAAACGGCGTCGCCGGGGAGCCCCCGGGCCAGCTCCTGCTGCAGCAGCAGCGCCTGGGCCGCGCGCTGTGGCACCTTCGCCTGGCTCACCACTCCCAGAGGTGCGGGGCTGGGCCGGGCCTGGGTGGGTAGGGGCCGCGGCCGGACTTCAACTCCCATGGGGTTCCGCGCGGCTCCCCCCGCCACGGCGCGGCTCTCGAGCGCGGGGCGTGGTCGGAACTGTAGTCCGCTCTGCCTGGCGCGGGAGAGGCGCGGATGGCGCAGGGCTGCAGAGCCCTGGCGGGGCCACCCGAGTGCTGGCACCGGTAGCTCTGGCCGACTTGGGCTTTGGTGATGCCTCTTTGCAGGTGCTGAGGTCCCCCTTGCAGCTACCTCACTTTTGAAAATCATGGAGCCCAGACAGGACTTGGCCAAGGTCGCAGAGCAAGTCCTCCGACCCAGGTCCCTCCTAGCTGCCTCGCTCCCAGCGTGGTAGCATCCCCGTCCATTCAGCCAGAAAATGAATATTTACAGGGCTGGGCCGTGGAGACAGAGAGCAATCCAGGTCCCCCGCGGGCAGGAGAGACGTCCAGGAAGGGGCCTGCATGACACACAGGGAAAGGTGTTGCAGGCACGAGCCCACCGGCTGCACTGGCCTGGAGGCTGTGGGGCTGCAGTGTGCGACCCACGGGGGAGGGGGAGGCCGGGAGCCTTCTCAGGGCTGAAGCATGGAGGGGTGGAGGGGATGGCGCCTGCCCCCCCACCCCCTTAGAAGCGGGTGAGGAAATGGTCCGTGTCAGGTGGCTGGGGAGAAGCTGTTTGACGCGCAGCATCAACCAGACAGGGTGGGCGCTGGATGTGGGTGGGCTGGGTCTTGGATGGGGGTGGTCCCCAGAGAGCCCAGGAAGGGGGAGGAAGGGAGCGTTTCAGCCTGACCCCAGCACCCTCCTGCCTGGGGGCAGCCCTCCCGAGAGAGTCAAGGTGCGGACCCCAAGCAGGGGAGCACAGAGGCTGGGAGGGAGCCGGGTGTGGGAAGGGGTGTGGAGAACGGGCATCCCATTCGGAGCACCCGGTTTCCACCGCAGGGGAAGGGCAAGCGGGTTGTCCAAAGTGACAGCCAGAAAAGGGAACGGCTGGAGCCACCCCTGAGATGGGGACCTGGCAGGGAGCGGGCTGGTGGGCATCCATGGGTTCTGCTGGGTCTGCAGGGGGTTGTGCAGGAACAGCCCCAGGTGGTCCATGAGATGGGAGGTCACTGGTTTGGGGGAAGTTTCCAGAGTGGCTTGGGGACCGTTAAGTTGGGAGCTGGGAAAACCTCGAAGCAGGAAGGTGGACAGTTGGGTTGGCAGCTGAGACGTGTGACGGAGCCGGGTGGTTGTCACCTGGTGGTGGGGGGTGGTTGTGAAGGCCTCAGGGGAGCTGAGAAGAGCCCAGGACCCGATTCTGAGGAGCCACAGCCTCAGCGAACCCACAGGAAAGTGTGAGAAGGCAGAACAGACATAAAGGAGGGAACCAGAAGACAGGGAACCAGGACATCTTCCAAGGAGGAGAAGAGTCAGCGGCAGGGTCACCACAAGCTGTTCACTCCATAGACGTCATAGACGAGGACCTTTATGTGAAGGCTTTTTGCAGAGCTTTGCCTAGTTTATGCAAAGGCACCTTGTGGGCTGGCAGCGGCCCTGCGTCCAATGGCCCTAGAGTTGAGGGCTGAGAAGTGTCTGTTGGATTTAGAGCCGAGGGGGCCATTTGAGTGTCCTGGGGCTGCTGTAACCAATTACCACAAACTTGGTGACTTAAAACCACCGAAATTTATTCTCCCACAGTTCTGGAGGCCAAAGTCCGAAGTCCGGGGGCAGCAGGGCTGTGCTGTCTCTGGAGGCTATAGGGGAAGGTCCTTCCTGCCTCTTCCAGCTTCTGGAAGCTCCAAGCATCCTTGGCTTGTGGCCACATCTTTGCAGCCTCTGCCTTGTCTTCCCATGGCTTCTCTTCTGTGTCACTCTCTCAGAAGGACACTTGGCATTGGTTTTAAGGCTACCTCACCCCATCTCCAGATCCTGAACCAATTACATCTTTCAAAGACCCCATTTCCAAATAAGGTCACATTCACAGGTTCTGGGTGGACGTGCACCTGGGGGGACACTCTTCACCATACTGAAGGGGCGTTGGAGCGGTTCTCAGGAGGAGCAGAGTGAATAGCGTGAGTGGCCGGTGCTGGTGGTTCACCTGGTCTCCCCGAGGCTGGGCTGGTGCTGAACTCAGAGATACGTTCCCAGTCAGAAGCCCCATAACCCCGGCTGCCGGGTCAGAAGCAGAAGCCAGGCCAGGCGGGTCCCCCCAAGGCTGGGCAGCTTTGTCCCTGTGCTGAGGGGTGGGCTGGGGAATTCCGGGGCTGCTCTTGAGAGCGACCTCAGCACGAAAGATCTGGGGAGAACTCAACCAAAATCCCCTCTGCTGTTGTCTCAAAATCACACATGCTGGCTGCTAGGACTGGTGACGGCCCTCAGAGCACAAACACAGCAGACCCGGCATGGTGGCCCAGGGCTGCCTTCTAAGCCGCCACGTGCTAATAGGAACAGCAAGAGTGCCAACTGCTGCAGGTCCCCGTGGCCCCAGAAAACATGCAAAAGCACCAAAGGGTCTGAGCCAGTCTTCTCGGCTCCGAGCATCCTCTGTGGGGTGTCCCGGGCTCTGTGGGGTGTGGAGCAGCCTCCCTCCCCCCCCCCCGACTCGATACCGGGAGCCCTCCCCATTGTGACAAGCACAGACGTCCTCAGACCTCACCCAGTGTCCCCTGGGGGCAGAATCTCCCCAGACAAGACCCCCCAGATTATGGGATTCCACGGACCCCCCAGGAGACTACGTCCCATGACCGTCTGACCTCTGAGGTCCTGGGATGCTGCACACATTTAAATAAACACCTGAGTGGGAGGGAGGGGAGGTGACCCACAGACACTGGGGGCCACCCTGGTTCACACCGCCTGACTCAATGGGAATGTATGCAGACCTCTGGTGTGAGCAGGGAGAGGACCCAATTTCTTTCCAAACAATTAACCAGAGTCACTCCTCAGCACTGCTAACACAGGGAGCGCGGTCACTCTGTGCGGGGCCGTCTTGGGCCCTGCAAGTGTTGGGCAGCCTCCTGGGTCTCCACCCACCCAGTGGTGGCAACCATAACTGTCCCCAGAGTCACCAGTGTCCCCTGGGGGCAGAGTCACCCCGTTGAGAGCCCCCAGTCTGCCTTGGAAAGTCTCCATGTCTCTGTGACAAGACCCATAAATAGGTTCTTTTTTAACAAATGCCCACGTGCTTTGCAAAGTGCTCCATGTGGGAGCTGACACAGGCAGAGCCTGAGGACCAGAGCCCAGGACGGCAGATGGTGTGGGTGCTCCCTCACGGCTGGGAGCCCCCGGGGGGGCCACCTCGAGATGGGGTGTGGCCTTTCTCTGGCTTCTTGCCTGATGCTCTCATCTCACTGGACCATAACTGCCCCCCTGTGCATCTTCCTGCCCGCGAGGCCCATGGTAAACAGAACCTGGATAGTGCTGAGTGGCAGCTGGTGACAGCTAATGACAGGCGCACGTGGTCCCCTGCCACACGGCACAAAATCTACCCTCTGTCCTTCCAAGAATCCTGAGACGCAAGGACTAGAACCCTTATTCTCCAGAGAAGGGAAGCAGGGCGCAGTGGCTAGAACCGGTGCAGGTCCAGGCCAGCCAGGAACAGCGCTGAGCACACAGGGTGCTCAGGGGTCCCTACACGCCGCCGCCTCCAGGGGGATTGCTTCAGCTCAAGACAACTAATGGGTTGACCAGGTTCCTTGGGGAGGCATCAGGCAGAGCTGGGCGGATGGTGGACGCCCAGGCCCCATCAGGACGAGCCATCAGGCCACAGGGACACACCCGAAACCTCAGTGGCCTCACACGGCTGCCGTTGGGTTGGCAGGGGCTCTGCTCACTCAGGCTTGCGGGGAGTGGACCCTCCACGGGAAGTGGGCCATGCTCTCGTGTGGGTGGGGCGGCCTGCCTTCAAGACGCCCCCGAGATCCACACACCATCCCCCCGTATTCACACCCTCGGGCAGCTGCCTGCGTTGCCACCCTGCCGGTCACCCGCTCCGGGGGCCAGCGCCGTGACCTTAGCACACTCACACTGCCCCGTGGGGAGAGGCCTCCACAGGGAGCCTTCAGGGGACAGCAGCCCTGCCAGGGTCCTGGTTGCAGACTGAGCCGGGACCACCCAGCCAAGCCATTCCCAGTTCCTGACTCAGGCTGCGACGTGACCTAGGTGTGGGGGTAACAGCCATGCGGCCACAGAATTGACACGGGCATCATCACTGCCATGCAGCCACAGAATTGACACGGGCATCATCACTGCCAGGTCCCCCGGACCCCCTCGTCCTGGTGAAAGGAGTTGATAACAAAAGCTCCTGCAAGGGGTGAGGCGGCAGCAGCTAACACGGTGCCAGTCCTGGGAACGGGAGCATGACGCTGCGTCTGGCGCCCCCAGCACTTCACGGAGTGATCTCACTGACCCTAAAGCGCCGGCACATCCTAAGGACCCAAGAAGTGAGAAGTGAATCCCAGATGGGCGAGACCCCAGGTCCAACCCCCTCCTCTCTGGGCCTCAGTTCCTCCTCTGTAAAGGGCCTTGACCCACGGAGCTCACTGGGTGAGCATGTCCTGCCCTGGGCACCTGCCGTGCTCCGGCCCAGCGTGGACCGGGCTCGCACCCACGCTGACCCGTACAGGTCCCACAGATAAGAGTGGAACTGGGCTCCCAGAAAAGGCGAATGTGAGCCCTGGGGGTGCCCCTTCCTCTGTGGGACCCTTGGCCTGGTCACTGCCCTGAGCCTCACTTCCCCTTTCCTTTAGTGGAGATGGAACTGGGCCTCGGCCAGCCGCCGGCTGTTGAGAGGAGGATGGGAATGAGACCCGGGTTATCTAGATGCCCAGGCTCACCCCAGCCCACTCACTTAACCACTTGTGAGGCTCCAGCGTGGCCAGGGCTCATGGCGGGACATCAGGGTCCTCATGGGGCAGGCGGTAAGTAGTGTCAGCGCTGTGGCTGGTCCCTGACGTGACTGTCGGGTCTGCTGTTGCAGCAGAAGGGCAGCATGTCTGGGTTGACGTGGCCGCCTGCGGATAAATCTTTACCCACGAAGACAGGCGGCAGCGGCTTTGAGCCACAGTGAGGGTTACTGCCTCTGGGCCTGCACGGGTGAAAAGAGGCAACTCAGGTTAAAAGGTAGGGATGTGTCCTGCCACAGTGATACCCCGTGGGCACACACATCATCGATGGAATGGAGAGTCCATGGGCAGATGCCCATCGTCGGAGTCAGCAGATGTTTCTGGGGCTCCTGGGCAGTGTTCTGGGCGCTGGGGCTGTAACAATGACCAACAGATAAACTCCCTGACATAGGCCCCTGGGCTGAGCTGGTGGGAGGGAGGGAACTCGTGAGGACCCCACAAAGAGAAGTACAGGAAGGGGTTAGGGGGCCAGGGAGGGTCCCCCCCATAAGGTAACATTGAGCAAAGGCTCAAAGCCGTGGGGAGATCTGGGGGAGGGCGCTCCAGGCCAGGGTGCAGCTGGCGCAAAGGCCCTGAGGTTGGACGGGCCGGCGCGTTGGAGGAGGGGCCGGGGGGCAGGGGCGGGGCTCTGGCGCGGCCCGACGGCCCCTCCGCCCGCAGGACCGCCTTCAACAACAACGTCGGCGTGGCCTACGAGTGCCTGAGCGCCAGCGGGCGCAAGAAGAAGCCGGGGCTGGACGGGCGCACGTACAGCGAGCTGCTGAAGCGCATCTGTCAGGACGGGGAGGCCCCCGAGGAGGTGGTGGCGCCGCTGTTGCGCAAGATCCAGTGCCGGGACCACGAGGCCGTGCCGCTGGCCGTGTTCCGCGCGGGGATGCTCACCTGCTTCGTGCTGTTGGAGTTCGTGGCGCGCGCTGGCGCCCTCTACGGGCTGTTGGAGGACCCGGGCCTGGCCGTGGCTGACCGCCACGTGGGCCAGGCCGTGCTGGACACGCTGGAGGGGGCCCTGCAGGCCAGCGACGACACCACGCCCGCGCGCTACCTGGAGGCCGGCTCGCGTCTGGGGCCCGACAGCCTGGCGCTGGCCATGGACCGCGCGCTGGTGGCCCGGGGGCCCAGCACCCCCATGACCCGGGAAGAGTTCCTGGAGAAGGCGGCCGCCCTCTTCATCGCCAAGGTCAAGCCCGTGGGCTGAGCCCCTCCCTCGGCCGCCGCTTCCTCCACCCGGATACCTGGGGCCCTCGGGGTCCGGCTCACCGGGGCCAGGACTGGGGTGTCCCTGCATGCCAGGGGTGCAGGGAGCCCCCTCACCCGGCTTCCCGCCTGGAATGATGCCCGAGCCCCCTTCGGGGGGAGGCCAAGGATCCCTTCCCGCCCGCCTGCCAAGGCCCCTCTCCTCAGCAGAAATAAAATTTGTTCCCCAGGCTGACGTGTGTGTGTGTGTGTGTGTGTGCGCGCGCGCGCGCGCGCCCGTGTCCAGCCCCCAGCACGCTTCCCTGGAAACGCTCTCCACTCCGGCGCACCCCGGCCAGCCCCAGCGGGTCCCACCACTGCCCAGAAACCCCAGGGAGACCCTGGACTCAGCTTTATGAGAGCAGAGGGCATTGGGGCACCCAGCGAGGTGCCCTGGACTCACAGCCCCGAGACCTGGGAGGCATGTCTGGCCCCCAGCCTGCCCTCCACGAGCGCCCTGCCCCAGCAGTTCCTCCCTGGACCTCGGCTTCCCCAACCGCCAAAGGGAGAGGTCAGCTGGGCAGGTAGTCATGATGGCGACGATAGAAACAGCTAACACGTCTGAGACCTGACAATGTCTTGACTCACCGCCGCCCTATACGGAAGGGAATCCACTGCCCGCATTTGGCAGATGGGGAAACCAAGCCCGGAGGAGTGAAGGTCGCAGCACCAGCAAGGGGCCAGCAGGGATCCGAACCTGGGCCCGCGCTCTGTAACTCAGAGCCACAGCGCCTTCACCACAGCCACGGGGCCCGTCCGGGATCCAGGCACAACCGTGAGAGTCAACAAGCACCCTGGGTGTCCCCCTTTCCGCCAGCAGGAGCACACCCTGGATGGCGGATTCCACAAGGAGCAGATTCCCAGCCCAGGACAGTTGCAGGCGGGTGACTTCACTCTCTTGGCTTCAGTTTCCTCCTCTGTTAAATGGGACCCAGGGCACCCATATTTTGATTGAGGGAGATCACACGGGGACAGAATCTAAAGCCTTTTTCGAGCTACCGATGGCAGGGACCACCTTACCTCCCATTTCCCAGCACCTGCCCTTGGCTGGTAATCGATAAACCAGTGAGTTGCGCTGTGTTTTCCAAAAGCAGCCAGGGCTTCCTTTCTGTTCCCATTTGCTCTTCCTGAATCTCCCACCCCCCCTACAGGGGCAGGTAAAAGATGGAATCTGCATCCCCTCACCTTGCACTTGGTGGCTTTTGTGACAGGGGACAGGTGGCTTCCAGGGGACGCGGTGGCCACGCGGTAGCCTGAGGAAGCACAGGCCACACAGAGGTTCCTGACTGGAGACTCCTGCTTTGCAGGTAAATGAATGAATGTTACTATTTCAAGCCACGAACTTTGTGGGTCATTTGTTACATAAGCAGAAGCTTCACAAAGATGGCCCCCTCCATCAGCATTAGCTGTTACTGACACTGCACACAGGAAATGGGCCGGTGTGTCAGCAGGCTGAGGCCCTTAGGGGGCTGGACGGCCTCGGGGAGCAAGCTGTGCTGAGGCCCCTGTGGCATGGAGCTCACAGCCGGGCAGGGCATCCACATGAAATGCGCAGTGCAGGTGGCCTCATGGGCGCCAGCAGCCTCCGGTCAGCTCTGTGGTCCCCTGGGCTAGACAGTGTGTAGCAGGTGTCACTGATGCCACCAGATCCCCTTCCCATCTGCCGAGGCTCACAGCTGCCCCACCAGAGACCAAGCCATGTGGCCCAGGAGGCCTCATCCCCCCATCTGGGGCAGGAGTGGCCAGTGACCACCAGGGGTCGTGGCCACTGAGTGACCACCGGGGGATCCAAGAGCTGGCCCGCTTGCCTCAGGGGATGCTAACTCACATTCCAGGGTCCCCCCCGGATCAAGCTGAGGCCAACTCCATCTGGGGTCACCTTCCCTGCCCCGCCACCTTCCCTCACTGCCACCCCTGAGTCACCTGGTCTTGGATCCTGAAGTCCTGGTTTGACCTTTACAGGCACAGCCTGGGGAAGCTGAGCTGTTCTGCTTATCTGACCTCACAGCAGTGTGAGGTCACAGTGTGAGGTCACCTCACAGAGCTCGGCCTCCCTGCCTTCCAAATCCCCTGCCCCCATAGTGTTCACTCCACAACACCCCAAAGGCTCCTCTTCCCCAGCTTCCCTGGGGGAAGGCGTCCTCCTTCTGTGTCAGGGACCTCTCTCCTTTCCTCATGCTTCCTCCTCATTTGGCATCTCATCCAGGCCATGGCTTCCATTACTGCCTGGTCACCAAGGAGTCTCCAATTCACATTTCAGGCCCAGCCCTGCTCTGCTCCAGCCCTGGAGAGCCAACCACTTGCTGGGCGTCTCCTCAGGGACACCCCCAAGGACATCCCAGGCCTGCCACATCCAGGACGGAGCCTCCGGTCAGCCCCCCTGACCCTGGGGCTCCTCTGGAGTCTGTGATCTCCGAGGAAGCCCCCAGTCCACCCAGGACCAGGGCTCAGCCTGGATGCCTCCCCTGTCCCCTCAGCTGGCCCTTCTCTGCATCCTGTAGGTTGCACATCATAGCTTCATCCTGCCTGCACCTCCCCACACTGGTCCAGCCCTCATCCTCACTGCCCTGGGCGACCCCACCAGCCAGTAGGAGTGCTCCAGGCACCCTGGCCTCAGTGCTTGGTTCAGGAACAGCATGTGACTCCCAGCTGGCCAATGAGATGCAGCCCTGGGACTTTTTCTGGGGTGGCTGAGCTGGGAGGACCTGGGCCTGGATCCTGGAGCCATCTGGTCACCACAAGGCTTTTGAACAAAGTGAGCACTCAGGAGCTGAGCAGAGAGACTCCCCAGCTTCTTTCCTTGACTCTGTCCCCTCACTCTGCCCCAGGCACACTGGTCTCTAGCTGGTCCGGCTTGTCCCTACCTCAGGCCTTTGCACGTGCTGTTCCCTTTCCCTGTAACACTGTTCCTCCAGACCCAAGGGGCTCACCCCATTCTGGTCCCCACTCAAATGCCACCTCCTGAGAGGCGCCTCCCCCGAGCCCCTATCCAAGATAACTCTCCTGCTCCACTCCCGTTGCTAATGCCTCACTATCCTTTACTTTTCTTCATAGCAATTATTGCTATCAGAAGTTGCTTACTTATTTAACAGCTTGCTTATGTCCTTTCTCCCTGTCTCCCCAAGGGGAGGGATTTTTACATATTTTATTCACTGCTGTACCCCCGGCACCTAGATTTGTCTGTGGAAGGCCATGAATTAATTAATCAATTTTCCAGAGGAAGACTCTGATGCTCATAGAAGTGAGGGTATTCAGTTACTGTGGCTGTCATAACAAAGCACTGCAAAAACAAAACAACAACAAAAAACCTCAGAAAACCCCACGACAACACAAGTTCATTATCTTACAATTCTATATTTGAGGACCATTTCCAAGTTCATGGCAGACCTAGATTTGAATTGAGGGCTCTTCTGTTGCATGTGATGGAAGGCTCAACTCAAACTGGCTTAATAAGAAAAGAAGTAATTTATTGACTTGCACCATTGCAAGGGGAGGCCAGGCATGGCTGGATCCAGGAGCACAAACAGGGTCTTCAGCACTTCCTCATCAGTTGGCTCAGCTTTCCTGAGCACCAGCTTTGTTCACAGGCCTCGTGGTGACGAGACGGTCCTATAGCTCCAGGTCCAGGTTCTCCCAGCTCAGACATCTCAGCAGCATCGTGTCCCCAGAAAAAGGCCAAGTCACATGCTGTTCCTGAACCAACCACTGCAGCCAGGGGGCCTAGGGTACTCTGATTGGAGGACCCATCCCTGCAGCCAGGGCTTGAGGATCAGTCCAACTGGAACCTTGCAGACTAAGAGTGGTAGACCCCATGGGAAAATGGAGGTGCTTTTGCCAGAAAATGGGCAGGTAAAAACCCCAGATGTCCACCACCTCAGGATGTTTCAGAGCCTGAGGTGCGGGCTTTCCTGGGGGACAAAGCCTCATGTGGGACCAGCTGGAGGGGCCATAAACCTGGTACCTCTCTTTACATTTCCAGGGCTGCCCCCACTCACCCAATAACTCCTGCAATAACTCCTGTGGGGTGTACGCAGGGAGACATCTTGGGAAACTTCTCTGGAAGAACCATAATTAATTCTTATTCATCAACAAGCTGCTGCATGACATCTTGGGAAACTTCTCTGGAAAAATCATAATTAATTCTAATTATTATTCATCAACAAGCTGCCGCATGCCGAGGCTATGACACTGGTGCTATGGGCAGAGAATGAGGGGCAGAGAATGAAGGACAGAGAACGCTTGGAACGGTGGACAAACAGGGGTGTGCAGTCCACTTTATTGATGACAGGCCTCTCCAGGTCCCTCGGGGTGCAGGGCAGAGCCCCCTTACTGATGAAGCTGCTGCTCTGCCCGGGGCTTTCTCAGACTCCCTCTTCCATCCCCACAGATGATATCTTGTTTTCCTTCCCCAGACAGGTTTACCTGCCTGTCCTCAGCGGGGACCAGCCCAGGGCCAGGTGTCGGGGCAGCCAAGGGAGGAAATCAGCTCAGCTCAGCCCAAGGTGTTGGTGCAACTGTTGACTGCCCGGCTCACCTGCCAGCAAGGCCACCACAGGCCTCGAGTGCCACGCCCACCCTCGTGGGGAGCTGTCACCTGCGGGCATGCAGGGATGGAGGCCAGGCCCCATCCCAACTCTCCGACCCAGAGCTGGGTGGGTGTCCGGGCCGGGGCGCAGCCAGGTCAGCGCTCTGGTAGGGTCGGGGTGAAGCCCCAGGGTGGGGTCAAAGTTCGGCCTGAGACGCGGGCACAGCCAGGGAAGGTCAGGTCTCTGGTCTGGGGTTCGGCCAGGACGGGTGCCGAGTCCACGCTGCAGAGGCGTGCCAAGTGGGGAGGGGCTGCGAGCGGCGGGACCCTCCTGGCTCCAGCGTCCCCGGGGAAACTGAGGCTTGGGACAGCTCCGCCCCGGCCCCGCCCCACGACGGGACGTCACAAAAAGGCCCCAAAAGCGCAGCGGGCCGAGCCTGGCGGCGCAGCGCAGCCCCGCCCGCAGCCCCGCGTACAGGGGTCCCGGGCGCTCGTCTGAGCTGGGGCGGCAGCAGCGGCCTCCCGGGGTGTCGGAAGAGGCAAAACGCCTGCGCGCGCAGCCCCCGACTCCCGGTGGCGCGCTCGGCGGCAGTGGTAGATATTGCTTCCCGGCTTCCCCCGCGGACGGGCGCGCAGGCGCGGTCAGGGCGGGGCGGAGCTCAGGCGCAGGCGCAGGCGCAGGCGCGGGCGGTGGGGGCGGGCGGTGGGGGCGGGGCGCGGAGGCTGGGGTGAGCGCCGGGCGGCGGTGCAGAGCTACTGGAGTGCCCGGCGGCTCCGGGCGGCGGTGCAGACGAAGGAGGCGGCCCCGACCCCGGCCCGGCCCGCGCCCCCACGGCCCCGCGGCCCCAAGCGCCCCTGGCCCCGGGCCCGTCCGCCGCCGCCATGGCCCGGCCGCTGGTGCCTAGCTCGCAGAAGGCCCTGCTTCTGGAGCTCAAGGGGCTGCAGGAGGAGCCGGTGGAGGGCTTCCGGGTGACCCTGGTGGACGAGGGCGACCTGTACAACTGGGAGGTGGCCATCTTCGGGCCCCCCAACACCTACTACGAGGGCGGCTACTTCAAGGTGAGCGGCGGGGTCAGGGGGCGGCGACCCCCTCCTCCGGCTCCTCGGGGCCCCTCCCCCACCTCTGCCTCCTGCCCCTGTCCGCTCCCCTGGCGGGACCCGTTCTCACTGTCTCTCCTCCTCACGGGGTTCCTTCCCTCTCCTCCTCGCGGGCCCCCCATCCTCTGTCCCTCCTCCTCCCGGGGCTCCCTGCTTTTGCCCCGCTGCCTGACCGCCTCTGGCGAGCTAGGGGCCCTCGGTCAACCCCTCTGGCCCTAGGAGTCCCCGAGAAGCGCCTGTTCCCTCTAAGGCCGCTTCATGTCCCCAGAGGGGAGGCCCGGGACCCTCCCTGTTTCTCTGGGCGCGACGCCCTTGCTTCTCCCAGCCTCTGGTGCCCGTCCCCCTCCTCCCGGCCCTGCCTGCTACCCGGAGCGGACAAAGAGGCCTCCCCAGAACCAGCCAGCACTGTTGGGAGGGAGGGAGGCCTGCCGTCTGGGGGCTGACTCGGCCACTGGCTCGGGTTCCAACAAAGGCCCGGATGGGGTTGGCAGCAGGGACCTGCTTGGAAAGCGGCCACCCTGGCCGATAGCAGTGGGCCAAGCCCTCTGGGCTTCATCCTGAGCCTTATGTAACCTGTTCTCTCCGGCCGTCGCTCCCACCCTCAGCCCTGTCCCCGGGAGCCACACCACAGAGCCCACCCAGGTCCGGCCTCAGAAGCTTAGGCTCTTCTGCTCCCCGGCTGGCCTTTCTCAGGTTCCTCTGAGCAGGTTCCTCTGAGCAGGCGGCTTCTTGGGCCCCACGTCGCCTGCCCTGGGTCGCTTCTGGGCGCTCTGTGAGCGGGGAGGCCAGGGCCGTCCCGGGGACCGGCTGTGTTTCTGACAAGTGTGACGAGGACTCAGGCCAGAACCTGGACAGGATATGAGTCCAGATGTGGTCTTGGAAGGACCCCTCCCAGATCAAAGGACTTTGCTCCTCCTCGAGCCAGACGGACAAGACAGGGGGTCTACTTGTAAGAGAAGCGGAGCCCGGGCCCTCAGCTGGAACACCCCCATTGCCGCCTGCCAAGAGCCCAGTGGCCAGGCTGGGAGGCCCGGGCTGTGGCGGGGCGGGGCGGGGCTGGCACTGCCCGGACAGATGTCTGTGTTTGCACTTTTGGCTAACATTTTAGCCACGCCTGCTCAGGGGCCTGGAGGGGGCAGGCTGGCCTGCTGGGGTGATTCTTGAGTTGAGATTCCCTTGTTGCTGGGGTGGGATGGGGGCATGAGCATGGACAGCCCTGGGCTGAATTCTGATGTGGAATCCGTCTTCCCCGTTCAGGACACCGACTGGGGGCTGGTCCCCAAATGGTTTAACCAGCCCTCCTCCCCCAGCCTCTTTTGTCTGCATCTGGGAGCAGCTGGCTGTGAGGATGAGGGCCCCACTCAGAGCTGGAATAGCATGAGTCCCACCCTGAGGCCAGGCCAGGACTCTGAGCAAGGGTGCTGGACTGGAAGGAAAGGAAAGGACGTGGGTTTCTGGCTATTGCCCACTGTTTGCAAGGGATTGTGGGTAGGACCTTCCAGGCTGGCTTTGGGGGGATGATCCTGTTATTCTAGAAACCTGGGCTAGGGAGGGGCGCCGCAAATCTGATCGCATTTGCCGCGAGGGTCTATTCTCGAGGAAGGCAGCGTGGGACCCACAGTGGTTCTGCCACCCTCACATCCTCCTGTTCTGATGTGGTTGGCTGGGGAGTGGGGGAACGATGTGGAAATACAGGGGCTGGAAGTGCCCGGGGGGCACCATCGCTTTCCAGCACCTTCCTCTCAGCCCGCCCAGCCTCACCCACTCCTCCTTACAAGCCAGAGGGGCTCCGGGCAACGTGTGCTGAGGGGTGCCCCAGAGACCTGGGTTGGGGAGCCCCTCCACAGCTGCATTCTGTGTGCCCTCAGGCAAGGTACTCTCCTTCTCTGAGCCTCAGTTGGTACAGCGGTAAAGGCATCTCTGGGACTTGCTGGGTGTTTGGTGAGGGGAGGCCTGTCCCCCTACTCTGCTAAGGAGGCCCCAGCTGGTCTCTGTCTTCACTTAGAAACGCAGCCCTGGGCTTGGCGGGACCAAGGGGCAGGGTCTGAGGCCCAAGTTCCAGACTGACTTCAGGCCTCAGCACGTTCACTCCAGAACAGAGGGCCCTCCCCCGAGTGCCCCCAGCGCCCCCTGCCCAGGAGGACGACTCTCTAAAGATGGGGGGGCCTGCAGCAGAGGTGTCCCACGTTGGCCCCGAGAGCCTGAAGCGCCACCAGGACCCCAGGGCTGGGGCTTAACCAGGCGAGGCCGGGGCGTAGCTCTCCCTCGCGGCCCTCCCCCATCTGCCCGTGACCTTCCCATGTGCCTTCCTGACCCCCCAGGACTGACACCTGCGGGCAAAGAGCCTGTCCGCCTGGTGCTGACTCATCTCCGCCCCCGGCGCCTGCCCAGTGAACACCCGTCTATTTTAATCCTCCCCACAGGCTGGAGACTGAGGCTGGGAGCCCAGCGAGGTGCTTGGGCACGCGGCTCCCGGGGCTGGGCCCACCACGCTCCCTGGGGCCAGGGCTCTGGTCCCCCCAGAGGCCTGGGCTGGGACGGGCCTGGAGCTGCACCCCGGCGAGTGACCACACACTCCCCCCCTCCCCGGCCACCAACAGCAGGGCAGGGACCGGGGTTGTCAGCTCAGCTCGGTGCCCCCGAAAAGCCCCCGGCCCGTGAGGGGCGCCGGAGGCAGGCGAGTCCCAGGCTGACCGCTGTGTGTGGTCTTGGGCGGCCTGACCCAGCCCTGGCTGAGCCTCTGCTCTCCCCCCACCAGGCGCGCCTCAAGTTCCCCATTGACTACCCCTACTCTCCGCCGGCCTTTCGCTTCCTGACCAAGATGTGGCACCCCAACATCTACGAGGTGAGCCTGCTCCTCCAGGGGGCGGGGTGGGGCGGGGGGGCGCGTGGACGGGAGCCTCATGGGTGCTGACACCCCCCGTGCCACACAGACTGGGGACGTGTGCATCTCCATCCTCCACCCCCCCGTCGATGACCCCCAGAGCGGGGAGCTGCCCTCGGAGCGGTGGAACCCCACGCAGAACGTCAGGTGAGGCAGTCGGCGTTGGGCAGGCCAGCCCTGGGGACGTGGGCGCGGGAGGACGCAGCTCCCTGTGGGGTGGCAGCGTCTGTGGGAGCCCCCATCCCTGCCGGCCTCTCCCCCATTTCCTACCATCCCTGCCCACCCACCTTCAGGAACGGTCTCTGGGACTCCTGTGGCCGTGTCTGCGTGCCCCTGGGGTCCCCCCTCCTTCCTCGAGCCCCAGGGAGCACAGCCCTTCCATCCTCTGGTGCTGTGCTCACCCTGAGCGGCCCGGGCACTCTCCTCCTCCCCAGGCTGGAGCGGGAATGAGTGGCATACGGGACCCACTCTCCAGGCCTTGGCTGTCCACCCACGTCCCGTCCCAGGAGCCCGGCACGCAGCAGAGGGCAGGTGGAGGGTGGCGGACCGGCTCGGGGCATGAGGCTCCCGGGCAGGCAGCCCCTGGGCCATGGACCCCCCCACACCAACTCCTGCTGCCTCCCCTAGGACCATCCTCCTGAGCGTCATCTCCCTCCTCAATGAACCCAACACCTTCTCACCGGCCAACGTGGACGCTTCCGTGATGTACAGGAAGTGGAAAGAAAGCAAAGGCAAGGACCGCGAGTACACGGACATCATCCGGTGAGTGGGCCTGGGGCCTGGGGAGGCAGGGCGGCCCCTCTTGAGCCCTCCTTCTCTTGCCGGAAAAGCTGGGGTCTTTCTCTCGTGAAGCGTGTGGTCCACATGTGTACTGTCGTGTGTGAACGTGCCGTGTGTGTGTGCGTGTCTCACGTGCGTGGCATGTGGGTGCGTGCACCTCACACAGAGATAAACACCCTGGTATCCGCCAGGATCTAGCAGGGTCTTGCCACATCCTTCTGCTTTGACACTGAAAGGGCAGAGATCCCACCGGTACCCCCCATCCCCCGTGTATGTGGACCCTGCTTGCTGGGGCGTGCACGCGTGTGCGTGGCCCCGTGCTTTTCCCCACGCGTCTCCTCCGGGACTGTGCTGTGCGGGGTGCTCCATCATTTCACCTAACGGGAGTGAATGTCACAATTTTGAAACTTCGAACTTGGAGTTATTCTCTAAAGGCAGCAAAGCCGTGTGGTATGAGCATGTTTAGGAAATAACTTCTTTTACGAAAAGTCAGTTTCTCCTGGTTATGAAAGCGGCGCATCACTTAGGAGTTTGCCAGGGTGAACTTCTCTCATTTCTGTTGTTTTCTGTTTTTCCCCGTGAATAGGCAGGTGCCCGGCCTTGCAGGGGAGTCTGTGCGAAACATTCCCCAAGGGCCTGCGCTCTCTGCCCTGTTGTGTTTGTTGTGTCCCATGAGCTGCTCTGGGAACCCTGGGGTTTGTGACTTGTTTCATGACAAACTAAACGCTTCACTAAGTCTCCTCCCCAGCCGTTTTTTTTGTCTGTCATTTGCCTCTTGGAAAAGAGAGTAGGTCAGACACGTGTCTCCATGACGACCCAGGCCCCCCCCAGGCCCAGTATTCACCCGGGGAAACAGTTCTCGTCCTCACCCGCATCCAGGCGCATGCTCACCCACCGTGTCCGCGCAGCTGTGGGGACCTGTGCCCGTGGGCCGGCTGCGCGACCCCACGGCGGGAGCTCCAGAAAGCCCACCGGCACCGTCGGGTGGTGGGACCCCAGGCGCAGCAGGCGCGGTCAGAGCTCCCGCCAGCTACTGTCAGTTGGATAAAGCTCCAGACAGGAAAGCGCGTGCAGGAGACACCGGTGCTGGTGATAGGAAGACACTCAAGTACAGAGAGGAGAGGACCCGGGACCCCGCCCCGGTGTGGATGTGCGAGCGTCCCCTGGGGCTGCTGAGCGACCCCGCCCACCCCACCCGCCACCCTCGCCCACTGACCCAGCCCAGCACCATGGCTGCTCCCACTTCACCTGACCTCGGTGGCCAGGGCCGACCTGCGCTTCTCTTCCTGATGAGCCCACACCCTCCCTGTGTCTGCACAGCCCTCATCCTGGTTCAGAGCCCGCGTTCCACCCCCTCCCGCGCGCGTGTGCTCGTGTCTGTGTGTGCGTGTGTGAGCAGAGGCCCGTGCACACATGGGGGCCGTGAGCGGTTGGGCCCCTCTGCTCTGCCCCGCCCCCCGCCCCGGCCATCCTGTCGCTGGCCCCCGTGGCCCGGCCATGACCCCGGTTGTCCTACGCTGTTTCACGGGAGCGAGCGCGGGGGCCCCGGGGCTGCCGGCTGCAATGAGGCAGACCCTGCTTCTCCCTGCAGGAAGCAGGTCCTGGGGACCAAGGTGGACGCGGAGCGGGACGGCGTGAAGGTGCCCACCACGCTGGCCGAGTACTGTGTGAAGACCAAGGCCCCAGCGCCCGACGAGGGCTCGGACCTCTTCTACGACGACTACTATGAGGACGCCGAGGTCGAGGCCGAGGCCGACAGCTGCTTCGGGGACGACGAGGACGACTCGGGCACCGAGGAGTCCTGACACCGTGTCTCCACAAATAAACTTACAGATTTTACCTCAGCCGCCCACTCTCTGCCGCCGCCACTACCTCCGGACACTGCGTCCGCCCTGTCCCCTCTGCCTCCGGGGAGGCCGCTGCGCTCGCGGCCCCGCGTGGGCCGGACGCCGCGGACGCAGCTCGGGGACCCTGGCCCGCCCGCCCCACCCACCAGCTGGAGCCAGAGACTCGGGGTCCCGGCTTGAGAGCGGACAGATTGACTCGGGGTCACCTCTTCTCTCTGCTTGCGGTTGTTTGGAATCTAAATAAAGCGACTTTATGAGAAGCCCGAGGGCCAACCTCTCCTTGGCCATGAGGCCAATGGGGCCCAGGCGGGGACGCAGGCTCTGGTGCCATGCATGTGACCCGAGACAGGCAGGCGGCAGCCGCCCCTCCGAGCCTGGAAGCTCCCCAGGGGTCTCCTGTCAGGTTTGCTGATTTGGGGGGAAGGGCCGCAGAGACTGGGGTCTGGCCAGGCGGGGGCCTGGGGTGTGTTCTTGGGGCTGAGGGGTGGCCCCGGGGGTCCGAAGCCCCAGCTCCTGGGCAAAAATAAAGTTTTATTGGAACAAAGCCACACCCATTTCTTCCCCTACGTTTGGCTGCTTCTGAGTGGCAGCTTTAGAACTGAGTGATTGCAACCTAGCATCTGGGCCAAAAGCCAGAAATACCGTCTGGGTGTTTATGGAAAAGTTTGCCCCACCTGCCACCACCCTTGGGCCTGTTGGTCCAGCCCCTCTGCTCCCCTGGGACCCCTTCTCCCCGTCCCCAGGCTTCTGTAACAAACAGATCCAGACTCGGTGTTCACCCTTCATCACACTCGGCTTGTGTGGGTCGGGGTCACATGGGTGTGGGGAGGGAGGGGGTGCATGTCCCTGCCCCACTGCCTAGATGACTGGAGCCTCAGGGCCGGGAGGATGAGGGCCCAGGAGCCAGGCCAGTGCCCACCAGCCTCAGGGTCACATGGTGCCACTTGCCCTGCACAGGACAGACGGGAACAGGCGTGAGCCCCCAGACCCAAGGGGAGGGCTCGAGGACCCACCCTCTAGGGAGCGTCTGAGGATGGAAGCTGGGGTGTAAACGCCCAGCTCTTGTCCCCAGATCCAAAGGAGCTTGCGCACACAGTTGCCTCGCACCGGGGCCTCGGGATCCTGTACTCCCACCCGGGGGCCTCAGCGTTGGGTTTGTCTGGTTCAACGTGGATTTCAGGTAAACAAACTTTAAGATCATCCCGTGTAATGTTTGGGACGTAATCATACCAAAAAGTTACTTGTTGTGTATCTGAAATTCATCTCTTCTTAGTTGCCAAAATATGGCACCCTCCCCTGCCCCCCAATACCAATGAAACCTACTTCCTGGGGTTATTAGAAAGATTAAACAAGGTAGGACACGTGAACACCGTATAAATACTCATTTTTCTTAAACTGAACCTTGGCCTCACAAGCCCTCCTGGGTGAAGACAGCTCTAGCCTCGTGTGCCAGACGCAGTCAGAGGAGAGGTGGACAGTTTGCATCTGGCCTCAGAGCCCCAGCATCGGGGTGATCTCATCTGCCTCTGTGACCCATTTTTCAGCCAAGTCTTCTTTATTTATCACAACTCTTTCAGTATCAGAGGGAAAAACGCTTGACTCATCACCCTGACTCAAGTGCAGGAGAATTTCACTGGCTTCCGTGACTGACAGGGCGGGGGTTTCAGGCACAGCTGGAGCCAGGTGCTGGCTGTGCCCTGACTCTTGTCTCCCCCTACCTGTGGTCAGCAGAATAACAGCTCTGAAAACGTCCATGCCCTAATCCCAGCATCTCTGTGTCTAGATGCTAGAAAAGGCAGGAAATAATTCTCCCCTGGAGCCCCAGAGGAACCAGTCCGGCCCACACCTGGATTTTCATCCCATGAAGCCCATTTCCTGCTTGCAGCCTCCAGAACTGTGAGAGTAGGTTTGTGTGGTTTCAGGCACTGAGCGTGTGGTCAGCTTCCTCTGTGTGGGCCTCATTCTCAGGTGGATGCCTCTCGCCTTGGGCCCACCCACACCCAGGGTGACACCTCTCCAAGTCGAGCAGGGAGTGAGGGCTGTCTGAAAAGTTCCAGAAGAAATGCGGGCCACAGTCTTCACTGAGCTGGTTTAGGGCTTAGGGTGGCCCTCTGCCCTGAACCAAACCCTGTGGCCAGGGGGCACAGGGTGTACTCTGATTGGCTGGTCGGGGTCACGTGGTGTCGGGGAGCAGCAAGGAGAGGGGTGGACTGAAGGAGGGAGGACCTAGCTGAGCCTGGCTAGGACCCTCGGATTTGCAGGAGCCCCCCAGGTACTCATAACACACAAGTGTTCATACCATCTTTCTTAAAAATTGCCAAAATCTAGAAGACCCCAGATGTCCATGGACAGATGATGGATAAACACAATGTGGTCCAGGGAATTCCCTGGCGGTCCAGTGGTTAGGACTCTGAGCTTTCACTGCTGAGGGCCTGGGTTCAATCCCTGGTCGGGGAACTAAGGTCCCGCAAGCCCCGTGGCATGGCCAAAAGAAAAACAAAAAACAAAAACACTAAACAGTGTGGTCCAGCCAGACAGTGGAATATTATTGAGCCTTAAAAAGGAAGGAGATTCTGACACCTGCTACCACAGGGATACACCTTGAGGACATGATGCTCAGTGAGAGAAGCTAGACACAGAAGGGCAAATGCTGTCTGATTCCACTCACGGAGGGTCCCTGGGGGAGTCAGAGCCACAGAGACAGGAAGTAGATGGTGGGGGCCAGGGGCTGGGGGACGGTGTGGGGAGTCAGCATTTCATGGGGACAGAGCTTCAGTTTGGGAAATTGAGAAAGTTCTAGAGATGATGATGGGCTGGCTGCACGACAGTGGAATGTGCTCAATGCCAGCAAGCTGTGCACTTAAAAATGGTTAAAATGGTGAATTATGGTGTGTGTATTTTGCCACAATAAGACAACAGGGCAAGGAGATAATCCCACTGAAACCACAAAACACCATGTGTGAGATGGGAGCTTGAACATGATGGGACAGTAGATGCTAATGAGGGTTTCTCATCAGTTTTTCAGGTGTGATCATGGTGACGGAGTTTTGTCTTCAGAGAATCTGTATCTTTTAGAAGCACTTCGGGTGAGGTGGAACCAGCCAGAGCTGTGAATGTCACCTCCCCAACAGGAAGGGTGGGTGTGGGCGGCGCTGGGGGCCTGGGGCCAGCATCATGGAGGCCCCGCGATCCCCGATGCTGCTGCTGCTGGCAGTCCTGGGAGCCCTGTGGGCAGGTGAGTGCGGTGGGGAAACTGAGGCCCAGAGCTGTGGCACCTGGGGTCTGGGGGTGGGAGACAGGGCATGGGGCATCAGAACAGAGACTGGAAACAACTCCCCTGTCCTTAGAAGGGACCCTACTGAAGACATGTTGGCTGCCCCAAAAGCACAAGGCGGCTTTCCTTGAAACAGCCTTGAAAAGAGATTGTGGGGTAAGGAAAGAGCAAAAGGCCGAGGATGCCCGCCGTCCTGGGGGCTCCTTTTCTGACAGTATGTGAGAATCCATTCCCTTTTGCTGGAATATTTCTGGAAGGAGGCTCCAGAGCTGGGAGGCATGGAGGGAGGGAAGGAGTTTCACTTTCCCGCAACAGTTTTGTGCGGGGCACGTGGATGACCTAGTGAGAAGATAATAAAAATTTTTTTAAATGGGAGGGATGTGGGACTTCCCTGGCGGTCCACTGGTTCGGACTTGGCCCTGTCACTGCCAGGGCCTGGGTTCACTGCCTGGTGGGGGAACTAAGATCCCACAAGCCTGAAGGTGTGGGGAAAAAAAAAAAATGGGGGGGCATAAATTAGGCATTTGGGATTAACAGATAGACAGTACTATATATAAAAGAGATGAACAACAAGGTCCCACTGTTTAGCACAGGGAACTGTATCCAATATCTTATAATAACCTAAAATCGGAAAAGAAACTGAAAAAGAATATATATCTATAACTGAATGACTTTGCTGTACACTTGAAACTAACACAACATTGTAAATCAACTATACTTCAATTTTTTTTAAAGTGAGACAAGAAAAAGCATTAAAAAAAAAAAAGTGTGGGGCTTCCCTGGTGGCGCAGTGGTTGAGAGTCCACCTGCCGATGCAGGGGACGTGGGTTCGTGCCCCGGTCCGGGAAGATCCCACATGCCGCGGAGCGGCTAGGCCTGTGAGCCATGGCTGCTGAGCCTGCGTGTCGCATCCGGAGCCTGTGCTCTGCAATGGGAGAGGCCACAACAGTGAGAGGCCCTCTTACCGCAAAAAAAAAAAAAAAGTGTGAAGAGGGCTGCTAATGGCACGGGGTCCCTTCCTGAGGTGATCATCTCACAGCTCAGTGCAGTCGAGGCTCTGAAAGTTTAGCAGGTGGATTGCAGGTCTGTGAGTTTTACCTCCAGTAGCTGTTAGGACTTCTAAGTGAAGCCTGAGGGCGAGGCGAGCCCTTGGGGCAGAGGAGAGGCCCCATCAGGACAGATATTTTCCATTCTTTTCCTTTTGACTTAATTCTGCTCTTACAGAGAAGTCAAGGGAATCATGCAGATAACTTCCATCTTCTCTTCCCTAAATTCCTCAGTCATAAACATTTGGCTTCAGTTGCTTTATCATCTCCTCCGCTCACGTCCCGCCCCTGGGTGTGTGTGTAAAATATAAATAGGTATGTTTATCATTCTTTTTCTAAGCCCTTTGAGAGTGGGCTGCAGACATGCTGCCCCTCACCCCTAAGTGCTCCAGCGAGTGTTCCGAGAACAAAGGCATCCCCTTATGTGACTGGTAGATTCTCAGCATCCTTCCTATCCGCTCACCTACAGACCTTATTCCAACTGTCGCCCCGGGGTCCTCTGTGGATCACTGCGTCGTCCTGCTGTCCTCGGTCCCTGCGCTCTGGAAGCGTCTCCATGTCCCCCAGGTCCTCTGGCCACTGCCGGCCTGTCAGCTGCATCCCCAGACTGGGCTCCGGTGGTGCAGTTTCCACAGGAACCACGGAGCGGGCTGTGTTCGCCCTGTCCTTGTGGATCCCCTCGGCCGCTTGGAGAAGCTGAGGTTCTCTGGGCTTCTCCAAAGTGAAACCCAGCGTTTCCCCTTGTAGTTGTCTTGAGGGGAGACTTTGGGACTCTGAGGGTAGAGCGTGCTCCTCACACCTCACCCTCGAGCTGGATTCACAGGATGTGGGGCAGATGCAGGCTGTTTGCCCCCCAGCAGCACGCAGGAGGCAGGGCGTGCTACGGATGTTTATACACAACTCCAGCTTGCGGGGGCAGGAGACCACAGCCCAGAGAGTGAGGCAGCCTAGCCAGGGTTGCCCAGCGGGGAGTGACGGAGCTGGAATTTGAGCCCCAGCTGCCTGCCTTCCCAAATCATGAATGCTCGGCCAGAACCGGCACCTGGCGGCATGAGATGGAAGGTCGGCGGTGGTGGGCATCCCACTCTTCTGGCCTGGCTGGATGACAATAGTTCCGTGATCAGTTGGTGACCCAGCAGGATAGGAACCCAACCATCCACCCCTATCCTTTCTCCCTCCCTTCTTTCCTTCCTTCGTTCTATCCATCCATCACCCATCAACCATCATCCATCCGTCATCCATCTATCCATCCACTCATGCTTCCTTCCTTATTTGCTGAGCATATATTGTATTAGACCTGTTGTGAACAAGGCTGGCACAGAGCCTGTCCTTGCATCACTCATAGGCTAGTAGGAATAGACAGGCAACGAGCAAGTGTGTGGGATACGACACCAGGGTGGGGTGAGTGCTTGGAAGAGAACAGAGCTGAGTAAGGGGAGGAGGTCTCTGAGGAGAAGACTTTTGAGCCAATACCAGTGAGACAGCCAGATTTGGGAATGTCTGGGGGAAATGCACTCCAGGCTTCCAGAACAGTACATGCAAAGGCCTTGAGGTGGGAACGAGGGCAGTGCCCTGGAAGAACAGCAGGGAGACCCCAAGTGCTGGAGTGGGTGAGAGCGAGTGTGAAGGAAGCAGGGTCAGCTGATGTGTGTCTCATGGGTCATGAGGAGTTTAGATGTTTAAAGCATGATGGGGAATCCCAGGAAGATTTTGAGCTGGTTCACATTAGAGCACTTCTTATCCTTTTAATTCATTATTGGTTTTAGAACAATTTTTATAGCAGCTTTATTGAGATGTCATTCACATACTGTACAATTTGCCCATTTAGACGATACAATTCAGAGAATTTCAGTGCATTCAGAGTTGTGCAACCAACCCCATAGTCTAATTCCAGAACATTCCATCCAGGGCTGCAGAGCTGGAGTTGCAGGGTCATGGCAGGGGTGGGGCACCCAGCCCTAACCTGGCTTTTTCTCTCCCCATCCCCAGGAGGCAACACGTTTGAGACCCACATCATTGGAGGTCGAGAGGCTGCCCCCAACTCACACCCATACATGGTCTCGCTGCAGAAATCCGGCTCGCACCTGTGTGGGGGGGTCCTCGTGCACCGGCAGTGGGTGTTGACAGCTGCCCACTGCCTGACCCATCCGTGAGTGACCCTGCCCTGCCCCACCCCCACCCCCCCAGGTGTCCCCAAATCTATCCTGTCGTCTCCACTCTCACCTGAGAGATTTAAGCCAACTGTAGCATTGTAGGGGGCTCCCTTGCCCTCTGCAGTGATTGCTGAGGCCTGTGTATGTGACATTAGGCTGTGAGGACTCCTGGGGATGGTTTATCTGCTACAACAAAGCACCTTCCAAGTGGACAGAGTCAGGCCCCTTGTGACACCCAGGAGTGTATCTCCCACCTGTGGCCATGTGGACAGAGCTGGTCTATGAGGGTGGCAGGGCCAACATGGAGAGGAACCTGGGTCCCTGATGCCATTGTGAAGCCACCAAATAAGCCCATCCCAGAGCTGCCCTACCTCTGGTCTGGCCAGTAACAAAGACCACAGATCAAACTGGGTGAAATACCCAAAAGGGATCTGTTGGTTCATGTAACTGAAAACGCTAAGAGGAGGCAGCCTTCAGGCATGGCTTGATCCAGGTGCTCCCATGAGGCACTCAAAAGCTTGCCTGTCTCTCAACTCTGCTGTCTTGCCCCCTGGCCACATTATCAGGCAGGCTCTCTCCCATGGTGGCAAGGATGGCCCCCCTTAAGTCCTGTAAAAAGAGCTTCTTCCTCTCTAGTTTGGGCAAGTTTATGAGGATAGGTACCTATGGGCCCAGCTAGGTCACTGCCAGCCTCTGAACAAATCACTGATCTTGAGGCATAACATAAGTGCTGTCTGGACCCCCAGGCTGGTGGTGGGGGCAGGGAGGGTCAGCATTTTTAAGACACACGCAGCACAAGCCCCTGGCTGGGCCGAGTCTGGGGAGGGGTGGGAGCAGGGAAGGCTTACTGGAGGAGGTGGGGAGAAGAACGGACTGAGCAGTAGCAGGGGAAGGACCGCAGAGAGAGGCTGGGTGAGGGGGTGCGGGACACCAAGTGCCCCTGAGGCTGCAGGGCTGCCACCCACACCCTAATCCTGTGCCCCCAGGACACAGCTGCTGAGGCTGGTGCTGGGGCTCCACATGCTCGGAGACCCTGGCCTTACCTGCCGCATCAGGAAGGTGGTCCTGCACCCCGAATACAAGCCAGCCCCCGACCTGAAAAATGACCTCGCGCTGCTTAAGGTGCTGCCCGTGGGAGAAATGGTAGTTCCAGGTCCCCTCCCTCGGTGTGGTGTTCCCCTCCCCCAGGGTCCCCTCCCTCATCGCCCATCCCCCAGTGTTCCCCTCCCCCAAGGTCCCCCCCCTCCCAGGGTCCCCTCCTGCACTCACCTGCCCCTTTCTGTCCCTGTAGCTGGATGGGAAGGTGAAGCCCAGCAAGACCATCCGGCCCCTGGCCTTGCCCCGAGGACGCCAGGCAGTGGCTGCAGGAGCGCGGTGCAGCGTGGCCGGCTGGGGTGTGACCCACCAGGGTGGGCAGCTGACCAGGGCGCTGCAGGAGCTGGATATGTATGTGCTGGACGCCAAGATGTGCAACAACAGTCGGTTTTGGCACGGTGGCATCAGCCCCCACATGATCTGCCTGGCAGCCCACTCCAAGAACCAGGCCCCCTGCAAGGTGAGGGCGCTGGGGGGGTGGGGTGGGGGGGCGCGTCATCGGCCAGCAGCTGAGCACCCAGGCAAGCCCCAACTCTCCCCGGGCCCTGCTCCCTCCATTCCCTGGGGGTCCTGAAGGTTGGCACGAGCGTGAGCCCATTTCTCAAGTGCAGAAACTGAGGCACAGAGAGGTTGCCCATGGTCACATAGCCAGCGGCAGAGCTGGGGTTTGAACTCCAGCACCCAGGAAGATCAGGGCATAGATAGAGCATGTGCAAAGGCCCTGCGGTGGGAAGAAGGAGCAAAGAGAGCTAAAAGGAAAGGAAGGGAGGAGGGAATGAAGGAGGTGGGGGGGGAGGGTGCAGGGAGAGGGGGGCAGGGTTCTCTGCCCTGGACTCAGCCTCCCGCCCCCCACCTCCCGCAGTGGGCAGCACGGTGACTGGTGCTCTGTTGCCTTGGCAGGGGGACTCGGGAGGACCCGTGATGTGCAGCAGGGGCCAAGTGGCTGGAATCCTGTCCTTCGGCTCTAAGGTCTGTACCGACATCTTCAAACCCCCCGTGGCCACCGCCGTGGCCCCCTATACGTCCTGGATCAAGAAGATCATCGGCCACTAGCGGCCCACCTCCCTAACCCGACCCTCCAGAGGTGGCCCGACTCCCCTTCTGTGCACCAGCAGGATTGCAGGGAGGGGCGGCCAGGGGCCTGCATGTGTCAGGGGACCAATAAACTGTAATAAGGAAATGGCATGAGCCGGCCTGGATTCTGCCTCATGCGGGGGGGTGGGCGGGGGGAATGAGGGTTCCCTATTTACAAAACAGATGTTGCAGGTTTGAGGCTTCCCAGGCGGCCCAGCAGCTGGCGAGGGCCCCAAGGGCGCCTGGCAGGGGGCAGCGCTGGCCAGTGGGTTCCGAAGCCAGATTCCCTCTGGCAGGGGGTGGGCTGGGCACTGGGGAGCCAGAGGGAGACACTGAGGAAGCAGCCAGGGATCTTCTTCCCCCTCTTTTTTTTCTTTTGGTACCGCCTTTAGTGAGATATAATTCACATGCCATACAATTCACCCTTTTGAAAAGTGTGTAATGCAGTGGTTTTCGGTACATTACCAGGGTTGTGCAACCAGCTCCTCTGTCCAGTTCTAGAACATTCCATCACCTCAAAAGCAACCCCATCCCCTCCCCCAGCCCCTGACAACCAGGAATCCACTCTCTGTCTCTGTGGATTTGCCTGTTCTGGATGTTTCCCATCAATGGAATCACACTCTGTGTGTCCGTGTCTGGCTTCTCTCACGGAGCATCGTGTCCTCAAGGTCTGTCCACGTGGTAGCGAGTGTCGGGGCTACTGAGTGACGTTCCTGGGTGTGGAGGGACATGTGTGTGTATCTGCTCACCTGTCCGTGGACACCTGGGCTGTTTCCACCCTGGCTGCTGTGGCCATGCGTGCACAGGCGCGTGTGTGGACATGTTTTCAGTTCTCCCGGGCGTGCACCGATGAGGGAGAGCTTGCTGGGCCATGTGGTGACTCTCTGTTGAACAGTTTGTGGAACTGCTGTTTTCCAGCAGAATCTTTGACTTTTACTATGAAAACCTCAAACACATAGCCACGTTGAAATAACTGCACACTGAACACCTAGGTGCCCACCATGCAGGTTCTGCCAGGAGCAGGTGATGTGCCTGCTTCTTGGTCCACTGTCCGTCCGTCCGTCCGTCCATCTGGCTTTGTTGCATCTCACAGCAGACAGACACTGCCCTGTGGGGACATGGCCGGGATTGCAGGGCTTATTTAGCGCCCTGTCTCTCCCTCCTACACGGCGGAATGCACAAATCTCACTCAAGGATTTGCTGCTCCGACAGCAAGGACAGATGTGAGCAGCCCAAGCCCTGCAGCATTCACATCCCTGACCCCAGAGGATCGCTCAGCCCCTCACAGGCTTGTCTTTTTTTTTTTTTTTTTTTCTTTGCGGTACGCGGGCCTCTCACTGTTGTGGCGTCTCCCAGTGCAGAGCACAGGCTCCGGACGCGCAGGCTCAGCGGCCACGGCTCACGGGCCCAGCCGCTCTGAGGCATGTGGGATCTTCCTGGACCAGGGCACGAACCCGTGTCGCCTGCATTGTCAGGCGGACTCTCAACCACTGCGCCACCAGGGAAGCCCCACAGGCTTGTCTTGAATGGAGCTTTTGCATAGTTACTACAGCACATGGGTGAGAAGTTAAAAGGACAAAAAGCCACCAAGGGAAAAAAGTGCCCCACGTCATCCATCGATAACCTTTTTCCCAGGAAGTAACTGCCTCTGGTGCCTTCCGTCCTCATCTGAGGGTTTTCTAAGCAGGAAAGGCCACTGCTCAGGCAGCCAGCCTGGCACTGCCTCAGCCCAGGCCAGGGAACAGCTCCCGGCCCCCACCTGCCGCCCATATCCGCTTGTCTGGGCTACGGGCCCAGAAGTGGAGTTTGCCCATCAGAAGGCAAGGGCTTTTCCCCTTTGGTGATGGCAGTAGAATTTCTTGTCTGCTGAGCACAGACTGAGTTCCAGGCCTCCTGCAAAGTGTTAAGATGCTTTAGGAAACCTTGCCATCTTTATTCCGGAGCCAGAGAGAAGGAAGGATGAAAAGGAGGAGGAGGACGGAGACCACCCACCTTCTCTCTCTTTTTTCTTTTCCAAACTGCTAAAGCTTCTTTATCTTTTTTTTTTAATAGACTTTATTTTTTAGAACAGTTTTTTTTGGGTTTTGTTTTGTTTTTTTTTTGCAGTACGTGGGCCTCTCACTGTTGTGGCCTCTCCCGTTGCGGAGCACAGGCTCCAGACGCGCAGGCTCAGTGGCCATGGCTCACGGGCCCAGCCGCTCCGCGGCATGTGGGATCTTCCCAGACCGGGGCACGAACCTGCGTCCCCTGCATCGGCAGGCGGACTCTCAACCACTGCACCACCAGGGAAGCCCTATTTTTAGTTTTTTAAGGAGCCTCCATACTGTTCTCCATAGTGGCTGCACCAATTTACATTCCCACCAGCAGTGCAAGAGTGTTCCTTTCTCTCCACACCCTCTCCAACATTTACTATTTATAGACTTTTTGATGATGGCCATTCTGACTGGTGTGAGGTGATACCTCGTAGTTTTGATTTGCAGTTCTCTAATAATTAGCAGTGTTGATCATTTTTTCATGTGCCTGTTGGCAATCTGTATATCTTCTTTGGAGAAATGTCTATTTAGATCTTCTGCCCATTTTTCGATTGGGTTGGTTGTTTGTTTTATATTGAGCCACATGAGCTGATTGTATATCTTGGAGATTAATCCCTTGTGGGTCGCTTCGTTTGCAAATATTTTCTCCCATTCTGTGGGCTGTCTTTTCATTTTGTTGATGGTTTCCTTTGCTATGCAAAAGCTTTTAAGTTTAATCAGGTCCCATTTGTTTGCTCTAGCAAGTTAATCACACTCGAGGAGATGGGTGGCAGGAACCCCAATAGCTAGTCAGTCAGAAGCTCAGGGGACATGGTGGACTTGGGATGGGTGTGTGGGGTGGGGGCAGACCTGTGGGGCTGGCCTGTAACCTGGGGGTCTGACCGACTCTGGGCAGAGAGGGTCAGACCTGAGTTAAATCTTCAGGACGGCGTCCTCTGGGCATTGGAGGGTTGCTGGCTGCTTGACAAACACCCCAGGCAAACACCCCTGTGTAACCAGCGCCTAGGTCGACAGACAGAGCAGGAGCCCCCCAAGCCTCCTCCCCAGCAAGGTTCCCACCTCTGGGTTCCCATCCCCAAGCTGGGTCCTGCCTGCTGTGCGCCCCCGAGGATGCTGCTCTGTGCTCGGGTCCTTCCCTCAACACCAAGTGTGACAGTCCTCCCGCCTGGCCACCCACACCATTCCCATGGGGTGTTCCATCGAGCACCCGGCTCACATTTCCACGCTCCTGTAGACCAGGGGGTCTCACCTGGGGCAATTCTGTCCCAGAGACACGGGGCCACAACTGGGGATGTCTGTGGTCCCTAGGACTTGGGGGCTCCAGTGTTGAGAACATGGGGCCGGGGAGGCCGCTCCACACCCCACGGTGCCTGGGATGCCCCACAGACGGTGAGCCCCCCATGGCAGCAGGCGGGGTTGGGGAGCCCCGACGGAGGGACCTAGGCTTGTCTCTGAAGGTTTGGGGCCTCACAAAGCCAGCCCCGCACTCACTGCACTCCCAGCAAAGGGAGGGGGCTGAGCATCTGACCCCACCGGACGCACCCCAGCTGTTCCTGTGTGCATCTTGCAGCCTGCAGAAAAGCTGAAGACCCTGCAGAGAGTGGCAGTATGCCCCACCTCCAGAGCTGGCACGGTTGGCACTTTGCACATTCCCTGCCTGTTCTGGACGTTTCCCATCAATGGAATCACACACTGTGTGTCCTTCTGTGTCTGGCTTCTCTCACTGAGCATCGTGTTCTCAAG
Source organism: Hyperoodon ampullatus (assembly GCF_949752795.1). NCBI lineage: Eukaryota > Metazoa > Chordata > Mammalia > Artiodactyla > Ziphiidae > Hyperoodon > Hyperoodon ampullatus. Next base: position 24,879,480 of record NC_136917.1, read on the forward strand.
GTCCGTCCACGTGGTGGCAAGTGTCAGGGCTTCCCTCCTTTTCAGGCTGAGTGACGTTGCCAAGTGTGGAGAGACCACATGGCATTTGTCCATTTATCCGTCGAGGGACACGTGGGCTGTCCCGGCGCCCTTGGCTGCTGTGAATGCATGGCTGCCCTCTCTGGCCGCCGCCTTCCCGCAGTTCAGCTGCGGAAGGATTTCGGCATCACACCGCCAGCAGGGCCACCCGACGCTGCAGTTTTCAGGGATCTGTGCCATCCTCCAGTAAGTCCCTGATTGGGAGGGGGGATGGCCGGCGGTAGGGACCTGGGGTGGCTCCAGCTGGACGGAGATCAGTGGAGGCCTGGCGGTGTTTGGAGGCCCCACGCCCTGGAGGGGGAAGCTTATCTGCGTCCACAGCTGTTGCCTCCCGCCCAGCTGATCCCCACCCCGTGCCCAGGTGAGCAGGGACCTGAGAGCCTTAAAGGGACAGAGTGAGGCACTGGCAGCAGGACATGCTGGGGGACTCAGGGCACCAGGGCACCGCCACAGGGGGTCAAAGTGCACGACTGAGTGGCAGGGCTGGGTGGGGGCTCTGGTCTCTGCCGGTTTCAGCTGGCCAGCTGGGGGTTGGGGGATGGTGGGAGAGGGACCCTGCAGGGAATGCGTTTCCCAAAACCAACCCTACACCTGGCTGCTCAGAGCAACTGTGTTGTGTCCTGGAATAAGGGCCAGGAAAGCAACAGGACAGCTCAATGCGGTGTCCCCAGGGCCTGGGAAAAAATTGCCATAAGGGCTGAGGTTGGGGCCTTCAGGGAGACTGGAGCGCAGGGAAGATCCAACATTAATTTACAGAGAGACCTCAGACGGGTCTTCGGATCCCAGCCTTCGTGTCAGGGTGAAGGCGGTGGTGTCCTCACACGCAAATGGTTCTGGAAAATGTGAGAGGGAAACACAGAGACAGAGACGGAGAGACAGAGGGAGAGGGACAGAGACAGAGAGAGACAGAGACAGAGGAAGGGGTTGGGGCACAAACGTGGCCAAGGCCCCTGGCTGAGAATCCAGGTGCAGGGGGCTGCTGTCCCCAGGATGCCTCTGTAGGTTTGAGGACTTCTCAAAATAAACTGTTGAGAAACAAAGAACCCTCCCCTTGTTCCACCAGGACAAAGACATCAGCAAACAGGGTGAGGAAACCTTGAAACGCCAGGACACCTTAAAGCTCAGCCCCCACGAGGCCCAGGGAGGGTTTCCAGTTGACAGCAGTGCCCCAGGTGTTCAGGACATTGTACATCACAACCGTGCAGGGAAAGAATCTCTGAATTCTCTGCCATCTCGGCGTGGGAGGCTGAGGGGAGGCTGGATCATCTCTCACTTTCAGATGCTTTGTTTTGTTTTGTTTTGTCCTACTTTTACCTATCGGACTTGTTGGTCGCTAGGAAAGATCACCAGCCCCCGGCCACGTTCATTTGGGGGAACCGCCTGTCACTTTTCCAGGGAGAGTAGTAGTTAAGGAGGAGAAGCCAAAGGAGGTCAGAGGGCAGCTGCTTCTGTAAATCCCTCCCGGGTGTGTCTGCCCTTGAAGCTGGAGCTGGACTGGCGGGCGAGTCCCGGGCCCCCGCCTGCAGGGAGCTTCCCTGGCTCCCAGCTTGGCGTCCGCCCTGCCCACCCTACCACCACCGGGCGGCCCACCGGCCACGTCAGTCAACTCCAACACTAAAGGAACCGACCACCCAACCCTCTGTACCATCTCCTGGGGCCGCTGCAGCAGAGCACCACAAACTGGGCTGCTTACATAGCAGAAATTATATTCTCACGGTTCTGAAGGCCACAAGTCTGAAACGGGGTGTGGGCAGGGCTGTGCTCACTCCCGGGGGAGGGGGGTCCTTCCCGCCCCTCCCAGCTCCTGGTGTGGCCCACAGTCCTTGGTGTCCTGGGCCTGTGATCCCATCACCCCAGCCTCTGTCTCCGATTTTTTATTTTATTTTTATTTTTTAAAGATTTTTCTTTTGATATGGACCATTTTTAAAGTCTTTATTGAATTTGTTACTATATTGCTTCTGTTTTACATTTTGGTTTTTCGGTCCGGAGGCATGTGGGATCTTAGTGCCCCGACCAGGGATCAAACCCACACCCCCTGCATTGGAAGGCGGAGTCTCCACCACTGGACCACCAGGGAAGTCCCTGTATCTGTCTCTTATAAGGTCATTGGATTCAGGGCCATCCTCATCCAGGATGAGCTCATGTCAAGACCCTTAATTTAGTTACATCTGCAAAGACGTTTTTTCCAAATAAGGAAGGCCCCATTCTCAGGTCTGGAAGCAACCACTGCACCATCCTGTCCCCCCAGTTCCACACCTTCCCTGCCCAGGACCCTCTCCCCCCAGCCCCGGACCCGTCTACAACACACGGAAGATAGAAGACTAAGACCCTCCCTCGCTCGGATCCCTCCCAGGGCTCCTCAGCATAAAATCCACACCCTCGGGCTTCCCTGGTGGCTCAGTGCTTGAGAGTCCGCCTGCCGATGCAGGGGACACGGGTTCATGCCCCGGTCCGGGAAGATCCCACATGCCGCGGAGCGGCTGGGCCCGTGAGCCATGGCCGCTGAGCCTGCGGGTCCGGAGCCTGTGCTCCGCAACGGGAGAGACCGCAACAGTGAGAGGCCCGCGTACCGCAAAAAAAAAAAAAAAAAAAAATCCACACCCTCACACCAGTCACCACCTGGGGAAGGGCTGGATTTCAAACTCCACCCTCTCAGAAAAATGCACTGAAAACCTTAAGCTGGGGACTTCCCTGGTGGTGCAGTGGTTAAGAATCCGCCTGCCAATGCAGGGCACATGGGTTCGAGCCGGCGCCCTGGTCCGGGAAGATCCCACGTGCCGTGGAGCAACTAAGCCAGTGCGCCACAACTACTGAGCCTGCACTCTAGAGCCCGCGAGCCACAGCTACTGAAGCCCGTGCTCTGCAACAAAGAGAAGACACCACAATGAGAAGCGCGTGCACCACAAGGAAGAGTAGCCCTCGCTCGCCACAACTAGAGAAAGCCAGCAGGCAGCAACAAAGACCCAACACAGCCAAAAATAAATAAATAAAATTTTAAAAACAGAAACCTTAAGTTGGAACATTTTAGCAATGGACAGATGGGTGTGACAGAGAATTAAACCCTCATGTTTTCTCTCCCCTTACCTTTGCGTTCAAAACGTTTCATAGGAAGAAGTAGAAAGCAAACTAACCAAAGCACACAGCCAGAGACAGGACAGTGGCTGGTGTCCTGAATATGAGGCCCGGAGAAAGGACAGCTCGGGGGCAGCCAGGGCCAGGTGGAAAGGGCCAGTTGGAGACCCGGGAAGGCGTGCCCGGTGACAGGCAAAGCCTCGGGGCAGGGACAGTGCCAGCAAGGCTGGAGCCAAGCGTGGGGGAGGTGAGGGCGCTGAGGCCTGAGGGTCAGCGGGGCCAGGCCACAGGGAGGAGTTTGGCTCTTCCTTCTTCCTGCCTGGCTAGAGCCAGCGGCGGCCTGTCTGTGCCAACAGCAGAGCTGGGTGGCGCTTTCCTTGTCCTTCTGTTTGTGGATCTCTGGACCATTCCCAGGGCACCCGCAGGCCTCAGAGGAACCTGGCTCTCCCACGGCCAATTAGGGGCGCCCTCAAGCCCAGGCCTTGCCGGCTGTGCGTGTCCCTGCCCACACGCACAGCCAGCAAGGAGCACGTGGTGTGCACGGGGTGCAAACAAGGACAGAGAGTTAGGGGGGCAAAGAGGAGAGTTAAGGGTGACCGGATCGGCTGCTTTCGACAGGCGGGGTCAGAGGTGCCCCGTGGAACACAGGGCTGCAGGACAACCAGTGACATCTGAATTTCAGATAGACAACAGATCATTTTTAGTGTAAGTATATAGCAGATAGTGTGTGGGATATATTATACTAAATAGTGCTTTTTGCAAATCTGAAATTCAAATGTAACTGGGTGTTATGTGTTTTTATTTGCTGAATCTGGCCACCCTTGCCTGGGCTCATCCTGAAAGGCCTCTTCTTAGAAGCAGAAGGGGACATGGGACCCTCCTGACCCAGCTGGGGCCAGCACCCAGCTGAGGAGGGAGGGGGCAGGGAGGCACCACTGTGTTCTGGCGGCCCCACGATCTCCCACGAGACCCGTCCTCAGCCGGGCTCTGGGCCAACGGGGCGTGGAGATCCGCCCAGGCCCGGAGGTGCTTTGAGGCCAGCTGGCCGCTTGCCGCCCTCCTCCCGCACGTCCTTCTCCACCCCGCTCCGTGCAGCCTTGCTGAGCCTGCCAGCGCGGAGGAGAGGCCTCTGTCCTGGCCCCTCTGCCACACCCTTCTAGCCTTTTCCTCCAGGATCCCTGGCCTCGCGGCAAGGGCTCTGCCGGCTCTGCCCAGGCTCCTCCTCCAGCCGCCTCCCCCTGCCCCTGACAGGCTGCTCCCAGACTCACAGCTCAGCCCTCCAGGGGCTGCTGCCCCGCCTCATACACGTGTCACCTCCAATGTCGTCACCTCCAAGAGGCCACCTGGCCCCTCATCTAAAGCGGTGCCCCCTGATCGACAGCACCGCATTTTTTGATTGAGATGATTCACATACCATACAATTCACCCATGAAAGCGTAAACAGTTCTGGTACCTTCACAGAGTTGAGCAGTCAGCATCACGATCAGTTTTAGAACATTTCATCACCCTAGAAAGCAACCCCATCGCCATGAGCAGTCACCCCCCTCCCCCTCCCCAGCCCGACAACCACGAACCCACTGTCTGTCCCTGTGCATCTGCCTGTTTTGGATGTTTCCCATCAATGGAATCACACACGGTGTGTCCTTCTGTATCTGGCTTCTCTCACTGAGCATCGTGTTCTCAGGGTCCATCCACGTGGTAGCAAGGTCAGGGCTTCACCCCTTTTCCTGGCTGAGTGACGTTCCCATGTGTGGAGGGACCACATTTTCTTTATTCATTCACCCACTGATGGGCATTCGGGCTGTTCCACTTTTTGGCTGCTGTGCTGCTGTGAACATTGCAGTGGAAGTTTCTGTATGGACGTGAGTTTTCAGTTCTCTGCAGCACACACCTAGGACTGGCATTGCTGGGTCAGGTGGTCACTCTGTTTAACGTTTTGAGGAGCGGCTGCACCATTTCACCTCCTCACCAGTCCTGCCCAGGGTTCCACTTCCTCCTCTTGTTATTTTCTGCCCTTCTGATGAGGGCCATCGTGGTGGGTGTGAAGTGATGTCTCACTGTGGTTTCTGCCTGCCTTCCCCTGAGCATCTTCTCATGTGCTAATGTTATTTGCATGTCTTCTTTGGAGAAATGTGTTTTCAGATCCTTTGTCCATTTTTGTTTGTTTGTTTGTTTTTGCGGTACTTGGGCCTCTCACTGTTGTGGCCTCTCCCGTTGCGGAGCACAGGCTCTGGACGCGCAGGCTCAGCGGCCATGGCTCATGGGCCCAGCCACTCCAAGGCATGTGGGACCTTCCCAGACCGGGGCACGAACCCGTGTCCCCTGCATCGGCAGGCGGACTCTCAACCACTGCGCCACCAGGGAAGCCCTGTCCATTTTTTAATTGGGTTATTTGTCCTTTTTAAGAGTTGAGTTAAGGGACTTCCCTGGTGGTCCAGTGGTTAAGACTCTGCGCTCCCAATGCAGGGGGGCCGGGTTCCATCCCTGGTCAGGGAACTAGATCTCGCATTCCACAACTAAGAGCACACATGCGACAATGAAGATCCCGCAAGCCGCAATAAAAAAAAAAAGATCCTGCACGCCGCAACAAAGACCTCACGCACGGCAACAAAAATCCCCATGCCGGAGCCAAATAAATAAAAAAATTTTTTTTAACTTGAGTTAAAAAAAAAGTTGAGTTGTAAGTGTTCTTTATATATTCTAGATACAAGTCCCTTATCAGATACATGATTTACCAGTATTTTCTCCCATTCCTTGGGTTGTCTTTTCACTTTCTTCTCTGAAGCACAAAAGTTTTTAATTTTGATGAATTCCAATTTATCTGATTTTTTGTTGCTGTTGCTTGTGCTTTTGGTGACATATGTAAGATACCATTGCCTAGTCCAAGGTCACAAAGACTGCATACCCTGGTTTTGTTTGAAAGTATTTTGTCCTTTTTAGAAGTATTTGTTGTAAAACACAGGGACCTCATTGTAGGTGTTCCAGCCAAATACAGGACGGCCAGTTACATTTGAATCAGGTAAATGGTGATACTTTCCTTGCAAAACTGTGTTCAAACACTGCACGGGACACTTACACTAAGAAATTACTCATTCTCTGCCTCAAACTCAAACTTAACTGCTGTCCAGCTATTTTTATTTGCTAAATCTGGCAGCCTCACCCCAGGGGACACATCCCACCTGTTCACAGGGATCCCCATCGCCTCCCTCGATTCTTTTTTTTTTTTTTTTTTTAGGCTCTGGATGCGCAGGCTCAGCAGCCATGGCTCACGGGCCCAGCCGCTCCGCGGCATGTGGGATCTTCCCAGACCGGGGCACGAACCCGTGTCCCCTGCATCGGCAGGCGGACTCTCAACCACTGAGCCACCAGGGAAGCCCCCCCTCGATTCTTTTTAAATTTTTTGCACTATGGCAAACTACACATAAGTTGAGAAATTTACACTTCGAGCGTAAAGTTAAGGTCTTAACTCAAACTAGGAAGGACAGCTGGCCCCCGCCCGGTCTCGCAGGCCCCGCCTCGTTTCCTAGCAACAAAGCCTCGCCCCTGACCGCAGCGCGTGGCCCCCCGGGGTGGTCACGTGGCGCCGCCCATTCGCCTTCCGTAGCGCGAGTCAGCCGGGTCCGCGCGTGCGTACATGCGTTCGCGCGCGTGCGCAGGTGGTGGCCGACTCACCGTGCGCGCCCCCCCGCGACGCCGCCTGCGTGCGCGCGCCCGGCGGCTGTCCGGTTCTTATAGTGCCGCGAGCTGCGGTTGCGCGGGGACGGCGGGACGGCGGGACAGCGGGACATGGCGGCTGTGAGGCTCGTGGTGCTGGGACTCGTGCTGCTGAGCGCTCAGGGCGGCTTCGTGGCAGGTAAGGACCTTGGGGTGAGGGCGCGAAGCCTGCTGGTGGTCTGGCCTGGCTGGGGGCGGCCCGCTCTCTGCTCCAGGGGAGACCCCAGCCCGGGCGAGAGGGAGGAGAACCCGGCCGGTGGAGGGAGACCCAGCCCGGGGGGTGGGGAGGGAGACTCCGAGCTGAAGCCGAATTGCGCGAGGCAGCTTAGGAGGGACTTTCCTGCTCGGAGTGCTTGGGCGGGGGCCGCAGGGGAGCCCCCGGGCGCCCAGGCCCTGGCTGTCATCCAGGAGGTGGGCTATTATTCTCACGGGGCGCGGGCACCCAGGCACGTGACGGCCCCTGAGCCGGGTCGGCTTTCCGGCCGGAGGGATTGTCCTTCTTCCCGGGATTTAGGTCCCGTGTCTCGCTCTGGCTCTGCACTTGTCCCTGGAGTCGCCCGAACACTTAAACCCTTGTGGGGAGGCATACACTCTGCTTCCTTCGTTTTTGTCTGATTTCGGGGCCCAGAAGAAGGTGGAGGCTGGTCCACTCTCCTGTTTTTACAGAGATGGAAACAGAGGCCCCGGCCGGGAGGGGAGGTGTTCTAAGGTCACCGTGAGCTCTCCGGCTCAGAGCAGGAACTGTGGGGGGGGACTGTTTTTACAGACTCTCAAACGGATCTCCTCACGGGAGGGGCAGCCTGTTGGGTGGGCAGACGTGGTTTAGAGAATGCTCACAGCAAAATGGGTTAAGGCGTGCTTTTCTGGGAGAAAGCAGGGCAGCCTCTCTTTTGCCTGAAAGTGAGATTTTTTTTCCTGTATGGAGTACGACTTCCCGTTTGGTTCTGGGTTAACGATTTATAGTGACCAGCGTGTAGAGAACAAAGTGCAGACCAGCAGGGTCTGGGGCTCTTCCCCCAAGGGAGGGAGGAGCAGGTGGGCTCTGAGGGGGGTGGCAGCTGCCCTAGGGCATGGGAGGGGCTGCCCCTTAGAGAAGCTTCACCGGCTTACTGCTGACCTACTTTTAGATCTCTGTTCGCCTCTTTCTTTTGCCTCCTAATCAAAACGGCCATTTATTCACCGCCCTCTGGACAAGGCCCCTAGCAGGCAAGGTGAGTGCCTGGCAGCTTGAGCCCTTTAGACGCAGCCCTTGCTAGCCAGCGGGGAAGGAGGGCCCTCGGTGTTCTGCTGGGGGCACAGCTCCGATGCATCACCCTTGTCTGTGGGGTTGCTCTTACACACTCCCACCACGTGGGTGTGTGCAGTGGGTGGTCCTGGTTTATTTACGCTGAGTCTGAATACCCCTGGGGCTGTATCTGTGCCTTGTTCTCCTTTTTCACTTTCCACCTTTCCCAGGGACTCTGGGAAAGACCTGAAAGTCTGGGTCACCCGTCCTTTTTCTGCCTGGGGTGAGTGAGTTCGTGGCTGTGTTTGCCTTTCCTGGCCAGGTCGGCTCTCCAGAAACCTGCCTCAGGGGACTCTGCTGGAGCACGTGTCTTCGGCGCCCCCATCGCCTGAGGCCCCAGGATGGTCCTCCTGCTGGGAGAGCCCTGCTCTCCAGGCTGTGCAGGGCCCTGTGGTCCTGGCGGGGCTGGTGGGCAGGCACGGGCTTGCTAGCTGGGTCCCTCTCTGAGCCTCGGGTGAGGGGCCGGAGCCCCCGTCCCGCAGGATTAGAGGGGTGAGCAGCCCGGAGTTGGCCTCCCAGAGGCGGTCTCTCCTGGCCACCGCCTCGTCCCGAGAGCTCCCCCCAGGATGTGTACCCGAGGCCTGCCTGGCCCTGCGCCCCGCCCGGCCCGGCTGCCGAGTGGGCACAGAGGAGGGGTGGCTGTTTTTAGATGAAGGTGACTTTACTTGAGAACATGGGTTGCGGTCACATGGTCGGGAAGGAGGGTCAGGCACTCTCGGGTTCCCGGGGCTCTGCGAGGACCTGCCTGTGCACGGCCGGGGCCCCTGTGAGTTCTTGGGGTGCTGCCCCGGGCCTCCTGGGCACTGGGCGTGGCTGGGGGTTCTGGAGGGTGGGCTTTTCACCCTTTTTCCGTCACCGCACCCTGAGGAGCATTTTGAGGCATTCTTTCTAATGGCCCTGTCCCAGTGATCTGTCAGTGTCACAGATGTTACATCCCCTGTGGCAGCAGTCTCTGTGGTGGCCCTGGGGGCCACAACCCGGCACCCCCCTTGGAGTGACCTGGCCTGTTGAGGATGGGTGACCGGCATGTGGCAGGTCACTGGGGCGGATGGGCTGGCTCCCTTGCTGCATGTGTCCCTCTGGCCAGGACAGGGGTGTCGGCCTGTGGGGCCTCAGGCAGGGAGGGCTCTCCTGGGCGAGGCTGGCCAGCCCCTTGGCCTCTGCAGACACCTGGGAGGGGTGGAGCTGGGGCCCACCTCTGCCCCTCTCTGAGAGTTGAGGCTCCGCCCTGCTGCCGCCTGGAGGAGACCTGCGGGCATTCCTCTCTCCTCCAGGAGGCAGGGTGGGGCCTGGGTAAGACCTGCCTGAGCACCCCTGTCCAAGGCTCTAGGGTGCAGAGGCAGGCCCTGTTTGGGCGAAGCGCCGCCTCTGGCCTCACTTCCTGCCCTGACTCACCTCCCAGCTCTGTACGGAGCTGCTGGTTCTGCCGTCTTGGGAAATCTTGATGGAGAAATGCGGGTTTCCAGAGGCCTTTGGTGAAAGTGACGCAGAGGTCCAGCCTCACGCCCCTGTCTGCCTGTAACCGCCTGGCCTGAGGCCTGAGCGGCCAGTGGGCGGACGTGAAGGTCGGCCTGTGCCCGGGGCCTTGTGGCCAGCCAGGTGTGCTCTCCTACACGGCCGGTGTGCACACATGTGCCGCGTGTGTCTCTGCACCTACGTGTCCGTGCACACATGCGGGCACTGCTGCGGGTGTGCCCCTGGGAGCGGGGAGCACCTGGAGCGGCAGAGGGGCCTCCTTTGCTTCAGTCCCTGCTGGCCCGGACTTCTGAGATGTCCTGTCCCCTTTTAAAGAAAGAGCCAGCAGGTGGCCATAGGCGGGGAGGTGAGGACTGGAGGCTCAGGAAGAGGCCCCGCCAGGCCCTGCACGTGTTCTGTGCACAGGCTGGCCTTGGGTCCCGCCTCTTCCACCCGAGGGAGGCTGGCGTCCTCCAGACTGGAATGCAGCCGGGGCGCGGGGCCCTGCGTGCGGCCAGCCCACCCAGGACCTAACACACAGGCCCAGGCGGGATCTCAGACGCCCAGGGAGATGTGCGCTCTGCCCGCAGTCGTTCCAGAAAGCTGCCCAGCTGTGAAGTCTGCCCTGGGATTTGAGCTATAATTTTCTTAGCGGCTAAGGAGTCCATGAGGATGGGGGAGCCCGAGCAGGCTCTGCTGTCCTGTGCGGCCGGACACCATCTTCTCCTGCTGTCAGGACATCTTGCCTCTGGTTTGGATTATTGGGCATCAGCCGGAGGGTTCCTGGTGCCATGTCCAGCCGGGGCTCGTGACCTGCGATCATTCTGCTCAGCTTCATGTGCTTTGTCTGTGCTCACACAGTTGTGCTGTCAGAAGTCACCGTGTGAGCCCAGTGAGGAAGCGGGGGTCTGGGGTGGCGGCCTGCCCGGTGGGTATTGGGGCCCCGCGGCCTGGCTGCTTTCCTACTGGCTGAACTGTTCCAGTGCAGTCCTGGATTCTGCTTTCACCTGATTTTATGCCAGAGGGCTCTGGGCCGGCGCCCTCTGTGCCCAAGTCCTGTGAGCGTGGCCTTCTCCAAGGGTCGCCTCGGGTGCGTGGGTGTGGGTGATGTTCTGGAGAAACAGGTGCTTCCTGGTAGACACAACTGTGCCTTGGACCCGGCTTTATAAAGTCCCCACTGTCCCCAAGGACAGCTGCCCCGGGATCCCGGGTGGTTTGACAGGAGTATCCCCAGGACACCTGGTCCCAGCCCTGGGATAGGGCTCTGGTGTGGACATTCACTGAAGGTCAGCATCTGGAGGTGCGGCCTGACCCCCAGCAAAGGGGTCCTCATTCTGTTCTGCCGTCCTGGCCCCCTCCCTGAAAGCCCAGAGGTCTGGGGTCTCCTGCCCCCGGTCCCTGGAGAGGAGCCCTCCCCAGCTCAAGCCCCGTCTCCCGGCTCCAGAGCTGTCAGCGCACTTCTCACTGTCTGGTTCTAACTGGCTTCACATTTTGGTTCCTAAAGAGAAGGTCGTAACGAATGGGGAGGCTTGCCTGGTTGGAAGTTGAGCGGAAGGGTTGCTGGGAGTCACCCCAGCGTCCCAGGCAGGAGGACAGACTGTCATTTGTATGGAGGTTTGGGGCACATGCGGCCTTCTGAGAAGCAGGCACCTCCAGGACGGGGCCGCTGCAGCCCCCTGGCCCCCGTGGCCTGAGCACACCTGTCCCACCCACCCCGGTGGCCTTGCCTTGGTTGTGGGATAGAGGGGGAACATGCAAGACCACCCAGAGTGGGGGTGGTGACCTGGGCGGTGATGGACTTCAACTTTCCGAAAAGGCCTTTTGGGGCTGCGGGGCTGGACCCAGCAGTCGCTGCCCTGGTCCTTGTTCTGGGGCCGGGGTGGGCGCTGCTGCTGTTCCCACGTCCAGGGCCCAGCCAGTTAGGACAATTCCTGGCAGAATCCTGCCCCAGACCCCGAGGGGAGGGCCTTCCAGGAGCCCCATGCGGTTCTGAGGTCTGGGTACCAGCCCTGGCTTCTCTCCCTCTGGGGAGTTGGGGTTGGGAGAAGTGGCAGGCTCCTTGGGTTCTCCCCCGACACCGTTCTCTTCTCTTCTTTGGCTGCCCAGGGAGCACGATCCAGACTTCCGTAGATGTTGATGGCTCCAGAACCCGCCTCACATGCGCCTTGAATCACAGCACCACCGAGATCGTGGGCCACCGCTGGGTGAAGGGGGGCAAGGTGCTGAAGGAGGACGCGCTGCCTGGCCTGAGGACGGAGTACGAGTGAGTGAGGCTGCCCTAGCAGGAAAGGGCGGGGCCTGCCTGGTCTCCAGGGGCCTCTGACCAGCGAGTAAGGAGGTTGTAGTCGGTGGGCTGGCTCTGGACAGACGTTGGGAACGGGCTCAGACGGGGGTTTGGAGACGGCTGAGGCCTGGGATGCAGGGAGGGTCCAGTGGCTGCCAGACTTCACCACCCCCAAGACCCGTCTCTCCTTCCGGCACATTGGGGACCCCGGTCCCTGGCTCGCTGGGTTCTGAGCACCGCCGGGGCCACTGCGGAGCCTTGTCTGGGGGGAGGAGCGGCTCTGGAAGCCCAGGGCTCCTGGATGTGGGTGTGGGGTAAGCTGCCTGCCGCCCCTGCACCTCCTGGTCCCTCCTCCCTGGGGAGGCACCCCCCCGCCCCCGCCCGGCAGGGTTTGGACAGAAGCTTCTCGGCTCACACCCCGCTCACGGCGTCTGCCTGCAGCGTGGACTCGGACGACCGCTCGGGCCAGTACTCCTGCATCTTCCTTCCAGAGCATGCGGGCCGCACCGACCTGCAAGTGAACGGTGGGCTCCTGGGGGCCCCGGGCCTGAGGGGCTGGGGTGGAGGCGGGCAGGGCAGCTCCATCTCCGGCCCCGTGGCCCCCGGCGTCAGGCTCCAGCCCGCCCTCCTCCCCGCAGGGCCCCCCAGCGTCAAGGCGGTGAAGAAGTCGGAGCACGCCACCGAGGGGGAGACTGTGGTGCTGGCCTGCAAGTCGGACTCCTTCCCGCCCGTCACCGACTGGATGTGGTCCAAGATGACCGACTCTGGGGACCAGGCCATTGCTAACAGCTCCCAGAACAAGTTCTTCGTGGTCTCCTCAGAGACCAGGACGGAGCTGCATATCCCAGACCTGGACCTGAGCTCAGACCCCGGCAAGTATGTCTGCAACGGCACCAGCTCAGAGGGCGCTGGCCAGGCGGTCATCACGCTGCGCGTGCGCAACCGCTTTGCCGCCCTCTGGCCCTTCCTGGGCATCGTGGCCGAGGTGCTTGTGCTGGTCACCGTCATCTTCATCTACGAGAAGCGGCGGAAGCCGGACGAGGTCCTAGATGGTGAGCCGGCCCCACACACCCTCTGCTCCCCTCCTGGTGGGGGGACCCCTGGGGCCGGGGCCACTGTCCGGGAGTGTGGGCCTGAGGGTTAGCCCCCTTGGCCACCGTGTCCCAGGGCCTCCCCGGGGCACCTGCCCCCTTCCCTGGCTGGGGGTGTGTCGGCCCTTACGGCCTCACCTGCCCCTCTCTCGTCCTCACTGGGCTGCCAGCAGGCGTTCTCTGCTGTGAGTGCTCCTCCATTGGCTTGGTCTCCACCTGTGGAGGCTGCTTTGGGCCCAGGGTTGTGGCACCAAGCAAGCCCCTGGCCTTGTGTGATGGGGCCACTGGGCGTCTGCCCGTGGGCAGGGCTGGGGGTCAGGCAGGGCCCCCAGGTGCCCCTCACACTGAGACCCCAGACAGCTCACGTGAGGGTGTGTGTCCTGGGGCGGGCTGGCCCCCACATTGCAGTCGGGGAAGCTGAGGGCAGCGCCCCGCGGGATGGGGCCGCCCGGTGCGTGGCCTGGTGTGCAGACCGCCACTGACAGCCCGTCCTCCTCTCTTGCATGTGGCCGTGCACCTGCGCAGATGAGGACGCCGGCTCTGCTCCACTGTAAGTCCCTGCCTCGCTGGGGGCGGGCGGGTCGCTGGGCAGAGCTGGGAGGCATGAGGGTCAGCTGTCTGGTCCTCCTGTCACCAGGAAGAGCAGCGGGCACCACGTGAACGACAAAGACAAGAACGTTCGCCAGAGGAACTCCAGCTGAGAGGTGAGGGGAGGGGAGGGCGTGGGGGGAGGGGAGGGCGGGGGGCCGAGGGCGGGGCTCCTGCTCCTGAGGCTGGTCCAAGCTCCCCGCCCCTTCCCCCCCAAAACCCCGCAGGACCAGGAAGAGTCTGCAGGCGCCCATCCCAGCATTTGCACAACCCCGCGCCCTTTCCTCTTACAGAAACCCACCTGGCAAAAGCAAACCACGTTGTGCATTCAAATCACATGTTTTCTCACCTTTTTAAAGAAAAACTAAGCTAGGGTTTTCTGTGTGTAGAATTCTGCCCCTTAGGGGCTTTGCTTTTCTTTTTTAACCATCTCGTGAGCCCCCCAGGGGAGTCGTGAGGTTTGTGTGAGGCCCCTGCCGCCCCCACCACCCGTCCCCTCGCGTCCCCTGGGCTGTTGGTCTCCTGGTCTGGGTGTGGAGGACAGATGGCCCTTTTTCTGAGGCTCCCGCCCCAGGTCCACCTCCTGAGACTGCTCGGCTGTGTGGGGCTGGAGCCAAGTCCCTGCCCTTTGCAGAAGGTCCAGACGACGGAGCCGCGGCGCCAAGCATCCTGCCGTGAGAAGCCAGTGCTGTCGGGTCATTGCAGGTCTGAGCACGTGGCCGCCCTGAGGGCATCCCCCTCACCGCCGCCCTGTCCACACACCCAGGAAGAGGGTGTCTGCTGCTCTTCTCGGAGCAGGAGCCGCTGTGATGGGCCTCTCTCCCCACCCCACCTTCCTACTCCCCAATAAAGTCTGACCCCTCATCCTCTCCCGGCTCCTGTCTGCACCGAGCCTGGGTCTCACCAAGAAAGCTCGGGGGGGGGGGTTCAGCCGGTGAGGCGTAATGAGGTTAGGGTGCACGGGGGCTGGGTGACAGGTAAAGCCGGGAGTGGTGGACGGACCACTGCAGCAGGACTGGCTCTCCAGTTCTTCTAAGCCTGCTTCTGCCCTTCGAAGGGTATCTGGACAAAACCAGGGCAGCCTTCTGGTGGGCCCCCAGGTCGGGATGGGCGGCCATCAGCCACCGCTGCCAGGCCCCCAGCTGTCCTGGTCAGAACGCTCCCGGTGCCTTCGGTGGTCTGAGGGGTAGGTGAGCAGCTGGGGCCTCACTCTGGAGCTGGGAGTCTGTCCCGAGGCACATCTGGGGTGGGGGTGCGGCTGCCCCTCTTGGGACTCTAGCTGGGGGTGGGGGGCAGCCCAGAGAACCCCAGGAGCAGCTCTGCACCAGCCCCCGGGGGGAGAAGGGGGTTGCCTGCTTACCCAGCCTGCATTCTGGTAGCTGGGCCGAATGGGGGAGCATAGGTGGGGTTGAAGCGGGGGGTGGGGTGGGGGGGTGGAGCAGGAGGTCCTAGGAGGTGGGGCGGAGCCCTGGGACTCTGGGAAGTACCACCTAGGCCTCCCACTGCGCACACCTGGGGAAACAGTGCCAGAGGGGAAAGCGCTTGTCCAGGGTGACCCTTTTCCCACATCCGGGGCTGTGGTCACCCCATGTCCCCCTCTGGAGCCCTGCCAGACCTGCAGGTCTGGGTGAGGGTCTCAAGCCACCTGCTGGTCGGGGGAGGCAGGGGTCTCAGAGTGTTGGGCCAGCTCTTCCCAAATCTCCAGAGAAGCCAGAAATCTGGGCTTGAGTGAGGTCTGCATTTTTCAATGTTGGCAAAAACAAATCCCAACATACCAAAGCCTCAAAAATGGACAGACTTGGCCCACTGGCCACCGGTTCGAGGCCCAGTGGGTTCTGAGGTGGGACGGAGAGGACCTCTGCCCAGCAAATCCCACAGCCCCGGGATGCGGGGGGGCGTTTGGGGTGGACCAGTCTGCCCCCTGTCTGCTGACCAGGTGTGTCACAAAAGTCACTCGCAGGTCTGGTTTCCCTGAGTGCCCACGGGGAGAGTAGGGGTTCCTTTACGGGGGCTTTGCACCGCACAGCCTGGAGGAGGTGCCCTCCAGTTCACAGGAACTGAGGCCGCTGGTCCCCGAAGCCCTGGGGCTGGGGCTGGGGCTGGGGCTAGGGGCTGCGTCTGGCCAGCCATTCCCTCCAGCCACCACCAGAGGGCACCACATGCACACCCCTGAGGGCACTGGGGCCCGGGAAGTCTACAGAGGTCTTGGGATGCCCTGCCTGTCCTGCGTGCCCCCCAGCTGGATACGCTGGGTCCTCGGTCCTGGGCACCCACCATCTAAATTTCTCTGGTCCAAAGGATGTACATCCCTTCTTGTTCACTGGGTCACGTGGTTGGCACTGATGGTGTACATGGGTCCGGGGGTTCTGCCAGCACAGGAGGTGACGAGGCTGGTTCCTCTCTGGGGACGCTGCTGAGGCTGGGGCTCGATGTTGGAGGGCACGTGAGGGTGTCCCCTGCTCGGGGTCTGTGTGTGTCCCCACCTGCACCCCAGCTGGGGCTCCGCCCACCTTCCTGCTGCACCCATGGCGCTCACACACTTGGGGCTCGGGAACGACTGCTGGTTTCTTTGTCCGGACAGAAAGTGTGGGATTGTCCACAGGCAGCGCCTTGGGGGACAGGAGGGGGTGGCATGTGGTGTGGAGAGGGGACCAGGCCCCCAGAGAGGGACGCTGCTCACGTGTGCTTTTAGGAGAAGCCTGACCAGCAAACAGGGCCACTGGGCAGACGGCTCTGCATGTTTCCCTCACTGAGCATTTGATGAGCACTGGCAGTCTTCGGCCCCCTGTGCCACTGGGGGCTGTTATTGGCTGCAGCCGCTGGAGCTGCCTCAGTTTCCCCAGGGGCGGGACAGGAAGTCACCGGATCCAGTGAGATCATCTTTGGCAAACGCCTGGAGGCTCAGGAGCCGGGGTCTGTCTCGGGGTCCCAGTCGCTGAGGCAGAGGGGCAGGGCTGGGCGTGCCTTCCTTCTGGGGCACAGGCTGCCCACCCCTTCCCTGGGCCCACCGCCCTCCGGACTGGGAGCCCTTCGAGGACGGGGACGGGGCCTGCACTGGAGGCATCGGGGGCGCTTCCCAAGCTCCAGGCTCGTTCCTCCCCCACTCGGGGGCCCTGACGAAGAGCACGTCTGTTGCACACCAGGGGCACCCCCAAGGTCCCATGGCGGCTGGCAGCAAGAGAGGAATTTAGGGGTCTCGCCTGGCAGCAGGGGGGCAGAGGTGAGGAGGAATGGGCCAGAGGTGTGGACGGGTCCCTGACCCCACCCAGGGGGAGTGAGGTCCGCAAGGAAAGGAAATCCAAGGTTAGCCGAGGACCCCACCCTCATCGCACAGATGCCAGGAAACTCAGGCCTGGGTGAGGGGCTCCCCACGTAAGGTCACTCTCCAGTCGGGGCTGGACGCCAGTGCGCTGCCCGGTACTATGGTGCTCATGCAGACAGCCCAGATTGGGAGATGTCATCCCCCTTCCGAAGTCAGTGGCACATGTGGGCACTCAGGCCCGCCACACAAGGCTGAGGGGACAGTCAGTATTGCTCGAGTCTGGCCGTGAGTTTTTCAGGCAGCCCTCGGAGCTTAAACTCTGAGACCCCTCCCTGGTCCGGGGCCTGCCAAGACCCTGGCGTGGCTTTGTCTCCCTGGTCTCTAACTATTTTGCACTCAGAGGGCCTCCAAACTGTGGGCTCCAGGGCTTTGGACCTGGACCTGCCCCAGCTGAGCAGGAAACACGGGCCATGTGCTGAGGTGCTGAGAGGCTGGGGAGGGGAGCTGCGGGTGGGACAGCAGGGCAAAGGCCTCGGGCCAGGCCAGCTGGGCCTGCTGGAGGCCCCTGTGCCCAGAGCCCAGCGCTGGGGAGGAAGAGGTGGAGCAAACTGGGTGGGGAGGGACTGGGGCTTCCTTCCACGGGAAGTGGGAGTCCAGCAGCTTTGGGTAACAGACCGCTCACTGTGAACTGACTTCGGGTTTTATTCCTGTTTGCCCAGGCTTGTCCCCAGCCCACCCCACCCCCACCACCTCTGGGTCCTCATCTTCTACACCCCCACCCTCCAGGTCCTCAGTATCCCTTCTCCTCACACCAACCAGGCACCCTCCTACCTGAGGACCTTTGCACAGGCCACGACACCTGCCGGCCGCTCTGGGCTCCGTCCTCCCCTCAGGTCCTGGCTCTGACACCACCCACTCTGTGAGACTTCAGACATCCCCCCAACACCTCCTCATCCCCTGTTCCGGCTCAGGTTGAGCTCACCCCCTTCTAACGGACACTACAATGTCTGCTAAACATCACATCTGCTGTGTTGACTGTCACCCCACCAGGCTGGGGGCAGCCTGTTAGGTTCACTTCTGAATCCCAGCCCCCATCAGGTGCCTCATAAGTATTTAGTGAATGAATGAATGAATGAATGCTAAGACTGCTCTGGCCCAGGGCAAGTGGTGAGACAGGGTGGGAGGGACGGAGGCTGGTGGCAGCCTGGCCCAGGGTGGAGCCCATGTGTTGGGGAGGAGTCTTCAGGAGAGGGGCTGGGACCCTCTCCTCCTCTGTGACTTGCAGGTCCAGGCCAGGTCCCTGGGGGAGGGATGCCATTCTGCTTCTCCAGGCCTGGTGGGTCCTTGGGCTGGGCTGCTGGTCCACCCCGTCCCCGCTCTCAGCCGAGAGCTCTGGGGCTCTGGCGGCCTGCCTGGACTGACATCTTCCCAGGGCGAGCATGAAAGATCCCCCTTCAGCTGGAACACACATCTGCCTGGGCGGGCCACAGCCTGGCACTGCCAACTCTGCTGCTTGCCCAGCCTCTCTCACAGACTCACGGCAGACGGCAGCCCAGCCTGTCCACCCATCTGGCTGTGGGTCTGGCAGGGTCTGACTGAAGACACAGCAGAGGTGGCCCCTGGAAGGCCCCCCAGGGCTCAGGACAGCCTGCATGGGGACAGGAGATGGCCTGGCTCAGCCTGCCCATTGTTCAGATGGGCCCATCACTCAATGCCCTTGAGTCCCACCTACTGTGTGCAGGGACATGTCACATCACCCTCATGGTCCTGACCTCCAGGTGGGTGAAGTCACCCAATATGATGTCAGGCCTGAAAGTGCTAAGAAGGCCAGAGGGTCCCTGGAGGCCAGTGGTGGTCTTCAACCCCTCTCCCTGTTTCTCCAGGCCTTTCCTTATCTCTGCTCCCCGTCTCTCCTTTGTGCAGGACGCTCTGGTTGAGCTGGGGTGTGGAGCGGAGGCTGGGAAGAATCCTGGGCTTGTGGCCTATGTCACCTGACGCCAGGAATCACTCCCCAGCCTGGCTCTAGCCCCAGAAGCAGAGCCTCGAGTGTCTTCCCAGATCTGGGGGCCTAGGGGGTGGGGGCTGGCTGGAGCCTGAGCCCAAGGGGCAGAGAAATGGGGTAGCCCAACGGGGCTCACGTGGGCATCCGGTGGGAAGGGGTGGCAGACCCTGGGTCCCCCTGTGACCCTGGGCACTTCCCCACTTTAAAGCCCACCAGCCTTTTGGGAGAGCCCCCCCACACACACACTGTACTTTAGGGCCTTGTTTGAAGGTGGGGATCCTCAGCACCCTTGGGTGGCTCTTCCTATTGGCCCAATTCGGCCTCAGTTTCCTCATATGCAGGAGGTGGGGGAGAGGGGGCCACGGTGGCACCTGGAGACTCCTGGCCTGACCCCGCTTTGCTGCTCCCCACACAACACGTCTTTGTCGGGGTCTCAAGTGACAAAGCAAGTGCTCGTGTGGCCTTTTATTATGGAAATTCTCAAACCTATAGAAAGGATGGAGGCTAGTACGGGGGCGGCTCCACTTCTCCGAGCCCCAGCGTCAGTGGTTACCGCCCGCTGTGTCCTCTGGACAGAGGTGAATTGAAGCGCCAGGCGAAGGCCCCTCGTCAAGGTCGCGCGCGGAGGCGGTGACCTTGGGCGCGTCCCTCTTTTTCGCGGGCCTCAGTTTCCCCTTCTGGGACTACGCTTGATCGGGTCTCCGAGGCCTCGAGCCGCGTAACCTTGGGCCGTCCCAGAGCCGGCGGCCTCAGTTTCCCGGGCGCGGGACCCGTGCGGGGCGCGCCGGGAGTGTGCGCGGGCAGAGGAGGGGCTCCCGCCCCCTCCCCTCCCCCGCGGCCGCGGCTCCGCCCCTCGCGGCTCCGCCCCGCCCTCCCCCCGCCTCCCCCCCTCCCTCGGGCTCGGGCCGGCGGCGGCGGCGGCGGCTCCGCTCCGCACTGCCCGGCGCCGCCTCGCCATGGACGCGCGCGGGGGCGGCGGGCGGCCAGGGGAGAGCCCGGGCGCGACCCCCGCGCCGGGGCCGCCGCCGCCGCCGCCGCCGCCGCCGCCGCCGCCGCCGCCGCCGCCGCCCGCGCCCCCGCAGCAGCAGCCGCCGCCGCCCGCGCCCCCTCCGGGCCCCGGGCCGGCGCCCCCTCAGCAGGCGCCCCGGACCGAGGCGGCGCCCCCGGAGGCGGCGGACGAGGGCGGCCAGCGGGCCCGACTCCGCAGCCGAGACAGCTCGTGCGGCCGCCCGGGCACCCCGGGCGCGGCGAGCACGGCCAAGGGCAGCCCGAACGGCGAGTGCGGGCGCGGAGAGCCGCAGTGCAGCCCCGCGGGGCCCGAGGGCCCGGCGCGGGGGCCCAAGGTGTCGTTCTCGTGTCGCGGGGCGGCCGCGGGGCCCGCGCCGGAGCCGGGCGCTGGGTCGGGGCCGGTGGACGAGGCGGGCAGCGAGGAGGCGGGCCCGGCGGGGGAGTCGCGCGGCAGCCAGGCCAGCTTCATGCAGCGCCAGTTCGGCGCGCTCCTGCAGCCGGGTGTCAACAAGTTCTCGCTGCGGATGTTCGGCAGCCAGAAGGCCGTGGAGCGGGAGCAGGAGCGCGTCAAGTCGGCGGGGGCCTGGATCATCCACCCGTATAGCGACTTCAGGTACAGCCGTCCGGAGGGCCGGCCGGCCAGCGCGGAGGGGCACGGCGAGCGGACGCGCACAAGGGTCGGCCTGGGAGCGCTGTGAAGAGGGCGGGGCGGTGTGCCCCGCGGGTGACCTCGGGGCCCCTCGGTGACCTCGGGCGCGTCCGGGACCCGCCCCGGAATGACCTGGGCGCGCGAGGCGCCGCCCTTGGAGGAACACTGGGAGGCGCGCGCCCCCTCCCACGCAGCCTAACATTCCCCGCCCTTCGGGTGGGCGCATGTCACGGGCCGCAGGACCAGGGTCTGAGCGCGGAGGGGCGGAGAGGACGAATAGAGGGGATCGTGGGCGCCGGGGAGGCAGCGGAGCGGAAGGAAGGGCGCCCGGGAAGGACGCGCCCCGTAGAGGCTGGCGGAGAAAGGGTTAAGCGGACACGCCGGGTCCCAGGGTCTCCACCTGCGTCCCACGCCGCAGGGAGGCGCGTCTCGGGTCCCTGGGCCTCGGTATTGCGCAAGGAGGGGACACTGTTAGTGCTGGTGTCCCCCGGCTGTGTCTGCTCTGAGCCGCATCAGCTCCAGCGGCTGGGTGGTGTGCCCAGGTGTCAGTGGTGGTGATGTTGATGTGAATTCAGGCGGCTGATCTGTGGAAAGGCTCAGAGCAAGGCCCGGAGCAGGCTCAGCTGCGTGTGTTTGTGGTGTGCCCAGGTGTCAGTGGTTGTGTAGATGCTGATGTGAATTAAGCCAGTTGGTGCGTGGAAAAACCTCAGAGCAAGGCTGGAGCAGGGTCACGCCGCCGCGTATGTTTGCAGTTCCGTTCCCGGGTGAGCCCTGTGTGGCCTGGGAGTGTGAACGATGCATATCATTGCAGGCCGTGTGTGTGATCACGAACATGTGACTGCGGCGGGCGGGGGGCCGAGTGCTCTGGGGGGGTGTGTCTGCATGGCGGATCACTGGTGTGTGTTGGGGAGAGAGGGGGTGTGTGCATCAGCGGGCAGTGGGTGTGAGGTGATGTGTCCGTGACTGGGGTGTGTGAGTTGGGGTGCAGAGGGTCTCCCCAGGCCGCCGGGCCACCATCTCAGGGAGTGCACGGTTTCAGCACCACGGACAGCAGTCCAGCGGCCTCCGAATCCTATGACGCCGTGGGTCTCCCCTCCCTCAGGCCTGAGGTCGGATTCCTGGACCCCCAGAGCTGGGAAAGGGTAGCTGTGGGACTCTGCCTTTCCCTGGCCCCTCCATATCCCCTGTGCCTGACAACTGGGGAAACAGAGGCCCAGGGGCACACAACTCAGGAACGGAGGCTGGAAGAATGTCCAGGATTCCAGCTCCTAACCCCTCAGACCGTCCTGGGAGGGGAATGCAGCCTTGACCGGTGGCTTTGGGAGAGGCCAGGGGGCCCAGATGGGGTGCCTCTGGATGGTCCCGACCGGCATGGGGGCTCAGCACCCCTCTGCAGATGGTTCCAGTCTGTGAAATGGGGATGAACTTGACTTCCAGGGCTCCCTGGCCCACCTGGCCCCTCTGTGAATGGGGGCTAAAGCCAGCTGGCTGGAAAGGGACGTGGGGGCCATGTGGGCAGGGAGAGGTGGCTGCAGAAAGTAGCCATTCCTCTGTCCCCTCCAGCACATCCGCCTGCAGCATCCCCAGGGCTGTGGGTGGCCCTGGGCTTCCTCTCAGCTGCAGAGGGGGTGGGGGCTGCTGGGAGAAGGAGCTGGGCGTCCCCAGCCTTGTGTGCGTCCAGCACAGTTGCCCGTGGGTCCCTGGGCAGATACACTGTAAACTGGGGTGAGCAACGGGATGGGGGTGAGGGAGGGGTGAGTGAGGCCTGTAGCTGGGACTAGGTGAGCCAGTCAAAGTAAAAACCTTAAGACCCTGCCAAGCTGGGGTGCTGCGGGGCCTCTACAACCCCCCGCATTTTGGGAACCCTTCTAGACCCCTCGGATTCAGTATGGAGACAGACCCCCAAGCACATGATCGGAGAAGTGCTTCCTGAGTCCCTCTTGGGCCACAGCACCTTAAGAATATAGACCCAATCCTCATGTCAGATGTGAGGTGGCTGCCGCAGCTACCCCAAATTTACATGTGAGGAGAGGGGGTCACGGAGAGGTAAAGTCACTTGCCCAAAGCCACACAGCTAGTCCCTGGCAGAGCAGGGATTCATTCCCGGGCAGGCTGGCCCCTGAGTCTCCACTTTTGGACTGTCAGGCAAGCTGGCCCCTGGCCGTGTCCTGTCCAGGCCAAGAAGAAATGGGAGGAGAAGGGCATCCTGGGGATTGTTCAAGATAAGGGGGTTGCCCTGGGGGAGCCGTGGGCCATCTCTATGTTCGTGTGAGTGTTAGTTGTAAGACCCGTTCGTGGAGCAGTAGGGAGGGGCCTTTCTGGGTCTGCTTGTCCACACCTGGCTCCGTTTGTCCTCATGACCTGACGGTGCAGACACCATCCCTGTTGGTGCCCGGGTAAGCCCTGGACATGATTTAAAGGGAAACGGGGCCGTGAGACCAAGGCTTCTTCCCCAGCCCCAGGTCCTGCCCAGGGCCGCGGCATCTCCACTTTCTTGAGCTACAACTTTGCTCAAAGTGGCACGGCACCCATCTGGCACGGAGAACAGAACAATTCATGTTTGGTGAACTGGAACAGCCTTGGTCATGCCTAGCTCCTCGGGCCACATGGGCTTCCAGGCAGGGCAGGCATTTGCAGAGTCCTCGGGGAGCGGGGCTCTTGAGGAAGGTGACCGGACCGAGGCCGGAGGGGCAGGAGTGCATTGTCCGGGCCAGGCTGCAGAGGGGCTGGGGCAGTCTGCGGCGAGGCCTGCACCCCCTATGCATGGCCTGGAGTCCTCTCCGGGCTTCCCTGCCTCAGTTTCCCCAAATGCGTGGTGCACCCCATTCCTTTCGATCCGGTCGATGTCTGCACCGCCCATGCGTTCAGAAGTGGCCTTTTTTCCTTGATACGCTTACCTGCCTCTCCCCCCAACTCCATGGCGTCCTGGGGCCTGGCACGTCGCGGGTGGGGGGGGCCCAGGATGGTTTTGGGAACCCGCCGAGGGGCACACATGGGTGCAGGCAAGGCCAGTCAGGTTGTGAGCCCCGTTTCCTGGCAGCTTTGGAACAGCCCCAACCCTTTCTGAGGCGTGTCTTCACTTCTTCATGGGGCCATGAGTAACACTACAGCTGGTGCCCGGATACAGATGTTCTAGGAGCTTCCATGGGGGCGGGGGAGGGGAGAAGCATGTTCGAGGGACAGCAGGAAGGATTCAGGTTCAGGAGGGTTGGTTTTCCTTCTTTGCACCCTGAGGTCCATTTCTGAGTCAGAACAAGCATGAAGACCACCCCAGAGCAAAGCAGGGAGAGTGGCCAAGGGGCCTGCATGGTCACAGCCTGGGCCACTGCCTCCCGGAGGTCCTGGGGCCCTGGCAGGATCTTCTGCCCTGCCCCCAAAATGTATGAAGAAGAAATACAGTTAACTCCTTCACCTGGCCACCCCGGATTCTAGAGGCCAGAGAGAGGGGTTCGCGGGAAGGAGGAGAGCTCAGAGGGGAGGGCGTGGGTGGTGGTGCCCCAGGGAAGTAGGGCCCGGCTGCAACTCCCCACCGCCCGTTCTGGACAGTCCACTTTTTCTGCCACTTCCTCCACCTCCTTAGTTGGTGGTCACTTGGTGGTCAAGGCAGCCGTGGCCGTGTGGGAGCGTGGGCAGGTCTGGGGGGTAGAGGCTTCATGTCCCTAGAGAGAGTGTGGGCAAGTGGCTTCCCACGGCCTTTCATCCCGTTCCCGAGCCTGTAAGTGCTTCTGAGGTCTGACCTGAGTCTCTCCTGCTGCAGCTGCTGGATTTCAGTTCAATGTTCGCGAATTGTGTACCGCCGGGAGGCCTGGGTTGTGGGGAAAAGATAAGTGGGTCCTTTTCCTGGCCCTCAGCGGAGCTTAGACAAAGCCAGGACAGGTGGATGCTGACCTGTATCTGTGTGACATCCTGTGGGGTCCCTGAGGGCCTGGGGTGGTGGAGGGGCTGGCCTGAAGATCCAAGAGGGCTGGAGGACTTCTCCTGCCCCAGATGGCCCTACGGATTAGTGGGAGATCAGGATGCATCAGCTCATGAGAATAAACCCTGAATTATCCCAAGTTGGGGCAGTGGTGAGGGGCGGGGGCCAGAGTTTCCCCGGTTCTGAATCCAGCATGAAGGCACTCAGAGTGGGGGTTGGTGGACATGCCCTTTTCCCAGGTGGGAGGATTGAGGCCCAGGGCCCACCCACTGGGAGGAAGGACGCTCCATGGTCCCTGTGAGGGGTCAGGGGCCTGAGGTGGCCGAGGCCCCTCTCCTCGCTCCATTGGTTTCCTGCCAGAATTTGGAGTCTCTGGCCCCTGAATTCCCTGCTTTAAAAGCGTCACATCCCCACACCCCCTGTTTCAACATCCATGATCTGGGGGTTCAGGGGGACACTGGGGGGCCTTCCTTAGCTACCCACTTGCTCAGGACAGACCCTGCCTCACTTCCCCCATCAGCAAGCCCAACCCAAATGCAAAGAGCACAGGCTACCCCACTTCCTCCCTGGACGCCGTCCTCTGCCCTTTCCTTGCCTTCCGGCTGCCGGCAGGGGCATCTCAAGATTCATGTTCGTCCTTCTCACTTAAAACCCGCCATGGCCGTGGCCTCCACAGCCCTGCAGAGCCCGGCTCCCACACCCTCTCATCCCTTCTCACCTCCCTTCACACCCCTGCTCCAGCCCCAGGCCTCCCGGCCGCCCGGAAAGACAAACTCCATGCAGCCACGGGGCCTTTGCACTTGCCGGTTCATCCACCCGGGGTGCAGTGCCCGCACTCCGCCTAGCGGCCCTTCTCCATTATTCACCCACATGTCACTTCCTCTGAGAAGCCCTCCCAGCCCACCCTGGCTAAAGTGGCCCCTCTGAAGCATCCCACTCATTTATCTGTCTGTGTGGAACGCCTGTCTCCCCACTGGGCTGGGGGCCCTGAGGGAGGGCCGGGTCTGTCTGGTCGCCACGTGTCCCCCAGGCCTGCACACAGTCAGCCCCACAGTCTGCCCTGTCTTGGGATCACTCAGGCATCTTCCCCCGCAGGAGTCTCAGTTTCCCAATCCCTGACACCTGCCTGGGATCCGTAACTCACATCCGAGGGCTCAGGCCCTAATAATCCATCCCTAGCTCATCCTTAATCCCTGACCCCCCACTTCCCGGCCCCTAATCCCCTGGGATTTGCCCGATCCGATCCGTAATTCCTGGACTGCTTCCAGCCTGGTTCTTGGTTCTCTGACCCTGAAGGGAGGGAGCCGCTACCCTTGTTAACAGCGTCCCTGAGCAGCCACTTCAAGCTCCCAGGACACCCCTGCCCCTCGTCTGGCCCTGCCCTGCCTGGTCCTGGAAGAACAGGGCTGCTTGTCAGCTTCTGGAATTGGAGGGGCCCCAAGCACTGGAGACAGGAGGGTGACCGCATGGTCCTGAGCTCTGGCCCGGAGGCCTGGCCGCCTGGGTTCCGTCATTTCACCGCTTCCCACCTGGGTTTCTCCATCTGCGCAGAGAGGAGGGTCGGGGCAGCTGCTGGAGCGGGAGCTGGGCCCACGGGGGGTGCCCCGCTGACATCAGAGCCATGTGGGTGTGGCGCCCGGGAGAGGGTTCCGGGCTCTCCTGTCCACAGGGCACTGGGGGTTGTTGCCTCTGAGCCCCTGCTCCCCACCAGGAGTCCCGGCCTTGCTGGTCTCTCAGGGCCCAGTTCCTGTCCTGGCACAGGCAGGAAGCGGGGTCTGAGTGTTTCCCGATGGGGCCTGTTGTTTGTTAGGAAGGACTTTTCAATACGAGGTTTAATTACTGTCCCTGAAGGCCCTGGGTAGCTGAGGGCTGACTCAGGCCCCTGCAGGCCTCGACCCGGTCCCAGGGGTCTCTGGGGCAGCCTGATGCGGGAGGGGCTGCCGCGGTTGGGCAGAGGAAGCATTGTGGCTCAGAGAAGGAGAGTGATTAGTCCTGGGCTGCACAGCCCAAGGGGGCGGGCAGGGCGAGGAAAGGGGGTGCTGGGGAGAGGGACCTGGATCCTCTGCCCCAGGCCTCAGTTTCCCCTCCTCCTACCCAATTCCAGGAGGACCAAGGGCCACAGGCCTGGGGGCGGCAGGCTGGCTTTCAGGTCTTTGCACCCTTCCCTGGCTGGGCCACCTCTCTGGTCTGTCAGTGGGGAAGTGTGGTGCCTGCCCCCACGCCCCGCCCCCAGAACAAAAGGAGGGAACCTCTATGACAAGTCACCTGTGAAGGAGGAGGCCCTCCTCATCCTGGCCATTTACACTGTGGCTACCCCACCCTGGTAGTTTCTAGGCCCCCCTATTTAGATTGTTTCTAACCCCGCTCCTTGGTTTCTAGGCTCCTGTCCCTGGCCTTCAGTTACTTCTTCCTGCTTGCTTTGTCCTTGGGCGTGAGCCCTTCAGCGCCGGAGCTGGGGATTAGGACCAACCACTGCCGTGGACACTCTGGGGGTGGAGATGGGGAATAGGCAGGTGCGGCCCCTCAGTCAGGTTGGGGCTAGGTCCCTGGGGGTCTTGAGGATGAGTAGATGCCCCAGATCAGAAGTCTGAGCCCAACACCTTGTCTGGATTCAGGCAAAGGAAGGTCTTGAATTTGGAGCCGTCATTTGCCCTTAACACTCACCCCAGATCACGTCAACCCTTTCAGCTCTCAAGGTCTCCATCCCCACACCGAGGTGGGTTTCCCGGGCTCTCCCCATCACGGTTGGAGTCCCCATGGCCACTGGGAGAAGGCTCCAGTACATGTGGGCAGACAGAGCCGGGGGTGGGGGAGAACCTCAAAGCCTGCCACTCCCTGGGCTCCTCCCAGCCAGACAGAAGAGGAGACTGAGGTTCCCAGGGACTGGAGGGACTTGCCCAAGGCCACACCTGCCAGTGGGCGGGAGCCCAGGTCTGGCTGCTGTCACCACGGTCTTAGACATTGGGTCCATTCCAACCTTGGCTCTTGCAGACCATGCTGCTGTGAGCATCTTGTTACAAATCACTTTTCAATTTTTTTCTCTCCCTCTTGGATGATTTCCTTGGGCTCAGTTCCCCGAAGTGGAAGGCCTGGGTCACCCGGCAGGCACGGTGCTGTAGCTCTTCCCTCGGGGGGCTGCTCAGAACAGAGCCAATTCACAGTGAGTCCCCAAACAGGGAGCCCAGTGCGGCCACACCAGAGCGGAGTTTACGGCTTTCTGCTAATTTGGGAGAGTCCCTCCAGCCCCTGGGAACCTCAGTCTCTTCTTCTATCCATCCAGGAGGAGCCCAGGGAGCGGCAGGCTTTGAGGGTTCCCCCAGGCCTGTCCTGCCTACACATGCTAGAGCCTTCTCCAAGAGGACATGGGGACTCCAGCCATGATGGGGAGGGCGCCGGGCCTATGGGAGAGCCCTGGAAACCCACCGCGGGGTGGGCATTTCTCCCTGCACCGTGATGGGCAGAATCAGACGAATGACTCTTCAGAATTTGAGACCCTCCTTTGTCCAAATCTAGACAGGGAGTGTGGGCTTACACCCCGATCTGGGGCATCTACTCATCACTGAGACCCTGGGCCTCGGAGGTTTTCTCTTTATGTATATGTGTTAACAGAAATATAACAGTTAGCCTTTAACCATTTAAAAGTGTACAGTCAAGTGACATTAAATACATTCACAGTGTGCTGCAGCCATCCCCCTTATCACTCGCCAGAACTTTTCATCTTCCCAAACAGAAACTCCCCGGCCCCTACAGCCACAAACCCACTCTGTGTCTGTGGATCGGCCTGTCCTGGACGTTTCCCATCAATGGAGTCACACACCGTGGCTCCTTCTGTGTCTGGCTTCTCTCACTGAGCATCGTGGTCTCAGGGTCCACCGACATGGTAGCAAGTGTCGGGGCTTCTCTCCTTTCCGTGGCTGCATGACGCCCTGTGTGTGGACGGACACATGTGTTTGTATGTCCATTCACTGGTGGACACTCAGGTTGCTCCCACACTCTGGCCATTGTGAATCGTGCTGCCGTGGACACTGGTGCACAGGTGTCTCTTTGAGTCCCCACTTTTGAGTCCTTGGGTGAAGGCCCAGGAGTAGAATTGCGGGGCCACATGGTAACTCTAACTTTCTCAGGAACTGACAGGTTTCCCTTGGAGTGGTTTTGATTCCTATTTTATCAACTGCCGCAGGGATGGGCATCTCTCCATGTGGCCTTTGCTGCATCTGTCTGTCCTCATGGGTAAATGCTGGACTCAGAACACTGTGCCCGGCCGTTAATATTCCTCAAATGGACGGGCCTTTTTCTGGGAGCACAGAATTCCCGGGTGGAGTTTTGGAATTGACCTCCAGGACTTGTATCGGTCCTGGGCATATTTGGCCAGTCATCCCTTTTTCAGGCGTGTTTATCACATGAAACATCCAAGCCGTGGCCAAGTCCCATCCCTCAGGCTCTTCTGCCACCTGGCCCTGCGTTCTGCCGGGCAGGCCTTGGCTTCTCCCTTTCTCCCAGACGGCCTGGCACCCTGGCCTCTGCCCGGTCCCCAGCCCCCCCGGGTGCTTCTTGAAATGGATGGACAGCCAGTGCCCCCTGTTCAGCCTTCCGGTGCCCCACCGGGAAGTCCGGCCAGGGTGGGGGTCCTGCACCTGTATGTCAAACTGTGGATGTCCGGTGCCCACCTGGCACCTGCAGCCCCTGGCCGCCCAGCCACTCAACCCTCCTGGCTGCAGTTCCCACCCCCCACCCCCCCCCCCGCCCCTCCAGCTCCTCCGCTTGTCTGTCTCCCCCTCCTGGTTCGACCCTAGTGCTTTTTGGACGGCAGCCTTGTGCCAGGCACGTTGGGCCTTCTTGGTCCTGGGAAACATTTAGTCAATTTTTGAGCGGCCTCTTGGACTCTTCCAGGTCTCCGGTTTCTTCAAGGAGAGAAGGTCAGGCTGGGCCAGCGAGAGGGACCTGGGCTGGGGGAGCCCAGCCGGCAGTGGAGTGCTGTCTGGGGCTTGGGAGGGCTTCCTGGAGGCGGGGTCCACACTAGCCGGGGCCAAAGTCTCAGCTTTGCCGGAGGAGGCGAGCGCTGGGCTGGTCTTCAAAGGCGTATGCGCGCGTGGTGGGGCAGGCAGGCTCCGCGGAGGGCCCCGCGCAAAGGTGGAGGTGTGACCGCGTGACCGGCTGCACCTCGCCCCCAGGTTCTACTGGGACTTCACCATGCTGCTCTTCATGGTGGGAAACCTCATCATCATCCCTGTGGGCATCACCTTCTTCAAGGACGAGACCACGGCCCCGTGGATTGTGTTCAACGTGGTCTCGGACACATTCTTCCTCATGGACCTGGTGCTGAACTTCCGCACGGGCATCGTGATCGAGGACAACACGGAGATCATCCTGGACCCCGAGAAGATCAAGAAGAAGTACCTGCGCACGTGGTTCGTGGTAGACTTCGTGTCCTCCATCCCCGTGGACTACATCTTCCTCATCGTAGAGAAGGGCATCGACTCCGAGGTCTACAAGACGGCGCGCGCCCTGCGCATCGTGCGCTTCACCAAGATCCTCAGCCTGCTGCGCCTGCTCCGCCTGTCGCGCCTCATCCGCTACATCCACCAATGGGAGGAGGTGAGCACGGCTGCACGTTGGCGCAGGGGCGGGGCCATGGGCGTGGGCAGGGTTGTGATGAGCGACGCGGATGCAAGCGTGGGGTCTGTGGGGTCGTGATGGGCTGGAGCGGGTCTAGGATGTAGGGGCGCGGGGTTGTGATGGGCGAGGGTGTGGTGATGGGTGAGGATGCTGTGATGGGACCCGGCCATTGGCTGCAGGAGGGGGCAAGAAGGCACCAGGAACAAAAAGGCGGGGCCATGATGGGAGACTCTGGGCGGGGCTACCGGGGTCCAGGGGCATGGTCACAGTGAGAGGACAGGTGGGGATACTGGCAAACGAGTGGGGTCATTGGGTGGGGCACTGGGCGGAGTTACAGGGACTGCAGTGAGGGGCCTAGGAACCTTAGGGGTGGAACCTGGGCCTCGGGGCGGGGGGGCACGGGGAGTGGTCACTGGAGCTTGTACCCGGTGGAGGGTCGGGGGGGTCACAGGGAGCGCAGCATGGACGCTTGACGCATCCGCACCCCTCTCCTTCCTTCTACCCTGTAAGAGGCAGACTCCACAGCCCCGGTGGCAACGGGGAAACTGAGGCTCCGAGAAGCGAAATCACGCCCCTCTCCCCCAAGTTCAGACCCGCCTCTGGACTGAGTGTGACCTGATTCCTGAAGCCCGCGGCCACCACGCGGGCTCAGAGTCGCCGCCACTGTCCAGGACAGCAACTAGGCTCCAAGGCGGGGAGTGGGTGGGGACAAGGCTGCGGAAAGAGGCCGTGGTCCTGGGAGAGGGCAGTGGGCAGCCGGCCAGGCAGAGAGATTTGGGCGCCCGGGGCGGCAGGCCGGGCAGGGGGCCATGTGCTCTAGTCTAGGGTGCTTCATTACGTTGAAAGGCAACGGGTCTCACGGGAGCGGGGGCCCCACTGGCCGCGTGGGGGGCGTGGTGAGGTGGGGCGGCTCCTAAGGGGAGTGGGCCCTGCGGAGGGCTTCGTCCTCCTACTGCCCAGGTCGCAAGAGGCCATGGGCGGAGGCCTCTCCCTCGCACACCGTCCGCGGGACTCTCACGGGCGCCGCCCCACCCCCCAGATCTTCCACATGACCTATGACCTGGCCAGCGCAGTCATGCGCATCTGCAACCTCATCAGCATGATGCTGCTCCTGTGCCACTGGGACGGCTGCCTGCAGTTCCTAGTGCCGATGCTGCAGGACTTCCCGCGCAACTGCTGGGTCTCCATCAACGGCATGGTGGTGAGCCCCGAGCCCCCCGCCCCACATCCGCTCCCGGAGCGCATGGCGCCTGAAACACTCCTCTGGGGGTGAGCGCCCCTCTGGGCTGCTATCCGACTTCGAGCCTTGCCTTGCAGACCCCGGGACCATGGAGATCTTTGACCGTTTGAGGGCTATAGGACAGTTTCTGTCCCCCAGAGATCGCATCATCTGCTTACTGTGCTTTGCAATGCATTCCACTTTTTAATTTGCATACATGTATTTAAAAGACAGTTTTATATCATAGTCCTCAAATGGGAAGGTGGTATCATGGGCCGTGAGAAATAAAAATTGGAGACTCACAAGCACCTATTACTTCCTGGCTGAGATGCTGAGTGTTAAAAGCTTTCCTCCTGCACGTGAGGCACAGGGCAGGTGGGCGTTGACGGGCAGGAGCAGCGGAGGGAAAACCCGCGGGTGCCCACCCTGGCACCTGGCACAGCTGCCTGGCTGAGGCAGTTCATTGTCTGGCCGGACACCCAGGCATGTGGTCCTGTTTCCTGAACCGGGCCCGCTGCCCCCTCCCCTAACCAGGTCAGCTGAGGACTGGGAGGGGGCTCCTGGTCCTGCCTGATGCCTCCCCCCTCTCCGCCCCTCTGATCAGATGTCAGTGTTCCCAGCTCACTGTCTCTGGGGTCCCTGGAACTTTCCCATTCTCTTGGCCTCACAGACACTCGTCAGAGGCTGAAAAGTGGTGGGGGCTCCTGAGCCCCCAAGGCTAGACTCTGGCCCCCTCTGAGCCTCAGTTTCCCAGGACTGAAGTGGGGAGGCGGCTTCAGACCCACACCTGCTGCTGAGTTGCTGTGACGTGTGTGCACGCCATGTCAGCTGCCTGAGTCTCAGTTTCCCTTGGTTACCTCTGGAAGACACGGAGCTCACCACCTGGATGCCTGGGGGAGGACGGGCAGGCGGGGCCCTGGGGGGGGTGTGTGTCAAGGAGCTCCCTGGGGGCCGCGAGCGCCCACCCACCCGCCCGCCCACCCGTGGCCTTGCAGAACCACTCGTGGAGTGAGCTCTACTCCTTCGCGCTCTTCAAGGCCATGAGCCACATGCTGTGCATCGGGTACGGGCGGCAGGCGCCGGAGAGCATGACGGACATCTGGCTGACGATGCTGAGCATGATTGTGGGCGCCACCTGCTACGCCATGTTCATCGGCCACGCCACCGCCCTCATCCAGTCGCTGGACTCCTCGCGCCGCCAGTACCAGGAGAAGGTGAGACGGGGAGGCACCCCCGTGGGTCTGAGGGTCCACCCCACATCCCCCTAGCTCTGTGGAGGAAGGAGGTCTGGAGCCTGGAGGGGGGCAGGGAAGGAGGGGTTGAGGGAGACACAGGCCAAGGAAGGGGACAGGAGCCGGAGGGGTCCGAACAGGACAGGGCCAGTCCGAGGGGCATCAGGGGGCTCCGGGGTTGGGGGGAAAGGTCTCTGGGCCATCTCGGGAGGGGCTGGGGTGCTGGGGTTGCTCAAGGACACAGGGGAAGCCTCTGGGAGAGCAAGGATGTCCTGGCACTTGGCCTTGGTGGGGGAACCTCTGTGGAGCCAATCTGAGGGCTGTGGGCCGGGAAGGGCCAAGAGAGGGCGGGTGGGACCCCACAGGCCAGCCCTTTCTGGAGGTCAGCCTCAGGCTTCACTCTGCCTCAGTCTCCCCTCCCTAAGGCCAAGGGTGGCCTGGTCCCTGGGACATCGCCCCATTGGCCCTGCACTGCTATCCGATGGCTGGCCTTGGCCAGGCAGCCGCAACCTCCCAAGCAGTGCCCAGCAGTCGGGTCGGCTGGGTCAGCTGGGCCTGGTGCCAGGCACCCCGGCTGTCCGGAAGCCACCGGCCTCCCACCCAAACATAAGCTGGTGTCGCCACCCGCCTGCTGTCACGGGTTCCGCTAAGCTCAGGGCAGCTGTGGCCAGGCGGGGCTGGGGCGGAAGCGGGGCCAGGGCTCCCCTGAGGGTGCCATCCTGTGGACAGCAGGGCCTGGCACCCCTTCCTGGTGCCCACACCCGTACCCTGCTCAGGAGGAGCTGGGCTGATTTCTAGAAAGATCATTGGGGAGGGGAGCCAGGGCCACCAAAGGGTCTGGGACCTCTGGGGCGGGGGCCAGTCCAGCTCCCTCTAAGGGCTGGGGGTGGGGTGCTGGTGGGGGGGAAGGGTTGCCAGATGAAATTCAGGACGGGACTTCCCAGTGGTCCAGGGGTTAAGACTCCACGCTGCCACTGTAGGGGACACGGGTTCCACCCCTGGTAGGGAAAGTTCTGCATGCTGTGTGGTATGGCCCAAAAAAAGGAAATTCAGGACATAGCAATAACTTTTTTTTTTTTAATTCATTCATTCATTTTTGGCTACGTTGGGTCTTAGCTGCTACGCACGGGCTTTCTCTAGTTGCGGTGCGTGGGCTTCTCATTGCAGTGGCTTCTCTTGCTGTGCAGCGCGGGCTCTAGGTGCGCGGGCTCAGTAGTTGTGGCACACGGGCTTAGCTGCTCCACGGCATGTGGGATCTTCCTGGACCAGGGCTCGAATCCATGTCCCCTGCACTGGCAGGCGGATTCTTGACCACATCACCACCACGGAAGTCCCCTGCCCAGGATATTATGTGTCTGGGGCATTTTGGTCGTTTATCTGAAGTTCAGATTGCCCTGGGCATCTCGTATTGTGTTACTGTTAAGTCGAGGCCCACTCGGGGCGGGGGCTCGGGAGCGGCGGCCGCTGACCCGGGCCCCCCGCCCTGTTACAGTACAAGCAGGTGGAGCAGTACATGTCCTTCCACAAGCTGCCTGCTGACTTCCGCCAGAAGATCCATGACTACTACGAGCACCGCTACCAGGGCAAGATGTTCGACGAGGACAGCATCCTGGGCGAGCTCAATGGGCCCCTGCGGGAGGTGAGGTGGGGGTCCGCGTGTGGAGGAGGGTCCTGGGGGAGCCCCACGGGCCCCTGCAGGAGGTGAGGGGCGGGGTGCTCACTCCAGAGGCTCCAGGGAGGGTCCTTCCTGCCCCTCCCAGCTCCTGTTGTGGCCCACGGTTCTCGGTGTCCTTGGCTTGGGGACACATCACCCCGGCCTCTTCATCTTCACGTGGCCTGTTCCTGTGTCTCTGTGTACCCTCCTCTGTAAGGACACCAGCCACTGGGTTCAGCACGACCTCATCTTAACCAATCACACCTGCAAAGGCCCTATTTCCACATCTGGCCCCGTTCACACGTACCAGGGCTCAGGACTTCAGCGTATGATGGTGGTGGGTGGACAGTTCAACCCGTGACCCTCAGCAAGCAGTTACTGGGTGCCAGCTGTGTGCCCTGCCCTGTTTCCAGGGAGGTGGTGCCAGAGGGGAAGCTCTGGGAGGGACGGAGTGGGGAGGGGCTTGGGGCAACTCACAGAGGCAAGTGTGAGCCTGCGTGGCCCTGAGGAGGGAGAGGAACGGGCACTAGGGTTTCTTCTGAGGGTGGAGGTGCCTCCCAGCAGGCAAGCACTGTGGCTACCTGCACTGAAAATATTCGCTTGGTAATTATTTTCATTCATTCACTCATTTACAGACAGACACCTCACAGACCACAAAATGCATGAAATGCCGTGTGTCGAGTGTATTCAGAGTGGTGCCACCACTGCCGCCTAAGCCCACGGCCTGGCCTTCCCGGCCGCTCAGGACACCCGGCCCTCACTCCCCATTCCCCTCCCGCCAGCCCCTGGCGACCTGTGTTTGATCATTACTCAGGTGTTTACATAAAGTCAAATTTACAAATCCAGATATATTCAGAAAATGCCCATCTTCTGTCCTGTCCCTCTGCCCGGTTTCCTCCTGCTCTCTCCGTCCATTTTCTGCCTTTTTAACACAAAACAAAGGCGGGCAGGCCTCCGGGGTGTCGGTGCCTGGCGCTCCCTCTCCGGGTCGTTTGCTTTGCCGGAGGAGCTCGCGGCACAGGGCAGAGGCAAGGGTGGGGTCGGGGCCCTGCCGGTCTGTGCAGATTCCCCTCCGAGAGCGCCACGAGGGACACCCTGGAGACGGTCCCAAAACGCCGAGGTGAGAGGTGCACCCCTCAGGTGCGATTCTCTTATTTTCCTTCCATCAGGGGCTTATTTGCATTTCTCTTCCTGTAAACTGTTCATAACTTTTGCTTGTTTTCCTACAGAACTTTTGGTCTTTTTGTTGTTTTTATTTATTATTTATTTTTTAAAGATTGGGAGTGTTTTATTTATTTATTTTTGGCTGCGTTGGGTCTTCGATGCTGCATGCGGACTTTCTCTAGTTGTGGCTAGTGGGGGCTACTCTTCGTTGCAGTGCGCGGGCTTCTCATTGCGGTGGCTTCTCTTGTTGCAGAGCACGGGCTCTAGGCGTGCGGGCTTCAGCAGTTGTGGCTCTCGGGCTTAGCTGCTCTGTGGCCTGTGGGATCTTTCCGGACCAGGGCTCGAACCTGTGTCCCCTGCATTGGCAGGCAGACTCTTTTTTTTTTTTTTTTTTTTTTTTGCGGTATGCGGGCCTCTCACTGTTGTGGCCTCTCCCGTTGCGGAGCACAGGCTCCGGATGCGCAGGCTCAGCGGCCATAGCTCACGGGCCCAGCCGCTCTGCGGCATATGGGATCCTCCCGGACCAGGGCACGAACCCGTATCCCCTGCATCGGCAGGCGGACTCTCAACCACTGCGCCACCAGGGAGGCCCTGGCAGGCAGACTCTTAACGACTGCACCACCAGGGAAGTCCCTGGCCATTTGTCTTTAAAACTTGCTTACTGTGGTTTTTTTCCCCCACGTGTGGAATTTTTATGCCCTGTACATCAGGTGCTGCATGTATGCTTGCTGTACACAGTGAGTGTTCAATGTGTGCTTGTGTAACAGAGCGAGTGTAGTGTTCAGTGTTTGCCTTCTGTACACAGCAGGTGCTTAACACCTGACTGCTGTGCATAGTAGGTTCTCAATATCTACTGTCTGCGGACATCTGGCACACAATACATGCTCGCTGTATACAGCAGGTGCACAATACCTGCTTGCTGTACACACCCATGCTTTAGAGGAATTTGCCCACGTTTTCTTCTAATACTTGTAGAGTTTCATTATTGGCATGTAGACCCCCCTATGCCTTTGGAATTTATCGTGGAATCTGGCGTGAGGAAGGGATCCAGGCTCATCTGCTGTGTGGGGCTGAACCATCTGGCTCTGTCCCAAGACTTGGTGGGGGAGGGGCACCTTAAGCTGAAGTTCCCTCCTGCTTGGGTCTATTTCTGGACTTTTCATCTGTCCCATCAGCCTGTCTGCTGTGTGTGTGCCTGTATCGCGCAGAGGTTTGCGGTGTGCTTTGGTGTCTTAGAGGGCGAGTTCCCCCTCCCTGCTCTTCTTTGTCACAGGCTTCCTGCTACTTCTGCTCATTTGTTCTAAATGAACTTGACTAGCCCCGGTTATCGAGAAGCGAGCCGGGCAGCACTTCCACAGGGCTCTGTGAGCTGTATCCCTGCCCGGGGAGAATGGGTGTCTTCCATCTCGAAGATGGTGAGCAGTGCTCTCTGAGGACACAATGTGTTCAAGGCTCTTCTGTGCCTCTGGGAGGGTTTTCAACGTTTCCTCATATAGATTTGGCCATGTCTTGGTAAACTCGTGCCATGGCATCTTACTTAGCTCTTTATGTGGGTGGAAATGGGGTCTTCTCATCCATTATGTCTTCTTTGGAGTGGCTTTCGTTTGCATGTACAAAAGCTGTGGATTTTTTTTTTAATTATTTATTTTTGGCTGTGTTGGGTCTTTGTTGCTGCACACGGACTTTCTCTAGTTCAGGCGAGCGGGGCCTACTCTGTGCAGTGCACAGGCTTCTCATTGCGGTGGCTTCTCTCATTGCAGAGCATGGGCTCTAGGGCGCGCAGGCTTCAGTAGTTGTGGCATGCGGGCTCACTAGTGTGGCTCGTGGGCTCTAGAGCACAGGCTCAGTAGTTGTGGCACACGGGCTTAGTTGCTCTGAGGCATGTGGGATCTTCCCGGACCAGGACTCGAACCCGTGTCCCCTGCATTGGCAAGCGGACTCTTAACCACTGCGCCATCAGGGAAGCCTGATTTTCTTTTTAAGGTAAGCAAAGTGCCCCATCATTAGGGCACCCCCGATGGATGTTCCATCAAGTGAAATCTCCACATGACCCCCACCCAGATCAAATGTGGAGCATTTCCATCCCGCAGAAGCTTCTTTGCCAAGGATAACCGTCGTCCTGACTTCTACCACCGTGGATTCATTTTAAGGCTCTTGGTTTTCATGTTGGTTTTTTTAATCACTTGCTATTTTGACTAATTTCCCTTGTTACAGTTTTCCATTGACTCTTTTGGGTTTTTCAGGCAATTCCATTAATACAGATAGTAAAGAGACAGTTTTACTTTTTCCTTTCCAATTCTTACGTCTCCGAATGCTCTTCCGTGTCTAACTGCATAGGCCAGTGCTGCCAACACAGAGAGTTCAACAGTAGAGGATCTCGGGAATCTTTTCTTGATCCTCTCTTTGGTGGCAAAACCTCCAGTGTTTGCCTATTAAGATGCTGGCTTTCAGGCTAACGTGTTAAATCCCTTTCACAAACCGAAGGTCTGAGAGGTGCAACAGTCCCAAAGGTAGGGTGCGATGGAGGAGCGGCTGTGTGCCCTGCCGTCACCCCCACCTCCCACCCCTACAGGAGATTGTCAACTTCAACTGCCGGAAGCTGGTGGCCTCGATGCCACTGTTTGCCAACGCCGACCCCAACTTCGTCACGGCCATGCTGACCAAGCTCAAGTTCGAGGTCTTCCAGCCGGGTGACTACATCATCCGTGAGGGCACGGTTGGCAAGAAGATGTACTTCATCCAGCACGGGGTGGTCAGTGTGCTCACCAAGGGCAACAAGGAGATGAAGCTGTCAGACGGCTCCTACTTCGGGGGTGAGTGTCTGTGGGCAGGGGTGCCGGCGGCAGACGGAGGTCAGGGTGGGGAACCCAGGGGCAGGGGCGTGGCTGGCACGCGCAGCAGGAAGGCCCTGGGGCACGGGGAGGCTGGACTGCTCTGCTGGCTGGAAGGGCCTGGGGGACAGCTGGCTGGGGCCGCTGGGTGTGGCCCACCAGTGAGACGCTGCCCCGGGCTGCATGCAGAGATCTGCCTGCTGACGCGGGGCCGGCGCACGGCGAGCGTTCGGGCTGACACCTACTGCCGCCTCTACTCGCTGAGTGTGGACAACTTCAACGAGGTGCTGGAGGAGTACCCCATGATGCGGCGGGCCTTCGAGACGGTCGCCATCGACCGCCTGGACCGCATCGGTGAGTGGGCCCAGCGGTCAGCCTCAGTGGCTGTCGGGGGGGCCGCCTGAGGAGCGGGGTGGCATGGCCCAGCTGACCCTCAGGGCCCCTTCTGACCCCCAGACCAGATTCCTTGACCCACTTTCTCCCTTGGCCAAATACGACCCCAGTTTCCCAAGGATGGGGAAGTGGGTGTTTCTGCTCCCTAGGCAAATGTTTGAGCACCTACTGTGTGCCGGGAGGTGTAGATGTGGCCCACGAGGCTGAAGTGGTGGCCACCCTCAGGCTTGTCATGGAGGAGGGGATGTCGGGGGGGCTTCCTTGTGACTCCAAGTGGAGACCCAGATGGGTAGGCGTTGCCGGTAGAAAGACAGAGGCATGTTCTGGGAGTGGAGGCGGCATGTTCTGGGAGTGGAGACAGCATGTGCCAAGGCCCTGAGGTGGGAAAGAGGCCTGGAGTCCAGGGACTCAGGGAAGCTGGGAGGGAGGTGGGCATCAGGCACAGGAGGCCACAGGGCTGTAGAGGGAGGCGTTCAGGCTGTAGGTCAGAAGCACTGGGGAGCCATGGATGATCCTAGGTAGGGGAGGACCTGATCAGATGTGCACTTTATGAGGGTGGAGGAAGGAGAAATCTGGTGGCCTGGCCTGTGTGTGGGGCGGGTGGCTTTGGGTAAAGGGAGAGGTGGGCGGGCAGGGGGATCCTTAGAAATGGCTAAGGACTTGCTGAAGACTAGAGCAGGATTCAGAGAGGTAGAGGCCCTTGGTACTATGTGTGGGAATAAAGACAGCGAATGGCTAGAAAAGCAAAATGGGATGCGGTAGGGAAGAGTTAAGACTTCCCAGTACTCAGAAAGCACTCAAAATGTTTATAAGAGGCACTTAAAATTTTGCTCTGTACAGTATCTGCTTAGATGTGTTTGCTATATACAGTAGGCACTCAACCCATGCCTACTATGTACACGGTAGGCATTTAGCATGCCGGCCATATACAGGCAGGAGTCTGCGTGTGCTGCTTTTGCACCGTAAGTGTGTGATACCTGCGTGGTGTACACAGCAGGTGCACAATACATGCTTACTGTATACAGGAAGTGCTCCACACATGCTGGCAGGATTCGAGTGTCTCATACTTGCTTTGTGTGTGAAGCAGGTGCTTGATGTGTTTGTTTGCTACGCACAAAGGTGCTTGATTCATGCTTGCTGTATACGGTAGGTGTACAAGTTCAGCTTCCTTTACACAGCAGACACCTGGCACGTTTGCTGTATGCAGGAGGGGCTCCATTCGTGCTGGCTGTAGAGAGCAGGCACTAGATGCAGGCTTACTGCACGCAGAAGGCGCTCCACGCATGCGTGCAGTGCACGGCCGCAGGCACCTCTGACGCTCCCCCCCCCCCTAAACCAGGCAAGAAGAACTCCATCCTGCTGCACAAGGTGCAGCACGACCTCAACTCGGGCGTGTTCAACAACCAGGAGAACGCCATCATCCAGGAGATCGTCAAGTACGACCGTGAGATGGTGCAGCAGGCCGAGCTGGACCAGCGCGTCAGCCTCTTCCCGCCGCCGCCGCCGCCGCCGCCGCCGCAGGGCGCCTCGGCCATCGCCACGCTGCAGCAGGCCGTGGCCATGAGCTTCTGCCCGCAGGTGGCACGCCCACTCGTTGGGCCCCTGGCGCTCGGTTCGCCGCGCCTCGTGCGCCGCTTGCCCCCCGGGCCCGCGCCCACCGCTGCCTCGCCCGGGCCCGCGCCCGCTGCCAGCCCCCCGGGCGCGCCCTCCAGCCCCCGGGCACCGCGGACCTCGCCCTATGGCGGCGCGCCTGGCTCACCCGCTGCGCCCCGCGCCGGGCCCGCGCTGCCAGTGCGCCGCCTGAGCCGCGCCTCGCGCCCGCTGTCCGCCTCGCAGCCCTCGCTGCCCCACGGCGCACCCGGCCCCGGCCCCGGAGCCTCGGTGCGCCCGGCCAGCAGCTCCACGCCGCGCCTGGGGCCTGCGCCCGCCGCCCGGGCCGCAGCGCCCAGCCCGGACCGCAGGGACTCAGCCTCGCCCTCACCCTCGCCTGGCGCCACCAGCGGACCCGACCCGCTGGACTCCGCGCGCTCACGCCTCTCGTCCAACTTGTGACCCTTGCGCGCCGCCCTGTGGCCCAGCCAGGCCGGGGCGGGGCTGTCACTCAGACCAAAGCCATGCCATTGCGCAGCCCGGGCCGCCCGCCCCAGAAGCCATAGAGGAGACGTAGGTAGTTGTAGTCGGACGGGCGACCCGGGCCGGCGGGACACCCCCGCCAAGCCACCCATCGCCCTGAGCCCGCCCACATCGCCCCTGCCCCCGGCGGCCCCGCGCGGGCGAGGGGGCTCCCTTCACCTCGGTGCCTCAGTTCCCCCAACTGTGAAGCGGGGACAGGCCGGCCGGGGCCGAGGGGAGAGGGCCGTGGAGCCCCGCCCGCGCCCGCCCTCGCCCTCCAATGAGGATCTGTTTTTAAGTGCAATACTTCGCCCGCCGGCTTCCCGCTGCCCCCGTCGCGCTCACGCAATAACCAGCCTGGTCCCTGTCCACGCGCGTCCGCGGTGACCGCCCCGGAGTGGGCACACACCACTCCCTCCAGCGCCCCAGCGTGGGGGCGAGGCCGGGGGGTCCCTGCCGTCATGGTGAATGTACTGACAAGCCGAGGCAGCAGCGCCCACCGCACCCCCCACGCCCCACTGAGCCCCACGCCCCCATTCCGCGCAATAAACGACAGCATTGGCGCCCAGCCTGCCGCGTCTGATGGCTCTGCCTGGACCCAGTGCGCAGCCCGCCCTTCCCCGAGGCAAGCAGCCCCCATGTGGTGACAGACCTTTATTCACACTAAGGTACAGGGAGGCAGCACTGGCCGTCAGCTGAAGAAGTACGTGGAGTGCTTCACCTGCTCCAGGTTGAAGGTCCCTGCGGAGCAGAGCAGAAGGCTGGGGGCGGGCCCTGGGGAAGGCCCCGCCCCCAGCCCGGTGAGGGGCCATCCAGCCCCGGGCCTCACCTGCCTTGGGCACAGACAGCAGCGTGTCCATCAGCCTGGAGACCCAGATGCTCTTGGAGGCCCTGAAGGCAAAGGCGGGGTGGGGGTAAGGCCGGGGCGGCCTGGGGAGGGAGCGGCCTCTGCGGTGCTGGGCTGGGGGGGGCCTCACCTGGGGTCAGAGCAGAACCGCTTGATCAGGAACCTGGACAGGTTGTGGAGAATGGGCTGGCTGTGCAGACGGATGAACTGCTCGCGGCAGACCTGCGGCGGGGGGGTGGGGGGCGTCAGCAGCCAGGAACCAGGCCCAAGGGGCAGGGGGACCGGGCTTCCCCGGTCAGGAGGGGATAAGGTTGGGGGCGTGAGAGCCAGGGGTGTCCGCCCTAGTGGGGGTGGGCCTGCACCTGGTTCATGACCGCAACGTCAGCAGCGTGGGTCCAGAAGCAGTCGTGCACCGAGACGAAGGTCAGGCCCTTCCTGCGGCAGCAGTGAGGGGCCCCCGTGGAGAGGCCACGCCTTGAGGTCCCCTCCCTCACAATCCACACCCCCCCGCCACCCAGCACTGGCCCAGCTCTCACCTCAAGCCCCTCCCCACCGCTCAGCTGGGGGGGCCCACTGTCCAGTGACGCCCACTCTCCTCTCGCCCCTCACCCCTGCGCACTCCAGCAGCTGTCTGTGCGCCACACATGCCCCTCATCAGGCAAGTGACAAGTTCTCCTCTTAGGAAGAAGCCCCTTGGCCACCCTACCCCCAGCTGCCGCCCAACTGATTCTCAGCTTCCCATAGGGGATGGCTGAGGCTGGGCCCCCTTCCACCACAGGGCTCCATCCCAGGGGTCCCCAAGCCACCCCAGGGGGGCACAGGAAGAAGACAGAACTCCCACAGCAGTCTGGCTCAGTGCGCACGCCCCCCCGCCCCCCGCACAGGAGCAGCCGTTTCTAACAGGAACGTGAGAAACTAGACACCCTCTGCCTGCCCCGGCAGGGCCACACACATCAAGAGCAGGCCACACAGCAGGCTGGGCCTGGGGACCCTCCGAGGGCCAGCTTCACACTTGGAGCCCCTTCCCTGCCCAGTCAGCCGCATCCCAACCCCTCCCTGCCTCGAGGCCTGTTGCCTCCGGGGCACCAGGTCCCTCAGGCCCCCCACAGCTTCGGTCCTCGCCCGACCCCATCTCCAGCGGGTGGCACCCACCGCGGGGTCCCCAGCCCTGGTGCACCTGTAGCAGTGCAGGGCGGTGAGCATCATGTGCGAGGAGTCCAGCGAGTGGATGAAGTTGGGCGGGAAGCCGTTCTTCTGCTTCAGCGTGTTGGGCTTCCTGGGGGTGGGGTGCAAGGTGGGGGACCCTGGAGCCTCGGCTCGGCCCAACCCCAGTGGCCTCCCGGCCCAGGCGCCCTGGCCCCGCCCACCCGCCCCCCACCCCCGTGCACTCACTGGCTGGTGTCCACGCTGCTGCTGAAGGTGAGGCTCTGGAGCCCGCCTTTGATCTGCAGGGTAGGGGCGGCAGGGGCAGGGGGCGTTGAGTCCTGCCTGGTGCGGCGGGGGGCAGGGGCGGGGCAGGGGTGGGGCTGCACATACCATGACCTTGGAGTCACGGTGGTAGGGCTGGATGATGGGGATGCCCAGGGGCGTGACCCACTCCACGGCCGAGCCCGTGTGGGAGATGAGCCGGGCGCTCTCGGTCAGCCAGCGCTGCAGGGACGGACACCGGGCTCAGGGGGGCCGGGTTTGGGGAGCCACGGCCGAGGTGGGGGCAGGGGGAGGATGAGGCCTCACCTGGATGGACCGGGTGCCCGAGAACATCTCCTGCAGGCTGTTGAACACCTGGCGCACGAGGTAGTGAGAAGCCTCCCACACGAAGTCCTGGGGAGAGGGCGAGGGGAGGGCGTGGGCGGGGCCCAGGTTCTCTCCACGACGCCTGATGGCCCTGGGCCAGTGACCTCGCGCACTCTGAGGGGGTG
Source organism: Hyperoodon ampullatus (assembly GCF_949752795.1). Lineage (NCBI taxonomy): Eukaryota > Metazoa > Chordata > Mammalia > Artiodactyla > Ziphiidae > Hyperoodon > Hyperoodon ampullatus. The sequence continues at coordinate 24,922,871 of NC_136917.1, forward strand.
GGCTCGCTCCCACGGGCCCCGCTGGAGGACCCCACGGTGGGCAGAGATAAGACCCTGTGTCAGGACCGCCTGCTGCCCAGCGGCCACCTGGTACAGGACAGTGGCCGGCAGGATCTGGAGTCTCGGCCCCGCGCACCTGGGGGAAGTCATGGATCTCCCGGAGGCGCTTCTCGATCTGCAGGCGGCCCCCGTAGCGGGTGACCCCGTACACCACGGTCATCACCGTCTGCTTGACCACCTTGCGGCTGATGAAACCCTCCAGCACCTGGGCCACCCGCACACCCTGTTCGGCATCCTGCCTGCGGAACACCTCCACCTGTTGGAGCGGGGGGGTCAGTGGGCAGGGCCCCGCCCACCCCAAAGCCTCCCAGCCCGAGGCTCCTTCTCTTCCCGTGAACCTCACCATTGCCCCCTCTGACACGTCCCCCAGGAACCCTGCCTGACTGCCGGGGCACGTGACAGTTGGCGGCCGCGGCAGTGGGGTCCACAGTACCCAGATGCTCGAAAGACAAGAGCCGGGTGGGTCTGGGGGATAAGAACAAGCGGGGGCGGGGTGGGTGCGCACCTGTGCAGCCACCTCACTGTACACGTCCTGCGGCAGGTCCGAGGGCAACAGGTTGACGGAGGCGGCCCCCACGCTGTCCCGGCCCAGGGCGGCGTAGTGCTGCAGGCCGTTACAGGAGCCATCCTGGGCGAGGGGTGGAGAGTGATGGAGAGTGAGGCGCAGGGAGCGAGGGGCGGGGCAAGGCGAGCTCCAGGCTTCCCCAGCTCCGCTCACGGCGAGCTCCCTGGACCTCCCACAACGACGGGCGGGCGTCAGCCCCCACGAAACGGAACCGAGGCACAGAAAGGGGCGGTGCGTGCCTGCACAAGCTGCTCACCGTGGGAACACCATCCTGTGCAGAGTGGGATGGGCAGGTGCCGGACACCCGTGCCATCCCTCGGCACCTCAGCCCGAGCGACACCTTTGGCAGGGGCCCACAAGGGCAGGGCACGCTCCACACCGGAGTGCCCCAGCTCACCTGGTGAACCGGGAAGTGGGAGACATAGGCGGTGGGGTCGGGGGCACGCACCGCCCGGGCGACCTCCATGCAGCAGGCCAGGGCTTGCCAGGGCTCGTCTGCCTCCATCCACCACTTGCGGCCCTGCAGGAAGCAGCCGGCTGGGTGAGGCCAGGCCCGGTGGGGTCAGAGCCAGCCTGGGGGTACTTCCTGGGCGGGCCCAGGTGGCGTGGGGACAGGCGTGGAGAGAGGACAGGAGTGATAGACCAGGGAGGGACCAGCCTGGAGGGAGGCCTACTGTGGCATGGGAGGCTGCCGACGGCCCAGGACAGAAGGAAAGACAAGCAGAAGGGTGCCTGGGAAGAAGCAGGGGGTGGGGGGTGCCTGCATGGGTCTGAAGTGGGTGCCGCGGTGGCCAGGAGAGCCAGACGGTCAGGGGTCAGGGGTCAGAGCCCAGCTGCTGTCCTCCCCACGCCACCCACCGTCATGGGCCGGTCCGCCGAGTCCAGGATGTCCTCCATCAGCTCGTCCGCATAGTCCCGGCGTGCCTGCAGCGACTCGCGCTTCTTGAGCCCCGTGAGGTTGACCAGGTGGATCTTGAGCCAGTCAAGGCCGTGGGGGCCGAGTGGGCGGCCCTGGGCGAACTCCAGCAGTGCGCGGGCCAGGTCGCTGCCCAGGTGGTTGAAATGCGGTGAGCAGGGATAGGTCCGGCCGCGGAAGTCCATGTTGTGTGGCAGCCAGAAGACGCGGTGCCGCAGGTGCTGGGCCAGCGACAGGCGGTACAGTGCATCGGCGCGCAGGCTCTGCATCTCCCGTGCCACCTTCAGGCGCCGGGCCAGCTCCCGCCGCATCTCAGCCTTTTCAGCGGGCGAGACCTCGGGCAGCAAGCAGCGCTTGGGAGCCTGACGGCCCTCGGGTGGCCGGGGGGCCTCGGAGGGCGGGGCGGGCACACCCAGGCGAGGGCAGCCCTTGTCAGTGAAGAGCTCCAGCACCAGGTCCAGCACGCGCCCGTTGACCCGCCAGGCACAGTTGCCCAGCTGGGTGAGGGCATCCAGGGCGCCGTGCAGCTCGGTAGGCGGGCAGCGCTCCAGCAGGAGCTGGTGCTGCTGGCTGCCCTCCACCGAGCGCATCATCTTGGTGGGGCTCAGCAGGAAGGCGCCCGAGTGGGGCGACGTCCAGGGCAGTGGTGGGCACAGCATGGGCACGTCCGTCGACTCAAAGGTCAGTGTGCGCTCCGCCGCCGTCTCCAGCAGCTGCGTGAAGGCCGGGTGAGGCTTCAGGATCCCGATCTGGGGGCGGGCAGGTGGAGAAGGTCAGGGGGCTGCCCCAAAGGCAGTGGAGGAGGGCCCTGGGGTCCCCTCAGATGCCCCAACCCTGAGACCAGGTCCGGGGCCACAGCAGAATTCTGGCAGGATCCCACCATGGCCCAGGGGCCCTGCACCACCCGGAGCCCGTGGCCTCCTCGCAGGCCTGTCCCCACAGTGGCCCACCTGGCGGAAGCTGCGGAAGGAGTACACGTGGTAGAGCACAGGGATGAGCGTGCCAGGGCTCCGGGGCGCTGCCAGGCTGCTGGGCATCTGCGCGGCCCGCACCAGCACCTCCGCCAGCTGCTTGCCCAGCTGCACCACCACTGACATGGGCCAGGGCTGCTCGTGCGGGGCCTCAGGCACCCCCAGTGCCTCCCAATGCTGCCGTGGCAGGCAAGGTTCCGCCACCTGCGAGTGGGAGGGTGGCTCAGGGGGATGAGGGTCTGGGTGCAGAGCTGGAGACCCCCACCCACCCCCAGGGAGGGGTGAGCTGACTGCTATCCCAGGGTTAGTTGAGGAAAATGAGGTGGAGTCTGGGGGCAAATCCGGCCGCCTCAGGAAAGGGGAGAGGAGAGAGGGGAGGGGCCTTCCGCTCAACGCCTGCGTTTCCCCACCCAGGCTCCCTGGGCCTCACCTGGGTGTCGGAGGCCAGCAGGTGCAGGTACTTGGAGTAGCGCTGCTCCAGTTCCTGCACCTCGTTTCTGAGCTGCTTCCTCTTGAAGACGCGCAGACCCAGCTCGTGCGCCAGGAAGAGAAGTGACTCTCCCTGCGCAGGCAGCGCCTGCAGGGTCTGGAGGGCAGTGAGCGCCATGAGCCCCGCACTCCGTGTGGAACCCGCAGGCACACCCACAGCAGCCCTTCCCCCCAGCCCCGCGTGCACCTGCAGCAGCATCCCCACGACGTCCTTCTCACTGAGCAGGCACAGGTACGGGAAGAGCGAGAGGCGGCCTTCTCGAGCAGCGTGGGCCTCGCTCTCCTTGGTCTCCTGCAGCTCCCGGTACAGCGCCGTCCTCCATCGGGCGCGCAGGCCTGCCAGGGTCTTCCGCTGGGGGGAGGGGGCACACAAGGAGTCATCACCGTGCCCACCCAACCCTGCAGCCCGCGAGGCCCCAGCCCTACACCTGGCAGTGCCTGGCTCAGTGCGGGGGTGGTGGGGGTTGCCGTGCAGCCGGCCTCCCCCACGCGACCCTGCCCAGGCAGGGGACGCCCAGCTCGGCCGGAGCAGACCACCCCCCAGCCCCTTACCGCATGCAGGACCTCCTTGGTCAGCAGTGGAACCTTCTCCACGGACTCCACGGTGACGGTGGTGGCCATCTCCATGCGAAGCTGCTGTCGGAAGAGGCCCTGCAGCTCCTTCAGGGACAAGTGCAGCCTCGGGTAGGACACAGCGGGATCCTGCTGGTGGCAACAGGCTGGTGGTGAGGTTCTGGTGCCTGACCTCTCGACCTGAGTCCCACAGGGTTCCAGCCACACCCGAGGTCAAGAAGAGCAGCTGCCCACCCTACATGTGCCGGGACCCCCACCCGCCCCCCTGGTAGAATCAGTCATTTTCCCAAGTCTCCTGAAAATCATCCATCCTTAACGCTGGGGGGAGAGCAGGGCCCAGGATAGTAAGACAACGATGCTGGTGTAACAGCATCTGCTGGCCTTGCCAGGCGGGCAGGATGCCCAGGAAGACAGTGCAAGTCCCCGGATGCTGCTGTTTTCTCTTTAAACTTGCAGCTGTGTGAATGTGTGACCCTTCCAAAAATAGATAAATTAAAAATAACAAAACCCAACACACTGAGAATCCAAAACATTACATCTACACAAAGACCTGTCCACAGCCACAGCAGCACGGTTCACGATGCTTAAAAACTAGAAATGACCGAAGTGTCCGTCAACAGATGATGGATAAACACAATGTGGTCCCTCCACACACGGGAACATCACTCAACCCTGAGAAGGGGTGAAAGCCCTGACACTCGCTACAGCGTGGATGGACCCCCAGAACATGATGCTCAGTGAGAGAAGCCAGACACAGAAGGACACACAGGGTGTGATTCCATTGATGGGAAACGTCCAGAACAGGCAGATCCACAGAGAGTTAGTGGCTAGTGGTTGTCAGGGGCTGGCGGGGGGGTGGGAATGGGGACTGACTGCTGATGGGGACGGGCTTCCTTTTGGGATAATGGAATGTTCTGGAATTACAGAGATCAATATACTAAAAAAAAAAAAAAATACTGAATTACACTTTAAAAGGTGAACTGTAGACTAGGAGAATTATGTCCCAGTAAAAAGAAAAGACCCAGTGCCTCAAGATGTCACACTCCGCTCCACCCTGGGAGGCGGGTGCAGCCTCGCCCGCTGCCTGCCGCCTGCGGAGTTAGCTGTCCAGTCTTAGGGAGGGCACATAGGCCCTGCGACACCCCGACGCCCGGCCCACGGCTGCATCGCCACGTGGAAACCGAGGACGGTGCGGCATGGGCCCCCCACAGCAGCCTCCCTCCTGCCAGAATGGGGTCGGGTGGGGCCGACCCCACCAGGAGAGACGGGGAGGGGCCGAGGCGCCCGGAGACGACACACACCCCCGCCCCCCGCCCCCGGCAGGTGCCAGGCCACAGGCCCCAGCTCACCTTGGCGTAGATCTCCCGGAGCAGCGGCGAGGTGTTGAGCTGGGGCGGGGGCACAGGCGGCCGCGGAGGGGTGAAGGCGGGCTTGGCCTTGCGCACAGCCCGCAGGAGCTCAGCCCTCTCTTCGGCGCTCAGCGGCACAGCCGTGAAGAGCCCCTGCAGCTGTAGCCCGTCCTGCGTCATCTGCTTCAGGCACCTGCAGGGCACACACACCCGGCTCATAGCACCAGTGCCCGGGGAGCCCCAGAGACCCCAGCCCCCAGCTCAGCCAGGCCACCCCACAACGACCCACCCACCTTCGGATGGTGCCAGCATCCTGGTCCAGGCGCCCCATGCACTGCAGGGCGGCCGCGTAGGACCGCAGGTCCGGGGCGAGGCCGGCGTCTTTCAACATGAAGAACACGTACATCAGCTCTTTGAAGGAGCCCTGGGGGAACCAAGCGGGGTGAGGGCCTGCGGAGGGGCCGGGTGTGGGCGGAAGGGCAGCCCCAGCTTGGCCCACAGTGCTCCCTGCTGCCCGCCCGCTCCTCTACCCAGTTTCCCGACGACCAGGCCTCCTTCCTCCACACAGGCCTCCCGGCTAACTTCCCCTGCGGTTTTTCCTCCAGCCCACTGGTGGCTCAGGAGAGATGCCACAGACCCTTCCAGAGAGAGGCACTCCCAGCACCCCGCCATGTGTCCTGCACCCTGTCTGAGAGGTGCTGCCACCCCAGACCACGTGCCAGCAACTGGGTCCTAGGTGACTGTCTGCACGGCCCGGCGTTGGGGGGGAAGGGGGTGCTGCTCAGGCCGGTAGTCACCAACCACAGCGGCCACTTAGCTTAGTTTAAATGAAATACTCGCTTCAGCAGCGACAGGAGGCTGGAGCAGATGAGGAGCACTGGCAAAGTCACAGAAAGGCCTACCAGATGCTGCTGGTCCAGATTCAGCCCATCTATCCTACCTCTAAACACTCACAGCAGGAGGACTTCCCTGGTGGTGCAGTGGTTAAGAATCCGCCCCCCAATGCAGGGGACACAGGTTCGAGCCCTGGTCCCGGAAGATCCCACATGCCGCGGAGCAACTAAGCCTGTGCGCCACAACTACTGAGCCTGAGCTCTAGATCCCGTGAGCCACAACTAAGACCTGATGCAGCCAAATAAATAAATAAAAAGTGGAAACAACTTTTATTAAAAAAAAAGAAAAGAAAAACTCACAGTAATGTCACCACCACCATGAAAACATGCATTCGAACCTTCACAGTGTTAAACACACACATGGGGTTGGAGCCCTGGATTACAGCCCTCACTCCTCCCAAGATGGGAAACCCGAGGCTCAGAGGGAAGGGAGGGGTGTGGCCACGGGGAGCACGTGGCAGAACGGGACTAAACTCAGGTCTGGGTGGCAGCCAGGCCTGCCCGACATAGGCTGGCTGCCTAGGGCCCCCCAAACTCACATCCACCTGGAACCTCAGAAAAGGGCCTTATTTGGAAACTGGGTTCCTGCAGGTGCAGTTAGGATGAGGTCACACCGGAGGAGGCCGTGTGACCACTGAGGCAGAGATCAGAGGGACGCAGCCACAGCCCAAGGGACATCGCAGACCCAGGAGCTGGCACAGGCGCGAAGCACCCTCCCCTGGAGCCTCCAGAGGGAGTGGGGCCCTGCCACGCCCTGACCTCGGACGTCTGGCCGCTGGGACTAAAAGAAAACAAACTTCTGCTACTTTAAGCCTCCCAGTTTGTTCGGCAGCCCCAGGAAGCTCATCTAATCAGAAATATGCTGCCGTAACAGTACGCTTTGTTGGGGGGACGCCGGAGGCCAGAGACCTGGGAAGGCAGACTAACTCCTGGAACTGAGTGCCCTCCTGCAAAGACAATGCAGGCAAGAAGCCCCCTGTGACTGTCGCCGTGGAGCCCTTGGGAGCCTCCCAGCGCTATCAGGCGGCTCTGGGCCGCGTTCTGTGCGTGAGTCCGCACAGCCAAGTCCCTGCCGCCAACCTGCCTTAGCGAGTTGCACCTGCGTCTTCACACAGCTGTTTCCCTTGTTTGCCCGGCACTAATGCTTTCCCTGCTGCTCCTCAAATGAGGCCACAGACCCACGGGAGGGAGGGTGTTGGGGAAGTTTTCACCACAAGGGCACTTAAGCAACACTCCTAAGCAGCCACAGGTCAGAGGAGAAATCGCAGGTGAAAACAGAAGACGTGGGAGAGGGAAGCAGCGAAAGCCGTTCCCACAGGGAAATTCACAGCGGTGAATGTCTGCATTAAAAAGAAGGATCCTACCTAGGAAACTCGAGACAAGAACAAGCTAGATGGAAAGCACTGAGCTCGCAGCCCCGAGGAGGGTCTGCAGCGCCCCTCGCACCAGAGCCGTGGTCAAGTAACCAGAAGGAAATGCTCTGAACCAGAGCACAGCTTCTTCCTGCCCTTTTGGTCATTTTCACACTTTGCTTTGAAGGCCACGTGTGACTCATAATCGACAAGCCTAAAGAATTATTAAAACAATAAAAGACAAAGGCCTGAGCCCTGGGGCTAAAAGACAAGGGTTCGAATCTAAGTGCCCCCAAGTTGGCTTCTGCCCCTGACCCCGGGGCACTCGCTCCCTGGGCCCAGCCACTCACCTGGCGAGCCCAGCCGAGCATGACCATGTTGTACATGGAGAGTGTGAGCAGCCGCTGCTGCTGAGACTTGCTGTGGTGGGTGACCAGCACGTGGTGGGCCAGGGGCAGGTGGCCCGTGAGCAGGCAGCACTCAAAGAAGGACAGGAGCCTCTGCTGCTGGCTCTCCAGCCGCGGCTTGGGGCCTCTGTCCGCCGGAGCCGCTGCCGCCTCGCCGTTCAGCCTCTGCGGGGCCTCCTGCAGCAGCTGTGCCAGCTGCTCCTCCCACGGGTTCTGGGGCGTCCCCTGCTCCCAGTGCTGCAGCTGGCTTGCCAGCTTCCTGCTCAGCAGCCGGGGCTCCAAGCGCAGATGCTTTTGCCAGGCCACCTTCTCCACATGCTTCTGCAGCTTCCCCTCCAGCCGCTGCTTGCGCTTCTCCATCAGCCGCTGATCGTTGTCCAGTTTCTGTGCCCAGCGGCTGTTGAGCATGGGGGCGGCCCCCGCGGCCCCTGCCTGGGCCTGCCTGGGTGGCTGGGTGCCGCCAGCCTCCGGGGCTCGAGCCATGGCCACCCTCTTGGCCACCCTCTTCACCGTCACCTCTGCCACGCCCTTGGCCTGCAGCTGCCGCACCCGCGCCTTGAGCACTGTGGGGCAGAGGGCGAGACGTCAGGGGACCCCACTGCCCAGGAGGCGAGAGACCTCAGCCCTGTGTGTCTGCTGACCACCGCAAACGTCCCTAGACTTACCTCGTCGGCCACGCATGCCCCGCCCACCCAACCAGTACCCATCCACCCGAGCCACTCGAACCCAACGACCCAAACAGGCTCCCAGTGTTGCCCACAACCTGCCTCTCTGCGTCTTCCCCCACCCCCCCAAGCTCTGTCCTTCCCAGCCTGACCAAAAGTCACAGGTCGTCTGCGACTCCCCCCGCTACATGCAGCCCGTGAGCGCCTCCTCAGGGCTCTGCCTTCAAAATCCACCGGGGTGCCCTCCCTGCCCCTCCCAACCCCACTCCATCCGTAATGGCCTCAGGGCCTTTGCACGTGCCATTACACCACCCCACCCCACCCCGCCCCCCCCCCCCCACACACAGACAATTCACAGCCCGCCGCTGCCCTGTGCCACTTCACGGACAGTCAGCTCTCAGGACCTGGGGCAGTTCTGTTCTACAGAGTTTCAGGCCACTGAGCTGGTGAACAGGGAACCACCACTCCCAGGCAAACATGGGGCTCCTGAAAGCCCGTGGTCATATGTCCACCAACAGGTCCACACATAACCCTGTCTTGTGAGTTCTCATCTGAGATATCTTATTTCCTATGTATTGCTGATTTACTAACATTGAACTCACAGCCAACACTTCTACAACTCACCCCTCAACAAAGCTTGTCGAACATGCAGATTTTCTACAAAAGGCATGTCACAGCCCCCTTGAGCTGAGGAAACTAGACAGCACCCCAGCACACGCCTGGAGCCATTTTAAACTGCAGAACCACCAACGAATAGCACACAATGCAAAAACGTGGCACTAGATACACCCTGAAAAGGATGCCTGTTGACAGGGCGTCGCCCGGCTCCACCTCAGCTGGGAAGGTGTACATCGGCTTTGGGGTTACAAGTTCAGCTGGTAGGAGACTTTGCAAACAGAATCCGCGAACGTGAGGACCAAGGGTATCCATCTCCTGCCTGCGCCTGTCTCACTACAACATCGGCCCCAGAGAGAGCTGGCCCAGAGCAGAAACACAGGCGCGGCCCTGGCCTCAGTGACCGGAGACTCAGCAGACCCTTTCTGCACGTGCGGGAGACTGTCCAGCAGCAAAGCATCGGGCAGGACATGCGGCAGAAGCAGGATGTGGGCACAGGTTTCCCTCGGAGGCGGCCACATCCGAGCCACCTGGGGGGGTGACCCGAGACAAGCAGGTGCAAAGCTCCTGATGCCAGAAGCCGAGGAGGTAGGCAAAGGCCCGGAGGTCTGTGGCCCTCAGTGGGGGTCTGGAGATTATTCTGTGACAGAGGAAACAGTTGGACGGTTCAAGGCTGGGTAGTGAGATGAAGTGATTCAGATTTCCAGACCCTGGGCTTAGCTTTAAAATCATGAGATGGGTGAGAAACGAAAGAAGGTTGCTCTGGAAGCGCATGGGACCTGTGGCTTCACATCTGCGTGTTTGGGGTTTTCTGAAATTAGGTGTTGTTTTTCAAAGCCTCCCCCACCCCACTCCTGGCTGCTGGCCACACACTGGATGAGGGACAGGAGGGGAAGCAGGAGGCACTGGACATCTGGGAAGGAGAGGACAGTGAGGTGGCGAGAAGGACAGATGCCCCCCACTTGCTACAGAGGCCGCCAGGACCTGGCTGTCCGTCCCAGGTGACAATGACCACGACCAGACCCCATCATGCGCCCAAGCCCAGGAAGCTGAGCCAGGACCACTGAGCTTGGTCAGGTCATAGCTCAAAGCCCAGCTCTGCACGTGCAGCGGTGTGTGGCCTTGAGCCAGTCTCTCAAGCCACAGATCTGGGCCTCGACTGTCTCATCTGGAAAGGGGGAGCCCCTGCTGGGACGAGGGAACTACAAGAGCTCGCTGTGTACAGCACTCGCTTCACCGTGTGGGCCCTCGGACCACCAGAGAGCGGGACCCCATGAGTCACCCCACCTTACAGACTGACATCCCTTCTCACCGGGGTCCCTGTGGGGAACCAGGGAGGCGGCTCCCAGCAGCGCTGCCGACGGGGGAACAGCGAGGAAGGGGCTTCAGGCCCCAAACCTCGGGGGTCAGGCTCACCCTCCAGCAGCTCGGCATGGCCCCAGTCCTTCCGGCGGTCCTGCTCACAAGGGCTGGCAGTCGAGCTCCTCTTACGGCCCCAGACGCCACCAAGGGCCCCTGCAGGAGAGACCAGGGAGGCTGAAGGAGGCGGGCATCAGGGGTGGGGGAGGGAGGGCCCTGACAGGGTCAGGAATGGCAGGATCCGGGGCAAAGGAACCCTAAAGGCAGTGGGAACTGTCAGTGGTCACCGGTCTCACACTGGAAAGAAACTAACAGGACAAAAGTGAAGGGGCACCACGGGCAAAGGAACAAAGAAAACTGGGGCGTGGGGTGGAGGATAAAAGGTTCGTCGAACTAAGTTACAGACAATTCAAAGGTTAAAAACCCTAAACCGTAAATAGTGGGTCATGGGGCTCCAAAAGAAATCAAGGGTCGAAGATCAAAGTGCCCCGCCGACCCCTGTCCGGAGAGTGGGCCAAGGGCGAGTGAAAGCGGGGTCGAGTCACTGGGTTCCCCAGAACTCCCAAGAGCAAAGGGCCAAGGGTCGGAGAGAGCTGGATCCCGAGGGTCGAGAAGCCAAAGGTCACGGCCGCGGGTGGGGGGCAGGGAAGCGGTCCCGGGACTCCCCTTCATTACCTTCCTCGGCCAGGAGGCCGGGGGGTCCCGCCGGCCACAGGGCCCTCCCGAACCCCGCCGCGCCGCGGCCCCAGCGCACAGCGGACATGCCGCCAGCACACGGAACCACCGCGCCGCCGCAACGCACCTGCGCCGCCCGCGCCCGCCGGGAGTTGTAGTCCTAAGGCCTACGGGGGCCGCGAAGGGACTACGCGCCTGGAGAGCGCGGGAGGAACCACAATTCCCAGGGGGCAGCGGGGCGCCGGAGGCGGGGGGGACATGCGCCAGTGGCACCCGCTGAGTGGCTGTTCCCTGTCGAGGCGGGGCGGGACAGAGCCGTTGCTTGGGCAACACTGCGAGAATCTAAGCCATCTTTGGGAGGACCCGGAACCTGGGTTTTGTTGTTGTTGTTGTTTAAGGAATAGTTGCCAAATAATTAGGACAGCGTTCTGCAATTTAGAGATTCCTATCCGCGATCTTCATTGATCCAAAGATAGCTCTGGGGAGGGAACTATTACTATCTCCGGTTTATTGTGGAGGAAGCTGAGGTTCAGAGAGGTCAATCAAGTTCCCCAAAGACACACAGCACGAATGTCAGAGAGACTGGAGTGAAGGCCCACATCCGTCTGACTCAAAGCCACAGAGCCAACGGTCAGCTGGGTCATTGTGTTTCCTGGACATTTCCCTCATTCACTCTTTCTGGCCTAAGTTTACCCACTAGTTCCCAAGGCCAGGGACGGAGTGGGGCAGAGAGCACAGACTCACCTCTAACTAAGTTGATTTGATGACAAGTGGAATGAAAGAATCCCTGGAGCCTGGAGCATCTCAACCCTGGTCTCCAGGGAGATCCCACTCAGGAGTAAGCAGGGCCAGAACTTTAGAATCAGACCTGGAAGGCATGCCTCACCTTATCATTCAGTTGGGGAAACTGAGGTCAGGGGAGGGAGCGTCTGCTCTGGGATCGGCTGGTATGTGAAGGATGAGAATAGGCACACATGGTGTAACTGCGCTCCAGGCAGCAATCAAAGCGAGTGCAAAGGCCTGAGAGGCAGGAATAACTGTGGAAAGTTGGAATTCGAGCAGTGTTTGGGAGAGAGGAAGCAGAGACGAAGGTGGAAGGGTGCTCAGGGGCCAGACCACGGCGGGCCTTAGGGGCCTCAGCTCAAGCTGCCACCTGTCCCCAGTTGCTCGGACTTCAATCTCCCCACTACCCAGAGTGGAGGCCGGACCTGTACTGTGGAAGGGCCAGACTCCTAGGTCTGGACGCCTCTCAACAGCACATTCCAGACGCAGATGCCCACGTGGGCCTGTGAACCGTGATGCCACCAGCTGGGAATGTTTTCAACAGACAGCAGCATCCTCCCGAAACCGCCCCAATCCACCCCAAGATGCCCTGGGGGGCCGTGACCTCAGACCTGGCTCACATCTAGGGTCTCCTTCCTGGCCTGGTGGGGGAGGGGGTCACTGAATCAGCTGGCCCTGCCCCCGCTCAAGATCTAGAGACATCCCCTCGTATCCCTGTAGGCTGGCAGAGCCAGGAGCCTGGGCTGGAAGCCAAGACTTCTGAATTCTTTTTTTTTTTTTTTTTTTTGGTCTCTCCCGTTGCGGAGCACAGGCTCCGGACACGCAGGCTCAGCGGCCATGGCTCACGGGCCCAGCCGCTCCGCGGCATGTGGGATCTTCCCGGACCGGGGCATGAACCCGTGTCCCCTGCATCGGCAGGCGGACTCTCAACCACTGCGCCACCAGGGAAGCCCGACTTCTGAATTCTTTTGCCTCAGTTTCCTCTTCTAGTCTCTGGGACATCAGATTCCCTAAACCAGTATCTCCCCAAGAGCTGGATCCTGGATCTTGGCGGTGAGGAAGCCACTCTCCTTTCAGTCCCTGCTCAAACACAGGCGGTCTCGCTTGGTGCCACCTGCGTGTTACCCCTGTCTCAGCTCCCGGGCTGGGGTCCTGCCAATCGGAGACTTTTGTCACATGGTCTCTTCTCTTTGTATTTCTTCTTACAGCTTATTGTCAATGTGTCAACGTATGGCACTGGTTTTCCACTCCTGATGGGGATATCAAATTTCCTTGTAAAACTTAAGCATGAAAATATGAATAACACACGAGACAAGTGGGGACCGATGTCCTTAAGAGGGGGTCATGGCGTCGAGACGTTGGGGTTTGGGCAAGACTGTGTTTCAGAAGCTGTTCGCGTGTGCTGGGTTCTTCCCCAAAACTTTTCACCCAAATTGAACCAAGAGATGATCAGATGCACTTAGGCTGTGGGACATTCTGTGAGACTACAGAAGTGTTGGGGGGAGGTGAGGGATAAACTGGGAGACTGGGATGGACATACACACACTACCATATATAAAACAGATAACTAGTAAAGACCTACCATGTAGCACAGGGAACTCTACTCAGTACTCTGAGTAGTGTACCTACTCAGAGTAGGAGTAGGTACACTACTCCTATATGGGAAAAGAATCTAGAAAAGAGTGGATATATGTATATGCATAGCTGATTCTGTTTGCTCTACACCTGAAACTAACACAGCATTGTAAATCAATTATACTCCAATAAAAAATTAATAATAAAAAAAGGAGACGTGTTGAGGAAGGCAAGGAATGCTCTCTAAATGGAAAGACACGGCATCAGATTCCTGGGGCCACAGTAACAAACGACCACAAACTTGGTGCCCTAACAACAGAAATTAATTCTCTCATATTTCTGGAGACAAGACATCCAAAATTAGTATCACTGGGATGAAATCAGGGTGTGGACAGAGCCGTGCCCCATCCGGAGGCTCCCGGGGAGGGTCCTTACTGCCTCTTCCAGCTTCTGGGACTCCAGGTGTCCTGGGCTTGTGGCCGTGTCCCTCCCGTCTCTGCCTTCGCATTCACGTGGCCTCTCCTCTGTGTCCGTGTCTCTCATAAGGGTACTTGTGACTGCATTTAGGGCCCCTAGGATGATCTCATTTGAAAATCTTAATGTAATGGCAGCTGCCAAGACTCTTTATCCAAATAAGGTGAGATTCACAGGTTCTGGGGATTAGAATGTGGACACATGTTTGTGGGTCTTTATTCAGCCAATCAGAGACAAAGAGAACAGAAAGCACTGCATGTGCCCTACCCAGGTTTGGGATGAGAAAAAAATGTATTCAAGGACATAACGGTGACAAGAGGGGGCATTTGAGCGTGGATGAGGGATGAGGTTGCCGCTTGGCTATGACGGAGGACCTTGCCATTAGAAGACTCGTCCGGGAATTCCCTGGCGGTCCAGTGGTTAAGACTCCGCGATTTCACCGCCGAGGGTCCGGGTTTGATCCCTAGTCGGTGAAATGTGATCCCCAGCCGCATGGCACAGCCAAAAAAAAAAAAAAAATACTCGTCCGACCATTTCTGAGGCTGCCTCTCAAATACTCACGTACATAAAAAGACCACACGTGTGTATTTTTCAGGTAGAACATGAACAGTGCACACATCAAGAATACAGTTCACGGGACTTCCCTGGCGGTCCAGTTGTTAAGACTCTGCATATCCAATGCAGGGGGCACGGTTCCATCCCTGGTCAGGGAACTAAGATCCCACAGGCCACGTGGGCACGGCCAAAAAAAAAAAGATAGAAAGAATACAGTTCAATTAATTTTTCAGGACACAGGGGTGTTCCAAAGAACACCCAGCCCCTGAAACCCCCTCACGTCCCCTATCATTGCCCCTGAGGGCGACACCCATCAGACAGTTCACACCGTGGGTTGGTTTTCCAGAATGTCCCATAGACGACATCTATTGTGTCTGACTGCTTCTCCTCATTCTGTCTGAGAGTCATCCACTTTGTTGTGTATTCAGTGGGTTACTCTTTTTCGTGGCTGCATAGTACTCCCCCGTGAGTTTGCTGCAGTGTATCTACCCATCCTCCAGCTGACGGAAATCAAAAATAATATGTAGAATTGGGGACTCCCGGAACAGGGCGTTCATTGTGCTGTTCTCACAACTTGTCTGTAGGCTTGACGTCTTCCAGAAAACCACAGTGAGATACCGCTGTACCCAACTAGGATGGCTGCAATCAAAACGATGGCCAATCACAGCTGCTGGTGAAGAGGTGGGAACACTGGAGCCCTCGTGCACGGCTGGTGAGAATGTGAGATGGGGCAGCTGCTGTGGAAGACGTTCTGGCAGCTCCTCAAAAAGCCAACCATAGAATCACCACGTGACCCAGCAGTTCCACTCTTGGATATATACATGAGAGAAATGGCGACTTATATTCACACTTAAACTCGTACACACACATCCACAGTAGCATGATTCACGACAGCCAAAAGGCAGCAACAACCACGTGTCCATCGATAGATGATGGATAAACAGAATATGGTCCCTCCACACACGGGAGCATCGCTCAGCCATGCGAAGGGGTGAAGCACTGACACTTGATATAATGTGGATGGAAGTTGAACACGATGCTCAGTGAGAGAAGCCAGACACAGAAGGACACAAAGGGTGTGAGTCCATTGATGCAAAACGTCCAGAACAGGCAAATCCACAGAGACAGAGAGTAGATTCGTGGTTGTCAGGGGCTGGGGAAGGGATGAGGGCAACTGCTGATGGGGACGGGGCTTCTCTTTGGGGTGATGGAATGTTCTGGAACTAGACAGAGGTAAGCGTTGACAACTCTGTACTGAAAGCACTAATTGCACAGTTTCCTGGGTGAACTGGGTGGCATGTGAATTATATTTCAGTGAAGCTGTTGTGAAAAGCACCTGGGGCGCAGCTGTCTTCTCAGGCGTGGGTCCCCTCCGGTCATACAGGGCCTTGGATTTTGTCCTCCTGGCAGGTGGGGTGGGGACAGTCTATGAAGGGAAGACCAAGCTTCTAGCTGGCGGGACGTGGAGGTGTTTCTCCTAGTACCCAGTGAGGTCGTGGATTATCTCATTCCATCCTTCCAGCCTTCCCTCTCCTGGCCTATTTTCCACAGGAGGAGGCAAGGCTTGGGGAGGTGATGCCAGCAGGCCAGTCCCCTGGGTGCTGGCCTCAGGGTTCTGAGTGTGGGGAGACAGTCCGGGCTGGACCCCTATCTCAGTCCTGGGGTCCTGGGCTTGGATGTCTGCTACACCCCATGCGTGGCCCTCCTGGGGCCAGGAAGATGGATCAGGGAATCCCCGGAGCCACCAGAAAGGCATCCGGGCGACACCGTCCAGCTGGACCGGTTGGCCCTCCAGCAGTCCATCAGGGCAGGTTGTCACCTTGTCCTCACCCCGGTGCTATTTAAAGGTGCCGCCTGCATCCATGGCTGTAGAACTGAGCCGCCAGGAGCCAAAAGGCAGGGAGCCCTGGGATGTGTCCTGTGTGGGGCCTTGGGGAAATCCCTGCCCCTCCTGGGCCTTGGCTTCCCCACCTGTCAATGATGTCGCTTGGCTCTGAGTCTGTGAAGGTTTACTGCACTGACCTCGCAGGGCCCAGGGCACTGGGTGGGTGTGTCTGTAACAGGGCGGCTCCATTCCTACACCTTGGACATGCAGAGACGGATGCTGGGGACGGGGTGCTGGCCTTGGTCATCATTCCGGTCCCCATCAGCTGGCCTCAGACATGCCCAACTGTCCATCCTCCCATCGGCCACCTTCCTGTCCAACACCTGTGTGCACAGCATATGCTCCAACAGTTCACCTGGCCCTCCACCCACACTTTCCCCCAGGCCCACCCCTCAGCGAAGCCGCATGCCCCCTGGGCCTGGCTCTCAGGAAGCTCCAGTTGGAAGGGTAGACAAGCCCCCCGGGGCATTCCCCTGTCCAGGGGCCTGGCTGGCATGGACAGGCACTCGGGCCAGAACTTCCTCTGGCCCCTGGGCAGCTCCGTCTCTCCCTGGCTCTCTGGCTCTCACACATCTGTCTGTCTCTGTCTCTGTCTCAGCCATCTCCGCCTGTGCAGTCTCATAGACTCTGTCCCTCCATCTTAGTCTCTGTCTATCTCTGCCTCTCAGTCTCTTGTCTCTTTGTCTTTGTCTTTCTCTGTTTCTGGTTCTTTTTCTTTTTTTTTTACCCTTTTAAAAAATTGATGTGTAGTTAATTTACAGTGTTGTGTTAGTTTCAGGCGTACTGCAAAGTGATTCAGTTATACATATATATCTATTCTTTTTTGGATTCTTTTCCATTATAGGTTATTACAAGACCTGTGCTGTACACCTGGCTCTGTCTTTATATCTCTGGCTCTGGCTCTGTCTCTCCCTCTCTCTGGCTCTGACTCCCGCCGTGTCTCTGTGGCCCGCCTCTCTCACACTCACACTCCCGCAGCCCCTGCAGGCCAATCTGGCTACTCACGGACAAGCACCGCCCTCCCCGTTCCGCAAGGCAAACAAACACTCGTGGAGACCTGAGTGTTTTCCCGAATGGGCCCCACCCCTGTACTGGCCCCACCCCCGTGGGGAGTCATCCCGCCCCCTGCGGCTCTGGCCCCGCCCCCCAGGAGCCGCATTGGCCTGTCCCAGACTCTGCAGAGCGGTCAGGCCGCCCTGACCACGGCCCCGCCCCGCATCCCGACCCACCCACTGTGGCTCTGGCCCCGCCCCCGAGGCGCCCTATTGGCCCCGCCGGGCACTCTGCCCCCCATCTCGCAATGGCAGAGCCGCGGACGCGCGCGGGGAGACAAGAGCAGGCGGCGGCGAGCGGGGCGCGGGGCCATACGCGGCCGCCTGTGGCTGGGCCTGGCGTGGCTACTGCTGGCACGGGCGCCCGGCGCCGCGGGTACCCCGAACAGTCCGCGGAGACCGTGCAGCTACACGCATCTGGAGGGCGACGTGCGCTGGCGGCGCCTCTTCTCCTCCACCCACTTCTTCCTGTGTGTGGAACCCAGCGGCCACGTGCAGGGCACCCTCTGGCGCGACAGCCCTGACAGTGAGTAGCCGGGGGCGCTGCGTGGGGGCAGGGGTACAGGGCAAATAGGCGGACAATAACAGCAAAGGCAGCAGTAGTAGCAGCAGTGAGCTGGGCCCTCTCTCACTTGAGGGAGGGTCCGGAGGCTTCTCTGGCTGCGTGGCGTCAGCCAAGTCATTTCCTGACTGGGGCCTCAGTTTCCTCAACTGTAAAATGGGGTCCAACCCACTTGGAAGGAGGGTTGGACAGTTGGGATGAAGGTCACAGGGGAAGCTCCCAGCTCCGGGCCTGGCTCAGCAGAAGGGTCTTTGTGAGATAGTTGAGGTTGGGGTCACGGGACCCATTTACAGAGGGGAAGTTAAGGCTCCCGGAAGGGCCCCCGTGGGCCCAGTACATAATGAGATGGGGGCAGAGCTGGGTCTGAACTCTGAACTCCCCACCCTGCAAAACAAAACTCAGGACCTGCCGGAGTTGGGGACCCCTCTATGTCTTCCTAGACACCCATTTGGCAGATGAGGAAACTGAGGCACAGAGAGGGCAAATTACCTGCCTGAGGTGGGAGGTGGGGGCATGGAGCTAGGGCTCCAAAGTGCCCAGAACCTCATCGAGTTGGAGTCATAGCTCTGCTGCCCTGCCCAGCAAACAGTAGGTGCTCAGTAAGTGTGGAATGTATGAGGCAAGAAGAGATGAAGGGACAAAGAAGGAGAAGGAGGAGGTTGGTGATAAGTGGGAGACCAGGGTGGTTGGTGACCCCAGGCCTGTCTCAGTCTCCCCACATTTTTTTTTTTTTTTTTTTGTGGTACGTGGGCCTCTCACTGTTGTGGCCTCTCCCGCTGCAAAGCACAGGCTCTGGACGCGCAGGCTCAGCGGCCATGGCTCACGGGCCCAGCCGCTCCACGGCATGTGGGATCCTCCCGGACCGGGGCACGAACCCGCGTCCCCTGCATCGGCAGGCGGACTCTCAACCACTGCGCCACCAGGGAAGCCCTCCCCACATTTTTGAGGCCGGGCAGGGGAGCGGGGGAGCCAAGCCATTGCCGGCCACTGCCTGAATCACCACCATCAGGGCAAATAATCACCCCTGCTCTTCCCACCTGCTTTCATCTGGGGCTCTCAAGGCCCTCATTAGGCTAACTGGACGAGGGCAAGGACAGGGGGAGTGGCTGGGCCGGTTGCTCAGTGGTGGGCCTGGCCAGGAAGGGTGGCCTTGGGCTGGGGGTGAGGTCTGGCTCTGCTGGGTGACCTGGGACAGTCACTGCTTCTCTCTGAGCCTCGGTTTCCCCATCTGGGCAGCGATAAGGGTGACAATGAGGAGGTGGGCTTGAGTTGAGCCTCATAAAGAAGGAGCTGGCCGTGCACAAGAGGAGCTGAGTGCCTGACCCAGGAACTAGCAGGTGCAAATGTCCTATGTCACATGAGGTGAGCTGCCCGTCACCTGAGGCATCCAAGTCCAGACTGAACACCAGAGGGCAAGGCCTTGACTCCAGATTAGGCCCCAGTGCCTGGGTGTGGCTCAGAGAGTGTGGGCTGGGGCTTGTCCCCCAGCTCTGCTTCACTGGATAGGAAACGGCTCAGATGGGGCAGGGCTTGCCCAGGGTCATCCATCCACAGACAGGGACCGAGAAACTGGCTCTGCCACTTCTCAGGCCTCAGTTTTCCCCTGGGGGAAGTGGGCACGGTCCACACCTCCCTCCTGGGGCTGCTGTGTGGGCTTGGTGGGATACAATGCCTGGCATACAGTTGGCACTCAAGCAGTGTTAGCGGGTATCACTGACCTGAACACACTGCTTTAAACACCCTGTGTCCCACCCCCAGGCCGTTGCCTGGGCCGTACCTCCTGTCTGGAATTGTCTCCCCCATAACAGGACACGGCCGTGGCTAGCTGAGCTGTCAGGTTCATTGCCGGGGGTCTGCATCTGATAGCAGCAGCTCACCTGGCAGGCACTCACCTCCTCTGGCTTGGTTTTCTCATCCGTGACTAACGGGGCCCTCCCCTGGGCTCCCCATTTCCCTCCAGAGAAAAGCCTGAGCTCTCCCCAGTGACTTCCCCCGACCCATCAGGGCCAGTCCTGCCTCAGGCCTTCCCCCTGGCCTGGTGTCCTTCCTCCACCGCCCCGTCACTCCCAAGGCCTCGGGACAGATGCGGGCAGGACCTGCGTGGTCCCTGGTGCGTCCCCACGCCCAGCACAGGGCCAGGAGCACGGTAGGTACTTAGGGAATGTTCCCCACACGAATGAATGAATGAAGAGCGGGATGGGTGGGCGAGCGGGTGGTGGGCGGGCCCTGACCCAGCCCCTCCCCGCAGGCGTCTTCTTCGAGATGCGCTCCATCCGCGTGGGCGTCGTGGCGCTCAAGGCCGTGAACACCGGCTTTTACGTGGCCACGAACCGCCGCGGCCGCCACTCCCGGTCGGTGAGTGCAAGTGCGCGGGGCGGGCTGGGGTGCGTGGGGCGCGCGCCGGTGGGGGCGTGTCCAGGGGCGTGCCCAGGGCCGCTCACAGCCCGCCCCGAAGCGGGTCTGCGCTACGTTCCGGGAGCGCATCGAGGAGTACGGCTACAACACCTAAGAGTCCGTGCCCTGGCGCCACCACGGCCGGCCCATGTTCCTGGCGTTGGACGGGCGGGGGGCCCCGAGGCGCGGAGTCCGCACGCAGACACCACCCGTCCACGCACTTCCTGCCCGTCCTGGTCTCCTGAGGCCCAGGATCCATGAGTGACGGCTGGACCGAGATTCTAGGAGGCGCGCGAGCCGGGAGGGCGACTGAAGACCGAGGCCGGGGAAGGCCCGGTCCGGGCGAGCCCGTGCCTGGTTACTCACTGGTTTCACATGCGTTGAGCGCCTGCTGTGCTGGGCACTGGGGACACCGCCGGACCCCACAGACGCGGCCGGCCCTCAGGGAGCCCCTGAGTCTGAGGGGACACTGAGCTGAGCAGGGGCCATAGGAGTCCAGTCACAAGCTGGAGGGCAGGGAGGCTTCGAAAAAAGCACCTGCCAGGCTGGAGACGGGGACTCGGCCACGCGGGGGCCAGGTCTGGGAGGGCACTCCAGGCCGGGCACAGCCAAGCAAAGGCTTGGACCTGGGAACTCATTGGGGTGCCTGAGGCAGCGAGGTGAGGGAGGCTGGGGGACACCGACCCGCCATAGACTGGCAGGGCCTGGTCCTGGGCCTCCGAGCACGTGTCACCTCCCGGGGCAGAGGGGACTTCGTAGGTGGGATTAAGCTAAGGTCCCTGAGACGGGGACGACCCTGGATTTCCCGAAGGGCCCAGTGTCATCCCAGGGTCCTTATAAGAGGGAGGTGGGAGGGTCAGAGGCAGAGAGAGACGGGAAATGCTGCGCTGCTGGCTGTGAGGATGCAGGAGGGGCCACAAGCCAGGGATGCGGCGCCTCTGGAAGCTGGAAAAGGCGGAACCAATGCTGCCCTGGAGCCTCGGGAAGGACCCGCCCTGCCCACGCCTGCATTTAGCCCCTAAAATGCAAATTGTGACCCCAGGACTGAGATGATAAGCGTGTTGTTTTAAGTCACCAGGTTTTGGTGAGTTGTCACAGCTGCCCTTGGAGACACGAACACGGTGTCCTCAGAGCCCCTCAGATCCGGCAGGGTGTACAGGCTGGGGTGGGGGTGGGGTGCGATCAGCCTCCTGGGGGTTTATCTTCCTCCGAGTTGCAGGGGTGGAGCCAAGAGGGTGCAGGGGAGGCTCCCACCCCTCCCAGCAGCCACCTTCCACTTCAGAGACGGAAGACCAATATGGGGGGCACTTCCCAGGGCACAGGCTGGACGCTCACTGGCCGAGGCAGCCATGTGACCCTGATGGGGGACAGCCTGTGGATGACACGCCAGCCGCGGGGGCTCGGCCAGCTCACCTCCCCGGCCCAGAGCTGCGCCCCCCGACGCACACAAGTAACACGCCAACCACCTGCTTTTCTTTCTAAGTAGATGTATTTTTAAATAGCTTTCAAGATACACATATTTTCTCCTTTAAAAAACGTCTGTCAGAGCAGTTTCATCCTTGTTTTGCTGGTCGTCCTGGTGGTCCCGGGCCACCGAACTTGGAGTGGGGTGCAACGGCCTGTCCACGCAGTTGGGACCCCAACCGAGCGACTCCACCCTGTCTCTCCACAGATCATGCAGGGCCGCGAGTGAGCTCAAACGTCCATTTATTTCAAACCAGTAATAATTTAAAATTATAAAAACCTTTCTGCCGTCGAACACGTAGAGGGTGAGGTCAGAGACAAACAGGAAGGGAGTCAAACACCCGGGGCGGCATGTGCCCAGCCCGGCCCGGCCCGTCCCTGGGGAGGCCGGGCTCCCTCCACAGCCGGGAGGGGCGGGTCCTCCAAGCCTGTGCCGCGGTGGGCCCGGCGGCACCGCAGTCCGTGGGCGCAAGGGGTGCGGGGGGGGGGGGGGGGGGGGCGGCGCCGCGGCGTCCGCAGTCCCAGCCCGCGGCCCGGTGCTCACCCTGGGGGCCGGCCGGGACGCTCAGGAGCTGCTGGTCGGGTTCTCGTTACCGGGCGAGCTGGAGGAGGAGGACGAGGAGGAGGAGAAGCTCACGCCTGCCAGGCCCGGGGGGTCGGTGGCCGTGTTCTGTCCTGTGAGGCTCTTTCGGCAGACGGGGCAGCTGTCGTGCTTTACGGGGACAGAGGGGAGAGGGGAGCCGTTCAGAGGCGGGCGGGGCGGGGAGGGTCCCGGGCCGGCCCGCCACTCACCTGCTCTAGCCAGGGCACGATGCAGCCGTCGTGGAAGAGGTGGTTGCAGGGCAGCTGCCGCACGCGCTCACCCAACCCGTAGTCATCCTTGCACACGGGGCACTCCAGCCCGGAGCCTGTGGGAATGGGCAGGCCGCGGGGCTCTCAGGGGGGCTTCTCTGCAGCCCCCGCCAAAGGTGTCCCAGGGGATGGAGGGCACACTGGCCTCCGGACCGCTGAGAAAGCTGGGTGCGGGCACGTACCTACGTGCTCCTCGGTCACGGGGATGGTGGGGAGGGCCTGGATTTTCTCTTTGTCTGCGGGTGGGGGACCCGTGTTTTCAAACTGATTGAGGAGCTGAAAGACAAGAGGCCAGAGTGCCGGGAGCTTGTTGGCGGGCGGGCAGAGCCCTCGCCCCATGGGGCTCTGAAATGCAAGGCTGGGTTACCTGCAAAAGCACCGAGGCCCCGTTTGTCCGGGCCCGACCCCCTCGAGGGTCAGAGGTCAGCTGCCCCCAGGAGGCCCAGCCCCGGGCTTCTGCCCACTCTTCTGCTCATCTAGTGAGCGTCCCTTCACAGCTGGGGCCGGCAGCACCTCCCAGGGCCGAGGCACCTCCCTAAATCCTCGCGCGGCTACAACCAGGGGACCGGGCGCCAGTGACAAAATACTCAGTGGAAGGCCCCAAGGTGGTCACGTCCCCACCTCACAAGTGCCACCAGGGACGTGGACGTGGGAGACGACACCCCGTCCTCCAGGGAACATGGGCCTGTAAAGTCGTCGTGCCCAGTGCCAGCCCCAGGGAGGCCCCTGTACCTGTGTGATGATCGCATCCAGGCCGTTGGCCCCCCAGGCGTAGTCCATTGGGTTTGAATGCAGGACGCCCCTGGGCAAAGAAGTCTGGGGTTCAAGTGGCAGAGGGGCCGGACAGGGCACAGGGGGACCCCCCCCACCTACTCACCAGGGGCCCAGGCCCAGGTTGGGGATGGTGGCTGGGGTGATGATGCCGTTGACCAGCTGCTGGATGATCCTGGAACAGAGCAGCCAGGCCCAAGGTTAGCGACCTCCCAGGGAGGGGCCAGCGTCAAGGGGCTGGCTTTTCAACTGGTAATAATAAGAACCAAACACGAAAGGTGCCCAAAGGCAGGGTCTCCTTGAGGCCTGCATGGCGCCTGTCAATGCACGACTGCATCCAACTCTCATTTTGCAAACTGGGGAAAGCACCGTGGGGGATCCCAGGGGCTTGAGGAACCGTGGGATCAGCCCGGCTGTTCGTGGCGGCCCTGAAACGTGCCGGCTGAGGTCACAGTGAGCCAGGCTGTGTCCTGAGCTGGACAGGCCTCGGCCTACCTGCAGTCAAGTTCCATCTACAAAGACCCACGAAAGCTCAGCCCCGTCTCCCGCAGGGCTGGGACAGGCCTACTAGGTCCTCCAGTCCTCACGATCCCGCACACGGGAGGGGCAGGGACACCAGACACCGCACACCGCTGCTCGCCTGCACCCGGGACGGCTCGTCTGGGCGTGGACCTGCGCATCTCAGCAGATGAAGATGCCCACGGGGCGGAGGCCCCTCTGAGAAGGATGATGGGGGGGCGGGGGGGGGGCAGACAGGCAGTGGGCACACAGCTCCTCGGGCCAGCCGGACCCACTGGGGAACCGCCCTGCCCAGGGGACGGCCCCTGAGCCAGCACCCACACCTCTGTGCCCACAGAACCTCCTGGAAGGATAGCTGGCTGCTCTGCCTGAGCGGGGTGGGGTGGGCTCGAAGCCCGGAGCGTCCCGCCCGCGGCCGCCCCCGGGCCCCCTCACCCTTCCAGCGTGGGGACGCCTTCATGCCGGCCGGTGGTCCGCCTCGCGGTGAGGCGGGCGCGGGGCTGCCGGGCGCCATACCGGTGCCGGGAGTGCTGCTCTCTCTCCCGCCGGCTCTCGGGGTCCCTGCCGTCGTCGGCCTGTGCCCCGGGGGGGAAGGTGGGAATCTCGAAGCTGTCGTCAAAGATGCCGAAAGCAAAGTGCCCGTAGCCCTGCGGCAGCGTGAACAGGGGCTGGTCCACGTTCTGCGGAGAGGAGGGCCGTGACCGCGTGGATGGGGGCGCGGAGGGGGGGGCGGGGAGAGAGGCCACCGCTCACCGCTCACCTCGAACGGCTGCCGGCTCTGGTCCGCGGGGGCTGTGGAGGGGGCCGAGCCGTTCTCTGCACTCCTGGGAGGACAGGCGCCGTCAGCAGCGGGACAAAGGCGGGACCCCCGTACCCATGGGCCTCAGGCCGCCTTCCGCAGCCCCTGCCCAGGGCCCAAGGCAGGAGGCTGAGGAAACTAAGGGTGGGGGTCCAGCCCACCCCCCACCCAGGTCTAGCCGCCGGCCCTCATCACGGCCCCCCATCCCCCTTACCAGGTTCGGCCAGCGCACCCTCGGGCCGAGGGTCTGTGCCGGGGGCAGCCTTACCTGGTCTCTTCCGGAAGCTCCTCGATAAAGCCAGACTCGCATCTTGGACAGATGTAATCCTGCAGGAGGAGAGGGCAGCGAGTGTGATCTCGGGGCTGAGGTAGGGCCTGCATGGGCGTCATCTCAAGGCCCTGGGCGGGAACCCGCCAGGTCCGGCCGGGCCGCCCCGGGCAGGGCTGGCGCACAGATGCCCTTGCCCGTGGCTACACTCTCCGATACTCCCCTCGCAGGTGGGCTCCAAGCTCTCTGGTGGCCTCCTCGACCTCCCATGTCCCCGAGTCCATCAGCCAGTGCTCCCCACAGTGACAGAAGTCACAGTTTCGGGGCCTCCAGTCAGCCGCATCCATCAACAAGCTAGCTGACATGGGTTCAGCGAACTCTCCCAACTTGGGGGACACGAGAATGTTCTGTGACACCCTCACCCACACACGCACAAAAAGGAGGGCTGGGAGAGTGACTAGCGGGGCTCCAGGACTATCTGGGCCTCGGAACAGATCCGCTCCCAGGAAGGTGGCCACTGAGGGTGGGAGGCACCACCCAGGCAGAGGGACCGGCCTGCGGAACATTCTGGCAGCCCCAGCACGCAGCCCATGACACCAGGCTGGAGCTTGACTCCATCCACACCGGCCACCTGCCCTCCCAGCCCTCGCTTTCCCCAGGCCGGACAGCCAGCGGGCAGAGACCATGATGTTCCAAGGAAGCGGAGAGGGGGACCCGCCCCAGGGACGGCAAGACGTCTGAGCACCAAAGCCGCCACTCAGGCCCAGAACCGGGCCCAGGCCACACGTCCCAAAGTCACACAAACAGGGAGCTGAGCCGCGAGCGTGAGGTCCTTCCACCCGAGGCCAGCCGCGTACCCACGGGGAGAGGCATGGTTCCCGGGAGCAGAGGGCACCGCTGGCCTTGCCACCCTCTGCGGGAAGCGACGCCGGGGTGCAGCGGGCATGGCCCACCCTGCGGACGGCGGGACCACCACGGTGCATACCGTGTCCCCCCACCTGCCCCGCTCCAGAAAGCAAAGGGAGGTCGAGGATCAGAGGACACTGTCTGAGCCACGGGGAGGGCGGCTGGAGCTGCACAGGTGATGGGGACTTGTATCCAGAATACCTACAGAACTCTCACAATTCAACAACAAAAAGACAAAAACCCTGGTTAAAAAACGGCCAGAGAGAATGGTAGTGTGATGAACTGGAAGATTGGGATTGACATACATACACTAATATGTATCAAATGGATAACTAATAAGAACCTGCTGCATAAAAAAATAAATAAAATTCAAAACTTCAAAAAAAAAAAAAAAAAGGACAGAGGATCAGAACAGACATTTCTCCCAAGATAGACAAGTGGCAACAAGCCAAGAACAGACACACAACACAGGCAACAGGGAAACACAACCCGAAACCAGCGGGACACACTTTTCACCTGCCCGGACAGCTGGACCCACAAAGCCGGCAAGGACCAGTGCAGGGAGGAGCTGGAGAAATCGGAGCCCCTCCACGGCCGGTGGGGGCATGAGACGGGGCAGCGTCCTCGGAAAACAGTCAGTCACCCCACGGCCCTGATTCCACTGCCAGGCGCCCACCAGGGGCAACGGAGACACACGTCCACAGCAGCCCAAGGCGGACACAACCTAAGTGTCCACCAGTGGATGACGGATAAACACCACATGGTCCCTCCACACACAGGAGCATCACGCAGCCACGTAAAGGGAGGAAGCCTCGACACTCACTACCACGTGGACGGACCCTGAGAACACGATGCTCAGTAAGAGAAGCCAGACACAGAAGGACACACAGTGTGTGATTCCATTGATGGGAAACGTCCAGAACAGGCCAATCCACAGACACAGGGAGTGGACTAGTGGCTGTCAGGGGCTGGGGTGACAGCTGATGGGCACAAGGCTTCTGTTTGGGGTGACGGAATGTTCTGGACTTGGACAGAGGTGACTGCTGGCTTCAGGACTCTGAGTGGACTGAACACACCAACGTGTACGCTTTAAATGGGTGGAGTGTATCGCAATAACGCTGAGCCAGAAATGACAGGGATGGCAGCGCTCTGCCCTCCTGAGCAGGGGCGAGGGGCCCAGGGGAGGCTCCCCTAAACAGTAAGTGGCCACGACAGTTGTCACTGGCGTGGGATTTCCAGGGCCAGCGGGGACATCACTCAGGGGCTCCTCCTAAGGCCCCCCAGCCAGCCCTCAACCTGTTGTTTATTTCAACGTTTCACAGGGTGCAAAACGTGGCCACAGGAGGCTCTGTGATGGGTGACCTGGTGACCAGGGTTCTCACCCCCTCCGGGAGCCCCCGGGGGGAGGGCAATGGACACAGGCAAACGTGGCTGCAGGTGAGTCTGTGGTGACCGAGGTTAGGAAGCTGGGAACCAGACGGCCCCTGAACACAAGCTCACAGCCAAGCTAGGACTCTGGCCTGCCCACACCACCAGGGTCTGACCTGGCTCAGCAGGCAGGTCCAGAACCTCACTGGAGCCTGGCAGAACCCCCGTGAGAAGCGTCTCTCTCTCTCCTGGGGACCCTGCCTGCCCCAGGCCCGCACCCTGCCCCAGGGTGAGCCCAGAAGAGCCAGGGCGGGGCCGTCGCCACACCCTGCTGGAGATCGGGCACCCCCTCTTCCACTCTTGAGGCTCGCCACTGCTCCTGGGTGCCTGAGAGCCTGTCACCTCGCCATTCTCTGGGGTCCCTGTGTCTCCCTGAACCCAAGTGCTCCCCACCTCACCTTGCAGCCCCTGAACAACCCAGCCCGGCCACGCCCACTCCCAGCTCCACCCATCTCTGGGCCTCTGCCATCCCCTGTCCCCTGTCCCCTGTGTCCCCTCGATCCGAGCAGATATCTACCTGGCTTGCTCCCTCTTGGAAGCTGGGTCTGCTCAAACATCACCTCCCGGCTGCAAGCCTCGGTCTCCCCATCTGCAAACGGAGGGTGGCCTCAACCCCAGGCTCTGGAATCCGGCAGCCGCGGCTGTCCTGCGGCTCAGTGCTGGCTGTGGTCAGGCCCTGCTCTGCGCCCTCCACCCTCGGAGAGCCCCACGCCCTGAGACTGAGTGGCCTGACTGAGCAGCGATCGCCCCGCACCCAGTGATTCAGGCAGGGCCCCGGGTTCTGCTCGCAGGCGGTGGGGAAGGCCCAGACCCTGGTCTTCCCATGCTCTCCTCCAAGGGCGTGTCCCTGAGATTTTCATTACATCACTGTGTAATAAAGGCGGTGGAAACCCCAGGATGGAGTGCTCACCCCCCACAGGGCAGGGCCTGTCTCCCTCGGCAGGACCCTAGCTCGTGAGCACCTGTTCCTAGCCAAAGACTCCTCGTGTTGAGGAGATGGCCGGCAAGGGGCCATCCTGTCATCATCACCACGGCAACAGCGGCCGACTGGCAGACAGCGAGACAGCAAGTGCTACATCTACTGAGCGTTTGCTCCCTGTGCTCGGCCAGCTGGGGCCCTCAGAGACAGGCCTCACCCTTCACGCGCCCCTTCACACCACGTGCAGACCCAGGGTCCCCGGCCAGGCGCGTGTGGTGAAGCCGGGGACGATGAGGTGGGAGCTGGAGAGACGCTGGCCTTGGCGGGCCCAGGGCCCCCAGAAAGGGTTGGGGCACAGAGCTGCAGGGGATATGTGAGCTCAGGTCCAGACACAGACGTGATGAGACTCCCCACGCCCCTGCAGCCCCTCGTGCTCCCAGCCTGGGCTCACCAGCCCCCAGGGGCAACCCTCCTCAGATGTCACTGGGCCCAGGGGCCCACCCAGACCCCGTGGGCAAGTGCTCCCACCCCACAGCACTCTCTTCTGCGTCTTAGCAGCTGCCCCGCAAAGCGCATTCACGCTCCTCTGTCGCCCCCAGCGTCTGTGAGCCCCACGCATGCTGCTGAATGCCGGGGTGCTGCACCGTCCCAGGGCCTCGCATCACCTGCCTGGGGCCCGCTGAGTGCCGGCAAGCTCCCATCGGTGTGACACGCGGGGCCACCCTGCCGGGGGTGCGCCTCACTTCAGCCTCCAACGGCGCCGGGAGGCTTGGAGGTGCAGCCGGGGAGCCCCACGGTGTGGCTCTGTCTGGCGCCCCTCGTCCAGCCACCCCTCCGGGGCTCAGCCCCCTGCTGCATCCCCAGACTCCCGCCCTGCGCTGCACCGGCTGTCTCTGGAGCAGCCGTTGGGTCGGCCCCGTGGGGCAGCCCTCATCTCTGGGCCCCTGGGTCTCAACTCCAGGCCTGGGGCTGAGCCTCCCTGGGCCTCAGCAGCAGCGGGAAAATGGGCGCCCTCGGCAGCAGCGGGGAAAATGGGCGCCCTCGGCAGAGGCACAGCACACCGCCGGGCGGGCGGGGGCCCGGCCTGCTCCCCAGCGGCTCTGTGTGGAGGACTAGGTAGGTGCAGGTGCGTAATGCTGGGGAAGCACACGGGCCTTCTCTCCTCACCCTGATGGCCCTCCGAGGCAGCTGCCAGGTCCTGTCCCCGTCCTCCGACCCTGCTCAGGGACACTTCTGAGAGGAAGGCAGGGGCCATCCACAGGACAGCAGGCCTCAACGAGGCCACCCGTGGTGGTGGGCTGAACCCCAAACGCCACCTGGTCCACCCACCCGCGGGCCCCGCCCGCGGACGCCCCATGTCCACCTCGTCCCCGGTGCTCCCGTTTCCTGGGGGAATCGAGTCTGGGCCTGCGCACCTGCGCAGAGGCCTCCGGGTCGGCCAGCCGGTCCGGTTCCTGCTCCCACACGCCCGCTCCAGGCAGGCACCAGCCTCCCCGGCTTCCCGGGCCCCCCCTGCCCTTGCGCGCCCGTCAAGCACAGGGGTGCCCTCGCCAACCCATCTGACAGGCGAGGAGACCGAGGCCCAGGGCGTCTGGGCTGCTGGGAGGAAGCCGGCGGGCAGAGGGCCACGACAGCAGGTCAGGAGGAGCAGCTCAACACCAGCCGGCGTCTCACTGCACACCAACCTAGGGCCAATTTCACGTGAACAGAAGTCCGTGCTGGCGGGGGGCAGGGGGTGGTGGTGGTGGCGGGAAGCGCGATTGCTGGCGGGGAACTTCCAACGTCACCACGTTAAGAGCCCACCTTCCTGCCCCTGAGAACACCAAGTGCGCCCCTTACTCATAAACAGACACCCACTCTACTGGGCCTCTTCGAATCCCGTCCCAAACCCCACGCCGGTCCCCTCCCTGCCATTATTTGAGCTTAACAGAATTTACCAACGTTCCCGATCAAATATTTGCCAATCGCTTGTTCAGCGTTGGCTCCCTATAAACTGGGAGGGCAAAGGTCATGGCTACCTTGTCACCGCTGGATCCTGTGACTAGAAAAAACCTCGCTAGCCCAGTGACAGTCGGAAAAGGTCAGGGTCCTTCTCGGCCAGGACCCGGGCCCCAGGCTGGCCCCAGGACGGGAGGCCAGAACAGCTAGCAACACAGACTGCTCGGCCCCAGGCTTCCCGATGGCTCTGGACAGGCCACTCTGGGGTAAGCCTGAGACCCAGGGCCTGTCCGGGGCTCACAACAGCTGCGAGGGGCTGCGTGCAGCTCCTTCAGGCTGGGGACTGTCCTGCGACCAGCCCCTTCCTGCCAGTTGAGAAAACCAGACCCATTGCTGGGGCGCGCAGGGAGCCGGAAGAGGCAGGAGGAGGACTTCTTCCGGGACGCTGGAGTGGGAGAGTGGGGCAAGTCTCAGCTCCTCAAGTCTGCTCATGCACCCAGGGTTTCGATTTATGCCCCCCCGCCAAGCCCCTTGCCTCTGGAAGCCACACCACCTCTCCCCTTTCTCTCCTCCTGGGCCCAGGCACTCCTCTCCGCTCCAAACCCTGACTCTAGCTCACTCTCCTCTGAAGCTGGGATAATGTCCACCAACTCCTCCTGCCTCCCCCGGGGAAGCCCACAGCTGCAAAGGCAGGACTAAGAGGCTGGCTCTAAAATCAACCAGGTGACCAAGGAGAGCTGGTGCTCTATCAATCGTTGCCACCTGCAGCTCCTTCCCCTGGGCACCGCCCGCTTCTTGCTCCCCGAGAGCTAGCCGAGCGGCAAATGCCGGGAGCGGGGCCGCCCTGGGGCGCCGTGCCTTCAGTCTTCCACCCGTGCAGCGGGGGAGGGTCGGCCGGGAGCGGGGGCACTGATCCCATCCTGGACCTACCGACTCGGAACTTCCGGGCTGAGGGGTCTGGAAACCGAGCCTTTCACGAGCAGCCCTCCCGCGGCCTCCACCCGGGCGAGGACGCAGGGCCCACCTGGGTGCAGGCCCCCACCCCCGGGAGGCAGAAGAACGCAGGCTCGGGCCGCCGTCGGGCCCGGGAGAGCGGCGACTCCCTCCCACGAGGCGCCCGCGGCGCCGACCGCGCTCGTGGCCGGCGTCGTTCCCTCCCGGCCGCCAGCCCCGCTGCGCCACCAGGGCCGCCCGCTTCCGGGCCCTCCGCGGGGACCTCAGTTTCCCCGTCCGAGCCAGCTCGCCTCAGGCTGAGGCAAAGGCCCCCGCCCGCCCGGCCTGGGCCTCACCGGCAGGCGCGGCACGATCTCGACCGAGCAGCAGTGGCAGAAGTACCGTCCGGGCTGCGGTGACGCCTCGGCCATGGCCACCGCCGCCTCCTCCGCGCCGCCCGCCCCCCGCGCGGCACGCGCCGCCCGCCACCGGCCGTTTGCTGCTCCCTCGCCGGCCGACGCTCCCGCGCACGCTCACGCAAGGCACGCAGGGCACGCACGGCGTGAGACAGGGCAGGGCGGTGGAAGCGGGGCAGACGGCGCACGCGGCGGGCGGTGGCCCGGGCGACGGTGGCTGCCGAGGGGCAAACTAGGTGCGGGCGCAGGGCCGGGGCGGGGCCAGGCTGTGGGGATGGCAGAGGGGGGCGGGTCCTGAGGGGGCGAGGCCGAGTACCCTTGGCAAACCTGGATCAGGGCCCGGGGTGGGGTTGGGGCGGGGCCGAAGACTGCGGGGAAGGCCGAAGGCGGGTCTTGGGCGGGGCCGAGCCCCTCCTCTTCTACAAATCTAGAAAGGTCCCCGCTTCCCTCATTATTTCTCTTATTGCCAAGTCCCACCTTTCTCTCACCTTTCTGTCCTCACTGTTCCTGGGACGCTCCTGAGCGCTCTCCCCTCCGGACGTTTGCACTGGCTGTGCCCCTACCCGGTGCACCGTTCCCAAGACACCTGCGTGGCTTCCTAACCCACGCGTTTCAAGTCTTTGCTCAAATGTCCATCTATTGAGGCGCCCTCCGCAATAGCACTTATTTCTGCCTGATAAACTGTAGGGTCAGCTCCACCGCAGAAGGGATTTTTGTATCTTGTTCCCGGCTGGACTCAGAACAGTGCCTGGCACACAGGCAATCGATAAACATTCGTTGAATGCATACAGACAGGAGACCCATTCCTGAATCAAGGAGGGCTGCCCTCCCATGCCTCAGTGTGGCACATGGGATAAGAGAGTCTGAGGCTTGCCAGGTATGGCCTTGTTTCCATGATGCCTTCGGGCGAGAAGAGGACAGAAAACCTAAACCCCCCCAAAAATTAATCAGCAGGCCAGGGTCATTTCTGAGGTTAGTTCCAGGCCAATCATGCACTTATTTCTTTATCCACTCGACAAACTTTCACTGAGCTCCTGTAGTATGCCAGAGCCTTTGCTGGGTGCAAGGACACAGCAGGGGCAATCACAGACTCATCAGGCAATAAAAGTGGTTTTCTGAAGTACTCCATGTCTGGAGGAGACAGAGCTGGTTGCAGATGCCCCCCAGCCCCGTGAGGTTGAGCCGGAGGATGAGTCCCTAGGGTAGCCTTGGTTCAGCCTGGGGAGACAGACAGGACTTCCCAGGGGAGAGGACATTGGAGCCAGGGCTTTGAAGAACGAATAGGAGTTGGTTGGAGTTGCGCTTCCTGCTGAAGGGAGCATTGGAGCACGAGTGTCAAGGAATTACAAATTGGAGCCTGTGTATAAAGGACCTTGAATGTCAAGAGACTAGGAACAGGGATTT
This sequence comes from Hyperoodon ampullatus, assembly GCF_949752795.1. NCBI lineage: Eukaryota > Metazoa > Chordata > Mammalia > Artiodactyla > Ziphiidae > Hyperoodon > Hyperoodon ampullatus. Next base: position 24,955,657 of record NC_136917.1, read on the forward strand.
GTCTGCCAGCCGCCATTTTGTACCCCTCAAGGCTCAGTGATTCCAAGCCATTCCTGCTCTGACCACCAGAGAGCGCCCCAACCCTGTTGCTGGGAAACCAGGCAACACCCACCCGCCCCGTCCCCCAGGATGGGCCTTTTGCCTCAGGCCGTTAATGCCTCGCCCTGGGCTTGTTTCACAGCAAAGACATATATTCATTCATTCATCCTGCAGAAGTTTGTTTTTTTGGTGTGGGTTTTTTTGGTTTTTTTGTTTGTTTGTTTTGCCGCGCAGCTTGTGGAGTCTTAACTCTCCAACCAGGGATTGAACCCTGGGCCCTCAGCAGTGAGAGCACGTAGTCCTAACCACTAGACTGCCAGGGAATTCCCCATCCTGCAGAAGTTTATGAGGTACTGCCCAAGAGGCCTTGGAGTCAGCGGGCATGCGTTCAAATCCCACCAAGTCACACTGGTTCTGTGGTCCTGGGCAACTCACTTAACCTCTCTGGGCAGGTGGCAGAAACTGCCTCTTAGGGTTGTGAGATTGGATTAGGCTTGGGGCACCTGTGGGTACCCAAAACACCTCCTCACTGGGCCCTGCTGCCTGCCCTGAGTTATCTGCCCCTCTCCCATCCCTCCCCAGCCCAGTCTCATTCGCCCCCATTGGTGGGCCAATCTGTATCCCACCTCAGGGCATTTGCCTGGTCATGCCCTCTGCTGGGAGTGTCATTCCTACCTTCCCTTCTCTTTACCTGCTTCTCATGAGGCTGTCCCGACCCTGTCCTGGGGGACATCTCCTGCTGCACCCGGCTGCCCAGTGCCTTCTTCCCTCTCCCCCCGCCACGGCCACTCTTGGATCCAGGAGTTATCAGTGGTGTCTCCCAATATGTGAAGCCAATACCCTGCATATAGTAGGTGCTCAATAGCACCTCAGTGCCAGGCCCACGCAGGGTGCTGGGGATACAGTGGGAACAAGAATATGGGGTTTTGTATATTATAAAACTAAGAGCTCAGGATGTGCCAGGCCTGAAATTTAATCCTCATACAAACACCATGATGTAGGAAAAATGAAGACTCCCATTTTACAGATGAGGAGACTGAGGCTCAAACATGGTCATATAGCAGACTCCACCATTGGACCTCTGGATCTGGGCTACTTGCCTTGCTGGTCACCCTGGGACTGGGGCATCTGAATTCAAGAAATCGGGCCACTGTCTGCGTGTGATCCAGTGTTCCTGAGGTTCTCAGGCCTCAGGCATCCATTTGTGACTGGTGGCCACCTTGCTGCTGCCACTGATGGGACAGATTTGTGAGGGGTGCCCTGGCCACCCCAGGGCTCTCTGATTGCGGGGTGCAGTGAGACACAGGTGCCTCCTGATAGGTTCTCAGCATTTTCTTGAAAAGTCTTTGAAAGTGGATTATGAGGTAACCCCTCAGGACAGAACCATGTCACCCCCCCCAAGTCACTGACTTGGGTTCAAATCAAGCCTCTGGGAGGGACCTTTGGAGGCTTTGGAGCTGGAGAAAGCAGTGCTGTTACCCACCTTGCAGGCAGGTCACCACTCCACCAGGCATTATTTCAACAGGTATGAGTACACTGCTATCTGCTCATGCATTTTTGGGTTTGCTTTTTATTCTTTTATTTAAATATTTTCTTATGTCCTTTTTTTCTTTTTATTTATATTTGTTGGTTTGTGGTTTTTATTTCTATTTTTTCATTTGCTTTTTTTAATTAGTTAATTTATTTTTGACTGCATTGGGTCTTCGTTGCTGCGCGCGGGCTTTCTCTAGTTGCGGCGAGCGGAGGCTACTCTTTGTTGCAGTGTGCAGGCCTCTCACTGCGGTGGCTTCTCTTGTTGCGGAGCACAGGCTCTAGGTGTGCGGGCTTCAGTAGTTGTGGCACGTGGGCTCAGTAGTTGTGGCTCGCAGGCTCTAGAGTGCAGGCTCAGTAGTTGTGGCGCACGGGCTTAGTTGGTCCACAGCATGTGGGATCTTCCCGGACCAGGGCGCGAACCCGTATTCCCTGCTTTGGCAGGCGGATTCTTAACAACTGCGCCACCAGGGAAGCCCCATTTGCTTTTTTGTTTGTTTGTTTTTTATTTCTGTTGATACTTTTTGAGTTGTGCTTTTTCCTCTTTTTTTCACTTTTTAATTCATATGTTTTAGTTTGTGGAATGGGTTTTTTAACTTTATTTTTGATTTGTTGGTTTGGAGATATAAACACACACAGTAATTCCTCAGAGTTCTGTTCTAATGGCCTGACGTGGACCCCTGAGTCACCCATACCCAGACCAGGACCCAGGACCCTGCAGCCCCAGAACCTCCGATATTCCCCAAGCTATTCCCCAGGAGGGTAGTCACCATCATGTTAGATCCAACTTCCTTCATTTCTACCTGCTCAAAGAATCTTTCAGGAATAAGCCGTCAGAACAGGGACGGGGAAGCCAGTGGGGGAGATGGATGCCTCCATTCTCTCTCTCCTGATGAATGTCCCTTGAGTGCTGCTCAAAAGTTGTTATTTTAAACAATTTCTAACTTGCAGAAAAGTTTCAAGAATAATACAAAGGGCCCCGCGCGTCCTTGACCCAGACGCCCCAGTGGTTAACATTTTTCGCTCTCTCTCTGTGTCTGTGTGGAATTTCAGGCAACGTTACTGCCCCCACGCCCCTTTATCCCAAACACGACCAGGCCTACTTCCAAAAGCAGGCCTCTCTCTTACCTGAACCAGTAGCACGTTTACCAAATTGGGTAATCAGCTTTCAGGGCTTTACCAAGGCTGCCCCACCCCCACCCCCACCCCCGGAAAAGGGGGTGGGGTCCCTCCACCTCTCAGCCTGTCAGGGACGGAGACCACCATGCAATCCCTCAATCAAGATGCTGGTGGAGGATCGACTGTGTGCTAGGAGCAAGAACACAGCCGGGATGCAGCAACAAATGTCTGCGAAACTAGCCACGCACTCAACAATACTGAGCGCCGTGATGCGCAGAATAAAGGCCCCCAAATACGTCTGATTTCAGCCCAGTAAGACTCCTGTCGGACTCCTGATCTCCAGAAGTAATAAATGTGTGCTGTTTTCAGCAGCTAAATTTACGGCACTTTGTTAAAGCAGCAAACAGGAAACTCATACGTCAAGCTATACTGGGTCTCCTCCAGACACAGGCCGCATTTGTGAGTTTCCTTGAAACCCCACCCCCAACAGGCCATTGGCCAGTGCTGGATCACATGGTTGTGCCTGACAGCTCGTCAACTCTGCTCAACCAATCAGAATTCACCTCTGGGCTGAGGGCGGGCCCTACCTTCTGCCGCAAACGTGGCCGCCAGATTCCTGCGTAAAAATCTCGTTGTCCCCTGTAGGGAAGGGGATGGGGTGGGGACATTCGGGGTTATCGTGGTAAAGTAGCTGCGGGAAGGGGTATGAATTGAGCAGGCCCAGAAACAAGGGCTTCAAACCCAGGCCGGCAAGCCTGGACTCCATCCGGGGGCTATGGGGAGCCGTGGGTGGCGTTTGGAGCAGGGACCGTGCGTATGATGGGAGCGTTATAATGCCCAGCTCTGTTCAGAGATCTCCCATGCTATCTGCCATGGCCGAGTCTTAAGTGCTGCCTTGGTTATCATCGTATGCCCCACTAGGGAACAAGCAAGGCCTTGCTTCCCACAGCTTGGAGCGCTTCACGTCTAGTCCAAGGGCTGCAGATGCTAAGTTCATATGGAGTCTATCACAAGCATTCTTCTGGCTTGAGTAATATGGGATCGGGTGACCCTGAGCGTTCTGGACCAGGCCATGACCTGCATCCTGGACGCAGTGGCACATCAGGGTGTGTGTGTGATTCCTACAGCCCCTGCAGAACCCCCTGCTCTGGATTCTAAAGGCTCCGCTTGAATAAAATGTAAACGGGCTTATTGTAAGCTGGTTTTGTCCACAGCAAGTGACAGAAACGCCTCTTAAACCAGCTTTATCTAATTGGGGAGGCGGAGTTCAGGCACAGCTGGATCCAGGACCTCCAAAAACAGCACAGGGCATTGCTGCTGCCTCTCTTGGCTCAGTGTCCCACTGCGCCGGCCTCTCCCTGGCCATTGGCAGGAGCAACCTGCAGCTCCAGGCTCACACCCCTCTAGCTCAGGCAAGAAGTGGGTGTCCCTTTCCCAGCAAAAGTCTCAGAGCTGACTCTTCCTGGTTTGCTGAATGTCTGACGATTCTAAGTGGTTGGGCCTTGGTTGGTGCCCACTCTTGGGGACATTTGAGCTGGGAGTGCAGGAGATGATCCCCCAAAGGAAAATCTGGTGCTGGAACTGGAGCAGGGATGCCAGCCACAACCTGGGGGCTCATCCTGATTGCTCAGGGCTCAGCACATGGGTCCTGGAACCTTGCTTACCTGGTATTGACTCCATTCTCAACCTTGTGGGGCTTTGTAACGCCCCCACCCGAAAGTCACTTTCCTTCCTCCAGCCTCAGTTTCCCTCTCTGTAAAATGGACGCCTGCCTCACAGCATTGTGGGGAATGGCAAAATACTTACCCATTCTTAATTAATAAGAATCTCTGCACCATGTCATGCCCCTACCATGCACCAGGCATTGTCCCTGGTGTCCTGGCTGAAATCTGCAGTACTGGGATCTGTGCCCATTTTACAGATGAGAGAATGGAGGCATGGAGATGTCACATGTGGCTTGGCCAGAGTGGCACAGACTGCACTGGGCTTCCACCAGATGCCTCCTTCTCCCTCCAGACCTCAGTCACCTCCTTGGAAACCTTCCTGCTCCTAGGGTCTCTGTCCTGCGACCGTTTTCCACCAGTGCTCACTCCCTCGTTTGTCTCCAGCCAGGCAGGGACCATATCACTGCGACACTGAACCCCTTTGTATTAGCTGCTGTCACAAATCGACACAAACTTGGGGCCTTGAAACAACACAAATTTTTCTCTTCTAGTTCTGGAGGTCAGAAGTCCAACATGGGTTTCTCTGAGCTAATATCAAGGTACTGACAGAGCTGCATTCCTTTCTGGAGACTCCAGGGGAGAATCTGTTCCTTGCCTTTTCCAGCTTCTAGAGGCTGCCCACATTCCTTGGCCGGAGGCCCCCTCCTCCCTCTTTAAAGCCAAAAACAGCAGATCAAGTCCTTCTCATGTTGCATCTCTCCAACCACGGTGGGGAAGCTCCCCACTTTCAAGGATCCTGTGATGACACTGGGCCCACCTGGATAGCCCAGGATCATCTCCCATCCCAAGGACCTCAACTTAATCCTATCTGCAAAGTCCTTTTGCCATGGGAGGTGACATATTCACAGGATCCAGGGACCCACATGTCTCAGGGGGCTGTATTCGGGCTTTCTCTTACTTGTAGCACACACAGACCATGACTTCTTTTCCCATCCCCCCTTCCCTCCCCCACTGTTCAATCTAACAATGTAAATGTCCTCCTCTTCTGAGAAGTCTGCCTTGATCTCCCCAGGCTGGGTCAGGTACAGCATCCTCCATCATAGCTCTGTTTATGTTGGACTGTCACTGTCGGTTTCCCTGGGGTGGTGAGCAGGGACCTAGGGGAGTCATGATGGGTATGGGCTAGGGAGGAACCTTATGGCAGGCGCCTGGGGTAGGAAGCAGGCTGCAGGCTGGGTCGGGGTGGTGAGGAGGGCACAAATGGGAGATACTCAGAAGAGGGCTCCCCAAAGAGGGCCATGACTTGTTTGAGGTCACCCAGTGCAGAGCCTCTGGGTTGGGGAGACACGCCAGGCTGGGGAGCAGAAGGCCACTGGCCGCTGGCCTCGGTTTCGAACCCACGCCAGGCTGACAATGGCCCTTTTATTTGCACAGCCCAGGACGGGGTGGCTGAGCCATGGTAGGGTCAGGTCTCAGCCAAGGTCACCCTGTCTAGCCCCCGCACACCCTTGCTGAGAACACAGGGTCTCATTCCTGCCCCATTTCCCAACCAGGGGAGAATCTCCTTGGACTGTCAGAGGCCAAGACCAGGTCGAGACAGCTGGGTGCCCTCCCTCAGTGCTGCTAGGAAGTAATGTGGCCCTTGGCACTGGCCTGGGGACACGGGTCAGGCTGGGCAGCTAAGGTGGAGTAAGTGGTCTGGGCATGGTGTCGGCCAGCAGCAGATCTCGTGCATGCAGAGGAAGGGCTGTGCCTTCAGGGATCCTGTTTCTACACCCAGGGTAGGGGCAGATGCAGGGATGGGGGACGATGAGGCATAGGTGGCCCTGGGAGATAACCAATTGCCCTCAATCATTTTTGGTTTTTTCCTAAAAGCATTTTCCACTCTTTAAAGTTATATATTAGTTTGTTTTTCTATGTATTTTCTTGTCTATGACTCTGACAAACCATGAGCTCAGCGAGGACAGGACTGGGTCTGCCTTGGTCAACCTGAGGCTCCAGCACCCCCAAAAGTTCCCTGCTACCAGCAGATTGTCACTAATTAGTTCCCAGAAGCACAAACACAGAGGGGCTGCACAGGACCCATGAGCCTGCTGGGGTGCCCTAACAATTGGGGAGGCCCCCAAGATCGAAGAGATCAGCTCCAAAATAGGAAAAGCAGGGCCTTCCCTGTTGGCGCAGTGGTTGAGAGTCCACCTGCCGATGCAGGGGACACGGGTTCGTGCCCCGGTCTGGGAAGATCCCACATGACGCGGAGCGGCTGGGCCCGTGAGCCATGGCCGCTGAGCCTGCGCGTCCGGAGCCTGTGCTCCACAACGGGAGAGGCCACAACAGTGAGAGTCCCGCGTACCACAAAAAAAAAAAAAAAAAAAAAAATTGGAAAAGCATCCTGCTGCACTGAGGCCCCAGCGGACTCAGTGCTTCCCAGGCCCACGCTGATGTGGCCATCATAAATTGTGGAAAACCCAGGATTCCAGGATGTCCCAGGACAGGGAGCACTGACCCGTGGAGGAGAGAAGCCAGCAGGTTGTTGATGTGGCCTGGGGGCACGGTTTGCAAAGGCCTGGGGTGTTTGGTGCAATCTCACCTGTGAGGGGCAAAGGCCAGGCACAGTGGGCACTGTATAAATCTTGTGGTATGATTATTGCTGTCAGCGATGTTGTCAGGACCATCGTGTCTCTGGGGTCTCTCTGCCACACCTCTCTGCCTCTGTTTCCCACCCCACCAGCCTCCGCATCCCCCCACGCGCTCACACCCAGCCGTGCCCACCGGCTCCAGCGGCCAAGTGGCCGGGCGGATGGCCGGGGGGTGTGATTAGGGAACTGGCTGGGGCTGAGGTCCCCGGGTGTGTGGGCGTGTAGGGACAGGGAGGACAGGCCAGGAGTCCAGAGCACACTGGGGCCACCCCAGCGACCACATGCAGACCACGACGCGCACGGATCCGCAGACGCGCTCCCCTTGGGTCACCGGCCAGTCCCCCAAACGCACGGCGACACCTCGAACTCACAGCCACCAGCCCGGCTCCCAGGTCGTGCCCCCGCCCCCCACCAGCTGCCGCCCACATCGCGCGCGACACTGCCCCGCGCCCCGCCCCGGCCGTCCCGCCCCGCCCCGCCCCGCCCGCAGCCCGCGGGACCTTTATAGGGCGCGCCGGCCGCGCGCTGGAAGTGGTGCCGCCGCCGCCCTCCCTGCAGCCCGCCCGCCCGCCGCCCGCCCGCCGCCCGCGCGTCCGACGCGGGGGCTGCCGCCGTGTCTGCGTCCGCCATGCGTCCCGGGGCGCCGGGGCCACTGTGGCCGCTGCCCTGGGGGGCCCTAGCGTGGGCCGTGGGCTTCGTTGGCTCCGTGGGCTCTGGGGACCCCGCGCCCGGTGAGTGGGGCGGCCGGAAGGGGCGGGCGAGGCGAGCCACCCACGTGGGCCTACCCGGAATGCGGGCCTGGGGGCGAGGTCGGGGGGCGCGGCGGCGGTGGCAGCTGGGGGCAGAGAGCGGTGACCCTTGGTGACCCGTGGCCACTGCAGGTTGAATCTGGGAGGGCTTGAGGCTCTCCTCCCCCAGCCCCAAAAGGCCCAAAGGAGGGTCACCAGGAGGTCAGGAGAGCAGATGTGACTCCTTCACAATTTATTTATCAATAATCTAGTCACAAGAGCTGCTGACAGTTATTGGGCGCCTAGCGTCTGCCTCTTCCGTCCTGGAATCCACGCAACAGCCCAGTAGTGTGGGCACTCTTCTGCCCGGTTTCCAGGTGGGGAAACTGAGGCACAGGGTCACACAGCTTGTAAGTGGCAAAGCGGGGATTTGAACCTCGACCATCCGGGTGCCGATGCTCCAGAAAGGCAGGGCTGGGTGGCTGGACTCAGGACCTCCAGCTGGGGTCTCAGATTTTCCCTGGGTCTGGTTCAGGCAGACAGGTCATTGGAATCTCACACCTGCCACTTGCGGAGGTGCCGGGGAAGTCACATCCCCACTCCTGGCCTCAGTTTCCCCTTTTATACGGGGTGCCAATATGCTGGCTTCCCAGAGCTGGTCCCTGGGAGGCGCTCAGCACAGAGCCTGGGAGCTCCATGGAATGGGGGCCGTGGCCACCCCCATCCCCACTTAACGGTGCAGAAACCGAGGGCCATCTGCCCCCCACCGCACGCTGCAGCCCCACCCCAGCCCCGCAGTGAGGGGAGAGCCAAGCCCCCTCCCCGAAGGCCGCGTCCCCGGGGAGACAGTGAGCTCATGCGAGGGGAATGTTCCCGAGTTGGAGTGAGTAAGAGGCGGGCCAGGCGAGGGGGGGCTGCCGGGCGAGGGGGCTCCGCGTGCCCTCGGGCGCTGTCTAGACAGAGGGCAGAGGCGGGAGAGGCAGCTCCAGGGCCTGCTGACCCTGACACGTCCAGCTCCAGGCGTTTGCCTGCTCAGGCAGGATGCCAGGCCCGGGCTGGGGGCCTGGACCCAGGGGGGAGAGGTTCCCAGGGGGGGATGGGGTGGGGGCTGGAGCAGTGTTGGGGCTGGAGCCCAGAGAGGAAGGGTCCCCAGAGAATCTTCAGCCAGGGTGGGGACAACTGTGCGGTTCTCTGCCCCTCCTTCCCAGGTCAGGGGCAGATTATCCCCTCCATAATTACTGAGCACCGACTGTATGCATCGCCATGGGCCGGCAGCTGGCTGGAAGGCCAAGGCCTGGGTGTGGGGAGGGGCACCGGAGGGCGCCTCTGGCCACGTGGGAACTGGCCCGCTTGTCCGCAGGTGGTGTCTGCTGGCTCCAGCAGGGCCGAGAGGCCACCTGCAGCCTGGTGCTGAGGACGGACGTGAGCCAGGCTGAGTGCTGTGCGTCTGGTAACATCGACACCGCCTGGTCCAACTTCACGCACCCAGGGAACAAGATCAGCCTCCTGGGCTTCCTGGGCCTCGTCCACTGCCTCCCCTGCAAAGGTGAGACCCTGGGTGTCGGCTGCAGGCCAGGGTCACTGTGTTCTGAGGCGGGACAGCCGAGAGTGAGCCCCCCGTCTTGGGGGCAGGCAGAAGCTTGAGGCTGCCGGCACAGGGATCCCAGGCTCAGAGAGGGGTTGCAGGCCTTCAGGCTCCCAGCTTAGCCACCTGCAGGTGAGGATTCAGGAAGCTCCAAGGAGTCCCCAGTTTGGATTCCAGCCTCTAGGCCCTTGCTCACGAGGAGCCCTCTGCCAGGGTGGCCTTTCCCACCTGCACTGCACCTGGTGGATGTGCTCACACCTAGCTCCTGGGAAGGTGGATTCTCCCTGACTGGCCATTAGGGTTTGTGACCCCACACTCAGTGTTCCCAAACACTTATCTGCCCTTGACCCCACAGATTCCAGGGTCTGGGGTTGGGCTTAGCTGTGGTTAAACAGCTGCATGTTTAACAAGCATGTGCCTCTGCACCATGCTCTGCAAAATGCTGCCTCCCCCATCCCATCAGACTAGGGGCTCTTTGAAGGCAGAATGAGTGAATGACTAAGTCAAGACATCGTCTCTGCCCTGGAGAAGGGGATGGGGACTTTCCCAGCCCCCTGTGCAAGGCTGAACCTGCAAGGACCCAGAGGGCACAGGGGGGCATGAGTTGAAGGAGGTGGGCTCTAGAGCCAGGGTGCTGGCGGATGATTAGGAGTTCGCCAGCTGGAGAAAGCATGGGGGAGAGCATCAGCAGAAACCATGGCCTGGGATCAGACCCTGGTGGGTGGGGTCAGGACAGGGGCACAGGGAGGAGGCTGGAGCTGAGGGCTGCAGACCTGCAGGCCAAACTGAGGAGCCTGACTGGCTGCTGGGATGTGATTAATCCCAGATCAGCCTGGCTGGGTGGTCCTAGACTCAACTGCCATGTGCCCTGGCTCCCTCCAGAAGCCCCTCTGGCTTCTGGGAGGAGGACAGACTTCAAAAAGTGCCTGGCCTGGGTATGAGATGGTCCAGGACCCCCTCCCCCCCACCTTGTCTGGCCTTGGGGACAGGAACTCAGCTCTGCCACTTCTGTTCTTGCTTGCGTGAAGCCACCCTGGGGAGCGTTTCCAGATGTGCACGTGGGCGGGCAGCATGGGAGGTGCCCAGGTGCAGCCCACATGCCCTGGCATGGGGACATGGGGCAAGCCAGCTAGTCTCTTAGGAGCATCCATCATTTTCTGCTCACCCTGTAAGGTGGGTTTCCCCATCAGCCCCACTTTACACACAGGGAAACAGGCTGAAACATCAACTCGAGCTCAGAGACGGCCCTCCAGACCCACAAGCCACAGAGCTGGGGGGTCCATCGGGTTCGGCCTGGAGTTCTCACGCCGAAGTACCCTGGCTGTCTCCAACTCACAGCTGTGACCGTTTCCCCCTTTTGTAAAATGACGACAAAACGGCACCACCTTGTGGGGGCAGATGGGAGGCTGCACTGGGCCTGGGAGGCCAGAAGCAGCCGTTAGCCGGTCCTGAGTGGGGGCGGGGATCTCAGAGAGAGACTTGTTTCCCTACCTGAGAAATGGGGCTGCGGGGGGCGGTGACCCCTGGTTCGGAGGGCTCGGGCTGTGGGAGGCCCCCTCCTCAGGAAATGAGCCTCAGACCAGGCCGACGCCCCGCCCTCCCTGACACCTCCTCCGGGGAGGTCCTGGCAGGCACAGGGAACAGACGCTGCCCGTCCTCCCCATACCCGCGCCTGGACGGGGTGGAGCCCCCAGCTCCCCCCGCGGGCTGACGCAGCCGGTCCCCCGCCGGCCTTCCCAGAAACGCGCGTAAATCAGGGAACAGACGTCAGCCCGAGCGGGTGGCCCAGCTGCGAAGCGAGAGCTGGACCGGGGACGGAAGCCCGTTCCTCCCGGACCCCCAGATTCCGGGCAGAGACCCCCCTCCCACCCACACAGAAGCCCGCCCCAGGAGCAGCGTCGAGTCCGGGTCCACCCGGGCCGTGGCTGAATCTCGTCCCTAACGGTCCCGCCCCCAGACCCCCAAATCAGTCTCCTCCCCTGTGGGCCCCGACTCCGGACCGCCCATCACTCCGGCCCGGCCTCTATCCCTCGGAACAGGAGGCGAGGGCGCGGGGGTCTCTGAGGACCTCCGGCCTCGGCCATGCGCCCCAGCCCACACGTGTGTGTCCTCTGTCCACAGATTCGTGCGAGGGCGTGGAGTGCGGCCCAGGCAAGGCCTGCCGCATGCTGGGGGGCCGTCCGCGCTGCGAGTGCGCGCCCGACTGTTCGGGGCTCCCAGCGCGCCTTCAGGTCTGCGGCTCGGACGGCGCCACCTACCGCGACGAGTGCGAATTGCGCGCCGCGCGCTGCCGCGCCCACCCAGACCTGCGCGTCATGTACCGGGGCCGCTGCCGCAGTACGTAGGGGCGGGGCCTGGGGGAGGGGCGGGGCCACCGGGCCTGAGCATCCTGTAAGAGGCCGCTGCCGCAGCGCGTGGGGGCGGGGTCGTGGCAGGAAGGGGCAGGGTCTGCAATCCAGGGTGTCCTATTATGTCTTACGGATTTGGGCGTGCTAGGCGGGGTGGCACCCCACCCACCAGCCCTGCTCCCAGGCCTTGTGCTAGGCGGGGCTTAGATGGGAGCTCGTGGGCGGGGCCTAGTGAAGGGAGTCTATTGTCCCGCCAGAGTGTCACTGGATTAAGTCTTTTGTGGGGTCATGAATGAGAAAGAGTTGGGTGCAGGTTTGGAAAGGGGGGTTCTGGGGCTCATATGGGGTGAGAGATACGAGTGTGTGAGTCAGAGAAGCTGACTGGTGCAATCAAAGGGGGGAGGGATTGAGGGTGGATCTGGAGTGTGGGCGCGGTTCGTGGAAGGGGTGTGGCTTCTGGTGCAACAAGGGGGCCGCGTCTGAGGGTGGGACCCTGAGGGCGGGCTCGCGGCGGGGGCGGGGCCTGTGGCCCAGGTTAGGAGGAGCGCCCCTGACCCTCCCCGACGCCCCACCTGCAGAATCGTGCGCGCACGTTGTGTGCCTGCGGCCGCAGTCATGCGTGGTGGACCAGACTGGCAGCGCGCACTGCGTCGTGTGCCGCGCGGCGCCCTGCCCCGCGCCCTCCAGCCCCGGCCAGGAGCTCTGTGGCAACAACAACGTCACCTACATGTCTTCGTGCCACCTCCGCCAGGCCACCTGCTTCCTGGGCCGCTCCATTGGCGTGCGCCACCCGGGCAGTTGTGCAGGTGCGGCGAGGGGCGGGGAGCAGCGGCGGGGTCTAGCCCGCAGCCCCTCTCCGCGCCCGCATTTCTCTTTTGGTCCCTCCCACTCTGCAGGCACCCTCGAGCCGCTAGATGCTGAGTCGGAGGAGGAGGAGGAGGAGGAGGAGGAGAACTTTGTGTGAGCCTGAGGGACCGGCCTGGGCCTGGCGTTCAGGGCAACCCCGTTTTATTTATTGCCACAGCGGAGTCTAATTTATGTCCCACGGACACTCCTCAGAGCCTGGACCGGGACCATTTTGGGAGCCCTGTTGCCCGCCCCCGGCGATATCTTGGAAGGAGGCCTGGGAGCAGGGCTGGTGGGTGGGGTGCCACCCCAGGCCTAGGTACCCTGCTGCCCAGGAGGACCCCACGCTTCTGCTTCCTCGGGGATAACTCTATTACTTGTCGCTGCCACCGAGAGGGCTGGGGATTTCCTGCCAGCAATTAATGAAGAGGCACCCTGGCCTCTATTGATAGAACAGGGACCAGGGGGTGAGAGGGGGTCCACGGCCTGCGTGTGTATAGATGAGCGTCAGAACATGCCCAGACCCCAGACAGGCCAAGGAAGCAACCACTGTCCCCCACCAGCCCCAGGGTAACCAAGGGGCTTACCTTCCCTCTCCCTCCAGCTCCCAGTGTGTTCTGTGAAGGCCCCTGAGAAAAGCCCAGCTTGTCCCCAGGGACAGGGTGCCATCTGGGCCTCTGGACACAGGACTTGGGCATGGAGAGGTCGTATCTGCCCAGAACAGGGCACCTTGTCCGGTGGTGCCCGGTCCACTTAGGGTGGGACCCGGTGGGGTCCCTGCTCACCCACTGGCCCAGGATGGAGTATAGACACCAAGACCCACTGCACACCTGGCATCCTGGAGCTGTGTGTTTGAGGGGCACCCCAGTGCCTACTGCCCCGTGCACAGGTGAGGTCCAGACCCGGGATCCTCTGTCCCCCGCATCCTGCCCTGGCCACGCCTCTAAGCCCAGTTCCCAGCTGAACCCTCCCTGCCTGCCAGCTGGGTTCCTTCCATCTTCCTGGCCTGTTGTTCTTTGTCACCTCCTTGTGCCTGTGTGTAGACTGGAGGTTCAGACTGGGGTGGGGGCCCAGCGGGGCAGGAGCCCAGCTCCCCGAGTTTGGAGCAAGGAGCACAGGCCAGTGGGGCTCGTCCGTGTCCTTCCCAGCCTCCAGGAAGTGCCTTACCTGTGACACCTGGAAAAGTGCCCTTGAGCAGTGGGTTCGCCCGAGCCCCCGACAAGGCAACCTCCCCCGCCCTGGGGGTCCTGCCTCGCCTGCCAAAGAAATAAACACTGAAAAAGCCACTTTGGATGTCCAGGCCTCGTTTTGCCTGCCACCTCTCTGAGCCTCTGTGCCCCCCACTTTGGTAGGGGGTTACCAGCCTGGGTTCTGGGGTGCTGTGATGCTGGTGCATAGGGTGTTCTGGAAGCATCCAGAGCAGAGACACAGGTGTGTGTCCTTGGGGCGGCCACTGCCCGACTCGGGGCCTCAGTGTCCACTTTCAGGAGGTAGGCGGCAGCCGAGGTAGAACTGGGGCAGGTGGGGTGAGGGTGGGTGGGAGAGTCTTGGCCTTTCTGGGGCAGGGGAGGGGAAGAGGGGGGTCAAGATGGCTTAGGGAAGCGCCAAGAGGCCACCTGGTTTAGGGTCCAGAAACGGAGGCCTGGCCTGGAAGGGTTGGAGGTACCATAGTGACACTAACACAATCAGTAAAAGTACCAGCTGGGGCTCGCCCAGCCTTGCCGCCAGCCGGGCACCGTTCGCTCAAAGCGCTTTTCAGAGGGTGAGGACAGGCTTCACTTTTCAGAGGGTGAGCCAGGCCACCCTGAGGACCAGAGACCCTACCCTCTCCCGGCCTCGGTTTCCCCATCTGTGGGTACGGTTGGCTGGAGGGCAGAGGAGTGGCGGTCCAGGTAGGGGCCAAGGTGGGGAGGCCATCCCAAGCTCGGGCTATGAGGCGGGGTGGGAAACTCCAGAGGGGTCAGCGCGGGGAGGGTGTGGGAGGGTGGAGAGGGGCCCAGGTCCTATGGCTCAAGGTCCCTCTGGGAGGGAGTGGTGAAACTGGACCCTCGGCCACGCTGAGGCCAAGGAGAAGCTCAAAGACGTGCTTGGGCCTTGGAGGCAGACCATCGTGTCTGGTGAGCCAGTTAACACTTTATTGTGTTATTTTGCCCTTTTTGTTTGGAACTGATTCCCCCCATCCCACCTGCCACCCCACACACACCAGGCTTCCTGGGGTTTGGGGGCCCATGGACCCTCTGCCCCAGCCACGGAATTTTCCAGGCCGGAGCTAACCTCATCTTGTGCACCCGGCGCTGCTGTGGTTCAGGCAACTCCTGCTGGAACCCCAGTGGTCCTGGGTGGGGGGCTGGGCTGGGGGCCATGCGGGCCCCCCCGAACCACGTCCCAGATCCAGGTCACGAAGGCGGACACCAGTGTGTACACGTCGGGGGTCTTGGGGTCGCCGCACCAGAGGCCAGAGAAGGAGACGAGGCCATGGGCCCGATTTCTGCAAACCAGGGGCCCCCCAGAGTCTGCCTGGAGGTGGAGGCAAAGGTGAGGCCAGGGGTCCCTCTCTGGGCCTCACTTTCCTTGAAGGAGCTCTTACGGGTGAATCTGAGAAGGACCCCCCCGCCTCAAAATCCTTCCATGGCTCCCTAGAGCTTTTACAGCAAAGACTAAGCTCCTCACCTCAGCCTTTAAGGCCTGGAGGATCCAGCCCCCACCCACCTGTCTGCCCTCCTCTTCCCCGACTCCCTTGGTTCCAGCCATGCCAGCCTGCCTTGCTCTTCCTGCAGCAAACCAAGTTCCAACCTCTAGGCTTTTGCATATTCTTGAGACCCGTTACTGCCCCCTGCTGGACACTGCTTGTATAAATACACAAGTTGGCCGCACCTTGTGCAGTGCACAACTTGTGCAGCTGTACACAGCAGCCCTGTGACTGGTCTCTCTGCCTGGCATGCCTCCCCTCAGATCTTCTCAAGGCCCCTCCAACTCTCAGAAGTACTTTCCTCAGAGAGACCTCCCGGAATACTCACCCTAAAACTCCTTCTTCCTCCTCTTCCCTCACCTCCCCACACCTATCACCCTAATTGTCACCTGGAATCAGCTCTGACCCTAAGAAGTAAGTCCTATTTGTGTGACAGTTTTACAGATGGAGAAATTGAGGTCCCGAGAAGTGAGGTGACTTTTCCAAGACCACACATCTGGGAAGTGGCTCAGTCTGGACGTGGACCCAGGCAGTTGGGCTCCAGAATCTGAACCACTGCACTCTCGTGGCTGGAACAAAAGACACCCCCCCACACACACACACACCTGGGCTGAGTTTCTTCCTTGGCACCAGGGCCAAATTTGCCATTAATCCATACAAGGGCTTAGGAGCAGGAGCTTCTTCCTTGAGATCTGGACCCTGCTTTTTTTTTTTTTTTTTTTTGACACTGCTTTTAAAGACACAAATCCATAACTCTTTGTGCAGTGCGCAACCTGCACAGCCATACATGGCAGCCCTGTGACCCTGGGCAACTCCGTGCCCTTCCAGGGCCTTAGGCGAAGCCCATCTGGTCAAAGGTGAGCTGGGACTTAGTTCCCAAGGCTCTGCCCAGCTCTGACCCTCTCTGTGGGCCTCAGTTTCCCCCACGTTGTAAGCAGACAGGACAGAGACTGAGTGTCTCACCGAGCAGAAGCCACGTCGGTGGCGGTCCCCACTGCGGGTGCAGAGCATGGCAGGGCTCAGCTGCCCCCTCCAGGAGCTGTTGCAGATGTCCAGGCCCAGCACGCGGACCTCGGCCTCCATCAACACAGGCGGCAGATCCTCGAAGTCGGACACGGAGCCCCAGCCGGCCACCTTGCACCGTGCCCCGGCCCTGGGTGGCCTCCGTGGCAGCCCCAGCAGCCCCACTGCAGGACCCAGGATGGCAGAGCTGTTCAGCTGTAGGGGGAGCCCTGAGGTTAGGTCCCCCCACCACAGCCACCCACCACTGCTTCTGCCTGTTTACCTTTCTGGGTTTCTTCTTGGCCTCATGGAGAGAAGTCAGTGGAAGCCGTCATTAGGCTGTCAGAAGACCCTGCCATTTTTGCCACCATGCGCCACCGCCCATCAGGCCTCTACTGCCTCAGACCAGGACTCTGGTCTTCCCCAGCCTCCAGGCCTCCAGTCTCACCCCCTCAGCTGCCCAAAGGGTCTTTCTATCGAGCCTCTCCTTCCCTGCTCTGAGCACGGGTGCTCACAGGATCCCAACAGCAGATTTTAAACAAATCAGGCCATCATGGGGGCCCGGGGATCCGCGTCTGGGCCTCGTCCCCTGCGCAGCGTCTCACCTGCAGCAGACAGATGTCACTGGTGTGGGTGGCCGGATGGTAGTCGGGGTGCATGAAGACAGCCGAGATGCTGAACACCTGCTGCGTGGCCTCTGCAGTGTGCAGGTCATGGGCTCCTAGCACCACCAGGCCCGTTTGGGGGTCTCTGCGGGGTGGGGAGGGCGGTTGTGAGCGAGGCTGGGGTGAGGGCCGCCCGGCACGGGACTGGGTCTCTCCCCACCTGCCAAGCAAATCCATGTCATCCTCACGCCAGCCCGTGATAATAAGTGTCACATTTATTACCATTCCACCTCAATTATGGTATTAACTCCAATCACAGCAATATTAATTTAATTTAGTTTTTTTTTGGCCACGCCGCGTGACCTGCAGGATCCTAGTTACCCTACCAGGGATTGAACTCACTCCCCCTGCAGAGAGAGCATGAAGCCCTAACGACTGCACCACCAGGGAATTCCCACTGCAGTACTTTTTAAAAAAATTTATTTATTTTTGGCTGCATTGGGTCTTCGTTGCTGCGCTCGGGCTTTCTCTAGTTTCAGCAAGCAAGGGCTACACTTCGTTGCGGTGCCCGTGGGCTTCTCATTGTGGTGGCTTCCCTTGTTGTGGAGCACGGGCTCTAGGCACGCGGGCTCAGTAGTTGTGGCTCGCGGGCTCAGTAGTTGTGGCTCGTGGGTTCTAGAGCGCAGGCTCAGTAGTTGTGGCGCACGGGCTTAGTTGCTCCGCGGCATGTGGGATTTTCCCGGACCAGGGCTTGAACCCATGTCCCCTGCATTGGCAGGCAGATTCTTAACCACTGCGCCACCAGGGAAGCCCCTGCAATATTAATTTTAATACTTATTATAAAAATATATTTAGAATGAATATAATACTCATTATATTTATTCTAATTCCCACCTCAATTATAGTATTGCCTCCAATAATTTCAATATGAATGTTAGTAATCGTTATAACAATAAACTCAGGACAAGCGTAACGGTTATAACATCGGCTTATGGTCACGGCTGCTGCTCGTTCCCTACTTCTCCTGCCGCCCCCCCCATCCCTGGTAAACTCCCCCGGCTGAGAGGCCTGTCTGCACGAGTCCTCGCCCCGCCCACACCAGGGCACCCCCTCATCCTGGCTCACCTGTCACTGAAGCAGTGGGCGGCCGACACAACCCAGCGGGTCTGCAGCAGGAAGCCCCCGCAGTGGTGCTGGCCCTGGAAACTCACGGACGCCATGTAGGGCCGGGAGTGGGGGGTCACCTTGTGGCCCCCGATGATTCGGGACGCCCAGGAGCCTGCAGGCAGGGTGGGCAGCGAGTCAGGGACAGGGCAGTATGGGGTAGGGGTCAGGCTGGGCAGGGAAAGAGGCAGAGATAGACAGACACAGAGGTGCCCAGAGAAGGCCGTGGAGTTTGCCGGGAGAGGGGCCGGGTGCACTAAAACCTGGGCCCCGGCCTGGCCGAGACCCCATCTGGGCCTCCTGCCCGCCTCCCAGCTGAGACACGAGAGGAACAGCCATGCAGGGGGCTGAGTAACTGACCACGTGGTGCTACCTGGAGCTTCCGGGGTGGGGCCCCCGTACGGGGTTCTGATGGGCTTGGTTGGGCTACTCGGGGGTCCTCACCTGGGGGCCTCATGGGCAGCATCAGGATGGCGGTCACAGTCAGCAGCAGGCAGTCCCAGCTCCCCTCCCCGGGCCTCATGGCTGCTGCAGGTCGGCCTCTCCCTGGAGAGCTCTGCGTGCTGTGGTCCACCCAACGGCCTGGAAATGGGGAACTGGGCTGTGGCCTGTGGTCAGAAACCCCACCAGCCCCAGTTCTGAGCCAGTACTTCGGAAAGCCTGATGATCCTCCTGCATCGGGGTTGTTGATGATAATTGTAATGGCACGGGAAGCCAAGAGCCAGGGCAGTGGAGTGGGCACGGGGTCTCTGGGGGGCTCCTGGCTCTGCCAAGACATGTGACCCCAGAGGTCCCTTATGCGTGCCATGCCCTGGTTTACCCAGCATCTCCCAGGTACGCAGTCGGCAGCACAACAGCCGTCGCTGCCCCTCAGGGCTGGGGACCAGCTCTCCAGCTGAAGGGGGTCCGGATCCAGCCCTGCCCGTCACTGCCTCAAACCTCAGTTTCCCCATCTTCAACCCCAGCCTCCAGAAAGACTTGTGACTCTGCTGCCTTTGTTGCATGTATTGAGGTATTGAGTGCCTACGGTATTACCAGCCTCCGGTAAGTGCTGGAGATGGAACACAATGTAACAAAGGCACCCACCCTCACGGTGCTGGTGTTTCTCGGGGTTGGGGGTATAGATGAGGTGATCTGGGTTCATGGCTGAAGCACAGGCTCTGGTGGCCAGAGAACAGCAAGCTTGTCAGGTCAGTTCAGGGCCTTGAAGGCAGGGTCTTCTCCTGTGGGTACCGGGCAGCCATGCAGGCTTCAGAGAAGGGAAGGGGCAGCAGGGCCTTGGTGAGGGGCCACACACAGGGGACACACAGATCAGAGCCCCTGTGCTGCCTTGCGGAGGCTTTGCTGAGACCCCGTGCCCGCCCGCCCGCCATCAGTCACTACGGTGGAGACACAGAGGGACATCTGGGAGGCAGGGGACCCCACACAGCATGGAGGAGAGCGACTGGGGCTGGGAGTAGCCCTGTGCGGAGAGGGGGCCAGTGTCACAGGAGGGGGGACGGAGGCTCAGTGGCCTCTGCTCACGGCAGGCTCACCCCACACACGCCTTGGGGGCACAGAGGGTACCTTGCCAGAACTCAGTGCCCAGCCCGGAGGACCAGGGTGGCCTCTATCAGTGCCAGGGCGGGGGAGGATGGTCCTCCCAGCCCATCACTCAGCATTGCGACAAGGGTGTGAGGGCGTGGGGTGGACGGAGAAGGTGAGGTGGAGCTGGAGGTGGGAGAGACCCAGTGGCAGAGACATGGAAGAGGGGCAGAGACAGAGAGATAGACACAGAGACAGAAGGAGACAGAGAGATAGAGGCAGGACAGGACTCCAACATGGGTCTCACGGGGCTAAATGCAGGCGTGGGCAGGGCTGGTCCTTCCGGAGGCTCCAGGGCAGCATTGGTTCCCGCCTTTTCCAGCTTCTAGAGGCGCCGCATCCCTGGCTCGCGGCCCCTCCTGCATCCTCACGGCCAGCAGCGCAGCATCACCCGTCTCTCTCTGCCTCTGACCCTCCCGCCTCCCTCTTATAAGGGCCTTGTGATGACGCTGGGCCCCCGGGAATCCAGAGTCGTCCCCATCTCTCTTAACTCAATCCCACCTGCAAAGTCCCTTCTGCCCCATCAGGTGACATGCCTACAGGTCCCAGGACCAGGACGGGGAGGCTGTGGGGCTGTATTTAGCCAACCTCAGTACCCTGTGTTAATTAGTTTGCTATGTTGTTATCACACCCATTTCACAGACAAGGAAACTGAGGCACAGCCTTGAAAGCGGCAGGGTGGGGGTAGAACCAGCTGGTTTGGAAGGAACCAGCCATGCTGGCATGCAGACTCCTAGATCTCAGCCCGGCGAGGCCCACTGATCAGGTAAGAGAACGGCATTCTAAGCCACTAAGTTTGCAGTGATGTATTACTGCAGCTGCAGGAAACCATCAGGGCCTGAACATGGAGGAAAGTGGGAAACGTCCATGCGAAAGTCGTTTCCGGGGTCTCGGCCAGAGCTGGACCCCACATTTCCCTCGGAAGTCAATGCAGGTGGTAGCGGATGATTCTTTGGGAGACTTTGGTGGCTCCTGTCCACTCTGGCTCCCTGGGGCTGTCCTGTCTTGTCTGCGCCCCAAGGCCTCAGTCACTTCCCCCAGCCACACGCCCCTGGGGGTCGGTATTACCCAAAGCTGCAGATGTGTGGAACTCATGCAGTCCTAGAGCAAACCAAGGCTGTCGGTACTGTTTCTGTCCCCATATTACTCATGGGGAAACAGAGGCACAGAAAGTTTAAGTACTTTGACTAAGGCTGCACAACGAGGGAGAAATGGGGCTAGGGTTGCAGCCTCAGGCCAGCTCCTGTTGCCTCTGCCGGGGGCCGATTCTTCCCACAGCCTGTTGCATTTCCTTCTTGTCTGGTGAGCAGTTGTGAAACCAGCAACTGTCCTTCAAGGATCCAAGTAACCAAGTCCTGAGGAACGGACTGTGTGGAGCTCAGTGTTTCCACTTTCCAAACTGAAGCCCAGAGAGGGGAGCTTGGCTGGTCTGGGGCTGCACAGCAGATGGTCTTGAACCCAGAACTCTGGGCCTGTCATCTTTGAAGGGTCTTTCCACGGAGGATTTGGGTGGCTTTCCAAGGCAGAGCAACTCAACAATAATAATGCTGCTGCTGATGACGATGATAATAATAGCTCCCTTTACTGAACTCTTACTTTTGTTATTGATTTGTTGGAGCTCTTTACATATTGAGGAGATTAGCTCACAGTTCCTGAGCATCTGAGTGGGGTATGCATGCAGTCAGTGCTCATCACCCAGCCCTGAGTGAGGCATGCAGTCGGTGCTCAGAAAGTGCACAGCCTCTTCCCTAGTCCAAAGCAGCAGCAGAGGTTCAAGAAGTCAGGAAAGGTTATGGGGCTTGGTCAGGAGCCCCTGAGAATTTGAGAAAAGCTCAAAATCTTCCCAGGAAACCCCTCAGACTCAGTGTTGCAGCCCAGGGACCCCACCCCACTTGGCCCCTGTGTGCCTCAGTGTCCTCATCTGTGAATAGGGTTGGTCCTTGGAATGGGGCATAGGCCTGGCAGGTGTCAGCTGGTGATGCTTTTCCTTACACCCCACACTTTACTTTTTAACCTTGTTAACTCACATTCCAAGGAAATCACTTCTTTCTTTCTTTCTTTCTTTCTTTTTATATTTTATTATTTTTTGGCTGTGCTGCACAGCATGTGTGATCTTAGTTCCCCGACCAGGTATCAAACCCGTGCCCCCTGCAATGGAAGCACAGAGTCTTAACCATTGGACCGCCAGGGAAGTCCCAGGTTCTTATTTCTTGAGTGGACGGCACTGCCTTAAGAGTAAACAGACCGGGACTTCCCTCGTGGCATAGTCGTTAAGAATCAGCCTGCCATAGGTATAGCTGATTCACTTTGTTATACAGCAGAAAATAACACAACATTGTGAAGCAATTATACTCCAATAAAGATGTTAAAAAAAAAAAAAAAAAGAATCCACCTGCCAATGCAGGGAACATGGGTTTGATCCCTGGTTCAGGAAGATCCCACACGTCGCGGAGCAACTAAGCCCGTGTGCCACAACTACTGAGCCTGTGCTCTAGGGCCCGCGAGCCACAACTACTGAGCCTGCGTGCCTAGAGCCCGTGCTCTGCAACAAGAGAAGCCACTGCAGTGGGAAACCCACGCACTGCAACAAAGAGTACCCCCACTCACCACAACTAGAGAAAGCTCATGTGCAGCAACGAAGACCCAACACAGCCAAAAATTAAAAAGAAAAAAAACCAAACCAAAAAAAAAAAAAAAAAAAAGGAAGCAAATAAATCTCTTAAAAAAAAAAAAAAAGAATGAACAGCCCAATCCAACAGCATCCTGCATCCCAGCCAGGTTCACTCTGGATGCCAGCCCTGGCCAGTGTGGGGTGGTGACAGACACCACTGACCTTCACAGACTTTCTCCTGGACCCGCATCCAAAGGCCTGGCAGAGAACGGAGGAAGCAACAAGTAGGTGTGAGCGGCTGGCACGTGGGGGCCCTGAGCAAGCCCATTCCACGGATGGGTGAACTGAGGTGGCGGGCAGAGCATCACCACTGCTGTCCACCTCGTCTGCCCTTGCAGCTTCCAGGATTTCCACAGGGGGAGGATGGGGGTGGGGATGCGGCTTGGCCACTGTTGTCTGGGCCTCGGTCTCCTCCTCTGGGAAACAGGTGACCCCAGAGCATCTCTGAGGGTGTGGCAAGATCTCAGCGGGGGGCTGGGTGCCCTGGGCACCCCTCGTCTGCAAACTGGACGCCAGTGCCACCCTTCCTGCGGGGAACGTCAAAGGAGATGGAGGGAGGTATGCAGCCCTTCATTCCATGAGTGTTTATTGAGTGCCTGCTGTGTGCGGGCACTACATGCGTGCGGGGGGGTGGGGGGAGCAGGGGACACAGCAGCAGGAGGACACAGACCCCTGCCCTGGTGGAGAGACAGTGAATTGACATAGTCTGCAGCAGCATTAAGTGGGGAAAGAGTGACCGGAGTCGGCAAGAAGCACAGGGAGGGAGTAGGATTTTAGGGCAAGAAGGAAACCCAGGAACCCTGGTAGAGTGAGGAGGGGAATCCAGGAGGAGTGCCCAGCAGGTGGGTGCAGAGAAGCTGTCTGGACAGCCCAGCGGGGTGTGCGGCAGGGGCAAGGGAAGGAAGGGTGCTTCCAGTGTTCACCTGGGCCTCGAGAGCCAGACTGCAGGGCACTGGGGAGCCATAGAAGGTGCTTGAGCAGGGCGGGTGGCGGTGGATCCTCTGGTGAGAGTGGAGAGGAGAGAGGAGGTGGGGAGATGGGGAGGCTGTGGTTGAGCTGGAGTGGGGGACACAAGGCCTGAGCTAGAGTCATGGCTGGGAGAGGTGAGGGGGTTTCCGACTCAGGGACAGGGGAGGAGCGGGCTCTTGGGCCCCACACAGAGCCCAGTGTCAGACCCCCCTGGAGTCCAAGCGCCCAGAGGATGTCCGGAAGCAGCCGGAGCTGCTGTAAATAAAGGTTTTTTTTTTTTTCAAATAAATTTTATTTATTTATTTTATATTTACTTTTGACTGCGTTGGGTCTTGGGTGCTGCACACGGGCTTTCTCTAGTTGCAGTGGGCAGGGACTACTCTTCGTTGCGGTGCGCGGGCTTCTCATTGCGGTGGCTTCTCTTGTTGCAGAGCACAGGCTCTAGGCACGCGAGCTTCAGTAGTTGTGGCACGCAGGCTCAGTAGTTGTGGCTCGTGGGTTCTAGAGCGCAGGCTCAGTAGTTCTGGCGCACGGGCTTAGTTGGTCTGCGGCATGTGGGATCTTCCTGCACCAGGGATCGAACCAGTGCCTCCTACATTGGCAGGCGGATTCTTAACCACTGCGCCACCAGGGAAGTCCCTATAACTAAAGTTTTATTGGCACATGGCCACACGATGTGGCCATGTACTGCCTCTGGCCGCTTTTGCGCTGCAATGGCAGAGCTGAGTCCTTGCCACAGAGAGCGGCCGGCCCGCGATGTTGAAAATATTTACTATCTGGCCCTTTACAGAAAAAGTTTGCCAACCCCTGAGTGAGTGTATGCAGGGCCCTGTTTCAAGTCCTTCGTGTATGTTCGCTCCGTCAACCCTTCCAGCAGCCCTAGGAGGTAGGGAAGTGAGGCTCAGAGAGGTTAAGAAACAGACCCAGCATCACACAGCACCTACAGAGCTGAGCTGGAACTGGAACCCAGGCCCCCTGATGTTTCTGAGCCTTTTTCTTTGTTCTGTTTGCTAATTATCTCATCGTTTTCCTGCTAAATGGGTACATGTTCATTGTAAAAGGAGGGTGCAAAGGCCTGTGAGAGGAAAGGCAGCCACGCCCTCCCCCCAGTCTGGGGTGCATTGTGCCCCATTTTTCTCCAGAGCTCATCCAAGCCTCTTTCCCTTTACACACCCATTTACTGAGCACCAGCTGAGCAGAACAGTTTTACAAAAACCCGAAGGGCTTTGGAAGAACCTCCCTCTCTGCAACCCCCTTTCCCCACCCCATGGAGTAAGTGTGTTGGGGGCTCGGTGGCTAGTGTCCTTCTAAGAACACGTTGGTGGGGACAGATCCTGCCTCCCCCCTGCTCTGTGGGGTCTGCACAGATGAAGGATCCAAGATGGACTACAGGGAATCGAGGGGACGGTAGGGGAGCGAGTCGGCTCTTTCTGCTGCCTGCACCTGCTCCCTACCCTGGGGAGCCCCCCCTCTAGCCCAAGCTGGGCCTTACTCCAAACTCCAACCTGGGCATCCAGCTGCCCGACCAAGGCCCCCTTGACATCTCCCAGGCCCCGTTCATGTCCGCATGTCCTTCTAGGAGCTCAGGCTGGAGAGGGGAACCCCGATGCCTGTCATCCCTCATCCCACCCCGTAGCAATCCTGCAGCCTCCCCCTTCAAGATCCATGCAGAATCCACCTGATTCTCACCCGGGTTCAGCCTCTGCCATGTCCCTGGGGGCCCCAGTTCAGCCTTTTCTGGCCCCCAAGCCCCCCCCCCGCCCCCTTAGCCCCTTTTCATCCACTCCCCACCTGGCAGCCCGAGCGGCCTTCACAAACATAAACCGGGGTGACCCCTCTCCTGCTCTAAACTCGGCTGTGGCTCCCCAGTGCCCTCAAGACAAAGTTCTCCCTGCCCCCTCTACAGACCCCTCTCATTCTGAGCACGCAGGCCTGTTTGCCCCATGGGAGCAGATTCAATTCCTTAACCCTCATCCAACTGTACGGCCATCCCCAGAGCCCAGCCAGTGCTCAGAAGACCAGCAATTGCTCTATTATGATTATTTCTCCTCAAACGGACCTGCCTCAGTCCCACCGCCGGCTTTTTGCGCTTGCAGTGCCCGCTACCCTGATGCTCTTCCCCAGATTCTCCCGCAGACAGTCTGCGGGTCCTTCCGTCCGCATCACGGTCGTGGTCCTCGGAGCGGCCTCCTGGACTTCCCCCGGGCTATTTGTCCCCATTCGCTCCCCCTCCGGACCAGGAGCCGGGGAGGGGTGGGATGGATGGCGGCCAGGCTGCGTCCCAGGCCGACTCCGGACTGGCTCGGCCGGAGAATCAGCCCCGCGCCGAGATGGAATGAATGGGTCGGAGCGGCCAGAGGTTCCGGCGGGCTGGGCGGAACGGCGCCTGGCGACCGGGGCGCGGCGGCGGCGGCGGCCGGCAGGAGGCGCAGGCGGGCGGCGGCAGGAGGCGGGAGCCGGCGGGAGGGGGCGCGAGCGAAACGCGGCGGCGGCGGCGCGCGCGCCCAGCCCACCCCCCGCGCCCGCCGTCGCGCGGACAATAAACAGCCGCGCGCGGGGCGATGCCCGCGCCGGTGCCGCCGCCCCCGCGCCGTTCTGCCCAGGCCGCCAGGCCTTAGCCCGCCGGCCCGCCGGCCCTCCCCGCGCGCCCCCGCCGCCCGGCCTTGCGGACCCACGGACCTCGGCGGGGAGATGGAGTGAGTAACGCGCTCGGGCCGGGGGCGCCGGGGAGGCTGAGGCCCCCAATCCCGCCGCCACCGCGCGGGCAGGGAGGTGGCACGGGGCTTCCGGGATCCCCGCTCAGCCCGGGAGGGACTCGGGCTGGGTCGTGCCCGCCCCAGGCCTCCCCACGATTCGGCCCCGGCGGCCCACGGGTTCCTGGGGACTCGGGCGGCAGCGGCTGGGGGCGGCCCGGGACGCGCGCGCGGGTGGAGAGAGGATGCGCTGTGTCTCCGCCCGCGCTCGGCCCGCGCCCCCGGGGCAGGCCCTCGTCCACTTGGGACGATGGGGGGACCCCTCCTCACTGCCCCGGCCGGCCGTGAGCTTACTCCCCCACCCCCAGCCTGAGCTCGCCGTGCCCTGCACCCTGGATGCGCACCGGCCGGTCCTCCCTCGCCTGGCTGCCCTCCCCAAGGGCCTCAAGTGCTGTCCGGAGCCCCTGCTAAGGCGGGGATCCACCCGCCCGAAGTCCCGGCTTGTAGGGGTGCTTTTCTCCAGGCTTCCCGGTCTGGGATGTGTGTGAGACCAGAGGTCCAGGTGCTTTCCAACAGGGGAGCTTGGGTCTCATGTCTTCCTGGGGAAAGTGTCCCCCGAGGTGGGGCCCCAAATGATGTAGCCGGGGCCCCAAATGATGTAGCCAAGAGCCCGCTGGCCCGGGTGCGAATGCGGTGGGCAGCCTGGGTCTGGGGGCTTGGGTGAGGAGCTGCCGGGCAGCCGGTCCTGCACCAGCAGGTGCCCAGTGAGTGTGCCTGGTCGCTTCCACGCAGGTCCTCTCTTCCTGGCGTCAGGGCATCCCCCCACACCCCCACTCCCACAGGTGGATGCAGGGAGGTTGTGGAGTGCGTTTACGTGGGCAGGGGGCTGGGAAGGGGGTGTCTGGTGTCCCGCAGCCCACCTACCCTGTCCCAGGGCCAGCAGCTGCCCCACTGTGGGCTGGGTCCCCACCCTGCCTGGGGCCGGACATGGAGGTCCAGCCAGCCCACCCGGCTCGGCTCCTCTGCCCTTCCCACTGGGTGTGTTTTCTGAGCCTGCAACTTTCCTCCAGGGATTCACCCGTGACCCGCCACACCCTCAGCTGGGTGGGAGCCGCAGCCTCCTGCCCGCCCCCCTCCCAGGAAGGCGACACCCTATGTCCTCTGCTTTTGAAAACCCAGACAAAGGCCCAGCCCGGCCCCGGGAGCCCAGCCAGGGGCTCAGGGGAGCTGGGGCCCAGACCAGTCTGCTGCGTTCCCCTCACTTGTTTATCTGCTCTTGGGGCCCAAGGGGACGCCTGTGGGCCTGCCCACAACAGGCCCTAGGCAGGGTGTGGCCCCGGGGAGGGGGCTGCCTGGGGGAGGAGGGGTGAAGAGGGAGGAAACGCCCACTCAGAGCAGAGGAGTGAGATATTCCGGATGGACCCCATTGTTTCCTTTCCAGCCCCCCTTTCATTCTCGATGAGCTTATGGAGGCCCAGAGAGGGGCAGCCGCTGGCCCACGGTCACACAGCACACCGAGGGCCCCCGGGTGCTTGCTGCCCTGCCCCCAGGCCTTCTTGGTCATGGGTCAGATATGGTTCTGTGGGGTCCCCCGTTAGGCGGATCACTGGCTTTTCTGGGTGCAGGCGTGGGACAGGACTTGGTGTTAACCGCTTAAATAGCCGTGCGAGATCGCCTGTCCCCAGCAATCGGGGTGACGATGGGTGGGGAGAGGCTCCATCTGGTGCCGCCCTACGTGAACACCTGCCCAGGCTCTTCGTCCTTCTCCACGAGGGCAGAGCAGGCTCCAGGCACGGAGGCAGCAGCCGCTAGGACGTAATCGTCCACCTCCTTCGGTTTCCATGGATTTTGCCATCACGGGAGATGGTGGCAGCTTATGGTGGTGCTGGAAAGTTTCTTTTAAAAAGACGTTTACGACTTTGACAATTTTTCGTTAATTTAAGGATTAAACGAATTTTCATTAACTTAAGAATGAAAGGATTCTTACAAGGCCCAGTGTGGGCGCTGGGTGGTGCTCCGAATGTGGGACAAGGGTGGGGCCTGGGTGGGGGATCTGGAGCTGGGTGCATCGTGCTATGGGGAGGATTTGCTGTGTGGCCCCAGGTGAGGGTGAGGTGCTGCTCCTCTGGGACCCTCAGGCCCCGGCTAGTAAAATAAAAGATATTTTAGCTGGGAGCTGCCACCTCAGATGTCCAAACCCCTCTCCTGGGTGAGGGGAAGGCTCGGACCCTGGGGCAGAGCAGGAAAGCAGAGTTGGGTCGGGACCTTCCCAGAGCCCTGACCGCCCTGAGGCCTGGACAGTTTCAAGGAGAACATCTCAATTGGGTGCTAAGTGGGTTCTTAATGCTGCTTTCACGCTTGCGAATCTCCCTTTAATGAGAAGCAGAACCAGTTAAAAGGCAGCAGTAGCCAGTGGTAATTGAACTTAATAAAAAGTTTTTATTTTCATCTTTTTTTTTTTTTAATGTTTTTACTCTGATGTGTGTGGCAGTGGCTTCTGGTTTTCTTAGTCTGGGTAACGATGTAACTTTGTTTCCTTTGAAAACAAAGGGGTTGGATTTAGACAGTGAGTGGATTTGAAGGGAAGGGACAAGCAGCTAATACTAGAGGTGGTGGCAGGAATGCGGGAAGGTGGTCTGAGAAGTGCAGGTGTGATTTAGTTACTTAACAGTCATTGAGCACTTGCCGTATACCAGGCCCTGTTCTGAGTGCTTTGTCCACGTGGGGAAACTGAGGCACAGAGAGGTGACACGACATGCCTGAGGCCACACAGCCAGAAAGGGGTGATGTTGGCATTTGCTATTGGGCCATCCTCTTAGGTGCCAGGAAAGGCTGGGGAGGGGGTCTTTGCACATTCCTGTATCCAGGGGCTGTGGGCTGGGGGGCTCCTAGGTATTCCGACATCAGCTTGTTAGCCTGGTTGGCTGGCTGGGCTACATAGAATGTGGCCTTTGTTGTGGTCTGGGCTCCTGGGGCCATCTGCCCTTGCATCCACCCCAGGGACCCCTTCTGTGACTGCTGACTTGGGAGTGGGGCATGGAGAGGGGGTTTCTCACCCCCCATGGGCCTCGGTCATGCCACCCCCCTTCTCTGGGCTTCACTTTTCTCATCTGATGAATGGAGACACGAGCCCACCCAGGCCCCTCCTGGGTGGGGTGCAGCTAGGGGAGGGTGGGTGCTGTAGGGATTGGGCCCTGTTAGGACCACTCACAGCTCTGTCCCAGCCCTATGGGGAGGGCCCATCTTCAAGGGCTTCAGGTTTTGATGCAGGAAAGTGGGTTGATTTTCTTAAAGAGTATCACGTCACCTTTTTCCAAGTCTGGGACCCTATTCCCTCCATCCTATCTCTACCCAGGAAGCCTGTCATCTGTTTTGGGTTTTTGTTTGTTTGTTTGGTTGGTTTTGGCCACAACGTGCAGCTTGCAGGATCTTAGTTCCTCAACCAGGGATCAAACCTGGGGCCCGGCAGTGAAAGGGCCGAGTCCTAACCACTGTCCCACAAGGGAATTTCCTCATCTGTTCATTTAAGAAACACTCCCTGCTGATCACCCTAGCCCTGTGCAGGGTCAGAGGGGTCTGGGTCTGGAGGAGCCCATGGAGGGTCTTCTCTGAGGTGTGCGGAAGGTTTCCTGTCCATTCTGTCATGGACCTTTTCTGAGAAATATATTTAAGGGTTTACCCAGGCAGGCAGAAGGGTGTTCCTGGTGCAGAGACTGGTCTGTGCAAAGGACCAGACATGGGAACGTGTTGGGAGAAGGCAGTGTTCCTTGGTTTGTGCTCTTGGGGCTAGGTCCTTCTGGGCCTACAGTGCCCAGCTGGGGAGCCACAGGGAGCCATGGATGGTATCTGAGCAGGGGAGGAGTGAGGTTCTTACCCAGGCACCAGAAAGAGGCTCTGGCAGCAGAGGGGCCAGAGCAGGGAGAAGCAAGTCAGAACTCAGCCTGGACAGGGACAGTGGGAGCAGCTTGGGGAGAAAAGCCAGAGCCGGGGGAGGGGTGGCAGGACCCGAGGTCTGGGTCGGCGTAGACTGACTTCAGAACTTTGTGGTGGTCAGAGCTGCCTACAGGGACGGTGGCCTGGTCAGGGCAAGATGGCCCAGCCCCTGTATGTGCTGGGAGGCTAGAGTGCACCCTGGCCATGCTTCAGAGGGGTCTCCATGCAGCACGAGATGGCTGAGTGGAGGTCATGGTGTCTGAGGAGTGGAGAACTGGGCTGTGGTATCTGTCTCCTGCCTGACAGGTTTCAAGCAGAAACTCAGGGCAAGTCAGAGCGCATCACTGGAACAGTCTGGACTGGGCCAGGTATTGGGAGGCGAAGCCCAAGCCAGGCCCCGTGGTGGGCAAGATACATGAGGACCAGAGTGAGGGCAGGCCTGGGAGCCCAGCCTGGGTGGTGGGGGGAGGGCAGCTGGCTTGGCGGGAGGCTTCTAGTAACACCTGTCAGGGAGCGGGCAGGTGATGACCAGGTCAGTTTGTGTTCAGATCCTTCTGACCCTGGAGAGCCTCAGGGCATGGCTGGCAGGGCCTTACAATGCCCCGTGGGGTGGGCAGGACCCCAGCTCTGGCCCCAGCAAGGCCCTTGGTGAGAGGGCCAGCATTTCTGCTGTATCTGTGTATATTTTTATTCTTACCAGCTTTTTTGAGATATCATTCACACACCACACAATCCACCTATTTAAAGTGTACAAGTCAGTGTTTTTCAGTGCATTCACAGAGTTGTACAGCCATCACTGCTAATTCCAGAATGTTCCATCACCTCTAGAAAACCCCGTCCCCATCAGCAGTCACTCCCCACCCCCTCCCCAGCCCCTGACAACCAGGAACCCACTCTCTGTCTCTAGACTGGCCTGTTCTGGACGTTTCCCATCAATGGAATCACACGCTGCGTGTCCTTCTGTGTCTGGCTTCTCTCACTGAGCATCGTGTTCTCAGGGTCCATCCACGTTGTAGCGAGTGTCAGGGCTTCACCCGTTTTCAGGGCTGAGTGATGCTCCGTGTGTGGAGGGACCACATTGTGTTTATCCATCATCCGTTGATGGGCATTTGGGTCGCTTTATATATTAATTTGTAAGTCACGTCCGAGGTGGTTGGGGCTTGTCCTCTGTCCTTCCTTGGATGTGAGGCACCCAGGTCCTGTTTTAGATAAATGTAAGATGTGCCAGTGAGTTTCTTTAAAAAAAAGGAAGTGATCACAGGACAGATGGTCCCCGGGGGTGGCAGGAATGTGACAAGGGTGGGGAACCCCTAGGTGGGTTCCCCCACTGGAAATGGAAGGACCCTAATTGATGTGCTGGCCCAGTGGACATTTATTGAGTACTTGCTGTGTACCAACTGCTGGGGACACGGCAGGGACAAAAAGAGACAGTCACTGTCATTGTGGAGAAATCAACAAAATAAGTTAAATGATTAGGTGTTTCCTGATGGTGAGGGCTAGGGGGCGGTGTTGGGAGATGCTGGGGTTCATGAGGGTCAGAGGAGGCCTGAGTGAGGAGGTGACATCTGAAGACAGGCCCATCAGTGAGCCCCTTTGAGACCTGGCAGAGAAGTGCCCCAGGCCTGGGGACACGGTCAGTGCAAAGGCCCTGAGGTGGTGGGAGCAGCGGAGTGAGGGGTGGGAGGGACCTTGGGTCTTTGGGGCTGGTCTCTGCTGCTGGATTTGCCTGAAGCCTGAGAAGGGCCCCCATTCATTCCCTGCTGCCCTATCCTGTTGTGAGGGCCCAGGGCAGGGTCCAGCTCCCCCCTCCCCATCCCAGGTTAATAGGCAACAAGATTTGCTCCCCTGGGTCTGGGACCTGCTCCGACCTTGGTCCCCACCATGGGGGTGGAGATGTGTCTCTGCCTTGAAGCTTGTAGAAAGCCCATGCCTCATGGGCTGTTCACCTCACTAGTGACAGCAGTGTTCCCGGGGGCCCACCTGCGCTGAGTGCCGAGGGGCTTCGAGAAGGGGAATTCCTTCCTGATGAGGGGAGAGACCTAGGAAGGCTTCCTGAAAGAGGCAGCTGTGTTTGAGCTGAGATTGGAGGTGGAGGAGAGAAGGGGGAAGGCAGGGAACTGGGGAAGGGTGAGGGACAAACACAGGGGCTTGAACTGCGTGCTGAGAGGCTGAGGTTCACTCAGGGTGACAGGACTGCGGGAGGGTCTGGAGCGAGGAAGGTGCTGGCGCTTAGGAGGAACCCAGGCTGGGGCTGGGAACCAGCCTCCCCCCACTCCATCCCCCACCCAATGGGGGAAGGGGCCGCTGGGTTCCCTCTCACCCCCCACCCCCCGCACCGCGTGACTCTGCCTCCCTCCCACCCCCCCACCTGTGGCCAAGGTCGTTGTCAGCTGTTTCCTTTCAGTCAGCACAGGAATGTTCCAGCGCTGGGCTCCTTGCCTGTCTGGGCTGGGACCCTCTCATTCCTGCTGGAGCTGCCCAGGAGTGGGCTCTGGAAAGACAAGTGTCACCCCCACACACACACCGGCCTCCCACCTCCCGGCCTCCCACCTCCGGCCCCGGTCTGTCCTGCC
Source organism: Hyperoodon ampullatus (assembly GCF_949752795.1). NCBI lineage: Eukaryota > Metazoa > Chordata > Mammalia > Artiodactyla > Ziphiidae > Hyperoodon > Hyperoodon ampullatus. The sequence goes on from NC_136917.1 coordinate 24,988,035, forward strand.
GGCTGGGTGACCTTGAGCCGGTTGTGTAACCTCTCTGGGCCTTCAAAAAATAAACGCCTGCAATGCTGAGGCCTCTGCCTGGCTCGCTGGGTTTGGGTCTCATTAGCTCATCTCCTGGAGCAGGATTATCTCACACGCTCCCAGCCGACACCCTCGCTGAGTCCTGAGCCGCCCACAAGGCTGCTCGAGCCCAGAATTTTCTCCATGCTCCATAAAAATAATCGCGCAAGGACCAGACACCTGCGCGTGCTGATGGTGGGCGTCCTGACGGAGGGCATGTCCCTCCACCAGCAGCTGCGAGCTGTGGCCCATCGCCCAGAGGAGCCAGTGGAGGCTCAGAGACGCCTGTGACTTGCCCCGGGTCACACAGCCAGCGGAGGCAGCCGCCGTGCTGCTCTAAACCCTCCCCATGCGTTTTAGCCAAAACTCAGCTTCTGCGCCCAGCTTGTGAAATCTTTTGTAATCTGGTCTCTGCTTCCCTCACTGAGCCCAAGTGAGCATCTCAACCACCCCACTGACCACCCCTACCCCCGCCAGACCTCAGGGAGACCCTGTGCTCCGTGTGCCCGACCCTGCCTGGGTCCAGGTCCCCACTTCACCATTTAGATGCTTTAGTCCATTCATTGATAAAACAGCCATAATTATCCCACGTGCCTCACAGAATCTTCAGGAGATTGGACACTTAGCAAATGTGTACAGACCCCGCTCCTCCCCAGACTCAGTTTTCCCTTCTGTAAAGTGGGGCTGAGACCCGCCTACAGAAGATGGTTAGCGCTGGGGAAGGTGTTCCTATTGTATTGCTGTTTTATTAGGGTTCCATCGTCCTATTTTGGGTTTTTTTGTTGTTTGTTTTTGTTTTTTGCGGTACGTGGGCCTCTCACTGTTGTGGCCTCTCCCGTGGCGGAGCACAGGCTCCAGACGCGCAGGCTCAGCGGCCATGGCTCACGGACCCAGCCGCTCCGCGGCATGTGGGATCTTCCCAGACCGGGGCACGAACCTGCGTCCCCTGCATCGGCAGGCGGACTCTCAACCACTGTGCCACCAGGGAAGCCCCTATTTTGTTTTATTTTTCGGATTTATGATGCTGAGCATTATCTTCACTTGACCGTGGCTGCCTCACGCCGAGGGCGGGTTCAGACCCTTCTCGGGTAGAAGCCCCTCCCTGGGCAGATGCACCTAAAACCAGAACGGGGAGCCCTCCCTCCTGCAGCAGGGGTTGGGTAGACCCTGTTATCCATCCAAGCCCCACCCTGTTTAGGCAGCCCCTGACGCCCGAGCCCGGCAGCCCCTCAGCCCCCCAGAGCCGGGCTGGGGACGGGAGATGCTTGGCGCCGGCCCCACCCCCGCGCGCCTGCAGGCCTCGGCGTTGCCATGGGGATGGCGCGGTTGCCAGGGCGACCGCCTCCCGTGGGCCCAGCCATCCATCACCAGAGGCGGCGGCCGCGCCCCGGGCGGCTCTGGCGCCCCCAGGCCTCGGGAAGGGCACCTGAGTGGGGCTCACAGCCTGCGGCCCTCGGGCTGTCTGGGCTGAGACAGCCAGGCGGATGGGGAGGGATAGAAATTCTCTGCCTGGTCCGGCGCCTCTTCATCGTGTGCCCGCCTGACCTTCCCCTGCCCTGGCTTGGCCCGGCAGAGACTGGCCGCCCTAGCGAGGACACTGCCCGCCTTGTCTCCAGCCTGGAGAGCTGGCCTCACAGCCATCCCTGTGTCCCTGTGTCTGGCCTGAATGGCCACCTGCCTGTCAGGGTGGGGACCTGGCATTAGGTGGCTTGGTAGCTCTGCCCGCCACGGCCCTATTTGCACTGGGGTCTCAGCTGCTATGCCCCCTCCCCCAACTCTGCCTCCTGCTTGAGTGGGTCCCTGGAGGCCACGCTGGGGCTAGGAAAGGGGAAGCCCTGTGGTGTGGCCTGGAGCTGGGCAGTTGTAGTTCGAATCCCAGCTCTCACTTCCTAGCTGTGTGACTTTGGGCAAGTGACTCGCCCTCTGTGGGCCTCAGTTTCCAGCTATGGGAAGCGTATAGCAGACAGAGGGAACATCAAGTGCAAAGGCCCTGAGGTAGGGATGAACTTGGTGCAGGGCAGGCACAGCCAGCAGGTCCTGGTGGCTGGAACAGAGTGAGCGGGAGGGAGAGTGGAGGGCGCCAGGGCAGGGAAGTGGGTGCTGGCTGGGCCTTGTGGTGTTTCGCAAAGGGTGGTGGGAGCCTGGGGGACTTGAGAGCAGGAGAGCGACTGGTTTGGATTCTCATTTGGAGAAGCTGCCTCTGGCTGTGGGCTGTCAGGGGACAGGGAGGTGGCAGGTGATGGTGGAGGCCTGGGCTGCGGTGGGAAGTGTGGCGTCTGCAAGAATTGAGGAAACAGGCCTGTGTGGGGAGCTCAGGGGGTGGCACCCTGCCGGCGTCACACAGGGTGACGGGGCAGACCTAGAAATCCAGCTGGCCTGGCCCTTCAGGAAGGGCATCTGAGCCAGATAGCTGGATCAAGCCTTTCTTGAACTCCACCCAGATGAACCCGGCCTCCCTGAGGAAGGACGGGGGAAACTGCAGAGGGTGCAGCTGGTGCTGCTGGGCCCCTGGGAGGGGAGGAGGTGCCTTCTTGGGAGGGAGGAGCTGGGTGGGGTCACCTGGCTGGGGCGTGGGAGCCCGATGACTTCACCGGTCTCAGCAAGGCCAGGAAACCACCGAACCTGAGTGGGGCGGGTGGCTGGGGCACTGCAGCCCGGGATGGATGTCCACCTGGCAGCCGCCCTGGGCGGGGTGGGGGCGGGGGCTTGAGTCGGGGTAGACCCCGAGCGCTCTGCGACTTGGGGCCTGTTTCCCTTCTGAGCCACAGGGGGCGGGGGACATACAGGAGCGTCCGGAGCTGGGGTGTGCAGATGGAGAAACCGAGGCCCAGACCCACAGGGTCTGTGGAGGCCTCGGGGTGGCCCTGATACAAGGCCAAGGAGTGGGCGGGGCCCAAAACACGGTCTGTAATTTCAGTGCCGTGCCCGTGAAGATAAGGGGCTCAGGGCAAATGGGGGGACAGGTGGGGGGTTGTGGCTCCCACTGCTCAGAACCCCTTCGTGCCCGCCAGGCCCTCCCCCATGAGACGGGGCCTCCAAGAGTGGCCCTGTGGTCACTGGGGATTTGAGGCAGACGGTCCCAAAGCCCCCCGCTTGGGCTCGAGACCCTCCGCCCCCCACCGACCTTTTGCATTGTCACAGCGGCCCTGGAAGCGTGAGGTTATTCTGAGGCCCGTTGTAGAGGATGTTCTGGGCTTCAGGGGTCCGAGCATTTCACTGCACCTACTGTGTGCAGCTTCCAGACTGGAGACTGTGGGAAGGGAAGTGTCAGGTTCTGAAAGCTCCTCTTCCCCCACCAGGTGGGGAGGGGGGATACGGGAGAGCAGGGAGGAGGGGCAGGGATGACTCAACCTCCAGGTCCTGGGCCTCCTGCTGGCCCCTTGCCCCCACAGAAGGCCCCAGATCCTCAACAGCATGAAGTCCTGTCCCTTTAAGGGCACCTGACATTTATCCAGCTCCTACTGCATACCAGTTTAAGGCTAAAACTGCACTGGATGGGCTCTCAGAAAACATGGATGGGGCAATTCCCTGGTGGTCCGGTGGTTAGGACTCAGCACTTTCACTGCCAGGGTCCAGGTTCAATTCATGGTCAGGGAACTAAGATCGCGCGAGCTGTGTGGCGCGGCAAAAAATCAAACAAACAAAACGTGGGTGGGATGAGAAGGGAGTCTGGGGTTAAATTTCAGCTTTGCTTCTTTTTTGCTGTGTGTTGTTTTTTTTTTTTGCGGTACGCGGGCCTCTCACTGTTGTGGCCTCTCCCGTTGTGGAGCACAGGCTCTGGACGCGCAGGCTCAGCGGCCATGGCTCACGGGCTCAGCCGCTCCGCGGCATGTGGGATCTTCCCTGTCCGGGGCACAAACCCGTGCCCCCTGCATCGGCAGGCGGACTCTCAACCACTGTGCCACCAGGGAATCCCCCTGCTGTGTGTTTTTGGGAGGCTCACAGCTCTCTCTGGGCCTTTGGAGTCCTGGGAGACTCCAGGTGAGGCGAGTGTGAGAAGCCCCAGAAATCCCAGGACAGCATGGAGGACTTTGCCAGCCAAAGATTGTGGGGTGGGGCTTCAGGGTCCTTCCTCCCCGAAGTGTCCCTCCCAGGGCTGGAGAATGTTGAGGCTGAGGAGGGGCCGGCCTTGGTCAGGCTCTCCGTCTGAGCAGAAAGGTGATACTGCTCTTCCTGATACACTCTTCTCCAGGCTTTGATTCCCAGGGAACTCCTATGAATCCTCAGAAGCCCAGCTTCAATGCCTTCTCCTTCTCAAGCCCTTCCTAGGTCTCTAGACTGGGCCTCACTCCTCCTGTCCCTTGGCCCTGCCCCGAGGGGTGGCAGGAGGGTTTGTTGGGAGAATTAATGCAGGAATAAGGCTGCTTGGAGGGGACTTCCGTGGTGGTCTGGTGGTTGGGACTCCCTCTTCCAATTGATGAGTGGAATATTTATAAATGGAATGGAATATTTATAAATGGAATATTTCCTGCCATATCAATAAACAAAGGATGTTATAGTCATCAACGATTGCAACCCTCCAACGTGAGCTGGTGAGCCCTCAGGAAACTCAGGGCTAAAAAGAATACCTGCCGGGCTTCCAGGTGGCGCAGTGGTTGAGAGTCCGCCTGCCAATGCAGGAGACACGGGTTCGTGCCCCGGTCCAGGAAGATCCCACATGCCGCGGAGTGGCTGGGCCCGTGAGCCGTGGTCGCTGAGCCTGCACGTCTGGAGCCTGTGCTCCAGAACGGGAGAGGCCACAGCAGTGAGAGGCCCGCGTACTGCAAAAAAAAAAAAAAAAAAAAAGAACACTTGCCATCTAGCAGCCATCAGACTGCAGCCATTCCCTGCGGTGAGCCCTGAGGAAACTCAGGATGTGTCAGGACACTGGCCCCAGAGAGCTGAGGTGCACATCAAAGGAATGGTTTCAGTGAGCCCAGACTCTTGCATCTTCCCATACATGGAAAAGCGCTAAATTCCTTCACTTGAGATATCTGGTTTTCTTTATCTTTTATTTTTTTAAAGGTTATTTTATGACATATAGGTTTTTTTTTAATTTATTTTTGGCTGCATTGGGTCTTCGTTGCTGCGCGCGGGCTTTTTCTAGTGGCGCGAGCGGCGGCTACTCTTCGTTGCGGTGCGTGGGCTCTATGTGCGTGGGCTCAGTAGTTGTGGTGCACAGGCTAAGTTGCTCCGCGACATGTGGGATCTTCCCGGACCAGGGCTCGAACCCGTGACCCCTGCATTGGCAGGTGGGTTCTTAACCACTGTGTCACCAGGGAAGTCCTGGTTTTCTGTAATTAACTATAAACTTTTGACGTTCCCGACTACCTGCCCTTTGTTGCAAAACTCCTAGATGTCCTGGCTCCCCGCCTCGCCTCCTCGGAGCCGTTTCTCAGAGTTATCTGAAGCGCTGTCTCCCAGGCTGCAGTCCTCATTTTGCCCCAAATAAAACTTAACTCGCAGAGCTTCCCTGGTGGCGCAGTGGTTGAGAGTCCGCCTGCCGATGCAGGGGACACGGGTTCGTTCCCTGGTCCGGGAAGACCCCACATGCCGTGGAGTGGCTGGGCCCGTGAGCCATGGCCGCTGAGCCTGCGCGTCCGGAGCCTGTGCTCTGCCACGGGAGAGGCCACAACAGTGAGAGGCCCACGTACCGCAAAAAAAAAAATTGCAACTCTCACGTTGTGCATATATATTTTTTTAAGTCAACATGATGCAAGGGGTGAGGGTTCCATCCCTGGTTGGGGAACTAAGATCCCACATACCTCCTGGCCAAAAAACCAAAACATAAAACAGAAGCAATATTGTAACAAATTCAATAAAGACTTAAAAAAAAAAAAAAAAGGCTGCAGGGAGAGGAGGCTGGTGCCTCTGAGTGGGGTGGGTAATGGCCCTATGCCGCGGATGGGAAACTCTGGCTCACCCAGCAGGAAGACACAGGGTGGGGATTGGAACTGGATCTGCCAAAAGCAGGGTTGGGGTGGACCCCCTACCTCACTTGACCTTTTCTGTCCCCCCAGGGTCCTGGCGGCAGAGACCACGTCCCAGCAGGAGCGGCTCCAGGCCATTGCAGTGAGTTTTTCCTGGTCCAGAGGATGGTGTGGCCAGTGGGGGGAGGCTGGGGGGACCTGGGGTCTCAGGGGCTCCCCACACCCAGCCTGGGGCTCCAGGACACAGAACCCCAGTGTAGAGTGGGAAACTTGAGTGCCTGCTGGCACTTCCCCACAAAATGAAAATGTCGAGAACCCCTTAGTGCTCAGAATGTGGACTCAGGCCGAGAGCCCTCTCAGAGCCCCTGGGCAGCCCACCTGCAGGAGGGAGACCGAGCTGGCATGTGGTAGGACCTCAACCTTATGCCAAGGTCGGCGGGGGGAAGGTGGGGGGACAAGCTGGGGGGAGGTGGAGGGGGACAGGAGGGGGGCAGGTAGATGGCACAGGCTGGGCCATAGGTGGGGGGGCCGGTGGGGTGCCATTTACAGAAAAAGCGGGATCCGTGTGGGCAAAGCCTGGGCATTTGTGGGGTCTCCGCGCCCCACGCCCGCCTTGACCGCATGGTCCGTCTGGCAGGAGAAGCGGCGGAGGCAGGCGGAGATCGAGAACAGGCGCCGGCAGCTGGAGGACGACCGGAGACAGCTGCAGCACCTGAAGGTCTGGGCGGAGCCTCGGCCAGGGAGGGGGCGGCAGCGTCCAGGGACCCCGGCCTCGGCCGGAGCAGGGGGGCAGGAAGGCTGAGGTGACCCCTATCCTGATCCCAGTCCTGACTCAGACCCTAACCTGACCCCCACCTCAACCTGACCCCAGCCCCGACCCTGACTTTGACCTTGGTCCCCACTGTCCCAGTCCAAGGCGCTGCGGGAACGCTGGCTGCTGGCGGGGACGCCGTCCTCAGCCTCGGAGGGGGACGAGGACATGAGGAGACAGATGCAGGAGGACGAGCAGAAGGCGCGGCTGCTGGAAGAATCCATCTCCAGGTGGGTGGGGCCGCGGCAGCCGCGGAGGGCTCGGTGAGATGCCGGAGGAGTGGGATCCACCCGCGGGCCCCTGTGCCTGGGGGGAGGGGGCGCTGTGGGGGGAGCCTCCCGCCCAGGCTCGGGGAGGGGGTTGCTGCCCGTGTGACCCCTCCTCCTCTCCACCCCGCAGCGGGCAGGTGAGGAGGCAGGGCGATGGTGCGCCTCTGAGCGTGGGAGATGCGGCCTCCCCCAGGGCTTCCTGGCGCCAGCCCAGCTGGCTCTTCCCGGCGCTGATGGAGCCACGGAGGCACTGCAGCTGGGCCTGCAGGAAGCCGGGGGAGGGGGCAGGCCGGGGAAAGTGACCATCGCCCCGGGCTGGGACAAAAGGCCCTGAGGAGTTTCCGGGCAGGCGGGCTGGTGGGCCGGCGGCCGCCCAGGCTCAGCTCCCGGGGCAGCGGGGTCAGGCGGAGGGAAGTGACAGCCAAAATTCCAGTGGCCAAAATCCCAGTGTCCGCTGGGCCAGGGAAGGCCCTAAAGGCATGGGCCAGCCCTCCAGCCAGCGGACGCTGAGGCAGGCCCCACAGTGGGGACCTCGGGATCCTGTCTGGATGTGTTTGATCTGGAAGAAAGTGGGAGAGTATTGGCTGGGATTCCCCTCCCCAGGCCTCCGTTTTCCCACCTGTGACCTGTTTGCCCAGACGGAGGCGGGGCTGAAATGGGCCCGGGAGAGATGGTAGGGACTGAGCAGGCAGAAGGCACTTGCGGGTGGGATGGAAGGTCGATGGGAATCACCGGCCACGGGGGACTGGGCCAGGTGGTCTCCTGCCCCTCCCACCCTGCTGGGTATAGCCCTGTACCAGGGGAGGGCCTCCCCTTGAGCCCTACTGTGTGGCTGGCTTTCGGGGGCCTTGGCTTTCTTCCTGCCAGGGCAACCCACTCCTCAGGTGGTTCCATCACCTGCATTTTGCCCGCTCAGTGTCCCCACTGGACACCTCCTCCCGGAAGCCCTCCAGGCTGACCCCAGCTGTGTCCAGCCTGCCAACCTGGGCTCACTTTGTTAGGGGGCTGCAGACGCACCCGCGGTCTGTCCTGAGTCTTCAAGGAGAACGTGTCCCCGGGTGCTGAGTGCCTTTAATGTCTGCAGCTCAGGCAGGTGATGCTTCAGGCCGGATTGAATATGCCTGTCTTGTTTTCACTGGGTTTATGTGCACCATTATCTTCTAATACTTGGAAAGTGACATGGTTTTTCCAGTTTCCCTGGAGAGATGAGGATTCTTGTAAAAATAAATGTATTTGAGTGGAAAAAAGGAGAGTCTGTTGAAAGCAAAAAGAGGAGTAAGCAGTGGCACGGGCGGTGCAGGGATCCGGGGACCGGCCGGCCCCTGGGTTCGGGTCCCGGCTCTGCGGCCTGCTGGCACTGCTCCAGGCCTCCATTTCCCCTCCCACACGCGGGAAGGAGAACACCTCGCAAGGTCGTTAGAAAACATCCAAGTTAAGGAAGCCCTTCTGGGACGTGCCGGGCGGTGCTGGGCACCGTAAGTGCCCAGCAGGGTGGTCACCTCGTGCGCCGTCCCCAGGCTGGAGCAGGAGATCGAGGAGCTGGAGAACGCGGATGCACTGCCGGCCGCCGCCAGGGAGAGCCCGGCAGCTGCGAGCCCTGCCCGCAGCCCTGTCCCCGCCCCGGCCCCACGCCCCGCCCAGGAGGACCAGAGGGCCGAGGCTGTGCTGAATTCTCAGCAGGTAAGAGGTTCCCGGGGCGCCGCCCTGATGGCCCAGATCCAGACACCCTCACTGCCTCTGGGGCTGTGGCCAGTGGTGCATCCAAATCCCAGCCTGGCCACTTCCCAGCTGTGTGACCTGCATGCTTTGCTTTGCCTCCCTGGGCCTCAGTTTCCCTGCCGTGCGGGGGCGTCATGGGGGGTCAGTGGGTCAGTGGAAAACCAGCGTTTCACGGCTAAAGGGTCTCTCCCTGCTTGTCATCCTTCTCACGTTCATGAGCACTGCAGGCATCACCTGTCTAATCCCCATGACAGCCCTTTCAGGTGCGAGCAGCGTCCCCATTAGATGGAAGACAAAGACTGAGGCCCAGGGAATTCCCTGGCAGTCCAGTGCAGCGCTTCCACTGCAGGGGGCACGGGTTCGATCCCTGGTCAGGGAACTAAGATCCCGCACGCCATGTGGTGCAGCCAAAAAAAATAAAATAAAAAAATAAAAGACTGAGGCCCAGAGGGGTTGAGAGACTGGCTCAAGGCCGCACAGCTGAGGAGTGGTCTTCACTGGGCTCAGCCATTGATTTCAGGGTGTGACATCCGACCAGGTTCAGGTGAAACCAGACCCTGGAACTCTGGACCCCGAGCTTGTGGTTGCCACAGTATGTTAAGGCAAATGTAGAAGTCTCCCAACCACCTTTGTTGTCTTCAGGACTCAGGGGGCTGTGGGACACGCCTCCTCTCCCCCCATCCACCCTTGTTACCCCCACCCCAGATGAGCTGCAGCTGGGGAGACATCCCTGCTGTGTGCCCCAGTCCTTCTCCAGCTGCTGCTCTGATAGCTTCAGTCTGGAGCCTACAGCCCCTGCCCTCACTGTTTCCCAAGGCTTGGTTGGGGCAGACCAAGAGGATGTCGACCCAGGCCCTGGCTTCCCTGAGCTGTTGCTGAGTGGGCAGATGGGCATGATCAGGCAACTGCAAACACAGGAAGGTGGTCGGACCTATTGTGGGGGAGCATGGGGTGCTGTGGAGTCCCCAGTGAGGTGTCTGATTCATGGGAGGGCTGGACAGGCTTCCCAGAGATGGGTTTTGAGGGTTGAGTAGGAGTTCTCCAGGCTCGGATTCAAGTTGAGAGGGGGCTTTCCGTGAGGTTGATTGAGCACAGACTGCGTGCTGGAGTGGTTTCTGCCCTCACGATGCCCACCTCCTGGCTAGGTAAGTAACATGGTAACCTGAGGGACAGTCCAGGATGGGGGCGGGGAGCCATCTTTAGGTTGGGTGGTCAGGGGGCTGAGCGAGCAGCCAGCCAAGTGGAAATCCAGGAAGGGCCTTCGAAGCCGAGGGACACTGCTCATAGAACAGCGAGGAGGCCAGGGACGCTGGCCAGGGGTGGGAGGAGGCAGGAGGGGCCGGTGGGTAGGTCTCCGCCGGCACAAGCCCTGGGGCTCACCAGGAAGGGTTGGACTTTGTTCTGGGAGCTCTGGGAGCCCCAGGAGGCTTCTGAGCAGGCTGGGACCTTTCTGGCTGTCACAGGCTAGGGCAGGGTGGGGGATCGGTCCAGGAGGAGACAGCCCCTCTGATGGGGTCACCGCTCAGCCAGGCCCTCCCCAGGCTCCAGCCTCGGCAGGTGGGACACTGGTCATGTGGGAGGGGGCGCCGGCACCCTTGACCTCTCCGTTCTTTCTTGCAGGCCCCGGTGGGCACGCCCAAAGGTACGTCTTCCGGAAGGGGCGGGCCGGGCCCCGGTGCCCTCTGCTGGCCAGATGGGGGATGGCAGGCAAGGGAGGGTGACTTTAAGGTGCTATTGTTGCTAGAAAGTAAAAATAATAGCACAATGACTCGCATTGTCACTGTTCTCAGCGAGCCCCGACTTTGAGCCGGCCCAGGGCCCCTTAATATCATTTCATCGAATTTTCACAACATCTCTGGGTGGGGCTGCTGCAGCACCCGTGTTACAGGTGAGGAAGCTGGCTTTGCCGGGGCGTGTCTGGCTGAGGTCTTAGCCCTGTGGTGGGTCCATCCTGTCCACGCGGGGCGCCTGGCCTTGGCCGGCCCTGCCCCTATTCCACACCCACTTACTCTGGGCTCCAGGGCAGGTGGGTGGGCTTCAGTTTTCGCATCTGTAAAACGGGATTGGTGGGGCTGAGAAATCAGGGTCCTGGCTGTCCTGGAGATAGTGCACTATTTAAAAGGACAAGGGTCCTGGGACTTCCCTGGCGGTCCAGTGGTTAGGACTCGGCACTTTCACTGATGGAGCCCGGGTTCAGTCCCTGGTCAGGGAACTAAGATCCTGCAAGCTGCGTGGCATGGCCTTAAAAAATAAATACATAAAATAAAATGTAAAATAAAATAAAAAGACAAGGGTCCCACACACACAGATGCGGAAGACTACCGTCCAGGAAACAAAGAAATAAGCCCAAAGTTTGAACTCTGGCACCCATTTTACGCCCTCCCCCCCAGATTTATTGTGGGTGTATAGTGTACACATCGACAAACACGTCACATGTACACATGACATTTAAGTACATACAGTTAGCTGTAACCGTTTATTAACTATATTACTAAGTCTATTAAATTTCTTTAACATGTTATATTTTAAAATATATATTGAGCGTCTCTATTTCTGTGTGTAAAGCATGGAAAGAGCGCCACCAGCCAGGATTGGAGGTGGTAGCCAGAAGTGTCTTTGGCCTGATTTGTCATGAGTTAATTATTCATGGGGAGAGAATGTCTCCTTGTCTTACTGTGGAATTAAAAATTAATAATTAAAAAAAAATCCATGCAGGCTTCTCAGGGATTTTGTGAAAATCATTTGGGTCAAAGAGATGGGCAACGGACTGTGGGGCTGAAGTGTGTTTTCTTTTGGGGGAGCGATTCCATGTGTGCTCGGGGGTTCTGGGCATGCACACATGTGCGGAGGGGTCCAGGTGCGTGCACGTGTTAGGGGGAGGATCCAGGTATCTGGGTGAGTGTGTGGGAGGGTGGTCTAAGTGTCTGGGGGTGTCTCCACATGCCTGAGGGTGTCCACGTGTCTGGGGTGTGTCCATGTGCCTGGGGGGAGTCCATGTATCTGGGGGGTGTTCACATGTCTTGCAGGGGGGGAAATCTGTGTGTTTTCTCATCTGAATCTTTCTCTCTCTCTCTTCCCTTTGCCCCCCAAGCAGAGAAGCGAATCTCCAACACCCCCCTGAGGACGGTTGAAGGCTCCACCATGATGAAGGCAGGTGGGTTGGCCCCAGGCTCAGACCCATGTCCAGCCACTGTCCTGGGCTGAGTGTCAGCCCTGGGGGGGCCAGGTCAGGGGGCCAGGTCGGATGCAGACGCACCCTCAGCAATATCTGGTGGGGGCTGTGGTTATGGGGGGGCAGCTGGACCAAGGCCGCAGCTCTGAGCCTGGGTGGGGCCGGGCGCCCCCTCTGCTTTGGCACATCCGTCACAAGCCAGCTCAGCTTCCCCGAGAAGATGGGCCCCCTCGCATGGCGTTTCTAACCTGACGCCCCTCCTGGCTTCCATCCCCCAACCTTGCAGCTCGCTCCCGGGGCCCGGGAGGAGGGAGGCGGGCACAGGCTCACACGCTCACTGCAAACCTTCCCTCCCTTCATCATCCTCGGCCCACCTTGGGAGAGGGAGTGAGCACCCTGTCCCTGGAAGTAACCAAGCAGGGCAGAGTCAGAATTAGTGCTCAGCACTCTACAAGGTCAGGTTCACATCCCTGCTTGATCACATGACGGCTGGCACCGGGTTGGGGGGGGATTGTAGTGACCTCGTGCCCAGGGCCCAGCACAAACCCAGTAACAAGAGTGACCAGAAGTCACGACGAACGGCAGAACCTTGTTGCTTCTGTCCCCGAGGTTAGTTTGGAGGCACAGAACCAAGGAGGGCAGTGAAGACCAGGGCGTGACGACACCGGGGGCGGCTGACAGAAGGGGGTGTGCCAGTTAGAGCAGCCCTGCCCAAGCTCAAAGCCAGAGGCCCCCAGCCGGTGACCCTGAGCAGTGCACAGCCTGTCCAACTGTACGTCTGATGGTGGGGTGTCAGGCTTCAGAGGGATGTGGGATTACAGAGCATCCTTCACCCACTTATTCATTCTATGGTGCTTGCTGAGCACCTGCTGTGAGCCAGGCAGGAGAGACGCAGCCAGGAGAGCAGGGGTTCTGATGGCAGTGAAAGCCTGTATGGTTAACTTACAGAGAGGATACAGCAGAGCACGGGGAGCTGGAGAGGGAACAATTGAATTAAAGGGCTCAGGGGAGGCCTGACTTAGGAGGTGACATTTGAACAAGGACTCGAAGTGAGGGGGCGAGGCACGCAGGTGGGGCGGAGGTCACACCAGGAGGAGGCACCGCCAGGGCAAAGGCTCTGGGACAGCACTGCGCCTGGCCTAGCGGGTGGGAAGGGCCGCGGGGAGGCCAGTGCTGGTTGGAGCAGCCTGAGTGAGGCGGGGAGGGGGAGGAGGGGACGGGGCGGGTCAGGACATGCAGGGCCAGGGGTGGGGTGGGGCGTGGCGTGGGGCCCTCAGGGCGCCCCGCTGGGTTCTCACAGGCGCCCCCAGGCGGCTTCGGGGAGAACAGGCCGTGGGCGGCGGCGGCGATAGGGTGGAGGGGACGGCGGGGGTCCGGGAGGGGTGGGGGGGCGTGAAGGTGGGGCGTAAATGATGGAGGATGGCGGGTTATTGTGTGGGGGGTGGGGGGATGATGGCGAGGGATGGTGGGGGGAAATGGTAGGGGTGGCGGGGAGGGGAAAGGATGGTGGGGGGATGAAGGGAAGGGATGGATGAAGGAGGAAATGGTGGGGCAGATGGTCCAGGAGGACGGTGGGGGCATGCTGTGGGGGACAGGGGAGATGCGAGAGGGCTGGGGAATGGTGGGGTGAAGGTGGTGGGGAATAGTGGGGGCGGATGCAGCTCTCCCCCGCTCCCCGCGCAGGGGCTGCGGAGGCACGAAAAGTGGGCGGGTTCTGGGAGTCCTGAAGGCAGCACCCGGGAATTTGCAGATGGACCGAGGAACGGGTATGGGAGTGGTGAGAGAGGGAGGAGGGAGAACGGAGGTGTCCTTGTGAGGAATGGGAAGACCTGGGAGGGGCAGGTGGGGAGGGGTCTTGGCCGTGGTGATGTGGGGCCCTTCATGGAGGCGGGCTGGGGACCCCAGGCAGACGATGTCTGCAGAACGGGGGCAGATGCTGGCTGTTGAGCGGTGGCCTTAACGGGTTGTGACTGCATTCCTGTCCAGAGGGCATCATCCCCTCTCCACAGTGGAGCAGGTGAGAATATCGATATATCAGTGGTCGACTTAGACGTGCAGCACAGAGAATGCGGCAGTCCAGAACATTGCGAGACGCGAGCTTGCTCACCCGCGTTCCAGTCCTGGCTGGAGTGGACCAGGGACGCCCCCGAGTCACTGGGACAGTTCAAGGCTTTGCAGACGGGGCGGGGTGGCCGGGATGTCCTCGGATCCCGAGCACAGGAATTCAGACCCCTCGCCCACGGGACTGGGGAGCTAGGGAAGGATGCTGAGCTGGGGGGGACCGCGTCGAGGGCACCCGCTGCTTGGCTCTGCGCTGCCGGCTCCCCTTCCTGGCTTGGCTGCAGCCCGGCGGGGGGCACATGGGCAGGTGGGCCGCGGCGTGACCCGTGCCTCTCGTGCCAGCCATGTACTCGGTGGAGATCACGGTGGAGAAGGACAAGGTGACAGGGGAGACCCGGGTGCTGTCCAGCACCACCGTGCTCCCCCGGGAGCACCTCCCTCAGGGCATCAAGGTCTACGAGGACGAGACCAAAGGTACGCGCCCCTCCCCCGCCCCGCCACCGCCCCGCCACCGCCCCGCCAGGCTCCATCCAAGAACCCACCTGGAGGCGTGGCCAGCGCCAGGCTGGGCTGGGGAGGAGAATCCTGAGTGGCGCCTGCTGTTCTGGGTGCTTCCCAGCCAGAGGGCCCAGCCCTTCAACCCCAGTTTCACAGATAACTCAGTTAAATAATTACTGTTGTAATAAAGACTACAAAAAACCCCCCAGAGGTGCAGAGGGGGCCGAGTGAGGGTCCAGCAGTGCGGGGAGGGGGCAGAGGAGGTGAGAAGGTGCACAGTGGGCGTAGGGGAGCAGTGCGCCTGGTGAGGACACAGCATGTGCAAAGGCCCTGAGGTGGGATGGAGTTTGCTGGACTGGGGAATCAGAGGAGCCCATGCGGCTGATGCGGAGTGTGGGGGGGATGGTGAGCCTTGGCGGGGGTGGCAGGGGCCACGGTGCTGAGACCTGGTTTGGTTTTTAGGGTTCCCTCTAACGGCTGGGAGGGGAGTAAGCTGTGGGAAATACCCACAAGGAAGCTAGGAACAGCAGGAGAGGGCAGCTTTGGCAAAAGCTCCTGAGTGCCTGCCTCTCTCTATATATAATTCACAGAACGTAAAATTCACTTTTTTTTTTAAACTAAGGAAAACTTTCCTTTAAACTGTGAAATCTGTCAGAATTTAGACAGCCATCTCATAAACATTTTGGCATTTAAACTTCTGTTTATTTTCGGCATGACCTGCCTGGGGAGGGGAAATTTGGGGCAACATTTGCTATGATGCCAGGAATAGAAGCAAACCCACCTTAGTAATGATAACATTTTAAGAAGGTGTTAAAAGTACATGTGAAGTCAAGGCAAACATTTGCTTTCTTCAGGACATGGGGTCCCCAGAGCTGATCCCTTGAGTCAAGTATAAAATTAGCACAGCTCAGCCTCAGGGTCCATTAGTAAGTCTGTAAATGCTGCCCTCATGAGAATATGGAATTTGGAGATAGAGGATGCAGGACACCCATACAATTCAGTATACAACTCAGTGGGTTTTGGAATATTCACCATGTTGTACACCCTCACTAGCTGATTCCAGAACATTTCTGTTCCCCAAATAGAAACCCCATCCCTGTCCCATCCCCACCATGGCAACCACGAATCCACTCTCCATCTATGTATTTGCCTGTTCTGGACGTTTCCCATCTATGGAATAACACACTGTGTGGCTTTTTGTGTCTGGCTTCTCTTATTGAGCATCACGTTTTCAGGGTTCATCCATGTTTATATTTTATGGCCGAGTAATATTCCAGTGTATGGATGGACCCCATTTTGTTTATCCAGTCATCAGTTGATGGACGTTTGGAATGTTTCCACCTTTTGGTTTTATGCTATACAAGTTTTTGTGGGGGCGTATGTTTTCACTTCTCTTGGGTGATACCTAGGCGTGGAATTGCTGGGTCACGTGGGGACTCTAGGTTTAACCATTTGAGGAACTGCTGGGGTGTTTTCCACAGTGGCTGCACCATTTTACTTTCCCACCAGCCGTGCATTAGGGTTCCAGTTTCTCCACATCCTCAACAACCCTTATTATTGACCATTTTTAAATTATTATTATCGCCATGCTAGTGGGTGTGAAGTGGTATCTCACTGTGGTTTTGATTCCCAAAGCCTCGTGTTCTTAGAGGTTCAGACCTCTGGGATATCCAGGATGCTATTAAAGGGGTCTTGTCACAGCCCAGCTCTGCTGTAATTTGGGGGCATCGACCCAAGTAGAATCCCAGCTCCAGTTCTCATGAGCTGTGTGGTTCTGGGCACGTCCCAACTGCCCCATTTCCTGGACAAGGATGAGACCGCGCAGGGCCAAGGGGCAGAGATGTCTGTGCTCACAGAAGGTCCTCACCTTGGCCACTGAGCCCTGCCTGGCCCAACCCCTGGGGATTCAGGACCCGCCAGACTGGACTCTGGTTGCTTAGCAATGGGAAGGTGATCCATTTCCATGGCAGCCAAGGGCTCGGATTCCTACCTTGGGGCAGTGGCCAGTGGGAAATACCTAGCTTGGGTCTGTGTGACCTGGGCACACCCCACCCTCTGGGCCTCCAGCCCAAAGTCACTGCAAGGCCTTGATGCATGGACGCCCCTCCCCAGGGATTTGGAAACTGAGAGTGGAAAGCACTTTCCTTCTGGCCAGAAGCCAGAAACTGGCCAACCCTGACCCTTGGCCCGGGAGGAGGCGAGTCCCTGGGGCTTCCAGTGTGTCCCTCTCTCCATGCTAAGCAGCTGGGCAGCTGTGTTTCTAGAAGGGCTGTGATCTGGGGCTGGCGTCAGACCACAGCTGGGACTCCTCCCGGGTGCTGAAGTCTGGTCCTCAGAGACTGTAACACAGGTTAGAAAATGACACATCAGGGGGACACGGATGACAAAAGCCGGAGAGATTGGAAAATACACTTAACAAGCTTGACTGCACATACAAAACTCTGCCCAATGGAGAATACACGTTCTTTTCAAACAAGGGTGGAGCATTTTCAGAAAGTGACCATGTCCTGTTACAAGGTTGTATCTTACACTGTTTTCCTGGACCACAGTCACCCACTCCCCCAAATTTAAAAACACTCTTCTAAATAAATCTTGGCTTAAAGAGGTAATCAATCAAAATGGAAGTTATAAGATATTTACACTTGAAACAGAATGACATAATGTAATCCATGAACTGCAGCTGAAACAGAACTCAGAGGAAAATGTATAGCCTTTGGGGCATTTACTAGAAAACAAGAAAGATGGGTGAATGAACTAAACTTTAATTCAAGATCATCCACATGAGCTCAGGGAAGGAGGAAATCAGAATCCCTGCAAATCCTCATGAAAGGAATGCCTAGTCTGGGAGAAAGAGCAGGGTCCAGCCGCAGCCAGCTGTGTGACGTTGGGCCAGTTAACTACCCTTCTCTGAACTCCATTTTCTCCGTCTTTGCAATGGAAACAAACAGACCTACTTTGCAAGGTAATCACCTGGGAGCAAGTTGACTAGGGAATATGGAAATGCTTCAAACTGCGAGACAATAAAATCCCAATTCATTTATTCTTTCTTGGTTTCTAACACATGCTTTTGTGCCTATAAATTTTCCTCTGTGCACCAATTTGCCTGTGCCCACAGATTCCCATAGGAGCTTTAATTGTCAGTTGGTTCTAAAGGTGTAATTTAGTTTGTGATTCCCCTTTAGCCTAGAGGTGGCTCTTAGCCTTGCCAGGCCTTCCCTCCTGTCCGGGAACCAGCTCACTCTCTCTTTCTCTCCCCCCACATGCCAGTGGTCCACGCCGTGGACGGCACGGCGGAGAATGGGATTCACCCACTGAGCTCCTCTGAGGTGGACGAACTCATCCACAAGGCGGACGAGGTCACGCTGAGTGAGGCAGGGTCTGTGGCCGGGTCAGCAGAGCCCCGGGGGCCGTCGGAGGAGGCCGTCCGGACCACGCCATCCAGGCGGGAGATCACTGGAGTTCAGGCCCAGCCTGGCGAGGCCACGTCAGGCCCTCCCGGCATCCAGCCGGGCCAGGAGCCCCCAGTCACCATGATCTTCATGGGCTACCAGAATGTGGAGGATGAGGCCGAGACCCAGAAGGTTCTGGGCTTGCAGGACACCATCACCGCAGAGCTGGTGGTCATCGAGGACGCGGCCGAGCCCAAGGAGCCTGCCCCGCCCAACGGCAGTGCGGCCGAGCCCCCTGCCACCGAGGGCTCCAGGGAAGAGAACCAGGTGGGGCTCGAGGCCCCTGCCAGCGACCCCCAGGACCTCGACGTGAAGAAGCAGCGCTGTAAATGCTGCTCCATTATGTGACCCACCCGGCCCCCCAGACCCCGGCCCCACCCTCCACACCAGACACCCACACAGCCCAGCCCTCCTGGCGCCCGTCCACCCTCCACCCACAATCACGGGCCCAGGACATGCTGTGTTTTCACACGTTCCTTCTGAGTTTTCTTTCACCGGAAAGAGAGGGACAGGGGTTCCCCCCTCCCGTCACCGCCCCCACACCCTAAACCACTGAGCCGTGTACCCACGCCTGGTAGGAGAGACACGGACACACCCGCTTCTCCCCAAACGAGGGCCCCCCCCATGTCACGGCAGCTCCACAGATGCGGCTCTTGCCCACAGCGGTCCTGGCTGGTGTGACCTGGAGCCTCAAAGCGGCCCCAGGCCAGCCCACCTCCCTCTGGGCCTCCTGCCTGTGCCTTCCTGCCACCTCCAATGAGGTCCCTGAGGGGACACCCTGCCGGAGAGGGGTCCCGGGAACCAGGGGTTCTGGGGGCCTTCTCTGTCTCCACTCAGCCTCTGGAAGTGGGGGGGTTCCCTGGCCAAGGCGCTGGGTCCAGATCTCGGGCAGTTGGGGTGAGGCTGTGCCTCTTTGGGGAGCCCAAGCTCGAGGTCTTGGAATGGAGTATGGGCCCCGCTGGACACCCCAGCCTGATGTGCCCCTCCCCGCAATGCTCTATGTGGGCGCAGCCAGTGGACGATGCAACCTGGGAAGGGGGAGCCCTGAGGATATGCCACCCACTTAGGAGGGGCGTGACCGCTGTGCTCTCTTCTGGCTGGGCTGGGCCGGGGGTCTTCGAGCTGCCTCCTGCACAAGGCAGGGCCACGTGAGCCCCTTTATGTCCTGAGCTCCCACCCCCTCTGGGCCCTCCTTCCTCCTGGTGCTAATTCAGGGACCCTGGGGGACCGCCCCTGGCCTGGCCCCTTCTCCAGCCTGCTTGGACCAGGGTCCTGGGTCTCCCCACCCATACCCCAGAGATCAGGCCCACCGCCAGCTCTGCTGGGCTTGGCTCATCCTGGGCAGTGGAGGGGGGGCACATCACCTGGGACAGGGAGCTTCCCCTGGGTTGCAGCTGGAGACCCCCATTTGCTGCCCAGCCTGATGTGCACTTGCCCCCCTCTCACTGGAAGGGGTGAGGGGTGAGGGGCTCCCCTCCTGGGGGCAGCTGACACCTAGATGTACAGACACATCTCCCTGGTTGCAGCCACACTCGTCCCCAGAGGCACATTAGTGCACATGCTCACAGGCCCTCTCGTGTGGGCTGTGGATAACCAGGCCCCATCTCGGCCCCTCCCCTAGGGACCTGCAGCCTGGTGCCCAAGGCCCCGGCCGCCCCCCACCTCAGCAGGGTGGGTGCAGGGGCCGTCCTGGACCGCAGCCTGGGTCCCCATCTCGGCCCTGCCCCTGGGTGGCTGGGATGAGAGGCCCTCTCTGAGGTGACTCTGAGCAGTGGCCATGGAACCCCCCCTTTCTCCTCGAGTCCACCTGAGTCCTCGAGCTGTGAGCCTCCGCTGAAGTGCCCTTGCTTCCCGCTCTGCTTTCGATGTGTGATGAGGCCCCAATGTTCTTGACTTTCCCAGAGACGCAAATAAACAGTGTGAACAGCCCCAGGGCCTAGAGTTCTTGGATTTCACCTGGGGGAGGGTACGGCCAGGCCAGGGGGTAGGGCGCCGCTGGTGTAAGGCTCACAGAGCCCAAGGAGCTGGTTTCTCCTGTCTGCGGCCCACACATCCCTCAGACTCAACCCAGTGCTGTGGGTGAGGGAGTTGGTGGAGTCCCCACCTGCACCTGTGGGCATCTGAGTTGCACCTGGGCAGGTAAGGCCTGGAGGTAAGGGGGCAGCTTCCGGTGGCAGGCCTTCCTTTCTGTTTCCTGTGGAGCCCTCGGGTTCCACACCTGGTCCACTCCATCCTTTGGCTTTGAGGCTGCCCCTTGCTGGGCTCACAGCCCCCCAGGAGACAGACACCCCTAAGCTCTGCCGAGAAGTCAGTCCCTGGGAAATGGGTGGGGACATGGGGAGGAAGCATTTATGGGGGCTGCCACCCCTGCTTCTATCTCACTATGTGATCTGGGTGGGAGGAGTGGCTGCTCCCTCTGGGCCTTGGTTTGCCCACCTGTACAGTGGGCTGTGTGAACCCTGAGGGGGAGGCCACCCCAGTCTGGGAACAGGAGAGTGAGTCCTCACTTTCATAGTGCCCCCCAACATGCTGGATGACCCAGTCTCTGCCTTTTCCCCCCATGAGCAGCCCTGCCAGATTTGGAGCTGGGGGGGCCCATTGGATGGAAGAAGAGACTGAGGTTCAGAGGGGTCCCACAGTCAGCCAAGGGGCAGGTCAGGACAGAGCCCTAGCCCAGGGGATGGAAGCCCCATCCACTGTGTCCCCTCCCCCGTTGACTGACCACTGTGCCCAGTGGCCTGACTTTCCCGCAGACACTGGGCTCCATGACTCTGGCAGGTCCTCTGCAACTCAACCAAGAATCAGGACAGCCAAGCACCTGGGACACCCACCACCGTTTTCGAGCCTCCGTGCCTCCCTC
Source organism: Hyperoodon ampullatus (assembly GCF_949752795.1). Classification (NCBI taxonomy): domain Eukaryota; kingdom Metazoa; phylum Chordata; class Mammalia; order Artiodactyla; family Ziphiidae; genus Hyperoodon; species Hyperoodon ampullatus. The sequence continues at coordinate 25,008,843 of NC_136917.1, forward strand.
TGTCAGTGGGGCCTGGGCCCTGCCCATCCCAACGCTTTCTGGCGCCTTTATGTCCTCATTTGGCCCTTTATGTAGAAGTGGGCTGGGGGCATCTCCCAGCCCTGTGATGTCCCCATTTCCCGGAGGAGGAAACAGAGGCTCAGAATGGGTAAGTGGGATTTGAACCCAGGCCCAGCTGAACGCCCCCAGAGACTAGGAAGCTGGGCTGGTCTCAGAAAGGAGCTCTCTGGGGAAATGGCCCCAAAGGGTGGGTTAAGCCAGGTGGCACAGTGGGGGTTTGGACTTGAACACCCCCCCCACCCCGCCTCTGAGAAACAGCAGCTGGTTCGTGGACCAGCCATGTGACCCCAGGCAAGGGACAGCCCCTCTCTGAGCTATGCTGAGAGGTGGTGGGAAAGCCAGAGGGCAGCTGGAAGGTTTCTGGGTGAGTTCTGGCTGCAACTTTGTGGGCTGGGGGCCCCTGGGGCCCGAGGCCATGCATCGTGGGCGTGGCGCCTGCCCTCTACTCTGTGGTGTCGTCTTTCTCCTCCTCCTCTGGACTTTGTTTCTTGAGCCCAGGTGGGGCCTGGGAGGAGGGGGTGCACCTGCTTCACGGGGCGGGGCTGTGTCCCCTGGCAACCTGGGGCAGGGCAGGGCTGGGAGGCCCCTGTGCAGTCCGTCACAGAGTCAGAGCCAGGCTTGGAGGCTGCTGGGGCTCAGAGCCGAGAGGTGAGTCTGGGGAAATGGGGGGACAGGATGGATGCAATGCTTGGGCGGGCGGGGGTCCTGAGTGGGGTGGGCTCTGCTTTTGGCATGGGGGTTTGTGTGCCAGCGGTACCATCTGCTCACCGGCGGGGCCTTCAGGGTACAGGGAGGGAGCCCCCAGCCCCACCCTCAGCCCCCTCCAGACTCAGTGGGGTCCCAGGGGCTGGCAGGGGCCTCCCCTCGCTCTGTACCCGCTGGCTGGCTCTGAGGCCAGGTCTGTGCCCTTCCCACGCTGCACCCGCCCAGGGAAGCAGCGGCCCATCCCTGAACCTTGCCAGGTCCCCAGTCTCCACCCCGGGCTTCAGGACCCCAAATCCAAGGGGCCTTGATCTCCGACCCTCTAAGTGAGGGGCCTGATTGGCACCCCCAGGGCCAGAGGCACAGGGCCCCCCACTGGTTCTGGGAATTCTGGAGGTTTCTGGGGAGACGCTTAGCACCAGCCAGAGCCCTGCTTGGGGAGGCCTCGAACAGCCTACAACTCTCCCGTGGGATCGGAGGGCTCATAGGAGGGGGCTCATGGGGGGGGGAGGGGCAGTCAGCGTGGGGAGGTGTCCAGCCTCTGGGAGGGCAGCTGGGATCCTGTGGGGCCAGCTCAGAGACTTGGCCCAGTGTCCAGGTGTGTCCAAGGGTTGGGGCTCTGCCAGCCAGGGTCCTGGAGACTGTAGCCCCGAGTGACGGAAGAAGAAGTCCAGGAGCCCATCCCTGCTGTGGGGCCTGCCCTGTCTGAGCCCCAGGCCCCTCCAGCAGGCCTTTGCCCAAGGGCGGGAGGCCAGTTGCGGTGATGAGGAAGCAGGTGTGTGGCACCAGGGACCATAAACCCAGTTTCAGTTTTGGTATCAACAGGGTACAGAGTTGGGGCTGGGGAGGAGCCATCCAGGGGGGCTTCCTGGAGGAGGAGGTGGTGACTACCTGGCTTCAGAACCTGTTGCTCTGTCACTCCCTGGTGTGACCCCTCTCTGGGCCTCGGTTTCCTCTGCTATATGTTGGGGACAAGAATGGTCCCCTCGTCACAGACTCTTAGGAGAGGCAAAAAAGCTGCCGGTGTGAGATGCCCAATTATGAGGAGCCCCACCAGGAGCTGGGAGGCTCTGAGCGCTATTACTACTCATTTGCACAGAGTCCACAAGGCCTCCAAGAGGGCGTTTCTCCCCTAGGGTTTCTCTGCGCCAGGCACCCACTCAGGCCTTCTTGCTCTTCCCCACACCCGGCGGTGGGATCAGCAAGGTCCCACTTTACAGACAGGGAGACAGAGGCTTTTCAAGAGGGAATGCCTGCCCCAAGGTCACTTTGAGATCAGTGGTGGATCCAGGTATAAATAATAACATCAGCCACTGCCGTGAAAGCATTTATCGAGCGCTTACTGTATACCAGGGACAGGGTGCCAAGTCTGCATGGCAGCCCTTCGTGGTGGCAGCTGCGTGCTCTGGACTCTACCTACTGTCCAGGTGTGGACACTGAGGTCGGAAGGGAGACTTGCCCAAGGACGCAGGCGAGGGGGACTCCACCCCACTGACCTCAGTGAATCACCCAGAAGGAATGGGCTGAGGAAGGAGTGGTCCCCCACACTGCCCCACCCACCGGGAGACTTGACACCCTCTGGGCGTGCGGTTCTTTTTCCCGGAATGTGGCTTATAAATCCTGCTGGGTGAGCCTCTGGCCACGCACTAGGCCAATGGGCAAAGGGTTCTGCGTCAGTCCTGCCACACCTGCCCTCCGAGGGGAGTTGCAGGGCGCGGGGACCAGACCTGACATCCAGGGTGGGCTGAGGCTGGAGGGGTGGCCTGGAGGGGCAGCCGGGTCTGGGCTAGAATGAGCCCAAACCCTGGGCCCTGAGCACCCAGAGTGAGAGTCAGCCACTGTGTACCTGCTGTGTACCAGACTCCGGGCTGCGGGAGGCGGTGCTCACCTGGCCCACTGGGAGGGAGAGAGGGTCCTGGCTGATGGCTTCAGGTGGGAAGTGACAGGCCTTAAATATAACCTTCTCCCTTCAAAGATATGTGCACCCCCAGCCACTTTCGTCATTGGGACAGAGGCTCAGTCCTCTGGGCTGGGATTTATTACCCAAGCCTGCTTGTTTTTTAATATTGTTTTCTTAATTATAGTTTCAATATCTGAAAGACTGCGTGATGCTGCATGAGGTGTAACATGTTCCCCATGATCCATTTTATGTGCTTGATGCCCCTTTTCCAGTTCAGGGAGGGTCTGCGTTTTTCTTTTTAAAACCATGTTTAGCTTTTACAAGCAAGTTGGTGTAAAAATGCAGCGATGGACCCAATAGCTCTCGTGGCACCAGGGGGCCAAGGCCGGGGACCATGGTTGCTTGAGGAGTTGAGTTCCTTTCCTCAGCTGTAAAAAGGTGGCGCCACACTGTGCCGGGATGGGTACACACGGGATGATCAGGCCACGGGTTCCGAGGGTGGGGACAATCTGGGGCGGGGGGCTCCCCGGAGGAGGTGTCCTGTAGGCTGTAGCTAAGAAGGCTGTGGAGGAACAGAAATAAGGGCCCTTCTGGCACAGGGAGGAGGAAGAGGGTCAACCTTGGGGTCTGGTGCCTGCAGAGTTTGGGGGTTTGGCCTGAGGCCGGATGGCGGTCTTGAGAGCCCTGGGCAGGGTGTGAGGGTGCCAGGAGTCACAGAGGTGTGAGAGCAGGTGCCGGGGCCTTCACGGCGGCTCCTGGAGCTGTGCTCAGAGGGAGCCGGGACTCTTGGGAGGGGGGCTGGGCCCCCTGGAGCACTGGGTCAGGGTGTCGCCCGGCCCAGCGGGACAAGGTCCAAGGCGCTCCTTAGCCCAGCCTGGTTTTATGGTGCTGAGGAGGAGGGTTGTCTGGGATGGGACAAGGTGTCCTGCTGGACAGGTGCAGGAGAGAGAACCAGGATGTGGGACCCTGCCCATCACCACCCCTCTCTGGGTCTCAGTTTCCCCGCTTGACATCCCCAAGAGAGGGGCAGACCCACTGGGCTCATCTGTAAATGTCAGATGGAAAAAAATCACAGAAGGAACCTCAGGGTGTGTGTGTGCCCTGGGAGAGAGGCTGTCCAAGGGTGGCCCTGGGTCTGGAAGCGGTGAACTGGGTGGGAGGCTCACCCGGCAGGGTGTGCAGTATCCGGCAGAGGAGGTGGGAGGGGTGCCTGCAAATGTTAGACACACAGGGACCGAGTTGTTGGGTCAGTACAGGGACACCTAGGGATTCAGGTGTGGCTGGATCCAGGAGCTCAAACAATGTTTTTAGGATGCTGCGTTGGGATTGGGAGTGCTCTTAAGCAAGGTGCATCCACAAGAGGACACATATCGCCCCCCAACAGCTCTCGGCCTCATCCAACCAGCCTAATAAGCCCAGCGGGAAGAGGGTCCAATTTTCCACGTTAATTGCAAAGACCCAGGATTTCACGTCATTGGCCAGGTTAGGTCCCATGTCCATCCCTGAAGCAATCACAGAGGCCACAGTGTAGAATGTTCTGATTGTCAGGGCTGGGTCACCTACCCTTCCCTGGGTCAATCACAGAGGCCACTTGGCCAGGACTTTGCCCGTGAAGGGAGTGGTATTGCACCTCCCCCCGGGTGCTCTGACCTGGTGACTGACATGTCTTTCTCTTCCCTCAGTGAGCCCAGATCATCTCCACCCTGGGATCCTCTGGTGGGCAGAAACCCGCAGACATGGACCGAGTGACCAGATACCCCATCTTCAGCATCCCCCACTCACCCCGTGTGGCCGGCAAGACCTTCAAAGGCGACACCAGCTACTCGTTTGAGCTGGTGGGCGTGGGGTCCGTGGCCAGAGGCTGGGGCCAGGATGAGCCAGTGGCATGGCCTGCTGACCACGAGGCCTCTCTGGAAACGGTGCAGATGGGGACATCCCTCAGCCTGCGTGGCTTCCCCGGCCGGCTGGCCCCACGGCTGCCCTGCCCAGAGGATGATGAGGAGATGGAGGTGAAGGCCTACCACCTGGAGGCCAGGGACACCCTGCCCTCACGGCCACGTGACCTGGAGTGGGAGCGCCGGGTGGTCATTCAGGACCAGGCGGTCAGGAAGAGCGGCACGGTGGCCATGCTCCATGGCACCCCTGACCACGGGGAGCCCAGGAGCCCCGGCCGACCGCAGTCCATGCCCCTGGAGGAGAACATGATCGACACAGAGCAGATCGACTTCCTGGCAGCCAGGCGGCAGTTCATGAGCCTGGAGCAGACGAGCTCTCCACCCGGGGTGGCCCATGCCCGTGCGGGGGTTCCTCAGGACCCCCCACCCGGGGTGGCCCAGATTCCCCCAGCTGGGGCCAGCCAGGCCTCCAAGGCCCTGAACGGGCCACCCCTGGTCAATGGGTGTGTCGTCCCAGTCAAGCCTGAGGCAAAGGAGGTGGTCACGGAAGAGAAGAGGGTCCACGGTTTGCCCACCAGGCCTGGTGCCCAAGCCTTGGACGACCCTGGTTCCTGGTCCCAAGAGGGGTCCCCAGAACCCGCCAAGGAGACGCCCATTGAGCGGGAGATCCGGCTGGCTCAGAAGCGGGAGGCAGACCTCCGGGAGCAGCGGGGACTGCAACGGGCGGCCAGCCAGCAGGAGCTGCTGGAGATCCCGGCCAGGCCGCTGCTGAGCAAGGCGAGCCTGGCCGCAGCCCCGCGGCCGCACAGGGGGCGCCCATCGCTCTATGTGCAGCGGGATATGGCCCAGGAGTCGCAGCGCGAGGAGGACCACCGTCGGGAGGGCCTGCAGCTGGGCCGGGCGTCCACATCCGACTGGTTCTCCGAAGGCCCCCAGCCCATTCTCAGGAGAGTCCACAGCTCAGACTCCATCCTCAGCCTGACCCCAGATGCCAGTGCAGCCAGCCCCACACCAGAGGTGAGGAAGGTGAACCGCATCCCACCTGATGCCTACCTGAGCCCCCGGATGCCCCCGGGAGAATCCCCAGCCTTCCACACCTACCGCAAGCCCAGCGGTCTCTCTGCTGATGAGGCCAGGCCTGTGGGCTCTCCGAAGGCCACAGGGTCTCAGAGGCATCCCTCGGGATCCTCTGCAAAACCTTCAAGCACAAAGCAGGAGCCTCCCCGGGGACCCCTGCGTGCCAACAGGGGTGTCGTGCGATGGGAGTACTTCCTCCTGCGTCCCCTGAGGTTCGGGGTCCTGGATGAGCCTGAGAAAGCTGAGGCCCCCCGAGTGTGGGGCTGGGAGGTGGCTGGGGCACCGGCACTGAGGCTACAGAAGTCCCAGTCGTCAGAGCTGCTGGAGAGGGAGGTGGAGAGTGTCCTGCGCCGGGAACGGGAGGTGGCTGACGAGCGGCGGAGCGCTCTGTACCCTGAGGTCTTCTCCCCACCTCCGGACGACTGCTGTGACCTAGATTCCAGGAGCTCCTCCGGCGCATCTGGTGAGGCAGGGTCCTGGGAAGGGCTGCTTTGCTCAGAGTCTCAAAGGTTGGAGCAGAGGAGGGTGGCATGAGGAGTGTGAGGATGGCAGGAGAGGCTAGGGGTGGGGGGACATCTGGGGGACTTTGTCTACTACCCCAGTTGGTCTGTCTGCTTAAGCAGTAGCTTTTGGAGAAATAACTTTGCCTTGGGTTTTTTGCTTTATGCATTTGGACACTTTGTTGTTAGGTGCATAAAGGTTTACAGATGTCCTAGCCTCTTGGTCAACTGCTCCTTTTTGTCAAGGTAAAATATCCCCCGTGTGACTTTTAATGTTTTTCTCCTTGTATGGCCAGCTCATCTGTGGATCCAGTTTCTCCTGACTGGCTATTTCGGTCAATCTGTCTATCAGCTTTTGCAACCTGCTGTCTGCTCTGTCTGTCCATTCACCCATCTCCTTAACTGGTCCAGCCTCTTAGCCAGACTCTGTGTCTCTTGGACTGGGGTCTGACAAATTTTCTGCCCTCAGGAGACTCTGGGATCCTCCCTGATGCCCTTTCCTTCCTCCCCCACCCCAGGCATCACAGGCAGCTACTCGGTGTCTGAGTCACACTTTTTCACCCCCATCCACCTGCACTCGGGCCTGATGTGGACGGCAGAGGCCTCAGCTGAGGACGCTCCTAGGGAGAGAAAGAAGAATGAACAGTGGGTGAGTCTCGAGCCCTGCCATGCACTTGGAGGCCTGGCCAAGGTCTGACACTCCCTATTAGGGCCAGGGAAGGTGAAGCAAGGCTCAAGTGTGACCTGGGTTTGACACCTGCCTCCCTCACTGCCCTGCCAGTGACTGTGCCCCTGTGTCCCCCACACATGTGGTGCACAGTGGGTAAACTGGGCCTCTCTTCATGTCTGGGCCACATAAGCAGGGTCCCCACCATGAGGTTGTCCCCCTGAGCCAAAGGCTGAGAGCCAGCTTTGCTTGGAGGAGGAGAGCTGTGGCAATCTATGAAAATCATCCTTGTTATTTTCAGGCGTTTATTACCATCATTGTTATTTCTGATTATTATCCACACCTCATGAGGGATGTCTCAGAGCTCGACTTCCCTGGATATCTTCTTGATTGATAGTGTGTGCCTGAGGTGGATTTTTCTGTGACATGCTTTTTTTTTTTTTTTTTCCTGCGGTACGCGGGCCTCTCACTGTCGTGGCCTCTCCCGTTGCGGAGCACAGGCTCCGGACGCGCAGGCTCAGCAGCCATGGCTCAGGGGCCCAGCCGCTCCGCGATATGTGGGATCTTCCCGGACCGGGGCACGAACCCGTGTCCGCTGCATCAGCAGGCGGACTCTCAACCACTGCACCACCAGGGAAGCCCCGTGACCTGCTTTTGATGCCTGTCACGAGCACAGATCGTGGAAAGAGTTTCCATGTGCCGCCTCTTTGCCAGATGGTTTTGGGGCTGACTTGGCCCAAGACAGGGGCATTTTCTTTGAGGGAGGCATTTCATCTGAGACATGTAGAAGGCCAGCTACCTCTGTGGATTTGTGGAATACATTCGTGACCCTCTTTGAGCTGAGTCCAAAATGCCAGACTCGGGCATTTCCCTGCTGTGGAGCTCAGCATGAGTTAACACATTCCTTGGCACTATTACTAAGAAGTAGAGGGTCTGGAACAGAGGAGGGGATGGTCCTGCTTTACCCCTGCTCTAGGCCTCTCCTATGGGTTAGCAGTGAGGGGAGCTGTTTTGGGGGCGTTAGGACCCTGATGGGGACTTCGTGCCTCCTCTTGCAGGTCTTGGGGGCCACACGGGTAACCCGCCACAAGAACTCCATGGCGGAGTGCTGGGAAACCCGGATCTACGCCAGCGAGGATGAGGATTGAGCCTGGGGCCGGACGCCCACCCGCTGCCCTGCCCTGCCCTGCCCTGGCCCCGTGGGAACTGCGGACCGTCCTGAGCCCCCGCCTTAGGACATAGGTTCCTGTTTAAATCCAGATCCGAGAACCACAAATCTCATGCTGCCAAGGCCAAGGTGGATGCACTTTTGGGCTTGAGGGTTTTCTTTTCCACTTTTCTTTTCCTGCAGAAATCGTTGTGCTTTCTGGGTCTAAAGCTGGGGATGACTCCTTCTGACCCTATGATGTTGCCAAATGCTCCTGGGTCCGGGGAAGAAGGAGACCAAATCCCCCACCTCCAGATGTAATTGTTCCCGCTAGTCTGAGAGGGGAGACGCTCGACCCCTTCCGCTGGGACCTCCCGATCTAACAAGGGAGACCTGCCCTGCTCCAGCCCTGGGAAGCCTCCAGTCTGAGGGCCAGCCCCGGGCAGAGAAAAAGGGCTCGACTTGGGGTCTGAAGGGGGTCCTTCTATCCCCCCATGAAATAAAGCGGCTGCGGGCCCATCCCCTGCCTGGTGTGGTCGGCCGCCCTGGACCTCTCCCTCCCCCTCTGCCTGCTTCACTTCTCTGGGGGATGTCACTGCCCCCAGGGCTGCTGCTTCCTGCCTCCGCCCCTGCCCCACCCAGGCTGTCCCCCACATCCCTGAGTGTGGCATACAGAAGGTGCTCAAGCAGTGCTTGTTCAGTGAGTGAGTGACCGTCTCAGTTCTCCCACGTGGCCCGTCAGTCATGCTCAGAGCACTTACTAAGCGCTTGCTGAGTCCCCAGCCCTTCTGGCTTCAGGGGCAGTTGGAGGGGTCTTTAGTTAGGCTCTGCGTGTGTACCAGGGGCACAACCCCCGCAGAGAAGATCATTCTGGGCAAGGCCATGGGAAGCGGACTCAAACCTGGCTCTGCTGCCCCTCTGTGTGGCCAAGGGGCCCCCCCACCTGCCCTGCCTCTGTTTCCCCCCACACACCCATGGGGATGGGGATGGGACCCCTGGCCTTGACCCCGACGGCAGCCCCCTCCTCCCACCAGCCTGGGCCTCCAGAGGCTAGGAGCAACTGGTGGCACCCAGCCAGCAGGGCCCGTCCCCTCCTGCTGCCCCCGGCCCCTCTCCTCCTTAAAACTCCTTCCCCTGCAGTCACCGCAGGGAAAACAGCCACAGCTATTCTAAGAGCTGCATCTTGAAAGCGGCCCACGTGGGCCAGGGAGGATCTGTGGCCTGAAATAGCCGAGGCTGCGGGTCTCCAAGGGCGCCCGGGGCAGGGGTAGCTGAGGTCGAGGGGGGCTGCTTCGGGCAGAACAGGCTGAGGAAGGAGGGCATCTGTCCTCAGGGGGAGCACCTGGGCCCGGCAGCATGCCCCTCGGTGGCCAAGGTCAGCTCTTCTCTGGGGTTCTAGCCCCAGGAATCAAATGTGGGCCCCCGCCCTTCAGGAAAGAAGTTTTGGGGCTTTAGATACAACCTGCCTGAGTCTCGCCAGGTCCTCCCCCATGTCCCACCACATCCTCACCCTGGTGTCCATGGGTCGGTCCCCCTGGTCCCCCTGCTCTGAGGATGTGAGTCTCCTGGGGTGACTGCAACAAGTCATTGTGAACAGGGGGCTTAAACCAGCACAGATTGGTTCTCTGACAGTCCTGGAGGTCAGGAGTCTGACTCGGGTCTCACGGGGCTAAATCCAGGCGAGGGCAGGGCCGATCCTTCTGGAGTCTCCAGCGGAGCATCGGTTCCCACCTTTTCCAGCTTCCAGAGGCGCCGCATCCCTGGCTCGCGGCCCCTCCTGCATCCTCACAGCCAGCAGCGCAGCATCTCCCGTCTCTCTCTGCCTCTGACCCTCCCGCCTCCCTCTTATAAGGACCCTGGGATGACGCTGGGCCCCCGGGAATTCAGGGTCCTCCCCATCTCAGGGGCCTTAATCCCACCTGCAAAGTCTCCTCTGCCCCATGACACGTCTGCAGTTCCCGGGACCAGGACGGGGACGTCATGGGGCCGTTATTCTGCTGACCAGACACAGAAGGACACACACTGTCTGATTCCACTCACAGGAGGTCCTGGAGGAGTCAGATCCATAGAGGCAGGAAGTAGATGGTGGGGGCCAGGGGCCAGGGGAAGGGGTGGGGAGTTAGAGTTTCATGGGGACAGAGCTTCAGTTTGGGAAGATGAGAAAGTTCTGGAGATGATGGTGGAGATGGTTGCACACTGTGAATGTGCTTAATGCCACCGAGCTGTGCGCTTGAAAATGGTTAAGGTGGTGAATTTTATGTTCTGTGTATTTTACCGCGAGTTTTTGAAAAAAGAGAGAGAAAAGTATTCTCTCTCTTGAAGACCTCAGAAGGCCCTTGGGAACAATCCAGGAACGATCCACTTACTGGCTAAAAAACATGAGGAGTGTCCTGAAAAGTGCAGTGTCCTTGAAATCCTTGATTCGATGAGGCTGGTGGGAAGGTCTTGTTTTGATGATTCACTTTTCGTTTAATTCTTCTCACCGGCCTCTGCCCTTAAGGAACGAAGAGAGAATTCTATCCACCTGCCAGGCTGCTGTCCCACAAGGCTCTGGGCGAGAGGTTTAAATGAATTCTTAGTGCAATTCCCAAGGGAGGGAGGGTCTGTCTGGCTGGGGGCCGAAGTGGGGACAGAGCCTGGGTCTGCGGGTCCCACGGCCGCTCAGTCTTTCCTGGTTTCCTCCCAGCTTGGGGTATATGATCCGGGGAGGGAGGGAGTTTTCTCAAAGGCCATTAGAAAGGCTGAAACACAAGCCGAGTTTCCAACTGAAAAGCCAGAACCCTTGTTTGCTCTCAGCATTTTTCACCTTCTCTGGCAGCATCGCTCTTATTTAATTAACTCCTGCGGGACCACGTGAGGATCAGGATCCAGGAGCCGGGCTGCCACTCCGGGCTCTGGTGCTCACTCCCTGTGTGTATCCGTCAACTTCTGCTGTGTGACAACCATCCCAGCCTTCAGTGCTCTAACGGCAGCTGCTACGAGCTCATGATCCTGTGGTCAGCTATGGAGGTGCTGCCTGGTCTGAGGGAACACTGACCCACACGTCTATTGGTCAGGGTGGCAGGGGGAGGGATGGGAGATAACATTCAGACACCCAGTTCCATTTGAAAATCAGGCCAACACTGAATGACTTTTCCAGTATAAGTATATCCCATGCAACATTTGGGACATATTTACGCTAAATAAAAATCACTCATTGTCTCTTTGAAGGTCAAATGTAAGTGGACGTCCTGGGTTTGTATTTGCTGAATCTGGCTGCCCTGGACAGGGCGCCACGGCCGGATCTCAGTCAGACTGGCGGGCTCATCCCCAAGGTGCTCGCAGGAGCCCCGGGCACAGTAGGAGAGGCAGGTTCCAAAGCACCAGCATTAGCGTGATGCTTGTGTCACACTGGCCGCTGTTCCTCTGGCGGCGCCAGGGGTGTGACGAGCCCTGAGTCAGGACAGATGGGGACTGCAAGGCTGGGTGGCAACAGGCGCTTCCTCCACCTGGAGGGGCAGGTGGACCTTACATCAGTCACGCTGCCCCTTGGAGGTGACGGGCTGTACGTACTGGGCTGGAAGATGTGCAGACACCCACTTAGCGGCTACAGGGCCAGCTGTGACGCTTGGGACCCCACCGGTGCTCCTGGACAAGCAGGCTCGTGTATGAGGGAGAAAGCGGCAACGCCTCTGTGCCTGACATCCAGAGGAAGTGTCCTCACAGAGTATGGGGCACCCAGTGCCCTCCCGGGAAAGAGGCAGGTCCTGCCCTAGTATAGGGGGAATCCATCTAAGGCCCTGATTGTTGAAGGGACAATGTCCAAGGCAAAAGTCACAGAGAACCCCCCCACTTCTTAGGTCACAGATGTGCCCACGTTCATAAAGGCAGGTCAGAAATAGCACACGTGGACTTCCCTGGTGGCACAGTGGTTAAGAATCTACCTGCCAATGCAGGGGACACGGGTTCGAGCCCTGGTCCAGGAATATCCCACATGCTGCGGAGCAACTAAGCCCGTGCGTCACAACTACTGGGCCTGCGCTCTAGAGCCCGCGAGCCACAACTACAGAGCCCATGTGCCACAACTACTGAAGCCCGCGCACCTAGAGCCCGTGCTCCACAACAAGAGAAGCCACCGCAGTGAGAAGCCCACGCACCGCAATGAAGAGTAGCCCCTGCTCGCCGCAACTAGAGAAAGCCCAATGCAGCAACGAAGACCCAACACAGCCAAAAATAAAATAAATAAATTAAAAAAAAATAGCACACGTGAGTCAGCACAGCAGTGAGCTGGCACACAGGGAAGGATGAAGGGAGCTCTTTGGCCTTCCCTAGAAATTTAATTTTCAGTCACTAGGATGTGTGAGTGGGTAGCTTAGAGATTGGGTATTGATTACTGCAGAAAAGGAACTTTGGGCAGATTGGCTGTATTACTTAGCATTTGCTGTGGAACAAACGAACCAACTTAGCTGCTTTAAAAACAGTTATGTATTTCCCCACAGTTTCTGAGGGTCAGAAGGCCAGCACAGTGTGGCTGGGTCCTCTGCTCAGGGTCTCACCAGGCTACAATCAAGGTGTTGGCTGGGTTGCGTTCTCATCTGTAGACATCTGCTTCCAGGCCCCTTCGGGTGTTGGCAGAATTACTTTTCTACATTTGTAGGACTAAGGTCCAGTTTCCTTGCTGGCCACCCCAGGTCCCTGCCACACGGCCCCATCCACCAGCAGTTCAGCACATGGCTGTTTGCTGCTCCCCAGACTTTTATGAAAGCCTCACCTGATTAGGCCAGGCCCACCCAGGAAGATCTCTCTTTCAATCAACTCAAAGTCAGCTGATTTGGGGACCTTAACTGCATCTGAAAAAGCCCTTCACCTTTACCAAATAATGTCTCACCCACACTCAAGGGGGTTACGCACGGTGTGTACACGAGGACAACTCAAAATTCTGGCCATTTTGGGGGGACTTAGCATGGGGTTTAGGGCATAGGCTCTGGTGGGAGAAGTTGGGTCCGAATCTCATCCCCAGCTCCTCATCTTAGCCCTTGACATCTCAAGCGGGCGGCAGGGGGCTGGATTCAGAACACAGGCCTCTCTTGGCCCTCAACATTAAGATTTTTTTTTCTCTTTTAAAGAATTTGCCAATGTTTAAAAATCAGGAGGGCTTCCCTGGCGGCGCAGTGGTTAAGAATCCGCCTGCCAATGCAGGGGACAGGGGTTCGGGCCCTGGCCGGGGAGGATCCCACATGCCGCGGAGCAGCTAAGCCCGTGCGCCACAACTACTGAGCCTGCGCTCTAGAGCTCGTGAGCCACAACTACTGAGCTTGTGTGCCACAACTACTGAGCCTGCGCTCCGCAACAAGAGAGGCCCCCGGGCTTCCCTGGTGGCGCAGTGGTTGGAAGTCCGCCTGCCGATGCAGGGGACGCGGGTTCGTGCCCCGGTCCGGGAAGATCCCACATGCCGTGGAGCGGCTGGGCCCGTGAGCCATGGCCGCTAAGCCTGCGCGTCCGGAGCCTGTGCTCCGCAACGGGAGAGGCCACAACAGTGAGAGGCCCGCGTACCCCCAAGAAAAAAAAAAAAAAAAAAAGAGAGGCCCCCCACTCACCGCATCTAGAGGAAGCCCACGCACAGCAACAAAGACCCAATGCAGCCAAAAGTAAATAAATTAAAATATAATAATAATAAATTTTTTTTAAAAATCAGGAAATTTTAATAAAAATCTGGATTTCTTGCTTTTCTTGAGAAAGCTGTGCATGGCTGTGGATGGGCAGCTACAAGCAGATCCTGTGGGGAGAACCCCTCCCACTCTGTTTCACCACATCTCTCTTCCACAAGAGAAGAAACTATAATTGGATAAAAATTAGCGAGGGCCTTGCTGAGAGAAGTTTCTTTAAAAATAAATCCTCCTTTACATCTTTTTTAACTTTCCAGTCCCTGCCACGCTCCCCCACTCCATCTGCCTCTCACACAGGGCTATGCCTATACCCAGTGGCAAATTTCCAGGCAGTGCCTTCCAGCAGGACTGAATTTCGGGGTAAAAACGGGGTCTGAGCTCTGAGGCTGTTTGCAGGGCCCCAGCACCCCACTTTTCAAAGGCAGTTGCTGTTGTGAGTTAAATAAGGTCCCCCCCAAAATTCATGTCCAATGAAAGCTCAGAATGTGACCTCACCTGGGGATTGAGTCGATTGACTAAGGGTCTTTGGATTGCAAGAAAAAAAGGCTGAAGCAAAGTCAACTCAAATTGGCTTTGGTAATACTGGGATCTACTGGTTCATGTAACTGAACAGTCAAAGTATGACAGCTTCAGGCTCAGTTAGTTCCAACCCCCAAACAGGGTATTTGGGTCCCTCTTCACTGTTGAGAGCCCCAGGTTCAAGTCCCAGCTCTGCCGGCCTCAGTTTCCTCATCTGTAAGGAGAGGTAGTCTCAGTGACCCCTCCCAAGGTGGGTGGTTATGAGGGTTACCAGGCATCTGGCACACAGTCAGGGCTGCATAAATGTTAGCTCTTGTTGCTATTGACCAAGTAAATAAAGGAATCCTCGCCAGATAATCAGGGACTCAGATGCAACTTCTTGTTATCAAGCCCTAGGGGAGCAAATGCAGGCTGCCACCAGAGGGCGGAAAAACACCAACGACGCAGCACTAGCTTTCACCCAGCACGAGAAACCTGCTTCCCACTCCTTTAATTGGCTGGCGTTTTCCCAGAATCCCCGAGGGCCCAGACTGGAGAAAACGCAGCCCCCGACCCAGAAAACGCCCCAAGCTGGTGGAGGTAAGAAAGAGGGGTGTGGGCAAAGCAGCACGGAGCCCTATTAGAGGAAAACAGTTGCCTTCTATATGTGTTTCTATGTATTTAAAAATCTTTTATTTATTTTTTTCCTGGAACACTAAAGTAGTTGAACAAAGTCGAAAAATTGAAAAGTGGGCATATTGAAACGGCGTTATTTTAGGCTTAAATACGTACATTTTATTTACATTCCAAACAGAATTTATGCTTTTGTCCACAGTCCTGTCCCTGCAAACTGTGTTTCCTGCCTTGGTTTCCTGCTTGGGACCAGCTGAGTGTCTGGATAGAAAGTTCATCTGGCAAAGAGTCTCTGGCATCTCGAGAGAATTCTAGAGACGTCGAGGTAATATTTTGGGGGCTCGTTGGCCAGGTCCCCACTATGGGCACGTTGTCGGGTGGCATTCGGAGCAAGGCAGGGTGCGGTGGGGCCCAGGGGCTTCTGAGAGAGACCCCATGCACTCCTCTCTCCCTCCACAACCTGCTGGGGCTCCGCGTGGCCGAAGGCCAAAGTCTACAGACAGCACAGTCTCCAAGCCATTCGCTCATTCATTCATTCATTCAAGTCTCCAAGTGCTGGTCAGACCAGCGACAGGAAATCACAGCAGCCTACCTTTGTGTGCGCTTAGGGAAACCGTTCTAAATCATTGCGGTCTTTAGGCCTCGGAAATGGAACCCACCCACTGCTCGCGACCCCCACCCAGGCTGGATTCCAGCACCCCTCCCCCATCCCCCTACCATCGCCCACCCCACATCCTTCACCGTTTCCCCCACCTTCCCCGCCAAACCTTCCCTCCCCCATCCCCCCCATCCCCCAGCCATTCCTCCAACATATACCCCACCCCACCCACCCCTCCCGGACCCCCGCAGTCGCCCCCCCCGTCCCCCGTCTCCCGGTACCGCCCACGGCCTGTTCTCCCCCGAAGCCGCCAGAGGGCGCCTGTGAGCAGCGAGCGGGACGCGTCCCTGCTCTGCCCGCCGCCCTGGGGGGTCCCGCGTCCCTCCGGGTGAGAGCCGAGCCCTCCCCGCCCCCGGGTCCTGCACGGCCTGCCCTGAGCTCCAGCCGCGTGGGCCTCCTTGTGGGTGTGTGTCCAACACACCCGTCCCGGCGCCTTTGCACATGCCGGGACCCCCAGGTACACTCGTACTCAAATGCCCCTGCACGCGGTTCCTCCCTGCTGCGCGTCTTGCCCCCCGCCACGTGGTATTTGCTCAGTAAATACTGGGTGAACAACTGCGCCCACGGAGGCTGCACCCTGAGCCTGTGAGGCAGGAACAGACGAGGACTCCCAGGCCCAGCGGGAAGCGCCGACAGGACCCTGTCACGCAGCCTGGCTGTCCGAGGCCCCTGGGCGGGGGGGGGGGGGGGGGGGCGCCAGGCGGCCACGGGCCGGGGGCTGGGGTGGGGAGGGGAGAGCTCCTCTCTGGGCTCAGGTCCCCCCTCTCCTGCGCCGACCTCACGGGGCGAAATGAGGCCATCTGGTCAGGTGCCCAGGTCCTGGCACACAGTAGGTGCTGAATAAATGTCTGCTAGCTGATGCCCGGAGGAGGGGGCTCCCTAGGGCTGCCACCTGCCTGGCCTGAGTCTCCCCCTCGTCTGGTTACGGGAGTCGGGTTCCCAGCCCGCAGCAGGGGGCTGGGCAATGGGGGCACCCGAGTGGCGCAGGCCAGTGGTGGCGGGTTCTGATGTGGAGTACAGGTGACACAGCGCTGGTCCCAGGGGCAGACCAAGGGGAGGCCTGGAAGCTGCTGGGAAAGAGAGGCGCTCTGACACCCCACCCCCCAGGCTTGGGTTCCAGCCCAGACTCCCTCCTGCTAAGCTGGTCACTTTGGGCACCTTGCTCACCCCCTCTGTGCCTCAGTCTCCTCATCTGGAAAGTGGGTGGGTGGTCATGAGGTGACAGTGTGCCATAGGCTCCCAGAGCTTTGGTGCTGAAAATAACGCACAGGATGCTGGCAGATATGGGCCAGCCCTTGGGAAGGACTCACTGTGATCTGGGCACCGTGCTTCTCAGTGTACAAGCCCCAGCTCTCGGGGTCCTGACAATTATCAGCAAAGCTGATAATTTTAATTTTAAACACTGTCCCCATTGTTTAAAAATTGAGGTAAAATTCACATAACATAAAACTAACCACTCGCCACCTTATACAATTCAGTGTTTTTTTAGTGCATTCACAAGGTTGCATAACCACCACCTCTAATTCCAGAACATTCCATCACGCCAAAAGGATACCCCCGTCCCCATCAGCCCTCACCCCCACCCCTTCTGCCATCCCCTGACAACCCTGAACCCACTCTGTGTCTGTGGATTTGCCTGTTCTGGACGTTTCCCATCAATGGAATCACACACTGTCCTTCTCCGTCTGGTTTCTCGCACTGAGCATCGTGTTCTCAGGGTCCATCACGTTGTAGCGAGTGTCAGTGCTTTTCTCCTTTTCATGGCTGAGTGATGTTCCCGTGTGTGGAGGGACCACATTTGTGTATCCATCATCTGTTGATGGACATTTGGGTTGTTTCCACTCTGACTGTTATGAATCGTTCTCCTATGAACATGCATGTAGTTTTGTGTGTGTGTGTGTGTATGTATGTATACATTTGGGCATATACCTAGGAGTGGAATTGCTGGATCATGCAGTAATTTTATGTTTAACTTTTTGAGGAACCGCTGCCTATTTTCCACAGCTGTTGCACCATTTTACATCCCACCAGCCATGGACAAGTGTCTGATTTCTCCACAGGGAGCTGCTGCTTCTTTTTTTTATTTTATTTTATTTTTTATTTTTTTGCGGTATGCAGGCCTCTCACTGTTGTGGCCTCTCCCGTTGCGGAGCACAGGTTCTGGACGCGCAGTCTCAGCGGCCATGGCTCACAGGCCCAGCCGCTCCGCGGCATGTGGGATCTTCCTGGACCGGGGCACGAACCCGCGTCCCCTACATCGGCAGGCGGACTCTCAACCACTGCGCCACCAGGGAAGCCCCTTCTTTTTTTAAATAAATTTATTTATTTTTTAAATTTATTTTTGGCCGCGTTGGGTCTTTGTTGTTGCACGTGGGCTTTCTCCAGTTGTGGCGAGTGGGGGCTACTCTTAGTTGCGGTGCACGGGCTTCTCGTTGCCGTGGCTTCTCTTTGTTGCAGAGCACAGGCTTCAGTAGTTGCAGCACACGGGCTCAGTAGTTGTGACGCACGGGCTTAGTTGCTCCATGACATGTGGGATCTTCCCAGACCAGGGATTGAACCCGTGTTCCTTGCATTGGCAGGCAGATTCTTAACGACTGCGCCACCAGGGAAGCCCACTGGGAGCTTCTCATAAAACGAAGCACCCGGCTGGGGAGGTGAGTGGCTCAAGAGGTGGCCTGGAGCTGGTGAGGACTCTTCCTGCCCCACAGGCTGACAGTGGGTCCCCAGGCCTGGTCTCTTCTCTCACCCTCAGGCTCCCCATCTGGGCCACGCCATCAGCCTGCCCCATGTCTAGTATCTCGTGGATGAGGCAGGAATTAGTATGGAGAGGAGGAGAGTTGAAGAGGGAGGAGTCTGGGGTCCCGGCTGTGTGGTTTGTAGCTTAGCTTCTCTGAGCTGCAGTTTCCTCATCTGTAAAATGCGACAAGAGGAAAACAGTCTGGACTTTCTTTAAAAAATGGTCACGTGGTCCAGCACTTCCACTCCTGGGTACATGCCCCAAAGAACTGCAACAGGTATGTAGACAAACCCTTGTACACACATGTTCACAGCAGCACGATGCACAACAGAGTGGACACAGCTCAGATATCCATCAGCTGATGAATGGACACACCCAATGTGGTCCATCTGTACAATGGAATATTATTTGGCCATTGAAAAATTGAAACACTCTTTCTGAAGAGCCGACCAGATGGCGGAAGTGGAGCAGAAGAAGAAGCGGACCTTCCGCAAGTTCACCTACCGCGGCGTGGACCTCGACCAGCTGCTGGACATGTCCTATGAGCAGCTGATGCAGCTGTACAGCGCGCGGCAGCGGCGGCGGCTGAACCGCGGCCTCCGGAGGAAGCAGCACTCGCTGCTGAAGCGGCTGCGCAAGGCCAAGAAGGAGGCGCCGCCCATGGAGAAGCCTGAGGTGGTGAAGACGCACCTGCGCGACATGATCATCCTGCCCGAGATGGTGGGCAGCATGGTGGGCGTCTACAATGGCAAGACTTTCAACCAGGTGGAAATCAAGGTGCGCGTGGGCTGTGCTGCGCCGGGGTGGGCGGGGCCTGGCCACCCACGCCTGCCTGACCACCCTGCTCCCTTCCTCCTCAGCCTGAGATGATCGGCCACTACCTGGGCGAGTTCTCCATTGCCTACAAGCCTGTGAAGCACGGCCGGCCCGGCATTGGGGCCACCCACTCCTCCCGCTTCATCCCCCTTAAGTAGAGACTTGAGTGCGGGGGGTGGGGGGGAAGAAAAATTGAAACACTGATTCTTGCTACAGTGTGGGTGCACCTTGAAAACATAATGTTGAGTGAAAGAAACGAGACACAGAAGGACAAATATTATGAGTCAATTTATATGAAGTCCTTAGAATAGGCAAATTCACAGAGGAAGAAAGTAAATAGCGGTCACCAGGGGTTGCAGGAGGAGGGGTGGGGTGACTGCTAATGGGGACGGGGCTTCCTTCTGAGGTGATGAAAGTGCTCAGGACTCAGACCGTGGTGATGGTCGCACAACTCTACAAAATGTACTACACATCCCTGGATGGTACACTTTAAAATAATGAATTTTATGGTGTGTGATTACATCTCAAATAAAAGAAGATGCTTCCAGAGCTTTTTCAAAAGCGGCTGCCCCCCTCACCTTCCTGTCGGAGGTATCAGGAAGTTCCTATTGCTCTTGGTCCTGGCCAACACTCGGCATTGTCCGTATTTTTGGTTTCAGTGGTTCTCATGGAGTGAGGTGGCCCCTCACTGAGGTCTTACGCTGCAGGCAGGCCACATGGGGTTCAAGCTCATTGGCCATTGGGGTGTCCTTCAGGACCTGACCTTTGAGGTCTTTGGCCCATTTTTCTTTAGTTGGGTAGTTTGGGTTTGTCATTGATTTGCAAGAGTTCTTTACATATTGTAGACCCTAGTCCTTTGCTGGATTATACACTGCAAGCATCTTCCCCCACTCTGCGCTTTGCCTTTGACTCTCCTAATGGTGTATTTGGACAGATTCACTTGTTTAAAATAAAAGACTAAATGTTTTAATTAGAAATAAATTTTATAGGCAAGGAGGCTCAGCGCATGAGTCACCGGGGAGAGAGTTTACCAACAGTTAGCATTAGCTTTTCCACGCAGAGGGCAGAGGGAATGAGATTGGCTTCATTCACAGATGAAGAGACGGAGGTTCCCAGAAGCACCCTGACTCGTCCTGGGTCACCTGGGGCAGCAGCCCCAGCTCTCCGCTCCTGCCCTTGCTTTGGGAGGGATGTTTCCAGAAGACACACCTCCTGGCCCACATGAGGGTATTTCTGAGCAGATTTGCAGGTTTGGCATGAAACCCTCAATTTCAAGTTACAAAACCTCATTTCCTGCCAAGGCAAATAGAAAAGGCTGGGGACGGAGAGGCCACTGTTTATGTCTCATCCACTCTGGCTGGCCACCCTCATAGGTCAGTCATGTAACTACATGGTGTGGAGTGAGGACGTGGCCACACGCAGGGGTTGTGGAGGACCTCGGTCACCTGGCCTGAGCTGGACGCTGCTGCTGGGGCCCATCCCCCGCACGGGGCCTCCATGTCCACCATTGGGTCCTCTTTGCTCGTCCCCTGTGGGGGGGTGATGGGAGGAGCCAGAGTGGGCCACCAGGAGCCACTGAGTGATGGGCGCCCTGCCTTTCTGGGCATTAAACATTCGGGGTCTGGAAAGTTTGCTCCTGGATATATATACCCAAAATAATTGAAAATAGGTATTCAAAGAAAAACTTGTACACATACGTTCACAGCAGCACCATTCACAGCAGCCAAAAGGTGGAAACAACCCAAATATCCATCCACAGATGATGGATAAACACAATGTGGTCCCTCCACACACGGGAGCATCACTCAGCCACGAAAAGGTGTGAAGCACTGACACCTGCTACAACGTGGATGGACCCTGAGAACATGATGCTCAGTGAGAGAAGCCGGACACCAAAGGCCACATAGTATGTGATTCCATTTACGTGAAACGTTCAGAACAGGCAAATCCACAGAGAGAGAGAGAGAGTGGGTTCATGGTTGTCAGGGGCTGGGGAGGGGGCTGGGGAGTGACTGCTGATGAGGATGGGACTTCTTTTTGGGGTGATGGAATGTTCTGGAATTAGATAGAAGTGATGGTTATACAACAGTGTGAATGCACTAAATGCCACTGAATAGTACATTTTAAATGTACAATTTTATGTGAATTTTATCTCAATTAGTGTTTTTTTAATTTTAATTTTAATTTTATATTGGAGTATAGTTGATTTACAAGGTTGTGTTAGTGTCAGGTCAACTCGGCAGGTGTAGAAAGCCTGGGAGGGCGGTCCAGGCCCCACCCCAAGCCTCAGCCTCAGCCCAGGTGCTTCCCAGCCAGACACATCCCCACACCCCCGCAGGGCACCGGTTTTTCCTCCTTTTCTTTCCTTTCTTTCTCTCTCTCTCTCTCTTTTTTATTTGGAGTTCTTATATGTATTTTTAAGCTGCTTTGTGGGGTATGAGTGACTTCAGCTGGGCGCCCACATTGGAAGCGGCCCTGCGATGTTCCCATGGGCCTGCCCGTGACATCATGGTCACAACAGCAGAGCAGAATCAGGACTTTTTTTTTTTTTTTGGAAGTTTAGTTGATTGACAATACTGTGTTAGTTTCAGGTGTACAGCAAAGTCATTCAGTTATATGTATATATATTTTTGTTTTGTTTTTTCAGATTACTTTCCATTTAGGTTATTACAAGGTATTGAATATAGGTCCCTGTGCTTAGAACTGGGATTTTGCAATGCGTCATAGGATAAAACTGCCACACACGTGGCTTAACCAGCCCAGAATCTGCAGTGTCTCCCACCCCCCCGCCTGCCTCGGGGCCCTCATCCCCAGGACCCACCGCGGACCTCGGGATCCTTCGAGAATTAATTACGCATTGTACACATGCGAGGGTTTGGATGGATGTAACACACGTGCAGCTATGACCTGCTTTGGTTCTGGTGGCTCTGCTGGCTGCCTTGGGGCTCAGAGCCCTGCTGGAACCGGACCTCCACCTGCCCTTCCCGGGGACGCGCCGGGGAAACCGAGGAGGGGGAGCGAGTGCCTTAGGGCGCTGAATCCTCATGAGACTGTCCATGTAGGGAGGTGGGTGACAGTCTGGCCCCTTGGACGGTGGTAGAGTCACCGGTGGGCAAGAGTCGCTGCAGGGCCTCAGTCCCCCTGGCCAGCGGCCACCGAGCGTTCAATGGGTCCCTGCGGGCACCCCCGGCCTCGTGGCCTCAATGCCGCCCCCCACCCCCAAGCACGGGGCATCCACTCCGTGTCCCTGCCCTCTCCCCCAGGGCTGCCCAGTCGCCCCACAAACCCCGTGGCTGCTGCCTAAGAGTGTTGTGGAAAGGCCGGTCTCCTCGGGGGGGGATGTCCCCCAGTCTGCCTGACCCCTCCCCACAGACGCAGCCCCCCAGGAGCATCCCGCCCCAACCACCTCCCCGCCCCCACCCCCCGTGGCTTCAGTGTGTCTGCCTGTGAAATGGACGGGGTGGAGCTGAGCTGGAGTCCCACCTCCGCTGCTGAGGAGCCAGGAGGGAATGGACCAGGTGGGCACAGGGGAATGGAGGTAGAGTCTGACCTGAGAGGACAGACACTCTGACCGTGGTGGTGACCATCATGTTTGGGGGGGGTGGTTCTCACCGTGGGCTCTGGTCTTTATAAACCTCCCTGGAAGACAGGACAGGTCCCCCAGGCCGGGAGGAGACCCAGGGGGACCCGGATGCCCGCAGCCCCCAGGGGGTCGGGGCTGGGAGGGACAGGGCTCTGCTGGGGGCTCCAGTAAGGGACGCCCTGCCAGGATGGAGGCCCCGCCCCGAGCTTGGGGACGGATGGTTCAGGACAAGGAAAGAGGGAAGCGCAGGACAGCGAGGGGCCCGAAGGGGCGTGGGGGGTGGGAGCAGGTGGGCAGCATCCCACAGGGCATCTGTCCAGAGGCCGGTGGCTGACCCCAGCCCCTCAGAGGGACTAGTGCTGGGGAGGCTGGGGGCTGAGGACCAAAGTGGCCCTGACAACACCCAGGCGGCTGGTCTGAGCGGGATGCCCGGTTCTGAGCCTCGGGAGAGGGTGGCCGGCCGGCACACCAGCCCTATTTATAATGGGAACCCATGGAAAGTTCTCCTGGCTTCACCGAGCTGCTCTCATCAATAAGTCGTTGCCAGGATGAAGATTCCACCCCAGGGAGCAGCCAGGAGGCTCCGCCTCACCCCCTCCAAGCCCTGAACGGGCCTTGGACGTTCAAACTGCTGGCCAGCTGTTCCTCAAAAGGTCAAATGTGGAATTTCCATGCGACCCGGAAGTCTCCCTCCTGGGTGGAAATAAAGTGAACGCATGAGTCCACACAAATTCACCCACATCCAGAGCAACATCATTCAGTACAGGAAGAGGTGGACGCGCCCAGATGCCCATCCACCAATGACAGGTGATTGCGACGTGGTCCCCCCCCCCCACGGGAACATCACTCAGCCACGAAAAAGAGCAAAGCACTGACACTCGCTGCAACGTGGATGGACCCTGAGAACACGGTGCTCAGTGAGAGAAGGCAGACGCAGAAGGCCACACAGGGTCCTTCGATGACTCCATTGATGGGAAACGTCCAAAACAGGCAAATCCACAGACAGAGAGTGGGTTCCTGGTTGTCAGGGGCTGGGGAGGGGGATGGAGTGACTGCTCATGGGTATGGGGCTTCCTTTTATGGTGATGGAATGTTCTGGAATTGGATGGAGGTGATGGTCGCACAACTCTGAATATACAAGAAAGCACTGAATTGTATAATTAATTTTTCTCTGCATAATTTAAAAATATCTTTACTAGTTTTTTGCACAAATTAATTTATACAATACAGCAGGGTATAATTTTTTCTAAAAGCCTGTCCCAGCTCATCATTTCACATAATTCCATCAAGCCATTTCTCTAGGAGCAAACACTTTTTCCCCTCAGCTTCACTGAGGTGTGATTGGCAAATAAAAATTGTGTACATTTAACGTGCAGCATGTGATGGTTTGATATATGTTTACATTGTGAAATGATGACCCCAATCAAGCTTATTAACACAGCCATCGCCTCAAGTGGTTACCTATGCTTTTGTGATGAGGACATTTTTACGATCTACTTTCTTAGCAGCTGTCAAGTACACAATGCAATATTATTAACTACAATCACCGTGCTGCACTTTAGACCCCCAGGACCTATTCATCTTGTAACTGAAAGCTTCTTCCCTTTGACGAGCATCTCCCGACTTCCCACCACCCACACCCCCCAGCCCCGGGTAACCACCGTTCTGTTCTCTGCTTCTATGAGCTTGAATTTTTTTAGAGTACACATTTAAGTGAGATCACGCAGTATGTCCTTCTCCATCTGACCTCTGTCTCCTAGTAGAATGGCCTCTGTGTCCATCCACGTTGTCAAAAATGACAGGATTTCCTTCTTTTTTAAGGTTGAATAATATTTCATTGTAAATACATGTACCACGTCTTCTTTATGCATTCATCCATCGACGGACACTTAGGTTGTTTCCATGTCTTGGCTATTGTACATAATGCTGCAATGAACATGGGGGTGCAGATATCTTTTTGAATGAGTGTTTTTGTTTTCTTCAGATAAATACCCAGCAGTAGAATTGCAGGATGACATGATAATTCTATTTTTAATTTTTTGAGGAAACTCCATGATGTTTTCCACAGTAGCTGCACCAGTTTACATTCCCACTGACAGTGCACAAGGGCCCCCTTTTTTCACATCCTCACCAACACTTATTATTTGTTGTCTTTTTCATGATGGCCATTCTGAGTGCTCTGAGGTGATATCTCACTGTGGTTTTGGTTTGCATTTATCTGATGATTAGCGATGTTGAGCATCTTTTCATGTACCTGTTGGAAAAATGTCTATTCAGATCCTCTGCCCATTTTTTTTTAAAAAAACAGGTTGTTTGTTATTTTGTTGTCACATCTGGACCTCCCTTGCCCTGCCCTTACAAGCATCCGCCCCTTTTTAAAAAATAGATTTCAGTTTTTGAGCAGGTTTAGGTTTACAGAAAAATTGAGCAGAAATTGCAGAGAGTTCCTGCGTACACACCCTCACCCTCGTTTCCCTGCTGTTTCCTCCCTGGCCATGAACGTCTGGTGTTGGTGTGCTTCAATCCATGAGCGATATCAATACTTTATTATTAATTAAAGGCCGTAACGACACTCAGGTTCACTCTTGGTGTTGGATGTTCTGTGGGTTTGGACAAATGTACACTGACCCGTATCCACCATTACAGCATCACACGGCATAGTTTCACTGCCCTAAACCCCTCTGGTCCCCACCTATCCATCCCTCCTCCCCCCAAGCCCCGCACCACTGATCCTTCTCCCGGCTCCAGAGTCCTGTCTTTTCCAGAATGTCCCAGACTTGGAATCACAGTGTGTGTGTAGCCTTTTCAGACTGGCTTCTTCTACTTAGTCGTGTGCATTTAAGGTTCCTCCGAGTCTTTTCGTGGCTTCATAGCTCATTTCTTCTTAACGCCAAGTCACATTCCATTGTCTGGACGTTCAGCGTTTATCCATCCATCCACCTGCTGGACGGCATGTTGGTTGCTTTCTGTCTGGGCAGTTATGGATGAAGCTGCTATAAACACCGGTGTGCAAGTTTCTGTGTGGATGGCATCACCTGCTTTTACGTCTTCAGAGCTCAGGCCACTCGATGCAAGGGTCTCGTTGAATTCTGGAGCTCTGGACCAATGACCACCGCCACCAGCAACCGCATGAGGGCGGGGACGATGGCCTACTGCCCCTGCTGGTCCTGGAGCTGAACCTGGGGCCGGCTGGAGGCCGGGGCTAGGCAGACCCCGCTCCAAGTCCCACCAAGCTGAGTGACCTCAGAGACTGCCCTGAGCCTCAGTCTCCCCAGCTTCATGAGGCCTGGAGGGAGGTCGCGAAGGGGGTTGCCGGCACGGGCCTCCTCTCCCCCCTCCCCTCCCTCTCCCCCTCCCCCTTCATCTTCCCCTGCTCCAGGCAGAAAATGCTGGGGAGCAGCCAGCAGGGGAGCCACAGTGGACACCACTGCCCCCCGAATCCTTGCTTCTCGGGGACGGGAGCTTCCAGACTCGGGAAAGTGGGGCACCAAACGTCCCCAGCAGGTTTTTCTGGCCTACGGAGTCCAAGGTGGTAACTCACCGTCGGGCTGCCTGAACTTGTCCAAATTTCCCAATTTCCCTCCTGTGCACACAGCCCTCAAATGATGGAAACTCCCATGTGGTCTGACACGTACCTTCCCATGTCCTGACGCCACCCCAGCGCAGCCTCGGGGGCCACTGGGAGAAGCTGGAGTCTGCTGTTTTGAGCCCCGGGGCTCATGTTCTGTCCACAAGATGAAGAATCCTGCTCACTGGTGGGAATGAAGTAAAGCGGGGCAGCCGCTGTGGAAAACAACACTTCCTCAAGAAGTCAGACATAGTTACCATCCATTCCAGTAACGCCAGTCCTAGGCCTTTACCCCAAATGACTGAAAACAGGTGTTCCAACAAAGGTGTGTTCACAGCTGTTCACAGCAGCCCCAAAGTGAAAACAACCTAAGTGTCCATTGATGGATGAACAGGTACACAAATGTGGCCCCTCCACACACGGGAGGGTCCCTCAGCCATGTAAAGGGGTGAAGCCCTGACACCCCTTCCCACATGGATGGACCTTGAGAACACGATGCTCAGCGAGAGAAGCCAGAGACAGGACACACACGGTGTGATTCCACTGATGGGAAACGTCCAGAACAGGCCGATCCACAGAGAGTGGGTTGGTGGTTGTCAGGGGCTGGGGAGGGGGTAGAGAGAGACTGCTGATGGGGACCAGGTTCCTTTTGGGGAGATGGAATGTTTTGGAATTAAATAGAGGTAATGATTGTACAGCATTGCAAATGTACTGCCACCGAATTGTGCACTTAAAAATGGTCAATTCTGGGAATTCCCTGGCGGTCCAATGGTTAGGACCGCCAGGTCCTGTGGTTAGGTTAGCTTTCACTGCCACGGCCTGGGTTTGAACCCTAGTCAGGGAGCTAGGATCCCACAAGAAGCACAGAGTGGCAAAAAAAAAAAAAGACTAAAAATGCTCAAAACAACTTTACTCCCAGATGGGATCTCCCTGATCATAAACTTGACCTTAAATCTAAAACAACCAGATACCTTAACAGCAAAACGGGTTTATTCGGGAACGGCAAACAGGTACAACTCTGGATACAAGATCCAGGAAGCCACAGGCAAGCCTGGAGAACAAACCTGAGGAAACTTTTATAGAGAATAGGGAGTTGGGCGGGGCTGTTGTAAACAAAGAGCCCATTGGAGGAAACTCGGAGCTGGGAGTGTGGTGGCTTTTCATTGGCTGAGCTCTGATGGTCTCTCATTGGCTGGGCTATGGTGGTCTCTCATTGGCTGGGCTGTGAAGTCTGTGGCTGGCTGGGCTGGACTGTTGCCGTGCGGGGAGAAATGCTTCCTTCTCCTGCTGGTGAGAAGTAATAACCTTCCTCATGTTTGGAGTCTGCAGGGGTGGGGGTGAGGAGCAGGGGTAGGGAAACCTCCACTGTAAATGAGGTTTCCTTTGTTCAGTGTCAGAGTTCCGTTGGCTGTGTGCCTGCCCTGTGCTGGGCAGAGGTGATAGGCTCGGGGCATTAATAAAGGCCCCAAGCATGAGCACCTGCTGTGCGCGTGAACCTGCCCAGAATTCTCCAATTTCCTGGAAACAGTCCCATTTCTACAACAGCAGTCGCTGACTCTGCTGGTGTCCCACCTGAGTGCTGGAGCCCCCTGAGGCCTGACAGGTGTTATCCGGTTTGGTCTTACTGTTCCTTCCAAGAGGAGGTCAAGGTCACACAGGCGGGGCTTCTGCTCACTGCAGGGGCCGGGGTCTGCAGACAAGAGCACTGCAGCTCCACGAGGGGTGAAACTTGCCCCCGTTTTAGAGGTGACACCACTGAGGCTCAGGGCAGTGAAACAGCTCCCCAAACCGCCCGCCGGCCCCACGGCCCCACCGCCGTCAGCCTGGCCCTCTTTAGGTGCCCACTGGGTGCTGGGGACAGAGCCTGGACTCAGTGGAGGGGCTGCAGGGGCCGCCGGACTGAGGGTGGTAACCCCTGCCTCGGTTTCCTCACCGGCAAGCTGGATGTCAGCTGACTACCTGGCGTCTGAAATTCTGCCCTCTCCCTGTGTCCAGGCCTCGGTGTCCTCCGTGACCCAGCCTGCTCTGCAAGCGGCAGAATCTCCTTTCCATCCTCCTCCCGCCCACAGCCACGTTGGGGGCGTAAGGGGGCGGGGGGCGGCAGAGCAGTCCAGGCTGGAGCGCGGAGGTCCTGATGGGGATGGGGAGATCGGGGCGGGCCGGGGAGGCAGCTTGCTCCGTGGGCCTGAGGTCCTGCGGGCCCCCGCACACACTGAGATGCAGAATAACCCACAGCGTGGGTGTCTCTTGGGGGTGGGCCTGTGAGGGTGCTGGAGGGTTCTGTGGCTCGGCCAGGCGGTGGTTCTAGGACAGCAGAATCCAAAAGGCAAAAGGAGTTCCGGGCGGCTTCTAATTTAAAACAAACAAACAAACAATGTGGGAAGGAGAGAAGGAATGCTAGGAATGCGGCCATTCCCCCTCGCGGGTGGGGCCCTGGGCCTGCAGCCTCCAGTCCAGGACCCGCTGAGGGATGGAGGCCACCCCCGGCCCACCCCGGCTCCCCCCAGCCTCTGCGCTCCACGAGGCAACAAAGACAATTATTAACAACCTTGGAAAAGCAATTAAAACTGCCGCAAACCCTCCCCCTGTTTTTCTTTCATTCTTTGGCTTAATACCTCATTCCTCAACCGGAAGTAAAAAGGGGAAAATTATCAAAGACAGTGCTGGGGAACCAAAGGACTTTTCCTTCCTTGTCTGGGGTCAAGATCTCTGTGATCCCACCGGCCTCCTGTAAGGGGACCTGGGGGTCTGGGCGGGGAGTCCTTGGTGGTTTGAATTCTTCAAGGTCTGGGGCGTAGGAGAGCCCCCATGGAAGGTTCCAGAGACAGATTTTCACAGGGAGAAATAACCGTGAACTTCGCAGGTTGTCAGTGGCATACAGGGATTTAAAAACTGTGTTTCTATTATAGCCTTGGCCTGGTCTGTCCCGGCTGTGTCCCCGTGTCTCTGCCGGAACCCTATACAATATCTGGAAATGACACAAGAACATTCCGGAGCCCAGAGGCCGTGCTTTGGAGATAAATACAAGCCTGTCGGTACGTTTGTTTTTATTATTGGGACCTATTTTATCTTCAGCAAAAAGGAAATCGCCAAGAAAACAGGGGTGTTGAGAGCTGGTGGGGCTTTCCTTGGCCCAACTGCTTCTAGAATGTTCCTCCAGGATAATGGGCGGGAATTTAAACCCTGTTGGTTCCACAGAGAAGCTTGGGGTGGGGGTGGGTTACAAAATGTGAATTTCTTTAAAAAAAAAAAAAAGCTAAGAATGTTGGATCGTAGGGAAGGAAAGGTGATCACCCCAGGCTTTCTTGGTTTTTCTGGTTGTTTGTCCAGCTCTGATGCTCTGAAGGCCCAGGGGCAGCGGACTGGCTGCAGGGTCCTGCTGAGGACCCCGGGGGAGGCAGCAGGTCCCAGGTCAGCAGGGCTGGGGGACTGGGGAGCACAGAGCCAGAGTGTGCAGACCTGGGCCCACCCGCAAGTCCCGAGTGAGTTCAGAGTAACCAGCTCAGCCACCCACGTGAGGGGCGTGGCCTCGGCAGGGGCTGGCCAAGGTCGTGTGGCATCTCAACCATGATCCAGCTCTAGTTAAAGATGATGTTTCCAGGGAATTCCCTGGCAGCCTAGTGGTTAGGATTCGGCACTTTCAGTGCCATGGCCTGGGTTCAATCCCTGGTCGGGGAACTGAGATCCTGCAAGCCACAGGGTGCGGCAAAAAAAAAAAAAAAAAAAAAAAAAGATGATGTTTCCGGAAAGTTCTGGGGATGGATGGTGGGGATGGCTGCCCAACGATGTGAATATGCTTAGTGCCACTGAACTGTGCGCTTAACGATGGTTAAGATGGTGAGTTTCATGTTGTCTCTTTTACCACCATTAAAACAACAACAAAAACGATGTTTCAGAAGAAATGTTAGTATCATCCGGAAAGTTTCAGGATATCAAATAAGTGGAAAGGAAAACGAAGGGGAATCATCTTAACAAGGAGACATATCTCTCTCCTTGGTTAACAGAATAAAAGTACCAAGTAAGAATTTAAAAACCTGCTCCATGTAACAACAGTTAACAGTTTTACCTCCGGATTCCTGGGATATTTGTTTCCCTCTCTGCATCAACGCTATTTTAAAATGTTTTCCTGCCTAAGCTTGGGAGACCCCCTCCCCGAGCTGGTTTTTAAATGTACCAATGAAAAATGGATACAAAAGACTTGAGGACCATTTAAAAACCACAGGAGAGAAACTGCCTAACAGCCAGGAACATGGTGCCACCTTATAAAATAGATAAATGATCATAGGATTCCCTCAGATTCTGGGATGTGGAAAATGCCTGGAAGTGAACAGCGTGAGCTTGGAGCAGCAGGAATCTGCCAGGACCAGGAGAGAAGAGCTTTGCACGCTTATTTTTTATTCTTCCAGGGTTGTGTGAACTTGCTACAATGACACTTAGTAATTTTTAGGCAAGGTTTGGAAAATATTAGCGTGATCCCAATTTTATATATATATATATATATATGCATATATATAAAAATATGTATACGGTGTATATGTATTATATATATACATACATATGTACAGATATGTAAATATATGCACATGTATGTTTACACACATACACGTTTCCCGTATAGCATAAATAGATCCAGGAAGTATTCTGAAGGGAAAACCTCTGATGTTAAAGGCAATTATTGCTGACTTGGGTGGGCCGGGTGTTACAGACGATTTTTAGTTTTCTTCTGTTTGGTTGTCTAATTGTGTAGAATGAGTATTTAACATACATAAATTTTAAAGTCAGTAAGAAAAAATACGTACAAAACGCTCAGGAACAAAAAGAAGCCCCGTGCCCATCAGCCGTCATCCCATCCCCTCGCCAGCCCCTGACAACCACTAACTCTTTGTGGACTTGCCTGTTCTGGACGTTTCCCATCAAAGGAATCACACCCTGTGTGTCCTGTGTCCGGCTTCTCTCACTGAGCATCGTGTTCTCAGGGTCCATCCACATGGTAGGGAGTGTCAGAGCTTCACCCCTTTTTGTGCGTGGCTGAGTGATGTTCCCGTGTGTGGAGGGACACATCTGTCCCTTGATGGACACTCGGGTTGGATCCACCTTTTGTCTGCTGCTCGTCTCGTTCCTGTGAACATTTGTGTACGGTATTTATGTGGACTTGTTTTCATTTTCCTGGAGTGGAATTCCTACGATGGGATTGCTGGCCATACAGTAACTCTATTTTTACCCTTTGGAGGAACAGCCACTGTCATCCACAGCAGCTGCACCGTTTCACCTCCCACCAGCTATGGACAAGGGTTCCAGCCTCCCCACACCCTGGCCCACACTTGTAACTGCCATGGGGACATTGGCCGCCCTCGTGGGCCGGAGGTGACCGCCGTGTGGACAGTGGTCATCCTCGTGGGTGGGTGGTGATTGCCAGGTGGGTGGTGGCCGCCCTCATGGACGGGAGGTGCCGTGTCACTGTGGTCTGACTTGCATTTCCCTCATGATGTTGAGCATCTTTTCATGTGCATGTTGGTTGGTTGTCCGTCTTTGCAGAAATGTCCATGCAGAGATGCAGAGGAATTCGGAGCCAGTGCTTTTGCTCCAACCCCTTTGGGTGAGCACCAAGCAGCCCCCACCCCGTGGCCTGTCAAAATGAGAACAAATTGGTGACATAACGTCTCCACTCCAGGAAGGCACCAAACGCCTGCTGGTGTGTTCAGACTGAGAAGGGGCCCATCCTGTCCCCTGGGTGGGTCATCAGGGGCCTCCCCGGCAGGCGGCCCTGAGACACCTGAGCCAGCTGGCCGCAAAACGGATCAAGTGTCCATTTCCCACTATAAACTATTGATGCCAGTGATGTCACTCCCTCAAGGTTCACAGGTCTCATGTGTTACCTACCATGAAACCCGAGGGCTGCCGCTCCTCTGTCCTGGAGTCCCACGGCCTGCCTGAGGGGGGGGGCACAGTCCTTCCCCCATCATGGATCCTTCCAGAATTAACTTCTTACCAGAGTACCCCCTGCCCCCAGGGAGCAGGACTGCAGAGACCCCAGAGCATTTCGTTTATCTGAGCTGACATCCCCCTGTAGGTCCCCGTGGCCCCAGAAAACATGCAAAAGCACCAAAGGGTCTGGGCCAGTCTCCTCGGATCCGAGCATCCTCTGTGGGGTGTCCCGGGCTCTGTGGGGTGTGGAGCAGCCTCCCTGCCCCCACCCACGCGATGCCGGGAGCCCCCCATGGTGATGACCACAGATGTCCCAAAGATGTGGCCCAGTGTCCCCTGGGGCAGAAATGCCGCAGGTGAGAGCAGCTGCTTTCCTGTAGTTAATTCTGGACTTCAACTTGGTTTGGCCTTTTGAGCCGCCTCACACCTGCCCAGGGTCAGAGGCCAAGGTCTGGACAAGGCGGGGACGGACTTTCCCAGAACAGGCTCCAGACGAGGCAGCCCCAGGGGTTGCCAGGCTGGGTCTGGGGTCTCTGCTCCTGCGTGAGCGAGGAGGTGGGTCTGCAGCCCCACCCCCCCGTGCCTGCACCTGGCCGGGACCCCCTGGGCAGCCCTGACCCAGCCAGTGCCTGTGGCTCCATGACCCTGAGGACAGGCGGGCAGCGGGTGAACAGGTGGCCTCAGGATCGCTTACAGCCCGGCTCACGTTCCCTCCCTATCGAGACATCTTCCTTGTCATGAATTTTGCAAGCCCGTGGAAGCCAGCCGCCCTCCCTGCCCGCCCAGCCCCCACCTCCCTGAGGCAGAGTGAGTTTCCTGTGGCTGCCACCACCAAGAGCCACAGAGGGTGACCTAAAACAGCACACATTTCTTCTCTCGCAGTTTGGGGGCCGGAAGGGTGAGGTCAAGGTGCGGGCGGGCTGGCTCCTTCTGCAGGCTCTGACGGACCATCTTCCTGCGTCAGCTGGCCACCCTGGTTCCAGATAAGGTCGTGTTCACGGGTGCTGGCGGTCAGGATGTGGACAGCTTTTGGGGACCATGATTCAGCCTCTGATGGGGTCTCTGTGGGTCCCTCCTCCACACTTGGGCCCTGCCCTCCAAGTGCCACACCCCTGGCGCCCCGCCGGGTTAGATGTGGCCCCTGAGTGAGGTCCCAGCCCCTTCCTGCGTGCCCCCACCCCGTCCCCGTTTCCTGCTGCTGCCCTCAGTCATGGGTTTGTCATTCATCTTCCCGGAGGCCTGGGCTTTCGGCACACCTGGTGCCCGGCAGCAGTCCCCAGGCCTTTTGGGCTGTGGCTTGTGTCTCCACCACCAATCACTTGATAGAGAGACCCCAGGCCCACCCTGTGTGAGGGCTGCACACAGAGACACTTCCCAGGAGGACAGCATGCAGGGGAAGGAACCGCCCCTCCCCTCCGTAGAGCAGCCAGGAGGTCAGGTCAAGGTCGGCAGCAGGGACCCCTGGGGTGATGGGTGAGAAGGGCACCTCCCTTCCGACGTCTCCCCCCGGGAACCTATGGCCCCGGTGCAACCACAAGAAAACACTGCACAAACCCAGACTGGGGACATCCTGCAGGACTCCCAGCCCGGGCTCCCCACGACTGCTCAGGGCCCCCCTCCAGGAGAGCTCGTGAGACCGGCACAGCCCGGGGGGCCTGGTACCGCGGGGGGCCTGGGCAGAGACCACGTGGAGACAAACTGAGGAAATTCACCAATAAAGACAGACATGGAGAGAACGTGGGAAATCAGAGCCCTAGACACGTAGGCTGGGGCAGCCACTCTGGACAGTCTGATGCTTATTCCAAAGGTTAAGTTCAGAATCATCATACATATGACCCAGCAACTCCACTCCGGGGGAGGTCTATAGTTGGTTGATTTTGTCATGCCCTCCACCCCCTCCCCAAAATAAGATATCCTGGAGCCCTAACCTCCAGTACCTGTAAATGAGATCTTATTGGAAACAGGGTCTTTACAGAGGTGATTGAATTAAAGTGAGATCATTAGGATGGGTCCTAATCCAACATGATACCTAATCCCTGGTGTCCTTATAAAAAGGGGAGATTAAGGACAACCATGTAAGGACACAGGGAGAAGATAGCCATTGACAGACCCAGGAGAGAGGCCTGGGGAACCAGCCCTGCTGAATCCTTGATCTTGGACTTCTGGCCTCCAGAACTGCAGGGGGATAAACTTTGGTTGTTTCAGGCCCCCATCTGCATCATTCATTATGGCAGCTGCTGGAAACTAGCACAGATTTATCCAAGAGAAACAAAAACGTACGTCCATGCAAAAACCTGTACACGCACGCTCACAACTGCAGAAAAGTGGGGGGAAAAACGACTCTCCATTGATGTATGAATAATAAATGTGGTGTATACACATATGCACACACAGGAATATTACTCAGCCATGAAAAGGGGTGAAGCACTGACACTTGCTGCAACGTGGACGGACCTTGAGAACACGATGCTCAGTGAGAGAAGCCAGACACAGAAAGACACACAGTGTGAGATTCCATTGATGGAAAACATCCAGAACAGGCAAGTCCAAAGAGAACAGACAGTGGGTTCCTTGTTGTCAGGGGCTGGAGGAGGGGGTGGGGATGACTGCTGATGGGGATGGGATTCTTTTTGGGGTGATGGAATGTTCTGGAATTAGAGGTGATGGTTAGACAACAATGGCCATTCAGTGGCCACTCAATGCCACTGAATTGGACTCTTCAAATGTACAGTTTTATAGTATGAATTTTATCTCAATTAAAAAATTGTTTTGGGGGGCTTCCCTGGTGGCACAGTGGTTGAGAGTCTGCCTGCCGATGCAGAGGACGCGGGTTCGTGCCCCGGTCCGGGAAGATCCCACATGCTGCGGAGCGGCTACGCCCATGAGCCATGGCCGCTGAGCCTGCACGTCCGGAGCCTGTGCTCTGCAACGGGAGAGGCCACAACAGTGAGAGGCCCGCGTACCGCCAAAAAAAAAAAATTGTTTTCATGTTTGTGGCTTTCCTGGCTGCTCTGCAGAGGTAGAGAGCCTGGGAGGGTGGTCCAGGCCCCATCCGCACCTGTCCCTGCACTGGGGCAGCTTCAGTGCCTGGCGACCCCCCGGGACACTCCCTCGGTCAGGGGTACACGACGGGGACACAGGGTGGCTCCAGAGTTTTACTGTCTGTTGCCAAGTTGTAAGTTCGTGTCTGGGTGCTTCACCCCTGCTGCGTGGCTGCCCACCCGAATCCATGTGTAGCCCAGCCAGCCCCCGCCTCACCCTAAGACCCTCTACTCCCTCAGTGCCATTCCCTCTGCTCACCACATCTGACACACCTCCCCCAGGAAGCCCTCCCGGATCCCCCTGTGGTCCCTGCAGGGCCCTGCTCCGTCCTCCACTACCTCTCCCGACACGCACATCCAGAAGCAGGGAGATGACCCGCAGTGTGGCTGGATCTCAGCTCTGTGCCCAGCGCCGGCCACAGCATGTGTGGGGCTCGAGAAGCCACGAGGGGCATTTGGGAAGCGGGGGGCTCTGGCCCTGCAAAGAGGTGCAGCAGAAAGAAGTGCCCAGAGACAGCTGTCCCCCAGGCTGGCCCACTGGTCCCTCCTGTGACCACAGAGATGTCCTCTGCCCGGGGAGAAGGTGGGCACTAAAAGTTTTTACATTTAGTGCTTTTTGTGGGTGATTTTGGCCCCCAAGTGTCCCTGAGCACAAGAAGGCTGTGATGTGCCTTTTGGATAAAATACGAGTATTTGCCATAAGTTGTTCTACAACCCTGCTGGCTACTGAATCAATATATGTTAAATAAGGAGTCTGCAAACAGAAACTCGTGGGACACAAGATACGTGTGATGGGTTGGTGACACTGTTGTGACCAAAGGCTGGCAGGACTCTCACCCGCATTTCCCCCAGGAGCCGGGGTTCCGTGCTCCCCAACCCAGTGTTTGCTGTGACTTCACAGACCCTGAGTGTGAGAATGATGAGAATCAACAGGATTTTCTAAGCAGACTTTCTACTGAGCTGCAATTTACATGCAGGAAAGCACCCCAATCACAAAGCATTTTGCGAACTGAACTCCCGTGAGTCCCCAGGTCCCCCCACCTGCCCTTCTCAGCCACTGACCCCCAAGAGCGCCCTATCCCAATTTCTGGCACTGTCGGTGCATTTTGCCTGCTGTTGGACTTCATTTGTATACTTGGAACAGAGGTCTACCCGGCTGGTCTCTGTGCTTCTCCATTGCCGCGTGGATTCCCCTGTGCCGGAGACCCTCCACACAGCACGTCTCCATCCTTTGCGCAGTGCTCACTTCCGTTCTTTCCAGTATTTGTCTGTCCGTACTTTTTAAAAAGCTGCTATGGAGATTCTTGTCCAGGCTTTTGTTGACTATTTCTACACGTTTCTCTTGTGTAAACACGCAGGAGCGTGAGTGCCTGGCCTTAGGGGAGGCATACAGGCAACTTTTCAAGAAACTGTCAAGCTGTTTTGCAGAGCAGCTGCATGGGTTCCCCCTCCCCAGCGGCGTTTAGAGTTCCCCCTGCCCCATCCTTGCCAAAGCTGGCATTTCCGGTCTTCATCCTAATGATTTCTTAAAAACAGCTTTATTAGATATAATTCACATAACCACACTGCCCATCCATTTTTAAAGTGCACAATTCAGTGGTTTTTCAGTTTATTCACAGAGTTGTGCAACCATCATCACGATCAATTTTAGAACATTTCATCACGGGGGAAGAAACGCCAGCCGTTGGCAACCACTTCCCAGCCCCTGACAACCAGGAATCCACTCTGTCCCTGTGGATCTGCCTGTTCTGGATGTTTCCCATCAATGGAATCACGCACTGTGTGTCCTTCTGTGTCTGGCTTCTCTCACTGAGCATCGTGTTCTCAGGGTCCGTCCACGTTGCAGCGAGTGTCAGTGTTTCACCCCTTTGCGTGGCTGAGTGACTTTTCCATGTGTGAAGGGACACGTGGTGTTTATCCTTCATCTGTCGATGGTCACCTGGGTTGTTTCCACTTTTGGGCTGTTGTGAATCATGCTGCCGTGGACGTGCACGTTCAGGTTTTGTGTGGACGTGTGTTTTCATTTCTGCTGGGCAGATACCAAGGAGGAGAATTGCTGGGTCAGGTGGTAACTCTACATTGACCATTTGAGGACCGGCCAGACTGTTGCTCACCCTCCTTGGTGCCCCCGTAAAGGCGGAGCGGCCTGGGTAAACCACAGGGGGGCCTCTTCCTGGCTGAGAGGCCCAGGCAGCTCACCCAGCCTCTCTGGGAAAAGGAGACATAGTATTTCCTACTCAGAGGATCCAAGACTTAAAAGAGGAGCCTGGAGGGAGGTACCCAGCCCAGGCTGAGCTCCCAAGGGGTGGGGTGTGTGTGTGTGTGTGTGTGTGTGTGTGTGTGTGTGTGTGTGTGTGTGTGTGTGTGTGTGTGTGTGTGTGTGTGTGTGTGTGTAGGCGCTGAGGGCCTGGGGCTGGGCTCCCAAGGGGTGGGGTGTGTGTGTGTGTGTGTGTGTGTGTGTGTGTGTGTGTGTGTGTGTGTAGGCGCTGAGGGCCTGGGGCTGGGGAGTCAGCTGTTGCCCAAGGACCCCGTCAGGGGGCGGGAGACTGATTCCGAGGTGAATATTCCCAGGCCTGAGCCAACCATTTCATTCTGTCCCTCAGCTGGGGACTGGGGTGGGGGCCTCCAGCTTGGAGGGGCTGCGGGGTAGCCTCTTTGGCACCCCCTACCCCTAGCTCAGTCCCACAGAAATCTGGAAAATGGGTCAGAGAGGGGAGGGGAGATGTGGAACCCAGGCCCCCACCCGCCCTGGACCCAGGCCCTATGGCTGTTGTAATCAAGGCAATGAATAAACAAACACAGGGAACAAATATGCTGAAACTATTAAGCCATTTCCATTTGAAACACTAGGGAAAGCCCGTGGGAAGGAAGGGGGCACTGGCCTAACCCTGCCCCTTATTTTGACAAAGGGGTAAACTGAGGCAGCCCCATCAGATCTGTAAAGAGAAATAAGACCCAGCAGACTTCCCCCCCACCCGCCCCGACCAGGGCCTGGGATGCTGGCCCTCCACCACCATCTGGCTGCCACCCACCTCCCTTGCCCCTGCCACAGAAGATATCCTTTTCAAAATTCTCAATTGCAAGGGGATCACACACCCACGTTCACCCTAAATCATTGATGAGGGAGCCAGCTGGCCGGCGGGCAGAAGGGTTGAGCAGGGAGCAGACAGACAGGGGAGCCGGGTTGCTCCAATAAACCGGGGCATCCATCCAACTGAGATGCAGGGCCTGGGGGCTCCCTGGACCCCCACCCACCCAACCCCGCAGACATGGAAGGCCTGCCAGCAGTCTTTCATGGCTGGTCCAGGGTCCAGGTGGGGTCCTGAGCTGACGAGCAGCTCCCAAAACGGTGTGTCCACATCCTAATCCCCTAACCCGTGAGCGTGACCTTGTTTGGGAAAAGGGTGTTTGCAGGTGAGATTAAGGGCCTTGAGATGAGATTATCCCGGTGGTCTCTAAATCCAAGGGCAAGGGTCCTTTTTAGAGACACAAACAGGAGAGACAGAGAAACAGGGAGAAGAGAACCATGTGACAACAGAGGCAGGGACTGGAGGGACTTGTCTACAAGCCAAGGACACCTGGGCCCCCAGAGCCGGAAGAGGCAGGAAGGACCCTCCCCTGGAGCCTCTGGAGGGAGCTCGGCCTTGTTGACACCTCAATTTCTGACTTCTGGCCTCCAGAACCGAGCGAGAATAAATGTGTGTTGTTTCACGCCGCCTGGTTTGTGGCCCTTGTAAGGCTGGTAACAGCATGGATTCCGAACCAGGCAGGGGCCGTCTTCTCTCCCTCGTGTTCCAGTGGAAGGCGAGAAAGAAATCCTCAACCGTTTTAAGGGAGAGGTCGGGGAGACTGTTCTGATGAGGGGGCCTCTGCGCGAAGGCCCCAGGGCAGGGATTAAAAGGAGGGAGTGGGTTTAGGGAGGAACCTTCCAGAAGCGAACAGCCTCGTAAAGGAGGCCTGTGTAAATGCAGTCAGAAACCAGAAAGGCGGCTGCGGGTGTGAGGTCTGTGGGGCCACAAGGTCGACTTGGGCTTTGACTCTGAGCAAAGCCTGGAGGGCGGTGAGCAGAAATGGCTTTTAATAGATTGCGACCATTTAGATCCGGGTTAGGAACCTGGTGGAGAGTCCACCAACGTCGCTGCCCCCTCCTCTTCCTCTGGGCTACGACACTCCCATGTCTCCAACCAAACTCCTGTCAAGGGGGCCCATCCCTGGCACCAGTAACCGAGGCAACAAAGATGAGCAACTGCCCCTGGTGGTACCCAGAGCGGACCGTGACGGGAGTCCTGGAGGGAGCAAATCCACAGGAATGCGTTGGGGATTCTCCTAAATCCACCGGGACACTCCTGATTAGCCATTCCTGGGCTTCAGATGGCCTTCGGCGAAAGAAGGGGCCAAGGACTGCAGGGCGGAGGCCTCCGTGAAAATCGGCAGCCGCCCCTAATCCGAGAAAGCCCTCTGGCTCGGGAGCCCCGGTCTCTGGGCCCTGTCCAGGCCCGCGCGGCCCTAAAATGGACGCTGTTACCATGACTCCGCCCGAGCTAAAACCGACCGGAGAGGCGGGAGCAAAGGCCTGACCTCGACTTAGGGAAACGGCAAGTGTCATTCTCCCTCTCTAGGCTTCTGCCAATTAAAAATCCATTTTTCTGCACGAGACGTATAGCAAACAATATTCAGGATAATTTCTTCTATTTATTGAACGTCTGCTCCACGCTGGGAACTGCGCAAGCCCGGGATGCCCATCATCTCCTGGATGCTTCCAAAAGCCTGGGGTACCGGACTGCCGCGGCCTCCCTGACTCCGCCTGCCCCTCCCCCCACTCGCCCCACCCAGCTGGCCCTGTTTTCCGGCACCTTTCCCGGGGTTCCCCTATCACCCACAACCCTGTTCAACTCTTTTTGGAATCCGCATTCTCCGAGATAAGTTTGGGGTGTTCTGCTGCTAGGATGGAGGCCCGTCCAGTCCTGAACGTCCTTTGACGGCGAAGTCTGCTCTGTGCGCCCCGGGCCTCAGTTCCCCGCCCCCCCCCATTGCAGGCAGGCACGGCGGGGTTGTCCGTGCGCCCCCGGCCTCAATTTCCCACAATTGCAGGCAGGCAGGGCGGCGTCCGCCATGCCCCCCGGGCTTCAGTTTTCCCATTCCTGCAGTCAGGCGAGGAGACCGTGGTCGGGCTTCGCTGCTCTGGGGCAAACAAAGGACAGTCAGGGGCGACCCGTGGCCACATCGTGCCACAGGCTTGGTGGCCAGCAGTGGAAATAGCCCCGGCGCCTCTGGGACGCGTTAGGCCGCCGCCACTTCTCCGCGTGCTAACCTAAGGGTAACGTCTGAGTTCGAAATGGACTTCGGCCAGGTGCCCACAAGCAAGGTGGCGCCTCGGAGGTTTCCTGCCCTACTTCAAGATGGCGACGCGCCTCCCTTTGCTCTCACGCCCGAGGTGGAGGTGGGCTCTGCCCGTTTGCAAGATGGCGGCAGCCTGGGGGAAGCACGCTTCCCACCGCCTGACCCGCCACGTACCCACTCCTAAGATGGCTTCTCCAGCAAAGCCCCACGCAGGAGGGCAGCTCGCTCACTGGCTCTGGCGCAATCACGTGGCCTCACCTCTTCGCCCCTTCCCCGACTCCACGGGCCGTTTCCGCCTCGAGCCCTGACGGACGGCCATCTTCCCCAATGGCCGCCTGCCACTGTTTTTGGCCCCACCCCTCGAGCGACTTCCTAACCATTGGGAGGCGCTGGCGGGGTTCCGCGGCGCTCGCCCCGCCCACCTGCGCGGCAGGAGCCAATGGGCAGAGCGCGCGGGGGACGTGTTCGGGCGTCTCCGCCATTTTGTGAGTCTATAACTCAGAGCCGTTGGGTCGGTTCCTGCTATTCCGGCGCCTCCACTCCGTTCCCCGCGGGTCTCCTGTGTGTGCAATGGACGGGTGAGTAGTACTCGTTCGCTCTCCCCCCTCTCCTTCTCGCGCTCCAGTCTCTTTCTCGTCGCCGCCCCGGTCTCCTCGGGGCGACGGTCCTGGCGCGCCGCTCCGCCTCCACCCCGGGCCCCAGGGCGCCGCCCGGTTCCCTCCCTTCCCCCCGGCCTGGGGCGCGGGTGCGGCCCTGGAGGGGGCCGTCGGGGGCGCGAGGCGGCTGGGGTCCGGGGGAGCCCAGCCCGCTTCCGGTGCCCACGAGGCCTGTCCC
The DNA here is from genome assembly GCF_949752795.1 of Hyperoodon ampullatus. Taxonomy (NCBI): domain Eukaryota; kingdom Metazoa; phylum Chordata; class Mammalia; order Artiodactyla; family Ziphiidae; genus Hyperoodon; species Hyperoodon ampullatus. Next base: position 25,050,069 of record NC_136917.1, read on the forward strand.
GTGCGCACGCGGCGGCCGCGCGGCCCTTCTCGCTTCCCGTCCGGGTTCTGCGCGCACGCGCCGCCCTTGGAGAGTCTTGTGGCCCTTCCGGTGCCCCGTATGGTCTCCGCGCGCCCCGTATGGTCTCCGCGCGCGTGCGCGGCCTCGCGCGCTCCCGGCAGCTCTGGCGCGCGTGCGCGGGCTTTCCCGCCGCGCGGACTGCCCCGGCCTGCCCCGCCCGCCGCGGGCCCGGGCGCGGCCGGAGACGCCGCCCTCCCGCCCGGAAGGGCGCGGGCCCTCCGCCGCCCCCTTTGTTCCAGCCCGGCGTCCCGGGGTGGCGCCCCGGGCGCGGTGGGGGCGGGGCGGCTCGGGACCCGAGCCCGCTCCCCGCGTGCCGAGGTGTCGGGGCGGGGGGGACCGGGCCGCGCGGCGGCCGGGGCTCCGTCCTCGGGAAGGGGTGGAACCCGGTGGAGCTGCGCTCTCCCGTCTGGCACCCCGTGGGAAGCGTTCAGGGGCAGTTGCGGGTATCTTGTGGTGGGGTGCTTCGAACCAGCTCTCCTTTCTCTCTTGGCCCGACCGGGAGGGGCGGGCGGTTAAAAGTGCCCGGAGGGTCACGTGCCTTCGGTGTCTCGGGCTTGAAATGATAGGTTTCAACCTGAATTGAGGCCAACCTTTTAGAAAAATTGCTGCAGCAAGAGGAACTTGATCTCCTCGTGGTCTGCCTTCCGCTTTAGCTGGGGTGGACTTGCCCAGAGAACCCTTTCCCGAGCCAGTGGGCCGTGTGCTCGGTTTTCTTGGCCGTCTGGTCAAGTTCTCGAGTTTTGTCTCTTCTACCGTCCCCCGTAACGTGGTTTGGGGGCGCATCTGTAGCCTCTTGTCGGTGGTGTGGTTACCTAGGCAGCCGGGCCTGGCCTCCGGGTGCCGCTCCTGTTTAGCCTGCCGTGTTTTTGGAAGGTCGGAAAATCTTTCCCAGAAAGGCCGTTTTACGTAAAGCACTTCCTGTGTCCGAAGCCCTCCCTGGGAGTAGGAAGCCGCCAGGCGGCCTGGGTTAGCAGTTGGGAAACTGCGTACTTTTCATTATTTTATTTCAGGGAAGTTTTTTCTTGACTCATTAAGATTTTTAAAAGTCGTTGTCGCTGGCCCGTGAGGTTTTTGCGGGGAAGAGGTGGAGGTTCCGCCGCAGAGGCGGTGGGTGAGGATGGGGCAGAGCCCGAGCCGAGGCTATGGTGGGAGCCCCCTCCCCCTCCCTGAGAGCCCCAGGGGGATCCTGCAGGCGGCGGCCCCGGGGCCCTCTGCCGGGCCCGAGGCTGGGCCGGGGGACATGTTGTGTGACATCATGAGAGGCTCTGGTCACGGGACCGCCAGGCCTTGGCGGCCAGGTGACCTTGTGAGGGGCGTTGCTGGCTAAGTTATCTCTTGAACTGATATTTCGGGAGTCGTTAGTTTGTTGCCAGTTTCTGTTTACTACATAGACGCCCTCGGAGGGTTCTGCTGTCCCGGGGGGGCTTGGGCTGCAGGACCCAGGAGTCCGGGGCAGCTGTGCTCTCCCCCGGCCCCTCCTTTCCTAGCGGGGCCTGCTCTGCGCGGAGGGGGAGAAAGTCCGCTCACGTGGAGCCCGGTTGATGAGTAACTCGTGTCAGTTCTATCTGATCCTTTCCACCGAGCTGCCCCCTTCTCGGCCCCGTGGGGCCGGAGCTCTAATCTCGGGCCCTTGAGTTGCCTTTTTACCGGCCTGCCTTTTGCTGGAAACGTCCCCCAAGCACTGCCAGTTTCTAGAAAGCAAACAGCAGCACCTGAACCTTAACCAGCATCAAGTGTCTCTCCCAGGGCCTGTGGAGGGGGTGTCTTTGTCTTTGGACGGGCGGGAGGCGGGGCCGGGGTCCTGCCGGGAGGGAGCCGGAGGACAATGATGGCTCCTTTTCAAGTGGCGATTAAAGGGCGGACGGCTCGCTTCCCTGCCCCAGCCTTCTAGCTGACGAAGGCCTCGAGCGGGGGCTCGTGCTCCGGGATGTGGCGGGCGCCCTGGCTGACGTTTCCTTTTTTCTCTCCGCAGCATCGTCCCAGACATAGCAGTTGGTACAAAGGTAGGTGCTTGTGATGTTGCTTCCTCCTTCCGCCCGCTCCCACCATGGGCTGCCCGGCTTGGTGCTCCTGGGGTGGACAGCCTGCCTCGGGGGGGGTGGGGTGGGCGGCCCCTCAGCAGTCTGATTTCGGGATCCCCTGCCCTGCCCTCGAGCTCAGAACGGCTTGCGGTTGGAGGTGGGATGCGCGGCGGGGTGACAGGATTTCTGTCCTCGGTTTCGTGTGGGTAAGGTTGAAGTCTGTTTGCACCTCAAGCAGCTTGTCGGGTGGGGGGCGGGACCAGAGAATCTCGGGGCTCGGGTAGTTCCAGGCTGCTTCTGAGGCTGTCCTCGTTAAGATAATTTTTGCTCAGAGAAACGGAACGTCGGGGGCAGAGTGTCCCCCCTCGGGCTGTGTGTCCTGAGCCCCGCAGGTGGCTGGGTGTCCTGAGGAGCAGGTGGCAGCTGGTTTCTGGTCTGGTGGCCGCCGTGCCTGGGCTGGTTTCAGGTTTTCCCAGGCGGACTCGTCTTTGCACGCCGCCTGTCCCGATCTTCCTGCAGATAAAACCTGATTGGTGGCGGGAGGAGGGAGAGGGACTTCATCCGGAGTGCTGTGACTGGCACGGGGACCGTCCCCCAGCTTCTCTGGGGGCCACTTCAGCCGGAGCACCTCTTACAGGGGCTGTCTCCTCCGTCCCGTGCCCCGGGGGGTCTTGGCTGCCAGAATCAGCTGCAAAGGACGGAGGCCCTGAGCCTGTAGGGGGCGTGCACCGGGGGACCCACCGGGAAGGCAGCCTGGTCCTCTCCCTCAGGTTCAGGATAAGCTGGGCCCCAAGTGAGGCACCAGGGGTGTTCGTGCGTAAGCTATCGATGAAGAAGCAAGGGGGCTCTAGGCGCTGTTCCTGGCGCGGTGGTCGTTTGCTGTTGGTGCTGAGTTGACTTCAGGGCAGGAGCCCTGTGGCAGCAGCTGGGAAGAGCTCCCTTGCGGCGTGGACTGGCCCACGTCCCCCTAGGCTTCTACCCGGCAGAGTGGCTGTGCCCCAGTGGGCTGTCCCTGTGGAGCCACTGGTCACCACGTGCACCTGCCGCCTCCCCCACCACGGGAGGGAGGCCTGGGGGAGATGGGCGGCCAAGTGGGCGGGGCTTGCCCCACAGACCCTGCAGATGTAGGCGTGCCAGGCTGTCTGCTGTGAGAACATGGTTGGGGCCAAGAACGCCCCACTCCTGAGGAAATCCCGGCCTTGCTTGTCACCTGTCAGAGACAGGAGTCGAGATGCTCTTTTTAAGGTTGTGCAGCCGGTGTGTGGGAGCTGCCCGGGTGCCCCGTCCCTGTCCAGCTCTGGACGGGGGGCCTTTGTGTGCCGGGGGGCGGGTCAGGGCTCCAAGTCCACATTCCTACCACTTAGGCAGGGGGGACTCTGTCCTTGGTGGCTCAGGGGCATTCTGCCTGGGTTCTCATGTGGCCCTTCGTTCACAGCTGGGGCTGGTCTACTGCTCTGAGCCTTGAAGCGCCCAGGTCCACTTGCTGAAAGTGAGCTGGGGCGTGACGGGTCAGGTCAGCCTGGAGTGCTTGGGGTTTTTAACATTTTGCTTCATTATAACAAATTCCAGCCCGTAAGCGGCTCTGGGTCCTTTTCTGGACTCTAAGACCAGGCAGGGGTCTGAGCCTTTGCAGCTTCTCCACTGGCTCAGGTGTTGGCCCTCTGCACATCCATCTCAGCCCTGAGCCCTGGGGAGCCAGGGGGTGGAGCGGCCCCTGCAGATGCCCGCCAGGCGTGGGGTCTGGGTTCAGGGTCACGCCCGTAGCAGGTGGCCTAGCAGCCAGGGCAGCCCAGAGCATCCTGTTTGCTCCCAGCAGTGTTGGCATGGACCTGATTCCTGTCCTGAGGGGCAGACCTTGAACCTCCTTGGCTTCCTTCGGCTTGTCTCCAGGGGCAGGGTGGGGTGGGAGTGTCCCACTGACTTCCGGTGCTAGACCACGGGAAGGTGGGAAGGCCCCTGGGTGTCTGGCGTCCTTGTTTTTAAGTGGCAGTTAAGCTGGCCTGAGGGAAGGGCAGAGATAAGGTGTTCTTGAGGAGGGACAAGCTGGCAAAAATGGCAGTTGGAGGGTCTGGCCCTGAGAACTGGTTTTTGCTATTCCTGCTGGGAGGGCACGGGGCACCTATAGGGCAGGGAAGCTCTTCTCAGGCCACCGGTTTCGTGTCCGGAAGTTGTTAGAGGGGAGCCTCCTGGTCCCAGTGGGGTCTCCTTGCCCCTCGAGTGGGGTTTTGTCCTCGCCCGGCAGGAGGGCCCCCTGTCTGCTTCACCCTGGCCTCGATCTTAGCTGGTTCTGGGAGTTAATTCAATTAGATTGAGATTAATGAGTCAAGTAGTCATTTCTGGAGAGAGAATGGTTTGGGCACTTTGGGAGCTTCTTGCTTGTTTGTCACCAAGGTGCCCGCCGCCTGGAGAGGTGGCCTTTCTGGTCATCGGGCTCCGGTTTCCTCAGACTGGAAAGTAGGACAGGCTCCTGCGGCTGAGCGGGTGGCTGCAGTGTGTGTGACAAGGGGGCTTTGTCCTCGTGGGCCTTGAGTGGCTCTGCCGTGATTGAGAGCACGACGGCCGAGCCTCGGGGTAGCCAGCCTGAGCCCGTGCAGACCCCAGGCACGGGGGGTGGGAGGCGGGACACGCAGAGCCCCTGTAGGGGACGAGACGCTGGCCCTGCTTGGGGAAAGACCCCCAGGGGCTCCGCAGGTTGGGGAAGGAGCTGTGTCTTGGGTGCAGAACCACCGGGCCCCCGTAGGGAGGGTTGGGGGGCGCTGCGGTGAAGACGCTGCTCGGTTCCAACCCGCCCCTCTTTTCCAGCGGGGATCTGACGAGCTCTTCTCTGCCTGTGTCACTAACGGACCCTTTATCATGAGCAGTAATTCGGCCTCCACAGGTAACCCTAACTGCGGCCCTACCTAGGAGCACTTCCTCTGTGGCTCTCAGGAGTGCACTTGGGGTTGGTTGGTCCTGGCCTTGGTGACCTTGAGCCTCACTTCCCTGGGAGCCAGGTGTGGAGACCTCCCCGTCCCCGCAGCCTCCCAGAGCTGGGAGAAAGCCGATGCCAGGAGAGGGGTCCCTTGCTCTAGGGGAGCCGGGAAGTGCCTTGTGCCACGCACACCATCCTTTTGCAGCAAATGGAAACGACAGCAAGAAGTTCAAGGGGGACAACAGGAGCACAGGCGTGCCCTCCAGGGTGATCCACATCCGAAAGCTGCCCAGTGACGTCACCGAGGGGGAGGTCATCTCCTTGGGGCTGCCCTTCGGGAAGGTCACCAATCTCCTGATGCTGAAAGGGAAGAACCAGGTACAAGGCCTAGGCCTTCTCTGGGATGGTCGCTGGGCCTCCCGGGTCCGGGCCTGGCTCACACACGACCCCCGCCCCCAGGCCTTCATCGAGATGAACACGGAGGAGGCTGCCAACACCATGGTGAACTACTATACATCGGTGACGCCCGTACTGCGTGGCCAGCCCATCTACATCCAGTTCTCCAACCACAAGGAGCTCAAGACGGACAGCTCGCCCAATCAGGCGGTGCGTGCCCTGGGGTGCGGGCGGGCGGAGGCGGGGGAGCGGGTGGTGGCCTTGGGGCTTGTGGGACTCACGGCTCTGCCCCCACAGCGGGCCCAGGCAGCCCTGCAGGCGGTGAACTCAGTCCAGTCAGGAAACCTGGCCCTGGCTGCCTCGGCCGCGGCGGTGGACGCGGGGATGGCGATGGCTGGCCAGAGCCCGGTGCTCAGGATCATCGTGGAAAACCTCTTCTACCCGGTGACCCTGGACGTGCTTCACCAGGTGAGGCGGGGTGCAACGGGGCAGTGCTGGCCTGCGGGTGGGGGCCAGTTCCCGGGCTGAGGCCAACCCCACCCGGCCGCCCTCTTCCTGTAGATCTTCTCCAAGTTCGGCACCGTCCTGAAGATCATCACTTTCACCAAGAACAATCAGTTCCAGGCGCTGCTGCAGTACGCTGACCCCGTGAGCGCCCAGCACGCCAAGCTGGTGAGTGGTCCCCGGGGCAGCTGCGCCGCCGGCTGCCAGGCCCCCACTCACAGCCCTCTCGCTGTCCCCGCAGTCGCTGGACGGCCAGAACATCTACAACGCCTGCTGTACCTTACGCATCGACTTCTCCAAGCTCACCAGCCTCAACGTCAAGTACAACAACGACAAGAGCCGCGACTACACGCGCCCCGATCTGCCATCCGGCGACAGCCAGCCCTCACTGGACCAGACCATGGCCGCAGCCTTCGGTAAGATGCCCGGTGGCAGGACGGCGGTGGTGGGGCCGGGTGGGGCGGGGGGCAGGACACGTAGCTCAGTCCTAGGCGCCCGGCTCTGCACCTGGGGAGGTCAGCACCCGTCTCCCGGGTGCCCACACAGCACCAGCCCGGAACCCACCGGGTGGGGCACTGGCAGCCGGCTCGCACCCATGGGTGCGATGATTAGTGTCTCATTTGTTTCTAGGTGCGCCTGGTATAATGTCAGCCTCTCCGTATGCAGGAGCTGGTTTCCCTCCCACCTTTGCAATTCCTCAAGCTGCAGGTATTCAAACACTCGTCCCCACCACCAACTCTGCATGCCCTCACCTCTCCCGTAGCTCTGCTTCCACGGCAGCCGACGTGGCGCAGTCACGGGGGGAGCCCACCTTCCTGGGCGCAGGCCTCCAGGTTCCCCACGGAGCCTGGGCACAGGGCAGTCGTAGGGCAGGGCCGTGCAGAGAGCCCGCTAACCCCACAGTCTCTGGTCTGGTTCCCTTCAAGCGCCCGGTGAGGACCAGCGCACGGTGGTTGGAGGGATATGCCCCTAGTAGATGCATTTAAGTGGCCTGGTAAGCGGAGCGGCGTGAGCTGGGCGGGCACACCTGAGCATCCCTCCCGGGGGCCAGGCGCCCACCTACATGACAGTTCTGAGCCTGTTGTCCCGCCCGGCGTGCGATTTGCATGGTGACGGGCACCTGCATGCAAGCACGGCCGAGGCCGCTGGGCTCGATCCTGCATCCGAGGAGCTGGAGCTTTCTGTGCTGTTTGGCGCATGTAGACGGTCAAGCCAGCACGGTCTGTGACATGAGAAGCGTGGAGGAGCCGCAGGCGTGTCGCTGGGCCAGCCGCTCCTCCCCACCCCGCACCCCCAACGTGTCTCCGTTTGCATGAGGATGGGCAGGACCCGCGTTTCTGTCTCGGTGGAGAAGGTGGGCGCCGCTGCTTATCTGACCGCCTTTTCCCTCCAGGCCTCTCCGTCCCTAACGTGCATGGGGCCCTGGCTCCTCTGGCCATCCCGTCAGCGGCGGCGGCGGCAGCAGCGGCGGGCCGGATCGCCATCCCGGGCCTGGCAGGGGCAGGAAACGCTGTCCTGCTGGTCAGCAACCTCAACCCCGAGGTACGTGGCTCTTCTAGGCTGTCCTTCCGGAAGTAGGAGTCGGGCGTTTGCTCTCAGGTCCTAGTGCAGACTGAGCCCCTCCCCCAGGCACTGGGGCCCCTGGAGTGCCTGCAGGTGTCACGCTGTTCTCCTCTCTGCACTGACGTCACTCACTGCTGCGTCCTTTCCGCAGCGCTTGGAGTCCTCCTGTTTTCCTTAACATCTCAATGTATGTTCCTAATTCCATGATGCTGAGAGTTGAAGTATTTGGTGTCCACGGGAGCAGTCTTGCAATTTCGAGCCCAACCAACCTCGGTCTGCAGGGGCCTGCGGGGCGCCTCTGGGGAGGGGGTGCAAGCCGAGGCCACCAGCCACGGTCCCTGAGGTGGCAGCCGGGCCTGTGCTTGTCTCGGTGGCCAAGTTCAGCTCAGGGAGCTGGGATGAAATGATAAAGGCTCGAGATATTTTGATGCTTGAGGGACGGGGTTCCTGTTTATTTTAACGAGTTGCTCTCTTGCCTGTCTGAGCACATGTGACTTGCAGCCTCTCGAGCCCTGTCCCAGCTCCTCTAGCCAAGCTCTCCGCTACCAGCCACCCCAGTGAGCCTGACTGGAGGCCCTGGTGCGGGCCCCGGGGAGACAGTTTCTGGAGGGCCTGGTTGGGGGAGTGGGGGGGGCGCCGTCTCCTCCCCGCCGGGGGCGCTCCTGCTGTCCGCCCGGCGCGTGGCTCGTAGTGTGTGTGGTCTTGACTGATGGGACGCCGCGTGTTTTCTTATGTATTTACTGACCTGTGTTTTTGCTACTTTTTTTCTTTTCTCCCCTTCCCCTTTCCCAATTTTTTTTCTTGCCCTGATCCGGAATTTCTTTGCCAACTGACTGCACGGTACTTCTGCTTCCTGTTGTTGCTTGAAACAAAACAAAACCATAAATAAATAAAAACAAAATTCCCCCTCAAACCCTGCTCTCCGGAAACCAACCTGCCCTTGAATATTAACATCCTGACAACTTCATCATCCATCAACCTGCACGCCTGCGGGGCTGCCTCCTCGTGGTGGACGATTCCAACTCGCCCCCTGACCTCTCCCTTTCCCTGTCCCTCGCTGCCTTGCTCTGCTGTCCTCTAAAGAGAGTCACACCCCAAAGCCTCTTTATTCTTTTCGGTATGTTATCGTTCCCACTTTTATTATCTTGTTTTCGTGTAATTGAGGTGGTTGTCACGCTCTGAGATGTCCGAGCGTGCGGTCTGGGCTGCGCTTTGCGTACTGACTTGGACTCCAGAGCATGGTTTACGGCCCCGCATGCTATTGGCAGAGTAGACGTGTCGGTAGCAGCCGCAGGATGGTTCTTGGCAATTGGCCTTTCCTGGATTTCAGGGCTTCTTTGCTGAAGGCAGCCCTCCCGGTAACACTCCCTGTGACTAGACAGCTTCTCAGGCAGAATAAGCAGAGCTGCGGGGAGAGCCAGCCCTGTGCGGGAGTGCGGGTCGCGGGGCCGGCGGGGAGGCGGCCATGGGGCCCGGGCAGCTCAGCAGTCTGTCCCTGTGCCCTTGAAGGCGTGTACGGCGACGTGCAGCGGGTGAAGATCCTGTTCAACAAGAAGGAGAACGCCCTGGTACAGATGGCCGACGGGAGCCAGGCCCAGCTGGGTAAGGGCTGCAGGGCTGCCAGGCCGGGGGGCTGCGGGGCCGGTGCCTAGGGGCCTTGGGTCACGTGGGTCCTGTGTTGTCGTGTCTCCCCCCAGCCATGAGCCACCTCAATGGGCACAAGCTGCACGGGAAGCCGGTGCGCATCACACTCTCCAAGCACCAGAACGTGCAGCTGCCCCGTGAGGGCCAGGAGGACCAGGGCCTGACCAAGGACTATGGCAACTCGCCCCTGCACCGCTTCAAGAAGCCCGGCTCCAAGAACTTCCAGAACATCTTCCCGCCCTCGGCCACCCTGCACCTCTCCAATATCCCGTGAGTGTCTGTAAAGGTCTCCTATGACGGTCCCGCTTCCAGGGCCTTCCACAGGCCCTAGGGAGGCCTAGTGGAGTGTGTTCTTTGCTTGTAGTGCACCTTTCAGATGCTCTTGGTCATTTTCTGATAACCTATTTCTGGGGCCCCTAAAAAGCTCCTGGAGACCCCACCCTTCCCTGGACACTCAGCTGCTGTCTTGAGGGAATGGCCTTGACCTTCCGCAGACTGGCTCAGGTCTTCTCTCCCCCTGCAGGCCTTCCATCTCCGAGGATGACCTCAAGATTCTCTTCTCCAGCAATGGCGGGATCGTGAAAGGGTTCAAGTTCTTCCAGTGAGCCCAGCCCCATCCCCTCGCCCCGCTGCCCCCGGACCTGCCCCGCCCCGCCCCGCCAGGCCCTTCACGGCTCCTTGTGTCCCCTGTTTTCCCTGCAGGAAGGACCGCAAAATGGCGCTGATCCAGATGGGCTCCGTGGAGGAGGCCATCCAGGCACTCATCGACCTGCACAACCACGACCTGGGTGAGAACCACCACCTGCGGGTGTCCTTCTCCAAGTCCACCATCTAGGCCGCCACCAAGGACCAGCCTGCCGGGCACCCGGCGACAACTTCCATCATTCCAGAAAAAAAGCCACTTTAAAAAGCAGCTGAAGTGACCTTAAAAAAAAGACCAGAGATTTTATTTTTTTAAAGAGAAATCAGTATACCTGTTTTTAAAAGAAATTAAATTGAATTCACTTGCTCACCTGGGGGAGGTGGGGTGCCAACCTCAGGCTCTTGGTGACCGTCGAGGCCCAGCCCGGCCCCTTGCCCGTGCCTTCTGTAGTCTGCGTGGCGGGCGCTCCCAAACCTCCACTCGGCTTTCTTGTGCCTTAAACCCGCTGCTCTGGCAGGGCCTTCTTGGGGTAGCAGATGCGTAGGGGTCTGGGGGCCTGGGGGGTCAGCCTCCCATGGGATCGTGTGCCTGCCGCGGTGGGAGACTGTGGGTGGCCGGGTGTGGCCGCCCCCCAATCCTTGTATCATGTATGATTTGCCCCCCAGCCCCAGGGCCCCTCCCCGTCGCTTCTTCAGCTTCGTTTCCACCGTAATCTCTGTATTATGCTTTGATGCAGCTGCAGACACCTGTGCCTAGCAATATTTCCAGTTGACCAAATATTCTAATCTTTTTCATTTATATGCAAAAAATAGTTTTAAGTAACTTTTTATATAGCAAGATGATAAAAATGGTATGAGTGTAACCTAAATTTTCTCCTTGTGGTATGACTTTGTATACTGTACTTTTATTCCTTGTCATTGAGTCGCAGGGCAGGATCTAATTTCCAGGGCAGACACAATGGGGCCGGCACGTCTGCGACCTGCCGATGCCTTACTCACAACTGTCCTCTGTCCGGAGGACAAGTGCTCTTAAACTTTCAGGGTTTCTTTTTTCCTGCAAATTTTGGACCAAAGTTTTGTTTCTGTTTTTTGTCTGCCTCTAATGCTGGGACCCCAGGAGGTGGGACAGCAGCCCTAACCTTCCGGTCTTCACCGCCTTGTCCTGCACTCATGGGTCCAAGGGGCTCCCCGCACAGGCCCTGTGCTGGCCGGCCCTCCTTCAGGGCCTGGGCCTCAAGTTTCCATGTCGGGTGGAACAAGGGTGTAAATATTTATAATTTTTTATACCTGTTGTAAGACGTGAGGGGCAGCAATTGCGGTTTTTTTATGGTGACACAGATGTATATTTTGATAACAGCAATTACAGGCTCAGTATTGTAAGGAGCATGGCAGGCCACTGCCCGCTGCCGGCTTGTAATGCGGAGAGAACTGAATTAAAGCAATTTTATAACAACTCCTACCTTTTCTGTAGGCTCTTTTTTCCTGTCCACATGTAGGAGGTGGTCTGGCCAGTCTGTACTGGACTCTGAATAAATTCTCTGTATCCTGCACTTGATTTCCCTCTTTATTGGGCCTGTTTGTTTCACTGCTGTTTCCTCCTCTGTGTGAACTCAGCCGTGTTGTTCCCCTCACTTCTCGCTTGGGGGTTTCAGGGGGCCTGGAGATGAGGCCCCACATTGCATTCCACCAGACAGACCCCCGCCCCCAGGTGCGCGCGCACAGTCCCCGGAGGCCGGGTCTGCCTGCTGGGCCCTCCGACCGAAATTACTCCAAAAAGCTGCACCCTGCTCAACGATCGCCTTTTATTGTCTGATGGGGCCCCACGTCTGTGTTCAGCCAGAAACCCCCGCCCCCCCACCGCGCGGCCCCGCCCCCGCCCTCAGTCCTTGAACCTGCGGGCCGCCTGCATCTTGCGGTAGTAGCTCTCCGCCTCTGCCTCCGCGGCCTCCCGCTCGCCCAGCACCGGGCCGCCTGCTTTGCGCCGCAGTGTCGACTCCTGGCTGGCCGGCCCCAGGGCCCCGTCGGCCACACCCAGTGGTGGCAGCCCCTCGCCTGTGGCCAGGTTGACGGTGGCCACGGCCCCGAACCGCGGCTCCTCCTGGTCCACGTCACCAACAGAGGAGCCTGGGGACACGCTCGGGGCCTTCGGTCTCCCACGGAAGCCGCGAGCCAGGTCCCCCAGCTCGTAGCCAACCTCCCCCTCGGCCCCCTTGGCCCCTTGGCCCCCCGCCTTCCACTCCCAGGGCCCGTTACCCGCAGACAGGTGGACCACGGGGTGGTGGGGCGCATGCGCGTCGATGGTGACGATGCTGGCGGAGTCACGGTCTGACGGCGGCGACCTATACTGAGAGGAGTCGGAGCTGGCGCTGGAGGATGAGGCCGTCTCGGCCGCCTTGGGGCCCGGCCCACCTGGGGCCTTGGACATGGCGATGACCTGCAGCAGCCGCGGCGGGTTGGCCACACGGGGCTGCGTGGAGGCTGCAGCCACCACAGCACCGCTTTTCTCTGCCATCATGAGCCACTTGGCCCGTACGGCCGCGCTACTCTTGGGGGACAGGCCTGCCGCCGCCTGGACCCCCTCCTCGGGGATGTGCACCAGCGGCTGCGGGCCGGCCCGCGGCGGGAGGATGACCCGCGGCCCGAGCCCCAGCCGTGCCTGGACTGCGGGGTACAGTGAAGGCGGGGCTGGACCCCCTTCCTCTCCCTCGTCCTCCTCCTCGTCCTCCTCCTCGTCCTCCTCTTCCTCCTCGGCCATGGGCTCCGCTGGCGCCCGCAGGTGCGCAGGGCTGGCCTCGTCCGGCAGCCCCAGGCCGCGGCCCTCCAGCGACTTCTGCTTCCACTCGCTGATGAGCTGCTTGGATCGCGAGGCGTCGAGGGGCACGTGGATGGTCATGTGGCGGCGGGCGGGGTCGTCCAGTGAGGGCGTGCTGACGCGGGGCAGTGTGTGGCTGAAGGTCACCATGTTCTCCTTGCCCATGGGGCTGCGTGGGGCCAGCAGGTCCACGTCCACGCTGGCCCGCTTCAGGCTGCCCAGTGAGGTCTTGTCGCGGGCCACAGGCTGGGGCACACCCTCCAGCCGCCCTGGGGGGCCCAGCTCGTCGGTGCTCACGGACTTGTTCTGCTGGTACACCGAGTCATGGCCCCGCTGGGTCAGCGCCCGCAGCGCATCCTTGGCAGGCGCCGGGGCCGCTGGTCTCTCTGCCGGCGGGGCCTGGAAGTTGCCCACAGCGTGGCAGGCCTAAGGATGAGACACGGGCTGGGCGTGGGGCCGGCAGCCAGAGACCAGGGTCCCCACCAAGCCACAGACTTGCCATGGGGGTCCGAGAGGGGAAGTCCGCCTTTCTCCCAATGGGACAAATTCTGGCCTCAGGTCGCTCACTCTGCACATTTGGCAGGTCTGGGCCCATGAGGTTCTGCCTCTAGCTACCAAGGGACAAAACTCAGCAGAGTCCCCCAGGGTGGGGCTGGCCTCCCCTCTCAGACCTACCCCTGGGCCCCCGGGCCTCTCCCCTCAGCCCCTCACCAGGTAGGCTGCGATGCCAGCACCAATGAGGAAGCCGGCGTACACGTCCACGGGGTGGCTGCGGTACTGCGTGATCTGGGTGAGGCCACAGACGCCCGCCGCGATGGCAAAGGAGAACACCAGAATGGGCTTCAGCAGCTTGGTGGCGTCCGAGATGACCGAGTTGAAGTACATCTGCAGCGGGGCAGGCCGGGTGGTCAGGGCAGCCGGTCCTGGTGGGGTGTCCAGGGCATGGGGCTGGGCCGGCTGGGACTCACCGACACGTAGACAGCAGCGAAGGCGGACAGAGTGGCGTGCTGGGATGGGAAGGTCTTCCTGCAAGAGGCACCCGGGTGAGCCCCGCCAGCTCTGGGCCCCTCAGTTTCCCTGCATGCTCCATGGGACGGGGGCCGGACACGCTCACCGTGCAGACAGGATGGCGTGGGTGTCGTGGCCGGAGCAGATGTCCTGCGTGATGTAGGGGTTGGCCTCACACGACGTGCCCAGCAGGGTGTAGTTGGGTTTGCAGACCGTCAGGAAGAAGGGTGCGTGGTAGCCCGTGGCCAGCTGGATGACGTCGGTCACCAGGGCTGTGGCACACAGGCCGAACACGTGGACGCCTGCGGGATGGGAGGGTGAGGGCCGGGTGCGGGAGCTGGTGCCAGACCCGCCACCCTCAGCATGCGGACGCCGTGGGGGACTCACCTACAAAGCGCACCGTCCGCCGAAGGAAGGAGTTGAAGTTGCAGCCGCCGGCGTGGATGCTGCCCTCGGGCCCGCCCGGGCCCCCACTGCGGCCCCACAGCCGGGACTGCAAGCAGTACAGCAGGCCCTCGCCCACCATGATCTGCCAGACAGGGAGGTGCTCAGGCGGGCTCCCGGCCGCGGTGCCCACAGCCGGCCCTGCCCCGCACCAGGACTCACCGAGGCCGCAGGCGCAGCGAAGGCCAAGCTGAGGAGCATGAGCAGCGGGATGAGCTCCTCGCTGGTCTCCACGTAGGGCATGGAGAGTGTGCGGTCGTAGCACTGGAAGCCCACCGTGGCCGGCTTGAAGAGGTCGGTCAGCTCCAGAAAGTAGAGAGACACGACGGAGGACGCCACTATGGGCAGCTGCAGAAACGGGACTGGCCAGGGTCACGCCACACTCGTTGACGGAGTCATCCGCCCATGAACTCAGTCCCTTCACTGATTCATCCACCTATCCACACGTCCGTGCGGCTGTTCACCCATGGATCAGCTCATTCAGCAATCCAGTGACCCCCCCAACTCATCTGTGTAACATCCACAGATCCATCCATCCAACAGAGCCATTACTGCACCCATAACTCACTCATCAATCCACTAATCACCCCATCCATCAACATTCCTTCCATCCATCCATCCGTCATCCATCTGCTTACACATGCTTCCTTCCTTCCTTCCATCTATCCATCCATCCACTTATCCATCCATCCATCAATCAACCCACACACCCATCCACCCACCCATCTATTCATCCATCAGTCTATCATCCGACCATCAACCCTACCCACCCATCCATCCGTCCATCAACCATCTTCCACCATCCAGTCATCAATCCACCATCCATTCATCCACTTAGGCTTCCTTGCTTCCATCCACCTATCCATCCATTTACTCACGCATCCATACATCTACCCACCCACCCATCCATCCAACCATCCATTCATCAGCCCACCCATCCCCTCATCCATCCATCATTCATTTATCCAAACACCCATCCATCCATCCAACTTCCAACATCCATTCATCCATTTATTTATTATCCATCCATCTGACCACCACCCACCCACCCATCCATCCACTCATGCTTCCTTCCTTCCTTCCTTCCATTCATCCATCCATCCATCCACCCACCCACCCACCCATCCATCCATAGGTATGTCCATCCACCTACATTTCCATCCCTCCCTCCTTCTTCCCTTCCACTCACCTACCCACCCATCCATCCATCATCCATCCATCAATCCACCATCAATCCAACCACCCATCTATCCATCCACCCACTCATCTATCCATCATCCAACCATCCACCCATGCTTGCATCCTTTTTTCCTTTCACCCATCCATCAACACACCTACCCATCAGCAATCCATCCATGTATCCATCATCCACACCCCATTCATCCATCATCCATCCATGCTTCCACCCAACCACTCACCCATCCACCCACACATTGATCCACACTTCCACCCTTCCTTCCTTCCAGCTAGCCATCCTACCCACCCACCAATCCATCCTCCCATCCATCAATCCACCCACCCACTCATCCATCAATCATCCATTCATCCAAACACCCATCCCTCCAACCATCAACTTCCAACATCCATCTATCCATTTATTCAGTTTCAATCCATCTGGCCACCCACCCACTACCCACCCACCCTTCCATCCATCCACCAATCCTCCCATCCATCAATCCATCATCTTCAATTATCCATCCATCAATCCACCATCCATTCATCCATCCATTCATGCTTGCTTCACTCACCACCCATCCACCCACCCACCCATCTATCCATCCATAATCCATCCACCCATTCATCCATTATCCATCCATTCATCATCCATCCTTCAATTATCTTCCATCATCCATCAAATCAATCCACCTCCATTCATCCATCCATTCACTCATGTTTCCTTCCATCCATCAGCCCACCCATCCATTTATCCGTCCATCCACGCATCCATGCTCCCATCCATCATGCATCAATCCTACATCCATTCACTCACTCATTCATGCTGCTTGATTCCTTCCTTCCACCCATCCATACACTACCCATCCATCCACCTGTTCATCCATCTATTCATTTGTCATTCATCCATCCTCTCCCATCATCCATCCATCAATCCACCATCCATCTACTCATTCTTCCTCCAACCCACCCATCCACCTATGCATCCACCCACCTACCCATCTACCTATACTTCCCTCCACACACTACCCATCCATCCACCTGTTCATCCATCTATTCATTTGTCATTCATCCGTCCTCTCCCATCATCCAACCATCAATCCACCATCCATCTATCTACTCATTCTTCCTCCAACCCACCCATCCACCTATGCATCCACCCACCCATCCATCTACCTATCTTTCCCTCCACCTACCCATCCATCATCTGTCCACCCACCTACACTTCCTTCCACCCTTCCCTTCTTTCTTCCACCCACCAATCTCTCCACCCATGCTTGCTTGCTTCCTTCCATCTATCTACCCACGCATCTATCATCTGTCCATCATTTTCCATCATCATCCATACATCAAACCACCATCCATCCATCCACTCATCCTTCTTTCCATCCAACCATTCAACCATCAATCATCTTCCATCATTCATCAATCCACTGTCTATTCATTCACCTACTTATGCTTCCTTCCTTCCATCCATCCATCCACCCACTCATCCTTCCTTCCTTCCATCCATCATTCCATCCTACCACCCACCCATCCATAGATACATCCATCCACCTACACCTCCTTCCTTCACTCCTTCTTTCCTTCCTTTCACACACTACCCAACCATTCATCTGTCATCCATCAATCCATCATCTTCCATCATCCATACATGAATCCACAATCTATCCACCCACCCATCCATCCATCTACCCCATCTTCTATCCAACATCCAACCATTCACCCATGCTTGCTTCCTTTTTCCCCTCCATCCATCCATCAACCCATCCACAGATTCACCCATCCATCCATCGACCCACCCACCCACCCACCTGTCCATCACTCACCCACCCATTCATCCATCATCCATCCATCCATCATCCATCCTTCCATCATCTTCCATCAGCTATCAATCCACCTCCATCCACTCACCCAACCATTCCATCATCCATCCATCCATCCACACTTCCTACTTCCACTCACCCACCCATCCACTTACCCATCCATCAATACACCCACCCATCGACCCACCCATTCATATATCAACCATCCAACTATCATCTTCCATCATCCATCCATCAAACTACCACGCACTCATCCATCCTTCCTTCTATCCATCCATCCACCCACCTACCCAACCATCCACCTACCTACACTTCCTTCCTCCCTTCCCTTCTTCCTTTCTTTCACCCACCCATCCATGAACCCTTGTTTGCTTGCTTCCGTCCTTCTTTCCATCCATCTACCCACCCATCTGTCATCTATCCATAATCTTCCATCATCCATCCATCAATCCACCATCCATCCACCTCTCCTTCTTTCCTTCCATTTCATAATTCACCCATCCATCATTTTCCATCATCCATCCATCAATCCACCATCCATTCATCCATCCACTCCTGCTTGCTTGCTTCCTTGCTTCCTTCCACCTATCTACCCATACATCCATTCACTTACTCACCCATCCACTCTCCCATCCACCCATCTATCTGTGCATCCATCTATCAACCTACCCATTCATCCATCCATTCATCAGCCCACCCATCCTCTCATCCATCCATCATCCATTCATCAACCCACTCATCCATTATCCATCCATAAGTCCACCATCCATCCACTTACTCGTCCGTCTATCCAGCCATCCTCTCATCGATCAATCATCCATTCATCCAAACACCCATCCATCATCAACTTCAATATCCATCTATCCATTTATTCTTTTTCCATCCATCCAACCAACCACCCATCTGTCCACCCATCCATCCATCCTCCCATCATCCATCCATCCACCCACCTATACATTCTCCCATCCATCACCCATTGATCCATCTTCCATCATCCATCAACCCACCCATCCATCAATCAACATCCATCCATCTATTCACCTATCCTTCCTTCCTTTCATCCATTAATCCACCCACCCACACACCCATCAACCCATCCATCCATCCCCTATTCGTCCATCCATCCACATACACTTCCTTCCTTTCCTCCACCCACCTATCCATCCATCAATCCACCATCCATCCATCACCTATTCATCCACTCATCCATCAATCATCCATGCATCCAAACACCCATCCCTCCGTCCATCAACTTCCAACATCTATCTAACCATTTATTCATTTTACATCCATCTGACCACTCACCCACCCACCCATCTGTTCATCCATCCACCCATCCATCATCCATCCCTCCATTAATTTCCATCATCCATCCATCAATCCACCTCTATCCATCCGTCATCTTCCATCATCCATCCACCTATCCACCCATTCGTGCTTCCTTCCTTCCTTCCTTCTATCCACTCACCCACTCATGCATCCATTCATCTTTCCACCCAACCACTCATCCATCCACCCAGCCTTCCTTCCATCCACCCACCCATCTATCCATCCATAAATCAACATCCATCCACTTACCCATCTATCAACCCAACCATCCACTCATCCATCAATCATCCATTCATTCAAACACCCAGCCCTCTGTCCATCAACTTCCAATATGCTTCTATCCATTTATTCATTTCCCATCCAGCCGACCACCCAGCCAGCCAGCCAGCCATCATCCATCCATAAATCCACCATCCATCCATCCATCCGTTCATCCACCCACCTTTTCTTCCTTTCATCCAGCCATCCACCTATCCATCCTCCCATCCATCATCCATCCATCATCTGCCATCATCCGTCCACTCATACTTGCTTCACTTACCCATCCATCAACCCACCCACCCTTCCACTCATCCATCAATCATCCATCCATCCATCCATCCATCAATGCACCCACCCATCCATCTACCCACCCATCATCCATCCATCCACCTATACTTCCTTCTTTTCTTCCACCCACCCATCCATCCATCAACCCACCCATTTCCCCCATCCAACTATCATCCATCCATCCATCCGAGCACCCATCCTCCATCCATCCTCCATCCATCATCTTCCATCATCCATCTACCAATCCACCATCCATTCATCCACCCACTCATGCTTGCCTTCTTCCTTTCTTCCATCCATCCATCCATCCATCCACCCATCATACCACCCACCCATCCATTAGTCCATCCATCCACCCACCCACTCACCACTTCATTCATCTCTCTCCTCCAGCTACCCTTGCTGTCTTGAACAACCTAGAAACAACAGACAGGTTCCTGCCTCCGGGCCTTTCCTCTCAGGGATAGAAGGACGCACTTAGACACTCCTCTGGAGTGTCTGGCCCTCCTTGGAGACCCCCTTCCTGGCACCAGTCTCTCCATCCCTTGCGCTGCTTTATTTCCTCTGCACCCAGTACCTCTATATGCCAACTTCACACTCAGCCCTGAGAAGATGGGCATCTGGTCCATGGCAGGTGCTGAATAAATGAACAAATTCTCTGAATTACTCATTTGTGCAACTGTCCTTCTGCATACCCTGATCATGTGTCCTCAGGTGACAGGCACACAGCACACATGACATTCCTGCTCACAGCAGCTGTGGTGAATGGGCAGGAGGCTAAGGTTCAGGAAAACTGAGCTGCGTTTGACCAAGTCGCAGACATGGCACCCGAGGAGGGCAGGGGGGCAGGATCTACACCTCACTCACTCACCCACTTGTGCTGCAAAGCTATTGAGCAGATTCCAGTGGAACCTTCTTATGGAAGCAGAACCTCCCGGTGTCCTCTGCCTCCCCTTCTGGTCCAAGGATCTCAAACTCAAACCCCCACCAGGGCCAGGTGGGGCTGGCACATCTGGGGACCAGAGAGTAGGCGGGCCCCTAACGGCACCCAGCTGCCTTGGGAAGCCCCCACCTCCACTCGATTTGTATGGCGCCTTGAGAGGGGCCTCGTCCCTCTATGCAGCCCTGGCCAGGGGCTCCCAGAGGGGAAGTGCCAAAGGTGGGGTTGCAGGAGCTGGGCTGGTGTGCAAGGAGCATTTATTGAGTGCCTGCTGCATGCAGGCATGAGGCCCAAGGCAGTTAAATGAAGCCACCTGCCTGGGCTTGCATCCTGGCTCCACCTCTTCCCCGTGCCTCAGTTTCCCCAGCTGAAAACAGGACCAATAAAGTGGCCACCACCCAGGGCTTCAATGCAGGACTGGATAAGCAAATACACTGAAAGCGCTTAGAGTCTGGCACACGTGGAGCCTATAGCGGTATTAGCAGCAGTTAGCAGCTGCCTCCGTGATCACGGTTAGGGTCATCTGGCTCGGCGGGCAGACAGCATCAGGCCACAAAGAGGGTTTAGGTGGGGACTGGGAAGCGCCTTAAAATCACCCAATCTTTCCGCGACAGGGTCGTGCTGAAGACCCCCACGACTTTCTGAGTCCCGAGCGGGCGGTGCGGCTATGATGCCTGGCCGGCTCCCCTGCTTCTCCTCCAGCCTCTGCCCGCATCTGCCCGCCGGACCAGACTGGAGGGAGAACCGGCGGCCCCTGGTGGCAGGTTGGGTGGTGGGGCTCCCCAGTCAGAGCCCGCCACCACCTGAGGGTCTGTAAGTGCCTCTGGAATCCCAACACCCGCCTCTCACCGCTTCCCAAGACCCTCGGCTGAAAACCAGGAAGCCCTCAGCACAAATCTCTGCACCAAAGGAAGATCACTCACACACACCCACGATGTCGAGCCAACTTGCTTGCTTTGGGGGCGTGTGTGTTTAAAAAAAAAGAGAAAAGAAAAGAAAAAAAAAGAATGGAACACTGGCCGTAAAGGAAATGCTGACCGGGACTGGGATATGGTTTTGCGCCCACTGGGTCAGTCAAAATCCAGACGCCGCTAACGCTCGGGGCAGACGCAACTGCGGGAAAACAGGCACGCACGTGGGGGCCTCCGTGGGAGGACTTTGGGGTCTTTCCCTTGTGACCACACCCTGCTCCCCAGGGAGGTACCCTGCAGATAAGCTCTGCACACTTGTGTGGGGTGACACAGGCCAAAGGACTTAAAGAGTCTCCTTCTAGGAAAGTCTGTGAGACACAAAGGCTAGGAAGCACCCGAGTGCCCAACTCCCTGGGGCTGGGGCCCAGCACTGGAGTACTACATAGCAGTGAAAAAGGATGGGGCACCATTTCCTGGGACGATGGTAAGCAACAATCTCGGCCAGAAAAAAGCCAAGGGCAGGAACTTGTGTTTGCAAAGGTGGTGGGGGGAGGCTGCATATCTGGTGGACTTAAATGGGTGTGAAAGGTTTTCTGCGAGGGGACACAGGGGAGAGTAGTGGCAAGTGGAGGGGGTTAGGTGCCTGGGGAGGGGGGGTGTTGCCTCCGTGATGCCTGGAGAACACTGAGAAGGTACAACCTACTGTAATGAGAATTCAAATGCAAATCTGAAGAATCATCGGATTTCCTGCCCGTTGGGGAAGTACCCAACAGCCGGGGTGACCCTGCACAGGGTGGTGGGGGATGCTGTTTGCTCAGGTCTGGTAGCCCCCCCCTCTCCACCCACACCTTGTCTGGGCCCCTCGCTGGAGCTGGGTTTCCCCGGCACGGCAAGCAGGGTGCACTGTGGGTAACCCAGGTGCTAACCATCTAAGTGTGGCTACACGTTGTCTGCTGGTCGTTAGCGCTTAATATGTGCCCGGTGGCTGCATTTACCATCTTTTACTTTTTAAACACTCACGAGGCCTTCACTATGTGCCCAGCCTGTTCTATCAGAGCTTGGCGAAGTGCAGGGATTTCAATTCAGACCTTCAGGCCTCCGGCCCTCACGCTGGAGGAAGACAGCGCATCCATACCCCGCGCCCCCCCACCCATGGCCCCCAGCGCCTTGCTCCAGCCCCTTCATCTGCGCTGCTGACCCGTACCCCAGACTGCAGGCCCCGCCTCCCAGCATCTGCCCAGCTCCTGCAGGACAGCCTTCTGCGCCTCTGCAACGCCTACTCGTCCTACAGAGCCCAAGTGTTCTGACCCACCCCCACCCCCAGGCACCCTAGCTGTGCCTGGACCCGAGGCTGACGCGACCTGTGCCCGTCCCTCGGCGTGGGGGTCCCCGAGGGCCGGCGGAACTGAGGCCTCTGCCCCTCCCCCACCAGCGCAACCAGCCCCCCACTCACCTCTACGAAGTAGAAGCAGGGCAGAAGCGTCATGCTGTCCTTCGGGCTTTTATTCTTCTCCTTGGTCGAGATCATGGTGCCGGGGGCGCCACAGGCCGTGGTGGGAGGGGACAAAGTCGCGCTGGAGGAGGGAGGGGCGCAGACTGAGCCCTGGGGGGGACGCGGAGCCCTGCGCCCGCGGAGGAGGGGCGGGTCAGGATGCGCAGGAACCGCCCAGGGAAACTGAGGCCGGGGAGAGGGGAGCCCACGACCTCCCCCGCGCACTGCGGCCCTGCCCAACGCTCCGGCTGCCACTCCGGATGGGGAGCCGGGAGGGGGCTCGGCAGAGAGGGCGGAGACGGCCTGGCCGAGGAGTCTCCGGGCCGGGGTCCGTCCCGCGCGTCAGGGCGGGGGCCTTCGGGACCGGAGGAGCGGTGAGGTCCTCGCTCAGCCCGAAGGCCCCTCACCTGGCGCGCAGGCGCTCTGTGGGCGGAGCTGGCGGCGGCGGGGGCTGCGGCGCGGCGAGCACAAAGCCAGCCCCTACCCCGCGGGGGCGGAGGGGAGGAGGGGAGGTGGGGAGGGAGGGGCCCCGCCCGGCCCGAGACCCCGCGCCCGGCGGCCTAGGGGCGGCGCTAGGGGCGGGGGCTCTTTGTCTCGGCGCGTCGGGGGCGCCGCGCGCGTCCGTTGCCGTCCCGCCCCCGCCTGCTCCCGCGCCCTCCGTCTCTGGGTCTCCGGGGTCTCGGTCTCCCGCGGGGGCGGGCATGGGCCGGGGTTTGCGGGCTCCTCCCCTCCTGGACCTCTCGATGGGCCCAGGGAGCCCCATCGAGGCCGGGCGCTGGGAGAGTGTCCTGGTCTCCGGGTTTCTCGCGTCTCTGCCTCCCTCCCCGGCGCGCGTTTCCATGGCGAGCTCCCGGGCGCCTGGGCCTTCGGGAGACAAAAGAAGCTGGGGCGGGGGCCGCCCTCACTCCCGGGCCCCCGCGCCGCGCACCGCCCACCTGCCCCCTGCGCCCCGCCGGGGTCCTCCCTCCGCTCGTCCAAACCCGGCCCCTCGCCGAGCCCACAGCATCCAGGACGCACGGCCCGGGATGCCCCGGGATACGCGGGCGGCGGTAGGGCCCTCGTGGTGAATTCACATGAGGCTCACTTAGGCAGCGCTTGCTCTTTGCAGGTGTTTCCTCTTTTCCACACACAGCCATGTGGGGTGGCACCAGCTGACCGTCATTTGACAAGTGGGGAAGCTGAGGCCCCCGGGAACTTAAATCTCTGTCCGCGGTCTCCAGGCCCAAAACGGCAGGATTTTATTCAGTTCATTTTTTCACCGTCTCCTGAGCACCTCCTGTATACCTGGCCCTGTACCCTCACGGGGGAGCCGCTGAGAACTGGGACAGACCCCCGAAATCAATCCCGCAGTTAAGCGTCCAGTTAAGGTCGGGGGTGAGGGCTGCAGGGATGGATAACCCGGTGTGTGCAGCCACTGGGCTTTATTCGCACGCAGCTGTTCACACTCCAACCTGGTCCTGGCCGTGGCCCTTCTTGTTTTAAGAGACTCAGCTGCATGTGTCTTCAAAGATGACTGTATGCGCGGTTAAGGGTGGGGCCCAGAGGGTTTGAATCCCACCGGGGCCTCCATTTGCTCACCTGGAAATGGGCATAACAAGGCCGCTTTGCGCATGGGGCACACCGGAGCTGTCTGTCCCGCCTCCCCAGGCCTGATGACCACTGGGCCTCGGTTTCCCTGCCAGCCAGGGGCGGAGCCTGGGCTGGGCAGCCGTTGGGAATCCCGGTGTTGAAAGATGACCACAAACAGCCCTCAGGAGGCGGGAGGAGCGGAAAATGGGGCAATCGCTCTTGGAGGCCTCCTGGGGGGGCAGGAGCAGGAAGGGGTGTTCTGGGAGACCCTCCTGACAGGAGGGGGTCTGGGGCAATATCAGGAGCCGGGGTGGGGGTCTTCTTCCTGTCGATCCCCAGAGGTGGAGGAGCCAGGCCTGGCTGTGATGGCACATGGCCCAGCAGTGGGGCCTGGACTTGCTTCTGGGGCACTAGGGAGCCATGGCGGAGTTTAGAGCAGGCAAGAGGGGTTGAGCACGCCAGGTGCTGCTCAAAGACTCTTGCACATATTAACCCACTCGATGCTCACCACAGCTCTACCGGGGGAGCGGCGGGAACTGTTCACATCCTGGTACCCAGACAGGGAAACAGGGCCAGACAGGGGACCTTGAAGTCACCCAAGTAGGAAGGGATGGACCTGTGGGCTCTGGAGTCACCCATCTCTCCGGCTGTGCTCTGTGCAAGACAGCAGCCTGGTCCACGGGCAAGGACAGGGTGGGCGGCAAGGTGGGGCCTCAGGAGGGAGGATGCACAGGTGGGAATCAGGGAGAGTGGAGATGGGAGGCAAACTTGGGGGGACACTGGTCTGAGGCAGGGGCCATGTGGGGGACACGGCTGGGCGGTGGGACCGTGAGACTTGGCAGAGACCAGGCCTGAGCCCCAGGACCCCACCATTCAGGCTGGGTGGAGGACTGCAAGTCCGCCCTGACCCCTGCTCCTGCCACCCTCCCCAGTCCTGCCCTGCAAGAGCCCCCCCAAGGCCCCAGACAGGAACTGGTGTCCTAGTGTTCTGAGATGTGGGGTCCACCACCAGCCCCAACCTCTTGGTGTCACCTTGGAAATAAATCCTATTTTTTTTAAAATGAGGTGTCAAAAATAAGTAAAAGTAAAAATAAAAATAAAAAATTGAGCTGAAATTCACATGACATAAGATCAGCCATCTTAAAGTATCACATCCACTGGTTTTTGGAAGGAGCACTCACAGAGTTGTGCAACCAGCTAATTCTAGAACATTCCATCTTCCCCCAAAGAAACCCATTTCCTTCAGCTATTATTCCCCTAACCCCCTAACCCCCCAGCCCCTGACAACCAGGAACCCACTCTCTGTCTCTATGGATCTGCCTGTTCTGGACGTTTCCCATCAGTGGAATCGCACACCGTGTGTCCTTCTGTGTCTGGCTTCTCTCACTGAGCATCATGTTCTCAAGGTCCATCCACGTGGTAGCGAGTGTCGGGGCTTCACCCCTTTTCACGGCTGAGTGATGCTCCCATGTGTGGAGGGACACGTCCGTCTGTTGAAGGGCATTTGTGTTGCGTCCACCGTTTGGCCACTGTGAACACGCGTGTGCAGGTTTCTGAGGCCCTGTCTTTGGTTCTCTTGGGCACGCACCTAGGAGTGGAACTGCTGAGTAATACGACAATTCAGTGATTAACGTTTTGAGGAGCTGCCAGACCTTCCCCAGCCGCGGCATTGTTTTACATCCCTGCCAGCCTGTCTGAGGTTCCAATTTCCCACCTCCTCACCAACGCTGTATTTTTCCTGCCCTTTTCATTCCAGCCATCCTAGTGGGTGTGAAGTGGTGTCTCGCTGTGGTTTTGATTTGTGCATTTCCCTGATGACTAATAATTTTGAGCATCTTTTCATGGCATGTTGGCCATTTGTGTATCTTGGGAGAAATGTCTATGCAAATCCTTTGTCCATTTTAAAGTAGATTGTTTGTCTTTTTGTTTTTGAGTTGTGAGAGTTCTTTATATATTCTGGATACTCGACCCTGTCTTTCTCTCCCCTTGGCCTCATCTCTTGCCCAGGTTCTGAGTGCCTGAAACCTCTGAAGACCCTGCTTCGAGGACAGGGAAGGGGAGACAACCTCTCCAGGACCACCTGGCTCTGGGGGCTCCATGGCCGCACCTGCCCACTTTAGAGATGCAAAGACTGAGGGTGGGAGAGTGACCCAGCCAGGTGCCCACAGATAAAAACCCTGTAAGTGAAAAGCTGGACACAGAAGACACACAGTGTGTGATTCCATTGATGGGAAACGTCTGGAACAGGCAAATCCACAGATGGAGAGTGGGTTCCTGGTTGTCAGGGGCTGGGGGATGGGAGGGGGAGTGACTGCTGATGGGGACGGGGCTTCTTTTGAGGTGATGGAACGTTCTAAAATTGGGGTGATGGCTGCGTAACGCTGTGAAGATACAAAAAACGATGGAATTGCACGCTTTAAACAGATGAATTGCGTGGTACTTGAATTATATCTCAATAAAGCTGTTTAAAAAAAAAATAAAAAGCAGTAAAAACACACACATGCAAAAGCCAGCAGGACTCAGTCCCAGGACAGGTGGGCAGTGGTGGAACCCCCAGCACTCAGGCTGGAAAGCCAAGCGGAGCCCCCATTGTGAGTGGCACGGCTGGGTGTCAGCCTCACCCACATCTGACGGGTCGCCCACCGTACAGAGGGGAGGACGGGGCACAGGGTGGGCAGTTGGAGGGCCCCGGCAGGCCCCAGGAGCGGTTGACTCTGGAGGCCTTGGGCAACTTCCCCTGTTCCTGACGGGAGGGGCCGGGCCCTGGGTCGGGGGTGTGCCGATGGCCAAGGCCCCAGGTATAAGGGCGCCACCATCCCAGCCACCCCCAGCGGCCCCCGTCATGACGGCACTGAGACTCCTGGGCCTGCTGGCCGGCCTGCTGGCGACCTCCAGGGCCAGTGAGTGCCTGCCCCAGGCCAGACGTCCCCATCCATGCAGGGGTCCAGCTGCAGGGGACAGGCCCTGGTGGGAGGGACCAGCGGGAGCCAGCCCCTGCTTCCCTGGACTCAAGGCTCAGGGAGGGAAAGCGACCTGGTCCAGGCCGCACAGCCAGGCTGGCCCTGACTAGCCCTGGGAGGGTGGGCCCCTGTCCTTTTAGGGAACAGGGTGACGGGAGGCCGGGGTCTCCCCAGGGATGGGGATGAAACTGGGGGAGCTGCAATGCACCCTCTCCCCAGGCTCGGCCCCCCTGGCGGACATCGTGGGTGGCAGGAAGGCCCGGCTGCAGGAATTCCCATTCCTGGCCTCCATTCAGACCCAAGGGCGGCACTTCTGTGGGGGCGCCCTGATCCACCCCAGCTTCATCCTGACAGCCGCCAGCTGCTTCCAAAGCCAGTGAGGAGGGAGCCACAGGGTGGGGAGGGGGACTCGGAGAGGGAGAGAGCTCGGGGTATTCCTGGGGGAGCGGTGCCTGGTAGGTGAGAAGGGGCGGGGCTTGGCGAGGGGGAGGGGTCTTAGGAAGGGTTGAGGGGCTTGGAGAGGGAAATGCGGGGACCCAGGATAGGAAGGGGGCCCAGGAGGGTCTCAATCTGGAAACAGAGGGGCGATACGGCTGCAGAAGGAAGGAAGGAGCCTTGACCATCACCGCTGTCCTTCCTTTGGCTGTGGTTCAGCGGGCTAGTAATTCCCTGCCTTATTTGCAAGCCTGCTCCCCATCAATGCCCGGGCCCTGGGGTGGGTGTGGAAGGTTGGGGACTTCCCCACAAGCCCCCAGGACTGCCCCAGCCTGGTGTCTGCCCCCACCTGCTCTTAGCAACACCAGGATTGCCACTGTGGTGCTGGGGGCCTACAACCTGAGGCGGCGGGAGAGGTCCCGGCAGACTTTCTCCATCAGGAGCATCAGTGAGAATGGCTATGACCCCCAAGAGAACCTGAACGATGTGCTGCTGCTGCAGGTGGGGAGAGGGGTGGGGGGGCTCACAACGGCCTTGGGGGCTCAGGAGGGACGAGCCACATGTACGGAGCCTGTGGTTAAATCGCACAGCCAAGTGCACAATCCATTTAGCTATCCTCCGGATCCTGGACACAGTAGCTGGGCCAACTTACCCTCCCACCAGCAGAATTTAAAACTGCCCATTTGGGCTTCCCTGGTGGCGCAGTGGTTGAGAGTCCGCCTGCCGATGCAGGGGACGCGGGTTCGTGCCCCGGTCCAGGAAGATCCCACATGCTGCGGATAGGCTGGGTCCGTGAGCCATGGCCGCTGAGCCTGTGCGTCCGTGAGCCTGTGCTCCGCAACGGGAGAGGCCACAACAGTGAAAAGCCTGCATACCGGGAAAAAAAAAAAAAAAAAAACTGCCCATTTCTTTACATCATTACTGACACTGCATAATATGATTTTTTAAAATTTTCTGTCACTTGTGACGGGGGATGGTACCTTGTTGTATCTGCATTTCCTGGGCAAACTCTTCACCTTCAGGGTCTCTCAACCACCTTTGCGATAAGAACGATTGATTCCTTCTCTGGAGGCACCAGAGGCCCAGAGAGGTAAAGTCACTTGGCCAGGACCCCACGGCCAGTTACTGCCTAAGCTGGCCAGGACCCAAACCACTTTACAGACCAAAACTCACATCGCTGCCGCTCTGGCTCCCAGCTGGGCCCCATGAGGCTCTGGTCCCCAGCTCCGCCCTCTCCTGACTCAGTTTCCCTCCCCAGCTGGACCGTCAGGCCAACCTCACCAGCGCCGTGGCGGTGGTACCACTGCCCCCACAGAATGCCACGGTGGAAGCTGGCACCAACTGCCAGGTCGCAGGCTGGGGCACCCGACAGCATAGAGGGCGTCTCTCCCGAGTGCCAAGGGTCGTGAACGTCACTGTGACCCCGTCGGACCAGTGTCGCCCCAACAATGTATGCACCGGCGTCCTTACCCGCTGGGGCGGCATCTGCCAGGTACGGACTGGGCGTGACCTGGGGTGGGCTCCAGGTGGTGGGAAAAGCAAGGACAAGTGCCAAGCTCTGGGCTGGAGACAGGGAACAGGACAGGGTAGGGTCTGCCCATTTGGAGCCAGGGGCTCCCAGACCTTGTGGGTGGGGGAGTCAGGTGTCAAGACAAGGGCGAGCACGGGACAGGCCCAGCCCGGGGCAGCAGGGAGTTCCTGGGGGCATCTGAGACCTGAGTTGCAGGTGGGAGTTAACCGAGCAAAGTTGAGGGAAAAGCGTGCAGGCAGTGGGACAGCACGTGCCAAGGGCCTGGGGCGGGGACAGGATTTGTGGGTGGCATAAGCAGTGGTTCTGGGTGGGAGCAGAGTAGGGGGGCTGGGCCTGGGATGCTCTGACTCTCCTGCCACCCTGCAGGGGGACGGGGGCACCCCCCTCGTCTGCAACGGTCTGGCGCATGGCGTGGCCTCCTGGTCTCGGGGGCCCTGCGGCAGGGGCCCCGACTTCTTTGCCCGCGTGGCACTGTTCAGAGACTGGATTGACTCAGTTATAAACCAGCCAGTCGGATATGCGCCAGCCTGATGGACCCCCAGCCCAGCCAGTGGGGGGTCGTGTGAGCTGCCACGGAGCTCAGCCCCCCACGCCTCTGTCCCATCCCGCAGCCCACGCGGTTGTGACTCTAATAAAGGATCTGTTCCCATCCTGTCCACAGCACCTGATTTCTGCTTTGTGGGGGCAGGAAGGGGCTGGGGGCCGAGCGCAGGGACATCTTCCGGCAAGAGTGGCATCCACCCCAGGGGCCTCCACTCACAGAATCCGCTCACAGCCCTGAGAACCAGGGGCTCTTGTTATCTCCACCTGACGGAGGTGGCGCCGAGGCTCAGAGAGGTTGGGTGACTACCCTGAGGCCACACAGCCAGAGTGGGCTCTGAACCCACATCTGTGAGATTCCAGGCCCCCTTAACCGTCTCTCATTTTGGTCGAGAATACAGTCACCCCTTAGTATCTGCAGGGGCTTGGCTCCAGGACCCCGGTGGATACCCAAATCCGCGGATGCTCAAGTCCCTTGTAGCAAATGCTGTAATATTTGCAAGTAACCTATGCACATCCTTCAGTGCACTTAAAATCATCTCTAGATGACTTAAAATACCTGATAAAATGTAAATACTGTGTAAATACAGTTGCCCGCCTACAGCAAATTCAAGTTTTGCTTTTTAGAACTTTATGGAAATTTTTTTCCCAAATATTTTTGATCTGTGGTTGGTTGAATCCGAGGTTGGTTCAGTCCACGGGTGTGGAACCCGCAGATACGGAGGCCCGGCTGCATATTATGCAGCAAAGTCAAGAGACACACGAGAAACTGGCTTTAGACTATTTGCCACTTGAAAAAAGAGCCTAATGTGAAAGGAACTAAAATATAAATGTTAAATAATAAATATAATTTTATAGGGATTTCCCCGGAAGTTCAGGGGTTAAGACTCCACGCTTCCACTGCAAGGGGCACGGGTTGGATCCCTAGTGGGGGAAATAAGATCCCACATGCCCCGCCGTGCAGCCAAACTATATATATATGTATTTATATATTTATATAAATGATATATAAAACATAACAGACATAATCGTATAAATAACATACAAAATATAATAAAAATAGGTATATAAATGATATATAAAACATAATACACAGGGGCTTCCCTGGTGGTGCAGTGGTTGAGAGTCCGCCTGCCGATGCAGGGTACAAGGGTTCGTGCCCCGGTCTGGGAAGATCCCACATGCCGCGGAGCGGCTGGGTCCGTGAGCCATGGCCACAGAGCCTGAGCGTCTGGAGCCTGTGCTCCGCAATGGGAGAGGCCACAACGGTGAGAGGCCTGCGTACCAAAAAAAAAAAAAAATATATATATATATATATATATATATATACTTAATAACTCATAATAAAATATAATAAATCCATCATGTAAATATTATACATTAATATTATAGTATATATTTATAATATATTTATCTTATATATTTATAATATAATACATATAATGTGCACCTAAAATCAGTAAGGAAAAAAATTAGAGCCCAGTAGTAAAAAAAGTGGGTCAAGGATGTAAACAGTTCACAGCAAAGAAACACAGAAGGCTCCTGACGATGTGGAAACACTGCCCCTCAACCAGTGCGTGAGAAATGCCCGCTGGCCTCCTGGGATGTGGACTTCTCACCCAGGGGGGTGATCACTAAGCCTGCCATCTGCGGTGTCTCGTCTTGGTGGGGGGGACGGGGTGGCAGGGATGGGTCGGGCATCTGAACCAGGTGCCGCCCTGGGGGTTGCCCACGTGTCACCTTGCATGAGACGGGGACAGGTCCTGCCACGTGGCTCGAGGGAAAGAGGCTGCAAAGGATCCAGTGTTCCGGGCTGGCGGTGGGGAGACCACAGAAGCCCGGGGCGGGCGGGTAGCACATAGCTATGGAAGAGGCTCAGCCCAGCCGGCGTCGGGGCCAAAATGGAGATGCCCAGCTCTGCCCTTCTCCTGGAGGCCCTGCTGATGCCCCAACACGCAGGGGAGGGGAGGGGCTCGAAGGGGCGGCACTGTGCCCTGAGCCGGGTGGTATTGGGGTCTGTGCCGTCCCGAGCCCCCTGCCCTGACCGCACGCCCTCCACCCCCTCGCTGCCCCAGAAGCCCCCAGTGATGGCCCACACTCACCGGCCACCGGCCACCGAGGTTACTTGTGTTGCCATTAAGCCATTTTACACATGGGGAGCCTGAGGCCCAGGGAGCTCCTATCACCACTGGCGTTGCTGGTGCTTATTGGGCACCAGCTGTGTGCCAGGCCCTCACCCCATCCTACAGGCCTGGTCTGTGGGTCCTGGGTCTGTTTATTTGTTTTTCATAATTTATTGCAGTGAAATTCACGTAACATAAAATTCACTCTTTTAAAGGGAACAATTCAGTGGTTTTTAGTGTATTTCACTAGGTTGTGCAACCCTCACCGCTGTCCAGTTCCAGAACATTCCATCACCCCAAAAAGAAGCTCCGTCCCGATTAGCAGTCACCTGTCCTCCCCCTCCCCCAGCCCCTGACAACCACTAACCACTAACTCTCTGTCCCTGTGGACTGGTCTGTTCTGGACGTTTCCCATCAAAGGAATCACACATTGTGTGTCCTTCTGTGTCTGGCTTCTCTCACTGAGCATCGTGTCCTCAGGATCCGTCCACGCTGTAGTGAGTGTCAGGGCTTCACCCCTTTTCACGGCTGAGTGATGTTCCCGGGTGTGGAGGGACGTATATCCATTGTCCGTTGATGGTCATCTGGGTTGGTTCCACCCTGGCTAATGTGAATCACGTCGCTGTGGACATTTGTGTACATGTTTTGTTTGAACATCGATTTTCAATGCTATGGATTTGTACCCAGGAGTGGCATTGGGGGTTCAGAATGGGTCCTGCTTTATAGAAGGGGAAACTGAGGCCCAGAGAGGAATGTCAGTGGCTCAGGAGCCCAGAATGGTCCCAGGGAGCCCACCTGCTGATTGTTCAGATGGGGAAACTGAGGCCCTAGGGCGTTGGGGTCCAAGAGCATATGGTCCCAGCTTGGAGCCCCCAACACTGGCCCCCTCAAGAAAGGAGTGTTTTTCTTTTTTCAGGAGAGAAGAGGAAAAAGAGGCAGAGACACAGAGGCTGAGCCTCTCCCGTCCTCCTTCCCTCGATCCTGGGTGGGTCGGCTTGGGTCCGCTTGCCCCTTCACCCCGCCCCAGCCCGTGTTCCCGGCGAGGCCGTTGCCTGTTGCACCAGCCACAGTTGGAACGGGAAAGGGGCTGAGGCCACAGCTTCCAGCCCCACTTCCTCTCCACCTGCCGGCCCGACCCCCAGAGGCCCCCAATGGTTCCCTCCCTCCCAGTTACAACCCCCAGGGCTCCCAGTGCCCCCAGCCCCCACACCCAGTCCCATGCCTTCCCAAGCCTCTGCCTTCAGGCAGCCCCCCAGCCCTGCACTCACCTGCCTGCCCCCACCCCAGGCCTGGAGCAGAGAGGAGGACCCCGGGCCATCCCCCTGTCTCGTCTGATGCTGTGACTTCACTCCCCCCCCACCCCGCCCCCGGGAGGCTCCCTGGTGGGTGAGAGCTTCCGGCCAGGACCCCATGGGCAGTTACTTAGCAAGGTTGTGTGTGTGTGTTTCTTTTTTCCAGTTAAAGCTTTATCGAAATGTGCTTCTCCTACCATACAACCCACCCGCTTAACAAATCAGCGGCGTTTAGTATAGTCACAGGGTTGTGCAACCACCACCTCTAATTCCAGAACATTCTCACCACCCTGAAAAGAAGCCCTGTCCCCATGAGCACTCACCCCCATGCTCTCCCCCAGCCCCTGACAACCAGGAACCCACTCTCTGTGTCTGTCCAACAGGACTGGCCTGTTCTGGACGTTTCCCGTCAAAGGAATCACACACTGTGGGTCCTTCTGTGTCTGGCTTCTCTCACTGAGCATCGTGTTCTCAGGGTCCGTCCACGCTGTAGTGAGTGTCAGTGTCTCTCTCTTTTTCAGGGCTGAGTGATGTTCCCCTGTGTGTATCCCCTTTCATCAGCTGATGGTTCATCAAGCTCTTAACTGTATTAGGGAAGTCAGCCCCTGAGGTGGGGTTGTTCTCATGACTCCCCATCATTAACAGATGGGGAAACCGAGGCCCAGAGAGGTGGCGTTTCTAGCCCAGAATCACAAAGCACAGCAGAATGTGAACCCAGGCGAGGGACTCCGGACCCTGGGGTGTACCCACCCCGCGTCTGCTCCCAGAAGAGCCTGGATCTGAGAGAGGCACGTGCTGACCCGGCCCAGCCGCCGAGAGGATGGGCTGAGACGGGGAGAAGCACAGCAGAAAAAGGAAGGGGGTGGTGGGGTGGCAGCGACAGGGCTGGCACCTGTGCTCACCTCACCTCACTGTGCACCCACACACTCCAATACTCTAACTTATCAAATCCTCCTGCTGTCGCCCTGGGGGAGGGACTATTACTACAATCACCCCACTGTACAGGTGGGGAAACCGAGGCACCAAGCAGCCTGCCCCGCTGGACCGGACAGTGCCAGTCCGCAGAGATGTTCTTGTCAAACGAGAAAAACCAGTTCTGAAAGCAAAAGGCACAGCAGCCCTGGGTTCCTGTGGAGACATGTCAGGGCCACACCCAGGGCTGCGGAGTCCCAGACGCCCGGCGGCCTTTCCCGAGTGACTGGGCTGATGTGTGACTTAAAAACACGTCGGCAATAAGGATGGCCAACAGGCACATGAAAAGATCACTAATGATTAGAGAAGAGGAAATCAAAAATACAATGAGGTGTGAATTCTGACCTCACAACGGTCTGAATGGCCACCATCAAAAAGTCTACAAATTACAAATGCTGGAGAGGGTGTGGAGAAAAGGGAACCCTCCTACACTGTTGGTGGGAATGTAAGTTGGTGCAGCCATTAAGGAAAACAGTATGGAGGTTCCTCAAAAAACTAAAAATAGAGTTGCCATATGATCCAGCAATCCCACTCTTGGGCATATACCCCGGACAAAAGTATAATTTGAAAAGATACACGCACCCTTATATTCATAACAGCACTGTTCACAATAGCCAAGACATGGAAACAACCTAAATGTCCATCGACAGAGGAATGGATAAATAAGATGTGGTACATTTATACAATGGAATATTACTCAGCCATAAAAAAGAATGAAATAATGTCATTTGCAGCAACATGGATGAACCTAGATATGATCATACTAAGTGAAGTAAGTCAGAAAGAGAAAGACAAATATCATATGATATCACTTATATGTGGAATCTCAAATATGACACAAATGAACTTATCTTTGAAACAGAAACAGACTCATGGACATAGAGAACAGAGTTATGGTTGCCAAGGGGGAGAGGGGTGGGGGAGGGATGGATTGGGAGCTTGCGGTTAGCAGATGCAAACTATTATACATAGGATGGATAAACAGCAAGGTCCTACTGTATAGCACAGGGAACTATATTCACTATCCTGTGATAAACCATAACAGAAAAGAATATGGAAAAGAATATAAAAATAAATTAATTAATTTGAAAAAAAGAGCCTGGGGGGGGGGGAAGAAAAGAATATATATATATTTGCTGTTCAGTAGAAATTAACACAACATTGTAAATCAACTCTACTTCAATAAAATTTAAAAGATAAAAAATAAAAACGCATCGGCAGAGGGGCAGCCACCTGCAGGGCAGGAAGCAGTGAGGCACGCAGGCTGCTCCAGGAGTCCTTGGTGCGCAAAACTCAGAGCAGGTGCTTCTGCCTCAGAGACGTTCATTCATTCCAAAGGGTAAAGTGTGACTCGGCGGGAGGGACACACAGGCACCTCAGAGATGCCCCACGTCCTGGGGACCACCGCTCGGTATGCAGACCCCATCTCCGTGTGGGGACCCTGTACAAGCCCATTTGGAGGGACGTTCCCCCAAAACCCCGCCAGGTTGCCACCAAGGACACAGCACGAAGGACAGGAGAGGCTGAGGGGCTGCCCCAGAGCCCAGGAGACTCGGGGAGGTGAGTTGGGGGATCCTGGACCAGAGACTGGCTGATTGTGAAATCCAGGTGGCCTGTGAGGGGGCAAACTTTGTGCAAGATGTGGCCCCGGGGAAGCTGGGGCAGCACATCCGGGAATTCTGCGGACTGCTGTAAGCGTGAAATGATTTCAAAATGAAAAGCTTAAAATCTTTTTTTTTTGGCCCCCAAATTCCGTGAGCTCCTCTATCTATGCTTCTGTAGGTTTAAATTTTTCATAATAATGAGTCAGTTATAAATAGATACATAAATAAATGTCTCCCGGCACCAGAGTCTCCCCCTGCCCCCTCCCATGTGGGGCAGCATCCCTGGTCCCAACCACTGCATGCCAGGAGCCCCCCAGTCATGACGACCACAGGTGTCCCCAGATATCTCCAGTTGTCCCTGGGGGAGGAATCGCCCCAGGTGAGAGCTCTGCCTTAGAGAGAAGAGTGACTCCCCCAGACAAAGTGAGGGCAGAGAGATGATCCTGTGGGTCTCAGGAGGCGCAGGGCTCTGAGACCCTCACCCCCTTTTCTGTCCCGCTGAGTGGGTTCATCCCACCCCTGCATACGTCGGCCACATCTCACCTTGCTGGGGCTACAGGGACCTTCTGGGGGCAGGCAGTGCCCCCTTGGAGGTGTGGAAGCTGGGGTGCATGTCACTGTGAGGGCTGTGGCCACAAGCCCCCTTGTCCAGAGGACCCCCAGCATGGGGTGGGTGGGAGCCAGCTTCCTACATCTCCTGGGGGTGCCGGGACCCCGAGCCTGAGCCTGAAGCCCTGCAGGCTTCCTGGGGTGCAGCTTTGACCCCCAAACTCCCGAGCCCTCGAGCTGGAAGGAGGAAGTGGGGACGCCCAGCCCAGGTATGGGGCAACCCTAATAGCCTCCCTGAATTGGAGCTATAAGAGGGGGCGGGCAGGCAGGGGGCATGGCCCAACCATGACCCAAAGCTGCAGACCCTCCAGCCCTGCCCTCGCCCCGGTGCTGCTGGCTGTGCTGCTGGGCGGTGAGTGGGGCCCAAGTCTGTCCGTCCGTCCATCTGCCTGTCCCACGCCCTCACGGCTCAGATGGGGAAAGTGAAGCAGGACCTGGCTCAGCTGGCTGCTTGGGATGAATGCCTCAAGGGGAGGGGAGGAGAGAAAGGGGGGGCCTGGGATATGCAGCTCTCTTTCCCCATCTGTAAAATGGGCAAAACCTAGTCCTTCCTGCCCAGGGAGGTGCCCTAGGGACTCAGTATAACCAGAATCCCTGGACAGCACCTGGCACCCAGCAAGCACTCAGTAAGTGTGCACGCACGAACGAATGTGTCACCGGGTGAATGACGCACGTCAGAGGAAAAACCGGAGTGAGGGAACCCCTCCGCCCTCATCCTGATGAGGCTTTTTCATGCCTCAGTTTGTCCATCTGCAAGATGGGTCATCTTGCCAGCTTCTTCCCCCTCCTGACCTCCAGGACTGGGCGCCGCTGCTTCCTGGGAGCCTTCAGAAATAATAATGTTAATGACCACCGGGCTCTCCCCAGCGATAACTGTCCTGGGCCTGGGCCTCTTCCCTCCACAGCCCCCAGCCCCCCTGTGCTGCTATGGGACCTCCAATTTGCACATGGGGAAACGGAGCCTCTGAGGGGTCCCGGTCCTGGTGGAGGCCACACAGCGGCTCTGCCCTCGTCCCCCGACCCCCATCTGGGCTCCCTGGGCGGGGGATGGGGCGGTGGGGTGGGGTCGGTCCCCCGTCCAGGGAGCCGCGGAGGGCGTTAGGCAAGGCGAAGGCCGCTGACCCCGGCGTCCCCCCCAGGTGTAGCCCGGGCCGCGGAGATAGTGGGCGGGCGGGAAGCCCAGCCCCACTCGCGCCCCTACATGGCGTCGCTGCAGAGGTTCCCCAGCAACCACTTCTGCGGGGGGACGTTGATCCACCCGCGCTTCGTGCTGACCGCAGCCCACTGCCTGAGCAACATGTGAGTGAGTGCGCCTGCGCGGTGCGGGCCTGCCCGGGGAGGGGGCGGTGCTCCGAGGGAGGGGGCGCGGCGCTGCCCCGGGGGTCCGAGGGGGAGAGGCGCGGCCTGCCTCCGCTTGCCTGGTCTCAGCCCCTCCGTCCATCTGCCCAACCCTCTCATCCCAAACTAGGCGGGCACCTGCCCTGCTCCCCAGCCCGACGTGACGCCCTGGTGCCCCAGGAGGATTAGCTCAAGCCAGGGGTCCAACCCTCGGGGGCAAGATGCAGATGGGGGCGGGGGCGTCTCCTGGGATGGTGGGCAGTCCCCGAGGGGCTGCACCCTGGGCCTCAGGACGGGGGTGGGGGCACGTGGGGGGGGTCGGGGTCCCAGAAATGAACGCCCTGACCCTCAGGAACCCGTTGCGGGTGAGCGTGGTGCTTGGGGCCCACCGCCTGCAGGCCTCCGAGCCCACCGAGCAGAGGTTCAGCATCAGCCGCCTGTTTGAGAACAACTACAACCCACAGGAGACGCTGAATGACGTCCTCCTCCTGCAGGTGGGTGGGTGGGGCCAGCAGGGCCCAGGGACCCCTATTCATTCATTTTCCAGCACCTACTGTACAGGAGCCCCTGCGGGCATGGGACACGGCCTGGTGGGGAGAGAGCCAGTCACCACCTTCTGAGCACGCGGGATGCCCCCACGCCCCGCCCCCAGGCTTTGGCCGGCTGTGTCCCCTCCCTGCTCCCTGCGCTGTTCCCAGATACCCTCAGCCTTGGCACCAGCCTCCCCTCCTCAGGGAAGCATCCCCTCACCCTACTTGAGTGACAGCCACCCCTCCCCCAATACACTGTTCATCACTGGGCTATGTTTCCCTTGACTCTGCCACCTGCCATTCTCTTCTTGGCCCCTCCCAGCCCCAAAGATCAACTCCCAGAAGGCAGAGGTAGGATCCCCAGGGCTTAGCCCAGGATCAAGCATACAGTTGGTGCTCAATAAGTGCTTTGTAAGTGAATGAATGCAACAGTGACCAGTGCTGCAAAGGGGAGTCTCATGGCCTCGGGGAATGTGAAACTGAGCCCTGGCAGGTTCGGAGGGTGATCAGGGCAGCCTCCCTGGAGGAGGTGACCCTTGAGGTAGAGCCAGGCGGAGGGAACAGCATGTGCAAAGGCCTGGAGGAGGCACTTTGAGATAATCGTCCAGGGGTGGCTGCGGGTCCTGGAGACACACTGCCCACCAACCACCCTCTGTCCCAGCTGGACCGCCCGGCCACCCTCAACGCCCAGGTTGCGGTGGCCCAGCTCCCCCAGCAGAACCAGCTGCTGCCCCATGGCACTCAGTGCCTGGCCATGGGCTGGGGCCGCCTGGGCACCTTTGAGCCGCTGCCCCAGGTCCTGCAGGAGCTCAACGTCACCGTGGTCACTTTCCTGTGTCGTCCAGCGAACGTGTGCACCTTTGTGCCCCAACGCAGCGCTGGCATCTGTTTTGTATGTACTGGGGGCTGCAGCTCGGTGGCTGCAGGGACAGCCGGGAGAAGGAGGGAGGGCAGGCAGGCGGGTGCCCCCGTCACACCATCTGGAAGGTGGGCACACCCATCGTGAGGGGGTAACGGGGCCTTCATGGGTCTGGGGGCTTTTCCACCCTGCAGCCCCCCTTGGGTGGGTGCCCCAGCCCCACTCCGGGGGCCACACCCAGAATTCTGGGGTCCAGCTATATAGCAGGGGGCCAATAAATGCCCGCTCTCCTCCAGAGGGACCTCCCCTCCCTGTCTCACCCA
Organism: Hyperoodon ampullatus; assembly: GCF_949752795.1. Classification (NCBI taxonomy): domain Eukaryota; kingdom Metazoa; phylum Chordata; class Mammalia; order Artiodactyla; family Ziphiidae; genus Hyperoodon; species Hyperoodon ampullatus. The sequence goes on from NC_136917.1 coordinate 25,088,979, forward strand.
CATACTGTAAAGAAAATTCTAGACTGGAATCATTTCACCCCTACGTGGCCCCTTCCCCTGAGGTAGCCTCATCTGGCTGCTGGCCTGGCCTGAGTGACTGACCGACCTGCCCCCTCCCCAGGGGGACTCGGGCGGCCCCTTGATCTGCGACGGTGTCATCCAGGGCGTGGACTCCTTTGTGATCCGGGGATGCGCCACCCGCCAGTACCCTGACTTCTTCGCTCGCGTCTCCCTCTACGTAGACTGGATCCGCTCAGTGCTGAGCAACGCGGGGGGCGAGGACGGCCCCTGAGCTCCCCCGGGCACTGAGGCCATGCTGTGGACAGACGCAGCGGGTCTGCTTCTGCGCCCGTGCCCCGCTTCCTGCCCCTCCCCGGCTCTTGGGAGCCAGGCAGACCCACGGTGCGTCAATAAAAGCTGAACCGTCCCCCGACTCCTCTGTGTCCTTCCCACGGGGAGATGTGGGGGAGAGTGGCCCAGGGTCCTCAGCATCCGAGTCCCCAAACCCCGAGCTCGGGGTCGGGGTGGGAATAAGAGGCCTGGAAGTCGGAGGAGGGCACAGGTCACAGCGGATCCCACTCCCCAGATGCCCGCAGACGTGGGTTCTAACCCAGCCCCGCCAGTGTGACCCGGGGCAAGTTGCCACCCCTTTCTGTGCCTCAGTTTCCTCATCTGGAAAATGGAGTCACTCCAGACATTTCCCAAGTGTCCAAGGAGCCCCACCCTGGCCCTCAGGGCTAGGGGTGTCCTGTCCAGTTCTGTGTCTCCCAGCTCTGGGGCCACTTGAGGACCAAGCTCTCATAACATGGGGTGCCCAGGGCCTGTGGGGCTCCTGACCAGTCAGGGGCAGTCAGAAGGGCTATTAGGGAGGCTTCTTGAAGGAGGCAGCAATGCCTGAATACGAACAAAAGGAGAAGTGTCGCCAGGCAAGGCACAGCCAGTGTAAGGGCCCTGCATCAGGACAAGCTTGGGGGTGTGGGGGAAGGAGAGCAGGTCAGGGAGAGGGCAGGGCTGGAGCATGCAGGGCCACAGAATGAACTGGGGTCTAGAGGAGAGGCCTGAGGCCAGGCAGAGGTAGGGGTCATTGGCCAGCCGTGGAGAGGGCACGTGGCCTTGGCAATGAGGCAGTGGAGGCTCAGAGAGAGGGGCCAACCAGCTCACCGGACACACCAGAGTTGGAAGGCAGCTCTTTTGTTATTGATTTACTCTGCCGCCATCTGGTGGCAGCATGCGAATTCAAGCTGGAGCCAGAACCCCCTGGGCTGCCCCCTTTTTAACTGTTCCACACCTCAGCTGACCACCCCAGGGGAGTAGATGGGACTGGTTTTCCACTTCAGCAGGAGCAAGGGTGTGCTGAGACCTGAGACGAAGCCGAAATCCTGGGAAACACAAGCGGATAAGTGTTGAGGGAACGCCGGGAATTTTCTGCATTTCCCACGGGCCAGCGGCAGGGAAGTGGTTTCTATAAAAAGCCCAGAGGGATTTTGGTGCCCAGCACTGGGGGTAAATGAGGTTTGCTGGAGGGAATGTTGGATTGAGCCCATTGATGGGAACAGAAAGACCCAGAAAAAAACAGCCCCGGGTGTTTTCTATTTTCTTTTTTTTTTTTTTTAACTTTTTTTTTTTTTTGGCTGCCTTGGGTCTTTGTTGCTGTGCACGGGCTTTCTCTAGCCCCCGCTCGCGCGGGGGCTACTCTTCATAGGGGTGCGCGGGCTTCTCACTGCGGTGGCTTCTCTTGTTGCGGAGCACAGGCTCTAGTTGCGCGGGCTCAGTAGTTGTGGCTCGCAGGCTCTAGAGTGCAGGCTCAGTAGTTGTGGCGCATGGGCTTAGTTGTTCCGCGGCAATGTGGGATCTTACCGGACCAGGGCTCGAACCCATGTCCCCTGCACTGGCAGGCGGATTCTTAACCATTGCACCACCAGGGAAGCCTGTTTTCTATTTTCTATGAGCTCAAGGACAGCACTTTCTCAGCTGAGAACTTTACAAAAGTTCATTCATTTAATCCTCAGGACAATCCTGTGAGATGGGAGCCTATAACTTCCATTTTACAGACGAGGAAACTGAGGCATGGAGGGGTTACATCCATAGCCTGAAGTCATAGTGGGCAAGTGGCCACTCCAGGATCTGAACCCAGAGTCCACAAGCTTAGCCACCATGACCTGTGAGGAAATAGCATACAGGTGGTGCTCAATATAGATGCAGCTTTTGTTTAAATCCAGTCTCCCTGCCTGAGGCATGGTCTCCTCCATTATTCCCACCCCCATTGGAAACAGGGTTATGTATACAGCAGGTGCTTACCAAGTGCTCTATGGTAGCTTTAACTCAACAGGGTGGGGACCCCACCGAGAGGGGGAGAGATGGGGGTTTGCTTGCCTGTGGCCACACACCAAGAGGAGCCCAGGGACAAACTGGACTCCAGCCCCAGCCCGCCTCTGGGTGTCCCTGAGGGCCCCCGCCTGCCTGTTCCTGCAGATGGATCCGTTGGTTCCCTCCCCTGAACCCTGCTCCAAGCCAGGAGAACGTTGCTTCTTGCAACAGCCTTGGCTACGGCCGTTGCAGCTGGAGCAGCCTGGGACAGGGGGGGGTGGGGGGTGGGAAGTTGAACGGGGGCCACGGGGCTGGGAACTGGCCCTGGTGGACCCCATCTCCATTGTTCGGCTTGAGTTCTTCCAAGGTCCAGGCTGAAGCTCTCAAACTTGGTTGGAGATCCACGGTCCAGCCTCCAGGCCTGGGTGGGAATTTTTCCTCTGCCTCAGGCTGGAAGGGGGTTCAGAGAAGCTCAGAGGGGTGCGGGTGGGGTGGGGGTGGGAGGGATTCCTTCCCAGAAACTCTGAGGGCCCCCAGAGACTGACCAGGTCCCAGGTGGGAGTGAGTTCCCTGTTAGGAGCAACAACCAAAAAGAGGTTGGAAGTCCGGGCTCCAAGAGGGAGACGCAAGGCTGGGGAATAGGCAGCAAGTCTCCCTCCAGCTGTGCATTGTGGGCACCTGGGTTCAAAGCCCAGTTCCCCCACCACTTCACTGGGTAGGCAGCTCATGGGGGGACCCCTGCCACGCCTCCCAAATGTCAGGACAGGGCTGCATGCACGTGGTTGCCGTTGCCCTGGGTAAACTGAGGCACGTGGGCGTCCCAGCCAACTCCTCTGGGCCGGGGTGGTCAGATTTAGCAAAAATACAGTACTCCCAGCTAACTTTGAATGTCAGATAAACAAAGACAAACTTTGTATGTAAGTACATCCTGTGCTTATATTTGGGATATACTTATGCTAAAAAAAAAAAAAAAAGAAAGTTTATCTGACGTTCCGATTTAATTGTGCATCCTGAGTTTGACCTGGAGGCCCCCCTGGAGCCAGCCCCGACCCTTGCACACATCCTCTCTCCCCTGTTCTTCCCATCACCCCCTCGTCCCCCACGTCCCAGGATGGGGAGAGGAAGCTGGGGCACCAGGCCCCCCCACGGGCAACTGCAACGGCCTCCAGGCATGGGGGCTATAAGAGGGGCAGGTGGGCACAAAGGGTAGAGACGCCAGAGCACCTGCCCAGCCATGATCCAAAGCTGCAGACCCTCCAGCCCTGCCCTGGCCGCTGTCCTGTTGGCTGTGCTGCTGGGCGGTGAGCGGGGCCCGGGTGTGTCCCTGGGGTCCATTCCTGCCTCTCCACCTGCTGGGGACCCTCCCAGCCCCCTCATCCTCATGGGGAGTGACAGCTGGGATAAGGAGAAGGCTGAGGTCCTGAGTGGTGAGGTCTGAACAGCGGGGTCTCTGGGGACTCCCAGTGGGTGAAGTCCAGACCTAGCTGCGCCCTGGCAGGGGGACCGTGCAGGCCCCCTCCCCTCTCTGGGCGACAAGCACGGCAAGAACCCGACCCGGTGGGGTCCTGGGAGAGGAGCGGGGGTTCCCGGGCGGGGACGGGGCTCCTCCGCGCCGCTCACCGCCGCCACCGCCCTTGCCCCCAGGCCCTGCGCTGGCCTCGGAGATCGTGGGGGGCCGGCCGGCCAGGCCGCACGCGTGGCCCTTCATGGCGTCCCTGCAGAGGCGCGGACGCCACTTCTGCGGCGCCACCCTGATCGCGCGGAACTTCGTGCTGTCGGCCGCGCACTGTCTGAACGGCCTGTGAGTGTCCCCGCACGTCCCCATCTCGGGTTCCAGTCCGCACGTCCCCATCTCGGGTTCCAGTCCGCCCGCCGCGGGAGGGTCGCGCGGGCCGTGCTGCGGGCCCGGGGTGGGGCCTTCCGGCGAAGGCGCGAGGGTCTGCAGGTCCTCCTGCGCTCGGGCGGGGTCTCTCCGCCGCTCCCGACCCCGGGGGCGCCCCAATCACCTCCTGTTCCCCCCGCCCCAGGAACTCCCGGTCGGTGCTCGTGGTGCTGGGGGCACATAACCTGCGGCGGCGAGAGCGGACCCGGCAGACGTTCAGGGTCCAGCGGGTCTTTGAAAACGGCTTCAACCCCTTGAGCCTGCAGAACGACATCGCGGTTCTCCAGGTGCGCGGCCGGGGGCGGGGCAGGAAGGGCAGGTGCAAAGGCTCGCGGGAGGCTTGGGGAGGGCGGGACAGGGGCAGGAGCCTGGTGGACAAGGCTGGCGGGCGCAGACCTGGTGTCGCCCCCATCTCTGTGTGCCTCAGTCTCCCCCTCTGTAAAACAGAGTACTCCCCACCCCCACCCCACCCCCGCCGTGCAGGGCTGTCAGAGATTAGATGAGGTGACAGCGAGAAAGGTATTTTTGTGCCCGCTGGCGGAGGGCAGGGGCAGTCTCCCTCTTTGCCAAATGGGGCAAAATTCCCCACATTCGGGCCAGTGGGAGACTGGAGGGAGAAACCTGCCTTTCCCCTCTGCTTGCCCAGCTATGATTATTCTCAGGGAATGTTCTAAGACAAGGGTTTTATGGTTGTTGCTATGGCCCATAGTTTGCTTTATTACCTACTGTTTTGTTTTTTTTTAAGAAGATGTTGGGGGTAGGAGTTTATTAATTAATTTATTTTTGCTGTGTTGGGTCTTCGTTTCTGTACAAGAGCTTTCTCTAGTTGTGGCAAGCGGGGGCCACTCTTCATCGCGGTGTGCGGGCCTCTCACTATTGTGGCCTCTCTTGTTGCGGAGCACAGGCTCCAGACGCACAGGCTCAGTAGTTGTGGCTCACGGGCCCAGTTGCTCCGCGGCATGTGGGATCCTCCCAGACCAGGGCTCAAACCCGTGTCCCCTGCATTAGCAGGCAGATTCTCAACCACTGTGCCACCAGGGAAGCCCTATTACCTACTGTTTACTGCACTCAAGACAGATCCAGGGATGCCCTGAGCCACGGTGACTGCTCCCACTTTACAGATGGGGAAACTGAGGCTTGAAGTGGGAGGCAACCTGCAGGGTGGGTGTCCTGCTCTGAAACATCCCAGAACCATGGTGGAGCCTCGGTTGGGGAAACCAGGGCCCAGAGAGGCAAGGGTCATCACTCCCCACCCTCTGTGACATGCCACTGCTCCGTCCCACCTGCTGCAGCTCAGTAGGATGGCCACCATCAACACCAACGTGCAGGTGGCCCGGCTGCCCACCCAGGACCAAGGCGTGGGAGAAGGGGTGCAGTGTGTGGCCATGGGCTGGGGCCAGCTGGACACCAACCGGCCACCGCCCCCAGTCCTGCAGCAGATCAACGTGACCGTGGTGACAGCCCTCTGCCGCCCCTCCAACGTGTGCACCCTGGTGCCAGGCCAGCATGCTGGCATCTGCTTTGTACGTACCCCATGTTCCCCCGAGCCACCACCACGCTCTCATCCAGGCTGCAGCAACTAGGACTACAGCCAGACCCATGGAAGGAATCCCCGACCCTTAAGGGGGTGGGTGGGGGTGTGAGGGTGGGGACTGGAAGCCCAGACTCCCGAACTTGTCTGGCTCCACAGGGGGACTCCGGCGGGCCCCTGGTCTGCAACAGGCTGGTCCACGGGATCGATTCCTTCATCCGAGGGGGTTGCGGCTCCGGGATCTACCCAGACACCTTTACCTCCGTCGCCAAGTTTGCAGACTGGATTAACTCCATCATCCGCCGCTACGGTGACGATGACGGCCCCTCTCTCCACCCCAGGGACGCTGCGGGCAGGACCTGCTAGAAGGGGCTTCTCCTGTCACCCCACCTCACCTGCCCCTGGCTGGGCCCTTCCCATGCAGCATCATGTGGCACCTAGCACAATAAAAACATTCTGCGTTGTAGAATGTGTCTGGGTGTTTGTTGGTTGTGCAACCGAGTGTCGAAAGTCCTCAGGAGAATGTCTTGGGCATGTCACGAGTACGCTGCCACCAGGTGGCAGCTAATTCAGGGCATTGGGGTAAGGAGTCCCTTCCCCACCCTCTACAAAAGGATACTGATTGCCATTTTTGGTTTTTCCTCCTATAAAGCATAATTAAACTAATGTTGCAGGTGGCGATAATGAAAAGCACTGTAGCAAGTGTTCATGAGTGCTTACAAGGCATAGAAATGATTCTGAGCCTTTGCAAGTATTCTCACTCAACTAGTCCTCTCCACCCTCGAGGCAGGTCCTATGAGTTGCCCCACTTTACAGATGAGGAAGTAGAGGTGCAGAGAGCTGTGAAGCCACGCTCAGGAGCTTGGGTTTGAGTCCCAGCTCTGTGACTTTGGGCAACTTGCTTGCTGTCTCTGAGCCTCAGTTTCCCTGTGGGGAAGAGTGAGGAGCTATCTGGGAAGGACCCAGCCAGGGGTTGGGATCCCAGGCCAGCCTTGGCCTCACTGGGTGGGGAGACAATCCCTCCCCCACTTCCCCAGCCTTCTGCCTTGGCAGGGGTCGGGGGGCAAAGCCGAGCAGATGTTTCACAAGGAAACACCCAGCCCCGAAGGAGTCACAGCCCTGGGGGAGACGACCAGCCTGTACCCCTCTTCTGCCTCTGAGCCTGAGAAGGAACCTCCTGGGGCCACAGGTGGGGACCACGACACATGTGGTCTCTGCCATCACTCGGCTCACAGTCTGATGGTGGGGGAAACAATCACCCAAGCAAGCAAATGAGAGAAGTAACATCAGGTAACACCCCTTCCCCCACCCCGGACCCCACACCAGGGGGCCAGGATAAATCTCTCCCTCTCTGTCCCCTCGTGCCAAACCCTCAAATACCCCATCCCTGCAGCAGCACCCCGGGGGGGGTCCCACCTCAAGGTCGTTAACGTTTTCTGTTCCCTCTGCCTGCCAGCTCTTCCCTCAGGTTGTCACCGGGGCACACCTCCCCCCAAGTGCCAGCGGCTCAGAAAGGTGACCCACTGCCCTGCAATCACTTTTTCCACTTAATACTACACCCTGGCGGTCTTTCCATGTCAACAAAGCATCTGGGGATGTGCAGGGTTATTTATTGAACCATCTTGTCTTGCTGGGTCATTTCTAAATTTTGTTGCAATTTTCAACACTCTTACTTACATAATCTGGACTCCACATGCGAATGGGCTTTCGTTTCAGAGTTTCTGATTTGAGTAAGAAAACATGCTGGGATCTAACAAATCACATTTGCTATGTTGTTTTCTATTTTTCTTTTCACCATGAAAAGAAGTAGAGGGGAAAAGATTGTGCACTGTTCCCACTGGGAACAGCTTGAGGTCCTCCTCACCCTTCTGGTCACACGCAGCATCTCCCACTAGTAGGTTCAAGAGATGTTGACCCACCATCCCCAACTTATAGAGGGCCATGTGACCCAGGTTCTGCTCCTCAGAACCTGCCAACCCCTGCCCACAGTGACAGTGTAGGGGCATGAGATCCAAGCTCGGCCAGTCAGAGGCAGGCTTGAGATTCTGGCTAGAGTGATGGGGAATTTGTGGAGGGCTGACAGAGCTCCTGCGCTGAGTCTGGGGCCCCTGGGGTCACAACAGGGGAGCCTGGTGAGGAGAAAAGCCACCAAGGAGGAAAGGAGGAACCAAAGGCAGAAACCTGACCTTGTTCAGGTAACTGGATCAAGCTACACCTGAAGGTAGATCCATGAACTTTCCACATAATTTCCTTGTAGAAGGCTCCACCCAGTTTGCCTCGGTTTTTCTGTCACTTGTATCCAACGGTCTTTCCAGCTGCCCCATACACACCACCTTTCCAATATTCTACTTGTTGGGGGTATCAAGCTCCAGAGCCACAGCAACAGGGACAAGGGTGTTGGATGACCTCTCCCCCACCCCCACGCGACCTCCTCTCCAAGTTGCAGGAGGAAGAGAAAGAAGAGAGAAGCCGAAAATGAGGAAGTGGGTTGTTTACAAACTGTGGTTTCCAGCTGCTGTTGTGAAACTTTGGGGCTGCAAAGGCACCCTGGGGAGACGGGGCCGTGGGGCTGGGTGTAGGTCCATCCCTCTGCTCTGCCTGCTGAGGGGTTGCTCCCCACACCGGGGCCAGCCCTGGGCCAGGCTCACAGAGGCGGGACGCACGCCCAGCAGCCTGTCTGTACTCTTGGTACAAAGTCCATGGAAGACAACCACACCCCTGGGGAGGGTGGACAGGCGGCATCCCCTTGCCTAACTGGGCTGCTGCCCACCTGGCTGATAGGGCCTGTGGGAGGGCCCGCGAGGGCCCGCCCCCTTCCACCCTCATAAAAGCACCCCCAGGGCCTGGCCTGGGTCAGTGTCAAGGCCACAGCAGCATAATGGCGGACCGCTCCCTGGACCTGGCGGCTCTGATCCTCCTCGGGACGGCCGTGTGTGGTGAGTGGACCTGGGCCTGCGGTGACCGCTGGGGGCCACCAGCCTGCAAGGTGGTCAGCCAGGGGGCCTGCTCTGTCAAACAGGACTGTCCTCCAGCCCCCCTAAGTGGGCAGGGAGGGGGCAGGTTTCATGTGAACGGAAGGCTCTGAAAACCAAGGAATTCTCAAAATTTTGGTGGTTTATTTTTCTTGGGGAGGGAGGGGGCCAGGCTGTGCAGCTTGTGGGATCTTAGTTCACCCACCAGGGATTGAACCCGTGCACTCGGCAGTGAAAGCAACGAGTCCTAACCACTGGACCACCAGGGGGAATTCTCAAAACTTTGAACCTAGCTTTCCACACACTGGAAAACCGGCAGCTCGAGGGGCAAATGGCTGGCAGGGGTGTTGGGTTTGGACAGTCTGGCTTTCCTTATTTTTAAATTGAAGCCTCAGGCCCAATGTGTAGGTATGGAGTTTGCCCCAGACTCGGTCACTCCCTATCATCTGTCTTCTCGGGTATTCCTCCCTGGGCCCCCCGGAGTTTGCAACTCTGTGGGGAGGATTGTAAGGATGGATTTCCTGGTCTGAGGGGTGCTGGGGCCGCCTCGGGGTAGAGAGGGAGTCCTAGCGGGGAGGGCTGCAGTCACCCCGAAGTCCTCACGCTGACCTGCCTACCTCCAGCGGCTCAGCCCCGCGGCAGGATCCTGGGCGGCCGAGAGGCCATGTCCCACTCGCGGCCTTACATGGCATCCGTGCAGGTGAACGGCAAGCACGTGTGCGGAGGCTTCCTGGTGGCCGAGCAGTGGGTGATGAGCGCAGCGCACTGCCTGGAGGATGTGTGAGTGGCCTGGGGCAAAGAGCGGGACGGGGTGGGGTGAGGTGCGGCGGGAACGTGGCTCTGATGTGGGTCCACCCACCCCCTACCAGGGCCGACGGGAAGGTGCAGGTGCTCCTGGGCGCGCACTCCCTGTCACAGCCGGAGCCCTCCAAGCGCCTGTACGACGTACTACGCGCAGTGCCCCACCCGGACAGCCGGACGGACACCATCGACCACGACCTCCTCCTGCTGCAGGTCTGCTGAGTCTAGCCCCAGTCCCCCCTGCTGCCCCGGGGCCCCCGCCCCCGCTCCCGCCCCGACCCTAACATCCCCTTCCGCCCCAACCCCCAGCTCTCTGAGAAGGCCGTGCTGGGCCCCGCCGTGCAGCCCCTGCCCTGGCAGCGCGAGGACCGCGACGTGGCGGCCGGCACGCTCTGCGACGTGGCCGGCTGGGGCGTGGTCACTCACGCTGGCCGGCGGCCCGACCGCCTGCAGCACCTACTCCTGCCGGTGCTCGACCGCGCCACCTGCAACCTGCGCAAGTACCATGACGGCACCATCACCAAGAGCATGATGTGCGCGGAGAGCAGCCACCGGGACAGCTGCAAGGTGCAAGGGCGGGGCTGGGCCAGTAGAGCGGTGGGGTCCGCGGCCTCTGGAGGGCGGGGCAGAGGGGGCGGAGCCAACAGAAGGGGCGGGGCGCGCGGGAATACAGGAGGCGAGGCTAATGGAAAGGGCGGGCCGTGCGGGGGAGCTCGCAGAGTGCCCACCCCAGGAGAGTGGGCGTGGCCTGAGGCAGGTGTGGGGGCTGAGATGGGTCAATGACACAGACTTGGTAGGCGTGGCTGGCCTGAGGTCTAAGCAGGGTTGGGAGGAGAGGTGGGATCTGGAAGAGGGTGCGGACGAGTTGGGGCCCGAGCTTGGAGAGGGCCAGGAGTGGGGCAGGGTCGGAGGAGTGGGCTGCTCCACTTTTGTGGGACGGAATGCGGAGTGGAGCCTGGAGAGGGGTGGAGCCGAAAGCCGGCGGAGGTGGGACCTTGGTGGGCGGGGCCTGAGATTGACGAGCGAGGGAACTGTTGGGACCGGCGGGCTGAGGGGAATTGCAGCAGGCGCCGGTGGAGCCGGACAGGACGCCTGCGGCGGCCCTGCACCAGACCTCATGACATCGCTCCCTGCAGGGTGACTCTGGAGGCCCGCTGGTGTGCGGCGGCGCGGCCGAGGGCGTGGTCACCTCGGGTTCACGTGTTTGCGGCAACCGCAAGAAGCCCGGCATCTACACGCGCTTGGCGAGCTACGTGGCCTGGATCGACGGAGTGATGGCTGAGGACTCAGCTGTCTGAGGAGGACCTGAGGGGCGGCGGTCACGGGGGCCCGAGCAATAAAGTCATCCACTCCTGCACCCGGTCCGCCTTTACAGATTGCACGCTGCGTGAGGGAGCGGGTGGAGGCGAGCCAAACTGAGGGGGGCGGCAGCGTCCTGGTAATCCGGTGCCAGGAGGTGACCCAAAGGCTGAGAGACGGCGTGCCTGGCGTAGGGATCTTCGGGGACAAAAGTCCGGAGACCCCACGCCCTTCAAGCCGGGCTGGAGCTGCCAGGAGTCGCTTCACGTCTCGGCCACGTGGTGGCGCCCTTACCCTCCACAGGGCCTGCGTTCATAGGCCATCCCCAGGTGCTGCGCGGTTCACTGAGCAAAGCTGACTGGTGTCCCAGAGCAGCTCCACTGATTGGAGGCCCAGGGGACTCACTGTCCTCCTGGGTCTGTTTACCCTTTTGGGAAGTGACAGGGCAGAACCCAGGTCCTGAGGCCCTGTGCCCTCTCTCCCACTTGGACGAGGGGCCACTGAAGCCCAGCACCTACTAGGCCCCAGGTGTTAAGCCTGGTCCACAAAGGGGGTCTCTGACCTCTCTTTGGTCGAGGAGACTGAGGGTCTGAGAGGTGGTCGTGTGCCCCACCAGGGACTGGAATTGGAACCTATGGCCAGTTTTTGTTTTACTGCTATGGAGCGTTCATTCATATGGAACCACTTGTTGAGTGCCTACTGTGTAGCCACAGCTGAGACCCAGCCCTGCTCATAGGAACCGGCTCAAATATTCCATTGCACAGGATGGAACTCATAAGTCATCCTGAAGACGGGCCTGGGGTTCTCAGCGTACTCGCTGTTCATCTGAAATTCAGACTTAGCTGTCGTCCCACATTTTACCTGGCACCACTAGTGGGGACTACAGACCAGACTAGGCTGTCCGTGTTGGTGAGCAGGGGGCCCCGAGGTCAGAGCAGGACCAGGTGGAGTGGGTGGGGCAGGCAGAGGGGGAGGGATCTGTGGGTCTCCAGGCAGGAGACACAGGCTCCATGCTTTCTACCCCATGGGGGGTTTCTGCAGTCACATGAAAACTCAGAAGTCCCTGTGACACAGCCGTCTGAGAGCCCTGTGACCCTGCAGGGCCTCTTCTAGCAATTTCCCCACAGATGCTGGTGGGAGGGGGAGGGGACAACCCTGAGCAACAGGGGAGGGGGAGCGTGCAGGGAGGGTGGGCCACGTGGCCGTGCCCCCCCCCACTGCAGACGGGAACCCACTTGCCATGGGGAGTCAAGGGCAGCTTCCCGCTTCTATTTCCGGAGGATGGTGGCCTCGGCCTCCTCACCTGCAGCTGGGACCCGTGGACCTGGCTCTGAGGAGGCTGAGGGCACAGTGAACACGCAGCCCGACGGACTGACCTGCCTCTTCCTGTCTCAGTAACACCTGCCCTTGTTGACTCCAGAGGGGGAGACCCGTGTGGACACATGGTGGGGGCAGGACAGGGGGCAAGGGAACATCCCCACCTACAAATCCCCTCCCAACCTGAAGGAACATTCCAGCAGGGCCCTCAGCAGGTGGCCCCCCCCATGGCCCCCAGATGAGCCCGACGCTTCTGGACAGCCGGGCCCGCTTATGCCCACTGGGCTTGTCACAGCAGTTCACGGAGCGTTCCGGTTATCCGCTGCTGTGTAACAAACTGCCCCAAACTCGGCGACGCTGAGCCATCCCCGTTCGCCATTCACCGCGCTCAGCTTGTGTGGGTCGGGGTCACAAGGATGTGGGGGGGAGGGGCGTGTGTCCCTGTCCCACCACCTAGATGACCAGAGGCCTGGAAGCTCCAGGATGATGGCCCAGGAGCCAGGCGGGTTCCCACCAGCCTCAGGGTCACCCGAGGCCACTTCCCCTGCACAGGACAGGCGGGAACAGGTGCAAGCCCCAGACCTAAGGGGAGGAGATGCGGACCTGCCCCCCAGGGAGCATCCGAAAATGGTGGCCGGGGTGTAAATGCCCACAATTTAACCTTAACCAATGAAACATGAGTGCAAGAAACAGGTTCATTTTTCTAAGACAAATAACTGGTTTAAAGACTTCAAATGACTTGAGAAACACAAGTTGCTTAAAAAAACACGGTCTGGGCTTCCCTGGTGGCGCAGTGGTTTGAAAGTCCACCTGCCGATGCAGGGGACTCGGGTTCGTGCCCCGGTCCGGGAAGATCCCACATGCCACGGAGCGGCTGGGCCCATGAGCCGTGGCCGCTGAGCCTGCGCGTCCGGAGCCTGTGCTCCACAACGGGAGAGGCCACAACAGTGAGAGGCCCTCATACCACCAAAAAAAAAAAAAAACAAAAAAAAAACCAAACATGGTCAAATGGGGTAAAAGGCTGAGAAAAAATATGTAGGAATGTGGACCACATGCCCCTCGACCAGGGAGGCCGCCCTGGGTCCCCTTTCCCCAAGGGGACAGAAGGCGGTGGCAGCAGCACGGGAGGTGAGTCCGAGGCAGGGTGTCTCCACCCCTCCTGGCATGGCCAGCAGCTCCAGGTCCCCACAAGTCCCCACAGAAGCACCTCTCGGACGGCAGGATCTAGATGCCAAGTGCTGCTGGTCGGCAGGGAAACGGCCCCTGGCCCAGGTAATGGGGCCCCTGGAGCGCTGCCAGCCCCTGAAAGCCCGACAGACACCGCTGCCACGTGTTGACCTCCGCGGGGTGCCCGGCCGGCCTGCCCTCCCTTGCGCCTCCAGAAGGAAAACAAGAGAAGCAATCATCACTTAACAGGCAGGCGCTGTGCGGGGGCCTGCAGGGAGCCAGGCATAATGGGTGGAAGCAGCTGGTGGTGAAGCAGGACCCCTGGGGACCGCGGAGCTCAGGAAGCCCGGGGGAGGGGGAGGGATGCAGAGGGAAAGCAGAGACAGAGACACTCATGTGCACAGGAACCCGGCAGTGGGGAGCAGCCCCCACCCACGTCCAGCCCACCACTCCCCCCGTGCAGAGACCCCTGTGCCTGGCAGACACTAGGTGCTCAATAAATGCTGACAGAGCAGGAGAGCAGCACACACGGGCAGAACCACATGCCTGTGGAGGGGGAGGGAGGCTCCGGGGGCGACGGGGCTGCCGGCTGGCACCCAGGACACTGGCCACCCAGTGGGGACGTTTACTGGGCCGTCCCAGGTCAGAGACGGCGGTCGCGAGGGCTCAGCAGTGACAGGTACAGGTGAGGAACCCGAAGCAGACGCCCGGGCTGGTGTCACTGACAGTGGCCACTGGACACCCAGCAGGTTCATGTGGGATGTTCTGAAGGACAGACGCCTGAGCTGTCCTGGACCCTCTGAGCTGGGACCTGGGAAGTCCAGGGCGGTCGCTGCGCTCTGGGGTCCCAGGGGTCGGGAACACAGCCGTGGCTCTACCCAGGGCAGTGAGATCCTCAGGGCAGGCCCAGGCCTGTCTCAGTCACCACCTGTTATGGTGGCCATGCGGCCAGGCCCTCCACCCGGATCCGCCAGTAGGCTCCAAGGAAGAAAAAGCAGGGCCCGCTGGGCCGAGGGTGCCAGCTTGAGGCTTCAGGCCATGTCCTCACTTGCCCTGCCGGTTACAGAGGTGCTGGTGCAGCTGATAAGGGCCCAAAAGCATAGTTCAAGGGTGGCATTGTCTCACGCACCCAGTGAAGGTCTGGAGTGCGTGGCTGCTCTGTGACCAGCAAGGGGACAGCGTGCCTTTCCTTTAAACCCATCAGGAATCCACTGACATTTTGCACAGCAAAGGAAACCATAAACAAAACGAAAACAACCTACGGAATAGGAGAAAATATTTGCAAACGATGCGACCAACAAGGGCTTAATTGCCAAAATACACAGCTCATACAACTCAATATTAAAAAACCAAACAACCCAATCAAAAAAATGGGCAGAAGATCTAAATAGACATTTTTCCAGAACAGACATACAGATGACCAACAGGCACATGAAAAGATGCACAACATCGCTAATTATTAGAGAGCTGCAAATTAAAACTACAACAAGGTATCACCTCACACCAGTCAGAATGGCCATCATGAAAAAGTCTACAAATGACAAGTGCTGGAGAAGGTGTGGAGAAAACGGAACCCTTCTACACTGTTGGTGGGAATGTAAATTGGTGCAGCCACTGTGGAAAACAGTATGGAGGTTCCTCAAAAAACTAAAAATAGAACTGCCATATGATCCATTCCTGGGCAAATGTCCAGACAAAACTATAATTCAAAAAGACACATGCACCCCAATGTTCACAGCAGCACTATTCACAATAACCAAGACATGGAAACAATCTAAATGTCCATCGACAGATGAATGGATAAAGAAGATGTGGTATATATATATATGTATATACACACACACACACACACACAACAGAATATTACTCAACCACAAAAAGAATGAAATAATGACATTTGCAGCAACATGGATAGATCCAGAGATTATCATACTAAGTGAAGGCAGACAAAAACAAATATCATACAATATCATTTACATGTGAAATCTAAAATATGACACAAATGAACTTATTTACGAAACAGAAACAGACTCAGACATAGAACACAAACTCATGGGTACCAAAGGAGAGAGGGATAAATTAGGAGTGTGGGATTAGAAGATACACACTGCTACATATAAAACAGATAAATGACAAGGTCCTATGGTATAGCACAGAGAACTATATTCAATATCCTGTCATAAACCATAATGGAAAAGAGTAGGAAAAAGAACGTGTGTGTGTACATATATGTATATATATAAATTTATATACTGTGTTATATACCAGAAACTAACAAACTTGTAAATCAACTACAATGAAATTTTTAGAAAAATTATCCAACTAATAATTAAAGACCATATTCACCAGACAAGAAAAAAAAAAAAGAAAAAGAATCCACTTACAGGGGCCTGGGCGCAGTCAGGGGTAGCTGAGGGGCATCCGCCACCAGAGCCCCCCACACAGGCAGTTCTTGATCCAGCGCTGCTCCCACTGTTTGACGGCCGTGGTCTTGTTGGGTGACTTGAGCATGGTGACACAGCCACACCTGCGGGTGGGGTCAGGAGGGTGGGGCACTAGGCAAGGTCGGGTGGTGGCCACAGGGCCTTTGCACATGCTGTTCCACCCCAGGAATGCTGTTCCCTGCAGCCCCCACTCCCCCCACACTGATCTAATTCCTTCACATCCTTCCGTCCCAGTTCAGATACCACCCCCTCACCTCCCTCAGTGGACAGAGGAAGGGTTGTGGGTCCAAGTCCTGGCTCAGCCCGTCCCTAGTGGTGTGACCCTGGGGTCGTCTGGCAGCACTCGGGGCCACGTTTGCAAAGCGCAGCACTGCTGCAGTCACTCCTTCATGTCTGCACTTGTCAGGTCACTGGGAGCCCCTCAAGGGCAGGCTCGGGTCAGCCGCTCACCGCTGGGCCACCCCAGCCCTTTATGAAGACCACCTGGGGCACCCGCTCAGCAGCCCCACAAGGGAGGCACTCTGGGACCCCCGTTCCCAGGCGGGAAACCACCTGTGGCAGAGAGGGCCCGGTGTCTGCTGCAGCGCTCACCTGGTGCAGGCCTTGCAGGCCTCCGTGGGGTAGGCGCCCAGGTGCAGCCTCCGCAGGTGGTCCATCTTGGGCTGGCCCGGCGCCCTGACGGAGAGGGGCATGGGAAGGGCTCGGGGGTGTGTGCGCGCGCACGCATGCAGCGCGCGCGTGCACGCACAGGTCCATCTCCTAAAGGCAAAGCGTGCGTGACACACACTCGCTGGGGAACCGGGAGAGTCCACAAGAGGGGCTTCTATACACCCTCTGCCCACAGACCCCCGGCCCGGGGTCGGGGTGGCGGCCCAGAACCGCCGCTGGCGCCCAGAGCCCCTCAGAGAGGACCTGGGGCTGGGGCGGGTCGGCCTGTTATGCTCGTATCACATTTGAAAACTTCTGAGAGTGTGAAACCCCTTGTACGACCAGCCACCTCTCCTTGTAAAGTTTTTTCTGAAACCCAAGCACAAACCACAGCGTGTGATTCATCAGGCTATTCCTCCCACGGCGAGACATGCAAGAAAATGTGGAAGGTGGAGAAGCAAGGCCCAGAGCGCTTCCCGGGGAGGCGGGGACGCGAACCTCCACTTGGGGATTCATCGCTCGAGCACCATTTCAGGCAGGCGGCCTGGCCAGCTGCCTCCGGACTGCATCTCTGAGGTTGTTTCCTCGTCTGTTAAATAGGGACAAACCCCCACCCCAGGGCACTGCTGGGCAGTCATGAACTCACTCAGCAGGGTTGGGCTGTCCAGACCCCACACATTCCAAAGAATGGCTCCTGAAGTCACCTCTAAGCCCTGGGAGGTCTGCCTGAGAGGGTTCTGATTCCCTGGGGCCTTGGGCCCCACCAGGCAGTCCAGGATGCAGTGCGATTTACGGTGGGGGACTGGGGCGTCAGCTTGAGCTCTGAAAGGGCTGGAGCCCAAGTAACCAAGGTCAGCCACGTGGGGCCCTCCAGGCAGGCGGTGACAGACCAGAGGGAGGATGATGTCACCCAGACAAACGAGGGCACAGATCAGCACAGGCCGAGGCGACTGGATGGAGGCAAGTGACCAGGAGGGGAGAGAGGGTGGAGGTGGGGGAGTCTGGGGAGCAGCACTGAGGTCAGGCTGGAGGGAAGCAGCGGGCACAGCATGTGCAACGGCCCCGAGGCAGAGATGGGCACACACCTGATGAGGCCGTCCAGCTGCAAGCTGGTGGCACTGCCGGGCAGAGCGGGAGGCTTGCCGAAGTGCAGACGCAGGGGCTGCTTGGGCTGCAGGCGGCTGACGAGGCCATCGCTGACGGGCAGCCAGTCCAGGCTGGGGATGAGCAGCTGGCTGGGCAGCAGGCAGCACTCGTCAACGAGCGCCTCATCCGGCTCGCTCGTGGGGCCCTCATCGCGGCCTGCGGGGACGGGACCACGGGGATATCTTGCTCAGCAGCCTTGCCCAGAGCGCTGCCCACCCAGGAGGCATCATGGCCTCCTCAGAGCTCACAGAGCACCAGGCACAGGCCCCAGCCCTGCCCCCACTTCCTGAGTGGCCCTGGGAAGCTCCTTCCTCTTCTCGGGCCTCAGTCCTCTCCTCTGTAAAATGGGGACCCACTTATTCATTTAAAAAATATGCAGCGAACACTGGGTGCCCTTCCTGGCATCACGGATGTGACAACGATAGAGCCTGGCCACAGAAACACATGACCTGGTGACACAAGACAAACAGGTGCCTAAGAGCGGCTGATGTTTAACGAGCACACACACCGTGCCTGGACCTGTGTTGGGTGCTGGGGGAACAGTGGGGGCCACGACAGAGCCAGTTTGACCTGTGGGAGCTTATATTCTGGTGGAGGGACTCAGCAAGGGCTTGTATTTTGGTGGCGGAATGACAGTAGAGAGCTGGGCGTCTTACAGCAGATCCAGAGCTTGGTAAGCAGGCGGAAGAGCAGGGACATGCTGTCCTGGGTGTCGGAGGTGGCCGTGTACACAGGCAGGCAGCTGGGTTTCAGCAGGCCCCAGATGCGGATGACGACCATCAGCTCCCGCAGCATGCCCAGTGACGTGCCATCCCGCAGGAAGCTGTGGCCGGGCCGCAGCGGGGAGCCCTATGGGGAGAAGGGTTCAGGTTGCTTACTTCAGCGTGTGCAGCATCCTAGGACCTCAGCAGGTCCTGGGGGGAGGGGTCTTCCGGGAGGGGCAGGGTCAGGGAGGTGGGGCTTCAGGGGACAAGGCCAGGGCTGGGGCTCCTGGGGGGGTGGGGCTTCCAAGCAGGAGTGCAGGCGCACCTGGTTGGGCAGACTAGCCAGCAGGTAGAGCACGAAGTCGCCCACCCACTGCAGGAGCTGCTGTAGCGCCTGAAGCGTGTTCATGTCCAGGACGAACTCCTCCGTCTTGAGGTTGATCATGACCTTGTCAATGTCTGGGAGGGGACAGGCAGTCAGGGGCGGCCAGAACCTCACATGTGTGCCCATCAGCACGCATGGTGAGCTGGACCCGCCCCCATAGGCCGACACCTACGTCGTGAACAAGCAAATGAGGGATGGGCCTGGCTGAGCCTGGGACCCTGAAGGGCGGGGTTGGAGGGAGGGGCTCTGGGTGTCCACCGCTGGCCTTCAGATCGCTCTGCCCGCCCCTCGGACCCCCTGTGCCAGGCACCCTGCAGCTCCCGCCAGCCTCCAGGCCTCCACACAGGCAGTGCCCCTGGGGACGCCATCCCCAGGCTGGGTCATCTTCGTTCCCGTTAACGCCCACTGCGTGTCCCCAACACCCCATACGTGCGCGATGGCTGAGGGGTCCTTAGCAGCCAGGGCAGCCCGCAGGACAGGGCAGGACCCACCGACGTCCGTGATCTTGGCGCAGACCTCCGTCAGCCGGTCACCGGGACTCTTGTCGGGCGTGTTGAGCACGTGCGGGCGCAGCAGCGACTTGAGCGTGGAGCTGGCGGCGATGAGGAAGAGCTTGGCGTGGTACTCGCACACGCGGGTCACTGCGCAGGGAGACAGCTTGCAGAGCGAGGCCTTCATGGCCAGGATCCGGGTAGAGAGGACCTGGGGGGTGGAGGATGTGAGTGGGCGGGGCATGCGCCTGAGGGGCCGGGGAGAGCGAGGCGCTGGGCCAGCTGGGCAAGCCGCTAACCCTCTCTGGGCCTTGCCCTCCTCATGCCGGAACCAGGTAAGAGAACCTTCCTCACAGGACGGCAGGGTCTCAACCTGCGGGCGTGTGTACCCCAGGGGCCGGAGGGACACACCTGGGACACCTCACGACTGGGGGCGCTCCTGGCATGAAGTGGGTGGGGCCACAGATGCAGCTCTACCCCACCCAGTTCCTGAAACCTGTCGTCTCCCAGGATGACTGGAGGACTTAAAGCGTAAAGATGCTTGCATACAGGGAATCCCCTGGTGGTCCGGTGGTTAGGACTCTGCACTCTCCCTGTGGAGGGCCCAGGTTCCATCCCTGGCGGGGGAACTAAGATCCCCCAAGGCATGAGGGGTGCGGCCAAAAAAAAAAAAAAAAAGCTTGCACACAGCTCTGCCCCATAACAAGAGATCTGATCACTCCTGGCGTCCCTGGCTCTGAACCCAGCTCCGTCCTGCACTGTTCCCTGGGTCGGGCCCAGCACTCGCACATCTCAGCAGGCTGCTAATGGGAATGGGATCTCTACTTCCTGTTTTCTCCTTGACGGCTGGCACAGAGGACAACTTCAGATTCTTAGCAGCGCTGACCTCTACAGCTGCCCCACTGAACTCGGGGGGCTCTGGGTTTTACAGGCGCGCCACCATGGCGTCCAAATGATCCCTTCTCTCTGGCTCGCCCGTCTGTAAAACTCCCGTTTAGTGCTCTGATCGCAAAAGAAAAGGCCTCCAAAGCCACCCAGAGGCAGGTGGCGTCAGGCCCACAGCCACGCACTCCTGGGTTGAGGCGGCAGCGAGAGGTGGGCCGTCTGGCCCGCGGGTCACCCTGACGGAGGGACTGGGCACCAGCCAAGGGGGGCGGGCACCTGCTGCAGCTCGGCCTTCTGGCGCGTGTACTCCTCATGCAGCTTCTCCACCAGGCTCTGCACCATGCTGGGCTGCACGTGCAGCAGGATGTCCCACCAGTCGTAGCCGGTCACCATGCAGTACTCCAGCAGGAAGAGCAGGTGCCGCAGGGCCAGCCCCGCGTCCAGCGAGTGGCCCATGGAGGGCGAGATGCGCAACATGCTCAGCTGTGGAGGAGGGCGGGATGTGAGGGGGCTGGGCCCGAGGGGCAGCTGGGGGGCAGGGAGCGCACGGCTGGCGTGGGGCCCAGGCCTGCCCGCTGTCCTGTCACATGGGAGGGCTGCAGAGCCACAGCCCAGCCACGTGGCGTGAATGGGGGCCACAAGCCCCAAGTTTCCATAGCCGTGGCGATTCCCACATAGGGCCTGAAGGGCCTCCTAGCCGGCAGGGCGCCTGTCGGGTGACGGGGCCTGCAGGTCCACTTGGGGGCCGTGGAGTCCCTGGGAACACAGACCTCGTGCTCCCGAGAAGCCCAACCCACCACCCGGAGACACCGAGGATGGGGCCGGAGCAGAAGTCACAGGGTGCCCGACAGCAACTCGCAGGAGCCCACTGCGTGGGGCGGGGGGCGGGGGGCACGCGCACGTGGGTTTGAGCGTGTAAATGTGTGCACGTGTGCAAACGTGCCAGTAGGACAAATGTGAGGTGTGAGCATACACGGGTGTGAATGAGCGTGCAAACACGAGCGGGTGTGAGCGAAAGCGTGAGTGTGCGAGTGGCTGTGAGGCTGCCCGCCCTCCTGCCAGGCCACAGACAGGTTCCCCTGGGAACCAGGAGGCCAACTCGCAGAGCACCTGCTGCACACTGGGGACCTAGGACTCCTTGACGTCAGGAGCAGCACCCTAGGGGCCCCCACTTCCTGAGTGCGGCCCCCCGCCACAGACAGCAGCACGGGCACCCCGCCTCACCCTCGGTCCCCCCGGGACAGCACTGACCCTGCCGTGGTTGTCGATGCCCACGAGGGCCAGGGAAGTCCAGGAGAGCTGCATGGCCTTGAAGTGGACAGCGGGGCCCGTGGTCCGAGGGCGCTTGAGAGCCGGCTCATCCACGGAGCGGGGGGCTGCGGAGCTATAGAAGATGGCCATCGTCTGCAGCGAGAGCCGGTGCACGATGTGGACGCTGCCGTCATGGAAGGCCAGGGCCAGCCCTGGGGGCATGTGTAGGGTCAGGCGGCCGAACCCAGCTCTGGACAACGGGAAGGGGCCGCCACCACACCCAGCAGAGGCTGTGCTAAGGAGCGGCGTGAGCCCCGAGCCACCGGGGTGCACCCCCCACAGTGGGGTCCAGTCCTGGCTAACCGGCCCCCGAATCGGTGGAGCAGACTGCACCCTGTCTGGGCACCTCTGCCCCGCTCCCCTGCGGCCAGCACTAAGTTTGGCCAACGTGAGGCAACAGGTGACTTCCAGGGGGACAAGTGGGAGGGGCAGGCGGAGAGGACAGTGGATGGGAAGGGCCTGGGCCTCATGTACACCAAGGTCCTCGGGGCGGAACGGAGGCCACTGAGCTCAAGGGCTCGTAGAACCCAAAGCCCGTAATCCACAGCAGGGGGCTGGGGGCTGCCCTGGACCGGCACCAACACGGCCAGCCTGACTCACCCAGGGTCACAGACGCCAGGGCCCAAACCCAGAATCGCCACGTGAGCTACTACAACGGGGGTGGGGGTGGGGGTGGGCATGGGAGGGAAGCTTATCTGGAAAGTTTTCCCCAAGTTCCCAGCCTCTCCCTTGTGGACTGCTAACAGCCCTCTACATAGTAAAGAGCACAGCTGGACGGTGGCCTCACAGCCCTGTGAGCCCATCAGATCCTGAAAGCAGCACCCTCGTCCCCAATGGGACTGACGTGAGGCCGGGGGCCAGGCTCCCAGGACCCTGTGATGGAAGCCCAAGCTCAGGGCCCACCCCCTTCCCCCGGGGGCTCTGAGACACCATACCGAGGCCGGGGTAGAACTGGGTGTCGCTGGCCACCTTCAGGTCAGTGTTGGTGAGTGAGATGGGGAGCTTGGGCAGCGCCACGGCGGACACGCGGTCCAGGTCGTTGGTGGCTGACAGGATCCGCCATTTGAGAATCGTGGGCTGTTTGTCACCAACTAAAAGGGGGTGGGGGGGACAGAGAGCAACAAAATGAAGACAAGACGGGGGGGTGGTAGGGTGAACTGAGAGATTGAGATTGACATATATACACTAATATGTATTAAATAGATAATGAGAACCTGCTGTATAAAAAAATAAATACAAGGGCTTCCCTAGTGGCGCAGTGGTTGAGAGTCCGCCTGCCGATGGAGGAGACGCGGGTTCGTGCCCTGGTCCGGGAAGATCCCACATGCCGCGGAGCGGCTGGGCCCGTGAGCCATGGCTGCTGGGCCTGCGCGTCCGGAGCCTGTGCTCCGCAACGGGAGAGGCCACAACAGTGAGAGGCCCGCGTACCGCAAAAAAAAAAAAAAAATGAAGACACGACAAGGGTGGACCTGACCCAGCACCCTGCCCCTCCTGGAGACCCAGCGAGTTCACATGACTGGGGGTGGTGGGGAGAGGCGGAGGACCCCAAAGGATCCGGTCCTGGGCCTTCACAGGAACAGGAGGAGGCACCCGCCTGGGCCGCAAGGCTGTCAGCTGGCGGGGGCGGCTCCACCTTGTCCCCTCAAAGGAGCCAACGTGCTGAGAAGGGGAACCCACCCCCGACCCTGCCACCACACAAACCCCAAAATTCCCCAGTGACTTGGCCGGCTTGCGTGGGGTTCTGTCCCTGTGTTCTGAGAGGTCCTGGGTGGGACCCCAGCTCTTCCCATGAGCTGGACCGACAGGTGGCCAAGACGGGCTCCCCTCTGCGCCCACACCCTTGGTGTGATGATGAAGTCCCCCCAGCAAGGGGTGGGGTAGTTCCCGTCAATCTGGGCTTGGCCCCCGGCGCTGCGGGCATGATGTAAGCAGAGGCTCAGTGGCGCCCATGCACCTGGACTCCAAGGTGACACTGAGGTGAGCCCGGGCG
Source organism: Hyperoodon ampullatus (assembly GCF_949752795.1). NCBI lineage: Eukaryota > Metazoa > Chordata > Mammalia > Artiodactyla > Ziphiidae > Hyperoodon > Hyperoodon ampullatus. Next base: position 25,112,259 of record NC_136917.1, read on the forward strand.
CCCAGGCAGCAGCCAGCACCCCAGCTGCCCTGGGGTGATGGCAGACACAGGGAACCAGGACGGAGCAGCGGAGGCGGCCTGGCCCAGCACCCTCCGGGCTGTGGTTCTAAGCCAGAGTTTGGGGCTGGTGTGTGACACGGCAAAGCTGGCTGTGACAGCACGCCTCTACCCATCTGCCCTGAGAGCTCTTCCCTGGACGGCCCAGCACAAAGGGGCTCTTGGCAAACGTCATCCCACAGGGAGACCAAGGCCCAGAGAGGGACGATGCTGAGCACAGCTGTAACGGTGACAGCTACGGCGATGCCCAGGGAGGGAGGGCGAGCAGGCCAGGCACCCACACCCAGCCTGGCGGCCCCCGGCCATTCCTAGCTTACAGAGGGGAGCGGCCGCTGTCAGAGGCTGAGCTGCTTGCCCGAGTCCACCTGGACCCACGTGTCCACCCAAGTTAGGCCAACCCCTGGAGCACGGGCTGGACGGTGGCTGGCAGAGCGGGGGCCTGAAGGGGAGGATGGGCTGGCGGGGGGCGCTTCGGGTAAAGGCAGGGAGGTAGCAGAAGAGGAGGCAGATCCAGGAGCCCGCAGGCCGTTCGAAGCTCGTGCGAGGGGCAGGGTCGGGGGAGGAGGTGCGGGTGAGCTCAGCACAGAGCCTGCCGGCACTCGGACACCTGCATCAGGACAAGGCTCTACCCGCTGACGGGGGTGACAACCCTTTCACGTGAGATGTGGTCCCGCTTGTGACAAGGTCCCAGGGTGTGCGTGGGGGCCATGACCTGCCTGACGGCCGCGCCCACAGCTACTAGGACAGAGGAGGGACGAGGGAAGGGCTGGGACCCCTTGTGGCTATGCCGCCTCGTGGGGTCACTCAGGAAAGGCAGCATAACCTTCTTCACATTTAGTTCCTCCGAGGCCACATCGAGCAGCTTAGGCAACCACCTTGCGGGCAGACGGAGCCTCAAGGGGCCTCTTGACTTGGCCCCTCGGCCACTCAAGGGCCAATAGCGCTGCCATCAGCGGGAACATGCCCCGTGTGGCCGCAGGTTCACCCCCAGCTTCCAGGGAAGTAGCTTTTCCGGCTTCCCAGCCACACAGGTGTCAGGAGGGGGGCCAGTCCCGGCGGGGAACTCGGGGCTCCGCTTGGGTGTGGGGACAGAGAGGGAGGGAAGGGAGCGGCGGGCACGTTCTTGGCAAACTCAGGTCACCCCCGTGCCTCGCTCTACCCAAGGGCTCCCAGAGGACCCCAGGTTCCCGGGAGGCTGCGTGTCCCTGGCCGACTGGAGCGGGACTCACCGGCGGGCGAGAGCTGCTGGAAGATGTTGTTCACAGGGAGCCCCTCCTTGCGCAGGGACCAGCACTCCACCACGCTGCTGGTCTGGCTGGACGCGCACAGCAGCACCTGGTGGGGGTGGGCGGCTCGGTGAGGGGCCTGGACCAGCCCCTCGGCCTCTCCGGGCTTCCGGCTGCTCCACGGGGCTCACATCGGCACCCGCCTCACAGCCGCTGCGGATTCCGACCCAGGTACACCCAGCCAGCACCGCACCTGCCCCCCATGACCCCGCCTCCCCTGGGGAAGGCAGTCACTCAAGGCACCCAGAGCAGGAAGCGAGGGGGCCGTGGAAACGTACTGGGACTTCATGAAGCTGGAGGCTGATCAGTGCAAGGTTATGAGGGGACCCCGGTGCAGCTGGCTGAACCTCGCCCCCAGAAATGTCCCTGTCCTGGTCCCAGGACCTGTGGATGTGTCACCTCATGGGGCAGAGGGGACTTCGCAGGTGAGATTAAGTTAAGGCCCCTGAGACGGGGATAACCCTGGATTCCCTGGGGGGTCCAGTGTCATCACAAGGTCCTTATAAGAGGGAGGCGGGAGGGTCAGAGGCAGAGAGAGACGGGAGAGGCTGCGCTGCTGGCTGTGAGGATGCAGGAGGGGCCGCGAGCCAGGGATGCGGCGCCTCTAGAAGCTGGGAAAGGCGGGAACCGATGCTGCCCTGGAGCCTCCGGAAGGACCGGCCCTGCCCACGCCTGGGTTTAGCCCCGAGCGGTCCTACCACGGGGTGGCCGGGTGGGCACACCTGCTCTGACATGTCTCGGGCCAGGAACTTGAGGTGGGTGATGGCGGGGAGCCGGTCCCGGCGGTTGAGGTCGGTGGTGCAGCGCATGAAGAGCGAGGGCAGGATCTCGGTGTCGATGCGGCACTTCTCGTTGACGACGCTCACGCACACCTTGTAGAACTGCACTGGGGATGCGCTGCTGCCATCTGCCGTGGCCACCACGATGTTGCCGCCACCCGTGAAGGCGATGTCGGCCAGGGCCACGCGGCCACGCAGCCGGCACAGGCTCTCCGTCGAGGTCAGCACTTGCCCACTGGGCTTGAGCAGGGACACGGTGACCAGGCCGCTGACCGTCACCGCAATCCAGCCCTCCATGGGCTTGCCCCCAAACAGCGTGAGCGACGGCGAGAACTTGACTCGGGAGAACTTCTCGCCGAAGCTGGAGGCGCCTGACTGTGGGGGAGGGGGAGGGGTCAGCTCGGGGCATCCCCGGCCCCGGCCACGCGCTTGGCCTTCAGGGGTCTGCCTCTGTGACCCCAGGACGCCCTTCTGGGAGTCGCACGCTTGGGAACATGGAGGAATCACGTGGCAGAAGGCACAAGAGCATGAACTTGAGTTCAGGTCCTGCCTCAGCCACTCAAGCACTGTGTGATGTGGGCCTCTCTGACCCTCAGTATCCCCATCTGTACGTCCGAGGGCTGTGGTGAGGCTGACACGCTAGACACACATGGGACAGGACCCACCATGCTTTCCTCACAGGGTCAGACACTCAGTACTTTCAGCTTTGTGAGCCAAGTGGTCTGCTGTAACCACTCAGCTCTTTCCCTGCGTCTGCAGCAAAGAGAAGCAGCTGCCAGTGAGACTGCTTACAAAGTGGGCGAGCGAGCAGGCTGCCGTTTACAGACCCCGGAGGTAAGGCATTCCGGCTGTGCTGCAAAGTACAGCTGCCACTGCTATTTTACCTTTCCAAACCAGGTTTAAGTTACAATTAACGTACAGCAAAATTCACCTCCTCTCGGCTTTCGGTTCAAGTTGACAACCACCCCATTGTGGGAACCGCTCCGATCCTGGGCAGGAACGTTTCCACTCCCCTCGGAAGGGCCCTCGGGCCCCCAGCCAACCCCTGCCCCGGCCCTGGTTTCTGTCCCCGGCTGTGCCTCTCCCAGCGTTCCACCTCAGGTGGACCCAGGAGCAGCCTGCGCACCGGGTTCCTTTCAATCCGTGCAACACGTCTGTCACTGAAACAGCACGAGCTGGAGACTAAGCAGGGCTCTCTGGGCAGTGGGAGAGCATGTGCCCTCTCTGTCTGGGGAGCAGACCCACAGGGCCAAGCGTCCAGGGAAGGCAGGGCTGACCACGGCCCCAACAGAGTTTTCCAGACGTGGAGGTGCCGGCAGTGTTGTAAAGAAAGAAGCAAAAGCCCCCAGATGACCCCCAAGGAGAGACGCTGGCAGTTTGAAAAAGGAACGTCCCGGGCTTCCCTGGTGGCGCAGTGGTTGAGAGTCCGCCTGCCGATGCAGGGGATGCGGGTTTGTGCCCCAGCCCGGGAGGATCCCACATGCTGTGGAGCGGCTGGGCCCGTGAGCCATGGCCGCTGAGCCTGCGTGTCCGGAGCCTGTGCTCGGCAACGGGAGAGGCCACAACAGTGAGAGGCCCGCGTACCACAAAAAAAAAAAAAAAAAAGAAACGTCCCACAGAGAAAAAGGTCCAGAAGATTAGGCAGCAAGCCCTGCAGTTAGAATTCCTACCAAGGGGAGAAGGGATAGACGCCTGACCTCAGCATCATGGGCAAGAGCCGTGTGCATGTCCAAGCGTTTTAAACGAGCACATATGTCTTTTATAATTTAGAGACAAAGGGATCTGGTGGTAAGAAGAACAGTAGCCCTGACGCTCGCAACAGTGTGGACGGACCTTGAGAACACGACGCTAATGAGAGAAGCCAGACACAGAAGGACACACAGTGTGTGATTCCATTGATGGGAAACATCCAAAACAGGCAAGTCCACAGGGACAGACAGTGGGTTCATGGTTGCCAGGGGCTGGGGTGGGGAAGGGGAGGGAGGCTAATGGGGACAGACTTCCTTTGAGTTGAAAAGAATGGTCTGCGGCTTCCCTGGTGGCGCAGTGGTTAAGAATCCGCCTGCCAATGCAGGGGACACGGGTTTGAGCCCTGGTCTGGGAAGATCCCACATGCCGCGGAGCAACTAAGCCCATGTGCCACCACAACTACTGAGCCCGTGTGCCACAACTACTGAAACCTGCGCGCCTAGAGCCCGCGCTCTGCAACAAGAGAAGCCGCCGCAATGAGAAGCCCGCGCACCGCAACGAAGAGTAGCCCCCGCTCGCCACAACTAGAGAAAAGCCCACGCACAGCAATGAAGACCCAACACAGCCATAAATAAATAAATAAAGGAAATAAAGAAAGAAGATATTAAAAAAAAAAAAAAAAAGGATGGTCTGAAATCGACTGTGGTGATGGTTGTACTAGTCTGTGAAGATACCAAATAAACCTCCAATCTGTATACTTCAGGTGAGTGAACCATACTCAGCAACTTGTATCTCAGTAGAGCTATTACATAAAAAAAGAGAACAGACAAAGGGAAGGCAGCACACACCCCCTGCCCCAGCTCCCCGCGGCCTGGAGCCAGCGCTGCGTGCGCTGCTGCCAGATGCTGACAGTAACTGTCCCCAGGCCCTGCACCGGGCACAGGGAGCAGACATGGGGAAGGGATGGGAGAAAAGTCACTTCCCACAGCACCAACCCAGGAGGGGCTCCTGGCTCTGGGGAGCAGCCGGCAGAGCAAGCCACGTGCGCCCCGGCGGCCCCACCGAGCCCTCTCAAGCCTTCTCGCGCTAAACCCTCACCACGGCCAGCGGCAGCCCCACTTGATGGTGAGGAGAGCGACGGGTGAGGCGTGGCATCACGATCTGAGTTCAGCACCCTGGACCCAGGCGGCTCTCTCGAGGGGACGCTGGGCTGAACTGTGGGGTACAGGCAGGAATTCTGGGATCTCACCATGTCAGTCACACGGGGGCTGCTGGCCACATGGGTGCTGACCCTGCATGGCAGGTGTGAGCCGGGCTCAGGTGAGGAGGACCAAAAGGGTGCTGGTGACACAAGAGGAGCTGCACACCCAGGCGGGACACCCACCTTTTCCACGTGCAGGGCCAGCTTCACACCATTGTGCAGCCACGACAAGGCCACGATGGGGTCCCCCTCCACCAGCCTGCCCACGGGGCTCTCCCAGCTGTTGGCCAGGTGGTCGGCCATGCTCCAGCACTTGATTTGCCCATCGGCATCAGCTGACAGCAGCCTCGAGCCTGTGTGGGGCGGGGCACAAACCCGCGTCACAAGCGCCCCCCCACTGTCCATCAGGGGCCGGGGTGGGAGAGGCCGGCCTGGGGGCAGTAGAGCAGGGAGGGGCACAGGCGAGTCCGGAAAGGACTCTGGACAGCAGCAGTGGGCAGAACAGGGCCCGCCAACACACAGGTCAAGGGTTAGAGTCCCAGCTCTGGACACCTGGGCCAGGACCAGGAAAAGAAAGAGCAGGTGGCCCTGGGATTCAGGGTCAAGGGGAGCTGCCCTCACCTGACTGGTCCCACTCAAGGCAGGTGATGGCTTCGCTGTGCTCCGAGCAGATGGAGTGCACGTCCCAGGGGTGCTCGGTGTCCAAGATGTGGATCATGCGGGTCAGGTCTATGAAGGACGGTGTGGTCAACACGGCAACAACAGCCAGGTGCCCGACGACCCCGGGGGCATCGGGGAGGAAGAAGCAAAGCCCCGGCCATGGGGACTCAGGAGCCGCTGCTGACAAGCCGGCGGCCCGAGTAGAGATGGAGCAGCCCGTGACCCTGCCTCCAGTGGGGCAAAGGAGACGTAGAAAACGGCACCGGAAAAAAACGAACCCCAAATGCTAACGGTGGGCGTCTCTCCGTGGAAACTAACAGCTGGTTCTTTCCCTCACCCTAAGTTTCTGTTTTTCTAATTCCCTCTCCCGAGTGCACGTCACTCAGTGGCAGAGACAACACAGGCCCGGCTAGCACAGTGCACCTCAAAGTCAGGTGGTGACATGTTTGGTCTGGAAAACTCAGGCAGGATCCTCAGCAAGCTGCACGGGGCCACCCACCCCTGGCCCCTGCCATCCCACCGGTGATCCCAGTGCCCCCAGCTCCAGGCCCTCTGCGCCCCTCACCACCCCTCATCACCCCTCATCTTGGAGGAGGAGACCCTGTGGGAGCCGGGGGGGGTGGGGGGCAAGGGGGCGGCTGGCGCACCCTGGTCGTCACTCCGCAGGTCCGTGGTGAAGGCGATGAGGTTACGGCAGGACCAGGTGCAGGCCAGGGGCACCGACGGGCAGTGGGTGCTCTTGGGCCATTTCTCCCACTCGCAGATGTAAGCCAGGTCCATTGTGCCCACCTGCCAAGGTCACACACGGAGGACAGTCACCAGCTCCTGCAGCAGGGAGGACTGGTTTGTCATCGATGTTCACGCAGCACCTGCAGGACCCCAAGGGCAGTGCTGGACACTGGGTTACCGCGGCGGACAAAGTGGACTCAACCCCTGCCCCGCATGTGGCGGGGGAGCTGCATTTTACTCATACATGGCCAGGGAGGTCTCCCCGGTGGAGGTGTGAGGGATCGAGGCACACAGCCTGAAGGAAGAGCATTCCAGGTGGAGGAAACAGCCAGTGCAAAGGACCAGAGACTGGACTGAGCCTGGGCGCTCAAAGAGTGGCACGGGGCCCTGCGGGGCAGGAAAAGGGTGAGTGAGGGGGCGGGGCAAAGTAAGGGTGGGGAGAGGACATGACAGGTCGTGCAGGGCCTGGGGGGTTTCACCCTGAGGGAGGTGGCAGCCCCAGGAGGGCTGAGGCCTGTTTATGTTTCACAGGCCACTCTGGCTGTCTGGAGGGCGAGGCTGAGGGACAGGGTGGGGGTGACTGCACTGGTCCAGGTGAACAAAGCTGGGGACAGTGCAAGCTGTGAGGAGCGGTAGGGTAGGACCCGGGTCTATCCTTAAGGAGGAGTCCACGGACACCCAAGAGCACCGGTGGGGCTGCCTTTGACAGAGGCAGGGAGGGGGCCGGGCAGCAGCTTGGTGCCGGGCTTCCACAGGTAACTAACAACGTGAACGGTGAACGTTTCCTCAGCGCGCTCCACGCGCCGGGCATCCATTAAGGTTATTTCTTTTCACCTTTACCAAAGCGCAGTGAGACTGGGAGTACGATCGGCCCCGTCTTCCTCAATCCCGACCCCCAGGCCCCAGGCTTCTTCAAGCCATGCCCGGGAACACCGAGGCCCCGCCCACAAGCCCCTTCAACAGTCTTTAAGCTCTGCCCCCAAAGCTCTCCGGCCCCGCCTCCTACAGTATTTGCTTTCCGCACCCCACTCCCAATTTGCCCCTTGTGTCCCCAGGCCCGGCCCAAACTCTGTTTTCATCTCAGGGTCTCCCAAACAACCCCAAGGCCCCGCCTCCATACACCTGGCCCTCCAGGTCGCGCCCCCAAGCCCCCCACCAACGCATCTCAGACCCTCCCCGGGGAGGTATAACCTTAGGCCCCGCCCCCGATCGTTCCAGGCCCCGCCCCGATTTCCCCCTGCTCCGGTGCCCCGACCCCCGGGGCGCCTCAGGTCCCCCCAAGTTTCCGCCACGACCCCCAGACCCCGCCCAGCGCACTCAGGCCGCGTACCCAGCACCCTTTGCTCTCCAGGCCCGCCCTCTGACCCCACAGGCCCCGCCCCGGCGCCGCTAGTTACCGCCTTCCCCGGCTGGCGCTCCCCGCTGCCGCGGCGCCGTCCGGAGGCCGGCCGACCGCCCGAGCCCCCAGCCCTGCACTCACCGGGCCGGCCTGTGAGCCCAGCCGAGCGGGTGGCCGCAGCCTGCACTTGCCCTAATGCCCCGGCTCTGCCGCCGCCATCTTCCCAGGAGCAAAGATACCCCGCGCAGCGCAGCCGCTTCCCGGAGACTTCTGGGACGGCAGCGGCTCCGGCTCCGCCCCTCTTCCGGTACAATTTGCATGCGACATGGATTCCCAGCAGCCACCTGGGTCATATTTGGTGGAACAAAAACCACTTTCTGAATTTCAGTGAATGACCCCATTTGGTTAAGGTATTGTTGCACAAATATCATAAAGGAAGGGACGAATGGCTGAATCGGTTTTTAATGGAGTTCGCCCTTAGTGTAAAAGAATATATTCTATGCCCTCTAAATAGCTCTGGGGTAAAGCTTTAGATTGTGCTCGCTTCGGCAGCACATATACTAAAATTGGAACGATACAGAGAAGATTAGCATGGCCCCTGCGCAAGGATGACACGCAAATTCGTGAAGCGTTCCATATTTTTGCCCTTTTTCTTCTGGTATCCGCGGTGTTATAATTGGGCTTTATAGAAGAGGTGACTTAACGCATCGAGGGTCCCTCTGGATTCAACCCCCATCTGCAATTCCTTTTCCAAAAGTTGGTTCTATTGCTGTTGGACTCTCCCCATTTTGAAAGGTCTTTTCCAGAAAGACCTCCTAGGGTTGCAGGGAAGGGTGAACCGGGTGACAGGCACCGCCTGGGCAAAGGTCGGGGGGCCGGGCTGTCTGGGGGCCCGGCTGGAGTAGCGGGGTGGGGGAAAAAACCCACGCACCAACCAGGGGCCAGGACAGGACGGAGTTCGCGTTAACAGTTCTGGAGGCAGGCTGTGAACTCCCCCAGAGACCCGACACCCGCGCCCGGAGCCCCAGCCCGTCCTCTGGGCGCCGGAAATTCGGTCCCCTTCACAGGTGGGAGTCTCCAAGCGGGTTACTCAAGTATCTCCTTGTGTCCTCCGTACGAGCCCTTGGGATTTCCGTTATTTAGCATCTATGTGTAGAACTTTTAAAATGCCTCTTAAAATGGAAGACAGCACACCCAGCGCCCAGATGTTGGTTTTTAAAACGGTGCCCCAGGGAAAGGAACCAGGCTCCTTGGAGAAAGGGCCGGTTCTAGGACGAAGCAAGAATATGCAGAGGAGCCCTGTGCGTCTTGTAGCGGCAGAAAGTAAGGCGGGTGCTCAAATAAATAAAACCCCGCAACTATGGGAGTGCCTCAGTGACACACAGGAGCCACTGACAGGGCTCCCAGCAGCCGAATCTGGAACAACCTGAGGAATAAAATTAAGGAATATTGGATTATAACCCAAACTATAAAGTAAATGCCCAGGCGTCCGTACTGATATAAATGGTTAAATAAACAAATACACAGAGGTATAGAGACAAATCTCCCCTGTAGAATTTCCAGTAATCAACATAGATACTCCGCCTTCAGGGAGGTGGAGGAGATCAGGGGTGAGGTCAGTACTGAGGAGCCCTGTGGGCAGCAGGGACCCCTGATGTGGCCGGTTGAGAAGGGAACTTCCCTCAGCGCGATCACAAGAGAAGAGCAGATAATCCAGGCTGGGGGATCCTGCAGGATGCACAGCCGTTTCCAGACACACACAGAAGGAAGACACGAGAAGGAGGCCACGTGAAGATGGAGACAGAGGCTGGAGGGATGCAGCCACAAGCCAGGGGGAGGCCACGTGAAGATGGAGACAGAGGCTGGAGGGATGCAGCCACAAGCCAGGGGAGGCCGGAGCCCCTAGAAGCTGGAAGAGGCAGGGAGGACACTCCCCTGGAGCCTCTAGAGGGAGTATGGCCTTGCCACACCTTGATCTTGCATTTCTGGCCTCCAGAACCAGGCGACAATAAACTCCTGTGGTTTTAAGCTGCAGTGTGGTGTATTTTGTTCAGCCACCCAGGAAGCTCACACAAGTGACTTTTTTTTTTTTTTTGGCCATACCACGGGGCACGTAGGATCTTATTTCCCCAACCAGGGATCGAACCCGCAGCCCTGCAGTGGAAGTGCAGAGTCTTAACCACTGGACCACCGCCAGGGAAGTCCCACAAGTGACCTTTTTGGAGGTCACACAGCTGGAAGGTGGCAGAGCTGGGGCTTGGGCCTGGGCACCTGGGAGGGGACCAGCCAGGGCAGCAGAGCCAAGGGCCAGGCCACTCCTAGGAGAGTCTCCCCACACACCTGCCTCCACGGGGGGTGTCACTCAGAACCAAGCTTCATCCCCTGAGGCCTGCATCCCTCAATGACCAGGACACAGGGCATCGTGAGTGCCTGTCGTGCCCCCAGCCCTGCCCCAAAGGAAAACCCCACAGCAGCAGACCAGAGCACCAGAAATTTATTGAACGCTCCACTTTTCCCAAAGCACAACTAGCCACACACACGGGGGTGCAGGGCAGGGGTGCAGTCTCCAGCCCTGCTTCCTGTGCCAGGCCAGGGTGACCAGCATGAGAACACCCCAGAGCCAGGCTGGGGGCAGGAGCAAGGGGACATGGAGCGGAACAGGACAGTCTGAGGGTGGAGGCTTCTGGCTGGAAGTCCCAGATCCTCAGTATGAAGGGAGGGGAGCGTGTAGAGCAGACGGGGCCCTAACAGCCACCAAAGGGGAGTGGGGAGGGCAACACACATTCCAAAAAGAGGGTGACACCAGCTTTTAAGACGCAGCTTCCATCCTGGGCTGCGGGGCACACACATGCACACGCACGCGCACACACACACACACACACACACAAAACAATGCTCCCAGGGCGAGGGGCAGGGCCCCAGAGACCCTCCACCCAAGCGAAAAGCTGGGAGAGGGTCAAGCAGGGACTGGAATGAAGCCCCCCAGTTTATCACTTGGGGCAAGTTTTTGGTTTTTCTTCTCAAAAGGGAAATTTAAAAATCTACAACAAATCACGCCAAATTCATTAAAAATGATAAAAACCCAGCCTCTCCCTCCTCGCTTAAGCTTCACACGGGGCCAAAAACACTGACCCAGGAAGGGACAGGGAAGTGACCAGGCCGGGTGTCTCCTCCCGAGTCTAGGCCCCGGGGCAGGAGTAGGGTGGATTGTGCTCCTGCGGGGCAGCCCAGCCGCCAGCTTTAACCCGGAAAGCTGGGCAGGGAAGGGGTGCGGTGCGGGAGCCACCCCAAGGGGAAGAGCACGTTTCCAAGGGAAAATTCTAAAAATAATAAAGATATTTTCGTGATGTTACGGGAGGTGTTGGCACTGGGGAGGCGGGGCCGGGGGCAGGGCCGCCATCAGCTGAGCTGCTCCAGGTACGCGGACAGGAGCAGCCCCGGCGGCAGGAAGTCCAGGTGCCGATTGCTGACCTTCATCTGCCGCTTGCCCTCCAGGTCACCACCTGCCGGGGGACAGGGAAGACAGGGAGGAAGGTGAGGGTTGCGGCACACAGCAGCCCAGCCCTCGGCCTGTCCTGCCCCAGGTCCCCACGAGCTGGGCTGCCCCGACCCCCCAGGTCCCAGGCCAGGCGCTGAGAGCAGCTCGAGCTGTTCCTTCCTCTCCCGTTACTTATCCCGTGTCCTACGGGCACAGAGACACACACACCACCGAGACACACTGGCCCGAGGCCAAGGGGACTGAACGAGGGTCCCGCCCGACCCTTGGTCTCCCACCTCCATCCCTGCCCTCAGAGGGAATCACCTAGGCCCCAGGTGGCCCAGGCCCCAGCAACCTCCCCTTCACCCACCTTCCGTCACCCCAAAACCTGAACCATAGCCATACACAACCCAAGCTGGGCCCACCTCCCAGCCTCTGGCCCGGCGGCTCCCTCTCCCCTGCTCCCCATCTTGCCAGGCCCCGCCTATGTTCAGGCCACGGCTCCACACCCGCAGAGAGGTACCCCCAGTCCAGCCCCTCCATCCCGAGTCAGTGGGAACAAAAGCAAGTGTGGGGACTGCATCTCCCTCCCAGGCAGCCTGAGAGGAACCATCCTGGCGTTGCCATGGAAACTGTCTCCTCAGCAACTCCAGGCAGGAGGCAGAGAGACGGGCGTGGAGAGAGAGGACCCGATGGGATGCCGAGGGCCAGCAAGGGTCTGCGAGGACCCTCCATGGGGGGGGACTGTGTCCCAAGATCACTCCCATCATAAAAGGGGCACACAGGCCCCTGGAGGAGGGACTTGCCAGAAGTCACATGTGTGTCACAGTGGAGGGGGGCTACAGCTAAATGCGAACTCTGCAGACATCAGGGTCCCCTCATCTCATCTCAGGGTCCCTGGAGGCCCAGTTTCATCAGCCCCACACAGGCCCGTCTCTCCCCAGCCCTGAAGATGCAGATGGAGGGGTGTCTGTGTGCACAGCATCATCCATTGTGGGGCCAGAGGTACAGGCGCTTCTGATGAATTAAGGCAACATCGCACTGCCGCCTCTGTGTTCATGCTGTCCCTCCTCTTCCAAAGCCTGCCACGGGGCAAGCAGACCCCGGGGAAGCCCAGCCTTGGTTTTCCCCAGACTGAATCAGCCAACTGGGGTCCCAGGGGCCGCCAGGCACTTACTGGCTGAGATGAGGTCCATGTACTGGCAGATGGCGTGAAGCAGGAGCCTCTCAAAGCTGCAGGGAATGGATGCTGAGTGGCCAGAGCCAGACACCGGGGGAGCTCACCGCACCCACGCCCACCCACCCAGTCACCTGTTGTCCAGCATGGCCGTGTACACGGCCTGGGGGGACACAGAGAAGAACCTCAGCAGCCGCTCCTCCCAGGTCTCCAGCATTTCCTGCAGGAGAGACAGGCCCAGGGGTCAGGCTGACTGTGGCACCCTAGCCAAGATGTCCAGGCCCCCCACATCCACGATAGCCTCTGGAGCCCAAAGCCCTGGGTTCAAATGTGGCCTCTGATTCACTACATGAGGCTACTTAACCGTTTCCAAGGATACCAGGCACTCAGACACATCCACACCTTTGAATCTCTGAGTCTTTGGCCTGGTGAACTCCTACACATCCTTCAAAACCCACCTTCATTGCCCCTGTCCCTCCCACCCTCAAGGAGAACCCTTGCCCAACCCTGGGTCCTGCACTCAGATCTCACTAGTCTGTATCCTGCCCTGTCTGCTCCATCACACCACGTTCACTGGGTTACTGGTCTCCCCTCACCCCGTCCCTGATTGCGAAGCTGAGAAAAAGGGCCTTCAGAAAAGACCAGGTAAGTGGAAAGAGACAAGGCCAAGGCCAGGCTTGGTACTCACCATGGGAATACGGCTCCGCTTGAGAACGGCTCGTAGACGCCGGCTGATACGCTGGAAGCACTCACGGGGCGTGTAGGCCGGGTCCTCTGCAAGAGTCCATGCAGTGGGGCAGAGGTGGGAGTGAGCCGCAGGCCCCGCCCACAGCCAGGGCCCACCCACCTGCCCTGGCCCCACCCACCCACCGGGCTCCTCCCCACCTGCCCTGGCCCCGCCCTCCCACACCAGGCCGGGCCCCCCATCATACCTCTGCCCCACAGCCCCACCCCCGACCCAGGCCCACCTCTCCGCCGGTCTTCCCCGCGGGCAGGCCCCCTCCTCCGCGCCTTGCTCCTGCCCTCGTTCTCCAGGTAGCGGAGAACCCGCTCCTGCTCCTCCCCAGAGCGGTTCATGAAGTCGTTCCAGACCTGGAAGAGAGGCAGGCAGGCCCTGACTAATGCCTGCAAGCCCCCGAGCCTCAGTTTCCCCGTTTGGCTAGTGTACACTGGGGGGGCCACAAGTGCACAGAAATACTCCTTGTGCACACATGTGACCACTGGGCCGGCCAGGAGTTCGTGGGGCACTCGCGGACCCATCTGTGTGGGGCGGGGAATCAAAATGAACCAAACACACCCCCAATACCATCAGTAATTCCAAGTGTGATAAGCAGATGAACCACGGGTGCTGGAAGTTTCTGGGGTGGGTGGGTTTCAGGCCTCTGGAGGGAGACCCAGGGCATTCATCAAGGGACCAGGGAGGGGGTGGGTGCTCCTGGCACAGGGTCCAGCATAGGCAGTGCCGGGTGGTGGGCGGGGGAACCCAGGGCAGGATACGGGGCCCCACCTCGACATAGGTCTCATTGCTGCAGGCCTCAGCAAAGATGCTGGGTGCTGCAGGGGGCGCCAGGTCCCCATCCTCCAGGCCAGGTGTGCCTCCGTCCAGCAGGGTCAGGAGATACTGGGCTAGATGGAAACAGACGGTCTCTGGGCTGGGGGTTGCATTCAGGCCCCCCCCTCGAGCCCCACCCCCGCCAGGCTCCATGGGGTCCAGAGGACCATGTTTCCTCCCCCACACCTCTATATTTAGGGCCTTTACTCTCACCGGCCTCCCCTTCACCACGCTCCAGCTGTCTTTCCCAGAAGGCACAGGAACCATCCAGCCTCCAGAACTCCTCCTACCTCGCCCTGGCTTGGCTTGTTGAACTCCTACACCTCCTTTAAAGCCCCAGCTCCAATGCCCAGAGCTCCCTCTCATTGTCCAGCTCAGGGCCAGGCTCAGATAACAGAACATGCACACCATTGCTGTCTCAGGCCTAGGAGTCCCCAGGAGGCGCCCATCAACCCTTGCTCACTGTTCTCCAGGCGCTGGAGGCTCTTCCGCCCCTTGGCCTTGGGCACGAGGTCTGAGTTCCGCACAGCCTGGTTGATGAAGTGTTGCTTCCGCTTGGAGGCTGAGAGCCTCTTCACCTGGGAGCCAGCTAGAGTGGGCAGGCAGCCTGGAAGGGGCCTGTGGGCCGGGTGTGGGGGGACAGTCCTCAGGGCCAAGACAGACCAGGACGCCCAGGCACAACCCTACCATCGCCACTCTCTCACAGCCATCCCCTGCTTGGTTTCCCTCCACAATGGGAAGCTCACCCCCTATCACATGTGCAGCCCTTAAAATGTCATTGTGTCTCATCGTCACATCACCCGGGAAGCAGGTACCGTTGAGGACAGGTTAGTAAACCAAGGCTCGGAGAAGGGGAGCCACACATTGGGTGGGAGGCCAAGAAAGCTGCTGCCCACTCCCCCAGGCTTCCAGGTTTGAGCTGCAAGCTGGTGAGGCCCACAGTCTCCCTCCTCTGGGAGTTTCTCGAGACTTCATTTGATGGAGCATCCCCTCACCCCCAACCCCATGCTTCCAACAGAAGATAACCCAGAAGACGGCCCCCAGGAGCTAAGGTGATGCCCCGGCCCACCTGACTCATGCCCCAGGGGCCCCCTTGCTGGATGGGGGAGGCAGACAGAGTGGCTCCCCCCACCCCCACCCCCGAGCACTGGGCACTAATCCTGGAGACGGATTAGCGGCCCAGGCAGGCCTCCTGCTGGGGACCCGAGGGCCAGGTGGCAGGTGGCCACGCAGGAGGGAGGGGGGGATACTGAATGGAAACTTCTGGGCAAGAAGCTGCAGGGCCTCCTCCCTGGTCAACCCCTGACCACAGGCTGAGAGGAGGGTCCCACCCGGCTCAGAAAGCCTCACGCTGGGGAGCCAGTGGTGGACTCTGAGCCTAAGAGGGTCTAGGGTGCCAGAATTCCCCCTCCTCCTCACCCTGCGCCTCCGCTCCAAACCGCCAGGCAGCCCGGCCTCTGGGCCTCTGCACCAGCTGTGCCCCCACCTGGTGCCCACACCCCAGGCTCCGAATGGCTCACTCCCATCTCCTTTTGGCCTCTGCTCAAACCTCCTCGGGGGACCCCGGCCCCTCACTGCTCTGTTCTCATGATGGTCACACCCTGCCCACCACCCACCGTGATCTCCATGCGGGCAGGGTTTGGTGTCCACTGTAGCCCTGCCTGGTATACAGTAGATGCTCAAAAAAATAACTGCCCAATCAGGTCTCCAGCAAAATCTCACGATTCCAAGACTGAGTAGAACCCAGAGTCCAGAATTCCACCCAAACTTTCCTAGCGTTCAAAGTTCCAAAGACACAAATTAAACAGAGAAGCATGACCCCTGCCCCACAAACAGGCGCTAGAAAATGCCATGAAGCCCTAGGACAGTGGGACAAGGTGCCTCAAAGAGGTTAGGATTGAAGCCCACACTCACCAAGGTCTATACATATGTAAAGAGTCCCCAGCCTTAAGTTTTTTGCCCCGGCCAGAAAGGCTGTTACATCTTGATCACGAAGGAAATAGGCTGATGAGCCTCAGCCCTGTCTGAGGTCAGAGTGGGGCAGGCTCCATGGATGACACTTCAGGCAAAAATCTATGAAAAATTATCTGATGGGTAAACTCATGCAGGCACAAGCACCCATCAATAGGAGACACACAATCAGTGGTTAGAATTCGGCATTTTCACTGCCGGGGCCAGGGTTCAATCCCTGGTCGGGAAAAGAAGATCCCACAAGCTGCGTAATGCAGCCAAGGAAAAAGAAAAATAGGAGACTAGGAGACACACAGGCAGGGGTAGAGCCTGGAAGCTCAGCCCTGAGTTTGAATCCCAGCTACGACGGATGCTTTACTGTGTGACCCGGAGCCTCAGCTCTTTCTCTGCAAAGTGGGGATAACGATGGCCCCTGCTGGTCTGGGAGGGGACACCAGAGCCAAAAGGAACCAGGACACACACCTTTCCCCAAGCTGCCACCTGTGTGGTTTCCTCCTGTGACTGGGAGCTCACCCTGTGGGCCACACCACTGATCACAGCCTGGTTAAGCGATCGCCTTCACCGTCACCCCAGGAGGCAAGTACTATTGTTCTGATGCCCGTTATACAGATTTGCAAACCGAGGAGCAAAGTCATTATCCCAAGACCCCACAGGTGCAAAGAGGGCAGCTGGGACAGGGCAGGGCAACTCAAGTCAGTACACAGCCCACAACTCTGAGGCTGGACGCAACCTTCCTGAGGCCCAGGCACCCCCACCCCAAGCTCCAGATTCAGCTGTGGCCTCGCTGTGGCTCCAGGGCCTGTGTCTCCACCCCGCAGCTGGACGGAGGCCAGGACGGTGGCCTGGCGGGGCAGATAATAGGACCACATCCGCGGGGAGCTGTCGGGGAACCTCAGAGCAGGGTGGGACTCAGTGAGAGAGCTCGGGCCCTCAGGACATGGGGCTCCAAGAAATGGGGCTCCCTGTCACCTCGGGACCCAGGGCAGAACGTGGATTCGAACCTGGTCTGAACAGGACCACTCCCCTGAACCATCCAGCCTCCTGCTTCCCTCTGGGGCCACAGTGGTCAGAGGGGCTCAAACTCAGGTCTCGCTGGAACCCTCAGACCACAGCCCGCTGGACTAAGATCTGGCTGCTCCCTGACCTGCTCTACCATCACCTGTGGCTCCCCAGCACCCTCAGGACAAGGCCCAGCCTCTCCCTGGCCTGGCATTGCAGGTCTGGTGCCTGGTCCCACAGGCCTCCTGGGGCCACACTACCCTCTCGGATTCCAGCAGATTCCAGCAGGTGCCTGGGGCAGACTGCAGAGCCTGGAGCCACAGAGAGGGCAGGCGGAGGGGGCAGCAGATTTGTAATGAACGCTGGGGAGGAGGGGTGGAGGACAGCATAAACTTTATATAAAATACATCCACATCAGAACATCAACACCCATCTCTCTCCGCCTCATTGCCCCTGCTCCAGGCACAAGGCCCATTTTACTGCATCGCAAGCTCATCTGCAACAGCCCGACTCAGGGCCTTTGCATGTGCTCAGCCTCCTGCCTGAAGAACCCTTTCTCTGGCTCCTTCTGGTCCCAGCTCAAAAGTTACCTCCTGGGAGAAACTGCCCCACCCCCTAACTAGCCCAATCAACCCCGTTTCCGTTTCCGGCTTCACCGGTTAGCATCAGAAACCAGCTGGACCTCATACTTGTTTACTCCTGATTCTCACCTCCTTCACTAACCCGCACGATAAGGACAAGGTCCCTCTCAGCCGCTCCTGTGTCCCCAGCACCCGGCCCACAGCAGGTGCTCAATAGCTGTTTGTTGAATGAATACCCGAACTTCTGTTTACACACTCACCCAAGGGCCAGTTCCTCTGCTTCCCCAGCCACCCAAAGAGACCACTTTACAGATGGGGAAACTGACCACCCAGACGGGGCACGTGAGGCTTCCTGGACCCAGCAGGCCTTGGGAAATGTCTGCACCATGGCAGGGGCCAGCGTCCAACAGGGGTGGACAGGCCTGACAGTGGAAACAGCTGCTAAGTCAGGTTGGGTTTGGGGAGGACAGGTTCCTTTGCCTCCCCCAATTCTCCCTGTGGGTTTTGAGATGGGGCCTTTGGCACCCACTCCCCTAGGCAAACACACCCCCTCTCTGGCACCTGCCCCTCCCCCAGGAACAGGCCAAAGAGGAACCTACTTTCTCCAGCAGGAAACCAAGGAGGGCTCAGAGCGGAGGTGACTCAGGCTGGGGTGGGCAGACAGAAGGAGCAGCAGCCCCCCCACTCCCTGGGCATGGAGGTGAGGGGGGATGGGGGCAGGTTGGAGGGACCCACCTGGCAGGTAAATACACACTTCGAGTGGTTAAGGCCCCTTAAAAGAGGGTAAATAACCACATCTGTAGAGACCAGTACAGCTTCTGGGTAATAATAACAATAAAGTAATAACAAATATAATAATAATAAAGCAATCACAAAATACCAAAATGAGAAAATTATTTTAAAATATTAAAACACCTACAATAGTGAACTATTTAAGATAATTATTAAAGAATGGACACTCCGCTTTGCTGGGCACCTCCAAGGGCAGGGTCACTGACCCCAGCCCCTCAAAGAGAGGACCGCTGTTATTTCATTTTACAGATGGGGAAACCGAGGCACCGAAGGGGTAACAGCCTGCCCCGGGCCACTCGGAAGCGCACACGAAGGAGCAGAAATGAAACCCCAGCAGCCAGGGTGGACCACCTGGGTTTCTGCATCAACACTCGGGTTAGAAAGAGATCTGCGAACCTGGGGGAGGGGGGCATACCCATATGGGGCCGCCCACCTGCTTCCAGTCCACTTCCCAGGACACACAGGCTCGTGTTGGCCCGGGTTTGTAAGCCCCCCATTCATTTGGGTATTTACCCGGAGAAAAACAAAGAGCGCGTCCACCGGGAGGTGGGGGGCTCACAACCCCGCCGGGTACACAGGGCTGGCTGGGGGGTAAATCCCCGGCTGGGGGACAGGAACAGCCGCAAGTGGGTAAATACCCAGAACACCACCAGCGCGGATTCCGGGTACACCGCGCGCAGAGGCACCGCCTCACCCGACGCGGCGCCCGGAACCCCCGAAGCTCGGGGACTTCAGCGCCGAGCGCCGGGGGTCCGCACACGCGGACACGGGGGTGCCCCCTGCGCCCCGGCAAAGATCCGGGAGTACGGGGATGGGGTTTCCCCGGGAAACACCCACTGACAACAAAGCCCACCACCACCCCGCTCCACCCGAGTGGGGTACCCCCCAGGAAAGGGGGCGGGGCGGGCCGGGGGCTGCAGCCCGGGAGGGGGTAAGAGGAGGGGACCCCAGAGCCCGGAAGCGCGCCGCGCCCGCCCGCCGGCCGCGCTCACAGCGTCCGCCGCCCGCCCGGGGCGACCCCCGCCGCCGCCGCCGCCTCCTCCGAGCCGCCCTCCGGGTTCTCCAGAGCGACCATAGCTTGCACGGCGCTGCTGTTGTCGCCGCCGCCCAGCAGGGCCTTCTCTGGGCCGGGGAGGAAGTGACGGGAGCCCGGAGGCGGGGCGAGGCGGAGCCTGGAAGCTGGACGCGCTGGTTGGGGGTCGCGGCCACGTCCCGGCCGGGCCCGAGCTGCTCGCCGGGGACAACCAGCCCCGGGGCAAGGACAGGGACACTGAGGCGGGGGACACCCAGCCCCGAGGCACGGACGGGGATACTGAGGGGGGGCACCCAGCCCCGGGGAAACCGGGGCTGAAGGCCGCGCCTGTCCTGCGCCCAGGCGGGGCTGTGAGCACGGCACCCAGCCCTAGGAGGACAGATGGCGAAATTGAGGCCTGGGGAAGGAGGAAGGAAGCGGACGTCCTTTTCAGAGGCTTGGACAGATGAAATGACCCATGCTACCCCCACCCAGCACCAACAGGGCTTTCCTTCCACCAGACCCCTCCCTGTCCTCTGTAAAGTTCAGCCTCTGGCGTCCTGGCTGGGTGCCTCAATCTACTCTTCTCTAAAAATAGAACAAAGCTAACCCCACCTCCTTCTGCCTTTTAGAGTTTATTCATTTAGCAAATGCCCACTGTCCTTAGGGTGGGGGCTGTGCTTTCCAGACCCAGCAGTGATCAAACAGGACCTCCCCGCCGTGGGCTAGGGAAGAGGACACCTTTGGAAAGGGGATTCACAGCCTGCAGAAGTGGGAGGGGTATGCCAGGCAGAGGGAAGAGTCAGTGCAAAGGCCCTGGGGCATCCAGAATGGCCAGAGCAGGGTACTAGGTGAAGGGGGGAGGAGCAGAATAGAGGTGGAGGAGAAGGGACAGACCGATGAGACGGGGGGCCCTTTGATGACAGACCTGGTTTTTGACCCGAGGGTTAAGAACAGAGAATTAAACCTGCTCTAGAATCTAGAATCCACCCTTCATTCTACAAGAAAAGTGGGGGAAGGACTTCCCTGGTGGCACAGTGGCTAAGAATCCGCCTGCCAATGCAGGGGACATGGGTTCGAGCCCTGGTCCAGGAAGATCCCACATGCCATGGAGCAACTAAGCCCGCATGCCACAACTACTGAGCCTGTGCTCTAGAGCCCGCGAGCCACAACTACTGAAACCCGTGTGCCTATAGCCTGTGCTCCACAACAAGAGAAGCCACCGCAGTGAGAAGCACGCGCACCACAACCAAGAGTAGCCCCCACTTGCCGCAACTAGAGAAAGCCCGCGTGCAGCAACGAAGACCCAACACAGCCAAAAATAAATAAATAAATAAGTAAATTAAAAAAAAAAAAAAAAGAAAGAAAAATGGGGAACTAGGACCACGATAAGAGACAACACAGGGATGCAACCCCCAGATCCAGCCTGGTGGAAATTGTACAGGATATGAAATTGTACAGGATAAACAACCCGATTGCTTTAATGTATAAAGAGCAAGAGGGCATACAAGAAAAAAAGAAAAAGGAGGAGGAACTATTACAAGACCCAAGAAAGCACACAGTGTGTGACCTCATGTAGATAAATATGAAAAACTCAAGGTGATACAACTTGGGAGAGGGTACCTCTGGGGAGAGTGCTTGGGCGGGGGCACTGGGGGCTGGGATGTTTGGTCTGCGGCTCTGGTCCATGATGACCAGCTGCTCAATAGGTGTACTAACTCTACAGGACGCAGCCTGGGCCTTGCCGCGATTCTTGGGCCTCACTCATTCCTGTCCTTACCTTCCTTTTTTTTTGGCCTCGCAGCCCGGCATGTGGGACCCCCGACCTGGCATCGAACCTGTGTCCCCTGCAGTGGAAGCAGGAAGTCTTAACCACTGGACTGCCAAGTCCCTGTGCTCACCTTCCTTAACACCCTCCCAGACCCTGGGCCAGTCCATGAGCCGTTGCTGCCAACCCCCACCCCCCACCCCACCCCCACCCCCGCCGAGAACCCCTCCAAGGTCCAGCCCCCTGCTGAGTTCTCTCCCAGGCCCACTCAACTCAGCAGCCTCCCCAGGACACTTCCTCCATGCCCATGGAGTATCCCTGGGTCTCCTCATCCTAACCTGGCCCTCATTACCACCCCAAAGGGATTTTTTTTTTCCTTTTCTGAATTTTTTAGGCCATTGTCAAGAATGATGTTGAAGCCTGTCTCCCCCCCAGGCTCTTTGTACTTCCTTCTGGAGATATTTGATGCCCTTTGATGCCCATGCATATTTATTCATTTCTTTTCCCCCTTTTAGTCTTTTTGACACAGATGGCATCATCTTTTCTTTTGCTACTTAGAACATCCCCGTGCCCTGTTTCATGCCTCACAGGCTAGTATCTGGGGTACATTTCTGGGTGTGGGTTTGGGGATCAACATTATCCTTTATAAACTGCCCTCCAACTGGTTCCCACTACCAGCAGCACAGGTGTCTGTGTCCCAGTGCTGGTATCTGGCAATCAATGCCCATTGGGTTGACACTCTCAAGGGGTCTGATTCGCAGCAAAGTCCTGGGGAGGTTGAGTTTTGGTTGCGTTTTTGTTTTTCTTTTGTTTGAGGTTAAGAACAGGCATCTTCTAACCACAAGATCCCGGGCATCCCTCCTTTGCCCTGAACCTTCCATGGCTCGCCAGTGTCCTGGGGCAAACCCTGGCAGCAGATACTGAGGACCTCTGAGGGCTGACCTCACCGCCAGCCGGGGCCCACCCACCCGGAGCCCCAGCCCCATGGAAGGTCAAAGTCATGGCCTCCGCCTCATTCCCTAGACTCTGTGGCTTTGTCCCCCTGCTTTTCCTACTGGTGGGTCTCTACCCTTCCCTCCCCTGGTGTAGGATCGGTCCTTCCCGGGTCCACAACAGCCTCTGGGAAGCCTACCCCCAACCCTGCTCCGCCCCAAGCCCCTCCTCCAGCCTCCCCCCTCCTGTGCTCTTATCCTGACCCCCAAGGTGTGGGGGAGGAGGGAATGGGAGAGAAGGGTGCTGCGCTGGTGAACCGCAGGGGCACAGGCAGGGGAGGGAGTGGCCAGCGGCTGCAGGAGAGGCGGGAAGGCGGGGACACGGTGGGATGCGGGGTATAAACGCGCGGCGGCTGAGCGCCAGCGGAGGATCCCCGGAGCCCAGCCGGGAGGAGGGTCACTGCCCCATCCCGGAGGGCGGCTGGGAGGAAGAGGGCGGCAATGCGCGCCTTGGCCACGTCCGGGCCCAACGCGTCCTGGTGGGCGCTGGCCAACGCATCCGGCTGTCCCGGCTGTGGCGCCAACGACTCGGACGGCCCGGCCCCGGCGCCGTGGCCCGTGGACGCCTGGCTAGTGCCGCTCTTCTTTGGCGCGCTGATGCTGCTGGGCCTGGCAGGGAACTCGCTTGTCATCTTCGTCATCTGCCGCCAGAAGCAGATGCGGACGGTGACCAACTTCTACATCGGTGAGCGCCCAGGCGCTGCGCAGTGCCTGCGGGCCATTCCGGGGGTCGCCACGAGGGCGGAGTGGCCAGGGGCGCCCCTAGCGGTGCGTCGGAGTCCTCTCAGATAGGGATCTCTCCCCTGCGGGGCTCCCTGTCCTTTCCCTATTGTCCCTGTACCTTAGGCTGGAGGTCGCAAACTCTGGCTTTGGAGGGTTCCACGGTGGCCGGAGTAGTTAAAAGGGAGGTTGGAGAGTGTGGCCCATGGAGCGCTGGCCATGCCACTCAAGGAAGATGTCCGATTGAAATGTGGTTCTTATAACATGGTGTCCGATGAATAAAAGGAGTGGGGGAAAGACTGCGTGGCCCGCAGGCCCCCAGTTTGCGCCCTCTGCCCCAGAGGCTCAGTTGACACATTTGTGTGATGGGGGTGCCCTACCCGGCTGAGTACTCAGTGTTCTCCATTCTGTGTTGGCTGTTGGGCAACACCACTCTACCCAATTTTCAGGTAAGAAAACTGAGGCTCAGAGGGGCGGGGGCCTACCCGCAACCCCCACAGGGGTGAGCAGGGTCCATTGCTTCTTGAACAGCTATGAAGCCCCTGCTGGGGGGTGTTTGAAATCTAAAAGGGTGAGAGGAGGGTGCCCCAACTTCTCTGCCCACGGATGTCGGGACCTCTGTGGGGGCCTCCCGAGCCACCCTGCTGGTCACTGGGACAAAGGCGAGGCCCAGGGGGCTGGGCCAGGGCGCTGGGCGGCCAGGCAGATGTACCGCACATCTAGCACCTGCGCGTCCCCCGCCTGCAGCCAACCTGGCGGTCACAGACTTGACGTTCCTGCTGTGCTGCGTTCCCTTCACCGCTCTGCTCTACCCACTGCCCGCCTGGGTGCTGGGCGACTTCATGTGCAAGTTCCTCAACTACATCCAGCAGGTGTGGGCTGGGGGCAAGCGGGCTGGGGGAAGGGGTTCGCGAACCAGGGGAGGAGTGGGTGTGCGCGGGGCTGGACCTCCTGCTGGGCGTGGAGGTGGGCGGGGCAGGGACAGAGTCTGGGTGGGGCTGGGGCAGGTGAAGCCTGGACTGGGTGGGAGGGAGGAAGACGAGGGCAATGGGGGTCGGGCGGGGAGTGGGGTGGCGGGCGCTCGGAGCCCTGCTACTTCTTGCCCCACCCGTCTCGGGATCCTAGGATGCACCTGCCTCTCCTGGTCTCAGTCTTGGGGGCCTCAGCCTACCCCTAATGACTCCGCCCTCCCCCACCACCCTGGGCTCCTCTCCTGTCCCTTCAACTTGTGGGCCCTGGAGACCCTCCCGGGACAGGTCCTGCCTGTATTCGAGTGGCTGGACAGTGGGAGACCCGCAAGGAGGGCGCAGACAGGGAAAGGTCCAGACCAGGCAGGGGGCCACACGCTGGGCTCCTCCCGTCCCTCCCAGGTCTCGGTGCAGGCCACGTGCGCCACCCTGACCGCCATGAGCGTGGACCGCTGGTACGTGACCGTGTTCCCGCTGCGCGCCCTGCACCGCCGCACGCCCCGCCTGGCGCTGGCTGTCAGCCTCAGCATCTGGGCGGGTGAGTGCAGCGCGGAGGCCGCACGGGGTAGGGGGGACAAGTTTTCGTGCCCTGGGCTCACACCCCACACACACACTCACTGCCTCTCCCCGGGCCTCGCTCCTGCATCTGAGAAATGGACGCAATGGCGTTCCCTGCGAGGGCTACTGAGGGCGCAGACCCGTGCAGACGCGCGCCTAGGAGGCGCTCAATGTCCCCTGCCCTAACCCTAACCCTAACCGGGGTTAGAGGCACCGGGGAGACCAGGGCCCGGGCCCCCTCGCGCCCCTCGTCCCCCGGGCCAGGTCTTCAGCCGGGCCTGTGATGCAGGCTCCGCGGCCGTGTCCGCGCCGGTTCTCGCCCTGCATCGCCTCTCGCCCGGACCGCGCACCTACTGCAGCGAGGCCTTCCCCAGCCGCTCCTTCGAGCGCGCCTTCGCGCTCTACAACCTGCTGGCGCTCTACCTGCTGCCGCTGGCCGCCACCTGCGCCTGCTACGGGGCCATGCTGCGCCACCTGGGCCGGTCTGCCGTGCGCCCCGCGCCCGGCGACAGCGCCCTGCAGGTGCGCAGCTGTGTGGATGGGGGCGCGGCCGGGCAGGAGTTGGGGGGATGGCACAGTGCGGGGGGAGTGAGGTGCATCTGAGGGGGGTGGCGCGTGGGGGGAAATTTAACAGGGTGAAGTAGCGGAGAGCCCTGGGTGTCGCCCCCGCCGGTCCTTCGCCTTCCCTCATACCCCATCCCCCCCCTCCCCAGGGGCAGGTGCTGGCGGAGCGAGCGGGCGCTGTGCGGGCCAAGGTCTCGCGGCTGGTGGCGGCCGTGGTCTTGCTCTTCGCCGCCTGCTGGGGCCCCATCCAGCTGTTCCTGGTGCTGCAGGCGCTGGGCCCGGCGGGCGCCTGGCATCCGCGCAGCCATGCAGCTTACGCGCTCAAGATCTGGGCGCACTGCATGTCCTACAGCAACTCGGCACTGAACCCCCTGCTCTACGCCTTCCTGGGCTCCCACTTCCGTCAGGCCTTCCGCCGCGTCTGCCCCTGTGCTCCCCGGCGGCCCCGCCGGTCGGGACCCTCGGACCCGGCCGCCCCCCAAACCGAGCTGCACCGCCTGACCGCCCACCAGGCCCCCGCCAGGACCCCGAAGCCAGGCAGCGGTGGGCTGGGGCCGCGCAGGTTGTGTGTCCTGAGGGAGCACGCTGCCCCTCTCTGAGCCCTCTCTGGGGGAATCAAGATGAGCCCCTCTGGAACAGGAGCTGCTTAAACAGCAGCTGCTGTAATTCTGCTATTAATGTCTTTATTTTTGTCCGTGTTCATCACAGTGAAAATGTTTTGCGCTCTGGTACAACTTTGCCATTATTGATATTGTAATGATTATTTCTGTGTTTCCTGAAGTTGAAGATGCTTTGCTGATGGCACTTTCTGGAACTTTCAAGGAAGCATCAATAGACGTTTTCACACACTGCCTTGCAGTTGACCGTAAAATTGTAAGATTCACGTCATTTTCAGAGATGTTAAAAAGTGAACACGATGTGCATCTTAAAATTGATAAAAAGGGGCTTCCCTGGTGGTGCAGTGGTTGAGAGTCCGCCTGCCGATGCAGGGGACGCACGTTCGTGCCCTGGTCCGGGAAGATCCCACATGCCGCGGAGCGGCTGGGCCCATGAGCCATGGCCGCTGAGCCTGCGCGTCCGGAACCTGTGCTCCGCAGCGGGAGAGGCCACAACAGTGAGAGGCCTGCGTACCGCAAAAAAAAAAAAAAAAAAAAAATTGATAAAAAGGTGCTCTTCTTGCTACCAGGTGAGCATCCAGAATCCTGGCTGGAAAATAATGGGTGTCATTGAATAAATAAGGCCTCCCTGGAGCACAGTGCACAGAGCTGTCCTTGGGAGACACAGGATTCGCAGTACGTAACAAACGACCCCAAAACAGAGAGGCATAGAACAGCATCAGTGTATTACCAATCACGATTTGGTGGGTGAGTGGGCTCAGCTGGGCGGTTCTTGTGACCCATGTGGTGTTGAGTGAGTAGCCGACCCAGCGGCTGGACCAGGAAGGCCGGAGAAGGCTTTGGTCTCACCCTGGCAGCCAAGCACTCCTCCACAGGCTGCCTGGGCTTCCTCCCAACATGGCAGTCTGGGGAAAGTCAGGCTTATGCCTTGGTGTAAACTTCCAAGGAGAGGTGGAAGCCGCAGAGCCTCACTCCTTCCACGTTGAATTGTTGGGTGCTGTCAGAGTCACGCCCAGATTCAAGGTTGGGGGAACAGACCTACCTCTTGGTGGGTTGAGCTGCATGTGCCTGCTAGGCAGGGGGAGGGTTAGGGTGAGGCCCTGCAGGCCTCAGGCTTAGTCACCCTGAAGGACAACCGCCCATCTCTTGGAGGGCCCCCGTCCTTCCAAATTATTTGGGGACATCCTAGGTCTCCAAAGATCCCAAATTTGCAAAGACGTTTTATGAGAAGGGGAGGCCATTCCATTCTGACATAGACATTGGCCTGAAGCTCACTTGTTCTGGTCTTCAAGTCCTGGTCTCTGCACCAGGCCGGGCATGAGGGTGAAATCTCCCCTTTGCCCACAGGCCCTGCCCACCTCCCTCCCTCTCCTCGCCCCATCCCCCAAAACTCAACTCAGGGAATGAGTGGCAGGATTTCCTGTGAAAAAGGAATTTGAAACAACCAAACAAACAAACAAAAAACAGGGAATTCCCTGGTGGTCCAGTGGTTAGGACTCCATGATTTCACCGCTGAGGGCCCATGTTTGATCCCTGGTTGGGGAACTAAGATCCCACAAGCTGTGCGGCCAAAAAAACAAAACGAAACAAAAACAACCGAACCCAGTTCCAGAGGGACTCTTGGGCACCTATCTCAGAGAAATGAAAACTTCTGTTCACACAAAAACGTGTACTCATGTGATCATAGCAGCTTTATTTGTGATAGCCCCAAACTGGAAATGACCCAGAGATCCTTCGACAGGTGCACCCGTGGTCCGTCCACACCCACTCAGCAGGTCTGAGTTGTGAACACACTTGATACACACACACCCGGGGTGGATCTCTGGGAATGACGCTGAGTGTAGGAAGGAAGTCCCCGAAGGTTACATGATGTACCATTCCATCTATGTAACGTCCTTGAGGTGACAAAAATATGGGAACGGAGAGCAGACGAGTGGTGGCCAGGGTAGGAGATGACAGGAAAGGGGCAACATGAAGGACCTTTATGACAGAGCCACTCTGCCCCTGGACTGTGGCGGAGACACAAACCTACGCAGCTGATAGAATTGCAGAGAAAACACACACGAGTACAAGTAAAATGGGAAATACCAATCCATTGGTGGGATGTAGCAATTCCAATATCCTGATCTCGATGTGGTACTACAGTTTTATAAAATGTCACTGTTGGGAGAAGCCTGGTGAAGGGTATGAGAGAGATATCTCTGCATTAGAATCTACAATGATCTTGGGATTTCCCTGGTGGTACAGTGGCTAACACTGAGCTCCCAATGCAGGAGGTCCGGGTTCCATCCCTGGCCAGGGAACTAGATCCCACATGCATACTGCAACTCAGAGTTTGCATGCCGCCACTAAAGATCCTGCATGCCGCAACTAAGACCCGGCGCAGCCAAATAAATAAATAAATATTTTTAAAAAATGTACAATGATCTCGAAAAAGTTTTTAAAAAATGAAGTTAAAGGGTTTAAAGGGACATGCAGGAAGAGGCATCGTTCCAAAACTGCAGACCCTTGGTTTATCCTCAAGTCTGTTCAGCTGGGCAGTTTTCAGAGCCCCTTTTGCGTGCCAGGCTCTGTGTACGAGGCACCCTCTGACCCCTGCCCACACAGAGCCCCTGTCTATCTGGCAAATGGGCCAGTGAGTGGTGAACTACCTAGAGAGATGCAAATAACAGCAGTGAAAAAGGTTACAAAGGAGATATGTGTGCCCTTTTTGAGTAACTGTGAGCCTGACTTTGGTGGCAGTGATTCCAGCAAGACTTCCTGGAGGAGGTGAGACCAGGAAATGTGACCTGAGCTCAGAGGTGAGGGAAGAGCATACCAGATGGAGGGCACAGCTGGTGCAGCTGAACTGGGAGGGGGTGAGGTGGGGGTGGGACCCGAAGCCACGGCATGGGGATAAGCCCCGGGGGTCCGGGCGGGTCGGGAGAAGTGTTAATTCCAATTTCAGATAAACAGTGAAAAAAATTTTAGTATCATTATGTCCTGTGCAATATTTATTTGGGATACATTTAAAGTTATTCGTTGTTTATTGGAAATCCAAATGTAACTACAAGTCCTGTATTTTGTCTGGCAACTCTACCCCGGAACATTTCTAAGGAGCCACAGGAAGGGCTCAACGAGCCTCAGTTTCCCCGTCCGAGCCGGGAAGCTCGTTTACAGGTGAGACGGCGCCCCCTGGCGGCCTCCGGCGGAAGCCCCGCTCCCGGCTGCAGTCCACAGGTTCCCGGCAGGGGGCGCGCGCACCCCGCGGATGGTACTGGCTTCCGTGGGTCCACCCCACAAAGGGACCCCAGGGCCTAGGGGGAGTCGCTCACGCGTATCGCAACCTGGACCAGCGGTTCAAAGTGTCCCTGCTGCAAAATGGGTCAAGCAGAGCCGCACTATGAATGTTCTGGGTCTCCTGGGCCCCTTATATGAAAAAATATTAAAAATTCTATTTTGCAGCTGTGTTGGTATAATGACGAATTACTTTAGGCTGGATTCATGACTATCTATTCCTTATAATTATACTCGCTTTTCTCTTCTTACTTTAAAAGAAGTTATAATTACATTTTCATAGACCCCGGTTCACAGGGACAAGGAAACCTGGAGGCCAGTCGGGGTTCTGGGATTTGGGGCTGGGCCCAGCATCCCCTTCAGGTCTTTCTTCTTCTTTCCTTTTTTTTTGAGATTGAGATGGTGAATAGTTAACTTGCCCTCACCTCTGTGTAGATAGACTCCAAAAATACCATGGGATGAGGGAGGACAGAAGGGAACCCATGAATTTATTCATTCAACCAACATTTATGTGTCAGGCTCAACCTCAGGATTGGAGATGCAACCAGCCGTGATCAAGGCTAAGGGGGTTAAACAACTGCAGCTGTTTTGAACAGAAGAGACTGGGTGAAGATAAAACAGGGTGATGTGAGGTTCCAGTTTGAATGAAAAGGCACAGCTGGGGAAGGGTGGTCCAGGCAGGGGAATGGCCAGGGCAAAGGTCCAGAGGCAGAAATATGTTTCAGGGGGAATATATGCAGGAAGGAGGGCAGTTTGTGATCTGGGCGAATTTTTATTTTATTTTATATTATTTATTTATTTTGGCTGCATTGGGTCTTCGTTGCTGCGCACAGGCTTTTTTTCTCTAGTTCCGGTGGGCGGGGGTGAGCGGGGGCTACTCTTTGTTATGATGCACAGGCTTCTCATTGCGGTAGCTTCTCTTGTTGTGGAGCACACGGGTTCTAGGTGTGGGGGCTTCAGTAGCTGTGGCTCACAGGCTCAGTAGTTGTGGCTCGCGGGCTCTAGAGCGCAGGCTCAGTAGTTGTGGCGCATGGGCTTAGTTGCTCCGTGGCATGTGGGATCTTCCCGGACCAGGGATCGAACCCCTGTCCCCTGCATTGGCAGTCGGATTCTTAACCATCGCGCCACCAGGGAAGTCCCAGAACTTTTAAAAAGATGCTGCACCCACCAGCCTGAATGGAGGGCAGGAGGAGTGACTGTCTGAGGGGCTAAGTGAGAATCAGGCTGGTTTTTACAGGACCCCCACAAGCTGGTCTGGCCAGGAAACCTTAGAGGGCTGGGGGTCGCTGTACCCATTTCCCAGCTTGAGAAACAGAGACCAGAGCAGGGTTTGTACTAACCTAAAATCACACAGCCAGGACCCAGGTGCAACCCAGGCCTTCTGCCCGTCCCTGGTAGAGCCAGCAAATCTGGTATCAATTCCCAGCTCCCTGCTGGGCTAAAAATAGGACCCCCTTCACTAGAGGCAGCTGGGAATCCTGCAGCTCCTCACCCTTCCGGGCCAGGCACCTCTAGGAAGTTGCACCCAGCTACTTAGAGACAGCCACTTCCCTCTGGGAAATGGGGGACAGAGTGGCACACTTCCTGCCCTTCGGGAGACCCCTCCCTGCCCCCTTCCCTTTGACCAGAGGGGAATGTCATCCTCAAAACCACTGTAGGAGGAATAAATTTAAATTGGCCCATTTTAGAGAGGGGGAAACTGAGACACAGGGAGGCCCAGGCACCTGCCCGGGGTGGGGGAGGGGTTGCATTCTGAGGTTTAGCTCTTTGGTGGAGAGGGGGCTTTCCTGCACGTTGGAACTGATCTGGGGCCTGGCCCTTAAAGGGTGGCTTCCCTCTTCC
Source organism: Hyperoodon ampullatus (assembly GCF_949752795.1). Taxonomy (NCBI): domain Eukaryota; kingdom Metazoa; phylum Chordata; class Mammalia; order Artiodactyla; family Ziphiidae; genus Hyperoodon; species Hyperoodon ampullatus. The sequence goes on from NC_136917.1 coordinate 25,142,866, forward strand.
AGCTCACCTGGGTCTCCAAACTCTCCCCCCTCCTCGGGCAGGGCAGTCAGTTGCCCCTCTGGTGGCAGGGGTGGGGCAGGCAGCTTGGGTTGGCGGTTTAATAGCCTCTAGGTGGAGGCCTCCCTGCCACCTGCTGTTATTAGGCTACGGGCAGCCCAGGGACTGGAAGGCTGGGTTAGTGAAAGGGGTAGGCAGAACTCTGGCCTTGGGCTGGGGGTGGCTCCCTTGCACCATCCCGTGGGCTTGGGAATTCCCCAGAGAGCAGATGGGGGGTGGGTGATGTCCAGAGGGGGACTACCCACAGAAGATGGCAATGCTGTGCGTTGTGTGTGTGTGTGGGGGGGGGGGGCTGCACACAACCCCCCCACCAAAGATCAGGGACCCTGGCCCCTCCCTGTGAGGGCCCTCTGGGTGGCCCCCCCCGGCCCTCCAATGCTCCCACTTGGCTCTTATCTGAGCTGGAGCCTGGGCCCCTGCGATTAGCTCGCAGGCGCGGCCTCAGGGGCTCACACCTCCCACCTGAGTCCACAACCCCAAGCCCACCTCCCCCAACCGACTCTGGGCCTCAGTTTCCCGCTCTCTGAAATGGGAACATTAAGAGTCTCTGCTACACAAAAATGTGAACCTCATGCCTTGGGCACATGGCCGCACAATCGAGCGCTCAAAACGTGAAAATTGTTGTTGAACTATTATTACCAAGAAGATAATCTTGTCTCTCCTCCTAGAAGGTGTGGGTAGTCAGGTTCCCAAGAGGCGATGGGAACCTCAGGTGGGGGTGGGAGGGTAGGGGTCAACAGGATTTCGCGAGGAGCCCTCCTAGGTATCTTGGACGCCCTTCCCCACCCCCACGCCTTTGACAGTGCGGTGCCCCCGCGCCTGGCAGCCCCGCCCTCTCCCAGACCCCTCCCCACCGTGTAGCGCCCCCATCGCAGGGCCCTGGCTCCCTCCCTCCGACCCCGCCCCGCTCTCTTTTCCCTTCGCCGCAGCTCCCTCCTTTCTTTATCAAGTCTCTAATCCCCATTTTAAAGACTTGGAAACCGAGGCACCACTCTTGGGGGGGGGTGAAGTCTCGAGTTGCTTAGTCTAAGGGGCGGGGGTGAAACTCTGAGCCCGGTAGGTCTATACTAGATGCTCGGTAAGTTGGGGAGGGGGCGGTCTTGGACCAGGCTAGCGTTCCCAAATCCCATCCAGACAGAGCCCCAACCTCCTCCCCTCCCTCTCCCCCTGGGGCGCTCCCAGCCCCGCCTGCGCCCTCGGCATCGTGTACGCTCGGGCCCGCAGCGCGCACTTTGCCCACTGTCCCTAGATAGGGGGCGGGGTATACCGCGTCCCTGTTCCCCTTCCCTTTTATTATTTATTATCATTTAAAGGGGCCGCGACCTAAAAATTTCCGTCCACTCTCTCCCCTTCCCCAGCACCCCTGTGCTTGTCGAGCGTCATCGGACGAAGCGCGGGGGGCAAAGGGGCGTCCGGGAAGGCGGAGGAGACCCCTCCCCGCGTCCCGAGCCGCGGCGCTGAATCACCGGCGAGGTATTTGCATCTGAGAGCGATTTGTCACCCGGTGATTTGTCTGCGGGGCGGTGAGCGCGCCGGTGGGGGGGGGTGGGAGGGAAGGGGCGGGGGAGGCCGCGCGCGGGGAGACTTTTACCAATCGGGTCGGTGGGGGGTGTAGACGCGGACTCGGCTGGAGACTCGGTGAGTCGGCGCGCGGCACAAACCCGGCGGTGGCCGGGAGCCAACAGCGCGCAGCTCGCGGCCCGGGCCGGAGGCCAGGCGCGGCCGGGGCAGGGCCAGACGCCAGGCGTGGGGCATGCGCCCCCCGAGTGGGCCCTGCGCCCCCCGAGCGGACCCCGCTTGGTGAGGCTGGGGAAGGGGTGGGCCGGACTTTTAAATCGCGCGTTCGGTCCCTGGTGGGCGCCGCGCGCCCTGGAAGCCAATGAGGGGGGTCCCCAAAGTTGGTCAGGGACGTGGGTGGGGGTCCAGGGCCGGAAAGGCGATCCCAGTGGGTCGGAGTTGGTGTGGTTTTCTCTGCGACTCCCTTGGAGATCTCACCCCCTGCCATATTGTACGGGGGCGGGCGCGGGGGTGACCGGGGGTCGCGAGCGTGTGCGCCCCCTCCCAACGGAAGGAAGTGGTCTCTATGCGCGCGCGGGGGGCTGTGGTCGGGGTTGTTTCATCTACTCCCGCTGGAATCGGTGTTTTATTCGGGAGCCCCGAGGGGAGTGGGAGCGCCGGGTGGGGAGGGCAGTTCCCTGGCGACCCTCCCCAGCCTGGATGGTTTATTTATAAAGCGTGAGCTCTGGGGCAGAAAGGGGCCCCTGGAGGGGACACCACGGGGCCAGCGGCCAGGGTGGGCTCGGCCCGGGCCCTGACTCTCTGGCGGGGATCCCCGGGAAAAGCGCCCCCTGCCCCGTTCATTGCCCCCCCTCCCAGACACAAAAGCCGGCGCAGGAAGCTCGGCGAGCGCGCGTTGGTCAATTCCAACGTTCCGCGGACCCCGGGCGGCCGGTTTGTCAATAATCTTCCGTTTTCAGTCGCCCGGCCCGGAGGGGTTGCCCCCCCACCATGCAAATCGGCCGCTTTCCAAGAAGCCTTTGAAATCGGACTGGGGTTTCTGTCGTCTTATTTCTTCTCCCTTTTCAGTGTTTCTTTTCTCACTTCCTCCGGGCCGCCCCCTCCGGACTCTCCTAGCCCCCTCCCCAGCTTTCTGCCCCGCCCTCCCCCTCCTCTTCCCTTCGTGAAGTGAGGGCCCCCTTTCGCCACCCGTGGGCCCCAGCCTTGCACAACTCTTTAAATAACCGTGTTTTGCAAGCCCTGGGCCGAGCGGGTGACCTCTCTCTCCGGGAGGCATGGGGGGGGAGGGTGTGGCCCCAGATCCCTCCCTGCCCCCCCATCCAGGTCCCAAGGGCCACCCAGCACCCCCCCATCCCCGCCCGGTCCCTGCCAGGGAATGCCTCTCCCCTAGGGTTGTCATAAAGTGGGGGTAGGGCCTGAGGACAAAGGGCTCTTGGGGGGGAGGGGTCTGGAGGGGGTGGGCGTCACCAGCTTAGGGTTAATGGCGGCCATGGGGGGGGGCCCAGGCTAGAGCCCAGGGGGGCTCCGGGGTTCCCACCTGCCCCCTCCACCAGCCCCAACGTGGAGGCCTGCCCTGCTCCCCTCCCCCACCCGTGGACCCGGAAGGGTCATTAAACCCAGCAGGCCTGTGGGGGGGGGGGTGGCTTGAGGGGGCGTGGCTTCCTCTGGCCTCTTCCTTCTGCCCCCCAAAGAGGGGGGGCGTTGCCCAGAGCGTTTCCGTGGGGAGGGGGGGCTCGTCTTGAAGTTGTCAAAGGTGGGGGAGGGGCAGCAGACCAGACTAGACACTGGGTGAGAAGTGTCCCCTCAGCACTTCTTGGGGCTGGTGTGGGGGGGTGACCGCCTGTCCCCGGGGGGTGGGGGCTGGGTGCGGGGCTGGGTGCTATCCTGCTGCCTCTAAGGACAGGCTATGCTGGTCATTCTCCAGCACTATGGCCTCTGAGAGGGTCTTTGTGCCCTGGGACCCCTGCCCCTGCTAGATACTGAGGCCCTTCGGGGACGGGTCCCTCCCGACTTTCCCACAAGGACCACCCACCTGCTCCCCCCACTGCCCTTTCACCCATCCTGCTGGAAGGCCCAGGCACTGGGGAGAGGGCCCCTCCCATGACTGGGGAGGCTGGGAGGGTCTACACTGCAAGACTCCCCTGGGGGGGGGGTCAGGCTTCTCTTACCAGGTCACAGGAGGGGCCGGGAGGGCGGCCAGCCTGGTGACCCAGTGTCCGCCCGCTACCAGGAGCCTCTGGCCGCTGGACTCTCCTGTGTGTGGGCCCCCTTTGCCCCAGGAGCTGCTCCGGAGCCTTTGGGGATTCATTTGTTGGTTGGAGTGGCTCCTGGACCCTCCTGTGTTCCTATGATGTACCATCTGGGGTGTCACTGCCGGGCCTGTTGGGTTCTGCCTAGTCTGTTTTATTGGCGGCCTGGGCGGGTGGGGGTGTGGGGTGTGGCCTGGGCTTGGGTGAGTGGGGCTTGGGTGGGACCTGCATCCTCCTGTCCTTGGTGGTGCCTAGCTGTGCGGGGCTCTGGGACATCTGTACCCAGAGCCCACCTGAGGCCCTGGCAAGGTGGGTTGTCAGTGGTCCGAAGGGACCCCGGGCTGGGGGCAGAGCGCATTGCCTTCTGGGGCCTTGGCCCCACTTGGGGTCCCAAAGGGCAGGGGAACTCCCTGCAGAAGGCACATGGGGGCCGTGTGGGAGGCTCTGACATCACCCAGACCTGGGTTCAACTCCCAGCCTTACCTGGAACCTGCTGTGTGTCCTCCAGCAGGGCAGCTCCGAGCCTCAGTTTTCCCCATCCGTAAAATGGGGACCATCCAGCCTCCTTCCCTAAGTCCAGCGAGTGCCTGCTGTGCTCCCGCCTTTACCATCACACACTCGCTTCATCCCTGCTTGGGCGCAGCGAGGTGGGTGCCATTCGGGCACCATTTTGCAGATGGGGAAACTGAGGCCTAAAGAGACTGAGGTTTAGGGATGGGGTGAGAGCATGAGTGGGGAAGCTTTAGCCTGTATACAGCAGGTGCTCAATCTGGGTCGGCCGTTGTGCCTGTGAGATGCCCGGGGGCCCGAGCAGCACCTAGAACTCAGAACCGGAACCCAGAACCCCAGGACTCTGGTGGTCCTGGCTGTAGCCAATCAGAAGCCAGAAATGCCCTGTCCCCTTGTTTCTGTTTGTGAAGCTATAATCCGAGGTCTTTCCCCGGGGTGCTGTTGTCCACTAAGTGTTTCTCTGTGGCCCAGACAGGTGGGGGCCGACTCGAGGCCCTCGGGAGTCCAGTGCGGGGTGACACTTCTTCCCAGCCCTCTGGAGGGTGGACAGAGTGGGGGCAGGTGGGACAAACGTGCTCCTCCACCTCCAGGGAGGCCCCCAGGTTTGCACACTGATGGGCGTGGATGGAAAGGATTTTCCCAGAGGCCTCTGAGGTGGTCTGACGGTCTCTCCTGTCACCTCCAGGTTTCTGCAGACACGTGAATGAGCCAACCGCCAGCCGCCGCACCCCAGTGCCCAGTGTGAGAAGGAGGCGTCGCCCGCCTGCCGCTGGCATGCCCCGCCAGCCCTGAGCCTGAGCCCGGCGGCCCCCGCCCCTGCCCCCCGCCACCCTGCACTGCCCCGGCTCCCCCGCGGCCCCCACACTGCAGTGCGGACGGGCCCCCTCCCCCCAGGGGCCGCCCCCGCCGCCGCCCCGCCCTGGTGCCCGGGGCGGCCCGGCCCGCAGGGCCATGAAGCTGCAGGCCGTGATGGAGACGCTCCTGCAGCGGCAGCAGCGGGCACGCCAGGAGCTGGAGGCCCGACAGCCACCGCCGCCACCCCCCGAGCTTTCGACCGGCCCCCCGGCCCGTGCCAGGGCAGCCCCGGACGAGGACAGGGAGCCCGAGAGCGCCCGGATGCAGCGGGCGCAGATGGCCGCGCTGGCCGCTATGCGAGCCGCCGCCGCCGGCCTCGGCCACGCGCCCAGCCCCGGCAGCTCTGAGGATGGGCCCCCCGGCTCAGAGGACGAGGACGTGGCCCCAGAGGGGGCACCAGGCTCTCCCCCCGCACCCGGCCGAGGCAGGGAGGCGGCTGGCCTCCCCGAAGGTGACGGCCACTTCGAGGGCTCCGACGATGACCTGTGAGTTGGGGTGTGTGGGCCCCCCATGCTGAGCACTTGCCACGTGCCGGCGGCTCTTAGCCCTGGGGACACAGCCACAGAGGAAGGACAAAACCCCTGTCCTGCTGACTACCCAGGACATACCGTTCTTTAGAACTTCCCGGGGGACGGTGGACATTTCTTCACCTGCACCACCCAGGATTGGGACCACCCATCTCAAAAGGCTGACAAATACTACAAGTGTGGTCAGTGCAGCTGGGATCTGCTTTTGTAGCTTTCTTTCATCTTAATTTAAATGGAGCTACTCACATGTGGCCAATGGTCCCCATCGCTTGGCGAGGCTGTACTAGATTTAGTGGTGGGGACAGATAATAGAGGCCGTAGCCCGGGTGCAACCTGTGCAGAATGAGCATCCATTGGCCCCCGGATGCATCTCCCCGGGGTCTGATGCAGGCCCTGAGCTGGGCACTGGCAAAACCCCGGTGGGATCCTTCTGGGAAGACGTTTAATGAGCAAAGCAGCAGGGCGATTGCAGGCTGTGATCGGAGTTGCCAAGAAAATAAAGCAGGGTCTTGGGGAGAGGGGTGGCTGGGGCCGGGATCAGCTTCGGGCAATGGTGGGTGAAGGTCTCCCTGCGGAGGTGACAGCCTCTGGGAAGGGCAAGGGGGAGCGGGGAACAGCGTGCCTGGCAGAGAGAACAGCCTCAGCAAAGGCCCCAAGGCAGGAACTGGGTTGGCATTTTCAAGGCCCAGCAAGGAAGCCTGTGCAATGGAGGGGACGGGAGGGGAGACGGGGTTAGCAGGCAGGCAGGGGCTGGGGTTTATGCCAAAGGGGCACCTCTAGTTGCTCTGAGCTAATTGGGAACAAGGAGAGTAAAGCCCAGACCTAAGCTGGTCTCCTCATGGGCGCTCTCGGCAGCCAGAGCACGTGGGGCTGCTCACCCACGTCCAGACAGGGAAAATGAGGCAGGAGGCGGCGCGGGCCTCACCCTCTCCCCTGACCCGCGCCCCGTGTCTGCCCCAGGAAGCCGAAGTGGGAGGAGGAAGAGGAGGAGCTGGAGGAAGATCTGGGGGACGAGGACGAGGACGAGGATGAGGACGAGGACTACGAGGACGAGGAGGGGCTCGGGCCCCCGGGCTCCGCCGGCCCGGGCCCTGCAGCCCTGTTCCCCCGCAAAGCCCAGCCGCTCCAGGCCTTCCGCGGCGACGGCGGGCCCCGGGCTCTGGGCAGCCAGGAGCGCCCGGGGGCTGGCCTGGCCCTCCCCGGAGGGGCTGCCCACGCAGTGCCCCAGCTGCAGCCGCCGGACCACGGGGACTGGACGTACGAGGAGCAGTTCAAGCAGGTGGGCCTCGCGTCCTAACGGGCTGTGGGCAGTCGCTGCCAGGGTCCTTCCGACCCGCCCCCGATGGTCAGGCGTTGTTCGCCTGCCGGGTGCTGGGCATCTCGTGGAAGCCACAGTGTGGGATTGTGTCCCGTGGGTGGGACGGGCTGGCCGGTAAATGCGTGGATGTGGGGACACGAGGGGGAAGTTCGGGGGGCTCCATCTGCACCAGAGGACAAGCAGAGAGATAGAGCAAGGAGAGGGTTCTGAGCAGAGGGACCGGCCCTGGGAAAGGCCACGTGCCTGGACGAGGCTCCACGGGTCTCATGGGTGTGGCCATCAGGGGGGCGGGGCGTGGGCTCGGGGACGCAGGGCCAGAGGCCTTGTCCGTGGCGTCGAGTCTGGTCTGTTGAGCCTGTGGCTGTGGAGAGGGGGGTGAGCAGGGGGTGGCCACGTTGGTGTGGACGGCTGAGCAGCTCCTGGGGGCTCCAGAGGGGTGGGGAGGAAGCGGGCTGTCCTGGTGCCTTCCCCGCGGGCGGCCAGGGCAGAGGAAGTGGCCGGGCGGGGGATCCTTTGAAGTTGGGCCTCGCTGGGCTGGGCAGATGGAAACCAGATGGCGGCCGGGGCGGCCGGCTGGGCTTGCATTCCAGCCTGAGGCCAGCTGGGCCCTGCCCCGACCTCCAAGAGTGGACGGTGGGGACCTAGCCTCCCAGGCCCAGCGCCTGAGCCTCATCTGAGGCTATGGACGCGCCAGGCGCATGGGAGCCGGGAGGTGGCCGTGTGTGGCCTTGGGGCACCCTCCCCCCGTGCTGGCTTCCAGAATGGGCAGTGGGACCCTCCTGGAAGGAGCATGAGGCCCAGCCTCCGTGTGGGAAAAGGGTGCTGGGACCCTGGCAACCCTCAGAAAGCTCAGATAAAGTACAGAACTGGAAACTGGACACACAGTGTGAGAAGAACAAGCCAAGGGCTGTGATGGGAGTGACGGGGCAGGTATAAAGGCAGAAGGGGACAGTGCCCGCGGGGTGGGCACAGCCAGGGCAGCGGCCCCGAGGCAGGAGGCCAGCCTGAGGAATGGGCAGGAAGGTTAATCCCCTGCCCAGGCATCTCGGGATGGGTGGGGCCGCCTGGCTTCCGGCTGCGTCCTGGCACGCGGGTGGCAGTGCCAAGGGGTGGGATGACAGCCAGCAGACGTCATCTCCTTAGGGCGTGGCTGGCCGCTCCCCACGCGTGGCCCCGGCTGCCCCCTCCCGCCTGAAGGCTTTTCCTCTGCGTGTGGACCCCAGCCTGAGCCAGTGCCTGGGATCAGGGGTCCCCCCCACTGCTCCCTACCTCAGTTTCCCTCCTCTTCTTGAGGAGCTGCTTGTGGCTGGGTTGCTGTCTGTCTAGTTCTGCAGATAAGAAAACAGGGACGAGGCATTGGGGGTGGGGGACGGGTTTCCCAGAACTGAGCTTTTGACGTCCGCTGGGGTCAAAATAACACAAATGGGAACCTCATGGGCGAGTTATATTTATGGACTCACCGAATATTTGCCATCTGACCTGAGTCCAACCCTCAGGAAGCCCCAGGCTGGGGGCCAGAGCCAGACACCTCCCACCCCCCGCCTCACAGGGTCACGGCCAAGCCAGAGGAAGGGACAAGGCCGCAGCCCCTGTGGGGTTGGGGGTCGACAGGTAGCCCTGGCCCCGCCCAGCAGCTTCTGCTGCGTGGCCCAACACTGGTCCAACACTGGCAGGAGATGGGGCTTGGGTGGCCAGGCGGAGTCCAGGGATCAGATGTCCTGGCCACAAAGCCCCCTCGGCCCATCAGGAACAAAGGGCCTCCAGGGGCCATTGTCCCGCTGGTCTTTGGACACAATGATGATGTCTCGAGGACTCCCAGGGTCAGGGCACGGTTGGGGAAACTGAGGCCCAAGGGGCCCAGGGAACCCAGGTCACACAGTCTCACGCTTATGGAGCACCTACTGGATACGCAGCTCCCCTGCTGGACTCAGAGAAGGTCCGTAAACAAATGGGTAGGAAGGGGTAAGGAAACATGACCTGGCATCCAGCTGGGGATGTGGGGAGGCCTCTCGGGATGTGGCACTTGCTCCAAGCCTGGTCGGAGAAGGAGCTGGGCCCTCACACTGAGGGATGGTGGTGTGGCAGGCAGAGGAAACAGCCCGTGCAAAGGCCCCGGGGTAGGATGCAGCTTGGCTTGTGTGTGGAGGCCAGACGCCGCCGCCTGGCTGGGCCCCGCGGGGGATGGAATTGGATTCCAAGACGGTGGGGGCTAAGGGAAGTTGTGGGCAGGCGGGGGGCTGCCCTGCAGCGCCAGGATCCTGTGCCTGCCTGTTTGTGGCAGGTCCAGCTGCCAGCACTGCCCTCCCGCCCAGCTGGCCAGGCATCTGTGCGGCCAGTGTCAACAGTGGCCTGGGCCCAGCCAGCCCAGCAGATGTCGGGGGCTGTGTTGACTCTGGCGCCTGCCCCACCCCCTTCCTGGCACGTGGCAGCCGGGCCGGCCGGCCGCCTGCTTGGCACCATCACTGCCTCTTCCTCCCCGGTCTTGGCAGGGCCTAGGCCTGACTTCCGCCCGAAAACCCTCGACAGCCGTGAAATTCTGCCGCCGGCTACAGGGTCTGGGGGGCAGCCAGGCTGGGGAGGGGCCGGGAGCAGCGGGCTCAGGGCCACGGAATCTTTCCTTGAAAGCCTGGAACCTCGCTGCCATGGGGCCCCAGGGACTCATGCTGATGGAGGCCAGCACTGGCTGGGATCGTAGTGTGTCATGGGGAGCAAATAGGATCTCAGCCTGCTGCCATCAGGTATGGCATCCTGGTGAAATCCTGGTGGTTTCCTGTTACCAGCAGGGCTGTGCCATCAGGTATGGCATCCTGGTGAAATCCTGGTGGTTTCCTGTTACCAGCAGGGCTGTGCCATCATGGGATTTTAAGCAAGCAGAGTCTCAACTGCAGATCTTCAGCCACTTAAGGATTTGAATCTTTAGTCTCAATGACTGAAACGCTGGGGTTTTTATTAACAGCTTTGTTGACTTAAGATTCACCTAGCACATAATTCACCTACTGAAAGCACGATTTGCTGGTTTTTCGTACATTCACGGGGTTGTGCAGTCAATTTTAGAACATTTTCACCACCTCAAAAAGAAACCTTTTAAAACGTACCCTTTAGCTCTTACCCCCACCCCCTCTTCCAGCCCCTGACAGACAGGAACCCGCTCTCTGACTCTGTGGATCTCCCTGTTCTGGACGTTTCCCATCCGTGGAATCACACCCTGTGTGTCCTTCTGTGTCTGGCTTCTCTCCCTGAGCATCGTGTTCTGGGGGTACGTCCATATGGTAGCGAGTGTCAGTGCTTCTTTCCTTTTTGTGGCTGAGTGATATTCCATTATACGCATGTATATCCTGTACTTTATTTACCCTTTCGTCCACCGATGGACACTGGGTCGTTTCTCCCTTTGGCTGCTCTGAATGTGCGTGTACAAGTTTGTGCGTGAACGCGTGCTTTCAGTTCTCGCGGGCACGTACCTAGGAGTGGAGGTGCTGCGTCACGTGGTAAGTCTGTGTTTAACCTTCTGAGGAGCTGCTGTTGTTCACGGCGGCTGCTCCATTTTGCATCCCCGCCAGCCACACGAAGCTTCCAGTTTCTCCATGTCCTCGCCGATGCTTGTGGTTATGACTTTGATTCCAGCCGTCCTGGTGGGGTGGCGTGCAATCTCACTGTGGTTCTGATTTGCATTAAAGGTCTGGATCTTTATTTTCCCTCCTCTCAAGGTCGTGTCTGCTCCCAACTTGTAAATGAGCTCAGAGGTATAGAGATGACGGTTCTAGCTGGTGTTTGTCGCCCAACTATGCGCAGGCGGCAGCTGGAGCGTCTCGCGTGTGTCTCATGTACCTTCACTTCATGGTGAGGCGGGGGGCACTGCATTTGCCCCGTCGTGTGGTAGTGGAAGCTGAGGCACAGACCCGTCACGCAGCTTTGCCCACGGTCACACGGGGGAGGTGTCAGAGCTGGGATTTGGCCCCAGGGTGTACTGGAGGAGTGGACAGATGGTGAGGGGCAGGGGGCAAGCCCCCTTGGCTGCAGGTTTCGGGGGAGCCCGGGTGGCCCTCTAAGCCTCGGTCTCCTCGTCTGAAATGGAGGCTGTTGGTCCAGGGCCCAACAGCAGGGTGTCAGGACCCAGTGCCTGGACACACAGGCCCCCAGGCAGGAAAGGCCTCTCGGGGCTGCTGAGGCCTTGCTGTGGACCCCGCCCGTCCCCTCTCCCCTCCCTGGGCCTCCTGGGGCCTGTTGAATTCCCGTGGGTGTCCTCCTCCACCCCAGCGTGTGTGGCCCCGGAAATGGGTTCAGGCAACTGGGGGTGAAGCCCTGGGCCTCAGATGCATCCTCAGCAAGAGACCGGGGTCACATTTTGGGTTTTTTTTCCTGCTCCTTTCACCTCACTTTGATTTTTTAAATTATAGAAGGTACACGTATATACATTTTTAAAGTCCTTTTTTGATGCCAGAAGTGACACTTGACACCATTCCGGTGGGGGATAAAAAGGGAAGGATTCCACTGAGGCCTGAGGCCTGCCAGCCCGCTCTGTGACCTAGCTGGCAGCAGCTACAGTTTTCCCAGGCCTTTCTCTGTCCATTTACACAGAAATGTGACGCGTAAGGTATCGAAGTGTGGTCTCTTGGGGGGCTGCCAGGATCTGCCAAACGCTGAGCTGGACATACTGCTTTTCTCATTTTTTCTCATCATTTTCACTCTGCATCTGTCTGTTTGATCAGAGTGTTTCAAGTAGCCGGGTTCTTTTCAGCTGTTAGAGGTTCCCTTATGGAGCTGACACCAACACGCTGGTCTGTTTTCCTGTTTCCCTGTTGTAAACAACACTGCAGTGAACATCTCTGGGCTCATGAGAGTTGCTTGGGGCTGAATGGGGTGGGGTTAGGGAGCAGGAATTGCCGGGACTCTGGGAAGAGGTGGCAGATGGTTTCTTCATCCTACCTGGGAGCCCCCAGAGGCTGGGGGCCCAGAGAGGGACACACGCACTTCAGCCCTGAAGAGTCAGGGCTGGGCTAGAGGGAAGGCTGCCCAGAGGAATGGGCTTTGGAGCTGGCGCTTTGCAGGACATGTAAGAGTTGGCCAGGTGGAGAGAGAAGGGTTAGGGCCTGCATCTTGGAAAGGCGTGGCTGGAACGTAAAGTGGGAGGGGTAGGGGTCGGCAGACATTAGGGCAAAGCAAAGGTGGGCTCAGAGGGGGGCCTTAGCATGGTTTAGTGCTGGGGGAGGGAGAGGGATGCTGGGAGAACCCTTCTGGGCTCCACAGTCCAGGCAGGAGTGGAAGAGGCCAGCGCTACAGCCGGTCCTGTGGGACCAGAGAGGAGGAGGAGGAGAATTTTTTGGTGGAGTGTGTTCTGGGCACAGGCTGGAGGTCAGGCACTGGCTTCTGAGCCCAATGACGTTGAGTCGGTTTGCTTGGGGTAGCGTGGGCTGGGCCCAGGCCCACGGGTCCTGCAGGCCAGCTCTGGCGCCGGGCGTCTTCCTGGGGTGCCGGGGTCCCTGGGCCCCGTGCTGGGGGCGGGACCGGTGCCAGGAAACCCCCTGGGAGCCCAGCCCTGCCCGCCTGGGACAGCGCCCACCTCATCAAAGCCACTGCGGCTGCTGGCGTGGAGCCAGATGGGCCGTGGCGGGCGTGGGGAGGATGCCGCCTGCAGCCCTGGCACCGTGCCCCCACCCGTGCCAGCCCTGGGAACCACACTGACTCAGCCGGAAGAGCCTTATCTGGCCCCGGCGCCGCCGCCCGGCTGCCTGGTCACTGCCGAGGGGTCACTGCCGCTGTGGCCTGGCCCCCCATGCCCACCGCTGCTCCCCACCCCAGAGGCCACTGCCAAGCGCCCGGCCCCTCCCCACGCTTTCTAATGACACACATGGGGCTGGAGGACGTGGTGCCCGGCAGGCGTGGGGTGCATGTGGGGTCCAGCCCGCTGACGTGGGCGAGCGCGTGTGCGTGGGGATGTGGTGGCTGCGTGGGGTCCCTGTGGGCTGGGGGTTCCCGTCTCGAGGGACCCCGTGTGTGTTGGGGTCTGTGTTTGCAGAGCCGGGGCTCTGGGGGCATCTTGAAACCCCCCTGTGATGTCCGTGACCATGCGTTTGCTGGCATGGCTCTCCCGTGTGTCTGTGTGCATGGTCTGGGGCCACGTGGACCCGTCTGCAGTGTCTTGTGTGTGTAGCTGTCACCTCAGGCGTCTGCTTGTGTGTCCCCGTGTCTGGAGTGTTTGTGTATGTCTGCATGCACCCCCATGCGACTTGGCCCTGGCCTGTGTGGACGTGTTGTGAGTGTGTCCTGGGGTCTGGGTGGCTGAGCTTGTGTATCCGTGTGTGTCGATCCCAGCGCTGTGCCTGGTCCACATGTCTGTACAGTGGATGACAGGTGACCCTTTCCCGTGGCTGTTCTGTGTGCATGTGGCTGTATGCTTGTGGGTCTGCAAGCACACACTTGTGTGTGTGCACGTGTGCCCTTGTGTGAGCCTTACGTGCCCCCCCGCCGGCCCCGCTGGCCCCGTGTCTCGGGAATCTTGAGCGTGTGGTGGGGCCCATTAACCGTTAGCCAGAAAGTCACGTTGCCCCAGTCAGTGGCTTGAATCGGCGGCCCGGGCACAGGTCAGCCGCCCGCACCCGTCCGCGTGGCTTCCCAAGCCGCCTTGCTGATGCAGCCTCAGGGAGCCGCGAGGTGTGACCAGGGCCTCAGAGGCTGCAGGGGGTCCCACTGCCAGATTACATCCCTTCCTCCCCTCACGTGCTGTGTGATCTTGGACAGGGGTGCGCCCTCTCTGATCCAGAGGTGCAGTCGGGGGATGCTGGGCAGGGCTCACCTGCTCTGTGCCTCAGTTTCCCCACCTGACACAAAGACCCTTCAACCCTCCGAGCCTTCTGATCTTGAGCCAGCACCCCCTGTGGTGACTAGGAGGGGCATCCCGGGCCCTCTGGAAGGCCCAGCGACCCCGTTTGCAGACGCCATCCACTGCTCCGGGAGGGGCCGGGGGCAGCTGGGGTTGTGGGCTGTGGGTGGGCACATGTGGGGGCGGGGCCGGCCCGCCCTCCTCTGCTCGCCCAGTTGCTCTCAGCCAGAGGACAATTGGGGGTCACGGGGTTAAACGGTAACCAATCTGCCTATTGAAGGCCCCAGCTCGGGACGCAGCCTTGCCCCTCGTCAGGGCCGGCGGGGATCTCGTGGGGCTGAGGGGTGTGGCGGGCACAGAGTCAGCACCGCCTGCCGCCACCCCCGCCTTCCAGACAACGAGCAAGGAACAGATGAAACCCTAATTCCAGGAAGAAACCTATTGGGGGGCACAAATGGGCACGTCTGCCCAAAATCTCAAAACGGGGACCTTGTCTGGAAATAGGGTCTTTGCAGGTGTGATGCAGTTAAGGTGAGGCCATAGTGGAGGAGGGTGACCAGTGCCCTTAGAAAAAGAGGAGGGACACACAGAGACAGAAAATGGCCGTGTGACGTTGGCGGCAGAGACTGGGGTGATGCAGCCACAAGCCCCGAGGCCCCCAGAAGCTGGACGAGGAAGGGAGGACCCTCCCCCGAGCCTCTGGAGGGAGCGCAGCCCTGCCTCACCTGGATTCTGGACGTCTGGGCTCCAGAGCCGTGTAAGAACAAATCCCTGTGCCAAGCCCCCCCGGCCTGTTGCCACCCCAGGAAATGAATACAAAATCCAGTGAGGGCTTTGGGTCCCTGATCCTTGGGGCTCAGCAATGCCGGGCAGATTCTCAGGGAGCCTGCCCGGCCATGGAGCCTCCTTAGGGGACCCCGACCGTGTGGTCCACGGGGTCATGGGACTGCTTTACAGCGCAAAGGCCAGGCTGGGCACCCGTGTGCGTGTGTGTCTGAGTCTGGGCCTTCCACAGGCACGTATGGAGCGCCTGCTGTGTACCAGCCCCATTCTGGGCACCAGGTATGCACCTGTGAACAAAGCAGACAGAAGTGGCCGCCCTTGTGGCCACGTGGCAGTGGGGGCCGGGTGGGTGCAGCGGCCGAGGGCGGGGCCGTCTGGGGCCATTATCTGAGAGCCAGCCAGCGGACAAGGGTGTGTCTGTGTTTGTGTGTCTCGGTCTGGCTGGACGGGTGTGTCCTTGTGCGCCTGGAGACCACGCTGGGTGGTGGGACCTGCTGGGTCTGGGCAGGGCTGAGGGTCCACGTGTCGGGGTGGAAGCATCCGTCCAAACAGGGCTGGGAGGGTCCGTGTGCAGCCATGGGGCAGACCCGGGTCCATGCCACGTAGAGGTCCAGGTGGGGGGCCATGTGGTCTGTCTGGGTGGGGCCAGGGGTTCTCTCAAGGCGGGGGTGTGACTCCTGCTCCTGTCCCTGGGGGTAGGTGAGGCATCTCTGTCCAGGCTGAAGTGGCCGTGGGCCCTGGGGCTGTGTCACATTCTCTTTCTGCCCCGTGAGGGGTCTCTGAGGGTCCCCGTGGCCACCCCAGCCTCTGCCCTGTTAGGTTATGTCCCCCAACCCACCCCATGGCTTCCAATGTGGATCTTCCGGGCTTGTGAGGCCCCTACCCAGGGGGGTGCCCCCAGCCCCAGGGGCTGCCAACTCTGGGCAGGGTGGGCCGCCCTCTCCTTCTCTTCTTTATCCCCCCTTTTAGGACAAGCCCCGTTACGTTCTTCCCCAGGGTTCTGGCTGGGCCTGGGGCCTTGCTGGAGGCTGGAACCGGTGTGACTCCCCCAGGCCCCCCTGCCTGGCATGGGGGAGCCGGGCCTGGAACCTGGCCAGGTCCGTCTGTCCCCAGGTCTCCGGTTTCTGTCTCTCCCTCACATCTCTCTCTGTCTCTCCCTCGTCCTTTTCCTTTCTTCTTTCCGATCTCCACCCTCATCTGCCCACCTGCCCCCGTCACCCTGTAATTACTCCCATCTGCCCTTTTCCCGTGAGTGCCCAGTGGACGGCGTGCATGGGCCTGGCTGCCACCCTCTCCCGGCCTGGCGGCCCCTGCCTCAGCTGGCACCCTGCCCGGCCGACGGCCCGCCCGGCCCCTCCCTGTGTCCTCCAGCTGGTCCATGCACCCGCCAACAGGGTGCCCAGTTCTTGGATGAGAAGTGGGGCCTGAGGGCACCTCTGGGGCGCGGCTTTCGGGATCTTAGTTCCCTGACCAGGTATTGGACCCGCACCCTTTGCAGTGAAAGTGCAGGTTCCTAACCACTGGACCACCAGGGAGTTCCCGAGGGTTATTCTTTTCTTCGATGCCATTGCCATCTTGGGGGAGCCCAGCCAGGCTGGGGTGCAGGTGGCAGCTGCTCTTGACACCCTCCTTCTGGGCACCATTTCCCCGTCTGGAAAACAGGGGCAGTGTCTGAGCTGGTGTTCTGTTGTCATCATTGTAGGTTACCGGTCACCGAGGGTCCTGGTGGAAGAGAGCGAGCGTGGTGGGCACCAGCTCGGCCCCCGGGTGCCCAGCGTGGGTCTCATCTCTCCTCCTCATTCACTCCAGGAGCTGCTCCCTGGGAGGTGGGATGTTCCAGGAGCAGGGTCCCCCTCTTGCAGTCGGCGGGTAGGTTTGTTGGCACCCTGGGCCCGCTGGCCACCACGGGCAGGTTCTGTTTTACCGTCGGCCTGGAGTCTGGCAGAGGCTCCTGCAGGTGTGCCGGGCGGGAACCCCCAGCCCTGAGCTGTCCAGGACCCCTTCCTCTTGACTCCCGGGCGAGAGGCGAGAAGCACCCCCCTTCCTTCCTGCGCTGTCTGGGGGAGGCCCGGGGACGGTGGGGACCCGGTCAGCACAGCCAGGGAGGGGCAGCGATCTGCTCTCTTACGCTACTGCACTTCCGTTCAGTGAACCCGGGCTGGGAGTGACGGGGACCTCGCTCCCTGGGCAGGTGGATCTTTATGAACAGCCGGACCGCTAGGAGAGTCCCTTCTGGTGCTTTCCCGGCTGCCGGCGGCTCTTCTGCAGGGAAACAGGGCTGCTTCCTTTCAGAAGAAACCCCATGGTGGGAGTTTTAATCCCCGGGCGCCAGGCCCTGGGTGCAGGGCTCAGAACCCTGAGCCAGCGGCTAAGTGGTAGCTAGACGACCGTCCTTGGGTTTTGGGGGCCTGGGACCCCCAAACAAAATGCCCTGAGAGCAGCATGGAACGTCGGGTTCATAATTGCTGGCAGGAAGGAGGGAGGGAGTGAAGAGGGAGAAGATTCTGGATTTTTGGCTGTCTGACTCCAAAGCATTTGCCCGTTGCCCCCTGAGTGCCAGGCAGTCTCGGGCAGGGTCCCACCCCCAACCCCACAAGGCTCTGAGGTGGTCCAGAGGCACCAAGGGGCTCAGTACTGGGTTCAAGTCCAGCTCTGCGGCTTTCTCTCAGCACCTCGGTTTCCCCGTCTGTGAAATGGGCTCCCATGCAGATAGCAGTCTGCTCAGAGCCAGGCCTGTGGGTGGGGGCTCCCAGGTGGATGGGAGGCTGCCCGCCCGGATTTGCATGTCGTTTGCATGCCGCGGGGCAGCTGCCTTCCTAGAAGTTTCTCCTCATGGTTCCCCATCCTGAGTGCGTCCTCAACGCTGGGCCTGCTGGCATCCCCAGCTGTGACATGGAGCTGGTGGGTGACTAGCCTTGTCCTGCCACCAAGGTGGCTCCTCCTCCCTGCCCCCCAACCTCCCAGTCGTTTTCCTGGAGCCAGACTCTTCTCTCTGCACAATGTGCTCCCATGGTTCCCTCGTCCCCCACCTGGATGACCCAGGTGCACCCTGCCCACTTCACAGGTAGGAAGACTGAGGTTCTAGGAGACCCCAGTTACATGAAAGGTTGACCCAGAGACAAGGGCACTTCCCTGGAACCTCACCATCTGGAAATTCAGAAAGAAGCGCCTTTAATCGTCAGCTTCGTGGTCAGGCTCTATGACTTGTTTCTGGAACATTTATTAATATCTGTTTCGTGGGTGGGTGTGCCGTGTCTTTTCGGAGAGGAGGCACATGCTGGTTGGTGGGGGGGGGGGGTTGGCCAAGCTGGCAGATGTTTCTGCCTGGCCCAGAATCACTTCCCCAATTTCCTGCAGGCCCAGTGGGGGCCCCTGCAGCCCTGGAGCGCTGACGGGAAATGAAAGGGCCATGTGGCCCTGCCTCTGGCGGGGGTGGGTGGCCTCAGGGGTCAGGTGCGCCAGGAGGGCAACTTGTGGGAAGAGCCTGAGGTCGCCCGGTGAACACTGATTAAGCCCCTACTGTGTGCAGCAGCAAGCAAGCCTGCCCTTCCCCCATCCTGCCGCAGGGATGGCTGGCTTCAAAGGCGCCCCCCGCTCCCTCACCACCTCCCCCTGCCTGTGTGTGACTCCTGCTGTCCCCCTCGCAGGCCTGGGGCTCCCAAGGGTTGTCTGGGTCTCTCTTGGGCACGTTGCATCCCTAGCATCCAGCACAGGCCTTAACATATAGAAGGCTGGGAATTCCCTGGCGGTCCAGTGGTTATTAGGACTCCGCGCTTTCACTGCTTTGGGCCGGGGTTCAACCCTTGAACTAAGATCCTGCAAGCCGTGCACCGCAAACGGTGTAGTGCAGCCCAGGGAAAAAAAAAAAAAAAAAGCATACAGAAGGTGCTCAGTCATGGCTGCAAAATGGATTGACCTGGCCACAGCCCCGAGGGCTGACAGGGAGGGTTCCAGACTCCGGGTGCTTCCGCCCCACCCAGCCTCCTCCCGCCAGACTTCATCCATCCGTCCACCCATCCGTTTGTCTGTCCCTGCCCCGGGGTCTCTGGGGAGGGGGCGAGAAGGGGCAGGAGTGCACCCTCTGGGCCGGGCTGCGGGAGAGGATGGTGACAGCGGGGCTACAGCGGGGCGGCACCAGTGCTGGACCGAGAGCCGGTCACCAGGTGCTCACGGAAGCCCCTGGCCGCCTCAGTGGGCAGGAGGGGAGGGGCCGTGGAGGGTGTGGGTGCCGCCCCTGCCCCGCCCCCCAGCCCTGCACGTGGGCGTTTCTGTGAATGGGGGAGGCTGGTTGGCCCCCAGGGACCCGGCCCCTGCCCACCTGGGCAATGGCTGCCAGTGCTGAGTCATGGGTCGCAGGGCCTCCCGGGGGCCCGCTAATGTGAGGAGGGGCTTTATCAGCTGGGGTGGGGCCGCCAGGAGGGGACACCAGGGCTGAGCTGGGATGGAGCATGAACCAGGGGCCGGAGCCCGGTGTGCCTTCTCCTCCCTTCCTTCTTTAGCACCTGCTGTATACTGTGCCTACCCACTGTTACCTTTTCTGCCCTGGGGGCTCTCATCTGGGTGGGAAGAAAGAAGGGAAGGAAACCATCCCCCAAATAAGTGCAGAACCACGTGACCCGTGACAGATGCTGGGGGAGGGGCAGGGAGCGTCACTGGGGGTGCTGCTCTTTCTTGGGGGTCAGCAGGAGACAAAGAGGGCAAGGGTGGAGGAGGGGGACCCAGGTTGCGGGGACCAGCAATGCAGAGGCCCCAGGCAGGAGCAGGTTGGGAGCGGCGAGGGACCAGTGCTGGGGAGGGACCAGGTGCAGGCATCTGGGGGGCCAGGACCACACCCCAGCCTGGCAGGCAGGAGGTCTGGCTTCTTCTGACAGCCACAGGGAGCCAGGGGCCTCCTTGGAGCAGGGGAGACACAGCCTGATCTCCATGTAAAGATCAAAAGCTCCCCAGACTCTCCACCCTGGGGGGCTGCAAGGAGGAAGTGTCATCCTATTGCTCTTGGGTGTTCTATGGGGGGACGTTGAGGGATAAAAACCAGCTGTGCGGGCTTTTCTGCTCTTTCAATGCAGTTTCACTTTGCTTACAGGAGTTACAATGAATCAGTTCTTGTCCAAAGCCCAAAGAATATAGAAATAGTGAGACTGGTAATAATAGCCAAAAAATGGAAATAACCCAAATGCCCATCAGTGGTGAATAGATAAACAGATGTGGTCCATCCACACACGGGAACATCACTCAGCTGTGAAAAGGGGTGAGCCCTGACACTCGTTACAACATACATGGACCCTGAGGACACGATGCTCAGTAAGAGAAGCCAGACACAGAAGGACACAGAAGGTGTGATTCCATTGATGGGAAACGTCCGGTACAGGCAGATCCACAGACACAGAGAGTAGGTTCCTGGTTGTCAGGGGCTGGGGAGGGGGAGGAGGGTGACTCCTGATGGGGACAGGGCTTCCTTTGGGGGGATGGAATGTTCTGGAACTAGATAGGGGTTGTGGTTGCAAAACAATGTTCAGTGCACGAAAGGCCACTGAATTGTTCACCTTAAGACGGTGAATTCTGTGTTACGTGACTTTCACCTCCATAAATATTTTTTTAACGATCCAGGACCAGGTAGGTGAGATTAGGGCCCTGAGGCTCCCGGGCGGCGCCAGCCCTGCCTGATACCTCACTCCGCTGTTCATCCTTGTCCGTTCCCAGACCCCCTCCAAGGGCCAGGGTTTCAGCAGGGTCCCCATGGTCCCCACACATGGACGGTGTCTGTTCCTGCCGTTCTGGCCGTGGGGGAAGCCATCCTTCTCTGGTTGCCCATGAGCCATATTGGACACAAGTGCAAAAACGGGCCGTTTTCAGGACTTCCCTGGCGGTCCAGTGGTTAGGACTTGGGGCTTCCACTGCAGGGGCCCCGGGTTCAATCCCTGGTCGGGGAACTAGGATCCCACAGGCCACATGGTGGGGCCAAAAAAAGAAAAAAAACACGAGGGGGCTTTTTCCATCTGTTCCCAGCTATGGGCCTTTCCCTGCCACATTGGTGGCTGCCAGGGACAAGGTTGTCCCTCTCTGGGGCTGGGGGTCGCCGGTCGCCCGAACGCTCCCGGTTTCTCCTGATTTTGTCCCTGTGTCTGCCGTCCAAGGACACGGCCTTACTCCTGGAGTCCCCCTGCCGCCCAGTGGCCTCATGCGTCCGAGGTAGGGCCCCGCGGACTTTGGAGCCGCCTGGGTGTCGGGAGGGGGGCTGAGCGGACACCGTTAAGGGGGCAAAGTTCCTCCTGGGGGCCCTGGAGCGGGTGCTTTCTTTACAGCTGGGGCCCCTCGGCCTTGGGCTGGTTGCCGCCCTGGGCCCGTGCAGGCTGGAGCTGGGGACACGGCGCCGCCGGGGAGGGGTCTCCCGCGTGTGGGCGGCCCTGGGGGCGCCCCTCCCCCCTGCACCAGGTCCCCCCTTGTGGTTTGATGGAGGCCACGGGCCTGTCCTCCTCTTTCAGGCTGGCAGGTGGGCCCAGGGCACGCATGGTGCCCTGGCTCCCGAGGGGTCCGCTGTCCCCGCAGGGCGGTTTCGGGGGAGGGGGCCCCACCCCGGGGGTCATCGAGGCCTGGTCCGCAGCACAACCCGCTGACCTGGCTGGGAGCTCCTCGAAGCTGGTGGTAGTGAAAACGCTCACCTTTCGCCACAAACAAGAATTTCCTGTTTGCCCCTCAGCGCGCTTGGGGGAGGGGAGGTTATCTCACTTTTTCCTCCCTGGCCCCTCCCCCGCCCACTACCTGACCCCAAGCCTGCCCTGCTTTATCTGCTTCCTCCTTGCAGACTGGCCCCTCCACCCTCTGTGGAGGGGTGGGTGGCGAGGTCCCTCCGCGGGACCCCCTCCTTTCCCCTCCAGCCTCCCCCTCCCACCTGGGCTGGGCCCAGAGCGAGGCAGGTGGCGTTTTGTGCTCATCATCTTCCCAACGTGATTGAGTGTCCACTGAGAAATCCATGTGTGGCATGAGGCTGGGTTGCGCCTTTGCTGTGAAGGAAACTGAGGCAGAGGCCGGGGTCAGAGGGTGAGGAGGGGCTGGGAGGGGACGGAGGGAGCCGTGTGGAGATCCAGGAAACTGCATTCCAGAGGAGGGAGCAGCAGGTGCAAAGGCCCTGAGGTGAGGGCCTGTGACTTTTGCTCAGAAAGCATGACAAGGCCCAAGGGGGCCGAGCAGAGGGAGGTGAGGGCAAGGAGGTGACAGGCCGGTAGTGACCGCAGGGGAAGTGAGATCCTTGATGGGGGCAGTGGGAAGCCATGGGAGACTGTAAGGCAGGGGAGAGTCTCGCCCAGGCTGCCCGGGAAGGCCCCTCTGGCTGCTCAGCAGGGGTGGGGGCTTGACTCTGCTTGGTCTGTGCCTCAGTTTCCCGTCTGTGAAGTGGGTGGTGCTGGGGAGGGGAAGATGGACACGCGGGCAGTCCAGCCTTGGTAACTAGCGGATAGACGCCCTCCGTCACTGGGTAGGGGCCCAGCCATGGCAGAGACCGGCGGAGGGGCCACCACATGGTGGTGGCGGGGCCTGTCCTGGTGACCCCGCCCAGCAGGTGGAAAACGGGAAGGGAGGTGTGTGCTTGGGAGCCTCTGTGGGAGCCCCCAGCCCAGGCCCGCACGTCCACACCCACATCCTCGGGGTTCTGTACCGCCTTCACAGATGCGGCTTGGGGAGGACAGGATGTGAACCCAGCAGGGCAGACTCCAAGTGCCCCCAAGACCCTTGTCTG
This sequence comes from Hyperoodon ampullatus, assembly GCF_949752795.1. Taxonomy (NCBI): domain Eukaryota; kingdom Metazoa; phylum Chordata; class Mammalia; order Artiodactyla; family Ziphiidae; genus Hyperoodon; species Hyperoodon ampullatus. Next base: position 25,165,232 of record NC_136917.1, read on the forward strand.
CCCGATGCCAGGACGCAGGTGGCCCGAAGCGTGGGTTGTGCACGGACACATCTCGGGTTTGGGAAAGGATAGGGGGTCCCACCCCCACGTTGCACTGAGAAATCAAGGTCCACTTAACGAGCATTTATGAAGCAGCTGCTGGGTGCCCAATTCTAGATCCTGGGAACCAAGCAGACAAAATCGCGAACACCCTACCAGGGCAGGTGGACAGGAGACCATACCAGTGTGTAAACCCATGCAGCTTAGTGGTGCAGGGGACAGGGTGCGGGGGAATGGGGTACACAGGAGAGTTGCCCGTAATCGGTGCATGTGCTCCAAGTGAGAGTACAGGCACGCGGGGCTTCTCTCCAGGGCGACGTGGGAACAGAGACCTGGGCGACAACGGGGAAGCCCGCGGGGACAGAGCTAGGACAGAGCCAGGACGGCATTCCAAGAGCGGAGCTGCCAGGTCAAAGGCCTGGAGGGGGGACCGCGGCCCCCGGCGGGTTTGAGAAGCAGCGGGAAGGCTGGTGAGAGGTCAGCTGGGAGCGGACCTGGCAGGTCTTCTGGGACGCGTGGCTGCAGAGAGGCGGGGTGTCCTCAGAACTGGCCGGAGGTGGAGGTGGCCCCGTGATCAGAGCGCCCAGTGGCCCTGGGGAGATCAGGCTCTGGGGAGGGGAGAGGGGGGCAGTTTATCTGGGGCCTCAGCCCAAGGCGGGGGCGTTTCCTGAGGTTTTGCCCAACCTCCAGCCTGGGTTTGCAGCTCGGGGTATGACAGTGCCTCCTGGGCCGTCCAGAAAGGGACAGGGTTTCAGCCAGAGGGCCCAGGTGGGCCCGAGGCCTGGGCGTGGCTCAGGATGTGTTGTGGCCCAGCTGTGTGGCTTAAGAGCCTTGTGAGGACAGGCAGCCAGGCCCAGGGGCTCACGAGGGGAGCCTGGACACCGCCACGGGGGGCCTGGACACCGCCCCCAGCTCCCCCATCCCTGAGGCCTGGTGGGCAGCCCTAGCGGGCTGGCCAGGGCAGGACACACCCTGCAGGGGTGCGGAACTTGGGCCCAGAGCCCCATAAACCTGGGGCGGCCTTTACTGCCCGTCTTTATTGTTGACTGCCCACAGCAACAGCCATTAAAGCTTCCTTCTCTGTCGGCAGCCTGCCCACCCCCTTTATGGCCTCGCACAATGCCCTGGCCTCTCGGGGGTCTGGCCGTGCCACGGCAGCCCGCCCACCGTTTGGCCTGGGAATTAACGGGCCCCCCACCAAGCCAGCCCGCCTCTGCCCAGCAGCTGTTCTCTGCCCTGAGCCTCAGTTTCCCCACCTGGAATATGGGGGTCCTGATGGTTCCAGGAGCTCAGGGTGAAGCTATTGTGTTCATCACCCACTGTTTCTGAAAGATGGGGAAACTGAGGCAGGAGGGGCACTGTGATCTCTTGTGGGAGCTGGGCCCAGGAAGGAGTTCATGCCGGGTGGACACCCCCTCCACCAGGGTCGGGATCTCAAGGGAGGAGATGTCACCCCCTCGTCAGGAAGGGCTTGAGGTTCGGTGGTCCCATGTGAGCTTCCTGGAGCAGCCATAACAAATGACCACAAACTGGGCAGCTTAGAACAACAGGGATTTACTGTCAGTTCTGGAGGACTGACGTCTGGGGTCAGAGGATGTCTGGGCCTTGCTCAGGCTCCAGGGGACGGTCCTTCTTGCCTCTTCCAGCTTCTGGGGGCTCCAGGCGTCACCCCAGTCTCTGCCTCTATCTCCCCATGTGTCTCTATGTCTCTCCTCCTCTCATAAGGACACCAGTCACCCTACTCTGGGACCTCATCGTAACTAATGTCATCTGCAGAGACCCTATTTCCAGATCAGGCCCCATCCTGAGGTTGCGGGTGGATGGGAATTTGAGGGCAATTCCTCACAAGTCTCTCTGGTCTTCTCTGCCCAGCCTGGCCCACGCTGCGGCCGAGAAAATCAGGGTTCACTTAATGAGCATCTATTAAGCAGCTGCTGTGTGCTCAGCCCCGTTTTAGACACTGAAAACAGAACAGACAAAATCCCCAGCGTTCCAGCCGGGCAGACAGGAGACTGGACCAGGTTGTGAATCACGGGGATCTGACGAAGGGGCCGAGGGGAGAGGGGGGTGAGGGGCGCACACAGTGCTGGGGGCCGTGTGGGCAGGGGGAATGGGGATGGGGCAGGGGCGGTGGAGGCGGCCCAGGCGGGTGCACGCCCACGGGAAGGTCCACCTGCAGGCCCCACACCCCTCAGGCAGGGGGAAAAACGGGGCCTCCCTGGCCACCATAAATCAGTGCAGGAATGCAGCTGGCCAGCCTGGCTCTGGCAGGGTGGAGACAAAGGCCCGGCCTCGACCACCCAGGTCTGGGCTCCTGGCCCCCCCCAACCCCCGGCCTGTACCCTGCGGGCCCCACTATCTCTCCATTACACAGGTGGGAAAAGTGAGGCCCAGAGAGGGGCAAGGTGGCTGAGGGGTAGCCAACCCGAGGACCCTGCCTCCCCAGGCCCTGGGATGTCCCATACCGCAGGAGCTGGGCATTAGGGTGTTCTTGGGCCCTGATGACGGATTGTCCCAGCCGGGGCTAATTGGTGGTTTCAAGGCCCCACACAGTCCCGCTTGCTCTGTGTCCAGGTGGCCATGGGGACTGCATTCCCCAAAGCTTAATTTGAAGCCTGCTATCTGCACTGCCCCCCTTGGCAAATCCCCCCTCCCAACTTTGGTCTCTAATTATCTCTGCCGGCTTCCCCTGCCTGCCAGCACCTGGGAGCTGAGGGTTGAGGCTGGGGACCCCCTGCCCCGCTGATAGCCCAGACCGAGGCCCTCTTCCCCACCCCGCTGACTGGTGAACCCAGGCAGCAGGTGCGCAGGACAGAGCCTGGGCTGAGTCCCCGAGAGTCCTGACTCCAGGCTCAGGCCTGCCTCTGTGCCTCAGCTACAAAATGGGCCACCTCTCAGGAGCACATGCGTGTGACTTGGTGGACCGTGCTGGACGTCCACCATTCTCATGGTGGCGATGGTCTAGGTGGGATAAATTGTGCCCCCCCCAAATTACATGTTCATGTCTGAGCTCCAGGTACCTGTGAACGGGACATGATTTGGGAATCAGGTCTTTGCATATGTGATTAGTTACGGGTGGAGATGAGGTAGCCCTAAAGCCAGTGAGTGATGCCCCATAAGAAGAGGGGGATTTGGACACAGAGACACAGGGAGAAGCCACGGGAAGACAGAGGCAGAGGCCAGGGTGATGCAGCCACAGGCCCAGGACACCTGGAGCCCCAGGAGCTGGAAGAGGTGGGAAGGATCCCCCCCAGCCACCCCCCGCCCCAGCCTCTGGAGGGAGCACAGCCCTGCCACACCTTGATCTCAGACGGCTGGCCTCCAGAGCCAGGAGAGGATAAATCTGTGTGGTTTAAGCCAAGTGTGTGGTCAACTGTTAACGCTCGCCCCAGGACAGGTGTCTCAGGGTCGTTGTCTGATAGTGGCGGGGGCAGGCCTCAGGAGATGTTTGGACTGTGGGGGGCCAGGGGTCTGGGGCCGGGACCCCTCGGTTGGCCCTCCGTGCCATGTGTACATGGCACCCGCACCCAAGCTCTGGCACCAACTAATCCATCCCCTCCCTGCCGTCGCAGCTCTACGAACTGGACGGGGACCCCAAGAGGAAGGAGTTCCTGGATGACTTGTTCAGCTTCATGCAGAAGCGAGGTGAGGCCTGCCCGCCGGGAAGTCCCAGATATGAGCACGCAGGAGTGGGGGCCCTGCTGGCCACTGCCCGGGGCAGGTGTGTCAGCGAGGCTGTGAGTGAGTTGTCCGTGGCCAGAGGCATCCAAGAGATGCCTGAGTGGGGAGACACAGCCCTGCCATGGTGGTGGGGGAGGTCTGAGAGAAGAGGCACCATCCTGCCATGGGTATCTGACAGGAGACACAGCCCAGCCCTGAGGGCCTGATGGGGGAGACACAGCTGTGAGAGTCTGAGGGGTAAGTCCTTGGGTGGGGGGGTGTCAGGGCCGCAACCCAGAACTGACATGCCAGGCTTCCTCCCTTGCTGCTGAGACCCGGGCGCTGAGATCCTGGCTCCCTGGATCCCCCGCAGCGGGGCTGGCCTCTGTTTGGGGAGCAGGGTTGGATTCCTAGGCAGGCCAGCAGGCGGGCGAGCGGACGCTGGGTGGCAGGACAGAAGCTCCCCACAGGCTAGAGTCTGGCCTTCCTGCCGCCACTGGTGGGAGGTTTGGGTCCCGGCCCCTCCCTGCTCCCACCTGGGGCCTCAGTTCCCCCATCTGTAAGGTGGGCCGCCAACACTCCCCGCCATGTGGCAGTGCCCCAGATGTGCTGAGTGCCAGGTCCACAGTTACTATGCGCCAACAGTGTACCAGGCCCAAGCCACCTGTATCCCCCTACGGCCTGGGGTCTGGGGTGAGGTGGATGCCAGAAGCGGCCTTGAGAACAGCGAGACGACCAGGGACGGAGGCCAGGCCTGGGGAGCAGGGACTGGTCTGGGCGAGTGTCCAGATGGGGAAACGGACGGCCCAGACGCGGGGTGGGGGGCGTTGGGGGCATTCAGGGTGAGCCAGGCCCAGGGAGGATGGGGGAGGAGGGCACCCAGAGGGTCCCCAGGGCCCTCCCTCAGCTCAGAGCTGCCAGCCAGCCAGGGGTCCCAGGAGCACCCACTGCGTGTGGGGCTCATTTCCTTGATACCTCCTCCCCCCCCACACCCCCAGCAGGGTTATCACGACCCCCACTGTTCAGGGAAGGAAACTGAGGCCTGGAGAGGGGAGAGGGCCTCTGAGCCACAGAGGCAGGAAGGGGCGGGGCTGGGGCGGGGCTGGTGGGGGTGGGTGGGGTGGGCAGGGGAGCTGCATGGGCTATGACTGTTGCAGGGGCCAGCCAGGCAGCTTCTTTGTCCAGGGCCCCTGCCTGCCCCTCCCTGCCAGCAGCTTCTGTAAACACAGGCCCAACCAGGCCCAGGCCGGAAGGGAAGGAGATGAAAGGGGAGGGGGCTGCGGCCTCCACATTAACCCCTCCTGTGCCGGGGGTGGAGGAATCCAGACCCAGCCAGGCCTGCTGCCCCCCCCTCGCCGCCCCCCACCCCCCATGTGGTCAGAGAGATCGACCCACCCTTTATCATCCCGTCCACACCTGCCTGAGCACCCCCCCTCCCCCCACCATGGGGTTCCAAGCTCCCAGGCCCGGAGCCCACCCATTTTGCCCCAGACTGGGCTCCCGGTGTCCTGGAGGCACGGAGGAAGTATGGTGAGCTGCCCCAGAGTGGTGAGGCCAGGGTCCTCTGGGGGCCCCAGCTCCTGGCCACACAGGGCTTCAAGGGTCTGTGTCCAGCCCTGTCTCCCTCACCAAGCCAGGTGCTCCTGGAGGACAGGAAGCAACAAACTCCTATGCAACCCTCAAAACCCAGCTCCAAGGCCCTCTCTTCCCTACCTTCCTCTTGAACCCTCCCCTCTATAATTGGGGTCGGGGGCTTTGGGGCTGAGAATCTGGATACCATGTCCTGCATCCCATAATAAAGTAGTCTTTCCCCCACATCACAAAGTAAAAGCCTCCAACGGGATGTCTCTCTGAATTCTCTGGGGGCTGGACATGGAGGAGGGGTCCTGCCTGCACCCCACCCTCCTGCGGTTTCCTTGACCACCTCTCCGCCCTTCCTTATCGCCCCCCCACCCCCACCCGCCTCCATCAGTGCCTCTCTGTGCTCTCCCAGCCCTGCTTCTTCTATAAACATCCGTCACCCGGCTGCCGAGCCAGGGCGCAGGGTCCCAGGAGGAGCTTTGGTGTGATTCCTTCTTTTTCCCAATGCAGAGCCTAAACCAGCGTCCTGGGTGGGCCGGGTAGGCGCTGTGGGCGCATCTCTGGGGCTGGGTGTGCTGCTGACACCTGGTGTTGCTTTTCTCTTTCCTTCCTGGGCTGGAAAATGAAGTGGGTAGCATGGGGGTCTGAGGCCCATCTTCCTCCACCCCCTCCAGGAGGTCTTCATTCGTTGGGGATTTTGCAACCCAGGAAGGGCCCGGCAGTGGCCAAGGTTGGCAGGAGGTGGTTCCGGGATGTCCAGCTTGTAGAGGGGGGACCAGGAAGCAGGGTCCTGGGTACAGGGCATTGTCCAGGGTGGGGGCAGGGAGCAGGAACCCACCCTGGAGCTTCCCTTTGCCACCTCTGCAGGGGTGGCAAGCATGCCCCCAGGGCTGGGGTGGGGGCTGTCAACCTTCATTGTTGTTTATTGAGCACCTGCTGTATGCCAGGCTGGGCGCCCGGGGACCCCATGTGAACAGGACAGCAGGTGGGGGCCACAGACAGTAAACCCGTACTTTCACTGCCAGGGAGAGAGGTTTAAGTGGGGGCTTCTCCACCCTCAGCCAGGGTGGTGCCAGGCAGGCTGAGCTGAGACCTAAGGGCTCCCATGGCTGGGGCTTCTGGGTGACAGGGAGATGGCGTGTGCAGGGGCTTGGAGCATCAGGGTGGGTGTAAGATGGGAGCAGGGCTGTCTGTAGGGAGGAGCCCCCTCCCGAGGCTGGGCCACCCCCCTCCCTCCCTCCCTCCCTCCCAGGTCTGGCCCACCTCCCCAGTGTCTAACCTGCAAAGTGGATTAATCAAGCCCTCCCTCCCCCACTGCAAAGCCCCCAACACAGCAGAGTTGTTTTGGCAGCTGTTGTGTCTGTAGGAGGAATAACAAAGGCTGTGTTTCTCATGCTGGGCCCCCAGGTTGGCCCTGCAGCTCCCCCCTCACCCACCCAGGGAGAGCAGCGTGCGCCCAGATCACTGATGGAGAGACTGAGGCAGAACCGCCTCCTCAGGGCTCTTGAAAGCAGGGGTCTCACCCGGGTGACCCTGCCCCCAGGGGACACTGGGTGACGCCTGGGACAGCTGTGGTGGTCACACTGGGGGCTCCTCCCCTGGCATCCAGTGGGTGGGGCAGGGAGGCTGCTCCACCCCTCACAGCGTCCGGGACGGCCCCCGAGAGAGTGAGCCGCCCCGGTCAGCTATGCCAAGGGGACCCGCTCTCACCCACACGTTGGGCACCACCCCAGGTGACAGCACCCCACCTCCCTGCAGGGACGCCCGTGAACCGCATCCCCATCATGGCCAAGCAGGTGCTTGACCTGTTCATGCTGTACGTGCTGGTAACGGAGAAGGGCGGCCTGGTGGAGGTCATCAACAAGAAGCTGTGGCGAGAGATCACCAAGGGCCTCAACCTGCCCACGTCCATCACCAGCGCCGCCTTCACGCTGCGCACCCAGTGAGTGCCCGCCCGCGGCATCCGGGCAGAAAGGACCCAAGGCAGGGAGGAGTGGGGGGGCGGGGGGCGGCCAGACCACAGGGTGGAGGGTGGAATGTCCTGGCTCTGAGGCTATGCAAATTGAGTGTTGAAGGAACAGCAGGTAGTCGATGTGGGGACGGGGATGGGGACATGTCACAGGACAGGCATTGAGACAGAAGGAACAGCACAGGCAAGGACCATGGCTTGGAGGGCTGCTGGGTGCTTCTGGGCAGAGATGTGGGATGGGGATGGGGAGCTGGTGCTGCAGTGGGGCTTGGCTTTATGCAGACCCCAGAGGCATCCCAGGTGCCATCCTGTCCCCTTGCCCCTGCCCGCAGGTACATGAAGTATCTGTACCCCTACGAGTGTGAGAAGCGTGGCCTCAGCAACCCCAATGAGCTCCAGGCAGCCATCGACAGCAACCGGAGGGAGGGCCGGCGCCAGAGCTTTGGGGGCTCCCTCTTCGCCTACTCACCGGGCGGGGCCCACAGCATGCTCTCCTCGCCCAAGCTCCCTGTGTCCTCCCTGGGCCTGGCCGCCAGCACCAACGGCAGCTCCATCACCCCAGCCCCGAAGATCAAGAAAGGTGAGGGCTGCATGGGGCCTGGGGCCTGATCTTGACTCAGCTTCAGCCTGGCGGTGTGTCCAAGAGAGGGGGCCGCCTTTTGCCCTCCCTGGGTAACCGGGATGATAGACCCCAAAGTTGGTGTGTAAGAGGGCGGGCAACCTGCTTGTGCTGTGTCCGTGGCAGACATTACTAATCAATTGCCATTTTTCCAGCCCCAGGCCCTAGCAGGCAGACATCACTAATCAATTCATTTCCCCTGAACCTGTGCCCTCGGCAGACATCACGAATCAATAATTTTTTCCTCCAGTTCTATGCCAAGGCAGACATGGCAAGCCAAGGCAGACATGGCAAATCAAGCCCAATTCTCCCATCCTATACCCGTGGCAGACATTACTAATTAATCACTGTTTTACTGTAGCATTGGCCCAGTCCACTTGCCTGTGGCTGGTGTTTTTATTTATTTAATTAATTTATTAATTTATTTATTTTTAATTTTTTATTTATTTTTTGGCCACATAGCATGTGGGATTTTAGTTCGCTGACCAGGGATCAAACCTGGGCCCCCTGCATTAGAAGGCAGATTCTTAACCACTGCGCCACCAGGGAAGTCCAAGGCTGATGCTTTTCATCGCTGTCATTCTCTCTAGTCCCTTGCACGTGGCGGACATTACTAGTTGATCACTGTATTCTTTTCCCTTTGAGCTTTAGAATCCTCCTGAACACACTGTCCCACCAGAAACCAAGGGTGTCGTGTGGGTCATCAAATGGACTCTTTAACCACCCCTGAAGCTATTGCTAGGTGTCTCTGGGCAGCTCACTGCCCCTTTCTGAGCCCAGCTTTCCTTACACATAAAGTGGGGGAAATTATGCCTTCTCTGTGGGGGCGTTGGGGAGCCTTCAGTGTGTAAAATGCCCAGCGTGCAACAGGCCTGGGGTTGCAGGTAGCTGGCAGCCCCCCACCCCTAATCCCCATCCATGGCAGACATCACCAGCCGATCACAGTCCCCTCTTCCAGCAAGTCTCTGAATCCTTGCTAACACAGAAGCACCAACAGCACATGTGGCGGCCCAGCCTCAAGCAGGTCGGTGCACCTGTCCGTGGTTCCGTTTCTCATTTGCCACATGAGCTGTGACTCCCTACTTCCCAAGCTTGGCCCGGGGATCCGAGGTGATCCTCACAGCGCCCTGAAAATTTGGGGCTGGTCAGATCTAAGGTGAATGGGGTCTCACCAGTGACAGCTCCCTCCGGCCTCTGTGAGCCTCAGTTTACCCCCCAGCCTTGGGGAGTTGCAGCGATACCTGTGAACGTCATTAGGCATCTGCTGCATGTGAGGTCCTGTGCTGGAGCTAGGGAGGATGGGGCGGATAAGAGACAGGTTCTGACCTAATGGAGCTACCGAGGGGGCCAGGAAAAGCTGGTTCTGATGGGTCCCGGGGCCCCTTTTCAGCTGAGAGGGAGGCAAGCAGAAAGGGCTGCAGAGACTCCAGAGCAGAGGGCCTGGCAACTGCAAAGTTTGGAGTGGGGACCCTCCTGGAGAGGCAGCCCCAGGCCACCAGGGTTAGACACGGGAGGGAGAGTCAGAAGAGGAGACAGTGGGACCAGTGGGTGGGAACCACGGGGACGTTTGTTTCAACCACAGGACAGGGGAATGGTTAGGAGCTGGTTCTGGAGTTGGGCTGCATGGGTTTCATTTCAGCTCAGCCTCTCTCCAGGTCTGTGGCCTCAGGAAAATTATGCATCCTCTCTGAGCCTTGGTTTCCTCAGCAGTAAAGTGGAGAAAAGGGTGACTAGGTGGTTGTGGGATTGTTGAGACGGTTCACGTTAAGTGCTTTAGACAAGACATGTGGTGAGCTCTTGTCGTAACTAGTATTATATGTAATATGGGCTATTGTGGTCTCTCTATAACACTAATGCTAAATACTACTATGATACTGTCACTGTAACTAGTATTGTCACCATGACCTATATTACCATTATGCTGGTATCTGATGTCAGCCTGATACTAGAAAAGATCTTATAGCACTTGTGTCTGTTCAAAAACCTGTGCACTTCCCTGGAAAGGAAGTGAGCACCCCATCGGTGGAGGTATTCGAGGGGGCACATTCCTACCTTGGGTGGGAGGTGGGGACTGGGCCACCTCTGTTCCATTCTGGCCACCAACCCCTCTTCTCTCCTGTCCAGAGGAGGACTCGGCCATCCCCATCACGGTCCCCGGCCGCCTGCCAGTCTCCCTGGCAGGTCACCCTGTGGTGGCAGCCCAGGCAGTAGCGGCCCAGGCGGCTGTGGCGGCCCAGGCAGCCGCCCTGGAGCAGCTCCGGGAGAAGCTGGAGTCTGGGGAGCCTCCTGAGAAGAAGATGGCCCTGGTGGCAGAGGAACAGCAGCGGCTCATGCAGCGAGCGCTACAGCAGAACTTTCTGGCCATGACGGCCCAGCTGCCTATGAGCATCCGGATCAACAGCCAAGGTATCACCCTGGCGCTCAGACCCTCTGTGCTTCCTGCATGCGCACAAGGGCCTCGTAGCCACCATGTGTAAAGAGTGCTTACAGATCAGTAAGATAGAAAGGCAAACAAACCAGTAGAAGAAATGGGCAGCTGTGACTCGTAAACTCATAGGAAAAACTGTTCAACTCCATCTAGTTGGGGATCTGCAAGTTAACAAGGAGATACCATTTTTCACCCGTCAAGAGTTTGATAATATCAAACGTTGGTCAGGATGTGTGGAAATGGGCCCCATTGGTCCTGCTGGTGGGAACGTAAATAGGTGACAACTTGGCAATCTCTTTTAAAAATAGAAAATGTGCTTGCCCCATGACTGGGTGATTCTGCTTGGTATCTAGAGTAGAACTAATATAGGGAAACGAGGAAACAACAGGTTTTCAAGGATGTTCACTGCAGTTATTTGCATGATGTCACTAGTGTGTCCATCAGTAGGGGAATTCATGAATCAAGTCTGGAATACTTTGTGGTCATTAAAAAGAATGACATGGGGAATTCCCTGGCGGTCCAGTGGTTAGGACTCTGCACTCTCACTGCCGAGGGCCTGGGTCCAATCCCTGGTCAGGGAACTAAGATCCCACAAGCCGTGTGGCACAGCCAAAAAAAAAAGAATGACATGATTTGGGTGTGGGGACACCACTTAAGACTTGTAATCATGCTGTACACCTGAAACTAACACACTGTAAATCAACTATAGTCCAGTAAAAATTATTAAAAAAAAAAAGAAAAAGAAAAAATACTTGTAATCAAGAAAAAAGCAAATCTGAAACAAATACATTCTTATTCAATAAGTATTTATTGAATACCTACTGTGTGCGCTGCTGAGAGATCCTGTCCAGCGCTTCGTGAAGCTTCACGTCTGGTGGGTGACCCACGTTACCCAGATCATTGCGTAGCTGGGTTTATGATTACAAAGGGTGGTTTTTCTTCTTCCCGCAGGCTCTGAGAGCCGCCAGGACTCAGCTGCGAACCCTACCAGCACCAATGGCAGCAACAGTATTAGCATGTCAGTAGAGATTAATGGAATCATGTACACAGGTAGGACCACCCAGCCCCCATGCCCACCTTGACCACATCTCTCCCTCCTAAGTCCTGGTTGCCCACCCCACCCCCCAGGGGTGTGGCCTTCTTGAGCCCAGACCTCTTCCCTCATGAGACTCAAGCGAGATAGTCTGTGTCCTATACTTAGCACGGAGCTCAGCACAGAGTAAGTGCTCAGAAATACATATCCTGTGTTATATATCTTATAGCAAATGATGTTGCCAGGTTCCTTCTAAAAAAAATGTGATCAGACCCATGGCTCCTATAGACCGTCAGGTGGCGATGTTGACACAGAACAGCTCGGTTGCTGTAAAGACCCCCATGGGGGGAGGCTGAGGAGATGGTGGTGTCCTGCAAGCCGGGGGTAGGGGGGCGGGCACGCTCTTTACAGGGGGTCAGCGCTCAGGAATCCCTTGCACCTGTCACATGATCTTTGAAATTCTCCACGACTTGTCTCCTGTCCTTGCACCAGGAGTGCTGTTCGCCCAGCCGCCGGCCCCCACGCCACCCTCAGCTCCCAGCAAAGGCGGAGGTGGCAGCAGCCGGGGAGCAAACAGCGGGACCAGCGGCAGCGCAGCCAGCCAGGCGGGGCCAGCAGGGTTGTCTGCACCCCCCGCATCTTCTACCTCAAATAACTCATTGCCTTAACCGCTACACTCCTCACCCTGGGAGCCCACCAGACGGGTCAGGGGGTCCAGGTGGGCCAAGCAGGGGCCGGGATGGCGGGAGATACGGGTGGGGAGGGGAGGTATCCACAAAGGAGCGACAGCTGACGCCAAAAAGAAAAGAAAATATATATATACATATATATATATATATATATATATAAAGAAAATTTAATAAAACGGGAAAACCAAGGAACACTTGAATTACTCAGGTTTCGGACATTCAGAGAGATGAATTGTGAGAACAGCAAAGGAAATTAGAAACAAGAGAGGCTAATGTCTCCTAGGGCTTTCCTGCAGCCCTGGCAGACCCACGTGGACTGGTGTCTGGTTTGGACAGGCCAATCCTGTTTACCTCATACATCCCTGCACTGTGTTTTTTCATTTTTATCTGTTTTTTTCCCTTTTTTTTTTTTTTTCCCCTCTTCATCACACACTCACCACACCCAGCTCCTTGCGTTGAATGAAACCCCTAAGCCAAGATCAGTTGAATTTTTTTTCTTGTTGCTTTTGGGAACTTTTTTTTTTTTTTTTTTTAAGAAATAGTGAACTTCAAAGTCTGTAGGGTTTTTAAGAGGTTTCGGGGGTTTTGTTTTGTAAATATTCTATTTTATTCATGGGGGAGGAATCAAACCTAGGAAAAGGATATATATATCTATATATTTGTGTTCATTCAGGGAAACTGGACTTGAAAAAGCAAAAAAAAAAAAAAAAAAAGAAAAAAAAAGAAAAAAGTAATACCCTTTTTATTTTTCCCATGACTGATTTGGGTTCGGTTGTGCATTTCCTGTGGCGCAGTGGGCAGCTGGCAGGCCCAGGACACTGGATCCCTGGGCTAGAGTCAGCAGAGCCAATGAACTCAGGTGCTGTGGGCCGGGCTGGGGTAGGGGCTGCATGCCGGGGGTCCGCGGGGAAGGGGAGCAGGAATGCTGAATGGTAGACATCACCATACTTGTTCTTACTTCATGCGGGGCTCCTCAGTCAGGAACCCCAAAGTCTTAACTCAAAAGGAGAAATTGCTGGGGGGGGTTCGCCTGTCAGCCCCAGGCTCCTGTCTCAGGGATGAATATGGCCTGGGGACTCCCTTGCCTGAAAGGGCTGCTTTTGGAGACTTGTCCATGCGGGGGACAGGGGTGAGCCGGCCTTAGCTCAGGGCAGGGTTTCTGTGGGGCCACGGCACCCTGAACATCACCCCCCACTGCAGCATTTTCATCTCCTCCACTTCGTCCCTTCGTACTTCCTGGGGGCCCTGCAGTAACTAAAGGAACTAAATAGAGGCCAAGAAGGGGCCGTGCCCCTCCCTCTGCGACCCTGTCCCCCGGGTCAGAAGGTGGGCATCGGGTGGGGCGCAGCTGGGGGGGCATTAGTTCAGGGCTGGTGAAGGTCTCCACCAGGCGAGCTGCACATCCGTCCTAAGCCCAGGCGCGGTTTGGGGTCCCGGGGGACCAGGTGCTGTTGGGTGGGCCCGTAGCTCCCACAAGGTATCACTCTTTCACGTTCCTCTGGGGTGGGGTGGTGGGGTGGGAGGAACTCAGCTGTTCCCAGGGTGAGCCTGGAACCTCTAATTGGGCCCAGGGAGCCCGGCCTAACGAGCCCGGAGTGGGAGGGCGCCGCCGGCTGCCTCCCGCCTCCAGCCTCCAGCCTCCAGACCCAGGCATCATCTTGTTGCCTTGGAGACCGTGAGGGTGGTCCTGAGCTCCCCCCGCAGTCTCACTGGGTTTGGGTTTGCCTTGCACGGCTGAGGTGTTTCTTTGGGAGGGAGCCCGTTTCTTTGGTATATCTCAGGGTCGCTGACGCCCCCCACCCTTCCAGGAGGGGGTAGCGCTGGACGTGGGGCTTTCTTCCTGCTTTTCCTTCTGGAATGTTCTCCCGTCCCGTCTCTCACTGCAGTGGCACAATCATTGTGGGAGGGGGATCCTTTTGTCCCCAGACACAATCTGCCCCCCTCTCGCCATCACACCCCCATCTCCCTCTCCTCTCCCCCCACCTGACCGCAGGAGCGTGGGCGGCTGCCCTCTGCCCCCCCCTCCGGCCCCCATTCTGCCGGCCGCGTGGGTGGGGGGGGGGTCTCTGCTGCGAGTTTCTTTCTACCTCAGGCCTGACTTTTGATGCCAAAACCCCCGCCAGGCCGCCCACCCCCACCAGCCCCCAGCCCCCAGCTCAGGGTCCCACCCCCGTGCGTCCTGTTGAGATCCACGTGTGTCTCGGGGAGCGGGTGTCCTGCAGGAGAGGCGCCTTCCCCCGGGTCTAACTCAGGGTGTGCCTGCAGTGCTGGGCGACGCTGATGATTGTAGGGGATGGGGTGGGGGGGCGTGGGCCCAGGATGGGGGGAGTCCACCGGCCGTGGAAACGCGAGGGGGGCCCGGGGCCAGCGGGCGCTCAGCCCCCAGGGGGCCCTGCCTCTGACTGGGGCGCCCCCATCAGCCCCCCGCCCCCGCTCCCAACCCTGCCGCTACCTGTCAGTGGGGGTTTCTGGGGTGCCACTCAGCACCCCTTATGCAAACCGGGACGGGGATGGGGGTTGAGTGCTGTTCATTCCAGAACAGGTGGGGCTTAGCAGCATGCTGAGGGTGGGGACCCCCAAACTCAGGGTGGAGAGGGGCTCCAGGGGCTCCCCTGCTCTGGAGATGCTTGTGGATGGGCTGCTTCTAGAACCTTCCTTGTGACCTCCAAACCGGCCGCAGGGCTGTAGCTGTCCGGCTGGGGTGCGGGCGGGGGGCGGGACGGGGCACGGGGTGGCGGGTTGGTTTGTAATAGTTGTGTGTTTGTACAGTCACTTTTCTCACTGTTAGCATTTTTGCCCACTACCATCCTTTTTTTTCCCCCCCCTTAATTTTGCTTCTTCATTTTTTCTTGGCAAACGTGACTTCAGCCTTTCATTCCTGACATGTGAAATTTCAGTTTCTCTGGGGTTTGTCAGAGGGCGTGGGGACCGCGCCTGAACTCAGGTTAAAGGGAAAAAAAAAAACTTCTAATAAAAAGATGTAAAACTACTCTCTACCTCTGGCCGGGCCCAGCCTGTCGCGCCCTGGCCGCGGCGGGGCAGCCTGTGATGATTTATTTCAGTTTTTGCAGGACATTCAGGTATTAAAAGGGAGGGGAAAAAAAAAAAAGACCAAAAAAAGAAAAAAAGAAAAAAAAAAGGTGTGATTTTGAAATTTAAAAGAACACTGAAAGTTTACATTTTATAACATTATTATGCAGATTGTATTTAAACTTCAGAAATATTTAAGACAGTTGTAACCCTGTAAAGCTGATGAAATATTAAAACAAGACAAAACACTTCTGACTTTTAACAGAGAATGGCTCCTGTGGTGGTTTTTTGGGCGTCGCCCCACCCCCACCCTGGGTCCTGGCAGCAGAAGGCACAGGGCCTGACCCAGACAGCGTCCAGCAGGGACTGTGCCCCCCAGGGGACACTGGGCCATGTCCAGGGATGTGTGCGCTCCTGGCATAGAGTGGGGGGGCCGGGGGGCCCACAGAGGACGACCCTCCCCCATGTCAGCAGTGCTGGGTGGTGTCACCTTGACCTTCTGTGGGTGAGATGCACGGAGCTGCCCCACGCCCACTGGGAGCAACCCAAGCAGTCTTGGCTGCGACAGGGGTCCACTCTGCCCCCCCAACCCCCAGCCTTCCTGCTGTGGTTCAGTCCACATTTCTACACTTGACTTGTGGCCGCAAAGAAAGCAGACCAAGGGGCGGGCTCAGCCCTCGGGGCAGTTTGCGACCCCTGGGCTCAGCGCACGTGGAAGGGAAACCCCACACACAGGCAAACCAGCACAGCAGGGTTTTCTGGGCATCCATTTCTCAGCCACGTCTTGCCCCCACCCCCTGCCCAGAGGACGTGACGGGCTCAAGGTCAGCGCGGCCGGATGGTGGGCAGGGCGGGCCTCCTGCCACATGGCTCCCCTGCCACCTGCTCCAGCCACGGCTGGCCTGGGCCGGTCCCTCCCGCCGGGGTCAGCCCCCAGGTCTGCGTTGAGTGAGGAAAAACAACTCACTCCTGTTGCAGACGCCTCCCTGTGGCCCATCCACGTGGTTCCAGCCTCTGTGGGCCTGGGGGACTGGGAGAGGTCAGAGGACAGGGGTCAACCCACCTGCCCCTCAGAGCCCCCTGCCCCCCGAGGGATGTAAAGTGTTTTTTTTGTTTTTTTGTTTTAAAAAGGCCCATTCAGCAAACTGGATTGGCCTGTCCAGCATCTTCATTCCCCCTCTGAAGAGGCCCAGAGATGGGGCAAGAGGCCCTGAGGTCACACAGCCCTGGGGCAGGGGGGAAGCAGGGAGGGGATCGGGCTCCGCCACCTCCTCCCCAGCCTCCCAGATCCCCGAGGAGCCTCCCGCCTGCTGGGCCTCCCGCTCTGTGCTTGTGAGGAGGCGCAGGGAGCCTCCCAGGTGAAACTCAAAACCATGTCTGATCAGCAGAGCTGCGGGAGCCCACAAGGAGCTAAAGGAAGGTTTGGATGAAAGGACGCCGGAAAAAGAAGAGGGTTTTCGCTGGAGTCATCCGCCTTCCCCTCCGCCATTAGTGCACTTAACGGGGCGGCCCCACAAAGGCCAGGGCTGCTGGGTTTGTTCCTGGGTCCCCGCCGCCCCAGGTGGGCAGGGAGTGAGATGGGGCAGTGTACCCTGGGCCTGCAAACAGGAGGCGCTCAGTACATGTGTAGGGAATGCGGGGCTTAGACCCAGAGGGGTTGTGCAGACCTCTGTGCCTCAGTTTCCCCATCCTGCTCCCACCGCCAGCCTCATGCCCTCCAGGCCTAGGATTTAGTGGATCTAGGACCAGGAACCAGGCTGGCACCAAGGAGGTCTGGTGACTGGGTGGTCCGAGAGGCCCCCAAAGTGTGGCTTTTGTCTTGCCCTTCTGACACAACTGGTCTGTCCTCATTCCGGAACCAGGCTGGGGGTGGGGTGACCTCTGACCCCACACAGCAGCCTGGCCGAGCTGGGTCCCCCCAGGAGGGGCGGAGGGGAAACAGGAGGAGTGGAGGGAGAGGCCTGGGAAGGGGCCGGGCCAGCACTCCAGCTGCCCTGCCCTCCAGCAGAACCAGGGCCTGCCCCTGCCTGAGTGTCCACAGCAGCGACTTCTGTTTGCACAACTGGTCCCCCTGCAACCGGCACCTGCAGGGCCCACCCTGCGTCCTGGAACCTGGGTGCTTGGCAACTTCCAAGCCAGACCTCCGCAGATGAGGACACACACCCAGGGCTCGAATCAGCATCCCTGATTTGCACATGGGGAAACTGAGGCCCAGAGCTGTGCAGTGACCTACCTGCCCCGCTGCTCAGAAGGACCAGGTTCAAGCCCTGAGTTGGTGGCTAGAAGAAGGCTGCCTTGGTCCACCCCCGGGGGTCGCAGTGTGTGCCCATTCTCAAATGGGGCTCCACAGAATGCCCAGGATTCAGGATTCAAAGAAAGATGTGGTTTTGGGAAAACAGTATCTGAAAAATGTAAACTAGCATTCAAGGTGTTTCATTTTTCTTATTCCCAGTAAGAAAAAAAGAAAAAAAGTTTGAGGAACCAGGGAGGGAGCATCAGCTGGTTCTGGGGGTGGAAATCAGGAACAGTTGGTTCTAGCTCCAATCCGTCTTTGGACTAGATGGTCCTTGCTTCAGTGTCCTCTTTTGGCAGCTTCTGGAGGTTTGGACACCCAGCTGTCCCCAATTTACAAAAGTTCTTCAGTTTCACATGACCTCCCCCCACCACCCCGCCGGGGATAAAATAAAATCCAGGTCCCCATATCCAGCTTCCCCCTCCATGATCTGCCTCAGGGCCTTTGCACGTACCTCTGCCCCTCTTTCTCTTCAGGTTGTTAGTTCCCGCTCTAAGGACACCTGCTCTGGGAAGCCCCTCCTCCAGATCAGGCAGGTCCCCCCCTGACGCCCCTCCTCCCGGTTGCTGCTGCTTGCTGTGGCCCCTGGGCTGGGAGCAACTCCGACCGGCATCCCGGTCGGTGGCTCGAGCCTGCCACCTGGCGGCCGGGCCTGGGGCTGCGGAGCCCCAAGCTCCGGGCGCCGCGGAGCCCCAGGCTCCGGGCGCCGTTCCTCCTCCAGGAAGGCCCCTCCTCCGCTCTCCTCTCCACCATCCCCTCCCGGATAGCAGAGCGGGATTGGGGGACGCACCCCGCACCCAGTCTCCCCAATGTTGCTTGTGGGTACGCCGCCCAGGACAGCCATGAGACCGCGACTCCTGAGCGAAATTCCCCCTTTTCAAAGGTTAACAACTAATTCCACATTTTTAAATGCCCTGTTTGTAGACGTGGCCTGCGGCCGGCAGCGCTGACGCGAAATTGTTGGGTGCTCCCCAGACAGAGCTCGCGACTTGTTCGACCCGTACCAAGTTGCCGAAATAAAAATGTGGATTTTGTGGCCCCCGAAGAAGAGAGGTCCGGCGGAGGCGGACGATGGATCCGTGAATATGCGTCTAACTACGTTTTGAACACCAACTACCTGTTATGTTAGGTGCGTAATCTGTTTTACGTGCAATGTCTCATTCGGGCCTGTGAGGTCGGTATTCAATATCTGCACGTTAAAAATAATCATCATCATCATTCGAGAGGTTGAGTGCTTGACCAAAAGCGCCCAGTGGAAATGGCCAAGCCAGACCTCCAGGCTCTGAAGCTACTAACTGCTCTCAGGAGACCCTCGGCCTAGGTTTCTCCATTTATTTTTGGAAGAAATCTCCTTCCAAGATCTCTAACCAGGCTGTGCGCCCCTTAATTCTCCGCGGAGCGGGAAAGAAAAGCCCGCCTGATTCACAGGGCGGCCCCCTCCCCGAGTCCTGTGCGCACGCTCGGGTCGGCCAGCCGCCGGGAGCCGGGCAACGTGGGCACCGCTCTAGCCGGCACGGCGCAGTCGCCCGCGTCTCGCTAGTGATGACGCATGTCCTGGGCGGTGGAGAAGGTATGATGGCGGCGCCCATGGAGGTGGCCGTGTGTACCGACTCGGCGGCCCAGCTGTGGAGCTGCGTCGTGTGGGAGCTGCACTCGGGCGCCACTCTGCTCACATACCGCGGCGGCCAGGCCGGGCCTCGCGGCCTGGCGCTGCTCAATGGCGAGTACTTGCTTGCGGCGCAGCTGGGCAAGAACTACATCAGCGCCTGGGAGCTACAGAGGAAGGTTCGGCGGCGCGCGCCCGGGCGCCGTTGGCGGGATGCGCGGGGCTCACGGGCCTGGGGTCGGAAGAGGGGGCGGTGGGGTCCGCACGGGTCCTGAACCCCGGTGGGAACTGGGGAATCCTATTAGGATGCTCTGCGCACGCGCGGGTCTGGGGGCTCTTTGGTGGGGGGAGGGAGCCGCGCGCCCGGCGTCGGTGGGAGCGGTTAGGGCGCTGCGCGCACGCGCTGAGCTGAGGGTGGGCTGCGGCTTGGAGGTGTGGCGGGCGGGCTTCTGGGCAGCCAGCGGTGCGCACGCGCACAAGGAGAGCTGGTGTGGGTCCCTTGGGGGCCCTGCGCTGGAGCCGGCGTGGGGTGGGAAGTGTAATTGAAAGGAGTTTGCCGTAAGGGTTCCGTGGGCATCGTGGGCTTGGAGGGTGAAGGTCCGAGGCCTGGGGGAGCCCGCTGAAGGGTAGCCCGGAGACTCGTGTATTTATCACCCCTAAAAAGACAACTTATTTTTTGCCATTAGGGCCCATGGTTTCTCCTACAGAAACTTCAAAATGCACCCCCTGAAGCTGCTCGCCACCTGTTTTTGCCAGCTGACATCTCTTTCGGCAAGCTCTGTGTTCCGGCTCTGCCTGGTGTGGTACACACACAAACTCGAGAAATTGTTCCATTTTAGACATTTAGAAACTGACGCTCAAGATCCCAGGCGAGACGTCAGGGGATGCAGGACTGGGGCGAAAGCCTAGGGGCCAGACGGTTCCTCTGACCACCAGTCCAGAGATGCACTGTCTTGCCTTTTTTTTTTTTTAATATTTATTTATTTATTCATTTATTTGGCTGCGCCAGGTCTTAGTTGTGGCAGATGGGATCTTTGTCGCCGCGTGCAGGATCTTTAGTTGGGGCACGCGGCATCTAGTTCCCTGGGGACCAAACCTGCCCCCCCGCCCATCCCTGCACTGGGAGCACGGGGAGTTGCAGCGCTGTCTTGCTTTTCAGGCGAATCCACAGGCCTCCACCTCCACCGCCCCCCCTGCAAAGCTTCAGCTGGAGCAAATACCCCCCTTCCTGAACCATGGATTTGGTCAAACCACCCCTGTCCCCACTCCTCTTTCTGGTCCTCTTGGACTTACCAGCTGTCTGGGTGCCCCTCCCACTCGCCTCGCTTCCCCCTGCTCCTTCATCGGGCATGAAACTCAGAAGCTTCTTCTTTCTCTAGGACCAGCTTCAGCAGAAGATCATGTGCCCCGGACCGGTCACCTGTCTTACCACGTCGCCCACCGGCCTCTACGTCCTGGCAGGGATCGCAGAGAGCATATACCTGTGGGAGGTGAGCACAGGTGCACAGAACCGAGGTGGCAGGCTCAGCTCGCGGGCTGCCAGCTGAGATCACTGACCCGGTTGTCACCTACAGTCGGTTACATTTGTGGGGGAAGCTCACCTCACTTCCTGCGTAGACAGTGCAGGATCTGAGACAACAGGACAAGGCCTTTCCTGACCTCGGCACCGGCAAAACGACCTTCCTGGCTGCCCCAGAGATCAGCAAAGAGAACCGACTGTTCTCTGTGGACTGTCCGAGGCCCGAAGATATGAGAGGGAGCTGGTAATCTCACCCCGGAGCTCTTAAGCCTCAGTATGTGATTCTGAAACTAAGAGGCCTTGCTCAGGCGCAGGGAGAGAAACTGAGGCAGGTCGCCCTGTGGTAGAAATCCTCCCTCTGTTCGCTGCCAGGCTGGTGCAGGGTGTGTGGGCAGATGTCAGCGGCCCGTCCACCGTCAGCAGACGTCTCAGGTGGTTGGCCTCCTTGATGGGGGACACTGTGTGCTCCTGGCTCCCCACCCTCTTGGAGAATTCCTGGCCAGCGTGAGCTGTGGCCACGAGGGGGCGCCCCACGGGGCCAACTGAAGGCTGGTGCACAGGCTAGGGGCTTTCTGACGCCTGTATCCGCCTCTGCGTGTAGCCTCTCTCCTTCCTTTTGCGGGGGGTGAGCGGCTGTGTGTCTGTGTCCAGGTGTCCCTCTTACAGAGACAGTGGCCACCTTGCTCCCACGTCACCTCATCTGAATTGATTACGTCTTCAGAGATTATGTCCTGTTCAAGGGAGGTCACAGATTCCAGAGGTTGGGCGTGGATACATGTGTCTGGGGGACACAGTTCAACCTACGGCAGCATCTGTGCCCCCCGCCAGCCAGCTTGGAAGATGGTGACTTGCAGCTGTGGCTGCAAGGATCGGCTCTGGGTCCAGCCGATCCTGGAGAGACCCTCCCTCACCAGCCCTCCTCAGCCTTGTCCTCTCGCTGACACCTTCCCTGGGGCTGTGTCATCTCACTGGGGACAGGGTGGGAACAGGTGCTCGCAGGACCCAAGGGGGCACGGCCCACCAGCCTCCCTGTTCACTTCAGAGCCGCAGGTCAAGCTCTGGTGCAGGGGGCCTGGGGTGGCCCTCGTGGGCCCTCCCCCAGGGCTCCCCGTGACCCTTGCCCCTTTGCCCCCCCAGGTTTCCACAGGGAACCTTCTGGTCATCCTGAGCCGCCACTACCAGGACGTGTCATGCCTACAGTTCACGGGGGACAGCAGCCACTTTGTCTCGGGGGGCAAGGACTGCCTGGTGCTGGCTTGGAGCCTCTGCAGGTAGAGTCCTGGCCCTGGCGGCTCCCCATCCAGCTGTAGCCTCTGGCCGGGCGAGGCCTTAACCACGAGGGCGCGGAACCTGCTGTGCAGAGAGGCCAGGCCCCGGGGTGGGAAGGGGCTCCAGGTCAGGTAGGCTGGTGCCAGGAGGACGGGGCCCTGGGCAGCTACCCAGGACTTTTATTCGGGTGAGGGGGCCTGGTTGCTGCCCCGAGACAGGGTATAAAGGCATCAAGATGGGGGCCGCCCTCCACGCTGAGGTCCGGCTCCTCCCCTCCCCAAGCGTGCTGCAGGCAGACCCCTCCCGGACCCCCGCCCCCCGGCACGTGTGGTCTCGCCACACCCTCCCCATCACAGACCTGCACTGTGGCTTTGGTGGGCCCCTGGCCCGGGTGGCCACCGCCTCGCTGGACCAGACAGTGAAGGTAGGGCCCTGCCCTGACCCCCGCAGTGGATCTGTGAGCTGAGCCCGGTGGCTGGCGGGTTCCTGGCCCATGGGAGCCAGAGCATCATCTCCTCCCGCTGGCTGGTGGCTCCAGACAGCTCTTAATCCCCTGCTGCCTTCGGCCTCAAGGACGTCTGGGGGCGGGGGTGGGTGGCGGGCGGTCCAGGTCTGTGTTGGCTTGGAAATTCCCACTTGGCCACTGCACCTGGCAGCTCCTGGCCAAGCTTCAAGGGATTTGAGGGAGTTCTCAGGTCTTCGTCCCTGGTTGGGGCAGTCCAGGGCTGACCTGGTGGTGGCCTGGGGGCTGACAGTAACTGAAGCCGGTGGTGGCGAGGGGTCCCAGCGTGAGAACCAGGCCCCCCAACCCCCAAGACCCCTGTGGTGACAGCTCCCGTCTGAGGTTCCTGTGGCATCCAGAGTCTCCCGGCCGGGCCGCTGCGCTCCGCTCTCAGACCCATGCCCCCATCCCCGCCCCCAGCTATGGGAGGTCTCCTCCGGCGAGCTGCTGCTGTCTGTGCTCTTCGACGTGAGCATCATGGCTGTGACCATGGACCTGGCTGAGCATCACATGTTCTGCGGTGGCAGTGACGGCTCCATCTTCCAGGTCGACCTCTGCACCTGGGTGAGTGGGCATGGGGGGCCAGGGGTGCGCGGCTTGGGGCTGAGATGTAGCCGTGCCCTGTGCTCACCAGCCCTCCGGCTTCCACAGCCCGGGCAGAGAGAGAAGAGCTTCCAGCCGGAGCAGGACCACGGGAAGGTGTTCAGAGGGCACAGGTACGGGGACGGGGTCGACCAGGAGGTGGGGGGTGGGTCATTGTGCCGCCCTCCCCCGGGCGCCAGGTGACCTGTCTGTCCCCAGGAACCAGGTGACCTGCCTGTCAGTGTCCACGGATGGCAGCGTGCTACTCTCGGGCTCCCACGACGAGACGGTGCGCCTCTGGGATGTGCAGAGCCAGCAGTGCCTCAGGACGGTGGCTCTCAAAGGTGGGCGCACGCAGCCCTCCTGGAGGCCCTGGGCCCGGGGGGCCTTGCCCTTTCGTCCACACCGTGGGCAGCCTGGGGCTGGAGCAAGGACTCAGGGTTTGCCTCATGGAGGGTGGGGACGGGAATGCACGGGAGTGTCAGGGCCAGGTGGGTGGCTGGAGGAGCGGAGGGTGGGAGCCTGGACCCATTGAGGGTGGGTCCCGATCGCCGCCTGCCCGCCCCAGGCCCCGTGACCAACGCCTGCATCATGCTGGCGCCCATCAGCATGTTGAGCTCCGACTTCAGGCCCAGCCTGCCCTTGCCCCACTTCAACAAGCACCTGCTGGGCACGGAGCATGGGGATGAGCCACGCCACGGGGGCCTCACGCTGCGCCTGGGCCTCCACCAGCAGGTACGTCTCAGCCCCAGCAGGGACCCCCACCCTTGGGCCTCAGTCTCTGCGGTGTGACTCTGGGTGCCCTTGGGTCGGGTCCTGGTGGGGACCTTCCACATGCTCCTCTGCTGAAGAGGCTTCTCTGCCCTTGTCGTTGAGGCCAGCCTGATGGCTGGTCCCTGACCTCAGGAAGCCCTGGAACCTTCCAGAGAGGGAGCAGGCCACGCACATGGTGTTGTTCCAGGGGCCGATCAGGACCCAGAGGTTGTGCACGGGCAGCCACCTTCTCCAGCTGGGCAGCAGGAGCGCTCACAGCCCCACTGCCCATGGGACCCCCTTCCGTGATGGTCTGCCTGCCCCTCCAGGCCCCCGGGGCCCCTCCCTGCGTGTCCTCAGCGCGGCCAGCCTTGCCCACTGAGGCCGGGCTCTGTCTGCTGTCTCTGCACCTCAGAGTCACACGAGCCTGCGGGACTGTCCACGCCCCTCCCGGCGGCTTGATGGATGGCTGTGCCAGGCTCCAGGCTGCTGGCCCAGGGCAGCGTGCCCAGACGGGCTCCAGCGGGAGACGGATGGCCTCTGGGCGACAGTGGGGTCCGTCATCTCACTGGGCAGCTGAGCCCTCCCAGGGCTGGAGGCACTAGCCGACCATTTGTCTGCACGTCCCTCGAGGCTTGATGGGAATGGCCAGCTAACGCGGCCCCTTCTGTTCCAGGGGTCAGAGCCCAGCTACCTGGAGCGGGTGGAACAGCTGCGCGGGGTGATGTGCAGCACGTTGGAGAAGGTGGGAGGGGAGAGGCCCCAAGATGGGGGAGGGGCGGGGCCCAAGATGGGGGCTTGTCTGGAGGGAAGGGCGGCAGGGGGCCTGGGCCTGGGTTGGAAGGGATGTGCCCCTGCCCCACCCTCTGTCATGGACCGTGGGGTCAGTGGCCCTCAGTGCCAGCCTCGCCCCGCTGCCTGCCGTGGGATATCTGAGGCCCGCTCCCACTCTGAGCATTCTGCCGCCCTCCCCCAGAGCGTGCTGGGTGGCCAGGACCAGCTGCGGATCCGCGTGGCAGAGCTGGAGGACGAGGTGCGGAACCTGCGCAAGATCAACCGCGACCTCTTCGACTTCTCCACGCGCATCATCACTCGGCCGGCCAAGTGAGCGTGTGCACCCGACCCCGGCCAAGTGAGGCCCAGTGAGCGTGCGCGCAGCCGGGACCCGCACCCGGACCTGCCCCCTGGGCTCCCCCCAGGACCCTCCCGACTGGCTGGCAGAGCCCGAGGCCCGAGCCCATCCTCTGCCAGCG
This sequence comes from Hyperoodon ampullatus, assembly GCF_949752795.1. Classification (NCBI taxonomy): domain Eukaryota; kingdom Metazoa; phylum Chordata; class Mammalia; order Artiodactyla; family Ziphiidae; genus Hyperoodon; species Hyperoodon ampullatus. The sequence goes on from NC_136917.1 coordinate 25,190,057, forward strand.
TCCTATCATTTGGATTTGCCACCCCCACCAGGGGTCGTGGTCCAGTGTTGACCTGCTGCCCTTCCGTGACCTGCCATGTCATGTTGGTGCTGTGCCATGTCTAACAAAAGAGCTGAAATCCTGCCTCTCGGCCTCCTTGTGCCCACGCCAGGCTCAGGACCCTGATGGCGGGCCCTACCTCAGGGACCTCGCCGTAGCCATCACAGGGTCCGAGTTTCAGATCTAGCGTCGAGAAGCCTGGGTTCTCACCTCTTAACTCACCTGCTGCCCCAGTGCCTTTCCATGACCCAGAGGCCATGCCACCCGTGGGACAGGGCAGGGGCATCCTGGGAGCTGCAGGACAAGGTCCCCAGGGGCAGGAGTGACTCAAGGACAGCAGTGCAGTCACACTGGTTCCGTCCCCCCAACCTGGGTCAGGGCAGCTGGCTCTGGGGTGGCAGCCAATTCTGGGCCAGGGTCATGTTGACCAGAACCTTCTTGGTGTCAGGGGCTGGAGGGAGGCCAGGCCCCACCCCCACCCCCACTGCCCAGGGGAGACAGGGACACCGCCAGCTGGCACCTGGAGCCCAACCGAGAGGTGGGCCCTGAGACTGCCCATGGAACCTTCCAGAAAGCTGCCCCCAAATGACAGTCTGCTTAATGGTCCAGAAAATCCACATGACTTAGCAGGTGCTATAATGACCTCGGCTGGGGGCCAGCGCCTGGTTCATGTCTTTAGCTAGTGGGCATCCCTGCTGGGGCTCTGCACCCACCCTCATGGCCCGCCTTGCCCAGGGAGCTGCCAGGGGAAGAGTCCTGCTGGCTGATAGGGTCCACATTGTAGGTGCAGCCCCTGGGCCCCTGGTGGATCCCAAAAAGTGAGGCAGGGTGGGGGTGGGGGCAGGTCACGAGGCAGCTTGTCAGAGCAGAGCTGGGGATCGGAGCTGCGCCCTCCTCCCCAGAGTACCCAGGGCTGTTTTCCTGTCTGCAGTCTGCGCCCAGTCCGTCCTCACCCCCTTGGTTTCCAGAGGGTCCGGAAGATGAGGAGAGGGCCTCAGAATTTGGCTGAGATTCCCCTGGGGCCAAGGGCCACCTCACCTGCCCGGGTCCCACGTACCCGGGCCCCGCGTCCCCAGGCCCTGGCCCTGGTGAGAGTCCCTGGCAGCCCTGGTGCTGAGCCTGGGGCATGCTGCCCTCTGCCTGGGATGCTGCCCCACGCCCCCAGGTGTCTGCACTCGCCCCGTGATTCAGTGGCTTGGAAGGAGATGCCAGTTTTTGAGGTTCTGGTGTTGCTCTTTGTCTGGTGGAGTCCCAGGCAGGAGCTGGCAGGTGGCCAGGAGATGGGCTGGGGATCGGCCAATGTCTGGCAGCCACCTCCCGGTCTCTGGGTTTTTCCCTGGGGAGCAGGGGTATTGTTCTCATTGCCCTGGACCCTCAGCTGCTGCCTTGGGTCCTGGGGTTCCTCCTGGCTCATCTGCCACACCCATGGCTTGGGGTGAGGGTAGGCACCCCTGGGTGGGGTCCCCACCCCTGGGGCTGTCACTTTAATGACTCGGCCCTGAAGGGGGGTGCCTGGCTGGGCCTGGGAAGATCCTGCAGTTGACACGCAACTGTCTTTGCCCACGCTGTCCCTGCCACCTGTCCTTGCGGGCCTGCAAGTTCTCTTGTCCCCCTTCCGCGGGCCATGCCGAGGGAGTTCACAGGAGGTCAGCTGGCGGGAACTGGTTGCAGAGAAGGTCGCTGGTGGGCCATGAAGGCTGGAGCCCGTTTATCTCTTTCCCTGAAATGCCCACATGGCCCAGGCAAGCCACACCTGGCCCCCGAGGCTCCGTGTCATCTGTAAAAGGGAACGTACACCTCCTCCTCAGCTTGCGGGAAGCCTTCAGGAGCTGGTGTGCAGCTGAGCAGGTGTGTGACAGGTGCCAGGCACACGGCCAGCAATGCCGCTGTTACTGTCCTGTCTGTAAGAATCTGTAGAAGCACAATTTGATCCTGAATCCTGGGCCATCACTGCCAGAGGCGCAGGTGCAGGCAGCACCCAGCATTCACAGATGACTCCTGCGTGTGTGCTGAGTTTATGTGAACCGCAGTGACATACTGCCTCACCCACCAGGACAGCTGTTATTTAAGAAATAAAACATGTCAGGAGGCGGTGGAGAAATCTGAGCCCTTGTGCACTGCTGGTGGGAAGGTGAAATGGTACAGCCGCTGTGGCCAGTAGTCTGGAGAGTCATCAAAAAATTAAATGTAGAATAACCATATGCTCCAGCAGTCCCCCTCCTGAGTGCATCCTCCAAAGAAATTAAAGCAAGAGACTCGAGATATTTGCACGCGTGTTCACAGCCGTGTGATTCACAGCAACCAAAAGGTGGAGACAACCCAAGTGGCCATTGACAGGTGATAAACACAATGTGGTCCATTCACACAAGGGAATATGACTCAGCCTTAAAAAGGAAGGAAGTTCTGACACCTGCTGCCACAGGGTTGCACCTTGAGGACATGATGCTCAGTGAGAGAAGCCAGACACAGAACAGATACTGTGTGATTCCACTCACGGGGGTCCCTGGGGGAGTCACATCCACAGAGACAGGAAGTAGATGATAGGGGGTGGGGAGTCAGGGTTTCATGGGGACAGAGCTTCAGTTTGGGAAGATGAGAAAGTTCTAAAGGTGGTGGTGGGATGGTTGCACAACGTGAATGTGCTTAATGCCACCACTCTGTGCACTTAAAAATGATTAAAATGGTGAACTTTATATTATGTATATTTTACCACAATTAAGGAAAAAACCTTGCCTGTGTCCGCTTGTTTGATGTGCAGGGTAGCTGGTAGGTCAGAACTACTACTATTGAGCTTGTAAAGATGGGAGCTGAGGGATTTTCCTGGTGGTCCAGTGGTTGAGACTCTGCCTTCCAATGCAGGGGGTGCAGGTTTGATCCCTGGTCGGGGAGCTAAGATCCCACGTGCCTTGGGGCCAAAAAAACAAAACAAAAAATAGAAGCAATATTGTAACAAATTCAATAAAGACTTTAAAAATGGTCCACATCACGGGTTCGTGCCCCGGTCCGGGAGGATCCCACGTGCCGCGGAGTGGCTGGGCCCGTGAGCCATGGCCGCTGGGCCTGCGCATCCGGAGCCCGTGCTCCGCAATGGGAGAGGCCACAGCAGTGAGAGGCCCGCTTACCGCAAAAAAAAAAAAAAAAAAAAGGTCCACATCAAAAAAAAAAAAAAAAAGACTTGGAAAAAAAAGCTGGGAGCTGAGGTGCAGAGGCCAGGGCACCCAGCGCAGGTCATGCAAGTAGTGGGCCTTGGGGGAAGGTGAGGTGTAACAGCAGGACCCGAGATGGGGCGGCTTCTGGGGGTTCCCCCGTGAGTCCCAGGGGGGCCCAAGGCGCTCTCGGGTGCTCGCGTACCTACCAGAACCAGCAGCAAGTAATGTTTGTTGACTGACTGACTGCTGAGGGCCACATTAAGGTGAGGAGATATCCCCTCCCCAGGATGGGTCCGTTTCTGGGGACTCATGCTGGCATAGGGACCTTACCCCAGGGTGGGGTGAGGCCCAGGTGGTCCCTGAGGACACTTCTTAACCTGGCGCCTCACCCAGAACAGTGGCGGGGGTGGGGGTGGGGGCTCCCTGGTATGACCCTCCCTGTCCTGGGATGCCTGGCCAGGTGGCTGGATGAGGTGGCCTTGTCACCTGGAAGCCAGCCACCCAGTTCTCATTAGTCATCTCAAAATTCCATTCATGCTGCTGGTCGGTTCTTGCATTTTTCTTCATCTAATAGAGTTTGTCCGCTGCGTCTCTTAACACTGGCTCCAAAAGGAGATGGTTTCTTGTGCGTGAAAAAAATCAACTGAGTGTAGACGTGTTCCTTAGAGCTGGAATGTTCCATTCGCAGCTGCTGCCCTGTGCCCTGCGGGGTCTGGGGAGAAGACTGGCTTTCTCCACTCCCCCACCCTGGGATGGGAGAATTCCATGCAGGGTGCTCCTGGGCCCTTATTTGACCTGTGGTTATTGAGAGCCTCCCACAGTCCAGGGCCACAAGAAAGGCTCCATGGCATTTGTCGTGGGGAGGCCCAGAGAATGTAGGAAGAGGCTGGGGGATTGGTAGGCGGCAGGGAGCTAAGGAAGGTTCCAGGGCAGCGGAGAGTGATGTAACCACGCGTCCTTGTCTGAGCAGTTGCTCAAAGCAACAAGCAATTATAGAGTGCCTACTGTGTGCAAGCACTGGAGACAGCAGTTAACGAGCCAGACCCGCCCCTGTCTCCCAGAGCTGGCCACTGAATAAAGCAAATAAAGGGACAAAAAGACGATGGCGTGTGATGGATTTCATGTAGGCAGGGATGACGGGGGTGTTCTGCATCTTTCTGGGTGACAAGCTAGGAAAGTTTTTCCGGCAGGGGCATTTGGCACTGGGTCTTGAAAGGTGAAGAGGAATTCTCTGGCTCAAGTTGCTTTGCCCACAGCTGGAGGGCAGGAGACCTTCCCCACAGGTCCCCTTCAGACAAGTCTGCTTCAGTTTCCCTGGGACGCCAACGATGGTACGGCACGTGGACGGGTTGGTCTGGGTAGACGCTGCTCCCTGGAGGAGGAGGGTGCAGCTGGGTGACTATGGACGCACACTGACCCCTTGTGGGCCTTAGTTTCCCTGACTGAGAAATGGGAACCGTTGCCAGCCTGGAGGGGGGATGAGGGAGGGATCCAGGGGTGAGTGTGGGCACCGGTCTTGATGCAAAATCCCTCCCTGCTGCTAACGTCGGCTTCCTCATCTGTAGAGTGGGCACAGAGCCAGGAGGAGCAGTGGTTCGATTCCACACCCCACCCCAACCCCCGCCTGCTGTGGCCATCTGAGCTTCAATTTCCCGCCCTGCGTAGTGGGACCCACGCCTCCCTAGTGGGGTGCCTGGCACTGGGGGACCGGGAGGGGGGAGGGCGGGCGCAGGTGGGCGGGCTCGGGGAGGGAGGGAGGCACCGGCCCGGCGGGGGCGGGGAGGGAGCGGCGGGGGCGGCCGAGATCCCGCCTCCCGTGGTGCGACCCGCAGCTCCGCCCCGCTGCGCCCTCCGGCAACTTTGGGATGGAGTTTGTGCGGGCGCTGTGGCTCGCCCTGGCGCTAGCGCTGGGGCCGGGGCCCGCCGGGGGCCACCCGCACCCGTGCGGCGTCCTGGCGCGCCTGGGGGGCTCGGTGCGCCTGGGCGCCCTCCTGCCCCGCGCGCCCGCCGCCCGCGCCCGCGCCCGCGCCGCCCTGGCCCGGGCCGCCCTGGCGCCGCGGCTGCCGCACAACCTGAGCCTGGAGCTGGTGGCCGCCGCGCCCCCCTCCCGCGACCCCGCCTCGCTGGCCCGCGGCCTATGCCAGGCGCTGGCGGCACCGGGCGTGGCGGCCGTGCTAGCCTTCCCCGAGGCGCGGCCCGAGCTGCTGCAGCTGCACTTCCTGGCGGCGGCCACCGAGACCCCCGTGCTCAGCGTGCTGCGGCGGGAGGCCCGCGCTCCCCTCGGCTCCCCGGTACGCGCGGACGCCGGGGTCAGGACGTGCGGGGACCCGGGGTCGGGATAGGAGAGACCCTGGGACGCTCTTGGAGCGCGGGGCCCGGGGGTCCGGATAGCTGAGTCCTTGGGACGCGCGGGCCTCTGAGTCTGGACCCTAAATGCAAGAGTCCGGATGCGGGGAGACTCGGAGTCCGGATGACAGAGGCCCAGGGACGGCCCTCGGGTTCGCGGAACCTGGACCCCTGAACCCCGGATGTCCCCGGAGATCAGGGACCCGGAATGGGAGGCGGGAGCCCAGGGGCGCAGGGACCTAGAGCCACGGAACCCCGCGGCTCGGGAACCCCGCGGGATACCTCTGGACCCCAGATGGCGGATCCCACAGGACACTTCCCTGGGCTTTGGCGGTGGAATCCCACTAGGAGCGCGGCCCCCTTCCCCGGTCAGGTCAGAGGGCGCCTCCGGATTCCCACCAAGCAGGGCCTCGGGGCTGGGATGGAGAAGCGGGTCTCCCTGCTCGCTCTCCAGGGGCTGCAGTTTCAGGGGCTGCGGCTGGAGACTTTCCTCCTGCCAGGATCCTACCAGAGGCCCTCGAGGCCGAGGCTACCCACACCCCACAGCCTCCTTGATGGCTTTCTCAGGTCCCCAGGGCCACCCTGTCTCTCCTAAACCCTCCATCCTCCTCCACCCTCCTCCACCCTGTTCTCATCATTGGAGTTTATTCTCTTTTCTTAATTACACCCCCAGGCTGGAATTTGGGTCCGAATAAGTAGAGAATGGGACAAGGAGGAGAGAAGGGTGACTGGCAGAGCTCTGGGGACCCTGTTGTGCCCCAGGGAAAGAACCCCCTCCCAGGGCCAGCAAGGAGGGGCCCAACGCTGGGACATGAGGTCTGGAAGGCGGCCTGCCTCTCTCCAAACCCACCTTGAAGCCCCCTCAGGCCTTCCTTCTCCTGAGGGCGGGGAGACCCTGACCCTAGAGGAGGCCTGGGTCTCATTAACCCCCTCTGTCCTTGACCCCCTCCCGGTGGGAGAGATGCAGGACCCAAATCCATGCCTGTGGCGCCCTCTGCAGCCGGATCCAGGAACTGCACCCTCTGCAGTTGGACCTGTCAGGCTTTGGGGGGGTACTACTGGCTTGCCCTGCTGCCCCGCGAGAGACTGAGCAGCAGCCCCCAGCCTTTCCCCCTTCACTCAGCACCCTGCCCCCACCCGGACAACACCCTGCCTACATTAGGTGTCTGGCAAAGCTCTCTCGTCCTTCCCATGCTCAAAGCAAACTCAGGAGAACTTTCTGGGTCCCTGAGCACGAAGGGGGTCCCCTCAGTCCCTAGCTTGCCTCGTAAGTCTGAATAGAGGTGGGGTAGTGGAGCTGGGTTTTGAAGGATGTGTAGAAGTTGGCTGTCATAGATGGGAAAAGGTATTCCAGCTGGGGAATGCAAAAAGCCTCAGAGTGACTGGAGCCAAGAGAACAGGCCCTGAATGTCAGGCCAGGGCCGGGCTTTGTGCTGATGGCGATGGGGAGCCACAGAAGGGGTTAGAGCAGGTGTGGGACTGGGAAGAAGCAAGCACAAGGTCCAGTTATCAAGGTGTCGTGTGTTTATTGAACATGTACAGATGGGGTGGGAAGAGTGTGGTGGGACACTGAGTTTGCCAGCCCTAACTGTGACCACCCCTCTGCCAGAACCCCTTCCACCTGCAGCTGGACTGGGCCAGCCCCCTGGAGACTCTGCTGGACGTTCTGGTGTCCGTGCTGCTGGCGCACAGCTGGGAGGACGTTGGCCTGGTGCTCTGCCGCGCGCGGGACCCTGGCGGCCTTGTGGACCTGTGGACAAGCTGGGCGGGCCGAGCTCCGAAGCTCGTGCTGGACCTGAGCCAGCCGGACCCGAGCGATGCAGGGCTGCGGGCCCGCCTGGCCCCACTGGGGGTGCCCGCGGGGGGAACGGCCCCAGTCCCCGTGGCCGTACTCCTGGGTTGCAACGAGGCCGGCGCCCGGCAGGTGCTGCAGGCCGCGCCCCCCGGGCCCCGCTGGCTGCTGGGCACACCGCTGCCCGCTGAGGCACTCCCCACCGAGGGCCTGCCGCCTGGGCTGCTGGCGTTGGGCGAGGTCTCTCGGCCCCCGCTGGAAGCCGCCATCCATGACGCGGTGGAACTAGTGGCCCGCGCGCTGGGCAGCGCGGCCCGCGTGCAGCCGGAGCGTGCCCTCCTCCCCGCCACGGTCAACTGCAATGACCTGCCACTGCCCGGGCCCGAGTCCTCCGGCCGCCTCTTGGCACGGTGAGCGGGGACCCTGCTGCAGGAAGCCGCGTCTGCCAGTGCGGCGTGAGAGGCAACATTATCAGGCATTTGCTGTATGCCAGGCGCTGTGTCCATCTTGGGTGGAAGCAGAGCCCAAGAAGGAAATTCTGCGGGTGTGTGTGTGTGTGTGTGTGTGTGTGTGTGTGTGTGTGGCTTTGGGAGAAGCGGGAAGGGAGGGAAAGGAACAGGTGAGGCTCTGCTGTATGCCAGGCGCTGTGTCCATCTTGGGTGGAAGCAGAGCCCAAGAAGGAAATTCTGCGGGTGTGTGTGTGTGTGTGTGTGTGTGTGGCTTTGGGAGAAGCGGGAAGGGAGGGAAAGGAACAGGTGAGGCTCTGCTGTATGCCAGGCGCTGTGTCCATCTTGGGTGGAAGCAGAGCCCAAGAAGGAAATTCTGCGGGCGGGCGGGCGTGTGTGTGTGTGTGTGTGTGTGTGTGTGTGTGTGTGTGTGTGTGTGTGTGGCTTTGGGAGAAGCGGGAAGGGAGGGAAAGGAACAGGTGAGGCTCTGCCTGACCCGGGGAGCCCTGGAGCGGGGGCAGCACCCCGCAGCAAGAAGGCCCCACCTGAGCCTCTCAACTGGGCTTTGGGCTGGGCCGTCGCCCCAGCCCCCAGGGCGTGGGTACCCCGGCTGGGAAGGGGATCTGGGGTGGGGAGTACAGCAGCATCCCCCGTGGTCCGGTGTGTCTGAGGCGGGGCGATAGGTCTCACCTAGGGGGAGGGAGCCCTCCGCCGCCCTGATGCCGCCCACCCCCACCAGGTTCCTGGCCAACACGTCCTTCCGGGGCCACACGGGGCCGGTGTGGGTGACCGGCTCCTCGCAGGTGCACATCTCCCAGCGCTTCCGCGTGTGGAGCCTCCGCCTGGACCTGCTGGGCGCCCCGGCCTGGGCCACGCTGGGCCGGTGGCAGGACGGGCGGCTGGAGTCAGAGGCGGGGGGCGTGGCCGGGCGGGCCCCACCCCCGCCGGGCGCCCGGGCGCCGCCCAAGCTGCGCGTGGTGACGCTGGTGGAGCACCCGTTCGTGTTCGCCCGCGAGCCGGACGAGGACGGTCGGTGCCCGGCGGGGCAGCTGTGCCTGGCCCCCGGCACCAACGACTCGGCCGCCCTGGACGCGCTCTTCGCCGCGCTGGCCGACGGCTCGGCGCCCCACACGCTGCTCAGGTGCTGCTACGGCTACTGCATCGACCTGCTGGAGCGCCTGGCGGAGGACGCGCCCTTCGACTTTGAGCTGTACATCGTGGGCGACGGCAAGTACGGCGCGCTGCGCGACGGCCGCTGGACCGGCCTGGTGGGCGACCTGCTGGCCGGCCGGGCGCACATGGCCGTCACCAGCTTCAGCATCAACTCAGCCCGCTCGCAGGTGGTGGACTTCACCAGCCCCTTCTTCTCCACCAGCCTGGGCATCATGGTGCGCGCGCGGGACACGGCGTCGCCCATCGGCGCCTTCACGTGGCCGCTGCACTGGTCCATGTGGCTGGGCGTCTTCACCGCGCTGCACCTGACTGCGCTCTTCCTCACCCTCTACGAGTGGCACAGCCCCTTCGGCCTTACGCCCCGCGGCCGCAACCGGGGCACCGTGTTCTCCTACTCCTCCGCCCTCAACCTCTGCTACGCCATCCTCTTTGGACGCACAGTGTCCAGTAAGACACCCAAGTGCCCCACGGGCCGCCTCCTCATGAACCTGTGGGCCATCTTCTGCCTGCTCGTGCTGTCCAGCTACACGGCCAACCTGGCCGCCGTCATGGTCGGGGACAAGACTTTTGAGGAGCTGTCGGGGATCCACGACCCTAAGGTGCGTAGCCGTGGGGTTTCAGGGGTCAGAGCCTGGAGGTCACCCCCGCCCCCAGTCCCCACCCAGTAGAGGGCGGCCATCTGCTCCCACAAACTCATGTTGAACCCAGCTGGGACAAAACAGGCGAGGCTGCTGGTGAGAATCAAGACAGAGAAAGTAGATGGTGTGTGAATTGGTGATAAAGTTCCAGGGAGGAAAATTAGACAGGGTGGGGACACAGGGAGCACTGAGGAGGGATGATTTCTCAAATGGGGGTCAGGAATTCCTCTGGGAGAGGTGATAGGTGAGGGACTTTTATGTAGATATCAGGGAGGAATATGGTAAGCAGAGGAGGCAGCCTGTGCAAAGGCCCTGGGACAGGATTGTGCTTGGCAGGTTGGAGGAACAGCAAGGAGGCCTGTGTGTGGCTGGAGCGGAGTGAGTGAGGTGGAGAGGGGGGAGGGGAGAGCAGGGATGGGGAGGAAGCAGGTCATGCAGGGCCTGCACATTTGGGAGGACCTGGGCCTCCACAGAAGCTCCATTTAGACAGAACTTTCACCAGGAGTCCTGGAGGGCTGTGGGCAGAGCAGGGCATGGCCTAGCCTACATATTTTTCTCTTTTAATGAAAAAATTTTAATATTCTGGAGTAGGGAGCAAGGCCCACGATGAATGAACCCATTGCTCGGCTCCAAAGTCAACTCCTGACCAGTTTCATCCATGCACCAGCCATAGCCGCTGGATTACCATGAGGGAAATCCCAGGCCTCCTGTCATTTTGTCATGAGTATTCTGGGAACTTAGATATCAGGCAGCCATTTTTCTCGGTTGTCTTTTTTTTTTTTTTTTCTCACGGTTTGTTTGAATCTGGATCCAAAATGTACAGACCCAGAGGAAGGTAGAAACCTCCTTGTTACCAACCCAAACTTGGGTCCACTCACCTGCAGGCAGTAAAGCCAATCTACTGACACAGGGTCCTGGTGAAGGAAAGCACAGTGTTTATTGCAGACGCTAAGCAAGGAGTCTACGCAGCTAGTGCTTAAGACCTGAACTCCTGGATGGCTTTCAGGGAAAGGTTTATTTTTGTTTGTTTGTTTTTTAATTTTTATTTAAGTATTGGGGAAAGGTTTTTAAAGAGAGGGTGAGGGAGGGGGGTTGTGGAGTGTGTGATTAGCTCCTGGATGTTCTGATTGGTTGGTGGTGAAGTAATTGGGAGTCAACATCATCAGCTTTCTGGTTCCAATGAGTCTGGGGTCTATGTGCTTGTGGGCAGCATGCAGTTAACTTCTTCCACCTGGTGGGGGTTTCAGTATCTGCAAAAGAGCTCAAAGGATCTGGCTCAAATTTTTTTTTTTTTTTTTTTTGCCATGCCGCATGGCATGCAGGATCTCAGTTCCCTAACCAGGGATTGAACCCATGCCTCCTGCAGTGGAAGCACTGAGTCTTACCCACTGGACTGCCAGAGAAGTTCACTGGCTCAGAATATTATCTACAGCCCTTGAGAAGGAATTAAAAGTCCTTGACTTTAATGGCTAAACTATTATTATTATTTTGTCTTGTTTGACTGTTTTCCTTTGTTTCTGCATTTTCTCACTTCTCTGATTAAATTTATTCTTTGGAACTCGGGGAAGGCCTAGGAGACTAAAGTTTTTCTACAGACAAGAGGCAGGCAGAGGACCGGGTGGGGGTCTGTCCCGGGAAGACATTCCATCTTTTTGTTCTTGACATTCCATCTTTTTGTTCACTAGCGATTTGTTTGTTGAAGTTGTTTTTTCTCCTGCAGCATCTCCCAGTGTTTGGATCTAGCTGCTCTCGTCCCCTGCTGCTCCCCCACCCCAGGGTCCTCTGTTAAACCAGTAATGAGACCTAGATGCTTGCTGTCCCATGGGCCAGCCACTCTCCACATGTGGCTACTTTTTTTAAATAATTTTTTTTAATAATTTTTTTTTTTTTGGCTCTATTGGGTCTTCGTTTCTGCATGCAGACTTTCTCTAGTTGCGGCATGCAGGCTTCTCATTGCGGTGGCTTCTCTTGTTGCAGAACATAGGCTCTAGGCGTGCGGGCTCCTTAGTTGTGGTGCACGGGCTTAGTTGCTCCCCGGCATGTGGGATAGAACCCGTGTCCCCTGCATTGGCAGGTGGATTCTTAACCAATGCACCACCAGGGAAGTCCCGTGGCTACTTTTAAAATTGATTTAATTGAAAGCACTCAACAGCCACTTGAGAACAGCACAGGTGTAGAGCATTTCCTTCCCCAGAAAGTTCTAGATGGCCCTGCTTGCCTCAGGTCTGGCTTTTCGGAAGTGCTGTAGCCCCGACAAGGAGGCCCTGGTCGGGTGGCCTCAGCAGCCACCCATGCTTTGCTTTAGGGAGGTTGCACAAACAGTGGGCGGGCCGGAGAGCCCAGGGCTGAGGGGGCAGCGCTGGTGCAGGAGGAATGGGGGATGGGGGCCTTGGGTAGGGGCTGCGGAGGGGCGAGCACCGGGCAGGTCCAGGGTGTCCGGAGGGCAGCGCCCACAGGATCTGCAGGTGGATGGGACGTGGAGATGACAGACGCAGAGGCGGGAAGAGGAGGGAGAGCGACTGCGGTGGGAAGGTGTGGGGTGGCTCGGGAGTGGGTCTTGGACGCGGTGAGCTTGGGGTTCCCGGGGGACCCTAAGGAGAGACGCAGCGGGTGCGGCGGAGGCGGAAGTGTGGAGTTAAGGGCCTGGAGATGGACGTGCGGGTTTTAGAACATTTTCAACTGGGCGGTCCTGCCCCCAGGGGACACTGGGCCATGTCCTGGCACATCTGTGGTTGTCAGACTAGGGTAGGGGGCTCCTGGCACATCTGTGGTTGTCAGACTAGGGTAGGGGGCTCCTGGCATCTAGGGGTTGGGGCCAGGGATGCTGTTCCACACCCCACGGAGCCCAGGACGGCCCCCCAGAGATGACGCTCCGGGCTGGCAGACGGAACGGGGGTGGGGGAGAGCCGGGCCGGGATCAAGGCCCCCCCATAGGCACTGACCGGGCGCTGGCCCGCAGCTGCACCACCCGTCCCAGGGCTTCCGCTTCGGCACCGTGTGGGAAAGCAGCGCCGAGGCCTACATCAAGAAGAGCTTCCCGGAGATGTACGCACACGTCCGGCGCCACAGTGCGCCCACCACGCCCCAGGGCGTCGCCATGCTGACGTGAGGGGGGGCGCGCGGGGCGGGGCGGGGCGGGGGGCGCGCGGGGCGGGGCCAGGCGGGCGGGGATGCTCACCCCGTCCCCATCCCGTCCCCATCCCGGGCAGAAGCGACCCCCCCAAGCTCAACGCCTTCATCATGGACAAGTCGCTCCTGGACTACGAGGTGTCCATCGACGCGGACTGTAGACTGCTGACCGTGGGCAAGCCTTTCGCCATCGAGGGTGAGCGGCCCCCGGGACCAGTGATCTGCGGGCTCCAGGCGGGCACAGCTCCTGTGGGTCTGCGTCCAGCCCGGTCCCAACCCAGCGCTGGGCCTCCCCCAGGCTATGGCATCCGACTGCCCCGGAATTCGCCGCTCACCTCCAACCTGTCCGAGTTCATCAGCCGCTACAAGTCCTCCGGCTTCATCGACCTGCTGCACGACAAGTGGTACAAGATGGTGCCTTGTGGCAAGCGGGTCTTCGCCGTTACAGAGGTAGGGCAGGCCCGGGACGCAGGGAGGGGTAGGCGTGGGGGGCTCTGAGCCTGTGTGGTCCTTCACCAAGGTGACCAACCCCTGCTCGTTCCCAAGACTGTGTGTTTGCCTGCTTTTCTGCACCCTATTCATCCTCCAAAACCCCAGTTCCAGTGGCCTTTCTTCCATGACACCTCACGTCTGAAAATGGAGCCCTAGCCTTCCAATCCGGCTCCACAGCCCCAGGCCCTTCTCTCTGGCCCAACTTCTGCCCCCACCCCCGTCCAAGGCCAGGGCTCCCCAAGGGTCTGCCATGACCAGGAGGGGTTTTGTGCCTGCGTCCTGCCCGCAGACCCTCCAGATGGGCATCTACCACTTCTCGGGACTCTTCGTGCTGCTCTGCCTGGGCCTGGGCAGTGCTCTGCTCAGCTCGCTGGGCGAGCACGTCTTCTACCGCCTGGCGCTGCCGCGCATGCAAAGGGGCAACAAGCTGCAGTACTGGCTGCACACGAGCCAGGTGAGGAGTGGGGGCTGGGGGGTGGAGGGAGAGGGGCGCCGTCCTCATGCAGGACGGCCTGCTGCTGACCCGACCCCAATGCGACTTCTGTCTTGGCTCCTAGAGAATCCATCGCGCCCTCAACACGGAGCCGCCCGACGGGCAGGAGGAGCCGGAGCCGGAGCCGAGGTAAGGGGCCCTGGGGGCCGCTCTCCACCCCAGCAACTCCCATCCCCGCCCTCCAGCCGACCAATGGATCCACACCTCCTGCCACCCACGGCCTCCTCAGGGACCCTAACCCTAAAGGGCAGAGTGGGACTGTGGATAGGACGCGGCTGCCCAGCCCCATCCATCCCCAGGGGTCCCGAGCAGCCGCAGCAGGACACTCTGGACGCCCCCGCGGGCCCAGGGGGCTGGACACGGGTGCGCCGGGCCTCGTTGAGGGAGCGTCGCACGCACTTCCTGCTGGAGCCGGCCGCTCCCGTTGAGGATGACCTGGACGCGGATGCGGGTGTGGCCGGGCCGCCCGGGGGCTCCGTCTGGCTCTGCTCCAACGGCCGCCCGCCCGTCGAGTTGTTCTCTGGCGCCCCGCGCCCCGGTGAGCTGGAGCAGCTGGAGCAGCGCATCGCAGGCGCACGCGAGAGGCTCCGCCAGGCGCTGGTGCGGCGCGGTCAGCTCCTCGCCCATCTCGGGGACAGCGCCCACGACGGGCCGTGCAGCCGGCTCCAGCCCTCCGAGGAAGCACCCGTCGCCGCCCGCTAACGCAGGACCAGGCTCTCCTCCACCTGCAGCGGGGGCTCCGAGGGGCCCGGCCTGGCCACTGGGTCGACCCCGCCCACTCCCCGCACATACAAACGCTGGCTGAACGCTGTCAACGGTTTATTCTATATACAAACACCATTTTGTACACTGCAATTAAATAGAGTGGAATGAGGCCTCTTCTGCATTCCTCACGGTGTAACTGGGTTGGGCCACCGGCCATCTCTTCACCCTGAGCAGGGCGGGACCCTGGCACCCCCCCGTGGCCACCTTCGATGTTGGTGCCTGGGCGCGTCCTGGGCCTGAGCTTCACCTTGCCGGGGCCCCAGCCTGGGCGTGTGGGGTGGCGGTGGAAAGGCACTGCACACGAAGGAGCACCAGCTGAACCAGCCCCACTCGTTTCACCTTGCTCAGAGGCTTGCCCGTTTTGCCCCGGGACAGCTCACTCCGGACCTTTCACCAACCCCTTGCAGAACTTTCCATGAAGCCCCCGTCCCCTCTCCCACCCTGGCTCATTGGCCGGTCTTAATTCACTGGCTGAGGGGGCCCACCATAGACAGGGACAGGCTGCAGGCAGGCCCCATGCCCTGGGGGAGAGAAGCCCACCTCCAAGCAAACCTGATGGACTCCGAAACCACCTAAGGTACGCTGGGCAGTCCCAGAGCCATTGGGGACGGCCTCCCTGACCCCGGAGGGCTCCAGCCAGGTCACACCCAGCTGGCCTGGATGACCAGGGACAGGCGGTCAGCTGCCCAGGGCTCAGGAGCCGACCTCCGAGGGCGCATCCACTGGAGCCATGGACGCAAGGCTGGGCCCACTCACCCCAGCAGTCTGAGGGGCTGTGTCAGACCCTGGGGAGTCGCTTGTGGGGGCACTGTCCTGGGGGGCCCGAGGGAGCGCCCCGCTGGGGCTCAGGGGGCTGGCTGGCCGCCGGTCCAGGAGAGAGGCGCTCAGGCCAGACAAGAAGGAGGCGTCTGTGATGATGGCAGCCGTCTCTGCCATCCAGCCCAGGTCACCACTGGCTGCTGCAGCTACCGAGGCTGCCGCGGCTACCAGGGAGCTGGGTGCCTCAGCCATGGGCCCAGGGCCTCCGCCACCACCCTGCAAGCCAGGGCCCAGGGCAGGGGGCTGGCTGGTAGAGTCAGGCGTGGCAGCCGGGGTGCCTCCGTTGTTGTTCAGGTCGTCCGGCAGGGCCGTGGGGCTGCCAGGGCCCAGAGGGGGCGTCTGCAGCAGCATCTCCTGGACGCGGATCTGCTGCAGAATGGCGGGCAGCTCGTAGTGGTGGAAGAAGTAGATCATGGAATGCTGGGGGGCAGGCACCGGGTCAGGCGAGGCCCAAGCCAGAACGCAGCCTCCGCAGAACCCCCGACAGGCTGGATGGACCCCGGGGTCACCAGTACCAAGGGCAGCCCGCCTCACCTGGATGAAGAGCCAGGAAGTGACGAGGGCCAGGCTGCTGTACTGCCCGTTGAAGCGGTAGTGGTAGGCGTAGAAGGCGAAGTGGTACAGGTAGAAGAACCTGCGAGGGGGATAGTGAGGCGCTGCCCACCCGGCTGCCCCCACCCTGGACCACACGGACCCCGGTGCCCACCGAAGCCAGTGCCGCTTGCTGGTGTTGGTGTGGCAGCAGATGGCATCATACTGGTCGGCCAGCCACACGATGAGGATGATGTAGAAGGCCGTAGTGGTGTCGTTGAAGAACTCAGACATGATGGCCTCCATTCCTGTGGGGAGATGGGAGACTGCTGGTTGGGGGGGACGGGCAGGTGACGGGCCAGGGCAGGGGGCAGGGTGTGGGGGTACAGGGTCCTCACCCACGAGGGCCAGGATGACGGTCAGCAGGGGCGCTGCAGGGAAGGCGATGGCCATGTTCATCTCCAGCATCTGCAGCAGGTCCACTGCGGGCAGAGGGTGGCGGGCGGGCAGACCGGGTGAGGCGCCCGGTGGGGGGGTGGGGGACGGGGGAGGTGGCCAGCAGGGAAACTCACCAATGAAAACGAAGATCTGGTGGTGGGAGTAGCGCAGCAGCATGGACACGCTCAGGGTCTGCAAGGAGTGCAGTGTGAGGCCTGGGGCCACCGCCTCGCCCCACACCCTCCGGCCCCCGCCCCACCCACGGCACTCACGAAGATGACCATGATGACGAAGGCGGCCAGGTAGGACGTGCGGGCCATCCACATGCTCACGAAGCGGTAGTGCTCCCCGGACACCACGTTCCGCAGGAAGCCTGCGCGGGAGGCAGTGAGCCTGCGCCCCAAACCACCCCGGCCCCACCCCAGCCCCACTCACCCGGCTGGGCCCCGCACCCTTGTTTTCCTCGTTTTCCGCCAGGCCTTTCACACTGGACATGAGGATGTCATCGTAGCCCAGGAACTCAGCCAGCAGCAGGCGGCTGAAGCGGTCCCCGAAGCACTGGTCCCGCGTGGGGTCTGTGGGCAGGACCGTGACAGGGGTGTGCAGCTGGCCAGGCCCCCACCAGCCCCAGTCCTGCTGGAGGCCCGGGGAAGGCCAGATCTCCACTTCTGGGAGTGGAGGAGCCCCCGCCCGCCTCCGACCCGAGCAGTGATGTGCGTGACAGCCCCAGAGGAACGGTCAAGGAATGAAGCCTCGGGAAGCTTCCCTCAGCTGGAGAGCAGTGGCAGCCCCCCAGGCCCCGGAAGCAAGTGCTTCTGGGTCACCCCTCCCCCAGAGCCTCACTCTGCACGTGACACTCACCCAGGGTGACCACCATGACTGGGATGCTGAGCCGCTGCCTCGTGGCCTGCGACAACCTCAAGAAGCCGTACTCCAGCGAGTACTCCACGATGTACTCGTCCTGCGGCCACGCTGTGGGTGGGACAGGCCTGGTCAGCCTGCGGAGCCTTTCTCCTCTGGGAGGGGCAGGGTGACCGCAGCCCAGCGGGGGCACTGGCCTTTAGCCCCAGTGAGCGATGAGTACCTTTTGTGGGTGTCTCAGGGAAGGGGAACTCCTGGCTGTCGTTTAGGGCCTCGGGGCCACCTGGTGGTTTGAACACCTTGGGCTCGATGTCCAGCTCAAACTGCAGAGAGGGAGGGCGGGGTCAGCAGGCCCATGGTGCCAAAGGGCCGGGCCTGGAGGCCTCTCCCTCACCGACTGACTGGAAGCAGATGCGCCCCTGTCCCATCAAAGCCCCGACCCCCAACACTGAGCTCCCTGAGAGCCTGCCTCCAGGTGAGGGTCTGGGAGGGATGCGGTCCCCTGCTGAGGTCTGCACCAATACCCTACCCACACGGATCCCTGGCCCACAGGATCCTGGCCACTGGCTGCCCAAGCACGGCCCTCCCTGCAGGCTGTGGGCCCGTGTCCACTGGCATGCCTCTGCTGATGGGACGCTGCATCACCAGGATGCCCAGGGCCCCCTTAGAGCTCTCAGCCCAGAGCCTTCTTCCCAGCTGTATCTGCCCTTGGCACCCCCAGAACTGGGCCAATCCCTTTCAAGTGACAGCTGGGAAGCAGCCAGGGGTCCCAGTCGGCCGCAAAGCCCTGGGAGCGGGAGCAGCAGCAGACAGGGAGGTCTGTGGCCCTGGAGGTCAGGAACGCTTCCAGCAGCCTTTTCTCACAGACCGCATCACCAGGGCCTCTGTGCGTTTACATGGCGTGCCCAGCCAGCTCACCTTGACGGAACTGTTCCCAAACATGTCCATGGTCAGCTCCTCCTCCTCGTCCTCATCCTCCAGCTCCAGGCCTCCCGGCTCCACAGCCAGCCCAGGGAAGCTGCCGCCGCCACTGCAGAACTGCAGGAAGACGGGCGCGCGACTCGAGTTGTGCTGCACCTCCACACGCAGGATGCCCTCTCTCGGCCACTGGTCACGCACGTGCTCCAGGCAGTTGATGGGCGAGCGGGAGAAGACGATGTGGATGTAGGCCAGCACGAAGAGCACGAACAGGGCCTGGGGGCGGGGGGCAGTCAGCACAGACGCTGCCTGAGACCCCACAGCCCGGCCTGGAGGACCCCACCCGGCATATCAGGCTGCACACAGTGTGGCTGAGCTCCCCGGGGCAGGGAAGGCTCGCCAGCCCCTCCGGGCAGCCTGGGTCCTGTGACTGCCCGCGTGAGCCAGGAAGAGGCCCTCCGGGCGCCTGCAGGACCCCCACCCAGGCTGGGCTCAGGCCCACCAACAGGGGCCCAAGCAGAGCACGTGGTGCCATCACCCAGCTGCCCCAGGAGAAAACTCCTGACCTCACCGGCTAAAAACGGCCTCCCTCGCCGGCCGGGTGCCTTCTGCACCTCTCCTGGGCCAGCCTGAGCCACTGAACACAGCCGACCCTCTTGGCCATGCCAAGAGCCCCATGGCAGGGCTCACTCTGTCCTCTGAGGTTCAGTTTCCCCAGAGTAAGACAGGACAGCCCTAACTGCTCACTGGGGGGATCCTGACACAGGGCCACATCTTGGGACGTCTGTGATTATCGCGACTGGGGGGCTCCCGGCATCGAGTGGGCAGGGCCGGGGAGGCTGCTCCACACTCCACAGTGCCCAGGACGGCCCCCAACAGAGAACGTCCCAGCCCCGATGTCCACAGTGGCGAGGAGAGGCCCTGCTCGACGTCACCCCAACCCCCCACTCCAGGAGGCCCCGTCTGACCGCTGTTTCTCATGGGGTCCCGGCTGGCCAAGTGTCACCCTTCCAGCCTGGACGCCGTGTCAAGGGCATCGCTCCCGGGGTGAGTTCCCTGTGTGGCACAAACGATCGTGGGGGACCAGAGTACGAAGCCACTCCTTGTCCTCTGTCAACGATGATGCTCAGGGGTGTGGTGAACTGCCTGTGGCCACACGGCCACCGGCAGAGCCACCAGCACCTCGTCCTCTCCACACCCTGCCATGAGCACCATAGGGTGGTGCCAGCACTGGCCGTGGACCGCCCGGCTTCCTCTCTGGAGCCTGCCCTGCAGACTGGGCACGGGCTGGGTCAGCAGCGCACCCGCTCCTGTCCTGACAGGGCGGGAATCAGAGCGCTGCTGATTTAAGCAGAGACAGACTGCACATCCCAAGCCCCTGGGGTTCAGGTCATGGCAGACAGATGCTGAGCTGAGAACAGAGCTGGGACCCTGCCTGGGGAAGAGGGGCCAAGGAGGCAGTGGGGAAGGCCAGCTGAGGCCCCCACGTCTGCAGAGCCTCCCACAGGCCAGCCTGCACCAGGGCCCTGAGACATGGCCACAGGCCAAGCGTCACTCGGGACCCCCAAAACCTCTCCCCAACGTTGTGTCTGGGGACCTGGGAGCTGGTGACGGGAGTCGACAGTGTGGGACCCACAGCACAGCAGGGTGAGGTCAGAGAGCTGACCCACAGCCTCAGTCGTGCTCTCTGGGCCCAGATGCTCAGCAGGAGCCGTGTCTGGGACACTGTCTGCTCTGGGCCATAAGGACAACGCTGTACAACGTGCCGAGACACCACAAAAAGTGCTGACACACAGGGTGGCCCGATGCCAGGGGCTGCCCGAGCACTTCCCTCGAAGACACACGTGCCTGCCATCACCCCCAGTTTACAGATGAGGAAACCAAGGCACAGAGGCCACGCGGCTAGGAGGGGTGGAGCCAGGAGTTCAACCTGGAACACACACCAGGCAGGGCCAGCTGGGCCCCGAGAGCAGGGGCACTTGAACTGACTGGGGACTGGTGGCACCATGACCTCGCTGAGTGGCCCCCATGCCCCCACTGTCACCCTGACGCCCTATCCAGCACCCCTCAGCGGGGTCTGCCCCATCACTGTCCTTATCCATGACCCGAAACCCCAGGTGGGGTCCATTGCCCTTGACTGAGTGCGTGGGTCCCCGGAGGTGGGCCAGGACTCTCTCACCCCCTTGACAAGGCTTGCCCCAGATCTGGACTTGCTTCCCAACCAGGCTTCCCTCCCCCTACAACCCATCATCAGACACACAGGGCAGCCCTACCCACGCGGGGAAGGCAGGGTGCACTCAGCAGCCCCACCCACCTCGCTCTCAGGATTTCAGGAGTCTTGTCCAGGGCCTTTCCTGCCCTCTGCCTGCCAGCTGGCCTGGCCACCTCACAGGCCCTGGGTGCTCCAGCCCCCCAGCCTGTGGCACCCTGTGACCCCCATGCTCCAACTCACCAGCCACAGGGCTGCGCCGTCCCGCCAGCTCCAGGGCCTCTGCATGCGCTGTTTCTGCTACCCACCTCCTTCCTCGCAGCCTGAGGCTGCCTGATGTGACACAGACCCTGCCCTGCGGGCTGCCACCTCTCCCCCTTCCTCCTGGTCACCCCACTCATCGCTGGGCCCAGAGACTGGCACGAGGCGGCAAAGAGGATGGCAAGGGCGGCTCCCACCAGCAGTGAGCAGAGGAACAGGTGCCACAGAAAGAGGCTGAGGAGCGGGGCTGGGAGGGGAACTTGATCTCTGTAGCAAGAGCCCAGAAGCTGGGCAGCCGAGAGGCAAAGGAGCAGAGCTTTCTGGAGCTTGAAGCAGCCTCAGAGATGAGCCAGCCTAGCCCTCCCTTTGCACATGAGGGAAACCAAAGGCGCCAGGGGTCAGGCAGGCTCTTGGGGAATGAAGGGCCTCCTGGCTGCAGCCCCGAGAAGAGAGGAGGTGCAGGGGGCCGAGGGCAGCCCAATCACCCGGCCCCGCGCACCAAGGACGTGGCCCGGATGTGCAGCCCATCTGCCTGGCCAGCCCAACCCCTGGCCTGCTCCTCGGGCAGGAATTGGCGGGACAAAGCCAAGGCCTCAGGCCGGGCTCTCAGGGGAAGCTCAGCTCCACGGGGGCCCCACCTCACACAGGGCACCCCCTCCAGTGACACGGGCTCCTTCTGAGCGTGTCGGGAGGAACAGTGCTTTGTTCCCCAAGCCAATCACGGCCTCATATGGCCTTCTGCCTACGCCCCAAGCCGCCCATGGGTTCCAGGATTGGGGTGAAGGAAGGCCGACTCAGGAATCCTCAGGAGTCCCACCCCCCCACGCCCCCGCAGGGGACGCCTGCCACTCCGGGACCGGGGGTTTCGGGCTGGGACCCGCACCCAGGTCTGCGGAACGGCTCGCACCCCTGCCACCCAACACCAAAGAGCTGCCGGCTCCCGACGCGCCTTGCCCGCCAGCTCCAGCCCCCTTCCTGCAGACGAGGAATCCGAGCTTCCTCGGACATCAGCACCCCTGGCCCCGGCCCCCGCCCCGGGGGACACTCCGGGACGGGACACGAAACATAACAGCCATTTCTCCACTTCCTCAGACCCGCCAGGCAGCCGGGCTCGGCACCCAGCGAGCTCCCTCTGAGTGAGACCCCTCCTTAGAGGGATCTGTGCCGGCCCTCCCGGCACCGCTGAACAGCTGAGAGCTCTGCCACCCGAGCGAGGACAGGGGGCGGGTCCACGGGAGGCCCCTCACAGAGCCACCAGCAGCACCACTGGCTGGACTTTGCCACTAAGCCCCACGGCGTGACCTCAGCTAGGTCACCTTCCCCCCAAAGGTTCAGAGCGGGAAGAATCCGAGTGGGGGCAAGCAGAAGGGCCCGAGGAGAAGAGCCCCAAGAAAAAGGGGGAGAGGGAAGAAGTGCAGGTGGGCGGTCCGGGGGTGTGTTCTGGGAGGGGGCAGTGGCGGTGAGGCCCGGAATCCTTCGAGTTTGGGGTTCGGGGCCAGGCCAAGCTCGGAGAGTGGGGAGGCGGTCATCTCGGGCTGAGGATCCCAGGCGGCAGGGCCGGGGGTCACGGGGCTGGGCTCCGGCCTCCGGAGGTGGGGGACGCTGGGAAGGGCGAGGGGTAGGGTGCGGCCTGGAGGGGGCTGGGAGTGAGTTTCTGGAGTCTGGATCAGGGGTCACTAACCGGGGGAGACTCGGGTCTTCCCGGGTGGAAGTTTCTGGGCAGGAAGGCGGGGGCGGCAGGCCTAAAGAAAGGGTCCCAACAGGTAGGGCCGGGCCTACGCCACCGGGTGGGAGGGGCGCGCTGCCCCGGGCGGAGTCAGAAGTCGCAGACCTAGGGGAAAGGGTCCGGCCGCCGGGGTGAAGGTTCGGGGCCCCGGTCACCTTGAGCAACACGAAGAACTCGAAGAGACGACGGAAGGCGGGCGGGAAGAGGCGCGAGTAGGTGACAGCCATCTTGAAGAAGAGCGCATGGAAGAGCCGGTCGCGCACGTTGATGAGAGGATTGGGGTTGAGGTTGGGGGTGCGAGGCCCACGCGGGGGGGCTGGGCCGCCGCCGCCGCCGTTGGGCCCGGGCCCCGGGGCCCCGGGCGCCGCGAGCTCCGACATGCCCAGCGTCGCGCCTTAACGGCCCGCGGGTCCCCGAGGGCGCCTCCCCGCCGCCATCAGCCGTCCTCGCCACCGCCTCGCTCCTCACAGCCGCCCGGGCGCCGCCGCCATCTTCCGCCTCCGCGCCCCAGCTGACGCCAGCGAGTAGCCGCGCCGGCAAGAGCGGCCTCCCTGCACCCGCGGGGAACGCTGGGATGCGGTCGGGCGGCCCGCGGCGGCCCCGCCCTGTGGCCTGGCTCCCGGGCAGGGAGCGCCGAGGGGCGGGGCTGCGTCTGGTCCGGTGTTTTGCCTATCGCCCCCACAAGCCTCTGCGGCTGCAAGGCGGGCGGTAAAATTAGTCAATCTCTGAGGAATTTAGAGGTGATAAAATAAACTGAAAGGAAATACGACTGCTGGAGATGTTTTTTACTTGGCGCTCTGGAAAATTATGCCGAAGATAAGATTACGTTAGGATGTTCTAGCTGAAAAGTGATTGACTTTCCGGCCTTTAAATAACCTCGCTAGAAAACTTCTTTGAGCCTTACATTTTGTGGGAGCTTCTACAGCTGACCCCTTTCTTTCTCGGCCCAGGCAAACCGTGTCGTGTACCCTGGCGTCGCAGTGTCTCCTACTCCCCCGCCGGAGGTAAAGACTAGGAAAACTTCCTTTTCTCTCCGCCCTTGGGGTCGGCTGGGGTGTTTACAGAGCGCCTGGTTGCACGCAGAACAGGTTAAACAAGCTGGTTTCCTTTGCTTTTCCACCTACCAGCTGCGATTCCCCGACCTTTCCGGCACCAGGGACCGGTTTCGTGGAAAACAATTTTTCCACGGAGAGGGGGAAGGTTTGTTCAGGCGGTAATGCGAGCGATGGGGGCTGACAGATGAAGCTTCGCTCGTTGGCCCGCTGCTCACCTCTTGCTGTGCGGCCCGGTTCCTAACAGGCCGCGGACTGCTACCGGTCCGCGGCCCAGGAGTTGGGGAGCCCTGCCCTAGCGACTTTAGCTCTTCCTCCTGAGAACCGGGCCGCTCAGGTGGGTCACTCCCCCCCCATCTCTCTCCTGCTCCCTGGCCGCCAGACCCCTGTCCCGGCCATTCGGGGATGACGGAGTGGACAGGCCTCCTCCAGCTAAAGCGGGGTCACGAAAGGTCCGTACCTGTCCATGCCTTCCTCTTGGCTGCCACCGGGTGCCTGCCCGCGGTGTCCCAGGCCTGGGGGCCCACGTCTGGACCACATACACGGTCACTCTCTCATCTTTGAAACGTCTCGGCGCCTCCTAGCAGCCATGGTAGTAATAGGACCTAACATTCATTGAGTACCTACTGTATGCCAGGTGCTTCCACCTGCTGCTCCAAAGCAAGGCGGGGTGGGCTGTGGCAGGAAGTGTGGAAGGGCAGGAGGAGCCGGAGACGAGGGGCCTGGGAGAGGATGCCTGACCCTGGGGGAGGACACGTTCGGGGGAAATGGCTTACAGTGCCCCAGGGCCTGCACTGGGTGTTGGGGACACAGCAGCGGCCACTGCAGTCCCGGTTCCTGCCCTCACAGAGCTCAGGGACCAACAGGAGACAGGCAGACCGCCAAGTGGATGTCTGGTTCCCGATGGTGACCATCCCACTGAAGGGCACAGTCAGGGCCTCTGAGAAAGACCAGGGCATTGGGGTGGGGGGGTTCCTGGGGGGGGGTTCCTATTCTGAATTGCACTGGGTGGTCAGGGAGAGAGGAGACTTTTCAGCTATGACCTGGAGCCTGAGAGAACCTTCCAGACCTACCTGCCGGCTTTCATAATCCTGGGAGCCCCACTCCCTGGAGGTGGACGGGTCTACCACAACCATGAGGCTAAAATCATTCTCTTCCTGTTTCATAGGGAGTGCTCCGCACAGGGCGTGGCATACAGTAGGCATTCAATCGATGCAAATTCTTTTTTTTTTAATTAATTTATTCATTTTTGGCTGCGTTGGGTCTTTGTTGCTGTGCGCAGGCTTTCTCTAGTTGTGGAGAAGGGGTGCTACTCTCCCTTGTGTGGGCTTCTCATTGCCCTGGCTTCTCTTGTTGCGGAGCATAGGCTCTAGGTGTGCAGGCTTCAGTAGTTGTGGCACGCAGGTTCACTAGTTGTGGCACACGGGCTTAGTTGCTCCGCAGCATGGGTCTTTTACATTGGTGGGCGGATTCTTAACCACTGCGCCACCAGGGAAACCCGTAAACTTTTCTTTTATTGGTGTAATTTGTGTTGAAATAGGCCCGTGTAGCGAGCAGCTGCTGTGTTGGGCAGCGCCATCTAGCGCTCACTCCCACCTAGGGAAACATGCAGCCCTGGAGAGCAAGTGAAAGTCATGGTCACAGAAAAGGAGTACAGCGGGGAGTGGGGGCGGAGAGAGTTCCAAATCTAAGCCAAAGACGCAGGGAAGGACCAGACCCCAGGCCCGCCCTTCTGGGGACAGTTGGGAATTTAGAAGATGGGCTGGATTTCGGAGGATGCTGTGGTCATCATGTGGTACCTGTCTGGGATGTGTGGGTGGCATTGGGACCTAGAGCCTGGGCTGGGGCTCACTGAGAAGGTGCTGGAAGGTGGACAGTGAACAGGCCAGGTGGAAAGAATGTCAGGCAGAGGGCGCAGCCAGGGCAAAGGCCCTGAGGCAGGCCTGCCGCCGATCATTAGAGGCAGAGCAAGGAGAAGCCCCCCTGTCTGGAGCAGAGTGAGCAAGGGAGAGCGTGGGGCCTGGAGGACACCTTTGTTGAGGGGGCAGTGGGCAGCCATGGAGGATTGGGAGCAAGGGAGGTTCCTGACCTAACAGGCTTGAGATTTTATTGTTACTTTTTTTTTTATTTTGGCTGCACCGGCTCTTACTTGTGGCATGCGGAATCTTTAGTTGAGGCGTGCGAACTCTTAGTTGCGGCATGCATGCGGGCTCCAGTTCCCCGACCAGGGATGGAACCCGGGCCCCCTGCATTGCACGAAGTCTTACCCACTGGACCACCAGGGAAGTCCCTGTTGTTACTGTTATTTTGTTGTCGCTGCATCGTTGGGGCCATAGGACCCTTCAGGGTCTCACTCAGAGCCCTGACACTGCAGGGAAGGGGCCCAAGGCCCTCACCACACCTGCAGCCCCTGTGCCCAGCCACCCAGACCGCCAGGCCCCAGCCCCATAGCCCAGCACCGGAGGCTGAGGCTCTGGGGTTTCCTGGGGTTTCCCTCTGGCATCACGGAGGTCCTGCCCCAGAATACCTGGATCCGCCCCCCAGTGAGCCTGCATTATTCCACACCTCCCCTACCCCCACCGCAGTCTCCGGGGATCAGTCCAGGACAAAGAGGTGAGTGCGGGGGCGGGGGGGGGGAGGGGGGCTGGTCAAGGGTGGAAGACAGCTGCAGAGGCCCCAGACCTCCCTGCCACGTTCTGAGGCTGAGCCAAAATTCCTAAGATTTTGACATGTATTGACTCAACATGCCCTTACCTCAGCTGACTGGGGATTGGAACCCAGGCCCAGGTGGGGGCCGCTGAGGTCATAGGATTATACAGAACCACATAATTCTGTAAGTTTTAGGTCCTGGGGGAGTTTCTCAAATTATAATATTCCAAGCTTTTTGAACCCCAGGGTTTCAAAATCTGGGATGTCTGATCTGAATTTCTTGAGTTCCAGGAGGCTGAGAATCTAGACCATGGGTCAATAAGCTTTTTTCTTTTTTTTTTCTTTTTTTTTTTTTTTTTCTTTTTTAAGCTTTCTTCTGTAAAAGACCAAAAAGTTAATATTTTCAGCTTTGCAGCCCAGAGACTAGTCAGTCACAAGCAGTCTGTACACAAACAGCGGGGCACCAATAAAACTCTGTCCAAACATGGAAATTTGGATATTATATGATTTCCACGTGCCATGGAATAGTATTCTTCTTTTGATTCTTTAAAACCTCTTAAAAATGTAAAAACCATTCTTAGCTCAGGGGCTATACTGGAAAAAAAAAAAATAGCATCTGAATTTGGCCCACGGTCCAGAACAGCGTTGGGCAGTAGAAAAATAAGACAAACCATACACAGAATTTTAAATGTTGGCTCATGTTAAAGAACTAAAAGAGAATAGTTTTGGTCATATGTTTCACTTCACTTGATATCTGGGAAATATGATCATTTCAACAGGTAATTGATATGAAAAATGATGTACGAGGTATTTCACACCTGGTTCTGCCCTGAGTCTGAAATCTGGCCTGTTTCCCGACACTGACGTTTCCTCGGAGACACTCATATGTAGCCCAACTGTGTAAAACTGACGCTGAAAAGGAAAACGCATGCACACCCAAGTGGTTTCACATATACTCAGACATTTTCCAAAAACTGGATCCGGTGTTGGTTTGCACTTTAAAATTGGAATCAATTAAAATCAAGGAAAGTGAAGGCTTCCCTTCCTTGGCCTTACCAGCCACACCTCCAGGACTCAGGAGCCGCGCAGCCAGCGGGACGGGGCCCAGGAGGGCATTCTTGGTGCCATCTCGGTACCATTGGTCAGCACTGGTCTAAATGCCGAGATTCGCGTCACCCAGCACTTATGTGATGCCTACAATGTTCCAGGCATTTTTCTGGGCACCTGGTGAATGTCAATGCCTGGGAGGTAAGCCCATTTCTCAGGCGGGAGACTGAGGCCTGGCGGCGTTGGGGGGCTTGTCCAGTTCACCAGAGGGAAGGCAGGCAGGTGGTTCTAAAGTTTGGAATCGTCCAGGCTCAGTCTTCTGTGGTTTAGCTCCTGTCCAGCCCTGCAGAGGCCCCACAGCCACCCGGCGCCCCAGACATGGCCATTGCACTAGAGTATGCCTGCGTCGGTGGGTATCAGTGGGTGTCATGTGCAACTTCCCTGTCCAGAGGCCCCCAGCTCTGGATGGTGTCCCTAGAGAATCACTGGTGGCCACCCTGGACAAGCACCAGGGGTCGGGGCATGACAGGAGGACCATGGGCATGTTGCTGGCAGCCACTGACCACCCCAGGCTGGAGTAGTTACTCAGGGGACTGGCTCGAGCCTCCTTCCCCACAGTACCCTGGGTCCTGCCCACCCCCGTGCCCCAGCAGGACCTGCAAGGGGTCCACCCGAACCGCCCTCTGCCCCCACAACTCCCCACCTAGACACTGAAGAACCACCCCGTTCCCACACTCCACCGCACTGTCTCGTTGACCACTGGTTCCCATTTCACACATGAGGAAACATGCCCAGCAGGGAAGGGACTCACCCAAGACCACCCGGCTAGGACTTGAACCCTGAAGAAAGCCTTCAGATAGATGGAATGGGAGACGTACAGTCAGGGAAAGTCAGTAGATATCCGGGGAGTGGGGTGCCATGGAGGACTGCTCCCAGGGAAGGACAGGGTGAGTCATCTCTGAGCCCTCACAGAGCCCAACCAGCCACTTGTCAAATGTGTCAGACTCCTACTTATGCTTCAAAACCCCACATCCCACATCCCCTCTTACATGTCTCTTTCCTTCACCCCTCCAGTGGAGCACCCTCCCCTATTTCCTCCACCGCAGGTCCCTCCTTCTGTCCTGTACCTGCTCGCATGGAGCAGGGGTGCCTATGCCTGGGTTTGTCTTCCCAGGGATGGACAGGGCCAGAGCCAAGGTCTCCTGGGAGCCAGTATCGCCTAGCAAGGGGCTGGCCCAGAGGCCCCATTAGGGAGCTTTCAATGAATGAATGAATAGGTGTGTGAATGAATGAGTTACTGAAGAAATGAATTTATTTATTCTATTATTAATTTATTGATTTATCTGTACAAGCAGGCAGCTCCTATTGAGTGCCAAGTGTGTGCCTGGCCTGGTTCCCTTGGCAGCCTCAGCCCTACCCGCAAGGCATCTCCTGACTTCAACTCTCTGTTGTTTCACCCCCCTCCCTATTCCCCACCATCCCTCAGCCCAGAATTGAAGGCCCCTTCACATCCCCTACTTCCCCAACCTATCAGATTGATCTCTACACGCTTTCAACCACTGACGGTCCCTCCAGGTCTTTGCATGTTCTGCCAGGAACACTAATCCCTTTTGGACTGGCTAACTCCTACTCATCCACCAAAGCCCCAGCACCAATGGCCCCTCCTCTGAAGAGCCTGCCCTAGTTCCCTTGCTAACCACCCAGGTAGGAGAGTTCTCAGAAGGGGACCTAGACTGGGAGGCGCCTCTAAGTGGCAGAGAGGGGGTTCCTCATTAGTGTCCCAAGGGAATTAGGGTCCCACCCAACCATTCCTTCCTGCCATCATCGTGCAAAAGGGTAAACTGAGACCCGGAAAGGGTGAGAGAGCCGCCTGGGGGCTCCCAGCAGGGAGAGGGCAGGGGTGCCGGGTCTCGGCGGTGCGGGGCCCCGTCCCTCCCTGCCTCAGTCTCCCGTGGGTTCAGAGGGGGTGGGGCCCTCCGGGCTTCTGGTGACGGGGTGCTGCCCCGGGGTGGGGGTCGGGCGGTTGAGGGGCTCAGGAAGCCCGCAGCCGCAGGAATCCGGCGCCGAGCGGCCTTATAAGGACATGTGCGCCGGGCGCCAATCAGCGGCGGGGGCGGGGCGCCGGGTCCGCGTCCCCCGCCGGCTCGCCTGCCAGCCAGCCCGGCCGACCGTCCGTCCCGTCCCGTCCCTTCCCGTCCCTTCCCGCGGCGCCGCGCCCGCCAGCCATGAGCTCCACGCAGTTCAACAAGGGGCCCTCGTACGGGCTCTCGGCCGAGGTCAAGAACCGGGTGAGTGAGGGGCGCACCCCCGCCCCGCCAGCCCAGCCCGTCGCACCCTCCGCTGCTGCAGGGCGGGCGCCCCGCCGGACCCCCAGCGTCGGGGGCGGCCCTCCTCCTCCCTAACCTCTGGGGGGTGCCCCCGAAGCTCCCCCAACTCGGCGGAAGCAGTGAGGTCTGTGCTCTGAGGCAACCCCCAACATCTGGGAGCGGTTGGGTCTAACCCCTTCCCCAGCCCTGCTCCTCCAGCCCTCCCCCGCCTGAAGCCCCCCGTCCACCGCTCTCAACCCCCCAGCCCTGGGCCCCTCCAGAGCTTCAAGGCCTGAGAAGGCCCGAGGGAACCCCAGCGGCCCCCTTCTCATCCCCCTCCCCCACTTCTGCTTTTGGGGCCACTTAAGCTTAGGGGAGGGGAGGGGAAGGGGGCGGGGGCGGGCCGGGTGTTTGTGAGAAGCCCGTGGCCCCCCCCCGGAATTTCCCGACCTCTTACACCTGGGAGGCGGGGCACCCAGGGGGAAGGTGGAGTTGAGGGGGCCCGCCTTCCACCCCGCCCCCCCTGCTGTTCCCTTCCACATTCTCTTTGTCCCCGTCTGACAAACTTTAAAGGGATAGCAAAGGCGTCCGCAGGACCCGTGGGGTCCCCTGAATGTGACCCTGAGATGTGGGTTTTGTAACTTGCAAACGCGGGCTGGGACCTGGGGACACACTTTTAAAGAAAGCACTTGTGGTTCTGGCTCAGAGAGAGGGGCAGGCACGTCTGCAAGGCCACACAGCAGGGTCAGCGCACCTAGGGAGAGAGGAGCAGAGGATGATCCCAGCCCTGAGGGAGGTCCTAAGCCTGACCCGCAAGGGTCATCCAGCTGGAAGGGGAGTTTGTCATCCCTGTCCACCCGACACGCACACACCGCCGCCTGGGAGTGTGGTCCCACGGCGGCAGCCGCCCTGCCGGGAGCCTGCCTGGGCACGCCGGGGACACAGCCCTGCCAGCCTCCAGGCCCCTGCCCGGTCTGCACTCCAGGGCCTGCAGACACGAGGGAGAGTTTCCGCATCACCTCTGTGAGCCCCAAGGAGCCTCCTCCTTCCAGCCCGTTTGGGAAGTCGAGGGACCGAGCGTGGTCACTGGGCAAGCTCCCCATGATTCCCACTTAAACACACAATTCCCCACTCCAGCAATAATGCCACGGTGAGGAGGGGGGTGTTTACGGGCCCCACCCAGCACCAAGATGGTCTAGGACCCCTGGTTTGCACACGGGGTTCAGAGACATCGCTCAAACTGCCCAGAACCATACAGCTGGCCAGAGGCAGAGTCAGTCAGGACTCGAACCCAGACCTGCCACAGCCACTGCCCCATGGCCACAGGTCCTCCTGGCAGTCCAGGCATCTCCCCTGAGGCACCAGGAAGTGGATGAGAGTACAGCACCCCAGCAGGGTGGGGGCTGCTTCCTGCGATGGAGTGCGTGGAGCCAGGTTGACATCTGCCCTGTCGGGGATGAGGTCAGAAGGCTCCCTGTGACCAGCCCTCAGTTTGCAGGTCTGGAGAATGGGTGGGCCACCCCCGAATTGGAAACCAGGTTCCTGTGGCTTCTCAGCCACGCCCCATCCACTTTGCCAGCTGCTTGAGAGGAGGAGGGAGACCGGGGGCCCTCTCTGCCCAGCCCCCTAGGCCTCAGTCCCCCACCCCTGCCGTGGCCCGGAGGCAGGCTGAGGTCCAGTGTATCCCTCTGAGATCCCCGGCCGGCTGGGGGGCCTGGACCACTGGGAACAGCTGGTCCCGATTTAGCAGGGAGGCAGCGGCTGCATTCCTGGCAGTTTGCGGTGGGGAGGAATGTGCTGAAGGCTGGCTGGGCAGCGGGGAGGAAGGCAGCCGCTGCGGGCGGGGCTGGGCCAGGCGCCTCTGCTGGGACGCTGGCCCCCTGGTCCCTGCGAGCCGTCCGGGACGGGGCCCAGCTGGGCAGGCGGGCCAGGCGTTCAGACCAGCCTGCCTGCTTCAAGCTTGGCTCTCATAATGACACCCTCTGCTTCCTCCAGCCCTGCTGCTCCCAGAGGAGACCCGCGGGAACTAGAGACCCGCGGGAACCAGAGGCCCGCGGGAACCAGAGACTGGGCAGATGGGGTTAGCAGGCCAACCTCCCGCCTTTGTGTCCCCTGTGCTCTGGGCGGCTCAGCCCTGGTCCTGCATCTGGGGCTTTATGCAGGAAGCAGGAAGCGGTGCCCAAGTTTGGAAAGCCTAATGAAAACAATTCAAACATAAATGGGGAAACGGAGGCACAGGGTGAAAACTTTCCATGGTCATGGGGAGCTGGGGGCAGAGCTGGGAGGAGGACTTGGGGCTGCAAAGGCAGTTCTGGGTTCCTGTGCCCTCCAGGTGTGTGGAGGAGAGGAAGAGAGAGGGGCAGGGATGGCCTGAGTAAAGGTGGGCAGGGGTCTGGGGTCGAAGCCCACCCAGCTGGGCAGCCAGGTCCTCAGCTTCTTACCACCCCTCCAGGGAGCCGCCCCGGGGCTGCCCGCACACCACACTGTCCTGGGTGCTGTGAGATGCTGTCGTGGGGAGCGGGGAGTGTTGTGTCTGTGGACAGCAGTGAACGCTGATGCAGGACCATGAGCATCTTTATCCAGAGACAGCCTGAGCTGGACGGCGTGGCTTGCAGTGAGGATGGAACGGCTTGTAGTGAGGATGGAACGTAAGCTAGGAGATAGATCACATATGGCAGAAGGTGGAGAAAGAAAATAAAGCAGGGCTGGGGGTGGGGGGGTTGAGGAGGGCTGTCATAACCAGGTGGTCAGGGAGGTCCTCTCCAAGCTACAGCTGGAGTGAAGGGAGGGACCCAGCTGTGCAAACATCTGAGTCCAAAGTGATAGCATGTGCCAAGGCCCTGAGGCAGTAACTGGCCCTGTGTCCAGTTCAAGTGGCAGAGAAAGGTTTGGTGGTTCCTTAGTAAGTTAAGCTTAGGATTATCTTGTGACCCAGCAGTTCTACTCCCTGGTATATACCCAAAAGAATTGAAAACAAGTGTTCAAATAAAACTTGTAAATGGATGTCTATAGCAGCTTGATTCACAAGAGCCAAAAGGTGGAAACAGCCCAAATACCCATCAGCAGGTTAATGGTTAAACACGTGTCCCTCCACACACGGTAACATCACTCAGCCATGAAAATGGGTAAAGCCTGACACTCGCTACAGCATGGATGGACCCTGAGACCATGATGCTCAGTGAGAGAAGCCAGACACAGAAGGCCACACAGGGTGTGATTCCATTAATGGGAAACGTCCAGAACAGGCCAATCCACAGATACAGAGAGTGGGTTCATGGTTGTCAGGGGCTGAGGGCAGGGGGGAGTGGGAGGTGGCAGCTTCTAGGGACGGGCTTCCTTTTGAGATGACGGAATATTCTGGAACCAGACAGAAGTGATGGTTGCACAACCTGGTGAATGTACTAAATGCCACTGATTTATGAGCTTTAAAATTGTTGTGTGTTTCTCAACACAATTTAAAAACAACAGAGAAAGGCCAGTGTCTCTAGTGCTGGAAGACCAGGGAGGTGGTGGACATGGGGGCAGATCCTTCCGGGGCTGTGTTGGCTGCCCTGTGAGGTTTGACACCAGTGAAAGTAGATTAGCCCTGACGATTGTCAGTGAGAGATTTGAGGTGGTTTATCTGTGCTGATGGGAAAGGGTCTGCTTGGGTGGTGTGGGGACCTCCAGACCCCTCGGTCTTTTCTTCCCCTGGAGCCCTGGGCCCTGCCCCATTAGGAGCTTCACTGGGCTCCAGCTGGGTATGTGCTCACGCCAACACTGTGCCCTCTGCCCTCTGCCCTCTGCCCCTCCAGCTCCTATCCAAATATGACCCTCAGAAGGAGGCAGAGCTCCGAAGCTGGATCGAGGGACTCACTGGCCTCTCCATCGGCCCCGACTTCCAGAAGGGTCTGAAGGATGGGATCATCTTGTGCACGTGAGTGCGTGTATCCACATATGCTCATCACCCTGACTGTTCTGCACAATGACGTCACGCTCCACGTGCTGTGTGACACCTGCTTGCTTTTCCTGATGGGTCTCTGGTCTTTCTTGCTCTTCTTCCTTTTTCTTGTGTTACTGCTTTGTCTAGGATCTCTAATGGGGAGCATCCTCTCGGGAGAGCCTATAACATTTCTGGAAGACCTTCTTTGCTGCGCCCTATTCAGCTGTGGTTCAAACATTCCATGGTTTGCACCTTAAAAATGTTAATGGAAATTCCCAGATTCATTCCCCAACTCGGTGGTTCTGGATTATACTCCCAGCGCTGGTTATTGTCAACTCTTTGGCATCTTTGCATCTTTGGTGGGTGAAGACTGGATTGCAAGAGGGGAAACTGAGGCCCGGAGAGAGGCAGTGAGGTTGGCCAGGAAGGTATGAATTAGTCTCTTGGGTCTCTGAAGTTCTCCTACACTAATGGAGGTTCCCTTTTCCCCACCATCCCATGTGTCACCCCCGCCCCCAGACTCATGAATAAGCTGCAGCCAGGCTCAGTCCCTAAGATCAACCGCTCCATGCAGAACTGGCACCAGGTGAGGGACGGGGGGGTGGAACGAGGATGGGGCTGGGGGACCCCGTCTGACGGGTGGGTAGACCGAGGCCCCTCACTATCCTTTTCCTGCTTCCTCCCAGCTAGAAAACCTCTCCAACTTCATCAAGGCCATGGTCAGCTATGGCATGAACCCTGTGGACCTGTTCGAGGCCAACGATCTGTTTGAGAGTGGGAATCTGACACAGGTGCAGGTGTCTCTTCTCGCCCTGGCTGGGAAGGTGAGGCCCAGAAAGGGGCAGCAATCTGCTCAAAGTAACACAGCGAGCCAGGTGGGGATTTTCAGATGCTGTTCATTCATTCCTTCGCAAAGATTTCTGAGCACCCAGGAGGCGCCAGGCACTTTGGATACAAGGGTGACCAAGGCAGACACAGTCAACCCCTTTATGGGCAGACAACGAACAAATCTCCATTTTTTTATTTACAAAAAAATTTATGTTAGAGCATTTTTAGGTTCACAACAAAACAGAGTGGAAGGTACAGAGACTTCCCGTCTACCCCCTGCCCCCACTCATGCACAGCCGCCCCTACTTTACATAATCAGTGAACCTCTGTGGACATCTCGTTAACACCCAGAGTTCCCATTAGGGTTTGCTCTTCAAATCATTGTTTTACAAATTATAAATCGTGAGAAGTGCCTTGAAGGAGAAGAAAGCTTTAGGCCGATGCCTAGGGTCTAAAACAGAGACCAAGACGGGCTGGAACAATGTTTCAGGAGGAGGAGGTTTTCATGTCAGGGAATCGTGTTCTGAACAGTGCTTTCAGAAACCCCCTGCGGCTGCCACGTGGGTAGTGAGGTGGGGAGACCAGGGAGGCGTGGGGGACAGCCGTCCAGGGGAGAGACGATGGCCGTGGCCTGGCTGAGTGGCTGGGGCTGGGTAGAAGGAGGTGATGGAAGGTGAGGGAGATAGGAAGTGATGACACCCCCTAAAATTCTTGGCCCGTGCAGCTGTAAGGCTGGGGCTGCTATTGCCTAGGGAGGGAAGGCTGGGGGCCACAGGGCTGCTGAGCCCGAGGTGTTGGGTGGCTGGTGCGGGGGGCAGGTTGCAGCCAGATACCTGGGCCTCCCCTGGGCTCACACACCCTGGGCCTGGCTGGGGGGACCCGGCTGCCCCTCCCTGATGCTCCCACCCCCTCTTTCCCCCCAGGCCAAGACAAAGGGGCTGCAGAGTGGCGTGGACATCGGCGTGAAATACTCGGAAAAGCAGGAGCGGAACTTTGATGATGCCACCATGAAGGCGGGCCAGTGTGTCATCGGGCTC
This sequence comes from Hyperoodon ampullatus, assembly GCF_949752795.1. Taxonomy (NCBI): domain Eukaryota; kingdom Metazoa; phylum Chordata; class Mammalia; order Artiodactyla; family Ziphiidae; genus Hyperoodon; species Hyperoodon ampullatus. Next base: position 25,225,123 of record NC_136917.1, read on the forward strand.
CAGGTGGGTGCGCGGCTGCTCCAGCCCCAGGGTGCATGGGTGGTGAGCTTGTGATGCGACCAAGGCCCTGTCCAGCCTGGTGGCCCCTCAAGTTCGGGGCAGGGTCTGGAGGCCTGATGGGGGCAGCCTGACCTCTCCCACCTGCTTCCCTGCAGATGGGCACCAACAAATGTGCCAGCCAGTCAGGCATGACGGCTTATGGCACCAGAAGGCATCTGTACGACCCCAAGAACCATATCCTGCCCCCCATGGACCACTCGACCATCAGCCTCCAGATGGGCACAAACAAGTGTGCCAGCCAGGTGGGCTTCCCCAGTCCCCCCGGGCCCCCACCCACCCACCCACCTTACCAAACCCTGAGGGCTCATCCCTGTCTCTGAGAGCATCTCCCGCTGAAACCCACTCTGGGTTTCCCTCCTACCCCTCTGGCCGTGCCTGCTCTGACTCTGCCTCAGCCTGCTGTGTGTCCCAGGGGAAGTTACTAACCAGCTCTGTGCCTCAGTTTCCCTCAAAGTTTTGCCCAGAGGCCCATCCAACTCTGATATTTCTAGACCCTGCAGTTGTCACTTTTCCTGCTATGTTGGCGTATCAGTGTGATGCTTTTGGAGCATTCACGTCCTGGCAGGCCTGAGCCCCAGCCTGGGGAGCTTCCTGGCTGGCAGGGAGAGAGAGCTGGACCCAAACACCAGATCAACTCAGCACAGAGTCAGAAAAGAGAGGGTTCTGAGCAGGGCTTGGAAGGGTCCGTAGGAGTTTGCACTGTGAGTGCAAAGACAGGGAGGTGGGAAAAGGTGTGGGAATTTAGGGGAAGTTCTCTGGGGCCTCTGTTTCCCCTTTTCTTCCCTCCCTGATGCCTCTTCTCTCTCTCCAGGTGGGCATGACGGCTCCAGGGACCCGGCGGCACATCTACGACACCAAGCTGGGGACAGACAAATGTGACAACTCTTCCATGTCCCTGCAGATGGGTTACACGCAGGGCGCCAATCAGAGCGGCCAGGTCTTTGGCCTGGGCCGGCAGATATACGACCCCAAGTACTGCCCACAAGGCCCAGCGGCCGATGGGGCTCCAGCGGCTGCCGGAGATGTCCCAGACCCGGGGGAGGCCCCAGGGTACCCCCCCTACTACCAGGAGGAGGCGGGCTACTGAGGCGCCCATGCGGGCTGTATCCCATCACTGTCCCATCCGGGTTTTCGGGCTTTTCTGTTTTTGTCTTGTTTTTCTTACATGTCTGAGTGCTGCCAGCTGAAGGTCTGGGGAGAAGGGGTGAAGGCCATATCCAGATGCATGTGGGGTGGGGGTCCCCACCAGGGCACCTCCAGGCATGTTTCCCAACAGGCTTTGGGCCAAGTTGCAGGGGAGAAAGATGAAACCCGGGCAGGGAGGGGGACCGACCCCAAGTGGTTTCCGGTTGCTTCTTCCCTTCTTCTCTTTTCTCTGCCGATCAGTTTGTGGTTTCTGTACCCACAGAAGTTTCAGGCCGTTTTAGTGAAATGAAAATACTTTTTTTTTTCCAGGGGAATGGTAGGGGGATGGTGGAGGGGGCTACTGGGAGAAGGTCAGGCCACAGTCCCAAAATATTTTAGGCCTCGTGAGGTACTGGATTTCCCTAGGACCCTCAGACCACCAGCCCTGGCCCCTCCCAGGGGCCCAGTGGGGACACTGAGGCCCAGGCAGGATAGTGCAGTTCTGAGTGGTTGAGGCAAAGCCAGAGGCCCCCATACTTGTCCCCACACCCCACCAAATACTGCACAGGGACCCTCACCTGGAGGCCCTCCCAGGGACCAGCCCCTGCCCAGGAGCCCTGGAACCAAGAAATAATGTGAAATACCGACTGTGGACCAAAGGAAATAAAACCTCTTTTTCGGAAATGAAGGTGCTGGAGATGTTGCCCAAGACAGCCTGGGGGATGGTGCCTGGCTTGGATACCTTCTGGGGTCCTGGGATCTGGGGGTGGGGGAGACCTGGGGGTGGGGCAAAGAGCAAACCTCTAAGTAGGTCCTCAGGACGGTGGCTTCATCCAGCCTCCAGGCCTTTGTGCATTTACTCGTCCTGGAGTTCCCTCCTGGCAAACTCCTACTCATCTTTAAAGCCCCAGCGACAACAACCACCACAAACTCTCCTTTCGTGGAGCCCTTCCCACACTTCTCACCTTTCCCAGCACCTTCAGAGCTGTGGATCCACACACTTGTTTCGTCAGGATCTTGTGAAATATACCCAATTTTCTGGAGAGGGAAACATCTGGAGGTTTCTTCCAAATCGGGGTCACCATCGTGACCCAAGATTATAATCTTCGGGTGTTGAGGGCCCCCTCTGCCTTCTGCCATCGCCTGGCCCACTGTAAGGACTGAGGAATGTTTGTGGAGTGAATGAATGAACAAATGATGACTCTAGTCAAACCCCCCCCATTTTCTGGATGGGCAAATGGAGTCCAAGAGTATTAGGGCGAGTTTGGCTAGGACTGGGGTCCCCCAGGGAGAGTGGGGAGAAAGGGACCTCCTGAGACCAGGAGCTGCGGTATTGTAGGTGGCTGTGCAACGTGGGAAGACGGAAGACAGCCTGGCCGGTGTGTTCGGAGGCCAACCCGCGTGGGATGAGCCGGGCGCCCCTCCTTGGGGTGCTGCAGCAAGAGGCGAACGATCCCTTTAAGAAACCGGGCTCGGCGAGGCCCGGCTTGACCCCGCCTCCCCCGTCGGCGCGCGCGGCACCGGTTGGCCCGGCCTCTGAGTAGCGGGTATGGAAGCCAATGGGAGCGGGCGGGGCGGGGCCTGGCCGGGGCGCGGGACGCCAGGTACAGGTCGCTGCCGCGGTACCGCGCCGGCTGCGAGGGCTCCTCTTTTTTTCTTTTTTTTTTTTGGCGGTACGCGGGCCCCTCACTGTTGTGGCCTCTCCCGTTGCGGAGCACAGGCTCCGGACGCGCAGGCTCAGCGGCCATGGCTCACGGGCCCAGCCGCTCCGCGGCATGTGGTATCTTCCCGGACCGGGGCACGAACCTGTGTCCCCTGCATAGGCAGGCGGACTCTCAACCACTGCGCCACCAGGGAAGCCCCGAGGGCTCCTCTTAAAGGATCCGCTCTCTCCAGCCGCTGTCGGGCGGAGGGAAGGAGGCAAGAGCTGGGAGCTGGAATGGTGGGAGTGTCCCGGAGAGAAAGGAAGGCCCTGAGACTCGAGGATGCGGGGGTGCGGATGGGTGGGAAGGAGGCAGATTCCGTGAGAAATCAGGGGTGAGGCCCGACTCCAGACTCTTACTCACCTTCACTCCCTGCCGGGGAGTGTTGGGCGCGGCAGAATTGATCATTAAGTCTCCACGGGGAGGTATGGGCATCAGACTCACCAACCTACACCTGCAGCCCCTCTCCCCATTAGTACGCCGCTAAGCTCTCTGCCCCGTTTTACCAATACAGAAACAGAGGCTTTTCCCCGCAGGACCCACTTGTAAAGGAGAGTCCTGGAGTGAGGGTCAGGGGTCCTGGGTCCACTCCCTGCCCCTCTGGCGGCCTCAGTTTCCCCATCTGTACAATGATGAAGTAGGCCAGGCTGGACAGTTCCAAGCAAGGGGCAGGATCAGGAATCGCTGGTTCCAGGCGCCGCCCCTGCTCTTTACTCATTTTCTGGATCTTGTGGGTCTTCTGAGCCGAAGAATACTACGTGAGGGGAGGGCAGAGCTGGGGCCCTGCCTCCAGCTAGGTAACTTGCCTGTCTCCCTGGGGGCCTGGGGTGGCCCCTCTTCCAGCCAGTCGTGTAAAATACTCGTTGCTATTATCATGGGAGAAGAGCGCGGGGTGGGGGGGGGAGGGAATCCTTCCCCGGGTTAGGGATGAGGCTGGGGGACAGGACCTGGAGGCCCCACCAGTGGGGCTTAGGGTGGAGCCTGGTGAGGAAAGAGTTAAGCCTAGGCTCCACCCCCTGCAGGATTAATTTATTGCCTTTGGGCCCCCAGCTGCAGCCCTGGGCCCCGCAACCAATCAGATGCGAGGACGGATTCGGGCAGGGCTCCCATTGGCTTACTTACTCCGCCCCCCCCTTGGAGACAGGAGCCCCTTTAATTAGCGCGTACTGTTTGCTCGGCTCTAAGCAGAGCTTCCAGGAGCCGTGCGCGATGGAAAGTTGATGATGTTCAGAGAGGGACAGGGAGTTGCCCGCGGAGTTGCCGCAGCCACACAGTACGTCCTCAGCTTGACCCCTCAGTCCCGTCTCCTGTCCATTCCCACCATGGTCTTCTGGACGCAGCTGCTGCTGCTGCTTTGGAAGAATTTCCTGTACCGCAGGAGGCAGCCGGTAATGTCCGGTCGGGTGGGCCAGGGAGGGGAGGCCCAGGCGCCCCCCACGGTCCCCCACTCCCCCACTCCCCCCCGCCTGTTCTGCCCCCGCAGATGCAGCTCTTGGTGGAGCTGATGTGGCCGCTCTTTCTCTTCTTCATCCTGGTGGCCGTACGCCATTCCCACCCCCAACTTGAGCAGCATGAATGTAAGCCTCCCAACGTCTAGCACTTTGGGGTTAGGGTTAGCAGTGGTCACCCTGTGCACAGGGGCCCCAGTGAGAGTGCGGAGCACAGGCCGGGCACTCGAATAATGGCTGAGAGGGGGCACTCTGTCGCCGGGGCTGTGATCACACTGGGGACTCAGACGAGAAGCCCACGCACGTCCGGCGTCCCCACAGGCCATTTCCCCAACAAGCCGCTGCCGTCAGCGGGTACCGTCCCTTGGCTCTAGGGCCTCATCTGCAACGTGAACAACACCTGCTAACCACGGCCCATGCCCGCCGAGGAGCCTGGCGTCCTCAGCAACTTCAGGACTCCCTGTAAGCCGAGAGCGGCCGGGTGTGGGTGGGTGGAGGGCCGCCCAGCCACCGCCTCCCGCCCTCTCTGTCTCCAAGGTCTCCCGGCTCCTGGCAGATGCCCGCACTGTCCTGGGGGGCCTCAGGGCCCACAGGCTGCTGGCTAGCCTGAGGCAGCTGATGCCCATGCTGAGGGCTGCACGTGGAGCAGGTGAGAAAGCAGGGCTCGTGGCAGGCAGGGCGGGGCCGGGCTCTGAGCATCCACCTGTCTCCACTTGCTGGGCTGTGAAACAAGCACGGGGTGGGGCGTGTCTCGGTTTAAGCTTTGCCTAACCCTGGGTTTCTGTGCTTTTACTCCCTCAGCCTGGCCTCGGCTAAGTGACCAGCCCAAGGAGGGTCCGTCCCTGGCCACTGAGCTGCTGAGGACACTGCTGCAAGGGGTGAGGTGGGGCAGGGCAAGGCCAGCTGGAGCCCAGGACGCTGTTCTCACGGAGTCCCGCCCTGCCTCTCATGGGCCAGCCTCCAGGCCTTTGCGTGGGCCCCCCCTGGAGCCCGGAATGATATTCCTTATACTCCAGCCCTGAGACCTTGAACAAGCCCATTTGCCTTTAGCACCCTCAGTTTCCCTGTTTGTAAAATGGGGCCTACGATAGTATGGACCCCCTGGGAACTTGGCAAGGTACTGGACCCCTAGTGAGACAACAGTGAACGTCGTTGTCACCTTGTCGTCTTTCTCCCCAGGAATCCCTGGTGTTTATGCTGGGCCAGGCCCAGGAGTCCTTAGACAGCCTTGTGGAAGCAGCAGAAGACCTGGCCCGCGCAGCCTCTACCCCAGCCAGGAAACTGGATGGGGTGCCTGGAACGGGAGGTGATAGGGCAGCCCCAGGCACCTATCCTCGGTAGGTTTTGGGGGGCACTTAGGCAAAACGAGAGGGAGAGGGTGCTTCTGGCGGAGTCCCCTGCCCTGGTTAAGGCTTGGCGGTGGGACCACGTGGAAGGGAAGCCTGCCCGGGCCCTCTGGTGACCCGTCTCCAGCTCCTGGCGCCGCCCGGCCTGGTGGAGCTGTGGGCGCTGCTGTGGAGACCCCAAGGGCCAGGTGGCCCCCTGGAGGCGGTGGCAGAAGCCCTAGTGCAGTGCCGGGGGCCCAGCAAGCTGGGCGGGCCCTCCCTCACCTGGTACGAGGCCAGTGACCTGAAGGAGCTGGCGTGGACCCTGCCACACCACAGCCTGAGTGGCCGAGCCGGCTTCCCAGCCGGGGAGGTGGGGCCAGGACATGGGCGGGCGCAGGGCTCCACCTGCACTGAGCTGGTGGGGGCCCTGGACGCCCACCCCCGTCCCGCCGGCTCTGGAGGCGCCTGAAGCCGCTGGTCCTGGGGAAAGTAGTGTTCAGCTCACGGCCCAGGTGACCGTGGGAGGGGTCCCAGGTCCCAGGTCCCGGCCTCAGACCAGGGTGGGGAGAGCCAGGCCAGAGGGAGGGCCCTGACCAGGAGACAGGCTGCTCCTGGGCTGGGTCCGGGAAGCAGGGTCTAGAAGGGGTAGGAGTTTGCCAGGTTGCAGGCAACGCTCAGAGGCATAGGATGGAGCAGAGGCGGGGAAGCAGGAGGGGTGGGCAGGTGTCCTCAGAGGAGGGAAAGTTCGTGAACAGGTAGGGCTGGCATAGACCTCGGCGCCCGCCTCCTGCAGGTGAACCGAACCTTCCAGGGGCTGGCGCTGTTGAAGGGCATCCAGGAGGTGTGGGAGCTGCTGGTCGCCCTGCTCTTGAACTTCGCGAACGACAGCGCCGGCGTCGCACGGCTGCAGGTGGGGCCAGGACGCCGGGCAGCAGGGTTATGCCCTGCTGAGGATTTGGGCAAAGGGCAGGGCCTTCTGGGCAAGGGTGTGGAGTTGGGAAGTGGTATCCACGGTGAGCTCCAGCCGCAGGGATGGGAAGAGGGGTGACAGGCCCTGAATGCCCGAAACAGACTCCCATCTTCCCTGACACCCCCCAGAGGCTCCTGCAGGTCACAGGAAGAAGGCAGCCAGGCGCTGGAGGCCAGGACCGGGGGAAGGCTCTTTGTGCCTTTCTGAACCCCTGAAGTGGTGGCTGCAGCTGGTAGGAGGCCCATACTGATGTGGGACACCTGGTGGGCACACTGGGCCGTGTGATGGAGGTGAGGGGCCGCCCACCTGGGGAAATCTCTCCGAGGGGAGGGGCAGCCCTGCTGTGGGACTCCTAGGAGGAAACGCGGCTCCACCCTCAGGTCCAGAGGAGGACCCTGGGACCTCGGACCCATGCCCAAGCCCCTCTGCAGGGCGTGACTCTGGACAGGCTGGAGGCTGTGCCCTCAGAGGCTGTCCTGGTGGAGCGGGCCCTGGAGCTGCTCTCCGAGCACCGTTTCTGGGTCGGCATCGTCCTCCTGAGGCCCGAGGACTTCCCAGACTCCTCGCAGTCCCCAGGCCCTGGCCATGTGCGTATCAAGATCCGCATGGACATCGATGATGTCACAAGAACCAATACGATCAGGGACAGGTGGGGGGCCTTGTGGGGCGGGGCCGAGGGAATGGGGATGCCAGGGAGCATCCCACCTACCATAGACCTTGGTAGGTGGAGCCCAAGACTCCTTAGACCAATTGGGGCCTGCGGTGTGCGGAGCCTATGGTGTGAGGGGCGCGGCCAAGGGCTTGGTAGGCGCGGCTCAACGCCTCGGCTTCTGGGATAAGATCAGAGCGCTTGGCAGGTGGAGCTAATTGAGGAGGCAGGTGAGGGCGGAGCTAAAGTTGTGATGGGCAGGTCCCAGCCACTCGCATACTCCCCTCAGATTGTGGGACCCCAGTCCGGCTGCTGACGCGCTGATGGACCTGCGCTACACGTGGGGTAGCTTCGTGTACCTGCAGGACCCGCTGGAGCGCGCAGCCGTGCGCGTGCTCACTGGAGCCGCGCCCCGCGCTGGCCTCTACCTGCAGCAGATGCCCTACCCGTGCTACGTGGACGATGCGTTAGCGCCCCCTCCTCACTCATTCACCCAGATGCCAGATCCCGGGTCTCAGGGTGCGGCCAGGGTTCCGTTTGGAATATTCACGTAGTCAAGGCTGAGAACTACAGTTTAGAGGGACCACTCCTTGTGACTTGTAGCGGGAGGAGCAGGGATTCCTGAGGGTCGGGGGTCTCCGGGAGCTGGGAGAACGTGGCCTAACAGCCGGAACCCTGAGGCGCCATCAGGGGTCTGATGATAAGGGAGGACAAATATCCTCGGCTGGCCTCACCTTGGGATCCCAGGGCGCGAAGTGTGCCAGATGGGGGCAGCGCGGGGTCTCCGGCCTCCACCCCAGCTGCCCACTGCCCCAGGTTCCTGCGCGTGCTGAGCCAGTTACTGCCGCTCTTCCTGACGCTGGCCTGGATCTACTCGGTGGCGCTGACTGTGAAGGCTGTGGTGCGTGAGAAGGAGACGAGGCTGCGCTGCACGATGTGCGCCATGGGGCTCAGTGGCGCTGTGCTTTGGCTGGGCTGGTTCCTCAGTTGTCTCGGGCCCTTCCTTCTCAGCACCGCGTTGCTCGTGCTGGTGCTCAAGGTGGGCACACCCCTGCCTTCCCGGCTCCAGAATGGGTGCGCGTGTACGCGGGAGGGTAACAGGTAGGGGGCGCCTCGCGGGGTTGCGCGTCCCTGGGCTAATCCGTGCGCTCCCTCTAGCTGCCTTTGCCTCCCTGTAGCTCGGGGACATTCTCCCCTACAGCCACGCGGTGGTGCCTTTTCCGTTCTTGGCGCCTTTCAAGGTGGCCACCGTGGTCCAGAGCTTCTTGCTGAGCGCCTTCTTCTCCCGAGCCAACCTGGCAGCCGCCTGCGGGGGCCTCGCCTACTTCGTGCTCTATCTGCCCTACGTGCTGTGCGTGGCCTGGCGGGACCAACTGCCCGTGGGCGGCCGTGTGGCCGCGGTGAGAGCCGGGTCGGGTGGGGTGCGGGGGTGCGAGGCACGCTTAGCTGCCCTTGCTTTCCACCCACCTACCTACCTGCCCCAACCCGCAGAGCCTTCTGTTGCCCGTGGCCTTCGGCTGCGAGAGCCTGGTACTGCCGGAGGAGCAGGGCAAGGGCATGCAGTGGCACAATGTGGGCACTGGGCCTACAGCCAATGTCTTCAGCCTGGCCCAGGTCTCGGGTTTTCTGCTGCTCGACGCTGCGCTCTACGGCCTCACCACTTGGTACCTGGAGACCGTGTGCCCAGGTGGGCCGTAAGAGGTGCACAGGCGCAAGGGAGGCTGGGCTGAGGGGCGGGGCCCAGGATGGGGGGGTGCTTAGGGGTCTGGAAGCCCGAGGTGAGAGGGTAGGGATTCCTGGCACCTGAGCACATGCGCACAGGTGGCTGTGTTTGAGGGATGGTCTGGGGCGGGCAGGCAGGGCTTCCTGATTACTTCCTACCTGGATGCCCTAATCCCAGGGGTATGGCCAGCAGCCGGCACGTTCCAGGGGAATGGACTCAAGGGGTAACTGAGCACCACTCCCCACAGGTGAGTACAGGATCCCCAAACCATGGAACTTTTCCTTTTGGAGGAGCTACTGGTTTGGGCCTCAGACCCCCAAGGGCCCTGCCCCCTGCCCCACAGGACCCCAAGGGTGAGGCCCAACAGACCTTAGCAGCCACTTCCCTGTCTGGATCCCCAGGCCCCCCCAAAACCCAGGTTCCCGCGGATCCCAATCCTCTGGACAACCCCAGTTCTCCAGGCCCCCTGAGGCTCCCCTAACTCCTACAGACCCCTGCCCCACAAGTCCCCGACTCCACAGACCAGTTTGAACGGCCCCCAGGACCCCGGGGACTCCCATAGCTGAGTCTGCCCTTCTTCCCCAGTGCTGGTGGAAGAGGCGCCCCCTGGCCTGATTCCAGGGGTCTCCATACGGAGCCTGGAAAAGCACTTTACTGGCAACCCGCAGCCGGCCCTGCACGGGCTCAGCCTGGACTTCTACCAGGGCCTCGTCACCGCCTTTCTGGGCCATAATGGGACTGGCAAGACGACCACTCTGTGAGCAGCCGTCACTCCCCTCCCCCCCAGTTCCTCTCTCCCCGCCCCCCAGGGCCTCAGCTTGCACACCTGTTCAAGGGGAAGGACATCTGGGATCAGAAGGTCCCTGTCTGTACAGTGAGGGCAGGACACCCCCCTCCCTATTTCACTTTGGATCCCCCCCGCAAGTTCACTTTGGATACACAATAGGTAGGCAGTAAGTATTTTCTCTGAGCCTCATTTTCCCTCGCTTGTAAAATGGGAACATAATACTCCTTCGGTCTGGGCGTATAGTAGGTGCCCTATATGTGCTGGTGCCTCTCCTCTGGGAACCTTAGTTTCTCCCTCTGAAGGAGCAGCTGCTCTGCGATCCCTGCACCCCCAGGTCCATCCTGAGCGGCCTCTTCCCACCCACTGCTGGCTCCGCCTGTGTCCTGGGCCACGATGTCCGATGGCAGCCATCCGGCTCCACCTGGGAGTCTGCCACAGTACAGTGTGCTGTTTGACATGTGCGTTCTGGTGGGCCTGGGGCATGGCAGTGGGGGGCTGGGTGCTCTCTGGGCCCCTGCCCACCATGGTAGCCACGCTGTCTTTTGCCCATGGCCACAGGCTGACCGTGGATGAGCACGTCTGGCTCTATGGGCGGTTAAAGGGTCTCAGTGCAGCTGCCGTGGGCCCCGAGCAGGACCGTCTGATGCAGGATGTGGGGCTGGTCCCTAAGCGGCATGCACAGACTCGCCACCTCTCTGGGGAGGAGCCTCTGGGTCTGCAGAGATGAGGATGGGGAGGGGGCTAGGGCTTTATCCTGAGGATGGTGGGATGCCAGAGGAGACAGGAACCAAGGTCCAGGTGGGTAGGGAGAGGTACAGGAAGAAGGGAGGTAGCCCTGCCCAAGCCTGTGGGTCCTGCTGAGATCCCAACCTCTGTCCCAACCCAGGTGGGATTCAGTGGAAGCTTTCAGTAGCCGTTGCCTTTGTGGGTCGCTCCCAAGTTGTTATCCTGGATGAGCCAACAGCTGGTGTGGACCCTGCTTCCTGTCGAGGCATTCGGGAGCTGCTGCTCAAATACCATGATGGTAAGAATTGGGGGTGGCCTGAGGTTCCCCTGGATTCTGCTTGAGAGGCCAGAAGGTGTTTCTGACAAAGAGGTTTGGGGGGATGGGGTTTTGAGGGATGAGTAGGAGTTCACCACATGGGGCAGAGACTATAGCTTCAGCAGCCTGATGGCATGAGTTGGTTGGGTCCCATGCTCAGATCGCACATTGGTCCTCTCCACCCACCACCTGGGTGAGGCAGAGCTGTTGGGAGACTGTGTGGCAGTGGTGGCAGGCAGCCGCTTGTGCTTCTGTGGCTCCCCGCTCTTCCTGTGGCATCATTTGGGCTCCGGATACTATCTGACACTGGTGAAGGGTCCCCCAGCCCTGGCCACCAGCAAAAAGGTGAGGGCTGGAGCTGACCTCTGACCCCTGGCCCTCAAGGCTCTGGCCAGCCCTGATGGCCATGGCAGTTGGTGCCCCTCTGCCCGCAAGGTGACACTGACTTGAAGGATAGCATGGATCCTGGGCAGGAAAGGGAGACAGGCAGCCAGGCCAGCACTGCCGGTGAGGGCCGGGGTGGGAGAGCCAGAGTGAGGGTCTGTTGGGTGGCAGTGGCTTGGTTCAGGGCAACAGAGCTTCACAACCCCGGACTTGACCCCTGACCCCGGGCTGAGCCGACACAAAGACCTACTCCTGGACTCCGACCCCGGGTGGACTCTGGCTCTGACCCCGGGTCAAGTCCTGCCCTTGGGTACCTAATTCTGACATCCTCTGCCCTCAGGGACAGGCCCCTCATGGGTCACCCAAGCCCCTTCTCCAGGGGGCAGGGATAGGAGGGGCAGGGCAGGAGCCAGGGCTGCCCACGCCTCCAGGGCCTCTGACATGCCCAGCTGCTGGCCCTGGTGCAGAGCCACGTGCCCGGGGCACAGCTGGTCAAAGAGCTGCCACGTGAGCTGGTGCTGGCGCTACCCTACCAGGGTGCCCTGGACGGTAGCTTCACTGAACTCTTCCGCGAACTGGACCAGCGGTTGGGGGAGCTGGGACTGGCTGGCTTCGGAATCTCCCAACACCAGCCTGGAGGAGGTGTGGCTCCTGGGGGAGGTGTGGGGGTGCCGGGAGGAGGGCTGCCGGGAGGAGGTGGTGCGTGGAAGGCTGAAGAGGAGTCTGCCTATTGACAGCTGGGCGTCCCAGGGTGGAGGCAGGGTACACACAGAAGCCTGGAGACTCAGGGGCCCTCCTGGAGGCCTGGGGACCCCTAGTGTATGAGGGGTGATGGCTCTCGAGTTCCCGTCCCTCCCCTGTGTCCCCAGGCTCTGAGCCCCCTGCTTTGTCTCCCCAGATCTTCCTGAAGATGGTGGAGGACTGTGCTGTGGACACAGGCCCAGAGGGTGCAGCCGCAGGTCCCTGTCCTGATCCCTCACCCTGGCCCAGAGTTTAGACTAAGTCCCCATCCCTGGCTGACGTGGCCCAAGGCATAGCCCTGACCTCCACCCCTGATTCCTGACTCCTCCATTGTGAGCCTTGGTGTTAGCCCAGACCCCAGGCTGAACGCTAACCGTGACCCTGACCTCAACACCGGTAACTCTGCAGATGGTAGGCCCAGGCAGCACCCATGCTCAGGCATTGCTCATCTGGACGCGACTGCAAGGCTCCAGATTCCGCCAGAGGAGTCAGCCCTGGAGAATGGGGGGCCGGGTGAGCTCATGGTCCCCAGGGCATGAGCACTGACCCTCCCATCCCCCACAGCGGGATCTGCCCCCGAGACACAGGCCTTGGAGGGCTCTGGGTCAGACGCCACAGGCCGTGTACAAGGCTGGGCGCTGACCCACCAGCAGCTCCGGGCCTTGCTTCTCAAGCGCTTCCTGCTTGCCCGCTGCAGCCGCCGTGGCCTGTTTGCACAGGTGAGGGGGGCCGGGCACCAGGAAGGGTGTGTAGGGGGACCCTGAGTGCCTGTTCTCCACTCTGTGACCTAATTCAACAGCCTAACCCCAGGTATATCCCCCACTCTGAACACTTTTTTTTGGGAGCACTGGGGAGCCATGGATTGTTCTAGAATGGGATCAGGGAAGGGTGCAGGCAAGCTTGGAGGGTAGACTGGGAGGGGAGCTGTTGGGCTGGTCCTTCAGATTGTGCTGTCTGCTCTCTTCGTGGGCTTGGCACCAGTGTTCAGCCTCATCATGCCTCCTTTCGGATACTACCCGGCTCTGCAGCTCAGTCCCAGCATGTACGGCGCCCAAGTGTCCTTCTTCAGGTGGGTGCAGAGGAGAGGGGCCTGGTGGTGGGAGCGCCAGGGGCCTGTGGGTACAGCCCTGACCTGCACCCCCTTTGTGCAGCGAGGATGCCCCAGGGGACCCTGAACGTGCCCGCCTGCTCGAGGCGCTGCTGGAAGAGGCCAGATTGGAGGAGACTTAGCTGAAAAATAACTCCAACAGGTGAGGGCCTGCCAGCCTGGACCTTTCTCCTCTCTGGTCTTAGTTTCCCTATCTGGGCTCTGGCCAGTGGGCCTCAGAGTGCCTTGGGTATCCCCCATGCCTGCTTGGGAGCTGGGCGCCCCCACATTCCAGGAGCCCTGGAAGCCGGGTGCCCCAGCCCTGCACCCACCCCCGCAGGGCACCTGAGTGCACATAGCCTGCCGTCCGCCAGTTCTCGGTGCCCGAGGTTGCTGCAGATGTGGCTAAGGTCTTGGCCAGCGGCAACTGGACTCCGGAGTCTGTACCCTGCCTGCCAGTGCAGCCAGCCTCGTGCCCACCGCCTGCTGCCCGACTGTCCTGCTGTGGCCGGCAACCCCCCGCCTCCCCAGGCACTGACCAGCTTGGGCAAAGTAGTCCAGAACCTAACAGTCTGGAACCTGTCTGACTTCCTAGTCAAGACCTACCCACGCCTGGTAGGCCAAGGGTGAGCACTGCCCTGGACTTGGTGTGCCCGGCCGTAGCGTGGGTCCTCAGGTGGAGGAAGTGTTCTGGTCCTGGGGAGGTTGGGGAGAGGGGGATGTCCAGCCTGGGGTTCCCGGCTGGGGCCTCCTGGGAGCGCTCCATGCCTCATCCTTTTTATTTATCTCACCCAACTCAACTCTCCAGCATCCCTCTGTCTCTCTCACTCATCTTTCTGTCTGTGTGTGTCTCTCTCACGGCCTGAAGACCAAGAAGTGGGTGAACGAGGTCAGGTGAGGAGTGTCCCCTGCCTGGGTTCCATTTCTGTGCCCTCTGCCTGCCTGCTGGGGGACCTGCCACCCCATCCTCCCCGACCCTCAGCTGCCCCTCCTCCCCTGCCTCACAGATATGGGGGCTTCTCCCTGGGGGGCCGAGACCCAGGCCTGCCCTCGGGGCTTGAGGTGGGCCGCTCTGTGGAGGAGCTGCGGGCACTGCTGAGCCCCCAACTGGGCGGGGCCCTCGACTGCATCCTGGACAACCTCACAGCATGGGCTCTTCATCTGGACATTCAGGATGGCCTCAAGGTGGGAACTGGGAGTGGTGGGCTGGCGCTGCTGGGCGTAGGTCTGACCCCAGCATGCTGACCCCTTGGCCCTGACCGTACCACAGATCTGGTTCAACAACAAGGGCTGGCATGCCGTGGTGGCCTTTGTCAACCGAGCCAACAACACTCTCCTACATGCCTGCCTGCCGCCAAGCCCCGCCCACCGTGCCCACAGCATCACCACACTCAAATCACCCCCGGAACCTCACCAAGGAGCAGCTGTCTGAGGCCGCGCTGTGAGTCCCCCAGCTCTGTGTATCCACCCAGCCTCTGTTTCTCTGTTGTTTGGGGCGGTGGGAGTTGGATTTACACTCTGCCATGCTCTTGCTGTGTAAATGGGGAAAAGGAACTGCCCCTCTCCGCTCCCTAGGCCAGGGTAATGGGACATCATCAGGCTCCCTGGGCTCCAGTCTCCCCCAGCTGCCTGCACATCCTCGTCACATCAACTTTTATTCTACTAGAGACCTGGAAAACCTCTCTCTGCCTAATGATCCGAAATGGCTCAGGCCATCTCCCCAATCCGTGCCCAGCCCTGAAGACCTCTTTCCCATCAGTGGTGTGCACAAGTCCCCTCTGAACAGCTCATGTACCCTCGCCCCCAGGATGGCCTCCTCAGTGGACATGCTTGTCTCCATCTGTGTGGTCTTTGCCATGTCCTTTGTCCCGGCCAGCTTCACCCTTGAACTTTCTCTGGGACATGGTGTGGGGACTGCCTGGAGGGGTGGGAGCCCCGCCACCACTTGCCACTGCCCCTTCTGGCCCTTTCTGGGCAGGGACTTGTCTAGGATGGCCCAAGTGAAGTCTTGGGGATTGTGGGAGACCTCATGTCCTGCTACCCAAAGCACAGGGAGGAGGTCAGGGTGGGGCACAGTGCCGAGGGTGCCAGTTCCCACCTCTGCACACTGAGGGGGGAAACTGCCATCTCCAATGCAGTGTAACTACTTGGTGCCAGTGTCCATTGTGGTGCTCATCTTTTTGGCCTTCCAGCAGAGGGCATACGTGGCCGCTGCCAACCTGCCTGCCCTCCTGCTGTTGCCACTACTGTATGAATGAGGCCCCTAGCCCTTCAGGGCTTGTTCTTACTGACCCCCCCACCACCAACACTGTTGAGGGAGATGGGGCTCTGTAGCAGCTCCGAAGGAGAGTGTATGGAGCTCTGAAGTGACCCCAAGTGTGATCTAATTCAGTGGTGTGCCGAAGAGACCTTAAAAGCTCATCTTGGCCTGATCCACGTTATAGAGGCCTACAACACAGAATTAGGAAGGGAGATCTGTATTCCTTAAAGGGCTGCTCAGCTCTTGTCTGGCAGTAACAGTGGCTCCTGTTACCCCTCAGCTGGTCAATCATACCGCTCATGTACCCAGCCTCCTCCTTCTCCATGCCCAGCATGGCCTACGTGGTGCTCACCTGCATCAACCTCTTTATCGGCATCAACGGCAGCATGGCCACCTTTGTGCTCGAGCTCTTCTCTGATCAGGTGGGACCCGACAAGGCTGGGCCTCAGGCTGGGGTTGGACTGGGCATCGGCCTCAGCCCCTTACCCACCTCCTTCTTCCTGCCCCTGAGTAGAAGTTACAGGAGGTGAGCCGGATCCTGAAACAGGTCTTCCTTATCTTTCCTCACTTCTGCCTGGGCTGGGGGCTGATCGACATGATGAGGAAACAGGCCATGGCTGACACTTTTGAGCGCTTGGGTGAGAACTTCCCTCCAGGTGGGGAAGTGCCAGACGAGAGTCAATTCTACAGGGTAGGGACAAACAGTAGCCCCCAGGAGGAGACCTGGAGGTCTTAGGTGGCCCCCAAGGGCTGGAGGGTCAAGTTAGACATGCAGCAAGCCAGCTATAAAATCTAATTCCACTTGGTCACATCGTAAGAGGTCTAAAGCCCTAAATAAGGGAGGTGGTGATACCGCTGATTTCGTTTTCTTTTCTTTTTTTTTAATATATATTTTGAAATAGATTAATTTATTTATTTATTGGCTGTGTTGGGTCTTCGTTGCTGTGCGAGGGCTTTCTCTAGTTGCGGCGAGCGGGGGCTACTCTTTGTTGCGGTGCTCAGGCTTCTCACTGCGGTGGCTTCTCTTATTGCGGAGCATGGGCTCTAGGCACACGGGCTCAGCCGTTGTGACTCATGGGCTCCAGAGCGCAGGCTCAGTAGTTGTGGCACATGGGCCTCATTGCTCTGCGGCATGTGGGATCTTCCCTGACTAGGGCTCGAACCCATGTCGTCTGCATTGGCAGGCGGATTCTTAACCACTGCGCCACCAGGGAAGCCCCGATGCTGCTGTTTTCCATGCCAATTAGACCCCAGTTGAGTGACCTATTCAGCTTGATCCTTTCCCTTAAGAACCCAAGGTGACCTGAATGGGGAGAGGCCCAGAAACCAAACCCCTAAAATGACCCAATCCCTCCTTCATGTCCTCACAGGAGATGGGCAGTTCCAGTCACCCCTGCGCCGGGAGGTGGTCGGCAAGAATCTCTTGGCCATGTTGATACAGGGGCCCACCTTCCTCCTCTTTACACTCCTGCTGCAGCGCCACAACTGCCTCCTGCCACAGTCAGTGGGGACCACGGAGGGTGGTAGGGGCTGGGATCTGGCTTTGGGCCCACTCATGTCTCTGTCCTCAGACCCAAGCTGAGGCTGCTGCCCGCCCTGGGAGAGGAGGATGAGGATGTGGCCCGTGAGCGGGGACGGGTGGTGCAAGGAGCCACCCAGGGGGACGTGTTGGTGCTGAGGGACCTGACCAAGGTGGGTGCAGAGTGCTGGCCCACCTACCTTTCTCATGGACCTGCATCCCTCCCAGGTGTACCCTGGGCAGAAGACACCGGCTGTCGACCGCCTGTGTCTGGGGATTCCCCCTGTTGAGGTAAGTCCAGGGTGGAGGTCCTGGTGCAGGGGTGAGAGGCTGCCCTACTGTGCACCCAGTGCTCTTTACTGTGTGCCTACCTCCTTCTACTGAACACCTACTGTGAGCCTGTTGCCCTTTATTGAGCACCTACTGTGCACTTCTATTGAGTACCTACTGTCTGCCAATATTTGAAGTCCTATTTTGAGCCAACAAATCTTATTAAGCACCTACTGCATGCTTACATTTATTGATCCCTACTGTGTGCAATAAGGTATTAATAAGATCCTAGTAAGGACAGATTTATTATTGAGCATCTATTGGGCTCCCATACATGTGCTTGCTACCTTAATCAAGCACCTACTATGTGCTAGCACTTATTGAGTACCAGTTGTATACACTAAAGCATTACTGAGTCCCCCTTGTGTGTACCAAAAGTGTATTGAATGTCACCTTTATGATGATCAACTTTTATCAAACCAACAGCATTTATTGAGCCCCTACTATATATGTATCAAGCACTTGCTAACAACCAATATTTAGTAGGCACCTGCTTTGTTCCAGTTCACATTCAAGCAATTGCTTTGTGCAAACTTTTCTGCTGTGGGCCGTTTACTGGCCACCTACTAGGGGCTGGCACATACCTGTGCACACGTGTGGTGTGTTAGTGTTGTAGTCACTCTTTAGCAAGTGCCTACTGTGTGCAGCCAACCTCTCCACGTTGGGCTGAGTGCGCACCCAGCATGAATTCTCACCAGGTGCCATTGCCATCAGGTACCCACTGCATGGCAGGAAATATTCTGAAATCTCCTGCCTCGATATTTATGGAGCACTGGCTGTGTGTGACCTTTATAGGATACCTACTGCGTGCCAGGATTCATTAAACACATGCTGTGTGCCAACCAGAATTCCTGCTATGTGACAGCTTTATGCCTACCTACACACCCCAGTATCTGCCCCAGGGGTCCCCTTGTCCACAGCCCTCCAGGTGGAAACTGAGTAACCCACCCCCAGAAATCAGAGATGCTGGGACAAGTGTCCAGGCCTCTGTGAGTACCGTCTCTGGGTGTACCCGTAGTGTTTCGGGCTGCTGGGCGTGAACGGAGCGGGGAAAACGTCCACGTTTCACATGGTGACTGGGGACACGGTGCCCAGCGGGGGCGAGGTGGTGCTGGCAGGCCACAGGTGAGGGGCTCTGGAGCCCTTGTTCCTCCCCACCCCCCGCCTTTGCATGCACGGACCGGGTGGGGCTTGAGTCCCTGACCCCCACACCCCTGCCGGGTGGACCTGGCCCTGAGACACCTTCTGTCCCTTACTAGGGTGGGTGGGTGGGCGGGCCCTGAGACCCCTGCTTGCCCCCAGCATGGCCGGGGCCCAGCTAGTTCCTGAAGTTCTCTGTTCCCCATCCCCAGCGTGGCCCAGGAACCGGCCGCAGCACACTGCCGCACGGGCTACTGCCCTCAGTCGGATGCCATCTTCGAGCTACTGACCGCTGCAAGCACCTGGAGCTGTTTACATGCCTGCGCGGTGTCTCCGAGGCCCAGGTTGCCCAGGTGACACTCCCCACAACCAACCCCTGCGGTCTCCGACCCCAATCCCGCCCCTGGACCTCAGCCTACCCTGGTGCTTCTTGGCCACACCCTGAGTCCAGGTCCACCCACGCTTGGTCCTCTGGCCCCGCCCCTGCCCTCCCCCAGCTCCTACATACTCACTTGGGTCTACCTCCCTTTCCCACTGTCCTCCCTGCTTAGGGACACACCCCTTCCCTCCTTGACCCTTCTGGCTATGGCCCCGCCTACTCACGTCCTGCTTAGGGCTTCCTGGTGGCTTCCTGCCCTGGGCCAGGTCCTGCCTCTCCCTTACTCTGGCCCCGCCCCCTGGTAGCAGTCCCGCCCCTGTACTCACTCTGGCCCCCCCCTTTAGTTACCTTCCACCTCTTTCCTCGCCCTAGCCCCTCCCACTCACCCTGCTCCCCCATGCTCACTCTGCCCCCCCTCATTCTGGCCCTCCTCCTCAATCTGGCCCCCCATTCTCTGACCCCCACTATCCTGGCCCCCCTGCTCACTCTGGTCCCCCTGCTCTGACCTGACCCCCCCCACATGCTCACTCTGCTCCTCCCTCTTCGTCCTGCCACAGACAGCAAGCTCGGGCCTGGGGTGCCTGGGCCTCCCTCAGTATGCGGACAGGCCCGCGGGCACCTACAGCCGTGGCAACAAGCGGAAACTGGCGACAGCCGTGGCTCTGGTGGAGGATCTAGCTGTGGTCCTTTTGGTATGTGAGGGGGAGGGCAGGGGGGCGTGTGCGCAGAGTAGGGGTGGGGTGGGGCCACGTTTAAGCATCTCCCCGCTCCCAGGACGAGCCACCACTGGCATGGACCCCGGCGCACAGCGTTTCCTCTGGAACAGCCTTCCGGCCGTGGCGCCCACCTCACACAGGTGGGCCCCAAACCGGACGCCTGGGTCTGCGGGTCCAGGTGCTCCAGCCTGGGGAGAAAGGTGGACCAGGCCTGAGCTAGAGGCTTTCAGAGCACAGGGCTGCAGGGGATGGGGTGGTCCTCCCTTGGGGGAGGATGCCAGGCCTGAGTGGGAGAACACACGGTGGTGGTAGCCGGTCCAGGGAACAGAGCAGTCTGGGCCTGACAGGAAGTGTTCAGAGCACAGGGTGGTCCAGAGCTGGAGGGTCCCCAGCAGGAGCAGCCCAGTGCCCGGCACCGCCCGTCCAGGCCTGGCCAGAGCTCGCAGCTCCGGGCTCCCACAGCATGGAGGAGTGTGAGGCGCTCTGCATGCGCCTGGCCATCATGGTGAACGGGCGGTTCCGCTGCCTGGGCAGCACGCAGCATCTCCAGGGCCGGTGAGTGGGGTGAGGCTTCAAGGCCTGGGTGCGGGTAGATCCAGGTGGGGGTGTAGGTGGGGCCGGAGGGGAGATCAAGCGGGGCCAAGTTGGCTCTCAGCGGGGAAGAGACAAGGATCATGGACTGTCCAGGATGAGAGGGGTGATGAGGTCTGATGGCTGAGGGTGGGTCCATGGGCGGGGACACAAGAAGTTCTGCAAGTGGGCGTGGCCCAGAGATTGGACTGGGGTGTGGCATTGCGTGGGCGGGGCCTGGGAGAAGCAGGGTTAGAGAAGGGATGAGCACGTGGGGGGGTGAGGATGAGCAGGGGTTGGGGTCAGGTGTGTTGGGCAGGGGGTCAAGAGGAGCCAGGTATAGGGGTGGGGTCAGGAGAGAGCTGGAGGGTGGTGTGGGTGGGTCTTAAGGAACAGCGGGCTGTGGGACTCCACCCCACCCCACCACACCCCACCACACCCCACCCCACCCTAGGTTCGGGGCTGGCCACACGCTGACCCTGTGGGTGCCCGTGTCCCAGTCCGAGTCGGCGGCAGCCTTCGTGGCAGCCACGTTCCTGGGGGCCGAGCTGCGGGAGGTGCACGGTGGCCGCCTGTGCTTCCAGCTGCCTCTGGGAGGGCGCTGCGCCTCGGCGCGCCTCTTTGGAGAGCTGGAGGCACGTGGTGCAGAGCACGGTGTGGAGGACTTCTCTGTGAGCCAGACCACGCTGGAGGAGGTGACTGCAGCACCAGGACAGGGCTGGTGGTAAAGGTGGGGCTGGGGGCCAGACCCTCCAGCTGACCTCCCCTCCTGTTTCCTTGGGCTGCCTAGCACTAGGTATCCTTGTACTTCTCCAAGGACCAGGGGAAGGAGGAGGACGATCAGTAGGCAGAAGTGGGGGTTGACCCTGTGCCAGGCCCACAGACCCCCAAACTCACCACCCAGTTCCTCGAGGACCACAGCATGGCCGAGACGGTGCTCTGAGTCTCCCTCTCCTCCGTGGAGCTGGTGGGAGGCCCTGGGAGTGACCAAGGCAGGTCAGAGGGGCTGGAGCCGGGACCCAGACTCCCTGAGGGGTTGCTGCCCTGGAGGGAATAAAGAGAAGTCGTGGTGTGAAGCCCTACGCACGTGTGTCCATGCGTCAGGCTGCATGCTTGTCCAAAAATGGCTCTCCATGTCTGGATACCGGGCCTGGCACCCGAGTGTGTGCAGGAGTTAGTCTGTGGACACAGGTGCAATATCTAGGGGGCAGATGAGAGCCCAGCTGCAGCCGACTGGACTCCCAGCTCTGAAGTCCTCTGTGGTGTGCTGGGGCATGTCTCCCTGCAGGTTTGCCCTTCATAAGAGCCTGGACAATGGTCCTGGGGCCCCTAAGTGCCCACGTAGTTCTGGCGCCTGAGGGCGGTACCTGTGAGTGGCTGGTCGTGAAATGGGCATGCGGTCAGGGCTCAGGAATGTCTGGGGCAGCTGGAGGAGCCCAGCAGGGGTGACCCGGACTTCAGGCTTCCCGACCAGGTCAGAAGCCCACCAGCCAGCCAGCCCACCAGCCGGCCCTCACCCCCTGCTCCTGGTCTCCAGAGCAATGAGTGGTGGACAGAGGTTCCTTAAAGGGCTTCTCGGCAGGGTCTGTGGATGGACTCGGGCCTGGGGAGTCAGGTTTGCCATGAGGCGCCGTGGCCTGCATGCCCCGTGCCCAGAGATCACACCTGAGGTCAGTGGGGGCCAGTGTTGGGACTCTGGAAGTAGGGGGGAGGAAGATCTGGGGAGGGGAGAAGGCTCAGATTGGGGGGCTCGAAGAGAAGAGGTGGTCATGGGGGGAGGGGGCAGGAAGCTGTACACACCGCCAGGGCTCCAGATCGGGGGGCCCCACCAGGGAAGGGAGGAGGCGGCGTGGTGGCCTCAGAAGCGTTAGCAGCCCTGATGCTGGCCAACTGTCCCGTGGTCATGGTCGGTGCATGTCCCTGGAATGTAGAATGGGGGGTGAGGGGCGGGAGCTGGGCTGAGGGGAGGAGACCCACTATGCCCAGCGCTGCCCAGGCCCTGGGGTCTGCAGGGGAGTCGCCAGAGGACATAGGGCAGGCACACCCGTGAAAGGTGGGAGGACTGGAGGGCAGGTGTCTGTGTCCAGGGGTATCCGTTGCATCTGCGGAGCTGGGTGGCTTCTCAGCATGTGTCCAAGCCTATGTCTCTGCGTGTCATCGTGCTCCTGTGTCTGCACTCTTGGGTGCATCTGGGTGTGGCCGAGTGGGGGTGTCAATGTCTCTGCAGTCCCCGTGTGCCCGCCAGGGCCTTGCCCAGGGCGCCAGTGCCAGGCAGGGGCACCTCGACCAACGTGTGTGCGCGCGCAGAGCTCCTGAAAGCGGAAGCTGGGGGCGGAGCCTGGGACCCCACCTTCAAACCCACTGAGCGGAGGAGCAGGCTGAGGCTGGGGAGGGTCAGGGGCGGGTCTGAGTCACCGCCTCCGGAGGCCTTTTCCTGTGGGGGGAAGCACCCGCCAATGAGGGCTGGGCCTGTCACGTGGGCCTGACAGCTGGGGGGGGTTGACCAGCGACAATGTGGTCCCAAGGCCACTGACACCAGGAGCTGCGGTGCTGAGACCCCCGGCCCGCCCCACCTCGGGCCCCTAGGGCCACTTGGCCTGGCCACAGCATGTTCTCCAGGAAGAAGCGGGAGCTCATGAAAACCCCTTCTATCTCGAAAAAGAACCGGGCGGGAAGCCCCTGTCCGCAGCCCTCGGGGGTGAGTGAGCCTCTGCTGGGAGCCGGAGCGGGGATCTTGGAGTGACACCCAGGCAGCAGGGGGACCGGGGAACACACTGCGCTCGGGCCTGGCGGGGCAGGGCCGGGCAGTGCCGTGCTGGGCCGGCGGCACGGGGCTGGAGCCAGCTACAGCCCCAGGCTGGACCGCAGGGCCCACGCGGGACGGGCTGGCATCCCCACGTTCAGCTCACGGTAGAAGCCCTTGGGATGGCCACTGCACACCCCACCCCGTCCAGGGCTGCCTGTGGGGTCCAGGGAGTGTGGGTGCTCTGGGTCTGGGACTCTGTAGGGTGAGGGCTCAGGGAACTTGGGGCCTCCAGGCACGGCTAGTTGTGAGAGCTACAGCCCAGCCACTGGGGGAAGGTTTAGAGCAAGCGGGGTGTGCAGCGAGATCCATGGGGTGGGCCTCGTACAAAGCTGGCCCGTGGTGTCCGCAAGACTCAGGGGCCTAGTGGACCCTCAGAGTAAAAGGATCGAGGAGGTGTCTTTACCAGTGAGTAGGTGTGTCTGCAGTGGCCTCCCCTGATGGGAGCTGAGGAGACCCTGGCCCTCCCTACCCCGCCCCCCCCAGGAAGTGGGGTGCCCCTCCCCCACACCCCAGCTGTGGTTTGGGCAGAGGCCGTTGTTTGTGAAAGCTCTGGGGAAGAGGATGTTGGGTAACAGGTGTGGGAGGGGCACAACACCAAATCTCAGCCCTCTGACCTCTGGCCTTTGACCCCCTGTGGGGTCAGGCTGAAGACCCTCCAGAGCCCCACTTCACTTCTGGGAAAACTGAGGCAGGGCCCCAGTGGGAGCACCTGCTCTAGCGGCTCCCCCCACCCTCCCAGGAGCTGCCCAGGAGAGATGGGGCTGATGCAGTGTCCCTGGTGCCCAGCCTGGAACCACCAAGTGTGGCCTTGAATGCCAAGGCCACGGGCACACTCAAGAGGCCCACCAGCCTAAGCCGCCATGCCAGCGCTGCCGGCTTCCCACTGTCCGGAGCCAGCACCTGGACGCTGGGCCGTGGCCACCGCAGCCCACTGTCAACAGCCAGCCCAGCCGAGGGACCCATCCAGGGACCCTGCCCCGACACTGTGGAGGACATCTCCCACCTGCTGGCTGACGTGGCCCGCTTTGCTGAGGGCCTTGAGAAGCTGAAGGAGTGTGTTCTGCGTGAAGGTGAGAAGTGGCAGGGACACCACAGCCTGGGTGGAAGGCAGTTGGACACAGATATCCCAAACCCTGTGGGGTCGAGGCAGGGTGGAGGGAGGGATTTGGGGAGGCTTCAGAGAGGGTTGTAAGGAGGGCTTCGTGGAAAAAGCCATTGCAGCTAGGGTTCTGAGGGATGTATAGGAGTTTGGCGGCAACCAGGAAGAGGGAATGTCATGTGCACAGGCTCAGAAACATGGAGTGGAGGTGCATTTGGGGGAACAAGGTTCGGGTGTATGAAGTGTGTGAGGGTGGAGGCATTGAGAATGGCAAGCAGAGGGACCCTGGACGTTATCCTGAGGGTGGTGGGGAGCCATAGAAAGTGTTAGAGCAGAGGTGGGACAAGGTCAGATCTGCATGTTGGACTGGAATGGACTGGAGGCCGGCTGAGGTCTGGACAGAGAGATTCAGGATGGACAAGGGGCAGGACCGGCACGTAAGCTGCAGGAGTGAGCGGCCTGTGGGATGGCAGTTCCGTTTTCTCCACGCGTCTGCTGACAGCCCAGCTTCCTGCCGAGTTATTTTCATCTGCTTCCTGTTTGTCTCTGGCGACCAAGGAGGGCACTATGATCTCTCCTGCCAGAAACCGCAGTGCCAGGGCCATGCTAAACACTCTGGCCTGCTCCCCACAGGTGCCCATTTTACAGATGAGGAAACTGAGGCCCAGAGAAGGGCCCTGACTCCTGGCTCAACCAGCCAAGGAGGGGCCAGAGCCCGGATTCGACCTCAGACTGGAGAGAGACCTCAGCTTTGTAGGCGCTAATGGGCTCTACTGGCCCGGCCTCTGCTGGGTTGGGGGGTGTCAGCCCCCAGGATTATCTGGTCCTGGGGTGGGGCTGGAGTTGTTTCCTGGAGAAACTTTCTCTAATCTCAGTTCCTTTCCGATCCTGGCGCTTCCTTGGAGGCCAGGCCTGGGCAGGGTTGAGCCAGTGGGCGTCCTGCAGGAGGATGGGCCGGGGCAGGGGCACCCTTCTTTGAACCTTGGGGCAGCCCTGGGCCAGGGGAAGGGCCTGGAGCAGAGAGCATGTGGGTTTGCATCCTGCTGCTGCTCTTGCCAGGCTGTGAGACTGGATCCGCTGTCCCTTCTCTAAGCCTCTGGCATTTCATCTGCGAAACGGGGCAATGATACGCCCTGGGGAGTTGCTGACTGTAACCAGATGTCCTCAGCTCACAGTAATTGTTGTGGGGACAGTGAGAGGGCTTGGGGACCCCGTGCTGTCCACCTAGGAAGCAGTGGGCGGCCGGATCCACGTGGGCGGGGTCTCCCCGCACCTCCCCACACCCTGTACCTGGGCCTGTTTCCCTGCCTGCCCTTGGCTGGCCCCATCCCGAATCGAATCGAATTGCATCTCCCTGGGTCCCAGACTCCTGCTACCTGAGGCTGGGGAGCTAGCAGGACGCCGGGGCGGAGCTTTCCTCGGAGGGGGGCGGGTCTTCAGACCGGCCAGAGCCGGTTTGCTTGTGGAGAACCTGGCACCAAAGACCCCGGACCAGCCAGTTGCCTAGCCCGGCCTGCGCATTCATGGTCCCTGCGCCCTGACGGCTGCGCCATGTGTATCTGCGGGACGGTGCACCCGGCTCTGGACCAGGCGCCAGTGCGCTGCCAGGCGGGGACCCGAGGTGAGGGGACCGTGGGTGGTGCGGGGTGCAGGGCCTGGCCAGGAGCACGTGGCACTCGGGGCATTTGCTGCCCGGCGCTTGCCTTGGCCAGGGCTGAGCTGGGCATGTCCAGGCTTCTCCAGAGTCCCACCTGCCCAGGTGGGTGTGCTGCGGGGACCCAGATGGCCGAGGCCCAGGCGACACGAGGGGCCTGGTGTGTGGGAGGAATGTCCTGGGAAGGGGCGTGGCCCAGCCTTTCCTCAGCCGGCCTTTCATGGATCCCGCAAGCTCCTTCCCGCCTCCCTGAGTTGGTCTCGGATTCAGGCAGCAAATTCTGCCTGGTGCTGAGGCACTGGGCTGTACCCGGAGGAATTTGGAGCCAGGGACTCCATGGGGGTCTCCCTGTCGGTGGCATTCAGTGGGGGTCCTCAGTGCTGAAAAGGGATCAGACACCTATTTTTAGATTCCATTTAAAATTTTTTAAATTTATTTAATTAATTTATTTTTTTGAGCATCAAGTACCAGACACAGAATTAGAGGCACACAGGTGCAGGAGATATCCTCCCAGCTGGTGGCCAGGTCCCTCCTGGGTCTCAGGGTCGGCTCATTCCTTCCCCATCCATATATCCCTTCGGCTTTGTTTCCACTAGATGGTGTGTGTTCTGCCCACACACAGCGCTTTTTTCCAATTAAGAACATCTGAGGAGGGCATTTAAAGCCACGTTTGAAGATGCAGATCTGACCTTGACTCTCCTTTGCTCTAACACCTTCTGTGGCTCCCAATTGCCCTTATGGTAAAGCCAGGCAGGGTCCTTCTTCCTCCTCATGCCTTCAGAGCTAGTGGAGATGGAAAAGCTGCGTGATCCTTGAGAAATGACTTCTCCCCTGTATGCCTGTTTCCTCATCTGCAAAATGGGGGTGATGACAGCACCTGCCTCATGGGGTGGCTGGTCGGGAGAGAGTGAGGTAACGGGGTGTTTAAGCCCCATTGCCCAGGCAGGCAGGGCTGGGAGAGAGCTGGACAGAGCCCTGAGAGTTTGGGGCAGGGAAGGGGCCGGGTGGGTTGCCTGAAAGAAGAGGCACCAGGACTGCAACTTGAAGGTCAGTGGGAGTTTGTTTTCTGGAGGGACGAGGAAAGGGTGTCCCGAGCAGGACTGTCTAGACTGATATCTGGCCTTTGATGACCTGGTCAGCAGTTGAAAGAGGGACAGTTCCTCACACACACACACACCCCCAACGAGGTCACACACTGAGCCTCAGGCAGTTACCTTCTCCCATCTTGGCCTTAATTTCCCCACCCAGGGACAGGAGCTCTGAGGAGGGTTAGGGTTAGGTGGTTAGGTGGGCAGGCTTTCCTTCCCTCCCTTCTCATACCCACTCTGCCCGGCAGACCTCCTAGAGGCCCGCCGGCCGCTTGCCCATGAGTGCCTGGGTGAGGCCCTCCGCGTGATGCACCAGGTCATCTCCAAGTACCCACTGCTGAACACCGTGGAGTCGCTCACAGCTGCCGGCACCCTCATTGCCAAGGTCAAAGGTCAGCCAGGACAGGGCAGCAAGGGCTGTCTGGGAGGACTTCCTGAAGGAGGGGATGTTTGAAGTGGGTTTTGAAGGATGCATAGGAGTTTGATGGGCACAACAACTCCAGTGCTGCCCCTTCAGTTAGTTGCACGGGTGGTCACCTCCCAGACTGGGCCAACCCCTCTCGTCCTTGTCTGCCCTCAGCCTTCCATTATGAGTGCAACAATGATTCGGACAAGCAGGAGTTTGAGAAGGCCTTGGAGACCATTGCAGTCTCCTTCAGCAGCACGTGAGTGTGGGGGTGGGGAAGGGTGGCAGGGGGTGGGGAAGGGTGGCAGGGGGTGGGGAAGGGTGGGGACCCATGTGCCTCTTGACACTTGCCCCCTGCCCTGCAGTGTGTCCGAGTTCCTCATGGGCGAAGTGGACAGCAGCATCCTCCTCTCAGTGCCCCCTGGGGACCCGGGCCAGGTGAGCAGGGATGGCCTGGGTGCTGCACGGGGTCAGGCTGGCAGGGCGGGTGAGTCCCCCCTGCCCGCTCTGTGGACTGTGGTCTCCTGCTCTGTCCAGGGGGGGCGGTGACTGTCTCCTGCAGGGTGGGCATCAAACAGGACCCAGCCCGGACTGGACTCACCTGTCTCCCTTTGGTACAGTCCATGGAGAACCTGTATGGACAGGGGAGTGACGGTGCCACCCCCAGCAGTGAGGACTGTGATGAGGGTGAGTCTCTGAGCCTAGGGGCAGAGGGCTGAGGACGGAAGGAAGGGTGGGCTGGGGAGGAGCCCGAGCTGAGGGGTGTCTGTCCCGCAGGCTGCCTCTCCCCGGAGGCAGTGGACACGCTGCTGCAGCGCTGTGAGGGGGGTGTGGACGCCGCGCTGCAGTACGCCAAGAACATGGCCAAGTACATGAAGGACCTCATCGGCTACCTGGAGAAGCGGAGCGCGCTGGGTGCGAGCTGGGGCCCGTGGGGCGGGGTCTGGCTGGAAGGCCCCTTCCCTCACCCCTGCGCTCACACCCCTCCCCTCACCCCTGCGCTCACACCTCTCCCCGCCTGCAGAGATGGACTTTGCCAAAGGCCTGCAGAAGATCGTCCAGAACTGCAGACAGAGCGTCATGCAGGAGGTGGGGAACTCGAGGGGAACGGGGCCGGGTCCCTCAGGCCTGGGTGTGTCTCGCCCCTCAAAGATGGGCCAAAGGAAAGGGGTTTCCCATCTCTGCAAGGGCAGCTGAGGGCGCTGGGGAGGCGGCAGGGCTTCCACGAGGGTGCCTGTCCCACCCCAGTGACTGCCGGCCCCGCCCCCACAGCCGCACATGCCCCTCCTGTCCATCTACTCGCTGGCCCTGGAGCAGGACCTGGAGTTCGGCCACGGCCTGGTACAGGCGGTGGGCACTCTGCAGACCCAGACCTTCGTGCAGGTGGGCTTCGCCCTGGAGGGAGGGTGGGGTGAAGGGTGCCCAGGTCCCCATCACACCCGTCTCCCCCCACAGCCCCTGAACCTGCGGCGGCTTGAGCATGAGAAGCGCAGGAAGGAGATCAAGGAGTCTTGGCACCGCGCCCAGAGGAAGCTGGTACCGCGGGGTGGCAGGCTGGGAGGGGGCAGGGTGGGCCGGCTCGTGCAAGCACAGTCCCCTGGTGCACACCCGGGTGGTCCTTTCCTGAGTTTTGCGGACACCCGGCAGAGTGCCCTGTGCCCACGTGGGGCTCGCTGTGGCGTCACAGGTTGGAGCGGGTCCTGCCTCCCACCTGCTCCAGCCCCATTACCCGCAGCTGCAGCAGGAGAGGCCCTGGCCCGGGGCCCCCATCACTGTCACAGGTCAGATGTCCGGAGGGACCGGGTCACCCGTGGCCGCCAGGAGCAGGTCTGGGTTAGAGGGAAACTGAGGCTCTCTCAGGTCTGTTGGATGCTCCAGGTTCTTCTGTGTTGCTCTTTTCCCACCTCCCTTTTGGGCTGTTGCAAAGGCAGTAGGCCTGCTAACAGGGTCTGTGGTGCAGAGCCCCCATGGCCCCTGCTCCAGCTAGTGGTGTCCTGTGGCACATCTGGCAAATGAGCCTCTCCCCCCTTTTCTACACCTGATGACAGCTTGCTGAGTACCCTGCTCTGCTTCTGGCCTTTTATACTCACCTCCATATCCAGGGACTGGTCCCATCTCACTCCATGTGAAACTCCTCCCTTTTTCTCAGCTACAAGTGCTCAGCTGCAGAGCCACAGGGCTTAGTTCAGTAAACCCCTACTGATGGACAGTTTAGTTGTTGTTGAGTTATTGCTGTTTCAAACACCACTGCTGTGACGAGCTTGTGCCCCTGTTGCTCAGACATGTGACCTAGCATTTAGATCAGTGCCCGAAAGGTAATGGCTGGGTCACAGATGTCATGAGTATAGAAGCTGAGCTCCCGAGACACAGCCATGCTTTTCCTCTTCTGTGAGCTCTCAGTTCATATCCTTTGCTCACCTCGGATTGGACAGTAGCCTGTTTTCTTATTGACTTGCCAGAGCTCTTTACATATTAGAGAATCCAGCCCTTGAGGACATGTGTTACAAACTCCCCCACCCCCAGTTTATTGTTTTGACTTTTGATTTAACCTGTTGCTTGTTTTCCCAGTTGAAACCCAAGATTGTTAGTAGCAGTCTTTTCTTTTATGGTTTCTGGGTTCTGTGTCACGCATGGAAAGGCCTTCCCCATGCTGTTTTTTAAGAAATTCTCTCATGGTTTCTCCTAGTACTCATGTAAGCTCTTTTCTTTATGTTTAAGCTTCTGATCGTGTAGACTGTGAGGTGTGGCCCCCAGAAGGCCCACTGGGTTTTGACTAAGTGCTCTTCCTGCCAACCCTGAGGGTGCCTGACTTCCTGTCTGAGCAGCCTCACTGTTCTCATCTCTGAGACAGGAAATGTAAGAGATAGAAGCACAAGTCGCTCTGGTGGGTGTGGGTGTGGGTGTAGGTGTCAAGAGGATGATGTAGTTGGTGTCTCCTTCAGAGCTTAGCTGTGCCTCAGCTTCCCTGGCTGTGAAATGGGCATGCCAGATGCTGGCTCCTCCCAGGGTCGCCCTGTAGGTGTCACCTCCTATTCTTCCACCACTGGTTCTTGGGCGGGGGCCTCTGTTTCCTTGACTGGCCATGGGATTTTGGCCCAAGGGATGTGGGTGGCAGAGATCCCTAACGCGGTCTCTGGCTGATGGTGCTGGTCTGGTCCCTCCCATGTCCACAGCAAGAGGCAGAGTCCAATCTGCGCAAGGCCAAGCAGGGCTACGTTCAGCGCTGCGAAGACCACGACAAGGCCCGCTTCCTCGTGGCCAAGGCGGAGGAAGAGCAGGTGGGCGCTGGCCCGGGTGCAGGGGGCACGGCCTCTAAGACCCTGGACAAGAGGCGGCGCCTGGAGGAGGAGGCCAAAAACAAGGTGAGGGCGGGTCAGGGGGCAGGAGGTGCGGGACAAGACCCATGGCGTCAGGGCCTGACGCCCTGTGCAGGATTTCCCACCGCCGGGCCTTTGTCTGGGCTGTGCCTCCTGCCAGGAATGCCTTCCTGTCCTTTTGTGCCTGGCTGATTTCCGTGTGGGGCCTGAAGATGCCCTGAGGGCTGAACCCCAGGCTGAGGCCTCTCTGGGCACCCCGTCCCGCCCCCACCCCAGGCAGAGGAAGCCATGGCCACGTACCGCACATGCGTGGCGGATGCTAAGACGCAGAAACAGGAGCTTGAGGACACCAAGGTGACGGCACTCCGGCAGATCCAGGAGGTCATCCGGCAGAGCGACCAGACCATCAAGTCGGTGAGCACCGTGCTCCCACCCCCAGCCCCCGCCTCTGTCGGGCTGGGCAGGGTGGCTGCCCATCCAGCCTCAGGACCTCCAGCACTTAGGGCCCCTCCCACCTGCCTGCCTGCAGGCCACCATCTCCTATTACCAGATGATGCACATGCAGACGGCCCCGCTGCCTGTGCACTTCCACATGCTGTGTGAGAGCAGCAAGCTGTACGACCCGGGCCAACAGTACGCCTCCCACGTGCGCCAGCTGCAGCGTGACGAGGAGCCAGACGTGCACTACGACTTCGAGCCCCACGTCTCCGCCAACGCCTGGTACCCCGCCGTCTGCACGTGCCTGGGGGAGCCGGACTTCCCTCCTGAGGTGGGGGCGGGGGCAGTGAGCCTCAGTGACCCCCATCGTGACCCCTTCTTTTGGCTGTTGGTCCCACCAGGTCCCCGGTCTTGCGCGCCCGAAAGGGCAGCTTCAACGTCAGCGATGCTGCGGTGGCGGAGGCCGCGGGCTGTCCCCCAGAGGAAGGTGGGCCCGGCGATGGGGAGCTTGCCAAGGAGCGCAGGGGTGAGTGTCAGGCAGGGGCGGGCGTGGGCCCCCTGCAGCCCCCTTCAGCCCTTCACTGGGGACACCTTCGCAGGTGGCCGGGGACACCAGGTGCACAAGTCGTGGCCGATCGCCATCTCAGACTCTGACGCCAGTCTGGACCCCAGCCCTGGCTCAGGTGAAGGGGCCTGGCCGGCGGCGGGGGGCTCAGAGAGCTGCCGCCTCCGCCCCCAGGTTTCAGTGGGCTCATCGTGCAGCCGGTGGCCCTCAGGGGAGTCTCTGACAACCCGTTTCCTGCTCAGGGGACTTTAAGAAGTTCGAGCGCATGTCTTCCAGTGGCACCATGTCGTCCAGCGAGGAGCTGGCCGACCAGGAGGGCAGCACAGGCGCATCAGCCTTTGACCAGGGTGAGGGGACCCCTGGGCGGGGCAGCGGGGAGAGGGGCGTTTGGACTCTCTCTGTGCACCTGGCCCTGACCTGCCGCGGTGACACTGACCACCTGCCCCCCACCCCCACCAGATGACCTCGATGGCATGGCCCCGGAGCTGCCTGTGGCCGTGCCCAGTGGGCCCTTCCGCCACGTGGGGCTGTCCAAGGCGGCCCGTACCCACCGGCTCCGGAAGCTCCGCACACCGGCCAAGTGCCGGGAGTGCAACAGCTACGTGTACTTCCAGGGCGCCGAGTGTGAGGAGGTGAGTGGTGGTCCCGGGGGAGCCAGGCACCTGCATATGCGCCCTCAGGACCGTGCCATGCACAGCGCTGGAGGGAAGTGAAGCCAGGAGCACTTGCAGTCTCCTGGGGGAGAGCATCCCAGGCGGAGGGCTCAGCCAGTGCTAAGGGAACCAGAGGGCCATGGGAGCAGCCCAGGCTGCACTGGTGGCAGGGGCATGTCTCCCAACCAGGAGGGGTGAAAGCTGCCCTGTAGGGGGGTGATGAGAGCAGCGGGGGACGCGGTGGGAGGGGGAGCCGGGGGCGTCTGCACGGGGCTGGGGCGCCAGGAAGGTCCGCTCACTCCTCGCCCGCCCCCAGTGCTGCCTGGCCTGCCACAAGAAGTGCCTGGAGACCCTGGCCATCCAGTGTGGCCACAAGAAGCTGCAGGGCCGCCTGCAGCTCTTTGGCCAGGACTTCAGCCAGGCCGCCCGCAGTACCCTGGACGGCGTGCCCTTCATCGTCAAGAAGTGTGTCTTCGAGATCGAGCAGCGGGCGCTGCGCACCAAGGTGACCGCCGCAGGCACAGCTGCGGGGGCTCCGGCCGAGGGGCCATGCAGGGAGGGCAGGGGCGTGGGCCCAGGCTGACTGTGTGCTCCCGCAGGGCATCTACCGGGTCAATGGGGTGAAAACACGTGTGGAGAAGCTGTGCCAGGCCTTCGAGAACGGCAAGGAGCTGGTGGAGCTGTCGCAGGCCTCGCCCCACGACATCAGCAACGTCCTCAAGCTCTACTTGCGCCAGGCAAGACAGATGGGGACAGAGCAGAGCAGATCCTGGGCTGGACCTGAGCCTGGTGGGGGCGTGGCCAGCTCTGAGCAGGGTTGTGATTGCTAGGCCAGGGGCGTGGTCAGTACAGGGTGGGCGGGACCGGTGGCTGTCAGGGGCGGGGCTGCTGCTAGGGGCGGGGCCAGTGCAGTTCGGAAGGCATGGGGCCAGGCCCACTGACCCCCACACCTAACCCGTCACCCTGCAGCTGCCTGAGCCGCTCATCTCCTTCCGCCTCTACCATGAGCTTGTGGGGCTGGCCAAGGACAGTCTGAAGGCAGAGGCCGAGGCCAAGGCGGCAACCCGAGGCCGGCTGGATGTCACCGAGAGAGAGGCTGTGGCTGTGGCCATGGCGGGCCGGCTGCGGGAGCTCCTGCAGGACCTGCCACCGGAGAACTGGGCCACGCTGCAGTACCTAATGCGGCACCTGCGCAGGTGAGGGCTGGCCGGGCTGGGGTCAAGGGCAGTGGGGTGCCGGGAGCCGCTCACAGCTGCTCCTGCACCCTCTGACCCCCAGGATCGTGGAGGTGGAGCAGGACAACAAGATGACACCAGGGAACCTGGGCATCGTGTTTGGGCCCACGCTGCTGCGGCCCCGGCCCACTGAGGCCACCGTGTCCCTCTCCTCCCTGGTGGACTACCCCCACCAGGCCTGCATCTTGGAGACCCTCATCACCCACTACAGCCTGGTCTTTGAGGAGGAGCCCGAGGTGGCATCCAGGTGCCAGGTGAGGGTTGTCCACCCTGACGGGGGCGGGGGGCGGTGCAGGGCTCTGTGAGCATCATGGCGGCCAGGAATCTCGCTCACCCACGGGGGGATTAGACAGGAAGAAGGGCTGGGAGATGTCTGGGTCGGACGGGGCCAGAGCCCCATCAGGGGCACCCAAGGCATCTTTTAAGCAAAGAACTGGATGAAGGGTGGGTTCAGATCTGTAGACGGAGCCCCAGGCAGTGCAGAGGCCCTCCGGCCTTCCCCCGCGTCCCCCGGAGCTCACATCAGAACGCACTAGACCCGCCGTCCTGCCCCTTCTCCCACTTCCCATCTCTGCACCGCCTACAGCACATCCTCTGGGTCCAGCCTGCTGCTCTCCTCAGCCGACAGGCCTTGTTTCTGTTAAGTCTGTTCACTTCTAGGCAGCATCAGCTCCCACTCTCAGTCCCCACTGTGCATCTTTAACCCCTCATATGGTGTCTCTGGCTGTGGAGGTGACACACCTGGGTGTGGCCTCAGGACAGTGGCTCCCACGCTGGCGTCCATGCAGGGCCTGCCTCAGCCTTTCTGGCCAGGGCCTCTGCCCGCTTTGGACAAGCTCAGCCTGCTCGTGACTTGGGATCCGGGGGCCTCACGTGCTCAGCTGCAGCGGGTATTAACAGTTTTTAGGGTTTAACAAGACAGAAAAATGGAATGTGGGATGGCCGGAACCGTGGTGCCCCCTGACCTCCGTTCTGCCTCTGCAGGATGTGACGTCCAACCAGGGGGCCGAGGTGGTGGTCCAGGAGCCATACCCGGAGGCCAGCGGGGGCGTGGCCTTCCCCCTGCCCGAGGAGGCTGAGGATGGGGGCCTCGGTGAGCAGTGGGCCCAGGCGGCGGATGACACAGTGGGTTTACCTCAAGGGCTGCATCCCGGTTTGTCTCCCATGGAGACCATGAGTGTCACCTGCTTTTTCACTGTCTTTAACGTGTTACAAACTCTTTGCAAAGAGACACCCTTTCGAGGTGTTTTTGCCAACGCAGAGAAATGGGTACCCCGAAGTGGAAACAACCCCAGTGTCTGAGACCCTGCACCTCCACCTGACCCGGGAGGGTTCTAAGCGGGGAGCTGGGCCTGCTGGGGGGAGGCGGACACCCAGTCCTCCGCCCAGTGCCCGCCACCCTGCTCACAGGCTGTCCATCTGTCCCTCTCTCTGTCTGTCCCTCTCTCTCCCTTGGACTTTCCAGAACCCCACGTTGCCTCCAATGACTCCGACTCAGAACTGGAGGAGGCCTCGGACCTGCCGTCCCCGGCGGGTGGGGTGGCCCTGCACCACCTCGGCCTCCTGGAGAAGCTGGGCGGCGAGGCGAGCGCGGAGGGCGGCCGGGACAGCTGCAGCGGCAGCGAGGAGCAGCTGGGCACTGCCACCGGGGAGGGGGAGGATGGGCCCGGGCCTGGGGTCTGGGAGGACCTTGGGGAGGAACCGGCCCAGCGGCTCGCCGAGCACAATACCAACCAGTGCAACAACGTGGCTGCGGCCCGCCTGCCAGCCGTGAGGCTCCGCGGCGGGCGGCTGGCAGGGGGCGCGGGCTGGGAGAGGCAGCCAGAGTTCGTGTAGCTGGGGCAGCGGGCAGGTCCGCTCCAGGCTCCTGTCCCTGCGGACACGTCACCGAGAGGCTTCTCCTTCCGCCCACAGTGGCAAGGGCATCACTGGCCAACTTTTCCAGAAGCTTCTGCCCATGCTGCTATGCACGGCCACCAGGCCCCACTCTGCTGAGCTGGGGTATTCTGCTCTTGGAGTCACCCAGGCTGTGATGGAGGGATCCTGCCCACCCTGGCGCTGGGCTGTGGAGGCCACATGGCAGCTGGGAGGAGGGCTGGACGCCTTTGTGGATGGTGGGCGGGCGGCCTTGGGATGCCCTGGCTTTTACGGAAAACTGTGTTTGGATACCTGGGGCTGAGGATGCAGTGAACCACAATGGTGTTGACAAGCACATTCCTTTTGCATAAAATAAAATCTTTAACCTGAGCCTGTCTTCTCTGGCAGCAGTGGCCTAGCGACCCAGACACACAGGGCACTGAGGGCCGTCCCCCGCTCCTCGCTGGGCTTGGGGGGCGGGGCGGGGAGCTGTGAAGAAGAAATTCCACAAGGCAGCCCCGTCAGGCGCGGGAGCCCAGGTGGCCGTGGGGACCAATTCCCATTGACGCCTGACTCGGGCCGCCAGCCCCCAGTGGCTCCCGAGTACTGAGGTGTGGCTGCTGCGCTGAGGAGCCGCAGCTGAAATCTACTTGCACCAAAGGCCTCAGGAAGACAGCGGCCACCACGTGGAACGGCAGAGCGAGGAAGAGGCGAGCACCCCTCACCCAGCTCAGAGCCCCAGTCGGGTTTATCCCCGAGGGCTGGGGCCGGCTCAGCAGAGACCCAACTATTCATTTGAGGAATTAGATGGAATTCACACCCAGTCACGGTAAAAGCTGCTGGGCCTCCATTCCTGATACAGAACAGCTCACCCCAAACTTCAGTCCCCCACGCAGGTTTAGATAAGACCCACTGTGGCAGTCAGGGCACTTTGCCCCTGCACACGCTTCCTAAGAGTGAGCAGGGGGGGGGAAAGCAGCCAGCAAACTACCAATGTGCTTTGCAAACAGAGATAATGGGCTGGGGGCCACACCCTCTCGGTTTCATGTGGCCTGTGGCCACTTCTGCCCTGTAGAGTTGAGCAACTGTAGCAGGGCCACCTGGCAAGCAAAGCCAACATATTGACCGTCTGGCCCTTTACAGCAAAACTTTGCTGACCCCGATCTACGTTTTTTAAAAACGGGTCAGAAGAATGAGCAAATATATTGACATTTCAGAGCGCTCAGCAGGACAGGTAGCGGCAAGAAAGCGCCCCACTGTCAGGAGCCACAGCATCTCGAAGGGGCCTGCGGACCATGCCACACACTTCACAGGTTGCACCACCTTCAGACAAGGGCTGGCCCAGGCTCACAACATATCCTGGTGGCCAGAGTAGGGGACTGGCGGTGCTGTGTGAAAACCAGCAGAGACAACCCAGTTAAACAAGGGGCAAAGGACCTGCGCAGAGACACGTCTCCGAGATGACCGGCAGGCGGCCGGCGAGGCGGGGAAAGGTGCTCACCACCCTCAGCACCAGGCAAGTGAATCTGAACCACAGCTACTCACCCCCCGGCCGCGATTTGGTGAGGAGGTGGAGACGCGAACAGGAACCGGGGCAGCCGTGGCACAGACAGCCTGTCTCTCCAAAGGAAACAAGAGCTTCTGCAGGACCCAGCAATTCTACTCCGAGGCACACCCACAGCCAGAGAAATAAACACAACCACACCACCTCGTACCTGGACGCCCACAGCAACATGATGCACAGTCGCCAACAAATGGAAACAGTCCATCAACTGAAGAATGAACACGTGTCCCTCCACACACAGGAGCATCACTCGGCCATGAAAAGGGGTGAAGCCCTGACACTCCTACAACGTGGACGAACTGTGAGAACACGATGCTCCGTAAGAGAAGCTAGACACAGAAGGACACGGTGTGTGATTCCACTGATGGGAAACGTCCAGAACAGGCAAATCCAGAGAGACAGATTCGTGGTTGTCAGGGGCTGGGGTGGGGTGGGGTGGGTGACTGCTGACAGGGACAGGCTTTCTTTTTAGGAGGATGGAATGTTCCAAAATTGACTGTGGTGATGGGTGTCCGATTGTGCATATACTAAGAATCATGGAACCATACACTTTAGAAGGGTGAACTGTATGGTATATAAATCCTTCAATGAAGCTATTAAACAAAAACACAGACAACTGCACTTAGCCTGGGTAGGAGGCCTCTGAAATTAACAGAGGGAAAAGGAGGTAGAGTTTGATCCCAAACTTCTATGCAAGAAAAGCACCAAGAAGCAAAGCTCAAGGCGGCACTGGAGCCCCTCCCTCACAGCTCCACCAGGGGGGGAAGTGGACCGAGACCCCGTTGAGGGGACAGAAGCCCGAGCAAGGCTGCTCGCAGCAAACCGGGTAAACATTCCATCTTGGTCGTTCAGACAAGTGAACTTATTTACTCAAGATATTTTTAATTCTTTAAGATACCCAGCATTCCGTAGCAATCTGTCTCACTCCCCGCTGCCCTCGGAGCACCCAGACAAGCAGCATCAGGGTCACTGTTGGGGGGACACGGCGACGGAAGCCCGGGAGGAGCTCGGGGCCACCCTGCGGTATCCTGTCCTCTCCCAAGGCACCGTCAGGTGGGATCCAGGGTAGGGCTCGGCATCCAGGAGCCCAGAAGAAGCCACGGGGACCCTCAGGCCAGGAAAGGCAAGCCCAAGGCGGGCCACCCTGCGGCCCAGGGGAGCAGAGGCAAGGCTCCCAGGAGGAGCGGACTCCCCCAGGCAGTCGGCCACCACGCTCCCGACCTGGTGGGTCATCACAGCCCATCTTTCCATCCCCTGGGGGACTTGCCGAGAGACAGGGGGCGGCCAGCAGTGTGACCTGTCGCATGAGCTGGGCGCGCAGGCTGGATGCGAGCTCCCTCCAGAGCACGTAACAGGCGGGGCTCACTCACAGGGCTGGGACGGCCGCCCACACCCAGCCCTCGGCACCCTCTCGCTTCATGTCTGTCGGGCCGCTACTGTACCAGCCGGTAGGTGATGTACCTGCCTGCGGTCTCGCTGGGCCGGATGATCTTCACCACCTGCAGAGGCAGGAAAGCAGGTGGGCTGGCTCCCGGGACCCGGGGTCCCTCCTGCCCTGCTCAGAAGCCCGGGCTCTGAAGGGGGCTGGAGGTGGGCCCAGCTCCTCCCTGGGAGGGGCTTCTCACCTGCCCTCGCTTTATCCCAAAGTAACGTGCCACGGGGTCTCCCGCCTGGATCCTGGGCAGCTGGTTCTCTCGGAGTTTACTGAGAAGCAGGTCAGGGAAAAGGCCTCGCTGGACTGACTGGGGGTGTTGTGGGGAGAGCTGTAGGGCAGAGGAGCCAGGCCCAGCTGGGGGCCAGAAAGGATACTACCGGGCCAGCAACTCCGTCACCTCCTCCTTGGTCATGACAACGTGCTCAGGGACCAGCTGCGAGAAGAGAACCTGGTCTCCACAGGGCTGCAACAGACCCCACAGGCCCTCCAGAGGGGTGCAGCGTGGGCCCCGGGCGTCTGCGCAAGTCCTGACTCCACAGTGGGACAGGGGTCCTGGAGCCTACACCCCTAGCCGTGCAGATGGGCCACAGGGCACAATCCCGGAGCCCCAAGGGTCCTGGGGACATGCAGATTCCACCCACCCCAAAGCTCCTGACTCTGCAGGCTGGGTGGGCCTGGGAACCTGCCCTCCTAGCAAGGCCCCAGCTGCTCCTGGCCCAGGGGCCACACTGAGACCCCGCCCCACCTTCTTTCCACCATGAAGGGGCTCCCGGACTCGCCTCCCCAAGACCTGGATGTCCGCCAACCCCGAACAGGTAAGGGGCCTGGGGGAGCAGGAGGCGAGTCTCCAGTCTCACCCCCCACCCCTACCTCATGCTCCGTGATGTTGATGAGCAGCTCCTGCTGCAGAAACTGCTCCAGGATGTACTTGGGGGCCATGTCGACCAGGGACTGGAAGAGACGCCGACCCTCAGGCACAGCCAAGGCGGCCACCCGCCCCCTGCGCTGGCCCCGGGCCCACCCACCTTGCCCTTCCTCGCAGGCAGCTGGCACCCGGGAAGCTGCGCAGGTCCCATGTCACACATCAGGAAAACCCACCTCAGTGGGTAGGGTTTCCACTTGGGGAGAAGCCCACCCCACCCCTCCCAGGCATTCAGCACATTGCCGAGGCCTCGGTCTCATCCCAAGAAGGGTGAGGGCCCGTCTGTCAAAATGCTCCCAGGGTTGCCGGGAGCTGGTGCGGCAGCCCCTCCCTGGACCCCACAGCCTGTGTCCCCTTGTTCGCACGGGGACAAAGGTGCTCGCCAGCTGCCCATCCCAACCACCAGCCTCCACTCAGGCCAGTCCAACCCACAGCCGGGGACCAGAGGCAGCGGGCACCCACCTGCTTGGCGGAGGGCGTCATGCCCTGCTGTACCACAATGAGGGCCCGCGTGATGTTCTCCTCCTGCATCCGCTGGCAGTACACCTTGATGGTCTTGATGCCCA
Source organism: Hyperoodon ampullatus (assembly GCF_949752795.1). Lineage (NCBI taxonomy): Eukaryota > Metazoa > Chordata > Mammalia > Artiodactyla > Ziphiidae > Hyperoodon > Hyperoodon ampullatus. Next base: position 25,264,689 of record NC_136917.1, read on the forward strand.
CCTTGGGCTCCTCTGCAGACCAAGCACAGTCTGGTGGACGCTGGCCACACACCCCCGCCCGGCGCCTGGGTTCTATCCCACCCCTGCCAAGGCACTGCAGTGCCGCTCCTCGGCCTCCCGTTTGCAGAGTGAGAACCGGGCTGCTGGTCCCAGAACGGGGCGCTGGCTGCCTGCATGTCATGTGGGAGTTGAAAGATGCCCTGGGCCCCGGACCTAAGGGACCTCTTTCTGGAAGTGGGGTCTGGGAGTCTGGGTCTGTGCAGTGCCTCAGCGGTTCTGTGGTTCGGGAAGTCCCAGACTAAGCAGTTTGTTTAGTCCGGGGGCCCACGAGACGAGGGCTGGGGTGTTCAGAGGTGAGTGGAGGCGAGACGACCCGGGGAGCACGGTCCCAACACGGAGACAGCCCACCCAGCTCCTCGCTGCCAGCACCAGGGGTCCTCACGGTCTCGGCAGCATGCAGGGCCTGGGGCCTGTCACGAGAGAACGGCTGGACCCAAGGAGCCCAGCAGGTCAGCGGCTGGGCAGCCCCGGAGTCCGTGTGCAGTACGTCCGCTGCCTCTCGCTGTTCTCCTCACACCCCACTCCACCGACCGGCAGTGCCCTGTCCCCGAAGTCCCTCTGTTGGAGTCCTGACCCCCAGGAACCTCAGAATGAGACTGTGTTTGGAAATGGGGTCTTTAAAAAAGTAATTACGGTAACACAAGGTCGTGAGGCTGGGGTCCTTAAGAGATCAAGACACAGACACACAGAAAGGGACAAGCATGTGAGGACACAGGGAGAAGACGGAGGTCTACACACCAGCAAGAGGCCCCCAGCACTGGGAGAGAAGCACTGTCTGTTTATGCCCCCGGTCTGTGGGGTTTTGTTACAGTAGCCGTGCAAACTAACACAGGCAGGGACCTCAACCCTGTGCCACGGCCCATCTGAGAGAGCAGGACACCCCCACTGTCAGTAAAGACCAGGAAGTGAGGTGGCCCCACCCCCGAGATGGCACCACGGGAGGCACGTGCTTAGGCACCAAAGTCTACAATAAGTACGTTTCACACACAGGGGACACTCTTCTTAAAAGTGCCACCTAGATTCATCCCAGGGTCACAAGGATGGTTCAACATATGCAAATGTGATACACCACATCAACGAAAGGAAAGACAAAAACCACACGACTGTCTCAACAGATGCAGAAAAAGCATTTGATAAAATTCAGCATCCGTGCATGATAAAAATTCTTATGAAAGTGGGTATGAGGGAATATATCTCAACAAAAAAAAGCAATTCATGGATCCGCAGCTAAGACCCAGCACAAATTACCCATGACATTTTTCACAGAACTAGAACACATACTCTTAAAATTTACACGGAACCAGAGAAGACCCAGAATTGCCAAAGCAATCCTCAGGAAAAAGAAAAAAGCAGGAGGCATAACTCACCCAGACTTACAATAATACTACAAAGCTAGTTTTCAAAACAGCATGGTATTGACACATAAACAGACACAGATCAATGGAACAGAATAGAGAACCCAGAAATAAACCCACACAGCTATGGTCAATTAATCTTCGACAAAGGAGGCAAGAATGTACACTGAGGAAAAGACAGTTTCTTCAGCAAGTGGTGATGGGAAAGCTGCACAGCCACATGTAAATCCATGAAGTTAGACATTCCCTCACATCATATACAAAAATAAACTCAAAATGGCTTAAAGATTTAAATGCAAAACATGAGGGGACTTCCCTGGTGGTCCAGTGGTTAAGAATCTACCTTCCAATGCAGAGGACATGGGTTTGATCCCACATGCCGCGGGGCAACTAAGCCCGTGCGCCACAATAGAGGGCTCACGCACGTTAGCTAGAGAGCCTGCGTGCCGCAAACCAGAGCCCATGCACTCTGTAGCCTGCACGCCACAACTACAGAGCCGACGCACCCTGGAGCCTGCATGTTACAACTAGAGAAGAGAAAACCCGCATGCCACAACTAGAGAGAAGCCCGCGCGCCGCACTGAAGAGCCAGTGCACTGCAAGGGAAGATCCCGTGTGCCTCAATGAAGATTCCACATGCTGCAACTAAGACCCGACGCTGCCATAAATAAATAAATAAACAAATCTTAAAAACAAACAAAACCAACTAAAAACAGTGTTGCCATATGACCCAGCAAGCCCACTCCTGGGCATATATCCAGACAAAACTATAATTCAAAAAGATACATGCACCCCAGTGTTCACAGCAGCACCATTCACCATTGCCGAGACATGCAAACAACCTAAATGTCCAGATGAATGGATAAAGAAGATGTGGTACATAGATACAACGGAATACTACTCAGCCATAAAAAAGAATGAAATAATGCCATTTGCAGCAACATGGATGGACCCAGAGATTACCAAACTATGCCAAGTAAGTCAGAAAGACAAATATCATATATCACTTATATGTGGAATCTAAAAAGATGATACAAATGAGCTTATTTACAAAACAGAAAGAGACTCCCAGACATAGAGAACGGATGTGTGGATGCCAAGGGGGAGGGGGGTGGGGGAGGGATGGATTGGGAGTTTGGGGTTAGCAGATACAAACTATTATATACAAGATGGATAAACAAGGTCCTACTATACAGCACAGGGAACAATATTCAGTATCTGGGATTAAACCATAGTAAAAAAGAATATGAAAAAGAACATATATATATGGATGTATATATATTTATAACTCAGTCACTTTGCTGTACGGCAGAAATTAACACAACGTTGTAAATCAACTGTACTTCAATAAAATAAAATTTTTAAAAAAGTGCCACCTGGGTCTGTTGCACAAGCATTTTCTGCCCACCCCTTTGACTCAAGGCACTGGGGTGGGCCCCCAAGGTGCTCATGACCCAACAAGGCCCCCTAACCTTTGGGGCTTTAGAGCCAGGCTGCCTCAGTGTAGGACTTGCAAAGACAGAGGAACACAGGGGTCCTGGAACACCCCTGGTGCTGGGGGGGCTGTCTTCACTCAACCCGGGGCTCAGAGTGGGTTCCCAAAGAGGAGGCACTTGAGCTCAGTCACCAGGGACGACGGATGGACACTGACCAGGCAGGCGAGGGGGGAACTGACAGGGATGAGACAGGGCAGGAGTCCTGCAGCAGCGCAGGAAGGGCAAGCGCTGGGAGCAGAAGCTGGGCTGACGGGTGAGGGCAGGGAGGACCCAGGGGCCCAGCTGGGAGGCCTGTGATAACCTTGGTCAGAGAAAAGGGTTGAGGAAGAGAGAATAGGGAAGGTGACCGAGAAGAGGAAGCTGGAAAAGGAGTCCCCACAGCAAGGAGGGTGAGGGGGCAGAAGGATGAGAACAGGCAGACTCTGGGTCACAAGGCAGGTGGCTGCTAAGAGCTGGCCCTGAGCTGCCCCTCACCTGGGAAGAAGACGAACATCTGGTCAGTGGGGTCGTCGTTGTGGGCCACCAGCACCGTGAGGTCTGTGCGCCGAGGCCTCCCTTCACTGGGCTTGTCCCCAAACTGGGCCTTGAACTCCTCCAGCGTCTGGTCCAGCTCGTCCTGGGTCACCAGGTAGCCACGATCGTGGCACAGCTGCAAAGAGAAAGGACCAGGTGACCCCAGGGCGGAGGGGGGACGCCAGCAAGAGCTCTGGGTAGGCGAGGCCACTGAGGAGGAGACCGGGACAGAGCTGGGACGTGAGGAGGGCTGCCGAATGCAGAGCCAGGCCCCAGGGTCTGGGGCAGACAGGCACAGCTGGCTGGAAGGGTGCTGCTGGGCTGGCAGGGCAGACGCTGGTTGGAAAACCAGGAAAAGGCCTGAGGGTCAGCAGTTCTAGGCCCTGCCTCAGAAACTGGGGCTCTTTGAGTGCGTGCACAAGATGAGGACCCAGACAGAGAAAGGAAGATTGGAATCGCTACCCAGCCCAGCCCTGCCCGCACCCCCTTTCCTCAGCCGAGTCTCCCTCCAGAGCCCTGGGTCTCCTCTCCCAGGGGCCCCCGACACTGTCAGCCAGAAGCACAGTTGCTCCAGCCCTGTCTTTGGGCAGCTCTGCAAAGCGGCAGAGAGGCTGGGGGCCACCACCCGGCCTTAGCCCAGCAGGATTCCCGGGAGGGTGGGTGCTCTTGATCAAGACCGCAAGCCTCCGTGGCATCACACTGGTCCCCTCCTACGGCGTAGCTTAAAGAATGAGGCACACAGAGAACGCTGGTATGACTCGGACCCGGCCCGAGTAATTCAAAGTTGGTGGCTGGGACATCTAAGTAGCCACCAGGCAGCGGTAAGACAAACCCACCAGGGTTCCTTCCACCCCACGACCCCGGGATTCTGCGTTATGCACTTGAGGTGGTGCCGATAAGACAGTCTGGGACCTGGGACCTTTTGCTGAAGCCCTTGCACCTGGGCAAATGTCTCCTCCAGCAACAAAACACCCAGAAACTATATGTAAGGGACTAGAAATAACTAAGCACATGCGCAGTTGGGGCAAACAAGGACCAAGATCCAAAAAGATCAAGAAGAGGAAAACAAAAAACAAAACAAAAAAACAAAACAAAAGGGCTTCCCTGGTGGCACAGTGGTTGAGAGTCCGCCTGCCGATGCAGGGGACACGGGTTCGTGCCCCGGTCCGGGAAGATCCCACATGCCGCGGAGTGGCTAGGCCCGTGAGCCATGGCCGCTGAGCCTGCGCGTCTGGAGCCTGTGCTCCGCAACGGGAGAGGCCACAGCAGCGAGAGGCCCGCGTACCGCAAAAAAAAAAAAAAAAAAAAAAAAGGCCAAGAACCCAACTGCCACTTCTGAGGAGCCGGGAGCAAAAGCAGGGTATTGGGCATGATCCCTGCACACAGCACCACCAAGGGGGTGGGCAGACCCCTCCAAGCCACCCCTCCGGCCTGACCCCTGGACCCGTCCCCACCCTCACCCCATTTAAGGGACCAGCTCGCCCTCCTTGGAGCAAGGGCACCTGTTGCTTGTTTTCGCTACTTCATGCTGCAGCACAAACTCCAATAAAGCCTGATTTGAATTTCTCGTCTGGCCTGCTATCAATTTCTACTGATTAAGGAATTCAAGAACCCCGGTAGGTAACACCAGAACCTTCCATGGACACAAACAGGGGCCGTCCTCCCTCTCTCCAGCTCGAGCGAGACCCTGACTCCTTCCCGGGGGGCTCTTGGACTCGCGACTCGGTCCCCCGCAAACCCCCGCACCGGGGGTCCAGCCTGAGCCCGACCCCTCCGCTCCAGCCGCGCGGCCGCGGGTGGGGAGGCTCATTTCTACCTCCGGGCCTCGCACCCGCCGTCCGCGCTCCGGCTGCTGCGTGCCCGGCTCGCCTGGGGGAGCGAGGCTCGCTCTCACCGCGTTCACCAAGCGCGCTGCTCACCTGCATGATGGTCTTGCGGATTTTCCACAGCCGGTACGTCTCCTCCTCATCGTCCATGGCTGCCGCCGCTTGCACTCACTGCGCCTGCGCCCGGCAGGACCCGCGCCCACTGCGCCTGCGCCGAGCTCCGGTCAGGCCCCCTCACGTCGCCCTCCCCTTGCAGGGCTGTCGCCGGCGAATGCCTGAATGAAGCGACCTACGGGAGCGGCAGCGCCAAAGGCAGCCCGAGCCTTACTAAAGCGACGGTTGGCTGCGCGAGAAACATGCGACCAGCACCACCACCCGCGCCTCGGAAGTTCTCGCGAGGCTTTGACCGCAAGGCCCCTCGGGAGTTGTAGTTTCCGCTCAATGCCTGCCTGGGAGGGCCGTTTAGAATCCAGAGAACAAAGGCGAGGTGTGGGCGGGGAAACTGAGGCCTTGACGGGGTCAGAGGTCTGCTCAGCTCCCGGGGACCCTCGGGCGGCCTAAGAGGCGCTCCATGAGTGTTTGTGCATCCAACTGTAGGGGGTTTTCTCAGTTGGCTCAGGGCTACATACAACTTAATGCCCCCGAGCCTCAGTTTCCCCTCTGTACAATGGAAATAAAGTGTCCCCATTTTAGAGGGTTAGCTGGGGATCTAAGGAGATGGTCGTACTTAGGAGGAGCTTGGAATAATTCCTGGTGCTTATGAAATGCTCCCACCTCTGTCTTCCCCCTCTCCCTTCCCGTGAGCCCCAGCCTAGCCCCTGCCTGGATACCCCACAGCCCCCAAGACTGTGCATGTTTTTACAATCCGCATCTGCCCCTGCCCCCGAGTTCGTACAGGAGGTTTGCCCACCCCTGCCGAGCCCAGTGCCCCTGCATCGGTAACTTCTCATTCAGTAATGCATTCATTCAATGTTTAATGAGCAACCACAGGGACAGTGAACGAAACAGGCCAAGCACCCTTACATGCCAGGGAGAGACAGGACAGAAGCAGTGAACATAATAAGTAAATGATAAAGTATGTTAGAAGGTGACAATGCTGTGGAAGAAGAAATAGACCAGGCTGAGGGAGACGGGAGGTTTGCAGTCCCAAATGTGGTCAGGGAAGGGAATTCCCTGGTGGTCCAGTAGTTAGGACTCCGTGCTTTCAGTGCCGAGGGCCCAGGTTTAATCCCTGGTGGGGGAAACTAAGATCCCACAAGCTGCTCGGCCAGAAAAAAAAAAAGAAAAAAAAATGTGGTCAAGGAAGTCTCCAGCAAAAACCCAAAGGGTGAGAGGGTAGGAGCCGTGGGGATGTCTGGAGGAAAGTGTATCAGGCAGGGGTGCAGTGTGTGCAAAGGCCCTGAGGCTGGACCATGTCTGGTTGTGTTGGCAGCAAGGAGGCCAGTGGTGGGGGAGGGGTGGGAGAAGAGGTCAGAGGTCAGGAGGGGCAGATCCTGGGAGGCCTTGCTGGTTGGGTTGAAAAGTTCAGGTTTGCAGCCATTTTCAGCATCTCCGCGGGGCAGAAGCAGGGAGACCAGGGAGGGGGCTGGGGAAGACCGTCCTGGCCAGAGATAGGTATGGCTCCAAGGGAAGGGTGAGCAGCGGGCAGGTCCAGGGTGTCCGGAGGGCAGTGCCCACAGGATCTGCAGGTGGACGGGACGTGGAGATGAGAGACGCAGAGGCGGGCAGAGGAGGGAGAGCGACTGGGGTGGGAAGGTGTGGGGCGGCTCGGGAGGGGTTCTTGGACTTGGTGAGCTTGGGGCTCCCAGGGGACCCTAAGGGGAGACATCCAGGGGGCAGTGGGATACAAGTCTGGAACTCGGGATGAGCTTGGAGTGGAGACAGACGTGGGTGTTGTGGGTGTACAGCGGAGACAGGAGCTGGGAGCCTGGATGAGATCACTGAGCAGATCGGAGGCCAGGCACGAGGTTTGCCTACCTTGTTCAGAGGCCGGGAGGAGGGGGGGAAAGAGCAGAAGGTAGAGGGGTGTGGCCACCTGGGCTCCAGTCCTGACTGTGTGACCCGGGCACATTACTTAACCTCTCTGTGCCTCGATGTCCCCCCCCAACTTGTAGAACAGGGACAAGAACAGCGCCCACTGCATAGGTACTTGGCTGATGATTGCAGCGCTGGCAATACTTAAGTGCTTCTCAAATAGAATAGAGGGACTTCTCTGGCAGCACAGTGGTTAAGAATCCGCCTGCCAACACAGGGACACGGGTTCAAGCAACTAAGCCCGTGTGCCCCATCTACTGAGCCTGAGCTCTAGAGCCTGTGAGCCACAACTACTGAAGCCCGTGAGCCTAGAGCCCATGCTCCGCAGCAAGAGAAGCCACCACGATGAGAAGCCCGCGCACTGCAACAAGAGTAGCCCCCGCTCGCCTCAACTAGAGAAAGCCCAGGCACAACAACGAAGACCCAACGCAACCAAATATAAATAAGTAAATAAACATTAAAAAAAAAATAGAGGGTGGGTGGAAGCCAGGTGTCCAGGAGCCCAGTGAAGCAGCTGTTGGGAGGAGGGATGGAGCAGCCGTCAAAGCAGGTCTGAGAATTGAGCAGGGGATTGGCCAAGGGGACCCTGTTTGTGACCGCAGAGGGCAGATCCAAGGAGGGGGCCCGGCTGGGGGAGGCATTTATGGGAGGAAAGGTATTGGAAATATGGATGTAGCAGGGGGGACAGGGAGAGGGTCCAGAGTGGGTTTAAGACAGGACAAAGGGTGTCTGTCTAGGTGATGGGCAAATCTGGGTGGGGGAGGGGGCAGAACTGCTGGAGGATCCAGAGGGTGGCCTAGACGGTAAGTGGGGGAGGGCCCAGGTGCGAGTGACAGGGCACATTAGGTAGCCTTGCTGTTTCTGGGGGCAGGGAAGAGAGAGGAGAAAGGGCTCACAGTAGCAGGCGGGCCCAACCCCAAGGCCCATGACTCAGAATCCTGCCTGAGACTGTGTGGCCTCAGCAACAGCACATGGAGTGGCAACTTTCTCCTTGGAACCTCGCCACCATGCAGCCCAACTGGCAGAGCCCAAGGTTCAGAAATCAGGCCACTGGGCTTCCCTGGTGGTGCAGTGGTTAAGAATCCCGTCAGTGCAGGGGACACGGGTTCGAGCCCTGGTCTGGGAAGATCCCACATGCCACGGAGCAACTAAGCCCGTGCACCACAACTACTGAGCCTGCGTGCCACAACTACTGAAGCCCGCGCCTAGAGCCTATGCTCCACAACAAGAGAAGCCACCGCAATGAGAAGCCCACACACCGCCACGAAGAGTAGCCCCTGCTCGCCACAACTAGAGAAAACCCACGCGCACCAACCAGGACCCAACGCAGCCATAAATAAATAAATTAAATAAATAAAATTTTTAAAAAGTTATATATGTATAACTGAATCACTTTTCTGTACAGCAGAAATTAACACAACATTGTAAATCAACTATACTTCAATAAAATAAATGTTTAAACAAAAAAGAAATCAGGCCACCACCCTCACACTCCTTGGTAGGGATGTGAGATGGACCAGTGGCTGTGGGAAAGTCTGGCAGCTCCTCAGGTAGTTACACAGTTACCATGTGACCCGGCAGTTACACTCTGAGGTGCATACCCAGCAGAAATGAAAACATATGCCCACACAAAAACTTGTACAGCGTTACAAAGCCAAAAGGTGGAACAACCCATCAATGGACAAATGGATAAACACAATATGGTCCATTTATATAATAGGACATTACTCTGCATGAAAAGGAGAGAAGCACTGTCTCACACTACAATGTGGATGAACCCTGAAGATGTGATGTTCAGTGAGAGACACCAGACACAAGAGGCCACATAGTACATGATGTGAAACGTCTAGAACAGGCAAATACACCAAGAGTGGATTCATGGTTGTCAGGGCCTGGGGGAGGGGGCTGGAGGAGACTGGTAATGGGGACAGGGGGTTACTTTTTGGGGTGCTGAATGATATAAGCCAGTCACAGAAAGTGAAGTACTGTCTGATTCCACTCATATGAGGTCCCTAGAGAAGTCAAATTCATAGAGACAGGAAGTAGACAGTGGGGGCCAGGGGCTGGGGGGGTGACTACAAATGCAGACAGGGTTTCTTTCTGGGGTGATGAGAATGTTCTAGAATTAGATAGTGGTGATGGTTCCATAACATTGTGAATATACTAAAAATGACTTAATTGTACACTTTGGTTACAATGGTGAATTTATGTTATGTGGATTTTAACTCAATTAAAAACATTTTTTTTCTAAGAAGAAATCAGGCCCTGGTTCCGGAAAGGCCTCTGGCTGGTAGGCAACTCAGCGTCCCCACTGGGGGACACAGGCACTTTGGCCACCACAGGGAGCCTTGCTGGAGCCTTGAGACTTCCCCAGGATTCCACTGCTCCTCTGTAAAGTGGGGCAAGTGTGGAAAAGCAGTGAAACCCAGGCATAAATCTCAGAGCCAGTGGGACCACAGTGGGCAGCTCATCCTGCCCAGTTCTGCTCTTATTGTAACTGGCCTGAAGTCAGGAATGGCATGAGGCCTTGCTCCATCTCTCCCGCTCGGTGGGCTCCAAGGGGAGGGAAGGTCGCCCTGAGCTGTTTTTCTAGAAACCTTCAAGTAAATAGCCAGCCGGTGGCCATCTTCACGACAAAGTTACAGATACCAGCTGAAGGGAAACTGGGAACAGTTGAGGCTTCCCAAGGGCAACTCAAACTCACCAGGGTGGCCTGACACCCAGTGCTGCCAGGGGGCAGAAGTGAGGGGGGGTTTCCTGAGAAGTGAGGCACCCAGTTGAGATAATGGGAGCTCCCAGACAAGAAACGACTTCAGAACTCGCCGGCCCCTCGTGACCAGGCTGAGAGGGAGAAGCATGTGAAGGCTATTGGGCAAGGAAGGAATGTAGCAACCTGGCCCCAGGGATCCTGTCCCCTTTGCCACCAAACTCGGCCATCTAAGCCCTGGGTTGGGGCAGAGGGAGAGGGCTCGTTTTCTCCCCCAAAGGACCCCAGCCCCGAAAGTCCTGCCCCCAAAGCCTCTGCAGAAACGTTCACCGGGAGGGTCCAAGGAGAGAGAACTTCATGGGCAGCACAACACCCTCCTGGCCGCAGGTCAACGTCCAGCCACGGCTGGGGGTGGGGGCAGCTAGGCCGGCGTGGAATTCCGTGACTCAGGTCCCGAGAATGGGGTGGGTCTGCTCTCTGGGCAGTGGCCAAACGCCTGAGCCTCGAGTGGAAATGAGCTTGGAGCCAAGCCAGCGGGAGCCCCATCCCGAACCACACGCTGTGTCACGTTGCAAATGACAACAGATCCCTCTGGGCTTGCGCTTTCCTTGCTAAGCACACACTTGCGCGTCCTCCAGGAGAAAGGGGGGCGGGACCACAGGGTAAACTGCTAACGGCCCTCCCCAGGGCTCACGTGTCACTTATATAAGCAGCTAAGGCGGCGGTGTCCAAGGGCGGCGACACTCGGCTCTGTGCTGACGGCGCACCCTGCAGCAGGGACACCGCCGTCCGGGGCTGTCGCCGCAGGTGACCCCCAGGCCCTCGCAGCGACACCGCAGCCCGAGTGGGGGGTCTCCGACACCCAACGTGGTTTTATTTACATTAAAAACAAAAACCACGGGGTTCTCTGGTGGCGCAGTGGTTGAGAGTCCGCGTGCCGATGCAGGGGACACGGGTTCGTGCCCCAGTCCGGGAAGATGCCACATGCCGCGGAGCGGCTGGGCCCGTAAGCCATGGCCGCTGAGCCTGCGCGTCCGGAGCCTGTGCTCCGCAACGGGAGAAGCCACAACAGTGAGAGACCCGCGTACCGCAAAAACAAAACAAAACAAACAAACAAAAAAAACAGTTTTCAATGAGCTGGGGCGAGTTTTCTGAGAGTTCGAGCCAGCCCCCCCCGGTCCTCCCCCGCCACGGGTTTCCAGTAGTATCTCAAGTTGTCGAGCATCCCTCAGTGCAGATCACTGTTCGCAAGCCTTCACCGTACCGCTGGCGTCGACGCTGCCCCCCCCCGCCCGCTGACGAGCATGCGCAGTCACAGAGATGAAAACCGCCGTCGGGCCACGGCCCCGCCCAGCCAACCCCTCCAGCCAACGCCCCCCACTCCGGCCCCCTATTGGCTGGCGCAGGCACGCGCCTGCAGAGCCGACGCATCCAACCAATGAGGGCGCTGGTAGGCGTGGCCTAGGGCGTGGAGGCGAGGCGCGTCCATTGGTCGGCTCGGCGAGGGGAGGAGCGCTGCCTCCCGGGGAGCCCCCGCTGCCGCCGCGATGAGTTTCAACCGCCTGAGTCGTCTGCTGAAGCCAACGCTTCTCTGCGGGGCCCTGGCCGTGCCCGGCCTGGCCAGCACCATGGTGAGTGCGGCGCCACTGGCCGTTGGGCGGGCCGTTGGGTGGGCGCGCGGCCTGCCTTCCGGCGCGCGGGGCCGCGGCGACTTTGGACGCGGGGCGCCGGCCTCGGGCGCGCGGACAGCGCTCGGCGCCCCGTCCGCGGCCGTCGGGGCCGTGGGTAGCGCGCGGGTCGGGGTCACGGCCCGAGTCTCGGTGGGGGGCGGGGGCCGCGTCCGGGGTAGCCAGGGACAGGGCTGGGCGGTCGGGACCCCCGGGTGGGCGCCCCTGACGCACAGAAGCTGCAGCGTCGGGACAGCTGGGGGAGGCGTCGTTGGCCACTGGAGCCCCGCCTGCGGCCCGGAGAGCGGGGGTGTCCGACGGGGTGGAAATCCGGGATCACGCGCCACGGGGAGTCACTGCCCCTCCCCCGCCCTGCGCGCCCCGGGGCCCCGCGCGGTGGCGTCACAGAGGAGCGGCCCAACGCCCTTGGCTACCGGCCCTTTGTCCCCCGGGCGCGGCGCTCGGTGGGCACAGGTGCGGCCGGAGACGGGCCGGCATGGGCCGCGCAGCCGCCGGCTCCCCGGGTCGTCGCAGGAGGCGGCGCCGAGTCCCCCGGGGGCGGCGGCGCCGAGCCCCCCGGAGGCGGAGGGCTCGAGCGTGCTGTCGCAGGAGGGCGCGCCCCCGGCTTCCACCGACTTCCAAGAGCCCTGGGCAGGCGGGGCCTGCGGCCGGGGAAAGCGGCTGCGGCAGCGAGTCCCAAGACCCGGTGCGCGCGGGGGCCCCCACACCCGCGGGCGGCGTCCCCACCCGCTGGGGTACCTGGCGGGGTTCCGAACACTTACCGGGTCTCAGTGTCTACGGTCAAATGTGCCCTGCTGTGCAGGGGAGCGTGCGCCTTTGAGTAGGAGGAGCCTCCCCTTTTACTTGCCCCAGGGCTCCGGTTTGCCTCTCTCGGCACCCCGGGCTGGGCGAGCGGGCCGGGCGGCCGCGGGCTCCAGGCCCCGAGGTCCGCCAGCCACTCGGCATGCCCTTGCCTTGCAGTGCGCGTCCCGCGACGACTGGCGCTGTGCTCGCTCCATGCACGAATTCTCAGCTAAGGACATCGACGGGCACATGGTTAACCTGGACAAGTACCGGTGGGTACTTGCCCACTTGGTGGAGGGAGCAGGGGGAAGGTCGCGGACATGACCTAACCGCCTCATCCTGCCTCCAGGGACTACGTGTGCATCGTCACCAATGTGGCCTCGCAATGAGGCAAGACAGAGGTAAACTACACTCAGCTGGTCGACCTGCACGCCCGATTCGCTGAGCGTGGTTTACGGATCCTGGCCTTCCCTTGCAACCAGTTCGGGAAGCAGGTGCGTCATGGCTGGCCCTGGATGTCCCTGTGTGCGGGCGTGGGGAGAGGGTCCCTCTGTGGAAGCGGGAGCCAAAGGGGTACAGGCTCCTCCCCACTCACCCCAGCACCCCTGTCTGCACAGGAGCCAGGGAGTAACGCCGAGATCAAAGAGTTCGCTGCCAGCTATAACGTCAAATTCGACATGTTCAGCAAGATCTGTGTGAATGGGGATGATGCCCACCCACTGTGGAAGTGGATGAAAGTCCAGCCCAAGGGGAGGGGCATGCTGGGAAAGTGAGTTGGGGGCCGGGGCGGGGAGCAGGGGGTGTCAGGATGGCTCCCCAGGAGCAATGGGGGGGTCTGCAGCTGCCACGGGATTCCTCACGATCTCACGCTTCTCTTCTAGTGCCATCAAATGGAACTTCACCAAGGTAAGCCATGCTGGGGGCCTGGGGGACGGGGACAGACCCAGCCACAGCTGGGCTGCTTCGAGGGTCCTTGACCCTGACCTAAATGGGGTGGTGTATGGAGGACTGCTGGCTCGCCCCAGCCCCATGGTGGCCTCGGGTCCTGACACGGCCTCCCCTGCAGTTCCTCATTGACAAGAACGGCTGTGTGGTGAAGCGGTACGGTCCCATGGAAGAGCCCCTGGTAGGTGTCTGTTGGGGAGCCTGCCCGGGAGGGCCCTGGGAAGAGGCGCCCCTGACCCCCTTTCCCCTGCAGGTGATAGAGAAGGACCTGCCGTGCTACCTCTAGCTCCACAAGTGTGCTCCCCCGACCCAAGCCTGCCGCCTGTGCCCCTCGGAGCCTCCCACCCGGCGTCCATGATGGTCTGCCTGAAAACCAGCCCCTGGTGGGGCAGACCCGAGAACCCGGCGTGCACCCCTGCCGGAGGAAGGTCCCTCGGCCTGGCTCACGGCTCGGCAACCCCACCCCCTGCTGCCCTGTGGGAATAAAACACACAGTACAAATTTACTTGCTTGTTGCTTTTGCTTACTTGGTGGGTGGGGGGTGTCTTGTCCCAGGCCCCTCTGGGCTCAGGTGCAGGTGTAGTCAGCTCCCCAGGCTGGGGGGGTGGAATGTGGGAGGTGGAATTCCCTGGGGGTTCAGAGGGCTGCAACCGCCCTGCTGCCCCAGCTGCTAATCTCCTCAGCCCAGCCAGGGCAGAACTGATCCTGGCGGAGATGCCGCCTCCTGACTGGCCCGCTGCGCTAGGCCCGCGGGGGGCCTCGGTCTCCTCGTGTACCCAGGTGGAAGGGCCAGGCGACCTGGGCCTTGTGGACCTGCCTACTGGAGGCCACTGCACCTGAGCTGGGCATCGGGCCCAGCTGGGCACCAAGCCCGCCTTGCAGTGAGGACACGGAGTCTGCACCAGGCCTGCCCACGAGCTTCACCTGGCAGAGGGAGCCCCCCAAGGAGGGCTGGTGGGCACAGCCTGCCTGCCTGCAGCTCAAGATTGCCATCCTGGTGAGAGGGGGGCGGAGCACAGCTGTAGAGTGGCTGAGCCGCTCTACCAGGGCCTCCCGACTCCCGCCCACCAGTCCGCCTCCTGGCTGGGGGCAGCCCCCTCCCACTTCCGGGCCAGAGGCCGGGCATGCTCCCCACAGCTTCCAGGAAGGGCCTGGCGTCCAGTCCTGCCTTCCCGGCTGGGCCCAGCTCTTGGGCTCTACTGTCCCCAGGCTGCCCCGCCTGCCTCAACCAACAAACACCCGGAGGAAGACCTGGAAAGAAACCAAGGCAGAGCCCGCAGTCCTGAACACGGGGTTCTGAGCAACAGGCCCAGGCGGCTCACGTCTCGGTGGGCAGGAGGCAGCAGTGTCTGCTCCAAGACGCCTGGGGCCTGGTACGGCCAGTTCAGAGGCAGCTGGCCTGCTATCCCGATGCCAGGACCATGCAGTGGACAAACAGCCTCTTGGGGCGGGTGTCTCCTGGAGCCTGGCCCCGGTCATCCAGAAGGCCAGGCGCTGTGGGTGGGATGAGGCAGCAGAGGGAGGGCCAGCAGCCTCCCCGGACCACCGTATGCCCCCTCCCCCCACCCCCTCCCCACCGTCCCTGCAGGCCAGAGCAGCAGACAGCCTGGGAAGTAGTGAAAAGGCACATATATTTAAAAAAGATCTCTTTACATATATACACTTGAATTCATTATAAATACACATAGAAACCAGGGGGCCACCCACCAGCTCCGCAGGAGATTCCAGGCCCTGGGAGAGGTGGCTGGGCAATAATTTAGGGCACAGAGAGCAGGGAGGGGGTTGCATATATTAATAGAAGATCTGCCCCACGGAGCCCCCCAGAGGCAGTGGGGCCCTGAGCACCTGGGGTTTCCTGAGTTTCCAGCTCTTGGGGCCACCCAGTTTTGTGGATTTCAGGGATCCAGGCCTGACCAGGCCTGGTAAGGTGGGTGGGGTGGGAGCCCCAACCCCGGCCTGGAGGAGGGCAGCAGAGGACAGAGGCACAGAGGAGGCCCCCCACCCCCAGGCCCTGCCTGGCCCCTGAGTGTCCTGAGTGGGGCCTGCACATGGCCACTGCCCACCAGGCAGGGCGGAGGGCACCCCCAGGGCCGGCAGCGTCTCGAGGGTCTGCCCAGGCACCGGTGGGAAGGCACTGCAGTGGAGGCCTCAGGAGGCCGGACGAAGGGCCCCTGGCCCCGCCTCGAAGGGCCCCTGGCCCCGCCTCGAAGGGCCCCTGGCCCCGCCTGCTCCTCTCAGTAGTCCGCAGCGGTGTTGGCCCTGCTCACCATCCGCTTCGCGTAGACAAGGCGCGTATTACAGATAAATAAGTTTCGTGCGGGAAGGATGCCCCGGGGCCTAGGAGTTGGGGAAGGGGGGGCTGAACTGGATGACGCTCTGCCGCTCGGGGCCCCCGCTGCCCTCCGGTGTGCCTGCTGCGCCCCCACCGGCGCCCAGCGGGCCGGGGGGCTCAGGGGGCGGCGCGGCGTTGAGGGAGCGCAGCATATCCTCCAGCACCTCCTTGAAGTTGATGTCGCAACCCTGGTGCAGGAGCGCCGCGGGGTCAACTGGGGCGTCGGGGGCACCCAGCAGCAGGCCGCCGGGGCCGGGGGCCGGGGCCGGGAAGGCGAAGGGCGAGGGCGGCGGGAAGGCCTGGGCCGGCGGACTGTACGTGAGGTCCAGGACTTCGCCGGGGCCACAGGGCAGCACGAGCGGGCGCGGGGCGGGTGGCAGCGCGGGGAGACCCCGGGCGCGCGCCTGCTTGCGCTTCACATCGGCGTCCATGAGCTGCAGCTCCTGCAGGACACGGCGCACGCAGGCCTCGGGGATCTTGATGCCTGCGGGGTGGGGGCGGGGCCGACGGTCAGGGCCCGAGGGGCGGGGCAGGGCGCCCCCTCCCCCACCCCGCCTGCGCCCACCGCTCACCAACTTGCTTCTTCTTGTCCTTGGTCTTGAGGCGCACGATCTGCAGGTAGCTGCTGCTGGTGACGTCGGCCATGACGGCGGCGATGCGGCCCCACACGCGCAGCAGGGCCCCGCACAGCATGTAGTGGTGTCGCAGCCTCAGGCCCTGCGCGCAGTCCTTGCCCTCCTGCACCAGGCGGCAATGCCGGTTCCTGCGTGGGGACCACGGCTCAGACCAGCTGCTGCACGGGCGTGGGCGACCCCCCCACCCCCCGACTCCCAAGCTGCCCTCGGCCCTCACCACGTGCTGTGGCTGCAGTGAGTCAGCGAGAAGGTGTAGCTGCTCTCCCAGTGCTCTCTGGCGTCCTCCGCTGTCACCTGCGGACACAGCCGGGTGAGCCCCTGGAGCCCCTGGACCGCGGCCTGTCCGTGCTCCCCAGCGTGCAGGCGGGGAACAGGAGGTCCGAAGGCCCCAGGCCCGCTCATCCTGCACCTGGCAGCCAGGGCAGCGGAGCATGGAGGTGGAGGGCCGGCCTGGGGAGAGGGGCGTGCCAGGGGCACAGTGGGGGCGCACTGCGGGGCCGTCCGGGCCTACCCGGTGGAACCTCCGGCACAGGCTGTCTAAGGTCTCCAGCTGGCTCTGCCGCCCGATGTTGGGCTTGTACACGGTGAAGAGCTTGCTGCGGTTCTGCTGGGCCAGCAGGCAGCTGGGCTTGTTGCCGCGGACCTGGGTGGGGGCGTGCGTGAGGCTGGGGCTGCGCCGCACGTGATGGGCAGGGGTCCCCACAGTGTGCGGGCCCGCGCGGACCGCCGCCCTCCCCTCCCGGCCCACCAGCCAGGGTCCTGCCCGTGGGGGTGCGCCGGGGGCTTGCTGGGGGGCCCACCTTGTAGGAGAGGTAGAAGCCGTCGTGGGTGCCCATCAGCTCCAGCGACCGGGCATAGGCCTCCTCCCACTTCAGGCCGCGGTCCACGCTGATCTGCGGGCACACGGGCGTCAGGGGGGTGGGGGTGAGGGGAGGGGGCGGGGCAGGCGGGTGCAGCCGCTCACCTTGTAGAAGACCACCTGCCCATCCTGCGGGTGCCCGGGGGCCAGGAACACCTGCTGGCTCTCCTCGTAGATCTCGTCAATGCCAGGGGCCAGGTCTGGGGAGGGTGAGCGGGGTCAGCGGCCGGTCTGGGGGCCCGGGCCCGGGGGGAAGGGCATCCCCAGCAGGGCTCACCCAGGATGCCCATGTCGTATTTGCCCTCCTTCTTGTCGGCGGCGATGAGGTGGTCGAAGGTGTCGGAGAAGTACTGGAAGAGCGTGTTCTGCTTGTGCACCTCCAGCCCCAGGATGCGGTTGAGGAACTTGCTGATGGAGCAGTCTGCTGGTGACAGGGGGCCTCAGGCTGCGTCCGGCCAGCCCTCCCTGTCCACCCACCCGGGAGGTGCGGGGCCGGGGACGTGGGACTCACCCTTCTCCACGTCCAGGCAGCCGGACCGGGACTCGCGCCCGCCGATGCCGACAGACAGCAGCCCCTGCTTCATGTCTGTGGGGAGGGAGAGCCTCGCACGCCTGCCCGCCCCAGCCCACGGGGGCTCCCCCTCATCACCCATGTCCCCCTGGGGTGGGTGGGGAGGGTCCACCAGCTCACCACGGAAGAAGGCAGCGTCCCCTCCAGGGTAGCCCTGGGGCAGCGGCACCTTGCTCTCTGTCTGGCTTAGGATGGTGGTGAGGACGCAGCTGAGCGCCCGGGCGCCATACTGTGGGGAGGGGTGAGGGCCGCGTGCCACGTCAGAGGCTGGGGCACCCCAGGTCTCGGGGTCCTGGCACCCCGAGGACCCTCCTCTCCTGGCCCCCCCACCCTGGGTACCTTGTTCTCAAAGTTGTACTTGCTCAGGTCACGGGACTCGGTGGCTCGGCGGTCCCCGTGGGTCAGAGCCCCCTGCCCGGGAAGGGGGAAGCGGTCACACGTTGCCCACGTGGTGCTCCTCCTTGCGCCCTCTGCCCTCCCCAGGGAGCCTCCCCGCCCAGCCCCCCACCCAGCCCCCCCTCCGCCCACAGGCTCACCAGGCTCTCCAGCCGCTTGGCCACGATGGAGGCAAACCTGCGCTCCCCAGCCAGCTCCGAGATGAGGAAAATGTACTCGGGTGCGGAGACCTGGTTGGAGCGGTGGGTCCGGCCTGGAGGCAGAGAGGACTTTTAGGGACCAGGCAGGCCCCGGGGTGGGGTGGCCTGGGGCGGGGGCGGGGCTCACCAAACTGCTGGATGGCCCGGTCGGCACTCCAGGGCAGCTCCAATGTCATGTGCACCCGGCGCCGCTGGTTCGGGACCCGGCGGTCGGCTTGGAGGGAGATGCCAGAGCTGGAGGCCTCTGAGATGATGGCCACGAGCTAGAGGGACGTGGACGGGGACAGGTCTGTGGGGCGGCAGGGCGGGCAGCCTGCTCCTCCTCGCCCCGCACCCTGTGTGCCCTGGGTCAACCGGCTGCACCTGGGGGGACCCCCACAGGAAGTTCAGACGTGTGTCCGTGAAGGTGTCTCCGAAGGCTTAGAATGGAGTCTGGACCATCCCGGGTCACCCCTAGAGGGTCTGCCTGCCCTGTGGACATCAGCTCCCATGGGGCAGCCCAGAGAAGCGGTGGGCCAGGCACCGACACAGGGCACGTGGGACTCGGGCTGAAGGCGGGGCCCCACGCAGGCACAGGAGCACAGCACACACACCCACACACGGCTGGTGGTCCTCCAGCCAGCCGCTCGGGACCCTGCACCTCCTGGCCCATGCGCAGGTGCACAGGGGCGCCCTCCAGGCACAGCCTCGCACCCCACCTTCTCTCCACTCATGAAGCGCTCCTTCTCCCTGAGGTTCACGTGGTCGATGGAGAGGCCCTGCTCCGCCCGGGACTCGAAGGCCACCGTCCCGTCAGACCTGGACACCACGCGGCCCTTCCTGCCGGTCATCTGTGGCCACGGTGGGGGCGAGGGGACAGGCTGTCAGCCACTGTGGTCGCTCAGGGGCTGGTCCCCGTGGGCCTCAGTTTCCCTGTCCCCCCACCTGGGACCCTGGGGCTCTTGGGTGTGTGTGGCAGGGGGCTGCCAGGACCCGGCCTCTTGCCAGGCTCGGGTGCCCACGGGGCCATCAGCAGGAATGTTAACTGCCATCTTCCTAAGTTTTTTTATGGCAACCCAGCCGCCTGAGCCAAGATGAAACTGAGGTGGCACCAGAGGGACGTCCCAAGAAAGAGCACAGGAACACAGGGGGAAGGAAGGACGGGAGGGGGGACAGGGTGGGGCACGGGGTCGGGGGTCAGGCCTGGGAGCCCTGGCCCAGGGGGCGTGCGGGGGAGGTGGGCGTGCAGCTGGGCGGCTGTGGCTGAAGGGGTAGAGCAGGACATGGGACGCTGGACCCAGCAGCCGCTCCCCCCTGCCACCGCCGAGCTGGCCACCAGGGGGCACCAGAGCTCACCTCCGCCACACACTCTGGACCCCCGAGCTGGTCAATGAGCTCGTCCAGGGTGTTGACGGGCAGCTCCCGGCCCAGCGCCTGCACCTTGGCCAGCAGGTCCTGCTTCAGCCGCTCCACCCGCTCCAGGACACCGGGGCCGTGCAGGTCCCGCGGTGGGGGACACAGGGGGCCTGTGGGGCCAGAGGGTCAGGGGGGACTGTCCAGGCCGCCTGCCCACGGCCCTGTTCCCAGCCCTGGCCCTTGAGGATGACGGGGGTCTCTGGGGAGCGGGGCTGAGCCAGGGGTCCAGAACCTTCTCCCTAAGCCCCACCAGCCCTTGCCAGCCACGCGCCCCGAACCCCGCACTCGGAGCCTGAGAAGCAGGGACGTGGGGGGAGGGCGTGGGGGCGGCCGCGGGCCTCACCGCGGTCGTCGGCCGGGAGCCCAATGGCATCCACGATGACCACATCATCGTCCATCAGGGACTCGGGGGAGGAGTGGAAGTCGCTGTCCAGGCCGCCGTCCGACTCCGTGCTGCTGTCGTCACTGACGCGGATCACGCCCGCTGCGTCACACGCCAGCCTGGGCACCTTGGCCCCACGGCCCCGCGGCCGCCCTGCAGGGGAGCAGCCAAGGGTCACTGCCGCCTGGCCCCGCGCCTTTGTCTTGGCAGCACGGTCCGGGGACAGGCCCGGGTGCCAGGATGGTCAGGGCTCAGGGCCAGAGCCCCCTGCTCCATCCACCTTTGGCAGGTCTGGGCTCTGCTGGTTGCCGGGGCGTGGCATAAAGGGGCACCTCTAACATCCCCGCCAGACTTCCTGACACCGCAGTGAGTCCTCGGGTGGTGCCTGGGGAGGCCACACGCCCACCCTCACAGGGCGGCCCTGGGTGGGTTGGCCAGAGGATAAGCCCAGGCCCTGATGGGGTGATGGTCCAGGGGCCTACGTAACTAAGCTACCATCCAGGACACCCAGAAGGCCAGTCCCAGGAAGTGGGAGGGGCAGGACTGGGCCCCCGAGGCTGACCGTGTACCCTCAGGTAAGTTGCTTTGCTTCTCTGAGCCCTACTTCCCCTCTGGGAGTGGATGCTCAGCCTCTGCCTAGAACAGCGAGCAGTGCACGCCAGAAGGTGCTATGAGGCCACTGCCCCATCCCGGGGTGCTTTTAAGGGCTCCATCCTAGTCCCCGGACCAGTGTGGTTCCGGCCTCGGGCTCACTTTCACCTGGGGAGTGCAAGGCCCCGCCTTCTGGGGTTGAGGCTAGAGGCCGTGGGGGGTGCGCTAGCCACACCCCCATCCTGCAGCGCTGGGTGTTTTAGATGACTGACCAGCTGCCCTGGAGAGTTGGGGAGGGCATCAGGGGTCAGGCCACATGGCTGTGCAGCCAGCAGCAGAGGGGGCAGCGGGAGTGACAGGCTGACCCAGATCAAGGCTCAGAAAGGAGGGAGGCCAGAGGGAGGCGGCAGGAGCAAGGGAGGAGGCCACAAGGCACCCGAGGTCCAGGCGGGCGGTAGGCGCTTACTTTTTCGCTTACTGCCCAGTCCTCTCTCTCGTTTCCTCTTGGTTGAAGGAAAGTGCTTCTGAATTAGCGACAGAAAGACGCCTCTGAAAGTGAGAAGCAGAGTTTATTTTCGCTGGGAGACCTGGAGGGGTTGGGTCCCGTGTGTGGGTTTGCACTGGTGGGGACACCCAGTGCCAGGGGGCCCCGCGGGTGGGTCTGGGTGCAGGGGCTCAGAGAAGGCGGGTGGGAGGGGAAAGGAGCTGCAAGGACACGGGGGTGGGGGTCCCACCCACACGTGGTGG
The DNA here is from genome assembly GCF_949752795.1 of Hyperoodon ampullatus. Classification (NCBI taxonomy): domain Eukaryota; kingdom Metazoa; phylum Chordata; class Mammalia; order Artiodactyla; family Ziphiidae; genus Hyperoodon; species Hyperoodon ampullatus. Next base: position 25,286,204 of record NC_136917.1, read on the forward strand.
GCAATCGACAGAGCGTGGGTGGGAAGCTGGGTGGGGCTCCCGCCGTCAAAGGGCCCACAGCTCTGCCCACACGCGCTGACGGCCTCTGAGGGCCGATGGGGAGGCTCCCAGGATGGGGTCCCAGGGGAAGGGAGGTGACGCTGGGCTGAGGGGGAGGGGCCAGGATGAGGTGAGCCGGGCAAGGGGCCTCATGCTGGGACCCTCACCCAGCGTGGGAAGGGAGGCCAGGGGCTTCGGGGGCCACCAAGGCCAGTCCCTAAAATCAGTGCCGTCCTTGAAACGGCACGGTTCCCACGTGGGGGGGTGGGGGCGGGCACCGGGAAGCCTCATGCTAAAGCCCTGGGACCCTCGGCCAGCGCCCTCCCTCCGAGTCCTGGCGTCCCCACGGTTACCCTTTCTGGCTTTATAACGCGAGCTGGGCCTAAGGTCACTGAGGGCCGGGGCCGCTCCCTAGGCTGGGAATACAGGCAGGGCCATGCCACAGGTCGGCCCCAGGGTGGGTTGCACAGGGAGGGGTCCCCAGCGTAGCCCCCACTGGGCAGCAGGCATCACTCACTCGGCAGCGGACACGAAGCCATCAAGCTGGCCCTCCTTCTCGCCCAGCACCTCCCGGGTACGCGCCTCACCCGTGGACTGCAGCCCGATAACCACGCACTGCGGGGGTGAGTGGCAGTGAGCAGAGCCCTGCCCACCAGCCCCGGAGCGCGGGGCCCCAGAGGGGCCCCCAGGGAAGCCCCAGGCCCCACACCCGCCCTGTCCTGTTAGCCGAAACCCAGGGCGGGCCTCAGTCTTTCCCTCCTCCCACCCCTGTGTCCCTCGGGCTGCCAGGCCCCGACAAGCCCAGATCCACCTGGAAAGTCCACCTGGCAGCCCACAGCCAGCCTCAGCTCCCGGACCCCCACCCCCATCCTCTGCCCTGTTCTTTCTGGGGACTCACCAGCCCAGCCTGTACACAGGGAGCCTGGGGCAAGGCGGGACCAGAACCTTCTGGGCCTCAGCATCGCCCTCACCAGCCCCATCCTTGCGGGTTCGGCCCAGCCACACGCAGGCTTCTTTGCGATCGTGAGGCTGGCACGCATGCCGGGTTCTGCCCACTCGCCCCTGACACAGGGATGCAGGGGGCCCGGCACAGCCCAGCTCACCTTGTCCCGGGCCAGCTCTTCCCGGGCCAGCTCCACCAGCCGGCGCACCTTGGCGGCAACACATAGGTACTTGAAGAAGCGCTGGTGGGCCGACCAGAACTGGCCCCACAGGGACTTGCGTGACTCCAGGCCGATCCAGTCGGCTGCCTGCTGGAACACGCCCAGGGCCTCGGCCCACTGCAATGACACGCCTGGCTCAGCTCACTACCACCGTCTCTGCCCGGACCCCGGCTGCCCCCGCCCCGTGGAAATGTGGGCCAGGGAAGGGGGGCTGTAAGTAGAGCAACAAGGGGGCCCTGGCGATAGCTGGACGGTCGGAAATGTTAAGAAACAACAAGTGTGATGCTGGCGAGGCCGTGGTGGAATGGCGCTCGTGTAGCCCAGGGGTGGGTGGACACCGCCTCCCGAGGCGGCGGGGATACCCTCCCTGCCAGCTCCCTGCCAGCAGCCTCTGACTCTCCACACTTCAGACCAGGGGTCTCGCCAGGGCGGTCCTGCCCCCAGGGGACACTGGGCCATGTCTGGGGCATCTGTGGCTGTCACACTGGGGGGATCCAGGCATCAAGCAGGTGGGTCCAGGGAGGTGCTCCCACCCCGCAGCGCCCAGGACAGCCCCACGGAGAGAGACTGAAAACGGCCACCATCTCTGGGTTCTGTCCTGGGGGCAACGTGCTCACGAAATCGTGGGGAGGGGAGGCGGGGACGCGGGCGTACAGTCCGTACAGAATCCCCAACTTGAACAGGATCAAGATGCTGGGCTCCTGCCAAAGACCGAGGTGGGCGGGCCAGGTGCTCCCTCCTGTCCACAGTCTGACTAATCCCTGTGGTGTCCTTAAGGGCAGACGCTGAAGGTGACGGGGCCGTAACTCCAAGGGGACATGCAGGCTGTCCACTCAGTCAGAGGCTCACCAGCAGGGCCGCCCGATTGTAGATGTGCTCGAAGGCCGGGGCCAGCGGGATCTCCTCGATGCGGAAGGTGACGCCGGAGAAGCTGAGCTGGCGTGCGATGTACATGCCGCTGACCTTCATGTCCATGGCCACGATCTCCATGGCGCCCACACCCCTGCAGGTGAACACAGGCTGCCTGGGCAACGGCCTGGGACCACATGCTAGGTCCCACCCAGGGACAGAGCAACCCGGGGAGGGGCTGTCACCCAGCACTGAGCCCTGGAGAGCGAGGAAGGGCCAGGTGCATGGAGCAGAGAGCACTTGCAAAGGCCCTGTGGCCACCAAGGGCCTGGTGTGCCTTGGAAACAGACAGAAGGTGGTCTGCCTGGACCAAGGAGGGGCCTGCACGGGAGCAGGAAAAGTGGGGAGGGGGCCCTTTCCCCCCGAGACCAATGGGAAGTACTAGGCAGAGAAAGGATGGGATTTGCATTTTAAGATCTCTCTGGCTGCCAGAGGAGCATGGGCAGGGGTGAGGGTGACACCTGGCCCCCACTCCCATCATGTGGGGGGTGGGCACGGGGGCAAAGAACGCACCTCTTCTCGATGGCATGCAGAAACTCCTCGAAGGTCCGGAAGGGCGTGCCCTCACCCCAGATACCCAGGCGGCTCATGTAGATCATGTTTCGGGGCTCAGAGGCACCTGGGGGAAGGGGGAGCCACCATCAGCTCCTCCGACCTGGGAAGGTCGGGGCCTCAGGTGTGGCCCCAGAAATGGCACGAGGGCCAGGAATGGGGACCTGAGGCTCTCGGGAAAGTGCCCACGGCCAGCTGGCAGAGGGGAGGCCCCTGACAGGGGTTGGTGTCTGAGAACAGGGCCTGGCAGGAGCTGGGCTGCAGACCAGACGCTCCCCCCACTCTCTCCCCCACACAGCTGCGCCAGGGCAGGCATCGCTCGCTCATCGATGACCAGGCCCTCACCTGTGGCACTGGCATAGACCACCCTGGCCAGGGGCAGCTTGTTCTGCAGGTCCAGCACGGCCTTGCCCATCTTGGTGGAGCTGGCATTCTTGGCTTTGTGGCACTCGTCGAACACAATCTGGGGTGGGCGTGGGTTAAGGACTGTTCTGGAAGGCAGGCCGCCCCACAGACCCACCACGACACCCTAGGTGGCCCCTTCCTGGTTGGGGGGAACTCCGGAAGGTGCCTGGGGGGATCTGGCCACGGGGTGGGGTCCTTGGGGTGTGTGAGGCCACCAAAGCCAGAGGGAAACAGCCTCTAGGCCCCAAACAACGTGGACAGGAATTGGAAGACACAGAAAGTTCTTAATGTTTTCGGGGGAAAAACAGCAAGTTACAGACAAGTATGTCTGTCATGTACCTACCTGAAAGGCAAGGTGTGAGTGCCACATGCACGCTCACATGTGTCCACACGTATGTATAGGGGTTCAAAACACGGGTGAGGTTAGCCTGATGCCATCAGGCAGCCCCCAAGGTGTGAGGTTAACACTGCTACTTTTTTACGCTGCTGTTGCTAAGCTGAGGTGTCACCTGACACCGGGCACCCAGAAGCATCAGTAACCCTGCTGCTTCTTCTGGCTCATGGGAGCTCTGAACAGACTATGCCTCGTGAAGAGGGCCCACAGGCCTTGTCTCATCGGAGCCCGAGGGTCCTCTAAGGGCCCCTGCAGAAATCCCCAAGGGAAGCTGTGGCACCTCTGCGTGTGTGTGTGTGTGTGTGTGTGTGTGTGTGTGGAGGCGGGGAGCAGCTGGGGAGAAGGCCAAGGGGGGTTGGCCTGAAGGCTGTTACTGGTAAGAGGAATATGTGAAAGAAGAAAACATTAACACCAGTCAAGCATCAGACTCCAGCTTATAGTCTCCTATACTTCTTTTTCCTACAGCCTGATGGACATTCCTTTTTTTTTTTTTTTTTTGGCCACACCAGGCAGCTTGCGGAATCTCAGTTCCCCGACCACGTATCAAACCTGTGCCCCCTGCATCGGAAGCGGGGAGTCCTAACCACTGGACCACCAGGGCAGTCCCTGGTGGACTTTCCTTTTGTCTCCTACAGTTTGGTGGGAGCAAAAAGAAAGTGATCTCAGGCTGAAGAGCAAAGGAGGGAGACGCCTGGGGCTTCGGCCCAGTCAGGAAGAGCCTGGGACCCACAGCAGCTGGCAGAGCTAGAGCAGCGGGGCCTCTGGCCTAGCTGTGCTCTGGCTCTCCTGGCCTGCCTCCTGCCCCGCCCCCACGGAGCCTGGGTGGGACCAGCCTGGGGGCCCGGACAAGGACAGGGGAGGAAGTGCTCTGCGCCCCCAGACCTCCGGCCCCGCTGCCCGCGGTGTCGCGGCAAACACCACCCCAACCCTGTGGTTACGGGTCCAGCCGGCTGGAGCCAGGAGGCCGAGCCAGACGGCCGGGGACGGGTAACAGCGGTCCTTGAGGGCGAGCCTGCGCCACCAGGCCCTCCCTGCCGGGAATTCCTCCCGCGCTTCGGCACCCTCCAGCACCGCCAGGACCCAGGCCTCCCGGCCCCCGTGCACTCGGCCCCGCCCCTCCCGGCCCCCTGCGCTCGGCCCCGCCCCCTCATCACGGCCAGGATACCACGCCATCGAAGGCCTCCCCACACCACTCCAGGATCTGCCGGATGCGCGTGCGATGCTGCCCACCTGCCTGGCTCTCCCCGATCAGGGCGGAGTAGGTGGCGAAGAGGACGCCCTCTGAGGTAGTGTTGTCGCCGTACTTGATCTGGGGAGAGGGCCAGGCATCGGTGCGCGCCGGGGCATAGCCACGCCCGCGCTCCGGGACCCCCACCCCTACCAGGCGAGGGGCTGCGGGCCACCCACCTTGCTTAGCGCGTGCACCGCTATGCCAGGGGCGGTGATGTCCCGCAGGTCGCGCTCTGCGTCGTACTTGAGATCGTTGGAGACGCTGAACCTGGGGGTGCGAGCCAGCAGGCTTCAGGAACCCCCTGCCCACCTGCCGGCCCGCCCCATGCCCAGGGAGGGACAGCTCACCACAAGGCCTTCTTTCTGCCTCGCAGGTAGTTCTCCAGGATGATGCCGGCCACCGTGCGGCCCTTGCCCACGCCCGCGCCATCGCCGATGAGGAAACCCGCGCGCTGCCCACTGGGGAGCAGGACCTCGTGTTGCTGCGGGAGTGGGGGAGGAGGCAGGGGTCAGCGTGCGGCAGGGTCAGGGTGGGCACTGAGACCACCCCCACGCCGGATGCAGACCTGCTGGGAGACCCCGGGATCACCTGGCAGGCGTAGGTGATGGCCTCTAGCTGCAGGGCGGAAAGGGCCCCGCTGTCGGAGGAGGCCAGGGCGAGGGTGTAGGTGATGTCCGGTGGCGGAACGCTGGACAGCGTGCTGGTCTCCACCACGCGGTCCGGGTGCTGCTTCCCAAGCTTGGCTAGAGTGGCATGGTGGGGCGGGGGCAGGTCAGGGGCGTGGTCTGGACAGGGTCGGGGGCGCGGCCCATGGGTACAGAGCAGGAAGGCGGCTGACCTCTCCACTGCCCCCTCCGCCTGTCTCCAGTGGTGCCCAGTGACGAGCACAACCCCGATTACAGAACCGCCCCCCGGAGCCCTCCCATAGCTCCCACACCTGCCTTGGCGGTTTAAGGGGCCCTGGGACCTTCAGGGACCCCGGAGATGGGCGCCCCTGGCCGGAGGACGCAGACCCCGTGAGGCTGTGCAGCCCGGTGGTCGCTGCTGGGGGTCTTCTCCCACAGGACACTCACACTTGGACGGCACGTAGTCGGCGTAGGTCTCTGCGTGGCCCAGCTCCTCCGCCTCATCCTCCTCAGCTTCGTCGTCCTCCTCGGGGTGACTCTGAGACTGGGGGCAAGGTGCTGTCACGCTGGGGACGGTACTGTCCCCTGCACCACGCCAGCCTCCCTGCCAGGGTCAGGAGCCTGGTCCACCAGCCAGCCCAGTGACTTGGGGCGATAGGGAGAGGTCCCCCCTCCTAGCATGGTGCCTCCCTGGGACCTCAGTTTCCCCATCTGTATAATGGGCAGACCATGCTTCTAAGCCGGCCCAGGGCCCACATACAACAGGTGCCTGAGTGAGTGGCCCTCCCTGGTCCCCAGGAGGGATGGGCAGGGGTAGGGAAGGGGCCTGGCTCACCTGGTAGCTGACGAGAAGTGGGGTGCTGGAGAGAGAGGACACAGGGTCCTCAAGGCCTGTAAATGGCCCGCTGGGCAGGAACAGCTGGAGGGGAGAGGCGGGGAGAGTAGGCATGAGCCTGCAGGCCACAGGTGGGGAGGAAGTGCCTCTATGGGCCCCCGGCCTCCAGAGGGGCTCGCCTTATGGTCCTCAAGCCCCTCAGCTGGCCACCGGCCTCCTTCCTGCTGCCCGCCCACCTAGATCTGGTAGATACATAAGTACTAGAGATACATAAAGTACTAGATAAATAGGTACTAGGAATGCAACGTACAACATGATAAATAGAATTTGCACTGCTGTACGTTATATATAAAAGTTCTTAAGAAAGTAAACCCTAGGGGTTCTCAGCACAAGGAAAAAATACGGTTTTTACTTCAACTTTTTTTTTGGGGGGGTGCACACTGTGTGGCTTGTGGCATCTTAGTTCCCTGACCAGGGACTGAATTCACGCCCTCAGCAGTGAAAGTGCCGAGTCCTAACCACTGGACCGCCAAGGAATTCCCTCTATTTCTTTAATTTTGTATCTATATGAGACTATGGATGTTCACTGACTTATGTCATCATCATTTCATGACGTATGCAAGTCAAATCACCATTCTGTATGTACATTTTAAACTTACTGCTGTATGTCAATCACATCTCAATAAAACTGGAAGGAAAAAAAACACAAAAGTTTTTTTGAAACGAAAATAAAATGGAAGTGAGGTACAGGGAGGTCTGAAACCTACTCTCAATTCCCTCTCCCTTTTTTTTTTTGAATTAACGAAAACAAACAAACAGCCGCAGACGCAGGTTCCTGGAAGGCTGACTCAGGTTCCCAGCAGGCAGGGCTGGCCTCAGCAGCAGTGGGCGTGGCGTTTCAGCTTCCCGCCTGGGCCTCAGGTTCCCGGGAGGCTGGGAGCCGGTAGGAGGGCCCTGGCGAGGCGAGGACGGGCCTGGGTCGCCTGCCGCACCTACTCTGGGCACTTTGTATCCCCCTGCCAGCCCTAGACTGGGCCCAGACTCTTCCCGAGGGCCCAGGGGTTTCATGGGCACTGAACCCGTCAGGGCAGCTAGGCATATGCCTACTGGTGTCCACTAGTGCATGCCGGACTCCCCGGAGCCCCTCTTCCCCCTGGGGAGCCCCTGCATCCTCTGGCCTACACGGGAGACATGAGCACCCTCGAGCGACACCCTCCTCCGTGTCTGTTCGGCCGAGGATGGGGCACACTGACCTTGTCGTGGGTGGAGGGGCCAGTGCTCACGTCCCAGATGGTGGGCACCTGGCTGAGGCTGTCGGCGGGCAGGAAGTCAGGTGTGTCTGCGATGTCCGAGAGGGAGTCCACGGACGAGGAGAAGATGGAGGCATTGGAGAGGTCATCGAGGTACGAGGAGTCCTGCAAGACAGGCCGGGTGAGGGCAGCTGTGAGGCCCAGCCACACGGTGGATGCTGCTCAGCCACAGAAAGGGGTGACGCACTGACACTCACTACAATGTGGACGGACCCTGAGGACACGACGCCCAGTGAGAGAAGCCAGACACAGAAGGACACATGGTGTGTGATTCCATTGATGGGAAACATCCAGAACAGGCAAATCCAAAGGGACAGAGAGGAGGTTCCTGGTTGTCAAGGACTGGGGAGGGTGTGGGGTGACTGCTGATGGGGACGGGGCTTCTTTTTGGGGCCATGAGAATGTTCTGGAACTAAACAGATGTGATGGTTGCCCGACTCTGTGAATGCACTGGAAACACTGAATTATGCAATTCAAATGGGTCAGTTTTACAGTATGTGAATTATATCAATAAAGCTGTTTGAAAAAAAAAAAAGAAAAAAGGAAAAAGGCAAGCGGAGGTGAGAGAAACCAGACCCCACAGGCTCTGCGCTGGACTCTACTCAGGGGACACCGGGAGAAGGTGACAGACACCCCGTGCCTGCCCTGGCCCATCCCCATGGAGGAGGTGACACCGGTGTAGGGATGCCAGGACGCACGGACCGCCACAGCTTCAGGAGACATCCGCTGCTGTGGAGGTTACAGTTTCTAAACCTAAATTTCAAGGGAATCGGGGGACTTCCCTGGTGGTCCAGTGGTAAAAAATACGCCTTCCAATGCAGGGAACAGGGATTCGATCCCTGGGTGGGGAACTGAGATCCCACATGCTGCGTGGGGCAACTAAGCCCGCACGCCACAATTACTGAGCTTGTGCGCCTTAACTAGAGAGCCCGCATGCCACAAACTACAGAGCCCACGCGCCCTGGAGCCCGCACGCCACAACTAGAGAGAGAAAACCAGCACATCACAACTAGAGAGAAGCCTGTGTGCCGCAATGAAGACCCCGTGTGCTGCAACTAAGACCCAACGCAGCCAAAATAAATAAATAAAAATAAATAAACAAAGGGAATCAGGTGCAGCGCCGGGGGTTCCCGTGCCGGCCTCCCTCCCTCCCAGCCCTGGTCGCAGGCATGGAGCTCCTGAGTGTGCCTGGCCTGTGCTGGACGTGGGGACATGCAGAGTCAGCCCCTTGGGGTTTCTGGACCAGGGTCCCCTGAGGTGCCCCGCCGGGTCACGGTGCCCACGCCGCCTGCCACCTGGAGAGGGCAGTGCAGCACAGCCCCCCGTGCCCAGAGCTGGGGAAGGTGCAGGCCCCCCACCTCCCTTAGCACCTCCAGGCTCAGATGCGGGGCAGCCCTCAGCCGACCCCCCCAGGGAGGGACCCCCCCACCCCCGCCTGCCTGCCATGGGTGGAGCCAGGTGGGCTGTGGCCACAGCGGGCCCATCAGCGGGAGCATTTCCCGAGCAGGGTAGGGGCCAAGGAGGAGGGAGAGCAGCCCTCTGGGAGCCCCCGGCCCCGTGTACTGTTCACACATCTCGGCCCATCAGGGCTGTTGGAAGGCCGCGGCCGGGTGGGCTGGGACAGAGGGTGTGGTGTCCCACTAACCAGTGAGAGAAGGCCAGGAGGGTGGGCAGGGCTGACCAGTGGGGGTCTCGGGGCCCCGGGGGCTCAGATCAGTGGACTCTGGGGAGGAAGGGTGGGCCTGGGCCTAGGGTCCACCCGATGTGCCCAACTCGGGCCTGGAGGCCACAGCTGAGCTGGCTTCTGCGGGTGGAGGGCAGGTCTCCACAGTCCCAGGTCACTGAGAACAGGTCCCTGATCTCAGCCAGTGCCCAGTCCTGCCCCACGGCCCCTCAAGGGCCGTGTTTCTGGGGCTCCCCTCCGATTGATCTGCATGGGAATCAGCCCCCCAGGCCCTGGGGTGCGGGGACCTCCAGGCAACACTGTCCAGCTTCCCCAGGACCCCGTGCTCAAATGCTGGTGAGTGCACAGCCCCCAACAGACAGGCTTGAGAGCACTGTGCAAAAAGGACAGCGGGCCTGGCAGGAAGGGGTGGGGCCCGCTCAGCTGGTATAAGGCAGGGGGCCCCCTGTGAACGCCTCCCACTGCCCGGGGTGCCCTGGCTCCGGCGGTTTGCAAGGAGGGCACTCTGCCCGCCAGGCCCCTCCTGGCCCCTGCCCCCTGGCCACACGCAGTCTGGTCCCACGGAAGTGGGGCAGACCCCAACCTCCCCCCACTGCCTGCAGGTGCAGGACCTGGCGACCTGGGCAAGTCCAGGCGAGGAGATGGGGGCATGGCAGACAGTGCCTAGCAGGACCGGCTCAGGACCGGGCAGCGGCCTGGGAAGAAGCAGGAGGGGAATGCCAACCCTAGAGCAGGGAACAGGTGCTCCACAATGCCCCTTGGGGCACCCTGCACTCCCATGCGAGAGCCTGGCGATTCAACAGGCCAGAGCATCCATCTCGGGGGACACTGAGGTGGCGGCAGTGGGTCTGGCTCTGCTGACCCCAAGGCCTGCTCCCTACCCCACCCCCGGTCAGCTGGGGTCAGAGGTGGCACATCCCGAGTCTGGTGGACAATGCCAGGGAAGGGTGGGCTGCAGAAGCTGGCATGGGCATGAAGTGACATGGGGTAGTGACCCCGAGACTCCGAAGGCTGGCTGGGGTGGGGTCCGCGTACAGGCAGGGACAGCTGTCTTTGCTAAAATCCCTCTGGGACCAGCGTGGCCCTCCCAGCAAGCGCCACCAAGCCTGGTCAGGGTGACGATGACCCCGGGCCCTGGAGCCCTGAGAGGTGGGCCTGCTTCCCAAAGATGAAACAGTCACTGGGCAGTGGGCAAGGAGCGGGGCGGGACCTCGGGGGCCAGCCCCAAAGATGGCAGAGGCAGGGGCTGAAAGGGGCGCTCGGAGGCCACCCTGTGTGAGGGCTGAGCACGGAGACCCTTCCCAGGAGGACAGCGCACAGGTGAAGAAGCCCCCCGTGGAGGAGCCAGGAGGTCAGGTCAAGGTCAGCAGCAGGGACCCCTGGGGTGATGGCTGGGAAGGGCACCTCCCCTCCGAGGTCTCCCCCGGGGAACCCATGGCCCCAGTGCTACCACGAGAAAACACCGGACAAACCCAGACTGGGGACGTCCTGCAGGAGTCCCAGCCCGGGCTCCCCACGACTGCCCAGGGCCCCAGCCCACCCCAGGAGAGCGGGCGACACCGGCACAGCCTGGGGGCCCTGGTGCCACAGTGTTACTGGGGCAGAGGCGACATGGGGAAGCGTGGACTCTGGGGCCCTGAGGACGATGTATGAACACGGGCCCATCAGCTGGGACGTGGGCGGCGCCGAGGGGCTGGTCGTGGGCACACGGGGTCCCTCTGAACTGATTCACAGTCTCTCTGTAAATCTAAAACTGCTCTAAAAAATATAATTTATTAAGAAAGTGGGTGCTCCCTCCCCAGTCTGTGGACACCGTCTCCACCAGATGCCCTGATGGGCAGCCGGCATCATCTGGGGGCCCCTGGATCCTCGGGGGCAAAGGGAGGTGGGCCTCACTTGGGTCGCAGGGGGTGGGGGTGGGGTTCCCGAGGTCCCTCCCCCTCCCCACCATGGAGGGCGGGTGGCTGGATGGGAGTGAGAGTGGACCCCCCTGGTGGGCTGCCTGCCAGTGTTGGGACCTGACTCCCAGCAGCCACAGGAGACCTCCAAGATGACCCAAACCCAGAATCACCTTCCTTGGGTCCCCAGGGCCCGGTCAGGGCAGGGCCGCAGCTCCCAGGCCCTCACCAGAGCCCCCAACCCAGCAGCCTGTGTCTACCCCTCCCCGGGCTCACCTCCCGACCTGCGTCCCCACCTGGAACTCCTCCGGGATCCCAGCACCCCCCGCCCCGCTCTTCCCACTGCAGGCCCCAATGCAGGGGAGCTGGCTGGTTACCCCGACAGTTCTGGGGGGCCAGGAGGGCACAGGGTCGTCCACTGTGCTTACTGCCTCTCAGCAGGTCGGGGACCCTGGACCAGAGAGGAGCTGCCCACGCAGTGACCCCCCACCCCATCTCTGCCACCGCCCAGCAGGCTGGGACAGGATGGCCCCCAGACTGGACCCAGCTCTGGGTCTGCTCAGCACCCCCTCCCAGCCAGGAAAGCGACCCCAGAAACACTCTTCGGACACAGGTCCTCTCACGGGCCCTGGGCAGGGACCCTGACGAGGGACAGAGAGACGGAGGGATGGGGACCGATCCTACCTGTCCAATCAGAGCCCGTCTCAAACCATGCCCCACCCCGGCCCACAGAGCCACTGCCACCATCCCAGGACACGGAGCGCCCACGAGACTCCAGGTGGGACGGCTCCAGCCCCCTGCAGCCCCCTGCCCTCCCTGGCTGTCCCCACATTCCACGTGGCTCTGCCCGGAAAACTCCAGCGGGGTCACCCTCGCTGCCAAAAACAGACAGACGGAGCGGGCTGGGGGAGCCCTCCCCCCGCCCCCAGCCCGGCTGTTCCCGGCGGTTCCCACGAACCCTCCCAGCCTGGCCCCCCTTGCAAGGCAGGAGCCCAGGGTTACCTTGCCGAGGGCTGCAAACTGCAGCCAGAAGCGCAGCTGGGACATGGTGGCCGCCGGGTCCCAAGAAAGCAGTGGAAGCAGCTGCCTCATGACCACGGGCGGCTCAGCCCGCCGGCCCTCAGCCCTCAGCCCGCCCGGCCGCATTTGCATGTTGGTTTAGTCACCGCCTGCGCCTACTTCCCCTAAGGCCGGCTGACTTTCAGGAAATGATGCCTGCCTGGTAAGTCAGGACGGTTACTGGCAAAGCGTGGAGAATTACTGAACGGGGCGGAATCTACCACAGACGGCTGTCAACAACGCCCGCGGGCTGCCACTGGCTTGCCCCCTGCCTGCCCCAGGCACCCTCCTGGCCCCGGCCTCAGTTTCCCCCAGACCGCTGTCCCCCCAAAGCACGTGCCCAGCTGGGCCTGGCAGGGACCACAGCTGCCCCTGGGATGCCAACAGCAGTGACTCGAGGTTCAGAGGCCCCCGCATCGCAGGGAGGAAACCTTGGCGGGCTGCCCCTTCTGTGCCCCCCATGCCCTCCTGGGCCTGCCCTCAGCTCCTCAGCCTGGACCTTCACTGTCCCAGAGCCTGCCTCCAGTGCCTCACAGGGCCCGCCCCAGGGCCTTTGCCTGTGCCGTGGCCCCACCTGGAGGGCCGCCCCCATGGAGCCCCAGGCCCCACCCTGCTCTTCCTCCTCCAGCCTTGGCGAGCGGTCTGGCTGTCCCCAAAACGCTGCTCTCCCCTGTTGCGTCAGCCCCTGCAACCTGCAGCCCAGAACAGAGGGCAGGACGCAGACAGGGCCAGCGGCAGGGGACACAAAGCCCTGAGGCCCGGTGCCCGTCCTGCATGTTTCTTTCGATCACCCCCATCCCAGGACGGTTCTGTGCGGATCCGCGGCCGAGAGGAGCGAGCGGGCCCATGGGCCTCCCTGCAGCTGCCCAGCACCCCAGAGCTCTGACTGGGGAGGGTCCCTGGGGTCAGGGAGACCTCGGCCCAATGCTGCAGCCCTCACCTGTCTCCAGCCCACAGCCGGCGGAGGAAAACATGGCCGGCGGCCACTGCCTCAGGTGAGGAATGTGTACAAATGGCAACGAGGGGAGGAAGGACACGCAAACTGTCACACAACGGGGAAACGCAACCCGAAACCAGCGGGACACACTTCACACCCGCCCGGACGGCTGGACCCACAAAGCCAGCAGGGACCAGTGCAGGGAGGAGCTGGAGAAATTGGAGCCCCTCCACGGCCGGTGGGGGCATGAGACGGGGCAGCGTCCTCGGAAAACAGTCACAGTCACCCCACGACCCTGATTCCACTGCCAGACGCCCACCAGGGGCAACGGAGACACACGTCCACAGCAGCCAAAGGCAGACATGACCTAAGTGTCCACCAGCGGATGACGGATAAACACCACGTGGTCCCTCCACACACGGGAGCATCACGCGGCCACGTAAAGGGGGGGAAGCCTCGACGCTCACTACTACCACGTGGACGGACCCTGAGAACACGATGCTCAGTGAGAGAAGCCAGACACAGAAGGACACACAGGGTGTGATTCCATTGATGGGAAACGTCCAGAACAGGCAGATCCACAGACAGAGAGTGGGTTCCTGGTTGTCAGGGGCTGGGAAGGAGGTGAGGGAGTGACTGCTGATGGGGACGGGGCTTCCTTTTGGGGTGATGGAACGTGCTGGAATTACATAAAGGTGGTGGTTGTAAAACTCTGTGAATACACTTTAGAAGGATGAATTTTAAGGTGTGTGAATTTTGTCTCAATTTTAAAAAGAATTACTAGGAAACGGACATGAAAAGAAGACCCACAAAGGACAAGCACAAACTTTTTGAGATTAGATTTCAGCAGCAGGAAACTGGTCAGGTTGCCAGCAGTTTCTAAACTTGGACTCTGCCCCCTGTATCTCAGCACCAGGTGGCTGGTCGGCCCTGTCTGGCCAGCGCATCCGATCCGTGGGGCTGCCTGGTCGGCGGGACGCTCGCTGGTCCCTAGGCTGCCCCCGGGCTGGCCACGGAGGGGTGGGCGCAGCCCATGTCGGGACCTCCTTTGGAAATGGGGTCGCTGCAGATGTAGTCAGCTAAGATGTGGTCGCACTGGAGCAGGGCGGGCCCTAAGCCGACGGCCGGTGCCCTTACAAGAGGGAGGTCTGGACACAGACAGAGAGGAGAAGACCACGTGGAGACAGAGGAAGAGGTGGGGTGACACAGCCACAAGCCCAGGACGCCTGGGGCCCCAGGAGCTGTGAAAAGCAGGATGGACCCTCCCCTAGAGCCTGCGGAGGGAGTGAGGACCCCAGGGCGGGGGGCCTTGGCCGCGGCCCCGCGTGACCCAGGGGCTTCCCATGGGAAGCAGCCCCACACCGCGCCCTGCCAGCGCCAGAAATCGCCAGGAGCCTGCTGGCGGGGTAGGCCAAGCCTCTGACCCTGTGGAAATCCGTTCGCGAAGCAGTGGATGTTGCCGACCCCTCTCCATGTGGGGAGCTGCCCAGAGTTTGCAAAGCACTTTTCTGAGCTGTGACCTCATCCTGCTTCCCAGAAGCCTGGGCTGGCAGACGGTAAGTGTCCTTATCGGGTGGACGCGGGGCCCACCTGAGATGCCTGGAGGGACCCTCAGGGCGCACGCCTGCCCCGCTGACTGCGACCGCGTGATGGGGTCTCAGCCCACCGGAAAGAGCCCTCCCCCTCCCCGGGGCCCGGCCGAGACGCGAGGGTCCAGGGGGCCTTGGGAGGAGGGGTCAGGGCAGCTACCTGATCCCAGGGGCTGCAGTGGGGCTCGGCACTGGGGGGCAGTGAAGGAGGGCGGGGCGGCCACCCCTGCAGCCAGGACCCCAGAGAAACCAGGGTGGGGAGAACCCAGAGGAGGACCTTGAGGGGCAGGGGCAGCAAGAGCTGGAGGCACAAGGCCTCGGGGGGCATTTGGAAGGCTGGGCACCCCCCCAACTCCAACTCCAACAAGGCCCCAAACAGCCCTCCCAGCGAGAATCAGCCACACCTGGAACACACACTCACACTGAAGTCTACACGCACGTCCACACCAGCATGATTTACAGCAGCCGAGGCGGAAACGACCCAGATGTCCATCGATGGACAAACACATACACACACGTGTCCCCCCACACACGGGGACGTCCCTCAGCCATGCAAAGGGGTGAAGCCCCGACACTCGCTGCAACGTGGACGGACCCTGAGAACACGATGCTCAGTGAGAGAAGCCAGACACAGAAGGACACACAGTGTGTGATTCTATTGATGGGAAACGTCCAGAAAAGGCAGATCCACAGACACAGAGAGTGGACTTGTGGTGTCGGGATGGGGAGGGGGAGGGGTGACTGCTAAGGGGGATGGGGTTCCTTTTGGGGGATGGAATGTTCTGGACTTGGACAAAGGTGATGTCTGCACAACACTGTGAATGCACAAAAACTGCTGAATCGTATGAAATGCAAGTCACATTTCAATTAAAAAATAAAAGCCACACGTCCACACCCCCCAACACGTACTACACCCTGGGGTGGGAGACCTCACGTGGGGCCCCTCAAGGTGTAAGGGGTGTAAGGGCCTGAGCAACTCTGTGCCAACCTGAGGGCGGGAAGGACAGTGCACAGTGGGGGGACCCAGAGGATGCTGCCTCACCAGGGGTCAAGGTCAACCCATCAGCAACGAAACGCATCGACACAGGGCCTTGAAGACAACGTGCCGTGTTTGTGGGCCTCCTGCCAGGGACGCAGACCCCCTCCCAGTGTGGGGCACCCTACAGATGCCTGGCCAGTTCTTTCAGAGCCTCAGCACACCCATGGGTGTACACGGGTGTGGTCACCAGTGTTGCACCAGGGCTAATTTCTGCCCTGTGACGCTGGCCTCGGCTACGTAAGATGCTACATGTAATGTGTAGGCAACAGCGTCAGAGCTGAAATTTTCAGGTAACCCCTGGGTGCACTTCCCCTCCCACACTTGGAACCCAGGGCCCCAGCTCTGGGGGCTCAATGGGTGCCAGGTCTGATGGCCAGGACTGTCCAGTGAAGCAGAGCTGCCCCAGAGCAGGGACCGGACTGGCTTCCCGCTTCCCCCAGGGCAGAGTCCCTTGGCTAGAGATCCTTCCCAGGTACCTGGGAAATGGGGACCCCACACAGAGGCCGGCTCGACCCTCACCAAAGGTCCTGGCCTGGGCCGGCTTGTGTGCAGCCCCCAGGGAACTGCTCCCGGCCCAAAACGTTTCGCTTTGGCTGCTAGGAAACTCAGGGCTCAAGTTTAGTAACCAGGAGGTGTGTTAAGGCCTGTGGGTTTCTATTCACTGCCTGCCCCCAGCCCAGGTCTGGATTCCCCATTCCAGCTCCTTCTGATGTACAAACAGGAGTGAACGCTTCAACGGTGTGCCATGGGCCTCGTGAGGGCTTCACATGGTGAAGCGGCTTAAAACAACACACGTTTATTACTTTATGGTTCTGGAGGTCAGAAGTCTGAGATGGGTTGTCAGAGCCGGTTCCTTCCAGAGGCTCCAGGGGAGCATCGGTTCCTGCCTTTTCCAGCTTCTAGAGGCGCAGCATCCCTGGCTCGCGGCCCCTCCTGCATCCTCACAGCCAGCAGCGCAGCATCTCCCGTCTCCCTCTGCCTTTGACCCTCCCGCCTCCCTCTCATAAGGACCTTGTGGACTTCTGTGGTGGCGCAGTGGTTAAGAATCCACCTGCCAATGCAGGGGACACGGGTTCGAGCCCTGGTCCAGGAAGATCCCACATGCCACGGAGCAACTAAGCCTGTGCGCCACAGCTACTGAGCCTGCACTCTAGAGCCCGTGAGCCACAACTACTGAGCCCACATGCCACAACTACTGAAGCCCGCGCGCCTAGAGCCCGTGCTCTGCAACGAGAAGCCACCGCAATGAGAAACCTGCGCACCGCAATGAAGAGTAGCCTCCACTCGCCACAACTAGAGAAAGCCCGCGCACACCAACAAAGACCCAACGCAACCAAACACACATACATTAATTAATTTAAATATATATATATATATTTAAAAAAAAAGACTCTGTGATGACACTGGGCCCCTCAGGGAATCCAGGGTCACCCCCATCTCAGGGGCCTTAATTTAATCCCACCTGCAAAGTCCCCTCTGCCCTGTGAGATGACAGATCCACAGGTCCCGGGATCAGGACGGGGATGTCTTTGGGGCTGTCCCTGTGCCGGCCCCCGTACAACGCCACTCAGTCTGAACCAGGAGCAGAGGTGTCTGTGGTGGACCCACCGGGCCAGGGCTGGGCTGGGAAGAGCCTTGAATGCCAGGCTCGCTCTGGACTCCGTCCTGGCTTGGCCCACGGGCCCAGGGTCCTGGGGGAGGTGGAGGAGGCTGACCACAGGGCCTCAGACCCTCAGCCTGGCTGAACTGTGGTCTCACATCTGTCTGACCCCACGGTTGGCAGTGAGGTGAGATTGCGTTTGAAGAAGGTTTCGCTGCTCTAAAGGGAGATCTGGGTCCAAGTCGCCCCCAGCAAGGGCAGCTGGAGGGTGGGTGGGCTGCGGCCGCTCTCAGCGAGCATATGTCGGATGGATGAGCAACCTCCAACACGGGGCGTGCTTCCCCACCTGCAGCAAGGAGCGGACACGGCGCCCTGGGGGCTGCTGGGCTCGGAAGCCGCGTGGATCCCTCGCAGAGCTGGGGGTGCAGCGGGAGTGGGCAAGTGGGGGGTGGAGCGAGGCCAGGTGGTGGCCGCAGGAGCCGGGACACCCCCAAAGGCTTCATCCACCCAGCAGGGACGCCCCAGCAGGGGAGCAAGTCTGGACGCAGAGCCATGCCCAGGACACGGTGGACAGGAGGCCCGTCAGCCGCCAACCCGCGGACGAGCCAGAGACGTGGGGCCACGGTGGGTGGGGAGAAGGTCCTGGGCCGTCGGCCGGGTGCCCTGGATGCTGAACCCACTGGCCCTTCGTCTCCTGGAGGCCAAGGGTCTCCTCACGGGCCGGCGGTGGGCAGAGGAAACCGCATATGCCTCTGTAGAGGCAGGGAGGCTGCGTCCACGGGCCTCCTGTTCCTGCCCCATGGCCCTCGCCCTCACCCTGGGGGACTTGGGGCTCCCGAGGGGCAGGCTCTGCTCCCGTCGCCACGAGGCCCAGCCGTGTCGCTTCCTGGGTGGCCACAGAGGGTCACTGACAGGGTCACTGACAGGGCAGCTCAGGGTACGGTGTGGCGGGGCTGCGCCCCCCAGGCTCTGGGGTCCCCCACCTCCCCAGTGCCCGGGCTCCACCTCCCTGGCCACGTGCCTGCCCCCCACCCCGGCCCCCGCGGCTGTGTCTCCACAGGGACCCCAGCGGGTTTACGGCCATCCTAACTGGGAGGACCTCAGCTCCGTCTACCTAATCACACCCGCAAAGACCTGACTGCCAAGTAGGGTCTTGTCCTGAGGTCTCGGGAGGACCTGGATTTGGGGGCACGCTGTCACCGCAGCACACACCCCTCGGTCCGGTTCTCTGCCCGGCCCTGCTGCTGCCCCGGTGAGTGTGGGCTGGTCTGAATGGCCCTGGCCTTGGTCCAAGTGAGGCCAGCAGGTCTGCACCAGCCCGTGTGTGCCGTGGCCTCCCTCGGCCTGTCACCTGGTGGGGCCCATGAGCCCCACTTTACAGAAGGAAACTGAGGCTCAGGGGAGCTGAGCACCTGCCACTCCACCCCCTGGCGGGCCCACGTGGCTGCTTCCCAAACTGAGCGCCAAGGCAGCCCAGACGCTGCCAAGGGTTTCAACTTTCCAAGGGAAACCCGGCGCCACTCGGCCCCTGTTGCCCCCACTTCCTACCCCCTGGTTGGGGTCACCCCACGACATTGCTGGGCTTCTTCCCGCAAACCCCCTCTGAGGCTCTCAGGTTCGACGGCTGCCGTGCGGGACAGAGGTGTGGGACCCATTTGTGAATCCCGCGGACAAGGCTGCAAGGCAGAGTCCGCCTGACTCCCTGGGGGCTGAGCTGCCTGGCGTCCCCCAAAAGATAGAAGTCAGATGTCCTCCTTTCCTCCAACTCGAGGGGCTCACGTTCGTCAAGCAGCTGCTGTTTCGGGGACATAAATGCTCACTATGCTGTTTCGACCTGATGGGGTGTCACTACGGCCTGGGGGCACGCCGGGAACGTGGACCCCGCCAAGGCGCTAGGGCGCCCAGATGGAGCAAGTGGAGGTCTGGGCGAGGCAATCGGACACTCGAGATGTGGCCCCATAACCCGCAGACGGGCAGGAGCACAGCTGGGCCCCCAGCCTCAGTTACGTGACCTCCGACCCGGCGCCCCCATCTGCTGAGGAGAAGTCACACCAGCCCGTCCCCCAAACAAGCCCAGTCCCCCAGCACTGACACCCCACGTGGGGCACGGCCCAGCCGAGGTCTCCTACCTGAGGAAAGTCGCTGCTCTTTGGCGGGAAGCTGGGGGTGGCGGCTGCAGGGCCATAGCTGGTGTCCACGCAGGGCTGGCCCACAATGAAGGAGGAGTTCATGAACTGGCTGGAGGCGGAGAAGGAAGCTGAGCCAGCAGGCGTGACGAGGGTACTGCCTGCCCACCCCAGGTGCAGGACAGGCCAGCAGGAACAACTCCGGCGCCTCAGAAACTCTGCTCAGGAGGGGCCCACGCATCCATTTCTCGGGACACGGCGCCCCAGAAGAACCTCAAGGCTCTGGCTGTGTGCTTCCGTGCCCTTTGCATGGGCCATTCCTTGGCCTGGTACCAGGTGTGCTCTCTTGGCAAACTCCTACTTACCCTTCAAAACCCAGCTTGCTGATGCCCTCCATGGGGAAGCTGTCCTCCCGGCTCCTTTCACCCCTAAAGTTTCTTACCACCACCTGGTGTCCCCCCCACAGTATAGCCCTTCTTGGCCCCCTTGTCCCCACTACCTCTGCCTTCTACCCTGGAGAGTTCTCGCTAGACAGACCACAGCAGGTCAGTCTCAGCTCTCCCCATGCGGCCAGGGCCTGGCCCACAGCCCCCCTGACTGAGAGCTCTAGTTTTCTTTAGCCCATGACTGCGGGATGAGGAGGCAGAGTGAAGCCCCTGCGAGGGGGGGACCCCCCAGCAGGATGCAGTGGGGCTGGGCACTTACTGGCTTTCGCTGGAGAAGGCTGGGTATGGCGTGGGCGAGAAGCTGTTCCACCAGGGGTAATGCAGCATGGCATTCTGAGACAGAGTGGCGGCCATCAGGGGAGAAGACAGGAGGGCAGGGTCCCTGGCCCTCCTCCCCGCCCATGCCCCCCTCCACACACACCGCTGCACTGCCCTGGGGCAGGCTCCAGAGAGCACTGAGCCCGCCTGCCCAGGGGCTTCCCAGCTGGGTCACCGGTGCCTCGGCTTCCCCGTGTGCACAGAAGAACCTACCCAGAGGGCTGTGGTGAAGAGGAAGGCTTTGGTTAGTACACAAGCAGGTCTGGGAGCCAGCCGGGGAGGGGATGGCGGGCATGGCCGCGACTCTGGACTGGCAGGGCCCCCAGAATCCCTGCAGGGCCTGAGGAGCCCAGGCTGGACGCCTGCATTCTAGAAAGTGGAGGAGGGGACCCTGTGCAAAGCAAGACAGTAAGAGTCCCTCCTGGGCCAGCACCCATGAGTGAGATGCGCAGCCTGCCAGTGGGTGGGTGGGGGAGAGGGGCAGGGGACTTCTCAGAGGGGCGGGGGCTGAGGTCAGGGTGAGGGGCTCCCACCAGCACTGTGGACGGCCCTGTCCCAGCCAGACTCTCACAGCCCAACCCCTCCAGGCAGGTCTGAAGCCCGGCCTTCTCAGAGGTCCCAGAGGCCAAGCCCGTGTGGCCCAGGAGTGAGGCACAGGCAGGGGTTCTGGGGAACCTGCTTTAGGAAACACCAGGGGAATGGAGGGTGGCTGGAAGGTGAGCCTGAGGTCAGCAGGGGCAGCATGTGCCAGGACTGGCTTGAGGGGTAGGGCTGTGGACACTCACACCCTCTGCAGAATCGGGGTGCTGCGTCCCTGCCCTAAATGGGCCGCTGGCCACGTTAAACTCCATCAGGGAGGCCCGCTGGCTGCAGTTGCCATGCCCACTTGTGCCAGCCCTGGCCACACAAGACCCGCCCCTCAGGACTCACTGATCTAGTACTGGCCCAGAACCAGCCTGGGGGGCCGAGACCGCCCCTCTGTGCCAAGGGGGTTGCCAGCCCCACTTTCCATCACTGTGCCCCCAGCCCTGGGCTGCCTACAGGGCCCCGCCTGCTTCCCCATGATCCAGCTCAGAGAAGAGGCATGTAGGAGATGTGGTGAGATGGTATTGACTGGTAGAGGCCCCTTGGCCTCCAAACTAGAGGCCAGTCCAGGCTCTAGTCTGGGCCCAGAAGGGGACAGCGAGGGAGGCGGGCACCAAGGGGTCCCTTGCTCACCAACCTTCTCCACCTGCACCCAGACTGGGCCTGGGGTGGTCCCTGTGGAGCTCCCAGACCAGGGGACCCCCAGGTCCTTGAGGAGTTTGAGGCCTCAGGCTGGGGAGGCCTCAGGCTGGGGAGGGTCCCTTATGACTTTGTCTACCCAGCACCCCAACCTCCTCTCCCAGCACGTTGCTCTGGCAAGGCTGCCAACCAAGGACATCCAGCCCCACCCCACAGGGGTGGTACAGCATGGCCAGCCAATCAGAGCCTTCCTCGGGATTTTACACTTGTAGCCAGAGGGGTGACTCCACCTTCAGAGGGCAGGCCTGTGGGACCAGACTGGTCCAAAGATGGGCCCCTACCCCAGCTAGCCAATCAAAGCCTGCCTGGAGACAGAGAGGCTGGCCCTCTTCTGGGAAGGAGCAGGCCCTGGGAGATTAGCCAGAAGCTTCCTAGGCCATGTGCAAACTGATGAAGAAAGATGATATTCCTGCTAGGGCAGCAAGGGTGGCAGATAACATAGGGCTGCCAGATAAAAAACGAGAATTGGGGGGGCTTCCCTGGGGGGCTTCCCTGGTGGCACAGTGGTTGAGAGTCCGCCTGCCGATGCAGGGGACACGGGTTCGTGCCCCGGTCCGGGAAGATCCCACATGCCGCGGAGCGGCTGGCCCGTGAGCCATGGCCGCTGAGCCTGCACGTCCGGAGCCTGTGCTCCGCAACGGGAGAGGCCACAGCAGTGAGAGGCCCGCGTACCGCAAACCCACCCCCCGAAAAAAACCAAAAAAAACGAGAATTGGAATTTCTGATAAACAAAAAATAATTTTTAGTGTAAATACTGTATGGAACACACACATACTAAAATTTTATTTGTGTTTATGTGAAACTTAAATTTCACCGGGCTCTTTATTTTTATTTGCTAAATCTGGCCACCTTAGGGACACTGACAGTCCTGGGGGCATGTCCCTGCCAGGCAGCCCTGGGGCCAGCTCCACTCCCCGCCTGCTCCACCCTGGGATCCTCCTTACAAGCTTGGTTCGGGCAGGACACAAGAGAGAAGTAAGGAGCACGGTGCCAACACTGATGCCCGCAGCCTACACGGGCTGCCCGGGCTTCTGGTCACTCTTGGGCCAGGCCCAGTGTGGCCTGAGGGGCAATCCCCACGTTCGGTGGCCCGAGAGGAACAGGCTCTGTGCACAGCCTGAGCCCTGGAGGGCACTGGGGAGCCTGCCGTGCTGGCTCTGACTGCCTGGAGTGGGGCTCGGAGCCAAGGTCGGGCTCCACGTGGCACCTCCCTTGTAAAAGGGTCCCTATCTTGTTCCAGACATCCCTCCCCCAATTCCAGTATCTGAGCCCCTCTGGTCCACACGGGCTGTCCAGACAGAGCTCATGTCCTGGCCCTCAGTCGGCTTCCTGGGTCAACACCACGGGACGTGGCAGGAGCCCATTCTCTGTATAACAGCTCCATCCTCTGCAAACCCGCCCAAGCTGGGGCTCGCTCTGACCCAGGAATTCTATTCCAGAAACACGCCCCCAGGGACTCATCCAGGAGGGGGGAGGAAAACGCAGTGGCACTATTTATAGTGGCAGAAAAAACTGGAGTCACCCCAAAGGCCCAACAACAGGAAAATAATTAGGCAAATGATGGGATGCTGAGGAGGAGGAATCCTGAGGCGTTATAAGAATGACGAGCGTGTGCTCCGAGCCTGCGAAACAGGACGACACAGCACCCAAGGAAGCAGCACGCTTTGTGCCGCGTGTGGGATGGCACCGGGGCACCCGAGAGCCTCAGGGTGGGCGTGGGCAGGCAGAGGCTTGGAGGGAGGTGGGGGCTGAGGAGGGCAGGGGCCCTGTGGGTACAGCTGGCCTGGCACACGTGCGCCCGGGGCCCTGGCCGGAGGCTCTGGCCATCAGCCGAGGCTTGGAAGCTGCGGGTGGGTCTGCAGCCATGACCCGCTTTTGCTCCCTCCCTGCCGACTGGCAAGGCCCACTCAGTGTGGCTTGGCACTGCGCTCTGCTCCGTTAGGGTGCCTGTGGGCACAGCCGTGCACGGAGTGAGTCCTGGGTTCGTGTGCACCTCCCAGCCCCGTCTGAGGCTACACTCTGGGGTCTGGGATGCCTCATGACAGCTCTGGACCCTCAACCCAGAGCTCCACTTGGGTCCCGAGGCCCAGGGCCCGGCTTCTCCCAACCCCAAGCTGGATCCCTGCTCTCTCTCCCCACGCGTCACTGCCGCAGCCCACGGGGCCCCCTGGTGCCCGCACCCCATCTGGTCTCCCCACCTGGCAGCTCGAGTCTCCACACAGAGAAACTCGGCTTCTTTTCTTTTCTGCAGGGAAAGAGCCCCCGTTTGGGTCCAGGCCTGACTCGCTGGAGGATTCTGGACACTTCTCTTTGCGAGGCCTCTTGTACCTTCTGTGATATGAGAAGGCCCGGCCCCTAGGGTCATTTTACCACTCGCGGTACTTTTATTGCAGTCATCAGAGCTCGGAAGCAAGCGAGTTGTCCCTCAGTGGGTGGAAGCAACCATGGGACATGCGGACGATGGAAAGTTGTTTAGTGCTAAAAAGAAATGGGCTATGAAGCCAGGAAAAGTCTCGGAGGAACCCTAAATACACATCGCTAAGTGGAAGAAGCAGGTCTGAAAAGGCTACACACTGTGATTCCAACTCTGGGACATTCTGGAAAAGGCAGGTCTCTGGAGCCAGGGGAAGGATCAGCAATGCGGGGGTTGGGGGGAGGAGGGATGGACAGGTAGGGACCAGAGGGGTTTTAGGGCAGTGAAACTACGCTGTGTGATGCCGTAACGGTGGATGTGGGTCATCTGACATCTGTCAAAACCCACAGAACATCCAACACCAAGAGTGAACTAAATGTCACCGTGGCCCTTAGGTAACGATGCTGGGCCAGCACTGGCTCCCAGGTTGGCACACAGCACACCCACGAGTGTGAGATGTTAACCGTGGGGAAGTGGGGAGGAGAGAGGTGTACGAGAACTTGCTGTGCCATTTTCCTGTAAACCTAGAACTGCTTAAGAAATAAAGTCTTATAAAGTAAGAAGAAAGAAGCGATGAAGCAGAGCGGACGAGTGTGACCTGCCGCAGTGGTCCAAGCCCTCGATGTCCCGCAGGTGAGGGCAGGTGAGGGCAGCCGCCTGGGCCGAGCATCCCCTGAGGGCCAGCCAAGGCCCTGGCAGGAGAAACCTCACAGCTAACACGTGAGGGACTTGGGGGCGACGGGAGCCCCCGGAGGGTCCTGCCTGCAAACCTGGGGGCTGGGATATGGGCTTGAGGCACCAGAGAAGAGCCGAGGGGCTGGGAGGAGACCCTGAGGGCTGCGCTCACCTG
The DNA here is from genome assembly GCF_949752795.1 of Hyperoodon ampullatus. Classification (NCBI taxonomy): domain Eukaryota; kingdom Metazoa; phylum Chordata; class Mammalia; order Artiodactyla; family Ziphiidae; genus Hyperoodon; species Hyperoodon ampullatus. The sequence goes on from NC_136917.1 coordinate 25,310,911, forward strand.
GACGCTGGGCCCGCACAGCGGGGTCTGCAGGGGCGGCGGGCTGTACAGGACACTGCCGGCTGGTGGAGGCTCGTGCGGAGGGAACTCCCCGTCCATGGTGGGCCCCACTGCCAGCATCGGGGGGCTCCACGAGCCGGGCCGCAGGGGCATCTATCTGGGCTTCTTGCTCCGTGGTGGTGGCATCATGACCTGGGGAAAGACACGCATGTCCTGAGGTTGCCCTCTGATCCCGACAGGGGAGGGCGCCCTCCAGGGACAGGGTCAGCAGGCTGGGGGGGTGGCGGGACCCCCAGGGGGCCCCGCAGATGTCCCCCCAGCCCCTCTGACTGCCCCATCCACGTGGGGGGCAAGCTGATGCTCCCAGCACCGCAGTGCTGCCGGGGTGGCCCTCCTGCTGTCCGGCCACCCCCTCCTGGGGACCCGGGCTGGGACCTCCAGGGTGAGGGCAACCCCTTCCGGGTGGCCAGGCCCCACCGCTCTCCCTCCCTCGTTCTCTGGCCCCTGAATGATGTTGGCCGGGGGCTGCTCCCTCCACCCACAAAGTGGGCCTCGAGCCCTGGGAGCCCAGCATGAGCCGCGGGGGGGGGGGGGGGGCGCACCCCCGGCCCTCTGTGCCTAGCACATCTGGCAGAGAGGAAGCCCAGCCAGCCAGCAGCTCTGAGCTGGGGGCCCCACTGGGGCCGGGCAGCCCCATAGCTCTGCCACCAGGTCAGGCTTGCCGAGGGTCTCCGGCTGGCTGGGGCCAAGCTGAGTGGGGAAGAGCCCCCAGACCCGGATGGGGCTAACGTCGCACAGGGTCCCCACCCAGCCGGGAAAAGCTGCAGGGGCCAACCTAGCCCCACGCGATCCCCCCCATTCACACCCGCCTGTGGCCTGGGACCCCAGGCCCCATCGCCCGCCACGGATAGCAGGGACCCCAGGCTGGCGGAGCACACCTCAGGGAGCAGCCCCAGGACGTTAATCACCAGGGGAGGCAGGAAGGGGAGGCGGCTGGCGCTCCCGGCCAAGCCCTGAGTGAAGAAATCCTCGGGACTTCCAGTAATCACTGCCGCACACACGGACAGCTTGTGCAATCCCGTGGGGGTGGGGAGGGCCGCCTGCACCGGCTGGGCCGCCTGTGCACGCCTCGCCCTGCGGCCCAGAGGGAAAGGGGCCCGGGGGCCGGGCCACAGCCCGCAGCTGCGTCCAGCCCTTCAGGAAGGGAGCGGGGGCCGGGCCGCCCCGCTCTGCTCAGGCCTTGGGCTCCAGCTGCTGGCCGGCCGCCAGTGCCACGGCCCCCAGCCTCCTGCAGGCCGGACCCGGCGGGAGGAGGAGGATGCGAGGCCGCTCTGGGACCCATGGTCTTGGTCGGGCGGACGGTCAAAGCCCAGCTCCGCGTCTAAGGGTCGGAGAACCTCCCACAACTCGGGGTGCCTGAGCTCCTCTGAGCTTCGGTTTGGTCATCGGGAGGAAGGGCTGCTCGGGTATGAGCACAAGGCTCATCTGGCGCTCAGTGGAGCCCAGAGCCTCCACAATCCCAAGCCACTCCAGTGACCGCTGCCTCCGCGGAGGCCCCGGGAAGCTCCTCGATTCGTGGGACCCCTCAGCGGATCTACCTGGGACGGAAGGCAGGCCGGCTCGCTGTGTCCCTTGGATCCCTTGTCTGCAGCAAGTGCAGGGCATGTGTCTCTCTGCCTGAGACCCCCACTAACCCCACTGACACTCCTGCTTCCACAGCGTCCCTCTCCCGGCAGCCACACCCCGAGCACCTCCGACCCCATCCCACTCACGGGCACTTCCGGGCTCTGCGGCCGCGGAGGGCGGGGCTGCTTTCTTGGGAAGCACCATCCAGAGCCCACAGCCAAAAAGCAAGGGAGGGAGACCCCCGGGCCGTCCCCAGGGCGCGCTGTGCCCAAGGAACCCCCACTGGCTGCAGGCCAGGCCTGTGTGGCCCCCGTGGCCCCTGTCCTGAGTAGCAGCCCCAGCAGGCTCAGGCCCCACGCCGTCACCTGCCATCCAGGGCATCACGTTCCCCCAGCAAGAGGTCTGTCCCCGCAGCGAGGGCTCCATGACTGGGTGGGAGTTCCTGTAACGGAGCCTGTACATCCTGTCCTCTCAAAGATACGGGGCGGGGGGCATGCCTTGGGGACCCCGCCAAGCAGGGGGTTCAGACCAGGACCCGGAGGGGGGTGTGGGGAGGGGAGCGACGTGGCTGCGAGTCAAGGTGTCTGCTGGGCACCATTATTCGGGATGGGGCAGGGGGGACGCGGTGGGTGGGCGTGAACGTGGTGCCGCCTGGGGGTCGGCAGCTCCTCACACAGCTAAACAGTCACCAGGGCAGCCAGAAGTTGGACACAGCCCGAGCCCCCACCAGCGGATGACGGATAAACAGCACGCGGTCCCTTCCACACACGGGGGCATCACTCAGCCACGCAAAGGGGGGAAGCCCTGACACTTGCTACCACGTGGACGGACCCTGAGAACACGATGCTCAGTGAGAGAAGCCAGACACAGAAGGACACACAGTGGGTGATTCCACTGATGGGAAATGTCCAGAACAAGCAAGTCCACAGACAGAGAGCAGTTGTCGGGGGCTGGGGAGGGGTCGACACTGTGCCCATCGCCATCCCCATGCCCCCAGGGCCACCCCTATGGTGTCCCTGTCCTTCGATGACCAGGTCCAAGGTCATCTCCCCACCCCCACCTCCACAGTCTTGGCTTCCTGCTCCCCCGTCCCACCAGTGCTGGCACTGGGGCAGCCCCCAAACACGGTCCCCCCACCCATCCCCTCACTTTCCAACCTCTGCTGAGCAGCCCCACCAGCCCCGCCCCGCCCCGGGCTCAGGACCCTGTCGCCAGCCCCAGAGCTGCGGAGGGTGGCCTCGCCACGTCCCTGGGGGGCTTCCAGCCGCCCAGGATTGAGCCCACCAGGCGGGGCCTTGGGGCTGAAGGAGACCGGGCCAGAGTGTATTTTTAGATGTCAGCCCCATGACACGTGCCGAGGCGGGTGCCCACAAGGTGCTCTCGGGGAAGGGCCCACGCTCCACCCAGCTTTGAGCTGCAGGATTTCCTTTTGAGATCAGGTTTCAAATGAGTCATCGTAAAAGAGAAAGATCAAAGAACTGGTGGCCCAGACCAGACTATAGGGGGGTGGGGGGCGGAACGTGGGAAGAGGCGAGATCTGGGACAGCCGGACCCCCAGGATGCGCCCAGCTGGCAGGTGACCGCAGCCACCCCTGCCTCTTGGCTGAGCCCACTTCACCCCATCACCCTGGCCGGACCTCACCGTGGGGCCGGTGTCCCCAGGGCAGGCCGCTGGGTCTCACCCCATGATGCGTGCTACTGGCTCAGCCCCCCAAGCACCCTCAGAATCGGCCGCCCGGACCCCCTGCCGGGTGGTGCCTGGCCCCGCTGGCCACTTGTTATCCAGCCCCCCAGGAACTGCGTCTCCAGGCATCAGGGACCTGCCGGCCTCCTCCAGGCCACAGGACGGCAGCCCTCTGGCCACTCCTCCACTGGGCTCTAAGCAACGGCCCTGGGATCCTGGGACAGGGGGCAGAGTGGGGGGCTCGTGGGGACAGAGGCCCTGGTGGAATCGGGAGGCCTGGCCGGGCCCTGACTGGGCTGACCGGGATATCTGGGGGAGGGCCGGGGTGGGGAGCTCCCTTCTTGCCCTGCTGGTCAGAGCCAGCCTGGGGTCAGTCCCCAGTGGGGGCGCCCGGAGAGCCTCCGTGCTGAAGTCGGAGGGACCGACGGACAGGGATGCTCGGGCAAGGGGATGGGGCCCTGTCCTGGGGGCACCGGCCACGCACTGAGGTCCCACCTGGGCTGGCTGGCACCACTCGGCTATCTCAGGACCCCCAGGAGGGCACGTGCCCCTGGACAGTCACCTCCATGGACAGGCCAGAAAGGGAGGGAAGCCTCAGGGGCCTCCCCACCAACTGACCAGGCCAGGTACTCGGGTGGGACGCATGGGGACACAGGGTCATCTGGTGAGCGATGGGGGTACGGGGATTTGGTGGACAGGACCCAGTGTGCAAGAGGGAGGTGGTGGGACAGAGGAGGTGTGCTGGAGACACTGGTGTCCCCCAAGTTCATGTCCACCAGGAACCTGGGAATAGGCCCTCATTTAGAAATAGGGTCTTCAGAGATGAAATCAGTTAAGATGGGGTCATACTGCAGTAGGGCAGCTCTAATGCAAAGACTGTGCCTTTATAAGAGGGAAATTTGGACACAGAGACACAGGGAGAAGCCACGGGAAGACAGAGGCAGAGGCCGGGGTGTTGCAGCCACAGGCCCAGGATACCTGGAGCCCCAGGAGCTGGAAGAGGTGGGAAAGTTCCCTCACCAGCCGCCCCCTGCCCCAGCCTCTGGAGGGAGCACAGCCCTACCACACCTTGATTTCAGATGGTTGGCCTCCAGAGCCAGGAGAGGATAAATCTCTGTGGTTTAAGCCAAGTATGCGGTCAGCTGTTACGGCCGCCCCCGGACACTCAGACAGGACGGGGAGGCTTCCTTCGGCCGCTTCATTCAGCAGAGCCAAGGAGCCACCCTGACACTGGGCTCTAATTCCCGCCACCCGGAGCTGGGCACGCCGCTGACCAGGGCGAGGCTGGCACCAAGCATGCAACCCAGGACCTCCACGGGTTCCCAGGAGGCCTGCGGAACGCAGCAGCCCTGGGATGCCAGAGATGGGGAGGGCCCGGCCCCTGAGCACACGCCCATCGGGCGGGACGGGGAGCCCCATGGTCTGGGACAAGAAGGACGAGGTGGGCCCGCGGAGAAGGCCAGGGGTTCAACTTCCAGTTCTGCTGTCAGTGGGGGGAGGACCTGCAGGCTCCCCAGCTCCCACACTTCACTTGCCAGCGGGTGGCTGAAGTGACAAGCAGTCTCTTCCAAAACCTCCCAGCCTACTGGGACACAGACCACCCCCCCGGCCCCCACCCCCATCATGGGGCCGCAGCATCAGAGCCTTGGCCCCGGCCCAGTACAGTCAACACCAGGCCACACGGAGGAGGCCCTGGGGGGAGGGCGACCACAGCAGAGCCAGACCACGTGGGTACCGGCCACGGGGCACACGCACGGTGACCCCGGACGCCAACCCAGGGACGGTGCCGCTACCCCAGGAGCCACCACGGGGGCAGGCACATGCCTGAGGACAGGCCCCGGCCAGAAAAGCAGGCGGCGGGTGTCAGGGTTCCCCCCACGCATCTCGGACAGACCAGAGGCCAGGAGGGCAAGGCCAGCCATTAGGAGAAACTGCACCCCGGGATGCAGAACCGACCCCAGACCCAGGTGACAGAGCGATATTTGCTGAATGTTTATGCAGAAAAGGAGACCCTCAGGCTGAGTCCCAGAGGCACCGACCTGGGGTCACCTGCACTGGCTGTGTCCGCACCCACAGACCCATCCGCATGTGGGCACAGAACAGCCGGCCTGGGGTGCTCTGATGGCCCACGGCAGGGCAGATGCTTCACAAAGCAACTCACACACCCAGAGCGGCCACCCCAAATCTATAAGGACCTGTCAGTCAGTGCCTTACAGCCCTCAGGAGGACAGTCAGTGCCCCCACCAGCCCTGAGGGCACAGCTTGGGAGCACGCAGCCCTTTGTATCCACCTGAGGGCCCAGCGGGGAATGGGGTTGAAGACTGGGAGCTTCCTTAGTCACAGCTGGGGATACCGAGCCTGGGTCTTGGGGCCCCGACCCCTGGTCCCCACTCCCAGGTGCGGTCCAGCCTTACCAGGGGAGAGCCCACAGGATGGAGCTCCAGCTGTGGTGCCTACTGGCCCACCTTGCTGCTGGCGGACCTTCTAACCTACGTCCACGTGGACATGTGTGGAGCGGCTGCCAACAGCGGCAGGGCATCTTCACGCGGGCTTCCTCCACTGGGAAGTGCCTGCTCAGGGCTTGTGATTACTCGTGGTCTTTAAAAGGCTTTAGAGGGCTTCCCTGGTGGCGCAGTGGTTGAGAGTCCGCCTGCCGATGCAGGGAACACGGGTTCGTGCCCCAGTCCGGGAAGATCCCACATGCCGCGCAGTGGCTGGGCCCGTGAGCCACGGCCGCTGAGCCTGCGCATCCGGAGCCTGTGCTCCACAACGGGAGAAGCCACAACAGTGAGAGGCCAGCGTACCACACACACACACACACACACACACAAAAAGGCTTTAGAAGGACTTCTCTGGTGGCGCAGTGGTTGGGAATCCACCTGCCAATGCAGGGGACACGGGTTCGATCCCTGGTCCGAGAAGATCCCACATGCTGCGGAGCAGCTAAGCCCATGCGCCACAACTACTGAGCCTGCGCTCTAGAGCCCGCGAGCCACAATTACTGAAGTCCACACGCCAAGAGCCCATGCTCCGCAACAAGAGAAGCCACCGCGACGAGAAGCCTGCGCACCGCAACGAAGAGTAGCCCCCACTCGCCGCAACTAGAGAAAGCCCGCACACAGCAACGGAAGACCCAACACAGCCAAAAATAAAAAATAATTAAAATAAAATAAAAGGCTTTAGACACACTGAGCTTGTGGTCTCCTCTGACCCCCAGGTCTTCTTCCCCTGAGTGGATGTTAAAGCCAAATCTCAGCAGGCCCAACTTCCTAGCCCTTTGACACTGATGTGCCCCAGTCTGTCCAGGCTCTGTGGAGAGAAGAGTCTGTCCCGCCTGTCGCTTGCTGCCTGATGACAGAAGTGTCTCAGGCCAGCTGGCACACCAGGTCTCTCTACCCAGCTCCTCGGAGAGTCCGGAGCGAGACAGTGGCTGGTGCTGCCCACAGCCAGGTCGCACGAGTCCCAGGTGAGTGGTCAGACCTGCCAGCACCCTCCTTGGGCTCCTTAGGTCCAGCCTGGTGCCAAGAACATCCTAAGAGACCTTTGCCCAAGCCAAAGGGCACCCGCCCCAAATCACAGCAGATGGAGCCTGCATCTGCTTCTCCTGTCGAAATGAATGACCACAAACTCAGGCCCTCTCCCAGGCCTGCAGGTCAGAAGTCCAGGCGAGCTCGCCGGCCCTCGCCTCTGGGTCTCCGGAGGCCCGGCTTGGTGCTGAGCCTGTCGGCAAGGTGGGGCTGCAGCCCGGCTTCAGCAGCAGCATATGGAGGCCCCTTGAGCTCCGACTCAGTCCCCTTCAGCCTCCATGGAGGAAGTCCTCTGCTTATAAGGACTCTGTGATGACACTGGGCCCCCCGGGGAATCCAGGGTCCTTCCCATCTCAGGGCCCCTAATTTAATCCCACCAGCAAAGTGCCTTTGTGTGTGGGGTGACACGTCTGCAGGTCCCGGTGCCAGGTCGGGGGCATCTCTGGGGCCGTTACTGAGCAGACCCCTGAACCCAGCTAGGACACAGCCCACGAGTGGACAGGCAGCCTGGTCGGGTCTGGCCTGACCCTGTGCATGGTACCACCCAACAGGTGCTGGAGGTGGCGCCACTGTCGGGGAACCTCCTCAGGGCCACAGAGGGGCCGCGGGGCCTCCTCTGCGCAGGGATGTGGCCCGGGGCTTCCAGATGGGCTAGTTTTGCAAGGGGAGTGGCAGGCCTGGATTTTGGGGTGCAGTCCCAGCATGGGGTGCCTTCCTCCTGGTGCCCACGGTGCTGGGGGCAGAGCTGCCAGACTCTCCAGTTACAACCCAGCTCCCCCGCAACCCAGGGTTCTCCTGAGCGCAACCTGACGCCCACCTGCAGGCTCACTCACCCTGAGCCCGGCGTCCAGGACGGTGGCTGAGCCTCTGGAGGGCCTGAATCTCACGGAACTGCCCCCAAATGCCCTGGCCCACGGACATACCCCAGGCAACACCAGGAGGGCCCCCACGCCCTGTGGCACCCTGGCCGGCCGGGAGTGGGTGGTAGGAAGGGTCTCACGCCCCCACCGTGCAGCGTCCAGGGCCGAGCCCCGCCCCCAAGCCGTGCAGGCCACGCAGAGCTTTGCAGACACTCTGAGCGGCTCTGCTGGCAGGCCCTGCAGAGCTCCGAGATCCCCAACACCACAGGGCTGCATCGTCCTCGAGAGGTGAGGGCTGAGGGCTGAGGGCCAATCCCTCAGGCTCGTCCTGCCCCCACCACTGTCTCAGCTCCTGCGCCAGCCTTTCCTCACCGTACCTCAGGTGCTGGGGGACACCCGCTCCTGGCGCCTCCCGGCCAACTCCACGCAGGATTCTCACCGCATCCCCATCCGGCGATGAGTCACAGCCACACAGGCTCACTGCGCCAGCAGCCCCAAGACGCTCCCTCCTCCCGTCCCCCTCCATCCCGCTTCCTGTGTCAGCCTCTGACCCAGGGGCTGCAACTCCCACCCCGGCTCCCGGGAAATGCCAGGCGCCGGCCTTCCGGAATGTGGCCCGGCTCCCGCGCCAGCTACGGACCTGGCAGCGAGGCCAGCGAGGCCTCTTTCGGTTTCACTTGGGGACTGGCTGCAATGGGGATGGAGGCCAACCCGGAGGGAGGTACCTGCCCGCAGGGAGAGGGCGCAGCCCGGGGCGAGGCAAGCGGGGAAGGCGCCAGCGGGGAAGGCGGGGCGGTCGCCTGCCTGGAGGGAGGGGGTGCCTGAGGACCCAAGGAGGCGCGGGGCGACCGCTGCCCCCACTCCCGCCCCCCCCCCGCCCTAGCACACAGCGGGGCCAAGTTCAATGCCTTCCCTGGTGGTGTCCCTGCCTGCCGTGCGGGGGACGCCCTTTCTGCCCCGTGGGCTGCACAGTGGGAGCGCTGAGCCGACCTGGGAGGGGACAAGTCACCTAACGGGTGAATGCAGGAGTGTCCTTGCCAATCAGGGGAACCTACAGGAGGGCCTGCCACCTCCCACAGGGCCGGGCTTCAGGGAGGGGCTCCCAGGCCTCCCACCACGGCCCAGGCACCAGGGCCCAGGCACCAGGGCCCACGTCCCGGCAAGACCGCTTCCTGTCAGTGGCGGTCAGGGCAGAGCTGGGGCTTGGGGGCTCCCAGGGGAGCCTCGTTCACCCACCATAAGATGGGCAGACGGCACCTCCCCTGCCCTCCTTGTGGGGCTGGGAGAAGACAGACCTCCACGCTCTGGGCCGGCTGACGCCGGCTCACCCCAGGCCGCAGCACTGGGCATCTGAGGGCCCAGCCAGGCCCTGCTATCTCTCTTTTTTTAAACACTTCTTTGTTTTATGGAGACACGATTCACATGCCATACACTTCACCAATTTAAAGTGAACAATTCAGTGGCCTTTAGTACATCCACAGACTTCTGCAACCACCACCTCCATCTAGTTTCAGAACATTCCGTCACCCCAAAAAGAAACCTCACTCCCATCAGCAGTCCCCCCCACCCCCTCCCCAGCCCCTGACAACCACTAACCCACTCCCTGTCTCTCTGGATTGGCCTGTTCTGGATGGTTCCCATCAGTGGAATCACACACTGTGTGTCCTGTGTCTGGCTTCTCTCACTGAGCATCGTGTTCTCAAAGTCAGTCCCTGTCGCTGTACATAAACGACAGGCCTTAGCTCTGCCCCCCACCCCAGGGGGCTGGCAAGCCCAGAGCCTCAGAAATCACCCTCACCTGAGTCACCCGCCTGAGGGCAGGGCGGCCCCACCTCCCAGTGAGGAAGCTGGTGGCTGTCACCATGGCAGGAAGATGAAGGAAGTTTGCTGTCCTCCCCAGCCCAGCTCAGGTCGCCCATGTGGGACTGATCTGCCAGCAGCAGAGGAGAAGGTAGTTCCAAGGGACAGGGACTGGGGTTCCACTCAGGGGAGAGGGGGCCCAAGGACACCAGGCCGCACCCAGGCTGGGCAGATGTGGAGATGGTGGGTGAGCAGGGCTGGCCAGGCCTGGACCGGGCCTGAGTGACCTCGCTCTCGGCTACTCCAGGCAGCCTTCTGTAACCAGCCCTCCCCGCATCTGACCACACGGCCCTTGGCTGTGGAAAAGTGGCTGGAGATGCTCCAAGCCTGCCCACTGATGGATCGCATGTATGCAACACACACACACACACACACACACACACTCACGCACTCTCACATGCATGCACACGTGCAACACGCATGCACACCTGTGCACGTGGCACTCACACGACGTGTGCATACTCTGGCATGTATGTGCACTGCTGCACACGAATCTGCACACATGCACTCGCACACCCACACAGACACACACGCACCCCCTGGAACTGTGCTGACACCCTGGGGGCCTGTCTCCCCACTCTGTATGTCAGCCTCCAGAGGCCTCTTTTTGATGACAAGACCACCGCACGGAGAACAAGCAGATCCCCGCCCCCGGCAGCCTCTGTAAAAGCCTCAAGGGTGGAGGCCATCCTGGGAGGGAGGCGGCCTCTGGGGACTGGGCACAGTTGCCTCTTTATTCCCAGCCCAGCTCGCTCATGTGGCCAGAGCCTTGTGCTGGGTCAGCGTTTCCGGCCCAGCCCCTGCTGGAGGGGTGTCTGAGACTTTGCTAGAACCAAGCTGGGCCAGCTGGGCTGGTCATGTTCCCAGTGGGGGCCAGTTCCTTTCCCCCACTCCACCCAGGTCGAGGTGGTCAGGCAGCCGGAGAGCACTGGCCCTGGGCTGCACACCTGAGGCCTACCCCACCTGGACTTCAAAGCCAACTGCCTCTTCTGTGCTGTGCCGTGAGGCTCCCCTGGAAATCAGGCCCCTCATCTGGGCGCCGGGGCCCACCATCCCGCCGCCAATGCGTTAACATCTCCTCAATGTGTGCGTGCGCGCGCGCGCACACACACACACACACACACACACAGGGTGGGTCGGGCTCCAGGCAGGTGTGAGCAGACATCTCACAGAGTTAAACAAAGGGCCCTCCAGCCCTCCAAAATCCCAGAGAGCCTTCCCCTGGGTCCCCATTGGCTGTCCCTGGGGAAGGTGTCTCACACTCGCCAGGCTCCCCAGGGTCTGTCAGGCGCCTGCCTGCATCTCCCCGGCCCTGGGGCGTCCCAGGACCACCCTTCCCCAGACCACCCACCCACGGTCCAAGCAGACAGCCCTGAACAGCCATTACCCATCTCTGGGGACTCCCCTGGGAAAATCCAGGGCGCTTGGAAGAAAAGGTGCAGTTGGGCTGGCGGTGGCTTCTCCAGACTGCTCAAGAGCCCCAGGTCTCAGCCCCAAGGACAAGGGCCCTCAGCTTCTCCTCTGTTCACAAGGGTCCCTGAGGGCAGAGCTCCCCACAGAGCCAGGCACGGAGGGCCCAGGGCAGGGACGGAAACACAGGGTCAGGTCCAGCCCTGGCCGCCCAGCCTGGAGGAAGGGCGGGCCTCACATCCACTGACTTGTCTGGAGTCTCACGCCTCTGACAGGTGGCCTTTCTTCCCTCCGGGCTCTCCAGCCCCTGGGGACCAGCCCCAGTTCCCTCGAACCTTTCGTATGCGGACAGACCCACCATGGTGGGCTCGGGGCTGGATCACCTGGCCCGGCAGCAGGTAGGCAGGTTCCCACCTAAAGTCCGTCCGACACCAGACCCCTCGCCACACGTGGAACACTCACCCGCACCCCCCCACCCCCACCCCGCGACTGCCAGCAAGCTCCATCCCAGGCCACGTCCAGGCCTGCCCCGCGTGCAAGCAGATGGCAACAAACCTGGCCGGGCCAGGCAGCGGACAGGCAGAAAGGATGTCCAGGGCAGGCAGGACCAAGGCGCATTCCGGGAAGCAGAAGCCAAGGGGGGGCACACACACTTCACACACTCGGTTCTTTTTCCTTTTCCAGGACGTTAACAACACGATGCTATGAGACACTTCTGCCTGGCTGTCCACGCCTCTGCTCCCCCACCCCGGCCCCTCCCGGCCAGTGCTGGGGCGCTGGGAAGGGGCCTCACTGTCCCCAGCCACCGTCACAGGATGCTCCTCCACCCACTCCAAGTCCGGGCAGCCCTCTGCCCACCACCTCCCCCAGCACATCCTTGGAGGCTGTTTCCAGTGCCAGCTCCGGGAGACACTCCCACCCAACCTGCTCTGCCAGCTCAGCTAATACCAGCAAGGACCCCATCCCAAGGCCACAGGATCCCACCCGTGGAAACACAGGGAACAACAGCCCCAGGGTGGAGAAGCCAGGACAGGAGGGGTCCTGGAAGAGGGGACACTGAGGAGGAAGGGCAGGAATCTGCAAGCAGCCTGGGGTCAGGGGTCACCCAGAAAAGGAGGGGCTAAAGGTAATGGAGCTGGAGAGTCACAAGAAGAAAGGGGTCGGGGAATGACGGAGGAGCAGTCAGGAGGGGGTCACCAACTGCAGGAGAGTCACAGAGAAGTGCAGGGTCAAGGGTCACCAAAGTAAAGTCCGGGGATCACCAAGACGGGAGGGGTCAAGGAATCGCCGAGGAGGGCGAGAGGAAAAGGCTGGGGAGTCGCCTGGGTTCAGAGTTCACGCCAAGGCGAGTGTCGGGCGGGGGTCACGGAGCAGCGCAAGGTCGAGGGTCGCCGAGGAGGACAGGGTTAGAGAGAGTTCACGGCGGACGACGCGGTCGCAGGATCGCGGCGGAGGACGTTGTCGGGGGTCGCCCAGGAGGGCGGGGACACGCCGCCGCGCTCCCCGCGCCCGCTGCCCCGGAACCCCGGAACTCCGGAACCCCCGGCCCGGGGCGGGGGCGGCCGCGGGGTGCCAGGACCCGCGCAGGCCGGGGAGCGCGGCTCAGCCGGGCGGGGGCGGCGGGGACGGGCCGGGGGATGGGACCCGGCGCGCCTCACCTCGGACCCGGGTCCGGCCGGGCGCGGAGCCCGCGGCGCCTCCGTTTCTCCGAGCTTCGCCGCGGCCGCGCTCACTTCCGGGTTTCGGGCGCCATCTTGGTGGCCCCGCGCACTTCCGGTCATGCCGTGGGGCGGAGCCTCTGGTGGGCGGGGGTCGTGGGCGGGGCCATCTCGCGGCGGCCCCTGAGCCCCTTGAGGCCCTTCCGCCTTAGGGAGAGGCTCGGACTACATGGGTCTTGGATTCGAATCCCGCCCTGACTGTTATTGGCTACCCTCGCGAGCCTCAGTTTCCTCCTCTGCAGCATGAGGAATCACCCCCACCTGCAGGCCTTTGCACGGCCGTGCTGTCCCCTGGTGCACTCCGACCCTGACCTGTCAGCCACTGGGGCTCTGGGACAACCCAGATCTTGGCCTCGAAACCATCTGAAAGGGCCCTGGGTCCCCCAGTCATGCCCCTCCCTTTATTGCCTCCCCACCAAAAGTAGTCTGCTCATGAATCTGTCTCCACCCCAGAATAGGAGTCCTGGGACCACCCCCCACCCCAACGGGGAGCCTGACACAAGGGGTCTGATAAGCCCCAGGGGCCACCAGGAGAAAAAGTAGGATCCTCTCAGGCAGGGCCACGGGGTCTGGGTGGCTCCCCTCCTGGCTCCCTCCCCGTTAGGGCTTCTAGGGGCCTGATGCAGATGATGCTGGGATTTGCCTTACTGCCAGGAACAGGGTGGGACTCAGCCCTGGCACAGACAAGCTGTGTTCCTGCGACTAGAGCCCACTGGGCCCACCACGGGGTGGGCCTGGCGGTTCAGGCAGAGCCAGGGCAGGAGGCACCACCCCCTCCCCAGCAGGATGTGCAGGAATGAAGACACGACCCTATCCCTGGACCCACCTCACCATCAGCCAGAGGACTCCTGTACCCCTTGAATTTAGAGATCCTCTCCACTTGCTTGTCTATTCAGTGAATTCTTATGGATGCTGCTACGTGCCTAGAGACAAATCTGGGGCACCAGAGAGGACTCAGTTCTCATCCCTGCCCTCAGGAAGCCCCCAGTCTAGGGGGAATAGGGCCAAGACCAGACACTTCCAAATGCAAGATCAAGCCTAGAGCCCAGGGAGGAGTACAGTGTCTGCCTAGGGCATCATGGAAGGAGGGGTTGAGGGGGTGCTGAAGCTGGGACTTTGAAGTTCAAGTAGGAGTTTGCCAGGCAGCTAAACTCAGGAAATAATAATAATAATAATTATTATTATTATTATTATTATTTTGGCCACACCGTGCAGCATGTGGGTTCTTAGTTCCCCAGCCAGGGATCAAACCCACACCCGCCGCATTGGAAGCACGAGTCTTAACCACTGGACCACCAGGGAAGTCCCAAGAAGGGCAAATTATAAGCTGTTCAAAGGCCTGGTCTGTTTAAAATCTGTTTGCCCTAAAAAATTCAGACCAAGGACCCCTGTACCCAAACCCACAAGCACAAGGGAGGAGATGGGGAAACTGAGACCCAGAGAGAAGTGATTTATCCAGAGCGAGCTTCACTTTGGCATGCGTAGTGTTTGGCAATTGGGTTATAACCTTGACTTTGGAACTATTTTTTACCACTAATGAGAAGAAATCAAATTGAGCAACAGACACTTAAGCTTTGAAAGGGTGAATAAACTGATTTACAGGGTATCTGGTGGCATTTTCCTGTTTCCACTTACACAGCACCAGCCACACAATTTGCGGGGCCCAGTGAAACGTGAAAATGCAGGAGCCCTTGTTCAAAAAGTATTAAGAACTTCAAGTTGGAGACCGCAGAGCATTCAACTGAGCACAGCGCCACCGCCACCGCCCCAGCGCCAGGCCTGGGCGAGGTCCTGAGTCACACGCCCCCGAAGCCGGCCCTGTTCCCACTGCGGCCCTCTGGGGTAGGGACCAGTATTATCTACGTTTTGCTGGTGGGAAAACTGAGGCACAGAACTGTTTCTCAGCTGGCCCAGGTCAGGGAGCGAGCTGCGGGGAGGCGTGGACTCGACCTCCACCACGTCCACCTCGGGTAAATGCAGAGTCTCTATGGGTAACTCTGCCTGAAATGGGGGCAGTTTGCCCAGGCCAGGGTGGGTCCAGCCATCTCAGCATAGAGGAAACTGCCAAGTCCGGGGATGTCTAGGGAATTAGTCAGATTTGGGGATTTCCAGGGAATCGCAAGAGGAGGCCTGGGAGAGCAGAAGGGATGCAGCTCTGGAACTCGAGGCATGGCTCCGGGCTGGGTGCTGTGTGACCCCTGAAAAGTGAGTTAACCTTTCTGTGTCTCCATTTCCCACGGATAATAGTATCTATCTCCAAGGCTGTTCAGACAGCTAAATGAACAGTGCCTAGTATTAAGCCATTATGAATATTTCCAGGTGAACATCTGGATCATAGGGTCACCTAAGTGAACATTCAATAGTCAGAAATGCCCAAGGCTCCTCGTCCGGTGAGGACAGGGCTCACAGAAGGCCACAGGTCTGTCTGGTAAAGCGCTGTTTGAGGTCAAAGAGCCTCCTCTTCAAGCCCTCCCTCTGCCCCCGCCCCAAGCAGGGGCCCCCTAACTATCCCCCAGGCGCTTTGACCAGGATCGAGGAACTAGGGTCGGCAGATAAAATGCAGGACACCCACTTAAATGTGAATTTCAGGTACACAGAGAATAATTTTTTAGTGCAAGTATATCCCAGGCAATATTTGGGATATACTTATACTAAAGAAGTAGCCTCCATGTATCTGAAATTCACATCTAACTGGTTTGGGAGTCCTGTGTTTTTATCAGTGAAATTAAGGGACCCAACATGGGGAGACCACAGAGAGAAATGGGGCCCAAGAGCCAAGCCAGGAGGGGGCCGGGCGAGCAGCTCCCTCTCTTCGAGCCTTGGTGTTCCCGCCTGCTAAATGGGCGAGATGCTAGCACTAACATACAGGCAAGCTCACTGTGCAGGTCATTATTTTAAAGAGGAGAAAACTTCAGATTGACAGAGGTCAGATCCCTGGGGGCTTCCTTGTGAGTCAGGAGATTCTTGGGCTAACCCTCAGTTAGGAGAAACCCACCCACCCACCCTCCAGCCTCTGTTTCCCTCCTGGGAAGGACTCCTGGGCTAGGCCCATCCAGGGAGGAGGAGCCCCGGGGAATCGGGCAGGTGAGGCGGGGCAGGTGGGCCCAGCCTGGCCCATCCAGCCAGTGGAAGCAGAGACTAGCCACTTCCTGTTTCTCCACGTTCTGGAAAGCCCCGGCGTTCCCAGGCCACGGAGCACCTCCTCCCTCCCTGTTCCTCAGGGCCTGGGTCCCTCACCACTTCTCCTTTCCACACCCACTTCCCCCCTGCTCAGCGGGTTGGGTTCCCACCTACCCCATCCCTCCCCTCTCCCCCTCCTCCCCCTCTTTTCCCATCCCTTCTCCCACTCCCCTCTTTTCTCTCCTTCTCAAGTCCCAATCAGGCCTCCCCAGGGTGCGGAAGAGGAAACTGAGGCAGACGCAGCAAGGTCCCACAAGCCACGTCTTTGCCCACCCTCACCCCCGGCCTCTGTCTCTGGTCACTTTCCTTCTTTTCTTCCCCCCTCTCTCTGTCTTTCTGTCTGTCTCTGTCGCTGTCCCCACCTCTATCTCCAGCTCTCACTAGCCCTCCCGCCTGGAGCCTACTCCATCCAGTCCAGCCACCACGCCCTCCCTGTACCCGGCCCACCTGCCACTTGCCCGGAGGTGTCCTCAGGTGGTGCCGGATGGCGGGTTCCAGGGCCCTACGGCTCCCTCCTGCCTGGCCTGAGCCCAGAGCGGGATCCTGCCAAGGCCTGGGCAGGGCTGCCTCTGAGCCAGAGCCACTTCAGGGAACAGCAAACCTGTCTAACGGGTTTGAGATCCGCCCCAGACAGGCCTTCCCGCCTTTGCACGGAGCCTGGGACACAAGGGCAGCAGGGGTTAAATGTGACACCTGACTAGGAACCCCCCCACACCCCGAGGCTGGGTCAGGGCTGGGCCCTGAGGTTGAAGAAAGATCAGCGGTCCACCCACCAAGCCCAGAGGGGTAGAACTGTTAGAGGGAGGGCCCGGCACGTGCAAAGGCCCAGAGGAACGTGTGTGTGCGGGGGTGGGGGGTGGACAGGCAGTGAGGCTGGGAAGGGAGAGGTGGCATGTTGGGGGGCGTGGAAAGCTAGGGCGAGGCCTTTATCCTGGGGACACTAGGGAGCTATTGAAGGTTGTGGAAGCAATGGTGTGGTATGGTCAGGGTGGGGCTGGAGGTCACTCCATCTGCCACATATGTTGGACAGGGGGCCACAGAGGGGCCACCTCTCCAAAGCTCATCTGGTGGAAAGATGGAGACTGGAGGAGGTGCAGCTGCTGTCCCAAAGCTGAAGGAGCCAAACTTTGAATTTCTTTTTATCAAAGGCCAGCAGTGAGCCAGGTCTGAGCTGGAGAGGGGTTGGGGGAGGGGTGAGGACCCTCAGGATGTGCCCTCACACCCAACCCCACTTCAGAGGGGGACTTGGCTTGGCTTTATCCCCAGGGCAGTAGGAAGATAGGGGGGATTTAGAGCACCAGCAGAGAGGCAGCTAGGGCAAGGGTGGGTGTAGGAGGGGGAGAGGGCCCCGGGAGGGAGGTGAGTGGGCTGCCGCAGGGGACAGAAACGAGGCTGACCACAAGTTTGCGGCCACACGTTCATCCATTAAACATTTATCATCCTGGGCCAGGCACAAGGGATGGAACAGAGAGCAGGGCACACCCGTTATGCTCCTGGGTCACAAGGGGACAGGACACCCTTGCAGCACAGGGCACGGCTATGCTGGCCTTTCCCGGCAAGTCCCTGCAACACAAGAGCCAGAGGAGGGTCTGAGCAGGTGGACCAAGCCTCTCCTTGCCCCGGCCCGTCCTCTCGGGTGTAGACCACAGCCAGCCCTGCACACTGATGTCACCTGCGCTGGAACTTCCTGAACCTTCACCTTGGATCTGCCCGGACCCATGGGGAAATTCCAAACCAGCCGGGGCCAAGCTGACTCACGTCCAGGCCCCAGTGGCACGTGAGCAGCCAGGCTCCTGAGGGGCATTGGGGGCACTTGTAAAACTTTGTGGAATCCCACCCCCCTGCATCCCCCAAGTTGAGGGAGAAGCCAGACTCCCCAGCCCTGGGTCAGATGTCCCCATCAGAATCTGCAGGGTGAGGCCAGGAATCTGGGTTCCAATGGGTGAGAATTTGGGGGTGGCTATTGGAGCTGGTCTGGGGTGTTTGTCCTCCCCTGATGGTTGTCTCATGTCCCCAGGGCTGCAAAAATGACCAGCAGAATGGAGTGGAGGTCCAGCAGCAGACCATGAGGTTAACACTTCCTGGGTTCAAATCCAGCTCTGCCAGTGGCTGGGTCACCCCAGGCAGGTTACTTAATCTCTACGTGCTTCGGTTTCCCCACCTATAAAATGGGAAAAATCATGGTACCTCCCTTGGAAGGTTTTTGTGAGAATTTGTCATGAACCAGTATGAGCTTGGGGACTTTATGGTAAAAATTGTTTAAAAAAACAAATTCACAGCAACACGATTCATCACAGCCAAGAAGTGGAAACAAACCCAATGTACTTCAGCTGATGAATGGATACACATGATGTGTCCCTCCATACACAGGAACATCACTCAGCCCTGAAAAGGGGTGAGGCACTGACACCCATGTCCATGGGGCTTTCCTGGTGGCACAGTGGTTAAGAATCCACCTGCCAATGCAGGGGACACGGGTTTGAGCCCTGGTCCGGGAAGCTCCCACATGCCACAGAGCAACTAAACCCGTGTGCTGCAACTACTGAGCCTTCACTCTAGAGCCCACGAGCCACAGCTACTGAGCCCGCGTGCCACAACTACTGAAGGCCAGGCGCCTAGAGCCTATGCTCCACAGCAAGAGAAGTCACCGCAGTGAGAAGCCCGTGCACTGCAAAGAAGAGTAGCCCCTGCTCGCCACAACTAGAGAAAGCCCGTGCCCATCAACGAGGACTCACCGCAGCTAAAAATAAATAAATAAAATAAATAAATAAAAAACATTGAAAAAAATCCTTCATTGTATGTCATGTGAATTTCACCAAAATAAAAAAAAAAAGAAGAAGCAAAAGGCAATGAACCCTGGCAATCAAAGGGGTGATAGATGTCATAGCCAAGTCATCATCAAATCCTAAACTAAAGTTGCATTCAAATCCCAGTGAGGCCCCCAAAAAAACAAAAAAAATAGTTGCAAACACACTCAAGAAGTTCCATGGCCCCTGACTGTGATTATCAGTGTGGACAGCATGGACCCTTGAAGTGATGGGATCAGAAGCCCCCTCCCCTCTATGGTCTTCCTCCCCAAGCCCATCACCCTGGTCGAACCCTGAGAACAACACCAGACAAACCCCTTCCAAAGTTGTCCAGTCATCAAAAACAAGGAAAATCTGAGAAACTGTCACAGCCCAGAGGGGCCTAAAGAGATGTGACAACTAAATGTCATGTGGGATCCTGATGGAGTCTTGGGGACAGAAAAGGGACATTAGGGAAAAACTAAATAAATCTGAAAAAAAAAAATGAGGACTTTAGTTGATAACAATGTATCAATGACAAATGTCATTGTCACTCATGGAAGATGTTAACAGCAGGACAAGGTGGGTGCCAGGATACAGGAACTCCCTGTACCATCTTTGCAACTTTTCTATAAATCTAAAATAAGCCTATTAAAAATAATGAAAGTGTAAGGACTGACCTGTCCTCCCACCCTGCCCTGTGGAATGAAGCCCACCCAGGCTGGCCACCCGTAGCTTCCATATCCAAAACCCCCTGCATGAGTCTTAACTCCAGTTTGATTAGAATCTTTTGGTTGCAAGTGACAGAAACTGAAACTGGCACTTTTTTCTTTTAAATGGGAAATTTTGCTCATGGAACTGAAAGGTCCAGGGATAGATTTAACTCAGAGTTCTCCCCCTCAGCACTGCTGACATTTGGGACCACATGGTTCTTTGTGTTTTGCAGCTATCCTGGGCACTGTGGGGTGTGGAGCAGCCTCCTTGCCCCCCACCCACTTGATGCCAGGAGCCCCACAGTCTTGACAACCACAGATGCTCCAGGTGTTGCTCAGTGTCCCCAGAGGGCAGGACCGTCCGTGGTCCAGCTAGTTTCAGGCTCAGCTGGATCCAGGACCCTCAAACAGTGTCACAAAGATTTGTCTACCTCTCCATCTCTCAGTTCTGCCATCCTCTTTCTTGGCTTTTTTCCTCAACAGTCTCCCCCTTTGAGGGGACAAAGATGGTGCCAGCAGCCCCAGACCAAATCCCCCCATCAGCCTAACAGCCCCAGAAGAAGGTCAGCACTTCTTCCTCAAGAAAAGCAGCAAAAGTCACTGGGAAGGTTTTGATTAGCCCAACTTTAGTCACATGTCCTTGTTGAACCAATCTCTGTGGCCAGGTAAGGGAAAGCCCTGATTGGCCGAGCTGGGATCACATGGTTGTATGGAGTCAGCCAATGGGGTAAGAACCCCATGATGTCAGCTAATGTGGTGTATAAAGTCAGCCAGTGGGATAAGGGCCCTCTGGACTGGATCGGAAACAGGAAGAGTAGCCCTGGGCAGTAGAGACCCCTGCTGGGCAAGGTTGGCCAGTCATCCCGCTCTGGGCTTTGTGGGGGGCAGCATCAATAAATGAATGAGTGGTATACAGTAGTGCTCAATAAATACATGCTGGATGTAAAGTAATGAATGGACCAACAGGTGGTGGAAGCTGGGATGGTCCCCACATATAGCTTGTATTAGTTAGCTGCTGCTGCATAACAAATTTCTCCAAACACAGAGGCTTAAAACAACACACGCATTGATAATCTCACAGTTTCCAAGGCTGGTGGAGCTGGGTCCTCTGCTCAGGCTGCATCACTGGTGTTGGCCAGGGCTGGGGGCTGATCAGGAGGCTCCACCATGGAGGGGGCTGCTTTCCAACCCCCTCACGTTGTTGCAGGATTTATTTCCTTGCTGTTGTAAGACCGAGGGTCCTGTTTCTTGCTAGCTGTTGGCTGGAGGCTGCCCTCGTCTGCACGTGGGCTGCTCCAACTCAGCTTTTCACTTTGTCATACCCACAGGGAGGGGATGTAGGTCTGGTCGTGTATGATGTCACCTTGGCCACAGCCTGTTTGTCCTGCCCGCCTCAAGGGGAGTGGACGACACCAAGGCATGACCAGCAGGAGGTGGAATCACAGGCCACTTAAGGGTCTGTCCTCCACACAGCCTCCCGCCTCAGCAAAGAAGGACCACTGTCTTGCAGCTCAGTGCTTGAGTGCAATAGAGTGAGGTTGCCTGAAGGAGTCTGCAGACTCTGGTCCGCAGGCCCGGTCCAGCCACTGTCCGTCTGTATGAGGACTCTATCACCCTAAGAGTGATGTTTACATTTTGAAATGGGTGAAAAAAAATCAGAAGAAGACTTCTCTTGTGACACATGAAAATAACATGAAATGCACATTTTACTGTCCACGAACAAAGTTTCACTGGCACAGACACATACCTTCCGTTAAGCATCATCTGTGGCCACTTCGGTGACACAACGGACCGAGCTGAGCAGTTACGAGAGTACATCCAGCCGCAAAGCTGAAAATGTTTGTTCTCTGGCCCTTGACACAAAGGATTGGCTGAGCCCTGCTCTACATGGATGTACATCCCTGGGCAAGGATGCAAGGACCTCTCTGAGCCCAGGAGTCTCCTCTGTCAAAAGGGGTTGGTGAGAGGGAGGAAGGACCTTGGCCTCCAAGCCAGCAAGAGGTGAACTCCGGGTCAGCACTATGATGATAACTGGCAGTCTTTTTTTTTTTTTTTACATCTTTATTGGAGTATAATTGCTTAACAATGGTGTGTTAGTTTCTGCTTTATAACAAAATTAATCAGTTATACATATACATATGTTCCCATATCCCCTCCCTCTTGCGTCTCCCTCCCACCGATAACTGGCAGTCTTTAGGTGGCCTGGGGCATGAGGCCTCCAGCTTTCCCAGGCAGCAGGTGGGAGAAGAAGACACACCTGAATCCTGTGCACCTACACATGCTTGTGCCTTAGAACCACAGCACAACCTTGTGAGATCATGTCGAATAGGGCAACAGGATCCTGCAGCCTGGGTTGATGGGGGCAGCGTGTGTGTGTGTGTGTGTGTGTGTGTGTGTGTGTGTGTGTGTGTCAGGGTGGGGGCTTAGCCAGGAGGGTCAGGGGACCTGAAGCCACAACCTGAATGAATCAAGGAGGGAGTTGTGTGGACACTTGCGGGAAAAGCATTTGCAAAGGCCCTGGGATAAGACAGAAGCTGCTCTGGTGACTGGAGATGAAAGGACAATGTGACTGGAACAAAATGACCCCTAGCCAAAGCCACACGCCCCGGACCACCAGGCACACTGGGCTGGTGGGTCCCTCATCCACCCCCAATCCAGCCTTCCCCTCCCAAGCCTCATTTTCCCCAACTGTAGGATGGGGGTACCCAATGATGTCCCGGAATTTCAGGTCTGTGCTGGCCTGGCTGTGTGTCAAGCTGGCCACCACATCTCTGGCTCCCAAAGCCCAAATATGGGCTAATGGGCTAATGGTCCCAGGAGGGAGGATAATACTGACAGATGTCTCTCCCACCCCACAGGTGTCCAATTCTAGTAAGTGCTGCCCCAAAGCCCCAACCCTGCCATTAAGGCCAAGAAGGATCAACATGAGGGTGGGGTTGTCAGGGAGAGGAGAGCCCTGGGCACGGTGGGGACAGATACCCCAGGGACCCTCATCTGCCAGGACCCTGCTCCCACAGGGCTGGCCATCGGCCTTGCCCCTTCCTTGGCGTTTCCCTGGCCACCCAGGGACCCTGGATCCGAATGAGCAGCTTATCTCAGAGGTGGGTCCACAGAGGCTCAAGGTAGGTCCGGAAACCCAGAGCTGGGGCTGGGAACCTGGGGTCCTAAGTAAGCTGGACTGGTCATGGGTAGCACTGGGCAGGCTTTCTCCTCCTTCATCACCCCACTTTCTCACTCATTCACTCACTCACTCACTCATTCATTCGCTCACTCATTCATTCATTCACTCACTCCATTCATGCACTCACTCATTTATTCACTCACTCACTTATTCATTCATTCACTCACTCCATTCATTCACTCACTCATTCCTCATTCGCTCACTCATTTATTCACTCACTCATTCACTCATTCATTCATTCACTCACTCATTCTTTCACTCAAGGTTTTTGGTGCCCACAGCATCCCAGCAGATGCTGGCCCTGGTGACCCAGTCCAACCTGGTCACTTCATGCCCATCGATGGACAAACAAATAAACAAAATGTAGCTGATGCCACTCACGTCTTAATTTATAGCTTCACCTCCCCCCTCATTTTTTTTTTCTGTGGTTTGGTGGGTTTTTTTGTTCTTTGTGTTTTTATGCATGAAACCCGGTTGTTTTTCCTGTTAAGTTTCCCACAGTCTAGAACTTGCTGATTTGTTTCCCTGTGATGATTTAAGTTTTTGAATAGATAGTTCATTCCCTTGTTTCAAAATTCAAGAGTCAAAAGGACATCCAGAGGGCAGCTGCTGTGGGAGAGTCTGTGGCTCCTCAAAAAGTTCAACAGAATTGCCACCTGACCCACCAGCTCTTCTACCAGGTGTGAACTAGAAGACCTGCAAGCAGAGACCCAAATAGGTACCTGCCTGTGTGTGAATGTTCACAGTAGCGGATTCACAATGGCCAAAGGTGCAAGCAACCCAAGTGTCCATCGACGGATAAACAAACATGGTCCATCCACACAGCGGAATATTGCTCAACCTTAAAAAGGAAGGAGATTTCCTGCTTCACCGTGGATGAACCTTGAGGACATGATGCTCAGTGACATACGTCAGACACAGAAGGGCAAATACTGTCTGATTCCATTCACATGAGGTCCCCAGAGGAGTCACATCCACAGAGACAGGAAGTAGATGGTGGGGGCCTGGGGCTGGGGGAGGGGCTGGGGAGTCAGTGTTTCATGGGGACAGAGTTTCAGTTTGGGAAGATGAGAAAGTTCTGGAGATGATGGCGGGGATGGTTGCACCACAGTGTGAAGGTGCTCAATGCCACTGAGCTGTCAGCTTAAAAATGGGGAAGAGGGGGCTTCCCTGGTGGCGCAGTGGTTGAGAGTCCTCCTGCCAATGCAGGGGACGTGGGTTCGTGCCCCGGTCCGGGAAGATCCCACATGCCGCAGAGCAGCTGGGCCCGTGAGCCATGGCCGCTGAGCCTGCACGTCTGGAGCCTGTGCTCCGCAACGGGAGAGGCCACAACAGTGAGAGGCCCGCGTACAGCAAAAAAAAAAAAAGAAAAATGGGGAAGATGGTTAATTTTATATTATGTGTATTTTACCACAAAAAGGTGTGCCCAGATGAACATCCCACTCCCACGGTGCCCTGGGTGTCCTTCCAGAGGAATCTCAGCCAGACAATACCCTGGCCTAGCCCCCTGGGGTTGCCAGGGACAGCCACGTGGTCCCGACTCCTCCACATGGGCAAGTGAACCAGGGAGCAAGCCCTGGCAGCTGTCTGTCATTTCAGAAGATGTGGCCTCACTGCCCTTGTTGGGACCATTTGGTCCCACCAGCGAAGACCAGAGACTGTTTCCTGGACCTCCTAATTTTTAGAGAACGTAATGTAACATACGTCTTAGGGGTAACGTAACATAAAACAGCATAACACATAACATAAATTTCAGCATCCTAACCATAAGGACCTCCTATGAGTGGAATCACACACTGTGTGTCCTTCTATGCCTTGCTTCAGCATTTGTGTTCTCAAGGTCCATCCATGTGGTAACGAGTGTCAGTGCTTCTCTCCCTTTCATGGCTGAGGATGACCATGGATGGACCATGTGGTGTGGATGGACCACACTGTGTTTATCCATCATAGGTCGATGGACACTAGGGTTGCTTTCACCTTTTGGCTGTTGTGAATCATGCTGCTGGGAACATGGGTGTGCAAATATCTCTTCGAGTCTCTGCTTTAAATTCTTTTGGGTATGTACGCTGGAGTGGGATTGCTGGGTCATATGGTGATTCTATGTTTAATTTTTTGAGCAACCTCCAGGCTGTTTTCCATGGCAGCTGCACCCTCTTACATTCCCTCCAGCTGTCCACAAGTCTTCCAAAAATTTCTCTACATCCTCACCAAAGCCTGTTATTTCTGTTTTTTTTCCTTCATAGCCATCCTAAGGGGTGTGAGGTATGAGCCCCCGAACTCTTTGTTATGGAGTATTTCAAACACACAGGAGAGGAGAAAGTAGATGCCCCCCCACCCACCCATCCAGCCTCAACCAGTATCCACCCCTGGCAGGTCTTGTTTTTTTCTCCAGTCCACCCTTGGATGATTATTATTTCTTTTATAAATTTATTTATTTATTTATTTATTTTTGGCTGTGTTGGGTCTTCATTGCTGCACGTGGAGTTTCTCTAGTTGCGGCGAGTGGGGGCTACTCTTCATTGTGGTGCGTGGGCTTCCCATTGCGGTGGCTTCTCTTTTTGCAGAGCACAGGCTCTCGGCGCGCGGGCTTCAGTAGTTGTGGCTCGCAGGCTCTGGAGCACAGACTCAGTAGTTGTGGCACACGGGCTTAGTTGCTCCGTGGCATATGGCATCTTCCCAGACCAGGGCTCAAACCCATGTCCCCTGCATTGGCAGGGGGATTCTTAAGCACTGCGCCACCAGGGAAGTCCCTTGGATTATTTCTTCCAACTTTTTATTATGAATATTTTCAAGTGTGGAGAAGAGTTGAAAGGATTTTGTGGTTAAAAACTCAAAACCTAGCTCTTACGATTAACATTCTACTATATTTATTTAGCACATAACTGAACATCCATCCTTTCCTCTATGTGGCCACATTTTTGTTCATGCCTGTGTGGTAATGTGCCACCTATTTGAATGGCAAAACCAAAACCAAAAAAATTTGGACAAAACAAAGTGCTGGCAAGGATGCAGAACCACCAGAACCCTCAGATGTTGCCAGCGGGGATGCAGCCACTTTGGAAGACAGCTCAGTGGTTCCTCAAAATGTGAAATGCAGAATTGCCAGATGATCCAGCTGTTCCACTCCTGGGTGTTAACCCAAGAGAAATGAAGTCTTCTGTCCACAGAAAAAGCTGCACACACGTGTTCATAGTAGCATGACTTGTAATCACCAAAAACTGAAGACAACCCGAATGGTTCTCAACTGGTCAAAGGATGGAAAAAACCCTACAGAATGTCCGTATGAAGGAACATCATCCAGACCTAACAAGGAGTCAGTGCTCTCAAGAACGCTGATGAATCGCAGATGAATTATGTGAGGTGAAGGAGACCAGGCTCCTACTGTCTGATTCCACTGCGTGACATCCCAGAGAAGATCAAACTAAGAGACCCAAACTTGATCCGCACTTGGGAAGGGCTGGGGGAGGGAGGTAACTACAGGGGGGAACGGGGGCATTTTTTTTTCTTTTTTTGATAAACTTATTTATTTAATTTTGTCTGCGTTGGGTCTTCATTGCTGCACACGGGCTTTCTCTAGTTGCAGCGAGCGGGGGCTACCCTTCGTTGCGGTGCGCGGGCTTCTCATTGAGGTGGCTTCTCTTGTTGGCAACACACACACACACACACACACACACACTCACGCACACATGCACATGCTCACGCCCGTACCCGGCTAACCTCGGCTACAATCCCCACCCGCCCCCTGGCGGCCACGCTGGTCCACACAGACCCATCCCCTAACTTAACCATGGCTGGATTCCTGGCAGAGGCTGACCCCGTTTTTGAAATGACACCTCTGGCTCCTGGGAGCCCCACTCCGCAGGTGGGGGTTTAGCTGTGCCCCTGGAGAGGGGTGGTCCTGGGGCCAAGAGCCCAACATTTAAGAGACCCGCCAAGTGGGAGGAGACCCAGGGTGGGGCAGCTGACCGGGAGAGGGTCCAGGAAGACCTCTGCCTCCTCGGTCCTCACGGAAGGGGTGAAGGGGGTCTTGCTATCAGAGCTGAGGGAAGCAAGGGGGTCAGCGAGGGAGCTGCGAAGGAGCGAGCAAGTCTGGGGCCCGGCTGAGCATGCATGTCTGTGTGTGACAGTTGTGCGGGATTTGGAGAAGTGAGAGGTGAGAGGGATGGGGTACACAGGAGGAGATGGGGGCACAAGAAAGTCCTGAGCCCCAGAGGGCTCCATGTATAACCTGGGGCCCCAACATATAACCAGGAGTCCCCTACCTGTAATCTGGGGCTCCCACCCATAACCTGGAGACTTCTATTTATAATCTGAGGCCACCCACCTATAACCTGGGGCCCCCTGTTATTACCTGGTGCTCCTACTTATAACCTGGGGTCCCCACCTCAAACCTGGGGCCCCTCACTTGTAACATGAGCCCCCCTACCTATAACCTTGGGTCGCCCACTACAACCTGAGGCCCCCGTCTATAACCTGAGGCCTCCCATTGTAACCTGGGGCCCCTTACCTGTAATCTGGGGCTCCCATCTGTAACCTGGGCCCCCCACCTAAACCTAGAGCCTCCCCGTATAACCTGGGGACCCCACCTAGAAACTGGAGCCCCTCAATGGTAACCTGAGACCCCATCCTGGGGCCCCCCCACCTATATAACCTGGGCCCCACCTGTAACCCAGGGTCCTTAACAGAACCCGAAGGATGGTTAGGGTGAGAGCATGCTGGCAAAGCATTTTTCCCAGGGCTCCCGTAAATATTTGTAACTATGGCTTAGGCCTATTACTAATCCCATTTGTCACAGTTTACTGTCCCAGAGGTCACGCTGCCTCTCTAGGTCCAAAGTGTCATCCCTGGCTGCTAAGTCTTTTCTTTTTGTGGTGATTCATAAAGTAATAGTATATCTCACTTACCATGGCTCTTATATTTGATGACATACGGTATTGTTACTCCCCCACTCAGAGAAATGGTATAGGAGAAGCCAGGAACCACCCCGCCTGCCCCTGCCCAGCTCCGCAGCTGAGGCTCTCTGCTGGGCAAAGGGCTGGGGCCTGTGAGAAGGTCCCTAGAGAGGCTTAGAGCAGCCCTCACAGGGGTCTCAACCTCATCGTGCTTGGGAAGGTCCCCCCAAACTGGCTCTGTGCTAGCCTGGCTTGGGTTTGATGCTTGCTATGAACCTTACATAAGCACGACAGCTGGGCAGCCCCAAGGCCTGCATCACCCGGAGAGGATGATGCTAGAATTCTTACTGGGCTCCTGGGGGCTCCCAGGCTGGGCACTGAGATGTGAGTGCCCACTCCACCAGGCACCTGGTCAGGGGGCTTTGCCTCTGCAAATCTCAGTCACCTGTAAGGAGCGTGGAAGGAGGATTCTAGAACATTCCATCACCTGGAAAGGAAACCCCGTCCTCATCAGCAGTCATACACACCCAGCCCCTCCCCCAGCCCCTGACAACCATGAATCCATTCTCTGTCTCTGCGATTTGCCTGTTTTGGATGTTTCCCATCAACAGAATCACACTGGGTGGCCTTCTGTGTCTGGCTTCTCTCACTGAGCACCGTGTTTTCAAGTTCATCCATGTGTGTCAATGACTCATTCCTTTTCATGGCTGAATATTATTCCAGTGTGTGGATATGTCATATTCTGTCTATCCGTCATCTGTTGACGGACATTTGAGTTGTTTCCACTTTTTGACTACTGTGAATCATGCACCTGCAAATACCCGTGTACAAGTTTTTGTGTGGACGTATGCTTCCATTTCTCTTGTGCAGACACCTACGAGTGGAATTACTGGGCCATGTGGTAACTCAATGTTAAACTTTCAACTTTTTTTCCAAAGTGGCTGCACCAACTATATGAAAGTTCCAGTTTGTCCACATCCTTGTCAATACTTGTTATCATCCTTTTTTTTTTGATCATAGTCATCCTGGTGGGTATGAAGTGGTTAATCTAATTGAATTTAATTAATTTATTTTTTTGCTGCACCGCACAGCTTGTGGGATCTTAGTTCCCTGACCAGGGATCGAACCTGGGCTCCCAGCAGTGCAAGTGTGGAGTCCTAACCACTGTACTGCCAGGAAATTCCCTGAAGTGGTTAATTTTAATAACATTTATTTTAACCTAACATATCCAAAATTTATCATTTCAACATGTAATCAATGTAAGTTATTGGGTGTTTTCATATTACAATTATTAAGATATACATATATACACACATATATATAAGTATATACACATATACTATGTTAACATATTTTCACGTTAAGGCTTCAAAATCCAGTGTGTGGTTACACCCACAGCACATCTCAATTCCAGCAGCCACATTACAGGAGCTTAACAGACACATGTGGCCAGTGGCTGCCGTACTGGACAGCACAGCTCAAACTGCCGAGGATGCAGCAGTGGCCAAGACATACCCAGCCTCTGCCTCAGAGAGCTCCCAGTGTAGTTGCAGACACCGAAGAAAAACGGGTAACGGAATGTATAAATGAGACAATTTCTGCTGGTGACAAGTGTTAAGGAGAATATCAAACTGGAAAGGGGTTACATTCAAAGGAATGATCAGGAGGACTTCTCAGAAAAGGTGGCATCTGAGCTGAGATTCACCTTCATGGACTCTTTCTGCAATGGTCACCAAACATTTCCCGAGTCCCTTCCATGTGTCCTGAACATCAGGAGAGGGGTGGAGTGAAGGAGAGTGAGGCCTACAGATGCCAAAATTATCAAACACCCCAGATTCCAAGAAATTTAGGCGTAAGCCAGCAGTCAAAAACATAGAAAATACCAAAAGGAATTTGAGTTGGGCAATGTTCCTTCTTCTTTAGTTTTCTGGAAGAGATTGTTTGAAACCAATGTTATTTCTTCCCAAAATGTTTGATGGACATTCATGAATGAAACCATCTGGGCCTTAATTGTCTTTGTTGAAAGGTTTTTCCCAGGAATTCCCTGGCAGTCCAGTGGTTAGGACTCTGTGCTTTCACTGCTATGGGCCTGGGTCCGATCCCTGATGGGGGAACTAAGATCCTGCAAGCCGTGCAGCCAAAAAAAGAAAGGTTTTTCTCTACAGATTTAATTTCTCTAATAGATATAAAAAGGATGTAAATTATCTATTTCTTCTTGAGTAAGCTTTCATTTTAGTGCCTTTTCAGGTGCCGGTCCATTTCGTGTTGACTTTATGGGCATAGAGTCGTTCCTATATCTAATCCTTGTAATATCTGTAGGGTCTGTAGTGATATCCCTTCTTTAATTCCTGATACTGGTCATCCTTTTTTCTTGGTCAGTCTGGCTAGAGTTTTATCAATTGTTCTGATCTTTTCAAAGACCAATCTTTTGGCTTCATCAATTTTCGCTATTCTCTTTCTATTCTGTTTCAGTGGTTTCTGCTCTGATCTTTATGATTTAGAAATCTCGGGCTAATCCACATGTTCTGATTAGGACTTGCTGGTATGTTGGTGTGACTTGTGGCCCCCACCCCCAAAGCCACAGAAACCCCTCTTCTGTGGGTCATTTGAGAATCCGATGAAACTCACGGATGTCCCCAAAAACAAGCACATGGGCACACTCAATTTTGCACATAGGTTTAGGTAGTTCACAGGTGTCAGGCTCAGAACCCCCAACCTGGAGCTCAAATCCGATGGTGTCAGCTCCCAATGTTTCCACTCAAGACAAGCAGTTTGTTCCGGCAAAGTAAGAATCTAGCGATAAAAAACAGAAAGGTAAAAAAAACCAACACAGGCCTGGAGGTATTTTCAGTTTCATTAAGTATTTTGCCAACTCTGTTTGTTTTTCATCCAAAAGCACTTTGCTGGCACCATCCCAGCTGGGTTCTGAGTTTTAGCCCGTGAGTTTCTTTGGGCAGACTCCGCCCAGCGCACTTCTCTCCCCATCTGGGCCGAGAGATTCTTAAGGCTTTTTGCCTCGAATTGGCCACTTTCGGCTACTTTTTGACCCTTGACCTCGCCTCAAACGGGGTTTCGGGGGAGAGGCCCTGGTAGGGACCCACCAGGGTCCCCGAGCCGCGTCCCGGCCGCAAGGGCTGCGCTCCAACCCCGCCGGCTCCGAGGACGCCGTTGCTCGCGACCTCCGACCCCAGCCCCCAACCCCTCCCAGGTCGGCGTCGTGGCCTCGCCTCCCCGCGCCTGTTTCCCGCCCCCTCCCATTGACGGGCGCCCCCGCGGAGCAATGAGCAAGGAGTATCCAACCCTGAGGCGGGGCCTGGCTCGAGCCAATCCCCGCTAGGTCGCCCGCCTGGGTCCAAACGGCCCAATGGGCGGCGGCGGCGGCGGGGCTCGCTGAGGGGGCGGGGCAGGCCGGCTCGGCCAACGGGCGTGCACGTCGGTGCCGCGAGGGGCGGGCCCGCGGCGGGCGTGCGGCGGCGCGGCGGCCCAGGGCGGGGGAGGAGGTAAACAAGATGGCGGCGGCGTGTCGGGCGCGGAAGGGGGAGGCGGCCCGGGGCCCTCGCGAGTGAGGCGGGGCGCGGCGGCAGCGGCGACGGGCGCCGGCCGGCAGTGCGGCCGCCTTGCATGGGCTGGGTCCCCGCGCCGCTCCGCCTGCTCCACGCGCGCGGCGGCCGCGGCGGGGGACGCGCCGCCCGGGCTCCGGCGGCCTCCGGAACCCCGGCCCGGGGCCTGCGGCCTGCGCCGCCTCGGCCGCCCGGAGCCCCGCGCGCCCCGCGGCCCGCGGCCGACGGCGTTCGGGCGGAGAGCGAGTGCGGGCTGCCGTTTGGGAAGGGGCGCCCGCCGGGCCCGCGCGGCCGCTCGGGGTCCCGGGCCGGTGTGCGGGCGCCCGGGCAGTGGGCGGCTCGGACGGGGCTTGTTCCCTGTGGCCGGCGGGCCCCGGGCAGCCCCGGCGCTGGCGGGAGCCGGCTGGGCCGGACGGAGGTGCCCCGCGCGCTCAGGACACGCACCTGCCGGCGTCTCGGGCTCACCGGACGGCGAGGCCGGCGGGAGACGCCCCCGAGCGGCGCGCCCGGCCCCCGGCTAAGCTCAACTGCCCAGCTCTGGGGGCCCCGGGGCCGGCCTGTGCGGGGCCCCGGGCGCGCGCCATGGGCCGCTGGTAATGGACGGCGCGGAGAAGACTCGATCCTGCCGCGTCCGTGTTCGTTCGAGGGTCTAAAGTCCCTGGAGAATGACCTAGCACTTCCCGGCCCCACCGGCCTCTCGAGGGCCCCCGTGGACGCGCCGGCCCGCCTCGAAGCTGCGAGGCCGGGCGGCCCCCAAACTTGGGACGCTGCGCACGCCCGGTTGCCCGGGCTCTGGACCAGGCGCGCCTCTTGAACTCACGTTCAGTACAATCGTTTCTTTTCCAAGAAGGGTTTTCCTTTTTTTTTTTCTTTTTTTCCTTTTTTTGAGATTTTGTTGACTTTTATTTTTGGAGAAGGGAATTTTTTTGGGGGGGTGACAAACGGAAGAACCGTCCACCGCGAAGCTCAGAAAGGGGATAAGGGACCGCCGGCGGGAGTCGGAGACCTGGGGTCTAGGATGGAGGTGGCGGACCCGCAGCAGCTGGGCATGTTTACAGAGGGCGAGCTGATGTCGGTGGGGATGGACACGTTCATCCACCGCATCGACTCCACCGAGGTCATCTACCAGCCCCGCCGCAAGCGGGCCAAGCTCATCGGCAAGTACCTGATGGGGGACCTGCTGGGGGAGGGGTCGTACGGCAAGGTGAAGGAGGTGCTGGACTCGGAGACGCTGTGCCGGAGAGCCGTCAAAATTCTCAAGAAGAAGAAGTTGCGGAGGATCCCCAACGGGGAGGCCAACGTAAAGAAGTAAGTGCGGGCTTCCTGGGTGGGGGCGCGGCCCGCTGGGCGGCCCCCTCCTTCCTCTTTTCCTCCCTTTCTTCTCCCTCCATTTCTCGCTTTCTTCCTTCCGTCCTTTCTTTCCTTAAGCACCCGAGCCGACCAGCCGGGGAAGGTCGTGGGCAACTCACTATGGTACTTTGGTGAAGTCAGGCTAGCTTGTTGCGGTTGGGCGTCCTGTGGTCTCGGCCGATGCGGAACCCTCCTCGGAAGGGGGCGCCCCTCACCCCCTCTGCCCTCCCAGCTGTCCGGAGGGCTGAGGTGCCCGGCGGAAGCGGCCGGCGTTGGTTTGGCTGCGAGCAGTTGGGCTCGGAAAGGGGCCTGCCCGCCGCCGGCAGGTTTCCGCTCAGCGTGCGGCTCTTACTAGGGCCGGGGACACGCGGTTTGTTTATCCTGTTGGAGGGGGACCGTGCGGTTGCCAAAAATAATTGTTTGCACCTGCTTATCAGTCAGCAAGGGGGAACTTCGCCCTTTCTCACTTCCCTGGGATGTGACACAGGACACTTTGGCGACTCGCAGGCCCGGTGACTCCTGAGAAGGGGATCGACTTGTGACCCCGCAAACTTTTTACACGGATTTTTTCAGGCGCCCGTCTGCCCCTTGACATCCCAAAGATGGTGGGGTCTGTGTGCAGACCCACCCCCACCCCCCTGCCGCCAGGACGGTGGGAGCCCTGCCTCCATCCCTCTTGCTGGTTTCAGGAGGGGCCACCCCTCCTTATCGTTGCTGCCTGGGGGGACCCTGCCCTGCCCAAGCCGAGGGGTTTATCTCACGGGCCAGGCGGCAGCGGGACTGGCTGGTGACCTTGGCCAGTACTGGGAGTGCTGCTCCCAGATCCACTTTCATTCCCTCCTCCTGGCCCCCCTGCTCTCACGCGGTGTGACAGCGCGCTGCCCAGCTGTTTTCGCCTACTCTGGGATGCCTAGGGTGGTCAAGTCGGGGAGCAGGGTGCTGAGACCTGATTGGCTGTGGTCAGTGCCCCAGCTGTGGACCCACGGCGAAGGTGGGGCCAGGCGCCCCAGGGCCAGTTGTTCAGTTCTCTATGCCCGTCTCTTACCTGCAGGGTAGGGGTGGGGCAGGGGCCACTGGTGTCCTGGGGAGACAGGCCAGGGGACAGCGGGTGCCCTCCTGTGCGCCAAGTGAGGCCACGCCTCTGATCAGATCCCCACTCCCTGCTTCTAAGTCACATTTTCTCATTAAGGCAGAAGCGTGTTGGGGAGACGTGGCCCTCGGGATGCCAGTTGGCCGCTGCTCCGGGTTGGGCCCCCCTGCACCCCCCCGCACCTCCCTCCCCGCTCTCCAGGGCTGGTCCTCGTCCTCCTGGCTCCTCTTAGGCCTCATCCCTGGATCTGTCCAGGGAACGGGGTGCTGTGCTCTTGCAGCCTGGATGCACCCTCCCTCCATCTGAGGTCGGCCTGGGTCCGTGGAGGTGTTCTGGTGCTGGTGCTTTATGCTGGGCTGCTTTGGCACCCCAGGCCCCAACCTCTTGGGAGTAGCACTCCGAGGTAGGAGGGGTTCCTAGAGTCCGTCCCCAAGGAGCCAGGCTGGTTTCCAGCCCCAACTGATCTGTCTGGCTAGAGTCACCCAAGCCCACCTTGCTGGCCATCCCTGGGGCTTCAGGGAGTGCACGCGTCCAGGGGCGTGGACTGGGGGCAGCAGAGCTGAGTGGGTCCCAGCACATCCGCAGACACGATGGAGGTGTCGAGGGCCCACTTCTGCCAAAGCATGATGTACACATGATAAAGGCCCTCCCCACATGCAAATGCACATGCCCAAGGTCAAGTTAGGGGACGTTTGTTCACCACCCAAAGAGTACCCTTGCGCTCTGCCACCCCATTGGAGGGTCGCAGCCTGCTGGCTCCCAGTCCTCGTTTCCTGAGCAGTCAGCCGCGGTCCCAGGAGCTGTGGAGACAGTGTCCGTCGGAAGAACCGGAGGGGAAACTGAGGCCTGGGAGGCAGAGTGGTTGGCGGTCCACAGCCGACCTGGCAGTCAACACGAGGTGTCACAGCTGCAGGGCCTGGACTGGTTCCTCCAGCTTAGCCCTAG
The DNA here is from genome assembly GCF_949752795.1 of Hyperoodon ampullatus. Taxonomy (NCBI): domain Eukaryota; kingdom Metazoa; phylum Chordata; class Mammalia; order Artiodactyla; family Ziphiidae; genus Hyperoodon; species Hyperoodon ampullatus. Next base: position 25,345,290 of record NC_136917.1, read on the forward strand.
AAGCGCAGGTCTTCACCTCTCTGAGGCCCCTTGGAGCGCAGCGCTGGCCCCGTGCGGCCGCCTGCCGTCTGCAGCATGTGGCGTGAGGACCTGCTGGGTATGCGGCTGCGGGTTAAAACCCACCGCGCCTCCTTCCTTGGGCGCTGTGAGGGGGCGCGCCCTGCTCGGAGGCACCCTGTCCCCTTGTTCTGAGTCCTGACAGAGCGCCCCGGGTTGGAGGCCGGAGGAGGTGAGGCCCTGGGCTCAAGCAAGGGCTGGGAGTCCACTCCCCGGCCCAGAGATCCAGGCTTCTGGGTCAGCCTTGCCTCCAGGCGGCTGCAGGGAAAAAAGGCTCCTTTGTCTTGGAGAGACTTAATGAACTCAACTCCAGACTCTTCTCTTGGAGTGAAGCGTCCAGAATTTTCCAGACAAGCCTTAGGAGTCCTCCAGCTCCAGTTGGGATGGGAAGCTTTTCCTTAAAGAATGCACTTTGGGGCTTCCCTGGTGGCGCAGTGGTTGAGAGTCCGCCTGCCGATGCAGGGGACACGGGTTCGTGCCCCGATCCCGGAAGATCCCACATGCCGCGGAGCGGCTGGGCCCGCGAGCCATGGCCGCGGAGCCTGTGTGTCCGGAGCCTGTGCTCCGCAACGGGAGAGGCCACAGCAGTGAGAGGCCCGCGTACAGCAAAAAAAAAAAAAAAAAAGAATGCACTTTGTGTTAAAGGAGGTCCTCCCCTCTTGTGGCTCCTCCCAGGAGGGCTGCTGTGGGTCTGTGCTTGTCCCCCTCTTGCTCACAAAGACTAATTTGCTCTTATTGTAGAACACGAAAGTTCTGAAAACCACCAAGAAGTAAGACAAAAATTACTCATCGTTTTAATACTAATGCCTCTGCCACACTCTCTTTGAGCCTTTCTTTAGCATGTTTTCATTACCTATTCAAGCACTTTTTAATGAAAAATTAAACTCCCCTAAGGATCATTTTCAACAGTAAGTCGTACCTGCTTGCTTTCCCGGTTGGCATCAGAAGCCGCGCTGGCGCCTCCCTGGCCGGGGGCAGCCATGGGGTTTCGCGCCCATACGGATGGTGGGCACACGCCCCTCTGACGCAACCCCCCCGGGGAAGTTGGGTGGCATAGATGGGTCCCGCTCACGGGATTCTCACCTGTCCCAAGATACTTTCATCAGCTGTTTAGAAGCATACAGCGGCCAGGGCAGTCTGTGTGCCCCACGGCCCGTCTGTGTGCGGGCAGGTTGGGGTCTGTACCCAGTGTATGCGGGGTGTGGGTGCTTGGTGAGCCGTGCGGGGCTGACGCTGGGTGGCTCAGGGCCCTGCCAGCCTCCTTCTTCATCGGCGTCCCTGCCCGTGTGGCTGGGGCCCAGCAGGCCGACGCCAATCTCTAGGCTGGGCCTCCCTCGGCCAGGCCAGCGGTGACTGGCAGGTACTTGAACCTGGGGGTGTGAGTGGTTGGGATTTTAGCACGTGCAGCAGAGCCTGGACTTTGCTGGCCTTTGTTCCCGTCCTGAGTGGCCTCTGCCAGGTCCTGGCATCTGCTGGGGCACCTGCCCCCCCACCCCCCATTGGGAAGGATTCTGCCGTGAGGCCAGGCTGGCAGCGATAGGGCACGACTGGTCCACCGAGGCGCCCCGCACTGAACGTCCTCGCGGCCTCCCTGTCTGGCCCTTCCCTGGTCAAGGGGGTGACTGTGAGATGCAGTGGGAGCTTGGGGGCCGTTGGGGTACACCCCAGGCCGGGGCGCAGGGGGCGGGGGGGACACTGGCTCCTCACTCAGGAGTGTGTTGGGAATCACAGCAAAGCTGCCCTGTATCCCATGTTGACCTTGCACTGCATGGCGATTTGTTCTTTTAACGGCTTTAATGAGACATAATTTACATGACATAAAATTCAACTATTAGTGGGTAACTCAGTGTCATTTAGTATTTTCACAGAGTGTGCAACCATAACCTCTAATTCCAGGACATCCCATCCCCTCAACAGGAACCCCGCCCCCATCAGCAGTCACTCCCCCAGCCCCTGACAACCAGGAACCCACTCCCTGTCTCTATGGATCTGCCTGTTCTGGACGTTTCCCATCAGTGGAATCGCACACCGTGTGTCCTTCTGTCTGGCTTCTCTCACTGAGCATCGTGTTTTCAAGGTCCATCCACGTGGTAGCGAGTGTCAGTGCTTCACCCCTTTTCAGGTGATGTTCCCGGGTGTGGAGGGACATGGTGTATCCATTCACCCGTCAGTGGACATTCGGGTTGTCCCCACTTGGTGCCCGTTAGGAATTGTGCTCTGGGAAGCTGCATGAGCGAGTGTTTGTGTTGAACTTCACTTTTAGTAAATTTCTCCTCATTTTAGTCTCCCTCCCGGATCCCCGATGGCCTCTTGCCATATGATTAGAAGCATCAGCAGAGAGGCCAAGGGGTGAGGGGGGTCTTCCTCAGCGTCCCTTGTCCAGAGCTGCCATCGTCTCCTCCCCTGCTCTCTGTGGCCCCATCCCTGTCCCCATCCCCGTCTGGAGGGAGTGAGGTGGGTGCACCCCTGGTGGCTCTGGGATGGGCGACCGCGGGGGCAGCTCCTTTCCATTCCTCTGTGAGCTCCAGGGGCTCTTCCGTCTCCCTCGTGGGTAGTCAGCGAGTCCGTCCCCAGCAGTCCGCTCTGCTCGGGCGGCACTGTAGGCAGGTCCCTGTGACACCCGCCCTGAGCAGCTGCGGCTGGGCCGGAAGGCTCGGCTTCCTGTCACTTTACTTCCTGCATCCTGGCTGAGCGCCTGTCTTTTCCTCTTTCTTTAAATACTGTTTTTCTTTTTTTCCGGTCAGTGGTGTGCCTTGTAGGAGACGGAGAACTCAGAGAAGGTGTAGCGGCCCCTCCCTGGCCCGGTCTCTGCAGTGAATGTCTCGGGGGTCCTCCTGCACGCCCCTCTTACCCGCTCGGAGCTCGCATCTCCATGCCGCCTGTGGGCGTGGTTCTCCTCTCTCGGAGGAGCTGGGCACTGTAGCCACTTCCCTGGTATCCATGATGGAACTTACATGTTTTTCTCCAGGAGGTTTCCATCACAGTTAACTGACCACATGAGCGCTCGACGCACCCACAGCGCGGGGACCTCCCTTCAGGGCTGGCTCTGTCGGCGTCGGAGTAGGGGGTGAGCTGTTTAATTGTGGAGGGAGGGGTGCTGCCATCCGCCTCCTCCGGCACAGAAGTTTGCCCCAAGGGCAGTGGGCAGATGGGGAGGTGCGGCCCGGAAGATGGTTCCAGGCCCAGGTATCTCACGGCACAGAAGGCAGAGCCGTGGGGCTTGTCCTCGCCTTGGAAGGCCTGGGGTGAGCTCCCCGTGACTAGCCACGGGCCCCCCTCCCGGAGCTGCCACGCGTGTTGTTGGCAGCCTGTGTCCGCGTTCAGGCGGGTTCCCACTCTCGGGTCGGCAGACACTGCTTGAAGCCTGGCTGTAAGCGCTCCAGGTGGTGGCCACGCGTTGGCTCCAGGTACGAAGGGCCTCCTGGTGTCCACACGTGCGGTTTAGTTAGCCCCTGTAGCGCCTCTGGATGGAGACGAGAGGGAGAGTGCCCGGAGCCAGCTTCCCGGGGAGGCTGGCACAGGGTCAGAGTCTGCTCTGGGCCCTCCCTCAGCACCCCCAGCTTGCAGCTTGTGACAGCTTGCTCCCCATGTGACACCCTTCCCCTCTGGGCCGCAGACCCCATGGCGGCTCTGGCCAGGTAGCTCAGTGGGTACTTGGCTGGCTGGGTGGACGGCAGGTGCTGAACACTCTGACCTCTGAGGGGAGCCGGCTCTGCACCTGCCCCTGGAACCCCTGCCCCTGGGACCCCTGCGAGGAGGAGTTCTCTACTCAGTCCTGGCAGGGACCCCAAAGGCCTGGTCACCACTGTCACGACAAAGGCTGCTGTGCCGTGCGGCCCGGGGCGGCCACCAGCCCTCGACTGTCAGATAGAAATGGAGGGGACTTGCCTGCGGGGGAGGGTCATTGAGTCACCAGAGCCAAGCTCTGGCCCTGGAGAGCTGGCAGCAAGCAAGGCCGGGAGTCAGAGCTGTGGGGTGATCTGGGCGAGAGCGGGAAGGACGCCTGGGGGCACAGGGCCGCTCCCTGACAAGTGGTGGTGGACCCAGAGCATCAGAGGGGCACCCAAGCCCCCACGAACAGGGCACCCACCTGCCCAGGGCCTGACCCACAGGGGCCTGGTAAGGCCTGTCCGTTGCAGGACTGAATGAGTGAGTGGGATCTGGGGGACCAGCACTGGGGCCCGAGGTGGGAAGGTTTAGGGAGCACCTGCCAGAGGTCAGGAGGGGCTCCCAGGCCAGAAGGGGCGGTACAGGGTCTACTCCCCACACCCCAGGACGTTCCTGATCCTTTATAGCAGGACTCTCACCTCGGCCGTCTTGCCCCCAGGGACACCTGGCGATACCTGGGGACATCTGTGGTTGTCACGATGAGGGAGGGGGGCTCCTGGCATCAAAGGGGTGGAGGTCAGGGATCCTGCTCCACACCCCATAGAGCCCAGGATGCCCCGACATCACAGTGCTGAGGTGGAGCTACTGTGTGTCATTTATTTGGGGGAAAATTGAGTGTGATCCCTGCTCACACTGTACACCAGGATAAATCCCAAAGGTCAGGCGGTATAAACCAGGGTGACCCCAACGTCTGTGAGTCTCCTCCCCTCCCTCCCACTCAGGTGTGGATTGAAATGTGTGCAGCATCCCAGACCTCAGAGGTCAGGTGGTTAGGGGTAAGCGCGGAATGATGGGGGGAATGAGGGCAGAGTTACTGCTGTGACCCGCAACCCTCTGGTGAGGGTGGGAGTGGGGTGGGGGGCAGGCAGGCAGTGAGCTCACGGGAAGCAGCCGCAAAGCTGTGTTTCCTCCAGCAAGTTGGTGGCCTCCTATGCTATGGGTCTGGGGAGTGGGCGCTACACACAAATGCTGTTTCCGGGGCACCCTCCCTTCAGAGGCTGCGTGAGTGCCGGGCCGGGGAAATCTGCATGGGAGGAGGACCTACGCTGGGGAGGGTGGGTGGTGTTGAAGGCACAGGATCCGAGCTGGTGTGCAAGGGTGGGGTGTGGTCAGGAACAGCTTCCTGGAATAGGCGACCTCTTCATGGAATGTGGACAGTGGGAGGCGTGCGACTCGGGTCTCATGACGTTGGGGACCCCTCACCTGCCCGGCTGGTCTTATGTTTCATGCTTGGGCTTCCCAGTGAGGACTTTAAAAAATCTTTATTGACATATTATTCACATACCATGCAATTTGGTGACATTTAGTATCTTCGTATCAACTCTCATCTTTGTCTAGTTCCAGAACATTCCGTTACCCAAAAAGGAAGTCCTGTCCTCATCAGCAGTTACCCCATCCCATCCCCAGTCCCTGACAACCAGGAACCCACTCTCTGTCTGTAGACTGGCCTGTTGTGGACGTTTCCCATCAGTGGAATCACACCCTGTGGGTCCTTCTGTGTCTGGCTTCTCTCACTGAGCATCGTGTTCTCAGGGTCCATCCACGTTGTAGCGAGTGTCGGGGCTTCACCCCTTTGCGTGGCTGAGTGACGTTCCCGTGTGTGGGGGGGACACTGGAGTTGTATCCGCCCTTGGGCTCCCGTGGACGGTGCCGCCATGAGCACATGTGACCGGGTCACCGTGCTCTCGGTCCTCCTGGGCACGTGCACTGATTGGAGGTGCTGGGTCAGTTGGTGACTGTTCAACCTTCTGCAGAGCTGCCCGCCCCCCCCCCGCCCCCAGCTCCTGCAGGGAGTCCTGGTGGAGCTGCCCTGACGGCAGCGGGGAGCCTGGGCTTCAGTCCCAGAGGGAGGAGGGGGTGGGGGGATGCGGGGACCTGGCTGGAGCCCCAACTCCCGCGTGCTCTCCTGTCCCCGTGCGGCCTTCGTTGTGGTCTCTGTGCATCTTCAGTTAAAATGCGGGGACGGGGCCTAGTCGTGTTGCTGGGCTCGGGGACATGCCCAGGACTAGCTGCCCCTGTGCGGAGCTGCTCACTCCGGTGCTGCCCTCTGCACGGTTCCTGGGGGCCGGCGGCACTGCCGGGCTGCGGGGCTTGGCTGACGCCTCCGTCTTCTGTCTTCAGGGAAATCCAGCTGCTGAGGAGGTTACGGCACAAAAACGTCATCCAGCTGGTGGACGTGCTGTACAACGAGGAGAAGCAGAAGATATATCCTTCTGGGGCTCGGGGTGCCCCGTGTTCCCTGACGCCACCCTTGGGGCCGGGGCCCCTCTCCCGCGAGTGCCCACGGAGGGCACTGCAGGATGCGGGCTGGTTCTCCACTTAGACCTCCTGTTCTCTTGTGGGGCTGGGGCCCTGCTGTCAGCCTGGTCCCTGGAGCGGGGTGCTTTCCTGGCTTCTGTTTGGGAGGCTGTGGCCCTGGCCTGTGGCGGATGCATGGGGGATGGGATGGGGAGTGTGTCACTGCGGCAACGGTGTACTGGGAGTGTCCTCGGCCTTCGCCCTTTACTCCTGGGCTGCAGCTCCGAGAAGCAGGGTATAGGGGCCCGGGGGCCTGCTGAGGGGCTTGTGTTGCAGAGGGGCCTGTCACTGACTCGCTGGATGCAGGGTGATGGGGGTCCTCTCCATCCTAGTCGCAGGGCTGCCCCTCCACGGTGTAGATGCGGCTGGGGGGCTTCAGCCTGGCCCCGGGCTCCCCATCCCTGCTCCGCAGCCTCACCCCTGTGCTGCCCTTGTCTCTCCCTGGCCTCCCACCCCTGCTCAGGCCTTCTCTCCGCAGGGCCTACACGCCCCTCCCTCGCTCCTTTGGGGGCCAGGGCTGGGGCTTGAGCTTCTCCTTGGGCTGTGGAACGACCGGGGGGCTTCCTGCAGCACCTGTGATCCCTCTGGGGTCTCCAGCTCACTGCACTAGCGCAGCCTTCACCCCCTAGCATCTGTCTGTTCCCTGGGGATGGCCCGTCTGGAGCGGGGTCTTGGCTGAGCGTGCTTTCCTTAGCACTGCCGCTGCTGCACGTATATGGTGATGGAGTACTGCGTGTGCGGCATGCAGGAGATGCTGGACAGCGTGCCCGAGAAGCGCTTCCCCGTGTGCCAGGCCCACGGGTGAGCGTGCGGGCCCCACTGCTGCCCCCTCCGCCCCCGCCCGGTCACTTACGGGTCCAAGCGTTCGAACAACTTAATTCTGATCATCAGTGAAATGAAAGCTCGAGTATGTTTCAGAACTCAGGGCTTTGGGGCTCAGTTTGCAGTCCCGCAGCCCGCCTGCTGTGGACGCCCTGGCAGCCCCACAAGCTCCTCTCTGTGCACCTCCCTGCCCCACTATGGCCGCCACCGAGGCTTTGGGGCCTCCTGTGCTTGGGAAGCTCCTGACAGCGGCCTGTACTGCCCCAGCTGGCTAGTTCTCCTGGGCAGTCAACCCCTAACACCCAGTTGCTGTAGGACCAGCTGGCCTGTGGCGTGAGGGGTCAGTGGGTTGGCCTGGGTCCCTGGCCCCAGGGGGAACGGGGGGGGCAGCAGGGCCCCTGGGCTGCCTGGGCTGGGGGGGCAGCTGGGGCAGGTGCCCATGGTGGGAGCTACTGCAGCGGGGTCCCAGGAGTGGCTCGGCCCGGCCACTGGCCTTCTGGTTCCCTGATGGGCCGCCCGGCGCCGACGGCCCCTGAACCTCGGCCTCCCATCCTTGGTCCCACTGGGTCACTGCAGGCAGCCGTTCCAGGCAGCTGAGGTTCCCGACAGGTGGGGCCGCGCCTCACAGAGGCTGTGCCCTGCAGGTACTTCTGCCAGCTGGTGGACGGCTTGGAGTACCTGCACAGCCAGGGCATCGTGCACAAGGACATCAAGCCCGGCAACCTGCTGCTCACCACGGGTGGCACGCTCAAGATCTCTGACCTGGGCGTGGCCGAGGTAGGACCGGACCCAGGGTGGGGACACGGGGTGGGGTCCAGGCCCCCCCGAGGGCTGCTCCCTGAGGGCTGTCTGGTGCTGCTACAGGCCCTGCACCCGTTTGCCGAGGACGACACGTGCCGGACGAGCCAGGGTTCCCCTGCGTTCCAGCCGCCCGAGATCGCCAATGGCCTGGACACCTTCTCTGGCTTCAAGGTGGACATCTGGTCAGCTGGGGTCACGCTGTAAGTGCCCCTGGGCCTGGGTCCCTCCACCCCAGGGGTCCTCCATCACCCCCCCACCCCAGGTACCCCCTCTGGGCTTCAGGCTTCCATGACCTGCCCCTCCTGGCAGGTCCCCCAGCTGCTGCCGCCCCCCAGAGTCTGTGGAGGCCACGGAGCTGGGGTCAGGAGTCCCCATGGGTGGGGGGACAGGCACTGGGACCGGCCGTCCTCCTGGACCCCGCCCACCTCGGGCTTGTGCTGGTCTCCACCTGCGCTGCTTCCCACACCAGCCACAGTCGCTGTTGGGCGGGTGTTTCTGTCCTGACCCCTGGGGCTGAGAATTCTCAGACACCACGAGTTGCCGGCGATGCTTGGCCCACCGCTGCGTACCCCCCACCCATTCGCCGCCACGTGGTCGCCTGTTCCTCCGTGAGCTCAGGCGGCACTGAGTGGGCCTGGGTTCTCTGGAAGCCTCTCCTGCCCGAGGCGAGTTCACGCTGCAGCCCCCTGTGCGCACAGCCGCCGTCGTGGGTGTCCCGTTTCATGTTACTGAGAGCTGACTCGTGTACCCTTGACCCACCGTGTCAGAGCGTACCATCCGGTGGCTTTCCATATCTTCCTAGTGAGCCGCCACCACCATGTGTTCCAGAACATTCTCCTCACCAAGTCCAAGTCCCCACAGGTGGGGGTGGTTAAGGCTCGGGACCAGGCTGGCCTCAGGCTGGGGCGCGAGGCAGGCCCTCCTGACTGGTCTGTCCTTCCCGGGGCCGCAGCTACAACATCACGACAGGCCTGTACCCTTTCGAGGGGGACAACATCTACAAGCTGTTTGAGAACATCGGGAAGGGGGACTACACCATCCCGGGGGATTGCGGCCCCCCACTCTCAGACCTGCTCAAAGGTGAGGCCCTCGAGGCAGGAGGCTGGGCTGTGGGGGTGGGCGGGCTGGCGGCGGGAACTGGGGCCCCCGTGGGTTTCCCGTGGGCCGGCCCTTCTCTGTGCAATTCCCTGACGCGGGGCGGGGCGGGGCAGGGTGGTGCAGAGCCTAGTTGGGTGTGGAGAGCAGTGGGTGCAGGGGCGCCTGCGCGGGGCCGCTGGCTCCTCTGGGCTCCACTGCCTGCCCTGGGCCTTCGTTCCACCCTGTTCTGATCCCCCATCCCTACAGTGAAGTAGCAGCGGGGACCCCAGTCCGCCTGCTGAGTGGGGGTCTCCTGTGGGGGCCTCTTCCTGCTGCAGTTCCCGGGCTGTACAGCAGGTGGCGCTGTCTGTGCATGGCAGGGGCCTGTCCAGGTGTGGATGGGCGGGAGCCACACCAGCATCCTGGGGCTTGCTCGAAGTTAGTTTTGTTGACGCAGCACATGCAGGGTATCGCCCTGTGCGACCGGCACCGTCCTGGGTTCCCTGCCCACAGTCCCCGGGCTCTGTGTAACTGACCTGCCCCTCGGCTTGTGCTGGACGCTGGGTCAGTGCCCTGCCTTCGTGTGATGCACAGCCAAGAGGATCTTCACAGTCCTGTGTGGCCCCTGAGCTTTCTGCTGACTGAGTCTCGCCGGTTCTTTGGCTTGTTAGTGAAGGTGAAATGAAGCTCGGCAGCCGCGTTCCCAGTGCTCTGCGCCCACCACCCCCCCCCCGCAGTCCAGGCCTGCATTGCCAGCTGCCCCAGGACCCTCAGAGGGCTGGGCATACCGCCCGCCTGGGGTCTTGGAACATGGGAGGAGCCAGCAAGCGGGAGGCGGCGGCCCGGCTGGCTTAGTCCCGGCCTTCCCCACCTGAGCGCTCCTTAGCAGCTCATGGGCCCTGTCCTTGGGGGTGCCTGGAACGTGCCGCCTGGCCTCCCCCAGCTCCACTGAGGGCCGAGGGCCGTTGCAGGCAGTGAGCTGGTGTTTCAGACTCTCCTTCCCTCGCCAGGAGCTGGTGGGTCAGAGTTACCTCTGTACGGAGCTTTCTCTGCTCCAGTGACACAGATGATGATCTGTTGCCACCCTCACTCTCATAAACGCTCAAAACAGTCCCAAGAGGGGCCGACGAGATGTCAGAGGGCACCCGTGTCACTGTCCCCAGATCCAGGCAGGGTGTCCCATCCTTGCTTCCTCCACCCAGGCCTGCCTTGGGGCCTTTGCACTGCACTCTGCATGCAGGCTCCTCCCGGCTGGGCTGTTGGGCCGCCTCCCCTGTGAGTCTCCGGAACACCGCCCTGGCCCTGCCCTCCTGCAGCGAGGCCGTGACCGTGACCTTTCCTCCTCTCCCACACCACCCAGACACTCAGCTCTCTGAGCCCCAGCTTCTGAAATGGCCTCTCGTTTCCTGAGAACAAAGGCATCTCCAAGAGGTGGTGTGCAGAGCCCTGCCGCCCCCATCCCCCTCTCTGCGTCACGCTCGGTCCTCCCATGGGGAAGGGGGTGGGCACTTGAGCATGGTGGGGGCTGGGGACCTGGGGACCTCGGGCCCTGGGCCCCCTGCAGCCCGGGGGGTGGTGGTGCCGCCCTTTGCTGCCTCAGGCCAGCCCAGCCCCTTCTGAGTGTTCGGGTGCTGGGCAAAAGGCCCTCACACCAGTGTCTACGTACGGTGTGTCACCCTCGAGGCCTCCGGTTCTCCTGCCGCTGCCTCGGGGGGCTTTGGTGTCCTGGCTAGAATGGCCAGTCACAGGCTTTGCTTGCCAGAGCCGGGCGGGCACCAGCAGGGGCAAGCCATGTGCTTTGTCGTCTTGGGGCGTGTGGACAGGTTCAGGGTCACTGGGGTGGGCTGTCCGTCCTGCATCCCAGCCTTCTGTGGTCTTGGTCCTCCCGCCCTCGCTTTGCAGTGTTTGCCAGGCAGCCCCTCGTGTCAAGACAGGGAGACAGCCCCGGCTGCATCCGCCTCCGTTCAGCTACAGGCTTAGCATCTTTGCCCCTGTGCTGGGCGCCCAGCTGTAGAGGCCAGGCCTGCAGGGGAGGGGGCTCCGCTCACTCACGCCACCCCCTCCCCTGTACGGGCACCCACGGGCGTCCCCACCTCTCCCAGGCAGGGGAGGGCCCTCTGCCCGTGCTGGCCCCTGCACCCACCGCTGGTCTCCCTGGCAGGGATGCTGGAATACGAGCCGGCCAAGCGGTTTTCCATACAGCAGATCCGGCAGCACAGGTGAGTCCCCGCAGGGCTCCCCGACTTGGGGCCCCATGTGGTGAGAGGGAGTGGGGGCAGGGGAGGGGGAGGTCAGGGCCGCGGGGGTCTTGCTGGCTCAGTCTCTCCCGTTGGGCCCCTTCTCCCTCCCCCACCCCGCGTGCTTCTCAGCGGGAATTGGGGGTGGGCCCACGTGGGGAGCCAGGCAAGCCCCCGGCTGCCCTGACCCGCCGGCTTCCGCAGCTGGTTCCGGAAGAAGCACCCGCCGGCCGAGGAGCCGGTGCCCATCCCGCCGAGCGCGGACTGCAAGGACCGGTGGCGCGGCATGACAGTGGTGCCCTACCTGGAGGACCTGCACGGCTGCGCCGACGCCGCAGATGACGAGCTCTTCGACATTGAGGACGACATCATCTACACTCAGGACTTCACGGTGCCCGGTGAGTCCCCGGGGGTCGCGGGAGAAGTGGGGAGGCCCCACCCCCGTCCCGAGGGTCCGGTGGCCCTCCCCGCAGTGGCCACCCTGCTGACGAGTGGCCTTCTTCCTCAGGTGGCGAGGAGGCGTCTGAGGCAGGGCTTAGAGAGAGAGACCCGCAGGAGAGCCAGTGCTCAGACCTTTCTGGAGAGGAAGCTGAGGCCAGGGCCGTCGAGGAGCTCTGGGCAGAGCCCGGGCCCTAGTGTAGCTCTGCCCCACCCGCCGCCCCTTGGTGCTGTGCTGTCCCGGGGCTGGTTCCGCAGGCTCCTGTATAAAGGTCTGCCGCGCTGAGTGTGTGCGGGTCATGCTTGTTTCCTTCTGGCTCGCCGGCCAGGCTTAGGTGTTTACTGTAGAAAGAGCCCGTGTGCAGGGTGGCCAGCGGGGCCTCCAGGGAGCAGCCCCAGGGTGGGTCCGTGTGTCCCACTCTTCTGGGGGCACACTCAGGCCTCTGGTGCAGCTGGCTGCAGCCGTTCCCCCTGGGGTCCTGGGGTCAGGTGAGACGCCCCCGCCCTGGGAACCCTGGCCACGGTCCAGTCCTGAGTCAGGCCTCCTGGAGCCTCCATCCCTTCCACAGGATAGAAGCAAGGTGTCCTGCCTCTCAGAGGCACTGGGGCCCCAGGACAGGTGCCTGGGCATGAGCCTTGCTGGTCGGCCGGCTGTAGAGGCACTCACCACACACCGTCTCTTCAGGCCTGTTCCAGAGGCTTGGGGCTGCTTTGCCTGGGTGGGGGAGGGCTTGTTCAAGAGCAGCTCTCTGGGCCCGAGCCAGATCCCTGGCCTGGGAACGTCCGCCACACGAGACGTGGGGATGGACGGTCCTGTGCTGAGGTCGGGCAGCCGCTTCTTGCTGACCTGCCCGTGGGCCGGCAGCGGGCCGTGTTGGGGCTCCTCCCGTTCTGGTCCTGTCGTGTGGACACGGTCAGAGGCTCTCAGCTTCTCCCCTGGGTCCCTGGTCTGTCCCTGGTCCTGCCGTCCACCCTGAGGGCTGGTGCTGGGCCTTGGGCTGGGTGTTGGTTGGTCGGGGCCAGTGGCCCCAGTGCCTTGAGGGCATGTGGGGCAGATCCTGTGCCCTCCAGCCGCTCTCTGACCATGGTCACTGTGCCGGAGGCTGGGCCCCAGGTGACCTGTGCAGAGTTTCGGTGCTCGGCGCCCCTGCAGCCCCCCTCCCCCATCAGAGCAGGCAGCCGACACTGCCCCCACCCCCACACTCTGGGTTCTGACCTGAGACGCTTCCCGGTCACGGGCCGGTGCCTCCCGGCTAGGTCCAGAGGCCGAGGCAGGCACGGGACGCCATTGGCGGAGACGGGGCTCCGTGTGCGGAGATGGGCTTGAGGCAGCTGAGGGTCGTTTCCTGACGACATCCATGGGAGGGGGGTGCACCGTGGGCAGCACAGGCTCCCTGCACCCTTCCCTCTCCCCATGCCTCAGTGGGCACACAGCAGGGCGGGCGGCCCCGGGACCCGGTGAGGGCTGGCAGCCCACAAGGTCGGGGCCGGGGCATGGCAGGCACCTGTGACAGCCTCTCCCTTTGTGCCCGGCGTGGAGAGCCGGGGCGGGCTCTTGTGGGAGAGATGGCGAGTCCAGACACCCGGCCCGAGCCCAGCCCCTCCGAGTCCCACGGGGCCCAGCGAGGTCTGGCCATCGCACAGGTGAGAGAGCCGAGGCTCGGGCCCCAGGTCCCTGGTGTCCACCGTGTTCCCACCCACCTGAGTGCAGGGCTCCACTCACACCTGAACAGGCAAGTGAGCGTAGGCTGGGCCCCACCGTGGCTGGCTCAAAGGCCAGCCCCGCTGCTCCCTGGATGAGGGCCCCATTTGCAGGACCAGGTGGGACAGGTGGTGGAGGTGCCCTGGGCCTGGGCAGGTGGGGCACTGGGGGCGTGTTGGTCGGGGACCCCCAGTCAGCACACGTTTGCCTTCTCCCTCCTAGGACAGGTCCCGGAGGAGGAGGCTGGGCGGAGCGCACAGAGCCGGGGCCCGCCCAAAGCTGTGTGTGTGAATGGCACCGAGTCAGCCCAGCTGAGCGCCAGGTCGAGGGTGGAGCGCCGGGCCAGCGCCGCCTCCAACCCCGCCCGCAAGGCCTGCTCCGCCAGCAGCAAGATCCGCCGGCTGTCAGCCTGCAAGCAGCAGTGAGAGTGGCCGCCTGCAGGTGGGACGTGGCCGGGACCGGAGGAATGGGTTGGGGGCGCGCTGTGGGCACTGCCCTGCTTGGCTGGTGTCACCGTCACGGCCTGTGCCTGTCACCCCCGGGGTCTGGGTTGGAGGTTCAGGAGGTCACTTTCATCAGGGCGTTGGCCACGCACTGGGGTCGGGGGGCGGCGTGTGCAGGAGCAGGGCCCCTAAGCCGGCAGCCTGTCTTGCAGACCTGCGGGGCTCACCCCCACCCCGCCAGGCTGCTTCTGTGACAGGGCAATGCTGGCGTCAGAGGCTGGGGGGTGGGGGGGTGGGAGGGTGAGCAGGCCAGGAGGGGCTGGGCTCTGACTGAGGCCGTCATCTCCTCTCCCTGCTTCCTCCTCCCAGCCCTGACTGCCCAGTCCACAAAGGGCGATTGGGCCCCAGAGGCACTGGAGACCCCATCGCCTGCTCAGGATGTGAGCAGTGGGGTAGGGGCCTGAGGCTACAGCCCCTGTCCAGCCATGTCCTCTCTCCCAGGGAGCTGCCCCTGAAACGCCCCCCAAGGAATTTGTCTGCCAGCATCAGAACCAGCCAGGTGGGGTAGGAACTCTTTGGAGGGAGGCCCGGTTCCATGGCAGAAGGGCCGTGCGTAATCCCGCCAGGTGGCCAGCGATGCCCGGGGTGGCCCCTTGAGGCAGCGCAGCCCTCCCTGGCCTCCTGAGGCGTCTGACAGCACTGAGGCATGACCAGGCCTCAGTTTCCCCACCCTCTGGGCGGCCCCGGGGGGGGCCTGCTTCCTGGGATGCAGGGCCTTGCGTTGACCCAAAAGTGACCCACCTTCTGTTCTGGTCTCAGCCTGTCTCCAGGAGCCCCGGCCAGGTCCTGCTCAGTCTTCCCGCGGACTGCTGGCCTGCCGCCCACTGCCCAGGAAGGCCGCCGCTGCACCCTTCGTGCTGACCACCCCTCCGGAAGCCGGAGGGTCCTGGAGGGCTGTGGTTGGGGGACAGCAGGGACTGGGGTCCGCCCTCCCCTGGTGGCCGGTGGACACGACCTCCTGCTGACTGCAATCCTGTGCTGAGCCCCTTCCTCCGGCCGGGGGAGGAGGGAGTGGGCCCAGCGCGGCCCCATGCCAGCCCTCGCCATGCACTTTACGTTGAGACTACTGGTTCTCGCCCGCCCCGACCCCTCTTTTTACTCTGCCGCTCGTTAGCGCCTCCCACACCTGGTGATGTGTTCCCACCAACCACAGCCGCAGCGGGACGGGCAGGACAAGCAGGCCTGTCGACTGAGATGCATGCCCAGTGCCCAGGGGAGCCCGGCGGCTGCCTTGTTTTCATTGTTTGGTTGGTTCTTTTTTCTTCTCCTTTTTTAAGAAAAAAATAAAACAGGTGGATTTGAGCTGTGGTTGTGAGGGATATTTGGGAACTGTGGGTGGCAGGACGTGCTGTCAGGTGGGGGGGGTCTGAGTCTGAGCCTGAGCCTGGGGCCCTTTGTGGACCCCACAGTGGACGGGCTGGCCCGGGTCTGCAGGTCTTGCTGGTGGTGCCGGGTGGAGACGTGGGCCTCCCACGCGTGTCTGCCTCTGGCCATGCTGGATCTCTGTGCTCTCTGGTGACCTGGTCTCCCCAGAGCTCCACAGGCCCCTCTGCTCAGCCCAGGGGCCACAGCTCCACAGTGCAATGGCCAGGGGGGGCTGATCCCCTTCCCCCCAAGGCCTCTGTACTCTTGGGTCCCCAGAGAAAACCCAGAGCAAGTAAGAGTATGCAGTAAATATAATCAATCAGAAAACAACACAAACTCCATCACTGGATGGTAGACAGCACGAAGCTTCGAGGGGCGGGGCAGGGCGACTCAGCCGCTGGCGAGGGCTGCCCCATCTTTTGGCAATAAATAAAGCTTGGGAAACTTGAAACTTGGACCGTTTGGGTTTTGTGTCTCAAACACTGGTGAGTCCTGGCTGCTCTTTGGACGGTGTGGTTACGGGAAGTGCGGCCCGTTCAACATGCGGAGGGCGGGTTCAGGGTGCAGACACTGGGAGGGAGGGGACCGGGGGGCGTGTACAGGGCTGGGGGCGGCGGCGGCAGGTACGGTTATTGCTCGGAGGGGGCGCGGACTGCCGCGAGCACTCGCTGCGGTGAGGTAAACGGCTTCGGGGGCTTGGAGGCCACGGCCTCGAGCTCACCTCACAGCCCGGGCCCGCGCGCCCTCTCTTCGCGGAGCCTCGGCGCCCCTTGGTCCCTGCGCGTGCGAACCGGACGCGTGCGAACCGGACGCGTCTCTAGGCTCGATTGGTGTTGGGAGGGGCGCTCTGCGCATGCGTCTCGCGCAGTCGGCGCGCATCGCCCCTCCAGGATGCAAGCCCTACGCATGCGCTTCCCGTTGCGTCGTGCCGGAGGCACGGCACGGCGCGGCGCCCACGGTCACTAGCCCGAGGCCGCTGTCTGGGGCCAAGGGAAGTTGAATGTGGCCCTCGGAACCCCGAAGATGAGAATCCGCCACACTCCCTTTAGTCGACCCAGTGAAGTGCCCGGAGGGGACTGTGTGCGTGCGCACTTTGGGCCGGTGCAGGGTGCCAGTGGCACTGCGCGCGTGCTCGAGGCCCGCGGTCCCAGCGCGGGCGCGCCAGGGCGTCGCGCCCCAGGTGTGTCCGGCGCCGAGGCCCCGCCGGTGCCGAATAAGCTGACGAGGTGGGCGCGGGGCGCAGGCTTAGACCGGGCTGTGGTCGGGGGACGTGGGTGCGGCCGCGGCCAGCGCAGGGGCCGCGGCGATGGGCTGGGCCAGGCGCGGCGGGAAGAGCCTGTCGTCGAGGCTGGCCGCCAGCTTGTCCAGCAGCGCGCCCGGGGGCCCGGCGCACAGGCCGGAGCCAGGGCAGCCGCCGCCGGGCTCCTCCTCGATGACGGGGATGGGAGGCGCGGCCGGGTCGTCGCCCGCGCGGCCGTCGGGTGGGCAGTCGACGCTGTCTCCGCGGCGCAGGGGCGCGCGCGCGGGGCGGGGGGCGCCGGGCTGGGCTGCAGGTGGGGCGGAGGGTGCGGCACGCGCGCCTGGGTCGCTGTGCTGCCGGCCGCGCTGCTGCCACTGCTTGCGCGCGTGGGGGTGCGGGTGCGCGCGCGCTCGGTGGCGCGCTGCGGCGGGCGGGGCGTCGTCGAAGTGCGGGTCGTGGCGCAGGAACTCGTGGAACAGCGCGTCTGTCTTCTCATCGATGCTGTAGTCGCGGCGCGGGGCACGGCGAGGCCAGGCGCGCGGGCTGCCAGGCCGGGCGGGTGCTTCAGGCACGGGACTCTCGAAGCTGCAGCCCACTGTGGCCTCGCGGCCCGAGCTCGTGAAGGAGGATTGCTTCTCGGGCGCGCTGGGGGGCCCGTCGTCGCCCACGCCGCGGCCCTCGATGCTGGCATAGCCGCTGTCCATCTGCAGCAGCTTGCGCGGCCCGCCCGCCTCGCCGTCCGCCGTCCGTGGTGTGGGCGGCGGCGAGGGTGGCGGGAAGGCGGGTGCGGCGCCCCCGGAGCCCGAGCTGTCGCCGCTGCGCACCGAGTCGCGGTCGTTGCCGCTGCTGCTGTGGTCTGAGGCGGTGGCCGCGTGCAGCTCGAGCGAGGCGCGCAGGCTCCAGATGTCGCGGTAGATGGTCTGGGCCTGCTCTGGCCCCACGTCTCGCTCACCATCTGAGTCTTGCTGCTGCTCAGGCCCCGCGCTGACGCCGCACTCCGGGGGGAACTCGGGGCTCGCTCCTCCTGCGGCGCCCACCTCCTCGGCTGCCTCTAGGCTGCAAACCAGGCCGCAGCCGTCAGGAGGCAGCCCAGGCCCCCCGCACCCCCTCCCCGGCCACCCTGCCTCTGGGTCCGGGAGGGTGGGCACGGGTGGGAACCCTCTAGGGTTGGCCAGGCCCTGTGGAAGATGATGTATTTGTATGCTGCCTGTTCACTCTGCACTGGATGCTTTTCGGGTAAACCCGGAGTCGTCCTGGCGCCTGCCGTTCAACCAGGGCCTCTTACAGAATGTGACCAGAGCATCTGCTGCCACTGCAGGAGGTTGGCCCCTCGCCCAGAAAGAGTGAAGGCTCTTCTCGGGAGATGGCCTTCTTCGACTAGGAGCTTTGTGTACCAAGGGGTGGCTGGGGATGGACTGGGCCAAGCAGGGTCCAGCTCAGCCCGTACGCCTGGGTGACTCTGAGTGTGTCGCCTCAGCCCCCCACCATAGACTGACAAGTAGCCAGGAGGAAGATACACACAAAGCAAGTGTTAACTACCCAGACCAGGAAATGCCCAAGAGTCGGGAACCCTGCTTCCAGGATCTAGTTCCCCATCCCACTGATGTGGGCCCAGAGCTTCAGCAGAGTTGTCCTTGGGCTGGGGGAGGGGGTACCGCTGGCAGAAGTGGTCACAACAGTTTCTGAGTAGCAGCCATCCAGCCCTCAGGAGCATGGACAGGAGAGAGGGACCCTGGGGCCACATCGGAACCCTTCAGGCTCCACCAGGAAGCAGCGATACCCACGCGGGCACATACCCACATCGGCCCTACTTGAGCAGGCATTCTGTCTTGGAGGCCCCGCCCGCCCCTCTACCCTTACCCAGTCTCCCCCTGCTTCCCTCCTCTGGTCCGTGCTGGAGAGGTGGCCCCAGCGAGGCAGCCTCCGGGAAGGACGGTGGAGCCAGAGGAACACGACCGCCTGTCCGAAGGGCTGGGAGAGAGCTCCCTGGGCCACCTATGGGGGACGGGGTGGGGCAGGGGCCCACCCCTAGCACCTCTATCTACTGAAAAATACCTGCCGAGAGTGGGGGGCGGGCTGGCGGGGCTGGTGGGGCTGGCCAGAAAGGGGCGGGGGCTCGGGAAGGCCACAGTGTCGCCAGCGCTGGCGATGTACTGGATGAAGTCCACGTGGGGGGCGTCCCCCTCCTCGTGCTCCATGCTCTCGCTGGCTGCCCGCTGCCGCTGGAAGTGGTGTCGCTTGGGGGAGCCTGTGCAGAGGAAGGTACAGCAGGCTGCCTGGGCCCCTCCCACCCCGGGCCCCGCCCCCTGATCCCTGAGCCAACAGAGCCAGCCTGGACCAGGTGAGCATGTACCTGGCCGTGCAGGTGGGGAAACCAAGGCACCCAGGGCAGAAAGGCCAGGACCGAAAGCCCGGCAGCCGGGGCGGGCGGGACTGGAGGTGCCAAGGCGGCAGCACTGGCCCAAGTGGCCCTGGCAGGCAGGTGTGGCCAGAGCACAGCCTTGTCCTGGACACCAGGTAACAGACACAGCCCGGCTAGAGTGCCGAAGAAGGCTGAAGGTGGGGGAGAGTGAGGGACAGGTGACGGGGGGAGAGGTGACGCCCTCTCCTGCCAGCTCCAGCCCTGCGGGCCCAGGGCCAGGACCCTCCCACAACGGAGGCCTCAGTGGGAAAGCCTCAGGGGTGGGGATGACGGTCACCCAGCAAACAGGTTCTGGGCGCTTCTGTGCCTGCATTTGCCTATAAACACCTCCCGAATCACAGGCTCTGTCTGGGCTCCCAATGGCGCAGTGGGACGAACCCTCCCCTCCCCTCCCCTCCCCTCCCCGGCCAGCAGCACTTCAGCCAGAACTCACCCCTCCCCCCACCCCACAGCAGCTGGAGCCGGGCCCCAACAAGGGGACTGGCACTGTCACTGGCCACGCACCTTCCCTGGCCTCCAACACTGCTCGTCCCCTCGCCCCGCCTTTCCTGGCAGTGGGACCCGCCACCTCCGCCACAGGGCAGCAGGCACCCCAGCGGCCTGGCCCCGCTGAGCTCCCATGAGCAGGGATGGTTGTAGCTGTTGGTGCCACCTCCCCCTCAAGACACACATGCATGGTCCTTGGGTTGAGATTTGGAAGCCCTGTATCCAGGGCCCCGTGACCAGGGGTCTGCAGGATCGAAGGCCCACCACCTGTAGTTGTAAATAAAGTTTTATTGGCCAAAGCCGTACTCTTTTACACGCCATCTAGGGCTGCTTTCATGCCACCGCAGCAGAAACACTGACCGCAGAGCCAGAAACACCATGCAGTGCCTCGTAGGTGACGCTCACTGATGCCCACTCTAGCCTGACAACCCCTGTTTTTTCCGGGGCTCAGCGTGCAGCGCTGGCTCTTCCTCCTGACCAGCTCTGACCTTGGGCAAGATGCCCGCTGGTAAGCGGGCGATGCCGGCCAGCATGGGGTGGGCGCTGGGGACCCCTCCCAGGGTGCAGAGCTGCCTGCTCCACATTCTCCTGGGGCCGCCCCTGGGCCTCGCTCCCCACCAGGGACCACAGCTCACCTCTTGTGTCCAGACTGGACGCCCGCTGGCTGGGCTCCAGCTTCCATTTCTTGACCTTAAAGTAGGGACTGGCCCCGTCCAGGCTGGCGTGGCGCCTCAGGCGGGTGAAGAACTGCAAGACGGGGCCTGCCCCAGAGGCTGGGCCCGCCTCCCCAGGCCCTGCTGCGGCCCCCGGCCCACCAGGCTTGGCACTCCTGGCCCCCGCGTCCAACTGTGAGGGAAGAGGGATGCTCTCAGACCCCCCAGCCCCTCCCTGCTGCCCTAGTGCCAGCCCAGCCCTGGCCACCCGGCACTCACACAGAAGGCAGAGGAAGAACAGGGGGCTGGGGGTGGGCTGGGGCCTCCTCCCCCCGAGACCCTGCCTGAGAGGCTCCCCAGGGCTCGGCCAGGCGCTGGCCACCTCTGTTCCCCCAGCCCTGGACAGAGGGGGTCCTGTCCCCTGGGCTGGGATAGGTCCCCGACCACACCCTCTGCAGCTGTTGGACTGCCCTGTATGCGGGTGAGCCAGCCGTGCATGTGCCCTGTGTGCCACCTGCCCCTCTTCCCCCCAAGCTCGGGGACCAGGCAGGGGGCCACAGGCTGCCCCGTCCTGGAGTGGGACAGGGGATGCATGCGCGGGGGCCTCACCGAGGTGCCTTCCCCGGAGTCACTGGAAGCCGAGGGGCTGATCTCGAAGTCGGCAGGGCCCACGGCCGAGTTGTAGGGGTCACCTGGCAGGGCGGAGCTGGGGCCCACAGAGCGGCCGGTGAGGGCCTTCCCCGGGGGCTGTGGGACAGAGCCGGGGTGGGGAGGAAGCAGTGACAGGTCAAAGAGCACGGGTCGGGGGGGGGGTGCGTGCTGGACCCGCCACCCGCTGGACCCGGCCAGGCCCCACTCCCCACCCAGAGGTGAAGGGCGCAGCCAGAGGGTGGGAAAAGTGGTGCCTGCTCGGGGAGGGTGGGCTGCCCCCAAGCTCCAGGCCAGCTGCCACCCCCAACTCACCTGGAATATGGCAAGGCTGGCCTTGGGGGCAGCCGTGGGGTGGGGTGTGGCGGTTGCACTGGCCTCGCCTGAGTCACACTCGTGGATGGTGACGATCTTGAGGGGCGGCAGGTGCAGGTGGGTGAGGCGGGCGTTCTTCAGGTGGTGGAAGTCCCCCTCGGTCAGGGTGTACCTGCGCCCAGCGCGCCTGCCCGTCACCTTGGGCGAGCTGGGTCCCTCTGCCCACGCCCCAGCGTCCTCCCTGGCCCCACTGTCACCCTGCCCACTGGGAGTGGGGGACAGCCAGGCACCGGCGGGGGCCAGCTCAAGCCCAGCGCAGGGCGGCAAGGTGACCTCCCAGGTGAGCCCCGGCACCGGGCCCTCCTTACCGGCGGCCCTTGTCCTGCGCCTTCCGGCTCTGCTCAAACAAGGCCGCCTCGTTGAAGGACACCCGGCGGCCGGTGGAGCTGGTGGACAGGAAGCGCTCGGGCTCGGCGTCCTGGCCCTCGGGCTCCTCCCCCCTGAACTCGGGGTCTGCGAGGAGAGTCAAGAGAGGGTGGGTCCCGGGTGGGCCGCGCCGGGCGCCGGCGGGCAGCTGGGCTGGGGGGCCGGGTCGGGAAGGGAGCGCCGAGGGCCCGACTGACCACCGGGGGCGGGGTGGGTGGGTGGAGGGCACTCGCTCATCCGCTCACACACTCACTCACGCAGCACGCGCCTGTGAGCACCTACGCGTGGGCTTAAGGAAACAGAGATGAGTCGGACTCGAGCTGCGCCCAGTCTGGTGGGGGAGACAGACAGACACAGATGGTCAGGCGGCCCGGGGTGGGGGGGGAGAGGGGGAGAGGGGGAGAGGGGGAGAGGGGGGGAGGGGGGCAGACGGACGGTGACGGGCCTGGGAGGGCTCCTCACCTTGGGCAGGGCGGGCACCGTTGTCCAGGTAGCTGGTGGTGGTCTTCTCTGCTTCCTCTGTGGCTCTGGGGAGGGGCGGCAGGAGAGCAAAGTGGGCCAGAGGACACAGGGCGCTGCCCACGGGGTCCCCCGCAGGGCTCATGGCTACCGGGGCATCCTGAGCTCACGGGAGCCCACTCCCTCGGACCCACCCCATTCTCCCAGGCTCCCGCGCAGACACGTGGGCGCAGACACGTGGGCACCGTCACTCAGAAGCAGGCCCAGCGCCCCTGCGGCGGGGGCTCTCAGGCTGACCTGTCCCAGCTCCCCTGCGGGGCGGGGCGGGGGGTGGGGCTGGGGGCCCCACGCACCTGTGGACGCGCCTGTGGACTTCCCAGCAGCGCCTGCAGAGCAGCAGCGCGCCCGACAGCACCACGAGGGTGCCCCCAACGAAGAGCGCCATCACCACCACCAGCAGCATGTAGTTGTCCAGGACAGGGTCGGGCTCCCCCTGCGGGGCCAGCGTCAAGGGTCAGGGACGGTGGGCGTGGACTCTGGCGGCCCCGCCCCCCGTCCTCCCCGCCCCCCCCACCCCCCTCACTCACGGTGGGGCGGCCCGTGGCGTTGTCCCACGTCGTGGTCAGGGCGACCGTGGTGGAGGTGGTGGCGGCCGTGGCCATGGTGGCCGTGGGCTGCATTCTGAGGCTAGGAGGAGGCGCCTGGGGGGGCAGGGCCTGCTCAGCTCCAGCTCCTCTGTCCCTCCTCCCGCTTTCCCGGGAGCTCGAGCAGGGGACCACACAGGGCGGTGACTCACGAAGAGGTGGGGGGAGCCCCAAGGCAGCCCCCACCCGGGTCAGATCAGACATCCATGTCCCCATCTTTGAAAAGGGGAGGCGCGTGCGTATCAACAGCTTCCCCAGCCGGTGGGGCCGGCCCGGCAAGGTGGCATGGGGCGGGAGCCCTGCCCAGGAAAGGAGAAGCGCCTCTACGATAAATAGGCAAACTGAGGCCGTCAACTCACTACCGCCAGACCCCAGGGGCCCTGCCTGCACCATCAGGGAGCGGGAGGGGCCGCCTCGGCCCCAGGAGACTGGTTCCAGAATAGCGGGGACTCGGGTCATCCCTGGGGCTGGCCAGCCCGGGGAGGGGGCGGAGGGGCTGAGCGCCGGGACTCCAGGTTACGACTCCTGGAGGTACAGGTTCCCCCTCCGCCCAGTGCCGGTGGGAGTGAAAAGGCCAGAGGAGGCGCATCTGTTCCCAACCCTCAAGAATCTGGTTCCCATGGCGACTGAGCGAGCAGGCCAAGCTGGGGGGGGGGGCGGGTTGCCAGGGAGCACTAGGGAGGGGAGGGGCGCGGGGGAGGGAGGCCTCCTGCAGGGGCGGCTGGAGCCAGCCCCGGGCGGCAAGATGGCTGCTGCCGCCGCCGCCCGCCGGTGCCCGGTCGGCGGCGTGCCCCCGCCGCACCCGTCCCCGGCCGAGCCGGCCGGGCTCCACGTCTGCCTGACGCCGGGGGCACGGAGGCAGAGAGGGTCTCAGCTCTCGTGAGAGGGACTGCCTGGACTTTGCACCTGACCGCCCTCCCCAACACGCGGCTCTTCCCGGCGGGAAGGACCGGTGGCCGCATTCTGGAATCTCAGGAAACCGAATCCGGGGCCGGGATGACCAGCAGCCCTGAGTGGGCACGGCGCGCGGCCCTTCCCCACAGGAAAGGGAAAGCCTGTGCACAGGTTCCAGCGCCCCCAACCCTTTGGGACTTTCAACCTACTCGACAGCGGGGGAAACTGAGGCCCATAGCAGGGGAGGGTCCTGGAAAAGCCAGGTGTCCTCGGCACTTCGGGTCAGAGGCTGGCCGCGGCTCCCCTGCATTCTCGGGGGAGGGGACGCCTCTATGTAGGCCGGGAAATGAGTTCAGGTTAGAGGGGGAGGGGGCACAGGCACAGGGACGATGACAGGAGACCAGGAAAGACGGCAGGAGGCCGAAGGGGAAGGGAAGTGGGCTCCTAGGGAGCAGGTGAGGACGGGAGACCAGGGCGGAGGTTGCCCACGGGCCACCCTAAAATCCCGCCGGGCCGCGGCTCCCGATCGAGCTCGCCACCGCGCCCACCCCCGCGTCCCCAACCGGCCCCGGGGACCGGGATGGCGAGCAATGAGATGCAGAGAGCCGACCTCGGGCACATCTCAATCCCGGGCTAAGCCCGGGGGCGGAAACGCCACGGCTCTCGCCGAATCTCTCAGGGGGAAACTGAGGCTGAGGGAGGGCGTGGGCGAGGGTCCCTCTCCGGGCCGCCGAAGAGGGGTGCAGAGCCTGGCATGTCGGCCCCCACGCCAGCCCTGGCCTCTCCGCTCCCTGCCTCCGGCCTCGCCGCCTCGCGGGAGAGGGCCGGTGGTCTCTAGCCAGGGCGGGCCGTGCGGCCTCGGCCTGTCCCCCGCCCGCCCCGGTGCAGCCCCAGGCCCGCGCGCCTACCTCAGCGCCGGGGCGCGCGGCCCATGGGCGGCGGGCGGGCTGCTGCACGGCGCTCCCGGCGGGCTCCGGCGCCCGGTAGCCGCGGAGCAGGCGGAGAATTTATGAATGGAGAGCTCGGCGCGCGGGGGAGGCAGGCGCGAGAGGAGGGGTCACACACGTGACCGCGCTGGCGGCCGGCCCGCTCCGACCCGCTCGGTGCCGCCCGGTGCTGCCGGGTCCCCGGCCGGCCGCCCCCACCGCGCTCGCCGCCGCTTCTCGCTTGCTCCGCGGCGGCCACCGCCTCCCCGTCCCTTCCGGCGGGGGCGGGGGGCGGAGCCTGTGCTCCTGGGCGCCCCCTCCCCACACGGAGCCGCCCTCTCCCGAGACAGCTGAATCTCCGCCCCCGGCCCCTGCGGCACGATTCCCCGACCTCCCCTGGATCCCCGGGGACGGGGGACCAAAGGGGTGTTGGTCCCAGGGCGCACGACTCCCCGCAGCCTGGAGTCCGGGGGTGCCCAGACTCCCTATCCATCGCTTCCCCGGTTTGGGAGTCTCCGGGGTGCACAGCCTAGGGGCTCCGGGGCACATGTCCCACTTTTCCTCCCCTATGTGGGCAGCACTGTCAGGGTTGTTTTGTTAGGATGAGCAGCAAAGATAATGGAACACAACGCATTCTGAGTGCCACCAGGGCTTGCCCTGGGTGAGGTGACAACAGGACTACCCCTACAGAAACCCCATGCCTGGTCAACCCCAAAGCTGCTCTTTCTCAGATAGTTGTGCCTCATCCTTCAAGATGCTCAGGCCACCAATCTGCCACCAGCCTGGTCAGGGTCCCATCCCAGCCTGCCTGGCCGTGTGTTCAGCACAGCACAATGGCACCCCTTTCTCCTCCAGTGAAAGAGGAAGGCCCAGTCCAACCCCAGGGCCTTTGCACGTGCAGGTGCCAGGCCTGGACAGCTTGTCCCCTCCGGAGCTTCCTTCACCTCTTTCCCAACGACAAATTCTTCATCTCCTCTTGACTCCCTTTGCTAACAAAGCAACTCCCACCCCACATTCCGGACCTCTGCTGCGCTTTGCTTCTCTCCGAGGCCCTGCACGTCGTTGCCTGTTACTTGTTCCTCTGCGTTGTGTCCCTCCTCAACCCTGCCCCCACTGCGGTGACCTCCAAAAGCAGTTCATTTACAGCTGGGTCCGCGAGCAGAGCATAGCACAGGGGTGGCACCCTGGAGAGAAGGTGTGTGTCCAGTGGATGAAAGGGTGACACTGCCCAAGGAGGGCAAGGGGCAGTCAAGTGGACAATTACCCGGGAAGGCTGGCTCCAGGCGTGTGGGAACTGCATGGGCAAAGTCCCTGAGGTCCTCAAGTGTGTGGGCTGAAGGTGAATGTGTTGGAGGACCGGGGGAGGCAGCTTGTGTTCCCAGCAGGGGAATGATGTGGTCCCTCTGGCTGTTTGTGGAGAAGGCGCCGTGGTGAAGCTAGGGGAGGAGCCTGGGGCCATCCAAGCCAGTAAAGGTAGCTGCAGGGGCCAAGCTGGGTGGCTTGTCGATGGGTACACCAGAGAATTCCAGGATAAACCCGGGTTGGGGACCTGAGTAACAGGTGATGCCCCGACCCCTTGGCTACTCTGGAGTGGGGATTAGAGACAAGTCCAATAAATGGGTCTGAGAAGCATATGAGAATAGGCCTCCATTCCAGTAGGATCCAACCCGTGCACAGGACGCACCCCTAAGAAATGGGAGCAGAGCTTCCCTCTGCACACACCCGACTAGGGCCAGGATGCCCAGCGCATAAAGACTGATTCCACGAGTACCCCTCACAGCGCTGGCCTAGAGAGGGGGCGGGGGCCTGGGCGCCAGGCCCCGGGCCTCCCTGGTGTGGGAGACTCTTTCGGCCACAGCACCTACCCAGCCACGAGCCCAGGTGTGACACCCCCCCACCTGCCCCCCGCTCCCTGCATCCGTCCGCTCCTCACCCAAGGCCCTTCCGGATGTGGACCCCAGCCCGGTCTAGCCGGACTCCACGTTTTCCCGGAGCCCAAGGTGGGGGCTGGGGCCCAACCCGGGGTGCCGACCTGCCCGCGCGCGGGGGCGGAGCGGTGACGTCAGCGCCGCGAGCGAGGCTGCGCTGGCCGCGGTGACGTCCGCGGAGCCCGGAGCCGCCCGCGCACGCGCCCCTGCGTCAGCAGCGCGCGGAGGCGGTGGCCGGGAGGGGCTGCGGGGGGCGCATCTTCGGGCGCGGCGCGCCCTCTGCCGGCGCCCTTGGAGTTGCAGTCAAGAGATTCCTACACCGCTGGACGCTTACGGGAGCTGGACACTCCGCCTGGGATAGCGTTCCCGGGACGCCTGCACCTCCTACAGTCACAGCCTGCCCCATCCGGCCCCCATACTCTGCTTTTTCATTTTTAAGTATTTGTCACCTCCTAAAATACTGTACAATTTATTACGTTGAGTGCCTGTTAAACGCCTCCACCACCCCAAACTAGAGCAGGAATCTTAATATTTCCCTGATGTCTCCCCAGGGCCTGACGTCCAATGAGCGCCCCAAAAATCTTGAATTAAGTGTCTCTTTCTCCGCGCGGGCTTCTGGTCCTCCCCGTGCAGAGCTCTGTAACCGACCCCCGCACCTGACCACCGACCGGGCTGGGAGATCTTGCAGGAAGGAAACTACAACTCCCAGCATGCCGCACGTCCAGGCTGTTCGCCATCTTCAACATCGCGCACAGCGCGCCGGGAGTCGTAGTTCGCGCCTGCGCCCTCGTCGGAATTCTTCTCCCAGAAGTCCTCGAGCGTCGTTCTCCTCGACCTCCAGGCCGCTGGCATCCAGCCGGAGTCCGACCGCCCCTGCTCCGCTGTCCGCCGTCCGCCCGCCATCATGCTGCCCGCCGCGTTTCTCCGCCGCCCGGGCCTGGGCCGCCTCGTGCGCCACGCCCGCGCCTACGCCGAGGCCGCCGCCGCCCCGGCCCCCGCCGCGGGCCTGGGGCAGATGTCTTTCACCTTCGCCTCACCCACGCAGGTTCGGAGGTCCGCCGGTCTCGAGACCCCATTCTGGACCCCGCGTCCGCGCCCCTTCCCCCGTGTGACCCAGGATCCGAGCCCCCAACCCTCAGGTCGGCGACCCCCATTCCGGACCCGCGCCCCTCCCCCGTGTGGTCCGGGATCAGACCGCCCAACTTTCAGGTCGCCCTTCAGCCAGCCCCCCATTTCGATGTGCGCCCTTCCTCACGGGTTCAGAACCTGAGTCCCTGGGCACCTTTCTTGTACGCTCCTCCGCAGGCGGCTCGCTGGTTTTGCCTTGACCGCGTCTCCTTACCCTAGGGCTAGGGTGCCTGGATTCCATCGTCAAGTAGATGAAGGCGCTGCAGTCCTGCACGAGGACCCCACCGAAGCATCGGCTGCCTCCGTGTCCCCCGTCAGCTTTCAGTCCTGCCTTGGTTGTTTAACTGTGGGGGAGACTGACTGCTGTTCCCAGAGGGACTACCCTGAAGTGACCCTTTCTTTATGTGTTTTGTCTAGGTGTTTTTCAATGGCGCCAACGTTCGACAGGTGGACGTGCCCACGCAGACCGGAGCGTTTGGCATCTTGGCAGCCCACGTACCCACACTGCAGGTCCTCCGACCAGGGCTGGTTGTGGTCCACGCTGAGGACGGCACCATCTCCAAATACTTTGGTGAGTTGATTGGGAGGGCAGAGGGAAGGGGCTGGGTGGGAGATGCTTGTCTCAACGAGCTAGTTCTCGTTTCAGTTGGCAGCGTCAGGAAGGGCACCAAGGATATAGAACTCCCCGGCACTGGGCTGGGTGTAGTTAGGGATGTAAGTGGTCAGCAGTGGGCCTGGCGGGGGCCCATCGGAGGAGAAAGGATCCTCAATTCGGAGGAGGTTTTCCAGAGCGTGGCCCCAGCGGTACAACCCAGACTGGAACCCAGCTCCGGCTCACTCCTAACCCTAGCTCAACTCCTGGGCTGCTGGGCAAAAGGAGGGGGCTCTGTCCCCATGTCCAGTCTGCGGTAGATGCACTTGGTGGCCCCCGTTCACTTGTGTGCTGGGGCCTTTGGATTCTGGAGCCACGCTGTGTGGTCACCCTCCTGGCCCTGCAGGGGCTCTGGGGCTGACTGTGTCCCCACGCCCATACATGGACCTCTCACTCCCCCTCCTCCTGCAGTGAGCAGTGGCTCGGTCACAGTAAACGCTGACTCTTCGGTGCAGTTACTGGCCGAGGAAGCCGTCACACTGGACATGCTGGATCTGGGGGTGAGTGTCCCAGGGGAAGCTGGTGCTCCAAGCGGCCAAGAAGTCCCCAACTGCAGGGAGGGAACAGGTACCGGGCTGGGCTCCTTGCTTCGCCCTCACCCGCCACCCACCCCCTGCAGGTGGCCAAGGCGAACCTGGAGAAGGCGCAGTCGGAGCTGTTGGGGGCCACGGACGAGGCCATGAGGGCCGAGATCCAAATCCGCATCGAGGCCAACGAGGCCTTGGTGAAGGCCCTGGAGTAGGCGGTGCGTGCCCCACGCTGGCTCCGGCAGGGAGACTGGGCCAGAGCTGGGCAGGGGATGGCCTGGCGTGAGGACCCAGCTCCTGTGGGTGCAGGCTGGCTGGGAGGCTGGGGGAGTGAGCCTGGGGGAGCCATCCTCGCTAGGGAAGCCACCAGGGGGCAGCACAGTGCCGGCGTCCTCCCAGAGCGCCTTTCAGGGCTCTGCCTCTCTGTGGTGAATAAGCCAGGGAAACAAGCCAGCTCTGGCAGGCCTGGGGGCTGGAGTCAAGGTCGGGCACTTGCCCTACCCTTGGGGATTACTCTCACCCCAGAGGGCTCTTCTCCCACCTTCTAAGATCTCCCCAACCTGACGTGCTGGCCTCCACTCCTCTGCCGCATCTGCCGCAGAGACCTCTGCTCCCAGCCACCGGCAACGGACAGCCTGCCCCCTGCCCGAACCCTCATTAAACACCTGGAATCCAGTTTGCATACGCTGACTTTATCCTGCTTGGTGGTGGGCTCGAGACCCAGCGCGGCCTCTCCCCCAGTTTCCTGTGTGTGCGCAGCAAGGTGGGGCAGCCAGCCTCAGCCTTCCCAGCTCAGCAGGCTGTAGTCTGGACCGCCTGGGGTGTTGGCGGTGGGGGCTCAGCTCGCAAAACCAGGCTGGGTTGTGGGAAGGCTGTTGGCTGTCACGCTGGGAGGGTGGGCACAGGCAAAGGTCACCAGCCAGGGCTGGAGACGGCAGGCAGCAGCGTGGCTGCCACTTCTGGGCTGGGCCTGGGCTGCTGGACAGACATGAGGCTCTGCCAGGTTCCAGACTGTGACGTCTGTCCCGTGGGCTCCCCGGCCCCGCCCCAGCTGCACTAGGAGGGGTGGGTCCTGCCTGCTCCCACGGAGGCCCTGCCCTGTGCCTGCCTGGCCTGTGGGTGGCCCCAGCTGGCCAGGTGCCCGATCCCTGGTAGTGTTGGCACCTCCATGGCACCCAGGCCCCTGGACTGGCCCCAGATGGGTGGGGTGGCCGGGCGGGGGCGGTCCTGGCACCTTGAAGCTTCAGCGCTGTCCCATTTCTTTCAGCCAGTAACTCACTTTTGCAACCATGGGGGTGGCCCAGGCACTGGCCACCTCCTTGCCCCCCTCCCTGGCCCTGGGTCAGAGCAGAGCTGGTGGGGCATTTCAGGGTGGTGAGTGTGTGGGAAAGCTTGGGCCTCTCGGTGTGTCACCGGCAGCCAGAAGGTGACGGAGAAGCCACTCCCGGGCTTGTCATTGGCACGGGTGGGCTGTGTGGTCTTGTGTCACGGTCCTATGCGAATGACTGTCCCGTAGCTGCCTCTGAGGCTCGATGTCCGGGGAGCCTCCAGGCAAGCTTGCAGCTCTGGGCGGTGTCCGTCTGGGGCTTGCTCCTTCTGTGCAGGTGAGGTCCAAGCAGCTGGCCCCCACTTCCTCAGGAAACCCCAGCTCAGCTAAAGCTGGGACAGCCATGGGGTCACAGATGCAGCCCCACTCCTCCCCTCCTTGTCTCCCGGCTTAGAGCCCAGGTCTTTGAGTTCCTGGACTGGCTTCTCATCTGTTCTATAAATAAGAGCAAGGACACAGCTGGGGGCTGGTGGGGGCTTGTGGGAGGAGACCCTGGACCAGTGGTCCTCACACCAGGGAACCTGCCTGCACCATCACCCCCTGAGGCCACAGCCCGGGGCTATGGGACATAGCCACACAGCTAGGACCCCCAGCACGGTGCAGGCCCTCTGGGGGACATGCACGCCTCAGAGCCCGGCCTGGGGACACCTGTGCCCGAACGGCTTCAGGAACAGCCTGTGCTGGCCAGGCTGCATCCTGGGGTGGGAGGCACCCAGGGTGGGATGGGCCACAGGGCCAGGAACCAGGGGTCACGACCCCTTCTGAGAGTGCAGGCCTTGGGCCTTGTGGGGCCAGGCAGTGCCCAAGGGTTCATCTCCCTCCCAGGAAGGGGTCCCCTCGTGCCTTGAGTGCGCTCATGGCCTGGGACTGCCCCCCATAGCACAGGGATGCTATGAGTGGGAGAGAACAGGCCTTAGGCTGATCTGGCACGTTTATCAACGTGGACTTGCAAAGCCAGGCAGGGGCCACTGGTCCCCTCCCCTGTGTGTGTGACCCTCAGGGGCCCCATACCAGGAGACAGCCCACTTCCCTGCAGGCAGACGAACCAGGCCCGGTGAGATCACAGACCCGCTGGAGGTCTCAGCCGCACCCCACCCGGCGCCACCTGCCCACATGAGGGTCCCACCTGGCCTGTCCCTCCGTGAGCCCTCCAGCGTTCAGATGCTCCGGCTTCAGAGCGCATGGTTCCCTGTGCTGCCTTCCTGCTCTCCCTGCAGGCAGAGCAGGCCAGGCCCACAGACCCTCAGCCCGGCCCCATCACCGGGTCTCGGGGCACTCATGAGAGCCTCTGGTGCTTTGCGCTGACTTGCTTCTCACCCGAGCAGTGTTCTGTTTGTCTGGCAAACTCCTATCCGTGCCTCAACCCCAGCCTCCTGATCCCCTCCCTCAAGCCCAGCCCTGACCCTGTGGGGCTGGGAGTGTCTGGGTGTGCCTGTGAGAGGGTGGGGGGCCAGAGGCTGCAGGAGCCTTGGGTAGGAGCAGGAGGCAGACCTGGAAAGGAGCACAGCCCTGGGAGGGGCCCCCAGGGCAAGGCTGGGGGCGGAGGTGGTCAGGTCAGATAAAGGGAGACACCAGATAAGTGGACAAGTGGCCTGGGGTCCCCCTCCTCTGGACAGAGAGGGAGGGACGACCAAGAGGGCCCTACCCTCAGCCAGGGTCATCCTTAGAAAGCCCCCTGACACAGGGCGACCTGTAGGGACACACCTGAGGACATGCCAGGCTTCTGCCTGTTAATGGCTGCGTGGCCTCAGTTTCCTCACCTGTAAAATGGGTAGGGTGATTACGCCCACCACAAAGGCAGGACACCAGCAGGTGAGCATGCCTGATGGGATGATGGCAATATTGTCAGGCCTAGGTGAGGGCCCCACATTCCCAGGCTCCAGAGTGATGTCTGCTGTGTTCTCTCACTTCATTCTACTGCCACCCTGCAGAAACTGAGGCTCACAAAGGTCAGTACCCTATGGGGTCACAAAGCCCAGTGGGTGGTGACTGGATGCACAAGGCAGGCCTGGCGCTGGTGAATCGCTCCATAAATGCCCTCTGAGGTCACCGTTAAGGGATGCAGTTGGCCGGGCCGCCAGGGCAGCTGGCAGGGGCCCCCCCACTGCAGGCAGGTGACCCCAGCCTGTTTTCCTGGACCGAGGCCGCTGACTCAGGCCCCCCTTCTCGCTCCCCCACGCGGGCGCCCCCCGGCGGAAGCACTCGGCCAGAAAGGGGGCGGGGCAGGGAATCCAGCTGTGCACCCCGAAACCCCTTAGCACGGGCCGGAGTGCGGGTGCGCCCGAGTGGTCAACGCGGCCGACTGTGACCCCGGGTTCGTAGCATTCAAGGAGCGCCACCCCCTCCCCGTTTAAAATGCGAGATTTAGGGGGCGAGTGGCCCAGGCCCGACGGCGCCCCAGGGCCCTGGCCGGCAGGCAGGGGCGGGGGCCGGCCTGCGTCACCGCCTGCCCGGCCCCCCGCCCCCTGGCCGCCCAAACTCCACCCCGAGGGAAGGCGGCGCGGATAAAGGCTCGGGGGCCGCCCGCTCGGCCCCAGACCGGCTCCGCCACCGCGCACTCGCCCCGGACGTGGGTACACTCAGGACAGTTGGGACTTCGGACTTGCCTCTCCCGGTGAGTGGGGGGCGGGACCTCGCGGGCCGAGGAAGGGGGTTCCCACTCTAGGCTCTTGAGGGTGCCCCACTTTTCTTTGTTCTTTGAGCAGGCAGTGTTCAAAGGTGTCTCCAGCCCTGGGAAGCCCCCCGGGACGTGGAGTGGGAGGCACTCGGTGCAGCCAGCACAGCCCGGGAGGGACCTCTGCCCCCGCCCCGCCCCCCGGGCACTCCCCCTCCCCGAGAGTGACCTTGAGCTAGTTGCCTTTCCGGCCTCAGTTTCCCCGACTGTGACGCCCCAGTCTCCTGACTTGGAGGCTTCATGCCCCTAGCGAGGCTCCCACAACGCCCGCAGTCCCGTCGGACTGCCCCCTGTCCCTGGAGGCTTCGGCGACCCCTCCCCGGGTCTCCGGGCAGCGCTCCCAGGTGGGGCCGGCAGAGGGCGCGCCGGCGCTGCTGACTCACCGCAGCCCCGAGCGGCGCGCGCGGGCGCAGCCGGGGACGCCGCGTCACGTCACGGCTCGGGCGGGCGCGAGTCGGGAAGCGGGCCCGGCCCGCGGGACTGGGGTGGGACGCGAGGTGGCACCGGCGCGGGAGGGCCTCTCCGGCACCGGCCACGTCACCACGGCACCGGCCACGGGGGTGCAGGCCCCGCCCGCAGCTCCACCCCTTGCCGGGGCTTCACGCCTCACGGGTGGGGGCGCCCCGGACCGACCCTCCCGCGAGCCCCCCAGCTTGGGCTCGGCCACGAGGCGCGGGGACCGCGTCCAGCTTCCGCTCGCGGCGGCTTCCCGGATCGGCGCTGGGGGAAGGCCCCGGCTTCCTGCTCCTTCGGCGCGGAGCCACTGCCCTCCCCCACGACGCACCGCCCCAAGCCTGGGTACCGCGCCCCCCGGGCCGGGCCGCCCGCCCTTTGTTGCGGGCCCGGGCCTTATGAATGGCCGCGGCGGGGCGGGGGCGTGGAGGCGGGCCAGAGCGGAGCTGGCCCCGCCCCCTCCGCGCTCCCCTTGGCCGCCGAGACAGGGGCGGAGCGAGGGGCGGGTCCACGCGGCCACGTGGGGCGGTGCCGCGGGGGCTCCCATTGGCCGGCCCGTGTGGCCTACTGGGAGTTCGGCGCGCGCTGATTGGCCGGCGCGGGCCGGCGGAGTAAGTAGTGAATGGGAGGGGGCGGAGGCCCCCGCCCCTCGGGACGTTGATACATTATAACTTTTTTTTCTTGTTACTTTCACCCCCAGATCCTCCGGCGGCGGCGGCGGCGGCGGCGGCGGCTGTTGCTAAGGGAGGGGACGCGCGGAGAAGCTCGTCCCGAGCGGCAGACGGCCCTGAACGCGGCCGGCTGAGCGGCGCCCTCTCCTCCGGGACCCTTTCCCGCGCCCGCACCCCTTGAAAGGAGCTGAGAGTGTAGTCCCCACCCAGGAAGGTGCCCTGACGAGCCGACGCGACTCCGGAGCGCCACTCGGATTTTTGATTCTTGATTCGCCTTCCGCTCCTGGGACCTTCTCGAAGGGAAAGCGCGCTGCCCCCCGCCCTCAGGGGCCCCGAGGACCCCTGTTTGGGGAGACCCCCGCCCTGCTCGGAGGCGCGGCAAGAATTGGCGGCGCCCCGCGGACTCCAGCCCCCCAGCGCGGGCCGGGGATGGAGCCGCAGCCCGGCGGCGCCCGGAGCTGCCGGCGCGGTGCCCCCGGCGGTGCCTGCGAGCTGGGCCCGGCGGCCGAGACGGCGCCCATGAGCCTGGCCATCCACAGCACGACGGGCACCCGCTACGAGCTGTCGGTGCCCCCCGACGAGACGGTGGAGGGGCTGCGCAAGCGGCTGTCCCAACGCCTCAAAGTGCCCAAGGAGCGCCTGGCGCTGCTCCACAAAGACACGTAGGTACCGCGCGCCCCCAGCCCCCGCGCCCCCCGGGCCCGCCGCCCCCTCTGGCCCCGGCCCCGGGGCGGGAACAAAGAGCGCGCCGCTCGGGGAAGGAAGGGGGCGGCCAGACGGGGGGCGGGGGCGCGCCGCGCGCTCTCGGGCGCCCTCTGCTCGGCCCTGCCAGTCTTGGCCCCCTCCCCCGCCCGGGGTCGCTGCACAAAGGCGGCTGCGAGGGCGCCTCGGGTCGGGCTTAGGCGGCGTCCCCCACCGGAAGGCAGGAGTCCCGGGTGGCGCGGGGGTCCCAGCTACGGGGGTGGGGGGCGCGGCGGCTGCCTCCTCTGCCTGCGACCCGCCGGCTTCCGCATCTGCTCGGCGGCCCCCTCTGCGTCTGGCTGCCTCTCCCCCCACTTGCGTCTCTCTGCCCCCCTTTGTTCTCGCCACCAAGCGCTTCCCGCAGTCTCCCCCTCCCCCCCCCCCCCCCGCCATTTAAATCGCCTCCAGGCCGGGGAGCCCTCCCTCCGCGGGCCTCCGGGGACACGCAGTGTCCATCCCCAGCGGAGGGGCCCCGGTGGGGGAGGGGCGGGAGGGGGAGGGTCTCCTTTGTCTGAGCGGCGGCCGCGGCGGCGGCCTGCGCCAGGGAGGGAGGGAGGGAGGAGGGGAGGCCCGCCCGGCAAAGCCCGGAAAGGCTAAGCGCTTGTCCCGCAGGGACAGCCCAGGCCCCGGTGGTTGAATTACAGGGGGGCGGCCCCAGGGTGGGGGGAAGGTGCCAAGGGGCTCGCTAGGCCTAGATGGTGAAAAACGTGCCTCGCTGAGGCGCAGAGGGAGTGCCCCCAGTCCAGAGTTGGGGTTCCTTGGAAGAAGGGGTCTGCACCGTCAG
Source organism: Hyperoodon ampullatus (assembly GCF_949752795.1). Lineage (NCBI taxonomy): Eukaryota > Metazoa > Chordata > Mammalia > Artiodactyla > Ziphiidae > Hyperoodon > Hyperoodon ampullatus. The sequence goes on from NC_136917.1 coordinate 25,380,476, forward strand.
CAGGGGCTCCCAGGGTCTGACCTCAGGCACGCACACACTCAGGTCTCTGGATCTGGAGGCCACAAGGGGTGGGGGTGATGGACTCCTGTCTCTACCCCACGAGCCCAGCCCTCCCCCGCGGACTCCGCTTCCGAGCCCCTGCCTTGTCTTGGTGTAGCCTCACCCTCTTCCTTCCTCCCCACTCAGCCGGCTCAGTTCGGGGAAGCTGCAGGAGTTCGGCGTGGGGGATGGCAGCAAGCTGACGCTCGTGCCCACCGTGGAGGCGGGCCTCATGGTAAATGTCTGGGGCAGTGCGCCCCGAGGCCCCACACTGACAGGCAGTTCCCTCCCCTTCGAGCACAGTCCCCGTCATGCACTGGACCCCTTCCCCTCAGGGCCGCCCACCCCACCCGTCAAGCGGGGCCCTCCCAACCCCGGGGCTCGGGTGCGCCCTCAGGGTCTCTTCTTCCTCTCTCTAGTCTCAGGCCTCCAGGCCAGAACAGTCTGTGATGCAGGCCCTCGAGAGCTTGACTGAGACCCAGGTAAGACCCGCGCCGGCCCCCTCCTGGCCCTTGGGGGCAGCAGGCCCAGTGCCCGGCCACTCTGGAGAGCCTGGGGGTTGTTTGTGCTCCCAGCAGGCCTGTGAGGAGGGGAGGGGACGCGCCGCTCCGCCTTCGTGCCAGCTTGGCCTGGTCACCCAGCTTCCTATTCCTCCTCCCCGCCCCCCCAGCACTCACCACCTGACCTTGAGAGCCTTCTCTCCCACGGTGGCCGCCATGGGGGAGGGGGCCTAGCTTTCACAAGCCTGCCTGCGGGGTGACCTTGGCCCATGCTCCCACACCACCAGGCCTGCGTCCCCAGCCCCACCAGCTTTGCTGAGGCGCTCTCCCCCCGCCCCACTGCGGTTTCCCCAAGCGACCTTTTTAACATTTCTGATGGGGGAGGGATAGGACTGGGTGATACTCTTTCCGCCTTCCGTGACCCCATTGCGAGGGGTGGGGAGTCACCCCTCCCCCTTCTCCCTCTGCCCTTTGTTCTCTGCCCCAAAAGGGGGAGGGGGCGGGGGCGCCCAGCCCCTGGGGCCAGCACAGACCAGACAGGATGTTAGGAAAATATTTAGTAAGCGCCCGGGAGGGCGATGAGGAAGAAGGCTGGGGCTGGCCCACACTGGGTTCCCGGTTTTGTTGCAGCTTTTTTCTTTTTTCTTTCCCCCTCCTTTCCTCATTTTTCTGGCAGCGGGGCCCTCCTCCCAGGAGGGTGACACAGGCCTCAGCTATCCGCCCGCTGCCAGGGTGGGGGTGGCAGGTCCCCGGCCTCCCCGGCTGGGCTGGGCTGGCTCCCGGCCTCAGGAACCTGCTCAGCGGCTTCCCTTCCTCCTGCCCTGAGGCCCTTGCCCCCTCCCGGCGTGTAGCATCCTGCCCTCACCAACCGGCTGGCGCGGAGGAGTTGGTGGGGGGGGCCCAGGAGCTGGGTGGTCTGCCGACAGTAGGAGCAGTGGGGTGGGGGGAGAGCCAGGGTCCCTGGAGCCGGGTGGGGCTGGCGTGTGCTTTCCTGGGGCAGATGTGAACTGAGCTCCCTGCTCCTGGGGGGGCTGTGGTTGGCAGGGGGCCCCTGGGCGTGTTTGGTTCACATCCGCTGCGGGGTGTCTACGTCAGGAGGGAGATGGGAGGCTCTGGGCGGAGTGACTGGGCTCCCAGAGCTGCTTCTCCTCCTGGCACCGAGTCATGCCTGCCCGTTCACCCTCCCCTGGGAGGAAGTTGCAGGGTGGAGTGTGGGGGGGACACTCCAGCTGCTCTTGGGAAGCCACCCCAGGCCCTTCCTGCAAAGGGCATCTCTGGGGCTGGGGAGGGCGTGTGCACAGGGACTGCGGGGTGGGGGCTGCGCTCGGCCCGCCTCCTTTGCCTTCTCCCCACGGCCCCCAAGCAGGGAAGGTTACGCCAGTCGCTGCCAGCAGGGAGGGGGTGGTTCTGAGTCATCGCGGCCTGTGTCACTTCTCAGAAACCTCCGCCCCATCCTGGCCCAGGGAGAGCATGGCACTGGCCAGGCCCCAGAGGAGGGGTCCAGTGCAGATGGGGGTCGTATGCACCCCTCGCCCGCTGCGAAGGGGCTGCCAGACTGGAGGTTCACGTTTGAATGGGCTGTGTTGAGGCCCTGGGAGACTCGGGCCCCAGGGAACCGGTCAGGGCCCCCCCAGCGCCCGCAGAGGCAACGCCTCCCCCTCAGCCTCTGGCCCCGCCCAGAACAGATAAATATTTATCTTGAGAAAGCAAAGGTTAGGACAAGAATTTGTCCAGGAATTCCACCCACTCTCTGCTCCAGTGGCTTAGCTGGGAGGGGGCCTGAGCTAGGCCCCTGCAGTGTTCACGGGTGAGAGAGGGTGGGGAAGAGGTGTGAGATGAGGGTTCTTTGAGGGCAGTAATTGCTGGCTGGGCCCCGCCCCCTCTGGCCTCGGTTTCCCCTTGAAAGAACCAAGCTGGCCAGGGCGGGCCAGGCCCCCGTCTCACCCGCCTCTGTCCCCCCACAGCCCCCAGCGGCGCCCAGCCCGGGCCGGGCTGGCGGAGGCAGCTTCCGGAAATACCGATTCATTTTATTTAAGCATCCGTGGCACCGACAGGGACCCCAGAGCCCAGAGAGGGGCGGCGAGAGGCCCCAGGTCACGCAGCGCGGGGGGCCGGGCCGGGCCGGGCTGGGGGCACCGCAGGCTGGAGCCCTGGGCTGACGGGCCACTCTCTGCAGGTCAGTGACTTCTTGTCGGGCCGCTCGCCGCTGACCCTGGCGCTGCGCGTGGGTGACCATATGATGTTCGTCCAGCTGCAGCTCGCAGCCCAGCACGCCCCACTGCAGCACCGCCACGTACTGGCTGCCGCCGCCGCTGCTGCCCGTGGAGACCCCAGCATGACCACCACCCCTGTGTCCTCTCCCTGCCGGCCAGTGTCCAGTGCCGCCCGCGTCCCCCCAGTGCCCACCGGCCCTGCGCCTGCGTCCTCCCCTGTCACAGCCGGCTCCTTCCGCTCCCACTCGGCCTCTGCAACCTGCCCCGAGGTGAGTCTGGGGGAGGACGTGGCGGGAGAACGTCAGAGCCCCGGATATGTCTTTTGTATCAAGGGCCGTCCCCAGACCCTGAGCTGGTGCTGGTCTGGTGGGTGATCCCCTGACCCTGAACCCCAAAGCTCATGTGCCTCCCTCCCCCATCAGCAGATGGACTGTTCTCCCCCTGCCAGCGCCGGTGCCAGCCCTACGTCCCCCGCCGGGGGCAGCCCCACGTCCCGCTCCCGCAAACCTGGCGCAGTCATCGAGAGCTTCGTGAACCATGCCCCGGGGGTCTTCTCAGGGACCTTCTCTGGTAGGTGTCGTGGCGTGCCCCGCGAGCAGTCACATGGACCCACGCCAGGGATGGGACACGCTCCCCGGGATCTCCATGCATGTGCCTGGCCATACAGCAGGCCACGTGTCCTCATGGGTGGGTGCGAGTGCCCGTGTCACCCAGGGGTTCCGCCTGCACACATGGGACCCGGGCACTGCTGAGGCCTCACGTCCACCACTGGGGTCCTCATCCACACCGCAGGTACGCTGCACCCCAACTGCCAGGACAGCAGCGGGCGGCCGAGGCGGGACATCGGCACCATCCTGCAGATCCTCAACGACCTCCTGAGTGCCACGCGGCACTACCAGGGCATGCCCCCATCGCTGACCCAGCTGAGGTGCCACGCCCAGTGTGCCCCGGACCTCGCCCCCAAAACTACCTCCTGCGAGAAGCTGGCGGCCGCGGCCCCGGCCTCCCTGAGCCAGGCCCGCCTGTGCAAGCCCACGGGTGAGTGTCCGCCCCCACCCCACCCCGTTCTGGGTCTCTCAAGGCCCCTCTGTGCGCTTCTCAGAGCAGCTGAGCCGCTGGTGGCGGGGAGGGGGCTGCCAGCTGCCACTCGCCCTGCTCCGCAGGCGCGTGTAGAGAAGGGAGTGTGTGTGCTGGAGGCACACAGCATCTTTGTGCCCTCCCGGGGGGGGGTCCATCCTCACTTCCTCCTCGCCCCCCTCAGGCACCTTCTCCAGATGGTGCGTGGGGCCTCTGTGAATGGGCCAGTCAGGCCGAGGAGGGGGTTAGTTTCCCCTCCCGCTCAAGGGCGGCCTGTGCCGCCCCGCCACCACAGAGATCTGGTTATTCCGGACGCCTCCGGAGTCCTGTAGAACCGTGATGTGGGACCCCAGGCCCGGTCTCAAAGGGGAAACCAAGGCACAGCCTGAGTCCTACCCTGGGTCACAGAAATAGCCTAAAGGATTCAAGCTCCAGCTCATTTTTATGCTAGCCACGTCCCCAGTGCCTGGCTCAGGCCAGCCCCTGCCCTCATGGAGCTCACAGCCCGCTGGTCAGCAGATGTGGAATTAACGACCTAAAAGTTCAGCAGACCCTCTTGACCTCCTCACTCGCTGGAGGGAGCGTCCACGAGGGCTGGACCGGGCCTGATGCCCATCTGCTGCGGGTCCTCGCGTTTGGTTGGGGGTCTGGCCTCCAAGGGGCCCTCAGGGTCATGGTCACTGCTTCCTCTGCAGGGGACCGGCTGCGGCAGACGGAAAACCGAGCCACCCGCTGTAAGGTGGAGCGCCTGCAGCTGCTGCTCCAGCAGAAACGGCTCCGCAGAAAGGCCCGGCGTGACGCCCGGGGCCCCTACCACTGGCCGCCCAGCCGCAAGGCCGGCCGCAGCGACAGCACTGGCGGCGGGGGAGGCGGCGGCCCCAGTGAGGCAGCTGGCTTGGGCCTCGACTTCGAGGATGCCGTCTGGAAGCCAGAAGTGAACCCCGACATCAAGTCAGAGTTCGTGGTGGCCTAGGAACCCTGTCCATCGCCCCAGCCCAAGGTGGCCTGTGAGCGTGGCCCCACGCAGGAGGGCCAGCGGCTGGCCGGTGCAGTGGGGTGCTTCCTCCTCCCGGTTACGCGGCCTTTTTTTTTTTTTTTTTTTTGAAATTTCACTTCCTACCGTGGTTTTCCGAACTCTCCATGGACTTGGGTTCCTGCCTCCTCGGTTTGGCTCACACTCCCCGCCCCTCCCTCCATCTCCCATCCTCATCCCCGACCTGGCCGGGTCCCTCCCGCCCACCTTCCCAAGCTCCAAATATGTAGCAGTCTTTCCAGATGGTTGAGAGCGGAGACAAGGAAGCCGCCCCCCCCTTCCGTTCTGCCGCCCTCCCCACCCTTTTCAGGTTGAAGTCAAAAATGTAGATGCCTCATTATGCACTTTACAGACAGGGAAGGGGGCCGCGGAGAGGAGAGGCCCCCACCACAAACGCTGGCCCTAAAACAACTCGGCAGGTGCGACCTTGACCGCCAGGAACTGTTTCTCTTCCACATCCATACTCTTCTCTTCCTGGTCTCTCCTTTTCCATCTTCCTTTTTCCTGGGAAAGAAAAGCCGTTTCAGGGGAGAGGCTGGCCAGAGCCTGCCTTGCGGTGTGCGCTGGGGTGCGTGGGGGGTGGGGGACCTTTTCCTGCCAGGAAAGGAGAGGGAGGGAGGGGAGGTGCCCGCCGCCAGCCTGCACCCCGTCCACGCACTGTGCGACTTCCTTCAGTGCTACCCCACCGCCCCACCCCGTTTTTCTGAGCTTGGGGTATTTATAGACTATTAATTTTCTGACTGAGCCAATAGTGGTTGGGAATCTCTTGAAAAATACGGAGAGCAGTGGCTGGGGGGGCGGGCTTGACGCCCCCAGCCCTCCTTCCCCACCCAACCTGAGGGATCTGGGCCTGTGGACTGTGTCTGGGGGCCCTCCGGCAGCTGGGAGGGGAGGGGAGGGGGTGCTGAGCTGTGAAACCCCAGGAGGGGCAACGCTGTGTAGCATTAACCCCCTTGGGGGGGGTTCGCTGCTGGTCTAATTTGGACCCTCCCCACTCATGCCCATGCCCCAGGGGCATCCCCCAGGGCAGACCTCCCCCCCTTACTGGGGCCATTTCAGTGGGGGTGGAGGGTTTTTTTCATTCACTTTTATTTTTTACTGATAATGGAGATGTTTGGGCCCTGCCCCCCACCTGTCAGTCTCGTCCTGGCCCCGCCCCTCTGTGCTGCGCAACACCCCTCGCCCTCTGCCCGCCCCTCCCTCCTAGATGAACCCCAGGTCCTCACCCTGCCCCCGATTATGTGTTTAAAGTTAATGGTTTCAGATGTGAACATCTTGTGTTAACTGTAGCTCTGTAAATTTTTTGTGGGGGGGGGGGTGGGCAGGGAGGGGTCAGAGGGTAGGGGTCAAGGATCTTTGTTTTTGTTTTCGTTTTTCCAAAAAAAGAAAAAAGAAAAAAAAGGGGCGGGTTTGTTTTTGAAGCGCTGTCTTGGATATCTATTTAATGTGTGTTCTGATGGGTTTTTTTTTTTAACGATTTTTAAATAACGTCTGTGCCTCCGCTGGTCTGAGGGTGGAGGCCCCAGGCAGGAACCGCCCACCCCTCTCTGCCCTCGCCAGGGCCCCCCCCAAGAAAGCATTACCCACCCTCGGGGGGTCGGGCTGTGGGGTGTCCCAGCACCTTGCGGGAGTTTCCTGTATGAAAACGTGAAATTGGACAAGAAAAAAGCCTACACAAACACCGTGATTTCAAGGAATAAACAGAAAATGAAACACAAGTGAACCTCCGGCCTGCTCATCTCGGGGGGTGGGGTGGTCTTGGTTGTCACAGAGTGGGCTGAGTACGGTAGGGGGTGATCTGTCTCAGGAGGGTCGGGTTAGATGCTGGGGTAGCCCGCCACCCCAGGGAGTGGGAGGCGGAACGTGCTCCCAGGGCGCCCAGCGGGGGTAGGGGCGCGTCCCGGAACAGTTCCCACGCCCCCTCCCCGTCTTGGGGTGAGGGTGGGCAGGAAGCTGCCTGGCGGGGAAGGGAGGGGCCGGCTACTTCCCGGTACCCAAGGCCGGAAGTCCTGCAGGGTGTGGGCACGGGGCTGCCCGCCTGTGTGCCCTGGGTGGGGCCTCTCGGTTCTAGGCTCTAAAGTGGGCTGCAGGCGAGCCCAGGGACTCAGTCTCCAGGGAGACTTGGCCGCAGGCTCTGCGCCACGGTTTCCCCAGCCCCAGAAAGGGGGAAGCAGCTCCATCCGTCCGCCCACGCGTGGGGGCCCAGCCTGAGGACCCCTGACCCGAGCCCCACCCCTGGGGTATGGCGCCAGGCCTCCAGAGCACCCCCTCTCCCTCCCAGAGTCAAGCCAGGGCCTGGGGCTGGCGCTCGAGGCCTCCTGGTTTGGCTCCACCCAGCCCTGCGTGGACTCCCTTCGGCCTGCCCGGCCTTGCATTCCAGCGCTCCCCATCCCTGACCATCGTGATTGAGCCTGCGGGCCGTGCCCTACCCAGGAACACCCCTAGCCAGCGCCCCTGCTTTGCCTTGGAACGTCCCCGGTCTGAATCTCCCACCCCTGCCCACCTGGAGCTCTCTGAGGGCCGGGCCAGGTGGCGAGTCCCACCTTCATCCACTTTGGGGCTGGGCAAAGACACACAATCATAACAACACTGAAGGTCATTTCACATGTATTTCCTCACTTAACGCAGCCACCTAAGAGAACTAATTACCCTCCCATTTGGTAGATGAGAAAACCGAGGCCCGAAGAGAAATACCGTTTGCTCCAGAGCACTGGGGTGATTGTTACATTAGTGACCACCATCCCCCGGCTGATTTCTTATACCCCAAGACCCTGCCCTCCCAAGCCTCAGTTCTAGGAGTCCCGCCCATGGGTAAGGGAAACAGGTGCAGTCCCAGGAGTGTCCTGGGAGCAGCTTGCTAAGGCCTTTCTGTCCCTCTTGCCACCCAGTCACCCCCAAGTCATCGCACGCCCACGCCAGGAAGGTAGGATGCCCAGGTCAGACTGATCCCTTCAGACCTTCAGGTCAAAGGCGCAAACGTCCCCGCGGGCCCGGAGGACCGCAGGGTCGAAGTGTGGGTGGGACAGCTCAGGTCGAACCCCCTGCCCACGCACCGGGTCCCCGGAGGTCAGGGCTGTGACCCAGGTGGCCGCTACAGGGCTGGGTGGGAGATGCGGAAGGAGGGAGTAGATGGTGGCACCCGCTGAATCACGGGGGCTGTGTCTGCACGCTGCAGAGCAGGGGACACTTGGTCTACTGCCGGAGAACTCACTCCTCAGGGCGCTGCCTGGAGCCCAGCCCTGGGGTCCGAGGGTCACAGCCCTGCCCGGGAGTCCTAGAAGAACCCCACCCCGGTTGGGTGCTGCGGCCATTGGCCCCTTCCCACTGCGCAGGCCTCAAACGCACACACCTGAGGCGGGGGCTGAGAGGGGAGAGGTGCCCAGCCAAGGGGGTGCAGCGACCGGAGAGGCAGCAGGCCAGGCCACGTGGGCGTGGGCAGCACGGAAAGGTAAACCGAGGCCCGGAGTAGGCAGGGGCCGCGGAATCACAGGGGGCGGGGACGGCCCTGCATCCCCCCTCCCCCCATTGAGGAAAAAGTTGAATGGGAGGGGGCGGCCCCCGGAAGCCCGCAGGGATGGAAACGCGGCTTCCATGGCAACGCGCCGCGAACCGGGCCTGACGTCACCGTGGGGAGGGCGCCACGCCCGCCCCCACCCTCGCGTCGGGCGGCCGAGGCCCCGCCCACCCCTGGGACGCCTCATTGGTGGCCACGTCGTTCCCTCTTCCGCACTCACCAATAGCTGCGCGGGGTTGCCGCCCGGAGGTGGGACTGCGGCGTGGCCCATCTGAGTGCGCAGGCGCGGCGCGGCGCGGAGGCGTGCGGCCCCGGCGGCCGCACGTCCTCAGTTTGGAGGCGGGATGCGCGCCAAGGGGTCTGACGCCTGCGACAGCTCCGGGACGGAAGAGGGGGCGTACCCGGGGCGCTGCACGTGCTCCCCCCCTTCTAAGCCGGGCCATTGCCTGTTGCCCCCTCCCCACGATCCCGCGTGCGCGAGCCCCGGGCTGGGGGGAGCGCAGGGCGAGGAGCGGGAGGAGGGCACTTGGATTGAGGCCCTGCCAAAGGAATAGGACTTTGCCAAGGATAGGAAGAGGGAACTGGTGCCCCAGGTGGGGGGCATGGCGTGTGCAAATGTCTGAAGACGTGAAAGCGGGTGCATTTGGGGAACAACTGGGAAGTCAATTTGGGGGGGCCTAAACCGAAAGGCGAAGGCAAGGACTCGAAAGGGGTGATTCCTCAAGTCTGGCTTGGGGGTGATGAGATGGGAACCCCAAGGAGCAGGGGCGGGTGGAGAGGGCAAAGGCCAGAACATCCCAGGAGCCTTCTGGACGCTCTGCTTGGGCTTTAAAGAAGCCTGGGAAGGGACCGATGGGGCATTGTCTGAACGTGGCCTCTGGGTCACAGTGTGGTGGTTGGCAAGGGGGCTGCAGGGAGCTCGGAGATTGGAGGAAGGGGAGCAGTTGGAGACGCCCCTGTGCACCTGGAAGCTTACAAGCCAGGAGCCGGGACAGTTGGGGGCCCGTGGGGGCTTATGGCGGCAGGAAGTCCTCGTCACTGCCTGGCTGAGGCGCAGTTTTGCTGTGGCCAGGAGTCCACTCTGAAAAGGCAGCAGGCTGCGGTCGTCGTAAACAGGGTCGCCTTTGCCGGGTGGCGAGGATGTGAGCAAACCTTTGGTCCGAGGTTAGCCCCTGGGGCTAGCCGGGCGGGCAGAGAGCCCTGAGACTGATGGAGGTTGGGGCTGGCGGTGTGGACAGGTGTGGCTACCAAAGTGTGGAGTCCGGACGGAGGCCTGGATCCAGGTGCTGGCTTCTGGGGTGATGAGGCAGCTGTGGGCGGGCAACAGAAGGTCACTGGGGTCACGGCTTTCTGCTGGAGGCCAGAGTCCCCTGGGGGCGGCCAAATGGGTAATTCGGGCAAGCTGCACGGTTTTGAAGTGCCAAAGGACGCGGTGAGGGGTGGCTTGGGAAGAAGGCAGGGAGGAGCCAGGCCTCTAGGAAGATGAGAGGGAGTGGTGCCCCGCTGGGGCCAGCTCCGGCACCCCCAGCACCCGGCGGCTGCCCCAGCACAGCCACCCCTACCGCGCCTGGCGGGAACGCCCTCCTCTCCAGGCACCTTGGGAACGGGAGTCGCCGAGCTACGGCCGAGGGTGCTGGGGCCCCACCCACGGCCGCCCAGACCTGGGAGGGCAGAGGACAGGCAGCCGCCGGTGTCACTCGGGATGGGCGATCGTCCAGCCCGCAGGCGCGGGCGGGGCCGCTGTCACCTGGGGCCCTTCCACGACTGGAGACTGCCCTTCGGAGGGGACTCTGTCCTAGGCCTGCTGCCTCTGTTCCCCCCACCCACGTGTGCCCCTCCCCCTGCTCCCTCTGAGTTCTCTTTTCCTGTGTCTTTCTGTTTTCCTCTTTCCGCCTTCCTCGATCTCTGGGCCTGTCTGTATTTCTGTCCGGGTCTCCATCTCTCCCTGGAGGTCTCTTCTCTACCTTCCTCCCTTCTCGGTCTCACCGGCTCCTCCTCCCGGCCGCTCCCCTGCTTCCGCCCCCTCTCGGGGGCACCCTCCCTCACCCCCCGCACACATTCCAGCCTCCACCCCCGCCTCGCCGCCCCTCCCTGGGGCCAGCTGCTGCGGCGTTCGGTGCCCGGGATGCTGGGAGTGGGCTTGAGCCGGGGTCAGAGGTCTGGAGCGGGCGGGGGCTGGGGAGGGCACCCCCTAACTCTTCTGGAATGTGGGCGGGGCCGGCCCCACGGGGTCTGGGGGAGGAGGTCGCCCGCCGGCAGGCGGAGCCGGTGGCCCGAGACAGCTGGCTACATCTGCCCTGCACACGGCCCACACCCCAGACGCTATCCATAGGCCTCGCGGAAAATCAACACAAGCCCAGACGCCCACGCAGGGCCTCTTACCGCCACCAGACCCAGACCAACCCGTCTCCCCGTCCCACACACGCGCTGCACACCCTCCGCAGTCAACGGGTACATACCGATCCCACCTGAGTGACAGGCTCCGGCTCTGCAGCACAGGGACCCCAATGCACACCGCCCCCACACCCCCAAACCCGCCCCAAGCTACACTTTGAGGGCCACAACCTCAATCAACTGTGTGACCCTCAAAACCCACTCTCACCCTGGGCCAAGACCTCCCTGACAAAACCCGCAAAATTGAAGGTCACACCAGGCAGCCCAAACTCAGACCCTCAGAGACGCAGCTCAGCCGAGGCGGCACCCAAACTCGCGGACGCTCCAGCCACAAACACTACCCACGCACCGTGCGCGCCTGCAGGCCCAGCCGAGCAGAGCCGGCCACTGGGCTGGGGCAGGTGCAGGGGCCTGTGTGCGCCCTCAGAAGAAGTGGGGCTTCCTCCGGCATGGCCAGCGATTCCCTGAGTGTCCTGAGACACGGGGAAAGAAGAGAACAGCAGAGAACTGGGAGCCCCTCCGTGGTGTGTTTCTGTCACCGGCTGCCCTTCCATCACCCCCGCTGACCCCAGGAGATGCTGCTGCTGTGCCCACTTCTCAGATGATGCACCCTAGGCTCAGACAGGAGCCCGGACACCGCCTCCCTGCACACCGGGCCGTCGCTGACCCTCCAGGGTGGGATGGTGATCGAAGGCTGGACGAGGTCCATGGGCACCTGTGTCCGCCTGCTTGGGTGTGGAGGCCAGGACGTGGGACTGCTGTGTGCGGCCACCTGGACACACACAGGTGTCTTCCCTGAGCCCCTGGCAGCTGCCCCAGGGGGGTGTGCTCTCCATGACTGCCACTCCAGTGTTGCCATGGAGATGCCACAGCCCCAGTCAGGGGTGCTTCGGCCCCTCTGTGTGCCTGCAGGGAGCCTGTACATGGGGCCAAGGTCAAGGGAGAGGACAGGGCATCAGTGGGGGTCAGCTCCTCCCGCCCCTGGGGCGGGGCTGTGGACCTCAGCCCTCCCCCTGTCTCGGAAACCCAGGGGGTTGCATCCCCAGCCCCCACCGAGGCAAGCCTTGGGGTTTCCACAAGCACACAGGGGTCCCTGCGCATGCACAGGCCCTGGCGTTTCACACACACCTGACGTATGTCCTCTGCATGAATGCATGTTATTGGTGTGGGCCTCCGGATGTCCCCCGGGTCCCATTCCACAGCCCGTGTGCCTGCCGTTGGTGGGGACTGCAGTCACCAGCACGGCCCACGCGCTGCCTGGCCTTTGCACTTCTGGGATGGGGGCTGGGGCAGGAGCAGAAGAGTGGCAGCTTCCACATTCCTGGGCCATGAGTCACAGGGAGCTCCACCCAGGTGCCCCCTCCCACGTCCCCCTCCACCAGGAAGACCCCTCCTAGTAACAGGAGGTAAACTGAGGCCAGGGCGCAGGCAGCTGAATCTCCTGCCGATTCACAGTTGGCAGCCACCTAGGGATCTCAGATGTCCCCACCTACTCATGCAGGTGGGAAACGGGGTGGGGGGGGTAGTTAAAGTTAAACTCCTCCTCCTGGCTTCTGGCCTCCTGTAGCTCTCCTCTGCCCTAGAGACCCCGGCGGCTGCTGACAGCGCGGGGCATGTTCCCACCCCAGGGGCATGAGTCACGCCACCAGCCATGGGCACATATGATCTGTGAGTCCCGGTTCCCCCGCGTCATGCACACGCAGCAGCGCTGTCCCCGGCTGATCCCACATCCTGGTTATGCACATAATTTGGGGTCCACGCACAACCCCTTGTGTTCTTGCACATAAGGCATGACCATGCAAACATGTTTCCATGTGTGCACACGCACACACACACCTCCATGCCAGTTTGCACACACACACACACGTGTGAGCTCTATGCACACACTTCCACAGCCATGTGCACAGGCACACGGCCCCATTTTCATGTTCACACAGGCATGGTCCCCAGAAACCTTGTTTCTCCATCTCTGTACCCACGAGTCCCCTGCCCACGGGCACACATGTGCACCACACCTGGCAACGTACACACACATCCAGTCCCCGCTTCCCCCCTCCCTAGCTCTGAGCCCCGGGGATCTGGGCCAGGCGGGCGGGCTGGAGTCTCTGCCAGGGCGGTCCCCTTCCGCGCCCGCGCCGGGCGGCCTCCAGGTGCACTGTCCCTGCCCCCTCCTGGCCGGCCGGGAGGGGCCGGTAATTACGCAGCCCCGGGGTTCCCCCCCACCACGCGCCTTTCATCCCGTCCACGCCCGACCCGAGCCCAGACGCTCATTACCGCCTCCCGCCCGGTCATTAGCCGGGGTCTGGGGAGGACCCGGCGTCCGGCGGGCCCGACCCCGCGGGAAGGACAGAGGGGGCGGTGCGGGAGCAAGGAAGCCCCGCCCCCGTCTCCGTGGCAACGCCGGCGCAGCCCCGGGGGTGGTCTTCGGCGGGCGCCCGGGGAGGGGAGTCTTGTGAGTGTGCAGACAGGGATCTCCGGCCTAAGCCCCGTCCCGCCGGGCAGGCGGTGAGCCCGCGTGTCCCGGCCGTGAATAGCAGCCTCGCCCCCGCCCGCGGCTATTTTAAGTCCCCTCCTCGCCGACCACCCCCAGCGCCCGGGCGGAGACGCGAGGGCGGGCCTGAGGGCGGGACGGGAACCCCCTCCCACGCTGGTGCTCGCGGCCGTCGGCTGGATGGCGGGGCGGGACCGGGAGCCCCCGGCCAGGCTGACAGCGAGGCCGTAGCTCCCCCTTGTGTCCGCGGGAAGAGCGTGGAGTCGCGGCCGAGGGAGCTGGCACCACCTTCTAGGGAGGAAGGTGGTGCCAGCCCCCTGAGACCAGCCACCCATCTCGCCCCTCACGGGTTCACAAGGTCCTAGGTACACACCGAGTCACAGGGACACGCCGACGTCGGTAGCCGCAGAAACACAGGTGCGCAGACAGGTAACACATCTGAGACGCAAGCACACAGTTCCCACACAATGTCCGGTGCAGGCGCACCTGGAGACAGATATCCATAGGTAAAGGTATGGTATCCATACGTATCCATAGGTAAAGGTCCACACCGTGATGGGAACCCAGGACAGTCGTGGGTACGCATGGAGCCCCGTACCCAGCAACAGGCTCGTAGTAAGTACACGCTTGATAACTGCTGGTGGAATGAATGAATGAACCAGAGAACTTCACAAAACCAGGAGAAGGCAGACTAGGAACCACAGAACAGTGAGGGCGGGGACGGGGGGCGGACAAAGAGTGATGAGGGGCCCCGGTGACTGCAAGGACCCCTTCGCCTGGTCTGGGGACAGGAGCCGCCGACCTGACTTTGCTGGGGGAGCAGATCAGAAGGGAGGGGATTACTCCAGGGCTGGGCATGCCTGGCCCCAGGCCCCCTGCATGGGCCCCGGCGGGAGGGCGAGAGCTGAATGCTGATTCTCTCTGCTCCTTTTAGTAACCGCCCAGCGTGAGTGGCTGACGCAGCAGCGGGCTGCGGCTGATGGGGAGTTGTATGGGGGGGCTGTGGCGTGGGGGGACGAGGTGCGGACACGGCTGCCATGAGTCATGAGCTGCTGCCTGGGGGAAGGGGTCCTGAGCCCGAGGAGGGGTCCCAGCGGCCTTTTCACAGGAGACAGTGTCCATGCTCTCTTTCCTACTGCGTCAGCTAGACCCACCGAGTCTGGGGCCTGGAGTGGGGCTGGAACTTTCCTGGGGTAGGCAGCAAAACAGGGGTCTCTGTTCTCAAATCGTCCTAACTTTTTTGGCCGCGCCGTGCGGCATGCGGTGGCCTAGTTCCCCAACCAGGGATGGAACCCACGCCCCCTGTATTGGAAGCTCGGAGTCTTAACCACTGTATAGACAGGGAAGTCCCTCAAATTCCCCCTAACTTTTATGCAGAAGGTATGCCCTTTGAAGACTTTCTGGGGCAGGGGTATAGCTTGGGCCTCTGGTCTGGGCAGGCAGGGGTCTGCACTAGCTTCTTCCACCCATGGAAGGGTCCAGGGCCACAGAAGGTAACGTAAGCCAAGCCTGGGCAGGGGGAAAGGGGTGACCACAAGAGGGGCTCCCAGGAACAGCCTTGGGGGTGAAGATCTCTGCAAAGCTGGTTCTTCCGATAGCAGAGGTCTCAAGGACCCCCAGACAGAAAAAAGGTGCAGGGGGAGGAACCAAGTGGGTTCTGGGTGTGCTGGTGGGCGGCTGGAGCACAGCAGTGAAAGGGAGATGGGGGGCTGAGCTGAATTTTGGGGTGCAGTGGAGACTCGAGAGTTGGGCACAATGATGGGTTTGAGAGTCCAAGTCGAGGTCAGCCTGAGGTTTAGAGCTGGGATGCAAAAAGTGTCTGGCCAGGTGACTGTGGGGTGTGGGTGCTGCACCAAACTGGGTGAAGTCTGGACTGGGGTGGGAGTTAGGTGTGGTTGCGGGTTGGGATTCGTAGGCAAACTGGGTTGGGTGAAGTTGCGGTGACCCAAGGTTGGGAAGCAGGAAGAATTGGGATCGTGGAGAATATTGGGGTCCACATAAATGGAGTTGCCTCAGTGTTAGGGTTTGGGCGGGCCTTGGGGCGGATCACACGAAGTGGAGCGTTGGGGTTCTGAGAGTTCTGGGGTGTCGGTTATGTTGGCAAGTACATAATGACTGATATCGGGGTTCACATGAAGTTGGAGTGTCCGAGAACTGGATCTCGGGTGGGTGTGGGGACCTGGGTGAGGTCGGTAAGTCGCCGACTGCGGGAGCACCGCAAAGGTCTGGGTTCCAGCGACTCCCAGAAGGTTCCCAGGAGGCTTGGGCCACTGGCAGAAGCCGCCCGAACCCCTTTGTTCTCCGCCACAGGCCGGGGGGGGGGGGGGGGCGGGCGCGCGGAAGTGGGTCAGCTCCGCCCCGCTGAGCACTGGCCCCGCCTCCCGCGCGCGGGCGGGGGACTGCGGACCATGCGCGCCCCCGCCGTACACTGTGCCCCGCGCCCGCTCGCGGGAGGGGGCGGGGCCTGTACAGACCCGGCCCCCAGCTCATGAATATGAGGCACAGCCACGGCCTCCAGGGCTTCGAATTGGCCGGCGCGGGGCGGAGGGGCGGGCTCGGGGGCGGGGCCTAGCGAAGAAGTACATAAGGCGGGCGCAGGGCGGCCCCCCCGTCACTTCGTGCGTTAGGAAGCTCGGGTCGTTGTGCTGTGCCGTGTTCCCGCCTGCGCCAGGGACCTGCCCGACTCAGTGGTGAGGGCCCTGGCGGCACCGGCTCCACGGGCCCGGGGCGGCGGGCGGCCTGCGGCCGGCCGGAGGAGGCGGGGCGGCGGCGGCACGCCCCTGGGCGGGGGCGGTGCCGGGGCGGGCCCGGGGTGTAGTCCGCCCCGCCGGCGGCGAGGGGCAGCGGAGACCGGGCCGAACCGCGGTCGGAGGGCATCCCCCGTGGGTCAGGGTATTCGCGAGCGGGACACCGCCGCAAAATGGCGGCCGCGAGCGCGAAGCTGCGCCCTGCGAAATGGCGGGAGCGCCTAGTGCCCGGATGGAGTGGCGCGGGGCGCATGCGCGCGTGGGTGGGGCCAGGCTGGGGCTCCTCCCCGATTTCCCGTTGGAGTAGTGCGAGGGCGACACAACCCCGGTGCCACCCCCAACGCCCTAAGTTTGCGTCCCAGTTGCGTGGCTGCAGGGCGCCTTCTGGCCTGTGTTTCGGGGCCATTCAGCGGAGGCTACCAGCCTGTAAAGGGTCGGTATAAGCACCGCCTCGCTTTGATATCCCGGCGCAGAGTCCCCGCC
Organism: Hyperoodon ampullatus; assembly: GCF_949752795.1. Classification (NCBI taxonomy): domain Eukaryota; kingdom Metazoa; phylum Chordata; class Mammalia; order Artiodactyla; family Ziphiidae; genus Hyperoodon; species Hyperoodon ampullatus. Next base: position 25,396,967 of record NC_136917.1, read on the forward strand.
CCGCTTGCACAGCGCCCAGCAGTGGACCAAGCACGTTGCCACTCCGCCCGCCCCGCGACGGTCGGGTTAGGAGTTAGCCCCCCGCTGTTTGCAACGGGCAGAAACCAAGGTGCACTCAGCCCGTGACGATGGTGGTCGATACCTGCCTTCAGGGTGCAGCCCTAAACGTCCCACGAGGGCGTCCCGTGGCTGGAGTTTTGGGGCCCCACAGCCAGGCAGCACTGAGGAGTACTGCAGAACCGCGGTGTGGCCCCAACTTTCAGGGACCCCCCCCAGTCTGGGGAGCGGAGTTGGCCCAAACACAGAAAAGCGGCCAGGGACCCAAAGTGATACAGGAATTAAGGATTTGTTTGAATTAAGTCCTGGGTGTGGGCTTGGGATGGTTAAAGGGCAGAAAAATAGTTTCCTAACGTTTCCCCCCGAAACGTGTTATTTGTATAAAGTAAAGTGGGGGGGGGGCGTTGAGTCTCAAAGCCCCTGCAGGACCTCTGAGGCTTTTGCTGATGTTTGTCACAGGCCGCCATGGCATCAGATGAAGGCAAGCTTTTCGTCGGAGGGCTGAGTTTTGACACCAACGAGCAGTCACTGGAGCAGGTCTTCTCAAAATATGGACAGATCTCAGAAGGTGAGGCTGGTGCCAGACTGCTGGCTGAGTGAGGTTGCTCACGGGGAGGGCTGGGTGCTGACCACGGACCTCTCCCCTGCACAGTGGTGGTCGTGAAGGACAGGGAGACCCAGCGATCGAGGGGCTTTGGGTTTGTCACCTTTGAGAACATCGACGATGCCAAGGACGCCATGATGGCCATGAACGGGAAGGTGAGGGCCGGCTGCTCTGGGGTTCAGTGGGTCCGGGCTGCAAACCGAGGGCGGGAAGTGCAGAGGCTAACCGTGTCCACTTCTGTTCTCCAGTCTGTGGATGGGCGGCAGATCCGGGTCGACCAGGCTGGCAAATCGTCTGATAACCGATCCCGCGGGTACCGAGGTGGCTCTGCCGGGGGCCGGGGCTTCTTCCGCGGGGGCCGAGGCCGGGGCCGTGGGTTCTCCAGAGGTGAGTGCCACTTGCAGGGACAAGGTGGGGGCACTGCTGCAGGAGCTGACACTCACTTCTCCTTTCCGTCCCGTCTGTAGGAGGAGGGGACCGCGGCTACGGGGGGAGCCGGTTCGATTCCAGGAGTGGGGGCTATGGAGGCTCCAGAGACTACTACAGCAGGTACGGGCGGCGGTCCTGCGCAGGGGGGCCTGGGAGGCTCTGTGGGGACGCTGGCACGGGGACTGGTGAGAGTCCCCCGAGGTGGCCCCCGGCGCTCAACTGTGTCCTTCCTGCAGCCGGAGTCAGAGTGGCAGCTGCGGTGACCGGAGCTCAGGCGGGTCCTACAGAGACAGCTATGACAGTTACGGTAAGCGGCGCTCCAAGGGCCTGTGGTGGGAGCTCAATGAGCCTCGGTGCCCTCTGGGCAGTGCTCAGACCCGGTCACTATGTTTGCCCCGTAAGGGACGAGACTGTCCTCTTGGGTTTCGGTGCCAGCAGCCACTTCTGCCACAGAACGTAAAGGCAAAACCAGGCTGACCAAGGAGGAAAGGGAGAGCGAGGGCCCACCGACCAGAGCAGGCCGCATCCGTGCATGTGGGCCGTGCCCGCCACCCTCGGCCATGGGGGGGGTTGGTCGCTCCCGAGCCCCCAGGGCTGAGCCCCCAGGTTTGGGCCGGGAGTGGAATGCTGCCTCTCGTCGCGTGCTTCAGCGCCTTTACACTGTGCCTGCTTCTTGTTCTCAGCTACACACAACGAGTAAAAATCCTTCCTGCTCGAGATCGTCCTTCCAATGGCCGTATATTTAAAGATTTTGGGAGCTCCGCTGAATCGTTAATGTGTAGTGATCACACCTCCTTGTACCCACTTTTTTGTAGTCTTATTGGTTCTGATCTTGTCAAACACAGCCTGACTGCTTCTGGCCCCCAGATGGCCTCGTTATTACACTTTGCTTTTTAAGGAAGCGCTGTCAGTTTTTAAGACTCTTAAAAACGTTTTGAAGAGCACTTCCAGTTTTACTTTTACCTTTTTACCGTGAGCCAAGAGTTTTTTTTTTTTAGAAAATCACCAGGGGTTGTGAGAGTTTTGTTTTTTTGTTTTCGGTTGTGTTGCTTTTTTTCTTTTTCATTTCAGTGGGGTCGGCCCCATGAAGTTGGGTGCCCCGAGTCACTTCTCTTTGAGATTGAACAGACTCTGAATCTGCTCTTTGTCGGAAGCTGAGCAAGTTGTAGCTTTTTTCCAACTCGGTGTCACGTTTCTGAGTGTAGCGTGGTAGAACCGTGCGGGCGGCAGCAGAGCACCCGGGCTGCCCTGGCCCGGCCCGGGCCCCCACCTGTCCTGTGGGACCCACAGTAGACTTGCAGACATCCCCGAGAGGTTCTTGAAAATGTGTATTTATATTGTCCTTTTTTGCCGGAAGACGTACGCATATCCCGTCAATGTTGTATCTGAAGTGGTGAAGGAGTTCTTGTACGCAGTTTTCTTTGGCTTCACGAAGCCGATTAAAAGACCATCTGAATGAACCTCGCTCTGACCATCTCCCTTTGATTGCACCACACGCGCCCTGCAGGGGCTCGAGGCAGGCAGACTTGAGCAGAGAGGGCAGCTAGAGGACTAGGTTTGCAGTCCCTCCCGAGGCTGCCACAGCTAGAGGAGAAAGGCAGGGTCAGTGACGCTGGCTGGGCCCCTGTGACAGCCGACAGCCACCGGCCCCAGTTAGGCAAGCAGGTGGGTGACGGGAGCGGGCTCTCGGACCGCAGGGCAGCCCCGGAGCGCTTCTGGCCGTTGCAGCTGGAAGGCTCGATGGGGCGGGCAGCCTAGCAGGGACGGTGGACACGCGGGCGCCCGACGCTGACCTTGAACCCCTTAGTCTAGTAGCAGGCCAGAGAGCAGACACAGGCAGGGTCCCCGGGTGACCACAGACTGACCGGCTCATTAGCTAGCTCTGCTGTTGCTTTACAAGTTCTGAGCGTTCTCTGCTAGCCTATGGAAGCTGCAGCCCCTCGGAGGACAGAAGTGTTGTGCGCCCAACAGAAACCTCTGAGACGCAAGCTGCTCCCTGGGCTAGCTCATATGTGGAGATAGTCCTGTAATTCGAGGTAACTCCTTTTGCTCGTCCGCATCCCTCCTCTTGTTGAGAGCTCATTTGAAAGTAAAGTCGTGTACCCGGGGAATGTTCCTTTGACTTTTTCGCTTTTCGATTTTTCTTTTTTTTAAAAAAAAAAATCAAGCTAGAACTAAAGGCAGACCCCGGCCGTTTGCCCTTCCCCGCCTGCAGCCAGGCGAGCGGCCCGGGCAGTTGAGCAGGATTGGAGACAACCAAACGCCCCGCCTTTTGGAATTTTTTGTTCATCAATTGACTGTCTTTTCCAGACCTCTTTGAGTCACAGTCCTAACTAGCTCTCTCTGATGTCTGTTGCTGCCATGAGTTTTTTCTCAGAGCCCGCGCCGATTTCTAAGCAGCTCCATCCCAAGTGGGTAGCTGGCTCTGCTTAAGAGTACAAAGTGGCCTGGCCCATCTGAAAGGCGCAGGCCCGCCCTGGGCATGCTGGCCCGTGGCGGGGCCTCTTGGGTTGGCCCCGATGACTAGCTTGAGACCCTCCTAGGAGCTGTGGATGGTTTCGGGGGAGTCGGGGAGGGGCGGCTGTGAGCTCAGCCAGGGTGTCAGGGTTAACACTCCTTTGCTTTGGCAGGTTGAATGGAAGCCAGTGCGACCCGGAAGGGTGACCCGAGAGCAACAATGACCTGGGGGTCACTGCCCCAGGAGGAACTTCACCTGGGAGCAAGAGCCAGCGGCACAGCTGCCTGCCCTTGCAGCCCGTCACCTGTAAGTGCTTCTCGGCGGGGGAGACATGTAGCCCTGTGGCCCTGGCCCTCGCGGTGGGTTCTTCCCCGTCCTGGCTGTGTGACCCCTGTCGGGGGCAGCGTCTTCATCTCCTGCTCGAGCAGCCCTCGTGTCCCCCCTCTCACCTCTCCCGTCTTCCCAGCAGGTGCTTCACTGGCGAGGTTGGGGTGCGGGGCTTCAAGGTGCTCCAGGAGGATGGGCGTGTGGCGCTGGCACGGCGGCCAGTCCTCACTCGTGATGTGACAAGACAAATGTGGAAGGTGCATTTGAATAAAGGGATGGTGTGTCCACCCACAAATCTGAGTCTGGTGTGGGGTGCGTCGTGGAGGGCGGACACTGAGCTTCAGCCTGAGGCCTGGCCAGAGGGGCTGTGGCGGGGAGTCCACTAGAGATAGCCTTCTCTTGGGGCCTTCGTTCTGGCCACGAGCTGGATCCGGACCCGGAAGGCCAGGCGGCAGTTCATTGCGCTCCCCCTGGGGCAGTTCTCTCAGGCCGAGGGAGCCAAGGAGGAGGTGGTCCCTTGGCGGCGCGTCCCCCAGCGCCAGGCAGAGGCCTTGTCAGAGTAACCCCGGGCACCTTCAGCTTGTCCGCCCCCCGAGCCGGCCTGCCTTGCCAGGCAGTTTGTCTCCAGGCCTGGTCTGGGGGTGCAGAACGTTGGGGCTGAGCCCCGGTTCCAGCTGCCTTGGGCTCTAGGCGGATTACCTCAAGTCTCAGCAGGGTGCGGCCGGGTGAGGTCCAGGTCACCGGTACCCCCCTTTTCCCACGGGGTGTGTCTGGTCCCTCCTGGCCCCCGCCACAGACGGGAGGGCCAGGGACACCGGGGGCCACCTTGCTGGTGTCACCGAAGCCCAGGGCGACTGGGGGCGGGGACGCGAGAGTTACAGGGCCCAGGTGGGAGGGAGGCCCGCAGGGCACGGTCGCGCCTGTCCCCTCATCGTAGCCCCCCTGCGGGGCGGCCGCGGTGCTCACGCTCTGGGCAGGGGATACAGAACTGCGGCTCCGAGCCTTCGGGGGCGGGGTGCGCGCGGAGCCGGCGGGGCGCGGGGTTCCTCCCCACTTCGGGTGAAGCGAGGTGAGCGGCCGGGGGTGGTGGCGCGCCGGGCGTTTCCGAGAGCCAGGCCCCGCCCCCGCGGGCCATTGGCTGGCCCCGCCCCCGCGCCAGTGAGTGACTGCTCCTCGCGGGGGCGGGGCGCGGCTACCGCTTCCGCTGGGCTATGGGGCTGAGTGTGCTGCCGCCGCGGCTCCTGCTGCTGTCGGCGCTGCTGCTGCCGGCGCGGCTGTGCGGTGCCGAGGACGCCGCGCCCCCGTCGCTGCGCCGCACGCAGGCCACGCTCTTGCCGCAGCCCGCCGTGACGAACGGGAGCCAGCCGGGCGCTCCGCACAACAGTACACACCGTTGGCCGCTGGGCTCGCCGGACTCGCCGCTTCTGCGTTCCCTCTACGTGGTCACGGGCCTCATCGTCCTGGCCGTGCTATACTTCCTTATCCGGGCATTCAGGTGCGTCAGGCGCACGCCGCCGCCGCCGCCGCCCTGGCGCGGCCAATCGGCGCGCGCCTTGCGCCCCAAGTGTTGCGGCGCGAGAGCCCCGCCTCTCCGGCGCGGTGCGCCATCGTCACGTGGGTGGGGACGTGGGGATGAGTGGGTGGGGTCAGGCAATCACGTGACGCGCCGCTCCTTCGGGATGTTGGGGTCGGTTTTCTAGACGCAGCCACCGAGACTAGAGGTTGCGGGGTGATGAGGGCACCGGGAATTCCCGGGACCCTCTGCGGCTCCCCCAGCCCGGTGACGACGAGCGCAGCGCTCAGTAACCCAACTTGCATCTGCCTCGCAGGCCTGGCCGCAACCTTCCCTGTAGTTAACGCCCACAGCGTGACCAGGGCCTGGCGGGAGCCTGCCCCCGCACCTTGCTCCTCCTGTTGCTTCAGCCCAGAGTTGGCCGTGATCATCAGTGTTTAGGTTCTGCACACGCTCTCCCCAAGAGTTGAGGACCCCCTTGTCTTCCCCGCGGCATATGCCCTGCCTCCTGCAGGCCCGTGACCCCCTCCTCAGGCTCCTGTCCTCCCCGTTTGGCCTCCTCTCTGGGGCTGATCTCCAGAGGGCTTTTGTCACGCAGAGCTGATCATATCAAGATGTTCTGAAGGGGCCTTTTCTGTCTTGCATTGACACTGCTGTGGGTACACAATGTTCGTCTCCCATCTGAATACGTGTCACATCCACCACAGAGGGTCCCGTGCTTTCCCTGGTGGTGGTCAGGAGCCGGGGCTTCTGCCCGTGACAGCCTTCTACTTGATGTCTTTGGCAAACTTTCTCTAAGGCTCAGTCGTCTCATTAGTAAAATGGAATTACAGCGCCCCCCTCCCAGGGGTCCTCGCCCAAGGGCTTACGCCCTGGGGGCCTGCCAAGGGAGATGTCCACAGCAACTGATGATGATTGTGACCATTATGAGAAGAAACGCAGTTGGAACCGGAAAGTTCACAGCAAGACTCTGGGAGTCGAGCAGACGAGCATTATCGGAGAAGGTGGGAAGCAGGGCAGGGTGTCAGCAGCTCCACCGAAGGGCTATGAGAGGGCCTCTGAGCAAGCCTGGGTCTGCTTCCAGATTGAAAAAGCCGCAGCGGAGGAGGTACGGGCTCCTGGCCAACACCGAGGACCCCACCGAGATGGCATCGCTGGACAGCGACGAGGAGACGGTCTTTGAAACAAGGAACCTGAGATGGTAGGGCAGCCCTCCACACACCTTCAGGGGCTCCTTGGGTTGGGGGGTGGGGTCAGCAGGCCAGAGAGTTAGGAAGACTGTTGGCCAGTAAGGTCCTCAGTGCAGTCAGCACGCAACAGTGGCTGGGCCTGGCTTTGCCGTCGCAGGCTGTGTGGCCTCGTCCCAGGTACGTCCATCTCCCAGCCTCAGTTTCTCATTTCTTTAAGATGGGAACGGGCTGCAGTGCTTGAGTCAGTGGGCACTTGCTCTGGGCCTGACTCTGAAGGCCAAGATCTCAGTGTCAGAGATGGAGAATGAACTGCGAGGTGCTAGCAAAGCTGTGGGGGGGGTGGGTCAGAGACGGTCTCTCCACAGCCCCAGCCAGGGGTAGAGCATCCCAGGCAGAGGCAATGGTAGAGACAAAGAAAGAGGGATGACAACGGCAGTGACCCAGTGGCCACTGGGCGCAGGGCCAGCGACAGGGCCTGAGCGGGGAGGGATGGCCTGTTTAACCCCAGCTTGTCTGGGGCTCAGGCACAGTAGCTGAGAGACCACAGGACGATTCTGACTTTCCAAGCCCCCGAGGGAGGTGTGGGTATGGCCTGGGAATCCCTCTGGTCTCAGGTGTCTTCTGGCTGGGGCACCCCTTTCCCCCAGGTAGGGAGTTGGCAGGGCCTGCAGGCTGGGGGTGGGGGCTGGGCAGGTTAGAGGCACAGGCACAGTGGGGCGGGGGTGGGGCGGGGGCAGGGTGGGCTCCCCACCCAACACTTTTCACCTCCTACCCCTCGTTTCCAGATGTACAGGTCGGGAAGGCAGCATTTCCAGCGGCCCTGTGGGAAAGACAAGAGACAGGGCCCCTCCCAGTGCTTGGAATGCCCTGCTGATTTTCCTGCCACCAAAGAGCTTGTGTGGAGCCTGCCCGGCCTGCCAGAAGCCGCCCCAGCCCTGCCCCCGGACAAGACCGCCCAGGATACCGGCTGGAAGCCAGAGGGTCCCCGGCAGCAGCACGCAGAACTCTGAGGTCCCCTGGCCACGTTGTGACTTGTGCCGATCACCCTTCCTGGTGGGGATGCGGCAGCCCCAAGCTGAGGCCTGGTAGGCGGGTGGGCTAGGGGGCCTGTCTGGGAGCACCGTATCCCTGGGCTGAGGACAATAAAGGCAATCAGTGGTTCTGTAGCTGGTACCCAGCTCCACAGTGGGCCAGACCCAGCGCTCTGGCTCACAGGTGGGGGGTGGGCAGCAGACCTGGGCTCCATGTGGGCCTTAGTTCTCACACCTGTGACCATTTGGTCCCATCCTCAGGTGTCCAGAGGGTCCCGTGAGGAATCCCACAAAGGAGACAAAGAGATGGGGGAGAACTACTCCCACTTGCCTGGAAAAAGACCCTGCCAGTCATTGTTGTTGAGCCCTGGGAGAACTCCTATTCATCCAGCAAAGCTCCTGCTCAGGGCTCCCCTGTCCATAATGCCTTCAGCCTGGGGCCCCTAAAGTTCATGCTCTCTGCCTCACCACACTCACACCACTATTTCGGGGGTGTTTCCTAAGGAACCCCAGGCTGTAGTGTATGGGTCTGGAGCTTTCTGCAGCCTGAGGCTCGCTGTGCTCACCCTGCCTCTCCCCCATCAGCCTCTTGTGGAATCACTGATGAACCTGATCCCCCATCCCAGGAAACCTATTCTGGCACTCAGGCCTCCGTTCTGGCCACCTGAGATCCATCGTGGGTACCTGAGTCCCACTGGGGCACCTGACCCTCATCCCAGGCACCCCAGTCCCATGGGGGTTACCTCAGCCCCCATCCTGATCACCTCAGCCCTATCCCCGGAATGTGAACCCCTTTCAGGCACCATAATCCCCTTGGGGCAATCGACCCCCACCCTGGGCACCTAACCCCTTTCCCACCTGAGTCCCATCCTGGGCACCTGCACCCCATTGGGGTGCCTCAGTCCTCATACTGGCCATCTGAGTTCCATACTGGGCACCTGAGTCCCATCGGGGTACCTCAGTCCCCATCCCTGGTGAGGGGCTTGATGAGTTCCTCTGTGGGCCTTGTTTCTAGGCGGAGTCCAGCTCTGGCCTGTTCCCCCCGCCCCCCGCCCGCACCCTGTCATTGTGGTCCTGGAGAGTGGGAGAGGTGGGGCTGGCCCGTGGCTGCCCACAGCCTGAGGTCTCCCCGGGCTGCTGGCTGGAGGCACCAAGGCCGTGTCGTTAGGAGGAGCTGCCACCAGGTGGCAGCCTTGTGCTGCCCGGCCTGTACCATGCTGGCCTGTGGTCCCGGCGTGGCCTGAGGGGGCCCTGTTTCGCACACCTTCTCAACCCCGCCTTGTTGCCATGTCCACCATGGGATGGTCCCAGCCTGCTGCCCACTCAAGACCCATCAGCCCCTGCGGCCCGTCTACCTTGCAGTCCTGCTCATCCTCCTGGCTCAGCCTGAGCCTGGGTTCCTGCAGAAGAACTGTCATGGTCAGCTGGCCACCCCTCTCTCCAGCCGGGGTCCTCTGCGTTGGCCCCCAGTTGGCTTCCTTGGGCATCTCTGTTGGCAGCCCCCGACCCTGCCCCAAGTCTGCTCACACTTCCTCTTCCCCCTCTGGTGCCCAGCTGCCGCCTCCAGGAAGTCCTAACTGCCTTTGCCACCCCCATTCTTTGGGAGGGTCCTGTACGGAGTGGCGAGCCGGTCCCCAGAAGCCAGGGAGGGTTGAGGAAGTGAGGCCAGAGTCCCTGGGAGGCCCTGAGATGTCACGCCCCCTGACCCCCGGGCTCTGGCCGCCCTTTCTCCCTATCTGTTCCCCCTGTGGGTCTCTCTCCACGCATCTCTTTTTGTCTCTACGTCTCTGTCTGAACCTCTGCTCGTCTCCCTGTTGGTGTCTCTCTCTATTTGCACTGCCTTTCAGCCTCCATGGGTTTCTGTCTGTCCCTCTGTCTCCGTGTCTGACCCGCTGGGACACGCTTTTTTTTGGGGGGGGGGACACGCTTTTAACAGGCGCTCAGACACCGTCCACGGCCCGCCCCCAGCCCCCACCGCGTGATCTGCGCCCCTTTCCCACAGCTCTGAGCGATTTCTCGAGCTTCAAAAGGCACATTAATTACTCTAATGAGGTCAGGAGAGACCCGGCGCTCTGCCATCCGGAGCCGGGAACTCACCGCGCGCCCCCGCAGCCCCGCGCCTCCTGCCCTCCCCCTCGGGTGGGGGGAGCCCCGCCCGCTTCCCGGCCCCTGCGCCTGTCAGCGCCGTCCACGCGCGCACCGCAACCCCGGCGCTAGTGCCGAGTAATTGGCAGCCCCCGCCAAGGTTAATGCACTATTAGCGGGAAGTTCTCGGCGGCTAAGAGCCGGGAGAGGGGCCTGTCAGCGCGAGATGAAAGGCCCCCGGGCCCGGATGGCTGGAGGGCCGCGTGTGCGTGTGCGTGTGCATGCTCGGGAGGCCTTCCTGCACCTTCTCCGCACTCACACACGGGCACAGGCATGACACGGCTGCGAGGACAGGCGACACGGCCGCCAGGCGTGCGGGACGGACACAGAGCACAAGCCCACACGCGCGCGCACACGGGTGTCGCCCGCAGCGGGTCCCAAGCCCGCGCCGGGTGAGGGTGCGCAGACCAACAGCCCGGCGCCCTCGAGGCCCCTCCCACCACTTCCGTCCCCCAGCCCCCACCCTGGGAGTGCCCACTGGACACGCAGCAAAGCAGCCTCTTCGGCCCGGGGGCCACGTTGGGGTCTCTGTCTCCCGGGAGGCTCGCTGTGCGGCTAGACGGCCCCGCCCCCAACCTCGGTTCTCCGTCTGGGGACTGGGGCCGGGAAGGGGCGGGGAAGCTGGTCAAGGCCAGGCGTCTTCCCTGTAGGTGGGAGCCCCTCTGCTGGTTCTGACGTGGTCTCCCTCGGACGTGGCCCCCGCTCTCCTGGTCTCCCTCGGACGTGGCCCCCGCTCTCCTGGGATCAGCAGGCGAGGGAGCTGTGCCCTCCCTGGGGTTCCTAGGACCCCTCCACTGATCCCCGATCCTACCCGGGGGCTCAGCCCCGCCCTCCATCTCCTCTCTGCCCCATCTCCTCTCTGCGCTGTCTGAGCCGCCACCTCCCTTCTCCACGCAGGCCTTGATGTCCGGGACGGGTCCAGGTGCCCACTTGGGCACGGCTCCACCCAGAGCTGTGCCACCAGTATGGTGACCATGACTAGCTTTTTTTTTTTTTTTTTTTAATTTATTTTTATTTTTTGGCTGTGTTGGGTCTTCGTTTCTGTGCGAGGGCTTTCTCTAGTTGTGGCAAGCGGGGGCCACTCTTCATCGCAGTGGGCCTCTCACTGTTGTCGCCTCTCCTGTTGCGGAGCACAGGCTCCAGACGCGCAGGCTCAGTAGTTGTGGCTCACGGGCTTAGTTGTTCCACGGCATGTGGGATCTTCCCAGACCAGGGCTCAAACCCGTGTCCCCTCCATTAGCAGGCAGATTCTCAACCACTGCGCCACCAGGGAAGCCCATGACTAGCTCTTTATATCCACGTTAATTAAACGTAGGTGAAGTCTAAAGTCCTATTCCTCATCGCACTGACCACATTTCATGTGCCCAGTAGCCATGTGGAGCTTCTGGTGGTGCCTGTGTTGGACTTATCCATCCTTGTGGGAATTTCTTTTGGACAGTAGTGGTCTAGCCCCCAGACTGTCAGGTGACCACTGGGAAGAGGGGGTCTGTGTCCAGGGCCCTGGGGCTGGGAGGGGGAGGAGGCGGGGGGGGAATAGCTGGGTCCGGCGCTGGCCTGGCTGTGGAGCTTGCAGGAATCTGAGGTCCGGGCTGAGGTTTCAAGGGCCTGACTGGACACTGGTCACGAGGGTGGGAATTTTAATTTACCAGCAAGGGAAAGAGACAGGTTAGTTTGTTTATGCTCGGTCACAGCCTGGAGAACTCTCCTTGAGACCTGCTCTGACCTGGTTCAGTGAAGCCCCAGACCCGCCAAGGCCCCCCCGCCCTCCCTGGCGACCCCTTCCCGCCTCTTGAAAAGCGCTCGAACCGGAGCGGGCGGTGGACTGGGTCCAATATTTTCTGTAATGAGAAATTTTTGCCCGCATATTTTTAGCTTTCTCCAAGGCACTGTGGCCTTTGAAGGTTGAGGGGGCGCTGGTCGCTGAGGCCAAGCCCTGGGAATTCACCCTGTGGACTGGGGCGACAGGTAATGGGTGGTGGGCACTGGGCCGGGGGTCAGTGGGCAGAGGGTGATGGGTGGTGTGTGATGTGTTGCAGCTCGTGGGAGGTGGGTGACCAGTGGTGGGTCAGGAGCCAATGGGGGTGGGCAGGGGCCAGTGGGTAGGGGGTGATCGGTCAGGGTTGGTGGGCGGTGGGTAGGGGGTGCTGGGCACAGACTAGGGGCAGGTCTGGGCCTGGCTCGGACAAGACCCTCCCTGAGTCTGAGGTGGACCTTTGAGCCCAGGAGCTCAGACTGCAGTGGACGGGGACAGATCCCATCAAAAACCCTGCCCTGGGTCTGGGCCTGGGGCTGACAGTCGACCCTGAGTGACCCCTGACCCTGATTGAGCCTTGAACCTAAGACTGACCCCGGTCCCCAAAGTGAGCCTGACCACTGACCCTTGATTCCAGCAGAAGCTTACTCCAGAACGACCCCTGACCTTAGCTGACCGCCCCCTGCCGGCAGAGCCTGGAGGCTGGGATGGCCACCCACTCTGGGAGGCAACAGAGCCTCTTGGGGGCCCACAGCGGGGCCCATCGGGCAGGGGTCCGCGAGGGCAGCTGGGCAGCTGTTCCCGCACTCCCGTCCCCGCCTTGCCCGGGCCGGACCGTGGAGCAGCTCTGCCCTCCCCGCCCCTCCTCCGGGAGCACAGCGGGCGCAGGGAGGTTGAATGGGGGACGTGCGCCTTTGTTCCTGTCCCTGCTCGGGCTCTGACCTTGAGAGAGAGACAAGAACAGAAGGAAAACGGAGCTTCTGCTCAAATCCGCTCGGCGGTGGTGGCTCTCGCCTCGGTGGCCCCTGCATGCAAATGAGCCGACCCATCCAGGCCTTTGCCGGATGTCCCCTCACCTGCTGTGCCCTTCTGTCTCCCACACCCCTGCAACCCTGCGGGTCCAAGTCCTGGTGGGTGTGACAGAAGAGACCCTCACCCCTCCATGAGGTCCCATGCCATGGAGGGTGCTCTCGTCCCAGGGCAGAGAGAGCTTCTGGGTGGACCCCTTTGCTGGCCAGGCCTGGCACCCCTGGGCTCGCAGCCCCTCTTCCTGGGCTCAGGCCCCACGCTTTCCAGAGTGGTGGCCCCATCACTTCTCAAAGAGCCAGACCAGCCAGCCCGGGCCAAGCCTGGCCTGTGTGGCTGGAGCCCCAGGCCCTCACTCCAGCGGTGTCCAGATGGTCTGTTCGGGGCCTTGCCAGGTGACCCTGGGCCAGTTCTGGTCCTCTCTCGGCCTTCCCACCCTCCTCTGTGGAGCCACCTCAGCCAGCCCTGGGACTTCAAACTTGGGCACCTGCAGTCAATGGACAAGACCCAGAAGCCAGAACACCCCAAACAGATGGGCAGAGTCCCCTGGAGGGCAGAGAACAGAGAACCTTGTGGGCGGGGGGTTGGGGGGTGGCTGAAGTACAGGGAGGACGATGGGCCTTGAAGGAGGAACCAGAATTTCACAGGAAGAGCGGGGAAGGCCTCCCAGGCATGGTGCAGCCCAAGCAAAGAGGGGTAAGTGCCGGGACGACAGCAGGAAGCTCAGGGCACATATGGAACGTGGCCACAGCATATCGGAAATGTGTACGTAGCTGGGGCGGGTGTATTTACCATCCCCGCCTGGTTGGGGCAAAGCTTAGTTTGCCGGTCTCTGGCCTCTCAAGGTTCTTGCGAGGAGTTTGGATAATCCCTCACATGGGGACCTTCCAGCTCTTGACTCCCAGACCCTGCGCCAGGCCTGGGAGAGTGAAACAAAGCCAGAGAGGTGGAATCTGGCTGGGCACCTCTGGCACTTTCCAGCCAGCACTTGGTGACAGCGTACCTCCACAAACGCAGAGTCTGGTGAGGGAGACTATGGCATGAATAAGGACAGAAGTGAAGGACAGTCTCCCAGTTCCACAGTCAGCAATTTGCCCCCTTCCTCCGGGAGTGGTCACTGAGTACCCCGAACCCATCAGGCACTCTAGCCCTTTGCTGAAGCTGCACCCTCCGCCTGTCGCCCTTCCTAGCTTCCGCCCGGGTCAGACTCCCCGTGCTCCCACGTGCTGTTGGCCTGGACCCAACTCTGGGCTGCTGGGAGTATTGGGCACCTACTATGCCTGGCACCCTTAGGGGCTGAGGTCAGGATTCCTATTTTGTTTCCTAGATGAAGAAACAGAGACTCAGAGAGGAGAAGTGACTGCCCTGCGGTCCCCCTGGGTGGCAGCAGTGGACACTGGCTTTGGACTTTGGTCAGCCTGACTGTAAAACTCTTCACCAGGCTGGGCAGGGTGGTACGACATTGGCTGGGCCTGGTTTAGGATTTTGGGGTCTGGGTTTGAATGAGGGAGGGGAGATGGGAGTGAGCAATCTCTGTGTCTTCTGCTTCTGGCACCGGGCCAGGCTCTGGAGACCGGCTTGGTGGCTTGAATGGAGGTGATTGAGAGCAACTCATTGACCCCGGCCTGGTCCCGTGATGACAGGGGCAGATGCAGGGCCCCGCAGAGTTGGGGTGGCCGGGGGGGCTCGGGGGGGCAGGACCCCGGGGGTGCAGGCAGCCCGACGGGGGGAGACGCGTCCCGGAAAGTCGGGGCGGGGCGGGGCGGGGGGTGGAGATGTAGGGGCGCGGCGGGGGCTGGAGCCCCCCGCCCAGCCCCCGCGCGGCTGGGGCACGGCAGGAGGGGGCGCCCGCGGCCCTCCCGGCGCTCGGGCGGGACAAAGGCCGGAGTCCCGGCCCCTCCCCGGCGGTGCGGCGGCGACGGCCTGCGCTCTCAGAGTCCGAGCGGCCGGGCCGGCGCCCGGGGCGACCCCGGCGCCCCGCCCGCCGCCGCCTGACTTCTCCGGCGCCCGAGGTCGCGCGCGCTCAGGCGGGGGCGGCTGGGGATCTCCAAGCGCCGGCGCTCCCTCCTCCCGCCCGCCCCGCGCCCGCCCGCTCGGCGGCGGCGGAGGAGGCGGAGACGGCTGGCAGGCGGCGGCCAGGCGAGCGCGGCGGCCGGACCGGGGCCATGGCGCCCGCGCAGCGCCCGCTGCTGCCGCTGCTGCTTCTGCTGCTGCCGCTGCCGCCGCCGCCGCCCTTCGCGCGCGCCGAGGACGCCGCCCGCGCCAACTCGGACCGCTACGCCGTCTACTGGAACCGTAGCAACCCCAGGTGAGCGTGGCCGCGGGCGGGGACCGGGCGCCGGGAGACTCCGGACGCCCCCATCCTAGCCTGGTCTCCCGCCCCGGGCTCGGGGCGACCCTGCGCGCTGCCCCCGGAGTGGGGGCGCCCGCTTCCCAGGGCGCCCCCAGGGAGATCCGGCCCCCAGAGTTTGGGGGACTCGCACTCCGTGTGCATCTACCCCCAGGGCGCCCCGCCGCCTGCAGATTTGGGCGCCCTGCATGCCCCGGCGCGCCACCGGCCCTGGAGTTTGGGGATCCCCTCTGGCACTCTCAGATGCAGTGCGGCCCTGAGTTCCCACCCCGGACTTGGGGCACCCCATCTTCTGGCCTCTCTAGGGACCCCCGCTGGCTTTAGAGTTGGTGGGGATTCCCAGGAACCTTGTCACTGAGCCGCGCCCGGAGGTGGGGGACCGTGGCCCCTCGGGGGAGGGGTCCAGGGGTGCGTTCTGCCGGCGGGTCCCCAGATGAACTTGGGGAAGTTAGAATGTCCCTCCCTGCGGCCCGGCGTCCACATTCGCTGCAGGGGGTCCCCGGCCCCTGCTTTGCAGGGACAGAAAGACTGAGGCACCAAGGGGGCTGGGGGTCTGTCCCGGGAGTCCTGACCAGGTGGCGTCCTCTCCTGTCCTGGCGCTGGTGGGGAAACTGAGGCACAGAGGGGCCGAGCGGCTGGCTCAAGGTCACGGCCAGGGGAGCAGAGCTGGGGCAGGGACCCAGGTGGCCTTGTGCCCAGCCTGCCACGCCCGCCTGCCTGCAGTCCTGCTCGGTGTCAGGCGCTGAGTGCCATCTGGGGGGCAGCAGCAGCCCTTGTTTGTCGAGTGAGAAAAGTTTGTTGGTGACTGACCACATCCTGGACAGCAGCAGATGCCTCAGGCCACCCAGGGTCTGGGAGGCTGGAGCGGGCTGGGGATCCGTGGGAGATGGGGCTTCGGGGTCCTGCTGCTCCCGGTCAGCCCCGCGGTCACATCGAAGCCAGCCGGGCTGCACGTGGGGGCAGAGCCGCTGGCCTCCCCGCCCCATGGCCCTCTGCTACCAGTCACCTTCTCTTGGTTTTCAAGCGCCAGCTGCACCGCCTTCCACAGACCGCCGTCCCCTCACTGTACCCCACCGTTCTCCATCCTCCACTGGAAAGTTGCATAATGGGCCATCTTTGAGGCAGGCCTGGGACCAGGGCAGTCAGGGTCCTGGGTGGGAGCAGGGAGCATGCCCAGACACCCCCCTCCATTGCCTGGCCCTGGGGTTGGGCCCCGGGGCCGAGGGCAGAGACCCCGGGCCTAGGAGGGTTGGCCGGGCCACCATGGAACTGGTCCCCCACGCGGCCCGCCCCGCTGGTCACATGTGGGTTTGATTAAGGCTCTTCCTTGCGGCCGAGCAGGGAGCCCAGCGGGCAGCACTTCCCCGGCCCAAGTTTTTGGTTTCAGCTCCGGAATCTCCGTCCCGGCATGGCCTGTCCTTTGTTCTAGCAAACGCCAGACACGCGAGGAGCCTCGAACGGGAACAGAAAGGGGTCGTTGGGGCCGCTTGCTGCCCCACCTGCCACCGGGCCGCAGGCAGGATCTCGGCTGGGAAGGAGGCAGCCCCTGGGGCCGGGTTCTGGCCGGCCACTCGGCCGCCTCCTGTTGCTGACCTGATAGCCCCGCTCCGACCAGCCGCCCGAGGGGACGGCCTTGCTGTCCAGAGCAGACCCTGGCTGTCAGGGCCTTCCTCTCCTACCTCTCCTCCCCCTTCTCCGCCTGGGGCATCCTGGGTAGGAGATGACCTCCCCAACCTCTTGCGATGGGGTCTGGGGCCCTGGGGAGTCACTTGCCCAAGAAGCCCGGTTGGGTCCAGAATTGGGGCTCCATCCATCGCTGAGGTTCAGGGGCTCTTCCAAAGGGGGCCTTGGAGGCCCGGGGGCTCCTCAGGAGGTTTCGTGTCCAGGGGTGTCGACTGGAATCTGCGTCCGGTGACAGGATGTGTGCCAGTCACGGGAGGAGGGGTGCTGTCCAGCCTTGGGGTCCGAGGGCACCCGGAATGGAGATTTCCTGAGAGCGCCCAGTCCCGGGGGCAGCTGCCAGGGTCAGGGGGGTGCGGGGAGAGGTGTGGAGTCATTGAGCGGGCCCCATGCAGGAGGCAGTCCCATGGGCAGAGACGGGCCTATGCGGGGAGAGACAAGGATGGGGTCGAAACAGAGAGTTGGTGGTGCAGCAGGCGGAGGAGACAGGGAACGCAGGGACAGGGGCCGTGCCGGAGACAGGGGTGCACACAAAAGGCACCGTGGGGACGGGGACGGAGCCAGGGCTGGGCAGGCTCGGGTGGTGGGCGGTTGGGCAGCCAGCGGAGGAGCGGGGGTGGGAGGGGATGAGTGCGCTCAGGTGGGGGACCGCCAGGCCCAGGCAGTGCCGCAGTGAGGCCGGCCACCCTCGCCCTGCCGGGCCTGGTACCCACGCCGAGGTAATGCGTATGTGGCTATGTCTCCCCAGTTGCATTCTCCTGCTGTGCCATGTATTTCCTGCACATGTGAGGCTGGCGGACGTTGCCAGGGAGCCCTGCACCCACCTCCGCCGCAGCCAAAGGGTGGAGCCCAGTCCAGCCACCTGGCCCCGGCACCCCGACCAGCCGGCTGTCCAGCCGTCTCTCTGGCCAGCCCCTGCCTGGGCCGGGCACTCCAGGGCTGGCTGCCGGGTGTCTCTGGACCTGTCCGCGGCCCGGGTGGGACTGGGCCGGGGGTGCTGGCTGGCTGCTCACGGGCCGAGCGTGGGGCTGCGGGTGCATCTGTGTACGTGGGGGACCCGGGGGCACCCAGGAGTCTATTTGGGCTGCAGGGTGTGTCTGCATGTGTCACTGCGTGTAGCTGCGTGTTCTCGCCCATGATGTTCGGGGGTCCTGGGGCCCTGGGAGGTGCAGAACTGTGTGTGTGGAACACATGCATCACCCCGCCACACAGACGCTCGTGTGCCTACGTGTGCACAGCGACCCTGGCCCTGGACGTTTGCACGCGCCCACGTGAGTGTGCCTGGAGTACACACATGTGCGGGGTGCATGCATGTTTGCAGCAGTGTGTCTGGGTGTGCAATGTACGTGGTGTCTGAGGTGCGTGTGTATATCTGTGTGTGCAGATTGGCACCTGGGGAGCAGGTGCATCTGTATGTGGGATGCATGCATGTCTTTAGAGTGTCTGCGTGTGTGGCCCGGCTCTGGCCATCCCGGGGGCTCCGGTGAGGGGGCAGACACTGCACACCAGTGGGGGCACAGCTTGCCCTCCCTGCCTGCCCGGCCACTCCTCCTCCGCCCCCTCCTCCAGCCCAGTGGGTTCCTGCTGGGTGGACGTGGCCAGGTCCCATGGGCACCGTGCCGCCCTCGGTGCAGAGGGGCCATCGAGGTTCAGAGCTGGCACCGGCAGGACACCCACCATCCCCGGGGCCCCAACCTGGTTGGGGGCCTGTAACCCGGGTGGACCCAGCAGTGCGGACCCGGGTGGAGGCTCTGATCGCCCTCGGGTGTGGGCAGCAGCCACATTCCCCTCTCAAACGACCGGGTGGGAAGATGGCGACTGGGGCAGCATCTTCCCCATGGGGGCGATGTCGGGCACCCCGGTCCCTGCCAGCCTCACCCAGGCCTCCGGGGAACGGGCTTTGAAGCGGGCGAGGCCATATTTTGCCGCATGAGGCTTTTTTGTTTCCTTTGGAAGAGGCTCGACCAGCCGGCTTGCGGGGTGGGGTGGGGGGTGGCTTGGAGAGTGAGAATCCATGGGTCTGGGGGGCCGTGGGGGGCCGGGGCTCGGACTCGGGGATCCGGGAAGCCCGGCTGTGCCCCCGGGTGGGCAGCTTGGCTGCTCGGAGCCCCCGCGCCTCCTCCAGGAAGTGGGCCGGTGGGTTGTGGATGGCAGCTCTGCGGATGGCAGCAGGGCGCAGTGTGGACGGGCGAGGCATGGACGTGACCCCAGGGAATCAGAGGCCCCGGAGGGGGAGAGGAAACCGATGCAGCTCCTGTGGGCAAGCGGGGGAGCCTCGGGGACCAAGCCCTCACATCTGCAGCAGCCGCGACGTTAGGGGGGGAACCGCAGTGCCGGGGCTGGGGGTTGGTTCTGAGATGCCCCCACCCTGCCGGGGGCCTGGGCGCTGAAGCTGGGGTCCACAGGCTCCCTGTCCCCAGCCTTGGTCCCTCCCTGCATGGGCCTCTCCCCTCCCCAGGCTGCTCAGTTTGCAGAGAAAGGAACCGAGGCTGGGGACCAGCTCAGGATGCAGGGCGGTGCGGGCCCTCCAGCCTGCCTGGGAGCTGGGCCGGGGAAGGGGCGGCCGTCTCTGATCTTGGGACCCCCCAGCAGATGTCCCGTGGGGTTCACGGGTCCCTCGAGGTCATGGGTGCAAAGTTGGTTTTCCTCGGGACGGCAGGTGCGTGAACGGGGCTCTGGAAGACAGGCTTCTTGCAGGGCCGACGGCTGGTTCTGCAGCTCCTGAGCTGGGCCTGCTGGGGGGGTCCCGCCTCGCAGCAACTTTCCTCCGGGACACCCCCCTTCCCCTTTCCTCCTCCTCAGGACCCGGCACTCAGCCAGCCTTGCCCCCCACCAAGGTGCTGCTTTGGGGAAATTGTCTCTTTGGAAAATGGGTCCAGAGGGGACTTGGCTGCATCCCCCACCTGGTGGGCCATGCAGGGAAGGGGCACAGCCGCCTCTGTGGCTGCCCCATGGCAGACGCGCAGCCGAAGGCTGGGAGCACAGCAGCCAGAGTCCGAGCTCTGCGCCGGCTGGCCCTGGGGTGGGGGGGCCTGTCCCCACACCCCCTCCCACGCAGGGACCCTGGCTTTGAGGGGCTCGTTCCACCGCCTGGGCCACGTTGCCCCTCGCCTGCCCCAACCCAGCCATGCACCCCCTAATCTGCCCACCCCGTGGGTCGGGCTCCCCCTTAGGCCCCCATTGCATGGACCCAGAGAAAGTGACTCATCTGTGGTCATGAGGAAGTCGGGTCCAGTGGGGTGACCCCCTCCAAGAGGCAGCCACGTCTGGGGCTGGCCGAGGAGCATCAGGGACACCGTGCACACCGGGGGTCAGAGGAGGGCGGGGTGACCCAGGCAGGTGTGCCCCGTGGACCGTGCACCTGGGCCTCCTCCTGCCTCAGACCAAGGCCTGAGGGGTGGGGTGGCCCTGAGGCCCTCCCCCTACTTTTCCCGCCCACCCAGCCCCATTTGTTTACCTCTTGCTTCAGCTCTGGGGCCCGTGCCTCAGTTTACCCATCCACACACAAGGCCATAATCGTCCTTTCTCAGCTGATCCTGCGCCACCTTGGGGCCCTAATTTTCTGGGAGGTCCTCCCCACTTCCCGCCAGCAGGAGGAAGGCAGCCAGGCCTTGGATGGGGGACATGTCTTCTTGGCCCCTAGAAAAGCTGGGGGAGGATACTGAGGTCTCAGGGGTCTTGCTGGGGGTGGCAGGCCGGGATGGGTGAGCTCGGCCCACCCTGGGCCCTGGGGCTGTTTTGCCCACTCAGGCTGACCTGGGCGTGCTGTTTGCTGAGATCTTTGTTGGCATGTCTGAGCGCCTTTAGTAGGAGCTGTGCATGGACTCAGACCAGGGAGATAGAGGCAGAGCCACAGGGAGTGAGGGGGACACGGACTCCCCTGCCCACCTTGCCCGTGCCTCAGTTTCCAGTCTGGGAAGGTGGCACAGCACCCCACCCCCATTTTGGGTGAGACTCCTAATTAGTGGCTTTGCTATTAGCATCTAATGACTTGACAGTCGCCCTATTGGAGCTGATTAGCTGCGGGCTGGGTGTTGCTGGGGAAGGGGTGGTGGGTGGGTTGGTGGCGGGTAAGGGTCACCTGGGTTTTGGGGTGGCTGCCTGCAGGGTGGATGTTGGCAGGGGGATGGCAGGGTGAGCAGCTGGGGGTGAAGGTGTGGCAGGGCGGGGGCGGGGAGGTCTGAAAGCCTCGGGGAGCCCCTGTCTGGGAACCATCCCAAGTCAGTCATTAACCCCTTAGTGAGAATTTCGATCTCTATCTGCGCTCCTGCGGAGCATTTGCATATCAGGCTTCGGCACTAACAGAGGAAATGAAGGCTTTGTCTTGCTCTCACCAGGCTCCGTTTGGGGTGGGGGCCCACGCTCCTGCATAAGCGTCACCCTGAACAGGGGCGAGGCGCCAACTTGGAACAGGAATGCCAACGCAGCAAGGCCCTCACTATTTTAGAGCAGGGAAGGGAGAAAAATGGTCCATTTAGGCGGCCAGAGCTCAGGTGTGTGTGTGGGTGTAGGCCTCTCCTGGGGACCCGCCTGTCTGGGGTCCTCACTCCCCCACCTAGGGGCAGCTTTCTGCTCCCCATGACTCTAGCACCTCAAAGACCTCGAGTCTTTGGCCTTTGTTTGATTAGCAAACATATATCGATCACCACTGTATACAGGGCCTGTGTGGGCTACAGGGAGAAGGGCAGAGAAGGAGGCCAACCCCCAGGATCCAAGGAAGGCAGACAATGGGCTGCTTAAAGGTATAAATATGATGATGTCCAAACGAGATGAGTTGGGAAAAGTAGGGAAAAACGTGCCGGGCAGAGGGAACAGCATGTGCAAAGGCCCTGGGGTGGGGGCTTCCCTGGTGGCGCAGTGGTTAGGAATCCGCCTGCCAATGAAGGGGACCCGGGTTCGAGCCCTGGTCCGGGAAGATCCCACATGCTGTGGAGCAGCTAAGCCCGTGCTCCGCAACTACTTAGCCTGCACTCTAGAGCCCGCAAGCCATAACTACTGAGCCCAGGCACCACAACTACTGAAGCCCGCGCGCCTAGAGCCCGTGCTCTGCAACTGCAACAAGAGAAGAGAAGCCCGCGCACGGCAACAAAGAGTAGCCCCTGCTCGCCGCAACTAGAGAAAGCCCGTGTGCAGCAACAAAGACCCAACGCAGCCAAAAAGAAAAGGCCCTGGGGTGGGACCAGCAGCCCGGAGGCTGGTGTGCCTGGAAGGGAGTGAGCTGGGGGAGCCAGAGGGCGATGAGGTTGGGGATGGATGGGGACCACACAGGGCCTCGTGGGCCTGGGAGAACTGTGGATTTTGTTCTGTGTGGGGGGAGCCAATGGAGGGCTTTGAGGCAGTGGGTCACGGGGTCTGATATACGCTCAGAAAAGTGAGACCTGGATTTTGGGAGGCCAGGAGTCTGGCCGCCCTAGTGGGGCCCAGGCGTCCAGCCTCTGAGGCAGCAAAGCAGCTTCAGTCTCTGATGTTCTTCAGAAAGTGAGCTGGGGGACCTGACGGTGCAGGTGTCACGGGGGGAGGGAGGCAAGCCTGATGGGACAGGCAGGAGGAAAGGGAAGCCCACCTTCTGGAGTCCGTTCTCTCCAGAAAGACCACGCGTGGAGTCACTTTCTCAGGTTGAGTATACATCCCTCGGCATCGTGCCAGGGACAAGAGGGAACACTGAGGGCTGGAGGCCAGGACCAGGACTCCCCCCACTGCCCGTGGCTCCGCGTCACAGCCTCCCCTGCAGGGCCCACCTGGGTGAGGCTGGGTCCCTGGGCGGCTGCTGGGCCACAGCTGCCATCGATCGGCTGATCAATGGGGCTTTCAGTGGGGCCGGGAAGGAGCGAAAAAGACTTTTCAAAAAGCCTGGAGCAGCTTCTGCATCGATCGTGCCCAAGGGGCCGGAGGACGCGGCTGGTCAATGAGATGCCCATGCCTGGCCAGCCGTGGAGCTGCCTGAGGGACGGGCAGGGTCCCAGCCCGACCCAGGGCTGCCCCGCATGCATCTATGCAGTGCCTGCTGTGTACAGAGCTGGAGTTCTCCCATCAGCCTCGAGGACCATACCCACGGCACAGAGTTGGAAACTGAGGCTTTGAGAAGAGGAGCTGAGACCCAGCTGGGTTCCAACCTGTGACTGAACAACCGAGGTTCCTCGGCCCCCAGCTGACCTCCGAGGCCAGACACATTTATTCTGCAAACGCCTTCCCACCTCTGCGAGAGGGGGTGGCCTCCCCATCCCCGGACGAACCCAGTGGAGCAGGGAAGGGGCTGGAGGTGAATCCACTCCCCCTGCTCCCCAAGCTGAAATTCTGCGAGCCTTGACCTCAGCCGCAGACATGAATCATCACACTGGGTCCCTGCTGACGGAGGGGGAGACTCAGGCACCGTGAGCTGGTCCCCTGTCTCTGTCATTCCAGCTCTGGGTTCCCAGGAGCCCTCGCCCCCACCTGGCGCAGTCTCACAGGCGGCGGGGGGCCAGCCGATGCCATCTGATAATCCAGCCGCCCCCTCAGGTGCCAGCTGTGGGAATTAGCGCACCCGGCATGGGGGCCGCCTTGCTCCCTCCCATAGGCCGGGGCGGCTGGCACGGCAGGCTCGGAGGCAGCGGCATGGCTGGGATCCTAGCAGCCCTCCCTGCCTCTGACCCACACTGGGCCTCAGTTTCCTGGCCGATACAGGGAGTGGAGGAGGCTGGGGGAGCCCGCCCCCCAACCCTCTGATGCTCAGGCCTTTTATGTGCTAATAAGCCCCTCTCGGGAGGCCCCCTTGTCCCCCCTCGGTCCAGGCCACGTTTACATGAACGGCGTCCAGGAGGTCTAGGAGCTCCTGGCTCTGTAGCCTGAGGCGGTGATGGAAGGGGAGCTGCTAGTCCCTCGCTCAGCTGACCTCCATCCTTGACAGATGAGCCTGGGTCAGGGCCCCCCCCCAGAGAAAGGGGTGCAGGCTGCATGACAGTGCGGGGAGACCTCCAGAGCAAAGCCTGGGAGGCAGGGCTTGGGGGTGGAGGTGTCAGGGGTGGGGAAGCTGGTGGGGTGACCAGGAAGTTGAGGGGTAGCTGCCAGATTTTGGAGGCTCTGGAGGAAGAAGGAAGGATGTCACACAGGATGGAAAGGGTGGAGCTGGGGGTCTTGAACCCAGGGCACCCCTGAGTTGGACTGAGCGAGGGAGGGCCTGAGCATCCTTTATGCCAAACCCCGCCCCCTCTGGGGAAACTGAGGCTAGGGGAGGGGCAGAGCTTGCCCCAGAGAGGCTGGGAACACTTGGCCTGTGTCCCACACTGCCCTCGGCCTTCTTTTTGTTTTCTCGTTTTCTTTTTTTTTTTTTTCAGTACGCAGGCCTCTCACTGTCGTGGCCTCTCCCGTTGCAGAGCACAGGCTCCGGACGCGCAGGCTCTCATGGGCCCAGCCGCTCCGCGGCATGTGAGATCCTCCCGGCCCGGGGCACGAACCCATGTCCCCTGCATCGGCAGGTGGACTCTCAACCACTGCGCCACCAGGGAAGCCCCCCCCCCTTTTTTTAACATCTTTATTCGAGTATAATTGCTTTACAGTGGTGTGTTAGTTTCTGCTGTATAACAAAGTGAATCAGCTATACATATACATATATCCCCATATCCCCTGCCTCTTGCGTCTCCCTCCCACCCTCCCTATCCCACCCCTCTAGGTGGTCACAAAGCACCGAGCTGATCTCCCTGTGCTATGCAGCCGCTTCCCACTAGCTATCTATTTTACATTTGGTAGTGTATATAAGTCCATGCCACTCTCTCACTTTGTCCCACCTTACCCTTCCCCCTCCCTGTGTCCTCAAGTCCATTCTCTATGTCTGCGTTTTTATTCCTGTCCTGGCCCTAGGTTCTTCAGAGCCTTTTTTTTTTTTTTTAGATTCCATATATATGTGTTAGCATATGGTATTTATTTTTCTCTTTCTGACTTATTTCACTCTGTATGACAGACTCTCGGTCCATTCACCTCACTACAAATAACTCAATTTCATTTTTTTTTATGGCTGAGTAATATTGAAACCTCTCTAGTAACGAACTATAGAAATGATTCCTGAAAGTATAGTCTTGCCCTCGGCCTTCTTGGCAGGCAAATCTGCAAAAGGAAAGCTGAGGAGGCTGCATCTGGGGATGGGGTGGGGGGCTGCCTGGAGGAGGGGGCATCGAAGTCGAGCAGTAAGGTTTTTGGAGAGGGGCTTCCTCGTGGGGGGGGGACATCTTGTGCCAGGCCTGTTGCGGCTGAGGGGCCCAGATGTGGATTCTGCAGGGGATGGAGAGACTGGGGGGCTCCGAGTCACGTGGCGCCTGCTTGTTTGCATGTGGTTACCCAGAATGCCTGGCGGCAGCCCCTCTTCCCCAGCACCCACCTCGTGGGATCAGCGCTAGTCCCAGTCTCTAGGAGCCTGCCGTGGCCTTGGTGGGGCAGGGTTGTGCCAGGCAGGGGGCTGGGGGCTCGGACCCTGGCACCTGTCTGTGGGTAGGGTGCCCGCCCATCGGTCCCCTAACTCCTCCCCCTTCCCCATCTCTGACCTACCCCTTTCTACCTGCACTGACCCGTCCACACCCGTCTTCGTGCTTCCTGTCCCCTACCCCGTCCCCTCCCACGCACTGACCGCTGACCCCTCTCCATTTACCCCAACCCTGACCCTCCCCTTCTCCCTTACGCTGATCCGTCATCCCCATCTCGGGCCCCGCCCCTCCCCCCGCGCTGACCGTCGGCCCCGCCCCCAGGTTCCACGCGGGCGCGGCGGACGACGGCGGCGGCTACACGGTGGAGGTGAGCATCAACGACTACCTGGACATCTACTGCCCGCACTACGGGGCGCCACTGCCGCCGGCCGAGCGCATGGAGCACTACGTGCTGTACATGGTCAACGGCGAGGGCCACGCCTCCTGCGACCACCGGCAGCGCGGCTTCAAGCGCTGGGAGTGTAACCGGCCCGCGGCGCCCGGGGGGCCGCTCAAGTTCTCGGAGAAGTTCCAGCTCTTCACGCCCTTCTCGCTGGGCTTCGAGTTCCGCCCGGGCCATGAGTACTACTACATCTGTGAGTGGGGGCGGGGCAGGGGCGCGGGGTGGTGCCCCTCCTCTGCGCTGGCCTCTGTCTCCGGGTGGGCGCTCCGGTGGTCTCGCCATCCTCCCCGCAAACCCCCCTGTGACCTCGGCCTCTGGGCCTCTGGACTGGGACCATGTGGTCAGCCTGTCCCACACTGAGACCAGGGGTGCCGTCCCCCCATTGCACTGAGGCGGGAAACTGAGGCCTGTGGAATCTTGAGGGAGGGGGTGAGGGCGACCAACCCTGAACCCGGCAGGGGTCTCCCGGGCCCACCCCCCCATCTCCCAGCGGCCCATCCGCGCCCAGATTCCCCGAGGAGCTTTTCACTGTCGGCTGGTGGCAGCCTTGGGACACTGGGCATGCGTGCCCCGCTGTGAGCCTTGCGGGGGGGCCGGGTAGGCTGCCCCCACCTGTCCTGGGCATCAGGGGTTCCCAAGGGGCCCCTTTTTCCTTCCCATCAAGTGCCAAGGGCAGGGTCTGGGGAGGCGGCAGAGTCGGGGCTGGGTTCAAGTTCCCGTTCCGTGGGGCCTTGGCAGACTGTAGTCTGAGAACCTAAACCAGGAATACTGGGGTCCAGGCATCGCCCCTGCCGAGGGGGGGTATCCGGGAGCCCACCTTGTCATCGGACTCATGCCTCTCCCGAGGCGGTGAGACTTCAACGGATTGTGGGGTCCCGTTTCTCAGCGTCCTGGGGGCTGATGGGGAGCAGGTGGGAGGGGAGTGTCTGCCCCCGGGGCTTCGGAGAGGAACCCAGCGCCTCACCACCCCGGTTCCTGCTGAGTCAAATTAAACTCTACAAGGCTCCCATTTCCTCCTTTCTCTGCTCTATCTGGATTTTTTCTTTTTAATTCAGGGAAGAAGGGGGTGGGGGAGGGGAAGAAGGTGCTTAAATTAAGTCTCCATAATATAAGAAAAATTACATTTTTCTTTCCGAGACGGGAGTTTCATAAAGATAATTATTGTAATTATTCGTCCTATCTCTGTGATGAGTGTTACTTTTATTACGTGCTTTTTATCTTCATCTCCCAGCACGAGGGGCTTCTGGGGGGCGGGCAGAGGTGATGGCCACAGAGAGGACCGGCCGAGAGCACAGGCGGGGGCAGGCCCAGCCGCAGCCGTGTGGGTGCCCGTGCCTGTTCACGTGTGTGAGCCCCACCACCCGCAGGGCCTCAGGCCTCCCTCCCTGCCCCTGTCCTGGTCCCCGAGCTCCTCCCTCCTGACTCATGGCTGATGCTCTGGTACCTCCCCTGCCTGCCAAGTGGGCCAAGAAGCTGGGAGCCCTATGGTGGAATTTTAGGTGTGAGGACTCAATGCACTTAGGCCTGCACATGACTCGGTGGTGTGGGTCGCTCTCCAGGTGAGGCCAGAAGCTGCCTCCTTCCCAGGGGTAACTGGGTTTCCGGCGTCACCCAGATGGAAAGAATGATTTCCAAAGCACCTCCCATGGGCCAGATGAGGTCCAGATAGGGGGTGACTTGCCGACAGGCACCCTGAGAGCAGGGATTTGATCCCTGGTCAATCATTTGGTTACACAGATTTATTTTTTTGCTGTTTGATTTTTGTTTTGGTTTGGTTTTGGCCGTGCTGCACAGCATGCGGGATCTTAGTTCCCTGACCAAGGATGGAAGCATGTCCCTGGCAGTGAAAGCTCAGAGTCCTAACCACTGGACCGCCAGGGAATTCCCTTTTTTTGCTGATTGGAAACACACCTATTTTTATTCATCACCTTTGAACTTTGCCCTGTGATGCCCTGGGGTGAGATGGAGCCCTGGGGTGACATTGACACCTCACCTGACCCCTGTCTCTGGGGTTAGGATTCAGCAAAGTGAGAGGTAGGGGAAGAGTGCAAGAGGACTTCTGGGAAATCATGGGCATTGTGTCTGGGGCTTTAACGTTTGATGAGGAGTTTTATGGGTGGATTCCCCAACCTGGGGTCAGGGTTGGGTTACGGGCATAGGGAAGGGGATACAGCCCCAAGAGGTCTCAGGCACCAAGAGCCTCCTGCCCTACTAACCCCCAGCTCCTCTCTTCCAGCTGCCACACCCCCCAATGCTGTGGACCGACCCTGCCTGCGGCTGAAGGTTTACGTGCGACCGACCAGTAAGTTCTCGGTGGGGGTTCATGTAGGGTCCTTAACTCACAGAACCCACTGAGTCATCAGCGGAGTTAGCAGGCCGTCATGGCATAGCCTGGGAAGTCCCACAACCTGAGCGATGGCTGGGACAGGCCCTGCCTGAGCCTCTGTTTTTCCATCTGCAAATGGGGCCATTTCAGACCTTCAAGAATGAGGGTTGAAGTCCATGGCTGGGCTTCACTGAGACCGAAGCCCCCCTTCACCCAGTGAGTGGGTATCACGGAAGTTCTCTGAGATGGACCAATGGGTCCATGTTCTGAGCTCCTGAAACATAGGGAAGGGGGGTCCTGCAGCCTCGCCACTTCACCCGGTGCCTTCTGTTTGCCATGCTCCGCATTGGAGGCACAGCCTCAGCCGAGGTGGACAGAAATCTCTTTGCCCTCGGAGGTGCAGCGAAATGGAGATTTTTTTTTTTTTTTTTTTTTGGCTGCACAGTGCATATGGGATCTTAGCTCCCTGACCGAGGGTGGAACCTGTACCTGTGCCCCCTGCATTGGGAGCGTGGAGTCTTAACCACTGGACCGCCAGGGAAGTCCCGCAATGGAGATGTTTAACAATGTCAGGTCGTGGTGAGGTCTAGGAAGCAGGGTGGGGGGTGGGAGGCCTGCCACTGACCCCCGTCTCCCTGTCCCCTCAGACGAGACCCTGTATGAGGCCCCCGAGCCCATCTTCACCAGCAATAACTCATGCAGCGGCCTGCGCAGCTGCCGGCTCTTCCTCAGCACCGTCCCCGTGCTGTGGACCCTCCTGGGCTCCTAATTCCCAGTGGGACGTTGGCCCCGCCCTGATGGCCCGCCTCCGAGACCAAATAGAGACGCCGCTTCTCCCACGACTGGTGCTGCTTCGCCGGGCAGGGGGCCGTCCACCCGCCCCAGGGCTGGAGGTGGGTGAGGGCAGCTGAGGTCCCCCCACCCCGTGCCAGAGGGGCCAGGTGTCTGCTCAGCTGGCCATGCTGTTTTGTCCGGGGGACATGCTGAACCCTGGGATCTCTTGGTGACGTTGGTTTTTGTTTTTGTTTTCTAAGTGTATTTTTCATGGTTGCCTCAGAAAGACTTGAGTTTTTTATTTAATTTATTCCTTGCTGTCGCCTGTGACTTTGGGAAGGAAACAGAATGGACAGACGGGGCAGGGGTCCCTGGCCCCCTTGAGGGGAGGGGAATTGGGGCACCCCTGGCCTGGTCACTCCATTTGTTGGGTCCTGGGTGGAGGCAACCATGGAGTGGAACCCCAGGTGCCACGGGACAGGCTGGCCTGAGGAAGAAGGGGTGGTTGGTGAGTCCCCCCGATTCTGGTCCGGGGCCCTCAGACCCCTGTCCTGCCAGCTCTACCCTCCTCCCTCCTGGTGATTGTCTCCTAGAGCAGAAAACCACGGGGTTTCACCAGCAGCCACCATGGAGCCCTGGCCCCCTCGAAATCATAGCATCACAACGTCTTAGAGATGACGTAGGCCCCACCTGTCCCCCCAGCCTCACACAGTCGCCCCCGAGGCCGAGAAGACGTTATATTTCTGTAAATAGAGCCAGCAAGTATATACTGTGATTTATTTTTACTGTATTCCTGAGGATGGACTGGAATGTTTCTTTTTCTCTCACCCCTTCATGGGGGGGGGCTTTTATTTTGATGGGGGGGTTGGGGTAGACTTTTTAGCGTAGAAGCCGCACTTCACAATAAGCTCCTTTGTCTGTCAGACCCCCTTCCCTCTACTGTATGACTAATAATGTTTGTAAGAAAAGGGAAAACAGGACAAAACAAAACGGAGGGTGAGGGGAACATCACCACCAAAAAAGAGAAATCCCTTCCCAAAAACACTCTAATGAAGTAAACAGCGCATTTATACAGATTTCATATTTCTACCCGCCTTTCCTGATCTGTGTTTTATATATATTATATATAAATATATATGGCGTGTGGCCGCCGGGAGATGGCTCGGGCACGCCAGTGGGGGACTTTTGTAGGGGTCGTGGGCGGGCGGCATTGCCACGCCTGGAGCTGGCGACGGGCCCCCCACCCCACCCGTCACAATCAACTTTGGATTCTGTATTTTTTTATAATAAAATGAGCATAAGCATCCAGGCTGCGTGTCTGTGTTGGGGCCGCAGGTCGGGTCTGGAACCTGCTGGGGAGGGGTGTCTTTAAGGAATGTCTGGAGACCCCGGGGCCGGTTGTGATCCTTTGGTTTTGTGTATCGTTTGGGTGCCTGGCCCCGAACTGAGCATCTTATGGGGTGCTGTGCCCTTCATACCACCCCTAGGAGAGGGCAACAAGCCCCTCTCCCCTGGGGCAGCTGGGAGGACGGAAGGAAGAGACGGGGCTGGCTTTGAATACACAGCAGGGGCTTGTTAAGTGTCTGTCACCCGATGCACCTGAGCAGGTGGGAATCCCTGGACCGCAGGGCCAGTCAAGACCTCCTGTACCCTCGTCCTCACTTGGGGGCGGTCCTTGGGTTCTATGACAGGTCTTTTAGGATCTAACCAAATTCGGTGCCATCTTGGTCGCCAAGCTCTGTGGAGGGGTGACTCAGTTTCTCCAACTGCTCCAGGCAAGGGTGGGGGTTTGTCATCTCGAATTCCCTCCTGGCTTTCCAAAAGACATGTGTCAGAGGCTTCTGGGGTCCCAGGGGCCTTCACCCCAGCCTGGCCCCGGAGAGGCACAGAAGAGGGTGGAGAGACTGGGGCCTCGGGGCTGCTCCTTGCCTCAGTGCCACCCGCAGGGACTGCGGCGTCCAGGGCACAATTAGCCGAGAGGGCAGGCTCTCAGCTAATTAATTCGGCCGTGCTGGGTCCAGTGACGGGGGCTGCCTCTTAATGAGGCCAGGAAGCGGCACAAAGACCCCTGTGTGCGCCCTGCCTGCCCTGCCCAGCAGCAGTGGGACGGAGGGTGGCCACTGCCGAGCACCACGGAGGGAGAGCCGAGGGATCCCCCCACTCTGTGGAGAGGACCCCGAGGCTCAGAGAGGGAGGAGGCCCCCCTATGTCCACCCCCCTGAGACCCCTCACTCGAACACAACTCGGCCACGGGGACAGAGGAAACTGGAAGGTGAGGATTAAATGCAGGGGTCGTGGGGCAGAATCGTAGCAGCTAACTTTGATTTTGTTATTTAAAAAAAAGTTATTGAGATATAGTTCACATACCACACAATCCACCCGTTTAAAGTACGATTCCACAATTTTTATCCATTCACAGGGTGTGCAACCATCACCACTATCTCATTCCAGAACATTCCATCACCCCAAAAAGAAGCCCCCTCCCCCTCCCCACCCCCTGACAACTAGGAACCCACTTTCTGTACCTCTGGATCAGCCTGTTCTGGACGTCTCTCATCAATGGGATCACACACTGCGTGTCCTTCTGTGTCTGGCTTCTCTCACTGAGCATCGTGCTCTCGGGTCCATCCACGTTGTAGGAGTGTCAGGGCTTCTGTCCTTTTCATGGCTGAGTGATGTTCCCGTGTATGGAGGGATGACTTTCTGTCCATTCACTAGTTTTTGGACATTTGGGTTGTTTCCTTTTAGCTATTCTGAGGACTTTTGAGACAAAATTTTAACACAAAAAGGTGACCTTGGAAGGGTAAGTATAAAAATAGCTCTATTCCCACCTCGGGGCCTTTGCACGTGCTGTTCCCCCTGTCTGGTGTGCCCTTTCTGCAGACCACTGCTTGACTCTCTCCCCCAGCCCCTTCATAAGGGGTACATGTCCCCTCTAGACCTCCCTGGCCAAGTGGCCCTCACCCCATCCCTCTGCTGTCAAATCTCTGATTCTTTTCTTCTTTTTTTTTCACAATAACATGTATTTATTTACCAGGCATTATTTACATCTGATTTACCACATGTATCTTCTTTTTTTTTTATTAGATCTTTATTGGAGTATAATTACTTCACGATACTATGTTAGTTTCTGTTGTACAACAAAGCGAATCAGCCATATGCATACACATGTCCCCACATCCCCTCCCTCCTGAGCCTCCCTCCCACCTTCCCTATCCCACCCCCTAGGCGGTCACAAAGCACCAAGCTGATCTCCCTGTGCTACGTGGCTGCTTCCCACCAGCCAAGTATTTTACACTCGGTAGTGTATATACGTCGATGCTTCTCTCACTTTGCCCCAGCTTCGCCCTCCCACCCCATGTCCTCAAGTCCATTCTCTATGTCTACCTCTTTATTCCTGCGCTGCAACTAGGTTCATCAGTACCTTTTTTTTTTTTAATGTAGATCCCATATATATGTGTTAGCATACAGTATTTGTTCTTCTCTTTCTGACTTACTTCACTCTGTATGACAGACTCTAGGTCCATCCACCTCACTACAAATAACTCAATTTTGTTTCTTTTTATGGCTGAGTAATATTCCATCGTATATATGTGGCACATCTTCTTCATCCATTCATCTGTCGATGGGCATTTAGGTTGGTTCCATGTCCTGGCTATTGTAAATAGTGCTGCAATGAAATTATGGTACACGTCAAAAGCAGTGGTTAGATGCCACGAAGTAGGTGGCAATGCCTTAACCGTATGCGTGTTGTCAGGCCCGGGGTCCTCTTCCATCCTGCTCGAGGGGAGTGCTAACCTTCTCTCCTTTCATACAACACAAATCTCTGATTCTTTACTTGTCCGTCTTCCCCACCGGCTGGGAGTCCCCAGAGGGCGGGGGGGACGGGCCCACAGTCAGGAGTCTCTCCTGGGACTTGTCATCTGCCACATGCACAGACACGCGTGCACACACGTGTGTGGAGGAACCCCATGGCCGCGCCCACCTGTGCACACCCCTGTACCGACAGATGCTTGCGTTTGGGGCCTGGGTCTCTCAGGAACCACGCTGTCCATCACTGGTCACCAGCCACGGCCTCGGGGGCCACCACCAAGGTGCAGAGTGGCCCCTCACTCCCGGGGCTGCACTGGGCACAGCAGGGTACCCCCAGGGCAGCCATTGGTAAAGGGTTCCTGCACGTACCCGGAGGATCCCCAAAGGCGGGGGGTCAGGGAGGTGGGGAGGGGGAGTCCTGAGGTTTCCCCCACATCCTGACCGTCGCTCTTGGGGGGAGCCAGGCCTCCCGGTCGGGGCCCCCTCAGATTCATGGCCACCTTGGCTTGGGGGCATCAGTGCCCACAGTCACAGGAGGGCACCGCACAGCCCTTCCCCTCTGGGCCCCTGAGTCCCTATCAAATCTATGCCACTGTCTCAGGAGAAGCCCCAGGCCACACCCTGGGTCCCCGACCACCCCCCCCGTGACCGTGACGAGGGGGCTCACGCCTTGCCCTCTGGACTAATGGGGACCACCCTGGCTTTCAGGGGTCCGATCAAGTCCCTTGACCACAGTCACGCAGTGGGTCATGTCACTCGGAGGAAAGGCCACCATCCCGGGGGCCTTGGGGCTCACGTCCCCAGTCTAGGTGCTGCCGCCCCATCCCCCACCCCCACTTCCCATGTCAATGCCAGCGCCCCCCAGCAAACAGTGAGCACCTACTGTGTGCAGTCAGTGCAGGGCCCTCCCTCTGTCTGTGGCATCAGGGCGAGGACAGTGGGGCCTGCCCCAGTGGGCCCCGGGCCCCATATTTGGCGGGCTTATGGGTCATGGGAGGAGGCCACGGTGATGGGGACTGTGGACCAGGTTGCAGGTGGCCAGGCGGCCACTGACAGACAAATAAAAAGCCAGTTCACAGCCCGGGATTCCCTGAGGAGCCATAAATCACATGCGATGACACACAAGTCGGAAATCAAGTGGCTGCAGCTGGGCTGGTGTGGCTGGTGTGGCTGAGACAGGTGGGGGCGGGGGGGAGCCAGGAGCCCCTCCCACCTTCAGTTCCCCCCCCACCCCCCGGCGCTGCTGGCGGTGGTCCTTACTGGAACAGTACTTATGAGGATGATTAGGGCTGGGGCTGGGTGTGGACCTGGGACAGGGAGGGGCCTCAAACGCTGGGCACGGGGCAGGTGCAGGACACAGAGGGACTGCTGGGCGATTGAGGCATTTCTTCGCCTGATCTTGATGCAGCCTGGGTGGGGAGGGGGGCAGGGGCAAAGGAGATGGGCAGGGGGGGGCCACGGGAGGCTTTGGGGCAGGACTGGAGGCCAGGGAGGAGGAGAGGACTCTGGGTGGGGAACTGCTGAGCCCGAGGACCCCGGCTTCCCTTCAGGGAGGCGTCCAGGAGGCCACTGACCCTTCTGTGCCTTCTCTGCTGGAGAAGAAAGCCCACCCCATCCATCCTCTCCACGCTTACCGGCTCACTTATGGGAGCCAGGAAACTTGGGGTGGAGGCAGGGGTGTCCGGGGCGGGACCCCTCCCTCTGGGGCCGCCCACCTGACAGCCCCTCACCTGCCCCATTGATCCGGAAACGGAGGCTGAGGCCCGGAGGTGATCGATGGGCCCTAATGGACAATGCAGTCCCTGGGGAAGGGGGGGCAGCGAGTGGTGGAGGAGACCCCCCTCTCCTGCACTGAGGGGGAAACTGAGGCCTCACCAGGCCCCACATGTCAATGGGGTGAATCCAGGGTGAGCCCCAGGCCTCCGTGGGATCAGGAGTTGGATCTGAGTTGGGCCTAGGGCAGCCGGTGATGGGGGAGGCCTGGGTCCCCCGACAGCAGCCAGGGTGGGGGCCGCCCTGCAAGCCCCTCCTCCAGGAAACACCAGGCTGTATGGCTTCCCAGTGCAGGGAGGTGGGGGGGGTATTGTCTATGGCGCCCCCGATCTCCGCACCCGCCGGGCCACCCTCCTCCGTGGCTTGTGGCTTCCAGGATTTGTTTGCACCATCTACTGACCCCTCCCCGGGAATCTGAGGCAGGCCTCAGGCGAGTTGCCCCAGCCCCGGCGGGGTTCCTGGGGGAGGAAGAGGCTTTGAGATGTGGTGCTAGACCCCTGGGGGCCCTCGGGCCAGGCTGGGATGGGCCAGAGGACCAGCTGCTTCTCTCACACTAAGTGCTTAAAAGCCTCCTGCGGGGCCTCCCTGGTGGCGCAGTGGTTGAGAGTCCGCCTGCCGATGCAGGGGATACGGGTTCGTGCCCCGGTCTGGGAGGATCCCATATGCCGCGGAGCGGCTGGGCCCGTGAGCCATGGCTGCTGAGCCTGCGCATCCGGAGCCTGTGCTCCGCAACGGGAGAGGCCACAACAGTGAGAGGCCCGCATACCACAAAAAAAAAAAAAAAAAAAAAAAAAAGCCTCCTGCGGCCACTGGGACCTGCAGGCCAGGCGGGCGGGCGGGCGGGGGAAGGGCAGCAGGAGCCGAGGCTGGGGGTGCCCCCACCCGAAAAGTCCTAGCCCCTGAGACAGGCGGTGCATCCCGGCACGTCTGCCCCCTCCACCACCCCCCACCCCACACCGCCGAGCCCGAGGTCCTGGATCCCGCACTCCTTCCCCTGCTCAAATCCCTGCTTGGCCCCCAGGTACCCAGGACAAGGCCCCACCCCTCCCATGAGGCCCAGCCCACTGCGCTCCCCCCCCGCTCCTTTCCTCCCCCCACCGCCCAGATGGGTCCCCGCAACCAGCGGCACGGTTCCCTGCGCTCATCTCACCCTGGAGGGCCCGCTCTGGGCCTCAGTTTCCCCGATGACAAAGTGGGGGTGTGAGCTCCGGTCTGGGGTGGGGAGGACAGGCCCGGTTTGAGAGCTTTGGCTAAGCTGCCCCCTCCCCCAGGACTCAGTTTCCCCAGCTGTGTGGTGTGGTGCAAGGTCTGGGTCCCAGCCTCCACTCAGCCTTTCTCTCCACTGGGACCCCCCAAAGGGAGGGGGCATTTTCCCTCCTGGGCCTCAGTCGACCTCTCTGCGAGCAGATGAGACCCAGCTGAGAGCCATTTTACAGATGAGGTGCTGAGGCCAGAGGAGGGGTGGGCCAGCCCCAGGCCCTACAGCTGGGACCCTGCCGTCAGCACGAGGTGGGTGGGGAGGGAGGCAGCCCGCCACCCACCACGGATGAACCACCACTGTTCTCAGAGTCTCACTTTGCTAGTCTGGAAAATGGAGCTATAATGGCACACAGAGGGGACTCTGCCTGGGGGTTCTTGACGACCTTTAAGGGCAGGACCTTTGGTTCTCCCCTCCCCCCATGGCCCCAGCACCTGGCACAATGTCAGCCAGCTCTCAGCGAACATTTGTTGAATGACTTACAGAGTGTTTTTTTTTTTTGCGGTACTCGGGCCTCTCACTGTTGTGGCCTCTCCCGTTGCAGAGCACAGGCTCCAGACGCGCAGGCTCAGCGGCCATGGCTCACGGGCCCAGCCACTCCGCGGCATGTGGGATCTTCCCAGACCGGGGCACGAACCCGCATCCCCTGCATCGGCAGGTGGACTCTCAACCGCTGCGCCACCAGGGAAGCCCTTGCTGAGTGTGTTTTGTACGTGGACTCCAAATCAAGTGCTCTTGCTTACCAACAGCGCTGGAGGTGCTGGCCTCCTTCTCCAGCGTTTGTTCCTTGGGGGAGGCCCGGGTATGGGGAGGTGGTGGGGAACAGCCTCTCTCGGATGAGGGGGGCAGTGGGGGCACTGCAGGAGTCAGCCGTGCTGGCTGGCAGATCTTTACATTAAAATGCGTATATACACCAGATAAATAACCCGGCCCACAGCCTCGTGACAGGCTGCATTAAGTCGCCCGTCTGGGGATCCGGCCGCGATGGCTGGGGTGGAGATGCGTCACTGGCTCTTGCCCCTCGACCATCCCTCATTCTATCGGCGAACATTCTGGCGCCCCTAGAGCCTGCTGCGGACCTGGGCGGGGCGGGGGGGGGCATCCTGGGAACCTCAGGAAGTGAGATCTGGGTCCAAGACCTGAATTCTGAGCCCCAGGGTGGGCGCCCACAACCTGGTCCTACAGGCCCAGGTTTGAGTGAGACCCCCCCATCCGCACTGGGGAGACCACCCCCCACAAGCCATGGTAGCAATGGACGTGGTGCTGGGACAGAACAGGTTTGAATCCAGGCTCAGCCCCTCCTGGGCGGGGGTGGCAGCAGTACTGGCAGCCCCCGTCAAGGTGCATACCAGGGAGACCCCATTTGAGCACAGGGGGAGGCCCCCGTGGGGCCCGCACAGCTGTGGGGTGCTCCCTGGCCCAATCCCTCTGCCTGAGCTCGGCCCAAAGGGGCAGAGGGAGTGGGAAGGGAGTTTTCAATTAAGGAGAAGCTAATCACCCAGCGAGGGCCATTCTGAGGCCCAGTAAATCTATTATGAAAAGCCTCTAAATGTATGTAAAACCGGCCTCCGACAATCCTGGGATTAGGCAGCCGGGAGGGGAAACCGAGGCGCAGGCTGGCTGGTGGATTAGCTGAGCGAGGCCCCTGGAGAGTTGCAAGGGAGCCGTCCGGGGCTGGGGGGGGCAAGGGGTGGGGTAGGCAGAGAGAGAGAGGTCTTCCTCTGCAGAAGCCAGGATCCATTTTCAGCGAGGGAAACTGAGGCCCAGATAGACCCAGAGACCCAGAGTGAAGGGGGCCTCCCAGGGCATGCACCCCAGGGCACCCCCAGTGGACCCGGCCCAAGCACGGCCCACTGCTGTTCCCCCCTGCACGCCGAGGTGGGTTTTCCCACAGAGGGCGAGGTGGCCTAGATGGCTGTCAAACAGCAGGGACAAGAGGCGGGGTCTTTGTCCTGATCAAGCTGCCGGGAGCCCAGGCCCTGGCCAGCACGGAGAGCCCCTCAGGGGAGGAGCCGGATCCCAGGGCTATGAGTCCAGGGTCCCTGGAACCCAGGCCTTTTTAAGTGGCTCCTATTCCTTTGTGGTTTCAGAATGGCTTTATTGAGCATCTACTGTTTGCCAAGCCCAGTGCTGAGGCCAAAGAGTGAAGAAGAGGGAGGGAGACTGGGGCCCGTGCAGCCAGGGATCTGGTGGGAGAGAAATGCCCACTAGGGAGCAGCTCTGGGGACCAAAGGGGGAGGAGGTCAATGCGGAGGGCACTCCGGGTGGAAGCAGTAAAGGCCGGAGCCCAGGGAGGCCCGAGGGTAGTGTGGCAGGAGGTTGGCAGAAAGGGAGTTCGTCTTTCCTTCTGAGGGTGACAAGGGAGCCCCGTGAGGGTTTTTAGCCCAACTGGTCCCCGTTCCCCTCCCAGCATTCTTTGTAGAACATTGACCCCCAAGGACACCTCCCCCTGGGGCTCAGTTTCCGCAGCCTGGTCCCCACACTCCCGCAGACCCCATCCGACCCTCACGCTCCACAAGTCTGCTAATTATTCTGCCCCTGGGCCTTCCTCCAGCTGCTTCCTCCTCCCAGGATCTGTCCCCTCCTGCAGAAACCCTTCCAGGCCTGAGCCAGAGAGACGGAGGCATGTGGCAGGTAGCCTTGTCTACCGGCCTCGGCAGCAGCCAGCAGGGCCTTCCCTGGGACCCTGGCCTGGCTCCAGTCCAGCCACCTGTGTGTACCTGCCGTCCAGGTGCTCGGGAATGAACAGGAGGCGGGTGGTTCCCATGACTCAGCAGGGCCCAGGCCCCCAAATTCCTCCAGGTCACAGGTGAGGCTGTGTTGCTGGTGGGGGCGGGGAGGTCCCGGCGAGGCTGTGTGATGTGAGAGGTCGTGTGCGCCTCCCGTGACTCAGTTTCCCCACGTCGTCATCAGTGGTGGTTTGGTGCTGTTCCCAGCACTGGGGGCTGTTGGCGGGCTCCCGGAGCCCCCCCGCACCGGCCTGGCCGTCAGTCAGGCCCGCGGGGCCCCTTCAAGTCTTCACGGCCCAGCAGCGGTCGCAGGAGGGATTATTCCAGCCTGTCCAGGATGGACTCAAGTGGAACCGACGCTGAGGAGCGGAACGCGCCCCCGCGGGCCCGGCCTGCCGGCCTTTGTCCGCCACCGGCCCCGCCCGCGCGCCGGCCCGTCTCTAGTGCCGTACACTCAGCTGTGGCCCCTGCCGGGTGAGGCCGGCACAAAACCCCACCAGACCCTCAGCAGAGCGGCTTCCGGCCCAGTGGCCCAGCTGAGTCCCTTCCCAGCCTTAGTTTCCTCATCTGTAGCATGGGTGTGCCCACCGGGGCTGCCCACAGGTCGTTTGGGGATTGATGGGGGCTGTGTGGGCAGAGGCGGCTGGGGGGCAGACACCCTCCCTGAGCTACCGCAGTTTTCCCAGGGGTGCTCGGCCCGGCCCTCTGGCCAGTCCCTCCACCGAGCCTTTGTCCAGGAAATTCGAGGTGGCAGGGAGAACGGATCTGCTCGAGGCCTGAAAGGGGCTGAGGCAAATGCTGTTGACCCCTGACCCCGGCCCCCTAATCCCGGGGTTGAGGCCCTCACTGGGAGCGGCCCTGAGAGATGGGCCAGGGTGTGACCCCCGCCCCAGGCACCAAGGGGGGGCTTCCGGGTCAGGGTCACCGGGGCTTCAGGGAACACGGCTGCCCCATTGGCCACGTGTCTGGTCACCACCCCGCAGAGGCCTGTGGGAGAAACTGAGGGCAGGCAGAGCCCTTGGAAGCCCCCAGGCCCTGCCACCTCCAGGCTGGTGACCACAGGCCAGCAGCTGCCCTCTCTGAGCCTGAAAATAGGAAGGTCACAGGCAGCCCCGGCGTATTGGAAGGCATCCCACAGCCATGCTGGGTGTTGGGCTCCTAACTCGCTCTGTGCCTCAGTGTACCCCTCTGGGCTGGGGGATGGCTAAGAATGGCTCCCGTGTCCCTTCTGGGAAGGCCCCAGGAGACCCTGGCCTGGAATGTGGGAGGGGCTTTCTAACCGGACTGCCCTCCCCTGCTCTAGACTCCTCTGTAACTCCCACTGTCTTCAAGACAGTTTCCCCACCTGGACAAGGGCCACAGAAACAGTGGCAAACGCTTTGGCCATTGAGCTCTGTGACCTGGGTTCCAATCTCAGTTCCCCACCCCCCAGGGTGAGTCCCACTCCGTGGGCGTGGGTGTGGGTGAGCCGTCTTCCTTTCTGGGCCTCCCCGGTGGTTACGGGGGATAGTAACACCAGGGTTGTTTTGAAGATAAAATGAGGAACCGCACTAATCAGGCTGAGGCCAGGGCTAGGCATACAGCAGGCACTCAATAGATGCACCTCAGGACGTTGCTGACTTCAGCCCTGGCTCCAGTCCTGACCTTGGGCCACCGGGGAGGAACATTTTGCCTCTTTCTGCTTCTACCGACCCGGCAGGGCTGGCTGAGGAGAAACTAAGACACTGAATAACCAGATGCTTGTTAAATGCTTGAGGAAGAACGGGGTGAAGGCATGAGGAGAGGGGGGTGTCCCCGCTTCTGGCAGCTGCAGCGACTTAGCCTTCCGGCTCCTT
This sequence comes from Hyperoodon ampullatus, assembly GCF_949752795.1. Classification (NCBI taxonomy): domain Eukaryota; kingdom Metazoa; phylum Chordata; class Mammalia; order Artiodactyla; family Ziphiidae; genus Hyperoodon; species Hyperoodon ampullatus. The sequence continues at coordinate 25,436,873 of NC_136917.1, forward strand.
GGAGGCTGCCGCTAGGAGCCTTCAGTGAAGATTAAACGATTCTCCACCGCTGGCTGGGATGCATTCGCACGCCCGGGCGCCCCTGGGCTCCCCAGTGGCCACGTGTCTGTTCCACCCTGCCGAGCTGTTCCCCACGATCAATTTCAATTTGGCCTGGTCTCTGCCTCTGCAGCCTGGCCCTCCTCGGGGGCTGGGGTCGGTGAGGGGGACGTGGTGGCTTCCTCAGCCTGCCCCACCAGGTCCCGGGCACCTGCGCCTGGTGCCAAGAGGGCTCTGGGCCTCGGTTTCCCGGGAATAATGAAATGGGGGGAGGGAGCCTGGGGCCAGGCCTGTTTCATCAGACCTCCTGCAGTTCTTGAGTGCCAACTGTGTGCCTGATCCCAGGCAGAACGCTGGGGACATAGTGGGAACCAAAGCAGACAAAACTGAGCTGGAGTTAATCAGGGTAAGGGGACTCTCAGGCATTGGGTGAGGGGAGCACGTGCAAAGGCCCTGAGGCAGCAGGAGCATAGGGCCCTGGAAGAGCACGAGGAGACCCATGTGGCAGGAGCAGGTAAGGAGCAGGGAGCAGAGGCAGCGTGGATGAGCCTGGTGACAATGTGACTCAATGCTAATCAACAGCCAACATTTATTTAGTGCCTACTATATGCCTCATCTCCCTCACAACTACCCTATGATCAAGTACCCTATGATCCGGAAACTGAGGCCATGCGGGGCTGGGGCTGCTGGCCAAGTTTACTGACGGCGCAGAGCTGGGGTTTGGTCCCAGCTCAGATCTGTCCTAGAGTCCCAGGCAGGACGGTGGTGGGGATCGTCCGTCCCTGTGCAGTGGACTCTCAGCCACCACCTCCCCACCCCCATCCACGTACCCCTCTCCTCACCCCACTATTCGGGGACTCCAGGCCCCCCACAATTTCTGGGGTGAGGAAGGACATAAATGGGGTCCAGAGTCGGTGGACTTTGGTTTGAACTCGCCTTCCCTTCTGGGTAATCTTGGGGCATGCCTGTCCCTTTCGTGCCTCGGTTTCCCCACCTTGTAACAAGAGACTGTGGGAGACTCTTCCCTCTTAAGAGTAAGGGGTGGGGTATGAAGCTCCACCTCTCCTGGCTGTGAACCCCGCTCCCCACGCTCGCAGTCCTGCTCCGGCCTGTGCACCTGGCAGGGGGCGACCCCCACTGTGCGCCCCGGGGACCCCCCTGGGCCTCGACCCTGCTCTGCATCTGGCGGCCCGCGCCCTCCCTGGGCCCCGCGTGGCTCCGGCTCCGGCCGCCGCTAGGTGGAGCAAGGAGGCCGGTGGAGACGCGGCGCGGGCGGACACGCGGTCCGGAGCTGCGGAGGCCCTGAGCGGACGCTGCTGGGTGGACGCCCGCGACCCCTCCGCGCTCGAGCCCCCTGCCCTGCAAACAGAGGCCCTGAGAGGGAAGCGCCGCCCGCGGGGACCGCCTGCGAGGGGTAAGCGCGGGAGCAGAAGGGGCGGAGTCCAGAGTGCGCGCGGTGAGGACCCGTCAGACCTTGACCCCTGACCCCCTGACCCGGCCTCCGCGTGGATGCCGGTGTGTGAACCGGACGCACAGTTCAGACTCGGCAGCTCCCAGCGAACGCCCGCAGCCTGGCAGCTGCGCGAGTAGGTGGCTGGGGAGGCTGAGGCAGGGTGCCCGTTGGCGTGCAGGGGCTGCGAGGGTCCTTTTGAGTTAGGGCGCTGCTGAGGCTGGGTGGGTCTTCTCAGGTCCTCAGGACCCCCTCCTCACCCCCAGGCAAGGACCCAGGTTGGCTTCTCTGAGGAGGTGGCGTTGCAGCTGAAACCTGGGGCATGAGGGATACCGGGCCGAGTGAGTGTCCTGCACAGAGGGGGCAGCTTCTCCCCGCCCCAAGGTGGACCACAGGCTGGGCGGCAGAGGCAGATTAGGGCTGCCTCCACCCCAGGCCTTTGTAGGCTACGAAGGGTAGGGGGGACTTGAGTTTTGTGCAGAGAGCACTGGGGAGCCATGGTGGGTGAGGGCAGGAGAGTGATATGGTCTAAGTTACTTTGTTTCCCAGCTCCCTCCAGCTGCCTGGGCACAGGCAGGAGTGGGGGCCCAGCAGGGCCAGGGGGGAAGCTGGGTGGGGTCCAGGTGGGGCCTGGCAGGGACGGAGCCCCAGGGCTCAAGCTGTGGACAACCAGAGTGGGCTCAGGTGTCAGCCACCGGCCCCAGGCTGTCCCCTGTCTGCCAGAGCCTCAGGGTCGGATCTGACCCTCGACTAGAACCCTAAGCCTGCCCTGTGCCCCCCTCCTGCCTCTGCCAGCTCCACCTGCCGCCTGAGGGGTGGCTTCTGGCTTCATCCTCTTTTTTTTTTTTTTTTTGGAGTATAGTTGCTTTACAATGTTGTGTTAGTTTCTGCTGTACAGCTTCATCCTCTTGGAAGACCCATCTCTCAGAAAAGGAAACTGAGGCACAGAGGGTTTGGTCATTCACAGCACATGTGGGGCTCCCTCTGTGTGATTAGCTCAGCTGGGACCCCCTTTGTGTAATTAGCACTTTTGCAACCCCTTTTATGTAATTAGCACATGTGGGTCCCCTTTTGTGTAATTAGCACATATGGAGCTCACTCTGTGTAATTAGCACATCTGGGATTCCTCTTCTGTACAGTTGGCACATCTGCGGTACTTCCTCTGTGCAGTTAGCACATTGTGGTCCCCTTCTGTGTAATGAGCACACCTGGGTCCCTCCTTCAGTATGATTAGCCCATCTGGTGGCCATTTCCCATGTCCTGGGCCCCAGGAAAGCCACATTGCCCTTGCAGCCATTCTTGTTTTCATTGTGGGGAGGTGTCCCCCCCAAAGCACTGGCTTCTATCCTTCCGCAGCATGCCACCAGCTGTGGGGTGGCACTGGGGTTCCAGCGTCTTTCAGCCGCCCTGCTCTACCCCTGAACTTTCTCCCCAGCCGCTTCTCTATACGGGTTCACGGCACTGAGAGTGAGGAATCTGGCCCCATAGGCTGCCCCTCCTCCTTGCTCACTCCGACCCAGCCATCCTGTTCTTCTTTGGAACAAATGAATCTTGTGCCTGCCTCAGGACCTTTGCACAGGCCCGTTCCCTTCCCGTGTGTGACAACCCTTGGCCAGTCAGGCGAAGGGCAGCCCCACTGGGCACACCCTCCCCCATGTGTCGACCCCATTCTCACTTTCAGTTCAACAATATTTATTACAAAGAGGCTGGGGGATTGTGCCCCACTGCCTCCAGAAAGTTACGGTCGAGTACAGGAGGCAAATGTGTTTGAAAAAGGACGGCTTCATACACTAATGGAGTGAGCGGTACATTCTTACCCAGAAGACTCAGTGATTCTCTTGTTTCTAATTGAGGTGTAATTCACATACCACATACTTCATCCATTCAAAGTGTGCAGTTCAGTGTTTTCAAGTCCATTCACAGTGTGGTGCAACCATGACTTCTGTCTAATTCCAGAAAATTCCATCACCCCAAAAGAAACCCTGTCCCCATAAGCAGTCACCCCCTCACCCTCCCCCAGCCTCTGACAACCAGGCCAGGAACCCACACTCTGTGTCTGTGGATCTGCCTGTTCTGGACGTTTCCCATCAGTGGAATCACACACTGTTTGTCCTTCTGTGTCTGGCTTCTCTCACTGAGCATCGTGGTCTCAGGGTCTGTCCACGTTGTAGCGAGTGTCGGGGCTTCACCCCTTTTCGTGGTTGAGTGATACTCCCGTGTGTGTGTGTGTGGATATTCCCACTTTGTCCTGTCCTTTTCTCCGTGTTGGTCAGGGTGCTGATGAGATTCGTGTGTGAATATCATATGTAGGCAGCCCCATTCGTTCCTTCCTCCCTGTGAGCCGACACACCCAGGCCGGGGGCCCACAGGGATCCGCCTCCTCCCTGACCCCCCCCATCTGTCCCCGTCTTATACAACACACATGGCATCTGACCCTTCCCTCATCCGCGACTCTGCTCTGGGTCAGGCCGGTTAACTACCCCACACTGCCTGCTTCTTGGGGCAACCAGGGCACTTTTCAAAACCCCAAGTCAAACTGTGACCCTCCCCTGCCTAAATCCAAGGCTTCCCACTGCCCTCAGGGTTAATCTGAATTCCAGGGCATGGCCAGACATTCCCGAGGCCACAGGGCGAGGCCAGTTGATCCTCAGGAGGGTCCCGGCTCGGATAGGAAGGGTAGGGTGGGCGACAGCTGGAGGATGTGGGATTGGCCCCATTTTCCGGGTAGGGAGACGGAGGTTCAGGGGATGCAGCATAAGTCGGGGTCCAGAGACACTTCTCAGCTGCACGAAATGATGTCAGCTGAACCCCTAGATGCCCAGAACCCGCTGCCCCCCCGCCTGGCATTCCTGCCTGGAAGGAGTGGCCCTTGTGGGTGGCTCAGCATCCTACCGCTGCTTCCGGAGGTGCTGAGGTGGGGAGGGGGGTTGTCAGAGACCCTCAGACCTGCGGGAACACCGCCGGCCTAATGAGGGTCCCCAGGGCCCCCGGCTGGCCTGCTGTCCTCTGCTCCCACCCTAATGGGATTGAGACTTTTGAAGTTAATAGGGAACGAGGAGGCTCCCACGTAGAGAATAGAGGAGAGGGCTTAGAGGGGCCTTTGTGAGCCAGGCCAGCGATGATGAAAGCACCGTGAAATCCACGGTGTCACCGTTGCCCCGTGACCATGACAGGCTCCTTTACTTGAAGAAAAGAAGGGAAAAATCCCCAAACAGTTATATGTGTGCATGTGAACGTACATGTATGTATGTGCAATGGCAGCGGCCCTACCAGGCCCTGAGGCTGCGTCCCTGAGGTGCCATCTCAGCAGAGGGCTCACCCCTGGGGCCCCTACACTAGGCACAGTGTCTGAGATACCAGGTAGTTTTAGCAGCCAGGAGTTCCAGGATTTTCAGTGCTGGGCCTGAGTCAGAGGCCATTCATCACCAAGGGCAGGGAGCCCTGCCCACAGCTTGCTGCTCCCTGCTTGCATGCCTCTGGAGACGGGAACTCACTACCTTGCAAGGCTTCCAGACAAGGCCTCCTTGCATGTGGCCCTGGGTGAGGGCGAAGTTGTGCCTTACCTTGGGTGGACTTCCAAAGTCAGGGAGGAATGGGACACAGGGCAGGAGGGCATGTCATGGTTTTAACAACATTATGGAGATACATACCTTACAGTTCATTAATTTAAAGTGTATGATTCATTTGTTTTACTATATTCACAAGGTTTCATGTCCATCAATACAGTCGATTCTAGAACATTTTCATCCTTCCTAAAAGAAGCCCCGTCCCCATCAGCAGTCACCCTAGCCCCTGACAGCCAGGAACCCACTCTCTGTCTCTGTGGATTTGCCTGTTCTGGACTTTTCCCATCAGTGGAATCACACACTGTGTGTCCTTCTGTGTCTGGCTTCTCTCACAGCATCGTGTTCTCAAGGTCTGTCCACGTGGTAGCGAGTGTCAGGGCTTCTCTCCTTTACGTGGCTGAGTGATGTTCCCGTGTGTGGAGGGACCACATGGTGTTTATCTCTTCACCACTGAGAGACACTTGGGCTGTTTCCCACTCTGTTGGAGTTTATGACGGAGATGCTCTTTTTTTGTTTTTTTTAAATAAATTTATTTTATTTACTTTTTAGCTGTGTTGGGTCTTCATTTCTGTGCGAGGGCTTTCTCTAGTTGCGGCGAGTGGGGGCCACTCTTCCTCGCAGTGTGCAGGCCTCTCACTATCGTGGCCTCTCTTGTTGTGGAGCACAGGCTCCAGACGCTCAGGCTCAGTAGTTGTGGCTCACGGGCCCAGTTGCTCTGCGGCATGTGGGATCTTCCCAGACCAGGGCTTGAACCCGTGTTCCCTGCATTGGGAGGCAGATTCTCAACCACTGCACCACCAGGGAAGCCCGGGGATGCTGTTCTTTTTTTTTAATTTATCTATTTATTTATTTATTTTTGTCTGCATTGGGTCCTCGTTGCTGTGCACGGGCTTTCTCTAGTTGCGGCGAGTGGGGGCTACTCTTCTTTGCGGTGCACGGGCTTCTTATTGCGGTGGCTTCTCTTGTTGCAGAGCACGAGCTCTAGGTGTGTGGGCTTCAGTAGTTGTGGCACGTGGGCTCAGTAGTTGTGGCTCGTGGGCTCTAGAGTGCAGGCTCAGTAGTTGTGGCGCACAGGCTTAGTTGCTCTGTGGCATGTGGGGTCTTCCCAGAGCAGGGCTCGAACACGTGTCCCCTGCATTGGCAGGCAGATTCTTAACCACTGCGCTACCAGGGAAGCCCAAGAGATGCTGTTCTTGAAAACCCTTTAATCATCCCTTGCCTTGTACATGAAACTCTCACACAAGGTCAAGGCCCACCAAGGCCAAAAGCATAGTGCGGGTCGGGGCGTCTGCAGCTCCGGGAAAAAGCCTCATGCGGGGTCAGGGGCATGGACCCCGAGTCTCTCCGGGTGGCCCTGCCCTGACCCCGGTGTCTCCATTGGCCAAAGGGCTTTAACAGCACCTAATGTGTTCATGTCACACCGGGACAGCGCCTGTGCCTGGATCTGCTTTTCACTTAAAGGCAACTGCACAGGGGGTCCCGGCTTGCATGCTCCCACAGATGGGGGTCTCACCACCACTCTTATTGGAGGGCAAGCTGGGCATGTGGAGGGGGTGTCCCAGCGTCCATGACCCCTCGGTTTTCTGTCCAGAAATCCAGGAATGCCACTTTCCTCCTCTGGTCCCCGACCTTGGAGGGGTGGTCCCAGAGGAGTGAGTTCGCACCTGCTGTGCAGACGTGGGGAGGGCAGGGGATGGGGTCCCTGAGCCCGGCCTGGGGGTAGGTAGCACCCACCTGATGCCTACAGCTTGGGGGGAGCACTAAAGCCCCATTGTCCGCTGTCTAGCTGGCAGGTTCCGGGCCCTCCCTGGAAGCTGCCCCGCTCTGCCTGGGGCGCCAGGTGACCTGCGTCCCAGTCCTCAAGGAGGAGGGGTTGCATAAGTCCCTGCCCTTGCATCCATCTCCTTCTTTTCCTGAAGGAGATCTCAGAGACAGAGTGGAGACTGCTGGACAGAGGCCAGAGAGGACGGGGACCAAAGGCCACACAATGGGTGGGAGACACAGAGACACAGAGAGGGACAGACACAGAGGGACACAGGAGGAGCCGGGGCCGGGGACGATGTTGCCAGGCCAGTGGCCTCACTCCCGGGCCCCCTGAGCCCAGCAGCTGCCTGAACCCCACGCCCCGGCTCTTCAGGTGGCTCCGTTCTGTGGCCTTGGGCGGGCAGCTGCATGACTCCTCTGAGTCTGGGGTTGAGGGTGAGCTGATGCTGCCAGGTCAGGACCCCCGGGGGCCTAGGGGCTGCCTCATGTCCGCTCCCAGTGTCCCGAAGCTCCGGGGTGGCCCCATCTGTGAGCACCTGCCGTATGCCAGGCGTGGCCGTAGGGACTCAGGAAAGGGCTCAGAAACCCTTGGGCTCTGCTGACCCCGAGCACCCCAGGCCCCCAGGAAGGGCCTCCTGGCCTGACTCTGGATCTAAGGGAGTGCCTTCTATTTTTTGGGGGGGCTGCGCCATGCGGATCTTAGTTCCCCGACCAGGGATTGAACCTGTGCCCTCGGCAGTGAAAGTGAGGAGTCCTAACCACTGGACCACCAGTGTAGTCCCTAAGAGGGGCCTCTCTTAATGTCAGGTCCCAATATTTCAGACGGTGGAGCCTTAGGCACTGCCCTCGGCACGCTCACGGCATCTCCCCAGACCTCGCAGGGAAGGGTGAGAGGCTGAGGGTTCGGTGCAGAGGGGGTCGGAGGAGGGAGGGCCCAGACCTACTGACGTGCTGTTACGAGTGGAATCGTGTCCCCAGAGAGATGTGTCCAAGTCCCAACCCCTGGAATGGAACCGTGTATGAAAATAGGGTCCTTGCATATGTGATCAAGTGAAGATGAGGTCAATAGAGTGAACCCTCATCCAGTGACTGGTATCATAACACATAATACGTGTGTATTCATTGAGCACCGACTGTGTGCTCTGGGTGTAGGGGAGTGGCAGGAAAAGAGAGACCTGTTCCCTTGGCCTCAGTTTCCACCTTCAGACATTGGGGTAGCTGGGTGGTTACGGGTCCAGTGAGTCTGTATTTGTAAAGTGCCCGGAACAGTGAGTGGCACAGAATCCACGTGCATTGTGTCTGAACATGAAACGAAATTTTAAAAGATAATAAAATAAAAATGAAGACAGAGCCGGTGCCTGTCCTCAGGGAGCCGGCAGTATGTGAGCTCCAAAAGCTGCCTGGGTCTCTCTCTGCCTCCATCTCTCCCTGTCTGTCTCGACAAGCTCTAAGGAAAGGAACGGGAGGCCTTCTCAGAGGAAGTGTCATTTGAGCTGAAAGGAGAGGAGTGTCTTGAGGTGACTTTAGGCAGAAGACACAGCAAGTGCAAAGGCCCTGAGGTGGGGGACTGCCAGGTGTGTTTGCAGGTCTTCTGGGCAGCTGGTGTGATGGGCAGCGGGGGAGGCTGGTGTGGGGAGGCCAGTGAGGGCTTGGGGGACCTCAGGCAGGAATTTGGTTTCCCCCTGAGGTCCCTGGGGAGCCATGGCAGAGTTTGGAGCAGGGGAGGGACGTGACCCGATGGTGGGCTCATCAGGAGGGCCAGGCACGGAGGGCTGCTTGGAGCTGGGGGAAGCAGCCCAGGGCAGAAATCCTGCCAACAGGAACTTGGAGGAAAATTTCTCCTCCCCGACCTCGTTTCCTTGTTTCCCTCACTGTTTAAGGAATTGGGGGAAGGGGCCTGGGGGTGGATTCCTGTGCCTGGTGGCAAGGGTCCTGGTACCCGAAGCCACTCTCCATTGTGTGTGGGGGGGTGGCCCAGCTGAGCCAGCCACCCCTTCCCACCCTCAGCCCTTGAGTGACCGCTGAGGGAGCACCGGGCCCAGTGATGACCCCGGGCCTTGACCAGCTGCAGCCCCATCCTGGGCAATAGAGGGGGGCCTGGTTTGCACACTGACCAGCGCGTCCCTGTGCCTGGCGTGGCAGTGGCTCTGCTTGGGGAACTGCCCCTTACGGGCTCCAGCACGGCCAGCCAGTCACCTCCACCTGCTGGGTCCTGCCGTGTCCAGTGTACAGAGAGAGAGACTGAGGCTGGGGCTCTGATCTTGGCCCGACTGCGTCTTGGGCCAGCGTCCGGGCAGCGTTCGCTGATTCCCAGGCCCACCCCAGCCCAGAGCATGCATTTCTAACACCCTCTCCCAGGACACCGTTCCCTCCTCAAGTTTAGGACACGGTGGAGCACCTGGATTGAAATTCTCAGGCCATGAGCACCGGCAGAGAAATCCATAATGTATTGTTTAGACAGATGCCTTTAAACCGCGGCGGGGCGCGGAGTGGGGATGGCAGGGAGGGGGGCTGCATTGGGAGGGTCACCCTTTCTTCCTGCACAAAGGTCAGCCACAGACCGTTGCCAAGGCAACGGCCGGCTTAAAGATGGAGGCTTAAGGAGAACAGACGATTCCCCTCCCCGAGGTGCCCCCTGCAAGGGCCCTGGCTGCGAACTCTGGGGGCAGGGGCCTCGGGAGGCTGGGGGCTTGAGCGCAGCGAGGTGGGGCACTGGGGCCCTGGGAGGAACGTGGGGACGGAGAAGATCTCAGCCCTGCGCTGGCTGGGGCTGGGGCCTGCTGAGACCCCCGTGAGCCTCGGTGTTCTTGGCTGTGAAGTGGGAGAAGTGGGACCCCCCCCACCCCCCGGCCTGGGCTGGTATGGAGTCACTTGCAGAGTCCCAAGCCCTGCAGCGGCTCAGACACAGCAGTCAGGGCCTGGGGCTTGGCTGGCGTCCCAGTCTCCCACGAGTGTATCATGTCTGGGCAGTGCCCGGGGGGATGAGCTGGGGCTTGGGAGAGGCCACGGGTCTCCTTCCCCCCTTCCCGGGCCTGGGTCAGGGACCCAGCAGCCCTTCTGGGTCTGAAGCAGATGCGAGGCTCAGATTTGCAAAGGCGAGAGCAGCGGTCCCGCTGGAGAAGGCCCCCCAGAAGGATGGGTGGGCCTGGGACCCTCATCAGCAGTCACTTCTGACTCTGTGGGCTCTGAGGTCCTTCGCAGCCAGCAGGGGTGGACGTGAGCTGCCCTCAGCTTGGGGACCACAGCCGTGACTGACATTACATTTTCACTGTTACATAAAAACGGCATTGTCTGCACAGACCTCTCTCCCCGGAGAGAACTTTGAACACAGGTGCGAGCTTCCTGGCGGGCTACAGACTTTTACAACGGCTTTAGTTAGCAGTGACCATGCCTGACTTCTGCAATACGAAGAACAGAAATTAGGAAGGCAAGCTTTTAATTGAAGCTACACACTTTTTTTTTTTTTTTTTTTTTTTTTTTTTTTGCGGTACGCGGGCCTCTCACTGTTGTGGCCTCTCCCGTTGCGGAGCACAGGCTCTGGATGCGCAGGCTCAGCGGCCATGGCTCACAGGCCCAGCCGCTCCGCGGCATATGGGATCCTCCCAGACCGGGGCACGAACCCGTATCCCCTGCATCAGCAGGCGGACTCTCAACCACTGCGCCACCAGGGAGGCCCCAAGCTTTTAATTGAGATGAACTTCACACAACATAAAATTAGTCATTTTTTTTTTTTTTTTTTTTTTTTTTTTGCGGTAGGCGGGCCTCTCACTGCTGTGGCCTCTCCCCCTGCGGAGCACAGGCTCCGGAGCACAGGCTCAGTGGCCATGGCCCACGGGCCCAGCCGCTCCGCGGCACGTGGGATCCTCCCAGACCGGGGCACGAACCCGCGCCCCCTGCATCGGCAGGCGGACTCCCAACCACTGCGCCACCAGGGAAGCCCTAAAATTAGTCATTTTAAGGCAAAAAATTCAGTGGGATTTTGTACATTCACAAGGTTGTGCAACCATCACCTCTAATTCCAGAACATTCCATCACCCCACAAGGAAGCCCGTCGTCATGAGCAGTCAACCCCCCAACCCCTCCCCAGCCCCTGACAACCTGGAACCCACTCTCTGTCTCTGTGGATCTGCCTGTTCTGGACGTTTCCTATCAATGGAATCACACACCGTGGGTCCTTCTGTGTCTGGCTTCTCTCACTGAGCATCGTGTTCTCAGGGTCCATCCACGTGGTAGCAGGTGTCAGAATCTCTATCCTTTTTTTTTTTTTAATTTATTTAGTTGTGCCAGGTCTTAGTCGAGGCAGCCGTCTCCTTAATTGTGGCTCACCAGCTCCTTTAGTTGTGGCAGGCGAGCTCCTTAGTTGCAGCATGCATGTGGGATCTAGTTCCCTGATCAGGGATCAAACCCAGGCCCCCACATTGGGAGCACAGAGTCTTACCCACTGGACCACCAGGGAGGTCCCCAGAATCTCCATCCTTTTTAAGGCTGAATAATATTCCACTGTGTGTATGGACCACATTTGTTTATCCATCATCCATTGATGAACAGTTGGGTTCTTTCCACCTCTTCGCTGTCGTAAAGCACGCTGTTGTGAACATGGGTGTGCAAATATCTTTTTGAGACCCTGCTTGCAGTTCTATTGGGCATACACCCAAAGGTGACCCAGAAGTGGGATTGCTGGTTCACGTGGTGAGTCAATGTTTAATTTTGGGGGCCTGCCATCCTGTTTTGCACAGCGGCTGCCTGTGTCATGCTCCACCAGCCGTGAACCAGCACCCAGCCAGCCTGGCTGCCCTGCGTTGTGGCAGAGATGCTACATTTGGTCACTGAGCTTTTACCTGCTGTTTTCATAATAAATGCAGATGTGGGGCACCGGCATCTGTGGTGTGTCCCTCTGTAGGAGAGCCGGTTTGGAGAGAGGCCTGCATGCGGGCTCCCCGTCGGGGGGAGCTCTGAAGCGGCATTTTGGAGGGTGCCCCCACGTGCTGCAGCCACTCAGCGTCCCCTGGCCCTGGCCCAGTCATCCTCCTGCGCTGTGCGCCCAGAGCTCTGCAGGTGACTGGGTATACGGTTTTCTGGGGCAGCCGTGGCAAATGACCACAAACTGGGTGGCTTCAAACAATAGGATTTAGGGCTTCCGTGGTGGCGCAGTGGTTGAGAATCCGCCTGCCAATGCAGGGGACACGGGTTCAAGCCCTGGTCCAGGAAGATCCCACATGCTGCGGAGCAGCTAAGCCCATGTGCCACAACTGCTGAGCCTGCATGCCACAACTACTGAAGCCCACACGCCTAGAGCCCGTGCTCCGCGACAAGAAAAGCCACTGCAATGAGAAGCCTGTGCACCGCAACAAAGAGTAGACCCCGCTTGTCGCAACTAGAGAAAGCCCATGTGCAGCAACGAAGACCCAACGCAGCCATAAGTAAATAAATAAAATAAATTAATAAAAAAAAAAAACCCAAGCTCATAGATGCAGAGAACCGATGGGTGGGTGTCAGAGGGGGTGTGGTGGAGAATTGGGTGAAGGGGGTCAGAAAGTACAAACTTCCAGTTACAAGATAGGTAACTTACAGCTTGCTGACTATAGTTAACACTGTATCCTGTGTTTGCAAGTTGCTGATAGAGATATTTAAAGTCCTCATCACAAGAAAAAAATAATTTGGGACTTCCCTGGTAGTCCAGTGGTTAAAACTCCAAGCTTCCACTGCAGGGGGCGAGAGTTAAATCCCTGGTAGGGGGAACTAAGATCCTGCATGCAGCACAGCATGGCCAAAAAAAAAAAAGGCAAGAAAAAAATAGTTTGTAATTAAGTGTGGAAGGAGGTGAACTAGACATCATGGTGATCATTTTGTAATATGCACAAATATTTATGGAATCATTAGGTTGTACATCTGAAATTAGCACAATGTTATATGTCAATTATATCTCGATTTACCAAAAAATAAAGGCAACATAGAAAAAGTTTAAATGTGCTGGAGGGCACGTGGCCTCACATATTGACACGAGCACGAGTCCTTGACCCAGTGGTTCCACTTCTAGAAAAGCGTAGTCCGAGAGTCACAGCAGTCGGTGGGCGCTGTGTGTCTGGGGCTGCATCCCCGCCAGCAACCTGCACGTTCATCTCCGAGGAACCCAGGGACTCACCTCTGTGTGGAGGGGATCCCGAGCAGCCACTGTAAACAAGAGTATCCAGCGGTGAGGGATATTTTCCTTGATATGCTGGTGTCAAGCTCGCCAAACAGCATGTAAAACACTTAGGACGCGCCCCAGCAATTGCTGTGTTTATCCCTGGCATTCATCCCAGAGAAATGAACATTCACGTCCTGCACACAATCTGTGTACAAATGTGCAGGGCAGCTTATTTTTGAAAGCCCCCAGTGGGAACCAACCCAGATGCCCTAAAGAAGTGACTGGCCGTGCTGGCTGGGACGTGCACACCATGGAATGTTCCTCGGCCATGGGGATGGGCGACACGGTGCAGGCCTCTCCTGGGTACTGTGCTAAGCTCCAAAGGCTCCAAGCTGCATGGTTGCATCTATAGAACATTCTCAGGATGACAGAGACAGAGAACAATCGTGGTGCTGGGTGGGGGGGTGGTGGTGAGGCATGGATCTTGACTGGGGTGATGGTTACAGGAATCTACACAGGAAATACAGTGATACAACTGATACGAAGAAGTCTACACACGCCAGACATTATGTAGCATCTTAGCATCAGATTCCTGGTTTTGACCGTGGAGGGAAGCTGGTGATGGGTAGACGGGCTTCTCTGTGCTGTCTGTGCATGTTGATGTGATTCTGTCATTAGCTCCAAATAAACAGTAGAAAAAAAAATAAAGCAGCATAAAAAATATGATCCTGTTTGTATAAAAACACACAGACTCCCTGATGGGGTGTTCCCGGGATGGTGACATCCATCCAGTCTGGGGGAGTGTCTCCTTTCTCTTTTTTCTGAATGTTTACAAAATTTTTACACAAGGAGGTATTTTTACCATACAAATAAACAAACAACAAAAAAAGCAGTTTTTAATTTTTGGAAAATACACGTCTATATTTTGGGCAGCCTGTGAGTGTGTGTCATGTCCTTCAGCGCCCGGATGGATGACTGGAAGCCGTCATTATACGTGGTCTCCGCAGACCCGACAGTCTGTGATTTTATAGTTGTCACCGTTTCCCAGAGGAGGGTCATACAAGGGCAGTGATAACCCCTGCTCCGACAGGGAATTAGTGTCAGTGCCAGGCCGGGGTGCAAAGCTGGCTCCTGGATGCTTGCCCTTTCGCCTGCAGGCTGGCCAACTCCCAGGTCTCCCTGTGGCTCGTTGCCCATTACAGACACTTCTTGTCTTCTTACTGCTTGTGACAATGGGACACCAGCATCAGAGAAGGCATGAAAAGCACAGAAAAGCACTCCAGACCAAGCCACAAACTCACCCAAAGTTCTCCTCCCAGGACCCACACTGGCACCGTGGGGTGTGAGCCCCTGGCCCCGCCGTGTCCGTGTGTGTGTGCGTGCATGTGTGTGTGTGTATCTGAGCGCCTGTGTGCACACGCTCATCCACTTTTCTTTTCCTGATCAGAAGTGTTTTGCCTGCTGATTTGTAACCCGTTTAAAGCTTAACAATGTTTCACCATCATGGCCCTTTCCCCACGTGGATTGTTCTCCTGGGACAGAATTTTTGGTGGCTGCACCGTCCTCCTTCCGGTCAGGGCCGTGGCTTGATGCTCGCTGGGACTTTTCCCAGGGGGCAGCCCCCACACCCCGAGGGCTCTGGACAGATGTCACCTAATTGCCCTCCAGGAGGGTGGCTCAGGTCCGCATGCCTGCTGGCCGGGCAAGGCCGGGTGGACCTCCTTTTTCATCTTGGCCTATTTAAAAAGCCCCAGAGGTAGGTGGTTACTCTAACTTGTGTGCGATCACGGGCGATGCGATCCTTTTTTCTACCCAACCCCCCGGGTATCTTTAGTGGTTGTGTGTCTTCTGACACCTGCTGCCTTGTCTCTGGTCCATTTTTTCCTCTGGGTCTTTGTCTCCTTCCTTCTGGCCAGGACTGAGCTCTCCTGTCTGGCTTGGATGGTGGGAGAGAGGTGTGGCGGTGCTGAGCGGTGTGGTTTGGGGGTGGCGGAACATTCTGCCTTCTTTCTCAGTGGCTTCAGGATGGCCCTGGGCCCTGCGGGCAGAGATGGTCCGTATCTGCAAAGTGGAGGGGATGAATGAATGGGGCTGTGCAGGTTGGCTGCCCACCCCGTTCCCCTGCCCAGGAAGCCCCATGTGCAGGCCGGAGAGGCTTCAGCGCCCCCCACCCCAGCCCCCCTGCCCACTGCTCCAGGCAGCAAATTCTGTGCCGTGTTCTGAGTTTGTTTCCCTTTGGCTGCAAGCAGAATGTTGCTTCCTTGAACCTTCTGGAAATTTTCCCGCAGATTACATTCAATCCTCCCTGGACAGCCCCTGAACATTGACCCACAGCAAGCAGGCAGAGCTCCCTGATCCGATGTGGAAGGGAGGGCAGACTGGCACCTGGAGGGGGACCCTGATGGGCTGAGAGGGGATGAGGTGGGCCAGGAGGGACCGAGTGACCTGCCGGGGGGAGGGGGTGACCTGCCGCTGCTCAGCTTGTCGTATGACAAGGGGACAAGGCCCAGGCCTCGGCGTGCCACCCCGGACACGCCGTGCGGGCCAACGCTCAGCGGGACCCCAGGCATGGGGGGGCGTGGAGGGGAGGCGGGGGCACAATGGGCCGCTGAACCCTTCCCCGGGGTCCGGTTCTCCCGAAATCGGATGGACACGGTTGCAGAAAGCTGCAGCCTGTGGCGCGGTGAGGAGCCGGGCGCACAATGCGGACTGTCGTCCCGAGTTTTCTGCCATCCCCGCCTGCTGTCTGCCATCCCTGCAGCCACTGTGGAAAGCGGGGACCCAGGGCCCTTCCTGGCTGGCTGTCTTTGTCGCTGTTCTGTGCGGCCCTTGGGGGAGACAATACGGGACACCTTCCTTTCCACCCTCTGAACAAGGCGGGTGACAGCTCTTGGCCGATGGTGGTCACAGTCAGACCCTCGTCTTCCGGGCACTGGGGGGCTCTCAGGGGAGCAGCGGGGGAGGGGTCCTTGCAGCCCCTCCGGCCAGCTCTGCGGGTACCGGCCACACCCCTGCCCAGCAGCGTCCTGACCCTTGATTGGTGTGTTTCCCTCGGGGGCACGGGGTCTCCCTCCATGCACAGTGACAGGGACGGTGCAGGCAGTGGCCATGACAGGGGCTGGCAGCAGGGTGGGCTTGGGTGGAGGGTGGGGGGCGATTATCTGACCACCAAGGATCGTGGCTCTGATCTGGGTGACAAGGTGGGAGGGGGGCTCCAGAACCCCCAGCCCAGATCAGGCCAACCCTCCGAGCTGCCTGGTGCAAAATTATAGAAAATGCAAAATTACAGAAAGGCGCTGAAAAGAAATGAGGGCAGACCCAACTTCCGAGATGCTTGGAGAGCAAAGACTCACAGGAAGCAGTGAGTCTTATTTTTTTTTAATAAGCAGCCCTCTGTCCCCCATCAGCCTGTTCCGGAAGTTACCAGGCACTGCACATTTCCAACCAGAGCCTCCAGTTGTTGGGGCAGAACCCGCGGTGGGGTTGCAGCCTGGAGGTGCCAGCTGTCCCTCCCCTGACCTCCAGAGAAGCCTGGCGGTGTGGGGACCACAGCTCCTTGTGCTGGCCTAGCCTCCCTGCTAAAAACCTGTAATGGTTACACATAGCCAGGATCCATGAATAAAACACGAGGCCGGGCGTTGGCGTTTCCTCTCCTCCGGCAAATGCATAATCAGTGCAAACCAGCAGGGACGTGGGGCTGTGCGTGGAGGGGCCGCACCCCAGCGACTAGCAATGATCCACACCAGAGGGCTGATTGCCTCGCCGGCTGGTCCTTGCTCTGGTGCACCTCTGGGGACCAGGGGTCCGAGGTGTGCATTAGGCACCTGGCCACCCCATGCCCCTTCAGGGCCAGGCTGCGCCCCCTTCCTCAGTGTGGTCTGTATTCCTTTTTTTTTTTAAATTAACTTTTATTGGAGTATAGTTGATTTACAGTGTTGTGTTAGTTTCAGGTGTACAGCAAAAATAATCAATTATACATACATACATATATCCACTCTTTTTAAGATTCTTTTCCCATATAGGTCATTACAGAGTACTCAGTACAGTTCCCTGTGCTCTACAGCAGGTTATCTATTTTATGCATAGCAGTGTGTGTATGTCAATCCCAGTCTCCTAATATATCCCCAACCCCACCCGGGGTCTGTATATCCTGGAACTGGGGCTGCAGGTGGGGGAAGAAGCTGGATGTCTGGGCCCCGCTTGCACACAGAACGGCTTTCTGGGCTGAGAGGTGGTGGCTGTTCCCGCTGGGGGGCGGGGTGGTCCCTGTCTCTGTGAAGCCCTGGGTGGGGATGTCATGGCCCCGCGTGTGGAGAACATCTTCCGACCAGCAGAGCAGGGCCCGTCGGATGCCCCAGCTTATGGGACAAATTCCCCCTCTGAAGTGGTGCCTGAAGTTCTTTATTTTCCATTGAAGTGAAACTTGCATAAAGTGAAAGTAACCATTTTCAAGTGAACAGTTCAGTGGCATTTGTTGTTGTACAACTATCACCTCTATCTAATTCTAGAACATTCCATCACCCCAAAGGAAGGCCCCCCATGTCCCCATCAGCAGTGACCCCCATCCCCTCCCCCAGCCCCTGACAACCAGGAACCCACTCCCTGTCCCTGTGGATCTGCCTGTCCTGGACGTTTCCCATCAGTGGGGTGGCACGCTGGATGGCTGCAGATTCTCGGTAAGCAGGCCCCAGATGCTGCGGCTCACGCTTTCACTAAATTTCCGGTCGTCTCTCTGAAACCCCCTTTCGGCCGACAGCCTGGGTTCCTACTCGCTGCACCTGCAGCCTCTCCGGACAGGGCCCCTCTGGCATACACACACATCAGTGTGCAGCACTGCGGGCTGCAGGGGGTCGTCTGCGCTCCTGCAGGACCCAGCGAAAAGGCACAGGTGAGGCCGCGGTGCACGTGCGGGAGGGCCCGCCGCACCGGGAGACCCTGAGCCCGGGAGGCCGGACCCTGGAGCTGCTGCGAGCGTGGGAATCTCGGGACGTACAGCAGAGCTTTTGCACAGGCCTGGGAGGGAAGGACCAGACTCCTGGCCCCCAGGAGCGCACCAGGTACGCAAATTGCATCACAGAAACCTGCTTCCAAACACGAGTGAAACCCATCATCTGCCCGGAGGTGAAAATGTAAATAGTTTCAAAACTGCGTCAGGGCCGGGAGACGGATGCCCCCGTGTGCCGCCTGGGGCTGGGGCGGGGTGGGAGTGGGGGCGTGTGGATGCCTACGGGTACAGAGGGACCCCCGACTCCCAGCCCCAGGTCAGGGCGGGCCCTGGTCCAGGGCGGAAGGATTAGTGGCTCTAGGGGACTGGATGTGCAGCGTGCAGTTCAGGCCTTAGCCAGGCGCCCACTGCCCATGAGAGAATGACCCCTTGGCCGCCCCCAGGACAAACCGGGCTGACTGCTTCACAGGCCAAGGAACACCATGCTTGTAAAGAATTTTCTGGACCTTTTATTATTGTTCTCACTATTATTAATAGACTTTATTTTTTCAGACAGTCTTAGAGTCGCAGAAAAGTTTCAAAGACGGCGTACAGTTGCCATGTGCCCTGCCCCCAGTGCCCCCCATTGATAGACAGCATCTTACCGTGTCCTGGTACGTCGCTCACAACTAACAATCCCACACTCGCTGCTGTGTCAGGGTTCGTTGAAGCCCACATGCTCTCTGCCCCAGGACCCTGCAGGGTCCCCCGAGACGCCCAGGCCTCCCGTCTCCTGGGCCCCCCTGGGCTGTGACGGTTTCTCAGATGTGCCTTGTTTGGAGCCCTGGGCAGTCGTGAGGGGAACGGGTCAGGAGTTATGTGGACGCCCCTCTCTTGGGGTTTGCTGGTATGTTTTTCATGGTCAGACTGGGGTGATGGCTTTTTGGGAGGAAGATCAATGTATCATACGTACCAAGGGTCCATAAAAGCAATTTTTTTAAATTTATTTTTTATTGAAGTATAGTTGATTTACAATGTTGTGTTAATTTCTTCTGTAGAGCAAAGTAATTCATTTATACACATATATACATTCTTTTTTATATTCTTTTCTTTATATTCTTTATATTCTTTTTTATATTCTATCACAGGATATTGAATATAGTTCCCTGTGCTATGCAGTAGGACCTTGTTGTTTATCCATCCTATCTATAATAGTTTGCATCTGCTAACCCCAAACTCCCAATCCATCCCTCCCCCACACCCCTCCCCCTTGGCAACGACAAATCTGTTCTCCATGTCTGTGAGTCTATTTCTCTGTTGTAAATACGTTCATTTGTATCATATTTTAGATTCCACATATAAGTGATATCATATGGTATTTGTCTTTCTCTGTCTGACTTACTTCACTTAGTGTGATAATCTCTAGGTCCATCCATGTTGCTGCAAATGGCGTTATTTTGTTCATTTTTATGGCGGAGTAGTATTCCATTGTGTATATGTACCACATCTTCTTTATTTATTCATCTGTCGATGGACATTTGGGTTGTTTCCCTGTCTTGCCTACTGTAAATAGTGCTGCTATGAACATAGGGGTGCATATGTCTTTTATTTATTTAATTTATTTAATTTAATTAATTTATTTATTTATGGCTGCATTGGGTTTTCGTTGCTGCGCGTGGGCTTTCTCTAGTTACGGCCAGCGGGGCTACTCTTTGTTGCAGTGTGCAGGCTTCTCATTGCAGTGGCTTCTCTTGTTCCAGAGCACAGGCTCTAGGCGCACAGGCTTCAGTAGTTGTAGCATGCGGGCTCAGTAGTTGTGGCTCATGGGCTCTAGAGCGCAGGCTCAGTAGTTGTGGCACATGGGCTTAGTTGCGCTGTGGCATGTGGGATCTTCCCGGACCAGGGCTCGAACCCCTGTCCCCTGCATTGACAGGTGGATTCTTAACCACTGCACCACCAGGGAAACCCCCGTATATCTTTTTGAATTAGAGTTTTCTCCAACTTACATTCCCACCAACAGTGTAGGAGGGTTCCCTTTTCTCCACACCCTCTCCAGCATTTGTTATTGTAGGTTTCATAAAATCACTTTTTAAATTACAAGGTTTTTAAGTGGTAGAAATTTTGGAGAGAACTCAGAAAAGAGAGCAGAAAATATCCACTAAACTAATTACACATATACAAACATGTGTAAATATAAAATGTATATGTATATATTTTAAAAATAAAATATATAAATTAAAAGGTTGAGACCATAGCATAGTACTGCTTTTTTTTTTTTTGTGGGTATGCGGGCCTCTCACTGTTGTGGCCTCTCCCGTTGTGGAGCACAGGCTCCGGACGCGCAGGCTCAGCGGCCATGGCTCACGGGCCCAGCCGCTCCGCGGCATGTGGGATCTTCCCGGACCGGGGCATGAACCCGTGTCCCCTGCATCGGCAGGCGGACTCTCAACCACTGCGCCACCAGGGATGCCCCATAGTACTGCTTTTAAAACAAAACAAAACAGCTTTATTGAGACATAATTCACATATACAATTCATGTATTTAGAGTGTACGATTCTATGGTTTCTGGAATATTACATTATCAATATTTTTAAAAAGCGCGTCAAAATATTTAACATAAAATGCCATTTTAACCACTTGCGTCGGCACCGATTCTTGGTATTATTTTTAAAAATTGACTATTTGGAGTTAGTCCCTATTTTTAACTTCCCACGCAGGGTAACAATACCTTTCTCACGAGTTTATTGGCCATTTGTAATTCTTTTCTTATCGGCCTCCTGCTCGTCTTTGCAGAACGCCCCTTTTACTTGGGGACCTGATGATTCTCTGCAATAGGGTGATGAAGGCTTTCCCAGCAAAGCTCTGCAAACACCCTTCCTGGGCGACAGCACTGCCTGTGTCTCCGTCCTCTGCACTGCAGCCTGGCTCCTGGTCCTGGGAAGTAGGTCAGGGTTTCAGTTCACGGTCTACTTCCAAGTACTCTGGGAGCTGTTGAGAGGATGGTTAACAGAACAACTTGGGAATGGTTGGACAAGAAGCATTGTTAGTTTCCTGTCGGGCTTAGAGCTACACCGGCTTGTGTGCGGCGGCCGCGTGGGAACCGGCCAGCTGGTGGTTCTCAGTCCCCCACCCGGGGTCCTGCACTCGTGGCGTCCTCCTCAAATGGCTGCTCGGCACTTTTGCAGCACCTCCTGGTGCCCCCACTTGGGCAGGAACATGTAAAGCGTTGCGATAAGCCGACTGTGTTTTTATTGTTTAGGACAGGCTGTCATTGAAGCATTAGGCCCTTGGAGCCAGAGGGAGCTCTGCGTGACCCTGAGGCTGATTTTCTGGGGCTTCTCACTGTAGGGCGTTTCCGACGGCGGCTGGAACAAGTCACCACGATCTTGGTGGCTGAAAACCACACAGCTTGTTCTCTCACAGTGCTGACATCAGGAATCCGACTCGGGTCTCACGGGCTAAATCCAGGCGTGGGCAGGTCTGGTCCTTCCAGAGGCTCCAGGGGAGCATCGGTTCCCGCCTCTTCCAGCTTCTAGAGGCGCCGCATCCCTGGCTCGCGGCCCCTCCTGCATCCTCACAGCCAGCAGCGCAGCAGCTCCCGTCTCTCTCGGCCTCAGACCCTCCTGCCTCCCTTATGAGGACCCTCACCATGTGAGATGACATGTCCACAGGTCCTGGGACTAGGGTAGGGACACCTCTGGGAGCTGTGTTCTAACACCTGCTCTGGAAATTGTGAATGTTCTTTCTGTCTGGGCTCTCAGCAGGCATCTCCGTGGCCTTGAGACAAACTGTATACAAAGCTTTTGTGAGCTGGGCAGGCCGAGGGTCTGGGGAATGCTGGGCGTGGCCAGGGGGTAGACACAGAGAGCCCCTCCACCCCTAAGCCTCCCCCAGGGACCCAGACCGAGGCCCGGGCCTCAGAGTGTGGGCCCTGGGAGACTAGATGGGGCAGGGAGCCACCTGGGCCCCTGCAGGCTGGCTCTGAGAATCCTGCCAAGAGAGGGGCTGCATCCTGGCGCCCGAGTTGGAGGACCGGGGAGCGGGCACTGCAGTGGTGTCAGTCCCTGCAGTGCAGGGCCTGGGGTTTGGGAGCCGCTGGGCCCACACACGCCTCTCTCCTGGTCCTGGCGTGTGATTTCAGGTCGATCTTGACCTGCCCCAGCCTCTCTGCCGTTTGGAAACGGGGTCATTGCCACAGAAGCTGACAACCAAGGGGCGGGACCCCTGGCTGGGCTCTGGGGGTCAAGGTGGACCCGGAGCCTCGGCATCACTGTCATGCGCACAGCCGGGGATGGGGCCCCCATGGGAGAGCAAAGCTGCTCCAGCGGCGCCCTCAAATCCCACGGTGGAGCTCACGGGGCAGCAGGCGTGGAGCAGGTGTCCCAGCGCGGGAGGTGAGGATGGGCGCCGGGCCAGGTCCAGGCAGCGGGAAGGAGCGCACAGGTGCCCGACCGGCCCTTGAGATCGCAAGCAAGCTGCCCTTGTGCCTCGTCCCGACGTGAGAGGTCACGTGGCCACGTGGGGCTGCCAGGACAACGGGGCCTCGTGCCGCATGCCCAGGAAGGAGGGGAGAGAACGGTCTGGGCGCCGGCGCTGGCTTCAGTCGCATGTGGACTCGCGTCCTTAGAGTTCGGGTTTTGTTATCGATTAAACTGTGCCCCCCAAAAAACTCAGAAGTTGAAGTCCTGACCCGGCACCTCAGAGTGGGACCTGTGTGGGAACGGGGTCTTTGCAGGAGTAGTTAGTTAAGGGGAGGTCACACGGAAGCAGGTGGTCCTAACGCAGCAGGACTGGTGTCCTTATGAGGGGGGACGTTTGGACACAGACACACTGGGAGGCGCTGTGTCCCCCGGAAGCCGGGAGACAGCGGGGATGGGGGTGGGGTGCAGGTGGTCCCTCGGCAGGAGCCATCCTGGGACCCCTGATCTCAGGTGTTGTTTAAGCCTCGCTGTTTGTGGTGCTTTGTTACGGCTGCCCTTTAACCGAACACAGGCATTGATTTTTACTATTATTGCAGAAGACATGCCCGTTGTTCACGTCCCTCCCTCACCGGGTCAGGGGAGAGCCCGGGGTGGGCACTGTCATCGGCTCGGTGTGTGCCTTCCCCAGGTGGCCACGGGGCTGGGCTGCATGGGCGCTGGGACCTGGCCGTCCCCACGCCTGCTGCTGGCTCCTCCCCCCGCCCCCCACAGTGGGCCTTGTCCCTGCCCTGCAGGCGCTAGACCCGCCCTGGGAGCGGTGGCTCCCTCCACCGCAGTCACGAGGCATCGTAAAGGCCACCACCCTCGGAAGGGCCAGGCGCTGGCTTGACCGGTTCCTTGAACGGAGAGCTGACCCCAGCCTCTCCCCTGTGCTCTGCCCTCGCACACAGGGCACCCGGACACCGTCCTTCGGCCCACGGCCACCCAGTCTCTCCTTGAGCCCACTGTCCCCTCACCTCTGCACCCATTTCTCAAAACCAAACTCACTTTCCTTGTCACTTCGGAATAAGTTGTAGATTTCAGAGGGGTTTTAGATTTACGATAGAATAATGATAGGAGCTGGGTGCCCCACACCTGCTTCCCCTTGTGGAGTACATTTGTCACAAACAACGAACTTGAGACGTGATGAACTGACACCCGTGCTTTGTTCAGATCTCCTCGGGTTCCCCGGATGTCCGCAGGGTCCCCCGTGATGTCCAGGCCTTCCGTCTCCTGGGCCCCTCTGGGCTGTCACGGTTTCTCAGTCATGCCTCGTTTGGTGCCCTGGGCAGTTGTGAGGGGGACGGGTCAGGGGGTTTGTAGAACGAGCCCCACAACTGGGGTTCGTCTAGTGTTTTTCTCATGGTTATTAGCCTGGGGAGGTGGCTTCGGGGAGGAGTCCTTGGTCCAGACCTGGCTCCGCCGGGTCTCCTGTGACCTCGGGTCACATGTCCCCTGGACTCAGGTCCTCGGGGGAGACTTCAGGACACACACCCAGCACCTCTGGCATATTTCACATCATTGATAACCGGGCTCTTCTGTTTTCTAAAATTATTTCGTTTTGGCGTTATATATGTTTTACTCATATTTTATGACCTTTAAAAATGAAAGGATGCCACTTGTATCTGCAATCCTAAATGAAATGTCTACTTTGTCCTGTTTTTGAACTTTAACGGGAATCATACTCTGAAAAAAAAAGTTAAAGGAAAACCTCAGATCTCAGAATCTGAAAACAAAAAGTAACATTTTTGTGTCCTTAAAAAAAATACTCAAGTGTTTGGTCATTCATATTAAAAAAAAAAGTATGTGCCCTTCCTTGGATTTCAGAAGGAAATGCTTCTTTTAATCGCTGGTGGCGTCTCTCTAGGACCATTTTAAAGGAAACTGTATGTTCTTTTAAACGGAAAAAGGCGGCACATCAGCTGAGACACCTTTAATAGAGATTTACTCACAGTCATGGGTCTCACTGGGGCAGTCCTGCCCCCAGGGGACACTGGGCGACATCTGGGGACATCTGTGGCTGTCACACTGGGGGGGCTCCTGGCATCGAGTGGGTGGAGGTCAGGGAGGCTGCTCCACACCCCACAGTGGCCAGGACAGTCCCCAAAGAGGATGACTAGCAGATGCAGCAGTGGGGGTGGGGAGACCCTGCCATAGGCTGACAGAGCGCTGCCCTGTGTGCATTTGTGTCCACATGTTCCCTTTTTGTAAGGACACCATCGTGTTGGATCAGGGCCCCCTGATTACACCTGCAACGACCTTATGTCCAAACAAGGTCTTGGTCTGAGGTCCTGAGGCTCAGGTCTTCACACGTGGACTTGGGGGTCCGATTCAAGCCCCACACCCGCTTTCTCTTTGTACACTGGACTCGCCACTGGTGAAGGGTGTCTTTATCTTGTCAAGGTCGTTGGGATTCCAGTCCTGTCCTTGCCGGTACCTTTATGTTGGGACCAGTTGGCTTCAGGAGACGGGAGTGGCACTTAAAATCTTCCTTTCAACTCGCCACCTCCCTCCTGGGGACAGGCCCTGTTTTTGGAGAGCTCTGAGGGCACCGTCCCGCCGCGACAGCCTCCCCGATTCCAGAGACGGTGCCCCGATGGGACAGGCGCTTTCAGGGAGTCCTTGCAATTTCCAGGCACCCAGAGCCAGTATGGGGGTGTCGGGGTCACTGTGGCAGTGGGGCACTTCATTTTAAGCCACTGCCCTCCTGAGGGGCACAGCGGTGGCCTCCCTCTCACCTGGAGTCCCGTGGGTTCCACCATGGCTGCGTTTTCAGGACGGCGCTTTCCTGTTGCTTCCAGAACCTCCGGTTGCTAGTAGAATATTAACGCCCTCCTTTATCCTAACAAGGACACGCGCACTGTCTCCAAGTAGGGGACTCCGACCTTGACACGGGTTTGCAGAAACACAACGTGCTGCGGGGTGTTAGATGCATTACAGGGCTCTGTCCCCACAGAGCTGGGCCCCATCAGGGACACCCCACAGTCCGGGCCCTCTGAGCTGCCTGCTCGCGGGTCTGGGCACAGGCGGACATCCTGCGAACGCTGAGGTCGGGAGGTACCTGGGGTGGGGGGTAGCCAGGGCTGCTCAGAGGCCCCCAAGTCTCCTGGACAGATGGGAACCGGTCCTGACTTGAGTGTGAGGGGGACGCAGAATCGGGACAGTGCAGCCCCCAAGAGGAAGGACCTGCCCATATCCCCAGGCCTCCTGCTCCCCGCCGCGCCGTGCGGGCTCAAAGGCCTTCTCCATGGCGTGTGGTCACACAGGTGTCCACTCGCCTCTGTCCATCTGCAGCCCCGCCAGCCTGGGGAGAGAACTGATTTCTGGAGCACTGCCTTCATTTTTTAAAATGCAGTTTCAAACTTTTTACTTGAAGTAATTCTAGAGTCACAGAAAGGTGCAAAGAAATGTACAGGCAGTTCTGTATGTACTAGAGCACCCTTGCTCCAGCCTCCCCAGCGGTGTCATCTTGTAACCATGGCACCGAGATACTACAGCACCTAGATACCAGAGCACCCAGACAGTAGCTAGATCCCAGACACTAGGGTAACCAGACAGCAGAGCATCAAATCCAGGCCACTGCTGCCGGCACAACCCAGGAGCCCGTTCGGATCCGGCCAGTTCCACATGTGCATCTGTCTGTGTTTCCCTGCCATTCGGTTACATGTGCAGATGTGAATCACGGCTTCTGTGGTCAAGTTACAGAAGGACACAGGCCCCCATCACAGGCCCGCCCTGGCCAGGCCGTCTCTCCATCCTGAGAGCTACTTCTGCCCCCTCGTGCGCCCCCGAGGACGAGGCAAATTACTGAGCGGGCGGCAGCATGATTGAGAATACAGCAAACGCACTCTGTATCCAAAAAAAAGTTTATTTTTATTATCTTTCCTCTGTTTCCCTCACTCCCTTATATTCTGATGTATGGCGCTGTTGAAAGCAGGTATCAGAGCCTAGGATTTTCATACAAAAATAAAATAAAGAAAAGAAAGAACAACGGGGACTGCTTACGGAAACGTTCACAGCTATATTGTACCACCAAGGCAGTGCGTCCTGGTGAGCGCTGATGGGTGACATGGGGCCGTTCAGCGGCCAGCCCGAGGGCGTCGGCAATTGATGTCCCAAAAGGTGGGAGACACACAGACCTGGGCGGCCTGGGAGAGGGGTGCACTCGGGGGCGCGAACAGGGCAGCAGCGCGTCCGTCTTCTAGATGTGCTCGTCATCAGCTGGAAACTCGACCATTCTCCAGCTCTTGTCGCTCTGACATGCAGTCGTGGGGTTTTAGATTTTTATTGATCAGTTAGTTTCACATTCAGAGAATGACATTCTGGATGGTAGTGAGACCGACACCTCCCGGCGTTGTCCCACTTTGTTTTAGTAGGATTGTACAGTGAAGTTGTCAGCTCCTTACCAAAAGAATTAAAAGCCTAAATATACCACGGTTCGTGTCGTAAGCTGACCCGTGAACCGTGGCGAATATAAAATATGACTCAACTAGAACACTAAATGCTTGCAGTTTTTATCTCTTAACCAGATCCATGATGGCCTATTCTGTCCAACGACAGACGTATATGGACACGGAAAGTTGAACCCAAGCTTCAAAACGGCCCCAGTGTCGCCGGCGGGGGTGGGGGACGGCAGTTAGGGTTTCATGGGGACGGGCTTTCAGTTTGGGAAGATGGAACGTTCTGGAGATGATGGTGGGGATCGCTGCACGACAGCGTGAATGTGCTTAATGCCACTGGGCTGTGCGCTTAGATGGTAATTGTAGATTATGTGTGTTTTACCACAGTTTTTGAAAACTGCCCCCGTGTGACAATTAGACACAGAAATAAACAATCCTTCGAATCCACACGGTGGAACTGAGGGGCACCCGCCCAGTGAGACGCAGGTGACAGTCACTGTGCCTCTAGTGTGCAGCCCGATTCCCGCTGGGGCCCAGCCTGGAGCCAGGAGCCAGCCCGGTGCTTCAGTTCTGGGTTCCTCCTGCAGCTGGCGGCCGGGAGTGGCTGCCGAGCTTCTCGGGGATTTAGGCAGAATCCTTATTTCCGCTCAGTGTGTCTTGGGTGGAACCGAAACGGGGTTGGGGCGACCCTGAGAAATTTGGGTTCTCGGTGCCACATTGAGTGCTGGCTTGGACCCTGGGGGGACTGGACGGGGGTGGTCAGTGCTGTGTCCTGTGGAGGAGTTGCAGACAAAGAAGAAAGTTACTGCCTGGAACAATGTGAGATAATATGATAGAGGACCTTGAAGAAAACAAAAGACGGTTGTAGATTACCGATGTCTGGGAGAAGAACAAGGAAACAGAAAAAAGGAAGAAAACAAATCCTCACAGCGGCGCTTTTTTGAAATGCAGATGACACTGTGCAGCCTGCCCTGAAATGCCTAATAGTTAAAATGAAAGGCTTTTTAAAAAAAATCAAAGGCAAACAGGATGGAAACTCAACGGGGCCTAATCCTTGACTCTTTGTTGAAGAGACACTGCAGTGCACCGCCCTTTCCTGGTCTGGGGGCGCCGGGGATCTCCGTGGAGTGGAGGACGCGGCGACGGGAGAACTGAAGGGGGGCCACGATGGGGTCACGTTCCTGGTGGGGTGTCTGTCGCCCTCTGATGCGAACAGTGAACACACCAGGAAGCATCCCACACGGTACGGGAAATGCTTGCTTGTCGGGATGTATTTAAGAGAAAAAAAAATTTTATGTGGTAAAATATAAAATGTATCATTTTTAAGTGCACAGCTCGGTGGCATTAAGCACATTCACATTGTCATGCGACTGTCCCCACCATCCATCTCCTGGAGTCTTCCATCTTCCCAAACTGAAACTCTGTACCCATGAAACACTGACTCCCCACCCCTCCCCCAGCCCCTGGCCCCCACCATCTACTTCCTGTCTCTGTGGATCTGACTCCTCCGGGGACCTCACGTGAGTGGAACCAGACAGTATTTGTCCTTCTGTGTCTGCGCGCCTCTCTGAGCATCACGTCCTCAAGGTTCATCCACGTTGTAGCAGGTGTCAGAACCTCCTTCTCTTTTTATTTAAATTTATTTTTATTTTTGGCCGCGTTGGGTCTTTGTTGCTGCGCGCAGGGGCTACTCTTCGTTGTGGTGCGTGGGCTTCTCATTGCGGTGGCTTCTCGTGGAGCACGGACTCTAGGCATGCAGCCTTCAGTACTTGTGGCTCTCGGGCTCTAGAGCGCAGGCTCAGTAGTTGTGGCGTACAGGCTTAGCTGCTCCGCGGCATGTGGGATCTTCCCGGACCAGGGCTCGAACCCGTGTCCCCTGCATTGGCAGGTGGATTCTGAACCACTGCGCCACCAGGGAAGTCCCTCCTTCTCTTTTTTTCTTTTTTCGCGGTACGCGGGCCTCTCACTGTTGTGGCCTCTCCCATTGCGGAGCACAGTCTCCGGACGTGCAGGCCCAGCGGCCATGGCTCACGGGCCCAGCCGCTCTGTGGCATGTGGGATCTTCCCGGACCGGGGCACGTACCTATGTCCCCCGCATCGGCAGGCAGACTCCCAACCACTGTGCCACCAGGGAAGCCCACCTCCTTCTCTTTTAAGGCGGAATAACACGCCAGTGTGTAGATGGACCACATTGTGTTTATCCATCATCCGTCCATGGACACTTGCGTTGTTTCTACCTTTTAGCTGTTGTGAGTCACGCTGCTATAGACATGCGTATGCAAATATCTCTGAGTCCCAATTTCCCTCCTTTTGGGTACATACCGAGGAGTGGGATTGCTGGAGCATATCGTCATTCTATGTTTAAATTTTTGAGGACCCTGCAGACTTTCCACAGCAGCTGTACTTTTTTCATTCCCACCAGCCACACAAGGATTCCAATTTCCTCACATCCTCACCAATTCGTTATTTCCTGTGTTTTTGTTGTTGTTTAGTATTTGCCATCCTAATGGGTGTGAGATGGTATGTGTTTCTGAACTGTGTTCTTAGTAATATCACCATGCTTAATATTTTTGGTATTTATAAAGGTGGGTTGGAAATACATAAAATGGGGATTAGAAAGCATGGATAATTTTCTTCTTATTCCATTGTGCACAACTGCAATTTTTTTCAAAGGCTTAAAACTACACACATTGGGCTTCACTGGTGGCGCAGTGGTTGGGGGTCCGCCTGCCAGTGCAGGGGACACGGGTTCGTGCCCCGGTTCGGGAGGATCCCGCGTGCCATGGAGCGGCTGGTCCCGTGAGCTCTGGCTGCTGGGCCTGCGCGTCCGGAGCCTGTGCTCTGCAATGGGAGGGTCCGCAGCAGTGAGAGGCCCACGTACCGCAAAAAAAAAAAAAAAAAAAAAAACTACACACATTGATTCCCTCACAGTCCTGGAAAGCAGGAGTCTAACGTGGGTCTCACGGGCTAAAATCCAGGTGTGGGCAGGGCTGCATTTCTTTCTTGAGGCTACAGGGGAGACTCTGGTTCCTGCCTTTTCCAGATTCTAGAGGGGCCGCATCCTTGTCTGGTGACACACTTTTCTCTCCAAGGCCAGGGGTAGCTGGAGCGCTCTACAGACGGGATCTATGTTGTGTTGGGATTCCCGGGTCAGGCACTCCAGCTCCTGCCCCGTTAGCATTTCATCTGAGGTGCTAGTCCCCTGGCAGCAGAGCCCCCGTGGATGGCACCAAGTCCTGAGCCCCTAGAATAACCATGTGCCAAATGCACACGGCTGGTTACTGAGGTGCGTGGCTGGACTGTCTCGGGTCTCAGGCAGGAAGGTTTTGCGTGAAAAGGAAAACCAAGTTCCATTTGCCAAAATCAGGTTGGGAATGCCAGGAGATGGCGGAGGGAGAAAGATGGGGTGGGCTGACATCGGGAGCTGGTGAAGGACGTCCCAGGACAGGCCACCTGACCCCTGGGCTCTCCCCTCCTCCTGCTGTGGCCCCCGCCCAAAGGGCAGTGCTGACCTACACAGGGAAGTTCTGGAGGCAATCTGCCTGCTGCGAGGGTTGCCTTTCCCTTCATTTGTTCAGACACCAGTTGTCAAGCATACCCTGGGTGCAGGTGCAGGGCTCGTCCTGAGGACACTGCAGGGAGCAAGCTGACCCAGACGCGGCTACTTCCAGGACTGCTGGCAGGGATGCAATTAGTCTATGGCCGTGGGCCTCACCCGAGGGGGATTCTGCTCCCCTGGGACACTGGGCCATGTCTGGGGACATATGTGGTTGCCATGACTGAGGGTGCCCCTGGCATCGAGTGGATGGGGGCCACGGATGCTGTTCTACACCCCACAGTGCCTGCCCCCCCCCCCACAAAAAGACTGGCCTCAGCATCAGCAGTCACAGGGGGGAGACCCTACTCTGGCGTTAAAGCCGGTCACTGCACAATGGGGTTAGTGCTGAGAAGGGCACACAGCTCCTTCACAGTGGTCAGCGGAGCCATGGATGAGGCCTGAAGGCCAAGTGAGGAGTCTGGGCTCCCGGGACAGCTGGCAGTGGGGCAGCTGTGGGGATGGGGGTCAACACGGTATGGCAAAGAGCAGTTAGCTCAGCAGCACTTGACCACCCCTTGGGGCCTAGACAGAGGCGGACACAGATCACAGAAGAGCTAGCATTATGTTGGTGGTCTTAAATTTTTTTACTTTTTTTTTTAAAAAAAAGAACAATACAGAAGTAATACAGGACTAAGGCAGCCAGACAAAGCTAAAGAACATGATGGAACCCTGCGTGCCCTCCCTCCAGTTCGGCCCTGTGCC
Organism: Hyperoodon ampullatus; assembly: GCF_949752795.1. NCBI lineage: Eukaryota > Metazoa > Chordata > Mammalia > Artiodactyla > Ziphiidae > Hyperoodon > Hyperoodon ampullatus. The sequence continues at coordinate 25,467,904 of NC_136917.1, forward strand.
CACGTCTGGCTGACGTCAGTACCAGATGAGCTGGGCCTCGGCTCTGTGGGGACCTGGGCACATTTGGGTTTCATTGTTTTAATTAGTAGCTTGGTTCTCCTTGGGTTTCTTGTGAATCGCGGGCGCCTTCCAACAACCACGTTAATATTCATCTTTGTTGGACACGGTTGTACTGCACGCCTACCAAGTGCTGGCCGGGGCGCCTGGCTGCTGGGCTCCAGCTGGCTGGTGGGCTGGGCCGTGCAGGCTAGTTCTCTGCTTTAGCTTAGCTGGTCCAGCTCCGCAAGGGTCTGGCCAATCCTGCCTCGTGGCTCGAGGCCCATGAATGGGATGTCGGAGGTCCCTGACCCACCTGCTCCGCCATCCCCCGCCGTCTCTCTGTCTCTTGATCTCCATGGGTCCCCACCTCTCGTGGCTCCTTTCCCTCTCCTCCAGAATGCAACTATTTTCTCATGCAGAGGAGTTTAGCTGTCTCCCTGTGGGCCCTTTCATCTCACTTCCTCAGGGCCTCACTCACCGTTCCCTAGTACTAATTACGGTATTTTCCTAAACAAGCCCAGTTGGTCTCTAAAATGAGTTCTGATACCAGCTGGTAAAATTAATTTTTTCCCCAACCATCCTCTACGATACAGTAACGAAAGACACATTGTCTCTTGTCAGCAGGAGGTCAGTGTCTCGGGTAGACGAGTATATAGACAAATAATTACACTACAGCGTAAATCAGCGAGACTTCACATGGTGGTGCTGCAGTGACAAACACCCCACAGCTCAGCATCTATAAACAACTAAGGTTCATTTCTCACAGACACTAGTGGGACTTGGTTGAACATCATCCCCCCCCAAATTCAGGTCCACCCAGAACCTCAGAATGTGATCTTATTTGGAAATAGGGCCTGTGCCGATGTAATTAGTTAAGATGAAGCCGTACTGGATTAGGGTGGGCCCTAAATCCAACAACTGGTGTCCGTATAAGGGTAGACACAGGGACACCTGGCAGGGAGAAAAAGCCATGTGAAGATGGAGGCAGGGAAGGAAAGGATGTGTCTACAAGTCAAGGATTGCCAGAGCCCCCAGCAGCAGGGAGAGGGGTGTGGGGCAGATTCTCCCTCAAGCCCCCAGAAAGAACCAGTGCAGCCCACACCTCGATCTCAGATGTCTCCGGAAGTGTGGGGTCACGGATGTCACGGTTTGCAGCCACGGGAACTCATCCATCAGCCGTCCATCAGAGCTGGTGGCGCTCATCAGTGTATCACCATCCTCCTTACTCCCGGGCCCGGCCGGCGGGGCAGCCAGCATCAGGGGCAGAGCCGGTCCCCAGGGTGGACAGAAAGGGGATGAGGGGACATGCATGCTGGCCACGGTGCTCTGCTCACACTTCATCAGCCAAAGCAAGTGCCCTGACCACGTCTGCATCAAGTGGGCAGGATGCGCCCCATGGAGGAGAGAGAACCAAACAGACGGGAACAGTGCCAGTGACCACCATGCTTTAGGTTCAGACCGGCCGTGGGCTCAGAGGGAGAACCCGCTCCCTGGGCTGGGCTCCCAGGGAGGGTTTCACGAAACTTGAGCTGGGACTGGAGGGGGAGGTGGCCCTGGAGAGAACAGAAACGGAGGAAGGTGGGAGAGGGAACTTGGGAACTCTGCCTCAGTGGACCAAGGGACGCCTGCACTGTAGCAGGTTACCACAGATGGCAGCTTAAAACACCATCTGAAAGTTTCTGTGGGTCAGGAGCCCGGGCACGTGTGGCTGGGTGTTCTGCTAGGGTCCCCTGGTGGTGATCCAGGTGTCACCTGGGACTGTGTTGCATCCGAGGCTGGGGCCTCTTCCAAGTTCACAGGTTGTTGGCTGAGTTCCTTTCCTGGCAGCTGCATAACGCATGGCATCTTCCTTCCCCATGGACCACAGGAGAGCCTCTGCAGCCTCCGGGGGAGCCCAGTCTTCTTTCTCTTCTAAATGGCCCCTTCGATCTGGGCCGGCCCAGCCAGGATAATCTCCCTTTTAATTAACTATAGGTCAACTGATTAGGGACCTTCATTCCATCGGGAAAATCCCTTTGCCTTTGCCAGAGTATCATATGATCAGGATGTGACGCTCATCACGTCGCAGGTTCTACCCATGCTCGAGGGCATGAGCCACTGGGGACCAGCTTAGGATTCTGCCCGCCACCCAGTTAAAGACACTGACAGCAGGGGGGAGACTGGGTGGAGAACGGCCAACAGGAGGCCGCTGGCACAACAGCTTGAGGTGTGGCCGTTGGCACCTGGGGTCTCGGCAGGAGCGATTTATGACATGCAGGTGCCTTTCTCGTTGGGGTTTGTTCTTTGCCCCCCAGAGTCACAGCACCAGCCTCCCCTCTATTTTACATGCTATGGGTAAGGGTCCCAAATAACAAAAATGCTGCTCTGAGTAACATAGGGGTGACGTGTGGATGGCTTCTGCTGTGACAGTTTGTCAGCTGACCTCCAATATCCCTTCTCCCTCAAATAGAAAAACCCCATTCTTGGGGCTTCCCTGGTGGCGCAGTGGTTGAGAGTCCGCCTGCCGATGCAGGGGACACGGGTTCATGCCCCGGTCCGGGAGGATCCCACATGCCGTGGAGCGGCTGGGCCCGTGAGCCATGGCCGCTGAGCCCGCGCGTCCGGAGCCTGTGCTCCGCAACGGGAGAGGCCACAACAGTGAGGGGCCCGCGTACCGCCAAAAAAAAAAAGAAAAAAAGAAAAAAAAAGAAAAACCCCATTCTTGATTAGGCATGTGGCCCCCAGAATAAGGACAACTCTCCCAGCCGGCCTGCACCTAGGCATAGCTGGGTGGGTATGTTTGGACCCGTGGGACGTGGGGCAGACATGGTACATCCAAGGCCTAGGTGACTCAGGCCCCCCCACTGCCCCTCGATCCCTGCAGTGGGCAGATGGGCCCTCAAAGATGTCCACACCCTCATCTCTGGAAACTCTATATATCATGTGAGATGGCAAAGGGGACTCTGCAGGTGGGACTGAGGTTAGGGGCCTTAAGATAGGGAGATTATCCGGCACACGCACAGCATGGAACTCTGCTCGGTAACAAAAAGGAAGGCAGTCCTGATACACTCGAGGGTGTGGAGGCATCTCCCGGGTGCTGCGCTGAGTAAGAGAAACGCACCTCCAAAGGTTCCGTGCTGCACTGTCGCTTCTGTAGAACATTCTCAGGATGACGAAGATGGAGAAGAGTCCTGGTGCCCAGGGGTGAGGCATGGTGGCGAGGTGGGGGTCTACCCAGGGTAGCTGGAGGGAGCTCTCTGTGGGGAGAGAAATGCCCTGTATCTTGACTGGTGGTTACACGAATCCACACAAGAGATACAATGACTCAGAAGTCTACACACACTGTCCCCATGTCACTGTCCTGGTTTTGGTACTATATTATAGTTACATAAGATAACCTCTGGAGGAAGCTGGGTGACAGGTACAAGGGACCTCTCTGTACTACTTTTGCAAATTTCTATGAATCTATAATTACTTAAAAAATAATAAGCTAGAAAAAAAATCTTCCTAGGGCACATCCAAGCCCCGAGGGACTCCTCTGTGTCACTCCACCTCCACCTTGGTCCTGGCCTCACTAGGCTTCACTTAGTTCCTCTGATGAGTTGGGCCTTCTGCCACCCCAGGGCCTTTGCACAGTTCCCTAAGCCCTGAAATCTCTCTCCCAACCCATTCAGATGTCAGGTTTCAGGGTTAAACGTTATTTCCTTGATCCCCACCCACACCCCTGCTCCAGACAAGGTTGTCTCTTCGTAATTCTCAAAGCTCCCTGCGCTTCTCCTGTATTAACTTCTTCAGAACTTCTATTTATTTTTTGGTACAGTGGTTACCAATCTGGACTCTGGAGCGGGACTTCCTGTTTCAAGTCTTAGCTCTGCCTTAGACAGGTGACTTAACCTTTTTCTATCTCAGTTTCCTTGAAAGTCCCCAATGAATCACATCTGCTGGTATAATCCTCTCCCCTTATATCTGAACTGGCCCTGTGAGTCGCTTTCACCAAGAGAACATGGTGGAAGTGAGGCCGGCCCAGCTCCAAGCCTACACCTTAAGAAGGACTGGCAGCGTCCACCGTTGTGCTCTTGGGAACCTTGAGGAGCCATGTAGCCAACAAGTCTGCTTCCCTGCTGAAGCGAGCATGTGGAGGAGCCGGGCCCTGAGAGCACGTGGAGAGACAAACACGACAGGCCCAGGCTCTGGCTGACTCGCCAGCTGAACACAAGCACCCATGTGGCCACTGGCGAGACCAGCAGAAGAACCATGTAGCTGAACCAAGGCCAGACTGCACAACTGTGAGCAAACAACTTGGTTCTTTCAGCTAATGGGCTTCATGGTCCTTTGCTGTACAGTGATAACCAAAGCAACTGGGCTGATTATTATTTTTTATCTTTAAATGCATCATACTAACGGTATGATTCTTTTTATTTATTTATTTATGGCTGCCTTGGGGCTTCGTTGATGTGCACAGGCTTTCTCTAGTTGTGGCAAGCGGGGGCTACTCTTTGTTGCGGTGCACAGGCTTCTCATTGCGGTGGCTTCTCTTGTTGCGGAGCACGGGCTCCGTAGTTGTGGCTCGCGGGCTCTAGAGCGCGGGCTCAGTAGTTGTGCTGCACGGGCTTCAGTAGTTGTGGCACGCAGGCTTCAGTAGTTGTGGCTCGCGGGCTCTAGAGTGCAGGCTCAGTAGTTGTGGCGCACGGGCTTAGCTGCTCCGTGGCATGTGGGATCTTCCCGGACCAGGGCTCGAACCCATGTCCCCTGCATCGGCAGGCGGACTCTCAACCACTGCGCCATCAGGGAAGCCCGGCAGGTGTATTCTTAACCACTGCATCACCAGGGGAGTCCCGGGGCCGATTATTATACTAACATTTTAGGGTTCTTGCGTTAAATAAAATTAATAATTACAAAGTGCTTATAGTAGTGCCAGCATAAAGTGTTTCAGTCTTAGTTGTGGTTTTATTAAATGTCTTCTCCATCAGGCTGAGTTCCCTGAGTGCTATTTTCCTCACCACTGTATGCCCAGTTCCTGTCACCAAGTAGTCACTCAAACATTCGTTTAAAGAATAAGCACACACCCCAAATCATTGAGACTCACAGTTGCACCAAAGGGTCTACTTCTGAAGCAGCACAAATGACTGGCAGAGTCAGTGAGGGAACATCCTTTGACAAGATCCACCCTTCTCAGAAGTCTGTTTGGCTTTCATTAAAACTTTTTCCCCTTCTACTGGAAATGCATCATAAATATTTCTTGTTACCGAAGACATTTCAAAAAATAACTTCCATCATATTTTAGCTAACCACACCTCTACTGTTGGACATCTCAGGGCCTCCTGATTTTTTCCACGATATAAGTAACGCTGCAGAAAACATCACTGCACACCCTTTGTGCACATCTGATTATATCTTTACGATAAATCTCTGGAAGTGGAAATTGCAGGGTTGGAGGGTCTGCAACGTTTTCGAGGCATCTGACAGATAACGTCAAGTCGTTTTCCAGAAAGGTACCAATTCACACGTCTCAGCAGCCTCGAATTAGGGCTGCCCATCTCACATCCCGCGCTGGGGCCAGGCCTGAGGATTTCTCTCACCTTTGCTAATTGGAAGATGGCAGAAAATACGTATTATGTTTGTTACTGAACCATGAACCACGTCAAAGATGAAGACGTCTTTACACACACACACACACACACACACACACGCAGAGCGAGCCAGCCTGCACCAGGGCGGAATCTGTATTTTCTCAAATGATGGAAATGGAGCATCCAAATGGCCTGTGGACTGAGACGCCCCCCGTGTTTCCATGCATTCGGGGCCCTAAGGAGGCCACAAAGGGACCCCACTCAACACCTTGATCTTGTGAACAGGGACTCCGACCCCCGCGTGACCGGGGTGAGTGGCCACCTCGCCCTGCGTGGGCTGCACCGGTGTCCACGGCCCCCTCGCGACCCGCCGCGTTTGATACAAAACTTCCCTGAACGAAGCGGGCCGAGCAGAACCGGCTCCCGAACGCGGCGCCACGAGACGCTGAACCCCGAATTCTGCCTTCGACCCAACAGACACTCTGGTCCAGCCGGGGGCGGAGGGGACACACTCGCGTGTGCGGCCGTCTGTGGGGTCGCCACTTCACACACCTGAACCTCACACTGTGTCTTCACACCGACCCCACGGCGACCATCGCACTGACGCGGCCGGCGGGGTACCTGTTTCCCGGGTCACCGCCCACACAAGTGGGTCATGTGCAAAACGCACTACCACCCCTCTGGTGGGCGCGGGTCGGAACCGCCGCGACGCCTCACCTCAGGCGCCTAAGGCCATGGAAGGTTCTGGAAGGCTCTCGAGGCTTTCCTCAGGGCCTCGGCGGGGACGGGCCTCGAGGGCCGCGCGGGCCTGACAGGCGCAGGCAGGAGGCGGCGGGCGCCCGGGCCGGAAGATGGAGGTCGCTGCCGTCGCCGCCCACCTCGAGCCCGCACGCCCGCCCGTGCCCTTCAGTCAGCCTAGCGCGCGCCCGCCTGTCTCTCCGCGCCCAGCCGGCGGAAGGGGCGGGGCCGTGGTGCGAACGCGGGCTCCCCATTGGTCGGCGTCGGGGGTGGGGCTTGGTACCGCCGCCAGGCTGGCCCCGCCCCCGGCCCGTGGGAGCGGCGGCGGCGGCGGCGGCGGCGGCGGCGGCGGCGGAAGCGGTGAGCGCGGGCGCGGAAGGCTGCGCCTGGGGCGGCGCGGGTGCAACCGCCGTTGGACTGCCGCGGCCACCTCGCCCTCCGCGCCGGGCTCGGAGACGCCGTGCTGGGGAGGCGGGGCGCCGGGTGAGCCCGGCGGGCTGCGCCCTTCGGGTCGGCCGGGCGGGGGCTGAGGCGGCGGGGCCGGGCCTGGGGGAGGGGCGAACCCCGAAAGAGGCTCCCCAGGGCGGTAACCCGCCCTGCCGCGGGAGCTCCCGTCTCTGTTCATTGAACCCCTTTGCTGTCTGAACCCCTTTTCTGCCTGGACCCCACTTCTGCATCCTGAACCCCCATCTCTGCTCCCCGAACCCTACCTCTGCTCCCTGAAGCCCCTCGTTTGCTGCCTGAACTCCTATCTCTGCTCCCTGAAGCCCCACCTCTGCTCCCTGAAGCCCCCATCCTCTGCTAACTGGACCCACCCTCTCCTGCCGGGGTGAACCCCTCTTTGCACAAACGACCCCCCCCCCCACGTCCTTTTCTTTACTGTCACCGCCAGACCAGCCTTCCCCATTGATGTAATCAACGGTCTGCAGCTGTCCGGTCCTTTCAGGGACACGGCAGCCAAAGAGCAGTCATTTTCCTCTGATTTTATTTTTTTGCGCTGTGGTCAACTGTTAACTCCCCAAACATGGGAGGGTTGTAAGCTTTGCTTGTTTTTAAGCTTTGATTGTTTACAACGCCTCTCCTGCTGACGTTGGAGGCAGGCTGATTTATTCAGGAGCCTTTTAAAAATAATCTAGACAGAACCTTTGGGAGGGACTTTGGCTGTATTTTATTTATGAAAATCATCCAGGCGTCTCCCTGGGCACTGAGGCCAGTCACTTCTTTTTGGCATTGAGCCCACTCAGTGCAGGATGATGGAATTGAACCATCTCCTTGAGGATCAGCCCCGGTAACCTTTGCCCTTGAGGGTTGTGTCTGCGTTGAAATGGGAAGCAAACGATGTTATAAACCACCGTGCAAATTTTGTTGCAGGGCACATCGCGTCAGACCTTCAAGTACTTTGTTTGTGCCAAATCATTACTGCTTACCACATGAGTCTCAATCATGATGGATGCCAAGTATGTCCTCTGCAGATGGAAAAAGCGATTATGGCCTGCAAAGGTGACAGCCGTTCTTCTGTAATTTCAGGAATTAGAAATGACTTTCGGGTGACAAGTAAAATCTTTATCAGGAGATACCTAGGAGCTGCTTCAGCGAAATAATTGAGTCTGAACAGTTGGCGCTCCTCTCCGTTGGCACCGATTCTCCCTCCTTCCCCGTCTAATGGGGTTTTGGTTGAGTGCTTACAAGGTTATGCTTCCGGAAGTGTCTTTTTTTTCCCTCACACTGGGGGAAAAAAAAAACATTTAACAGAGTCAGCTATAAAAAGGCATGTAAGGCTGTAACTCAAGGAAATAGCTGGCCGGGAGCCCTGATAGTAAATAACGGGAGTATCTCGGGGAGACTTCCCAGCAGCATAGTGGGAAGGGGGCCAGATACAACCCTGGTTCTGGTCTGGATCTGCTGCTACACCTTGTGCCTCAGTTTCCCCGCCTCTGGAGTCCTTTGCTCCTTTAAGAGTCATCTGCTGCATTTGTATTTATGGGTCGCCACGGCTTCTTACATTGTGTTAGCTGTTTGTTTTGTCTTAGTAACAAGGTTTTTTTTTCTTCTTTTTTTTTTTCTAATGTAGGTCTTGGCCGGAACTGAGAAGGCAGCCAAAAATAAGAGAAAAGAGGGATTTTTTCTAAACGTGCAGATACTTTCCCTAGACAAAAAGTTAAGTGTTGTGTTTTTGTGATGCTATCTTTTTTCCATATGGGATTTCTGATACCACCACCCTCCCCAAAAAAGCGAAGAGCATCCTTAAGGGCTTCTTATCTTTGTAGTTATAAATGGGGTCAAAATAACCCAAAGAGGAAAACAGCCGATTTTATTTCACGGAAGTTTGGAAATTGAAGATGTATATGAGGTACTGAAGTCCAGCGTGATCAGTACAAAAATGGAACGAATGTAAATTAAACGCGAGGTAAATGCTCGTTGGGGTTCAAGTAGGGCTGTTTCCTTCCCACAGATGTATTTGTGTGTCTTTTTTTCAGAAACTTGTGTGACAGCCCCCTGAGTTTTGGGATATTTGATGTTTGAGCCTGTGCCTCTCATCAGAAACTGTCGTTTAGCATTCAGAAGGCAAACGCTTGGGTGTGGGAAGCACGTTATGTTGCGTTCTTGATCGTCCATGGTGGAACGACGTAGATGACCGGGAATGATTAAAATGCCCAGGTCGTGTGTGTCTGACGGGAGAATTCCCAATTCTAAATAGAGAATGAAACCAAGTCAGCTCCTGCCCCCGCCTCCCCATGGTCCCCATCCCTCTTTCTTCAGAGCCGCTCCTAAGCCTGCTTAGTCCACAGCTCACACTTTCCCCGAGGCTGGGAAGGTAATTGAATACTCGAGTTTGAAAGGAAAGCCCATCCTTTTAAACTAAAACACACCTGCTGGGCTGTAAACAGCTTTTAGTGACATTATCCTCTACTCTGAAAATCTAACAAAGGAGTTATTTGTGCAGTTGAAAGTGGGATTTGCCACATAAAAGTCACAATTTGAATTTTTTTTTTTTTTTTGCGGTACGCGGGCCTCTCACTGTTGTGGCCTCTCCCTTTGCGGAGCACAGGCTCCAGACACGCAGGCTCAGCGGCCATGGCTCACGAGCCCAGCCGCTCCGCGGCATGTGGGATCTTCCCAGACCGGGGCACGAACCCACGTCCCCTGCATCGGCAGGCGGACTCTTAACCGCTGCGCCACCAGGGAAGCCCTGAATTCATTTTTGCTCTTAAATCCAGCCAACCTTTTCTGTCTTAAAAGGAGAAAGGAAAAAACAAAAACATTCACCAGGGTCCTTGCTGCCTCTCACCTCAGGTGCATGAATTCCCAGTTGGCCGTGACTTTTGGTTTGAGTGGAAGGGTGCAAAGGAAGAAAATGAATCTCATTCTTTTGTCGTCTAAAGCAAAACATGTTTGAAAATGTCTTGGTGGCATAGCTAGCTGGTGGCGTATAACAGCCATTCCTGTCCCTGCAGAATTAAGGTGAAAAGCACGGGAGCCCAGATCCTGAAGAAGTCTCACATTGAAGGCATTGCTTCCTCGTTAGGTAAGAGCATGTTTTTGAGTAACTGTGAGGTTTTAATAAAGTGAGAGGCAGTTTGGGAGAAGATGGAGACTCAGGTCTGCAAAGCGACCCTGTTCACGGTTTTCCCCTTCACACAAGGGAACGTGATTTCCCTGAGCTGGAGGAGATGGGTCTGCTTTCTTCACCCTTTCTAGAATTTGCCCCTCGAGCCCGTCCTGTTCTTGACTCCCAGGATGGCCAGTGGTGGCATCAGGGTCCACAGGCCACATCCGCGGCCCTGCAGGCCATGCAGAAGGGGGGCACCTCTCTGAAGAAAGGGGGAGAGGCTTTTCCTCTTTATGTGTTTTGCTTATCGGGTAGCAAGAGTGAGGTGCTTCTGTTGCTGGTCTGGCCTCCGCCCAAGGTCTGAGAAGCAGTTGGATGTGTATTTAAATTCTATCGCTGAGCCCAGGGGAGAAAAAAGGGTGTGACTGGCACCAGCCTTGCTGCCACGGTGTCTGCGGGCTGTCGGGGCAGGGGGCGGCGCGAGGTGGGCTGGAAGTGGAGCGCAGACTCCGGCCTCCTTGGCGTCTCGTCGTAGGTCAAACAGACTTGGCCTGAGCCCGGCCCAGCTCTGCCCATGGTGCACACACCCCGCGGGAGACAGACCGGGCTCCGGCCTAGGCGTGCCCTTCCACAGGCCCAGACGCGGAAGGGTTCTCCCTGCTGAGACTGGGAGTGCTTACTTCACGTGCAGAGAGCTTTCTGTCTTGCGTAAAGGTTGCCCAGGGTATCTTCCAGAGGTGACTGTGACGTAGGGTCCATTTTCCTGCATCTCTGGGGAAACCGCTATCGTTCAGAGCACGATGCCCGCCTCGGGCGGCGGCGACCAGCACCTCTCGGATGCCGTGACTGGTCGTGCAGCCTGTGTTGGGGGGCCGCTTGCTTGTGGGCGCCTTTACCGGTAGACGGGCAAACACTGTGTTGATGGAGGCATAATTTATGCCTGCTGAGCTGTGGCGTCGCCTCCGTCCCCTCGTTCAGATAAAGAGCACGGCGCCTGCGCGTCGGAGTGAACGAGGAAAGCTGTTGCAGCGGGGAGGTCAGGCTGAAGTTTCCAGGCCCCTGGTGCTGCTTGCTGGCTTGGAAACGCCCTTGCAGAGAAGTGTGGGCGATCTACCGGCCCACGAGGAGCCTCTTAGTCGTGTGTTCATCACCCCCACCCCAGAGTACACTGCCTGCAGAGTTCTTTATTTAGTTGGTGTGGGTTTCTGTTGACCCTGATTGAATTTGAAACTGTGAGGCTGAGAGAGGATCGGACAAACATCTGAATAGGTTTTGCCGGCGGCATTGTCTTGTAACCTAGAGGAATGTATCTCTGTAACCCAATCAGGGTAGGGTCAGTCAGTTTGCTTTTGGGAAAGGGAAGCCTTGCAGCCCTCAACTGTTGTTTTGTCGTCAGTCTGGGTCCCTCCTTTGGGAAGATGTAGGTGAGAGGCGTCAGCCTCCCTTCAGGTGCCGAGACCAGCGGTCCCAGCGAGACGCCCCAGCCGGTGGAGGGCCGCTCGGGTGCCGGTGCCGGCTCTCTGTCCATCACCAGGCTTTGTTCCTTTTCTGTCCTTCAGCCTTGCAGAACGAGGTTGCTGCCGCGCCCCTGGAGGAGCTGGCCTACAGGCGGTCGCTCCGCGTGGCTCTGGATGTTTTGAATGAGAGAACCCGACCGCGTCAAGAAAGCTCTTCCAGGGAAGAGAGGACCACTCGGTCTCTGAGAGCAAAGCCCACGGAACCAGCCTCCTCGCTTTGCGACCCCAGCCGTTCGCCTTTGCTCCACGAAGACGTGTCGGGCATTCCTGGGCACACGAGGAGGGAACGTGCGCCCCAGAGGCTGTCCGGCCTGCCTGCTCGCAAGGAGGACCCTGGGTGCAGAGTGGACCACAGGAAGGGGCTCGGGAGAAGCGGAGGCCTGCGCGCCCCAGCTGTCTCCTTGGCCGGCAGTGGTGCTCAGGACGGACGGGGATCCCGAAAACACCGGGCAAACCGGACGGTGAACTGGACAATGACCCCGAGTAAACAGGAGAGGAACCCGGCACGGGAGCCCAGCTGGGGTCAGGAAGTGCCTCCATCCTCAGAGGGAGCTCGGGAGGAAGAGAGCGAGACGGGGGCCGGCCCGGCAGCCCTGCGTTCCTCTCCCGGAGGCGGGGCCGAGGGTCCTCGGGGCTGCCCCGGTGCCCGGGGCCACACTGCCCAGCACCTGTGCCCGGATGGCGGCCAGAGGCCGGGGCCCCGCATGGCTCTGCGCAGCCCTGCTCAGCTCGGCCCCGAAGAGGAGACCAGAGACGCCCGGCTCCTGGAGGAAGGTAAAAACCCTGGAGAGGATGAGTCGTGTGCCGGGGAGGGGGCGGCGTCTGCTTCTCCTGCGGCCCATCTGGAGCCAGGCACCCGTGTATTTTTTTTTTTTTTTTTTTTTTTTGCTGTACACGGGCCTCTCACTGTTGTGGCCTCTCCCGTTGCGGAGCGCAGGCTCCGGACGCACAAGCTCAGCGGCCATGGCTCACGAGCCCAGCCGCTCCGTGGCGTGTGGGATCTTCCGGACCGGGGCACGAACCTGCGTCCCCTGCATCGGCAGGCGGACTCTCAACCACTGCGCCACCAGGGAAGCCTCCCCGCGCCCCCCCGTGTATTTTTAACCAAATCCTGAATGAGATTGTTCCCAAGATAGATCCCGAGCAGAGATGTCCGAAGTTCTTTCTGTCTGTCTCTCCCACTGGGCTCTAATTACCTCAACAGCTCCCAAATACTTGTGTGTTTTTATTTTTGTTTTGAAGCGGAGGGAGGGAGTGGCGGGGCGCGGGGCGGAAGCATGTGGCTGTGATAATGCTGCATCTGCTCCCTGAGGATTAATTCCTTTCTTCTTCCCATGGCAGAAGCCATGATGCACTCCCGTTAAATTGGCAGGAATCTCAAAAGTGATTAACTCACTTAAAAGGCTCCTGACTTTTTAAGGATTCCTGTGTCATGTATTTTTGTGTGGCTGCAGCCGGGCGCTATGATTCCCTCCTTTTGGACATTGTAGCATCCCACTTAGTTTTGAAATGCTAATTTGGAAATCTTCATTTCTGCACGGCTGGTACCTTGCACTCTGCCTGCCCCGCAGTCACTCCCGGGTTTCTGCCTTTCTTCGGCCCCTGAAAGGGGCCCTCTCTCCAGCGCCGGAGGCACGGGGATGGTTTCCCAAGGGGCCTGGCCCCAGGGCCGCCCCCTCCCCGTGTGTCTGAGGACGCCTGCGTGAAGGGACAAGCCGCACGCGAGGACCCCTTGCCCAGTTCCTCCACCTTCCCTGCTTGCGCTCGCGGTCTCTCCTGCCCTCCTGTCTCTCTTATTCTGTTGAACGTGCTTTAACCGACGTGCCCTGCCTGAGCAAGGCCGCGCGGAAGTCTGCGTCGCGGCAGCTTTGCTCTCTGCGCTGATGCGCACGTATCAGGAGGCGTTGTTCCCGGGGTGAGTCCCCAGGACTGTGACGGGGAAAGTCTGATCTACCCTTGTTGGCAGCCCGTCCACCTTCTGAAGAGTCAGTGGAGTTGGATGCCGTGAACTCTCTCCTGGTGGAAGATGAGGAGGACGAGGATGAGGAGCCCCCGAGAATCCTCCTGTACCACGGTGAGTGGGCAGCGCCCTCCTGGGCGGAGGCCTGCGGCGCCCGACGTCCGCGTAAGGTCTCTCACTGCGCTGCCTGGGTTTCATCCTGAGCCGAGGGCTTACAGAGAGGGAGTCCGGGGTGCACTGTCCAGGACAGCCACGTGAGGGGGTGCTCCCTGGGGCACGACAGCCCAGCCTCCCTGCTGTCCCCTCGGAGGTGACGAAGGACGGCAGCCGAGTGAATAGATGGGCTCTGTCGCCACCGCTTGGGTGCGGCCTGGCACTGCCTCGCAGCCTTCCCGGATGGCATCCCGAGAAGCAGGGACTCGGCGCCCCCAGGTGTGCACAGTGCCCCCACCCCCGGGCACAGGTCAGCTGCCTCTGTCCTCCCCGGAAGGGTGTCAGACATAGGCCCAAAGTTCAGAACCGGCCAGGAACGGAAAGCTAGTTTGCTTTCAACTAAATAATTGAGGACCGGTTTCAGTATTAGACTCGCCCGTTAACCGTTAGTCTTAACGTGGTCTGGGGGTGGTTTTGGTTTGGTTTGGGTTTTGGATCTTTTTATTATGAAACATTTATGCGTGCACAGGCTGTAGCATGAGCAGCACGGGAGGCCTGGGGGCTTCTCCTGCATGGCCGGGGGGCTGGCCTGGAGCCCCTCCATCCCCTGTCGTCCCCACACAGCAGGCTCTGCCCTTTCTGTGTACGCGAGTCTCGGGCATTTCCCGCGGGCTCTGCCGATTGTTCCTGGTGGCAGCTGGTTACTGGGGTGTTTGGATGCTTCTGCCTGGGCTGCAGTGCCTGGGCTCCTGGGGAGTCACTGGGGTCAGCTCCCCGCGGGCTCGCTGGGTGCAGGGGGGCCGCTGTGCCTTCTTGCAGAGGGCGTTTCCGTCCCCGTCACCACATGGGGGTCAGTTACAGCCCCAGAAACCCGGGCGTTGGCTCTTTTCTCCCAGTTTTGTCTTCCATTTGGTTTTGGTTTGCTGGTGTTTTGGCCAGTCGGCCCGGGTTGGCTGTCTGCACCCATGACCCGTCATCCTGGGGGCCATGACGCTCCTCTCACGGGTGACCAGCGCTCCGCGTGTGCCCCAGGCGGCTCCCTGTCCTCCAGGTCCCCTTTCTCTCACAGCCCTTCCTCCTGTCAGACACTGCAGCACGGCTGGTTTTTGAATATTTGAGTTATTTACACATTCTGGAACGTTTTTGGTTGAGGATGCAGTTAAATTTTGTTGAGAAGTTACTTGTAGTTATCTTACGATTGTTTGAATAGTTCTCTTTTTTTTTTAACCCTTTAAAGCCCCCAGTTTCCCAGACAGATGAGCGTCTCAGAAATTCAGTCCCTGTATGGGGTTTTCACTGTGTGCTGTGGTCTCCTTTCTGTTTATGTGCCACGCTCTTTAAAAAGTGCTCTCTTCTGGAGTAACCTGCCCACCCCGTCCCCACGAGCCCGGCACACGGTCACTGCTAGAACCAGCTGTCACCCTGGCTGCGCTTGTGGTCGGCATTTGGGTTCCAGGGGCAGGAGTTACAAACCTGCCCCTCAGACTCGCGGGTCTGTTAGGGGAACTACGTCACAATGTCTCCGTGGTTGCGTTTTCTCCAGCAGTTGCTTTTGGTGCCTGATATGGATCTAACTTGTCTCTTTTTGTTTTCCTTTCTTTCTTTCAATTCTAGAACCACGTTCGTTTGAAGTAGGAATGCTAGTCTGGCTTAAATACCAAAAATACCCCTTCTGGCCCGCAGTGGTAAGAATCCCTCTCTGCCCCCTGCTTGCTCAGTTGGTCCCTGGAGCCTGAGGTCCAGCGTCCTCCATTCTTGACGCCAGGACCCGGGCAGGTGGTTCACTGTTCTGTTGTTACTGGGGAAACGCTGGGTCTGTGAGCATCGACGTGGACGCGTTTACCTAAGGAAAGGGGGTCTCAGCCTTCTGGCACAAAGGATCGTGAGGCTTATAGGTCAGGTTTTTATCAAGCAGGCTTAGAAAGCCCGCCTCCAAAAAATGCCCATGGTTTGCTCATTTTCAATATTCTACATTTCAGCTTTTTAGCGTGCAGATTAGGGTGGGCATCTATTGCACAGCAGGTGTTTGAGGTCCTGGCTGCACCCCCAGTGCAGCGGACGCCCTTAAGTGTGGCTGACGTCCTGGCTGTGCCTCCTCCACCTGCTTGGACGGTGCCCACGGTCAGTTGGAGAATTTTTGAGGCAGAGGCACCACCCGGTTGCCCTCGCTCCTGCCATTTCCACCTTAATTTCCTCCCCTTTGTCTTCCGGCAGGGACAGTGTTCTGATGGTTCTAGCTGTAGTCCTGTAACTTTTAGGAAGAGGTAGTGGCGTGTAAATCCGAAAGATAGCTGCCACAGTGGAGCGGCTTTTGTTGTCGCGATGCGTCTGAGCTCATCCAGGTCAGCATGGCCTCCTGGCATGTGACTGACCATCCCGGGAAGGACAGAATGAAATCTTTGCGGCGTCTGTAGATAGAGCGCAGACATGCACTTGAACCGGGGTTGCCGTGCAACTCCGTGGCAGGGTTTGGGGCTGATTATCGAGGACCCTCGCTTCCCGAGGTGCCCGTGTCCCCCTGCGGTTGGCAGCCTTCTCCCCGCCTCTCCGCTTTCCCCAGTTCCCGGAGGCCCTGCTGGTTTCATGGGTGCCAGCGGCGCAGATACCTGTGGCGTGCGGGCTCCAGCCTCACCCATGGCGCTGGTGACGCCGAGAGGGGCCCCTCCGGGATCCACAGCCTGCCGCCTCCCGCCTGACCTCTGCTGCGCCTGGCCAGGCCTCCCCGAGCTCGCTTTGCCCGTCCCCCAGAATGAGGAGGATCGCGCCCTGAGCCGGGCGGAAGTGCTGAAGGCAGCGGCCGTGATTCCTCTTGTTGTAGAGCCCTGGCTCTGCTCGGTCGGAACAGCGCTGAGGGCCATGCGGCGCTTTCTGAGCGTTTCCCAGTGTCGGCTCTCAGTCCAAGCCGGCTGCGTTCCTTGTCACATGCTTGATGAGGTGACATCAGGAAAGTGTCGAAAACCCATGACCTTCTGGGTCCTTGACACCTGGTTTTCTTGGATCTGCCAACAGGTCAAAAGCGTCAGGCGAAGAGATAAGAAAGCGAGTGTGCTTTTCATTGAAGGAAACATGAACCCCAAAGGGAGAGGGTAAACCCACTGTTCTCTGCTCCTGCCGAGTGCTTCTGGGTGGAGGCTGGTGAAGGGGGCGGGGTGGGGTCCAGAGTCCCGGATGAGGATCCCCGTAAAGGCTGTGTTCAGGGACGCGGCCAGATGGTCGGGTTTTCCAGACTGCTTGTCGGCTTCCAGAGTCAGCCCCGCCGGACACTCCTTGGGCCCCCATTTCCCACAAACGGCAGCAAAGTTGGCTCCCTGCAGGGGCCGTGAGCAGCCCCCTGCCCAGTCACCCCCCTAGTCCTCGACTGTGGGCAGAAGCAGAGTCTGCCCGGAGCCGGCCTGGAAGTGTGGGCACACCTGGGCCCGGCTCCGAGGGGCTCCCTCCACCCATGAGCCTGTGCTGGCAGAGGCCCCCCACTTTCCCAGAGGAAGGGCGCTTTCAGGTTGCGAGATGGAGCTGGTTCCCGTGAACCTCTGCTCTCTCTGCTTCCAGCATCGCGGTGTCTCTCCGGCGATTGAAGCACTTTGATTGTAAAGAAAAGCAGGCGCTTCTGGTACGTGGATGGTTGTTTGCGCTGCTTGGAAGGGCTGGCTTGGCAGCTGGTAACGGTGTCCTCCACCACAAGGCCCTTCAGACAGCGGTAGTTGTGGGAGTGATGCCTGGCCCCGGCTGCTCCTCTGGGGGTCACTGCCCCTGGGGTGGCTGCTGGCCGTTCCCCACTGAGCAGGTTTGGCGTGGAGGACAGGGCGCCCTATGCAGAGGGGAGGTGGGAGAGCCCAGGGCCAAGGCCCACACCTTGCGGCTGCGTCTCAGCCGCCCCCGGGAAGGGCACCGTAGACCCCGAGGCCGCGAGCTTGAGCACCACATACGTCAGGGAGCACCATTGCCGTGGCCCTGTGACCGGCCCAGCCCATGAGTCCCCAGGAGCTGGTCCACACAGGGTGCTGTCTGTTAACTCTGAAACACCCACCACTTCGTTGTCCCGACTTTCAAAAACACAGACTGCGACTGGGTCGGGCAGTGGGGCCCATGAGCCCTGCTCCGACGCGGGTGTCTGCTTGGCCCCCGGTCAGCGGGCTCTGGGCTCTGCATGGGGTGACGCCTTCCCGCGTGGGAAGCAGCACCAGAGCTGGTTCCCCGGGTGAGTGGGATGCGGTGGGGCTGTCAGGGCATCTCCTGCCGACCAGCTGTTCTCTGAGGGCAGCAGGCCACGGGCCTCGAGTGCAGGCGCTGCTTGGAAGGTCGGCACCCACGCTGGACCCAGCCTTGGGCTCTTGGGACCGGAGGGCGGGGGGCAGAGGGGAGGGGGGAATCGAGTTTGAGATTCGTGTGCCTCAAATACCTGAGGAATGGGTTTATCGTAAGGACGCCTGGGTTCCAGAAGATGGCATGTACGTCTCACGAGACCCGGGTGCCTGGGCACATCCCCTGGCGACGGGCCATGGGAGCTCGGGCATGTGCCGGCACCACCCTGCTGTCCCAGGCTGGTCAGCGAGCCTGGCCGCGGCCCAAGCGCCCTCCTCCTCTGGAGCTGCCCGCCCCTCCCATCACACGCATGTGGGTCTCAGGCTGGTCTCACTGGTCATCCCAGCTTAGGGGTTCTCACCGGGGGTGATGGCCTTGGGTTGCTGTGAGGATCACAGGCCAGGGGTCCCTCCCCCGGGCAGCACTTCTTCCCACTGACCGTGTACAGTTGAGGGCCACAGGCCCAGAGGCGTCTCCCACGGGGTTCATCCCCTGCAACCTCACGTCTTGTCCATCTGATGGCCCGTCAACTGCCCTGCGGTGGGTTTTCGCCCTCCTGCTCTCAGCGTCTGTGGTGTGTCTCCTGGCCCCGAGGGCTCGGCTCACAGGTGACCGTTTTCTGAGCAGCCCCGGCCCCAGACGTGCCTCGCAGGGAGCCCTGTGCAGGGGCGTCTGCAGGCCCCTTCCTGGAGGAGGGGACTGAGGACGCGGGACCTTGGAGGTGCTCCCAGCTGACGCCTGCCATCTGGGTCTTGTTGCAGGACGAGGCCAAGGAGGATTTCGACCAGGCCATCGGCTGGTGCGTCTCCCTCATCACCGACTATAGGGTCCGGCTTGGTACGTGGGGCTCCGGTGCCCCTGCACGAAGTGACGGGGGGGCAGCAGTGCGGGGCCTTCCCTGAGGGCCCCTGAGGGCGGAGGGTGGCCCGGTCCCCATAGCTGTCTGGCCTGGCCCCAAGCAGGCTTCTCCTCATCCCTGCGGACGGGCAGGCACCTGGTGGAGGCTCATCCTGGGTCTGAACAGAACAGTTTCCTTTGAATCCGGGCTGGTTTCCATCTGTCCCAGGTCTGGCCGTGGGGGGATCCTCGGGCTTGAGGTCAGGGCGCACACCGGCTGGACAACCCGGCAGAGTCCAGTCCTGTGTGTGACCTGACTTCCCTTCCGCCCCTGTGCAGGCTGTGGTTCCTTCGCTGGCTCTTTCCTGGAATACTACGCAGCTGATATAAGTAAGTCCACCAGCAGCCCCTTTAAGGTGGGACCCGCTCTTTTGCCCGTTAGGAGTGGCAGTCTTCTTTGAGCTCTGGAGGGGTGTGTGCAGCGGGCAGCGCGCCCCAAGCCTGAGGCCTACGGTCCAGCCATGCCTGGGTCCACGGGGTCCCCTCGCTTCCCTCTGCTGTGGGGCCGGGAGGGCGGCGGCACACCCACACCTGCCGCCAGCGCCCAGGTCACCCGCCTGGGGACGGGGCATCTGTGTGGCCCTTTCCCTGCCCTCCTGTCGCTGGCGTCTGCAGGGCGCCACTGAAGCAGGGTGGAGGGCAGAGCTGGGGCGAGGGGCGGGGGTCCTATTGGAGGGAGAGCCCTTGGGGACCGTCCCAGCGCAGCCGAGGGCGCCCAGTCACGGGAGTGCGCTTCCTCTGCAGGCTCCCCCGTCCGCAAGTCCATCCAGCGGGACGTCCAGGGGACCAGGTTCCCCCCGCTGAGCGGGGTGGGCCCCCAGGAGGCCTCAGCAGGGAGCCCGCAGGGCAGGAGGCCGGCCTGCAGGAAGGTCCTCCCTGACCGCTCGCGGGCCGCCCGGGACCGAGCCAACCAGAAGCTGGTGGAGTACATCGTGAAGGCCCGGGGCACCGAGAGCCACCTGCGGGCCATCCTGAAGAACAGGAAGCCGTCCAGGTGGCTGAAGACGTTCCTGAGCTCGGGTCAGTACATGACCTGCGTGGAGACGTACCTGGAGGACGAGGAGCAGCTGGACCTGGTGGTGAAATACCTGCAGGGGGTGTACCAGGAGGCGGGCAGCAGGCTGCTGGCACGCGGGCACGCAGACGGCATCCGCTTCGTTCTGGACGTGCTTCTGCCTGAGGTGAGCGCCGGCGGGCCCTGCAGTACCCCCGGGTGCCGGGGCCTGGGCGTCGTTCTCCAGAAGCCTTCCCGGGGTGGTGCCGCCTGAGCCGTCTCCCCGAGCCGCTGTGGCCTGGGCCCCTCGGGTGGTCCCTGGCCCAGGGGAAGGGGAGCTTCAGCTTTGCGAATGCGCTTCAGCTGAGGCACGGGTGGTCGAGGAGCTGGTGCACGGCCCCTCGGCCATTCTTCAATTCAGGGAGGACGCTGCTGGCCATGAATGGAATGTGTGGGAAAATGTCACCAGGCTCTAAAGTGTTGAGCTTTATCGTTGTGGAAGTTTCAAATATGTTAAAAAAAATTAAGTAGCGCCGTGAACCCTCACGTGTCCGTCACCCGCTCGAATGGTGTGGCCTTGCTCCACTTGCACCTCCAGTCCCTCCTTCTGGATTGCTTTTTATCCGTGCATACTTTCATGTGTGTCTCTAAAAAGGGTGATCCTGCCCCCTGGGGACACTGGGGGACGTCTGGGGTTGTCTGTGGCCGTCACAAGTGGGGGGCTCCTGCTATCCTGTGGGTGGGGACCAGGATGCTGCTCCACACCTTATAGTCCAGGACGGCCCCTGTGTCAGCCGTGCCGAGGGGAGAGAGACCCTGCTCTGAACCAGAAGAACTCTTCAAAAATAAATAGCTACGATACTATGATTTCACTCCAAAAAAGTAACAGTGATCTTTTGATATCAGGCATCTATTGTATATTCAGATTACTGCTTTGTGTTTTCTTGTTTTTTTCCTTTTTTTTTTCTTTTTTTATGGCCACACCACACGGCTTGTGGGATCTTATTAGTTCCCCAACCAGGAATTGAACCCAGGCCTGGCAGTGAAAGCATGGAGTCCTAACCACTGGACCGCTAGGGAAGTCCCCAGGTTCTGCCTTTCTCTGCTTTTAGTGACATGAACTCTCATCTCATCCAAAAGAGAACGTTGTAGATTTAATTTGGAAACATCAGGAGCAGAGATTTTGCAGACTGCACGAGTGTTGAGCTGGGAGGGCCCTGGCGGCCAGGGCGTGGCTGGACCGCTCGCCCACGCGGCCTCCTCCGAGCTCGGTGCGAGCCACTGGGCCTGGCCCGAGCCTGACGTGTGCTGCCCTCTTGCAGGCCATAATCTGCGCGATTTCCGCGGTGGACTCTGTGGACTACAAGACAGCTGAGGAGAAGTACATACGAGGACCTTCACTCAGCTACCGGTAGGCAGGCCACGCTGCGTCCTGAAGGGCTTCGTCTCCACGCGCCGGCGGCTGCGGTGGCTGGGCTGAGGGGCCCTGGTCCGAGCGGGCAGAGCTGGGCCCGCCGCGCCCTACGTCCTTCGTGGGGCTGATGTTTGCCTCCCCAACGTTCTCCCCCGTTGCCTCGATGCCACGGCTATTTGAGGAAACAGTGAGATTAAGCAGCAGCCGCTGCCCAGACGTCCCTGGCTGGCGGGAAGAATGCGGTGATCAAGATGTTCCTCTCACGTTGGTGTGGTTAGCGCCCTGGACTGGCGGTCTGGAGCCTCTAATCCCGTCTCCGGGCGGGCTGCCAGGCCTTGCTGGGAGCAGGCGGGGCCGCGTGGCGGTGACAGGCTGAAGACTCAACTAGGGTCTCATGGTACAGACTGTCCCCAGACTCAGCGGCTGCCCTGCACACCCGGTAAAGAGACGGTGCTCCTGGGAGAGTGAGGTCTGAGCGGCCCATCTCCAGCTGGCACCACCCTCCTGCTCAGGCTGCCGGTCGGAGGGCGTCCTGAGTTGCCCGCAGCCTCAACTGGCTGCAGGCACCCCGGATGCCTGTGGAGGGCCGTGGGCGGTGCCCCGGCCGCGCCCTGCCGCCTCAGGGACGCGGTCTGAGCGCCGAACCTGGGCAGCCAGGGGTCCCTTGGGCCGGGTGCCAGTCGGGCAGTGGGTCTGTCCCGGTGTGTCCCTCCTGCTTCTTTTCACACCACAGTTGCGTTTAGGTTCTTGTGCACAAACCATCGAGCCTCGGCACCATGACAGGGTTTGGGTCTCCTCGTGGGGTTCTTAGGCTGCTGTGTTCCATTTACCTTTGGGTCGTCCCCCTCAGGATCATATTCCTTGTTGATCCTGAGAGGGGCAGCCAGTCAACTAACTGATCATGTGATTTTTTGTTAACAGATAGCCATTTTAAAGGACAATTTGCTATTTCATCATTTTTTTCTTTGTAGTTTATTTTTCTTCACTGTGGTGAAATACCCATAACGTAAAATTCAGCATCTTAATTAATCCTTTTAAGTGCACAGCTCAGCGGCATTAAGCACATTCACACTGTCGGGCAACCGTCCCCACCATCATCTCCAGAACTTTCTCATCTTCCCAAACTGAAACTTGGTCCCCATGAAACACTCACTTCTCTGTTTATGGTTTTTTTTTTTTGTTTTTAATTGAAGTATAATTGATTTACAATATTATGTTACTTTCAGGTGTACAGCAAAGCGACTCAGTTATACGTATACATGTGTGTGTGTGTCTGTGTTCTTTTTTTTAGATTTTTTTTCACTACAGTTTGTTACAAGATACGGAGTATAGCTCCCTGTGCTTATATAGTAAATCCTTGATGTTCATCTATTTTATATATACCAGTGTGCATCTATCTGTTAATCTCAAACTCCCACTTTATCCCTTCCCACCCTTCCCCTTTGGCAACCATAAGTTTGTTTATGTTTGTGAGTCTGTGTCTGTTTTGTAAATGAGTTCATTTGTGTCATATTTTAGATTCCACATATAAGTAACATCATATGGTATTTGTCTTTTTCTGCCTGATTTACTTCACTTAGTATGGGGACTTCCCTGGCGATCCAGTGGTTAGGAGTTGGTACTTTCACTGCAGCAGCCAGGTTCCATCCCTGGTTGGGGAACTAAGATCCCGCAAGCCGTGTGGCATGGCCAAAAAAACCTACAAATAATTCACTTAGTATGATAATCTCTAGGTCCATCTGTGTTGATGCAAATGGCATTATTTCGTTCTTTTTTATGGTTAAGTAATATTCTATTGTATATGTGTATCACATCTTTATCTATTCATCGATGGACATTTAGGTTGTTTCCATGTCTTGGCTGTTGTGAAGAGTGCTGCAGTGCACGTTGGGGTGCATGTATCTGTTCTTTTTTTTAAGATTTTTTTTTTTAAGATTTTTTTGATGTGGACCATTTTTAAAGTCTTCGTTAAATTTATTACAATATTTCTTCTGTTTTGTGTTTTCGTTTTTTGGCCATGATGCATGTGCGATCTTAGCTCCCTGTCCAGGGACGGAACCCACACCCCTGCATTGGAAGGTGAAGTCCTAACCACTGGACCGCCAGGGAAGTCCCTGTCTTTTCGAATTAGAGTTTTGTCTGGGTATATGCCAGGAGTGGGATTGCTGGATCATATGGTAATTCTGTTTTTACTTTTTTGAGGCATCTCTGTACTGTTTTCCATACTGGCTGCACCAACTTAACATTCCCACCAACAGTGTAGGAGGAGGGTGGAGGGTTCCCTCTTCTCCACATCCTCTCCACCATTTGTTATTTGTAGACTTTTTTTTTTTTTTTTTTAGTATTTATTTATTTGGTTGTACCGGGTCTTAGTTGTGGCATGCATGTGGGATCTAGTTCCCTGACCAGGGATCAGGTGATACCCCCTGCATTGGGAGTACGGAATTTTTATTTATTTATTTATTTTTTTTGCGGTACGCGGGCCTCTCACTGTTGTGGCCTCTCTCATTGCGTTGCGGAGCACAGGCTCCGGATGCGCAGGCTCAGCGGCCATGGCTCACGGGCCCAGCCGCTCCGCGGCATGTGGGATCCTCCCAGACCGGGGCACAAACCTGTGTCCCCTGCATCGGCAGGCGGACTCTCAACCACTGCGCCACCAGGGAAGCCCGGGAGCACGGAATCTTAACCACTGCGCTACCAGGGAAATCCCCTGTTACTTGTAGACTTCATAACGATGGCCATTCCGACCAGTGTGAGGTGATACCTCATTGTACTTTTGGTTTTCATTTCTCTAATAATTAGTGATGTTGAGTATCTTTTCATGTGCCTGTTGGCCATCTGTATGTCTTTGGAGAAATTTGGATTTAGATCTTCCCGTTTTTCGATTGGGTTGTTTTTTTTTGTTGTTGTTACTGAGTTGTATGAGCTGTTTGTATGTTCTGGAAATCAAGCCCTCTTCAGTCACATCATTTGTAAATATTTGCTCCCAGTCCATAGGTTGATGGTTTCCTTTGCTGTGCAAGAGCTTATAAGTTTGGTTAGGATCCCATCTGTTTATTTTTCTTTGATTTCTCTTGCCTTGGGAGAGGGTTTATGTTTATTAAAACACAATTACTGACTAAAACAAAGTGATCTCCTTTTGGTTTTGCAGGGAAAAAGAAATATTTGATACGCAGCTCCTGGAAGAGAGGAGCCGGCGAAGCTGAGGCTGGTGGAGGCAAGGCCCTGCGCTCTGGAGCACAGGCGGGCCATTGGCCTCCCTGACGGCTGCCGCCTCTGTTTTCCTGGTTCTTGTGGAAGGTACAGCTCCTGAAAGGGTTTGAAAGGACAGAGGCTTTTTTTTTTTTTTTTTTAGCTTTACATCATTACCTGTGACTGTACCGTGTAGGTTCACAGAAGGTGCACGTTTGTGTTTTATGTTGAAAAGCACTGTACCCAACATTAAACAGGAGCTTTAAAGACTGATATGAACGTACGGCTCCCGCAACATCAGTGTATTTTTCCGTTTGTTTCCCTCCGGTGTGTGGCTCCTCTTAGGACGGCTCCTGAGTTTGCTGTGCCTCTGTTATGTGTTTTTGAGGCAAACCCATGTTTGTAAGAGGCAGGACCCAAGACCCGCTGCTTTCCCATGCTCTAGCCTCTGCTGGGACTCGTGCAGGAGAGGAGACGGACCGGCAGTCTTTCCAGCCTCTTTCTGCACTGCCCCCATGTGGGCTTCCCCGCCCGGCCTTGTCACCGCACAGCCAACTGCCCAGATAGCTGTGTCGATCCCACCGGGCTGCTGCACCCGCCCGGCCCGGCCAGGGTCATTGTGTGCACGGCCTGGGCCTGGGCTGTGGGGTCGCGGCCCAGCGCCCATGGAAACCAGTCCTTTGTCTGGAAGCCCGAAGCACAGATGGGTCCCCCGATGCCTGAGGGTCCCAGGCTCAGGGCCCCCCCCAACCTTTGGAGAGAGTTGTGTGAAGGCCCGGTCCTTGACGTGGTCACAGAAATTCTCTGTTTTGGTTTAAAGCCACACACGGTGGATTATTTATTCTAAGCTGACACGAGGCTGCCTGTGGAAGGAAACAGCCAAGTCCCCACCGTGATGGCTGTGCTGCGGCGTCTGAGCACAGCCAGTCCTCCCCGAAGCCGGCACCGGCCAGCGAGCGGCCGCTACAGAGGACAGCTGGGGAGAGGTTCTCGCAGGCGCCAGGGACACGGGCCCTGATCCTGACGGGAGGCTGGGTCCCCGTGGGAAGGAGGTGCAGAGATCACTGCGGGGACCTCCGTGTGGTGTCTCTGCTGGTTTTGCTGAAACCTAAGCAGAGGTGCAGACACGGCCCTGGAGGTCCCGCTGAGCTGCACCCCCAGGGCAGTCGGAGGGGCATCCCGTGTGGGCCAGGCTTGGGAGGATGGCCCTGCCAGCATCTCCACTGTGGCCTCGCTCCCTTCTAGAAAGGTCTAGACAGCAAGCCTCCTTGAAGTGGGTCAGGATGGCGAACAGGGTGCTCTTGTGGGTGAGGCATCCACGTGGAATATTCCGTTATCGTGAAGTATTTTTATATATCTGTGTTCTGAGCTCTGGTTGTGGAATTGAACTTTTCAGACTGGAATTAAATGCCGTTTTGCAGTCCTGCCTGTTCTTTCCTGGGCCCCACGCACAGCCCACCTCGGGCACTCGGGCCGGCCACGCTGTCCCTGACGGCTGCTTCTGGAGGCTCCTTCCCCAGCCTGGCTGGGGAGGCAGGTTCCACATCAGCCCAGCAGAGCCGGTGTCTGTCAGGTGTGCCGGGTGCTGACCAGAAGTGCTGGAGGCTTCCACTGCTCGGCG
This sequence comes from Hyperoodon ampullatus, assembly GCF_949752795.1. Taxonomy (NCBI): domain Eukaryota; kingdom Metazoa; phylum Chordata; class Mammalia; order Artiodactyla; family Ziphiidae; genus Hyperoodon; species Hyperoodon ampullatus. The sequence continues at coordinate 25,493,827 of NC_136917.1, forward strand.
CCCAGCCCCATCCCAGTCCTGCGCTCCAGCAGGTGTCTTCAACTCCTGACTCCCACTGTATTATGTTTTTGTTCGTCTTGAAACTTTGTCCCAGGGCCACTGGGGCAGGCAGTGCTGGGTGGGCGTCTGTTGATGCCCCAAATTGGCGCTGGGTAGTGGTTAGGAAGGCAGAACCTGCCGACCAAGTGAGGAATGTTCCAGGAGGGGCAGTGAGATGGCCCTGGCCCCCGGGAAGCCGGCGCACGGGGCTGCTTCTGCATCAAGAAGAGAGACCCAGCACAACACAGGGTGCAGCCGGGGCCCCCACTGGCCGGCCCGTGGCCTCCTGCACCCCCGTCCACCACAGCCCCAGCTTCCCTACACCCACCCTCACCTGGCGTCCCCCCTCAGCTATCTGGGCTCCGTCCAGCTGGCATCTCAGCAGTCTGCACCTCTGCACGGCCACACTGCTCCCCACCTGTGTCCCATCCCCTCCCTGGGCGTCCACCCATGCCCCAGTCACCTCCCACCACTCACAGCCACCCTTCCTGAACCTTTTTCAACCAGACCCCTGACCCCAGACCCTGCGATGCTTGTCCTACAGTTGCTGTACCTTTCTTGCTCCAGCCCAGATGGCATGAGGGGACGATCAGACCCCCCAGTGCAAGGAGCAGTGTATCGACAAAACCACTTCCTGGCAGGGGGAGTTTTCCTTGTGTTCACTTGAGTACCTCTTTTAAGTCTGTCATTTATCTAGGAAGTTGATTAAGATGAGGTATGCACACACACACAATCTCAAATCAGGCACGTCTATGCAGTGCGGTCAGTGGCCTTCCCCCCCAATGCATGCAGCCAGGCTTTCCTGTCCCGGCTCCCCTCTCAGCCCCTGCTCCCCCCATCCTCCTGCCCCTGCTCCACCCCTTCCAGGTCCTGCTCCCCACCTCCTCCAGCCCTGGCTCCCCCTCCTCTCCCCACCACCTCCTACCCACCTACCCATCTGCCCCTCACCCCCTCACTGACCCTCAGTGTTCCTGGAATTACGGTGAACCCTCTGTTAACTCCCTGCCCTATCAGACCTGCTTCTCCGTTTCAGGGCTCTCCCTTGACGTCCCAGTTTCCTGATGCAGGCTCTTACCTCCCCTATCCACCCCCCTTCCCCATCCAATCCATCACCCTGACAGCTGATTGCCCCTCCTGTATTAGTTATCCATCCCCGCCTTAGCAGTGAACTGGCCCCTGGTGTCTGGAAGCAACATTCTCTCTTGACTGCTGTTCTGTCGTCTCAGGAGGTCGCAGTCAGATGTCTGAAGGCTCGAGTGAGGCTGGGGGCTCGGCTCCCAGGTGCCTGGCTCACAGGACAAGGAACGTTAGGAGAAGACAGGAGCCTGAATAATGCCTGGACATGAGTTGGCGATGTATACACATTGGGTCATGAATTGTTAACGTCAGTGTAAAATGTTAGCAGTAGGAGAGACTGGATGATGAGTACAGCGAACTCTGTACTAGGTTTGCAACTTTTCTCTGAATCAAACTATTTGGAATTACAAGGTTTATTTTAATTAAAAAATTCCAGCTCCACAGCCTGGCCAGCTGTGGGAACTGAGGGCAAGGAGGTGTAGGATTCCCAACAGACCCGGCCTTCGGCCAAGCCCCGCTCTTTTCTCCTGTGTGTCACCACCAGGATGGTGACACCAACCGGCGCCCCGCCTCCCCTTCCCGGGACCGCGCATTCGGGCTCCAGGACACACCTGGGGTGGTCCTCCCTCGCCAGGAGCCAGCCCTGCTCCTCACCTGTGTCCCCCCATTGGGCACGGGGGAACCTCAGTTTCCCCATATGTATTGTAAAATGGGCAGAAGAGGTACCCAGCAGGACTGTCACAGTTAAACGACATCCAAGCAGGTGTCTCTGCAAACTCCCTTTTGGCGCTTTTGGTATTCAGTAGTGTTCCTTTTGACAATTACATTCGTTCTAATCCTGCCACTTGAAAAATATTGTAAATGGGAGTGGGGAAGGGGGTCATTTGGGCTGGGATCGTAGTTTTGGGGGTGGACCGGGGTGGGTGGGGATGAGGCCTTGTTCTAAGCCCTCCCGCCGCGTTGGCATGAGCCAGCAGCCCAGCTCCTCATCTGAAGAATGGAGAGTATTCTGGGGAGGAAAGGTCAAAATCGACACATTCTGGGTAAAAGTGCTGGGAAAAGCTGGATCAACTTGGAGCAAAACAGAACGCTGTTTGCTGGGGGCGCAAAAATGTCTGCCGAAACCCGGGATCGAACCAGGGACCTTTAGATCTTCAGTCTAACGCTCTCCCAACTGAGCTATTTCGGCTACGCAGCAGGGGGTTGCCCCCGCCCCCGACTCCGCCCCACGCTGAGCCGCTCGCGTGCAGGCGCAGCTCGGGCCGCCCCTGCGGGCCGCGCATGCCTCGTAGGGTCGCGCCTGGAAGCAGGCTTCAGCACCGTCTCTGTGGCGCAATCGGTTAGCGCGTTCGGCTGTTAACCGAAAGGTTGGTGGTTCGAGCCCACCCAGGGACGGCCTTGTGCTTTTCCTTCCCCGGGTAAGAAGAGAGGGGACGGCTCGCCTTCTTTTCTTACGACCCTCCCCGCGCACTTCCGTATCCTTCTATCCCGCGTGGGGCGTCCGGCGGCGCGCGGTGGGGGGGATTCCACAGAGGCGGAACGTTCCCGCCCGAGTTCCGTTTTCCGAGCACGAGCCGAGGCACTTTGGCCGACGGCCCCGGGGACCCGGAGCTCTGAAGAGGACGGACCATAGAGGTTGTCCGAAGGCCGAGGCCAAGATGGCGGCGCTGGCGGGTGAGCAGGTCGGGGCGGCGGGGTCGGGGCGGCGGGGTCGGGGCTTGGGTCGCTCCGGGCGCCTTTCCGCCCGGCCGCTTGCAAGCGGAGGCCGAGGGCGACGCAGGCTCCCAGCCTCGGGAGGGGGCCGGGGCGGGAGCCGGAGGGACCCAGGCTCGGCCCGGTATGCTGCCCTTGAAGTTTCCGGGAGGAGGCGGAGAGGGGGCAGCAGCCCCGACATCCGAGGAAACAGAGGCCCAGAGAGCGGCTGGAACCGCTGGTGGTCACGCGGCCTGGCCGGGCAGGGACGCGACCCCGGGGCACCCTGCCACCCCGGGAAGGGGACGGTCACCCCCAGAGAAGGCGTCCAAACCCTGGCTGCTCTGGGGACCTTCCCTCCGATTAGCGATTAAACGCATAGGATGAATTCACAGGGTTGCAAAGGAAAGCGGTTATACTGACAGTTGCCAGGATACTGTTTGGGAACCGGGGCTCAGTTCGCAGTCCGGGTGCTTCATTATTCATGCCTGGAAAGCCAAGGTTTAGTGGCGGATCTGCCTACTGCTGTGACTTTGAAGGAGTGAGAAGTGGACACGTTCCTTTACACACAGTTGGCTGCAGCCTCTATGTCGGGGTTAGGAAACCACTGTCATTTCTGTTGGTGAAAAGCCTCGGTCTCGCTAATACTGCTGTGGTTTTGGCTACACTCAGGTTTTAAGGAAAGGCCAATTTTCAGTAAGACGTTGGTGACAATAAAGAGGGTATTTTTCTTTCCCGTGCAAGCTCACCAGTCTGCTGAATCCTCACCAGCGGCCCCTTGCTAAGAATGTCTGGTCCAGAGGCTGGAATCCCCTCACCTTGGAGGTGAAGGGCATTTACTGTGCTGTGAGATTACCCAAAGCCCTACATTTTCAGTTGGGGGAGCTGAGGCTCAGAGAGGGGCAGCTTGCACAAGAGTCCGGGGCTGGGCTATTAACCTGGACTCCTTGCCCAGCCTCTGAAACCCCGGAACTCCCAGCCCAGGGCTTGGAGCCTCGCTGATGTCTATGGGTTTCTTGACTTGACTCATGCCTGTCAGGCTGAGCCAAGGCCGAGACAGACACTGGGGAACCCAGGGAAGCCCTAGCATCAGGGGGAGGCAGGCGCCACAGGAGGACATGTGGCTAGAGATAGAACAGGGTGACAGGATCTAGAGGGCCTGGGGAGCTAGTGTAGACCCAGGCATTTGAGCTGAAAGCTGCCCCATGAGAGGGGTGCTCCAGGCAGAGGGGACAGCAAGTGCAAAGGCTCTGAGACAGGAGGGACACTGACATTCCTGAGGAAAGGGAAGGTGGCTCTGACGTGGAGTGTGGGGTTGGAAGCAGGGGAATGACACTGTCTGGTTCACATTCTGAAAGATCACTGTTGTGGGTTTTGTTTTTGTTTTTTTTTTTGGCTACACCTTGCGGTTTGCGGGATCTTAGCTCCCCGACCAGGGATCGAACCCAGGCTCTCTGCAGTGGAAGCGTGCAGCCCTAACCACTGGACCACCAGGGAATTCCCCTGAAAGATTGCTCTTTATCAATTGTTTGTTAAATGGAATGTAGATAGACTGAGGGTGAGAGGGTGGGCGCACCACGTGGGCGGCCTGACGGGCAAACACCTGGAGGCTGGACCCTCTGGGCCGTTTGTGGCCTCTGGTGCTGCCACAACTCACTGCCCCCACCCTGTGGTTCTTTCTGCAGCTCCCGGCCTGCTCCGTGGGATCCTTGCTCTTCGGTGAGTGCCTGCCTGCCTGCCTGCCCTCCTGCCTGCGTGTCTGCATCTCTGATCCTGACACCCCGCAGTGAGGCCCTGGCAGGGAGGGGCTCAGAGGGGACTTTCAGGGGGCCTCAGGTCCGGGCGGGCCCTCCATCAGCACCAGGCCAGGGGCCGTCTGGCATCCAGCCCCACGTCTGCCTGCCCTAGTACCCTCAGAGCCCAGTCGCTATGTGGCGCACGAAAGGCATTCAGCATGTTTGCTCTGATGGCAGCCCCGTGTAGGCCTCCTTGGGACAGGAAGGCAGGTGGCTGCCAGGCCCTCGGATTTGGGCTGAGTTTGTTTTGATAAAGCCTTTTTCCTACGAATAAAGTACACACTCACTGCAAAGCAAAGGGAAGACGGGGAAAATGAGGGAAGTATCAAATGAAAACCAGGCACTCTCTAGACCAGGGATCAGCAGATTTTTTTTCCGTAAAGGGCCAAATGGTAAACGTTTTTGGCTCTGCCTCTGTAAAAACAGTCCCAGACACCAAGGAGGTGAATAGGTGTGGTTATGTGTCAATAAAACTTTATTTACGAAAACCGGCGGTGGGCTGGGTTAGACCCCCTGGTCAGTTTCCCCATCCTGGCCCCGGGGTAACCCTGTCACAGCGTGTTGGGGCGCCCTGGGCTCCTAGTCATGGGCGGTCTGTCTCCCCGCAGCTCCGGCGTGGGCGCAGCTCTGCAGGTGCGCGGGGTCCATCCGACCTCGGCTGCTGACAGCCCGAGCAGGTGAGGTCGTCCTTCCCGGGAGCCCACACACCCTGAAGTCCCCCCATCCCCCCACCCCAGCACAGCAGCAGCCCGTGGCAACTCCGGGGCACTCCCACCACCCAGCGGGGTATGTGAGGGGGTCCCTGCCCTCAGAGTCCTGTCCAGCCTGGCCCTGTGCGCCCAGGCCAATGGCTGCACAACTCCAGACCAGGAGGGCCCTTGCTAAAGAGTATGTCAGCTGAGCCTGTTTTCCAGACGGGGAAACAGTTCCCGAGAGGACAGGGTCCTGCTGAGCCTCAGTGAGGCGGTAGAGGCCTGTCCACACCATCTTTCACTCTGGTGTTGGGCAGACATGTCCTGCCCCAGGCCAGGGCACAGGGCTACTGCAGACCTGGCCTCACGGCTACTCCCAGTGCTGCTCTGGGGACCCACTGTGACCACGGCTTTGTCCTGCCCTCTGAGAGGCTGCTCTGGGCTAGGCCAGGCCGGGGATACCTGCCTGGCTGACACCTCCCCTTGCTTTGTGTCCCATGCCCAGCACCCACCCCGCTGTGTCCCAGGCCGGAGCCGTGGTCCCCAAACCCGCCGCCCTTCCCAGCAGCCGGGGCGAGTATGTGGTGGCCAAGCTGGACGACCTCATTAACTGGGCCCGCCGGGTGAGCCCCTCCCCTTCTGCATCTGTGGGGCCCCCTCTGGCTGCTCAGCCACACTCCCATGGCTATGGAGTGGGCCGGACTCCCCCAGGGCCCCTCCGTGTGGGGACCTGTGGCTTTGATTCTGTCTCAGGACCCCTGCCCTGCCCCCAGCAGTTCCTGGCCTGACTTCCCTCGGTGCTCCCTGCCCCCCGCATTGGCCCCCAGAGAAGATGAGCCACCTCCCTCCTGTTCTTCTTCCATCTTCTGTTCATTCCTCTCTTTTCTCTCTTAACACAAAACCCACGTTTTTAACTGGAAATACATGATGGAAATAATAGCTCCTTCCCAGCAAATATCCTAATCCCCCACCCCACCCCCACATAGGCCGTGGGACAGTCTGCGTGCTCACGTGCTTGTCCGTGTCTCCCCCCGGACATGTGTCCTTTGTCCCAGGACAGTGGTTCCTTTCAGTGCTCTCGGGGCGCCCGGCTGGGTAACAGTCCCCCATTGACGGGCGGGCTGGTGCTGTCTTGGTGTCTGTGTGCGACCAGCGAGTCCACAGCGAGTGTCCCTCCAGGCCCACAGCTCCAGGGCGGCGATGGTCGCTGTGGCCGTGCGCTGTGGAGTCATGGCCCTGCTGTGTTGGGCAGCCCTTGCCTGCTGTGTGACCCGAGCCCTGTCACCTGAATTGGGACATCCACAGGGCAGCAGGGACCTTGGCCAGATCCCAGACTGGACACAGACAAGCAGAGAAAGCTCTGGTGGAGAACAGCTTTGGGGTGGGGGTGGGGGCAGGGGCGATATTGGGCACCAAAGGATGGAGGGAAGTCAGAGGGCATCCAGGAGGGCTTCCTGAAGGAATTGGCACTTTGAGTCCAGGCGGTGTTGGGAACAAGACCCTCCAGGGTGCTGAGCCCCAGGGTCTAGATCTGTGCTGTGTATGGCCACTGGGCACTCAGAGCAGCAAGTGCCCATGTTGGAGGCTGGGATTTAGGATATGCTGGGTTATATGGACTATATTATTAAAGCTAATCACACTTGGTTTTATTTATTTATTTATTTATTTTTTTGCGGTACGCGGGCCTCTCACTGCTGCTGTGGCCTCCCCTTGCGGAGCACAGGCTCCGGACGCACAGGCTTAGCGGCCATGGCTCACGGGCCTAGCCACTCCGCAGCCTGTGGGATCTTCCCAGACCGGACCGGGGCACGAACCCATGTTCCCTGCATCGGCAGGCGGACTCTCAACCACTGCGCCACCAGGGAAGCCCACACTTAGTTTTATTTTTGTCTGTTTTTCTTTTTGGTAATGTGGCTGCTGGAAGTGCAGACCCACGGGCCTAACTCAATTGGCCCTCCTGTCACACAGTCCTGGGCTGGGGCATCAGGCTCAGGCCGATGACCAGTGTCCAGGGCGGCCTTCAGGGTCTGGAGGTCACATGGTTTGCTGTGGGCAGGGCCCAGAAAAGGCTAGAAACAGATTTTTCTATGTGAAATCGTCCAATTTCTTTAAACACGGTGGGCCACTTGTCCACTCACGGGCCGACTGCCCCGCCCTGCAGAGCTCCCTGTGGCCCATGACCTTTGGCCTGGCCTGCTGCGCCGTGGAGATGATGCATATGGCAGCGCCCCGCTACGACATGGACCGCTTTGGTGTGGTCTTCCGCGCCAGCCCCCGCCAGTCCGACGTGATGATCGTGGCTGGGACGCTCACCAACAAGATGGCCCCCGCGCTCCGCAAGGTGGGCCCCACCGTCAACCCCACCCTCCCCTCCCCCTCCCCTCTCCCTCCTCCCAGCCCCCCCCCACCAGGCTCGAGCTGCACGCAGACCCCCGTCTCTTCCAGGTCTATGACCAGATGCCAGAACCTCGCTATGTCGTGTCTATGGGGAGGTGAGTGCCCAGCGGGGCGGGGACTCCAGCAACAGACACGCCGGTGACATGCTGGCTTGTCTCTTCCAGTCTCGCTTCTGTGCTGCTTTCTGATCGGGGTTGTCCAGAACGTCCCCTTCTGTCCTGTTATAGTCACTCCCCCACCCCAACAGCCTGTCCAGTTTCGTTCTGTCTCTCTGTGTTATGACCACAGGAAGGACGTCCTGCTCGGGGGGGCGTTGCAGCCTCCTCACCGTCTAGCCAGCACCTCATTTCTCCATATCATTAAAAGCCATTTAGTCACCTGACTTTTTTGGTTGAGGTAGAATTCACATACTACAAAGTTTACCCTTTCAAAACGTACAATTTTGTGGATTTTAATGCATTCTTAGTGTTGTGTAATCATCATCTCTATCTAATTCCAGAGCATTCCATCACCCCAATAGAAGCCCTGTCCCCATCAGCAGTCACTCCCCACCCCCTCCCCCAGCCCCTGACAACCAGGAACCCACTCTCTGTCTGTGGACTGGCCTGTTCTGGACGTTTCCCATCAATGGAATCACACGCTGTGTCCTTTCACGTCTGGCTTCTCTCACTGAGCGTCTGTTCACAGTCCCACTGTTTGTTTCTGTCCTGCCCGGTCCCACAGAAGGTCTCAGGTGGCCGCTGTCTTTCTTGTGACTTGTGTCCCAGTTTTGCCCTTTCCTGACCGCCTGGCACCTGCTTGAGGTTGGAAGGGGGTGCGGGTTGGGGGGCTGCGAGGAGGGACGGAGGCCGGGGTCGCTGGAGAGGCTCTCACGACTGGCGCTCCCCTCCCCACCAGCTGCGCCAACGGAGGCGGCTACTACCACTACTCCTATTCTGTGGTGCGGGGCTGCGACCGTATTGTGCCCGTGGACATCTACGTCCCAGGTGAGCCCCCAGGTGGTGCCCACGCGGCCCTCACCCGATTCACAGAATCCCCACAGCCCTGAGACAGCTCGCCCCCTTTTAAGAATAAGCAGATTTGGGTCCAAGAATAAGAGTGACACCGCAGCCTTTCTCCCCCACTGTCTCTGGAGGGTCTCCTAGTCTGAAGAGTCTGCCCCCATTCCTTTCCAAGGGTCCTCACCAGACGCTGGCGTGGCCTGGGGTTTGGCAGGCAGCCCACATTGTCCTCCCGGGTCCTGAGCCGGGTCATGTGGCGGGAGGGCCAGGGCAGCTCGGCCTGGGAGGGGTAGCCCAGGCCTCCCTCATCCTGGCTGGGAGGTCAGCCCTGGGGTCAGCAGCTGCCCACCCTGCCCCCCTCTGGCTCCTTTCCCGTGATGGGCCAAGCCCCCCAGCTCTCTTGGTGCAGACCTAACGGGCTGCTGGGGCAGAGCCCTGTCTTGAGCCTCTCCACCCTGGGAAGTGGCCTGGTTGCCTCCACCTGGAGCAGAGCGGAGGGGAGGGGGAAGGGCAGGAAGACTGAGGAGTCACCGCCCCCAGGCTGCCCGCCCACGGCCGAGGCCCTGCTCTATGGCATCCTGCAGCTGCAGAAGAAGATCAAGCGTGAGAAGAGGCTCCAGATCTGGTACCGCAGGTAGTGCCGCCACCTGGCCGCCCTGCGGCGTCTGCGCCGTTACCCCAGAGGTGGTCAATAAACCCGATAAACCTGCCTGACTGCCCCTGCTCCATGTGGTGTGGGGGCCGGGGTGGGGGCCTGGGAGGTGGGCGGAGCGAGTGCTGCTTGGCGGGGTCAGGCCTGTCTCTTGTGCATGGAGATGCCGAGACCCCTGGAGTGGACAGCCGGGCCCAGCGTGGCCCAGTGGGAGGCCCCACCCATGAAGGAGGGGAGTGGACGCATCCAAGAGCGGGTCAGAGTGAAGCAGACGACACCACGGCGACCAGCTGGGCACCAGGGTCCAGGGCGGACGGAGCCAGGGTGTCCCTGTGCTGGGGCTGGAGGGGCGTCGACTCAGAGCGAGGCATCGTGGTGCAGCCTGACGGGGTGGGACCAGAGGGTCTGGGCCTTGGGGCTGCCACCTGCTATGAGGTCCTGACCTAGTTCCACCTCCTCTGGGGACCCCAGCTGCCCACCAGGGGGAGAGCGGGAGGGGCCATGGGTGACAAATTGGCAGTGTCTTCAGTGGGCACGGCAGGGGGGTCAGAGGCAGGATCAGAAACTTCGGTATAGCCACTGTCTCAGTGGTCAATTTAACAGGTTTCTTTCCTTTCACTTTTTTTTGGAGGGGCAGGAAGAGTAAAGCAAGCACACGTTTGTGTCCTCAGGCTGATTGGCTAAACCCAGTGTTAGTGTTTATTTCATTCTCAGGACCATGGTAGGAAAGTAGTGGTCGTCCCCTTGCAGAGAAGGTTAGGGAAGCTTGCTGATGTCATGTGGCTGGTGTGGGTCTGGACCAGGGCCGAGGGGCCAGAGCCTGCACTCCTGGCCACGAAGGCGCTCAGTAGGGGTCTGGGGGTTAGGGGTTCCTGAAGCCCAGAGCCCTCAGTGTGGCGTGGGCAGCTGAGCCGGTGGGCCCAGTGGGCTCAGTGCTTGGTGACCAGAGGCGTGATCATCTGCGGGAAGGCGTAATAGCGGCAGTCGGCTGGTGGGACCAGCTCCATGACCCGTGTGTGGATGTTCTCTGGCCGGAAGCCCACTTCCAGCAGGGCTGGCACCTGTGTCTCCTGGCCAGAGGGAGGTGCCGAGTCACCTCCAGGGCCCTGGGGCCTCAGGAGACACCCTGCCAGCCACCCCTACAAGTGCCAAGGCCCTTGGGGCTGGGCGGGGCTGCTAAGAAAATGCTGAAGCCCAGGTCTGGGTGGGAATCGCCGGGTGTCCATACACAGCTTCCTGGCTGTCATGGGGTATCACCAGGCTGCTCACCCGCACGTCCTCGCAGGCAGAGGGAACCGAGTGGGCAAAGGCCCAAGACAAGGGGTGGCTAGACCCATAAAGATGCACCCTGGGTGGACGAGGGCAGAGTGAAGGGATGCTGCTGGGGACCTTGGGCTGAATCCCTGTATCCTGAGGGCACTGGGGAGCCATCTAAGGTCCTTGAGCTAGGGAGAAACCTCTCCTAATTTACAAGTGGAGGCTCAGAGTCCACCCAAGAGATGAGCCCCCAGGGCCAGAGGCAAGGGACCCTCCCCAGGTCTCAGGTGACCCCAGCTGCCTCCCCACCCAAAGTCGCTGCCGGGGGTGGGGCGTGGGGCGGGGCAGGGAGCGCCCAGGCTGCGGCACCTCGAACATGGTGGTGATGTCCGAGTACTTGGACTTCATCAGCTCCCCCCAGGAGGTGAGGTTGCAGTAAGTAAGGACGCCCCCCGGCTTCAGCAGGCGGAAGGCATGGTCCTGGCCGGGGTTGGGGGGACAGTGGTCAGGAGGGGGTGGGGATGGGCAGAGGCGTTCCCAGCGGGCCTCCCACCAGGTCAGGGGAATGGCAGAAGGAGAGGTGCCTCCTGTGTGGACGGCAGGTGCGCCCACTGGGCTGACCCCCACCTTAGGGCTGGCAGACCCCGTCCCACCACAAGCGATCCTACCCGAATGAAGTTGAACTGGTGCGTGTGCCAGGTCTCCTCAGACAGCGGGTATGTGTCATACAGGATCCCTGCTCGGGAGGACAGAAGCCACGTGGTCAGGATGCTAGCTGCAAGTTGAGGCGGCCGGGAACCCAGAGTTCGCTATGCTGCAGCTGCCCCTACGAGTTGTGTCCCATCCGGTCGTTCTTGAGGTGTCCACACACCTGAGTGCCAGGCTCCTGTATGTGTGTCCATGCCTGCCCCCCGGGCTCTGCCACCCCAGTGACACATCAAGGCATGTGTGCTTCAGAAGTGGGCAAAGGAGGGGCTGGCAATCCAGGCAGAGGCCCCCCGCCCAGTGCCCAGAGCCCCTCACCATCGAAGTGACTGTCTGGCAGGGTGGGCGCCACCTCCTCCCACAGGCCTTTCAAGGGAACCACCTTGGCACAGGGGAGAAAGAAAGAGAAGGCTGGGGGTCAAAGGGGGCCCAGGACTTCTCCACCTGTTGCAAGGGAGGGGGCAGAGGAACTCCCAAGAGAGAAGACCACCTCCCCCATGTCTGCGGCCACCCCAGGTCCCCAACCCACTCCGAGGGCAGGGCCTTCCCCCTAAGGAGCGTGAGGAGCGGGACCTCGGGCAGAGGCGGGCACCTTGTGCGGCTGCCGCGGGGCCCAGTCTTGGAGCCGCTGGAAGACGCCCTCATTGCACTCGATGATCCAGTGCTCGTCGATGGGGGCCTCCTGCACCTTCGTAGCTGCGATGGCCATGCCAAAGCCCACCTCCAACACCCGGCCCCCTGGGCAGACAGAGAGCCCACGCCTTACACACTGGGTGGGGCTGGGGAGGCTGCTTGGAGGAGGGGGTGCGGGGGCAGGGCCTTGGCAGAGAGAAACGACTGCCACTAGGAGCGACCGGTTGGCAGAGCAAAGGTGGGGGGTGGGACAGAACACAGCAGCCCTGAGAGGGAACAGCGTGGGCCCGGGGCCAGTAGCCAGAGAGGGTGGCCTGCCGGGGAGGCCATGGACGGCGGCTTCTGGGCTGGACTACGGGGCAGGGCAGACCCTGCACTTTGAGCCCTGGCCCATGCTGTTTGCACTGAGGGCGCTTATCTCCTGATTTGGGTAGCGTCCCCTGCCCCCCCAACAAACAAGTCTACACAGTAAGGGCAAGGAAGGACCAGGATTCAAGGCCCAGGCCTGGAACAGTGAGGGGCGGGGGTCGAGCCCCTTTGGGTCAAAGAGGAGGGGAGAAACGCCCTAACCGTGCAGGGACACTGGCTGTGCCCATTTGCCAGGTGGGAACACAGAGGCCCAGAGGTGGGCGCCCGGCCTCTGGGGGTCGTGGGGGGAGCCCTCGGCACCCCGCGGGCTCTGACACCAGGTGCAGGGCCACCCCCGACAGCTGTCTCCAGGCCTCAGCTTTACCAGAGCTATTCTTAGCCAGGGCAGGGCCTCCCGCGACTCCTGGGCAGGAACATTACCCACGTGGGCCTGGGCAGCACCTCGCCAGGCCGCCCCTCCCCTGTCTTCGACCTCGGGCGGGGTCCGGGCGGCTGAGTTCCGCGTCTGAGAACCCATCCCCCGACCCAGCCCGACCCCTTCCCGGGGTCGGGGCCTCGGTGTCCCCCGAAGAGAGGGCTCCCGGTACTCAGGGCGCCCGCAGCGCCCCAGGACTATCCCGCTGCCCTCGCGAGCGGCCCCGTTTTCCAGGCGAGGAAAGAGAGGAGCGCCGAGGTTCCGCCACGTCGCTGGAGAGCGGGCGGGCGCCGGGTCCCAACGGCCCCAGCCTCGGTCGACACCGCGTGCTCGGCGGGGGCTACCTCTGGAGGCGGCGGCGGCCGCCAGCGCGTGCATGTAGGGGGTCTCCCAGCGCTCCATCACCGGCTTGCCCAGGATCTGCAGGTGCGTGTCCGACGCGTCGTAAGCCGCGGGCGCCGCCTGCCACGCGGGGCTGCAGTTCTCTCCGGGTGCGAAGATAGGGGTCGCAGCGGAGGCGCTCATGCTGCGGCTGGACGGCGCGCCCCGGGAGCTGGGGAGGGAACGGCCGCGTCCCTGCAGGGCCTTCTGGGCAGGGGGCGGACGGGAGGCGGGGCGGGGGCGGGGCGCGAGCGCACTGCCCGGCGGCCCGCGCGGCCCCTAGCGGCCGCGGCGGGGAAGGCGGCCCCCCACTGTCTCCCGGACCCCCACGACGCCCCCGCCTCCCGGGCCGCCAGCGCCTGGCGGGCGGACTCGGCACCAGAGCAGCGAGCCCTCGGAGTCCTCAGCCAGTCGCTTTCCTGCCTCGGTTTCCTCGTCTGTCACCACCGCGTCAATAGCCCCCTCCTTGCCGGGGTGTGAGGGTCTAAGGATTTTCCAGACACGGTTGGAAGTGCCTTAAGTATATAAAATCACTTAGGGAATTCCCTGGCGGTCCAGTGGTTAGGACGCTGCGCTTTCACCGCCCAGGGCGCGGGTCCGGCATCTAAGATGCCACAAGCTGCATGGCGCGGCCAAAATAAATAGAATAAATAAATACAATCACTTAATCTTCAGAAGCGCTGCAGTGGTTTCTTCTATCGTCCTCATTTTACAGGTGGGGAAACTGAGGCTCCAGAGGCAAAGCGGGTAATCTCATGGCCGGGAGGGCGGGGTGTGGGAACCCCTGATAAACCCCACTCCGACTCCTGTGTGGGGCTGCCTCTCTCCTTTCCTGAGCTCACCTCACCCCCCAGGTCACCTCAGACCCCAGGGGCCTGATGAGGGGCTCAGCGCACAGGGGCCTCCAGTGCTGGGACTGAAATACCCACCCCAGTGGTCTCCGGGCCCTCCAGCCCAGGACGGCAGGCGGGGCAGCCCTGCAGCGCCCACCCCTAAAGCCTTGCCCCACAGCAGCCCTGGGGGTCACTGTGTCCTCTGCTGGCCACGCTGAGACCAGCCCCCAAGGCGAGCTGGGGTTTCCTCCAGGTTCTGAAACATGACTTCCCCTTCCCATCTATCTGCACACAGGGGGCCACCGGCTGTGAGACTGGAACACCCCATCTGGGCCAAGTGTTTTTCACATCCCAGTGAACACGTGGGGAAACTGAGGCCCCGAGAGGCTGAGGTCACAGAGTTTGAACCCAGGCAGCCCCGCCCTTCTGTTTCCACCTCTGGATGGCTGCTCACAGCCTTAACGTGGCTCCAGAGTCCTCCCCGTGGCCCTTCCCACACCCTGCAGAGCTCCAGTGTCCCTCCTGCCCCTGGGCCTTTGCACACGCTCTCCCCTCTGCCTGGACAGCTTCTCCTCTCTCCTGGCCTGGTCTCCTTCTTTTTCTGGTTCATGCCCGAGCCCACACCTCCTCTGGGAGGCCCCCCGGGTCCCCCCAGGCTGGGTATGGCCCATTTGAAGCTGTTTCATCTCTCAGTACCTCTCTTTGGTATTTCACTCACCGAAGGTATTTCTTCATGGTTATATTGTCTGTCCGACCCGCCTGGCACACAAAATGCTTGATGACTCCTGAGGGCACATTGGGTCTAATGTGGTCTGGATGGGACAGCACGGATTCCATGAGACCCTCAGGTGGAGGCAGGATGAGTAGATGTCACCAGGCACCAGGGCTGGGCTCACGCTGAATTCGTGAGCCCATGTGAATTCGTGTTGTCTAGTTTCCTTACAGCTGTCCTGGTTACTGTGGCGGGGGCTTTGCAGGCATCCTTATGCCAGCATCCTTGGGCCACCCACGTAAACAGGTGGCACTCACTACTGTCACCCAACTCAAGCAATGCCCTGGAATGCCCGGCCCGAGACAGAAGGCAGGCTGTATTCATTAGCTACTGCTATGTAACAAATTGCCCCAAATGCAGCCACTTAAAGCAGCACATGTTTATCATTTTTCGGTGGGTCAGGAATCCAGGTGCAGCTTAGCCTAGCCAGGTCCTGTGTTTCACAACCTCTGGCAAGGCGGCTGTCAAGGTGTCACCCAGAGGTGGGGAAGGCGTCCGCTTCCAGGCTTGTTCACTGGCTGTTGACTCCATTCAGTCCCTGGCCATGCGGGCCTCCCTGAAGTGACAACTTGCTTCTAGCAAGACGGAAGTCAGAACCATTTGTCATCTGATCACAGAAGGACATCCCCTCACCCTGGCCGTATCCTACAGGTTAGAAGCCAGGTACACAAGGGTAGGGAATCCCAGGAGGCTATGAATATCAAGAAGTAGGGGTCAGTCTCAGAGGCTACTGCCCATACAGACGCTAAGAGGAAGCTGAGGCGGTGGTCAACTGGGATCCTTTCCTGCAGCTTTGGTGCCCAGGAGATAAGGAACCGCCCGTGTCTGGCCAAGCTGCCACCTCCCAGTGGTTGCCTACATGCAGCCTGGACTCTATCCCCAAGAGTTGCTGAGGGCATGGCGCAATCTGGATGGCGACTCAGCCAAGGGGTCTCTGTTCCAGCCTTGGCTGGGGTCCTCTTCTCTCAATGGAGTGACCACTCTTGCCCAGCTGATGTCTTCAAATGAGTTACCGACACGTGGTTATTCATTGTGTCCATTTTTCTCAAGAGAGTCTAGCGCGCGTGTGCTGCTGCTATCTGCAGTTTGCAGACCCGGACTCAGAGAGGGAAGGTGGCTTTCTCAAGGACACACAGCAAATCAGTGGCAGAGGGGATGGGAACAGGGGTGTGCCTGACTCCAGACCATAGTCTTAAAAGATGTTTTAAAAGAAGGAAAATATTTATTTTCTGATTAGAAAAGGGACACAGTTGATCAAAACATTCTAACATTATAGAGTTGGCAAACTCTGGCCTGCAGGTCACATTCCCCTTCTGTGGTTTTGATACAGCCTGTGAGCTAAGAATGTTTTTTACATTTTAATTAATTTATTTATTTTTTGGCCATGCTGCGAGGCTTGTGGGATCTTAGTTCCCTGACCAGGGATTGAACCCATGTCTCCTGCAGGGGAAGCAGGAAGTCTTAACCACTGGGCCACCAGGGAAGTCCTGCTTTTTACATTTTTAAATGGTTGAAAAAAATCAAAAGACTATTTCGAGACATGTGAAAATTATACAACAGTCATACTGGCATGTCTGTAAATAAAGTTTATAGTCAGGACCACTTGTTTACATATGGACTCTGGCACTTTCCAATTACAACAGCACAGACTCATTGCCACAGAGACCTGAAGGCTGGCAAAGCCAAACATATTTACTGTGTGGCCCTGAGCAGAAAGCTTGCCAGCCCCCCTTACAGAGCAGCCCACAGCTCTTTCCTGGGAAGTGAAACTCACCCATTTATTCAGCACATACTGAATTCCTCACCTCAGGGGGCCCAGCCCTGAGTCCTCTGGAGCTCATAGCCTACTGAGGGGATGGACAAGAATAAGTAATAAGTACATGACATAATTACAAGTCACATGGCAGCTATGACAGAACAAGGTCCCCATGATGCCTACCCTCTGCCCAGGTCTCTCCTCTGCCAGGCAATGTCCATGTGGCTGTATGTTTTCTGCATATACAGTGTTACATGTAGTTATGTTTTAAAGTAAAAGGGACCAAATGGGCATTTATTTGTACATCCATGTTCTTAGCAGTATTATGCACAATAGCCAAAGGGTAGAAACAACCAAAGTGTCTATCAACGGATGATGAATAAACGCTATGTGGTCCCTCCACGCACGGGAGCATCACTCAGCCATGAAAAGTGGTGAAGCACTGACACTCGCTACAACGTGGATGGACCTTGAAAACACGATGCTCAGTGAAATAAGCTAGATGAAAAAGGACAAATACTGTCTGATTCCGCTCACAGGGGCTCCCTGGAGGAGTCACATCCACAGAGGCAGGAAGTAGATGGTGGGGGCCAGGGGCTGGGGGAGGGGCTGGGGAGTCAAACATCGCAAGTTTCAGTTTGGGAAGATGAGAAAGTTCTGGAGATGATGGTGGGGATGGTTGCACAGCAATGTGAATGTGCTTAATGCCACCAAGCTGTGCATTTTAAAAGGGTACAACGATAACTTGTATGTTACGTGTATTTTACCACAATGAAAAAAAGAGTCAAAACTATATTCTGGGGCTTCCCTGGTGGCGCAGTGGTTGAGAGTCCGCCTGCCAATGCAGGGGACACGGGTTCGTGCCCCGGTCTGGGAAGATCCCACATGCCGCGGAGCGGCTAGGCCCGTGAGCCATGGCCGCTGGGCCTGCGCGTCCGGAGCCTGTGCTCCGCAACGGGAGAGGCCACAACAGTGAGAGGCCCGCATACTGAAAAACAAAAAACAAAAAACAAAAAAAAACTATATTCTGTGTATTGAGTATGCCTGAACCCACGTTAGGAGTAAATTCAGAAAAGTGTGCACATACCCGTTTTTGTCCCACTGTTTGCCCTGGGGTGGGAGGAAGGAAGTGAACGGGGAGGAGGGAAAAGCAAACCGCCAAGTTCATTTTTTTAAAAAGATCTGAAGCAAATGTGACAAAAACGCTAACATGCGTTCGTTTCAGTGGCAGGTACATAGCTGCTTGTTGTTTTATCCCTGGTATGTGTCTGTATTTTTTAAAGTATTTTCTTTTTTTTTTTTTTTTTTTGCGGTACGCAGGCCTCTCACTGTTGTGGCCTCTCCCGTTGCAGAGCACAGGATCCGGATGTGCAGGCTCAGCGGCCATGGCTCACGGGCCTAGCCGCTCCGCAGCATGTGGGATCTTCCCGGACCAGGGCACGAACCCACGTACCCTGCATCGGCAGGTGGACTCTCAACCACTGCACCACCAGGGAAGCCCTAAAAGTATTTTCTTTTTAACAGTTTGTGTCTGCCTTCCTTCATTTGACCACATCCTGTGCATGTCATTCACGCCCTTCGTGGTTATTTATCCTGTCACCAGTGGATGGACATGGGGGTTGCTTCCAATTTTCTGCTCTTCTAATAGTGCACTGTGAGCAGCCTAGGGCGTGTCTGTCTGAGCACTTGGGCCGTGCTCCCCCGCCCCTCCCCCAGTGGGGAGCCAGCCTCCCCCGCCCCCCTCAAGTGTTACTGGTTTCTTCTGACCAGAAAAACTTCACAGAGCCCCCAGGGGGAAGACAGAACACCTGCCCAATGCCACCTGAGGCCACTCCTTTCCCCTCTGCTGAGTCTCTGCTTCTCACCTGCGAATGGGGACTAATGAGTTACTCTCCTCTGGTGGGACTGATGATGCCAATGTGCTTTGCAAACTGTAAAGTGGCCAAAGTGAGGTGTATTTTAAATGTTTTATGTTACACTGTTTGCCTGTGACCTGGTTCCTTGATTCCTCACATTTGTTTCATTTTATGGTGAATCAGTTATATTGTCAGGCTACCAAGAGGCTGAGAAAGTGAGTGGAAAGTCACCACGCAGCACAAAGCGCCATCTGACAACACCATTCAGGTCAGCTTTTATTATGGTCCGTGTAGACCTGGGTTTCTCCACCTTCCGTGTTGACGTGTTGGGCAGATTATTCTTTGCTGGAGGGACTGTCCTGCCCATTGTAGGATATTTAGCAGCATCCCCAGCCTCCACCCACTAGATGCCAGTAGCACCCACCTCCAGTGGTGACAACCAAAACCGTATCTCCAGACATGGCTCATTGTCCCCCGAGGGGAGAAGGAGGCTGAATCACCGTGGGTGAAAACCACCGGTGTGGACAAATGCGGGCAGGACAATCCTTGGCACATGGCAGGGACTCAATGTGTTTTCATAATCATTGCATCTACAGCCAACTGTTGGATTTGATTCCAGTTCTTTCCTTGAGTAAGTGACCTTGGGCAGGTGAATGAGCCTCTCTGACCGTCGGTATCGTCTTCTGGGGGCAGCGGGAGCAGTCTAGGCTCAGGAGCCGAACGTGGCGCCGAAGCCTCCCGCGGCCCGGTGGGATGAGGGCGTGGCCTCTTCCCACGGCTGACCCCACGCGCGCCCCCGCCCCGCACTCGAGACTGAACAAGGAAGCCGCAGCCGCGCCTGCGCCCCGCGGTGCCTAGCCCCGAGCGCCCGGCCGCGCACGCGCCCCGTGCCGCCGCGCACGCACGCACGCACGCTCGCAGCACGCGCACGCACAGGGCTCGATCCGCGCGCTCCCCTCCTCGGGCGGGGCCGGCGCCGGCGCGCGGGACTCCACTTCCCAACGTGCCCCGCGGCGACGCTTGCAGTCGCCGAGGAGTTAGGCCGACGCGCGGCGGCCAAGCGGCGGCGGCGCGGGCCCCGCCGCACGCACGCACGCACGCACACGGGCGCACCCCTGGCTCCGCCCCCGGAGGCCCCGTGCGGGAGCGCGCCCGGGCGTGCGCAGGGCGGCGGCGCGGGCGCGGGCGCGGGGGCGCGCGGTGACCGTTGGCGCTGAGGGGAGGAGGCAGCGCGGCCGCCGCCGTTGCGCAGATCCGGGCCGCGGCTGTGGGGAGGGCGCCGGGGCCAGTGACCTTCCGGAGGCGGGAGCGAGCCAGGGGGCCCGGACGCCGAGCGCCTTCGCCGCCGCCGCCGCCATGAACAACTCGGGCGCCGACGAGATCGGGTGAGGACGCGCCGGCCCGCGCCGCCGCCTCGGCCGGCCCCCGCCCAGACCCGCCCGGCCCGTCAAGGTCACGCCGCGGGGCCGTGCCGAGCCGGCGGCCGGGAGCCTGGGGGCGCGACGGGCCGGGGGCCCCTGGGGGGACCTGGGGGTCCGGACGCCCCGCCGCCTCGTGGCCGGGGACCCCGAGCGGGAACCGGGGGTCCGGGGAGTTCTGTGGGTCCGGGCGCCTCGCCGCCTCGTGGCCAGGGACCCCGACCTCAACCGGGGGATCCGGGTGTCCCACCGCCTCGTGGTCGGGGACCCCGAACCTCCATCGGGGGTTCCGGGGAGTCCTGGAGGTCCGGGCGCCCCGCCGCTTCCTGGCCAGGAACCCCGAGCCTCAACTGGGGGTTCCTGGGGTTCCTGTTGTTTCCTGCCTGGGGGAGACCCCGCCGCCGAACCGGAGTTTACCGCAGGGAGACTCTCGATCGGGAACCCGGGGTGTGTGGGGGGGTCCGGGGCACCCTGTCTGCCCCCACGCCTGGATTTCTCGCTGGGCGGGGGGGATGCGGAACCGTCCCTGTGCTCGTGCTTTTCCTCGGGGATCTCGAACAGGAACCTGTGGGGTCCAGGGAGCCCCCAGCCCGTGCACGAACTTGGCGGGTCAGCGCACGTGGCGGCCCGGTCGTGGGGGGGGGGCTTCCAGTTCTGCCGCCGCCCAGCTTCTCCCACCCGGGACTCAGCGAGTGCCCACTCCACCATCTACTCTCTTCCCAAGTGTAGTTTCGCAAACCGAAGGCCCGAGGGCCAAGGTCATGGGGGGCCGTCCCCGGTCTGCAAGCAGCGCACCCCGCAGTGTCCACCATCTCAGCGCCTCCGCGCCACCTGATGGGGTGTCTGCAACTGTTGTTTTTATGTTGCTGGAGCCCCTTCCTGCTCAGCCCCCACCTAACCCCCATGGGCGGGTTTAAGATAAAGAGAAAGAGAAACTTGGGCGGTGGACAGACAGGCTTGCTCCTGAGGTCTTTCTCCTTGGTGCAACTATTGGTGAGAGAAGGTTTGTTATAGCTAAGTTTCCCTTTTAATTATAGTCTTGCCTAATGCTAAACGAGCTGGAGAGGAGAGTGATCCCAGAGGAGCTAGGAAATCCCATTCTGCCCTAGTCTAGGGGTTTGGTCTAGTTTTCTTTGCAGAGACTGGTTTCTACAGCATCAGCGTAATTTTACAGTTAAGTTCTTTTTGCGGAGATGGCAAAACGGCCTGGGCTGGGTTTCCGTGGCCTTGTGTACATTTCTCCGTACGCTTAGCTTTGAACAGATGTGGTGTTTACAAAACGCTTGATTTGGTGAGTAAGTCATTGTTGGCTGGTGGGTGGCTGGCCTCACTGAGCCCCCGCCAGGTTCCAGCAGCACGTTACACCATAGGACATAAAGTGTGTTTTGTGGGCTCCCCCTTCCAGAACCCCACAGCGTTTAGAGGACCAGAAAGAAGGCGTGTAGCTCCTAGCCTGCTTTGTTTAGGAAAGACATACAGGCACTGGAAGCCTGAGCTGTGTGTCGGGTAAGTGAAAAGTTGCAGCGCTTCCGCTGGGAAACTAGGATGTGGGTAGAAAGAAAGTTGCGGCGAAAGGGGCAGGACCTGAGGGAGCGGCAGCAGGTCTTCCACAGCCACATGGGCCTCTTTTCCTGACAGCCAAGCCTTCCGCGGCCAAGAGGCTGACTTCTTTAGGCCTGGGCTGCCTTTCCTCTCGCCTGGGAAGGCAGGGAGCTTCCAGATCCAAGAGGCCTGCCCCTCGGTGTGCCCTCGAGGAGAGGGCCAGACAGGGGTCCCTGGTGGTTCACCCCTACAGCTTGTACCAACCCCTGGGAGAGGGTGGAGCCAGGATCCAAGGCTGGGTCTGGAGGGTCCCACCCTCTGCACCGCAGACCCATGCCAGACCCATAGGCAGCTTGGGGAGGCCGCAGAGCAAGTAGCAGAACCAGGATCGGGATCAGGGACCTGCCTGGCCGCGTTCCCCTTGCCACCCTGGTGAATGCACCCAGGTTACCTGAGTTCTAAAGTTGTAGATGTCAGGTGTCCCAGAAACTTTATTGCTTTGCCCCAAAACATTGGTCAGTTTCTGTTTTCTGTGGGAGCCTTGTTTCCGTTTGCTGTGGGAAGTCCGGGTCCACCTTGACTTCCTTAATCTGTGTGGCTGTTCTAGTTCAGTGCTTGTGACCCCATCTGGCTCCCTGGTGATGGGCCCTCTTGGAGTTTCCCGTGGGCGGGACCACCGTTGTCCACTTGGGGTGGTCACCGTGTGGGAGCTCGCGTCATGCTCAGACGAAGTGGTAGCCATGTTATGGGGATGTGACAGTCTCACTGATCGCTGACGACACCCACCCTCCCCTCAGACCTCCTTCGCTTTGATGTCTGGTCAGTCCCTCCCAAGCGGCTCCCAGGCCAGAGGGGCGGATCCACTGTCTGGACGGTACCTGCGTCCTCAGGAAGTGGGTGGATGCCTGGGGTGCCGCCCCATCGGGGATCTGCACTTTTGAGTTTGAGCCTTTGAAGGCAAAGCTTCCCCGCGTCTGGACTGTACAGGGGCTGGCGAGGCCACTGCTTTTAGTTCATGTTTTTGTCATCTTGGTTGTCACAGTGGCCCAAGTGGAGCCGGGGCGGGTCTTGAGGGCAGAGGCCCAATAGGAGCAGCAGGTGTCACGCGTGGCCTCGTGGAGCCGGGTGCCACGGGCAGATGTCCTCCCTCCTGGGCCGCCTGGCGGGACAGGCGCTCACCTTGCTGAGGGCTGGGGAGCGGTCAGGGTTGTGTCCTGGTCTCCGTGGCCTTGGAGAGTCCCCCTTAAAGAGGGGTCCCCGGACTGAGGTTCTGGGGGCTGACGTGTCATGGAGCCAGAGAGGAGTTTGAGGGGGGGTTTATCTGGCAGATGTGGTTCTGCTGGTGTTCCCCCGGGCTGGTGAGACAGGGACCCTTGGATGTGACTGAGGGGAGGGGAGGGTCCCAGGGCGAGGAGGGACCTGGGGGAGGGGAGGGAAAGCAGCACTGGGTCTCTGGAGAGAGACGTGGGCACGGCTGCTCAGGACAGAAACGCGGGAGGTGGATGATGGGGGGGGCACATGAAGGCTCAGGTGACTTAGCACCGGAGGGGTCCTGGGGTGGAGCCTGTGGGTCCCTCATGGGCGCGGCTCTTTCTGGAATGGTTACTTGCGGAGGCTTTGAACGCAGAGAGCCTTCCGTTGAGCTCTGGCTGGCCCCATGGGTGTAGACCGGGAGCACGCAGGGCCGAGCTTCCTGAGGCCTGTGGGCGTGAGCGCCCTATGGGGGGCCGCTGTGTGGTGGGGGAAGAGGTGTCTCCTGCCCTGTAGAGGTGGGAGTGGAGGGCCCTTTCTCTGGGGCTTCTCTCTTGCATTTTGGAGCTGTCTTGGGCTCTGCAGGGTGTGGAACAGCATCCCTGGCCCCCAACCCCTCTATGCCAGAAGCCACAGATGTCCCCAGACGTGGTCCAGTGTCCCCTGGGGGCAGGATTGTCCAGATGAGACCCCTGTTTGGGAGCATTTGCTCTTTGAGGCCTGGTTCCCAGTGTGTCCATGCCGCTCGCTCCCGTGGGTTAGGACGTGTGTCCCAGGGCTCTTTGGACGCCTGTACAGTTGGCTGTGATGCTGGGGGCTGCTCCACTTGACTCCCTTCTGGTTCTGGCCGTTGCAGTGGGCCCAGCACCTGAACCTGGTGGCTTGCTGCCCTCTGTGCGGGGCCCCTCCTCAGAACCCCTGCCCTGGGCTGTGCTGGACCTCTGTAGCTTCAGCTCTGACCCCTCCCTTGGCAGAGCACACTGAGGCTTAGAAGGGTAAGGGGACTCGGCCAAGGTCACTCCCAGGGTGGCCAGGCTAGAATTGGGGGCACCCCTGCAGGTGAGCGCGGCTGTGTTTCGGCGGAGGTCGCTATCTGGGGGGCTCCGGCCGGCGGGGGTCGGTGGGCTGTGGTGTCTTTAGGGAGCTGGCGCGCCTCCCACGTGCTCAGCGAAGGTCGGCCCAGGCTTTCCATGTGTTGTGCGGCCCCATAGTTTGTGAGAGGTCATCTCACCGGCCGGCGGAGGGAAGCCCGGCCGGTGGGGTGAGACCCCTGTCCCGACCACTGTCTTTTGGGTGTCCAGTCTGTCACAGCAGAAGGGCTAGAAGTGGGGTGGCTCCCTGGCTGCAGAAAGGCGTGAATGCAGGCTCTCGAGGAGAGGGCCGCCTGCCGGACCGTGTGAGGGGTCCTGGCCTTGGCCCCCTGCCCTCCTGGGCGCGGCCTGTGGTGCCTGCCGTGGGCAGCCTGGGCCGGGGAAGCCACCGGAGCCTGACTTTCTGGTGTACATACTACACAGTTGCCCTAAAGTACCCAGAGCAAGAACAGGGGAGTCATCCAGAGCATGTTTCCATTCAGCAGCCAGAAGAGGGTGAGTGTTTCCCGGACCCCAGCACCCGGTCACTTGTGCCGAACCCCTTCCTGGAGGAAGGCAGCGACCCCATCCTGGCAGTCGGGGGGCAGGCCCCGGGAGCCAGCGCTGACTGCAGACCTCCTCTCGGGTATCCAGGGATGGAGGGGTGTGACAGAGCCAGGAGGTCCCCTGGGGCGGGGTGGGGTCTGTGGGAGGGCCCCCCAGTTTCCAGCTTCAGCTGAGTGATGACTGGCACCCTTCAGAGCAGGGAAGGGCTGGAGAGAGGCTGCCACGCAGAGTCAGCTGACCCTTCATCTGCTGAGTCGTGTGTAAGCGCCCAGAAAGGCCTGAGGTCATCTGGTGCCAAGCAAGTCTGTCTGGGCCATCCCCCGATGGCGGCAGGGTGGGCAGAGCCCGGCACCCTGTGCAGGTGTGTTGGCTGCGATACCGGCGATGGCGCCAAGTCTGCCTAGAGCCCCCGAGTCCCTGCCACCGCGGGTCAGCGAGGTCTCCCTGGGCCTTCCGGAACCTTCCATCTACAGACAGGGAGCAGGAGGAAAGGAAATATATGAAGCACTCAGCACAGCGCTGGCATGGGGTCTCCGGTCACATAGAGCTCTCTCCTGTGCCAGCTGTGCTTCTGGCATCTTCTCATGGGTGAGCAGCTTTTGCCTCCTAGTTTCTCCTCACGCCGGCCCCGCTGCGTGCTTTCCGTGCCACGTTCCAGCCCTGTGCGCCTCTGGACGCTCCTGTGTGTCCTGTTTTCCAAGAACAGAAACATTTTCTAAATACAGCACAGTGATAAAATCAGGAAGCACATATCAACACCATATCATCATCTAATCCACAGGGCAGATTCCGGTTTTGTCAATTTGCACAGGTGATGGCCTTTCTCTCTCTTTTCCCCTTAACGTCTGATTTTGAAATTTAAACGAGGGCTGGAACCTGGACTGGTCAGACCAGTTCCTTCCTCCTCAGCGGCATGGGGGTTGGGTTGCTTGGAGGGACTGGCTGACAACCTTCCTGTTCTGATCACATGCAGGCTAAACAGAGGTGGGTATTCCTCTAAGTGAGTTGGCGTTTGTCTCAGGTTTTTTGAGAATGCTCCAGGTCCTTTGTTTCTTCAAGCTGCTTTTCCACAGCAAACCCGTTTGTGCTTGTGCCCAAGGCCTGGGTACAGAGGCGGTCCATTGCCGGCCTCAGGGCCCTTCGGTCATCGCCTGCCTGGGTGCCAGGCCCTGGGGCAGTGGGGCACAGCTGCGGGCTCTACTCCCTCCTCTCTGGGAGGCAGGAGGAGCCTGGCCTGATCTCGCAGGGGTGCGTAGGGGACAGGACAGGAAGGTCACAAGGGCCAGGTGTGAGCTGGCCTCCCCATCCAGAAACGCGCTCTGTGTGGGGGGACGGGGACATGTTGAGGATGGCAGGGGCCACCTGTCTGGGGCGGGGAAATTGTTTCTTCCACACTGAGTTTCTCTCCCCCAGGCAGAAAGCCGCAGTGGGAGGGACCCCGGAGTGCGGGCCACTGCCCTGCAAGGGTCTGTTCTTGCATCCCGGCTGCCGGTTCTCGGGCGCTCGGGGGCTCAGCGCGCTCAGCCTCGGGGGGCCGTTTTGTCTTCAAGCCAAGCAAGGTGGGGTTGGCTGTGGATGGGGACAGTGCCTGGGTGCCGTTCCGAGGGTGACAGTGTCATTCCTTTCCCCGGGGCAGCAGGCGGGATGGAGAGCCCCGTCCCCTGCCTACCCTATCACACCTGCCCCGGATCGGGTTGGGAGCCTGCAGCACAGGGCACCTCTCCGTTCACTTAGACCCAGCCAGCCTGAGAGTGGCAGGCAGTGGAAGGCTCCTGGGTTCTGGACCCGCCCCGGGACTATGTGGACACTAGGCAGGGAGGCCACCGGAAGTTTTCCTCTCAAACATTCTAGGGCACCTGTCCGAAAGGACAGCCCGGGCCACCCTGCCATGTCTGAGCTCCAGGGACCTCCCCAGTGATTTGTGGGTCCTTACTTGTGACCACGTGCCGCATATCCCAGCTTTGTCCTAAAGCCCTCATCCCCGCTGTCGTCCGAGTTTGTTGCGTGGCATCTCAGCTCTGGACTTGGAAACCTTTGGTGTTTGCTGAGCAGTTGGGAAGCTGCCCCGTGATCCTGCTCCCAAACTGGCACGGTAGGGGGTGCCGTCGGTCTCTCTTTTCTTACTGTGGTTGAGGTTAGCGTGTACATGCGATTTGGGACATTCTAACTCTCACTCCCGCCCTGTGGGCAGATCTTGGAGGCCTCTTTCATGCCTTTGACTGATGAGGCTGGGCCATGGCTGTGCCCCGGGTTACCGCCTTAGGGTAGGCCAGATGGTCGGCACCTTGGGCAGAACCCTCTTTTTTTGCGGGGGGCGCTGTGCCATGCAGCCTGCAGGATCTTAGTTCCCCGACTAGGGCTTGAACCCAGGCCACGGCAGTGAGCGCCGAGTCCTAACTGCTGGATCACCAGGGAGTTCCCAGGGCAGAACCCTCTTGACCCTGAATGTTTTCTCGTTGCATTGCAGGAAGCTCTTTGTGGGCGGTCTTGACTGGAGCACCACCCAAGGTAGGTGCGAATGGACCTCGGTCTTTGGATTCTGTGAATTGTCTTTAATTCCTGACTTATTTATTGTCTTGGTTTCTGGGAAGGGGCACTTGATCAGGAGTTGATGGGGGCAGAGATGAATGATCGTGGGCTTTGGAACTTGATCTCGTCCTGATGCTTCATGGTCATGGTCACAGTCGGGGAGGGTGGCCGGCTCTGAAGGCAGAGGCTGTTGGCGTGTGGAGGTGGAGCCAGGAGGGCTAGGGATCCGCTGGCTCTGCCTACTTAGCTGTGGCCTTTCTTCTTCCCGTGGAGATGGGGTGCACCTTCCCTTCCCTGGCGCCCCGTCCTTCACCCTCTCCGCTGCCCCCATGTCAGTGGATCAGCCAGTTTAAAGGTTCCTAGTTGCACACTTTACAGGTCAGGCTGACGGGCTGGGAGCGTGTGACCTGCCTAATGCCCTGCTGTGCATGTGCGTGTGTCCCGATCTCTGAGCAGAGACGCTGCGCAGCTACTTTTCCCAGTATGGAGAGGTTGTGGACTGCGTGATCATGAAAGACAAGACAACCAACCAGTCTCGAGGCTTTGGGTTCGTCAAATTCAAAGACCCAAACTGCGTGGGCACAGTGCTGGCCAGCAGACCACACACCCTCGATGGCCGAAACGTGAGTGCTGGTCCCCGAATAAAGCTTTCCGTCTTGTTGTGTGTGGCTCCTGGGCATGCCTCTGTGCCCGAGCTGTGGTGTGTGTGTGTCAAGGACTGCTTTCCTGTGGGGTTGGTTTGAAGGGGTTATGGCTCCGAGCTTAGACCGGGCGCTGGGCCAGGATGCGGCCCGGGCCACCTGATGGGCCCTGTGCCCCTGGCCCTGCTGCTCACACCTCTGTGGGGGAAACAAGCCTCCTGTTCACCACTGCTCCTTTGAAACTTCCAACAGATCGACCCAAAGCCATGTACGCCTCGGGGGATGCAGCCGGAGAGGACGCGGCCGAAGGAAGGATGGGTAAGGGCTGGGGCCTCCTGCTGGGTGTCCCGCAGCCGCTGATGCGAGGGGAGCCGTGTCTCTGACCTGGGTCCTTGTTCACTCAGACTGAGCAACAGGAGGGCTTCCGGCATGAGGTTGAGCAGCTGAGAACAGCTCGGGTCAATTCAGTGTTGGAAGTATTTTATCTTGTAGCCGAGAAGTTTCTTATTAGTCTACCTTGCGAACGACGGCTCACAGCCATCTGTCGTTAGGAACCTTCCGTTGTATCCGCGCCGACTGCTCCTGGCCGACCCCCCACCACCACCGCTCAGCGCTCTGCTGACTGCTTCCCTCCAGGGAGGAGGCCTGCTGAGTTCAGAACCCACCTTGGGACTCTGTGAGCCGCGTGTGGCCCCCGGTGCCAGGCCAGCCGTCACCTAGAGTACCCTGTCCTCGAGTAAAGCCCTGCTGGACGGGCTGGCCTGGGGGCTGTGTGGGGCTGGGGCCCGGGCACCTGCATTTCCTTCAGGGGCTCAGACCAAGGGCGTATTTTTCCCGCTTTCTGTTAGGAAATAACAAATACAGAAAAAGAGTGGTACAGTGAACACCTAAATAAAACACTGCCCAGATTCATCAGTGGTCAGCATCAGTGATCTACACAGCCGTCCCTCGGTGGGATCTGCGGGGACTGCTTCCAGGACCCCCGAGGTGACCAGAATCCACAGACGCTCAAGTCACTTACGTAAAATGGCCTGTAACCTACGCACGTTCTCCTGTGCACTTTAAACCATCTCTGGATGACTCACGATACCTGATACAGTGTAAATAGTTGGCTGGCGTGTGGCAAATTCAAGTTTTACTTTGTGGAACTTTGTGGAATTTTTTTTTCCGAATATTTTTGATCCACGGTTGGTCGAATCCAAGGACGCAGAACCTGTGGCTGCGGAGGCCGGCCGTGTGTGTACCCCCCTCTGCGCCTGCCCCTGCCGCTGGCACCCTGCCCCCACGCCCAAAAGTGCAGCCTCTGCGTCCCCAGCTGCTGGTGTCTGGGGGGTGGTAGGAGGTGGCAGCGCAGGGTGTCCACAGAGAGCGGGGTCCGGGCCAGAAGGCGAAAGAGGTGGCAACTGAGCCTCAGTTACCAGAACTTTCCACCATCCGTGCGTCACCAGCTTACACACTGCTCCTGGAAGCGAGCCTGGTCTGCCAGTTTGGTTTGTGCAGGCCACCCTGGTACTCGTTCTCCTCCCCTAAAGCCCTGGGTTCCACACCGCAGAGCTGGCAGGTGCCGTGGGTGGGCGCGCTTGGGGCGCCCCAGCCTCTGTCGGTGGGTGGACACGTTCGTTCGTACAGCGGCCGTTGTGGTTTTCTGGACTCACTGGGCTCCTGGGGTGTCTGGTCTGACCTTTAGAGGCCACACCGTGCACAACAGCGGGGAGTGTTAGGAAGTTTCCGCACGTGAACTAACCATCTTCTCCTTGAAACAGCAGAAAGGACCCAGGAGTGATAACAGTAAATCAAATAAGATATTTGTCGGTGGAATTCCTCACAATTGTGGTGAGACAGAGCTCAGGGAATACTTCAAGAAATTCGGAGTGGTGAGTTCTCCCCGCGCCAGCAGCAGGTCGGTCAGGGCGGGAGTGGCACAGCCCTGTGTCCTGGGGAAGCTGAGCCTGGCACAAAGCAGACCAAAGCCGCATCCATTCCCTGCGTGGCTAGTTATCATCCCAGGAGAGGACTTACTGTAAATGGGGCAGACTGACCTCCTGGAAGGCCCTCGGGTTGGTTGTAGCCACCGTGGTAGAAAGTGCTAGATGGTGTCAGGACGAAGGGGCTGGGCTTGGGTGAGGCTTCCGCCTCCTCCCCTAGGATGGGGGGCGGGTGGGTTTGTTTTCTGGAAGAGGCTAAAAAACTTTGGGGAGCTGAGTTCTAGCGGGGCAGACAGGACACAGGCAGGGCTTAGGGGGCCAGTGGGCGGGGAGGCTCTCCCCTCATCCGAAGCAGAGACACGAAGTCCCCGCAGGCTTCCGCCGGCCACGCATGCCCCGGCTGCAGCGTGCTTGCCTGGTGGTGCCTGTGTGTGCCCAGGGCCTGGCAGGAACTTGTGCGGAGCGGACGAGGAGGGGAGCGTGGTGGCCCAGCCAGGCCGGGGACTCTGATCCCGAGTGGGAGGTCCTGGCTCTCGTCTCCCCACTGGAGCGTGGGGCCTGGGCCCCTGGTGACCAGCCACCCACCCTGCCCCGTGAGCACCCCTCGGCCTGCTCTTGGCCCCGTGGGTCTCAGAACCCAGGAAGCCGGCCTTTTGCCTCAGGACTTCCTGCACTCGACAGCCAGTCCCAGGCAGCGGGGGCCGGGAGTGTTATAGGCAGATGTGCCCATGCCACCTGCAGACCTGGGCCCTCAGACGCCCATCTCCCTTCCAGGTCACAGAAGTGGTCATGATCTACGATGCGGAAAAGCAGAGGCCTCGAGGTAAAAGAGATGGAGTTTGTCCCTGGCCTTCCCCTCAGATGGCAAACTATCTCACAATTAGGTGGTGGTTGTAGCGAGCCTTGCCTCAGGAGAGGGTGGTTTGGAGACTGAAGTCCCTTCCCACGCAGCCCCAGCCTGTCTGCTTCCCAAGGGCAGGCGGTACAACCTTTTTTTTTTTTTTTTTTTTTTTTTTTTAGCTCGTTCTTTTGAAGTTTTTACAACTTGGCATGAATTTCAACATGGTTTCTGTTTTTAAGGGTGTCCTGAAAGATTAGTCTTTCTTTTAAATTGTGAACTTCCTCAATTACAACCGTCTCCTGTTTTAAGTTCACTCCGGCGAAGTCAAGGAGTCTCATTTCATGTCGTCAGGCTAGGTCTGCCCCAGCTCGGCTTGAACATGGAGTTCCCTTGATCCATCCCATGCTTTTTTCTTCTTTTCTTGTTCTTTTTCCCCTAAGTCGGCGGGGCGGGTGGGAGGAGGGCAAGGAGCCGCCCCAGCGTGCCCGCACCAGCCTCCCCCAGCCGCCACCTGCACGTCCACTGTGGTTTGCGGGGCTGGGGCACTGGGCGCCCAATTTCCGTGCCCTTTGTTTTTCTTTCTTTTCTTTCCTTTTTTTTTTTTTTTCCCCCCTGGCTGCTGCTATTTGTCCCTGCCTCTGTGTTTTGGTTCCTGAACCGCTTTTGGACCAGCCTTGTGAGCTAGCCCCTGCCCAGCCCCTCGAGGCATCCAAGCGTGGCCGGCGCCGCCCGCAGCATGCGCCCGCCATGCTGGAGAATAGTTTGCCATTTGAACCTCATTCTCCTCTTCCTCCATGATTAAGTAACGTATTCTCACTTCATGTCGATTAAGCTGTTAAGTCTTAGTCTTAATTTTAATGTAGACGTACATGCTTAGTGACATACTTAAGTGTTTCATAGTAAAGTACAGTAATGTTAAGTAAGTTGTTTTTCCTTTTCTCTCTGTGAATTGTTTGTGATTAACGATATCTCTTTAGATTTCTCTTCTCCAGGTGCTAAATTATATCACACAGGTACAGGCCAGTCCCGCAGTCAGAGGAGGGAGCGGGCTTTGCTCCAGTGGGGTGTAAACGAAGTTTCAGTGTGTTTCTGTTCCGCTTCCTCAGCGGTGATGTCGCCTCTTGACAGACAGACGCGTCCCTAGAAGCCCCGCCCCGGGGCTCCTTCCCCACGACTCACCGCCTCTTGCACTCTAAGGACCACGAGCCCTGTGGCTTCAGACACTCCTGCACTTGGAGAAAACGTTCACTTTTTCACATGCCGTTCATCACCCATGTTGTGTTCCACCATTTGCCTCCGATCTTGGGACGCCTCGGGACGCGGGGGTCCCGAGGCTGCTCTTAGACAACCCGTGGGCCGCCTGTGGGGCGCCAGGCGGCTTGGGCGGGGTCTGGGCAGGAGGGGCTGCGGGAGAGCACTCGGGGCTCACCCCTTGGCCCCGTTCCCGTGTGGCTCCTGCCATCCTCCTCCGCCATAGGGCTTGGCGAGTCCCCGCACGGCCCCCAGTGCTAGGCGGGTGGAGGGCGGGAGCTGTGCCAGAGCCAGCAGTTGGTCATCGAGCGGCCCGAGAGCTCGTCCCTACTTTCTCTCCTTCCTGAGTCTTCTCCGAAGCCTCCCTCCCTCCCTCCCTCCCTGTCCCTCGGTGTATCTGAGGCTCCCCGTCCCCACCCCGGGGCTCAGTCCCCACACACCCCAGCCGCTGCCTTTGCTCCCTCACACCCTCCCGCGTGCCCGCCGCTGCAGCCCGTCTCCTCCGGTCTGTTCACGGTTCCTCCCCACGCTGTGCGCAGGTTCTGTGTGCGTGTGTCACTCTCAGGCACGTGCGTGTGCAGAGAGGACGGGCCTCCCTGCGAGGCTGCCACCCACTGTTCTGAGCTGCCTTCCCTCCTCCATCCTTCTCCCACCACAATTTTGCCAGGACTCTTTCCACGCGGTTCGCACGACTGTGCTCCTGCATCCTTCTTTGCTCAGCTTGAGAGGCCTGGAGGCAGCTGCTCCTTCCTGGGCGCTCCCTCCCCTGCCGCTGGCCCCACCTCCCTCCCCATGCATCCACCTCCCGCGGTGCTCCATGCCCCTCCCCACAAACCCATCTTCCTCCCCTTCTGGGCCCTGGCCCTTCCCCTGGCCTGTCCTTTGTTGTTCGGGGTCTTCCGGCAGCTGGCTGCCGTGGGGGGTCTGTAGTGCTCAGCGCAGATGGGCCCTGGGGAGCCAGAGCAGCAGCCTGAGGGCTGGACACTCCACGCTAGCCAGGCGGCCGCGCTCACCAGACCAGCAAACTTCGTTTATACTGCACTCTCTTGTGTTTGGGAAACGCTAAATTGTTTTTCCCTTTGAAATTGTCCTTTTGATGACATGGTGCCTCTTGCTCTTGCTGCCGACAGCAGTGTTTGACCTGCTGGAACCCACTGTGGCCTGTATCTCTGTGTATTTATTTATGCAGCTACGTATAGATAGACACCTGTATACATACGTACGTTACCTTGGCAGAACTCCTCGGGCTTACCCAACAGCGTTGGGCAAGCTTGGCGAGGCTCTAACTGGTAGAGACGTACCTCTGTTAAGGCGCTAGAACAATGTACGGCTGCTGTCAGCACTAGCTGCAAAGCGACTGCCAGCCGAGGGGGAGGACCCTGGGTTTCAGAAAAGCAGAAGCACACCCACGACACACTCGGGGCTGCCCCCAGCCGGGCCCTCAACTGCCCTGCTGTCCGGGCTGCTGCTAAGATGCGCCCCGGTGGTTTCAAGGTCATCTCTGTGGAGGAAGCGGCGTTTGGGCTGAGACGTGCTCATGCCCCACAGCCTTGCACACTTGCTTCGCTGAAACCCTCGGTCGATCCCTCGGCCCGTCCCTAATACTGTTCATCATCCTGTTTTGTGTCACAACACCCTGCTACCTTGATTCACTCTTCGTCGTTGGCTAGGTTTTGGATTTATTACTTTCGAGGACGAACAATCAGTGGACCAGGCTGTCAACATGCATTTTCACGACATCATGGGCAAAAAAGTGTGTAGTTGTAGTTTTATTTTACCTTAAGACCAAACTAAGTCTTAGGCAACCTAGGGATTTCACTGGAGAGGAAATCCCTTGACAGGAGGAGGGCCGGGCTAGTCATCCCGGGACCCCCAGCTGGGGGTCGGACCGGTTCTGGGAGCCCCTGGGGGGCGGCCGGTGGGGCGGGCAGGCTGGCGTCCAGTGAAGTCACGGGTTGCCTCAGGCTTGGTTTCAGTGACCACTCCTTCAGATGTGTGTCCCCTCCCCTCCCCTCCTGTCCCACGCCGGCCCGTAAAGTGCCGGGCCGTGAACCTTTGAGAACAGGTTCCGTGTAAAACTGAAGGCAACGTAAACATCCTGAAGGATTGGTTTTCCAATTGGGTCACTTACTGTGAACTCGGTGCCGGCCACACGCTCCTGATAGTTCTTAACTCCATGCAGTCAAGTGACCTCTGGTTGTTTCATCTTCATACTGTGTTGCTGCCACGGAGGGAGCCTCTCGGGAGGTGGCCCGACCCCTCATTGTCCGGCCCTGAGCTTGCTGAGAACTTGGCTCTCACCTGAGTAGCTGGTGGGGGGCTGTGCAGCCGGCCAGGGTGCCGCCCCTCCCAGGCCCTCGGCTTGTCCTCGTCCCCTCGGCGAGCCCAGCCCTTCTGCCAGAGCCCTGCGTCGGCTGAGACGTGGAGGGGATCTGGCCCCAGGGGTACCCCCCCCGCCCCCTCGCTTTACAGATGGGCGGCTGACTCAGTTCCACTCGAACCTGACTGTGCAGGAGACACAGTCATGCTCTCAGTTTGAGACGTTCATTGATGCTCCTAGTTTAAGGTTAGCTTGCAGATTCCAAGGGTGTGCGCTGTTATGAACACACATTCAGAGGAGCCCGTGTCCCATGTTTTAAGGTCCTGTGGCGTTTACAACTGGGGAGAAGTGAGGTCCTCCTTCAGGGACAGAGAGGCCCTCTCAGTGCACGGATCTGCTCCCAGGGGCAGAGTCCAGCTCCGGCCGGGTCTCGAAGGGCTGGGGCCCACTTGTAATTAAAAGCTAAGGGCAGAATAGGAACACTAAAAGAATATGTATACTTTTTAAATCACAGGGCTGCTTTGCTTTGTAAGCAGGAACCAAATTCCCTTAAGGAAAGCGTGCAGACTCATTAACTTGAGTTCTTTGAAATGGGTCCTCTGGTCCTGCTTTCGCACCGCCCTGAGCTACTGGGGATTTTGTTGCTGTCCATGGAGCATCCTCGGGGCATCGGAAGGTGGGGTCTTTGTGCCTCTGTCGCCCGCCTGTCTGTTCTCTCCCAGGAACGCCTTTAGGCAGAATTGATGGGATTCTGAATACAGGATGCTTGGCGCACCAGGCTGTGAGGCCCCAGGGACGACTCCAAGTGAATTCATTGTCTCTCTCTCCTCGCTAAAATTTATCCTACAAACAAGAATAACTGGGGATTCTAGAATGCTAACGCAGCCCTGGAATCGGGGGTCTTTGTTGTCAGTCGGCCCACATTGGAAAGGCTGTGTAGGCGGGGCTAGGCCTGGTGGGATGGGTACCTCGGTCCCCTTGTCCCGCCCTCCACGTGCTGTGGCTCCTGGCACGTCCAAAAGCGGAAGGGTCCTGGGCTGCTGACCTAACACAGTATGAAGATTGCTTACTGATTCAAATGTCCATTTTATTGCATGTTTGTTTACTTTTTTTGTTAGATGTAATGTAAGATTCTCTTATCACATCCATTCCCTCTGACATTATTTTGAGTTAATTGAGATTCTTTAAGCGTTAGCCTGGGGAAGGTAAGTCTTTATCTTCCATTAGACATTTTAAATAAAAAACCTAAGTAAACCAACTGTGTTTCTCAGGTATGAGCTGAAGGGTGCAGGCAGGGCGGGGGCTTTGGAGAGGGCCTGCACGGCCGGCCGGGGAGGCCAAGAGGAGGGCCGTGATGGTTGGCCCGAGCCTGGCCTGCGTGACCCTGGGTTGACACTGCCCCTTAACTTGACTGAAAGGCCCCTGTTACGCACAGAACTCTCTGCGGACTCTTGGCCCTCAGCCCTGCTCTGCAGTGGGTGGGGCTTCATGTGTCTTACAGTTGGATCTGTTGTACCTGAGAAACATTTTTTAGACAAAAGAATTTTAAAAACTTTTTAAAGAAAAAAAGTTACTGGCCTAAATAAGGTTTATAGTTAAGTATTTAGTTTTAAGTCGTAATAAGATGCTAAGTGTAGTCGTAAGTTATCTGAGGGTGTGTCTGAAGGGAAGGGGGTATGAGACTCTCAGCGTCTCCCTAAACCAGAGCTCAATTTGTCTAGGTGGAAGTTAAACGGGCCGAGCCACGGGACAGCAAAAGCCAAGCACCGGGCCAGCCGGGGGCCAGCCAGTGGGGCAGCCGGGTCGTGCCCAGTGCCGCCAATGGCTGGGCAGGTCAGCCCCCACCCACATGGCAGCAGGGGTATGGCCCGCAAGGTAAGGCTGGCACCCCTCCCGAGGGGCCCATCCACAGCTGGGACGCGCCCACTGGCACACGTGCGGGCCATGGGGGC
Source organism: Hyperoodon ampullatus (assembly GCF_949752795.1). NCBI lineage: Eukaryota > Metazoa > Chordata > Mammalia > Artiodactyla > Ziphiidae > Hyperoodon > Hyperoodon ampullatus. The sequence continues at coordinate 25,529,457 of NC_136917.1, forward strand.
CAGAACCTGCACCAGGGCCCCTCCCTGTCCAGGGCTGGGTGGGTCTGTCCCGTCTGCCGCCCGCGGGCAATGGGAGTGCTGGGCTGGTGCCTCCGGTGGAGGTCGGAGGTGTGTCCCCAAGGGCAGGTTCCATGAGGCCAGAGTGGGAGATGGACGTGGCCTGACTGTCTCGCGAGCTCTGGTCGGAGGCTTTAGGGAGAGTGGGGTTTCCACCCAGCAGGGGGGAAGCATGGAGTCCTGCCTCTTGAGCCCTTTGGGTCTATTCTAGCTCCCCGGGCTGCGGGCCCTCCGTGTGGGGCTGGCAGAGCTTTTACGGGCAGCTTGCGGGGGAGGCTTGGGGTGGCCAGGGGCCCTGAGCCAGGGTCCAGGAGCCTCCATTCCCTTTAGAAACCCAGAGAAGGAACACTGTCCAGGGAAGGGCACCGGGCGCCCCCAAGCTCATAGACTCGTTTCTGCATGGCTCCAGGCTTTATTCCTGGTCTCTCCAGGGCTGGCTTTTAGAATGGTTTTTATTGCAAAACAAGCCACGGCTGTAGGGAACCATCTAGTGAGACCAGATGCCCTCACACCCACAAGCAGGGCAAGAAGCAGCGCTTGGCCGGAGGCCGCCCTAGCTTCCTGCCTCCCAGCCTGAGTCCCACACATGCCACTGAGTCCCTGCTCTGGGGGCATCCCCGCCCTCCTGACCAAGGGGCTGCTTGGAAGAGCTGGGGCCATGCGACCCAAGGAAGGCTCCCCTCTGACGCCTCTCCTGCACCCGTGATGCGTCAGGACACCAGGTCCCGTGGGGGGGGGGTCCCCAGTCCACGCCATATGGCGCTGACGCAACACCCACCCCTCTGTGTTTTCCCCGCAGGGATGTGGGTGCCAGCAGGACAGGCGATTGGTGAGTCCCTGTTGGGAGGAGATGGAGAGAACAGGGTGTGAAACTGGCGGGTGGGGCTGGGGGCTTCTGCCCGCCCTCAGCCTGCCCTCAGCCTGCTTGCTGTGTTCCAGGTGGCTACGGACCGCCCCCCGCGGGAAGAGGAGCCCCCCCGCCGCCCCCGCCCTTCACCTCTTACATCGTGTCCACCCCTCCTGGAGGGTTCCCCCCTCCCCAGGGCTTCCCCCAGGGCTATGGCGCGCCCCCGCAGTTCAGTAAGTAGCCGCGGGCCCTATTGGGGGGTGCCGGGGGCCTGGGAGTTGTCGGGCACAGAGACCCCCCTCCCCCCCCTCTTGCTCACCTTAATCACTCGGGACCTGCTCTCCGTACTTCACTTGAGGGGGCTTGATTCCCTTGCTGTGTGCTCAGCTGTAATTGAAGAGGCATCAGATGGTCAGCGCCCCTGGAGGGCTGGCGCGGGCCTTCCGTCCCCCAGCACCGTGCGTAGAGGGGGTGCGGCCACACGTGGTGACCATGTGTCCATTGGGAAAGAGAAGTGCCTCACCTGATCCTGTAGGGCCGACAGGCAGCCACTTGAGTGTGTTGTTCGGCTGGCCGGAAGTGTCTTCCGCCTTCCTTCCCTCGTGGTCCTTGGGGCGGCGTGCTCAGCGGCCCCCTGTGGCCAGGGACCCAGGACCGGGCAGTGCAGCCCTGTAGCCCAGACCAGGGCCTGCGGGCCACCTGATGACCGGCGTGCCCTTACAGGAGGGGCGCCTGCTCCCGGCCCAGACCCCGGCCAGTTTCATTTCTGACAAGAAAGAGCGGGGCGCCCTTCATGGACGGCTCACGACTTCCCGCTTTCCCAAGGCCACCCGGGCAGCGGACCCGCCCCGCTAGGCATGTGCTGCCAGGCTAGCGGCTGGTCGGGCTCTGCCCGGCGGGGGTTGTTTCCTTGGCTGTGGGCCCGGCCTGTGGGCGTCCTTGAGGCCTGGCTGCTGGGGTGGAGGTGGTCTGGGCGGCTCCCCGAGGGCGAACACTGCGTCTGTGTCTGTCTTTCCTGTCTGCCTGCAGGTTTTGGCTACGGGCCTCCACCTCCCCCACCGGATCAGTTCGCCCCCCCGGGGGTCCCCCCGCCACCAGCCACTCCGGGGGCTGCACCTCTGGCCTTCCCGCCGCCTCCGTCTCAGGCCGCCCCGGACATGAGCAAACCACCGTCGGCGCAGCCCGACTTCCCGTACAGCCAGTACGGTGAGTGCCTCGCTCCCCGCATCCACGCGCGGTGGGGAGAGCTCGAGAGACCCAGGCTCGAGCGGGCCTGAAGCAGGCGCTTGGTTTCTGGGGTCTCGGCCAGGGCGCTGGCGCGGAGGAGCATCCGCGGCTGGCAGACGTCCGGGACCTGTGCCTGGGGGCGCCCCGGCAGGCCCTGCCGCCTTGGGTGTCGGGGTTTATAGGGCGCAGGGCGGGTGTGAGGGCCATGCGATGTCAGCATTGTGTGTCCCCAAGGGTGCTTGCCAGGTAGATGCTGGAAGCCCAGGGTCCGCACCCATCAGAGGAGCTCCTTTGGGGACAGGGTGGGCCTGGGGCTCTGCTGGCGCTGAACAGACGCCCCCAGCACTCCTACATCGCACGCTCTTGTTCCCCTGGGGGCTTTGCCCGGCCGCGGTTCCTGAGCATGTGGGTTCTCGTCTCACCCGGAGCAGGACGTGGTGGCGGTGGCGGGTGTGGGGTCGCCGGCCCCCGGTGGGGGTGTGCGAGCGACAGCGCGTGTGCCCCTCCCCGCCCCTGCTCCTCTGCCGAGGCCGCCTGGGGCAGTCAGCCTGGTCTCGTCTCTTGCCAGGCCTGGGTACCTCTTCTCCAGAGCCGCCAGGCTTCGGCCCTCACTTTGTTTACACTCTTATGGTCAGGCTGAGCAGTGATGTGGCCTAGGTAGGTGGCGCCTCCTCCTCCACGGTCCCCACTGCCTGCGCCCGGGCCACGATGTCGCCTCCTCTGCCATCCTGGGCGGGGGTGGACTCGGCGGTGCCCTCGGGGACGGGCCCTTGCCAGGGCGAGGATCTTGGCCGGCCACCGCCCCACTGGCCCCGTGCTCTCCTTCCACGGGGCAGCACGGTGGGCGTCTGGGCCCCTGGACGGCCCCCTCTGCTGCTCATGGTGCGGGGCTGCTCCTGCTTGGAGGAGGGGCTGCCCGACCTGGACGGACTGTGTAGGCAGCACCGTCAGGGCCAAGCTCTGTACCTGTACCCCAGGCTGGCCTGTCACGTTTCCTCCCATCCTGAAATCTGTGCTGAGTCCACCCTGTGTTCCACCCGAGGACAAACTTTCTAGAAGCCTGTGGTCCACCAAGGCAGGCCAGATAATCTGTGTCTCCAGGCTCAAGGGCTTCTCCAGCCGTGAGGGCAGGGCAGTGAGTGGGGAAACGGGCTGAGAGCAGACGGGACAGACGAGGGGCCCGAGGGGTCTTGGAGCTGCTTTTCTTTCTGTGCAAGACAGCTGCCCAGGGTCCTGCCGAGGCTCCCAGGTGGGCCCTCACCCTCCGGGTCCACGCCTTGCCCCGCGCAGGGCCCTGGCTGTGGGTGCCAGTGGGAGCGGAAGTGGTCCCAACTCACTGAGCCCTTCCCTGCAGGTTACGGACAGGACTTGGCGGGCTTCGGACAGGGCTTCTCAGACCCCAGCCAGCAGCCCCCCTCCTACGGGGGCCCCTCGGTGCCCGGCTCGGGGGGTCCCCCTGCCGGCGGAAGTGGCTTTGGACGCGGTCAGAACCACAACGTACAAGGATTCCACCCCTACCGACGCTAGCCGCAGCACCTTGAGGATGTCAGGCGGCTGAGGCCAGGATTCAAACTTGTGAACTCGTGACAATCACAAACTTGGGGAAAATACCAACTGGAGCGTGGGGGGCTTCTGGCGGTGGCTGTGGGCATCTGGACCGAAGTTTTTAAACGTATTCTTTCTCTAACCCATCAGCTCAATAAAAAAGTCACTGGTTCAACAACAGGGTTAAAAAAATTCTTCAGCTTTAATTCAAAAAACTTCAGGTTTCTTTTTCTTCCTTTTTTTTGAAATTATTTTCCTGAGCCTTTATTTTACCGTATATTGTAAACTTTTATGTTAAAGAAAAAAATATACATTTACAAATTGTGAGATTTTTAAGAGAAATTTTCTACAATGTATACTCGCTTATTTTTTAATTTAAAACAGGGTTTCTGTCGGCACTGGTGGAGGTGAGGGGCGTTTTTAGTCCCTCACTCCTGGCTTTGAGGGTTGGGACTCGTTGGTCCAGAAACTCTGGGAGCTTAAAGAAGAAATCTACTGAGTGTGTTTTGTTTTTTTGTTTATTCTTTGCTTTTGTCGACTGGCGTGCCTGGCCATGTCTGCAGGTGCGCCGTGGGGCCGCACTCGCCTGCGTCTGCCCTGGCGTCAAGTACCAGGAGGCCGGGCCAGCCCATCTCCCGCGCTTGGGGCTTCAGGGCGTCCCCGCTGACCGGTTTGAATAAAGAAAGTGCGTTTGGATTAGAAACCCACGCTGTGTCCGTTATTCCCTCTGCTTGGAGGAGCCCCTTTCCGTGTGGGGAGCCCGGGCTCTCCTTGGCAGGTCTGGGGCTTTGGGGGATCTGGTCTTGGGGGGGTGCCTGGTCAGAGCTGCAGATGCAGTGAGGGACCCTGGGTCCCAGGGTTCAGAGGCCACTTGCCGGGCTCCAAGGAAGAGACGTCTGCACACAGTTGGGTGGGGCTGGCCAGGCTTCCCCCGCCCTTGCGGGAGTGACACCTGGACTGTGTGGCCTCGGGCAGGCTGCTCATCTTTCCACGAAGTTGGCCGTGGACATGGGTGGGGGGGCTGTCGACACCCCCAGTTCAGGGCCGGTGGGGTGCAGCTCAGGGAGCTGAAGGTCGTCATGGTGGGCGCTTGGTGGGGCCCAGCTGTTGTTCACAGGGTCCGAGAGGCAGGGCCAGGCCTGGGCAGTGGAGCAGCTTGAGTCCCAGCAAAGGAGGATCCCAGAGAAGCAGAGGGAACCTGGGGGCCAGGGAGGCGGGGTGGGACGAGTTCCCACCTGCAGAGTCCCCTCTGCCACGTGAAGTGGTGGGGCCGTTCTGTCGTAAAAACGACAATCAAGATTTCAGAACATAAATCCTGGATAGCTCCAGTGTGCCAGGCTTGAAAATGCGGTGAACTAGATAGCCGGTGAGCCCCAGCCCAGTGCACTTAGCGGGGGAAGGGACGCTTGGCTCAGCCCAGAAAGCCAGTGAAACGGGCATCTTCTCCCCCAGACCCAAGATGACCCTCCAAGACTGCACCCCTCCTCCACCCATCCCTTCGGTTCACAGAAGCAGCAGGGTCAGGCAGAGCTTGGGGCCTCATGCCCACACCCTCCAGTCCCCACTGCATGTCGTCGCATTGTTAAAAGTTAGCTCCTTACATCAGCAAGATGAATTCTCTGCAAAATTACAGTCTCTTGGCCAAAGGGTGCCGTGCAAACATTGAAGGGCCTTCCAGCCAGCCAGGAGCTCCCAGGACCACGTTTGCCTCTGTAAACTTGGGCAAGCCCGCTTCGCACCTTCACACCCTGATAAGACACTTCCTGCAGTCCCAAACACAGTGCTTGTACCCCACTGGGGCACGGAGGGACGTCCCCTCCTTCGCGTGAAGCCTAATTGGCTACCCCACCCCACCCCACCCCGTTATGGAAATGGCTGAGGAGGGCTCAGACTTCGTCCCCTCCAGGCCAGCCCCAGCTCCCCCCAAAGCCACTTGGCCAAGCCTAGTCGGTAGGGGGCTGGAGACAGTCACCTCGTGCCCCACATGCAAACTGAGTGAAGGCAAACTGAGTGAGGCGCGGTGGAGTCATGTGGCTGGGGGGAGGGGAGGGCATTGGCCTTTTCTCTTGTTTTATCTTCTCATTCCCACCTCAGGGCCTTTGCACATTCACTCCCTCTTCCAGGACCTCAGCCTCCCTGCAGGGCTGGTTGCATCCTTGATCCATTCATGGGGCTTACCCCTGCCAAACGTTTAACTGTTTTCTATGTATCACGTCTTTTTGTACTTGTATGCCTCTGTTACGGCTTTCTGTTGCATTCAGTGACTATTTTCTAGTGTAGCTAGAAAATTAATTCTTTTAATTTTTTTCATTGTGCTTTTTGAGTTTTTTGGGGGCTCTAGAGTTTGCCACACACATCTGTTGGGTTGCTTTTTACTGTGACAAAATATAAGATTGGTAGGGGACTTCCCTGGTGGTCCAGTGGCTAAGACCACACTTTCACTGCAGGGGGCACAGGTTTGATCCCTGGTCAGGGAACTAAGACCCACATGCCACACAGCCAAAAAAAAACAATTAAAAAAATACAAGATTGGCCATTTTAAACTATTTTTTAGTGCACAGCTCAGTGGCATTAAGTACATGCACATTGTTGTGCAACCATTCCCCCCATCCATCTCCAGAACTTTCTCTTCCCAAACTGAAACTCTTAACTCCCCATCCTCCCCTCCTAGCTCCTGACCCCTACCATCTACTTCCTGCCTCTATGGATTCGTGTCCTCTGGGGACCTCACATGGGTGGGATTATGCAGTATTTTGTCCTTCTATGTATGGATTCTCTCACTGATGCCCTCAAGGTCCATCCACATTGTAGCATGTGTCAAAATTTCCTTCCTTTTTAAGGCTCAATTATATTTCACTGTGTGGGTGGACCTCATTGTGTTTATCCCTCATTCATGGATGGACACTTGGGTTGTTTCCACCTTTTGGCTACTGTGAATCATGCTGCTGTGAACATGGGTGTTCAAATCTGTTGGAGTCCCTGCTTTCAGTTCTTCGGGGTATGCATGCAGGAGTGGGATTGCTGGGCCACAATGTACCACATACATCTTAATGTACCAGAATCGCCTTCAGATGGACACCTTGTTCCAGTGACTATTGAAAGCGTACTCCTATATAGCTCTCATCCCTCGGCCCGTCCTTGCTCTTCTTGTTAGACATATTACATGCTTATGTGTTGCAAACCTAGCACTGCAGTGTTGCAGTTGTTACTTTATATCGATATAAGTTCGTCTGTTAAAGGCTGGCTGGTCCCTATCAGGGAAGCCTTTTCTGACCATCTGTGCAAAGGCAGTGCCCCAACCCCCCGAGTTTCCTTTTGGCTCAGATATGTATGTATGACCTTGTTTCTTACGGGTCTGTCTCGCCCACTGGGTCGGGAGCTCTCTAGGGGAGGGCCAGTCCCAAACCCAGACAGCGCGCTTACTGCAAACAGGCAATCCATAAACACTTTTTTACGTGGATTTCATTATGGAGATTACAGAGCACGAATATGAGTTTCCAAAACGGGCGGCGACGCGTCCCACGTCCCCCAGTTGAGGAAGGGGCTCCCAAATACTAGGCGGCCGGCCCCAGCCTGGGGGTCTGAGCACCCAAGGTTGGCAGAGGCTCCTTTATTCCTCGCAGTCAGCGCTCTGGCCTCCGGACAGCAGAGGGCGCGCGTCCTCCGCTGGGAAAGCGGAAGCGCGCGCGCAGCCCGAGGGCGGGGCACGTGAGAGGCCTCGCGATAACTGCGCAGGCGCAGAAAGGACGATCTTTTCTGAAGAGCCGGCCAGATGGTAAGTGTCACGGTTACCGTGTCTGTTCCGGGCCCATCCGGGCCCATCCGGCGCCATCCGAGCTCTGGCCGCGCAGTGGAGGCCGGGGTCAGGCCGCGCGGCTGCGGCAGCCTCCTGCAGGCCTCCGGAACCGCCGCCGGACATGGGGCCGCGGGGCGGGCCTGCTGGGTATCGGAACGACCCGGGGCAGGGAAGGCCTGTGTCGGCCTGCTTGTCCCAGCCGAGCCCCCGTAGCCCCGGGCCGCCCCGGGACGGGCCCTAGGTGGTGCGTCCCCGTGGGCTTCCGTACCCGGGAGGGCCGCACGTTTCTCGGCGGGAGCCGCGGGCCCGGTGATGCCGCCGCCGGCTGGGAGGTGGGTCTCGGGGTCCCGCTCACCCGTATCCCGGCCCGCGCAGGCGGAAGTGGAGCAGAAGAAGAAGCGGACCTTCCGCAAGTTCACCTACCGCGGCGTGGACCTCGACCAGCTGCTGGACATGTCCTAGTAAGTGGCGGCCGGGCAGGGGATGGCGGCGGGGTGGGGGGGTGCCGAGGGCTGGGGCCGCAGCCTGACCTGCGGCCGCGGCCGTAGACCGTGTGTAAGGGAGAGGGCGGGGCTGCGTGCGGATAAAACTCCACGTGGAGACGTTGAGGATGGAATTTAAGAAGATTTCTACGTGTCCCCTTTGGACGTGTTTTCGTCCCTTCGGAAATGTAAACGCTGTCCTAGCTCGCGAGCCTCTTGAGATCGGGCAGCTGCAGGCTGGGATTTGGTACGTGGGCGGGAGTTTGCCGATCCCTGGTCTAAGGTTTGGCTGGAGGAGCTGGCAGCTTTTAGGCAGAGTGGGTGCGACTCCCTGGCCCCCAGATGGGGAGGGAGGCTTGCGGACAGGCAGGGACGCCTTTTTACCTGGAGGTGTACGCGCGTCTGGCTCGGAGGGGCCGGCTTCCTGGGGGCACAGCACAGGGTCCTCGGTGGCAGTGGGTTTCTCAGGGTGGCCCCGCTCCTGGGTTCTTGAGGCCTTCGGGGCAGAGCAGTGTGCCCGCGAAGTTCGGCGGCTCCGCCGCCTCACCTGAGCTACCTCTTTCCCTGTCTCGGCTTCCTCGTTTGTGGACAGCACGGGGTGGGGGGCGGTTCTTGAACCGGAGGGCTTTATCCCGAACATTCGGCGCAGGTGCCGTGGGCCCTGGCCGGGCTGCGAGTGTTGCTTTGGGGGCTCTGCGGGAAGCGGGAATGTCAGTGGGCGGGCGGTGGGGGTGAGCCGGGTCTCAGGCCTCCCGCTCTGTGCGCTTTGCCTGCAGTGAGCAGCTGATGCAGCTGTACAGCGCGCGGCAGCGGCGGCGGCTGAACCGCGGTCTCCGGAGGAAGCAGCACTCGCTGCTGAAGCGGCTGCGCAAGGCCAAGAAAGAGGCGCCGCCCATGGAGAAGCCCGAGGTGGTGAAGACGCACCTGCGCGACATGATCATCTTGCCCGAGATGGTGGGCAGCATGGTGGGCGTCTACAATGGCAAGACTTTCAACCAGGTGGAAATCAAGGTGCGCGTGGGCTGTGCTGCACCGGGGTGGGCGGGGCCTGGCTACCCACGCCTGCCTGACCACTCTGCTCCCTTCCTCCTCAGCCTGAGATGATCGGCCACTACCTGGGCGAGTTCTCCATCACCTACAAGCCTGTGAAGCACGGCCGGCCCGGCATTGGGGCCACCCACTCCTCCCGCTTCATCCCCCTTAAGTAGCCTGCTGGCCAATAAAGGTAGAGACTTGAGTGCGACCAGTCCTTTCCACGTGTGGTGCTTCCGGTCCACCCCGCAGGGAACGGGGCTGCACCTGGTCACAAAACCTGGAGGCTCAGGTGGGTCACGGGCCATTGTTGGACAGCGTGTGGTCCTGGGTTTCCTGCTGTGGACGCAGCCCCTCTCGGGTAGGCTGAGGCTAGGGAACGGGTGGGTTGGGCTCTGGGCTAAGTCCCGGATGTCCAGGGGCCGCGCTGCCTGCGTCGGTGCCTCTTCTTGGCTCTCCCTGCACTCCTGATCGGCTTCCAAAAACCTTCCACAGTAACCCCAGGGCCCCGAGCCTTGGATTGAGCCTTCCTGGGGTGTCCTGTGGGTGCGGTCTCCACCGTGTTCCCTAAGTCTTCCTGGTCAGATCTTGTTTCCTTCACGATGGGAAAGATGGCAGATGCCCCAGCGGATGGACAGGCACGGTGACTGTCCAAGCAGCAGTGAGGCCCTAAGGGGTCCCTGCGACTTGCTGGTGGGATATGGAAGAAAGTGGATGGGACTCCCAGGTTCTTGCCTGAGCTACTGGAAGGCTGGAGTTGCCATCAGCCAAAGTGGGGAGCAGGGGGGTGTCCTGCAGGTGGCCTTTAGGCACCCAAGTCTGCACCTCAGTTTAGAATGTGAGGGGCGGCCACAGTCCAGCCATGGAGGCGGGGAGGAGATGGTTGAAAGGAGCTTCTCCCGCTGTGACTGCTGCTCTGGGCTCTTTTTCCGGATTTTCAGTTTTAACGTAATTTGCTTGTACTGTTATATCTTGATCTGGAGTTAGATTGAACAGGAAGCACAGTTCAACGTGTGTAATCTCGAGTGGAGAAGGCAGGAGACAGATTGCGGGACAGGATTAAGCACTCAGGTTGGCCCAGTTTGGCAGAAGGACCCAAGTGCTGAGACTAGATTCTGTGCAGTCTGTCTTGTGTCCCTGATTCATGGAGGAACATTTATTCTCCTATAAACCCTTAAGGAGAAGAGAGCATCCTGTTAGGAACAGGGCTGATGTATAAACAGACGTCAAAATGCTGCAGGACCTCTAGTTCCTAACACACACGCACATGCCAGGAGCCAGAGCCCTGCAGAAACCGTGAGCTTCTGTGCACTGAGAAAGGACAGGTGGGCCTGACCTACACCTGGCAGGAGGGAAGGATGAGTGGGGAAGGCAGCCCGTGGGTCCAGCACACTAGATAGGACACCTGGGTGATGGCAAAGGTGAGAAGTGAGGGGCTGGCAGCCCATTCAGTGGATAGAACACTGACACACTTGTGGATGGCCCCCTGAACCTGATCGGGCTTCAGAAGAACCAGCTAGAAACTTGAATCCATCATGTGAGGCTTGGGTGTCAGGTGAGATTAGCTGTCTGCCTCGCAGTGAGTTTAAAGGCCTTTGTGAGGGCTGCCATGGAAGGTCTCTGGGCAACATGGACCAGATTCACTTCAGTCACAACAGGACCTGCCTGCCTGGCCCCACAACTAGAAAGGAAGTAGGTAGCCTCCCTCCACTGTGGCCTCCATTGCCTGTTTGGAAATTCCATAATTTAAAAGAGCAATTGGGCTTCCCTTGGTGGTGCAGTGTTTAAGAACCCGCCTGCCAATGCAGGGGACACGGGTTCAAGCCCTGGTCCAGGAAGATCTCACATGCCATCGAGCAGCAAAGCCCATGTACCACAACTACTGAGCCTGTGCTCTAGAGCCCATGAGCCACAACTACTGAAGCCTGTGTGCCACAACTACTGAAGCCCAGGAGTCCTAGAGCCTGTGCTCTGCAACAAGAGAAGCCACCGCAAAGAAGCCCATGAGCCGCAACTAGAGAAAGCCCGCGTGCAGCAACAAAGACCAACACGGCCATAAGTAAATCAATAAATGTATTTTAAAAACAAGGAAAGATAGAGCAATTGCTGAAGTAAACATGTTTTTTACATTGGATTGGAAGAGGAGAGAGGAATGCCCTGGGCAAATCCGACCCTTTGTGGGGAGGTGGTTTTTGACCCTGAGCACAAAAAGCTGTACAAACGTGCGTAACTTTGGAGCTGCTAGGCCTTCCTGCAGGAGCAAAATGCATGTGCCAGGGGTGTGAGCCCCTCCATCTTGTGGAGTGGAGCGGTGCTGGTGGAAGTGGGGATGGGTGCTGGCCCGGGTGTGCAAACATTGCCATCTGTTTGTAAATAAAGTTGCTGGCACACAGACATGCCTATTCATATTCGTTCCGGTGCTTTCCTGGCCTGCGGAGTCAAAATTATTAACTCCCTGGGACAGCAGCATTGGTGTAACCCCTCATCAGGCCCCCCATAACCAGGGTCACCTTTTGAGCCTTCACAGGAAGCTTCCAGCCTGGCCACCACAGGTCACCTGGGTGGGCTTAGGGCAGGAGTGGCAATGATCATCACTTTAATTTTCTGCAGTTTGTATAATAATTACGTATGATTAGGAGACGGCATATTAGTATTGTATGGAACACCTTGTCTTATCCAGACTGCGGCGCTCACTGTAGCCGCCAGGTGGCGCCCGAATCTTAGAGCACTGTCGGGGCGGTCCAGGGGGCGAGGCGGGAGTCCTTGTAAACCCGGACGTCCCCGCCCAGCCCTTCTGTCTGGTGGCGGCCCGGGCTCCGCCTTCAGGCCGCGCTACGTTCCTGCTTCTTTGTCCCGTCCCTCCTGAATCTGTCCTGGGCCCCCCATGCCTGCGCGCCATCTCCACCATCTCAGGCAACTCCCTCGCTGGGACTCGGGGCTCTACACCCCTCTCCCACCCCCGTCGGTCAGCTAGCTTCAGAACCTAACTTGGGTCTGCCGCTTCCCACCGCCCCACTGCTACCACCCTGGCCAGCCCTCCACCATCTCCCACCTGGACGTCAATTGAATGCGTGTCATCCTCCTGGGACCTCCCCAGGGTCCGCCGTGGCCCAGGAAGCCCCGCCCCCCGCTGTTCCTCGGCCTCCAACCAGTTCCCACCTCCCAGCCTTCCCACGGGCTCCGCTCTCCGCCGGACGCCCTTCCCGCTGATTCCCGGCACCTGCTTGCGGAGGCCGGCCCTCACCATCCCGGCCACAGTAGCGCCCCTTTTTCTCGCCGCTTGTTCTCTACTCCCCAGGACTTAGCAGAGCTCGTGATAACGCCCCCTCCGCCACCCCCACCGTCCCTTTCCACCCCCCTCCCCTATCCCTCCCCATCCCCCACCCCACCCCTCCCGGACGCCCTCAGTCGCCCCGGACCCCGCCTCGTCTCCCGGTACCTCCCACGGCCTGTTCTCCCCGAAGCCGCCAGAGGGCGCTTGTGAGCAGCGAGCGGGGCGCGTCCCTGCTCTGCCCGCCGCCCTGGGGGCTGGTTCCCTCGTCCCCCTACCCCGGCGCTGCACGGCCTGACCCGCCCAGTCCCCTCCTCGTCCTCACCTCCTGCCCCCTCCCTTTGCGCTAGCGGTTGATTCTGCCGGGATGCTCTTCTCTCGGGTCACCCCTCAGGTCTCCACTCAAGTGCCCTTCCCAGTAGCCCCCCACGCCCCCCACCTCCCCTGCTGTTTCCTCTTCAGCGCCCACTTCTAGCCAACATGTTCTCCTGTTGACTATCGGTCCCTCTCCCCCCATTGTCAGCTTCCCACGGGCAGGGGTTTTGACTATTCACTGCATAAGGCCCAGCACGCAGTAGGTGTTTAATAAGTGTTCGGTAAATGACTGAAAGTTGGTTTACTTGTGGTGTCGCCCACCAGTCCCCCGCGTGCCCAGCGCCCAGTTCAGAGCCCGGCAAACAGCAGGCGCGCAGCCAACGTTTGCTGAATGACTAATGAACGGAACGCGCGGCCCCGGCCACTGCGGGGACACTGTCCAAGCGGGCAGCCGACTGAGGCCGAAGGGCGGCGCCCCCCCTGTCCCTTCGAGATCTCCGTCCTCCAGGGGACCACTCCTACCCCGGGCCCACTTCCCAACACCGGATCGCCTCTCCAGCTCCCGTGAGAGCCCCTTCCTGCTCTTCCCCCGCCCCCAGGGACCCCTCCCGCGCCTCTCTAGGGTTCCCCAACCCCGTTGGACCCCCACCCCTCCCCCCTCCTCCGCTCACGCTGGTCCCCGCCCCCATCTCCCTCACTCGGTATCTCCTCACGCCGCCCCTCCCAAGTCCTCAGTCCCTCGAGACTTCCTTCCCCCGCCCGGGCGGGCCCCCCAGTTCCCCCCTCTTTCGCCCCCTTCGCGTTAGAGTCCCCGCCTGCCCCGCCGTGTGACCCCCCCTCCTTCCCTTGCTCCGCGCAGGCGCAGGCTTCCCGGCCCGTCCCTCCCACCCCCCCCGAGGGGCGGGGCGCAGACTGATTGAGGCGGCCGCGGCTCCATGGGGCTCCTGGGGCTGCTGAGCCTGCTGCACTCGGCCTTCTTCGGGGACCAGGTAGGGCGCGGGGGTCCCGGCCGCGGGGCGCGGGGTCTGGCCGTGGGCGCGGCTGGGGCGGGAGAGCCGCAGCCCGGAATGGGGTGAGGACCGTGGGAACGGTGGTCGCGGCAGCGGGAGGCGCAAGTGCACGCGCAGGGAATCGCCAAGGGTCTGGGGTCTCGCGCAGTCGCTGTGGAGACCGTTGCCAGGGAAACCGCCTCAGGATGTTCGCAGGGCTGGCAGCCCCTCCCCCGCGCCGCAGCCACAACCCCCCCACCCTCCGGGTTTGCGCAGGCGCGGCCACGCCGGGCCCAGCCTTCTGCCTCCGAGACAGACCCCCGGACCCCTCCTCATTGCGCAGACCAGAAGACTGGCTGCGGCGGGAGGGCTGCGGCGGGGGCGCTGCGGCGGGGAGTCGCTCTGCCGAGGCTCCGCCGTGCGCAGGCGGGTGGGGGACCGTGCCACGCCCTACACCTCTCCAGGCCTCAGTTTCCCCTTCTGGCCACAGAGCGTAGGGCTGACTTAGATGTTCGCCCACGCGGATGTTCATAGTAATATCCATCCCACCGGGCCCGAGCGCTTTGCTGGCCTCCGAAATCTGAATTCTGGGGCTATAATATCCCCTCTTTAAGAGAAACTGAGGCTGGGAGGGTGCAGCGGGGAGCCCAAGGTCACGCCTCGAGCTGGGCTGGAGCCTGAGGGCGGGGCGGAGGCGCCCGCAGAGGGCACAGCCCAGAGGCCGGCGGGAGCTGTCCGCGGTGCTGAAGGGGCCTCCAGCCCGCCCACTCCACGCCCGGGAAACTGAGGCCCAGAACCGTGGTCTGGCGACCCATCCCGGGTCGGGATTCGGAAACGCGGCCTGGACCAGCCGGCCCCACCCCTCCCCCACCTCCAGTGGCATTCTCTCCTCACCTGTCAGGGCCCTGCCCATTCACCCAGCCTGAGCCCGTCTCTGTGATCTCATGACCACCTGCTGCCTTCCTGCTCCCCTGTCCCCCACCCCCATCCAGCTCCGAGTCGGGGGACGCTCCTGGTTCCGCCCCCAGCCCCTGACACGGCGGAGGCTCAGTGGGGGAGCGGGGGGAATCAAGGGGGCAGAGATGCCCGGGGTCAGGCTCAGAAGGCCCAAGAATGAACCTGGCTGTGTGCCAGGCTCGGGGGGCGTTGTTTTATGGTGGGGATGGGCAGAATCGAGCCCTGTGCGGTAGAGGGAGCAGACGATACCAGGGAGGGAGACTGGGAAGAGGCCCCGCACTAGGCCTGGACACCCCGAGATTGGGCCTGGGGTCCTGGGAGGCTCTGAGGGTTCCGAAGGCTGTTGTCTTTCTAGAATTTACAGTGATGCCCCATTCTGGCTGTGGCTCCAAGATTTACAGGGTCAAGGATTTGGGGTGGTGTCAGGGACGTGATGTTCCAGAGGCTTGGGGACAAAGGGCATTTTGCCTTGGGGTCTCAGCCCTCATGTGCTCTCAACCTTCCAGGCCCCAGCCCCACCCAGAGTGGTGAGGAACGCCCAGGGAGGGCCTGGTGGGGCTTGTGCATGAACTCAAGCAACGTGCTCCCTGCCCTGAGCCTCAGTTTTCCCCTGTGTATGAGGACAAGACTGGCCATTGGACCCTCCAAGCCCCCTGCCAGCTCTAACATTCTGGCTGAGAGGCCTGGAGAGCAGTGGCATCTAAGACTGGATGGGGGAGCTGAGGCCTCGTCCCATGGGGGTTGGGGCAGGGATTCTCTAACCACCTTCCAGTGAACAAAATGGGAAACTGAGGCCATGCCCCAGGTCATGCAGGGGAGTCCAGGTGGAGCTGAAGTCGGCCCTGGGCTCTGTCCTCTCCCCGCCCCCATTCCAGCTTTGTCCAGTCTGCCCTGCTCTCCCGTGGTCAGCTCAGCCCCAGGACTCCTCCTGCTCTAAACGCCTCATCAGTTCCCTGGTCCAGCCCCACCGCTGAAGTCCATATGCATTGAGTGGGCTCTGATCTCTCCTGGTTCCAGGCATTGTATGTGTTGTTCCCTCAGCCTGGGATGCTTTTCCCCTCCTTGATCCCATGCCCAACTCTGATTCATGCTGAAGAGGCCCAGCACCGGTGTCCCCTTCTCAGTGCAGCCTTCCCAGCCTCTGGAAAGAGCCCTTCTGCCCATTGCACTCCCTCCCGGGCCCCACAGGCTGGGGGCGGCTGTGTTTGGCTCCGGAGGCTCTGGAACACGCAAGGCCCAAGTTCTTTCGGCACCCCCAGCGTTGTTGTCCCAGGGTGGGACACAAGGGGCCTCCTGCAGCCGGCCCAACAGAAGACACCATGGTGGCCATGGTCCTTGTGTCCTTGGCTGCCCCTCCTGTCCTGTCCTTCCCTGCACCAGCCCTTACAAAGGCTGCAGCCACCTCCCCATTTTACAGAGGGAGAAACTGAGGGTCTCTAGGTGAACGACTCGCCCTGGCCCCCCAGCCAAGAGAAGACAGAGGCAGGCCCCAAACCCATGTCTCCTTTGTCCTTTGGGCAGCAGGCGGCCTGAGCTGCAGCTGCAGATTCGGCCTCTGGGTGTTAAACCCTCAAGTGGCCTCCGGGGACCCACTGACGATCTGAGACTGCTGGGGACGGGTACTCCTGGGAGCCCAGCCCCCTCCCTCCTCTGGCTTCCCTTGTGCGAGGGTTAATTATGGGTCCCACATGGGACAGAGACACAGAGTCAGAGATTCAGAGAATGTAGGAAGGGCCATGGAGTCACGGAGGCACTGACACTCTGCCAGGCAGGGGGACAGGGAGAGATGTAGGGTCCCAGGTGCTCCCCAGCGTGCCTACCCATCCCCCACGCTCACCCCCCATGTCAGCCAGGACGCTCGACGGGGTGGTCCAGCTGGATCCCCAACCCTGGCCTGCCCTGACCCATCGGATCCAGGCCAGGCCGGATCCGTGGGGAGGGGCTTCCTGCCCCGCCCCTGGAGCTTCCCTCCCTCCACCCTAAGGTTCTGATGTAACACCCAAGACTGGATGGCTTACACTCAAATTATGCAGATCCAGCCACTGCAGGTTCTGAAAGGCCATTTCACCCCGGAATGGAGTGGAGGACACAAGGTCATGGTCATTGGGAGGCTCCCTTCCCTAAGGGGGATTCACCCATACACACACGCACACACACAAACACACACACACACACCCCCCGCCAAACCCGCTCGGAGGCTCGGAGGCCTGAAGCCCCGCAGCCGCCGGCGGTCCCCGCCCCGGGCCACCATTGGCTGTTGCCATGGCACCAGCCCATCTTCCCGTGCCTCCATTGGCCGCCGCGCCTGCATCCTGCATCCTCCCCCGCTCGCGGTGGTCTCGCCCAGCGCCCGGAGTGGCGGCGCCGCCTGGCGAGGCCCGGACTGGGCTTTGTCTAACGCGGAGTCCTCGTCCAACCCGCCGAAACCCCGGAGCCCTGAAGCCCGCGCCCCGCGGCCGCCCCAGCCCCGGAGGACTGGGAACTTGGGCGGGGCCGGCGTAGCTGCGCGGAGGGAGGAACCCCCAGGCCCTCGGCACCGCAGCCAGCCCAACCCCAGTGAGATCAAGTAAGCGGGCGCCTTCCCTGGGTGGAGGGCAGCGCGGGTGCGGCCTCCGCCTTGCCGGAGTCTCCGTCCTTTTCTCTCTGCCGCGCCTGTAAGCACACAGGCTGGAGCCTCCGTTTCTTCAGGGCGGAGCCAGAGGAGAAACTGTGTCCCAGGGAGGTGGGCGTCTGCGTCGCTGCAGTTGATCCCATGCAAACACCCACTCACAGGTTTCAATACCCAGACCTCCCAGAGTCTTCGGACAAGCCACTGTGTGTCTTAGGGAATGGTGCTGCACCTCTCTGGGTGGCAGCTTAACTAGAGGACGTGCGGCCCCTCACTGTCATTCAGACAAAACCCCTAGCTATTGGTGCTTTCCTATCGGTGCACACATCTCGGATGCGGTCCCCCGAGGCAGCCTGTACCCACAGGGGCAGGCAGGAGGGAGGAGGTGGCCTTGTGACGATGGCAGGAGTTAGGAGAGGTGCTCCGGGCAGGAGAACTGCATGTGGAATGGCCTGGGGGAAAGAGAGCTGCCGGTGGCAGTGATGTGGGCTGTATGCAGAGGGCTCACAGCTTATGCTGAGGGCACTGGGGAGCCGTGGAGGCATTGGCGCAGGGGAGAAATGGAATCCAACTTGCAACTTTCCCTCTGTCTGTTCATGAAAAGGGGATCGTGGGAGGCCGGGAAGAGGCTGGCGAGGCTGCCCTGGGAGGGGCCAGCTGGGTAGAGCTTGAGGGGCTGGTGGGAGTGTGGTGTTGGGGACTCAGGTTGGAACAGGAGGGAGCCTGATGCATGGCCCTGCTACCAAGTTCAGTCTGATGGGGACGCAGGAGTGACCACTGGGTCACTCCTGTTGGGGGAGTGAAAGGTCTGAGGCTCGGTCTGGGCCATTCCAGAAGAGCCCCTTGGGGGCAGCCTGGGGTGAGGGCCCCAGGAGGGGTCTGGGTTTGCCGAGTGGGAGGGGCATGCACGGGACTAGTGCTTCCCCCTGGCTGGGCATGGCATGGTGGCCTCAGCCAGGACACAGGGCCCCAGCCGGACCCCAGGGATCTTGTCGCAGCGCCAGTGGGTCCTGATCCCCAGCTGGGACCCCCGACTGAGCCTCGGGCAGGATCAGTATCAGAGTAAGAGGGGGGACTGTGGTCCTCAGGCGCCAGCCTCCCCCACCTGACACGCTGTCACCCATGGGACTGTCCTGTCTGCTCCATGACCACCATCCCACCTGGCCCTCTAGTCGGCCCATAAGACAAGCCTGGTAGACCGAGTTCTCCCCATTCCTCAGGTGTGCAAACCGAGGCCTGCAGCGGGGGCGGGGCTTGTGTGCTTCCAGCAC
Organism: Hyperoodon ampullatus; assembly: GCF_949752795.1. Lineage (NCBI taxonomy): Eukaryota > Metazoa > Chordata > Mammalia > Artiodactyla > Ziphiidae > Hyperoodon > Hyperoodon ampullatus. The sequence goes on from NC_136917.1 coordinate 25,547,854, forward strand.
TGCCTGGACTTGTGACCACTTCCAGGGCAGTGTGTGGGTCCCAGTCATGCCTGGTGCGTCCCCCCAGGCTCAGTTTCTCTCTCTGGGAACAGTCGAATGGTGATCCCTGAGGCTCAAGGCTCAGGACTGTGACAAGGTGTCAGATGACAAGGCCAGGCACACAGTAGGTCCTCTGAGTGGTTAGAATGGATTGACTCCTCCTTGGGGCCGAGCCCCCCCACCCCTACTCCAGGCCCAGCTGTGCCCACAGTGGGTGGGGGGCTCCTGGGGGGAGGAGAGAGAGAATGAGTGAGCGAGTGAAGGAATGGGTGTGCCCCGGTGGTGGAGGGAGAGGGAAGGGGCAGGTGCCCCCCTGTGGGTAGGGGCGGCTGACTGATTTGGGGAGGGGGCTCAGGCGGGCAGGGGGAGGGGGCTCCAGGGAGGAGGTGGCGGAGGGGATGGGCTGCCATTGGTGCATCTCAGACAAAGGCGGAGGGAGGGGGTGAGGGCTGATGGGAAGGGAACAAAGAGGAAAGGGGGGCGGGTGGTGGGACGGCTCGGTCAAGAGGGCCAAGCCAGGGAGGAGACACCGGCTAGCTGGACAGAGGGAGGAGGCTGGGCTGTAGCAAGAAGGGCAGACAGACACACAGAGAGCAAGCGGCAGTGGCAGCTCCAGGGGATGGGGGGGCAGGGGCCCCCGGAGGCTCTAGAGGTAGACAGAGGGCTGACCGGAGGGGCACCAGGGCCGAGCAGGTAGCTACTCCGGATCCAACCGCTGCTGGAGGGGGTGTCCGGGCTGCAGACCCCCAGGATGACCACGGTGGGTTTGGGTCTGGCTGGCTGGCTGGCTGTCCAGCTGCTGGGGCCACCATCAGCCCATCCATCGCTTTCTTAGAACCTTCACGGCGATCTTATTGTCCAGCATCTGGGCCAGCTGGCAGTCTGTCCACCCAGCCTCTGGGCGGCTGTGCTCATTCAGGAGAGGGCCTTGGCTGTCCGTCCATCTGTCTGTTGGTCTCTCTCTCTCTGGCTGTGTGTCTCTGAGCCTGGTGGCATTGGGCTGGTGAGTCCCCCTGCCAGTTTCAACTGTCTGGCTGTCCATCTGTCTAGCCGACTGTCTGTCTGTGTGTCTAAAAGCCCCACAGTGAGGGCCAGTGTCTGTCTGTGTCTTGTCTGTTGGTCAGTTCAACTGCCTGTCTGAACACCTCTCCGACAGTTCTGTCCCTCTGTCTCCCGTTGTCCCTGCCTATGTCCGTCACTCCACCTGCCAGGCCGTCGGTCCCCCAGATTCCCTGGGCCAGCATCATCCCGCCTGCAGCAGTCCACGCCAGCCACCCCTGCCTGAGACCCAACCCAGGGCTGGAACTTAGGTCGAGGGCCACCCCCTACCCAGACCCTCGGATGATCCCTCTCTCCCGTGGGCCCAGGCGCTGCAGGAGCTGAAGATGACAAGCTCCGTGGCACCCTACGAGCAGCTGGTGCGGCAGGTGGAGGCCTTGAAGGCCGAGAACAGTCACCTGAGGCAGGAGCTTCGGGATAACTCAAGCCACTTGTCCAAGCTGGAGACAGAAACGTCGGGCATGAAGGTGCGAGGGGAGGCTGGGCGGAGGACGTGGACCCGGGTCACAGGGACAAACACCAGGGTGCTGCGCCCAGGGATGGGCAGGCAGGACAGGGGCATCTCACAGGGGGCTGGACCACCGACCGCTCTCTTTCCGGCCTCCATGTTCAGGAGGTCCTGAAGCACTTGCAGGGCAAGCTGGAGCAGGAGGCCCGCGTGCTGGTGTCCTCGGGGCAGACCGAGGTGCTGGAGCAGCTGAAAGGTGAGGGGCTGCTCTGGGGACCCACCCCCTGCATGTTGGGGCCAACCCTGGTCCGCTTCCTGAGGGAGCTGGGAGGAGGGGGGGCAGGGGGCGTGCTGACGTCAGCCTCTCCCTCTGCACCCATCCAGCCCTGCAGATGGACATCACCAGCCTGTACAACCTCAAGTTCCAGCCCCCGGCTCTGGTCCCCGAGCCTACTGCCCGGACCCCCGAGGGAAGCCCGGTGCACAGCTCTGGGCCCTCCAAGGACAGCTTTGGGGAGCTGAGCCGGGCCACCATCCAGCTGCTGGAGGAACTGGACCGGGAACGGTGAGATGGCGGGGAACCTTGTCACAGGCAGTGGTCACAAGGCTCCACCTACCTCATGAGCCCCCCTGCCCGCTCCCTGCCCCATCCCCATGTGGTGCCTCAGCCCCCTTTCCTGGCCTAACTGACCTCAGCTGGAGGACAAGGGCAGGGGGGTGGCGTTCCTGGCAGAGGGGAAGGCTCCTGGGAGACGTCCCCAGGGGTCCTAGACACACAAGCGTCACCAGGGACAGGGCTGTGTCCAGTGCCAGGGCTCACAGTCAGGCCTGGAGCCAGAGAGACTCAAGGCAGCCTTTGTGGAGAAAGGGCTGCGGCCCAAGAAACCTGGGCCTGAGGCCAGAAGAAGGAGGCAGGGTCTGGGTGCCTAGCTCAGCTCAGCTGCGTTGTGTGGGGTCAGACAGGGAGGTTCTGGAGCAGCCTGGAGCTAAGTCCATGCTTTGCTGTCTGACCTCAAGCAAGAACCCTAGCCCCTGCCAGCCTCAGACTTCTGCTCTGTAAAATGGGAATAGCAGGGTCTCCTCACAGGGTGTGAAGAGGGAGACTCTACTGCACCTGGAGCAATCTGAGCCTGAAGTTTGCCCTGTGTAGGCTAGAGGGAGATTAGCCGGTGTTCGAGAGGTGTTAGAACAGCCTCCTCAGAGCCTTTCTCCGACGACCAAAATTTACAAAGGAGTTACCTTTTTTACTTTCAAATAATTTCTGCACTCCATCCCCACCCCAGTGCCGGGGGCACCACGGGCGAGACTTTGCCACATTACCTATCAAACTTGGCACCCAGTAAGCACCCCACAAGTGATTACAAAAATCAGGGTAAACAAACACATATGGCAACGGCTCCCGCTCTGTGAGCCCGCGTCCACCGACCGGCCCTCCTCCAGGTGTTTTCTGTTGAATGAGATCGAGAAGGAGGAGAAGGAGAAGCTCTGGTATTACTCGCAGCTGCAGGGCCTATCCAAGCGCCTGGACGAACTCCCGCACGTGGAGACGGTGAGCGCGCGGAGCTGCCCGGGGTTTTGCAGTGCCCCGCCCCGCCCCGCCCATGGCGGGGGGCGGAGCGGAGGCCCAGCCCTCGCCCGGGTATCGCCCCCCCTCAACTCACCGAGGCCCGCCCGCCCCTCCCAGCAGTTCTCGATGCAGATGGATCTGATCCGGCAGCAGCTGGAGTTCGAAGCCCAGCACATCCGCTCGCTGATGGAGGAGCGCTTCGGCACCTCGGATGAGATGGTGCAGCGGGCGCAGGTGCGGCTGGGGCGGGGCCTGGGCGGAGCCCTGCACCAGCGGGAGGATCAGAGCGCAGATATTGTGGGAGGAGCGCAGATATTAATGGGCGGGGTTATATGCCTGCGGGCGAATCAGAGGACAGAGACTCCTGCGGGTGGGGCCTGACGCTGGAAGCGAAGCCAGAGTTAGAGCTGGGTGTGAGCGGAGCCATAGGGGCCTTAGCGCAGAGCCCGGCTCAGAGGACAGAGTCCCAGAACGATAGGGACGGGGCGACCAGTGCGAGGAACCGAGTCTGAACAAGACTTGGGCGTTGACAGTCAAATGGCGGCACCAAGTCAGAAAATAGGTGGGTCCGGAGGGATGGCTTGGGGTTTCAGTTGTGGGCGGGGCCAGAGCCTGGGCTTGAGGGTTGGACCTTGGGTGGGACCAGGAAGTGATGGAGTCAGATAACTTGGGGGGGGGGGGTCGAGAGTGGGTGGGCCATATCAAGGAGGAGGCGGGGTCAGAGCCCAGGGTGGGGTTTGGGCAATGGATGGGGCCAAACCAGGGACTGGGCGGAGTCAGCGTGGAGCAGGATTTGGACTGGGGACGGGGCCGTATTGGGAGTGTGGGCGGAGTCGGAGCCGGGGTCGGATTTCCTCAGTGTGCCCTTTCTCCCACGCAGATCCGTGCTTCCCGCCTGGAGCAGATCGACAAGGAATTGCTGTCGGCGCAGGACCGGGTGCAACAGACCGAGCCCCAGGTACCAGGAGGAGCGGAGTCAGAGCCCTAGTGGGGACCCCCAGGCCCTGCCCAGGGCTCAGGAATCCGTCTGCGGCCCCCGCCACATCGTCGTCTGGGCGCTTTTTGGGGTGCCCCTGGGCGGAACCCGCAGGCCTGGCGTTCTCCCCACAGGCCTTGCTGGCAGTGAAGTCGATGCCGATGGATGAGGACCCAGAGGCCGAGGTCCCCACGCACCCTGAGGATGGTGCCCCTCAGCCGGGCAACAGCAAGGTGAGGGAAGTCCGGGGGGTGGGGGATGCTGAGAGGCGGGGTCGGGGCAGTGGCGGCCGGCTGGGTTGGGATACACAGGTAAGTGGATCCTGCATCCCTGCTGCATTTGAAGGCCCCTCCCTCTCCAGGCCTCCATAAAGCAGCCCCAGGTGAGGGTCACCCTGAGTTGGAGTGAGTCGGGAGGTTGGGTTGTGGTGCGGAGCCTGGCATGGTCATGGGCTGGGGGTATCTCTGGGGAGGGGGGGGGAGGGAGGGAGAGGGAGAGGGAGAGAGAGAGAGAGAGAGAGAGTGAGTGTGTGTGTGTGTGTGTTGCTCCCCGGGAGGATGCAGGGTGAGGGTAGTGGGGTGAGCAAGAGATTCTCCTGGGCTGAGGTCATAGGACTCCCATCCGTTTAGGGGGAGTGCAGCTGGGCCCGGCTGGGGCCAGGTGAGCCAGGCGGGGCTCCCCACCCTGACATCTCCTGCCTCTCGCAGGTGGAGGTGGTCTTCTGGCTGCTGTCCATGCTGGCGACGCGTGACCAGGAGGACACGGCACGGACGCTGCTCGCCATGTCCAGCTCACCTGAGAGCTGCGTGGCCATGCGCCGCTCGGGCTGCCTGCCGCTGCTGCTGCAGATCCTGCACGGCACCGAGGCCGGGACTGGGGGTCGCAACGGGACCCCAGGGGCACCGGGAGCCAAGGATGCGCGCATGCGCGCCAACGCAGCGCTGCACAACATAGTCTTCTCCCAGCCGGACCAGGGTCTGGCGCGCAAGGAAATGCGCGTCCTGCACGTGCTCGAGCAGATCCGTGCCTACTGTGAGACCTGCTGGGACTGGCTGCAGGCCCGGGACGGTGGGCCCGAGGGCAGCGGCGCCAGCGGCGGTGAGTGAGTGAGCAGCTTCTGTGCGCTGGGCGGCAGCCTGGGCTCCCCGGGTGCCAGGGCAGCACCGCTGGCAGTAACAGCGGCCTCTGGCCTTTGCCGGGCACCTGCTCTGTGCCACGCGCCGGCTGAGGCCTCCTGGGAACCTGTGAAGACAGACTGGCAAAGGGATAGCCACAAGGTGGATGCTCAAGAAATGGTCGTTGATTGAACGGATCGATTGTAGTTAACCCTCGACAGGCGGGGGCAGAGTTTGAGATTCCTAGCTGTTGGGGCCGCCTGCAAAGTTAGTATCAGACGCTAAGCACCAGGCTGGGTGAGGCAGGCGCCCCCCCGCCTTGTTCACTTCAGAGGGGCCGCTCTGGGGGTGACCCCGCACGCCTGGCAGGCAGCACTTTGTAAAGCTCCAAGTCTTGGCAGGTGTGCAGGGTGGAGACTGCAGGGAGGGGCGGGGACCCACCAGGCGACATTTCCTGAAGTGGAAGGGCTCTGACCCGGTCCCCTTGCCCACAGCCCCGGTCCCCATCGAGCCACAGATCTGCCAGGCCACCTGCGCCGTGATGAAGCTGTCCTTCGACGAGGAATACCGCCGCGCCATGAACGAGCTGGGTGAGTGCCCCTCGCCACCCCCGCGAGCTGGAGCTACCCCCGATCTGGCCAGCCTCCGGGCCTCACCCAGCGCAGGGCAGGTTCTCGGCACTAGTGGTCCTGGGGCTCAGAGAACGGGAGAGGCCGGGAAGCCAGGAGAAAAGGTGAATCGGAGCTACTGGGTGGTCAAGGCGGAGCGACCCTGTGAGGTTTTAGGTTTGGGAGTACTACAGCATCTTTTCTGCATAAAAGTAATCAAAACATGGGGAAAGGAAATATCAAGAGCCAAACGAGGCACTACTTCTCACCCGGCAGATGGTCAAAGCACTCAAAAGGTTCTGTAGGGTCTCACGTGGTCCGGCCACATAGACTCGGGCGCTTGAAACCCAATGGGGGGGTGGGGGGGGAGCGCCCAGGCGCAGCCTTTCCGGGGGCGCATCTGGAGTGGCCGACATTTTACAAGAGGGCACAGGTCTGGAGTCCTTCCTCCACCAGCCGGTCCAGGGACGCCTGGAGGTTACCAGGCTCCTTCCAAGAGGCCTGAACACTCACTGCTATGTTGATAATTCCACGAAGATGCGATCTGCCTTTTTCACTTTCGTGCGCATGTGTGTTCAGAGGGGTTTTCCAGGCACTCCTACTCTGAGGACCGCTGGGCTGTGCGTTCTGGGGTTAAAAGATTTCTGTTTTCATTTCTAGTGTGGTAAATATTTTTTGTTTATTGAAGTATAGTTGATTTACAATGTTGTGTTAGTTTCAGGTGTAAAGGGATGCAGTTATATATATTCTTTTTTTATATTCTTTTCCATTATGGTTTATCACAGGATACTGAATATGGCTCCCTGTGCTCTGCAGTAGGACCTTGTTGTTTATCCATCCTGTCTATAATGGCTTACATCTGCTGGCCCCAGCTTCCCACTCCATCCCTCCCCCAAACCCCTCCCCCTTGGCAACCATAAGTTTGTTCTCTGTGTCCATGAGTCTGTTTCTGTTTTATAGATAAGTTCGTGTCATATTTTAGATGCCACATGAGTGATATCATATGGTATTTGTCTTTGTCTGACTTACTTTACTTAGTATGATCATCTCTGGGTTCATCCATGTTGCTGCAAATGGCATTATTTCATTCTTTTTTAAGGCCGAGTAATATTCCATTGTATCTATATATACCACATTTTCTTTATCCATTCACCTGTCAATGGATATTTAGGTTGCTTCCATGTCTTGGCTATTGTAAATGGTGCTGCTATGAACACAGGGGTGCATATATCTTTTCAAATTATAGTTTTGTCCGGGTATATGCTCAGGAGTGGGATTGCTGGATCGTATGGTAATTCTAATTTTAATTGTTTAAGGAACCTCCATACTGTTCTCCATAATGGCTGCACCAACTTACATCCCCACCAACAGTGTAGGAGGGTTCCCTTTTCTCCACACCCTCTCCAGCATTTGTTATTTGTAGATGTTTTAACGATGGCCATTCTGACGGGTGTGAGGTGGTAGCTCACTGTAGTTTTGATTTGCAGTTCTCTAAGAATTAGTGACATCGAGCATCTTTTCACGTGCCTGTTGCCATCTGTATGTCTTCTTTGGAGAAATGTCTATTTAGGTCTTCTGCCCATTTTTCGATTGGGATGTTTGTTTTGTTGTTGGTGGCAGTATGATAAATATTGAGCTGTAATCCAAGTGAACTCTTTGGGGTCCTCGAAAAAATGTTCAGCATGTACAGGGGTCCTGAGATGAAAATGCTGGCATGTCACTGGTGTCTGTCAGTCAGGCAAGGGGTGCATGATGAGCTGAGTGGCTCATCCAGTGAAAGTGCCCCACGCAGTTCAGTTCAACCTCTTTTTCCCTATTGTAATTTTTTTCCTTTGTGTGCGTTCCCGGGAGTGGAGTTTCCAGATTAAGAAGCAAAAAGGCTTTGGAAGCTCCCCACTCCAACTTATAATTACATATTTAAACATTTTTAAAATTTATTTTAATTTTGTTTTGGGCCACGCTGCAGAGCTTACAGGACCTTAGTTCCCCAATCAGGGATTGAACCCGGGCCCTCAGCAGTGGAAGCACCGAGTCCTAACCACTGGACCGCCAGGGAATTCCCTCAACATTTTTTTAAACTGTGGTAAATTATATGTAACATAAAATTTACTGTCTTAACCATTTTTAATCTTATCTTCCCAAACTGAAACTCTGTCCCCATTAACCACTCAGCCCCCCCTCTCCCTCCCCAGCCCCTGGCAACCACGAACCCACGCTCTGTGTCTGTGGATCTGCCTGTTCTGGACATTTCCCATCAATGGAATCACACACTCTGTGTCTGGCTTCTCTCACTGAGCATCGTGTTCTCAGGGTCCATCCATGTGATAGCGAGGGTCAGGGCTTCACCCCTTTTCGTGGCTGAGGGACGTCGCCGTGTGTGGAGGGACACGGTGTGTTTCTCCATCATCTGGTGATGGACACTCAGGCTGTTTCCACCTTCTGCCTGTTGTGACTCGTGCTGCTGTGCACACACACGTACAGGTTCGCTTTGGAAGTTTGTAGGTTTGTGTTGCTAAGCCCCTTCCCCAGGGTGGTCCCCACTGGCGTGCTCTTCAGGAAAACTGCCTCATCGGTCCCGGGTCCTGAGGACGATCCTGTTGCTGAACCAGGGGGAAGGGCTGCGTGTGTTTGGGTTCCTGCAGGTTCTTTCCCTTCTGCTCCTGCTGACCATTTACTCTTTAAAAAAAAAAAAAAAAATATATATATATATATATATATATATATATATATATATATATATTTGGCTGCACCAGGTCTTAGTTGCAGCATGCAGAATCTTTTTTTTTTTTTAACTAAAAAATTTTTTTTGGCTGCGTTGTGGTCTTCGTTGCTGCGCGCGGGCTTTCTCTAGTGCAGCAAGCAGGGGGTGCTCTTCATTGTGGTGCACGGGCTTCTCATTGCGGTGGCTTCTCTTGTTGCGGAGCCCAGGCTCTAGGCGCACGGGCTTCAGTAGTTGTGGCACATGGGCTCAGTAGTTGTGGCTCGCGGGCTCTAGAGTACAGGCTCAGTAGTTGTGGCACATGGACTTAGTTGCTCCGCGGCATGTGGGATCTTCCCAGACCAGGGCTCAAACCCGTGTCCCCTGCATTGGCAGGTGGATTCTTAACCACTGCACCACCAGGTAAGTCCCCATGCAGAATCTTTTAGTTGGGGCATGCAGGCTTTTAGTTGCAGCATGTGGGATCTAGTTCCCTGACCATGAATCGAACCCCGGGCGCCCCTTGCTTTAGAAGCACGGAGTCTTAACCACTGGACCACCAGGGAAGTCCCGACCATTTACTCTTTGTAAAGTGAGAACCCAGTTGTCCTAGTGAGTAAAGAACTGTGTGTGCAGGAACCTCCCTGGCGGTACAGTGGTTAGGATTCCGAGCTTCCACTGCAGGGGCCGTGGGTTTGATCCCTGGTCGGGGAACTAAGATCCCACATGCTGCATGGCATGGCCAAAAAATTAAAAAAGAAAAAAAGGGAAAAAATCGTTGTGTGTGGGCCATCAGCAGTGGCTCCTGAGCACATGCCGTCCGGTCCGTCCTGGGGACGCAGTGGGGCGGCCACCAGCCCTGCCCTCAGCGGCTTGCTGGCTAATGGTTTGGGAGCTTCTCATCTGGGGAGTTGGGGGCTTCCCTGAGTAAGTCACTCTTGAGCAGAAGGGGACCCAGGAAACTGGGCGAACAGTGGGACAGAGCATCCCGGGCAGAGGGAACAGCATGTGCAAAGGCCCGGCAGCCGGACGAAGTGTGACTGGGGGCTGCGGACAGAAAAGAGGTGGGCGTGAAGGCGCAGGCCACCCAGGGGGCTGGGCCAGCCAGGCAGAAGGCTGCCTGGAGGAGGTGTCCTCAGAGTTGGGCTTCAAAGGTGGGCTCGAGGAGAGCAGATCGGAGGGAGGGGAGGGCGTATAGGTAGAGTGAGCTGCGCGGGCAGAGGCTGGGAGGTGGGCAGGTGAGGGGGGCGCCCACCTGCCCCCAGCCCTGCCGTGTCTGCACAGGTGGGCTGCAGGCCGTGGCGGAATTACTGCAGGTCGACTATGAGATGCACAAGATGACCCGGGACCCTCTCAACCTGGCTCTGCGCCGATACGCCGGCATGACCCTCACCAACCTAACCTTCGGGGACGTCGCCAACAAGGTGCCTGGGTGGGCCGGCGGGCGGGCCAGCATTGCCCAGGCTAAGCCCCACTGGCCTCCTCCCCACCTTGAAGCAGCACTGAGAGGTGGGGACAGGCGGGGAGACTGAGGCCTGGGGTCCAGGCCGCCATCCTCTTGACCCCTCTGCTGCTGCCTTGGAGCGGAGGCCTCGGGGCCTGGACAGGGTGTCTGCGCGTGCCTGAGCCCGTGTCCTCATCAGAGCAACAGGGCGAGTGCTCTCCCTCCCCTGTGGTGGTGAAGATACGGGGTGGGGTTCGAGCTCTAGCACATAGTAGGTGCTCAGTCAACGTGGGAGGTGCCCCCCCCCCCCCCCCGCCATGGCATGACTCCTGTGTCACCCCACAGGCTGCACTGTGCGCCCGCCGGGGCTGCATGGAGGCCATCGTGGCCCAGCTGGCGTCCGAGAGTGAGGAGCTGCACCAGGTACCCGGGGGGCTGCGGTGCTGCCGGGGGTGGGGGGCGTCCCCTGGGCTCTGCCACCTGCCGTCGTGGGGCCTGCGGGTGGGCCCTGCGAGCCACCCTGGAAGCCGGGCCCAGGTCCACACGGCCTGCCCTGCACTCGCCCAGGTGGTGTCCAGCATCCTGCGCAACCTGTCCTGGAGAGCGGACATCAACAGCAAGAAGGTGCTGAGGGAGGTGGGCAGCATGACGGCCCTGATGCAGTGCGTCCTGCGAGCCTCCAAGGTGGGCACCGGGCGGGGTGGTGGGGGCCACGGCTGCGGAGTGCCAGCCACGTGGCCGGGAGGCACTGGCAGCAGGTGGTGAGTTCGCCACCTTGGGGGGAAGTCAAGCCAGACGGACAACCCACCACCTGGCAGCGGGTCCAGGCCAGGGTCTTCCAACCCAAAAGATGTTGCTGTGGCCGGTTGTGTTACTTTTTTGTGTGTGTGTGGTACGCGGGCCTCTCACTGTTGTGGCCTCTCCCGTTGCGGAGCACAGGCTCCGGACACGCAGGCTCAGCGGCCATGGCTCACGGGCCCAGCCGCTCCGCGGCATGTGGGATCTCCTTGGACCGGGGCACGAACCTGCGTCCCCTGCATCGGCAGGAGGACTCTCAACCACTGCGCCACCAGGGAAGCCACTAGTTGTGTTACTTTTGACTTCTACTCGAAGAAGCATTTGGGTGCCTGGTGCCGGCGCCTCGAGGGAGAGGGCCCAGGGGTGGGCGGGGCTGGGGCCCCCACCGCTGACCCCCTCCTGCTCCTGCCCCGCGCCCAGGAGTCCACCCTGAAGAGTGTGCTCAGCGCCCTGTGGAACCTCTCAGCGCACAGCACGGAGAACAAGGCCGCCATCTGCCAGGTGGACGGTGCCCTGGGCTTCCTGGTCAGCACACTGACCTACAAGTGCCAGAGCAACTCGCTGGCCATCATTGAAAGTGGAGGCGGCATCCTGCGCAACGTGTCCAGCCTCATCGCCACCCGTGAGGACTACAGGTCAGCTGGGGGCGCAGGGGAGGGCGCTGGGCGGGTGGAGCCTGGGAGCAGCTGGTGTGGGGCTGGCGGCTCCCCCTCTGCACTGAACCACGGGGAGCCTCACCTCGTCCTCCTGCGAATGGGCTGGCCCGATGCATCCCTGGTCGCTGACTGTTTTTAATATAAATACATCCCCAATACTGCCTGGGATATACTCATACCACATTTTAAATTAACTTAGTAAAAATATATGTAGCATTCTAAGTCATGTATTTTTTTTTTTTTTGTGGTACGCGGGCCTCTTACTGTCGTGGCCTCTCCCGTTGCGGAGCACAGGCTCCGGACGCGCAGGCTCAGCGGCCATGGCTCACGGGCCCAACCGCTCCGCGGCATGCGGGATCTTCCCAGACCGGGGCACGAACCCGCGTCCCCTGCATCGGCAGGCGGACTCTCAACCACTGCGCCACCAGGGAAGCCCTCTAAGTCATATTAATAATGCTTGTTCTTTTTCAAACTATTATGCACTAAGTAGTAAACAATGCTTATTCTTCATTAACATAAATATTAACTTCTTACTAGGTAACGTCAACAGTAAGTAATGCTTCTAATGTATGAAAATACGTAACCGTTAAAAAGTATAAGTATAGGGGCTTCCCTGGTGGCGCAGTGGTTGAGAGTCCGCCTGCCGATGCAGGGGACGCGGGTTCGTGCCCCGGTCCGGGAAGATCCCGGAAGATCCCACATGCCGCCGAGTGGCTGGGCCCGTGAGCCATGGCCGCTGGGCCTGCGCGGCCGGAGCCTGTGCTCCGCAACAGAAGAGGCCACAACAGTGAGAGGCAGCCCGCGTACCGCAAAAAAAAAAAAAAAAAAAAAAGTATAAGTATATCCCAAATAATGCATGGGATATACTTGCACTAAAGATTTTACCAATTAAAATAAAACATTAATTTATTAATAATGCTAATAACAAACAATATTTAGATTTCTGTTTACTTTAAAAGTACTATCTTTAGTATAAATACATCCCTAACACTGCACATGATATACTTGTACTAAATTAACTTAGTAAAAATATATATAACTTTCTAAATAATATTAATAATAAATACGTGTCCTTTATTAAAATATTATTCACTAAGCAATATTAATAAATAAAACAATGCTTATTCTTCATTAACATAAATATTACCTACTAGGTAACATTAATAATAAGTAATACTTCTAATGTATGAAAATACGTAGCTATTAAAAAGTATATCCCAAATATTGCTTGGGATATACTGAATTTTAAATTAATTTATTAAAAATAAAAATGCAGAGCTTCCCTGGTGGTGCAGTGGTTGAGAGTCCGCCTGCCGATGCGGGGGATGCAGGTTCGTGCCCCAGTCTGGGAGATCCCACATGCCGCGGAGTGGCTGGGCCTGTGAGCCATGGCCGCTGAGCCTGCGCATCCAGAGCCTGTGCTCTGCAAAGGGAGAGGCCACAACAGTGAGAGGCCCGCGTGCCGCCAAAAAAAAAAAAAAAAAAAAAAAAAAAAAAGCACTATTTTATAAATAATAGTAAAAATGTATTCTTTATTAAAATAAAATTATTTAATACTACTAATAAATAATGCTTCAGATGTATGAAAACACATAACTTTTAAAAAGCATATCCTAAATACAGCATGGGATATGCTTGTGCTAAAGACTTTATCAATTAAAATAAAACATTAATTTACTAATAATGCTAATAATTAACAAACAATACTTAGATTTTTGTTTTCTTTTAAAAACACTATCCCCCAATGTTGCATGGGAGATACCTGTGCTAAAGATCTTACCATGTAAAATAAAACATTTATTTACTAGTAATGCCAGTAATTAAGAAACAATACTTAGTATTTTTAAAAGCAAACAGAAATCTGTCTTTAGTATATCCCAAATATCACAAGATTTAGGTGCCCTAAAATGAGTTATACTATACACTACTATACATAAAATAGGTAATCAACAGGACCTACTGTGTAGCACAGGGAACTCCAATCAATAGTCTGTAATAACCTAAATGGGAAAAGAATCTGAAAAAGAACGGATATATGTATATGTATAACTGAATCACTTAGCTGTACACCTGAAAGTAACACAACACTGTAAATCAGCTGTACTCCAATGTAAAATAAAAATTAAAGAAATAAAATGAGATGGTTTTAATGAAATTTCTTTTAAAAAGTAGTATTAACACATTAGTATTGTTTCATAAATAGTTTGTTGACATTAATAAATGAAAGCTTTCACACAAGTACAGTGCATTCAATATTTGGGACATGCTTTTACTAAAAATATATCCCTTCCTTTGAAATGCAAAGTTACCTGGGCACCTTCTGTTTTGACTTGCCCCACGTGGCCACGGTCCTGTCAGCGGGCACGCGGCCGGTGGGCTGGGGTCCGGGCTGGGCAGGGGGCCTGACGCACCCCTCCCGCCCCTCCTCACCCCTCGGGCCCCCGCAGGCAGGTGCTGCGGGACCACAACTGCCTGCAGACACTGCTGCAGCACCTGACGTCGCACAGCCTGACCATCGTGAGCAACGCATGCGGCACGCTCTGGAACCTGTCGGCCCGCAGCGCCGGTGACCAGGAGCTGCTGTGGGACCTGGGCGCTGTGGGCATGCTGCGCAACCTGGTGCACTCCAAGCACAAGATGATCGCCATGGGCAGCGCCGCTGCCCTGCGCAACCTGCTGGCCCACCGGCCCGCCAAGTACCAGGCGGCGGCTACCGCCGTCTCCCCCGGCGCCTGTGCGCCCAGCCTGTACGTGCGCAAGCAGCGGGCACTGGAGGCCGCGCTGGATGCGCGGCACCTGGCGCAGGCGCTCGACCACCTGGAGAAGCAGGGCCTGCCCGAGGCTGAGGCTGCCTCCAAGAAGCCGCTGCCGCCCCTGCGCCACCTGGACGGCCTGGCCCAGGACTACGCTTCCGACTCAGGCTGCTTCGATGATGACGACGCACCCTCCCTGGCCACTGCTGCTGCCGCCACTGCCGAGCCCGCCAGCCCCGCCGTGCTGCCCCTCTTCCTGGGCAGCCCCTTCCTGCAGGGCCAGGCGCTGGCCCGCGCCCCGCCCGCCCGCCGGGGCGGCCTGGAGTCCGAGAAGGAGGCCGGCGGGGAGGCAGCTGTTGCAGCCAGGGCCAAGGCCAAGCTGGCACTGGCAGTGGCACGCATCGACCGGCTGGTGGAGGACATCTCGGCCCTGCACACCTCATCCGATGACAGCTTCAGCCTCAGCTCTGGGGATCCTGGGCAGGAGGCCCCGCGGGAGGGCCGCGCGCACTCCTGCTCCCCTTGCCGGGGGCCCGAGGCGGGGCGGCGAGAGGCCAGCGGCCGGGCTCACCCGCTGCTGCGGCTCAAGGCAGCCCACGCCAGCCTCTCCAACGACAGTCTTAACAGCGGCAGCACCAGCGACGGGCACTGTCCCCGTGAGCACTCGCAGCCCTGCTCGCTGGCCGCGCTGGCCGAGCATTGCGAGGGACCCTTGTGCGGCCGGGCGCGGCCCAGCCGGCTTGACCTCAACCTGCCCAGCGGCCAGGTTGAGCCCAAGGCCCGGGACACCACGGCCACAGATGCCCGCGTGTGCACCATCAAGCTGTCACCCACCTACCAGCATGTGCCGCTGCTTGAGGGCACCGCCAGAGCGGGCGCAGGGTCCCTGGCCCCCAGAGCCCGGAAACAGGCCTGGCTGGCCGCAGAGGACCTGAGCAAGGTGCCCGAGAAGCTGGCGGCAGAGAAGGCGCCCCTCTGCCTGTCCCGCTGCAGCTCCCTGTCCTCACTGTCCTCGGCTGGCCGCCCAGGGCCCAGTGAGGCCGGGGACCTGGACGACAGCGACTTGTCCCTGGAGGGGCTGGAGGAGGCCGGCCCCAGCGAGGCCGGGCTGGACGGGGCCTGGCAGGGGCCGGGGGCCGCCTCCCTGCCCATGGCCATCCCGGTGCCTCAGCGGGGCCGGGGCCTGGGGGTGGAGGATGCCACACCGTCCAGCTCGTCTGAGAACTGCGTGCAGGAGACGCCGCTGGTGCTGAGCCGCTGCAGCTCGGTCAGCTCACTGGGCAGCTTCGAGAGTCCATCCATCGCCAGCTCTGTCGCCAGCGACCCGTGCAGCGGGCTGGGCAGTGGTACAGTCAGCCCCAGCGAGCTGCCCGACAGCCCCGGGCAGACCATGCCACCGAGCCGCAGCAAGACACCCCCGCCGGCCCCCGCGCCGCCGGGTGAGCGTGAGGTCACCCAATTCAGCCTGCAGTGGGAGAGCTACGTGAAGCGCTTCCTGGACATCGCCGACTGCCGGGAACGCTGCCGGCTGCCGTCCGAGCTGGACGCAGGCAGCGTGCGCTTCACCGTGGAGAAGCCCGACGAGAACTTCTCGTGTGCTTCCAGCCTGAGCGCGCTGGCCCTGCACGAGCTCTACGTGCAGAAGGACGTGGAGCTGCGGCTGCTGCCCCCGGCCTGCCCTGAGCGCAGCAGTGCGGGAGGCGTGGGCCCCGGGCACCGCCGGCGGGATGAGGCTGGCGGCCGCCTCGAAGGGCCAACATCCACCGACCGGGACCTGGAGCTGCTGCGCGAGTGCCTGGGTGGGTCCGTGCCCGCCCGGCTCCGCAAGGTGGCCTCGGCGCTGGTGCCTGGCCACCGCACCCTGCCCGTGCCTGTCTATATGCTGGTGCCCGCCCCGGCACGGGAGGATGAGTCCTGCACCGACTCGGCCGAGGGCACACCGGTCACCTTCTCTAGCGCCACCTCCCTCAGTGAGGAGACACTGCAGGGACCCCCCGGGGACGGCGGGCCTGCGCAGGGGCAGAAGGCTGCGGGCCGTGCCGCCCCCACCAGGCAGCCCACCGGGCACCGGCACAGGGCGGGGGGCACGGGCCGGAGCACAGAGCAGCCCCGGAGCACAGAGCAGCCCCGAGGGGCTGGCAGGAGCCGTGCAGGGCTGGAGCTGCCCCTCTGCCGGCCCCCGAGCGCCTGCAGGGACAGGGACAGCTCCCGCCCGGGCCGGGCGCGTGGGGAAGGGGCCCTGCAGTCTCTGTGCCTCACGACGCCCACCGAGGAGGCAGTGTACTGCTTCTACGGCAACGACTCAGACGAGGAGCCGTCCGCGGCAGCGGTGGTGGTACCCCCACAGCGGGCATCTGCGATCCCCCGCGCGGTGAAGAGGGAGTTCCCGGCTGGTGGCAGGAAGGAGGTGCAGGCTGTGCCCAAGGTCGCTGCGCCCAAGGTCGCTGCGCCCAAGGTCGCGCTGCCTGCCCGGACCCAGCCCAGCCTCATCGCCGATGAGACGCCACCATGCTACTCCCTGAGCTCCTCCGCCAGCTCCCTGAGCGAGCCTGAGCCCTTTGAGCGCGCGGACAGCCGGCCCCGAGCCCGCGGGCCAGGGGTCACCAAGAACCCAGGCCCCAGGGGCAGGCGGGACGGCGCCCCCCGCCCGCGGGCCGAGGCAGAGCTGCTCCGGCGCTGCACTGGCTCAGCCGTGCCCAGGCGCCGGCCCCAGGTGTCTGGCCCAGGGTGCCGCCAGTCCAGAGTGGTGCAGCAGGAGAAGAGGCCAGCAGAGGGGCCCCGGGAGCACAGTGAGGAGGCGGTGGGCTCGGACCACGCCTCAGACCTGGACAGCGTCGAATGGCGCGCCATCCAGGAGGGGGCCAACTCCATCGTCACGTGGCTACACCAGGCAGCGGCGGCGGCCACCTGCGAGGCCTCCTCTGAGTCCGACTCCGTGCTGTCCTTTGCCTCAGGGCGGTCGGTGGGCTCCACCCTGCAGCCTCCCCTGCACAGGAAGGGGCTACGGCCAAGGGCAGAGGGCCAGGCGGGCAGTGCCATGCAACCAGAGAAACGGGACAGGGCTCTGGCCCAGCGCAGCGGCGGCCTGGAGAAGCCACGTGGCACTCAGAAGGCCGCGTCCGGGGTGCCAGCCGTGCTCCGGGGACGGACGGTGATCTACATGCCCAGCCCAGCCACCCGGGCCCAGCCCAAAGGTGCCCCTGGGCCCCGCAGTGTGCCGAGAAAGACGGGAGCCCGAAGTCCAGTGCAGCCAGCAGCCCCCGCCAAAATCCCCGGCCCGGGGCAGCAGCGGTCTCGAAGCCTGCACCGACCCGGCAAGATCTCGGAGCTGGCAGCACTGAGCCCCCCTCAGAGGAGCGCCACGCCACCAGCCCGCCTCGCCAAGACCCCCTCATCAAGCTCCTCCCAGACCTCCCCAGCCTCACAGCCTCTGCCGAGGAGGTCACCCCCGGCCGCCCAGGCCGCAGGACCCCTGCCCGGCCCCGGGGCCTCCCCC
The DNA here is from genome assembly GCF_949752795.1 of Hyperoodon ampullatus. Classification (NCBI taxonomy): domain Eukaryota; kingdom Metazoa; phylum Chordata; class Mammalia; order Artiodactyla; family Ziphiidae; genus Hyperoodon; species Hyperoodon ampullatus. The sequence goes on from NC_136917.1 coordinate 25,565,511, forward strand.
GCAACCAAGACTCCCGCTCGGGCCCTGCTGGCCAAGCAGCACAAGACACAGAAGTCGCCCGTGCGGATCCCCTTCATGCAGAGGCCCACTAGGCGGGGGCCGCCACCCCTGGCCAGGGCAGCCCCGGAGCCAGGTCCAAGGGCCCGAGGGGGCCGCCCAGGGCTGGTGCGTGTGGCCTCCGCCCGCTCCAGCGGCAGCGAGGCCTCTGACCGCTCCGGTTTCCGGCGGCAGCTGACCTTCATCAAGGAGTCACCGGGCCTGCTGCGCCGCCGACGCACTGAACTGTCCGCCGACGAGGCCGCCACCCCGGCTGCCCAAGCCGGCCTGCCCCGCCGCGGCCGGCCTGCGCTACCCGCCGTCTTCCTATGCTCCTCGCGCTGTGATGAGCTGCGGGCGGCCCCCCGGCAGGCTCCCGCCCCCCAGCGGCCCCCCACGGCCCGGCCCAGCCTGGGCGAGCGGCCGCCCCGGCGCACCAGCTCTGAGAGCCCATCTCGCCTGCCGGTCCGCACGCAGGCCACCCGGCCCGAGACGGTCAAGCGCCACGCCTCCCTGCCTCACATCAGTGTGGCCCGCGGGCCCGACGCCCCCGCCCCTGGGCCTGTGGCGGACAACACGCCCCGCAGCAGCACCGGGGAGGCCGCACCGGGCACCACGTGGCGTCGCATCCGGGACGAGGACGTCCCGCACATCCTGCGGAGCACACTGCCCCCCCGCGCCCTGCCCCTGTTGGGCTCCTCACCGGAGGACGGCCCCACAGGCCCTCCGCAGCGCAAGACCAGCGACGCCGTGGTCCAGACCGAGGACTTCGCGGCTGCCAAGACCAACTCGAGCACGTCCCCGAGCCTGGAGAGCTGGGCAACCCCACAGGCCACGACCGGCGGCGCCCCCTCCCTTCTCCTCGGCAGCGACGTGGACGGGCCGGGCCCCGCCAAGGCGCCCGCCCCCGGCCCCTTCGTCCCCGCCAGCCGACACGGTTCCCCCAGCCGCTCCGCCCGCGTCCCCCCCTTCAACTACGTGCCCAGCCCCATGGTGGCAGCCACCACTGACTCTGCCGTGGAGAAAGCCCCCGCCCCTGTCCCTACCGGCCTCCTGGGATAGTGGCCGGGGCTGGCCTTCCAGAACGTCCTCTCCCGGCCCAGGGCCGTCTGGCTGCCCCGAGGGTGGTCCCAGCACCCGCCTGCCCACCCGGGCCCCCGCCCTCTGAGCCTCTGCCCTGCCCGTACGGGCCCCACCCTCACTGCATAGACGCTTGCTTCCGTGCCCAGGGGGCTCCGCAAGGAAAGTGAGCTGCAGGGTGGACCTTGCGTCCCCGCCAGGGGGCGCCCACGAGGGCGCCGTCCCAGCCTGGCCCCTACGCGGAGACCACCCTCCTGGCTGGGGCTGTCCTCGGCAGTGCCCTCCTGGGCTCCTGACCCCACCGGGCCCAGCATCAGCACCACACCCCCTCCCCTCCCCTCCGGGGAGCCGTAGGGAGGTGACAGTTCCAGCCCGCCGACGTGGGGGACGGGAGCCTGCCAGCTGGGAGCAGCGGCAGGCAACTGTGGCAGAGCAGGCGCAGCAGGAAGCCTGTAATTCCGGGCAAGGCTGAGTAATTTGTTCACCAGGGCTTAGCCGGTTCGCCTGCCTGTTCAGCCTCAGCGGGGGGCACGGGGTAGGGGCGTGGTTGAGCCCCACAGAAAGGCAGCCCCACCCGAGACGGCGAGCGTAGGGAGCCTGGAGCACCCCTGGACTGGCCGGGGGTGGTCTGGACACAGCACCCCCGCAACCCTCGTAAGGAACAAGGAGAGGCAGGCGTGCAGCGAGGGCTCTGGCCGAGGCGGGCGGGGCACCGAGGGGAGGCCGGGGCCCGGCTGACCGCCCCGCCGCTGGGCCTGGACTGCACTCTAAGGGAGGACGTCCCGCGAGGCGCCCGCCCGGCCCCCGGCCTTTCCCTTTTCGATCTCAGTCTCCTTTGCGACGCGAGAAGCCCTGGATCTGTGGGCTCCGTGCGGGCACGGCCTCCTCCCTGAGGTCCAGCACAGCTGTGGGACTCGGAGGCGGGGGGCCCTGGAGCCCACAGGTGCTTGAGGGAGCTGGTCCCAGAGGAGGCGGAGGGGGAGCCCCGGCACACCTGCACGAAGAGCCGCCCACCGCCTCCCTGCAGAACCCGGCTCTGGGCGGGGCTGCTCTCGGCCGCCCCGCGGATCTGCAGTCACAGTCGCCCTGCAGAGCTTCTCCTAGGGCCGGGGACCCTGTGCCGGCGTCCGTCCCTTCTCTGAGAGGAGGGGGATCAGGGCTGAGTCAAGAGGAGGTGCTGGAGGGGCCCCATCTCCACCCCGGGGGCCACCGACTGTCCCTCCCCTCCCTCGGACACTGTGCCGCCGCTGAGACACACAGACTCGCTGCAACCTCTCCCTCACACCCGACACACCGTCCTGCAGGACAGGCGCCAGGACTCTGCCTGAGGGCCTGGACGCAGCGCACGGGAAGGGCTGCACCATGTGCCCCTCCTGTGGAGGGCCAGCCGGCAGCAGCGGAGGAGGCCGGGGGCTGAGCAGGGTGCCAGGAACCGGGCCCCCAGGCGGATCAGGATCAGACGCGTCTCAGATACCGGCCGCCCCCGGCCCCCAGTCCCCGTCAGTAGCCAGAAGAGCGGGACTGGGGGGTCTTCCGAGCACCTTCTCAGATATGGGGGCTGAAGGATGCTGCACCCCCACCACAGGCCAGCCTCCCCTGGAAAAGGGGGACCCACCCCAGTTCGCCCAGCCATGAGGGCCGGGGTGGGAGCCCCCCGCACTGGGAGACCTGGGCGGCGCTCTGGCCACTGTGTGCCTGTCTCCCCACGTGGGCCGTGGGGCGAACTCCCAGAGCTACCTCTAGGCAAGCAGCGCGGCCACCATGACTGGGGGCAGAGGACCCTCCCCGGCCGCCCCCGCTGCCCTCTGTCTGGCCCAGGCATTCTCTCCCCAGGCCGGGGCCATCCTGTCAGGGCCACCTCTGCCTTTTCCAACCCCTGCAGCGGGGCCAGCCACACCTCATCACCCAGCCCAGCAGGCCAATGGGGGCCCAGGGCACTGAGAAGATGGGCTTCCTGGAGGAAGGCACTGGTGGTTGCTGGACAGTCATCTGAGGCAGGAACTGGAGGACCAAAGTCTGAAGCCCTCAGGATACCGCCCGGCCACCCGCTGAGGGGACACAGGGCACCCACTCCCAGACCTCGGCCCAGGGGCAGACGGACACCACGAGCTGGGTGCTGGATTTGGTGCATCACCTGACCCCTGCCACCCTGCCGGCTGCCGCCCGAGCCCAGCTGTCTAGGCTCCCCCTCTACCCTGCGTCTCCCTCCTGGGTCTGCAACGCCACCGGACATGTGTAAATACGTACAGCCCCGTCCCATCCCGTCCCCCCAACCGTAAAGCCATCATCTGGCGGAAGGAGGCCGCGGAACCAGGCGTCTCACATGCACCTTTAATAAACAGCTATTGAGTTGCGCTCCACAATGCCTGCGCCCGTTTCCAGAGGGGACAAGCCGGGGTGGGGGTCCACGTGCCGCCTGCAGAGCCTCGCTGCCCACAACCGCGAGGACGCGAGGGGACGCCCAAGGGCTGAGCCCCAGCTTGACCCGGGGGTACAGGGAGAGCGCTCAGAACAAGCGCAGGGGGAGGCACCCGGCAGGAGTCAGTGGAGTGTCTCTGCCTGATGCCGGGGGGATCCGGAGGGTGGACAGTGCCCCAAAGACGGGCGGCCCCACCCGGAGGCCAGGCCGGGCAGGGAGAGGGGAAGCAGCTCACCCCAAGGACCCGCTGTTAGCCAGCGCACCCTGGAGGAGGCAGCCTGGCGTCCACTGCTGCCACTAGAGACAAGCCCGTACTTTCTTGACACCTGAGCCTCTAAGGTCAAGTCTCCAGTTTTGGGGTCTCTGAGGGTGAAGCAGACACTCTTTCTTCCTGGGATGCGCAGGGTCTCCCTTGTCAGGGCCCTGCGTGCTGGGTCCCAGCACTGCCCTGAGCTTCTGGGGGCCTGTAAAGGAGCAGTCCATGGGGGCACCGTTCAGGCAGCTACACACGGGGATTTCATCAGAGCGACTCGGGCTCACCCACGACGGGCCTGGCTCCGGGGCCACCTCCCGCCGGCCTACTGCTTCTCTGGTCTCCATGGGATGGGTGTTTTAGGGTGATGCCCTTTTCAAGATCCTCTCCTGCCCCACCACCCACCTGTCCACAGACGAAGGTGCACGGACAGGAGGGCAGCTGGGTGATGGCCCGGGGCAGTGGACTGACCACCACGTCCTCTCATGGCGCCCCCGTGTGACAGAACCCCACAGCTGACGGACAGACAAGTGCCCTGGGGGAGCGCCCAGGCCCTGGGTCGGGGTGCCGGGGGCCCTGAGGGGTGGCACCCACCGCGAGGCCCCATCTCAGATCTGGGCCCTGGGGCGGCCACAGCTCCTCACATAACCTTAGCCACTACGCGTCAGGGAGGACACTGAACTCCCCGCCCTCTTCTGGGACCCCTGGGGCCCCCCAGTTCACACAGAGACGGCAGAAGCAGAGGGTGGGTCCCACCAGTTCAGCCTGATGGGGGCGGGGAAGTGAAGCAGGGTCGCCAGAGGAAGGAAGGGAGGATGGACGGAGGGCCCTCGGGGGCTGGGCCCCGCAGGAAGTCCAGTCGGGGCTCCTCAGGGCGAGGGGCATGCGCACAACCTGGACCCCACCCTCGGGGAGGGGCCTGTGCCTGGCTGAGGCAGCACCACCCCCTGGGCGGGCTGTGTCCCCCGGGGTCTCTGGGTGCCAGGCGTGCCTAGGCCGTGGAACAGAGAGCCTGGACCCTGGTTCCGGGACCCAGGGGCCAGGTGTCAGGTGAGGTGCGCCGGGCCAGGTGTCGAGCGGAGGCCCCGAGGCCCCGGGGAGCCGGGTCAGCCCAAGGAGGTGGCGGCCGCGGCACCCGGCAGAGCCACCTGGCCCACGTGGCTGACCTCCTGCTCCAGCTCCTCGCGCGCCCGCCACAGCTCCTCACGCCGCTGCTTCAGCTGGGCGCCCGCACGCCACAGCCGCTGGTTCGTGGCCACGTAGACCCGGCTCTGCTGGTAGAGCTGCTCCTGCTGGGCCTCAGTGTCCTCGGCCCTCCCAGAGGGGGCTGGGGGCTCTGGGGACAGGACATGGCAGCATCACTGCCTGCTGGCCACACAGGGGACTCAGTTTACCCCCCAAAGAAAGCAGTGGACCGAAGGGGACAGGTCACAGTAAAGGCCAGACTCCACCGTCCCTCGGCCCCACCTGGGAGTGGGCTCCAGCTCCTGGAAAGGGCCTTGACCCTGACCATGAGCCAGCCGGCCTCACCTGTGCTCTCAGCAATCAGGGAGGTGAGAGCCAGGAGGGCATGGACGCACATTTCCCAATGACCACGCTTCCTAAAGGGCGTGGCGGGGGGCGGGGGGACCAGGGCAGGAAAAGCACAGGTTTCAGGGCCACCTGGAGACATGTCAAGGTCCTCTCTGCTCTGCCTGGTTCCCTTGTCTACAAACAGGCCCAGAAACGCTGGCATTTAACTAAAAATCACTTTATCTGCTTTAGTAACAAGGTGGGAAAGGCCAGACAGTGCACACGGAGGCCAGGTATAGCCCTAGATGTGAACACAGGCCGGCAGGGGAAGCCCCTAGCCCTCGAGTGGCCCCAGCACTGCTCATGGGGGAACTGGGCCCAGGATCCTTAAGTTGCGGCTCAAGTGGCCTCTGAAGACCCAGCCGCGGGCCAGGGATAAATACAGCTCCTGTTCCTCGGGCTGCCCCGTCCAACACGACGTTCCAAGTGATGGAAACGCCTAGCTAAGCCACCAGGGGCTCCTGAGCCCTTGAAATGTGGCCACATGGAACAAAGAACGGAATTTTCTTTTTTTCACTATTAAGAAAAAAAAAAATTGTCCCACAGCCGCGTGTAAATCAGTGAAGTTAGAACACTCCTTCACACCATACACAAAAGAAACTCAACATGGCTCAAAGACTTAAATATAAGATATGACACGATACAACTTCGAGAAGAAAGCACAGGCAAAACATTCTCTGACATAAATGGTACCAATATTTCCTTAGGTCAGTCTCCCAAGGCAACAGAAATAAAAGCAAAACTGGGACTTCCCTGGTGGTCCAGTGGTAAAAAATCTGCCTTCCAATGCAGGGAATGAGGGTTTGATCCCTGGTGGGGGAACTAAGATCCCACATGCCGCAAACTACTGAGCTTGTGCGCCTCAACTAGAGCTCATGTGCCGCAAACTACAGAGCCCACGCACCCTGCAGCCCATGCACCACACTAGAGAGAAGCCCGCGTGCCTCAATGAAGATCCCATGTGGCACAACAAAGACCGAATGCAGACAAAAATATATAAATAAATGAATAATAGAAATAAAATAATAAATAATAAACAGATGGGGCCTCATCAAACTCACAAGCTTTTGTACAGCAAAGGAAACCATCAAAGAAAAAGTCAACCTATGGAATGGGAGAAAATATTTGCAAATGATGCGACTGACAAAGGCTTAATCTCCAAAATATACAAACAGTTCATACAACTAAATCAAAAAAACAAAACAGCCCAATCAAAAAATGGACAGAAGACCTAAATAGACATGTCTTCAAAGAAGACATACAGATGGCCAACAGGCACATAAAAAGATGCTCAACATTGTTAATTATTAGTGAAATGCAATTGAAAACCACAATGAGGTATCAAGTCACACCAGTCAGAATGGCCATCATTAAAAAGTCTACAAACGGGGCTTCCCTGGTGGCGCAGTCGTTAAGAATCCGCCTGCCAATGCAGGGGACACGGGTTTGAGCCCTGGTCCGGGAAGATCCCACATGCCGCGGAGCAACTAAGCCCGTGTGCCACAAGTACTGAGCCCGCAAGGCACAACTACTGAAGCCACGTGCCTAGAGCCCGTGCCATTGCAGTGAGAAGCCACACACTGCAACAAAGAGTAGCCCCCGCTCGCCGCAACTAGAGAAAGCCCGCGCAGAGCAATGAAGACCCAACGCAGCCAAAAAAAAAAAAGTCTACAAACAATAAATGCTGGAGAGGGTGTGGAGAAGAGGGAATCCTCCTACACTGTTGGTGAGAATGTAAGTTGGTGTAGCCACTGTGGAAAACACTATGGAGGCTCCTCAAAAAACTAAAAATAGAGCTACCATATGATCCAGCAATCCCACTCCTGGGCATATAGCCAGACATGGAAACAACCTAAATGTCCATCAACAGATGAATGGATAAAGAAGATATGGGGTGTGTGTGTGTGTGTGTGTACACACACACACACACACACACACACACACACACACACACACTGGAATACTACTCAGCCATAAAAAGGATGAAATAATGCCATTTGCAGCAACATGGATGGACCTAGAGATTATCATACTAAGTGAAGTAAGTCAGAAAAAAAAGGACAGAAACTATATATCACTTATATGTGGAATCTAAAACATGACCCAGGGCTTCCCTGGTGGCACAGTGGTTGAGAGTCCACCTGCCGATGCAGGGGACATGGGTTCGTGCCCCGGTCCGGGAGGATCCCACGTGCCGCGGAGCGGCTAGGCCCGTGAGCCATGGCCACTGAGCCTGCGCGTCTGGAGCCTGTGCTCCGCAACAGGGAGGCCACAACAGTGAGAGGCCCGCGTACCGCAAAAAAAAAAGAATCCGCCTGCCAATGCAGGGGACACGGGTTTGGGCCCTGGTCCAGGAAGATCCCACACGCCGTGGAGCGGCTGGGCCCGTGCACCACAACTACTGAGCCCGCGCTCTAGAGCTCATGCTCTGCAACAAGAGAAGCCACCTCAGCAAGAAGCCCGCGCACCACAGCGAGGAGTGGCCCCCACTTGCTGCAACTAGAGAGAGGCCTGCGTGCAGCAACGGAGATCCAGTGCAGCCAAAAATAAAATAAATAAATTTAAAAAACCCACCAAACACCATTCACTTTATAGCAGTACACCATATATACTCAATAAATATTTGTTAATCAATAAATATTTTTAAAATTTAAAAAATAGAAATAAAATATGACCCAAATTGGACTTCCCTGGTGGCCCCGTGGTTAAGACTCCACACTTCCACTGCAGGGGGCATGGGTTCGATCCCTGGTCGGGGAACTAAGATCCCACATGCCGAACAGCGCGGCCAAAAAAAAAAAGAAAAGAAAAAAAACAACCCAAATGAGCTTATCTACGAAACAGAAACAGACTCACAGACATAGAGAACAGAACTGTGCTTGCCAAAGGGGAGGCGGGGCGAGGAAGGGACGAACTGGGAGTTTGGGATTAGCAGATGTAAAGTATTATATACAAAATGTATAAACAACAAGGTCCTACTGCAGAGCACAGGGAACCATAATCAATATCCTGTGATAAACTATAATGGGAAAGAATATGAAGAAGAATGTATATGTATGTATAACTGAGTCACCTTGCTGTACATCAGGAGTTAACAAAACATTGTAAATCAACTATACTTCAACTTTAAAAAAAGACACAAAGACAAACCCAAAACAAACAAACAGCAACAAAAAAACAAAGCCCCAAAGCGTTTCTCACTTTCTATCGTCCCACAAGCCTTACATATTGAATGTTTCTACCCACTAGAATGGCCTGAGGGCAGGCACTTCCCCACCCCCTTGGCCACGCCGCGCAGCAGGAGGGATCTGAGTTCCCCGACCCGGAAGCGAACCCGTGGCGCCTGCAGTGGAAGCGCCGAGTCTTCACCATTCGACCGTCAGGGAAGTCCCAGGCACTTCCATCTTTTTTGAGCACCTATCCACCTCAGTGCTTAGACCAGAACCTGGCCCACAACAGGTTCTCAATGAAGGTTTGTTCAATGAATAAACGAACGTCACAGAGTGGAACACAAAATTCACCCTACAACTGTATGCCACTCATGTGCTTCCAACCTTCTGAACAACGGGTGGACACACGTTTTCTGCAAAAGGCCAGACCTACGTATTTTTGGCACTGTAGGGCCAGACAGTCTCCGTCCTGACTACTTAACTCTGCCAATGTGTCTTAAAGGCAGCCAGGCGCTTCCCCCGCCCCTTCCTGCTGGGGTCTCTGGGCCGCCTCTCCCCTGCCCGACCTGGGCTCCCCTTACCTTCCCGGGCCACGGCGGTGAAGACTAGGTCCTCGGCGGGCGCCCCCCGCACGTCTTCCAGGATCTGCTCCACCGTGGGGGGCGCCGGGCGGGTGGGCAGCACCACGCGCTTCTTGGCCTTGGAGCCCATCCCTGCAAGTGGGAGAAGGGAGCGTGGAACGGGCCGTTCCTGCCGCCCAGCGAAACCTACACGCACTCCGGAACCCCGCTCTCGGGGAAGCCCGTCCTGCCCCGCTCCTCCCAGGGCCGAACAGCACAGGGCCAGGGGGTTCAGCCTCCGTCTCCACCCAGGTCCCAGCTTCCCGCTGAAGCTCCCAGCGCGACCGCCACCTCACCCGGCGCCCAGCCTTCAGCCTCAACCGCGGCCCAGTGGCCATTTCCGCTTCCGGTTGGCGCGTGGACCCATCCTACAGGCCCGTGACGCGCACTTCCGGCCGGCTCCCGCCTGCCGCGAAGCCACGCCCCTCTTAAAGGGGCCGGGCACGCGAGGGTCCGGGTACCATCCGAGCAGCGAAGTTGACTGGACCAGAACTAGTAAAGACGCGACATCATCCTCCCCGCGCCGGGCCTGGAAGCCCAAGGGGTGGGCGTAGGGTCCAATCCCGGCTCTTCTCGCTGCCTAACAAGGCATCCGAAGCCCGGTTTTCTGCAAAAGGGGGACACGGCCCCCAACCCACGTGGCTGTCGCGGGAACAAAGTTACTGTGCAGCCCACGCCAGGTGGCGGGCGGACAGCGAGCGCTCCGTGAATGCCAGCTGCGCCAGCCCCAGCGAGGTGGCCAGGGGCGTAGCACGCGCGTCTGGTCCGGCCTCCCAGATCCCCGTCAGGGTCGCCTCTCCTGTCTCTAAAACCCCCTCCCCACCGGGGTGGGGGCGTAGCGCTGGACGGTGATCTTGGCCCCTCCCCTCTTGGGTAGCAGGGGAAGAATGGCTCAGAGCCCCGGGAGGTTTTTGAGTTTCTAAACAACCTTATAAAAAGTGACTTACAGGGAATTCCCTGGCGGTCCAGTGGTTAGGACTCCGCGCTCTCACTGCCGAGGGCTTGGGTTCAATCCCTGGTGGGGGAACCAAGCTCCCACATCCCAGAAGCCGCAAGGCGCGGCAAAAAAAAAAGCAATTTACACGCCATAAAGTCCACCTGTTTAAAGTGTACAAGTCAAGGGTTTGGGAATATATAGAGAGATCTGTTCTGGACGTTTCACATCAGTGGAATCACACACCGTGTGTCCTTTTATGCCTGGCTTCTCTCACTGAGCATCGTGTTCTCCGGGTCCATCCATGTCGTAAGGAGTGTCAGTGCTTCACTCCTTTTCATGGCTTAGTGATGTTCCCATGTGTGGATGGACCACACTGCATCTATTCATTCACCTGTTAATGGACATTTAGGCTGTTTCCACATTTTGGCTGCTGTGAATCATGCTGCTGTGAACATCCTTGCACAGGTTTTTGTGTGAATGTGTCTTTAGTTTTCTCGGGCACGTACCCGGCAGCAGAATCGCTGAGTCCTACAGTAACTCTATGTTTAATTGTCTGTGGAACTATTTCCCAAAGTGGCTGCCCCAAGATGGCATGTTTTGGGCACTTACTATGTGCCAGGCGGGAAAACTACCTCTTTGGATCCTTGAGAGTATTTGGTGAGGCAGGTGCCAGGCTTAATGCTGTTGCACGGGTGCAGCCACTGAAGCTCTGAGAGGGAGGCCAGGTGCCTCTGGACACACAGACTGGACCTAACTTCAGAACTAGGGGCTGAGCTTGGTGGGACTCTGGGGGGCGTGGGCAGGACTCGGAGAGCAGCTGGCTGTCTCCCCTCCCTCACTAGCCGCCTGCTTCCATTGGGTCCAGCTGCAGCCCTAGACAGAGCCTCATTCCCTTCACGGCTTGAGGCTGGCCAACCTGGGCCTGATGGCCAAGGAGATTCTCAGGGGCCCAGGGCCACTGGATACTGGGGCTCTCTCTGGGGCTCCTGAAACAAACCAGGACCGCGCCTTGGAGTTCAAGTGAAGCCCATGGTCAAGGCACAACCAGCCTCCACTTTCTTGTGGTAATTGCCTCCCCGCTCTGAAAATCAGGAGGAACATGTCCCCACCCTACCTGTGTGTGTGAGGACAGAGAAGGGACTCTTACTAACTCCATCCATGCCCTACTTCACCCCCATCCCCACACCCCTGCACCTCAGGATCCTCCTTCTGTTCCAGAGAGGTGGAGAACCCATTTTCCAGATGAGGAGGTCGAGGTCTGAAGGAGTGAGATCAATGTACCCCAGCTCATAATTCCCTCAGCCTCCCAAAGACCTCAGAAAATAGACAAAGGTGTAATTACTGGAAGCTGGTAGACAGGCTGAGTGGATGGAACGCTGGGTGAATTGTCATCTGCAAATTGCACTTCTGTTAGTTATCGGCATTAAAGAGAAACTCACGCATAAAGATGGAAGAGGAGGGCTTCCCTGGTGGCGCAGTGGTTAAGAACCCGTCTGCCAATGCAGGGGACATGGGTTCGAGCCCTGGTCCAGGAGGATCCCACATGCCATGGAGCAACTAAGCCCACGCGCCACAACTACTGAAGCCCACGCGCCGCAACAAAGAGCAGCTCCCACTTGCTGCAACTAGAGAAAACCCACACGCAGCAACGAAGAGCCAACACAGCCTAAATTAAAAAAAAAAAAAGATGGAAGAGGAGCCAGAGCCACAGGGGGCCAGGCCGTATCGTGGGGCCTCAGAGGCTTTGCAGCACATGGGCGGGTATCACTTGGGACCCTAACCCACCCCACTCCCAGAACCCCAGGTGACCCCTTCTCCAGGGACAGACGCCCAGGGGAAAGCAGATTCCACATGATACGCAGGGGACTCCCGCAATCGTGACATGGAGAAGGGGCCAGTGCCCCAAAGGAGCCCACAGACTTGCACCTCCTATTCAACCTTTATTTGCAAACTCTGAGGTTGCACGTGGTACCCGAGACTCTGGACGGTGTCATCTGCTCTCCTTCCCGCTTCCCCCATTCCGGGAAGGGAAGGGATGGTGGTCACTGCCAGGCTCTGCCCCATCCTACCCTCTCCCAACCCAAACTGTGCAACGAGACTTCTCTCTCTCTCTCCCCCTCTTTCACCTGGACCTGCCAAGTCCGGGGTGCAGGGTCCCACGGGGCGCCCGTCTGGACACGGGGCGCCCGTCTGGACACGGGGCAGCGGTGCCCACCAGGGACCTGGGTGGAGGCACATGCTGGCTGTCCTTGTCAACCAGCTCCGGGTTCCAGCTTGCAGCGGGGTCTGGAGTGGTGATGGGAGTGGCCCGCCGCTCCGGGGGGTCCCACCCATGGTGGCAGGCAGCCAACGTACGAGGAGGACGCGGCAGAGCAGGGGGCTCCTGAAGGCCACGGCCAGCAGGGCCAGCACCATGGCCTGGGCCGGGCCGCGGCGGCAGGGGCAGGCGGTCGCGGTGGGCTGGGGGGACCCTCAGGGGGGTCGGGTCCCGAGCAGGAGCCCCGCTGCGCGTCCAGCATGGACGGCGGGGGGCAAGCGGTACAGTCCAGCAGGGAGCTGCCGCGGCAGGTGTGACAGGACGAGTGGCAGCTGGAGCAGACCCGCAGGGCAGGCGCGGCCGGGCGCCCAGGTTCGGCCGTCACCGCCTGCTGGGTGTGGTTGAAGTACCTCGGTGGGCAGTAGGCGAGGCAGAGGTGGCCCAGGATGTAGGCAGGGCTCTGGCATTCTGCATGAGGGAGGGACACGTCCACCGGGCTGTGAGGCCGCGACCTGCAGCCCCGGCCCGCCCGTCCCCTGCCCCAGGCCGCACACGCATGCTGCCCGCCTGCCGCCTCCCAGCAGGTGGGCCATGTGGCACCGGGCACTCACCCTGGCACGGCCCCTCTGTGTCCCGCTGCACACATGCGTTGCTGGTCACCTGGGGGCCCGAGGGCCGCGCCGTCATGTCCTCGGCCATCCCATAGAGCAGCAGCGTGTAGCGGTACAGCGTCCCTGGGCAGGGGTCATGGTGGGCATGGGGAAAAGAGGGAACGGCTGTTGGCAGCCTCGTCCTGCCATTCTGGGCCCCCACCCTCCCCAGATCCCTGGACTCAGATGGTGCCCAGGGTCGCCCAGTACCCTCTGCGCACTGGTAACTGGACACCTCCTGCCCCTAATACCTGAACCCCTACTGTGCACTGGTAACCAAACACCTATTACATGCCAGCCCTGTGTGCTCAGTCTCTCGGAGGACACCAGCGGGAGCCCTGTGCCTTGGGCTTGAAGGCAGTAAGGAGGCCGCCAGCTCCAGAGCATGGGGCAGGTGGGGCTCGAGCCCCAGCCTGTGCCCAGCTCTCACCGGTGTTGAAATAGTAGCCCTTGTTCTCCAGGACCAGGGTCCACAAGCCGCGTGGGTCCTCATCCCAGAAGTGGGTAGACATGAAGATCCAGTTGTTGTAGCCTTGGTCACTGACGTCAAAGGGTCTGGGACAGACAGGCACGCAGGGGGAGGAGGGGGGTTTCACAACCACAGTCCTGACCGGCCGCGAGCACAGTAAGTGTCTGTGATGCCAAGGGGTGGGGTCCAGCCCGCCTGACCCCACGGGGCACTTGTCTCCTCCTCGTGGGGTCGCTCAGGAAAGAGAGTTTGTGGCCCGGTGCCCTGCCCCTGCACCTGATGGCCACAAGCGTGGAGCGGGTGCCCATGGGGCTGGTGAGCGAGATCTCCAAGTCCCCACGGCGGCTGTAGGACAGGGACAGCTGCACCTGCACGTGCTCCAGCGAGCGGATGTAGTTGGTGTGGCCAACTGACACGTTCTTCCTCACATGCGTCACCCGCAGGATGGGGCTGGGGGCTGCGGCACGTGAGGTGAGGGCCCCTCCTGCTGGCCTGCTGGGGGATGGGCGGCCAGCAGGTAGGGTCTGGGCTCAGATCCTGCCCTCTCCTTGTACAGATGGCTGAACTGAGACCTCGGGCCTGCCTCCACATGTCCACCCACCAGAGTGGTAATGACAGGGGTTGGGGGGAGAGATCTGGGGACGTGGCAGTGGGGATGTGGCTGGGGTTAGATGTGGGCGTGAAGGTGGGCAGAGGAGGGCGCTCACGTGGGGGTGTGCACGATGCGGATGATGCATTTCTTCTGGGGCTGTGTGGGCAGCCACGAGCGAGCCAAGTCCACTAGCAGCCCGGCATCCAGCAGTCCGTAGCCGTAGTGGTGGCTCACTGCGTGGAGGGGCGTGGTCATCACCCTGTGGGCGTGGCGTCCCCAACCCCGCGTGTCCTGCCGCACCTTGGCGCCCCACGCCGTTGGTCCTCCAGTCCTCAGCCTGAAGCTGCGCTGGCCTGGACGCCCGGACCACCAGATGCTGCATGTCCCTCCACGTCAAGAACGGGCTGGGGGTGGGTGAGGGAGGGTGAGCCGGGGCCACGCTGCAGAGCTCTGGCAGTAGGGGGGACCCCTCCGTCACCTACTTGGCCTCCAGAGCCAGGGCGATCATGCCCGCAGCCAGCGGGGCGGAGGCCGAGGTGCCCGTGTGCTTGTCCGTGCACCGGTGGTGCAGGTCTGTGGTGACCTGGGGGCACAGAGAGGGACTCAGGAGCCTGGTGCACAGGAAAACCCGGCCCTTGTTCAAAACGGCCCAAGCGCTCCAAGGAAGAGGCACCTCAGAGCACGACAGCAGGCCTGGGGCCCTGAACACAGCCGCCCAGCTGCCAGCCCTGCCTGGGAGACACGAGGGCATGTGAAGGGGCGCCAACCGTGGGGCCTGGTCCCTTGACCCCAGTCTGTGTACCAGACACGAACCGGGCAGCCCTGGGAAGAGACAAGGTGGAGGACAGGAGGGAAGGCAGGGCACCAGGTGGGGCGGGCGCTCACGATTCGGGGGTCGGCAGCAATGCCACGGCTGTAGGTAGTGGTGAGCGTGGAGGCGCAGGCCTCACTGTACCAGGGAACGCGGCCCTGCTGGGTGGTGCTGCCCACCGAGAGTGTGTGGATGCTATTGGTGTAGCCATCACAGTTGCAGTTGTCATAGTGCAGGCCACCGTTGCCCGACGCCCAGATGAAGAGGCTGCCCAGCCCGCCTCGGCCCTGCAGATGGAGAACCAGGCCAGAGACGGGGACGGGGTGTGGGCCTCGCATGCTGGCCCAGGCCCTCCGTGCCCCATACCAGCTCACCTTGGTCACGCTGCGCCTGAAGGCCTCTTGGGTGAGGATGCCCGGGCCGTCCACTGTGCGGCCGTCGTCCTCGGGGCCCCAGCTGGCGCTGTAGATGTGGATGTGCTGTGGCTGCAGGTTCAGCGACTGGGCCTCGATCATGTCAGTGATGGTGCCGTCCAGCATGCGCACCCCTGCACAGGCGGCCTCGGTGAACACCCCGCCTGCGCCCTGCACTCTCCCCGCCCTGGGGATGGAGGTGTCTGTGGGGGTTTCAGCTCTCCCCGACCCTGAGCCTGGGGCCCTGACACGGCCCAGTGGCTAGTGTGGGGCCGAGAGGCGCCCTGCCACCTTCCTGGCCTGAGTACCTCCGATTCGGGCATTGTAGGCGATGCCAGCACCACAGAACCTGTTGTTTGCCGTCGCTGCCACCTCCCCAGCACAGCGGGTCCCATGCCTGGCGCCAGGGCAGAGACAGGTGCCCGTCACAGCCCCTTGGCCCCTCGTAGGGTAGCGGGGGCTGCCCCCATGCCCTGTGGGATGCCGGGCTCACCGGTTCTCATCTCTGGGTGTGTATCATGGCTGGGGGTCCGGGTCATAGTCATTGAAGTCGTAGCTGGCTAGGGGGTCCTGGGGGGTGGAGACATGAGGAGCTGCGACCAGCCGTGGGACCTGGGGCAGCCCCCACCCTAGCCCCACAGGCTCACATAGTTGGCCCAGAGGTCTGGGTGGTCCTTCTCAATGCCGTCGTCCAGGACAGAAACCACGATGCCCTGGCCAGACAGCCCCTGGCTCCAGACCTGCAGGATGTTCAGGTCCGGCTGCACCTCCTTGTTCTGTGCAAGGCGGGGCCGGGGTCAGTGGGGCTCTGGTCTGGCCTGACCCCACTGCCCAGCCCAGCCAGCTCACCATGTACTACTGCTTGGAGAACCAGGGGTCCGTGGGCACCACCAAGGAGCGTTTCACCCGCCGCTGCACCGTCTGCTGCTGGAACCACTGCACCTGGGGGCAGGGAGACCACACCATGGGAGGGGCTGGACCCACGAGCAGCCCACCCTCCTCCCAGCTTCCTGCCCTCACACCAGGCTGCTTTGGAGGGCCCTGTCCCTCAGCCCTTCCACCAATTCCTGGTCAAAGGGCCCAAATCTGCTTCCAGGGTCTGGCGTCGGCCTCTTCCCTGGATCTGCCAAGGGGCAGCGGTGTGAGGCTGAGGCTTAGTGTGTCTGGGCTGTCACCTACTTGGCCTGGGGCCCACGTGGTGTACGATGGGGCCAGGGACCCCGTGTTTGCTGGGGCTGCTCTTGGGGGTCCCCGTGTGCCTGGGGCTCTGCCTCCGGAGGGGACTGAAGCCCTCAGAGCACCCATCCCCTGTGGCCCACAGACATGTGGTGGCTGCTATTCAGGGTGGCTGCTGCTCCTGGGGTCCCAACCCTGCTCCCGTCCCCATCCCTGTTCTAGAATCCCTCTCTCTAAGACATGCCCATATCCCCTTGCAGTATTTACTTCTCTCGACCACACCCTCCCTGGTGCAGGACACCCCTGTATGGCTACACCCACCTCCTCCCTGGTCCTCCAGCAGCCCTGCCCTGCTGCCTCTCTACAACCCATTCTTGGCACACTGCAGCATTACTCTGTGTGGAACCCTCTCTGTGAAACCCGTGCCTGTCCACCACCTCTCCAAAGTCCAGAAGGCCCCCTGCCTGTCTGGCCCCCAGCAACCTTCCTCTGCTGCAGCCACAGTGGCTGCCTCACCCCAGGGCCTTTGCACATGCCCTTCTGCCTGCCCCAGGCCGCCCTTTCTCAGATCTTTGCCCTTTCCCCCTTTTCCTTGTTCTGCTCCCAGTACCCCCCCAACCTGGTTGATGTTCCCCCGTCCCCATCTCAGCAATCAGGGCCATCTTCTCCCCGTTTGCTCAGCTCCAGATCCTGATTTCTCTTTGTCCCACACATCCAATCCATCAGCAAGCCCTGGCCTCCGTCCTGCAAACCACGTCTCGAACCAACCACTTCTCTCTGTCCCCGTGCTCCTGGTGGGGTTTCCTGCTGTCATGCTTCTTGCCTCCTTGCCAATCAGCCCCCCCTCCCCCAGCCCAGCCTCTTTATGGGGTACCTGGGAGCTTTGATGTTTCAGGGTGAGATAGAGGAGGGAAAGGGAGGTGGCAAGAAATTGTTGACAGCGCACCTGCCCTGGGATGAGTGCCCTGCACAGATCTTCCCCATTTGGCTCCCCACTGTATAGACTAGGGGGCCAAATGGACACCAAGACTCAGAGAGAGCTGGTGACTTGCCGAAGGTCACACAGTCATTTATTACAATTACAAGAATAACGAGAGGTGCGGACATCCCTCAGGGGGCAGCCTCAAGGCCAGGCTCACCTTGGGGTCTTTCTTCAGACGCAGGCGGTGGCCCCAGTGTGGGGTCAGGGACTACTGGACCATGCCCCGGTGCCGCAGATGGAAATACTGCCCATCAGGGAAGATCTGGGAATAAAGGGGAGCAGCTGCATGGCTGAGACCTGGTTCCCCTGATGGAGTCCCTCCCAGGACAGGGGCCAGCCCCCCTTCCTTACGTTTCCCCCAACCAGGTGCCCAGGTGGGAGCTTCAGATGCCCTCTGAGGGTCCCAGGATCTGGAGATGGTCTAGGCAGTAGTGAGCTGGGGGGTCCTTGATATCTGGGGAACCTAGCGAGGGACCCTCTTATCTGCCGGGGTCTGGGGTCGTCCAGCCCCCGCCCCCTCCTCTCAGTCCGGGTCCCACCCACCGGCCCCAGGTTGACGAAGCCGAATTTGCGCGCCAGGCGCTCGATTTCCTGGTAACCCTGGGACACCCGCACGGCCCAGCTGCTGACATAGATGGGAGCCCGGGGTGAGGCCCAACCCACAGCCATGGGGCCAACGAGTGCCAGGCCCAAGGCCAAGGTCAGGCGCAGCCAAAGATCACTCCGGGCGGGCCTCATGCCGGCGGGGGCGGGGCCTCAGGAAGCCCCACCTCCTGGCCAAACCGCCGAGATGGCCCAAGCGCCCGCCCCGCCCCCGGCGCCATAGCAATCCCTAAAAGCCTTCAACTCCCAGGGGGCCTTGCAGCTCCCCAACTTGATGGGCGCGAAGATCTGACAGCAGGGTGGGGGAGAGACATGCCCACCCTGTTCTTCCGCAGACTCGAACCCTCTGGAGCCTCAGTTTCCCCATTTGTACAATGATTCCCCAATTCTTCTGACCCAGAGGTGCGTGTTCACTGTTGCTATAATTGACCCCGCCCCTTATTTTGCCCCGTCCACTTTCCTATACACCCCCTCCCCCTAGAATAAGCCTTGCCTCCTCCCCGGGCCAACCAGAATTGCTCTTTCGAATAAGTCCCACCTCCTCAGTTTAGCTCCGCCCCTCCCTGCCTTTCAGATTCCGTCCCTCCTCCTTTACGTTCAGCCCCGCCCCTTCTCTGTTTTTGCTAATGAATCTCTTTTCGTTTCTCCAATCAGCTCTGGCCTTTCTCCAGCCCCTCCCACCAGCTCCGCCTCCCGAGCACTCTTCTCTCCTCACCCAGCTCCGCCCACAACGGCTCAGTCAATAATCCCCGGCCATGACCCCGCCCCTCCAATCAGCTACGTCCCGCTCCCGCTGGGCCAATCGGCGCCCTCAGCCCCCGCGCCCCGCCCCCTTCCTCCAAAGTCGCGGCTGCGACAGCCTCGGCCGGCCCTGGGGCAATGCGGCGGAGGAGACGGGGCAGGCCCCACCTCCTTTGTCCTCCCTGCCCTCCCATTGGCCAGAGCGGGGGGCAGGAGGCGGAGACCAGCCTGGGGGCGGAGACCAGCCGGAGGGCGGAGAGTGGCTCCGGGGTCCGGCGGTGCGGCTCGCGTGGAGGGAAGGCAGCGCGCACGCTCTACGGCAGGTTCGCGGGGTGGCGGTCAAGTTCAAGCTGCCAGCCCCGGGCCCGCCGGTGCCATGGATGGCCTGCGCCAGCGCTTCGAGCGCTTTCTGGAACAGAGGAATTTGGCCACCGAAGCGCTAGGGGCGCTCGAAGCCAAGACCGGTGTCGACAAGCGGTACTTGGCCGCGGGTGAGCCGTCGGGGGGCTCTCGGGGCCGCCGCCCCATTTCGCCGACGGGCACACTGAGGCCCTGGGCCACCGGGGCCTCAGACCTGCACCCTCCGGCCAGCTCTGGCTGCGGGGTCCAGCTCAGGCGGCGGGGCGCGCCCACAGTTCAGGGAGGAGACTGAGATCCTGGGGAGGGGTCGTGGACCGGGACCTTGGGTCTACCCGCAGCCCCTCCCCGCCCCCGCTGTGCGACCTCGGTCGAGGACCACCCCCTCTCTCGGCCCCGCAGCCGTCCTCTGCCCCCTCCCTCCGGGCCCTGGGTGCCCGCCAGGCAAAAGTCCGGTTCTTCCAGTTGTCCTGCTGGCCCCGGGGGAGGACGGGGCAGGTAGGCAGCCAGTGCCCCGCCAGTCTTGCCACCCTCTTCCCGGATGGACTCCAGCATGGAAGCAAGTGTAGAGATCTTCCCGTTTTCCCAGGGGATGCTCCAGACGTGGAGGGGAAGGGTCACTTCCACCTCCCCTCAGGTTGTTTTCCTGCTATCACCCCCTACCCCCGCCCTTGGCCTGCCCTCTCCCCTCCCCCGTCCGGAGTTGGGTTGTTTGACTCCTGTGGAAGAAGAAAGGTTGGATGGGGGCCACGGAGAGGGAGGTCCAGCCACCCCGATTGTCACTTCCATTCCAGTCCCTCCTCTGCCTCTCTCCTCAGTGACCTTGGGTGGCCCCTGCCACACTCTGAAACTGTCCAGTAAGTGTCCCTTAAGTGCCTCCCCTCTTTTTTGGTGCTTCAGACCCGACTGCCCTCTGCCACCTCTTCCAGGAAGCCCCCCTGGAATGAACCACAGGACACTTTGTTCGGACACTGGGGGGCAGCTCTGGCAGAGGACATGCCACGTGTTTTGAGCACCTGTGTACAGATCCTTGGAATCCCCTTTCCTCCCATTTCCCTGCCAGCTGGGGGATTCCCATGCCAGACAGCCCAAGGAAGGTCCAAAACCTGTCCCCCCAGGTTCCTGGTGCCCAATCTGTGTCGGGTCAGCCAGGGACCTGCCCCTGGGAGCAAGCCCTTGACCTCCTGCCTGGTTTTCAACATCCCCGATACCAGTGGGCGGGGAATTTAGGTCATAGAACACAGGGGAGGGGCCTGTTGGGAGGGGCCTGTTGGGAGGGGCCTGCTGGGTAGGCTGGGGGGTCACAGGGAGGAAACTGAGGCCTGGAGTGGGAGGCTGCCCCTGCTGTCTGCCCTGTCTGGAGCATCCACCCCCACCCCACCCCCACCCCATCTGCTGCTGATTGGACTGTCCCCGCCCATGTCCAAGGTCATCCTCCCTTTGCTGAGGCTGCAGGAATAGGGATTGAGCGGAGAGAGGCCCTGGGAGAGCTGCTTCTCCCCAACTAGCAGCAATCGCCAGGGAAGGGGTGCCATTTCCCCCATCCCCTCTCCCAGATGTCGGAACCCTTGGGCCCCACCGGCCTGAGTCGGCCAAAATACCCCTTCCCAGGTAACCGAGGAGGAAACCCAGAAGAGGCAGTGACCAGGCCTCCTAGGGCCAGCTGGGGATTCCCTTCCCTCTCCTGACCCCAGACCCCCGGGATAAAGGCTAATGCAGGTGAAGGGGAGGGTGGAGGGGACTCTGCCCTTTGGTCCACTAGTGGCCTCTGTCTCTCTCTCTGCAGATAACAGCCTGGAGGTGGGGGAAGAGGCTGTAAATGCTCCCAGGAGCCAGAGGCTCCCCGAGTGACCAAGCATGAGCCTCTTCCGCCACCCCCACCCCCAGCTTCTGTTTCATCCTGGCTGTTGAATGAGACAGCAGGGAGGGACAGAGACCTGCACACAAGAAGTGCTTCATAAATGCAGCAGCGACCATTATGATTTCAGAGTGGCTAACACTCCTGGCCCCCATCCCCCACACCGTTCTCCTCTGAGCCCTCATTGCTGGGAGTGTGCTTGGGCCGCCAGAAGGGGTTCCCTAGACGTGTAGGGCGGGGTCCCTTCTACTGAGTCTTGTTTAGCTAACTTCACAGCAGCCCTAGGAGACAGGGCCACTACCCGCCCCACTGACAGTTGGGGAAACTGAGGCTGCAAGCAGAGAGACACTTGCTAGGTGTCTCATAGTGGGTGAGAGCTCCCCTCAGTCAGGGGGACTCTCACTACTGTGCTTTGCATCCTCCCGCTAAGACAAGGGCTCTCAGAGGGGGCCGTGCAGCCCCCAGGAGACACCAGGCGATGTCTGGGGACATCTGATGGTCACGACTGTGGGGGGCTCCTGGCATCAAGTGGGTGGGGACCAGGGATGCTGCTCCACACCCCAGATGCAGTGCCCAGGGTGGTTCCCCCCGCCCCAGAGTCAGCAGTGGTGAGGGGAAGAGACCCTGGACTAAGAAAAAAGTTAGAAATTGTTGCCTTTCCCCGCTCTCCAGGAATCGTGTTTTGGTCTTTCTCCCATTTACTTGTATTCAAACTCTAGCCTCTTGTGCTCAGCCCCTCCTATAGGACCCAGAGTGAGGCGGTTATAATTGCAGAGATCACATATTCATTCAACAAACACGGGGCAGCCACTCGGTACAGACCAGTCCTGAGGTGCCGTCCTGCCCTTGGGAAGCTCACAGTCCCGTGGTGGAGACTGACATGTTAGTGGGGTTCAGGGCCACGATGAGGGTTGCCCAGGCGCTGCAGGGCAATAACTCCTCCTAGAGGGGCCGCTGAGGCTTCTGGGAGGAGTGATGGATGCAGGCTGCATGGGCCAGGCCAAGGGGGCTCTGGAGACTGGGCTCAGCACGTGCAACCCACACCCAGCCCCCTCTCCGCAGGAGCCGCCACTCTGCTAAGCCTGTATCTTCTGTTCGGGTATGGGGCATCTCTGCTGTGCAATCTCATCGGCTTTGCATACCCCGCATATGCTTCGTGAGTGCCCGCTGGTTTGGGGGTGCGGAGGGGGCGCGTCTGGGGCTCTGAGCAGCCCCTGACCCTGCCTTGCCTCCCCCAGGATCAAAGCTATCGAGACCCCAAGCAAAGAGGACGACACTGTGTGGCTTACCTACTGGGTGGTGTATGGCCTGTTTGGGCTGGCCGAGTTCTTCAGCGATATACTCCTGTCCTGGTTCCCTTTCTACTACGCGGGCAAGGTGGGCAGCACCCGGGACACACCGTGGCGGCTGGGGTTCCCAGGCCCATCCCCAGGGGTGTCTGACGGGGGAGGCCAGGCCCATCCCCAGGGGTGTCTGATGAGTGTGGCCAGGTCCACCCCAGCCCAGCGTCTGATGGGGGAGACCCCCCCCAACCCAAGGCACAGAGTGGGGGCTGAGTGTAACTCCTGCCCTATGTCCGCAGTGCGCCTTCCTGTTGTTCTGCATGGTTCCTGGCCCCTGGAACGGGGCTCATATGCTGTATCACCGCGTCATACGTCCACTGTTTCTAAAGCATCACGAGGCCGTGGACAGCTTCGTGAGCGACCTCAGCGGGCGGGCCCTGGACGTGGCAGCCGGAGTAACGAGGGACAGTGCGTGCTCACAGGGCGTGGGGTGTCTGTCAATCTGGTCTGTGTCTGTCTGTCTGTCTCCCAGCTCCCCCTGCCCCACTCACCTTCATTCCTGTCTGCTGTCCTCCTGACTCTGACTGGCCTCTGTCTGGCATCTGGGCCGCCTCCGCTGGGTGCTCGCTAAATCTTCCCCTCTCACTGTCCACCTCTGTCTCCTACGCTCTCCGGAACCAGTCCTGCAGGCCCTGGCCCGCAGCCGGGCTCTCATCACCCCGGCGGCTGCGGCAGTGGGCCCCTCACTGCCCTCAGAGCCGACTGTACGTAATGCCCGCCCCTGGGAGGTAGGGTGGGCCCACACGTGTGTGCGCGCGTGCGTGTGTGCATGCGTGTGTGTGTGAGTGCCTGCACCTGCCTCTCTCCCTGCCAAGGCCAGCTGCTGGCCGCTCAAGTGAAGCTGGCCCCCAGCAGTCCCCAGCAGCCTCTGTCCCAGTCTCCACTGGCTTAGCACAGCCCTTGGGCCCCTGGACACAGCCAGACCCGCCTCACTCACCCCCAGGGTGCTCTCTCCACAGCCAAAGCAAGCGTGACTCAGCTCCGGAAGAACAGGTGAAGTCCTTGCCCAGCCCCTGTGCAGAAAAGCTGGCCGGCCAGCTGGAAGACGCGTTACACTCCAAGTCCTCCATGGATTCCCCAGCCGACTCCCCAGTGGAGTCCACCACCAGCCCCTTGTCACCAAGCAAGCCAGCCCTCAGGAGCTCCACCAACTTGGGCCACTCCCAGCCTCAATCCCCCGCCACTGGCTCTGCTAATGGCACCCAGCTGTCCGGCAAGCTCCAGAATGGGCTTCGGTCTCGAGCCAACTCCTGCAGCCAGCCCCAGGCCCTAGGGCAGCCCCAGGCTCCTGGGCAGTCCCAATCCCCCCGACAGCCCCAGGTCCACAGCCAGCAGCGCGCCCGGCCCTCCATCACTTCCTCAGGCCCTTCCCAGACGGCCCACTGGTCCTCAGGCTTCGCGCAGCGTCCCAGCACCTCCTCCAGCCAGGGACCCCCCCTTATGCAGTCTCCCAGTGGCATCACCATCCTTCCTCAGCCCCCCAACAAGACCCCCGATGGACCAGGGGCCTCAGCCCCCAAGTCCAGCAGACGGCATCAGAAACGGCCCGTAACTAAAGCCACCAGCAGCACCTCGGTGCCCAAGCTCCCCGTCTCCTGCCAATCCGAGTCCACCACTGAGGTCACCTGCATCTGGCCCCACCACACACACGGGTTCCACTACCTGCAGCACTGCTGGCGGCTGAAACACCTGGCCTGCTAGGGAGGGCTCAGTAAAGCTCATCTGGACCAGCCTTATCTCACCGTCTGTCTGCTGGGCTCCAGGGGGCGGGGCTTCTTGGGTACAGGGTCTCCTCCAACCGGGGCAGGTGCTGGGCAGCCCCACTTTACAGATGAGAAAACCGAGGCTCAGACTGGAGGTCTCACCAAGTGGCTGAGAAGGACACGAGCCCGGGCAATCCTTGTCCTCACACTTTCTCCCGTCCTGGGGTAGCTCTCAGGCCCACTCACCACAATCCCCTTCTTTTCTTTTTGGCTGTGCCGTGCGGCATGCGGGATCTTAGTTCCCTGCCCAGGGATCGAACCCATGCCCCCTGCAGTAAAAGCACGGAGCCTTAACCACGGGACCGACCGCCAGGGAAGTCCCCACAATCCCCTTGTTGTGAAAACTTCCAGACAAGTAAGCTAGAGGCAATAGCCCCACCTCACTTGCGTTCCCTCTAGAAGCAGATGGTGGGGCAAGAATTTGAGTACAAGTCCTTTACGTGGGATGGACCCCAGGAAGAGCCAAAAGGGAGAAGATTGAGGTGGGAGGGGAAAGAAGCCAATAAAGCAGGTGTGGCTAAACCCAGCACACCTGCCAGCATGTGGCTCTCCCTCCGATGTTGAATGCACACCTGAGACTTATCCTGTCCAGGTGCTGAGGTGCTGGATCCACCACCCTGCCGGTCACTGAGGGGAGCGGTGGCCCTTCACTCCACCCAGCGCCCCCGCAGGCAGCGCAGGGGCCAGGGCCAGGCAGCCTTCAGCAAAGAGGACCCGGGAGGCTGGCCGTGGAAGTCAGCCTGGCCTTCATGGAAACTGGGAGGCGGGAGCTGGGTGGGCATGGGCAGGACCTCCTAGGACCTGCCGTTGCTTTCCTTTGTGAGGCCAGCACAACCCTGATTGTAAAAACAGGCAGATGGCTTCCCTGGTGGCACAGTGGTTGACAGTCCACCTGCCGATGCAGGGGACACGGGTTTGTGCCCCGGTCTGGGAAGATCCCACATGCCGTGGAGCGGCTGGGCCCGTAAGCCATGGCCGCTGAGCCTGCGCGTCCGGAGCCTGTGCTCCGCAACGGGAGAGGCCACAGTGAGAGGCCCGCGTACCGCAAAAAAAAAAATAAAAATAAAAGGCAGAGACAGAACAAGTAAGGAATGTGATGCACCTGTCATGTGGATATAGACACAAAAACATCTAAGCAAAAAATAGCAAATCCAACCCAACAGGATATGAAAAACCAGAACACTCTCCCCCCACTGCCCCGTTCAACTTCATGTCCCCGGAAGCACAGCCTGAGTTGGAGGCCGAGGGGTGGGGGGAGCTGAGTGAAGCAGTGGTGGTGGTGGGGGTCTGGAGCTGGTACTGCACCTGGAATCGGCCCCCCTGGAGCCCAGGGGCCCGTGTTTTGCGCCTCCAGATCTGTCAGTCACTGGTTTCAGCCCACCCCCGGGGAGGGAGCCTTAACCCCACGGGCATCTCCTAGTGGCAGCTACTGTGGCCCAGAGACAAATTTCCCGCGAGGCATTTGCAGCCACAGTCGGGAGGACACTATAGCGCCCATCACAGTCTGCTCCCCCACCCGAGCTCTGCTTCTCCCAGGTTCTGGTTGGTTACAACTTCTGGTGCCAACACAAGGGGAGGGTTAGGAGGAGAAACCACGAACCCCGATAGGGCAGTGGTTCTCAAGGCCATAAGTCAGTGGTTCTCAACCGGGGGTGATTCTGTCCCAGGGCTATTGGGCCATATCTGGAGACACTTTTGATTCCTGCCCGAACACATCAGCCAAGTACTGCAATCCTTTGACATGTCATCCCTCTCTCCACTGAGCGGCCCAGCTTGTCCCCAGCTGGTGGTGATCCCATCCATCACAGACAGTTTTCCTGAAAAGGAGGCAGCTCTGTGCAGCTGCCAACCTGGCAGCCCTGTGTCCTCATCCTTGAGAACTCCAGCGAGGGAGGAAGAAGCATGGAGCGAGTACTACTGGTGAGCAGTGGGTCCAGTTCATTCAATCAGTCACTGCAAAGGCCCTGAGGCAGGACCGTGCCTGGTGGGTTAGAAGAAGAGCAGGCAGGCTGGTGTGGCTGGAGCCACATAAGCCAGGGTGAGAGAGGAGGTGGGTCTGGGCGGGTGGACCACACAGGTGCCTGCCTGGAAGGTGTGGTGAGGACTTTGGCTTTTACTTGAGGATGTTGGATTTGTTGGGAGGAAAGGATTGAGGGTAATTATTAATGAGCCCCCACCCTGCTGAGAAGTCCACTTGGGCTCTGGGGACAGTGATCCCTTAATCTGCTTATTGCTGGCCCAGGTGTTTGACGTAGGTGGTGTGGCCTGGGTCCAGGGCAGGAGACGGGGCCTTGCCCCACCCCCTGTGCCCCATGAAGATTGTCCTTGGGCCCCGCCCCCCCAGGTCAGGTCACCTGGGAGCACAGGTGAGCAGACACACACCTGTCTCCCTAGGTGGAAGCAGTGACATTTACTTAGCCCCTCAGATTTGTTTTGGTTTTAATTTAAATGTACAGAAAAGTGTAACCCGCGACTCAGGGGCAAGTATCACAACGGGGCCGGCCCCTCCCACTCACTTCCCCCCAAGGTAACCCCCATCCTGCCTCCATTGCCTCTGGCCTTGAAGGTCACTTGTGTCGTGCCCACGGTACGGTGTCTTCTGTCCCCTCCTGTCTGGCTCAGACTCACCACGCTGCTGTGGGAATGATTGGTGCATCATTCTTTTTCGTTGGCAGAGCGCGTGTCATTCTGTGAGGGCCAGAGAATGATTCAGTCCACTGCTGATGGGTGTTAGAGTTGTTTCCAGTGGGGGACTATTGTGACTAAAGCTTCTAGGAACATTCTAGAAGCAGCCTTTGGTGAGCGGAGCTCTCATTTATCTTGGGCGTATACCTGTCAGAGGCTGCAGGGTGTAGGGTGAGCCTCTGAGTCTCCTGGGGCTGCTGTAACCAGTCACCACCAACTGGGTAGCTTGGGACAACAGGAATTTTTCCTTTCACCATCCAGAGACCGGAAGTTCAAGATCAAGGTGTCACAGGGCTGTGCTCCCTCTGGAGGCTCCAGGAGAGGGTCCTTCCTGCCTCTTCCAGCTTCTGGGAGCCCCAGGCATCCCTGGGCTTGTGGCCGCATCCCTCCGATCCCTGCCTCTGTCTTCACACGGTGTCTCCTCTCTGTCTCTCCTCTGTGTGTCTCTTACAAGGCACTTGTCACTGGATTTAGCATCCATCTGGATACTCCAGAATGATCTTCTTGAGACTCTTAATTACATCCTCAAAAATCCGTTTTCCAAATAAAGTTCTGTTCACAGGTTCCAGGGGTTAGGGCGTGGACATGATTATTCAAACTTGTACACGAGTGTGCGTTCAGCTGTAGCAGAAACAGCCAAACTGTTTTCCCAGGTGGTCAAGCCATTGTAACTCTCAACTAACCCTCAGGGTGTGAGACAGTCCAGGAGTTTTCAGCAGCCCTTCAACCGGACTCATGTCCTCCTGTGGGTGAGCCAGCTGGTACAGGGTCGGTGAGAGAGAAGCGCAGACAACAGAGGGGTGCTGTCTGCAGAGAATTCAAAACAGTAAGAAAAGCATCACACCCCCCAGAGCTGGTACTCCACAAGTGTGTTGAATACAATATTTTGTGGGGTTGATGAAAGAACTGTCGTGATTTCTATTGTTTTATTAACATAGACACAAGTTTCAAGCTTGCCCGTTTTCATTCTTTATCCTTTAATAAACATCGCTTCCTGCGGGAAGTCCATTTGGAGAATTCCCAGTTCTGGACACTTGAGGACTCAGCTGTGAGTGTTTCCCTCGAGAGGCAATTCCGTCTGTAATCACCTGCGGTCTCTTCGGGCAGCAATCCAGTCTCTAAACCAAATGGGCCCTGCGTGTTCCTACAGGGACACAGTAAATAATAAAACCCGAGAGCCAGGGATTGTAAAGACACAAAGATACAGATCTTGAGTCTCTCCGTTTCCGTTGTTGCACCTGGAGTTTTTATTCGTTTTTAAAAGTAAAGCATCAAAGCAGCGTGGAATTTTTGATGGGCAAGTAAGTGCAAATGCTAGTTCCACCTTCAACTGGGTTGCTGATTTTGAGTATCTTTAAAATTGCAACGTTTTCTTCTCTCTTTAAATGGTTCCATTGATTGTTTGTTACATGACCATTACCGGAAACAATGTTGCCGCTCGGAGGATGGCATGCGGGAAATCGTGGCTCCTGTGGCCCCAGGCCATCCTGTCTGCTAGAGTGGGCCCTGCATTGGCCTCTGCCCCAGCAGGAACCTCACCCCTGCAAACCGGTCCCGCTGGTTGGGGAGTAGATGGCAGGGTTGTCCCACAGAGCTCCGGGGAGGAAGAGGCCGGAGGCTCCCATTTCCAGACACTGAACACACTCCCACACTGCAGTGAGGCAGAGGGGACCATCTGGGGCCATCGGGGACCTGAAGCCCTTGGGGGCTGCAGGTAACACCCGAAACGCTGAATTCCTTCTCCCCCCCCACCGGCCTGCCACTAGGGGGCGCCCAGACCCCACGCCTCCCTCCAGAACCGCGCCCCACTCTGCCCTGCGGGAGGGGGGCGTTCGGGAGATCCTCCGGCTTCAGCACTTGTTACAAAAGACAGGGCCAGGTCGGGGCTGCCCCAGGCGCTGCTGGGTCCCAGGCATACAGTAGGTGCTCAATAAATACTCTTTGGAGGAACGCACGAATGAATAGAAGGGCTAGGGAAGGAGTCTGGAAGAGTGAGGTTCCCAAGGTCAGGGCCGGGAGGGGCTGAAAGGGTATACACAGATGGGGAAACTGAGGCCCAGAGAGGGGCAGGGCTTGGCCTGAGGTCACCCCCAAGATCAGGGGCCGAGTCCATTGAGACCCACATGTCCAGCACCCCTTGCACACTCCCACCATCCCGCGCCCCAGAGGAAGACACAACCACGGATGGTATAGACGAGCAGGTTGTCCCAGAGGACGGTGTGAGTCACCCCACTCAGGATGGGGAGGCAGAAGGGGAGGTTTGCTGGGTGACTATGTGACACCCCACCGACACTTCCAATCCACACATGATGTAGGCCTGCCCTCCTGGCTCTAGAATCTATGAGGAGACTACACCCAGGACACATGAGGACAGGGCACACGCTGAGGGTGGGGGCTCTGACCTGCCTGCTCTGCTCGGGGGTGGGGAGGGGACCCCCTGAACGGCCTGAGAGGAATATGTGGCCCCAAGGGGCATCGGGAGGGGGCTTGGAACCTCAGAAAGTCCCGCCTTCCCTCATCCTCTTATATTCCCCGTCCTCACGGTCGCCCCAGGGTCAGACACGCTGGAGGGAGGTGGGGGCTGGACCAGGAGGAGGGGGTGAGGTGCACGTGATCACGTGTGTACAGGTGGTGACACGTGGCTGTGAATCTGACTAAGGGCATCCTGAAGCGTCTGCAGCCAAGTATGTGAAACTGGGGTGCCCTTGTTAAAAAAAAAAGTGCTTGTAAAAATTAAATAGGAATGGGGCTTCCTTGGTGGCGCAGTGGTTGAGAGTCCGCCTGCTGATGCAGGGGACATGGGTTCGTGCCCCGGTCCGGGAAGATACCACATGCCGCGGAGTGGCTGGGCCCGTGAGCCATGGCCGCTGAGCCTGCGCGTCCGGAGCCTGTGCTCCGCAACGGGAGAGGCCACAACAGTGAGAGGCCCGCATACCGCAAAAAAAAATAAAATAAAATAAATAGGAATAAAGATGGGGTGAACAGCAGTGTTGCCTGGAGGGAACCCTCCCGCCTCCCCCTGAATTGTGGAAGCTGTTAAGATTATCTCTAAACTTCCTGGTAGCCAGGGCAAAAGGGGAAATTGGTACGTTACAGTGCCTGGGTAGGCATGTTTTCTAGGGGGTCATGCCTGTCTTTAACAGTGTCTCTGAATATGTGAGGGTGCGTGTGTTAAGTGGCAATGAGAAGGGAGAGACAGAGTGTCAGGGGGTTAAACAGTGGTGAGCTTCCTGGTAGCCAGGGCAAGAGGGGAAATGGATACATTACAAGGTCTCCTTAGGCATGTCTTCGTCGGGGTCATGCTTGTGTGTGACAGTGTCTCCCAGCAAATGAGTGTGAGGCAAGGGGAATAAAAGCAGACACAGAGTCTCTGAGAGTGAAATAACTATGAGTTTCCTGGCAGTCAGGGTGAGAGAGGAAATCAGAGCTAAAGAGTCCATTTAGTGTATCCTCACCAGTGCGTGCCTGCTTCCGACAGTGGATCTGAGTGCAGGGGTGTCTGAGTGTGTGTGGAGGGGAGTCACAGAGCTGCAGGTGGGAGATAGTTCTAAGCCCCCTGGAAGCTATGGCAAGAGGGGAAATATGCTGACTTTGAGCCTGGTGAGCCGTGTGTGGCCGAGGTCTGGTCCAGGGGCTCAGAGGGGGCAGTGTCTGGCGGCCAGGCGCACGCGGCTGTCCTCGGCGGGGCTCCAGGGACGGGCGTAGCCAGCACGGGGGAGCAGCAGCCAGTCCTGAGTGCCATCGGGGCTGATGAGGCGCTGGGCTGCCAGCAGGTAGTCCCGATGGAGGGCCAGCGGTGGGCAGGGGCAGTGGCTCGGTGCCCACACATACTCGAGGGCCCGCAGTGGCGAGCGGTTCTTGTAGATGAGCTGCACGCGCACCTCATATCGGGTCTCCTGGGCCTGCCGGATGCGGCCCAGCACGCGGGCCCGGAACACTGCGGGCAGGGTGGTGCTGAGCCCGGCTGGACGCTCCGCCCCGGGGCCCATCCACACACCCCTTTCCAGACGAGGGAACTGGGGGTCAGGTGGGGCATCGGGGGCCCTTGGGGACTGTGGTCAGCTGAGGCCTGGGGTAAGGGTCAGCTCAAGTATCAGTGAGGGGTTAGGAGTCAGATTAGGGCAAAGGATTAGATCAGGGAGTCAAATGAAGGTCAGGAGGGGTCAAGCTGGAGTCAGGTCAAGGAGTGAAAGGCAGTCAGACCAGGGTCAAAGGTCAGCTGGATAGGGGTCAAGTTCAGGTCAATTAGGGGCCAGGTGAGGGATGGGGTCAAGGGCCTCTCACCAAAGTCGCTGCCGCAATAGTGGAGCAGCCGGTGGGCACGACCGCGGGTGTCAGGGCAGCGTGGGCAGGGGTCTGCAGGGGCAGTGCAGTCAGGGGCACAGGTCTTGCCTCCCTGCTCGCCCCCGCCCAGGCTGTCCCCAGCTCACCTGGGGTGGGGCCTGGGGTCCGTGGGGGGATAACAGTGGGGGCAGCGGGAGACTCAGGGGACTGAGGATCTACCTCCCGAGGCTGCGGCTGCCGCAGGGACCAGCCCTGGGCCTGAGCCTGCGCCTGGAAGGGGCCATAGCGCTCCCGGGGGAGCCAGAACTCGAACTCAACGCCGGGGTTGGGCTCCTGCAGGAGGACCTGGGCGGCGGGGGTGGTGGGGTGTCACATACTACGGAGCTGCCCTCGGACCTGATGGCCCAGCGTCTCCCAACACACACTCTACCCAGCCCCCCCGCCCCGCCCCCTGCTTCCCAACGAATTCTTTAACCCCACACGCCCAGACGCCCTCTCAGAGGCCCGCCCCCACCTGCAGGAGCAGGTCTTCCGAGGTGGGCCCGGCGGCGCGCAGCGTCTCCTCTGACCCTGTGACGCGGGTGTAGACCACGCGGGTGCCCGCTGCCTCGTAGGTCCCGGGAGGGCTGACCGCCCAGTTCCCGTTGAACACGTAGCGCCCGTCGCCCCCCATCAGCGCTGCAAGGGAAGGGTCAGCCCGGGCTCCCCGGAAGCGGCCCCGCCCGCCTCCCGACCCTGTCGCCCCCCTCCCCGCTGGATTCGGGCGGCCAGCAGGGCGCCTCCTCCCTCGGACCCCTGCGATACCCAGGTGGTTCCGGCTCCGGTGGGCGGCGCGGATGTGCCTGGCGCCCTCAGGGATCAGGGTCACGTTCCAGTACCCAGCGAAGGCACCTGGGCGGGAGGGAAGGACGGCGTCGGGGAGCAGGTGGGGTGTATTTGAAGGATGAATTGAGGATTAAGTGGGATACCGCGGTAAGAAGGTTAGCCAAGGCCCTGGTACTCCGAAAACGTTTCCTAAAGGATTGGAGTTACGATGATTATCACTTAAGTGCGGCAGCAAAAGAGTTAAACCCCGTCTGTTCTGGGAAGGGCGGAACAATCTGGCAATGACCAATCAGAATGATGAGCGAGGGGGGCTGGGCCGCAGACTGCCCAATCAGCGCGGGACGTCTTAAAGGGCCCGCTCTGGGAGAGCGCGAGGACGGGGAGGGCGGTCACCGGCATCCCGGAACACGCGCTGCACGAAGAGGCACGAGTCGTTGGCGCCGCCGCAGCGGCCGCAGTGGTCTTCGCGGGCATCCGAACCCAGCAAACCGTCACAGCCGGCGCTCTAAAGGGGGGGGAGGGCACGCGCGCCGTCAGACGGCCCCTGCCGTCGAGGGGGCGGAGCCCATGGAAGAAAGCAGGACCAAGAACTAAAAGGATGGAACCTGGGGGGCGGGCCCTAGTGGGAGGAGGCTGGGGATGAGGCTTAGTGATAGGTGGGGCAGGGGAGGTCGGGGACTCGGTAGGGGGCGGGGCCTAGGGAAGAGGGCGAGACCAGGAACTTAGCGAATGGGATCTGGGGGCGGGGCCTGGAGGGAATAGGCCGGGTGGAACCTAGAAGGGGCGGGGATGGGGGCGGGGCCTGGAGTTCTTACGAGGCAGCGGCCAGCCACGCAGAGTCCCTGGGTGCCCGGGCTGCAGGGGGTACCATCCAGCACGCGGCCGAAGCTGTGATAGAAGTCGTGCCCCTCCGCCAGGCAGTTGAGGTTGCACTGGTTGGGTGCTGGGGATGGGAGGAGTCGGTGGGAGTGGGGGACATATCTGAGTTCCAGCCCCCTTCCTGCCAGTCTCCCCTCAGGCAGCCATCCTCTTGGGCAGATGAGGCCCAGAGACTCAGCCAAAGCCACACATGGAGGCTGAGGCAGAGCCAGGACTGGAACTTAGGCATTCTGCTTCCCGTTCGCTGGGACTGTCCCAGGCAAGTATCCTGGGCCTGCACTCATTCGTTCATTCATTCATTCATGTTAAGTCCTAATATTAGGGGCCCACTATTAACATCATCACCCATTCTTTACTCATTCTTCCATACGTTCATTCCACAAACACTCATCGAGCACCCACTATTTTCCAGACAATGTTCTAGGCTCTGGGGTACAGAGGTGGGCAGAACTCACTCGGCACTTGGGCTCTGCACCCAGCAGGTGCCCCCCAAAAAGTATTTGTCCAGTTCTGACTGAGCCTGCATAGCCTGGGTATGTTGCTGGCCCTCCCCGGGACTCAGTTTTCCCCTGTGCCTGGCAGTGGGGCATAATGGACAATCTGACCACACCCCAGGCCCACAGACCTGATCCCTGCTCCTCCTGCTCAGGCTCCCTCTGGCTCCCGACTCCCTGAGGCTGGCTGGCAGACCCAGCCTGGAATAGACCCTGAGCTGGCCCTGGCGGGCCTCTGTGGGGGTGAAATCATGGCAAGTTTCCGCCAATTCTTAGGGTGAAGGAAAAAAAAATCTGTAAGGTTGATGGTTGGAACTTTCTCCATTCTAGGATTTTCTTATCTGTGTCTACCCCCACCGTGGCGTCTGAAGCTGCCTGTTTCCCTTAAATCTGGAGGCGCACTGCCCCAGGCACACAATTATATAACTCGCTATTTTCAGCTCAGTGCGGCAATATTTCCTGCTACTGGTGTAAGTTTGAGAAATGTTGGCCTCTGGATACAGCACCCAGTAAATCCTCAGCTTCGTGTTCGACCCTGTGCAGAATAGACCCTGCCTCCTTCTGCCCCTCTTCACAATTCACACTTGCTATCCACCCTTCACTTCACCAACTCCTACATATCCCTGAAAGCCCCAGTGCCAATGCCCCCTTCTTGCACCCCTCCAAGTCCCCCTTCCTTCTTAGCAGCCACTTTTCCCTGCCAGCTCTGAGAGAGCTGGACTAACAGGAGCATAGGCTACTCACCACCGTAGAAGGGCACCCATTGGTAGGTCTTCTGGGTGCCCAGGACAGGGTGGCCATTGTAGAGGGCGCATTGGAGGTCTCGGAAGGGCACGGCCCCTGGGGGACACTCCTGGGGACAGAGATCGGTGGAGCAGAGGCTGGGACAGCCCCGGGGATGCCCAGAGAATCTGGCATGGTGGCAAGGATATTTGGGGGCATGAGTGGGGAAGCAGGAGGGCTTCAGGGAGAACTCAGTCTGGGGGGTGGTTGGATAGAACTTACGGGCAGCTGGCAGAGGCGGTACTCGTGGGTGTCCCCCCAGCACAGCTCTTCCCTGGGAAACCTTCGAGGAGCAGGGTGGCCAGACTGCGGTCGGCACCTCCAGAAACCCTTCCCCAGAGCCAGCCTGCCCACCCATCCACCCCCGCTAACCCCACCCACATTCCAGCTGGATTAGCGGGATTAAAAGGCACAGCATGTGTGGGCAGGTCGAGGGTGCGGCCAGGGGCTGGGCCAGCCTGACAGAAGAGGAGGGGCAGGGACCCCCTCCCATCCCACCCAGCCGGGTCCCAGGAGCCTCCTCACCGGATGCATTGCCGGCTGCGCACGGAGAGCCCTCGCCCGCAAGAGCTAGAACAGCGGCTCCAGGAACCCCATTGAGTCCACTCACCCGGACCCTACTTGGGGAGACAGAGGCAGAGTCAGCCTGGAAGGGAGGCTGGTGACCCCCACACTGCCAGCCGGGTTCCCATGCCCGCTGCCCCCTGGGCTCATGTCCCCCTTTACCTGAGCGTTGCCCCCCAAACCACAGTTCAGGAGGGTCCACAGCAGGAGCAGGAGGTTCCGGAGGGGGCGGGGTCTGGGGGACAGGAGGGGGCGCAGCAGTGGGGGGGGAGCCAGCAGGCCAGGGGTTGCACCCCAGCTCTTCCCTCTCTGGCTGTGTGATTTTGGACAGTAACTCAACCTCTCTGAGCCTCCCTTCTCATCTCTGAAAAATGAAGTCATAATAGAGCCCACCTAATAGGAGAGTTTTGAGGGGTTCGTCAAATTAGGTGAGGAAAACGGGGGCCACAGAGCCCAGTCTGGAGAGAGAAAACTCAAGTAATTATTATTGGTTGTTTACTGTCTATGATGCACGTAGTAGGTGCTTATTCAGCGTCCGATGATGGAAGGAATCATTCCAGGAGCGTGCACAGGTGTCTCCAGGGTCCTAGGGCCCTCCCCACCCTCCCCACCATCCTTGCTCCTACCTTCCAGTGTGGCCAGGGGCCAGGTGCTCCTCTTCCCCCCGCCTCAGTTTCCCCATCTGTGCAGTGGGGACCAGCTGGGCACAGTCCAGGATTCTATGGGACCTTGCAGAGGGTGTGGCTGGTGGTGGCTGGGTCTGGTGCCTGGCAGAGCTCCCCCCACCCCACCCCCGGGGGCGGGCCCCAGCCTCCAGGGCCCCCTCAGCTCCCAGACCTGCAGCAGCCAGGAGCTCCTGGATGGGGGGCGGGACGGGGCAGGGTGACCTGGCCCTGGTCCAGTGGGTGCCTCATGGCCTCATGTGAAGAGGGTGTGGGATGGAGCCCCAGAGCCGCCTGCAGAGGGAAAGGGGCTGCCAATGAGGATGACGCAGGGAAGAGGGAGGCAGCTGTGTGGGGGCGGGGGAGAGGGTGGATGGGAGGCTTTTCCTCCCTGGGCCTCAGTTTCCCCATCTGTCAGGGGAAGAATGAAGTCACTTGCCATCCCCAACCTCCCCATGACCCTGGCATTGGTGGAGAAAGTGGCGGGCTAGGGCCAGGGAACCTAGCAGTCAGCAGTGCCCAAAGGACACGCAGGCCATGCCGGAGGGCTCCAGTCCTGGAGGTCCCGGGCAGCGGATGGGGGAAGGCAGGGCCCCACTGGATGTTCTCGAGCAGCAGTGTCCCTGGTTATCAGGCTCTCCTGGCTCTGACATTCAAACCCGGGGCACCAAGGGTCTGGGGCCAAGGTGACTCCAGATGCTGAGAACCTGGGGGACCACGGGGTGGGTCCCCCCGGGTGGGTCCCCCCCTCTGACCAGAGCTGTGAGGCTGGCTGCATCTCTGAACCCCAGCCCTGGCTGGCCCAGGAAGCAGGAAGAAGTCCGGATTGGAGAGCAGAGGTAGGGGGAGGGGGCTTGACCCTCGGACACCCGCTCCCCTCTTAGCACTGGCTTGTGGGGTGGGGGTCTAGGTGATGCAAAATGAGGGGCTTGAGGGATCACCATTCCCACTCTCCAGAGCCCCCTGCCCGAGGAGCAGGACACACCCCCAGTTTAGGCTGCAGTCCTGACCCTCGGTGTGATCTCAGGGCAAGCCACGCCTCTGGACCTCAGTTTCCCAAGGAGGAAGTGGGGATGAGCTTTCCCCCACCCTGGGGATTGCTGCCTCGCCACCCCCCAGCTTAGGGACTGGGAGAAGACTCCGGCCGGGATAGTGGGGGGATAGGAAGAGGGACTTACCGGCTACGTAGAGACCAGGCGGCGCGTCCAGGGTCCCCGGGCGGCCCGTGGGCGAGCGGAAGCGGCGGGGCCCGCGAGGAGGGGCGGGGGGAGCCCGGGGCGGCCCCTCCCACCCGGCCTCCCAGGGCGCGCCCCGGCCGGGGTCCAGAGGGGCGGCGGCGCCGTGCGCCCCCGCGCGGCCGTTGCGCGCCTGGGCGCCGATCTGCGGCAGGGGACTGCTCCGCACGCGCCGCGGCCCCCCAGAACTGCGGCCTGGTGTCCGACCGTCCGCGCCCCGGTGACCTTGGGAAGCCCAGGGCGGGGCAGCCACGCGGGGACTGACCGCCCTTACCCCCACCTCGGGGCTGCTATTCCGGGCGCCGCGCTCAGGGCCCGGGAATGTGAGCGAACCGAGGTCGCCCTGTTGAGGCTCCAGGAGGGCGCTGCCCTCTCCCCACCGACGCCCAGATGCCGTCCCCACGAAGGTTCCCTTTCCTGGCCACTACCCCTCCCCAAATCCCTCTCCCTACCCCTCCCTCAAAGTCACCCTACTCAGGAACCCGCGCGCCTGGGTTCCCGCCCCAGGTTCCGACCACCCCCAGCGCGGGGCCCCAGAGCACCGGGGAGAAGCTCAGTCCCAGGGGCCTGGCGTGGGGGGCGGAGAGCCCCCTCCCAGCCCGGTGCATTCCCGGGCGCTGCTGTCACCAGAGGACGCGCCCCACCCTGCCTCCCGCCCTCCCTGCCCGGCCCCAGGCTGCAAGCCGTGGCTTCGCAGCTAGACCCCGGTCCAGAAGGTCCCCCTCCCACGCGACTGTGGCCCCACCCTCCCCGACCTCAATTTCCCCATCCGGGCAATGGGGCCGGCGGGGGTCTCCACAGCGACAGTTCCAGGTGGATCTCAGCTCTTTGCGCGGATGGGCAAG
Source organism: Hyperoodon ampullatus (assembly GCF_949752795.1). Lineage (NCBI taxonomy): Eukaryota > Metazoa > Chordata > Mammalia > Artiodactyla > Ziphiidae > Hyperoodon > Hyperoodon ampullatus. The sequence goes on from NC_136917.1 coordinate 25,602,869, forward strand.
GACAGGGTTACCCCAGGGCTCCCCACCACCAGACCTTTCCCCCGTTTAGCATCTGCGCACCCCCCCCCCTCATCCCCCACCCAAGCAGGGACGCAGCAGGCACCCTCTGCTCGCCCCCTCCCCCTGGCTCCTCGCTGTGGCCCCAGGATGCTGCCTGGCGAGCGGGTTGAGGAGATGGGGGCACCAAGGGGGGCGATGGGTGGACAGCTCTTATGCTCCCTGGGCTCGGCCCAGGCTCAGCTTGAGTGCCCCCTTCTCCCAGGAGCCAGCAGTGGGGTGTTCCAGCCCCGACCACAGGGAGGGGGTACCGCCGGTCCAGCTCTGTCTGTCCTCCAGCCTGGAGCAGCTCAAGGCAGGGCCATCCAATGCCATTCATTCATCCAACACTTACTGAGCATTTACTTTGTGCCGCTACAGCTGTGAATCCGGCTAGTGAGGGGAGACAGTGCCCTACGAGGGCACCATGCTACCTTCCCATCAGGACGTTCTGCAGAAATAGCCCAAGCCCACTGCAGATGGGGTGGGGGGCCAGGAAGGCCCTCACGCAGGAGGTCATTGCCTCAGGGAGGTGGGGGAAGGGCAGCCCAGTCTGCCTGGAACAGCACATGCAAAGGCCCTGAGGCTGGAAAAGGGAATAAGGGACAGTGGGAAGGTTGGGGTGGGTGGAGCCAGTAGCCAGCCTGGGGGTGGGGATGTGGTCAGAGAGGGGCCAGGGGGATGGCAGCCATGGGAGGTGGGAGGGGGTGCTCTGGTTTGGGAACAGCTGCCTCTGGCTGTCATGGGGGCAGGACAGGGGACCTGGAAAGCAGTGGGGAGGCAGTGGCAGGCATGCTGGGGTCAGGGGCTGGGCTGGGGGCGTGGGGGGTGGGGAGGGCACTGGGGGGCTCCCAGCTCTTTGGAGTGGAGTCTGCAGGCCTTGGGACAGATCACATGGCGGAGGAACTGGGAGGAGGCAGGTGGGAGCTTGGGCTGAGCAGCCAGTGAGGGGAGGTGCCCCATTCCCTGCGAGGGGGGTGGGGAGGCACAAGTCCGGAGGTCACCTGAGGATGGGTCTAGGGTGAGGCAAGGAGAGGCTGGGAGTCCAGAGGCCGCGTCTGGCTGGGGATGGACATGTGGGCATCCTTTGCACACAGGGGTGTTTAGAGTCATCGATGAGGTCATGGGGTGAGAGTGTGGACAGAACGGAGACTGGGGCCTGAGTGTCAGAAGCCGAGGTGGGCATGGGGTCCCCCAAGGTCGCAAGAGGATGGGCTTCCGGGAGTAGGAGGGGCAGCCTGAGTGGGTAAGATGAGGATAGAGCATGGACCAGTGGCCAGCAGATCAGCATCAATGAAGGCAGTGACCTTGACAAGGTTTAGCCTGGGGGAACAGGGCTCGAGAGAGGATGGAAGGAGAGAGAGGGGCATGGTGAGGGCAGGCACCCTCTGCAGAGCAGCTACTGTGTGCTGAGCTGGGGCCTCGGGCCTGGGCGGCATCAGAAAGAAATCAGGCTTGGCCAGGAGCGCCACCAAGTGGACAATCTCATCCCCCACCCCCTCACCCCCATGTGCTTTAGGCCCCAAGCCCCAGTCCACCGCGCTATGCAGGGTGTGCATACAGCAGGCAGTGTGCCCTGCAGGAAGGTATACAGAAGGCACTGTACCCTGCAAGGAGTGTATATACCAGGCATTGTGCTCTGCAAAGAATGCATACAGCAGGCGCTGTGTCTTGCATGGAGCATATACAGCAGGCATTAAGCTTTGCAGGCAATGTATGCAGCAGTCACTGCACCCTAGACATGCATACAGTAGACACTTGGCCCTGCAGGGAGTGTATACAGTAGGTACTGCACCCTGCAAGGAATGCATTTAGTAGACACTGAACCTCCCAAGGAGTGTATACAACAGTCAATGTAGCCTTTAGAAAGTGTATACAGAAGTCACTGCACCCTGCAGGGAGGGTATACAGAAAGCACTATGTCCCACAAGGAGTGCATACAGCAGGCACCATGCTCTACAGAGAATGTCTACAGCAGGCATTGTACTCTGCAGTGAGTGTATACAGCAAGCACTGAGTCCTGTAGAAAGTGCATACAGCAGTCCCTGTGCCCTGCAGGGACAACATACAGCAGGCACTGGGTCCTGCAGGGAGTGCATACAGTCGGCACTGCGCCCCGCATGGGGGCCCTAACGCTTATGGGATGGCCAGATGGGGCTGGGGTGAAGGTGTGGAGTCCTGTACCCACCCATGCCCCCTCTCCCCAGTCTTTGTCCCCCTGCAGGTCTCCAGCCTCCCACCCCCATGCAGGAGGTAGCTCAGCTGGATTCAGCAGATCCCCAGAGGAGGCGGAGAGCTCAGCTCGAAATACCTGCTGCAGGTGGAGGGGTGGTTGTGAGGTTTGGAGGCTCCAGGTGCGGTGGCATCTCACCACCCCCCAACTCATGCCCTGGTCTGAACTCAGGCCCAGGGGTCGGCAGGGTCCCGCTACGCTGAGCTCCGGCCTGGACCGCATCCCTGACGCTGGGCCTGGACAGGATCAGGCCAAGTGGACACAAGTCCTCATGGATGTGGGTCAGCCTAGGCTCCCTCTGTGGTCTCACACCCTTGAGCCTCCCCCTGCCCCCCTCCCCAACTCCCTATGGCCTCCCACGATCCCTCAGGCCTGAGCACGTGGTCCACAGGATACTCCAGTCTCCTGTGTAGATGGGGTGGGAGGGGTCCTGCAACCCCAGAACCCGGGTCTCTAGAGCTGCCCATCTGTCCCTGGGCATGAGCATGAATAGAGCAGGATCGGGGACCCACCATGGCCAGGGTCACCCATGTGAGCTGGGATGGTAGTTTTCTCCACCCCAGGGAGAAGCCAACAGAAGCAGGAAGCGGAAAGGGCGAGATCTCTGAGACAGTTGTTTCAGTCCCTGGATCAAGCTGCACCTGAAGACATCCATCCATTATTTTTCACTTTAGCAATTTGGAGTTTCTGTGACTTGTTATCAGGAGGTCCTCTCTAATAGGGAACAGCATCTTTTTCATCACCCTCACCCCCCCGCAACAGGTCCTGTTTCTTAGGCCACTAATCCTGTGATGGAGTATTTCACCTCTACATAACACCACCACCTTGGAGGCCTCCATATCTGATGTGACACCCCCAGCTGCCCCCGTGAGAGGAATCCTCACCCCCACCTCATGGGTCGGAATGCTGGGGGGCAGAGGGGCAGAGTCACACGCAGTGAGACTTGGAGGGCCTGGGATAGCTTCACAGTCACATCCGAATGGGTGTCCTGAGCTCCTTTTGAGGCAGGGTGTTGGGGGGACTTGCCTGAGTGGTGAGATGCTTGAGGCAGGACCTGGAGAATGAAGGGGAACCGGACGGAAGAGGGTGTGAGGGAGAGGGTGTTCCTGGCAGACAGAACAGCACGTGCAAAGGCCAGGGGGCCAGAGGAGCAGGGTGAGGACCAGCTCAGTGAGGAGGCCTGTGTATCTGGAAAGCAGTGAACATGAGGCCAGAGTGGGCAGGGGCCTCGCATAGTGTGGGGACCGGGAGCATGGGAAGGTTATTCAGAAACGGCAAGAAGTGTTAGGTGAGAAGGAAAAGTTATGCATGATCTGATGCCATTTATATAAAAGGAAAAGTACCTATGTTAGCATAAACTCAGACAGGAAGTGGACAGGAATAAACCCTCACGGTCGAGCACGATGATCTCGGCGGCGGGGGGTAGGGTGGGGTTGGGGTGAGTTTGAATTATTGCCTTTTAGGTTTTAATTTATTGTAGTCTTTTAATTCTCTTTTTTAAAGAGAATTTTTATTTTGGAATAATTTTAGATTTACAGAAAGCTGCAAAGATATTACAGCAAGTTTCTGTCTATCCTTTGTCATCAGTAGTATAATGTCACCCCCACACACACACACAGGATGTCCATGTCCTGGTCCTGGGACCTGTGATGTGTCACTTCACGGGGCAGAGGGGACTTTGCAGGTGGGATTAAGGCCCCTGGGATGGGGAGGTCCCTGGATTCCCCGGGGGCCTCAGCATCATCACAGGGCCCTTATAAGAGGGAGGCGGGAGGGTCAGAGGCAGAGAGAGACGGGAGATGCTGCGCTGCTGGCTGTGAGGATGCAGGAGGGGCCGCGAGCCAGGGATGCGGCGCCTCTAGAAGCTGGAAAAGGCGGGAACCGATGCTCCCCTGGAGCCTCCAGAAGGACCGGCCCTGCCCACGCCTGGATTTTAGGACTTCTGACCTCCAGAATGTGAGGTGATAAATATATGTTTGTTTGTTTTTTTTGCGGTACGCGGGCCTCTCACTGCTGTGGTCTCTCCCGTTGCGGAGCACAGGCTCCGGATGCGCAGGCTCAGCGGCCATGGCTCACGGGCCCAGCCGCTCCATGGCATATGGGATCCTCCCAGACCGGGGCACGAACCCGTATCCCCTGCATCGGCAGGCGGACTCTCAACCACTGCGCCACCAGGGAGGCCCAAATATATGTTTTTTTAAGCCACCAAGTTTGTGTTAATTTGTTACAACAGCCATAGGAAACAATGACTATTTGTCACATCTAAGGAACTCACGTTGGTATATTATGATTACTAATTGATAACATTAGTAATTACCATCACTACTGACCAAACTCCAAATGTTATTTGGATTCCACCAGTTGCTGTTTTTTTTTTTTTTCCCCAACTAATTTCCTTTTTCTGCTCCAGGATCTCATCCAGGAGCCCACATGACATTGAGCTGCTTCTCTCATAATTGGTCAAAAGACCCAAGCAGATGAAATACAGATTATTCCTGTGGAAATCTGGCTGGTTCTGATGGCACCCAGTACTTTGCATGCAGCGGAGTCAATCAATGTCCCCAAACAGAGGTTGAGAAGGCATCCAACTGAGGACACTGGGGGAAGAGTGTCCACCCGGAGGGGCAGCACCCACTCAGGACCCTGAGGATGCCGATCCAGCAGGCAGGGTCTGAGGCAGCTGGGAGAGGGTTTGGACTTTCCCAAGGCCCACCAGCGAGTGGGTCAGCACCTACATGGGACATAGCAAGGAAATGCACAACCTGTCTCTGCCATGGAGCCCCCAGTCCTGTAGGAGAGAAGTCAGGGAACTAGCAAGGAAATGGCATGATTGCAGGTTGTGAGGGTACCGCAGAGGGACTCATAGGGTGTGGGGGCCCTTGCCTGGGTCCCAGAAGATGAGAAGGAGCTCCTGGACGAAGACTGGGGGGGTGGGGAGCCCTTTGGGCAGCGAGAATGGCATGTGCAAAGGCCCTGAGGTTGGGATGAGCTTGGTATGGGATCTCAGACCAACAGAGAGGCCAGGGTGGCTGGGCCAGGGTGAGCGAGTGGGTGTGTGGGAAGGCCATGGGGGCCCACTAGCAGGCTTTGGATGTGATCTGATTTGGTTCTGGAAGGCTTCTTGCTGTCAGGAAGAGGCTGGACTGTCCCTGAGCCCCACAGCATCCCCTGAGTCCAGCTCTCAGCCAGCCCCTGGTTCTGTGAGCCTCTGAGGGCCCAAACACATCGTGGCCCCCGACCTGGCCATAGCTGTCCTTAAAACTCCTGACCCAGGGCCCTGGCTGGTCCTGAGCATTGTGCCAGGGAGGCCCCACATGGTGTCGTCAGTCCCATCTCCTCCTCTGGATCATCCTTGGGCTCCTCTGCTAGGCATCTTGAAGGCAATGTCCCCAAAACTGCACTCTGGACCTCCCCTCCCTGACCCTGTCTGCCACCCCACACCTTGGCTGTGGACATGTATCCTAGTGTCACGGGCCAAAGGGGAGAAGTTGGAGTGGTTGAGCCGAGGCTCTGCTCCGCTCTGGGGGGGTATCAAGCCCCTCAGAGCTCCCCACCCACATACCTTCCTGTCCCACATTTCACTCCATCGCTCCCCGAGCTGCAGTTGGACCATGTATGGGAGCCATTCCAAGCTGGGTGTACAAGACAATTAATGTCCAAGGTGGAGACCCCGGCCAACGGGGGCCGGGTACCAGGGGTCCATGCGCCCCTCGTCCTCCCTTCCCATCCTCCCCGGCCCCTCAGTCCTGCTCTTCAGATCAACTCACGGCACTAAACCCTTGCTTCAGGGTCTGCTTTTGGCAGAGGCTGGACTAAGACAGGGGAGGAGAGACAAGCCGCCCACGTCAGTCTCCTGCTGGCCTGGACCACATCAGCGAGAGGAAGTGGACAAAGGGGATGCGGGGGGCTCTGAACTGAGTCCTGGGCACCGGGAGGAGGAGCCTCAAAGGAGAACCGAAAAGATGTAACAGGAAAGGTGGGAGGGGCTTCCCTGGTGGCGCAGTGGTTGAGAGTCCGCCTGCCGATGCAGGGGACACGGGTTCGTGCCCCGGTCTGGGAAGATCCCACATGCCGCGGAGCGGCCGGGCCCGTGCGCCATGGCCGCTGAGCCTGCGGGTCCGGAGCCTGTGCTCTGCAATGGGAGAGGCCACAACAGTGAGAGGCCCGCTTACCGCAAAAAAAGAAAAAAAAAAAAGGTGGGAGAATAGCCTACAAAGAGGTGTCCCAGAGGACACGAGGGGACAGAGCTTCTAGAAGGAGCCAGTGACAGTGGGTGCTGAGAGGCGGGAGAGGCAAGGGCAAGGTTTGTTCCCGGAAGATGGAAGCTCAGGGAATGTGGCACCCAGGTCCCCACAGCCCCAGCTGGGCCAGTCTTGAGGCAGTGGGCACTGCAGTCATGAGGTGGCCTCCCGCCCGCTCTGCTCACGGGGCCCGTCCCTGGGGACCTGCAAGGTCTGGCCGAGGGCTCCCGAGTACAGTCAGGCAGCAGGGAGTCCACTGCGTTTCAAAGTCCAGGAGGCAGGAGGCAAGAGAGGGACCTAGGAGCCGGGCTGAGTCACGCCTGCCCGCCTGCTCCTGTCCCAGTTCTGGAAGGAGGGGGCTGCACCACCGCGGACCCCGCACCCAGCCCGCCCACCAGCCTCCTGAGGGAGGCCTCCCAGGGTCCCGCCCGGGTGCTGTCTCAGCAGACACCCCCTCCACCTGCGGCAGGTATTTTGAGCGAGGCTCCCCAGCACTTCTCCTGGGAAATCTGCTGAGTCTGGGGAGTTATCTCAGGTCAGGGAAAGAACAGACTGGAGACAAATCAAGCCTCTGGCCTGGAGCACGGGGGCTCAGGGGACTGCGCGGCCAGGCTGGGGCTCCAGCCCATGACCACCCCGGCCTCCTGAGCCCTGGCAGGGGTTGGCATGGGAGGGTCAGGCAGCCCCACTGAGTTCCCCCCTCAACGCCTCCCCCTTTGCAAAACTGCGATCCTGTGCTTGCTATACACACTAGGCTTCAGTTTGCTCATCTGTAAAATGGGGGTATTAGCTCCCTAAGCCTGTGTTTTTTGGGGGGGTAGGGAAGCTAAAATGGTTTTCACTTTCCGATTGTGGCAAAATATACAATCACACAAAATTCACCATCTTCACCATTTTTAAGTGCACAGCTCGGTGGCATTAAGCACATTCACATTGTTGGGCAACCATCTTCACCATCATCTCCAGAACTTTCTCATCTTCCCAAACTGAAACTCTGTCCCCATGAAACACTGACTCCCCACCCCTCCCCCAGCCCCTGGCCCCCACCATCTACTTCCTGTCTCTCTGGATGTCACTCCTCTAGGACCTTCTGTGAGTGGAATGACACACAGTGTGTCCTCCTGTGTCTGGCTTATTTCACTGGGCATCACGTCCTCAAGGTCCATCCACATTGTATCAAGTGTCAGAACCTCCTTCCTTTTTAAGGCTGAATAATATTCCACTGTGTGGGTGGAGCACGTTTTGTTTATCCCTCATCAGTCGATGGACACCCGGACTGTTTCCACCTTTTGGCTGTTGTGAATAAAGCTGCTATGAACATCTAAGGTTTTCCTTTTATTATAAAGTTTTCCATTTAGAGTGCTGGGGGAGGGCATCCCTGCTCGAGGGGGTGCAGGCTGGGAATGGGATGGCTCCCCAGCCCCGTGGAGGAGGTTCAGCCAGGAAAACAGCGGGCTGCCAGGAGATGGGGGCAGAGCTGGTGTCTGCAGAGGGTGTCAGCTGACAGCCCTGCTGTGAGGCACTGGGCCAGGAGCTTTGGATTTCTTTCCCCCAGGAGGCTTCTGGGGGTCCAGTGGGCTCAGCTGCCTACTGCAGCGTGAGGGCTCTTCCTATGCTCCCGTAGCCCCCGGAGGAGAGGCCTGGGGGGCAGTATTGGGGGGGCAGGGGGTCCAGACGCACCAACCTGCACTGCAGGCCAGGTTCAGCCACAGTCTGGTGACTCTGGCTTGCATGTCCCTTCCTGAGCCTCAGTTTCCTCATCTATAACATGGGGCTAAGAAGAGCACCGACCTCTGGGATAAGCCACTTCCTGGAAGGGGTCTGGCTTTCTGACGTTGGCCTCCAGAACCCGCCCAGACCCCCGGCTTTGGTTAATTCCGGGTGATCTCCTCTCCACCGTTTCCTGAGGGCCGGGTGGGTCTGTCTTGGGCACAAGTGCTGAACAAATATCTGAATTAGCAGGCAGCAGAAGCGTGCCACTGAGAAGGACCTGGATTCCTGCCTGCCAATGTGGATTCCAGGGCGACAATGATGTGACAGCTCAGACCCCCGGGCCCCCCAGCTGCCTTCCTTCTGTCACACCGCACCTGGTTCTCATTAGCAGAGGACTCGGGCTCCCCCGGCCGCAGCCAGCTGGCCCCCTGCACTGGCCTGGAATCCTTGGCCCTGGAGCTGAGGCCGGCCCCCCGCAAAGGTACCAGAGGATGGCTCCATCCAATGCACATGGGCCCCCGCAGAGTCCCCCATGCCCTGGGTTCCCCCATTTGACATGCCAGGCAGACATGTGACAACGCAGAAGGTGTTTCCTATCCCTGGTGGCTTGGCTGGGCCGAACTCCGAAATCTGGTCTCTGGAAAATTCCAAGGCCTGATTCCAGCCCCACGGAGCCCTGCTAACCCCTCCCCATTCATTGTGTTATGTAACTTTTGGGGATTAATACCGAGGCATCCAGAGGCAGCTGTCTGGATTCACATCCATCACTGTCCCTTCCTGGCTGGGTAAATGACTTAACCTCCCTGGGCCTCAGTGTGTTCATCTGTAAAATGGGGACAAGGCCAGTTCCTGCATCTCAGAATCGGTGAAAGGGTGACTTGAGACAATACAAGGAAAGAGCTGGGAACTGAGTCTGGGGAACAGCTCAGAGATGCTCCCATGGTTCCCGGGGGGCCCAAGCCTGCCCACTTGTTTTCCATCCCCCTGCCTCTCTTTGGCTGCCCAAGCCAGGAGTCACAACCCCCAGTGTCTGTCCATCAGTACCCAAATCCTGCTCCTTCTCACCACTGAGTGTCCATCATATACGCCAGCCTCCAACCCCAGCAGTGCCCCTCTGGGCTTCACTCCCCTCCCCACCTCCTTGAATCCTGCTGTGGGTCCCTAGTGCCAAGATGATCAAGCCTCGTGCATTGTCATATGGGGCCCGGGGACCCACCTGCCAGGAGGACCCACAGTCACACGTATTCAGGACAACTAGACTCAGACCTCAAGCGTACTCTGGGGAGAGCCCTGCCAAGCCCTCCCTCCCCCCACCCTTCCCCTCGAGGACTCGAGAGAATGAGACAATCCCTCTGACCTCAGTCTCCTGCTCTGAGAAATGGGCGTGTTGACAGTTCACAGCTTGGCGGGAGGCGCAGGATTGGAGGAGCAAGCGAGCTGAGCGCGCGCGGGACTGGCGCTGGGCTGGTGTGCCGGGTGCCAGCGCCGCTCTAGTCCCTGAAACTCCCGCCTGCCCCGCGTCCCAGCACGCCCAAGCGCCCCCACGCGCCCGCCCCCTCCCGCGCTGGCCGCCCCGAGCGTCTGGACTCCACCCCTCCCCCCTCGGCCAATAAGACGCGTCCAGGCAGCGCGCGGCCCCCAGAGCAGCGCTGCGCGCGGTGGTCCCGGCCGAGGCTGCGCCAGTGCGCCCGCCCGTCAGGCTCCCTGGAAGGATGGAGCCCGAGCCGCGGCGGCGGCGGCGGCGGCGCAGTTGCCGCCCGCTGGTCTCCGTCTTCCTGCGCGACCCGAGCTCGGGGCGCGTGTACAGGCGCGGGAAGCTGATCGGCAAGGTGGGGATCCCGGCACCCCCAGTCCGCTGGCGAGGGGGCCGGGCCGGGCAGGGGTCCCGGCGGGGCGGGGCGCGTTCGCGCGATCGCTACCGCAAACAAGCCAGCGTGCGCCCCGGCTTTTGTCTCTGCGTGTGTCGCGTGTCCACGCGAGTTTGGGGCTGGCGTGGGTGGACGCCCGGGTTTGCGATGTACCCGCTGCTCTGCGTGCATCGTGTGGCGGGAACCGGTGTTGGGCACGTTGTGTTGTGTTGTGGGTTGTGTGTCTAGGGTGTGGGTGTGCGCCCGAGTGTTCTGCGACTTGGAGCCTTGGTGCGGACCCAGACTCTGTTATGCTGTCCCTGTGCGTGTGTGTCTGAATGTGTCATAGGTCTCTGCTTTCTGTGTTCGGGCGTTGTACCGTGTGTCCGGGTACTGTATTAGGGTCCGTGGGCTCTATATATCCAGGTGTGGATGTGTCTGTGTGTCTGAGTGTATGTGTCCCTGTGCCTTCGTGTACTTCTGTGTGTTGTGTTGCCTTGGGTATCCAGGTATGAGGATGTGAGCTATGCATCCATGCGTCTCAGGGGTGTGTGTGTGTGCGTGTGTCTGTGTGTGAAGAGGCCTGGCCATCTGTCCCCGCACCTGTGTGCCCTGAGCTCGTGAATCGCCTGCCCCGCAGGGCGCCTTCAGCCGCTGCTACAAGCTGACCGACATGTCCACCAGCTCCGTGTTTGCGCTCAAAGTGGTGCCTCATGGTGGTGGCGGGGCTGGACGGCTGTGCCCCGGAGACAAGGTACGCTCTGCGCATCAGTGCCCAGGAGCCCTGTGACCAAATCGGGTCCGCAGAGACGTCCCTGCCCTGGGGGTGGGGAGCACGCCCGTGGGGGCATGGGTACCTCGGGTTTGGGCACCTGCCGGGTGTGTACACGTGGGACCCCGCCTGCAGGTGGAGCGCGAGATCGCCCTGCACAGCCGCCTGCGACATCGCAACATCGTGGCCTTCCACGGACACTTTGCTGACCGTGACCACGTGTACATGGTGTTGGAATACTGCAGCCGCCAGGTGCCCAGGGGGCGGGGCCTAGAGGGAGCCATGCCCCTCCCCGCCCCCAGTCCGCTGTGCTCATCTGTGTCCCCCCCATGTCTGTCTCTCCTTACCTGTTTCTACCTGTGACCACACTAGGCCCACCTGTGCTCACCTTTAATGCTCTTGTGCCCACCTGCCCACCCAGAGGCTCTCTTGACTCACCTCGGCACACCTATGCCCGCCTGTGCCCCTCCTGCACTCAGCTAGGCCCCACCTGCCCACACCTGGCCTCACCTGGGCAGTCCTGCCCCCCTTCCCCAGGTCCGGGGCCCTTGGCCACTCACATGGTGCAGCCCAGAGCCCAGATGTCCGACAGGCAGGAATGCGTGTTCCTGAACCCACTTGGACTTAGTTGCACCTTCATAGACCCCTTGAACTCCTTGAGCCCACTTAAATACACCTGAGCTCTCCTTTGCCCAGAATGTACCCACCTTGGGTTCATCTCTTGCCGAAAAGCTCACTGTGGCCCCCTCGGCCCATGTGAACGCCTATGTTCCTCCTGGGGCTCAGAGCTCACCTCTGCCTGTCCCACAATCAGCCACAGCCACCTGGGCCCAGCTGAATTTACCTTTGCCTTCTTGGGTCCCTGGAACTCACTGTACCGCCTAACCTGAGCTCACCTGTGTCTCCTCGGCGCTGGCGCTGAACCTGCCGGTCCCCTGCAGTCACTGGCCCACGTGCTGGAGGCGCGGCAGACGCTGACAGAGCCTGAGGTGCGTTACTACCTGCGGGGCCTGGTCAGCGGCCTGCGCTACCTGCACCAGAGGCGCATCGTCCACCGGGACCTGAAGCTCAGTGAGGGAGGGGAAGGGGCCGCGGGGGCGGGGCTGGGGCGGGGCGAGGGCGGGGATTTCACCCTCACGCCATGCTCCTCCCCCTCCCATCCCCACCTCCCCCCGCCCCCCGCCCCGGGCAGGTAACTTCTTTCTGAACAAGAACATGGAGGTGAAGATCGGAGACCTGGGGCTGGCCACCAGGGTGGGCCCAGGAGGCCGCTGCCACAGGTGACCGGGAGGCTCTGAGCGGGCTCTCTGGGTGGGTGAGGGTGGGCCGGCTCTGGCCCCAGCCTTCCTGAGCCCCCGTTATGCCCCCCAGAGTGCTCTGTGGGACCCCAAACTTCCTGGCCCCGGAGGTCGTGTCCAGAAACGGGCACTCCTGCCAGTCGGACATCTGGGCTCTGGGCTGTGTCATGTGAGTTGCCCCAGAAGCCCCAGGCCTGGGGAAGGGGGGCAAGACTGCCCAGCTGGGGCCAGGTGTGGGCAGGTGGGAGCGGGCACCAGCAGGTAAGGACAGGTGTAGGCATGTACAGGGGAGGTTGAGTGGGGGCACAGGCAGGTATGAGCAAACACAGGACCAGTGTGTGCAGCTGGGGGGCAGGTGGGAGCACACACCTGCCATCACCTGAGCGTGCAGGTATGAATGGGGCATATGGCGGGATGATAGCTTTGAGTGTGTACAGAGGTGTGGACAGGTGTGTGCAGGTGGCAGATACACAGGCAGATGAGGGCATATGTACAGGTATGAGGCATATGCAAGAGTTGAACAGGTGTGAGCGTGCATAAACTAAAACTGGAAAGGTATATGCAGGTGTGTCCAGGTATAACCCAGGAGCAGGCAGGTGTACAGACAGATGCTGGTGTCTCCTGAGCAGACAGGAATGGCCAGGTGGGAGCAGATGTAGGGCAGCTATGAGAAAGTGGATGTGACGTGGGTACGGAGTCAGGAAGTGTGGGAAGGTGTGGCCAGGTGTGTACAGGTAGGTGTGAGCCAACCCTGGATGCCCAGGACAGACACAAACAGGCACCCAGGTTCCTGCCCCCGACCCGGCCCAGGTACATGGTGCTGACTGGCGCCCCTCCCTTCGTGGCGGCACCCTTGTCGGAGATGTACCAGAACATCCGAGACGGCCGCTACCCCGAGCCTGCACATCTGTCCCCCAATGCACGCCGCCTCATCGCCCGCCTGCTGGCACCCAACCCAGCCGAGCGGCCCAGCCTGGACCACCTGCTGCAGGATGACTTTTTCACGCAGGTGTGGGGTGTCAGCGGGTTGGGGCTGCCCTCCTCTGGGGCGTCTCAGCAGACCCAGGTGTGGGTCAGGACCCCCAGCTAGCCCAGGTACTCAGGAGCGGTGTACTGACGCCCAGCTCTCTGCTCCGAAGGGCTTCACCCCGGACCGGCTGCCGCCCCACTCCTGCCACAGCCTGCCCATCTTCTCCATCCCCCAGCCTCTGGGCAGGCTCTTCCAGAAGGTGGGCCGGCTGCTGCTGCCCCAGAGCCGGAGGCCTTGTGAGTACCGCCCTGCATCTCACACACCTGTCCTCCTCCCTACCTGTTCTGAAATGTCACCGCCACGCCAGAGGCGGATGTCGGTGGCAGAGGTCCCGCCCTGCACGGGGTCAGGCTCTGCCCCCCCTCCAATCCTCGTGCCTCCTGCAGGCTCCTTCCCTCCTAAGGAGGCCTCAGGTCCAGGAGAAGACGGCCCTGACCCTGACTCCATGGAGTGCGGTAGTGAGGTGAGGGCGTGGGGAGGGGGGCGTGGTGGGGAATGTGGAGGGCGTCCTCACAGGGAGGCTGGGCAGAGGGAGAAGCCAGGGGGTCTTCAGGGGGGGAGGCCAGAGCCCCCAACCCCTGCTGCTCCCTCCCCAGGCCTCCCTGTCAGAGGGAGGGGCTCCGTGCCCCGAGCGCCCCGTCCACCTGCTCAGCCAGGGGACCCTCGGGAGTGACCCGGCGGGTGAGCAGACTCTCCATCGTAGGTGGAAGCTGTGGGCAGGAGTTAGGGTCGAGAAGTTGGGGGCAAAGATCCTGCCTTGCCAGGATCACGTCCCCTCTCGCGGCCTCAATTTTCCCACCTGTAAAATGACAATGATGTCTGGAATCCTTCTGGGGTGAAAATAAGACTTTCCCAGATGTGGGAGTTTGGGGCGGGGCTGGTTGGAGGGGCCCTGGCCTGTCTGTCCCCCACAGAGATCTGTCTCCCCAGGGCCCCAGGGGAGCCCGAGGCAGGAGGTAGAGGCAGCCATCAGGAACCTGCAGCTTTGCCTGGACTCTGGCGCCCCAGGTAGGAGCAGCACAAATAGCTGCAGATTGTGTTACAGAGTTCCAGCTTCTCCTGAGGCCCAGCTTCCTGGGCCACTGGATTTTCCCAGGGTTCCCATTATTGCCCTTTTTCTCTTCTGCAATCCAATCTAGGATCCCACATGGCCTTGAGCAATTTTTTTTTCTTTTTTTCTTTTTTTTCTTTTTTGCTTTATAACAAATTTAATCAGTTATACATATACATATGTTCCCATATCCCCTCCCTTTTGCGTCTCCCTCCCACCCTCCCTATCCCACCCCTCCAGGCGGTCACAAAGCACCGAGCTGATCTCCCTGTGCTATGCGGCTGCTTCCCACTAGCTATCTACCTTACGTTTGGTAGTGTATGTATGTCCATGCCGCTCTTTCACTTTGTCACAGCTTACCCTTCCCCCTCCCCATATCCTCAAGTCCATTCTCTAGTAGGTCTGTGTCTTTATTCCTGTCTTACCCCTATGTTCTTCACGACATTTTTTTTTCTTAAATTCCATATATATGTGTCAGCATACAGTATTTGTCTTTCTCTTTCTGACTTACTTCACTCTGTATGACAGAAATTTTTATTTTTTAATACAAAAAATGTTTAATGAAATAAAGCAAAGCCCTACAGTATTTTGGACCTTACAAGCATTTCAGATTTACTCATTTCCAGAGGCAGCTGTGATCCCAGGGTCCCCCAGTCCTCCCCCCTCAAGGCAAGAGTTGGTTGTTGTTGTTTTTTTTTTTGGCCGCGTGTGAGATCTTAGTTCCCCAACCACGGATTGAACCCGTGCCCCCTGCAGTGGAAGCACGGAGTCTTACCCACTGGATCGCCAGGGAAGTCCCAAGAGTTGGTTTTCTATTCCTTGGACTTTACTCTCCATCTCCTGTGCCTCTGCCGTCCTTCCGCCCGCCCCTTCCAGGACCCCTGCTCACTTCATTTCATCCTGTGCCAGCCATGCAGGACCCCCCAGGAGAGCAGCGGCCCATCCTCTGGGCCCCCAAGTGGGTGGATTATTCCAGCAAGTACGGCTTTGGCTACCAATTGTCAGATGGGGGCAGTG
This sequence comes from Hyperoodon ampullatus, assembly GCF_949752795.1. Taxonomy (NCBI): domain Eukaryota; kingdom Metazoa; phylum Chordata; class Mammalia; order Artiodactyla; family Ziphiidae; genus Hyperoodon; species Hyperoodon ampullatus. The sequence goes on from NC_136917.1 coordinate 25,618,107, forward strand.
GTGTCCTGCTTCGGGATGGCACCCACATGGCCCTGCGTCCCGCAGGGGGGTAAGTTGTGGAGTTCCTATCCCCCTGGGAGGCCAGGCCCTCCTCCCTGCCTTTCTTCATTCACTCCTCACAGATTTATTAAACATCTACTGTGCACACCTACAGGTGCCTACTGCCTGGTGGGGGAGAACAATGCTAAACAAATGAATTACTAAGTTGATTTCAGGTGGCAGTTTTCTGAAGGAAATGAAGCGGGTGAGGTGACATTGGGGAAGTGGAGATGAGTCTCAACAGAGTGGTTGTGGAAGGAGGGGCTTTCTGAAGAAGTGATGCTCAGGCGAGACAGGAATGATGAGAAAGAGTCCGTCAGGAACAGCATCTGAGGCCTAGGGAACAGCATGTGCAAAGCCCCTGAGATGGGACTGAGCAGGGTGGGTCTGAGGAATGGCAGGCAGAGGGGGAGGACATGAAGTCACAGAGCCTCACAGGCCACTGTTGGGGTTGGGGTGGGAAAGAGGGGTCAGACTCACACTTTTTTTTTTTTTTAATTAATTTATTTATTTTTGGCTGCATTGGGCCTTCGTTGCTGCGCATGGGCTTTCTCGACTTGCTGCGAGCGGGGGCTACTCTTCGTTGCGGTGCATGGGCTTCTCATGGTGGTGGCTTCTCTTGTTGCGGAACACGGGCTCTAGGCAGGTGGGCTTCAGTACCTGTGGCGCACAGGCTCAGTAGTTGTGGTTCGTGGGCTCTAGAGCGCAGGCTCAGTAGGTGTGGCGGCCCATCAGGATCTCAGCGTGGACAGGCCGAGTCTGTGGCTCCAGGGATCTGGAGTTCAGGGGAGGGGCCGGGGCTGGATGGACAGAGAGGGCTGGTCCGTGCAGAGCTGGTTTCACATCATGGTCCAAGAGACACGGCTGCGTGAGAAGGTGTCCTCGGGTGTGAGGCTCCCAGGACGGAGTCCTGACAGTTGGCACCGCCCTGTGCAACCCCCCACCCCCATCAGCCAAGTCATCTACATGCCCGACCGGGGAAAGCTGGAGACGTTCGCCCTGAGGGATGTGCCCAGCCTGCTGGGCGCCAAGCTGGCCGTCCTTCGGCTCTTTGCCCGATACATGCAGCGGCGGCTGCGAGAGGTGAGGGCTGGGTGGGGCTGGGGGGTGTGCCAGGTGGTGGGAGCCCTCGGCCCTGAGGCCCCGTGGCTGGGTCTGTCCACAGGAGGGGGGCCTGTCCACAGCCCCCTGGCCGGCAGCCCCCAGCCTCTGCCTGCTGCGCTTCCTGGTGTCCGAGCGGGCCGTGCTCCTGCTGTTCAGTGATGGGACGGTGCAGGTGCGTGAGGGTCCCCCTGCAACAGGGCTGTTACATTGCACGCTTCTAGGGGGAGCCCCAGGAAAATCGGAAATAAAATGTGTCTGAATGACAGCAAAATGTCCCTTAGGGTCATCCTCCTGTATGGTTACCTGTAGCAGCTGTCGAAATGTCATTTTGTTGCAGAATCATTTTTAGGTTTTCCTGCGCAGTCCTGGCAATCCCTGGGACATCATAGCCACTCCTAAAACAGATTTCAAATGCACTAGTATACAATACTTATTATTTTAAAAAATTAGTATGCTTTTATTTTATAGTAAAAATCCCCTCTCTGTTCAGACCAGAGTACCCTGGCCTGGGCCGGGTCTTAGAGGATTGTCTTCAAATGGTCCTGCCCAGCAGCTGTGGAAGCTGGTATCCATGAGGACCTGCTGTTCCCCAGGGCACAGGCTTAAGAGTAGGAGGTCTCACTGGGTGGCTCTGGGCGGGGGAGTCCCATCTGAGCCTCAGTTTCCCTGTCTGTGTGGTAGAGCCCTGGGCACCTGACCCTGAGTTCCTATGGGTGGGGCAGCCACTGAGACTCAGATCAGGGGGACCTCAGTCTCCTATCCACTTGTCCTCCGAGGGCCAGGGCCCCTTCTCCCCTTGGACCCAGTTCCTCCCGCCTTGGTAGGTCAGCTGCAGTGGAGACCAGGCTCAACTCGTGCTGAGTGGTGGGTGTGAAGAGCTGCGGCTCACGGTCTGGGAACAGGGCCAGCCTGGCACCTCCTACCCGCTGGGCGTCCTGCGGAGCCACGGCTGTGCTCCGGCTGCCCGCAAGCACCTTCAGCATGCGATTCACATGCTTCAGAGCATCTAGCTTCCCTGAGGGTCAAGGTGGACCTCTGCATGTTGATGCCCAGGACCCAAGCTCCATTTCTGTCCCTCTTGCTTCCCCAGAGGGGACGTCCTTGGGGACAGCTGGGGGAGCATGCAGGGGGTATAGGAGGTGGGGGTCCTTGCCTCATGGCGTGACTGTTCAACCCAGACTTGTGTTTGGATTTGTTCTTTTTTCATTAAAGTAAACTTGACTCTGCAGCCTGCCGTCGGCCTCTCTTTGGGGGAATTTGAGGAGCTTTGGCAAGGGGACACCATGATCTGAGCCCACTGCTCTTTGTGGCAGAGACAGGCCAGATTTTCACCTACACAGAAATTCTTACTAGAGTGGGGTTCTGCCATGACCAAAACTCTAAAATATGGAACATTCGCTCAACTGCTGGGCAGTGAGGACAGAGATGTTGGAGGCTGGGGAGATGGTGACCCATGTCATGCCGGGACAAGACACTGGACCAGGGTCACCCTGATGTGCTGGACCTGTGAACCAAGAGAGCCAATTGCCAAGGGGGACGAGAGCTTGCACTCAGGACACTGGCCAGTCCTCGGCATGAGGGAGCTGGGCGCCCAGGACCCTTGACTTGCTTCCCCTCCTCCCCACCCCCTGGAAATGCTTTCCAGCTCCCTGACTGAGAATGTGGTCCCTGTGGGTGGTTGTGAGTTTCAGTTATTCCAGCTCACAGTGGCTGAAACAAAGAAGAGCTTATTGGTGCCTATAACTGAGAGGTTGGGACACATGACCCTCAGGCAGGGCTGCATCCAGGGCCTCAAACGGCAAGGTAAGGAATTCACCCTGGCCTGGCCATCTCTCTCCCCGAGGGTTGCAGTGTCTCTGGCCTCACACTTACAATATTCACAACCCTGTACCCAGCAGTAAGCAGACTCCTCAGGTGTTTCTGGAAAGCCCTGGGACAACACTTCCTCAGACCAGCATAGGTGACAGCCCTGCCCATGGTTGGGGGACCACCCTGTTAACCATTGCGTCTTCAGAAACCCCTCCAGGGGTCTGGCTTTGGCTGGTCTGGATTTGGGCTTCTGCCCTGGGCCTGACCCTCCCTTGGTGGGTCCTTCAGCCACCCAATCTCCATGATCCCCTGCCAAGCTCCTGGGCACCTGGGCCCTTCGGGGCCCTTCTCTCCTCTTATTTCAGGAGCAAACTGACAAGCCCACTCCCTGCAGCTCCCCAGAGGCCCCTCAATTCCTTACAGACACCAGGCCAACACCCCTTCTGCCCACCCCTGTCGGGACCCTCGCTCAGGCTCCAGGTCCCACCTCCTTCCTGAGGACGCACGCCCACCACCATAGACCCCTTGGCCGGGGGTGGGGGGCGGCCACAGCTCTTCCTCTTGCTCTTGGGGCAAAACTGCAGGGGGGTGGTCTCCATGCCCCAAGTCCCTGCTGCCTCCGTAACCCTCTATGGCCTGACTTCGTTCCAGGTCAGCTGGGGCCACTGGCGCCACAACTACTCCGCCGCTGAAGTGTGGGCCGGCCCCGGGTTAAGCATCACCCTCCCACACACCCATACTGGCTTCCCGAAGCACTGTAACAAATTACCACAAAGTAACAGGTTTTTGTTCTCCACGTTCTGGAGACCAGAAGCCGGAGACCAAGGTGTGGCAGGGTCGCGATCCCTCTGAAGGCTGCAGGGCAGGCAGGGGTGGGGTGGGGAGGGATTCTTCCCGCCTCTTCCAGCTTGTGGGGGCCTCAGGCATCCCTGGGCTTAAGGCTGCATCACCCTAGCCTCTGCCTCCGTCTTCACACAGCTTCACCCACTGTGTCTGAGTCTCCTCCTCCGTCTCTTATAAGGACATTAGATTTAGGGCCACCCTAATTCAGGATGATCTCATCTCAAGATTCTTAATTATATCTGCAAAGACCCTTTTAAAAATATATATTTATTTATTTTTGGCTGTGTTGGGTCTTCATTGCTGCATGCGGGCTTTCTCTAGTTGTGGCAAGTGGGAGCTGCTCTTCGTTGCAGTGCGCGGGCTTCTCATTGCAGTAGCTTCTCTTGCTGCAGAGCACGGGCTCTAGGCACACGGGCTTCAGTAGCTGTGGCACGTGGGCTCAGTAGTTGTGGCTCACAGGCTCTAGAGCACAGGCTCAGTAGTTGTGGTGCACGGGCTTAGTTGCTCCGCGGCATGTGGGATCTTCCCAGACCAGGGCTCGAACCCGTGTCCCCTGCATTGGCAGGCGGATTCTTAACCACTGCACCACCAGGGAAGTCCCTGCAAATACCCTTTTGTAAGCTCCCATCCACAGGTTCCAGGGGTGTATTTTTGGGGGCCACGAATCAATGCACTCCACCCCCTGAGCCTCAACAGAGCTGGTTGCTTGTACCTAGGTGTATCCCCATTTTTCTTTTTGTTTTTGAGCCACACTGTGCGGCATGTGGGATCTTAGTTCCCCGACCAGGGATCAAACCCGCCCACCTGCAGTGGAAGCATGGAGTCGCAACCACGGGGCCGCCAGGGAAGTCTCAGGTGTATGGCCATTTTACAGATAGGGAAATTCCAGCAGGGCTGGGCTGGAACCCTGCGTGTATGTGGCCCTTTCTGAGACCCACCTGTGGCCCTGCAGCCTGGGGCTACTACTCTCAGTTGGAGGATCTGATGTGGCCGTCACTCGCTCGTGGGGTGCCCTGTCCACCTCTGGCTACTTCCTCTCCATCCCTGTTGCCCCATCAGACGCTCCTGTCGTCCCAAGTCCCTGGCCTCCTCCTGGAAGCCCTCCAGGCTGCTCTGCTATGCCTTCCTGGCTTTCCTAGCGGGCTGTGCCCCCAGACCCCTCATTGCCCATTCCTCAAGCCAGCAGCCTGTGGTCACCTGGCCCCTGGGTTTGTCCCTGGAGCAGTCCTGGGCCCCTCCCTGTCACCACACCCCATCCTCCACACACTCCAGCGCTTCCTTCCCCGCCTTTGGAACTTTTGTGGCAACTGCCAGCTGACCACGGTCCAACCCATGGTCCCCCAGTCCTCGACTCCAGGCCAATCCCAATCCTGAAGAAATGTGTTCAGCAGCCCCATGGGCCATGGTCCTCTGCTCTCAACTAGGTGACAGGGGGACACCTGTGGCTCATCACTCAGATGTCCTTCGGGGACTGGGAGGTGTTAGGAGTCATCCTGGGAGGAAGGTTTGCAGACCTCAGTTTCCCCGTGTGTACAATGTCAGGTGGACCCCATCCTACTGGAGATGGGGGTCCCACACACACCACGGAGGCGGGCCGATGCCCTAGGAAGCGACCACCTGGCACCATCCCCTCCACATGGGTCATAGCCATCCCCATGGCTGGTTGTCCCCTGGGATGTCAGGTCCTGAGCCTCAGGAAAAGGGGACCTGGCTGGACCACCTTTCGGGGTAGCCGCGATGCCGACAGCACCTGGCTTGTGGAAAAGCCTGGAACTGAGGTATCCTGAACCCTAACTCTTGTATCTGGAAGACTAGGGGGGGAGGGGCTGGATCTGAGCCCTCCACCCCCACCCCTCCCCCATGCCCACCAACCCCACACCAGGCCAAGGGCTCACGTGTAGTAAAAAGACTTTATTAAGAAGGCTTTGAAGTCAAAAAATAAAACTCTTGATACAATTTTCTGAACCCTTAGGTCAGCTCAGCAAATATATAATCAGTAATTTAGCTGTGTAAGATTAAAGGTCCATTACTTTATTTAAAATAAAATATATTTTAGTTTTCTTAAAATTTATTCCATAAAGTACATATTTCCCTATAAATTCCCTACATATACACAAGAGGTAAAAAGTAAAAGTTTAAAAAAACAAAAAAATTAAAAAACGGTCAACAGAAACCACAGCAGAAAGGGATTAATAATTAAAAAAAAAAAAAAAAAGAAAGTTCTGGACGCCCCCTCCCCCCGCCCCCCTCCAGCCTGCGCGCGGCTTACATACTAAAGGGTAACCAGTTGGCCCCAAAACGGGAGCCGTCCTCCTGGAAGTTTCTGCAGAGGTTGAGGCCGTGGGAAAACAAACACTGTCAAATCGATATCAGCTACGTACAAAAGGACAACCGGGAGAGTTGTAAAAATCGTTTTTTTTTTTTTTTTCCTTAAAAAGATCACCCTGGGGAGGGGGGGGTGTCTTAAATAAAAAGTGCAAGCAGGCCTTTTCTCTCTGGTTTATTTTAACCTGTCGACTCAATACTGTCATTTGTTAAGAACTGAGGTGTCGCTGGGCCGCCGGGTCGCCGTGTCGCCGTCTCCACGCTTGGGACTGGAGTTAAAGCTCGTCTGTAAACACTGGCCAGCCCGCCGCTCCCCCCGCCCGCCCCCTCCCCTTCCTCCCCACCCGGCCCTGCGCACCCACCCCGCGTCCGTGGACGGCCCTGGGGGCCGCGGGCGCGGCGAGGTGACCGGCTAGGAAAAGATATGAATGGCCTGGGTGGCAGGCGTGCGGCAGGCCGGGCACTCGGGCTCGCTCTTGCCGCAGATGCGGACAGCGCAGTCCATGCAGAAGAGGTTGTGGCCGCAGGGCACCAGCGCGGCCATCACCTCGCCCTCTGCACACACAACGCACTCCCGCGCCAGGGCCGTGGAGGCGGGGGCGTTGGGGGCCGGGGCCGCCTGGGGCTTGCGGCCGCTCTCCGAGGCGCTTGAGTCCAGCGCGGAGCACGAGGACGCCGAGGAGCTGCCAGGCAGCGAGGTGGCCGTGGAGAAGCTGGCGCTGCTCGAGAAGGATGCCAGGGAGCCCTGCGGGGGCCGCCAGGGCAGGGCGCCCACCGGGTCGGGTGCAGCGCGGCGGGCCAGCGGGAGATCCAGGCTCAGGCCGCCAGGCTCAGGCAGCGTGGGAGAGTGTCGCGGTGTGCCGGCCCCGCTGCTGCGCCTGGCGCCCGGGGTGGGCGGCGCGGGGGCCCCGTTGACGGCCGCGCAGCTGCTGAAGGCGGGCAGGGGCGGGGCCCGCTCAAAAGGTGCCCAGATGGTGGCCGCGGTGGGCACGGTCAGGTCCAGCGCCAGGAAGTCGAAGCCGAAGTCGCAGTCCTCGGGGGCGGGTGGCCCCGCGGGGGCCCCTGAACCGTCCCCACCGAAGGTGAAGCCTCCATTGCTGGAGGTGCCGTAGGGACTGGTGGGGTCCGCGTCTGGCACCGGCATGGTCGGCCCCCCTCGGCCGCCCGCATAGAAGGCCTCGGGGCCCCCCGGGGTGCCCAGAGCAGCGTCCCCCCGGAGGCCGGCCGTGGGCGCAGGGGGCCGGCGGCCCGGGTTGGGGGCCTTGGCCCAGAGGCCCGCGGCCGCCCCAAGCAGGTCCAGGCAGACGTCGGTGCCGTTGGAGTGGAAGTCGCTGTCGGGGCCGGTGTCAGTGAAGGCGCCTGTGCGCAGCGTGATGTGGGCCTCGATCTCCTCGCGCGCCCGGTCCACGTTCTCGGGCATGCCCGTCACAGCGAACACCGGCTCCTTGTCGCGCCCGGGCGTCACGATGTACGTGTGCGTCCGTTGCTGGATGCGCTTGATGGTGGCGCCCTTGGGGCCCACCACCAGCCCCACCACGCGGTAGGGCACACGCACCTGGATGGTGGTCTGTCCCGGCAGGTTGGGCGGGCCCTGCGCGGTACCGGGCAGCCCGCCCGCCTTGCTGCGCGTGGCGCGGATCACAGAGAAGTGCTCGGCGGCCGACAGGATCTCACGCTTGGCCATCTCCACGTCCTCCTTGCGGCCGGTCACGATAAAGACCGGCTCCTCCCCACGCACTGGCGTCTTGATGTACGTGTTCGTCTTGGCACGCAGAGCCTTGATCTTGCACCCTGCGGTGGGGGAAGGGGAGACGCAGTGAGGGCAGGGACTCCTCCCCTGGACAGCCCCTCCTGGGCGGCAGCTACAGGGGCCAGCCGGTGTGCTGGGTTAGGAGGCCCCACCTTCGGGCTGTGATCTCAGGTAGTCGGCGTCCCTCCCTCCAACCTTGGGCCTCAGTGTCCACTCTGGTCCCGCAAGCCCCTGCTCTGTAACAGGGGGCTTATCCCAAAGGCAAGGAGGGACCCTGTTTTAGGTTGAAAGGTGTCCCCCCCAAACCCATGTCTACCTGGAATGTCAGAATGTGACCTCATTTGGAAATAAAAGTCTTTGCAGATGTAATTGGTTAGGGTGAGGTCAGGCTGGATTAGGGTGGCCCTGAATCCAATGACCAGTGTCACTACAGAGGAGGGACACATAGAGACACAAGAGAAGATGGCCCTGTGAAGACGGAGCCCAGGGTTGGAGTGAGACGGACACAAGCCCAGGAACGCCAAGGCCTGTCAGCACCACCAGAAGCCCGGGGAGAGGCGGGAACAGATTCTCCCCTGGAGGGAGCATGGTCCTGCCCACACCGATTTCCACCCTGCAGAACTGTGAGGGTTCATTTCTATAGTTTCAAGCCATCCAGCTCATTGTACCAGACCTAGGACACTAATGCAGACCCTCTGACACCAACTCCCTGACAGGAGGGGAAACTGAGGCTCGGATTGTGGAGATGGCCTATGACTTCTTCTTGACCATGTGACCCTCCCCCAAGAGCAGATCCTGGGCCCCGTATCAGGACGCCTCCAAAGGCCCTCAGTGGTCCCAGCCTCTGAAGGGAAGCTCGGGGACACGGCCTTGTGGCTTCATCTTTGCTGCCTGGGCTGGGCTGGGCTAGGGGGCTGACCCTGCGGAAGGGGGCCAGGGTGTCCGTGGGGGAGAGGGTCAGTCGAGCAGGTTCTTTGACTGGGTGCCTCTCCCACCACCTAGGCGGCCCTCCTGAGGTCGACTGGAAGCTGCCCGAGACATCTAAACACCAGGTGTGGCCGGCCTGGGGCCCTGACACCCACACCCCTGCCCAGGGGCCTTCTGACACATCTTGAGTCTGGGCCCAGGAGTCTGGGAGGACCTCCCACCCCCAAGTTCTGGGGAGGCCAGAGGGACACAGGGATATTGTTTCAGTGCAAACAGAGGGCGGCATTGAGCGGAATAACAGCGTGGCTAACTTCTCAGCGAGGGAAAATATAAAGTTAGCGGGACGAGCTGTCTGCCTGCAGCCAAGGAAGTCAGAGACACGGGGCCTGGGCGGGGGGCAGCTTCACCCCCAGCGCAAAGAGGGCAGCAGCCCCCCACCCACAGCTGAATAAAAGGGAGCCAGCTGAGTGGAGGTCTGAAATCTCCCAGGGAGACACTGCTTTCCTCCCATCTCCCGGCCTCGCCTCCTGGCCCCCAGCCATCCCCTCTGCACCCGGCATCCTCCCCGTTGGTGGCTGCATGGCCTCACTGGCAACCCCAAAGGCACCCTGACCTGGGCTGCTTCCACTCCTGCCTGGATGATCTCCTCCCCACTCGGCTGGGGAGGCCCCTCCTGCAGTTCCCCTGTGCCTGACCTTTCCCATCTGTCACGGCATCCTCACTGCTGCACCCCACCGTCCTCTCCCTTCTTTGCATCACATCACAGCCCGGCACCCCCTCTTCCGGGAAACCCGCCCTGACTATGCTGGGCCCAGCACACACTTCTCAGAGTTTCTCCTCACACCCTAAGTCTGACTTTCTGGACTCCCCGAGGCTGGGGGACTGTGCTGTAAGGGCCAGCGGACTGGGGATTGCCCTGGGCACTCAAGGGACCATCCCATGCCTCAGTTTCCTCACCTGCCAAAGGAGGGCAGAAACACACACACCCAGCCTCACAGGTTTGGGGCAGGACCCAACCAGCCACAGACTGGAGAGTGGCCCCAGACCAGTGCCTGTCCTCATGGGGGAGCCTCGGTGGGGAAGGGACCCCTGGGCAGGTCAGGGCTGGGGAAGGACCATGCAACTTCCCGCTTGCTGGCCCCCATCCTGCCCTGACCCAGAGAGCAGCCTTGGATGGAGGCCTCAGTGGCCAAGTAGAGCCCAGTTAACCATCCAGACTTCAGCTGTGACATCCACTATCCCCCAAACCCTACCCACGCTAAGACCCTGAGAGGTGGCAGAGCTTGGTGAGGGGTGGAACTGCACAAGCTAGGAAACTGGGTCTCCAGGAGTGACCCTGGGGGCTACCGCCAACTGGTGGGTGCAGCAGAAATGCAGCTTCCCGGGCCCTGCCCCAGGATTCCAACTCAGAGAACCAAGGAAGGTGGCTGACTGCCCCAGGCCCCAGCAGGCCCCACCCTGTGGCAGCCAGACCCTCCCCCAGAGGGGCAGGGTCAAGGGTCCCCACGGGGAGCCTAGATGCAGGCAGCCCTGCTTCCCATTGCTCGTGACCCTGTACTGGGGTCCAGGCACCCCTGCACTGGGCACTCAGGGAACCAGGCCACACGGGCTCTGCCCCAAAGGAGGGTGACCACAGGCCACATTTATCAAGGGAACCTCAAGGCCGTGTGTGGGGAGCTGAGGGGCCGCCCTGGGAAGGAGGCTGCGTGCCCGGGGGAGTACTGCTGGCTAAGGGGACAGCAGGGACGGAGTTCCAGCAGGCCAGGGCTGGGACAAGTCAGCCTGATATACTGCTGCTCCCAACCCAGTGGGGTGCTGTCCCCAGGGCGAGGCTGGGTCACAGTACGGTGTCTGGGGGCAAAGCTGGCTCACCTGTGAAACAGGGCCAGGGAAAGCCCCGTGCGGGCACGGAAGAGTGTGGCCTGCCCCCTGGGGGCCCCGTCCTTCCTACGCACCCCCAGTGGGTAGGTAAGAACATCAAGGCAGGGGCCCCCGACAGGCCTGCAGTGTCCCACAGGGGTGGGGCCCCGCACAAGGGAGAGAACCGCGAGCGAGGGATGACGGAAGGGACCCTGGCTGGCTGGCAGGTCACTCGCTCCCGGCCGTGAGCCCAGTGTGCTGCAGACTCAGGCCTGGCTCTGAAGACCCAACCCCGGCCACCCCACCCACGGCCATTCTGCCAACTGGGGCAAAGGCAGCAAGGCGGGGGGCGCAGGAGAGGGTTTCAGAAGGAACTGGGCACTAGCCCCCTGACATCTGATGACCAGCTGGGGTGACAGGCTCTCCACTGGCCCTTCTGAGTTTCCACTTTTCCTGTTTGTGGAAGGGGGCCACCTCCCCACCACCCCCAACCCTGGAGCTTTGGAAGGTGGAAGGTTCTCTCCTGACTCACCCCTGCTCCCTGCAGGGCAGGAAGAGCCAGGAGACTAGGGTTCATATCTGGGCCCTGCTGACCAGCTCTGGCGGCACCTCCGCTCCTGCAGCCTCTCCCTGCCCATCTGTGACCCGAGGCTGCAGGATCCTCTCTGGGGGACACCTCGGGGCAGGTTGAGGCTGCCTCTCAGTGGGTCCAGGGCACCTTCTGGGCCCCTCAGCCTCCGGGAGAGAGCAATGCAGGGGCTATAATCTCCTGCCTGTGCCCAGAAGGTGCATGGACCCATTTCAGGGCTGAGAAAACTGAGGCTCACAGATCAGCAAGGGGGTGTCCAGGAAAGGGTGAGTCCGGGTCTGTGGCTCTCGTGAGCACAGGAGGTCGGGCAGGTGAACCCCCTGACCCTGCACTCCGGAGAAGGGGCTGGCAGTGGGCCTGGGGTCAGACAGAAAAGAGTAAGTTCAGGGTAGGCCATGCCCCCTGCCCTAGGGACAGCACAGCAGTAAGAAGGGACAGGTTCCATGTCCAGGGACCCACAGGGTGGACAGGGGGGTGGGTAACCGGAGGAAGGGCACAGAGTCTTCCAGGCTGTGCTTGAGAACTGGTGGCAGAAGCTGGGAGCCACAGATGCTTCTAGAGTGGGGAGACACAAGGGCTGCTGCAGCTGCCAACCTGTCCTGGCATTTGTACTCCCCTCCCTGGTGCCCTGCACCCCACTCATGGGGTGGCTACAGTGTGCCGGCCCGGTGCTGGGATAAGAACCAGCATCTTGCTTGAGAAGCCTCACAACAAGGGAGGTGCTCTCCCCCTGTCACAGAGAGGGGCTCTTGTGCTCAGAGCCACAGGGCCACCCTAGTCTGCAGGGAGAGCTGTCAGGGCCCAGGGACCCCTAGAGCCTGCCTTGCTGTCTGCCATCCGCAGGAACCCAGGCTGATACCCTGGGTACCAGCGGGTACCAGAGGGACACGCGGTACCAGAGGTCAGTGTGGAGCCTGACGACCCAGCCACCAGACTGCTCAGCATGTAGGCCAGGGATCGGTGCCCCTTGTTTGCGGCCCGCACCCCCGGGGGGCTGACGCACGCATTCACATGGGACTTGTCCTCAGGATCCACCACCGGGTGGATCAGTCTCATGACCTCGGGTGACAGCCCCCAGCCTCGGTCTCCACAGGCTCCTGGACACTCAGCAGGGAAGCAGCTGTCTTGTTACAGGTCCCAGCAAGGTTACTGGGGACAGGGGCGGCAGGGGGTGGTGTCGTGAATAGGAAGGAGGCCCCTGGGTGGCAAAGGGGAAACGTCCGGTTGTGGTCTCGTGGTGCCTGCCGGTAACCGCAGGGCCCAGAGAACGGTTTACGGGTCCCCCTCCCCCCGGCTCCCATTCCTAACAGCGGGTCCCCGGGCCCAGCACCACGGCTGGTCCTCCCTGTGTCCACACATGGGGAGGACAAATAAATGACTGAATGTACCTGTGCCCGAAGCCAGAGGGCTTTCCACCCCATGGCCCCACCCACCCGGCACTAGTAGAGAGCGGTGTCCAGGGCATCCCTGTGGTCCTCTGCTCGTGGCAGTTAGGGCGACAGGTCACCTTGAGACTCAAGCCCCCCACACCCTTCTCTAGCTCCTGTTACCAAGGATCCAGAGGCAGGGACCCCTAGCCCCACCTCAAGCCCCGCCCAAGGCCCCACCCCAAGTTCTAGAACCTGGCTGAGCAGCAGGGAGCCCGGAGATGCGGGCAGGAAGGCAGGAAAGTTGAGGCTGGTGGGCAGGCAGCTAACAGGGTGGGTGGGTGTGTGCTGGGCCGGGCACTGCCCACCACCCGCCAGCCCGCCCGCCCCGCAGCTAAAGGGCCAATGAGCGGCCGCCGGCCTGATGTCACCCTGCAAATCTCAGCCTGGCTCTCTAACAAAGAGAACAATGGGGCAGCCACAGGGACACTCCGACAATGCCGCTCCGGGACCCGCACACCCTGGGTCTGCTGCTGGCCACCTGGCCAGGGGAGGGCTGTGGGGCCGGACCCCCAAAGCGGCTTTTACAGGGGGGGTCCTTGTGCATCCCCCAAATCCCTGACTGGGGGCTGAGAGCCCAGTGGGGATCCTCTCTCATCCTGTCCTGCTCCCCATCCCCAGCAGGGTGCCCAGGCTGGCAAGTCTCGATGCACCCTCTTTGTGCCGCCAAAGTTATATCCTGACACTGCTGGAGCGCCCGCGCCCCCAGCCCCAGCGACCCCCCAAACCCGCGCGAACCCGCCCCGTGCCAGTTTTGGGTATGGAGCGGTCACTGCCCAGCCCGGCCTCCTTATCCCCGGGATGCCACCGCTGGCGGCCCAGGGCCCGGGAAGTAAGCTGCACGCAGGGGCCTTTCCCGGCTGCAGGCGCCCAGACAAAGGCGGCAGCGGGGCCGGAGCGCCGAGGGGAGGAGCGCGGGCTGCGCCCAACTTTCTCCCGCGGCCAGCGGCAGGACAAAGGCACACAGGCAGCCACCGAGGCCCGAGCCCACGCGGGGCGTGGCCGGGGTCTGGTGTCCAGCCGCGGGCTGGGCTGGGTGGTCTCTCCCGGGGCGAGCCGCGCGGGGACCCCCCCGGGGAGGCGCCCCCGACGGCGGCCACTCACCCTGGCGACCCACGATCTCGGCGACGTGCTCGGAGCTGGGCACGGGCACGCACTCGGTCATGTTCACGCTCTTCTTGCGGCTGCCGATCACGCTCATCTGCTCGGCCAGCAGCGTCGGGGGACCCAGGGCCGCGGGGTGGGGCGCGAAGCCCGCGAACACGTCGGGCGGCGACGGCCGAGGCGGCGGCGGGGGGCTCACGTCGGGCTCCAGCAGCGGCAGCGGTCCGGGGGCCACGGCCACCCCGGGCGCGCCCGCCTCGGGCCCGTCGGGGGGCGCGGGCTCCGCCGCGGCCCCGCAGTCTGCGCCGCCCGCGGCCGCCCCCTCCTCGTCCTGGTCGCCCGCGCCCCCCAGACCGAGCCCCGAGAGCTGGTCCAGGGCCAAGCGCAGCGCGGCGGCCGCGTCGTCGGGCTCGGGCGGCGGCCGGGACGCGGGCGCGGCCTCCTCGGCGCCCTCGGGCGGGGGCGGCGGGGGCGGTGGCGGGGGGCCCGGGCTGGGATCCTCCCCGACCGCCGCCCCGGGTCCGCCGCTGCGCTTGTCCCCGCCGCCGTCGGGCTGTCCGGTGGAGCTGGGCATGGCGGCGCTAGCGCTCGGGCCCGCGCTCCCGCCTCTCGGCCGCCGGCCGCCCCCGCCGCCGCCGCCCGCGCCGCCGCCCTCCGCCTCTGGGAGCTCGGCCGCCGGCCGCCGGCATCCAGCGGCGGGGCGGGGCGGCGGCGGGGCTGCTCGGGCGCGGGCGGCGGCGGCGCGGCGCGGCTCGGCTTGCTTCTAGGTGGCGGCGGTGGCGGCTTCTCGGCGGCGGCGGCGGCGGCGGCGCGGCGGCGGCGGCGCGGACGCTCCTTCCCTCCGCCCTCCCGCCGCCTCCCTCCGGCCGCCGGCCGCCCCGCCCCGGCCCCGCCCCCGTGACGCGGCTGCCGCCAACAATGGGGCGCCAGGCAGGGCGCAGGCGCGGGGCGGGCCGGGAGGTCACGTGGCGCGGCCACCCCCGCCACGGGCTTTGGGGCGGGCCGGGCGCGGTGGCACGTGCGGGCGCGGCCGCAGGTAGGTGCCCGAGGCGGCCCGGGCCCTGGGGGCGCGAAGGCGCCCCGCCCCAGTACTCGCCTCTGGGCCGGTGTCCCTCCCCCGAGGCTCCTAGCGCCGGGGCTGGCCTCCAGACTCTGCCCCCCTTCCCCCGCGCGATCCCCGCACGCACCTGGCCCCTAGGGCCCCCCCGGGAGGTCACGGGCACCCATATCCTCCATCCCGGGAGTGTGCCCCGAGCCGAGATCGCGCCACGTGGTGGTGCTTCCCGGCTTGGGCTGTTTTCTACCCGCCAGAGCCCTCGGACGTGAGCACCGCCCTCTAATGCTCAGAGAGCAGCCCAGCGTGCCCACGCGTAAAGCCAGCCTGTCCCGGTGGCCCTTCCTCCAGCGGCCTTTCGGGGCCTTCTTTTTTCTTTTGGGGCGAAGGAGCCGTACGGTTTCCCCCTGTGGGATTTCTTTTGGTGAATGGATGGGCTGGGATCGACCCCACCCTGGTTGTCCTACCGGGCCTCCGAGGGGACCCGGGCCCTAGTCCCTGCTTGGCTGCGGGACTTCAGGCCAATTGCATGGGCTCTTTGGGTGGGAGAGGGGGCAGCCCGCCCCTTTTGCCCAGCACTGACCTCTCACCTGGTCCACTGCCATCCTCACCCGACCTGGGTACCTGCCCCCCACCCCATGGAGTCCTTCGGCCACAGCTGTCCACGACTGGATGGCCCAGAGTTCGTCACCTCTCTTCACGAACTGTCTTCCCTGGCAGGTGCCCCTCCCCCTCTCTTAAGGGACCCCACTTACTCTCTTAAGGTCTTGGACTTCTCTTTTGTGTGCTTGAATGCTTGCTCGGAAGTATTAATTACTTCATCATAACTTATGTTCAGGGACTTCCCTGGTGTCGCAGTGGTTAAGAATCCGCCTGCCAATGCAGGGGACACCGATTCCAGCCCTGGTGGGGAAAGATCCCACATGCCGCAGAGCAACTAAGCCGGTTCGCCACAACTACTGAGCCTGCGCTCTAGAACCTAAGAGCCACAACAACTGAGCCCCTGCGCCTAGAGCCTGTGCTCTGAAACAAGAGAAGCCACCGCAATGAGAGGCCCACGCACTGCAACGAAGAGTAGTAGCCCCCGCTTGCCGCAACTAGAGAAAGCCCGCGCGCAGCAATGAAGACCCAAGGCAGCCAAAAATAAATAAATAAATTTCTAAAAAAGGAGGAAGGGGAGAAGCATCATAAATAACTTTAGAGACACGGAGGAAAATGCCAGAAGCCACCAAAACTTCTGAAAGAGGATCTGGTCTGGGGAGCATGGGGCTGGGCATGGCTATTTTCCATGATGGGGATTTTAGTGATTTTTTTTTTTTTTTTTTTTTTTTTTTTTTTGTGGTATGCGGGCCTCTCACTGCTGCGGCCTCTCCCGCTGCGGAGCACAGGCTCCGGACGCGCCCGCTCAGCGGCCATGGCTCACGGGCCCAGCCGCTCCGCGGCACGTGGGATCCTCCCAGACCAGGGCACGAACCCGTGTCCCCTGCATCGGCAGGCAGACTCTCAACCACTGCGCCACCAGGGAAGCCCTTTTTTTTTTTTTAGCTACACATATATTAGTTTTTAAACGTGTTGAGGCAGCACTGTGATGAAAACACCATGGCCAGTGAGGCTCGGTGGGGGCCTGGGTCTGATCTCGGCTGCTGAGCACCCCACCGGCACTGCCCAAGGCGGGGTGGCAGTGGTGCCTCATCCAAGGTCATGTTTTGAGAGAATAATAGTCAAGGAAAAGAACTTTGTTGCCAAAGAATATAAAACGACAAAACTGCCTTCCCTGCACCATTTCCACTTTCAGTCTCCCCCCTCCAGTTATTAAAATGTGCTTGTGGCAGTTGATTTTGGAGTGGGCTCGTGGTTACTTTTGTGAATTGGGTTGGGTTTGAAATAAAATTTACACGCAATAAAAGGCACCAGCTTTCACTGCCCTGTGCGTAAGCTCTTCCTGCCCAGATGAGCGGCTGCAGAACCCAGTTGGCTCTCCCCTCTCTGTCGGTCACCTGGACCAGTTTTGCCTCCTCTGGGGCTTCATGTAAACAATCGATTTTTTTTTTTTCCCCTTTTTGGCTGTACCGCGGCACATGGAATGTCCCTGACCTGGGATCGAACCTGTGCCCCCTGCAGTAGAAGCTCGGAGTCCTAACCACTGGACCGCCAGGGAAGTCCACGGAATCGCTTTGTACTCCCTTGTGGAACGAGTTTCTTGCACTCGGCCTAAGTTAATTTTTGTCATTTTTTAAAGACTCCCGGCCAGGCAGCTGTGCATCCAGGCTCCTTCGTGGGCCCGTGTAGGCTGCCTGCTCTACCCAAGGCTGTCAGGGACCCTCTGTCTCCCGCCAAGCTGGCTCCCCACACCTCTAGGGCCGGCCAGGATCTGTGCACAGACGTCAGGTTCCCTGAACCCCTGATATATATATATATATATATTTTTTTTTTTTTTTTTGCGGTACGCGGGCCTCTCACTGTTGTGGCCTCTCCCGTTGCGGAGCACAGGCTCCGGATGCGCAGGCTCAGCGGCCATGGCTCACGGGCCCAGCCGCTCCGCGGCATATGGGATCCTCCCAGACCGGGGCACGAACCCGTATCCCCTGCATCGGCAGGCGGACTCTCAACCACTGCGCCACCAGGGAGGCCCTATATATATATTTTTGATAAATTTATTTATTTTTGGCTGAGTTGGGTCTTCGTTGCTGTGCGCGGGGTTTCTCTAGTTGCAGTGAGTGGGGGCTACTCTTTGTTGTGCTGCGCGGCCTTCTCATTGCAGGGGCTTCTCTTGTTGTGAACCATGGGCTCTAGGCGCGCGGGCTTCAGTAGTTGTGGCTCGCAGGCTCTAGAGCGCAGGCTCTGTAGTTGTGGCACACAGGCTTAGCTGCTCCGCGGCATGTGGGATCTTCCCGGACCAGGGCTTGAACCTGTGTCCCCTGCACTGGCAGGCGGATTCTTAACCACTGCGCCACCAGGGAAGCCCCCCAATATTGTTTTATTTTTAAAATTTGAGATATAATGCACACATATTAAGGTGCACCCTTTAAAAGTACACAATTCAGTGTTTTTTTTAGTAAATTCAAGAGTTGTGCAGTCATTACCACCATCAATTCTAGAACATTATCAGGAATTCCCTGGTGGTCCAGTGATTAGGACTTGGCACTTTCACTGCTGAGGGCCTGGGTTCAATCCCTGGCTGGGGAAATAAGATAGATCCCGCAAGCCAGGCGGTGTGGCCAAAAGAAAAAAATGATCATCGGCCAGAAAATGAAACCCCGTACACTTGCGCCATTACCCCCAAGCCCCCTACAGCCCCAGCCCTGACAACCACTCATGTACGGATTTACCTTCTCCTGACATTTCACATGCGCGGAATCAGACACTGTGGCCACAGCAGTCAGGGTTCTCCAGAGAAACAGAGCATAGCACAGGTTTATCATAGGAATTGGCCACACAATTATGGAGGGCTGTGTGTGATTCAGTCCGAGGCCAAGGGCGTGAGAACCAGGAGCTCCAGGGCAGGAAGAGAGGGATGTCCCAGCTCAAGAAGAGAGAAGGAACTTGCCCTTCTGCTGCCTTTTTGTTCTACTTGGGCCCAATGGGTCAGATGACACCCAAATGGGTGAGGGCGGATCTCTCAGTCTACTGTATCAAATGCTAATCTCTTCCAGAAACATCTGCACAGACACACCCAGAAATGTTTTACCAGCTATCCAGATGTTCCTCAGCCCGGTCAAGTTGACACCTACAATTAACGTCACAGCGTGCTTCTGTGTCTGGCTTCTCTCACTGAGCATCGTGCTCTCAAGGTACATCCACGTTGTAAACGAGTGTCAGTGCTTCTCTCCTTTTCACGGCGGAGTGATGCTCCTGCGTGTGGAGGGACTAGATTTTTTGTATCGATTCATCCCTGGATAGACGCTTGTTTCATCAATTTTTTAAAATAAATAAATAATTTTATTTTTGGCTGTGTTGGGTGTTCGTTGCTATGTGCGGGCTTTCTCTAGTTGCAGTGAGCAGCGGCTACTCTTCATTGTGGTGCGCGGGCTTCTCAGTGCAGTGGCTCCTCTTGTTGCGGAGCACGGGCTCCAGGTGTGTGGGCTTCAGTAGTTGTGGCTCACCGGCTCTAGAGCTCAGGCTCAGTAGTTGTGGCGCACGGGCTTAGTTGCTCCGCGGCATGTGGGAACTTCCCGGACCAGGGCTCGAACCCGTGTCCCCGGCATTGGCAGGTGGATTCTTAACCACTGCGCCACTAGGGAAGCCCAAGCTCCATCCTTTTTAAAAATGTGTTCCTTCCACCCTCATGGAGGAGGGGTAGGGGATGGGGAGGAGTGAGAACCCGATTGGCAGGGGTCCTGTTGCAACCCCGGAAGGGGACAGGGGGAGGATATAAGAGGTGACACTGGGCCACAGTCGACCCCCTAGTGACAGGTAACAGATGCACTGCTGGCGCTTCCTGCGCCAGGACCTGAGCTCAGCTCCCAGGGCGGCTGGAGAAACGCACTGCTTTTGGTGAGATGCTCTTACTTACTGTGTGGAGGCTGCTCTGGCTGCCCTGGTGACCACACCCCAGCACGGCCCTGTGCGTGTCCTCCCTGCCCCCTGCCCAGGGCTCTTGAGAACAACAGTCTCTGGGGGGCAACCTGCTTCCAAGTCCTTCAGTGACCACGGAAGATTGGGAACGGGCTGGGCTGCTGGGGAGCCTGGGCATCAAACATCTGAGCTCAGCCCTGGGGGCTGATGTGAGGGCAGGGGCTGGGGGGTGGGCGGTGAGCAGATGGGCCTCCAGCCGGCATTCAGTCTGGGCCCTGGACACGGGAAAAGGCCTCACCCTCTCAGTCCTGACCTGCCCGCTTGGGAACCCTGTGGCCCAACAGCCCGAGGCCTGTGGCTCCTGCAACAGACTGCCCGGCACACAGCTGGGGTGCCAACGCCACACCTGGATTTTGCACGGGGACCATCTGGGGGCTCGGTGCAGGGGAAGACGAGCAGCCCCCAGGCCCCAACACGCCACTTCCATATCCATCGAGAGGTGCCCGGATGGAAGGCCGGCTGTGCTCCTTTTCGAGCCCCAGGTAATTCATACGAACAGCCCTCCCGGCCGCGGGGTGCCCGCCCACCGGCTCTGGGCCAGCGACCAGCCCAGAACACAGAAGGCACAGAAGTGGGTGCAGGGAGCTGAGCCGGTGCTGCAGAAGGGCAGACACCACAGCCTGGTCCACAGCCAACTGGCCCAGGGCGGGTGAGAACGGGCGGGTGGGCAGGCTGAGGGGAGGACAGAGCGTGGCACGGCCTGCCCGCCTGGGCCCCGGGGAGAAGGTCAGGGCACTGCCCGCGCCCTCGCTCTGCTGCCTGGCGTCCTTTGTGGGGACGAAGGGCCAGAGGCAGGGCTCCCGAGGAGCTCAAAGGCCAGGGAAGGACACACGGGACGGTCCAGACCCACTCTATCGCTCCAGTGGTGCAGCACCCGCTCTGAATTCCTACTGCCACCAAAATACACCCCTAAGGCCTTTTGGAAAAATTGTTAGGACCCAGGAAGGCGGCCCCTTGCTGTGGTCCAGACTTCACGAGCTGCCGATGACCAGAGGGAGCCAGCCGGCCGGCCGTGAGCAGGAGAACAGGGCACGGGGACAGGGACAGCCACAGCCGGGCTCCCCCGCAGCTGTGCCCACCGCCAGAACCAGCTCCCGCCAAGCCAAAGAGTGACGGGCGAGAGGCCGGCAGGAGGCTGACACCCCGTCCCTGGAGGGCCGGCCCGGCGAGGGTGGGGGGCCATCCCCACCTGAACTCACCCCACAGCTTGGCTGTCTCCCAGAGACCCAGACGCGTCACCAGCGGAGAGCAGCCTTCAACGGCCCCAGGGCTGATCCCCGACCAAGGTCAGGACTCCCCCCAGAGTGATGGCCCCCATGCCACTCCTGTGGTGGAAGGGATGGCAGTCAGAGACCAGGACTAGAGCCTTTTTTTTTAATGGCTGCGTTTCAAAGAACTGTGTTTTAACCAGGAAAGCTCCCCAGGAAGGGGCTGCATTAGTGCAACAAGTGGGAGCCTTGACGCCAGGCTCTCCAGACACGTCCAGGTGGAGACTTTTGACCCAGGCCGGCCGCCGGGGACTCGGGCTGGGGGGACACACGGCCCCTCCCCCGCCCCGGTGGGGTGCTAAGGCACCGGGCCCGCTGGGGTGGGCAGAACCCTGTGCCGTCAGCAGGCCGGTGGCTCGCAGCCCTCAACCTGCAGCCCTTTGCTCAGGAGGAAGGCATCCTGCTTGGGGTCCCGACCCAGGAAGAGCCTTAACATGACGCTGGCGTCCTCAGAGCCGCCGGGCCTCAGGATGCAGCTTCTGTAGTCCATGCCCACCTGCTGAGAGGGGGTGGGGCTGAAGGAGGGTGGAGTACCCCCTCCCCTGGCTCCAGGGGCCATCAGCATCCAAGGGAGGGGATCTGGGGGTGTGGGTGTGGCCACCTCTGCTGTGGCTGAACAAAGGGCAGGGGAGCAGGAGGTCCAGGGCAGGGCCCTCAGGGCTGGGCAGGCCCAGGCGGGTGGCACAGGCATCTAGGCCCAGGCCGAGGACCGCCGTCTTGGTCTGTGCGGCAGGCCGGGCTCTCACCTTGCCACTCAGGACGCCCTCCTGCTTGAAGCGTGTGTGGAACATGTCCGCGGAGTACACCTCGCTCCACAGGTAGCCATAGTACTGGGCGTCGTAGCCGCCTGCCAGGTGGCCGAAGGTCGCAGGCATGTTGGTCCCTGAGACACACGCGGAGAGGCTCCTGCCCAGCCCCTGGCCCCTCAGTGCCCCTTCCCGAGAGTGGGGGCCTCAAAGCAGCCCTGTCTGAGACCCCTGCCACTAGAGGGAGAATTGGCCCAACACTTCTAGAAAACAGGGACCTTGCGGGCAACTCAGTGGAGGGACACAAATAAATCTCTGCCCAATTTCTGCTGAAGCTCACAAGGGTTCACCCCTAAGCCTCTTACAAGGTCAGCTGCCGAGGCTCCGACGGATGAGTCAGGGCTCGCCCTCCGCCATGGGGAGAGCGCGGGTTAAAGCGCTCACGAGGGAGTGAACCGCGTGTCCGCACCAACATGCACGTGCAAACCTCATCGACGCGTTCTGTCCGGGGTATGAAGACCTCTCCTGTCCCTTCCAGGCTCTCCAGATAGCACATGCAAAGCCGCCCACCCCACCCTTGGCCTCCACGGGCCACAGCGGGAGGGACCAGCCCAGGAACCGAGGCGGGAAGAGGCCAGAGGTCCACAGGCCTTGGCCGGAGGGTGTCAGTCGGTCCCCCTTCACACGCCACCAGATGATCCTCCTGACCCGGGCAGTGGCCGCCACCCCGACCCCTAAGGTGGCCCGGCTCGCGCGTGGCTACCTGGCGTGGCTGGGACCCCGAGGATCTCCTGGGAGAGGCGGGCATACTCCTCGGCCGGGTCTGCGGCCGTCTGCGTGTGCAGGGCCTGGTCCACCTTGGCCAGGACGATTTGGCGCAGGTTGAAGAGGCCTGGGGGCAGGAGGAAGGAGACGTGGGACTGGCTCTGTGTCCAGGCTGCCCTCTCCAACCGGGCGGTCTGGGAGCCCCCTTCCCTTCCCTCGGCCCGGCCGCACCTGTGTTGGCCTGCCGGGACTTGATGAGTTTGTCCAGCAGCTCCTGGGGGACGGCGCTGCCCGTGCGGTAGTGCTGGGACATCCTGAGCAGCGGCTCCACCTCCCACACCCAGTTCTCCAGCATCTGCGAAGGTGCCTCCACGAAGTCCCGCTCCACGTGTGTCCCACTGAACATGGCGAACTCGGCCTGCAAGGCGGGCTGTGGAGCTGCAGGAGGGCCCACCCCGGAGCCCAGACCTGCCCGGGACACAGGGGTGCAGAGAGCCCGCCATCCCGTGGATCACCACGCCCCCTCCCCACCCATGGAGCCAATACTCTCCAGCCAAAGCCCCGCACCCAGGAGGCAAAGGTGCAGACACAGCGCATCCGATGGCGGCCGTTGGCCGGCGCTCTTTGCTCCTCTTTTGTGCCTGAAATTCTTCCTGAATACACGGCGCCTGACGCAGTGCGGCTGGAACCCAGGCCCGGCAGGTGTGGGTCCACACGAGCCCAGTGACCCCGGCATGTCCTTCCCAGGCCCCAGGGAGCAAGGCAGACGCTGCCTCCTCACTCCTGGGTCACTTGACCCCCAACTTCCGGTTCTAGCCCCAACTGCAAACATGCGTCCTTCTCACGGTCTGCCGAATGCCCCAATGTGTGCGTTTTTGTGTTTTTGGGGTGATTTCTCTGCTCAACACGGCTCCGAGCATAGAGCTGAAGTGTTGGCTGGTGTCCCACTGCAGGAGGGCGGTGACGTGCTCACGGGGACAGTGCGTGTGTTAGATGAGCTTCCTTCAGGCGAGGGTTACAACCCCGCCATGAGTGAATCAACAATTGCTATCAGACCAGGTGTCTTTAAACAGAAACACACATCACATGTGGCCGCGTGGGAATCGGTGGCGACAATGTGGTGACAGAGGGTGACCCCCAGCCTCACACCACAGACAACACTCCACCATAGTGGACAACAACAAAATTAAAGGCTTGATTACAAAACTTCTAGGCAGAAAAGGCAGAAGAAACTAGGCAGGAGAAACTCGGTGCCTCGGGTTAGAGAAGGATTTTTTCCACAGGACACAAAACGTGCAAGAAAACAGTTAATAGACTGAACTTCAAAGTCAAAACCTTCCGCTCATAAACATACTAGTAATAAGAGGTCCCCCCACACACGGGGACGTCCCTCAGCCACACAGAGGGGTGACGCCCTGACACTCGCTGCCACGTGGATGGACCCTGAGAACACGATGCTCGGTGAGGGAAGCCAGACACAGAAGGACATACAGGGTGCAACTCCACTGATGGAAAACATCCAGAACAGGTAGATCCACAGAGTCAGAGAGTGGGTTCCTGGTTGTCAGGGGCTGGGGAGGGAGTGATAGCTAAGGGCATGTGGGACACTTTCGGGGTGATGGAAATGTTCCAAAACAGGGCAGTAGTGACGGCTGCACAGCTCAGTGAACTGTCCCCACGCGCTCCGGTGCAGCCTGTGAGAGCATCGCTCTCGGGACGGAGGGCTGACCGCAGGGAGACTGAGCGAGCAGTGGGTCCTGGGCCCGGCCATTCAGCTGGGGGCCCCACATGGGAAAGTCACTGGGACTTGCTGAGCCTCCATCGAGACTGGCAGCAGCCCCAGGGCCTCACTGGGCGCGGCGTTCCAGGCCCCAGAGTCTTCCCTCTGGTTCTCATCACTGGCTGTCACCAGACTTGCAGGCAACGTTCCTTTCTTTTTTCTTTTTTAAAGGCAACTCTTGACTACATGTATTTAACATGTAGGGAACTGGCCCTGACACCTTGATCAGTGGCTTCCAGCCTCCAGAGCCTCCAGGACATCCATTTCCGTTGTTTACGTGCCCAGTGCGTGGGGTTTGATAATGGAAGCTGACACCGAGGGCGTTGCCACGTCCGGGGTGATGTCAGCTGAAGAATCCCGCGGCGAGGACATGCCTGAGGACCACGCGCGCCCGGGCCCTCCCCCGCTCCTGCCCGCAGCCCAGCGCCCGCACCCACCTGGGAGCAGAGCTGGTGCATCACGTGCCCAAACTCGTGGAAGTAGGTCTCCACCTCATCGTGCTGTAGCAGGGAGGGTGCGTCGGGCGTGGGCTTGGTGAAGTTGGCCACCATGGCCGCAATGGCGATCTGGCGGCTCCCGTCCTGCCGCAGGCAGCCCGGCTGCAGGCCGAAGCAGGCCGCATGCCCGTACTTCCCTTCCCTGGGGAAGGACGCGGGGTGAGGCCCAGCTTCCGCAGAGGATCCCCAGCCCACGGCCGACATGTTCCCCCAAGCACACACCGAGGGTAGAGGTCCAGGTAGAACTTGCCGATGACCTCACCCGAGGCCGTGTCCCGGACCGTGTAGAGCGTCACGTCTTCGTGCCACACGGTGGCGCCCTCCTCCAGGTCGAAGGTCAGCCCCAGCAGCTCCTGGTAGATGCCCAGTAGCCCGCGCGTGACCACCTGCATGGGGAAGTACTCCTTGAGCAGGTTCTGGTCCACGCGGTAGCGCGTCTCCTCCACCTGGTTCATGTAGTAGCGCATGTCCCAGGCGTTGATGCGCCCGTCAAAGTGCAGGCCCCGCCTCTGGCACTCGGCCTTCTTTAGCTCCAGGATCACGGCCCGCTCCTGCTCCCCGAGGGGCTTCAGCTTCTGGGCCAGCTCATCTGCGGGCGGAGGGGGAGAGGCTCGGCTACGTCCCTGGGGCGGCCCCCCAGCCGCCCCCCACCCCGCACCCCTCGAGGCAGAATGAAGGGTCTGGGAAGGCGACCCCCAGGGCTGACACAGTGGGGTCTCAGGCAGCACCACGTCCAGTCAAGGTCCGCCTGACCCCGCTCCCCACTGGGCCCCAGGGGGAGGCGGGGTTACCTAGGAAAGTGGCCACCACCTGGCTGGTCTTGGCCATGTTCATCTCCAGCACGTAGTCGGCATGCGTGCTGAACCCCAGCAGGCGGGACTTCTGGGCCCGCAGGCTCACCAGCTCCCCAAGGATCGCGCAGTTCTCCTGGAACCCAGAGACGGCCGGCGCTGGGGACCGTGGGCCGTGCCCTCCCCGCGGGGCCCCGGGCCAGGTCTCTGCGGGCGGGCAGGTCTCTCAGGCCGCTGGCGGGCACAGCCAATCCCCCTCCCTCCTCCTCCCGGCCCAGATTTCTAGACACTTTGGTGCTGTCCTACCATGTGGTCTTTATAAACACAGGTCCTTTAGAACCAGAAAGGGTGTGAACCGTGATGGGCTCTAAGGTCGAGGGTGGGAAGCAATGCGGCCAGGCTCTCCAGGAGCCACCAAGGGGCCTCCCCGGGCTCAAGAGTACAAACTCAGCTGCCGTGCAGACAGCAGCTCATCCCCACAGCGCCTGAATACCCAGCCCCTGGACGGTGAGACACCTGTTGCTACAGGTGGCCCGTGGCTCGCTGCTGAGGCCCGGCCCCAGGTGTATGCCACCTTCTCTGGGGCCACCTCTCTGGTTCTGCAGTGGGGTTCTCCTGGGAGCTCCCAGTTACCACAGGACCAACGTGGCCTGTCTGCAGGCCGAGAAGGCAGGGACACAGGACTGTCCCCCGTGCCCCCCACATCCCCTGCGAGACTGAGCAAGCACCAGTGGTGTCTGCGGGGAAGATGAAGGGCTCATGCACAGCCCCCATCTACTGAAGATGCTAAACGGGAGAAGCACAGACTGCAGCCACACGCGGTATGGACCAAACACAAGTGTCCACGCAGGAACCAATGTCTGAATGTCAAGGCTGTGCCCGGGCCACAGCGAGAAGGCCCAGCCCACGTGCTAGGCACAGAGAGGGGATGGGGGGACATCTGCAAATCCGAGCTCCTCGGGCATCCGGCAACACCCGAGAGGGAGAGGACCTGAGGCTAAGGCTCGAGAGCGAGGGAGCAGAAGGACGAGCTCAGGAAGAGGCTCAGACCCCTGCCCCGGGGGCCTGGGGGACGGAGGGAGACCCCCGGACACCTGCTGGGGCGGGGCAAGCTCGTGGGGCCCCTCCGGGCACTGAGCCGGCAGAGGCGGGGTCCTCACCCGCTTGCACCGACAGTTGAAGGCCTCCTCCACCTTCCTCCTGGTCTCGGGCACGTGGCATTTCTTCAGGAGAGGGAAGTAGTGCGGGTACTTGAGGGTGACCTTCAACTTCTCGTCCTCGGTCTTCTCCAGCGAGTTCAGGAAATCCTCAGGGAGCCCTCCTGTGGGAGCCAAATTGGGGGGCTCTGAAAGGACCCATGGGCTGCCCGACCCAGGCAGGAAGGGAGGGCGTCCCTCCCGCATGGGAAGTGAGGAACGGGAGCCAGCAGGGAGCACAGTGCCCAGTGCGGCCTACCCACACGCCCACTTCCCACCTCTGCACCCAAAGGAGCCAAGTCGAGGGCTCTCCCGCCTCAGACAGCTG
Organism: Hyperoodon ampullatus; assembly: GCF_949752795.1. Lineage (NCBI taxonomy): Eukaryota > Metazoa > Chordata > Mammalia > Artiodactyla > Ziphiidae > Hyperoodon > Hyperoodon ampullatus. The sequence goes on from NC_136917.1 coordinate 25,644,884, forward strand.
CTGCTCTCATCAGGACGCCCTCGGGGAGGAAAAGCTATGTTCAGCTCCACCCAGGCCAACCTGCACCCAAAGATGGCGTCCACCCCGGGACGGTGTCCACCCTGGGACAGGCTCCAGCCCAGGACAGCGTGCACCCCGGGACAGTGCCCACCCCAGGATGGCGTCCACCCCAGGACAGGCTCCAGGCTGGGACAGCGTCCACCCCGGGACAGGCTCTAGCCCGGGACGGCATCCACCCCGGGATGGCATGGGCTGCCGTCTCCTCTGTGTCCTTTCTGGGTGGATGGCACCAGTGGAAGGCAGAACCCGCCAGGCAGCCTTGACTGGGTGGTGCCCCCGCCCCATCCCAGCTGTCAGCACTGCTGCAATGGCTGGCCTCCAACCTGGCCTGTCCTCCTAGCATGGAGATCTGGGTGCATCGCCCTCAGACTAAAACCTCCAGGGACCTGTGCCTCACAGCCTGGGCGATGCAAGGCCACCGCCCCTCATGCCCTGGCTCCAACCTCAGAGGCCAGTTCACTCGGAACTCTCGCCACCCAGCTCAGCCTGGGGCCTGGGAGCTGAGGGAGGGGTGGAGGAACCCCAGAGGATCCCCCTCAGGTGGGCCGTCTCGGCAGGCCCCGACAGGTGTGCCCGTGACTCTAACCCTAACCCAACAAGAAACAGCTTAGGGAGAGCCGCCCTCGCCCCGAACCGGCTCTTCTTCCCTACTGGGACTGGAAGACCCTGTGACTCTCTCTCAGCCTCACACTTACCAGGAGCCGGTTCTCACTGTTGGACAAGGTGGTGAAAGCATGGAAGGGGTGCCACGAGGCGAATCCCTAGGGGCTCGACCTGAGCTGAAGGCACTGGTAGGCACTCATGGATGTGTGTCTGCGCGTGTGTGTGCACACAGCTCTCGTCAGCTGAGGGGGCCTAGAAGCAATAGCTCCCAGCATCTGGGAGCACACACAGCAGCCAGACCTTAGTTCTGACTATCCTGCCAGGGCCGGGCAGGGCTGGGCCAGGGAGAGGACAAAGTGAGCCCGGCCCACCCTGTGTCAAATAGCAGGTGCTTGAAGAATCACAGGGACACGCCCACTTGAAGGGGCTCCTCGAGGCCACATTGGGACAATGAGCATCTAAGTAAGTGATGACAGCAGGGGACCGTACCCCACCAGAAAGACCAGGACCTGGAAGCCCACAGATACAAAGACATTGGTCAGCAAGTACTGGGGTGTGGGGTGGGGCAGGGGGGGTGAGTTCTGACTTACAAGAAGATACAAATTAGGAGATTACACAGAACTAGTGGGTGAAAACAAATGAGAGGAACCAACCTCCAAGCTTCTCTGAACGGAGAATGGAGCCTTTACAGAGAAGACGCCTAGAGCAAATTGCCTTAGGACTGAGATTTAGGGAAAGAAACCAACGTGTTATGTGTGTATATGATTCTCTCTGAGAGGGGGAGGGAGGGGGATGGAGAGAGGGAGGGAGGGAGAGGGGGAGGGAGGGGAGGGGGAGGGGGAGGGAGGGGAGGGGGAGGGGGGAAGGAGGGCGGGAAGGAGAGGGAGAAGGAGAGAGGCAGAGAGGGAGAGGGAGAGGGAGAGAGAGGGAGGACAGGAAACAAGGAGAAAACAGAGAAAGAGCACACCATCTATGTTTCTGTAAGATGACACCAGGGATCCTTCCACAACCGGAGAAAATAACCCAGCGAGGCTCCTGCTCAGCTGGAACTGAAACTGCAGACGGGGTCAAACCCCACCAGGCTGGCCACACATGTCCAGCCGCCACCCCAGCCCCGTGAGACAGGTCACCGGGGCTCTGAATGTCTGCTCCATGGAGCTGGGGTTCACCCTCTCACCCGGGAGGCTGGGCCATGACGGCAGGGCCCCTGGGCTGGACAGATGGGGGGGAAAGCAGCCCCACAGGACAGCTTGTGCCAGCAGATTCAGCTGCCGGTTTCCAGAGGCCTGGGATCACCCTTTGGCCCGTGAACCCCAGGAGCCATGTGGGTCTTGCTGCCCAGGACAAGGGGTTGGGGACCAGAAGTTAGGGCAGCAGAGGTTGGCGTGATGGACCTGAAAAACCTGCCTGGGTCAGCGTGCATCCGTGGGTGTCCCCAAAACCCACCCGCCCAGAGGCAAACGAGGTGTCACATCTTATGCAACAGCCTGTTACACAGAACCAGTGAGGATGCTCAGCCCCATCTGAACCCCGGGCAGAGTGGACAGGCCGCTGCCCACCTGGCCTAGATTTTGCAAAACTAACAGCGTGGGCAAGACAGAAGCAAGTTTGTAAAAGGCTGAGGAACCAATCAGCAGGGAAGGAGCCTGGAGAGACAGGAACTAAATGCAATGCCTGAGGCCTGGCTCAAGCCAGATGGGGCCAGAAACGTAAAGACTGCCATCGGGACGGCTTGGGGGACCACTCCACGCTCTGCTTCCCGAGGGCTGCCTGCACCCGGGGGCTCAGGAGGTGCCCTTGCTCCTAGAGACACGTCCTGAGGCCCTGGCACAGGAACAGCACACACAGCATCCACGTAGGGAGGCCGGGCCCGGGGAGCACACGGGGTCTCCCTGGTGCTATTCTTGCCACTTCCCTACAGGTGTGAAGTTTTCAAAATAAAGCATTCGAGGAAGAGGGCAGAAGTTGAAAAAGCCGCCCAGGCCCCAGCCCTTCAAGACCCCACGCCGGGTCAGGCTGGGGAGGACCCTGTGAGATTAAAGAAACATCACAGAGAGCAGGGTGGGGGTGGGGTCTTGGGGGACAACTCCCTTCGGGGCAGAATCTTGGTAGACAGACCGCAACCGTCCCCAAGGAAGGATCCAGAACCTTGGGACCCAAACACTCTGAGTGCCCCAGCGGAGGAAGGCCCTCCCGGGGGTCAGGGGCACACGGATGCCTCTCCACCACCCCGCGGGGCCCGCACGCACCCAGCTCCTCGCGCGTGAAGGGCAGGAAGGTCGTGTCCTCATTCAGGTTCTTGTTGAAGTCGATGCACAGGAGACTCAGCTTCTTCTTGATGCTCTTGATTTTCTGAAGGAAGAAGACGGCCGTGAGATCGGGGGGCGGGGGCACGGAGCGGGGTTAAGGGAGAAGAGGCGGATGAGAGGAGGGAGCTGGGAGAGAAAGGGCCTCGGGTCCTAACTGTTAGGACCCTTCTCAGGAGTTACCCCAAGGTGACAGCCTAAGTTTCAGCCATTTCAACGGAGCTAAGTTTCTGTCCCTTCAGGGTCTATCTGGTTTTCAGAAACAGGTAGAAATGGACCAGCCTGGGGGAGGGAACGACATGGGGCACAGAGGAAGGCACCAGCTCCCTGGGGCCCCTGCCGGGCCAGCAGTAGGAGGGACGCCTTGAGGACCTGCCCAGGCTGTGCCCCCTGCCCGGCCCAGGACTCAGTGCGCCCGCCCCGCTCCCGGGCTGAGCAGACTTGCCTGTTGGAGGACAGGAGGGGCGCTGGGGGAGCGTGCCCACTGGCTCTGCCAGGAGCAGGGGCTCATCGGGCGCGCCTGGCTCAGAAGCAGCCCGAGGGATGCCGGGCCTCTGTGGGCAGCAGGCGCCGTGCCAGGCACTGGCCTCCCTGCAACCTCACGGCCCCACGGGCCACAACTGGGCAGGAGCACAGGGCACCCTGGGAGGGTGGGGTGGCACTCAGGACCCTGCCCCGCACCAGCAGGCCGCCTCTCCTGGGCGCCCTCCTCCCCGGGCGTCCCCGTGGTCCCTCTGGCCAGTGGTTCTCAAGCGTTAAGGTGGTCTGCGCAGCCCCAGTGTCCACACCCTTGCTCCCCCAGCCTCGAAGCTCCACGCGCCTGCCGCTCCGCAGGACTTCGGGGCCCCCGCACCCGGCCCACCCTGGAGGCTGGAGTTCATAGTCCTCTGAGTCCTGTTTCCTCCACCACAAGGCACAGCACCGGCCAAAGCGGGACAGCGTTTGTGCTGAGTATTGAGAACTGTCGCTGAGCCCTGGGTCGGGCCTGGTACCCACGTTAACCGCGTCTGTCACTTTCTGACGCAAACCAGCCAGCGCAGGGCTGCACCCCAGCCCCTTCTGTACGGGGCTCCCACACTCGGGGCCACCACGCCCCTGCGCTCATCAGCCCGGGTAGGCCCGGAGCCCCGGGTCGTTCTAGCCGATCCTGAGCTGCTCCCTCCCGGGGACCCACACTGCAGGCTCCAGTCCCCAGCCACCCCTCCCCTCACTGCTGCCGAACCCCTGTGCTCCCGGGAGGCCCTAGGTGACAAGGCGGGCCCCTGCCCAGAACCGCGAGTGACAAGCTCTTTCCTCATCTGCTGGCCTCACTGTTCTCTGTCCTCTACACAAACTGACTCGGTCAGCGCTCACGACCACCTGTGAGGGGGTCCTCGGGTCACGCACGTTGCAGAGGTGAACAGGGACAGCGGGGTCCAGTGACCGGCCTCCGGGGACCCAGCCAGTTGGTGGCAGATCTGGGTCTGATCCCGGCCATCAAGACGCGTGCAGCCACGGCACCACACGCCCCCCACCGAGGTGACGCGCTCGACCATGGGTGGCTCGCCGTTCCCACCGCCCTCCCCACCCCACGAGGCTGCCTCCCGGGAGGAGCCGGGCTGCCCATCGCCCGCCTGTCCAGGGCGCCGCAGGGACCCCATCCTGCTGGACCAGGGGTGGGAAGAGCTGAGGGCTCTGGGGTCCACGTTGGGGGCAGAGGGGTGTCAGGCAGCTGGGCGGACCTGAAGGGACTGGCCCCAGGGGGCTGGGCCCACTGGTACCCGCGCGGCCGCAGGGCTCAGCCCAGAGAGGAGGGAGGGGGTGAAGGCGGATGCCACGCTCGTCAGCCTCCCGTCGCCCCCAGCCTCCGTGCCCAGCGGGATCTGCGCTGTGAATTACGGGAGAAACGCGTCGGATCTTGGCCCCCAGTCCTGGCACACAGCTCCTAAACCTAAAGCCATAGGATGGGTTGCATCTTACAGCCCCATTGCCTGCCCACCTCCTGGGAGGGGGGAGGGACAGGGGTTGCAGCGTGAATCAGTGGCCCATGGCCAACGATGTAATCGTGCTCATGGAACGAAATCTCGGTAAGCTCGGGGCTCAGAGAGCTGCCGGGTGGGTGCCTGCAGGGGGCCCGGCCCCGCCCCACGCCTCCCCACCTCCTCCTGCCACCTGGCTGCTCCTTTATGATAACCCGGTGGTCCAGTCCGTGGACTGGGTGCCTGTGTTCTGGGGGCCGCGCTAGCCGACGAACGGAACTTGGGGTGGGCACGTGGGAACTCCTGACACAGCCTGTCGGCCACAAGCACAGAGGACGATGTGGACCTATGGCTGGCGTGGGCCGAGCCCTGACCTGCGGGCTCTGACTCCAGGTAGATGGAGTCCGAACTGAACCGCAGAAACCCCGCAGTCACAGAGCTGCTGCTGTGGGAGCCCCACGGGCCTAGCGTCGGGACAGAAGCTCTGTGGGAGTGGGGGCTGAGGGTGGAGTGGGCTCGGAGGAGGGGGTCCTTCCTTGAGACCCTCCCAGCAAAGCCATGGGTGGCGGGGGGCCCAGATGAGGCGGGGCTGGGGTGGGACGCAGAGAGGGGCCCACGCCGCCTGTGCTCTGGGGAAGCCCTGTGACCCTGAGGACCGAGGGCAGAGCAGGTGCAGAGGGAGTGCTGGTCCACGTGGACCTTCCCTCCTGGGGTTGAGGTGGCAGAAAGATGGGCAGAGGCATGCACGCAGGGCCCAGGCCAGGTGTTCACCTCCTGCGTCTCCGCGGGCAGGTGGAGCCCGTTCCTCCTGCCCAGCCTTATCAGCCGCTCCAGGTACCGCGACGCCTCTGGCCTCAGCGAGTCACTCTGGACCTTCTCCTAGAACAAGATAACCAAAGTTCTGCTCGCAGCAAAACATCGAGACGGCGCCCAGTGCTGGCGAGGTAGCAGAGAACAGCAGAGTCATCGCTGGAGGCAGAGGAAGACAGTGCAGCCACTCTGGAAAGGAGTTGGCCAGTTTCCTAGAAAGCAAAACTTCCTAACAAAGCCGCCATCGCAGGACTCTGCAACCGCAGTCATGGGCACTTACCCCGGGGAAATGGAGACTGAAGTCTGCACAGAAGCGGTACACAAATGCTCGCCTGACTGGGAAGAGCCCCAGACCGAAAGCCGCTGGGGACCTTCCCAGGGCAGCGGATGACATGGGCAGTTGTGTCAATGTCAGGATCCTGCTGGGACGCTGACTTTGCTTTCACAAAAGGTGACATTGGGGAAAACAGGGCAAAGTAGCCGGGACCACTCTGAATCATTTCTTACAACTGCATGTGAACCTACAATTAATTCTATCAGTGAAAACTTGTGTTAAAAGAAGCACTGCCTGAGCTTTCAGAGGCCCCAGCCCTTGTGTCTGCAAAAAGCACCCAGGGGCCTCCCCTGGTCCCGAGGGATACGCATCAGCAGGTTCTAAGAACCACCCACCAGCCACGTGAGAAGTACCTGTGGTCCCCCCGACACAGGCAGCCGTGCTCGGCTGGCTGCACGGAGCATCCACAGGAAGGCAGGAAGTGCACACACCTGTTACTCATCCCTCACCTCACGTTGGAGACTGGACGTCCCCTCTAGGTGTCCCCAGCAAGGTCGGGAAAGTGAGGTGACATGTGGACCCAGTAAGACATTTTATGCTTCTCCTCGCTCCCACTCATTTTTGTCACGTTTCTAACATCATCTGCTGTGGTCCAATGGCCCCACCGTGAAACTCACCACCTTCCCCAGGCCCGGCACACAGCCCATGGTGCCCACTGCCCACCTGTGGGGCTCCCTCCAGCTTGACACCTCGTAAAGCATGGGGAGCGGAAAGACCCAGCCTGAAGAGGTCCCGCCGCACGCTCACCTGCAGCCAGACGATCCTCTGGTACACGTCCTGCCTCATGCTCATCTCCACGTCGAACTCGGACAGCTTCTTGTCCGCCTCCGTGCTGGCTGTCCGGATGTCCTTGGACGGGGAGACGTGCTGGGGGAAGTCAAGGATGTTCCTCTGAACTGGAACAGGGAGACGACAGGACAGGTGTGAAAACGGCCCCGGGTGAAAACGGGTGGGTGCCAGCCCCAGGCTAGAGATGAGCACAGTTACCCCCATCCTCGGGGACTCACATTCCAAAAGGGAAGGAACTTAGCTCAGGACACCCCAAGCCAAGAGGGACCGGAAGTAGGGAGTAGGATGAGAGGGAGTAGGATGAGACCAGAAGAGGCCAAAGGGACTCGGTGCCAGAAAAGAGCCATGGCTGCCCATGGCTACGCTGCAGCTAACCAAAGATTTTATACTTCACGGCACACGTGTACGCTTCGTGAGACAGGACGTGTGGCGGCTGTGAAAGCACACACTTCAGCTGAGTCACCACATGATCCGCAGACCCACCCCCAGGTGCACACCTGAGAGTAACGGAACATCCTCCACCCAAAACTTCTACACACGCCATCACAGCAGCATGATCTGTAGTAACCAAACAGTGGACACGACCCAGACGCCATCAGCAGATGACTGGACACATGTCCCTTCACACACGGGAGCATCACTCGGCCATGAAAAGGAGAGAGGCCCTGACACTCGCTACAACGTGGATGGACCCTGAGAACACGATGCTCAGTGAGAGAAGCCAGACACAGAAGGACACACAGGGTGTGATTCCACTGATGGGAAACGTCCAGAACAGGCAGATCCACAGACACAGTGGGTTAGTGTTGTCAGGGGGTGACTGCTGATGGGGACGGGGCTTCTTTTTGGGGTGATGGAAGGTTCTGGAATTGGATAGTGGTGAAGGTTGGATATGCTAAACACACTAAAAACCAATGACACCTATGCTTTAAGTCGGCAGATTACATGGTATATGAATTGTATCTCAGCACAGCAGTGTTTAAAAGAGCATATATTTTGCATGGGGGAGACCTGAATTAACATCACAGTTTGGTGGCTTCCATGGTTCCAGGCCACCGAGATGGCCCAGGTCTGGTGGGTCAGCTGCAGAGTGGAAACCTCTGCAGGGCAGTCACCGGCTCAGCTGACTAGGCTAAACACAGTGGGGCTCTGGGCGGGTCTGATGCCGGTGGCCCGAGAGCAAGCTGTGAAAAGGACAGAAACAGCCTTTTCTGTCCGTTTGGGATTTGCAGGCTGTGACTGCATCGAGTATGACAACAAAACACCAGAGTGTGGGATTAGTCCAGGTGGCCGGTGTGGGGAGAGGGGGCACAGGAAGGGGCGCCGGGCGGAGCTCAATCTGTGCTCAAAGAACCCGACGCCCAGCCAAGCAGAGGGGAGGGGCTCCCCGGCTGGCACAAAGCCCCCAGACGGGGCGCAGGATGAGGGGCAAGGTGGCGCGTGGCCGGGCCCCAGAGGCCACGTCGAGGGCTCCCACCTTGAGCCCCAGGGCAGTGGGAAGGCACCGGAGTTGGTCGAGGGGCGTTCCATGGTCCAATTCTAGTTTTCTTTAAAATTACTCAGGTTACTGAGGGGAGATGGAAACAAAAGGCCACAGAAGTGGAGTAGGAGAGACCAAATCCTGTCTGGCAGGGTCCCTCCGAGGTGGGAATTTGCATCATCCACCCTCCAGAACCTCCTGCCACAGATGAGAGGAGAGACTGAGCCCACCACCCCTGCCCCGCCCCCGCCAGAGCAGGGGACTGGGGGGCAGAGCCGGCCTGCGGGCTCTCCATCCACTGCCTGAGCCGCAGCCCTCACCCTTGCGCCCAAGGCACACTGGGCACCCCCAGGGCGGACCGTCTGGAGTCTAAGCCTGCAGGCCAGGGGCAAGCAGACCCTGCACAGCGAGGCGTCAGGGACACGTGAGAATCCTGCAGCTGGAATTCAGGGATTCTAGACGGTTCCCAGAAAAACAGCTGTTCTAGAGATTCGAGCACAGGGGGTCTCGTCAGCTCAGAGTTCTCTGCCTCATCAACCTCTGCAGAGGGGGCTCTGGGAGGCGAGCTATGTATCTGACATACAAAGGGAGCAGACAGACCATGGAGGAGAAGAGGGAAGGACCCACTGGGTGGCAATGAGGACGCCTCAGGGTATCAGGGGACCCAGGGCGCCGTGGGAGAAGAAAACCAAAGGGGACCAAGTTCAGTGGCTCAGAGAAAACAAACAGATCCCCGGGCAGGCACACGGGCAGGGGTGAGAAGGGGCTCCAGTTTCAAGGCTGGCATGGGAGCCGGCTCCCCGAGAGGAGAACTGGCAGACACTGTCTGACACTGCTGTTCTGGGCCCTTGGGGACAGAGCAAGCCGACCAGCCCGGGCTGCCTTTCTCCACCGGGCCCCCGGGGAGGAGGTGGTGTCGCCCGGTCTGGGCAGAGCTCACCTGTGTAGGACACCTCCACGTCGGCCAGCGCCTTGAGCGTGTTCTCGTAGGACACGTCCTGGAGCTCCTGGGAGCCCACACGGTCGTACACGCGCTTGGTCTCCTCGATGAGCTCGGTGGTGAGCTCCCCGATTTGCTGGGCACTCAGGTCCCACCGGAGGTAGTTCACGGCCGAGCATGGTGTGGCCACGTCCAGGGCGTCTCCTGCACAGGCTGGACCCAGAAAACAGAACCCCACACCCGGCATGCCTGCTTTAGGCTCGGAATCAGGGTCAGAGTAACAGGCCGGGGAGAGTCCACCATTTCCCAGAGCAGATGGCGAGGCCCCAGGGCTTTCTGGGGACCCACAGGGCAATCGGTCCTCTAGAGCACAAGGTGATCCTGCCCCCAGGGGACACCGGGGGATGTCTGGGGACGTCTGTGGTTGTCACCACTAGGGAGTGATGCTCCTGCCTCAGCGGGGTCAGGCATGCTGCTCAATACCCCATAGCAGCCAGGACCGCCTCCAGGAGAGGTCCCGCCCCGAAGTCAGCGGTGCTGAGCGGGACATCCGGCATATACCTGCGATTCACTGAAATAATAACTGCACTGCAGGGTGGTATCCCCAACCTCCCTGAATGGAACCTGGAACATCTGTATGGTATTACTCCTCTAAAAGAGGGGGAAATCCTGATTACTGTGACGTCCCTAGCCCCAGGAGTTTTTGGATACAAGACTGTGGTCCTATCACAACAGCTGTCGGGCTTCCCTGGTGGCGCAGTGGTTAAGAATCCACCTGCCAATGCAGGGGACACGGGTTTGAGTCCTGGGCCAGGAAGATCCCATCCCACATGCCGCGGAGCAACTAAGCCCATGTGCCACAACTACTGAAGCCCGTGCGCCTAGAGCCTGTGCTCCGCAGCAAGAGAAGCCACCACAATGAGAAGCCCGCGCACCGCAACGAAGAGTAGTCCCCGCTCGCCACAACTAGAGAAGGCCTACGCACAGCAACGAAGATCCAACGCAGCCAAAAGTAAATAAATTAATTAATTAAAAGAAAAACAACAGCTGTCACTTGAAAACCTTCTTGTGTGTTCCAGGGTGAGTTGACCTCACTGAACTCTCAGGCAGTTCTGTACTCTGCACCCTATGTAGCTCCACTTTACAGATGGGAATCCTGAGTTTGCCATGATGCCACAGCCAGCAAGCGACAGAGGTGGGGTTCAAAGCCGGGCAGCTTACTTCCACTGATACACACTAAGTGGCAGGGGGAGCCTCTTCACCTCAATAGAGGTTCGATTTTTCTGGCCAAATGACTGCTTCAAATTAGAGAATATCTTTGCAGAGTATTCTGGATTTCAAGAACTGCACAAGAGGGACTGTGAGTCTGCATTAAATTTGGTGGTAAAGAAGGGCTCCAGGAGCTCAGGAAAGGCGGGAGGTCCGAGTGAGGTGGAATTGTCGGGAAAACCTTTTGGAGGAACTAGGATTTGAAAACTTGGAGCAGGCACATTCTTTTCATAAATATTTACTGATTGTCACCTACGTCCCAGGTCTCTGAGCTAACAATCCTGCAGCAAACAAGGCAGACAACATTCCTGCCTCCCTGAGGCCTGAATAACTATAATTATGATTATCATCAATACAATTAACATCATCATCACAATGGGCTGCAGAAAGAACAGAAGGAGAATAGGTGGGCAAGAGAAAATTCCAGGAGGCACCACTCAACATCCTGGGTGATTTTCTAAAATAGAGTATGCGGGTGGCATCGCTCCCCTAAATGAAAACCCTTCCATAGCGCCCCTTTGTGCTTCCCATAAAAGGGACTCCTAGCTGTGTTCCAGCTAAAATGACCTGTTGCTCTCCAAACGCCCTGCTGGTGCGCTTGCCTCCCCGCCTTTGCCTTCGCGATTCCCACCACCTGGGACGCTCCTCCCGCAGGACAGCTGCTTCTCCCCACGGGGTCCAGGCTGAATGAAATGCCACCTCCTCCGAAAAGCCCTCCAGGACCGCCCTCCCTAAAGAAGCACCACCAGCCCCGGCACCGACCACTGTCTAAAGCCCTCGCTTAATTTTTGCCCGTTGAACGTCCGTCTCCGGCTCTGGAACTGCGTCTAGAACTCCCTCAGAGTCCACCCCAGGGCCAGACCCATCCTCAGCAGAAGTGACACGGAGTTTGCCAAATGAGTGAAGCGCTGGAAAAGTTGTTCATTCATTCGGCAATCGAGGGGTCGGGGTTCCGGGCTCGCTGACCCTCCTCCTCTGCCTGGGCCCGGGTCACTCGAGAGTCACCGGGCTCCGCTCTTAGGCCCCAGGGGCCACCCCGAGGGAGGGGGCACGCGGCTCCTGGGTCCGGCGAGCGGGGCCACACCAATGGGCGGCCGGTACCTGCGGGGGGCTTCATGGCTGGCGAGTGTGCACTGGCGACCTCTCCCTCCACCTGGCCTGCGTCGGCGTAGCGGCCGGCAGCCTCCGTCCACTCAGCCGCCGTAGCCTACGGGACTAAGGTGCCCGCCGCCCGCGCACCAACTGAATGCTGGGAGACGCGTGCGCCGGACGGCAGGGCGCACGCGCACCCCAGCTCCGCCCACAACCCGAGGCTGTGTGCCCGGGCGCTGACTCCTCCTGAGCATGCGCTGGAACCACCCCCGCCCGTCATTGGCTCTCAGTGGTGAGAGGGCAGAGCCTTCGGGGAGGCGTGGGAGAGGCGTTTCCATGGAAACCCACACAGCTGGCGCCTCGGAGCCTTCGCTAGGTTCTCTCTGCCAGTAGTTCGCTTGGGCTTCTAGCTCCTGTATTAATTTGTACTTGCCTCCTTTCTACCTTTGTTGGGTATTTGGCTAGTTTTACAAGTTTTCTCCCTCACTTAGGGTCCTCCGTGGTCGCTTCCCGTATCTCAGGCTCTTATCCCATTCGCAGCATCCTGGCCAGCTTCTAGCATCTAATGAACAGAGATGGTGCGCCACATATGTTAGCTGAATCCAGTTGGTCAATTAAATTGACCAACATTTATTTAAAAAACAGAAATGTAAGCAAGTATCATTGATAAAGCTTCAGTGAACGGATCCACGACTTCAAACAACAGGTGTTTTGGAACAGGGCAGTTACCTGACCTATATCTAGGGTTGTCGGTTAAAACAAAACCTTGAACCGTCTAAAGCACCCAGAAAGAAAAAGTTACGAGAATTAAACCGGCCCCAAAACCCACCTCCTTTATTTCTTCAAAAGAAAAGAAATGAAAATAACCCAGGGTGTTAAGTGTGCATGCGTTTTAAGTAGGATAAAAATGAATTAGGAGGGCTTCCCTGGTGGCGCAGTGGTTGAGAGTCCGCCTGCCGATGCAGGGGACACGGGTTCGTGCCCCGGTCTGGGAAGATCCCACATGCTGCGGAGCGGCTGGGCCCGTGAGCCATGGCCGCTGAGCCTGCGCGTCCGGAGCCTGTGCTCCGCAACGGGAGAGGCCACAACAGTGAGAGGCCCGCGTACTGCAAAAAAAAAAAAAAAATGAATTAGGAGAACGCTTCTGGCAACTTTAACGCTAATTTACTAGGGAATTTCTCGTTACCCACCCTCGATTTTTTCCTCTCTTGAGGACATCAAGTTTAATTCTGTTACTCTTCATTTTCGCTGTTTCCTGTACCTGGAGTGCTTTCCTTCCGTTCTCCAAATCCACGTGTGAGAGGCCTTCCCTAACCATCCCAGCCAACTTACCCCCGCCCATCACAATCGCAGCACCCCACTTTTTCTTCATAGCGCTTGCCATTAAGTAAAACTTGTTCATTTATGTACTAGTATACTAGTTTATAGTCCGTCTACCCCAATACAAGGTAATGGGAGCAAACATTTTGCTGGCCATTATAGTTGGTGTGCAATAAATATTTTTCGACTATTAGACATCTGCTGTTAACAAATATCTCTATTACTTTACTATTATGGATTGAATAAATGAAAGAACGCACTTGTAGGTGGATGAGTGGGTGAATAAATGAACAAATATGTTCAAAGAACGCCTGTAATTCTCTAGTCGCCAGATACCCAAACACAGCTGCACCACGTGGCCGACTCTGCACCACATGACTGCTCCGCCAACCTACAAGAGTCCGCCACTGTCCCACCATGCACCGCTCCATTCCGGCTGGAGAGGACTAGTCAGTTCTGATTTCCGCCCTCCGTTCGGTCGCAGAGGTCAGTTGCCCTAACGACCAGCTTGTCCCAGCCTCTAAATTGCGTCACTTCCCCCCCCATGCCCGCCTAGATAATTAGTGCGCCTGCGCAGAATGAAAGCCCGCGGGCTGCCTCCTTCTGCGCAGGCGTCGCAGCTGGGGGGCGGGACCGGGCGGGGCCGCGGTACGCAGGCGCAGCCGTCGGTGGGTCGGGGTTCTGCTGCCTGAGAGGTGAGTGGCGGGTTCGGCGCTGAGCCCGGCGGGCCTGAGGTCCGCGGTTCGGGGCTCTTGGGGCTCCCAGGGCTCCGGGCCCCGTAAGAGGATGTCGGTGTGGGGCCGGGGTCGCCGCGATAAGCGGGGTACTATGAGTGGGCGGCGCGGAGGGGAAACTGAGGCCGGACGGCGTCGGGCAGGCCCTCGCCGGCCCGGGTCTCCCTCCCCCAGACCCCAGGCCCGGGAAATCGGGTTCGCAGGCCGGCGGGTGGACAGCGGGAGGCAAAGCGCTCCGCACGTAGTGAGCGCTTGCTGGGTGTCCGCTGCTTCCCGGAAACACGGTCCTTTTGAATCGGGGCCCCCGTTCGTGGGGTTCAAGTCGGGGTTCCTGTCTCGGCGCCGCCACTCTCTACATTGGTGACCTTGGCCAGCCCCTTGGCTTCTCGGAGCCTCAGTTTCCCCTTCTGTAAAATGGGTGTCGTCTCCGCCCCTGCCTGGGGTGGGAGGCTTCCGGGAGGATTAAAGTCGCAGGGCCCCCAGCGCGAAGTGAGAGCTCACAGGGGTCAGCAGCGGTTAGTCTGATTTCACACGGAGGGCCTCTTCCTACTGTGCTGGAGGTGGGAGAAAACTGGGGTTTAGGAACAGCTCGTCCACCTCTCGCTGGTTGTGTAAGCTCGGGGAGATCGCTTCCACGCTCCACCAGCCCCTTTTTCCTGCTAATAGAGGCTCTAGAAGTACATGCTTCTTACAGGCATTTTGAGGTTAAATACACGTGGAACATTGTTTACTCAGGTTCCCGCTCCTTGTCAAGAGCTTTCTAGAGGACAGCTAGTTTTTTTATTAGGTGGCAGGAAATGCGTGTGCACTCTGCATCCCCGCTGAGTGATGTTCCCATTTTCTTTTGTTTCTGCCCCTCTGGTTATTTTTGTCTGCTTTTTCTCTCCCTAGACCAGGGATTTTGTCCTGTCAGGGGACCCGGGGCCGTGTCTGGGGACATCTGTGGCTTTCACGACCAGGGGCACTCCTGACATCAAGTGGGTGGGGACCAGGGATGTTGCTCCATACCCCTCAGTGCACAGGACGGCCCCCACAGAAAATGATCTGGCCCCAAATGTCCACAGTGCCAAAGTTGAATCCTACCCTAGACTAGTGATTCTTCACCAGTGGGCTTCAGAAGGGGCAGAGGGTGTGAACCCCCAAGAAATCACGTGCAAGGTTTTGTGTGCACGCCCACTTCTGTGGGATGAGGAAAGGGTATTTTGGAGTTTAGGCTCTGGAATCAGCCCGCCCAGGTTCAAAACTGCTGATTTGCATCTTAGCTGGGTGCCCTTGGGGGCGGTGCCCCCATCTCTCTAAGCCTCAGTTTTTTGTTCTGTACAATGGGAGTTAGATTAAACAAACTGTAACCAGGGGGCCAAATCCCCCTGCAGCCTGTGTTTGTGAATGAGGTTTTGTGGGAACACAGCCCACTCGATTGCATACATGTTATCCATGGCCTGGGAAGCTGAACGTCCTCATTCTGACCCTCCTTTTCAGAAAATGTTTGCTGACCCCTGAAATAGGCCATTATGTGTACTCAGCTCAGGGCCTGGAAAGTCCTGGGCACTCCAAGGATTTCATTCAGGGGTTTATAATTCAGTCTTCCTGAAAGGGTGAGTGGTTCTAAATGGGGTTAAGCTCTGCCCCGGATTGAGAGCTATAGTCTTAACTTGTTCCTACTTTTTTTTTTTTTTGGCCAAGACCCAATGCTGGCCCTGGCAGCCAATGCACAGTGAGGTGAAAGAGTAAAGGGGACAGTTGGTAGGTAGGCTTGTCATCCCCTCTGCTGATGAGGAAACCGAGACCCAAGAGAAACGACCTCCCAAAGGAACCTGGTCACGTGTCTCTGACCATGACAAGGATCCAAGGTTTCTCTGAGTCCATGTGGACCAAACGCCCCTGAGTGCTGGGGTCCCCGGGGGAAGGTGATCTGTCCAGTGGCTCACAGTCGGGTGCAGGGTGGGCAGGCCAGGAAAGAGTCAGAAGGCCTTGTAGGAGATGCTGGACCAGAGGCAGGACAAGTACTGGGCTTTGCTGGAAGAAGAGGGTGTCCAGCTCTGTCTGAGGAGGTGACCTTCTGGCTTGGTGTTGAAGGGGGAGTGAGTGGTTCCCGGATGGCAGGAGGGAAGGTGAGCGTTGCCTTTGAGCAGAGCACAGGGGCTTTGGTGAGGGGCCACATGTGCCTGCTCAGGAGGTTTCAAGGGGCTGTGGAGGGTTTTTAGTGTGCAGGACATCCTGGCAGCCTCTCAGAGGAAAACAGGGCTGCGATGTGGGGGCTCGGGCTGGAGCCTGAGTTCCAGCTCTTGGGACTGCCCTTTCCCGGGAACCCTAGGTGCCCTGGGAGGGGAGGGAGGAGCAGAGGACCAGCCTGCACACACTGGGGTTGGTGCGAAGAGCTGGATTCGGGGCGGAGGCGGGGCAGGGCGCCCCCAGAAGGGTGGGCAGTCTCAGAAAGAGGGTGCTTCTCCTTCCTGGGTTCCGGGGCTGGGTCACTCATTTTCCTGAGTGTACCCTTTTGCCTCTTCGAATGATCAGTTCTGAGCAGGGAAATAAAAGGAGTAGAGGCTGGGGTGTTTTGGGTTTTTTTGGCCGAGCTGCACAGCATGTGAGATCTTAGTTCCCGGACCGCGGATCAAACCCACGCCCCTTGCACTGGAAGCGCGGAGTCCTAACCACTGGACCGCCAGGGAAGTCCCGAGGCTGGGGTGTTTTTAATGATAAAATGGAAAGGTGGACGGAGAGCTGGCGGGGGTTCTGAAGGCACAGGGAGGAACTGGCACCGGGACCCCCACTGCAGCCGCACCCTGGGGCCAGCGTCCGTCCTCCGGCGGGGCTCGCGCCTGAACCCCGCACCTGCAGCCAGCGCCCCGGGTGCCTTTGGAGCCTCACAAAGCCCTCGCTGTTCGCAGAGAGAGCGGCCTGCCCCAAGGATTCTGTCCGGCAGCCAAAGCTCAACAAGTCGAGATTGTTCCCGAGACCCCAGTGCCCAGGGGCAGTCAAGGAAAAGAGCGTCCTGACGTTCCTGGGCCAGCTTTGCAGGGAGCGGGAAGGCGAGGAAGGGCCGACAGCTGTTCCGCGCCCAAGAGGCAGGAGAGCGGCCGTCCTCACGGCCTGCCTGTGTCCAACGTGTGCTGGGTCCCCACTGTGGACCCACATCCGCTTTTCTGCAGTCCAGAAACCCCAAATACTCTGCAAACACAGGATTTGCTGAAAGTTTGCAGCCAAGTTGTTTGGCCAGAAACTCTGACCTGTGCTGACTTTTATTTTTCCCAGTTAATGTTTATCAGTGATTTTCAGCTGGTGGTGGTTTGGTGACATCTGGAGACTTTTGTGATTGTTACCACTGTGGGGGAGGGGGGCTCCTGGCTTCGAGGGGGTGGGGGCCAGGGAGGCTGCTCCACACCCCATGGTGCCCAGGACGGCCCCCACAGAGAGCGATCCAGCTCCCATGTCAGCTGTGCTAAGGGGGAGGGGCCCTGCATTTGTTATTTGGGAAAAAATCGAGTCTGATCCCTGTTCACACTGGACACCAGAATAAACCCCTGATGATCAGACAGTGTAAACCAGAGTGACCCCCAGCGTGCGTGAGTCACCTCCCCTCCCTCCCACTCAGGTGTGGATTTAAATGTGTGTAGCATCCCAGGACCTCAAAGGTCAGATAGTCATGGGACGTAGCCTCCAGGGGTCAGTGGAATCCCTAACCCCGGGGGTCTCGCCCCCAAGTGATTCTGCCCCCAGGGGACACTGTTGGACGGATGCCAGGGATGCTGTTAAATACCCTACAGTGCACACTCCCCACAAAAGGAGTGATCTCCCCTGCACCATGTGGATAGAGCCTGGGGGAGAAGCCCCGCATGGGGCGCTGGATTCTCACAACAGCCTCTGTTACCCCGTTTTATAGAAGAGGAAAGAGAGGGCATCGCGGGGGCTCCTTCAGACGTGACACGAGCATCCCGGCTCAGGGGTGGGGAGGCGACGTGGAACTGGCCTCGGGTGGAGACGGCTGGACCTCAGGTGCTAAGACTGCAGAGCCCGTTGTTACCCCCAGGGCGCCTCTGGGAGCCCTGGTCTCGGTGCTCACTGTGTCAACTTGGGGGGCCGACCCTCGGGAGGAGGTCATGTCAGTAGACCAGGAGAAGCCAGGAACCAGGAAACCAGGTAGCGGTTGCCTCAAATGAGCCGTTTAGTCGGGGTGGGAGGGCTGGTAGCAGCATGTACAAAGGCCCTGAGGTACAAAGGGCCGGGGCCCTTGGAAGAACTGAAGCTGTGCCAGGAACGGGTGTGACTTCGTGTCTCAGTTCTCTGCACCCTGACGGTCCCCTCAGAGTCACCCCCTCCGTCCTCACAGCTCAGTCACGTAAAGATCAGATTGCCTCTTTATCCTCCTGTTAAGCAAACGCTTGTCACCACAGGGCCTACGTTAGTTCCCTGTGAGGAAAACAGATCCCCCCACGCACACTCCCTTGAGCCCAGTGTGAAGCTCAGTCACCCGGTACCAGCTCCCATGGGTCTGGCAGGGGCGTCGTGCCCCTAAGTGCTGCCTGGAACACATCGGGGGAGCCCCAGCTGCCCAGTCTGTGACCTTACCATGTGACCTGTCAACCTGTGACCCCCTCTGGGAGACCCTGGCACCCCTCCATCCTGTTCAGTGATCGAGAAGTCGGCTGGGAGGGCTTGGCAAACATGAAGACCCAGGTGGTAAATTCTGTGGGCTTTGGGGCCCTTGAAGAAAACCAAGCGTGCTATGCAGACACTTTTATAACGTAGAGATGCAAAAGACATACTCAGCTGAACAGGCGGCTGCCAGGTGTGGCCCTTGACCCCTGATTTAGAGCAGAATGTACAAAAGGATCAGGGTCCTGGGGTCTCGGAGGTTCACATCCTAAGAGGACCACTTTGGGCTTTGAAAACAGATTTTCTTCTAATTACAGTAAAGTAGATATACCATAAAGTTTACCATCTTAACCATTTTTAAGTGCACAGCTCACTGGTATTAAGTACATTCCCATTGTTGTGCAACCATCCCCACCATCCATCTCCAGAACTTTTTCATCTTCCCAAACTGAAACTCTGTCCCCATGAAACACTGACTCCCAAGCCCCTCCTCCAGCCCCTGGCCCCCACCATCTACTTCCTGTCTCTATGGATTTGAGTCCTCTAGGGACCTCATGCGAATTGAATCAGACAGTGTTTGTCCTGTGTCTGATTGATCTCACTGAGCAATCACGTCCTTAAGGTTCATCCAGGTTGTAGCAGGTGTCAGAACTTCCTTCCTTTTTTTTTTTTTTGCAGTACGCGGGCCTCTTACTGCTGTGGCCTCTCCCGTTGCGGAGCACAGGCTCCGGACGCCCAGGCTCAGCAGCCATGGCTCACGGGCCCAGCGGCTTTGCGGCATGTGGGATCTTCCCGGACCGGGGCACAAACCCGTGTCCCCTGCACCGGCAGGCAGACTCTCAACCACTGCGCCACCAGGGAAACCCACTTCCTTTTTAAGGCTGAATAATATTCCGCTGTGTGGATGGATCACATTTGTTGATCCATCATCCATGCGTGGACATTGGGTTCTGTCCGCCTTTCGGCTGTGGTGAATGATTCCTTTGTCAAATATCTGTAAAACCAGAACGTTGTTGACGTTTTGGGCAGCGGCTCACTGGTTCAGCTGGGGAAGATGACTCACCTTTGGGGGTTTCACTGTCTTCAAAACGAGCGGGTTGTGCTGGCTGGGCTCCCTGGGCCCCTCTGTGTTGCCCCTGAGATCCTGTGCATCTGGGGCTGGCCGTCTGTCCTCTGGGCTCTAGCGTCCTGATCCCAGACCTCCCAGTTCCTGGGACGCTCTTGGGCCAAAGGGACTTGCTTGGTAAAGGCTCATTGTATCCAGAAATGGGGGAGGGAAGCTCATTACCATCCCCGTAGAGCTTTCCGGGGGTGGCCAGAATGCCCTGTCCAGCCGTACAAAATAGCTGCTTTAAGTTCTTCCCTTTTTAAAATTTGAGATATAATTCACATACCATAAAATTGAGTAGATTTTGGTATATTCACAGTGCTGTGCAACCATCACCACTAATTCCAGAACATTCCGTGATCCCAAAAGAAGCCCCCACCCCCTGGAAACCACGAACCCACTCTCTGTGTCTGTGGATTGGCCTGTTCTGGACGTTTCCCATCAGTGGAATAACACACCGTGTGGCCTTCTGTGTCTGACTTCTCTCCCTTTTTTTAAGTTGTCGATGGATGTAGTGTTCTGTGAACCAGAAACAGCTCTGAGCGCGGCCAGCATCGCGTGTCTTGACTGCACTTGCCCGGCAGCTCTGGGCTGGCAGCGCCCGGCCTGCTGTCAGCCAGTGTGCGAAGCCTGGGGGTTATGACTTGCTCTGCCAGGTTTGATTCACCCGCCGCTGGCCAGTGATGGGTTAATGATAACTCGGCCAGGAGGCCGCCGCTCGATTTCCAAGCCACACAGGCTGTTCACCCGCGGGGGCATGTTTGGGGGACCAAGATGCTCTACACCATGGATCCCACCCTCCTGGGTGAGCCCTGCACGGCCTTGGGCAAGCGTGGGGTGCCCCCTCTGACCCTGTTGCTTCTCTGCGTGGGAGATGGGCCTGTGCAGGGGGCAAGGCTGTGTGTGAAGTGCCTGGCGTGTCATGGCCCACGGGGAACAGGCCCTTCCCACGCTCATTCTCCAGGGTTCTCGCCTCAGCACGGTAGGGGGCCGTCCCCCAAGTTGTGACAACCACAGCTGTCACCAGTGTCCCCTTGGGAGAGTCACACCTAGCCTAGGAATACAGCAGGTTGTAGAGGAACCCAGAGGAGGCCCTGAGGCGGCCTGGGAGGGGGTGTCAGTGCCCTCAGGGCCTTCGGTCTGCTCAGGCCCACCCAGTCTGACCCTCATGGGCGGTGAGTGTCCCCCGGGTGTTCGGGGCTCGGAAACTGTGGGACCGTTTTCTTGTCCAGAGCATGGAGTAGCAGCAGGTGGGGCTGTAGCCTGCCCTCTGTGTCCCTGGGGAGCCCCACACCCCCCGTGCAGCTGGTGAGGAGTGATGACCACCGGGCCCAGGACCACGTCACCCTGGGGTTAGCGTCAGGCAGGACGGCAAGGGGCTCTGGACCTACAGCCTCAGTGTCTTCTCTGTGAAATGCGGAGAATTAACATTTCTGCCTTGCTGTTGTCAGGCAGATACAATTAGCCTAGAGGGGTGGGATAAGGAGGGTGGGAGGGAGGGAGATGCAAGAGGGAAGAGATATGGGGACATATGTATATGTATAACTGATTCACTTTGTTATAAAGCAGAAGCTAACACACCATTGTAAAGCAATTATATTCCAATAAAGATGTAAAAAAAAAAAAAAAGTGGCTCCTGCAGGGCAGGGCGGGTGCGTGAGGGCAGAGGGGCAAAGGCTCGGCTGTGCCCGCCGTTCTGTCCTCACACCGTGGACCGCTGTCCGCAGATCCTGAAACCCCCAGGCCTTGTCTCCTCCCATCTTAAGATGGATAACAAGAAGCGTCTGGCCTACGCCATCATCCGGTTCCTGCATGACCAGCTCCGGCACGGGGAGCTCTCCTCTGATGCCCAGGAGAGCTTGGAAGGTACGTGCGGGCCACGCCTGCT
Source organism: Hyperoodon ampullatus (assembly GCF_949752795.1). NCBI lineage: Eukaryota > Metazoa > Chordata > Mammalia > Artiodactyla > Ziphiidae > Hyperoodon > Hyperoodon ampullatus. Next base: position 25,666,171 of record NC_136917.1, read on the forward strand.
CCCCAGGGCCTCGGGTCCCCTGCCCAACCCCCCCCCTGCATCAGTGCCTAGAAGCTCCGTGGGGTGGGAGTGATAGGCTGGTCCCTGTGAGCCCCAGGCGGTGCAGGGCTGCCCCCCCGCCTCCCCCACTTTAGGCTGGGCCTCCCACAGCTCTTCTCTTCTGGAGGGATGCAGCTCGCGAACGTTCTCCATCTCCCCCGTTGTGCGTGTGTGTCCCTACCGGTCAAAGGAGGGAGAGAGGCCAGGGGTGGGGAGCCCAGCCCAGACCCGGCTGCTAGCCCGCCTGGCAGGAGGTGGCTGTTCCATGCCCACCTGGTCGCGCCGAACCCCCGAGGCCCCCCACCCGGGCAGCCCCAGCATTGTGACCCCACAGAGAGGCCTGGCGTCACCACCTGAGCCCCGTGGGGCAGGGACAGCGGCTGCCCCCCCTCCTCCCGGCCTCAGGGCTTGAGGGGCAGGTCCATCCTGCGCTGCCCGAGGAATCAGAACCGGCACCCATAGGGCCCTGCAGGGTGCACGCAGCGCCTGGTGCATCCGAGGCCTTAGTGAGCACGTCCAAGAGAGGAAGCGTGAGCACTGCCCCCCAGAATCGTCAGCTCGGGCTTGGGTTTAGCAGAGCACACCTTTGTCCCCCTGACAGTTGCCATCCAATGCCTGGAGACCGCTTTCGGGGTGACGGTGGAGGATAGTGACTTCGCACTCCCCCAGACTCTTCCCGAAATATTTGAAGCAGCTGCGGCGGGCAGGGTGAGCCTCGGGCACTGCGGGGCTGTGGTTCTGTCTCAGTTCGAGGGCCTGAGTTACCCCCCAGAGCTCAGCTGTCCTCGGGCGTCCCCTGGCTGGGTGGGGGAGGGGAGAGGGTGCTGGGCTTCGGGGAGGAGGCCGGCAGTTTCCTGCTGCCCCTCAAAGAGCTCATCCTGGCTTTGGGGCCAGGAGATACCACCTGATCTGAGGAGCCCCCAGCGAACCCCACCTTCGGAGGAGGACTCGGCCGAGGCAGAACGCCTCAAAACCGAAGGTAAGGAACGCCCCACACAGCTGGCCTCTGGGTGCTACGGGCGGAGGCCGGCTGGTCCCGGGCTGTGGAGCGGATGGCAAACCAGCCTTTGGAGATGGGGCTGGGGGGCTTTTACACAGATGCAAAGATGCAGAGAAATCAGACCCTTGACCAGGAGGCATTAAAGGGTGAGACCGCTGCGGAGGGCGGTCCGACAGCTTCCTAAGTGGTTAGATAAAGTGACCATGTGACCCAGCAGTTCCACCCCAGGGTGTGCCCGGGAGAGATGCAAACACACATCCACAAAGATGCTTGTGCATGCATGTTCATAGCGGCATGGTGCACAACAGCCAAGGAGTGGAAACCGCCCAGGTGCCCATCAGCTGATGAGCGGACACACACACATGTCCCTCCACACACGGGAACGTCACTCAGCCATGCAAAGGAGAGAAGCCCTGACACTTGCTACAACGTGGATGGACCTTGAGAACAGAATTCTCAAGGAGAGAAGCCAGACACAGAAGGACACACAGTGTCCTTTCCATTGATGGGAAACGTCCAGAACAGGCAGAGCCAGACAGAGAGTGGATGTGTGGTTGTCAGGGGCTTGGGGGGGGGTGACAGCTAATGGGGATGGTGCTTATTTTGGCTAATGGAATGTTCTGGAATTAGTGCTAATAGTTGGACCACTTTGAAGATACTAAAAACCGCTGAGTTATACACTTTTAAAGGGTGAGTCTCACGGTATGTGAATTCCATCTCATTAAAACTGCACTGCTGGGCTTCCCTGGTGGCGCAGTGGTTGAGAGTCCGCCTGCCGATGCAGGGGACACGGGTTCGTGCCCCGGTCCGGGAAGATCCCACATGCCGCAGAGCGGCTGGACCCTTGAGCAGTGGCCGCTGAGCCTGCGCGTCCGGAGCCTGTGCTCCGCGACGGGAGAGGCCACAGCAATGAGAGGCCCGCGTACCGGAAAGAAAGAAACAAACAAACAAAAACTGCACTGTTTCTGAAGGAACGAGCAAAAGTGATGGTATCTGAGGCTTAGGTTCCCAAATACCACAACCAGGACAGTGACAGCTGCTGCACCGAGGACTGGCTCAGGCCAGGCCCTGTGCTGGACGCAGACCCACCCTCCGCCTCACGCCACCACCCTAGCCTGTGTCTAAGCATTGCATCCTGGGCCCCCAGAATCTCGAACTGTCACATGGAAGCCCAGGGAGCCGAGAACGCCATCTCAGAACTTCGGGGTCTGAGGGGAACAGCCGAGGGTACGTTTCCTTCCCTTTCTCTTCAGGGAACGAACAGATGAAAGTAGAAAATTTTGAGGCTGCCGTGCACTTCTACGGGAAAGCCATCGAGCTGAACCCCGCCAACGCCGTCTACTTCTGTAACAGGTACGGCGGGGGCCTGGGCGGGCTGAGCAGGGTCCCCAGGGGAACGGGAGGGGCAGTCGATCTGTGGGTTAGTGATGGCTCAGCCTCTATCCCAAATAACGAGCCCATGCCGGGTGGCCGGCCGGGTGTGGCCCAGTGTCAGTAGTGCTAGCGGCCGCACTCGTCTGCTCCCTCAGCCTCGGGTTCCCTGGTGAACGGGGCGGCACCCAGATTGCCGTATCCTCCGGCGCCAGCCCGGGCATCCAGCCCCACCGGGCCTCCCATCCTTGGCAACCCTGCCTCTGCCCCACCTGACAGACGGGGAAGCTGCAATCAGCTCCCCGACTGCCCTGGTTTGCCTTCCCCCAGAGCTGCGGCCCACAGCAAACTGGGGAACTACGCGGGGGCAGTGCAGGACTGCGAGCGGGCCATCTGCATAGACCCGTCCTACAGCAAGGCCTACGGCAGGATGGGGTGAGTGCCGTCCGCCCGTACACGCTGTCTGCCTGGGGTCAGCGTGGGCCCCGCATGTTAAGGCCCCAGCCCACTGGGCTGCCCCACCTCACACACCAATCCCGAGTCCACGCTGTCAGCTGAGCTTCTGGGCAACCGGCTGTAAGTTGGGGTTCCCATGACCCTCTCCTCGAGTTCAGCGATTCCCTCGAAGGCTCACAGGACTCAGGAAAACGTTTCACTTAAGCTTCTCTGGCTTACCGTAAGGGATGCAGACGAGCAGCAGACAGAGGGGCGCCAGGGGCGAGGTCGGGGAGGGTCCCGAGGCAGAGCTTATGTCCTGCGGGGTTCGGGGCGCGCCTCCCACCCAGCACGCGGGGCGGTCACCAGCGGCGGTAGGTTTTATAGCCCGTCTCTAACGCCTCCCTCCCCGGGAGTTGGGGGTGAGTTTGGTCTTTGTGGCCAGCAGCACATCCAGAGGTGTCCTGGAAGCCCACCTCGTTAGCATAAACAGGCCTCCTTGTTAGCATAAACTCCAGTGCAGTCCAAGGACACACCTGTGATCAGCCTTGCAGGGAGGAGCTCTGACCACACCTGCCCTGCCTCCTCCCAGCCCCCGGATGAGGGATGGACGAGGGATGGCCACCCCAGCAGTTCGGGGCTGCTGGGCCGGGGCGGGCAGGCGGGCGGCCTCCCAGGCCCTCCACGCGCACTGTCCCTCCTGCAGCCTGGCTCTGTCCAGCCTGAACAAGCACACGGAGGCCGTGGCCTACTACAGGAAGGCCCTGGAGCTGGACCCCGACAATGAGACCTACAAGTCCAACCTCAAGGTGGCGGAGCTGAGGCTGAGAGAGGCACCCAGTCCCGTGAGTCCCCCGGGGACTGGCCGCGGGGGCAGGGCAGCTCGGGGTCGAGGGCTGGGCCTGACCCGTGTGGGAGGAACGTCTCTGGTGCCTGGGGTCCGGCATCTGTTTACCTGGGTCCTGTTGTGAGGGAAGAGGCTTATCGTCGCAGAGCCCCTGGAAACGGGAGGGCGTGGGTCACACGGGGAAGCCCCGTCTCGTCAGGAGGCAGAGGGCTGGGGGCCGTGTGGGCCTCGGGAAGGAGCTGGCAGCCCGGGTGAGCCGGCGCGGGATTGGCTAGTTCAAATGGCCCCGGGGCAGGGGGGCTGCCTGGGGTGACCAGGGCAGGGGGACAGTGGCCCCGAGCCCCATAGAGGCTGGTTTACACATGAAAGGTGCACTCGCGGGCCATTTGTTTACCGTTTCTAGGGATTGGCCACCCCTGGGAGGGGCCGTCCCGCCACAGTCAGCATCACAAAGTGAAAGACACGGTTAATATACCGTGCTCTTCTGGGGGACCCACACCGTGGTGCGCATCTTTTACGAAGCACCCCCGGACGCAGGGCCTGGCCGCCCGGGTTGCTGGGACGCCCAGGATTCCAACAGGCCCCAGGTGGGACCTTACCCCTCAGTTCCTGGGGGCCAGCTGTCGAGGTTCTGTGTCAAGGCACCACTGACCAGGGCTTTTCTCACCCCACAGACGGGAGGTGTTGGAAGCTTCGACATCGCGGGCCTGCTGAACAACCCGAGCTTCATGAGCATGGTAACGGCCCCTGCCTGCCGTGTCACCATGGGCCCCGGGCCAGGGCTGCCCCACTGCAGACACCATGGACACTGGGCGCCATGGGGTGTGGAGCCGGACAAGCTGAACCCGCCTCTCCCAGCTGAATGACCTGGGGAATCTCCACCCCCTTCCCCCGCAGCCCGGGCCCCCTCGTGGTGTGGCCACGATGACAGCAGAGTCACTGCACCTGCTCCCTGAGGTGGAGGCAAGACACCGCAGGGCACGGGGGCCCCACAGAGGAAGGGCCGACCACCTTCTGGTCCAGATGCGCGTGTTCTGCGCAGGGCCATCCCCTGGAACAGGCACCCAGCATGTCCGCCACATGCCTGTCAGCCCCCGGGTGGTCTCACCGGTCCTCAGGCCATACCGTTGGCTCAAGGGGCCTTAGGGTGGGGGTCTCAGGTCACCAGGGAGAGAGGAGCCTGGAGCCCCCCCGTCAGAGAAACATCCGCACCTGAGTGGGAAGCGTTTGGCCTCCTATGTCTCGGAGCTTGGGCTGCCGCTCTCGTCCAGGGTGGGGCAGGCACGAGGCTGCCAGAGGACTCCCGGCGGGGCGAGCGGCCTGACAGAGGCCGCTCTTTTGGCCTTGTCTGTCGGGGTCGGCGGTCCCGGCCCCCCTCAGCTTCGTGCTGTGCTGTTGGCACCCATCCGTGCCCAGCGCTTGCATGACCGTGGCCTGGACACCCAGCAATGCAGGGCAGTGGACAGGCCGAGGCTGGCTGGTAGCGCTCTCCAGCCCTTTACGGAAAGAGCCACAGCCTGGAAGGTGCTTCCCTGGCTTCTGCTCGTGTGCATATCTTAAAATCGGCCCTGAGGAGATAATCCCAACGTGGCTGGGGGTGTCAGTGTAGGAAAGATTCCAGGATGATGTTCATCCACAGAGCAGAGCTGGAACTGACTCCCAGGTGTCCCTGGTCGGGGAAGGATGACGAGGTTCCTGGAATCTTAAGATGAGAGTCCAGATCGGATCGAAGTGGGGAAAGGGCAGGGTCACAGTGTGTGGGGATGGGGTGGGGCCCGGGGAAGAGGCGGGCCTGGCGCTCTGGGTTCTGGGCTGGAGGCCCACGGTGCCTATGGGGAAACCTTGTCAATGATGAAATGCGTTTGGGAGCTTGCTTTTTCTGAGAAGTCTGTTTTTTTTTTTCAGGCATCCAACCTCATGAACAATCCCCAAGTTCAACAGCTGTAAGTGACTACCGTTCTCTTTTGGGTCTTGTGGTTAAAATTAGTGTGGTGCAAGATGCATAAAATGTACCATTTTAACCATTTTAAGGTTTATGATTCCGTGGCATTAAGTACATTTACGATGTCCCGTAGCTGTGGCCACCGTCTAATTCCAGGCATTCATCACCTGAAAAAGAAACCCCATCCCATTAGCACCATCCCCAGCCCCTGACCACCAGGAACCCACTCTCTGTCTCTGGATTTGCCTGTTCTGGATGTTTCCCATCAATGGAATCAGACACTGTGTGGCCTTCTGTGTCACTGGCATCACCTGGTGTCCCTGAGGGACAGCATTGCCCCGTTGAGAGTCACTGTCTTTAAGCCAAAAAAGGGTGTTGCTGGGAAAGCTGATGGAATTGACAGGCTGCAGTCAGAGAGAAGAGTGGGCTGAGGGCAGGTTCGGGCCCCAGGAGATGTCCATTGCCGGCAGAGAGGAAGGGCCAAGTGGGGCTCAGAGGGAGGAGGGCTGAGCCGTCTGCGAGTCAAGGCCTCTCTTTGCAGCATGTCCGGCATGATTTCGGGCGGCCACAACCCCTTGGGGGCTCCCGGCACCAACCCCTCGCAGAACGACCTGGCCAGCCTCATCCAGGCGTGAGTGGACCTGCCAGGCGGGGCTCCTGGGCAGGCGGGGCGTGTCCCCACCCCCCCAGGAAGAAAGACCTGCTCTGTAGGGCCTGCGTCCTCCAGGGAGCGGTCCCCCTGCCCTCGAGGGGCACGTGGGCGGGCACCCTGGGCCAGGCTGAGCCCGGGCGCACCTCCCCTCCCCGCAGGGGCCAGCAGTTCGCTCAGCAGATGCAGCAGCAGAACCCAGAGTTGATAGAACAGCTGCGCAGTCAGATCCGGAGTCGGACCCCCAGTGCCAGCAGCGACGACCCGCGAGAATGACTGCCCGGTGAGTCCGGGGCCGGGCCCGCGTCACCGAGGCCACGCGGGGGCGTCTCTGGTCACCAGGCCCCTTGCCGGAGTGTCCCACCCAGATCCCCCACCCCTCTCAGTTCTGCTCAGTTGGGCTGTTTCTCTCTCCAGCCCCCCAGCGCCATCAGGTCCTTCCTGGCTGACCGGAAGCCTTCTCTCACTTTTCCTTCTCTTCCCATTGGACCGCCCATGAGAGGAAAAGGAATTGGACCTGCATGTTAAGACGGATTTTTATTATTTTTATTTTTTTGCCTCTGCCCTTCCCTCCCTTTTTGTACACTCTCACGGCCCCCAGACCCTTCTCGAAACAGAGCCAGCAAGCTGTGAGCACAGACCAGCACCAATCTCACTCCCAGCCCCCCCAAAACCCAGTCTCTAAAGTATTTTCTAGAATAATTTGGGGGGGGGTCCTTTCGCTGCTCTCAAGAAGTGGCCCACGGGGAAGCCGTGGCCCGAAGCCCCTTCCGCAGCCCTGCCCCCTCGGCCTGTCTTCAGGGGCCTCACAGCCCACGAGAAGCTGCTCTCTGCGTCGACCGTGGCCACCCCAGCCACCCCTGCTCGGACAGGCTCCCTGCCAGCCAGCCCGGCTCTCGGACCCGGGTTCTCGCATGAGCAACTCCCGCTGCAGGTTCCCAGGAGCCGGTTCTGTTGCCCTGGGCCAGGGGGCGAGCCGGAGCGGATGTCCTGGGTGTGCAGGACCCATTTCTGGGACTTTTCTTCCAGTTGAGCATTTGGATGGACGCAGGTCTGATCCCAGTGCTCTCTTCCCACTACTCATGACCGACAGACCACGAGGGGCCCTCTCACCACCTTCAGCCTGGCCCCCGAGCCCATCCCGGCCTGGCCACGTGTCCCAGCCACTGCCCTTCTGCCCACAGGTGGTCCGGCTGGCCCGGCGCCTCCTCCCTTTGGGAGGGGGTGTTGCAGGGGGTCCTGGTGCCACCCGCCTTGGCCTGAGATTGCCAGGCAGCCACCGTGGATACCCGGCGGCCTCAGGCGAGGCGGGGCGGCGTGGGGAGGAGGGGTCGGCTGGTACCGCCACTCCGGCAGCAGAGTTGGCAGCTGGATCGTTGGAGGCTCCCTGGTGGTGTTGGGCCATGTGTGAGGTGACCCAGCACCGTGTGTGTAGGTAACTAGTAGGGAGACGACTGCCAGCCACCCGCCGTCTGGCACACGTCCGGTGAGATGTGTCCTAACTCTTGCGTGCTAGCTGTGGTGACAAGCATAACGTAACGTGTGGGGAATAAATAGACATCATGACGTCAGCCCGTCTCTGTGTTGACCTCTCAGCGCCGCCGCCCCTCCCTGCCCCTAGCTTCCAGGAACCCCCAGCCTGGACCCTGTGTGGGTCACCTTGGAACCACTGAACCGGGTTGTGTGTGCATCTCCTGAGACAGTCCCACAGATTCAGTGGCTTTTTTTTTTTTTGCGGTACGTGGGCCTCTCACTGTTGTGGCCTCTCCCGTTGCGGAGCACAGGCTCCGGACGCGCAGGCTCAGCGGCCATGGCTCACGGGCCCAGCCGCTCCGCGGCATGTGGGATCTTCCCGGACCAGGGCACGAACCCGCGTCCCCTGCATCGGCAGGCGGACTCTCAACCACTGTGCCACCAGGGAAGCCTCAGATTCAGTGGCTTTTAACCACACAGATCATCTCAGTCCTGGAGGTCAGAAGTCGGACATGGCCCCTGTCCCCCGAGGCTAAATCCAGGTGTTGGCGGGTCTGCCTCCCTGCCAGGGCTCAAGGGGAGAAGTGCCCCCTGCCTTTCCCAGCGTTTAGAGGCTGCCACAGATGGTATAGGCAAAGGGGGGCATCAGCACCTGCACTCGGCTCCCCACTGTCCACTGAGCTGTGGACACACTTTGGGCCACACTCGCCTCCTTCAGCCGTGGCCTCTGGCTTCTGGGGGATTGTACTTCCAGCTTCCGGTGACCTTGAGCTGCCTTGTCCTGCAGAGATGACTTCCCCATGTTCCCTGCCTCTTGGACGGTGGCCAATAGAGGACGAAGGAAGTTCAAGGAGGAGGAGGGGTCCGTCCCCGGTGGGTGCCGCTGGCGGGGTGTGGACGCTTCCTGCCGTCCAGCCCTCATGCTCCACCTACCCAGTACAGCCGGGCAGCCTGGACACTATCGGAGTCCTGGCCGCCCTGAGTTCCCGATCTGCGTTTCCACAGAAGTTAATGGAGTAAACTGGTATTTACGTGGCTCCAGCTACCTGTCTGGGGAAATGGTTCCTTTTAAAAAAATTGAGGTATAATTCACATGACATACATTTACCATTTAAAAACATACAGGGACTTCCCTGGTGGTCCATTGGTTAAGACTCCATGCTCCTAATGCAGGGGCCCCGGGTTCGATCCCTGGCTGGGGAACTAGATCCCACATGTGGCAACTAAGAGTTTGCATGCCACAACTAAAAGATCCTGCACGTGGCAATGAGGATCCCACGTGCTACAACTAAGACCTGGTGCAGCCAAATAAATAAACAGATAAAAATAAAATTGTACAATTCAGTAGTTTTTAGTACATTCACCATGTTCTGCCACCATCACCACTGTCTAAATCCCCAAAAGAAGCCCCATCCCCATCAGCAGTCTCCCCCATCCCCACCCCAGCCCCTGACAGCCAGGAACCCACTCTCTGTGTCTGCGGATCTGCCTGTTCTGGACGTTTCCCATCAATGGAATCTCACCCTGTGTGTCCTTCTGTGTCTGGCTTCTCTCACTGAGCATCGTGTTCTCAGGGTGCATCCACATTGCGTCATGTATCAAAACTTCATTCCTTTTCATGGCCTAATGACATAGGAACTGGTTCTTAATCCTGACGCAACATTTTATTTTTTTTATAAATTTATTTATTTATTTTTGGCTGTGTTGGGTCTTCATTTCTGTGGGAGGGCTTTCTCTAGTTGCGACGAGCGGGGGCCACTCTTCATCGCGGTGTGCGGGCCTCTCACTCTCGGCCTCTCTTGTTGCGGAGCACAGGCTCCAGATGCGCAGGCTCAGTAGCTGTGGCTCACGGGCCCAGTTGCTCCGTGGCATGTGGGATCTTCCCAGACCAGGGCTCGAACCCGTGTCCCCTGCATTGGCAGGCAGATTCTCAACCACTGCGCCACCATGGAAGACCCTGACGCAACATTTTAATCATCGATGGAGCTTTAGAAAATGTACCATAAAAGTTAAGTGTTTATATAATGTTGCATCTGGCGGGGAGGACATTGACAAGCCACATCTCCCTCACAGGAGTCACCAGTCATCAAGGCCCTGCTGTGTGTTAGGTGTGTAAGCACCTCTTCTCCCATTCTTCAGAGGAGGGGTTTTTATCCTGAACCCACAGGCCCAGGTGCAGAGCGTGTTACCTGCCTGGCTCCAGAAAGCCTGTTTGCTTTCTGATACATGGGCCTTCATCCTGCCAAACCCCATCAAAGGCTTGGTATCCGTTCTCTATTTCTGCATAACAAAGCGCCACAAACTCAGAGGCTTAAAACAATACCCTGGTTACTTCCTAGTTTCTATGGGTCAGAAACCAGCAGGGCCTCTGCTCAGGGTCTCAGCCAAGGCCACGTTCTCATCTGCCCACGGGTCGCTGGCAGAGTTCAGTCCTTACGTTGTGGGTTGAGGCCTGGCCTCCCTCAGCTCTGCACCACCAGGGCCTCCTGTGTTCATTTCCTGGGGCTGCCATAACAAATTACTACAGACTCGGTGGCTTAAACGAACACACATTGACTCTCTTGTAGTTCTAGAAGCCAGAAGCATGAAATCAGTTTGTTCAGTCCCAAAGCAAGGTGTCACAGGGCAGAGCTCCCACCAGAGGCTCCAGAGGGGGAGACTTCCTGTCTCCCCCAGCTTCTGGGGGCTGCGGTGTCCTGGGCTTGTGGCCGCATCACCCCAATCTCTGCCTCTGTCTTCACGTGGCCTCTCCCCTTTTGTCTGTGTTGAATCTCCCTCTTCCTCCTTCTTATGACAGCCCTTGTGATGACACTAGACCCCCCCTCGGGTGAGCCAGGATCATCCCCATCTCAAGGTCCTTAATTTAAGCCCACCTGCAAAGTCCCTTTTGCCATATAAGGTACCATACTCACAGGTTCCAGAGATTAAGACATGGACATCTCTGGGGATCGATAGTTAGCCTTCCACAACCACACCCCTCCCCACCATGGCCACTTGCTTCCTCAAAGCCAGCAGGGGAGGGAGAATCTAGAGGGAGTCAGCTAGCAGGACAGAATCCTAGGTACCATGATGGAATCGGGAATGGCAGTCATTGCCTATATTGTTGGTTAGAAGCGAGTCCCAGGTCTCGTCCACACCTGACGGGAGAGGATTATGCAGGGCATGACCACCAGGAGGTGGGGGTTATTGGGGTGCCTTACAGCCTTCCACCACAGGCTTGAGCTTGGCCAAGTCTTCCAGCCAACCAGAGGGACCTGATTGCCTAGCCTTGCAGCCTCCATAAAGGGCTGTCACATTCAAAAGTGAATCAGCAGGTCTCAGGTCTGGCAGGAGTCCCGGCATCTTGGGTCTTCACTGACCCTCCCCCCCCCAACCTGGCTCACCTCCACATGGGTCCCAATGTACATCAATCCATTTGAGCAAGAATTCTTCAGAAAGGAGAGGGAAAAATCCCAGCATCCTTCTAAGGCTTTACAAACCTTCTAGAACGTGCTTTTAGCAAAATCTTAAAGCTTCATGGTGCCAGTTAAGCCTGTTTCCTCCTTGTCTGTGATTAGCAAGGATTGGGTGGTGGCCCCCAGATCAGAGGGGAGGATTAAGTGGTCCCCACCTGGGCCAAAATCATCTGAGAATCCTTATCACTGGTACCTGCATCCCACCCCCATAAACTGACAATTCACCTAGGGTGGTGATTGTCCGCAGGGGTAACCCTGCCTTGCCAGGGGAAACTGGGCGATATCTGGAGATATTTTTGGATATCAGGACTGAGGGATGCTCCTGGCCTCAAGTGGGTAGGGACCAGGGATGCTGCTCAACACCCCACAGGGTTTGAGAACTACCGGTCCAGTCTATGTAGTCTCCTGAATTTATTAAGCCAGCCCCCTACAGGTTCTGCATTTTAAACAAGCATCTCAGGGGATTGAGACACACCTGTTTGGAGAAGTCCACATTGAGAAGACCTGATTAGCACAGGAATAGGAGCTGTATCTTCCAGGAGCATCTACCTATGCCCCTAGGTCTCCCCAAATGATCTCTGTTCCTTCTCTCCCATCCTGTGTGTCCATCGCTGGGAGGCCCTACAGAGCCTCTTCCAAACTGACCCCACACCCAGTCTAAGTGTTCAGGAAAGACCCAGAAATTTTCTGTTTTGGAACCGCTGGAAGTGTGGGGAAGAGGGAAAGGAAAAGAAAAACAAAAAAAAGGAGTAACTGTCAACAACTCATCCCAGAAGCCCAGAAGCCAGCAGCTTCTCTGTGTAACTTGATGAGTTGTGTATCACGGAGAATCACTGCTTGATCCCACATGAGTTAGAAATAGGATATTTCTGAATATTGCTGTCAGAAGTGCATTGAGTAAAAAAAAAAAAGGCAATTAAACATAGATTTAGCATAAGCCGTGCCTTAGAGAAAGCTTCCAGGAATAGGTTGAGCCTTGAGATGTAAGGCAGCTGCTGCTACTGTTGATGGGGTTAGAAAGGCTCCGTTCTCTGCATTTCCACACCCTTGGTGCATAATTCCTAGGAGCAAGACTGCAAATCTCACCCAGATTAAGTCCCGTGAAGCAACAAGGTGGAAACAAGGTTTGTCTCTCTCTTTCACAGAAGCAGGAGGTATCACCCCGGGGGCAATTCTGCCCCCCTAAAGACACCAGGTGAGGGACTCTCCTGGTGGTCCAGTGGTTAAGAATCCGCCTTCCAGTGCAGGGGACATGGGTTCGATCCCTGGCCAGGGAACTAAGATCCCACATGCTGTGGGGCAACTAAACCCACGCACTGCAACTACTGTGCGCTGGAGCCACAACTAGAGAGCCTGCCACAGCTAGAGAGCCCATGCACTCTGGAGCCCGTGTGCCGCAGTGAAAGATCCCGAGTGCCGCAACTAAGACCTGACGCAGCCAGGAATAAAATAAATAAATAAATAAATATTAAAAAAAAAAAGACACCAGGTGATGTCTGGGAGGACCTCTGTGGCTGTCACAGTGGGGACCAGGGGTACTGCTCCACTCCCCACAGTGTCCAGGACAGCACCCCCACCCCAGAGAATGACCGGGCCTTGAAAATCATCAGTGCCAAGGCTGAGAAGCCCTGTCCTGCAGTATTACCAACACACAGTAGGCCCTAGATAAATGTGTCAAAGAAACAAATATCCCAAACAATTTTGCCACCAGCAAAAATGTATAATTTATTCAGGGGAACTCTCTGGCGGTCCAATGGTTAGGACTCCCTGCTTACACTGAGGAGGGCCCGGGTTCAATCCCTGGTTGGGGAACCAAGATCCTGCAAGCTGGGCAGAGTGGCTAATAATAATTATAATTAATTATAATCATAATTATTTGTTCACTGGCTCCAGACTGCCCCTGTATCTTTTCAGCAAAGATTTCATCCCAACCTAGGTAACTTGGAAACCCCAAACTGAGTGGGCTTCCCCACCCGACCCTCCCCCTCCCCCAAATCGACCCCAGCCCTGCAAAATCAGTTATTTCAAAGTCAGAACACACACCGAGCCCTCCGGACGTGGCCCCCGTAGATGAGGAGCTGAGGCCACCAGGGGGCGCGCCGGCGCCGCTGTCTCCCCGACGGTGCCGCCTCCATCCCTGCGGGCCGCGCGCAGCAGCAGGACCAGAAAGAACAAGGCTGAGTCTAACCCTGAAACCACCCGGGCTTGAGCCTAGAAACGGCCCGCGTCCTAGAGACAGGGGTTGAGCGTTTAGAGCTGATTCCGCTTTCAGAATTTTAAGCCCTCCTCACTAGGGATGTTTTGTGAGGCTTTGTGCTGTGGTAGGGCTGCCATCCTGCATTGCATGATGGGATATGGGGTCAGAGGTGGGCTCAGAGAATGTGAATCCCTTCGGGGGTGAGGTTGAGGGTACCAACCACAAATTCTACTTAGCTCACGGCTGTCCCCAGGTCTTTGTAAGCTCCTGCGGACTTAGGGTGTCCATCCTTCTCTCTCGCTCTCATGACGGTGCTTCCTCAATTTTTTTTTTATCAAAGTGTAACATACAGGCACGAAAGTGCACACATTATAAGCAAAGAACTCAATGAATTTTCACAAAGGGAGCACCCCCCAACCCCCCACCCCTTGTCATTGGCACCCAGACCAAGAACAGACCCCATGACCCCCAAAGGATAAGATGTCCACTCATGACCCCCAAAGGATAACGCTGCCCCAGTGTCTATGCCAGGGGTTAGTTTTGCCTGTTTTTGAAACGTAAACAGATGGAATCTATGAAAGGTAAAACCAGAAAGATGGCAGAAGAAAATATAGAATATGGACTTCCCTGGTGGTCCAGTGGTTGACTCCACGCTTCCATTGTAGGGGGCATGGGTTCGATCCCTGGTCAGGGAACTAATATCCCACATGCTGCGTAGCAAGACCGATATATATATATATATATATATATATATATATATATATATATATATATATATATATAAAAATACGATTTGAGGCAGGCAAAATTTTCTTGAAGAGAACACAAAAAAGCACTGTGGTAGTTAATTTTATGTGTGCACTTGGCTAGACCACAGCATCCAGGCATTTGGTCAAATACCAGCCTACATGTTGCTGGGGAGGTATTTTTAGATGAGATTAACATTTAAATCGGTCAACTTTGGGTAGAAAATATAAGATGGATGGCTAGTGGGAAGCTGCTGCATAGCACAGAGATATCAGCTCAATGATTTGTGATGACCTAGAGAGGTGGGATAGGGAGGGTGGGAGGGAGGCTCAAGAGGGAGGGGATATGGGGACGTATGTATACTTATAGCTGATTCACTTTGTTGTACAGCAGAAATTAACATAACATTGTAAAACAATTATGCTTCAATAAAGATGTAAAGAAAAAAAACTGGGTAGAGAGATAACCCTCTAGAATGCGGGTGGGCCACATCTAATCAGTTGAAGGCCTTATGAGAAAAGACTGAGGTCTCCCCAGAGAAGAGGGAATTCTGCCTCAAGACAGCCTTGGGACTGAAGGTGCAATGTCAACTCTTCCCTGGGTCTCCAGCCTGTCAGTCTGACCTTCAGATTTCAGACATGCCAGCCCACATGATTGCATGACCCAATTCCATAAAGTAAATTCCTCTCTCTCTGTCTCCCTGTCTCTCTCTCTCTCTCTCTCTATATATATATATATATATAGAGAGAGAGAGAGAGAGAGATAGATAGGCATCTTACATTGGTTCTATTTCTTTGGAGAACCCTGACTAATACAAGCTCTAACCATACATTAAGCTCTAACCATGCATTAAAAAAAAAAAATCAACAAATTGGACTGCTTTAAAAGAGAGAGGAAAGGTGAGCCATTGAATGGGTGAAAGCATTTGCAATATATACTTGACAAAAATATAAAGTACTCCTACGAATCAATAAGAAAAAGAGAAATAACCCAATTTTTTAGATGGGCAAAACAGAAAGGCATTTCAAAAACCAGGATATGCAATTGACCAATAAACACATGAAAAAGGACTCAATTTCATTAGCCATGAGGGAACACTAATTAAAACCATAATGTGAGGGACTTCCCTGGTGGTCCAGTGGTTAAGACTCCGCGGTCCCAATGCAGGGGGCCCGGGTTCGATCCTTGGTCCGGGAACTAAGATCCCACATGCCACAACTAAGCCTGCACGGCTGCAACTAGAGAAGCCCGAGCACCACAAAGAAGAGCCCGTGCATCGCCACAGAGACCCAGCACAGCCAACATTAAAAAAACAAAACAAAACAAAACAAAAACCATAATGTGAGATGACTGCACCCGAATAGCTAAAATGAAAAGACAAAAGCAAGTGTTATTCATCACATAACTGCATTGGGGGTCTCCAAGACTCAGCAACGATCATCCTCATGGCCATGGTTTATGAGAGGATATGAAGCAAAATCAGCAGAGGGAAAAGGCTTGGGGTGGGGTCTGGGGGAGCAGGCACAAGCCTTCAGAGCCCTTTCCCAATGGAGTCCCACAGGATGCACTTAATTCCTGCAAAACGAGACGTGACAGCACGAGTGGGGTGTGGTTCCCAAGGAGGCTCACGGAGACCTGGTGCCCGGGGTTCTCTCTGGGGGGTCTGTGCACTCAGGCTCCTCTGCCCAGCACAGCCGAGGCCCCAGACTCTAGGAGGACAGCAGGTGTTCAGTGTAAACCATGTGTTTGCACAGACAGTGTAGGGACACGGAGCCCCCTCCACAATGACTGAGGGTGGCAGGTGCCTCCAGAGTCCAGTTCCAGATGCTGCTGGGGGCCTTTGCAAAGACAAAAATCTTAAGCCTGCTATGTTAACTCTTCTCTGCGCCAAAAGGGACAAGCCAGCTGTATATGAAGTTCTAAAGCTGAGCGTTTGGATACCCTAGAAACCCTGGATGTACAATTCCCCGCCCCGTGGTTGTATGGCCAACAGCAATGTGTATGAATGGCCACCTAGCAGCAGGCAGAGGAATGTTGGGAGCAGTGCCATCAGAAAGCCGACACTGGAAACTACACTGTTGAGCAACCATGGCAGAATGGCGGTTGCTTGGGAGACGGGGTTGGGGAAGGGCAGGAGGACATTTTGTTCAGGGGGTGTAGTTTATGTTCACTCTTGATTGTGAGGATGGTTTCACAGGTGTGTACATATATCAACACTTATCAAATTGTATACTTGGAATATCTATATTGTACGTCAGTTACACCTCAATAAATCTGTTCAGATGGTGGGGTTTTTTTTTTTTTTTTGGCCGAGTCACGTGGCATGTGAGCTCTTAGTTCCCTGACTAGGGATGGACCCCGTTCCCCATGTAGTGGAAGTGCGGAGTCTTAACCACTGGACCACCAGGGAAGTCCCTGTTCAGATGATTTTATTTCCTATTTCTGTGATTATCTGTATGGCTTGAGCATATTTTCCTATATGTATTCACCTCTTGTGCTTGTTCTCCTGAAACCTGTCTGTTCCCTCCCTTCCCTTCCCATTTTTATTTTTTATTTATTTAAAAAATAATAAATTTATTTATTTTTGGCTGTGTTGGGTCTTTGTTGCTGCGCATGGGCTTTCTCTAGTTGCGGTGAGCGGGGGCTACTCTTGGTTGCAGTGCGCGGTCTTCTCATTGCAGTGGCTTCTCTTGTTGCAGAGCACAGGCTCTAGGCATGCCGACTTCCGTAGTTGTGGCACGTGGGCTCAGTAGTTGTGGCACACAGGCTTAGTTGCTCCGCAGCATGTGGGATCTTCCCAGACCAGGGATCGAACCTGTGTCTCCTGCACTGGCACGCGGATTCTTAACCACCGCGCCACCAGGGAAGTCCCTCCCTTCCTATTTTCATTTTAGGATGTTTGCTTGCTATCAAAAGCTTGGTCTCATCTATAATCAACATTTCCTCCTGGCCTATCACTTGTCTTTTTATCCCATTCATAGAGTCTTTCACTATGGAAGATTTTTGAAGTATTCAATGTAGTCAGATTTGTCAGTATTTTTTTTTTTATTATTGTACTCTGACAGTACCTGCTCTTACATAGGTCCTGGCATCTAGGAAGCTTTCAAAAATGTGTCAAATGAATAAAAGCCCGAAGCTTTGCAGCTTCTTCTCTGAGCAGTCTCATGCTCTAAAGAATTATGAATAAATATTGCATATTACAAATTCTCCTATAGGAGGGAGTCATCCTGTGGGCACTTACCTGGCGTGCTGTTATTATGAATGATCTTTTTTGTTATTGTTGTGAATTACGGAAAACAGAAAAAGAGTCAAGTCACTTTGTGTCTAATAATAAAAATAGCTACCACACAAAATACGATGGAACACTAGTCAGCTGTTAAAAAGAACGAAATGATGCCATTTGCAGCAACATGGATGGACCTAGAGATTATCATACTAAGTGAAGTAAGTTGGACAGAGAAAGACAAATACCGTATGATATCACTTATATGTGGAATCTAAAATGTGACTCCATTGAGCTTATCTACAAAACAGAAACAGACTTACAGACACAGAGAACAGATTTGTGGTTGTCAAGATGGGGAGGGGCAGGGGAGGTTGGATTGGGAGTTTGGGATTAGCAGATACAAACTATTATAGATAGGAGGGATAAACAACAATGTCCTACCGTATAACACAGGGAACTATACTCAGTATCCTGTGATAAACCATAATGGAAAAGAATATGAAGAAGAATGTATATATATGTATAACTGCGTCACTTTGCTGTACAGCAGAAATTAACACAACACTGTAACTAATAAGAACCTACTGTATAGCACAGGGAATGCTACTCAGTACTCTGTAATGACCTATATGGGAGTAGAATCTAAAAAAGAGTGGATATATGTATATGTATAACTGAGTCACTTTGCTGTACAGCAGAAACTAACACAACTTTGTAAATCAACTATACACCAATAAAAATTAATTTAAAAAACATTGTAAATCAACTATACTTCAATTTAAAAAATAGCTACCATATATTGCATGCTTATAATGAAGCAAGCTCTGTGAAGGCAGAAAGTGACATTAAATGTTAAGAACTCATAGACATCTCATACTTAACCTCTGCAAAGCCAGACTTAGACTCTTGAATCCTCCAATGTCTGTGCCTCCTCCAGTCTTTCCTATTTTAGTGAATAACACCAGGATCCATCTAGTTGCTCAAACTAGAAAACTAGAAGTCATTCCCGACACCTCCTACTCCTACGGCCCACAGACAAACCAGGACCAAGTCCTGTCAATTCACCCAAGATATTTTTCAAATTCATCCACTCCCTCCCACCTCCCACCTACACCTAAACTAGCATCAGTTCTTGCTCAAATGACCCAACTGGTCTCCCTGCCTTCATTCTCGCTCCCTTACAATCCTTTCTTTACACAGGACTCAGAATAACCTTAAAACATCAGTTGAATCACAACCTTCACCTTCTTAAAACTCTTCAATGAGTTTTCATCATTGACTTACGTTGCATCGATGGGGAAATTCAGATACCTTAAAATGGTCTCTGGGACTGTCCTTGTCACTCACCAATATTCAAACAGCCTGGCTTTCCAGTTCCTCCAATATCACAAGCTCCTTTCTACTTTTGCATCAAACATCCTCTCTTCACCCCTTACTTCCCACTGCTCTTTATTTGATTAACACAGAACTCTCTCTCTCTCTCTCTTTTTTTCTCTTCATGACACTTAGTACAACCTACAGTTTTCCCTTTATATATATGTGTTGGTTATCTTTTTTTTTTGATATGGACCATTTTTAAAGTCTTCATTGAATTTGTTACAATATTGCTTCATGTGGGATCTTAGCTCCCCAACCAGGGATCGAACCCGTACCCCCTGCACTGGAAGACAAAGTCTTAACCCTTGGACCAGCAGGGAAGTCCCTGTATTGGTTATCTTTTGCTGCATAACAAATTCCCCCAAAACTTAGTGGCTTACGATAACAACGTTTATTATCTCATAGTGTCTGTGGGTCAGGAATCCAGGTTCACTTAGCTGAGTCCTCAGCTTCAGGGTCCCTCAGAGGCTGCAATCAAAGTGTCCCTGGGCATCAGTCCTCTAAATGCCCAGTGGGAGCAGGACCCCCCTCCAAGATGACTCGTGGTCATTGGCAGGATTTACTTCCTTGTAGGCTCTTGTGCCAGAGGTCTCAGCTGTTGGCTGGAGGTCACCCTCACTTTCTTGCAATGTGGGCATCTTCAGCATCTCAGCTTGCTTTATCAAAGCACGAAAGCAAAAAGGCAATAGAGAGAGTTGTCTAGGAAGACAGAAGTCAGTCTTCTGACCTAATCATGGAAATGACATCCTATCACTTGACAATATCCTATTTGTTGGAATCAAGTCACTGGGTGCAGCCCAGGCTCAAGCAGAGGGGATTATACAAGGACATGAATCCTAAGATGTTGGGATCATTTGGAACCATCTTAGAAGTCTGCCTAATAATATGCTACTATTTCATTAATACTTGTCTCTCCCACTAGACTGTGAACTGTGAGGGCATGGGCTTTTTCACTCCATTTTATTAAAATTTTCAAAAATTGTGATGAGATATACATAACATTAAATTTACCACTGGGCTTCCCTGGTGGCGCAGTGGTTGCGAGTCCGCCTGCCGATGCAGGGGATGTGGGTTCGTGCCCCGGTCTGGGAAGATCCCACATGCCGCGGAGCGGCTGGGCCCGTGAGCCATGGCCGCTGAGCCTGCGCATCCGGAGCCTGTGCTCCGCAACGGGAGAGGCCACAGCAGTGAGAAGCCCGCGTACCGCAAAAAAAAAAAAAAAAAAAAAAAAAAAAAAAAAAAAAAAAAAAAAAAATTTACCACTTTAACTATTTTTAAGTGTGCAGTTCAGTGGCATTAAGTACATTCACATTGTTGTGCAACCATCCCCACCATCCATCTCCAGAACGTTCTCATCTTCCCAAACTGAAACTCTGTCCCCAGGAAACGCTGACTCCCCAGCCCCTCCCCCAGCCCCTGGCCCCCACCATCTACTTTCTGTCTCTATGGATTTGACTAATCTAGGGACTTCCTATGAGTGGGATTACACAGTATTTATCCTTTTGTGACAGTCTTATTTCACTTAGCCTGATGTCTTCCAGGTTCATCCATATTGTAACATTCTCCACTTTATTCTTAGCAACTTTCCCTATGCCTGGCTCATGGTAGGCTGACAATAAGATTTTGGTTAACAGATGAATACAGTCCTCTCTTTCATAAGTCTCGTTGCTTTTATGGGGCAGTGGATCAAGCCTTTTCTTTTTCTTTTTTTTTTTTTTTTTGCGGTACACGGGCCTCTCACTGTTGTGGCCTCTCCCGTTGCGGAGCACAGGCTCCGGATGCACAGGCTCAGCGGCCATGGCTCACGGGCCCAGCCGCTCCGCAGCATGCGGTATCCTCCCGGACCGGGGCACGAACCCATGTCCCCTGCATCGGCAGGTGGACTCTCAACCACTGCGCCACCAGGGAAGCCCGATCAAGCCATTAAAAAAAAAAAAAAAAAAAAGTCTCTTTCTCCTCACCTAAAAAATATCCATTTGACCCAGCAATTCCACTCCTGGGTACACATCCTTAAAAAAAACCTAAAATAGCAATCCACCACCCAGCACTCTTTTTTAAAAAAAAATATTTTAATTTTCTTGGAGTATAATTGATTTACAATGTTGTGTTAATTTCAGGTGTACAGCAAAGTGATTCAGTTATACATATACATATATTCATTCTTTTAAAGATTCTTTTCCCATATAGGTTATCACAGAAAATTGAGTAGAGTTCCCTGTGCTATACAGTAGGTCCTTGTTATCTATCTTATGTATAGTAGTGTGTGTGTGTTCATCCCAAGCCACCTCCCAGCACTCTGATAACCCTTACTGGGCTCTATTATTCCAGAGCGCTTGTCACCTTCTGACATAATTCTATTACTTATTATGTTTGTCGATTATTTTCTGTCTTCTCCTAGAACGTAAGCTCCAAAAGGGGAGAGATCCTTGTTTTGTTGACTGATGTTCTCCTAGAAAAGGTCCTGGTACATAGGAGGCAGAGATGTTGAACGGATAAATCTGCATCTTAAACCGACGGGAAGGCATTAGCAGCGAGGACGCTCCGAGAGAGACAGTCACCCGTAGCAAATCGTTTTCTGACAATGGCCAAACCTCGATCAGAACGGGATTCAGCACCAGGAACCCCTGGACAGCTCTGGAAGCCAGACGCTGACGGAACCATTCCCCTAGGGTCGGAGTTTCCCGCCGGAGCCGCCCGATGGCTGTACCCGCCGCTCAGTGGGAGGAAACTACTTTCCCTTGCCGGTAGGAGAGGTGGAGTCGCGGGGTGAGTGGCAGCCATAAGAGCCAATGGCATGGAGAAATTTGCCCGCTGCGCTTTGGGCGGCCAATGGCAGGGGCGTGGGCGGGGCGTGGGCAGCTGCGCGCGGAGCCGGGGCTAGACCGGGATCGCTGCAGTGGGGTCGACAGGGCGCGGCGGTTGAGCGGTGGGCGGCTCCGGCGGGCGGGCGAGGACCCGGCGGAGGTACGTGTAGACCGGGGCGGGGCTGGGGGCTGGGGCGGCCCGGGACCTGGCGGGCTCTGCCGCCCGTTAGCCGAGGCCCCGCCTTTACTGGCGATCTGTGTGATTTGCGTCCGGCTCCCCCAGCGGAGCGCGGCTTGTCCCCTCTCGAGCGCGGCACCCAGTGCAGCGCGGGACACACAGAAGGCGCTCAATAAGTGCTGAGGGAAAGGATGAATGAATGAACCCGTCCCCGCTGCCCAGCCCCATCAGCCCCCGGTTTGAGGGCGTCCAGGCCACCCTCACCCCCACGCCACAGACTGGGGCATCCCGACACTCGGCAGGTATTTATTGGGCGCCTACTGTACCTGGCTCTGGGCTGAGGAAGACACACTCCCTGCTCGCGTGGAAGTCTCAGCCCAGGGCGAGTGATGATATTCAGGGACTTTAAATTATGTAGTTCCTTGTAGCACCAATGATGCTAGGGGACGGGGTAGGAGACCCCTCTCCACTGGTGGCATCTGAGCTGACATGGGGACGCGGGCAGTGAGAACTGGGAGGTTGGGGAGAAAGCCTAAGGACAGGGGAGCAGCCGCGGTCCCTCATTCTAATGGTAACATTTTCGGGTCTATCTAGGGCGAGATCTGCTTTACTTTGGTTCATTGAATCCCCGTGAAGAGGTCCACATGCTTCAGCTCATCCGTTTGTTCAGCCAGAGGTTACTGAGCATCTCTTCAGCGCCAGGCCTTGCGGTGGGTACAAGGGATGCCATTTAGGGCAGGGGGAGGCCCTCCTGAGGGCCTGAAAGACAAGCATCATTGTAAGGTCAGGGGAGAGAAGTGGTCCAGGCCAAGAGAACAACCGGTGCAAAGGCCCTGAGGCGGGAACGGGCTTGGCATCGTCAGGGGCCACAAAGGCCAGTGAGGGGAGGTGGAGCCCGAGCTGATGGTGCAGAGCCTTTGCCTCAGGTAAAGCTTTTGGATTTATGTAAGGGCAGTGGGACCCAGAACATTCTGCAACAATGGAAATGTTCTCTGTCTGTGCTGTCCAGTATGGCAGCTGCTAGACTCAAGTAGCTATGGAACACTTGAAATGTGGGTAGCGCAACTGAGGAGCTGAATTCTACATTTTCTATAATTTTTTTTAAATTAAAATAAATTTTTTTGGCCACGCCACGTAACAAGATCTTAGCTCCCCAACCAGGGATCGAACCTGTGCCCCCCGCAGTGGAAGCGCGGAGTCCTAACCACTGGACCGCCAGGGAATTGCCTACATTTTATTTAATTTTAATTAACTTACACAGACACACTCGGCTAGCGACTGCTGTGTTGGACAGTGCAGCCATGGAGAATTTTCTGCAGGAGACAGGGACGTGTGCTAGGCCTGGAATGGGGTGAAGTACTGGGGGTGATGAGCTTGGTTGCTTTAGCTGGTCAGATAACCAATCCAACAGCTGACGCGGTTGCCCCTGACATTCACAGTGCTGGACTGAGGCATGAGCCCCCAGCTGCGTGGCTGGGCCCCGTAGCGCGTCGTGGGAGGGGAGTGTGCGCCCACACATGGTTTGGCCCTGCAGTGACCGGTGACCAGAGCAGCCCGGGCCGCTGCCATGGTGAAGTTGTTGGTAGCCAAAATCCTTTGCATGGTGGGCGTGTTCTTTTTCATGCTGCTGGGCTCCCTGCTCCCCGTGAAGATCATCCAGACGGATTTTGAGAAGGCCCATCGTTCGAAAAAGATCCTCTCACTCTGCAACACCTTTGGAGGCGGGGTCTTTCTGGCCACGTGCTTCAATGCTTTACTGCCGGCTGTGAGGGAAAAGGTAAGGCTCCCTGGGGTGGTAGCAGCAGCCCTTGGCACCTTATGGCCAGTTGTCTCTGGTGCCTTTTGTTTTTTCTTTCCTTTTATTTTTTTTTGTAATTGAGATATAGTTGTTGTGTTTTTGTTTTTCTTTTTTTTTTTGGCTGTGCTGTGTGGCTTGGAGGATGTTAGCTCTCTGACCACAGACTGAACCCGGGCCCTCAGCAGTGAAAGCATAGAGTCCTAACCACTGGACAGCCAAGGAATTCCCTAATTGAGATATAGTTGATGTACAATATTGTATAAGTTACAGGTGTGCAACATAGTGATTCACAATTTTTAAAGGTTATACTCCATTTATAGTTATAAACTATTGGCTATATTCCCTGTGCTGTACAGTATATCATTGTAGCTTATTTATTTTGCACATAATAGTTTGTACTTCTTAATCCCCTACCCTTATCTTGCCCCTCCCCATCTCTGGTGCTTTTCAACCCTCATACCAAGGTCGGGGCCTTGACACTATAAGGGTGATGGGAAGTAGAAAATGAATTTGCTGTGTGACCATGAGTTGGTTGTGTCTCTTCTCTGGGTCTTATCTGGTAAACAAGGGGTTTGAACTAGACCTAGGGTTCCCGGCTGGTGGGCTCATCAGCCATTACTTGACCAGACCACCTGCCCTGGACACATGCACTTTGTCCTGAAGCTGGCAACTGTGGCCTCTCTTCAACTCCTGTATCAGTTAGCTACTGCTGTGTAACAAATTATAACAAACTTAGCATCTTAAAACAACACATGTTTATTCCTACACAGTTTCTGTGGGTCAGCAGTCTGGGCACCACTTGGCTGGGTCCTCTGCTGCCGGCTCTCATGAGGCTGCAATCAAGGTATCCGGTGGGCTGTGGTCTCATCTCAAGGTTTGACTGGGGATGGATTGGCCTCTGAGCCAGTGTGGTTGTAAGGCGGGTTCAGTTCCTTCCTGGCTGTCAGACTGAGGGCCCAGTGTCTCCCTGGCTGTTGGTTAGGAGCCACCCTCTGTCCCTGGCCACACTGTGCCATTTCCTTTATCCACAAGCCCCATCTGGTGCCTGGACTTCTGATGTTGAGGGCTGGGAGGTGTTTTATGCTGCTAAGCTTGCGTTCCTCTGTTACACAGCGTGGGAAACTTGTGCACTTGGCATCAGTGAGGATGAGATCGGAGTCCTCTCTGACACCCTCTGCACCCCACCCCCACCCCCCCGCCGTTTCCCACATTCCCGCAGTGCCACCCCTCTGGCCTGGACTGCTGCAATGACCTTGCCCTTCCCCATCCCCCTTCAGTGCTCGGGGCCCTCTCATGTCCTCCCCAAACCACTCCTGGGCAGCACCCCTGCCCCAGGCTCCCCACGCCTCAGTGAGCCAGGCCCCTCCTCCTGGCCGCCTGCCAGCCTCAGCCAGAGTGTCTGCCTCAAGGTCTGGTGTGGCTGCCACTCACCATTCCGGCTGGTCAGGTTTCAGTGAATTGAAGTCAAACACACTTCAATGTGCCAGTCCTCAGCCACACCAGTCACATTTCAAGTCCTCATGGGCCACGCGAGGCTAGCGGCTTCCGTATCAGACAGCACGGATAGAGGACATTTCCACCATCCGGAACGTTCTATGGGACAGCGCTGACTCAAGGATCTGACGAGGATGGCTGGATGTGCCGGCGAGCCTCATGCTCGTTCTCAGCATGTTCACCCAGGGGGTGGAGTGGTGGGGGGCTCTGGAAACAGCCTCTGGGTTGTGTGGAAGCCAGCCCCGGGCAGGCATCAGGGCCAGAAGCCCTGGCTGATATCCCAGTCTGGAGGCCAGAAGTCTGAGACCAAGGTGTCAGTGGGCTGGGTCCTCCGGCTGTGAGAGAGGGTCTATCCTGTGTCCCTCCCAGCTTGTGGGGATCATCTGCGGTCCTTGGTCCCTTACCTTGTGGCTCCATCACCCCAGCTCTGCCTCCATTGTCACATGGCCTCTCCCTGTGTTCTCTCTTCTTCTGTCTCGGAAGGACACCTGTCATTGGATTAAGGACATCATCCTTATCCAGGGTGATGTCATCTCAAGATCCTTATTTTATGAATGAGTTTCCTGGGGTGGCCATAACAGAAGACCAGAGGCGGGGGGCTTAAACAGCACACACTTATTCTCTCCCAGGGCTGGAGGCCGCAAGTCTGAGACCAAGGCACTGGCAGGGTTTGGTCCTCCTGAGGTCTCTCTCCTTGCTTTGTAGATGGCCACCTCTTGCTGTCTCTTTACATGATGGCTCTTCCTCTTCCTGTAAGGACAGCAGTCCTAGTGGATTAAGTCCACCCTCACAGCCTCCTTTTAACTGAATCACCTGTTTAAAAACCCTATCTCCAAGTATGGTTAGTTTTGAGGCACTAGGGGTTGGGAGACTTTTATATAGAAATTTCCTTTTGTTGGGGAGACACAATTCAGCTCATCACACCTCAGTTATATCTGCAAAGACCCTTCTTCCAAATAAGGTCACATTCTGAGATTCCTGGTGGACATATCTTTTAGGGGTCATGATGCAGCCCACTACACTCTTTTTAAATTGGTTGACATAGTGGACATGACGTGAGGCCTAGTCCCTTTCTAATAGAGTTTTTATTTTTAAATATTTATTTATTTATTGACTGTGCTGGGTCTTAGTTGTGACATGCATACTTCTCAGTTGTGGCATGCATGTGGGATCTAGTTCCCCGACCAGGGATTGAACCCAGGCCCCCTGCATTGGGAGTGCAGTCTTACCCACTAGACCACCAGGGAAGTCCCTTCATTTTAAAATCCATCAAGGATGAGCCACCACCCCTCTTTAAGACCTGTATGATTTGGGTATTTCTGCTACTTGAAAGGTGACGTCTGAAGAACCTGTTGCGTGGGCAGCGGGGGTCTCGGCGGTCACGCCTCTGAACCTCTGCCTGTCTTTTCCCCCTCTCGCGCCCTCTGCTCCAGCTCCAGAAAGTCCTGAGTCTTGGGCACATCAGCACCGACTACCCGCTGGCCGAGACCATCATGCTGCTGGGCTTCTTCATGACCGTCTTCCTGGAGCAGCTCGTCCTGACCTTCCGCAAGGAGAGGCCGGCGTTTATCGACCTGGAGACGTTCAATGCCAGCTCGGACGTGGGCAGCGACTCAGAGTACGAGAGCCCCTTCATGGGTGGCTCGCGGGGCCATGCGCTCTACGGGGAGCCCCACACGCATAGCCACGGGCTGAGTGTCCAGGAGCTGTCGCGCTCCAGCCCGTTGCGGCTCCTCAGCCTGGTCTTCGCCCTGTCGGCCCACTCGGTCTTCGAGGGCCTGGCCCTGGGCCTGCAGGAGGAGGGCGAGAAGGTGGTGAGCCTGTTCGTGGGGGTGGCCATCCACGAGACGCTGGTGGCTGTGGCCCTGGGCATCAGCATGGCCAGGAGCGCCATGGCCCTGAGGGACGCTGCCAAGGTGGCCGTCACCGTGAGCGCCATGATCCCCCTGGGCATCAGCCTCGGCCTGGGCATCGAGAGTGCCCAGGGCGTGCCCAGCAGCGTGGCCTCCGTGGTGCTGCAGGGCCTGGCAGGCGGTACTTTCCTCTTCGTCACTTTCTTTGAGATTCTGGCCAAGGAGCTGGAGGAGAAGAGCGACCGGCTGCTCAAGGTCCTCTTCCTGGTGCTGGGCTACGCCGTCCTGGCGGGCATGGTCTTCCTCAAGTGGTGACCATCCCGCGCCGGGTGCCCGCCCCGCCCCCACCCAGCCAGAGCCTCGCCTCCCCTGAGGGTCCGAGCTCAGCCCCCGGGCTGCGCCTGCGCACAGAGGGGCCACCGGGGACTGCACTGAGCCCCAGATCCTACACCCTGAGCCTTGGGGCACCGCTACTACTTTTACAAATTCTTCTCTTAAAAGTATTCACCAAAGCTGTGTGGCCATGTCATCCGCGGGCGTGGGGGTCTGGTGACTTGCAGGGGAGGCGGCCCCGGGCGTCCAGGTGGGGTCAGACACAGACCCTCCCCACCCCTAAACACTGCTGGCTGTGGACGAGTGCGGGAGAGGCCAGCCTCTCTCCTCCGCAGCCCTGGCTACAGTGCCAACGCTGTAGCCAGCCCCCAAGCCTTCCCTGGAGCCCTGCAGCACGTGGCAGGCGTGTCCCCAGGGTGAGCAGAGGGTCCCGTCGCTGTCACGTGATGCCCTGAGGGGTTTCTGAAAGGAGTCCGCCAGCCAGGAGCCTCCGGTTCATTCGCGGTTAGTGGGGGTGATGGGGCTGTGATTCCTGCCACCTGAGGCTGTGCTTCTGGGGAGACGGAGGTTCCAGGGATCTTGGAGCCGCCCTCTTCTTCCCTGCTTTCTGGTGCGGCCGCCCTGCCTGGAGAGGTTGCTCTTCAGGGGCTGGGGTTCCGGGCCGGGCTGAGCTGCTCGGCTCCCCGAGGCAACAGAGCCCGAGGGCTGCAGAGAGTGCGGGCAGGCCTGGGGCAGCTTGGCCACAGGGTCTCCAGAGCAAGATGACTCCCGCAGGCCAGGGTCAGGGGCCATGTGACTCAGCTCCCCCCACCAGACATGAAGCTAGGACACCCCTCGGGGAGCGCAGGAGCCTAACAGCCCCGTAGGGCTGGCACGAACCCTCCCCTCCGTGGCAACAAGCTCTGTTAGTGTAGTCATGGCAACTGGCTCCTGCTCCTGGGCTGAGCCAGGGCTGAGGGCCCTTCCGGGGGGACTTGACTCTGTCTGCCCCCGAGCCTGGAGGCACGGCCTTGGCTTCCGCAGCCCATCCCATTACTTACACCCTTCCTGTCTTCTCACTTGTCCACTCAGCCATGGGGCCCAGGCTTCTTCCTAGAACCTCTGATTTCCTTCCTTTCACTCGCGGTCGCTGCCCAGACCCACACTGGGGAGACCAGCCGTGGCAGTGGGGCCGTCAAAGCTTCCCGGCGAGGACGGGCCCCTCTGCCCTGTGGTCCTGGGCGCGGCAGGGCCTCCAGCCTGTCACTCTGGCCTGGTGGGGTTCCAGGAGCAGCTACTTGCTTGTCCCAGGGGGCGTCCCAGGCGCTGGCCTGCTGCCACCTGCCCGGCTCCGCGGGCAGGAGAGCACACAACCTCCACCACGGCCCCAGCCTCATTCTGTGTCAATATGGGTCTCGGGGCAGGGCCATGTGTCCAAGGGCCCCCACTTCCACTCTATTGGGCGCCCACCCCACCGCTCCTGGAGGTATTGGGCCCGTTTCCAGGAACTTCTGTCCGGCTTTTGCCAGGACCCACGTCTGAACCCCGCATGGCCTGACCCTGTCCCCATGCTGGGAAAGTGACCCCTGTGGGCATGGGACCATCACCTCCACCTTGTCCTAAACCCACCCTTGCTGGTGACCCCTGCCCCTACTTCACTCCACCTTTGCCCCAGGTGGGTGGGATGTCATGGAGTTGCCAGATTCCAGAGCCTGCCTTCAGAAGGGTGTGGCCCATGGGACGGGGCTGGGCAGGGTCCCCCAGGGGCCCCGTCCCCCCTGAATCCAGTAGGAAGCCCCCCCGTGGGTGCAGAACAGCCTGCTCCAGGCTTCCCCCACTCCATACTCCTTCCCCTCCGTTACCTAAAGCACAGGCACTGCAGGTTCCCCGCCCTCCCGCCAGCCATCAGCTTCCTGGGATGCCTGGGGACACCACAAGCCTCTCCACCCATCAGTTCCGTTTCCCCTTCCCTTCCCTGCACTGGAGGCTTCAGGGTCATATCATCCCCCCTCACTGTAAGCCAGCTTCCAGACCACGAAGGGCGCTGCCACACCAGTGAGGGGGGAAACCCCGGGGTGCCCCGCCTGCCCCTCAGACACCGCCACCCCGGTCCCCGGCATCCTCGGATCCCCAGCCTGCCCAGCCTCTGTCTGCCAGTCTCTGGCCTCTCTCTAGGGTCCTGCCAGACCCAACAAAACTGCTTCCAGGTCCTCCAGGGATGGTGGGACCCCAAGAAGTTTGGGGGATGCTGTGTGTCGTAGGAGAAGACACAGGCTGCCCTGCCAGCACCCCCAACACCACCCGTCCTGTCTGCTGTGGTTGGAGGGTCCAGGGTCAGCCCTGGGGTCTGCCTCCTGGGGCCACAGGGATGACGGTGTCACTTGGTCAGTTCTGGTCAGCTTTCCCTGCTTTGGCCAAGGATCAAAGTTGAAAGCTGAGGTAAGAAGAAAAATGGTCTTCCCATCTGATGGGGGCCCTGGAGAGGCCGACCTCACTCCTGAGGTCCCCCGGCTCATGGTGGCCATGTCCAGCCTAGACCAGGGTCTTCTTGTCTAGGCCAGCTCAGTGGCTCCATCTCCCCCACACCCGCTCTGACACGACAGGTGCCGCATGGTGACAGCTTTGACTGAAGAAGCCTGTGGGTTGGTCACCCACCACCTGGGGCCCTGGACCAGCCCTGACATGGAACTGGACGTTGGCCACAAAAGCCTTCATTCATCTCTGTGCAACTTTGCGCCATCGAGGATGTGTCACTTTGAGATCTGTGTGCGTGTCTCATGGAGGAGAGGGAGCACACGCCTGCTAGTGACCTGTGTATTGCTTGGTGATAACCAGGCACAGCCACCTTTACTTGGACACGAGCGTTCCCAAGTAGCACAAACGCCTTTCTGTTTAAAGAAACAAAACTCCCAGCACAAAACACCAGGCACCACCTTTATCCGGATGTGCCTGGCTGGGTCAAGGCCACCGCTAGCCGCTTGGCTGCGACCAGGCAGGCTCCTGGCAGCACGATTATGGGGGCCCCATGCGGGGGCTCAGCAAGCAGGAGGGTTGAGCCAGGACTCAGCTCTGGTCCTTGGTACAGCGTCACTCTCACCGGCCCCGCCGCCCCCGAGCCGAGTGGAGTCGGGGCTCCCAGGGCTGGCGACAGCTGGATACAGTCAGCCGGGTCCCCCTCCTTGATCTGGAGACAAAAGAGTAGAAGGTTAGGAGGCGGCACCCAGGACCCGCGGATTGAATCAAGCATAATAACAGTGTGTCGCAGCTTCTGTTGTCCGCTGTTTGCATTTCTGGTGGAGAAGTTATCAGTGTGGAGCCCGGGAGGGGGCGCCAGTTCCCAGCCAGTCTGCATCTTCTGGGCCCCGAAACACAGGCATCGGACGGGATGCTGTGTCCCTGCACACGGCGCCTCCAGGCCTGCCCCGACCACCAGCTCTGGACCCTCAGCCTTGCCAGGAAGAGAGGGTCATGCAGCCCACCTGTCCCAGCCCGTGTCCACCCTGAGCTGTCTGTCAGCTTTGGTACAGAGCCAGTGACTGACCCACCTGACCTTTTGAGAGCCTCCTGCAGGCTGGGACTGGGCTGGGACTCCTGAGGGCAGAAGGGGGCTGCTGCAGGGCTTGGGGTGGTTCTGGGAAGACCCTAGAACTCTTCTCCTGGCTGTCAGTTGGCTGAGGCTGGATTGGGCTGCAGAAGGGAGACCCCATCCCTCCCCGCCTCTGACACCCTCCAGGCCTCTGCAGCTCCTGGGGCAAGAACAGCTGACCTGGCAGACTGCAGTGTTCTGGCCGAGGGCCCAAGTGATTGCTGTGTGCCCAGCCTGGCAGGAGAGAGCCGGGATGGGCAGGTGGGCCGTGAGCCCCCCGACTCAGTGCCTGGGAGGCACAGCTGAGGTGCTGCGTTTGAAGCAAAGGAAAAGGCCGCCACGGGGTTCACATGCCCTCTCCTTTGAGGGACTGGCTGGGCCTCCTGCTGAGCTAGTCTTGGCTGGGGCAGGGCCAGAGATTTTTCATTTCTTTCTCTTTTTTTTTTTGGCTGCGCTGCATGGCTTGTGCGATCTTAGTTCCTCGACCAGGGATCGAACCTGGGTCCATAGCAGTGAAAGCCGACGTCCTAACCACTGGACTGCCAGGGAATTCCCAGATTTTGCATCTACCAAGTCTACCAAGCTCCCAGGGGATGCTGGTCTGGGGACACATTTGAGGCCCATTGCCCTACCCCAGGGTCCCCCCAGCGCTGCTGACACGGGGCTGGGTCATCCTCTGGGGGGCCGTCCTGGATGCCCTGGGGTGTGGAGCAGCCTCCCTGGCCCCACCCATTCAATGCCAAGAGCCCACCCTGGTCATGACAACCACAAATGTCCCCAGACATCGCCCAGCGTCCCCTGGGGGCAGAATCACCCCCAAGGGAGACCCACTGTCCTAGAACCTAAGGCAGCTCACATTCTAGCAAGGGAGACAGATGACAGATGGACACAAAATGTGATAAGTGCCCTGAAGATAAGCAAGTTGGAGGGAGAGCCACGAAGGGAGACAAAGAGTATTTTAGCAGTGTGGTCAGGGGAGAATCTCTGAGGGCCTCACTGGAGTCAGAAGATGGGTGAAGAGCTTTTCTGGCAGAGGAAGTGGCCTGTGCAAAGGCCCTGAGGTCTCCCTGCATGTCGTGGTCCTTTGACCGATCAAAGCTGTCCGGCTCTCTGTTAAAGGATGCAAGTGTGGCAGGGGTTCATCCTGCTGATGGCTTAGGCTCCAGTGACCCTGCTCCTTAGAGGTGTTGATGACAACACAGCCCCATATGTGGAGGAGCCCCTCAGGCCACTCCCAGGGGCTAGGCAGGTGGCTTCAGTGAAGGACCAGCATCTTCCACCAGGGGCTAGGGTCCAGCTCCCACAGGAGCTGGTGAGCAGAATTTGGGCTCGAGACACCAGCCCATTCATTTTTTAAGGCAAACTGTTTTGACAAATGACCTTCTTATTTTTAAATGTTGACACCAAAGTTAAAAACAAATAAAAAACCACTGTGGGCCAAACAGCATCGGTGAGAGGCCGTGGCGCCCAGCCTCAGCTTCGCCCACATAATTACATTAATCCCAGGAGCACAGAAAGAGCAGAGCATGAGACCCAGCCACCTTCCTCCCTGCATGGTGGGTCTGGAGAGTGGCCCCCGCCCGGAGCAGCTGGCAGGAGGCCCATAGGCTGCAAGGCCAGGCGAGGAGCAGGGACCTCTCAGGTGAGTGGCTGTCCCTTTACATTTGAGAGGACTTCTGCAGATCAAGGCCAGCCAAAGGCCAGGTGTGCCTCCCTGGGTCAGGCCCCCAGAGAGCCTGGGACAGCAGAAAGGCTGGCTTGTGGCTTCAGAGCCTGATGGGCCTGAGCTCCAGCCCCAGCCCGGTCTCCTCCCAGCTGGGCCACCCCAGGGGAGCCGATCCCATTCTCTGAGCTGATAAAACCCAACCCTCTCTTGCACTGGTGCATGAAGGCCAGGGCTCTCCTGGCCGGCCGCGGGAAAGGGGGACTGCCGTCCTAGTTTGGGGTGCTCGGGTGGGCGTTGAGCCCCGTGCCTGGGAGAGCGAGGGGGGGACTCTGGGGCCTGTCCTCTCCTGGCTCATCCGGCCGGGAGCCTGGCCTGGGAGCTATAAATAGCAGCTGCAGAGTGGAGCGTGCCCACACTCCTAGGCATGAGTCAGCCTGCCCCAGCCTGGGCTGGTGCCTGGAGGAGCAGAGGGCCGGCCCAAGGCTGGAGGCCCGGCCCAGTGCCCCTGGTCACTCAGAGATGGAAGCAGGCAGGCAGCCGGAGTGGGAGGGAGCGGGGCTGTCATCTCTGCGCGCCTGTGTGCCCGGCAGCCTCAGGAGGGTGGACATCATGCCTGATCGATCGTTCCCAGCAACGCTGGGA
Organism: Hyperoodon ampullatus; assembly: GCF_949752795.1. Lineage (NCBI taxonomy): Eukaryota > Metazoa > Chordata > Mammalia > Artiodactyla > Ziphiidae > Hyperoodon > Hyperoodon ampullatus. The sequence continues at coordinate 25,699,262 of NC_136917.1, forward strand.
GGCAAGACAATGGTGATCCTCATTCACAGATGGGGAGACTGAGGCTCAGAGGAGTGCTTGGCCGGGATGCGGAGATCCACAGGGCTGTCTCCATCGCTGGCTGAGAGCGCTTGGAGATGTGGGGCTGGGGCTAGGCCACCCTCTGTGGTGCCCCACATGGCTTAGGACAGGGCAGGAGTGGGGTGTATCCGGGGAACAGCTCCAGGCAGCCGGGGTTGGATGGGGAACCGGAGGAGAGCTTGAGTCAGGTCGGGAGCAGCTTGAACGCCAGGCTGAGAAGCTGGACCTTGACCCGGAAGTGAAGGAAGCCACGGGTGGCATGAGAGCAGGGGAGTCTGTGCAGTGAAGGCCAGGGTAGAAGGAGGGCTGGAGGGGGGCTGTTCTGGGAGGCCAGGAAGGAGGCGGGTGGGATGGTCCAGGTGCTAGAGGCCGGGAGGTGCAGTGGAGGGGTTGAATCAGGAAGAAATGGGGCCCTTCAAGCCCCCAAAGCAGGACGAACCTCAGAGGCCCGGCCTCTGGGGGAACCAGATGGTCTTGGGGGCAGTGCCCACCTCTCCAAGGGAGCAGGAAGGGTCTGGCACAGCCAGAGCCACAGACAAGTTGGGTCAGCAAAAATGAAGGAGCCGAGAGCCAGAGGAGCCCTTGGGCTCCAGCCGACCATCTGCTCGCACACCTCATGATGGGGAGCTCACCGCCCTACAAAGAGCCTCTTTCACCCTCCGACTGCTCTGACCCCAGAAAGTCCCTCCTTGTGGGACCCTTAGTGTCTGCCTATCCATCGAGGGGCGCCTGCTTCTAACAGGCTTGGGCCCTGGGGCATTCTCACACCCACCCCTGCCTGGTTCAGCTGCTGTTTCCCAAAGCCCAGTCTTCTCTGAGATGAGTCTCCACCCTCCCAGTCTTCAGGAGGGAGGGGTGATGGTACCCTGTTGGCTTAAATGTGGACACACAGACGTCAACCGCACAGACGCTTCCCAAAGGCAAACGTTTATTCTCAGAGACAACTCCTGTTTGATGAAGATAACATTTTCCTACCAGAAAACTGCAAATCCATTCCGCTTCGCTCCCTTTGTTCACCCCAGCTTCAGAAGCAACTGCCCTTCCTCCCCACCCTCGCCCCCAGCTCAAGCCTGCCCTTAGGGGCACCAACCCAAACCAAGTCCCACCCTGCCAGGACAAATCCCCCGGGATGGGGACTAGTCTCCAGGTACATCCCCACTGCCCCGAGCCCCCTTGGGCCACCTCTGCCTTCTCATACATCTATTGATTGATTGATTATTCATTCCATCAATGACCCCCCCGCTGGGGGGCCCTGCCCTGGACCCTCACCTCCACCAGCCCAAGGGTGTCCCATTCTGTTCCCCCAGGCCCCTTGTCTGCAGTTCTGCCAACTGGCCCCTTCTCTTTCCTCCTGGGTGACCTCGGCTCTGCCCCCATCTTGTCCAGCGGCCGGCTGCTGGGTGGCCCTGGGGTGCGCCAGCTTCCTCCCGGGGAAGAGGACCCCACCCCTATGGCGTCCCTGGCAGGAGCCGGTGTTCACCGGGCGGGGGCGCGGGGCGGGGGTCCAGATGGGGCGGCGGTGACCTTGTCCGGGGGCGCGGGGCCGGGGGGAGGGGCGGAGCGCGGCGCCCGGCGGCGGGCGGGGACGGGCGGGGACGGGCGGGGACGGGCGCGGGCGCGGCGGCGGCAGCTCGGGCGTGCGGGGGGCGGCGGCGCCCGAGCGGACACGGAGACGGCCAGCAGCAGCCGCGGCGGCGCCGCAGGGACGAGCGCCCAGGTAGGCGGCCGGGGCGGGGGACCGGGGCGCCAGGGCCCGCTGCGTCCCCCCGCGAGGCCCGCAGGTCCTCTCCCCGCGCGCCCTCCTTTGTCCGAGCCCTACCCTTCCGGGCCGCGGGGCCGGCCCTCCACCGGACCCCCCTCCCCGATCCGGCTGGGCCCCGGCCAGGCCGCCCTCGTCGCGCCCACCTTGGACAGCTCCCTCCCGGCATCACCCTCCCCCGCGGTACCGACCGGCAGCCTTTCGGCCGAGCCAGCCCCTCCTCCGGCCTACAGGAGCCTCCCTGGGTCCCGCTGTCAGGGCCCCTCCAGGAGGAATCGAGTGGGCCCCGAGCCCGTCTCCCCGCACCACCGCCCCGTTCAGCCCTCTTGCTCCCTCTCCCAGCCGAGGCCCTCATCCAGGAGCCCCTCCTCTGGTGGACGGCCCTCCCCCACCACTTAGATCCTCCTCGGGCCCAGGGAAGCCCCCTCTCCTCAAACCCCTCACTGGTCAGGTAATCCCTATGTCAGACCCCCTTGGGGCAGGCAGCCTGAGCCCCCAGGCCCTCCCCTGGGTTGGGGCCTGCTTTCTTGCACCTGAGGTCGCTCCAACCTCCCAGTAGCAGTGGGCTCCGGGAACCCAGGACCGGGCAGCTTCCCCTGGCCTGGGAGCCTCAGGGTGGGCTGCCTTGCACAGGGGAAGGACCCCAGGCTGTGTAGCCAGCCGGGGCCGGGTTCAAATCCTGCTCTGCTCTGCCACCTCTCTGCTGTGACCTTGAGCCCGTGCCACCCCCTTTTGCGCCTTGGTGCCCACAGCCCCCTTCCCCCAACCCCAGCCCATGGGAGGTGCGGGTGGTTTTCAAATAGCACCAGGTGGGTTCCTGGCGTGGGTTTGTGGGTTATTGAATGGGGCTCCGAGTCAGGGATCCCAGGCCCCGGTGGGCCCCTCCTGGAGGACACCCCTGCTGACAGGCCTGGAGCACTGCCAGGGGGTCTGCACCCAGAGCGAGGCAAGGGCTGGGTCTGGGGTGGAAGAACGGACGGTCACCAGCCACCCCAGGTCCCTCGGCCAGTTGTGGCGGTGCCTGGCTGCATGCTGATGAGCTCACTTCTTGGGGTGCCCACTCAGGAAAGGGTAGTGACTGCAGAGCAGGCTGGCAGCCCTGCCAGCCCCCCCGCCAAGTGCTATGCATGTCACCAAGATGCCTAAAAACAGTCCCCCACGAGTTAGAACCGCTAAAGCTCCTACAAGTTTGCCTGGCACGTAATTTGTGAGGTACGTGTCGGCTGTTACCTTCTCTGTATGTCTTTTTCTGACAAACCTGGTACTTTTGATCATTGAGAATGTGCCTTCCCAACCCACGACCAGCCGAGTGCTTTACACCCTGGGCCTTTGTGATTGATAACCCTGTCCGTCCATCTTTACTGAGGGCTCTGTGTGCCAGGCACCTGGCCAAGGGCTTTATCGAGCTTGTCCCAGCAGCTCCGTGGAGTGGGCACTGAGACTGCTCACATTTCACAGATGAGAACATCGAGGCTCAGGAACATCAATTTACTCGTCCGGGTTTTCACCGCCAGGGTCTTTCACACCATTGGGTCTTGCTCCCCGCCCCCCCACCCCGCTCCCGCCCACCACACACACACCTGAGGGAAGTAGCATGGCCTGGGTGCAATCTTGCCATATCTTCTCTATCCCATTGTAGACCCCGCCCCATGTTGAGGGACCCTCAGAGATGGCTGAGAAGGAGGCAGGGAAGGGGTCTCTGCTGTTTCTATAAGTAAGGACGCAGATGCTTGGAGACAGGCTTCCTGCCTTCCCACCCCCAGGTCATGGTTCTTCTCCCACCTCCATCATTTCAGGAATTGCTGTGCTGTGTGACCTCGCGAGGTCACTGGACCTCTCTGAGCACAGGGTAGGGGAGAGGGGAGAAGGGGACCCCCTCGCAGGGAGTTCTGTTCCTACGGACACATCAGACCTGAGCGGGAGGCCAGGGCAGGCCAGACCATAGTCTGGGTTTGGAGTTCAGGGAGTGAGGCTTTCTCTCTTTAGGCTAAGTTTTACTTTTCTTATCTACGGCCTGGGATGCTGTGGGAAACCCGCTTCATGATTTGCAAATTCTTGGACCTCCAGCACCAGGATCACAGTTATGGGATAAGGGGAGGAGAAGAGCTTTAAAATGCAAGTTCCCAGGGCTGTGGCCCTGAACCAAAGGATTCACCACTTCCAGGGCTGAGGCCCTGCAATCTGCATTTTAAAGATGCCCTACCACACAGCTCCCACGAGGTTGAGGAACCTCTGGGCTGGGGTGAGAGCAGGGAGCCTGTGATGGCCGGAGAGAGGGACCCCTTTACTTATTTTGAAGAGGAGAAAACTGAGGCTCAGGGTGGCAAAGCAGCTTGCCCAGATCACAAAGCCAGGGAAAAGCCAGTGCCACCTGGGGGCTGGGGGAGCATGCAGGTGGAGAAAGCAGTTGGTGTGCACCCCACGCTGGCATCTCCATGCCTCTTCCAGCCCAGAGACCCCCGCCCCCCGGGGAAGGAGTTTAGGCCCCAGATTTCGTTGAGGGGAAGCAGACAGGCAGAGGGTCTGGCTCTGAGCCTGTGTGCAGGGCAGAATGGCAGAGTCGACCAAATCAACCGGGATGCAGGAGAAATGCCACTCCTCTGAGAAGCCGACCTTCCCACCCCCTCCCAAGTGGGTGGTCGCTCTTGTCTGACACTCCTCTCTGTGCAGGGTCGGTCTGGGGTTCTAGCAGCTGAAGCGAGCCCTCCCGGCCCCACCCCGCACCCCCGCGTGGAAGATGCCTGAACAGAGCAATGACTACCGGGTGGTGGTGTTCGGGGCGGGCGGCGTGGGCAAGAGCTCGCTAGTGCTGCGCTTCGTCAAGGGCACGTTCCGGGACACCTACATCCCCACCATCGAGGACACCTACCGGCAGGTCATCAGCTGCGACAAGAGCGTGTGCACGCTGCAGATCACCGACACCACGGGCAGCCACCAGTTCCCGGCCATGCAGCGGCTGTCCATTTCCAAGGGCCACGCCTTCATCCTGGTCTTCTCGGTCACCAGCAAGCAGTCGCTGGAGGAGCTGGGCCCCATCTACAAGCTCATCGTGCAGATCAAGGGCAGCGTGGAGGACATCCCCGTCATGCTGGTGGGCAACAAGTGCGACGAGACCCAGCGGGAGGTGGACACCCGCGAGGCCCAGGCCGTGGCCCAGGAGTGGAAGTGCGCCTTCATGGAGACATCGGCCAAGATGAACTACAACGTCAAAGAGCTCTTCCAGGAGCTGCTCACGCTGGAGACACGCCGGAACATGAGCCTGAACATCGATGGCAAGCGCTCCAGCAAACAGAAGAGGACAGACCGCATCAAGGGCAAATGCGTCCTCATGTGAGCTCAGAGCGCCCACCGCCGGCGCCCCGCTGTCCTGGCCCCAGGCCTCTCCCCACGTCCTGTGCCCCCGCTGCCACCACCCCCCGCCTCCTCTTCCCTCTCCTCTTCCTTCTTTCCCCTCCCCCCACCATCTCTTCCACTTCTTTCCCTCCAACATCTCCGGCGGGGGATGAGGCCCTGCCGAGCCTGTGGCAGACCTGGGGCTCCAACCCAGCTCTGTCACACCACTCTGCCCTCCCCTCCCTCTTTGCTCCACCCCCCGTCCTGTCTGTACGCCCCGCCAAAGCCGAGCTCTGGAGGTGGCCCCCTTGATCTGCACATGGGAAAATGGGGGAAGCTGCCTGTCCCCATAGGGACTGAGGAAGCCGGTTTTTCCTCCATCTCCGTGTCTCCCAGGACTCCCACCTCTGACTCTGCCCCCTGGGTGCCCCCAGCCAGACCTGCACCCTGCCCCTACATTATATCACTGTGACCTTGCCGGGGAGGAGGGAGTTGAAATGCACATGGACCTCAGATTTTCTTTTCTCCTACTTGGTGTTTGACATACACTCCCCTCCCCCTTCCATCCCTCATGACCTCTGGCCTGTGCCCCCCTCCCCAGGTCCCAGACCACCCCTCTCACCCCCGTCCCTATGGATTGGTGGGGGGCCTTGCGGGCTGGGTCTCAGGCTGCCAGGCAATAACCACAGGGCTCACAGCAGTGCCCCGCCAGCCCGGAATCTCACTCCTCGCCCCGCCTGGGCTTGGGGTGCAGGCATGGGAGGCCCGGGACCCACTGATGGCTGCGGCACAGCTCCAGGGGACTGTCTGGAATGAATATGGAGGGCCTTCCCGGACATAGCCTGCAGACAGAGATCGAGACAGTTTGTCGCCACCGAGCCCAGGGCAGGGGACCTGGGGTGCTGGTGAGGGGTTGCCGGGCCCCGTCCAGAGGCAGGCATCCGGACCCAGCACCGGCAGGCTCTGAGGGGCTAGACGCAGAGCTCTGCCCAGCCCGATTCCTCCCACCTACGGGGCCCCCCATGGGGGCGCACCCAGGAAGGTGTGGGTCCTGAAGTCAGGGTGTGCCCGCCACCACCGTGAGATTCTGTTTTTGTGAGTGTCTAGATGTCACCACACTCATGGGACCCAGTGAGGCCGTGTCGGACAGTATGAAGGTGACCTGTAGGCCTGGGGTGGGGTGGGGGGCACCCATGGGATGATGCATTGGGCCCCTTGGTGTGCTGGGTGGATGGCTTGTGTCTAAGCGTGTGTGTGGGGCTCCTGTGTGTGTGATGGTCTGTCGTGTGATCCAAGTGTAGGGTGTATGCAGGGGTGGGTCGTGTGGTTGCCAGGAGGACCAGACACCTGTGATGTGTGAGCCTTGGCACCTGCAAGAGTGTGACTGTGTACAGCTGTGTTTTCGGGAGTGGGTTACGGGATTTAGCAGAGAGCCTCTGTGGACCTGTTTGTCCTGACTGTCTGAGGAGTACCACGCCTGCTGCACTCTGTCGTAAGGGGGCTCTCAGCCCAACATCTGTATCCATCAGCCGTTGCTGGGGAACACAGGAGCGCAAACTCAGCAACTTGCAACAGCACACATTTGTGGTCTCAGCATGAGGCCAGCTGGGCTGTGGTCTCATCCTAAGGCGTGACCAGGGACAGATCCACATCCAGCTCATGTGCTCCTGGGCAGCATTCAGTTGCCTGTGGTTTCAGGACTGAGAGTCTCAGCTGCCTGCTGGCTGTGGCTGGAGCTGCCCTCAGCTCCTTGCCTCCTGGGCCTCTCCCTGGGGCCTCTCACAGCGCTGGTGTCATTAGGTGCAAGGAAGCGTCACGTGTGTGTGTATGTGCGCGTGTGCATCCGCAAAAGAGAGGTCATATGACCACGTGGACTGTACGTGGGTAAGAGGGACTGTTTGTGTCCATCTTGGTAGCAGTGTGTTTTTTTCCTTCTGCATCTGTATGGCTGTTCACTCCGCAAATATTTACTGGGCCCACTGTGAGAAGGAGAGAGTGTGTGTGTGTGCACGTGTGTGTCACCGCCCGGCGCGTGGACAGGCCCACGGAAGAAAAGGTAGCATCCTGTCTGAGTACAGCGGAACACCCCTGTCCTGTGGCGGGTCCAGGGCCCACCAGCAGCTGGTGTTGACCCCTCCCACTTGAAGGTGCCGGAGAAAGTGGGGCTGCGCAGGGGTCTGCGGCCCTTTCTCAGGGACACACCCTGATAGCACAATCTCCCTGGGGCTCTGCCTGCCTCCAGGCCTCTCCTGCCCCAGGCCCTGCCCCGACCCTGGGGTTCTCCAACAGGAGGGGGCCCAGAGCCTACCCCAGCTGCTGGCCCGTCCTGCTTCGGCACCGCTGGGTCTGGGGACCGTACCAGGCCATGCTTGCTGTCCCCGCTCCTGCCCCCTCACCTCCCGCATGTGGGTGCCCCCCGCCCCCCGCTGTGGGGTCTGTGTAGCATTCGCTCTACAAATAGTCTTCCTGCAATAAAGAAGTGGATTCCGCATTCCCCAACAGTGAGCCTTTTTTGGGATGGGGAGGTCAGCTCGCCACCTATAAAGGATGAGAGACCAGAAAGATGGGGGTGAGGGATGGGTCTGTGGGAAGAGTTCGGACTTTTGTGACGAGGACTCCGGGGCATCATGGGAACATTTCAGCGCTTCTCCCCTGTGACCCCCACAAGAGATCACACCAGCCCTGCTGGACCCTGTACTTCCTGCAGCCATTGAGGTGATCGGGCAGGCACTATGACCCTCATATTACCTGGGGAACAACCTGCAGGATGTAAAGCAACTATACTCCAATAAAAATTAAAAGAACAACAACAACAAACAAACCTGCAGGGCCTCAGTTTTCCCATCCACTAAATGGCTCAGGGCAGATTTCGTGAATTTATAAACACGGCCAGGACTAGGGTGAGAGAGTGAGGCACTCGCCACGTGTGACAAAAAACTCAGCCATCTAGATACATATTTTACTGCAATATTTAATGTAAAGGAAGCCATGATGAACACTATTTTTGAAATAAAGACAGGATCTGACAGGGCTGGGGCTAGAGAGTAGCAAAGGAGGTGGTTTGCACAAGCGCAGAATCAAATCTTGTCTTTCTTTAAAATTTTAGTTATTTTGTTCATCATGGATTATTTCTGCATTTATTTTGACTTTTAAAAATATGGCATTTATATAGTATTTATCTGGATGGTGAGTGTTTTGGGGTGCCCCTTTAGGTTCAGGATTTGAGAAAAGTGCCTCACTTGCCTCACCCCAGCCCTGCCCTAATCTGTCTTTGGGGCTGCAAGAATCGCCAGACCTGATTTTTCAAGAGTGCCTGGAAATCTGGATTTCTTTTTGTGAAACAACCTGATTTTTAAATGTTGGCAACGAATTTCGAACTTTACAGCATTTGGAGGCCACCAGTTTGCAACCCTTGTGCAGACAGTAATTCCTCCTGTGGGATGGAGCTGGGGAGTGAGATGCTGTCCCCAGGGACCTGGTTCTGTCTGTGCACTGCAGGGGGTGAGCAGGGAGGTTCCTGCAGGGATGACAGCAGCCCTGGGGGTGGGGGGCCCAGCTGGGAGGCCAGCAGCTCAGATCACAGAGTAACAGTGTTGCACAAAGTTCTGGAAGTCCCAGAATATGGTGGCTCCTTCCTCCTGTATAAGAAAGTCTCCCCTCCATGACCACTGGGTGCTTTTGGAGACATAACAAATGTTTCCCAACATCAACGAGGGAGCATGTTAAAAATGCACATTCCAGGGGTTCAGTTCCTTTTAGGATTCTGGTTCATTCGATTTGGGTGGGGGCCCAGGAATCTGCATTTTACAATCAAGGCCCAGGAGTTAGGATATTAAGAAACCCTGGACAGGGTTGGGCAAATGACCTTGAGTTTAACCTCTCTGAGACTCAGTTTCCACCCCTGTAAAACGGGGGGGGGGAATATCGTCTCGCCTCCTAGCCTTATGCAGAGCGTTCAACGAGAGGAAGCAGTTATTATTATTGTCCTGCAGGTCAAGCGACTGATTAGGAGGGGACATTCTCCCCCAGCACGTGAGGTAGGATTCGGATTTGAAGCCGCCGCCCAATCCGGGATTCGAACTCGCGAAACGCCTCGCGCCTCCTTGACGTCACTAAGTCACCTCTGAAACTCGGCTCGCTGCCCCGCGGCGGGGTGCCCCACACTGTACCTATTTGTATATTAGCATAGCTCCTCCCCACTGCGCGTTCTCCCCTTGCGGGTGGCCAGCAGCTGTGCCACTCAACGCTCCGCCTCCCGGCCCCGCCCACGCCCCACGCCCCCACCCCCTCTCCCAGGCGCAGCCTACCCCGCTGCCTGCCCTGCGCCCCGCCCCGAGCCCTGGCTCCCGCTGCCGGCGCCCGCGATTGGCCGCGTTGGGCGCCAATGCCCGCCCCCTGCGAGCCGCCCCCGCCCCCGCGGAGGGGAGCGAGCGCTCGCGGGCCCGTGGTGGGTTCGGCTGCGCTGCGTGAGGGGCTGAGGCGGCCGTGGTGGCGCGAGCGCAGGTAAGGCCGCGTGCGGCCGCGATTTGGGCCGGGGTCTACCGCCCCCGCCTCGAGTGCCGGGGGCAGGGCGCGGCTGGGGCGGAGGGGAGGCCCGGGCGGCCGCGGGTGGCGAGTCCTGGAATGGCTGCGGACGGAATCGGGGGTCGGGGTCTGTGAGGAGGGGCCGGGGATCCGGCTTAGGGGTTGGGGTCGGGGTTCCTGAAGGGGGTGCTGGGCCGGGGGTTTGGGGTGGAGTTAGGGGCTGGAGCTGGGGGTCGAGGTTAGCTGGGGAGGGGACTGCGATGGAGTTGGGGGCCCCGGTGGCCGAGGAGGGTGATCGAGGAACTCGGGGTCAGGGTGAGCTGGCCCAGGGCCAGAGAGCTGAGTTGGGGGGAGTCGAGGGAAGAGGGGGGGTCAGGCTCTTTTCAGAAAGCTTCCGAGGGCTATCAGGAGAAATGGAGAGTTAGGAGTCTGTGAGTGATGAGAAAGGAGTGGTGGGGGAGGGAGGTGGGATAGAAGCTGAGAGAACCCCCCCTTTTTGCAGGAGGTTGATTATTCAGGAGGAAATGGGGAGATCTCGGTTAGAAGTCAGTTATGAGGATTGCGGAGGGGAATCCCCCCCACTTTGGCTAGTCATCTGGTGTAGAAGGGGGCATGGGGCAGAAACCCCTTGGCAAGGCAGTGAGCTGCAGGAGATGGGCTTCGGACACACTTTGCAAGTTCTGTTTCTGGGAGGCAGAGGGGAAGCAGAAAGGCTCGTGTTGGTGACCGAATTTTTCAGGAATTTGGGGGCTCAGGAGCCCGGAATCAAAGTGGGAGTTTTGGGGACAATGATATTGAGGGAAGTGGGTGGCGCTTTTATTTTTCCTGGGGAGCGGGGGTTGCTCGGGGCTGGAAGGTGGGCGGTAGAAGACAGGCGTGATGAGCAGCAAAGAGCCTTCACCACTGCTAGGTGTCAGCGAGGCAAACCCCAAGTTCACAGACTTGTTCAGTCGCGTGCTGTGGTCTTGCACGGGTTGAGAGTGTAGCGGGCTCTGGAAGGTGGGCCTGTGTTCCCATGTCCACTCGGGCTGCTTGCTTGGCTGTGTCGCCTCTGGGGATTTAGTTTACTCCTCTGTAAAGTGGGAAATAATAAAATAGGAGCAGGTACCTCATAGGATGGCTGCGAGGGTCAAATGAGGGGATGCGTGTACCTCGCATGCTCCTGGCACATGGCGAGGGTACGTGCGCGTTGATAATAATGTTCTAAATTAAGTTTTTTTGGGGGGGAGGAAGGTGGGTGGGTAGAATTACTGGGTTGTCAGGGAGGGGAGGGAAGAAATCACTTGAAGCTTGACACCAGTCCCTCAATCTTGGGGTGCATGTAAGAATCCCCTCTGGAGCTTTAAAAAAGAATCTGCAAAAGAAAACTGTTTCTTCATATTATTAAAAATGAGGGGAAAACAACAACAACAAAAGCCAGATCTACCTGCATCTGCCTGGATTCTGAAGCTTTATCAAGGAACAAGCACATTTACTTAAGAGAAAGTTTCTCGGGTGGTTTTGATGAAGTGTACCCCACAGGAGCCATTTGGATGTGTGCCCTGAAGGGGACCACTGGGCCACGATTATATGAGCTTTACAGCTTGAGTTCACGATGGACCACCCCTTGGCAGTGCTGGCAAACATCGCACTGCTGGCATTGGGGCCGGGTCTGTGGGGAGCCGTCCTGGGCACTGGGGGGCGTGGAGTAGCATCCCTGGCCCCATCCGCTCGATTCCAGGACTCCTGCCCCGCCAGTGTGACAATGACAGATGTCCCCAGATGTCTCCCCCTGCCCCCAGGGAGCAGAATCACCCCTGGTGGAGACACCTTTCGGAAACAAAACTAAGTTATTTTCTCCTTTAAAGATCACAGCTCGCCTTTGATCCTTAGGAAGTATGGCCATTCAGATTTGGGTTGGTTTTTATGTCATCTCGTGTTCTGGTTTTGAGAGGAAAAAAAAATCACACTGCTTTTAGAGAATTTTAGAAATGCTGACTTCTTTCTAGGTAGGTCTTTTGTGTGGCTTTTGAACACTTATACTGATCTTGAATATAGGATTAATTGATTGGCTGCAGTCGCTGAAAGATGCCTACATTTGCGATTTGTTTCCCTGGCTGTAACCTAGTGCAGGAGGCTTCTACAGGAGCTTGAGTTCTTTCAGTGGTTCTTGGTCTTCAGCTGCAAATAATTGTGACTGATGCCATTGTTTTCTGCTCCATGTTTCCTAAAGCCTGGGGCCCTATAGTTTGAAGGGAAAGATAACTGAATATGAATTACCCTGACACACAGACAGTTCAGCTTCGTGCTTACTGAATGGAAGCATTTTTTTGGGTACACCCTGTTGTGGTGTAAAAAGTGCCTTCTTCTCACCAAAGTGTTATTACAGGTTTTCTCATTTGCATCTGGAAACAAATAGTCGTCTTTAAAATTGTATTTCCTATGGCATTTGTGTTGTTTTTCTTTTGGCTGTGCCGAGGGGCATGCAGGATCTTAGGTCCCCAGCCAGGGAATGAACCCGTGCCCCCTGCAGCGGAAGTGCAGTCTTAACCACTGGACCGCCAGGGAAGTCCCAGGCATTTGTGTTCTTGAAGCTCCTGTGTAATTTCTTAGGAAAGTGTGGTTGGGCCTGGCCTCCATGACTTTGGAACTTTCTGGAGCTTTCTAGAGGGGACGGTACCCAGGACAGTTGCGTGATTGCTGGGTGTTGACCCAAACTTCAACCCCTTCCATTGCTCCCCGCAGGCTGCTGTGTCTTCACAGCCCAAGGGAGATGGACCGAGCCACGTCTTTGTTCTGGGAAGGTTTGTCTCCTGCAGGCCCCGTCCTTGACGATGTCAAGGTTTGCCATGTTCAATGCTCATTTTAACAGCTCTGGACCTTGCTTTTCACCGCTTCTCTCTTGTGCTGCCCTTGGGCATGGTGTCTCCCTCTCTCTCTTCAGGGTCTAGAGAAAAGTGTTCATTCTGTATGTCACCCAGGAGACCTCAGAGACCAGACTGGGTCACTGAAAAGGTGGGTGACTTGTCCCAGGCACTCACATCCCGCCCCCTGCTTGTCCACGCTGTGACGTTGCATCTTGTCCTGCCAGCTGGTGGATAGGGGGGCTTGTGGGCAGCTCTGAGACTCTAACAGAAACAGTACCAGTTCTCCCTGAGAACCTTGCAAAGGGGAAAAGTCTTACTCTTTTATTTTTTAAATTGAGGTACAATTGCCATTTCATAAAACTCAGCCACTTTAGCACACAGTTCAGTTTTTTCGTACGTTTATCGAGTTGTGCAACAATCTCTAGAAACCCGTCTTAGAACCTTCCATCACCTCAGTAAGATCTCTGTCCCCGTGAGCAATCACCCTGATCCCCCTTCCCCAGCTGACAGCCACGCAGCCACTCTCTGTGTCTGTGGATTGGCCTGTTCTGGACGTTTCCCATCAGTGGAATCACACACTGTGTGTCCTTCTGAGTCTGGCTTCTCTCACTGAGCATCGTGTCCTCAGGGTCCATCCACGTGGTAGCGAGTGTCAGGGCTTCTCTCCTTTCGTGGCTGAGGGGCGTTCCCGTGTGTGGAGGGACACGTGTTTATCCCTTCACCTGTCGGTGGACATCTCGGCTGCTCCCACATTTTGGCAGTAAAGAATCGTGCTGCTATGTAAATGGCTTTTTTCCTGGACATTTGACAGCCCACTAAACTGAAGCTCAGAGGTTGGAGGTGGTCATTCGGGCATCAGCCCCCCCGGATCTGCCTTTCTCTCTCCCATCTGTGTTTCTTACCCCCTTGAGTTAAGTGTTTCCCCATCTCTCGATCAGATCATCCCAGCTGGCAGATCAGCCTCTGGTCTCTCCCACTCCGATGGGTTGAGCCCCCCACCATGACCAGAATCTTCTCTCTAAAGCTGAGATTGGTTCATCATTTCCCCGCCACCTTCACCAGCTCATCACCCACTCGACAAAATCGAGATTGCTCCCTTGGCCCTTGATGGCACCGGGGAGTTGGACCCATCCCACCTTCGGAGTGACCTTCACTTGGCCTCCAGTTACCACTGCTCCCGTTCCTCCTGGCCGCCCGCCCAGCTCAGGCCCCCCAGCTTTCCTGGATGGTGCAGTGTGCTGTCTCCTTTGTCTGAAACCTTCCTTCCTTCCTTCCTCTCCCCAACAAAGGCTGGTTGTGTGCCTATTTTAAGCTTCAGACCGGGTGCCAGGCTCCGGGAGCACCACGTGAATGGGACGCTTGTGTGCGTGTGGGGGGCAGCGTAGAGACAGGGCCCCGGGGCCTTTCTGTCCCTGGCCCGGCTCTCTGAGTTGGGGTCCCTGGGGGTGGCGGAGATGGGGGCCCAGGCCTGTGTGTTCCATGAGCTCCCCAGGTACGCGGTGACAGGAAAAAGTCTCTTGGGGGGCGGAGAGGTGGGGATGACACCTGTGCATAGGACGTCAGGGGCAGAGGCCAGAGAGAAGGTTTTCACCGAGAAGTTTGCCAGGGGGCAGGGTCTCCCCCCTCTCTGGGCACGCTGGACCCTGGGGCTTGTCATCCTCTGTCCGGGGCCCTCCTGGGCACCGTGTCTGTGGAGCACCTCCTCGGCCTCCACCCTGTCGATGCCGGGATGCAGTGCCGAGGGGGAGAAACCGATTTGTAGAAGTTGCTCACCTTTTTGGAGTTTCTGAAAATTAACTGTTTGGAGATGATAAAAGACAAGAAGATGACCCATCTTTGCAGCATGTCAATTAGTTTGCTTTTCATGACTGTGGGTGTGCATGGGTGTGTACATGTGAGTTTCCGCAGGTCTTTGCTAACGTGATGAGGTGCCAGGCGAGGGGCCAGGTGAATCTGGGGTGCAAATTAATTTGAAACCTGCCCGCCAGCTCTGCTTTGTGACAGTTACCAATGATCATATCTTTTGTCCTTGGTTGTCAAGGCCGTGACCCCTGCCCCTGCCTTCTTACGAAGCTCCTTAATTTGTTGGACAAAAAAGTCAAGAGAAATCAAAAACAGGAGATGCATCCAGCCAAGTCCGTGCAGCTCCCGTGCTGGAGCAGACAGGCTGTGGCTGGGAGGGTCAGAATAAGGCCCCGGCCCTGCCAGCCTTGCCTTTGCCTACTTGTGTGACTTTCCTGGGGCCCCCGTAACAAAGCGCCACAGACCAGGTGGCCTGAAGCAACAGAAATATGTCTTTTCCCAGTCCTGGAGGCCAGAAGTCTGAAATCAGTGTGGGTCGAGCCACGCTTCCCCTGGGGGCTCCAGGGCAGGGTCCTTCCTGCCTCTTCCAGCTTCTGGAACGTGGTAGTTTCCAGCAACTCTTGGTGCTCTGTGGCTTATAGATGCATCGCTCCGGTCTCAGCCTCGGTCATCACGTGGCCATCACCCTGTGTGTCTGTCAAAGAAAACCCAGAGCTGGACAGTAGTTAGAACAGTAAAAACAGACTTTACCTTGAAACGATTGCAACGGGGAAAAGAAACCTCAGTGTAGAACCAGGCTCCACTCTGAATACAGCACGGACAAGTGGGGACGCGTAGCCAAGGAGCTGGTGGGGGTCCGTGGATGGAAAATGGCCAAGAGGAAACATAAGGGGAGATTCTGGTTAAAGGAACCTCTGAGGATTCCGGCTGCAGGTGGCCGGACCAGACATCACCTGGGGGAGGGGCTGAGGAGCCGGAGCAGGTATTGGGAGTTATCAGATGTGGAGGCTGGGGGGGGTCTCAATCAACCAACTTAGCAGGATCCTTGTTAAAACTGGGCGACACAGAGATGAACATGGGAACCCAGACGTCGAGGTCCCATTGAAAAGTTCAAGGTAGCCTGAGTAGAATCGGGTCAAGGAGAGAATCTTTATCAAGTCTCACGCGTGTCCACATTTTCCTCTTCTGAGGACACCAGTCGTTGGCTTAGGGCCACCCTACTCCGTGTGACCTCACTTTAGCTCGATGACACCCACAAAGATGCCATTTCCAAATCAGGTCCCATTCCCAGCTACCAGGCCTAGGAAGCGCACGTATCTTTGGAGGGGGGACACCACCCCATGCCCCCAGAAAGGGTTCACCCTCGTGGGGTGAGAGTCAGCTTTTGTGGGGCCCTGTGGTCCTAGCTTCTGAATGCCCCTTTCCCCTCTCCCCCCGTTCCCTCTCTCTCAACACTGGAAAAGTCAGCATTGGCACCATCTGACAGAAAATGGAGAACTCGGGGCCTGACTGGGCCCCTGGGAGGAAGCGGGAGTTTTCAAGTTCACGGGGACAGGAGCGTGGAGGAGGTCACAGGTTACCTCGCAGCCCCGGGGAAGCTCTTGGTTATTTGTCATCTGTAGGACGGGGCAGGAACACCCTCCTTGGCCACTTCCAGGCTGTGCAGATCCAGTGAGGCACCTCTGGAGGAGGTGGTGGGAATTTTCTGTAAATATGAGGCATTGTTGTTATTAACGTGATGGGTTTGATTAAGGCAGGGCTTCTCCTCCTGGGCAGTGTGGACACTGGGGGTCCGTCCGGTCATCCTCTCTGGGGGGCTGTCCTGGGCACTGTGGGGTGTGGAGCAGCCTCCCTGGACCGCACCCACTCGATGCCAGGAGCCCCCAGTCCTGATAACCACAGATGCCTGAGACATGGCCCAGTGTCCCCTGAGGGGGCAGAGTCACCCGCAGATGGGAACCATTGGGCTGAACTATGTCTAATAAGAGTTTACAATTCTGTGATTGCACTAAAGTAAAAAGGTACTTTGTTTTGTAATTTTTAAATGTTTTATTTTATTTTTATTTATTTATCTTTGGTCACATTGGGTCTTCGCTGCTGAGCACGGGCTTTGTCTAGTTGCGGCGAGCGGGGGCTACTCTTTGTTGTGGTGTGTGGGCTTCTCATGGTGGTGGCTTCTCTTGTTGCAGAGCACGGGCTCTAGGCGCGCGGGCTTCAGTAGTTGTGGCACGTGGGCTCAGTAGTTGTGGCTCGAGGGCTCTAGAGCACAGGCTCAGTAGATGTGGCGCACGGGCTTAGCTGCTCCACGGCATGTGGGATCTTCTCAAAGCAGGGCTTGAACCCGTGTCCCCTGCATTGGCAGGCGGATTCTTAATCACTGCGCCACCAGGGGAGTCCCCAAAGATACTTTTTTTAATAGACTGTTTTTTGCTTATTTCTTTTTGTTTTCTGTTTTTATTTTTTGGCTGTGCCGCACAGCATGTGGGATCTTAGTTTCCAGATCAGGGATCGAACCAGCACCCCCTGCACTGGAAGTGAGGAGTCTTAACTACTGGACTGCCAGGGAAGTCCTTTAATAGTCTTTATTTTTTTTTAGAGCAGTTTTAGGCACAGCAAAACTGAGCAGAAGGTACAGAGGTTTCCCGTACGCCCCTTCCCCCCATGTGGACACAGCCTCCCCCATCATCACCGTCCCCCACCAGTGGGACATTCGTTGTAATCAAGAAACCTACATGGACATGTCACTATCACCCAGTGTCTGTAGTTGACCTGAGGGTTCCCACTTGGTCTTGTATGTTCTACGGGTTGAGACAGATACATACGGACATGTATCCACCTTGACAGTACCATGCGGAATAGTTTCACTGCCCTAAAAATCCTCTGTGCTCTGCCAGTTCATCCTCCCTCCCCGTTATTTTGTTTTTATGGGCAAGGGGCTAAGAACAGCTTAGTAACCTTGAGTGCCCGTAGGGACAGGTTTAACTCTGTAGTGTACGGAGTTTTATATGAATTATTCCTCCATGGTCTCCACTCCAAAAAGCCATGCTGTCCAAACAGAAACAGGATTTGAGCCTCAGATGTAATTGTATTTTTTAATTTTTTTTTTGGCTGCGTTGGGTCTTTGCTGCTCCACGCGGGCTTTCTCTAGTTGGCGGTGAGTGGGGGCTGCTCTTCATTGTGGTGTGTGAGCTTCTCATTGCTGTGACTTCTCTTGTTGCGGAGCATGGACTGTAAGCGTGCGGGCTTCAGTAGTTGTAGCACGTGAGCTCAGTAGTTACAGCTCGCGGGTCCTAGAGCACATGGGCTTCAGTAGTTGTAGCACACGGGCTTAGTTGCTCCTCGGCATGTGGGATCTTCCCGGACCAGGGCTCAAACCTGAGTCCCCTCCATTGGCGGGTAGATTCTTAACCACTGCGCCACCAGGGAAGTCCCTATTTTTTAATATTTTAAAATTTTATTTTATTGAAGTATAGTTGATTTACAATGTTGTGTTAATTTCTGCTGTACAGCAAAGTGACAGTTATACACATATATACATTTTAAAAAAAATTTTGTTTTCTGTTACGGTTTATCCCAGGAGTTTGGATATAGTTCCCTGTGCTCTACAGTAGGACCTTGTTGTTTATCCATTCTAAATGTAATAGTTTGCATCTACTAACCCCAAACTCCCATTCCATCCCTTTCTCTCCCTTGCTCCCCCTTGGCAACCACAAGTCTGTTCTCTGTGTCTGTGAATCTGTTTCTGTTTCATGGATAGGTTCATTTGTGCCATATTTTAGATTCCACATATAAGTGCTATCATGTGGTATTTGTGTTTCTTTTTCTAACTTACTTCACTTAGTATGATAATCTCTAGTTGTATCAATGTTGCTGAAAATGGCATTATTTTGTCCTTTTTTATGGCTGAGTAGTATTCCACTGTATATATGTACCACACCTTCTTTATGCATTCATCTGTCCGTGGACATTTAGGTTGTTTCCATGTCTCAGCTATTGTGAGTAGTGCTGCTATGAACATAGGAGTCCATGTATCTTTTTGAATTAGAGTTTTTTCCAGATATATGCCCACTTGGTGGGTCATTTTTAGAGCTACTGAAATATCTGCAGGTTGAAAATGTGGATTGAGAATCAGAGCATCTTGGAAAGTCAGTTGTGGAAGGGCCCCAAGATTGTCCAGTCCAGGGGGCGGCGTGGCTTATGGGCCAGATCCTCCATCACCATCTATTTTTGTAAGGCCCCTGAGCTAAGAATGGTTTTTCTGTTTGTTTGTTTGTTGTTTTGGCCCTGCCTTGCGGCTTGCGGGATCTTAGTTCCCCGACCAGGGATTGAACCCAGGCCCTCGGCAGTGAAAGCACTGAGCTCTAACCACTGGTCCACCAGGGAATGGGCCATCAGGGAATTCCCAGAATGGTTTTTACATTTTTCTTTTTTCTTTTTCTTTTTAATTGGGATATAGTTGCTTTACAATGTTGTATTAGTTTCTGCTGTACAACGAAGTGAATCAGCTATATGTATACATATATCCCCTCCCTCTTGGACCTCCTCTCACCCCACATCCCACCCATCTAGGTCAGCTCAGAGCACAGAGCTGAGCTTCCTGTGCTATACAGCAGGTTCCAACTAGCTATCCGTTTTACACAGAGCAGTGCACGTACGTCAATCCCAGTCTCCCAATTCATCTCCCTCCCCCGGCCCCCCACTGTGTCCACATGTCAGTTCTCTATGTCTGCGTCTCTATTCCTGCCCTTCAAACAGGTTCATCTGTACCATTTTTAAATGGTTGAAAAAAATCAAACGAGGCCTGATATGTCATGACGCATGAAAATTACAGAGTTCACATTTCAGTGTCCAGAAGCAAAGTCTTATTGGCACAGATCCACATGCATCCGTTCACGTGTTGCTCATGGCGGCTTTCCCACCACACACGAGACGCTAAGGCTCACAAAGCAGAAAATATTGATTCTTTGGCCCCTTCCAGAAAAAGTCTGGCCACCCCTCTAGTCCAACTTGTGTGATTTACAGATGGCGAGACGGTTTCACGGGTTCATGGCAATGCTGGGACTTGAACTTGGGGTTTCATAGCTTTTATGGTTTCATTTAAGCTCTAGTATTGGGAGAGCAAATAATACTTGACTTCTGAGACGTTGCCTCTGATGCTGCCTAGTTAGGAGCTTGGATTCCCATAGCCTTCTGGGTGAGCGGGGGTTAATGATTTGGGAACAACTGTATGGAATGATTATATTTCCCGTAGCATCGTGCCCTACTGAGATGGATCACTGATTTTCTGTAGTGTCACGAGACGTGAGGGACACGCGTCTTAGAAATAACAGGCTCCTAGATTTAAAGAACCGTGGCCTCTGATAGCTTAAAAATAGGTCGCATTTTAAGACATCAATTATGTTTATTATAATGTTACTTAAAAATGTACAAACATCAAACTTTGTACATAAATGTCTGTGCTCTTGGGTTTTACGTAATGAACAGAAAAAAGCATGTAAAGTAAATGAAAACAAAATAGTAACACAGGGAAGTAATGGGCATCCAAATGCATGTTCAGATGAACGCTTGTAATGTCAGGCGATGGGTGTTTTTTAGAAAGATGTTCCAAGAGCCACAGTTTGCCACGCAAAGCGTCCCAGAGCGAGCTTGGAAAAGGCCAGGTTGCCGTGAAAACTGAGGCTCCCTTCCCTGGGCTGGGGCTCCTTGCCCAGCACCTGCTGAACTTAGCACTGCCTCTCTCTTTAGGTTGCGAAACTGACAGATTAGTTCTTCCAGGCTGACTTGTAAATATTTGAGGCAGGAGCCAGAAATGGAATTTTTTTTCCCCTTCAAATTGCTACTTAATGAAATGCAGAGCTGTTCTTTTTTTTTTTTTTTTTCCTCAGAGTTGTTTTTGACTTGAATGATTGACAGCAGTAGGTGATGGGAGGAAGCTGGGCTGGTGGGGCTTTGGGGAGGAGCTGGGCGGTTTTTATTGTTTAAAAAAATAGATTGGCTCTGTTCTGTCTCTGTCTCTCTCTCTGTCTGTCTCTCTTTGTCTCTCTCCTTCTGTCTCTGTCTTTCTGTCTCTCTTTCTGTCTCTTTTTCTGTCTCTCTGTCTCTCCCTCTGTCGCTGTCTCTCTGTCTTTGTCTCTGTCTCTTTCTATCTCTCTCTCTCTCTCTCTCTCTCTCTGACTGTCTCTTTTTCTCTGTCTCTCTCTGTCTCTCTTCCTCTCTCTCATCAGACGGTTCCAGGAGCTTCTCAGGGGCTGTGTAAAGAAAACAAAGCATGTCCAGTTATGTTGACAAACCTCACATGTGTGTGCAGTTTGGGGCCATGAAGGACAGGGGACCAGGGTTCTGGAACCTCAGGTTCCAGTCTCAGCTCCATTTCTTTCTTTTTTAAAAAAAAATATTTTATTATTTATTTGTTGTGCCGGGTCTTAGTTGCTGCATGTGGGCTCCTTAGTTGTGGCATGAGAACTGTTAGTTGCGGCATGCATGTGGAATCTAATTCCCTGGCCAGGGATCGAATCCAGACCCCCTGCATTGGGAGTGCAGAGTCTTAGCCACCGCTCCACCAGAGAAGTCCCTCAGCTCCATTTCTTATTTCCAAATTGTCAAAGTCCCCCGTCCTCTGGGCCTCCGCTTCCCTCACTGTGAATGGGGTGTAGGATAAGCTGATGCCCATGCCCATCGCTCTGGGTGCCACAGCCAGCACCCCACATGTCGTGTCTAAGAAGGACAGTGGGCTGCATTCCGAGATCTGCTTTTTTAAAAAAAATTTTATTGAAGTATAGTGATTTACAATGTTGTGTTAATTTCTGCTGTATAGCAAAGTGATTCAGTTATACATATATACTCTTTTTCATATTCTTTTCTATTATAGATTATTACAAGATATTGAATATAGTTCCCTGTGCTCTATAGTAGGACCTTGTTGTTTACCCATCCTATATATAATAGTTTCATCTGGTAATCCCCAACTCCCTGTTTCTTTTTATTTATTTTATTTTATTTATTTATTTATTTATTTATTTATTTTTTTTGTGGTACGCGGGCCTCTCACTGTTGTGGCCTCTCCCATTGCGGAGCACAGGCTCCGGACGCGCAGGCTCAGCGGCCATGGCTCACGGGCCCAGCCGCTCCGCGGCATGTGGGATCTTCCCGGACCGGGGCACGAACCCGCTTCCCCTGCATCGGCAGGCGGACTCTCAACCACTGCGCCACCAGGGAAGCCCCCTGTTTCTTTTTAATTAACTTTTTTATTTTGGACTAATTTCAGGTGTCCAGAAAAGTCACAGAGGTAGTACAGAGAGTCCCGTGTACCCCTCACCCAACCTCTACCACCACCAGCATCCTGCTTTCCAGGGGTGCCTTTGCCACCCTAGGAAATCAGCATGGGTGCATCACCATTGACTCAAGCCCGTACTGAGTTTGGATTTCACTAGCTTCCCCTGATGTCATTTTCTGCCCCAGGGCCCCCTCCAGGATCCCACATGACATTTAGTCGTCACGTCTTCTTAGCCCCTCTGAGCGATGACAGTTTCTCTAACTTTCCTTGTCTTTCATGCCTGGACAGCTGTGGGGAGGACGGGTCAGGAGTTCTGCAAGATGCCCCTCGGTGTGGGTTAGTTTAATGTTTTTCTCGTGATTAGATCGAGGTTACAGATACGGGGAAGAACCCACAGCTGAGTGCCTTCTCCCCCAACACCCACGTGGCATCACCCAGATGTTAACCTTGAACACCTGCCCCCCCACCCCCCTGCCACCGATGCCAGATTCTCCATCCTCTGTGCTGTGAACTTTGCCTTGCATCTTTGCAACGTGATGTCAGCTTTTTCCTGGTTCGATCATACCCAGCAAAGGCTGTGCTCCTGGAAGTGACTTCGGGGAGTTGAAAACTCATTGTCTTGAATATTGTGGCCGCAGACATTGCTGGGTGTTGGGGAGAAACGTCTTCATCCTACTGTGAGACACATGGGTCCCACCCATCCCAAATCCATGCATTGGTGGGGGGCGGACTTGGACGGGTCCCGCTGCTGGTGACTGAAGTCCCAGCGGAAGCCAGCCCTTCCTCAGTGTTCTGGCCCAGCTTTGCATAGGTGCCATGTTCTGATCAAAGGAGGGGGAGTTTTGAAACCCAGGGTAGAGTTTTTTTTTAAAAATATGTATTTATTTATTTATTCATTTTGGCTGCACTGGGTCTTAGTTGGGGCATGTGTATCTTTAGTTGCTGCGTGCGGACTTCTTAGTTGCGGCATGCGGGATCTAGCTCCCCGACCAGGGATTGAACTGGGGTCCCCTGCGTTGGGAGCGTGGAGTCCCACCCCCTGGACCCCCAGGGACGTCCCCGAAACCCCGGGGGAGAGTTTTGGCACAGACGGCCCGAGGCTGTGAAGCCTCCTGAGGGCGCTGCTGCCCCTGCCCTCCCGCCTGGGTCCCTGCCTCCGAGCAGCGCCCTGGGTGCTGGCTCACACAATGGAGGAGCATCTGGCCAAAGCAGAGCCTGCTTTGTGGGGAGGTGTTTGGTGTGTCCTTTAAAAGTGAAGCTGGGCACCCCTGGGAGATGTCTGGGAGAAAGCGGGCAGGAGTTGCCCCTGCTCTGGGACCTGGGATGGTGAATTGAACCCTTTGTTGCTCCGAAGCCTTTTTTTTCAGTGGCCTCTTTACTCAGCCATCAACGTCAGGATGGTGCCAGGGGCGGGTGTAGGGACCATCCCATGCATGTTTCCCACCGCCCCAGGGGAGGGCCCTGCCAGTCATGGTAGTTTCTGGGGATCAATAAATCAGTTTATCACATGCCAGACACCATCCCCCTTCCTTCTCCCCTTCCCCCGCCCATCTCTGCTCAGCAGCGTGTGAGCACCCTAACTCACCTCCCTGCGTCCACTTCCGCCCATTCTGATTTGTTTTGTTTTTTCATCGTGGTCAGTTACACGTCGCTTTAAATTCACCACTTTAACCGTTTTTAGCGTACAGCTCAGCAGCATTAAGTACAATCACGCTGTTGTGCGACCACTGCCCCCCTCCCACCCCCACATCTGTCCTGCACCTTTTCATCTTGTGTATTTGAAACTGTCCCCATTAAACACTCCCCTGTCCCCCTCCCCAGCCCCTGACAACCAGGAACCCACTCTGACTCTGTGGATCTGCCTGTTCCGGACGTTTCCCATCAATGGAATCACACCCTGTGTGTCCTTCTGTGTCTGGCTGCTGTCACTGAGCATCGTGTTCTCAGGGTCCGTCCACGTTCATATTTTACAGCAGAATAGTATTCCTTTGTACGCATCTGCCACGTTGTTTTGATGCATTCATCTATCGATGGGCGTTGAGGTGTTTCCACTTCTCCGTTCCTGTGATTCGGGCTGCAGTGAACGTTTGTCTGCAGGTTTTTGTGTGGATGGCTGTTTTCAGTCCTCTCGGGTGGATAACCAGGAGTGGCATTGCGGGGACGCGCAGGCTCAGCGGCCATGGCTCACGGGCCCAGCCGCTCCGCGGCATGTGGGATCTTCCCGGACCGGGGCACGAACCTGTGTCCCCTGCATCGGCAGGCAGACTCTCAACCACCGTGCCACCAGGCAAGCCCTCATCATCTGTTTTTAAACCTCTAGATTGTTTGTGCTTCTCTGCCTGGTGGGATTTTCATCCATTTGCTGCTTCTCTCGCAGCTCAGCCCTGGGGGGCTTTGGCAGGATTTGAGTTCTTCTGGCTGATTCCATTCACCCGCTCCCCGCCTTCATCCTTGCTCCTCTACAGCCGGCCTGGGGCAGCTTTCTTTGCACTGTTGATTTGTCTCCCTCCTGCCTCTGGGGTCGCACTTCTGCTTCCTTCCCCTGGCCTGGAATGCCCTCTGTTCTCTGTTCTGACAAATGCCACCTCCTTGCTGTTAGCCTGACCCTCCTACTGCCCTCCCTTCCCCGTTCCTGGCTTCAACTTACTCCTGTGTCCAGTGATGACACCCTGAACCCACCGGACTCCCAGCCACCTCCGCTCAGCAGTTGCCGGGGGACCTCACCCAGTTTTCTTTAGCCTGAGCTTCAGTGTTTGGTTGGTTGGTTGGTTTTATCTATAAAGGAGGCTCCTGCCTCAAGGGTGGTCAAGCAGACCACACAGAATGTTATGTCTAGTAGGCAGGAGGATTAAATGTGCAGGAAGAAATGGGTTTTTTATTCAGACAAAAGCATGGAAGAGTGAAAAAGGCAGAAGCAAGCTGTGATAGAGTGATGGCCCCAAGGACGTCCCTGTTCTGGTCCTGGGGCCTGTGGACATGTCACCTCACGGGGCAGAGGGGACTTTGCGGGTGGGATTAAGTTAAGGCCCGTGAGAGGGGATGACCCTAGATTCCCGGTGGGCCCAGCGTCATCCCAGTGTCCTTATAAGAGGGAGGTGAGAGGGTCAGAGGCAGAGAGAGACGGGAGATGCTGCGCTGCTGGCTGTGAGGATGCAGGAGGGGCCATGAGCCAGGGATGCGGTGCCTCTAGAAGCTGGAAAAGGCGGAACCGATGCTCCCCTGGAGCCTCTGGAAGGACCAGCCCTGCCCACGCCTGGATTTAGCCCCGTGAGGCCCAAGTCACACTCCTGACCCCCGGAACCATGAGAGAATCAATGTGTGTGGGTTTTTTTTTTTTTAACATCTTTATTGGAGTATAATTGCCTTACATTGTTGTGTTAGTTGCTGCTGTATAACAAAGTGAATCAGCTATGTGTATACGTATAACCCCATATCCCCTCCCTCTTGCATCTCCCTCCCACCCTCCTTATCCCACCCCTCTAGGTGGTCACAAAGCATAAGTGGGTTTCCCTGTGCTATGCAGCTGCTTCCCACTAACTATTTATTTTACATTTGGTAGTGTATGTTTGTTCATGTCACTCTCTCACTTTGTCCCAGCTTACCCTTCCCCCTCCCCATGTCCTCAAGTCCATTCTCTACATCTACGTCTTTATTGCTGACCTGCCCCTAGGTTCTCCAGAACCTTTTTTTTTTTTTTTTTAGATTCCATTTACATGTGTTAGAATTACGGCATTTCTCTTTCTGACTTACTTCACTCTGTATGACAGTCTCCAGGTCTATCCACCTCATTACAAATAGCTCAGTTTAGTTTCTTTTTATGGCTGAGTAATATTCCATTGTATATATTTGCCACATCTTCTTTATCCATTCATCTCTTGGTGGACACTTAGGTTGCTTCCATATCCTGGCTATAGTAAATAGAGCTGCAATGAACATTGTGGTACATGACTCTTTTGGAATTATGGTTTTCTCAGGGTATACGCCCAGTAGTGGGATTGCTGGGTCATATGGTAGTTCTATTTTTAGTTTTTTAAGGAACCTCCATACTGTTCTCCATAGTGGCTGTATCAATTCATATTCCCACCAGCAGTGCAAGAGGGTTCCCTTTTCTTCACACCCTCTCCAGCATTTATTGTTTGTAGATTTTTTGATGATGGCCATTCTGGCCAGTGTGAGGTGATACCTCATTTTAGTTTTGACTTGCATTTCTCTAATGATTAGTGATGTTGAGCATCCTTTCATGTGTTTGTTGGTAATCTGTATATCTTCTTTGGAAAAATGTCTATTTAGGTCTTCTGCCCATTTTTGGATTGGATTGTTTGTTTTTTTGATATTGAGCTGCATGAGCTGCTTGTATATTTTGGAGATTAATCCTTTGTCATTTGCTTAATTTGCAAATATTTTCTCCCATTCTGAGGGTTGTCTTTTCGTCTTTTTCATGGTTTCCTTTTCTGTGCAAAAGCTTTTAAGTTTCATTAGGTCCCATTTGTTTATTTTTGTTTATATTTCCATTTCTTTAGGAGGTAGGTCAAAAAGGATCTTGCTGTGATTTATGTCATAGAGTGTTCTGCCTGTGTTTTACTCTAAGAGTTTTATAGTGTCTGGCCTTACATTTAGGTCTTTAATCCATTTTGAGTTTATTTTTGTGTATGGTATTAGGGAGTGTTCTAATCTCATTCTTTTACATGTAACTGTCCAGTTTGCCCAGCACCACTTATTGAAGAGGCTGTCTTTTCTCCATTGTATATTCTTGCCTCCTTTATCAAAGATAAGGTGACCATATGTGCGTGGGTTTATCTCTGGGCTTTCTATCCTGTTCCATTGATCTATACTTCTGTTTTTGTGCCAGTACCATACCGTCTCGATTACTGTAGCTTTGTAGTGTAGTCTGAAGTCAGGGAGCCTGATCCTCCAGCTCCATTTTTCTTTCTCAAGATTGCTTTGGCTATTTGGGGTCTTTCGTGTTTCCATAAAAGTTGTGAAATTTTTTGTTCTAGTTCTGTGAAAAATGCCATTGGTAGTTTGATAGAGATTGCATTGAATCTGTAGATTGCTTTAGGTACTATAGTCATTTTCACAATGTTGATTCTTGCAATCCAAGAACATGGTATATGTCTCCATCTGTTTGTATCATCTTTAATTTCTTTCATCAGTGTCTTATAGTTTTCTGCATAGAAGTCTTCTGTCTCCTTAGGTAGGTTTATTCCTAGGTATTTTATTCTTTTTGTTGCAGTGGTAAATGGGAGTGTTTCCTTAATTTCTCTTTCAGATTTTTCATCATTAGTGTGTAGGAATGCAAGAGATTTCTGTGCATTTATTTTGTATCATGCTACTCTTCAAATTCATTGATTAGCTCTAGTAGTTTTCCGGTAGCATCTTTAGGATTCTCTAGGTATAGTGTCACATCATCTGCAAACAGTGACAGTTTTACTTCTTCTTTACCGATTTGGATTCCTTTTGTTTCTTTTTCTTCTCTGATTGCTGTGGTTAAAACTTCCAAAATTACGTTGAATAATAATGGTGAGAGTGGGCAACCTTGTCTTATTCCTGATCTTAGTGGAAATGGTTTCAGTTTTTCACCATTGAGAACGATGTTGGCTGTGGGTTTGTCATATATGACCTTTATTATGTTGAGGTAAGTTCCCTCTATGCCTACTTTCTGGGAGGTTTTTATTATAAATGGGTGTTGAATTTTGTCCAAAGCTTTCTCTGCATCTATTGAGATGATCATATGGTTTTTATCCTTAAATTTGTTAATATGGTGTATCACATTGATTGACTTGCGTATATTGAAGAATCCTTGCATTCCTGGCATAAACCCCACTTGCTTATGGTGTATGATCCTTTTAATGTGCTGCTGTATTCTGTTTGCTACTTTTTTTTTTTTTTTTTTTTTTTTGTGGTATGCGGGCCTCTCACTGTTGTGGCCTCTCCCGTTGCAGAGCACAGGCTCCGGACGCGCGGGCTCAGCGACCATGGCTCACGGGCCCAGCCGCTCCGTGGCATGTGGGATCTTCCCAGACCAGGGCACGAACCCGTGTCCCCTGCATCGGCAGGCGGACTCTCAACCACTGCGCCACCAGGAAAGCCCTGTTTGCTACTATTTTGTTGAGGATTTTTGCATCTATGTTCATCGGTGATATTGGCCCATAGTTTTCTTCTTTTGTAACATCTTTGTCTGGTTTTGGTATCAGGGTGATGGTGGCCTCGTAGAATGTGTTTGGGAGTGTTCCTCCCTCTGCTATATTTTGGAAGAGTTTGAGAAGGATAAGTGTTAGCTCTTCTCTAAATGTTTGATAGAATTCGCCTGTGAAGCCATCTGGTCCTGGGCTTTTGTTTGTTGGAAGATTTTTAATCACAGTTTCAATTTCAGTGCTTGTGATTGGTCTGTTTGTATTTTCTATTTCTTCCTGGTTCAGTCTCGGAAGGTTGTGCTTTTCTAAGAATTTGTCCATTTCTTTCAGGTTGTCCACTTTATTGGCATAGAGTTGCTTGTAGTAACCTCTCATGATCCTTTGTATTTCTGCAGTGTCAGTTGTTACTTCTCCTTTTTCATTTCTAATTCTGTTGATTTGAGTCTTCTCCCTTTTTTTCTTGGTGAGTCTGGCCAATGGTTTATCAATTTTGTTTATCTTCTCAAAGAACCAGCTTCTAGTTTTATTGACCTTTGCTATCGTTTCCTTCATTTCTTTTTCATTGATTTCTGATCTGATCTTTATGATTTCTTTCCTTCTGCTAACTTTGGGGTTTTTTTTGTTCCTCTTTCTCTAATTGCTTTCGGTATAAGGTTAGGTTTATTTGAGATTTTTCTTGTTTCTTGAGGTAGGATTGTATTGCTATAAACCTCCCTCTTAGAACTGCTTTTTGCTGCATCCCATAGGTTTTGGGCCGTCGTGTTTTCATTGTCATTTGTTTCTAGGTATTTTTTGATTTCCTCTTTGATTTCTTCAGTGATATCTTGGTTATTTAGTAGCGTATTGTTTAGCCTCCATGTATTTGTATTCTTTACAGCTTTTTTCCTGTGATTGATATCTAATCTCATAGCATTGTGGTCGGAAAAGATACTTGATACGATTTCAATTTTCTTAAATTTACCAAGGCTTGATTTGTGACCCAAGATATGTTCTATCCTGGAGAATGTTCTATGAGCACTTGAGAAGAAAGTGTATTCTGTTGTTTTTGGACGGAATGTCCTATAAATATCAGTTAAGTCCATCTTGTTTAATGTATCATTTAAAGCTTGTGTTTCCTTATTTTCATTTTGGTTGACCTTTCCATTGGTGGAAGTGGGGTGCTGAAGTCCCCTACTATTATTGTGTTACTGTCGATTTCCCCTTTTATGGCTGTTAGCATTGCCTTATGTATTGGGGTGCTCCTATGTTGGGTGCATAAATATTTACGATTGTTATATCTTCTTCTTGGATTGATCTCTTGATCATTATGTAGTGTCCTTCTTTGTCTCTTGTAATAGCCTTTATTTTACAGTCTATTTTGTCTGATATGAGAATTGCTACTCCAGCTTTCTTTTGATTTCCATTTTCATGGAATATCTTTTTCCATCGCCTCACTTTCAGTCTGTATGTGTCCCTAGGTCTGAAGTGGGTCTCTTGTAGGCAGCATATATATGCGTCTTTGTTTTTATATCCATTCAGCCAGTCTGTGTCTTTTGGTTGGAGCATTTCATCCATTTACATTTAAGGTAATTATCGATATGTATGTTCCTATTACCATTTTCTTAATTGTTTCAGGTTTGTTATTGTAGGTCTTTTTTCCCTTCTCTTGTGTTTCCTGCCTAGAGAAGTTCCTTTAGCATTTGTTGTAAAGCTGGTTTGGTGGTGCTGAATCCTCTTAGCTTTTGCTTGTCTGTAAAGGTTTTAATTTCTCTGTGGAATCTGAATGAGATCCTTGCTGGGTAGAGTAATCTTGGTTGTAGGTTTTTCCCTTTCATCACTTTAATTATGTCTTTCCACTCCCTCCTGGCTTGCAGAGTTTCTGCTGAAAGATCAGCTGTTAACCTTATGGGGATTCCCTTCTATGTTATTTGTTGCTTTTCCCTTGCTGCTTTTAATATTTTTTCTTTGTATTTAATTTTTGATAGTTTGATTAATATGTGTCTTGGCGTGTTTCTCCTTAGATTTATCCTGTGTGGGACTCTCTGTGCTTCCTGGACTAGACTGACTATTTCCTTTCCCATATTAGGGACGTTTTCAACTATAATCCCTTCAAATATTTTCTCAGTCCCTTTCTTTTTCTCTTCTTCCTCTGGGACCCCTATAATTTGAATGTTGGTGCGTTTAATGTTGTCCCAGAGGTCTCTGAGACTGTCCTCAATTCTTTTCATTCTTTTTCTTTGTTCTGCTCTGCAGTAGTTATTTCCACTATTTATCTTCCAGGTCACTTATCCGTTCTTCTGCCTCAATTATTCTGCTATTAATTCCTTCTAGAGAATTTTTAATTTCGTTTATTGTGTTGTTCATCACTGTTTGTTTGCTCTTTAGTTCTTCTAGGTCCTTCTTAACTGTTTCTTGTATTTTCTCCATTCTATTTCCAAGATTTTGGATCACTTTTTCTATCATTACTCTGAATTCTTTTTCAGGTAGACTGCCTGTTTCCTCTTCATTTGTTAGGTCTGGTGGGTTTTTACCTTGCTCCTTCATCTGCTGTGTGTTTCTCTGTTTTCTCATTTTGCTTAACTTACTGTGTTTGGGGTCTCATTTTCGCAGGCTGCAGGTTCGTAGTTCCCGTTGTTTTTGGTGTCTGCCCCCAGTGGGTAAGGTTGGTTCAGTGGGTTGTGTAGGCTTCCTGGTGGAGGGGACTGGTGCCTGTGTTCTGGTGGATGAGGCTGGATCTTGTCTTTCTGGTGGGAAGGACCACGTCCGGTGGTGTGTTTTGGGGTGTCTGTGAACTTAGTATGATTTTAGGCACCCTCTCTGCTAATGGGGGGTGTGTGTTCTTGTCTTGCTAGTTGTTTGGCATAGGGTGTCCAGCACTGGAGCTTGCTGGTCGTTGAGTGGAGCTGGGTATTGGTGTTGAGATGGAGATCTCTGGGAGAGCTCTCACCGATTGATATTACATGGGGCCAGGAGGTATCTGGTGGACCAATGTCCTGAACTTGGCTTTCCCACCTCGGAGGCTCAGGCCTGACACCCGGCCAGAGCACCAAGACCCTGTCAGCCACACGACTCAACTTGGTACGAGGGATGCTTGCCAGTGAATTAAGGTGCGAAAAAGACACAAGACACGGGCTTCCCTGGTGGTGCAGTGGTTGGGAGTCCGCCTGCCGATGCAGGGGACGCGGGTTCGTGCCCCAGTCCGGGAGGATCCCACGTGCCGCGGAGCGGCTGGGCCCGCGCGCCCGGAGCCTGTGCTCCGCAACGGGAGAGGCCACAACAGTGGGAGGCCCACGTACCGCAAAAAAAAAAAAAAAAAAAAAAAAAAGACACAAGACACAAATACCAAAGGTGTTGCATGTGGTGCCAACACTCTGGTTCCATGGAGTCCAATGTGTGTGGTTTTAAACCCTGAATTTGTGGCAGTTTGTTACAGCAACTGCAGGAAACTAATGTGGTTTAGGGAACTACGGCACAGATGAAGCTCTGTGTCCTCACAGCTTCTCATCTTGTTTCTGGTCCGTGACGTGGATCACAGTTCCTCCCTGTCATGGGCTGCACTGCACCCTAAAGGGAGTGTGGAATTTCCAACCACACACTTTCCACCGTGTCTGTGGCTGAGCCCGCACTGCAGGATTCTCTCCTGGCGCCTCTTGGAGACGTGTTTCCCATTATAGTTAACGTCAGCTGCGTGTCTTTTTTTTTTTTGCAGTACGCGGGCCTCTCACTGTGGTGGCCTCTCCCGTTGTGGAGCACAGGCTCTGGACGCCCAGGCTCAGCAGCCATGGCTCATGGGCCCAGCCACTCCGCGGCATGTGGGATCCTCCTGGACCGGGGCACGAACCCGTGTCCCCTGCATCGGCAGGCGCACTCTCAACCACTGTGCCGCCAGAGAAGCCCCAGCTGCGTGTCTTTAGAGGGGTTTTTATTCACTCAACCCAGGTTGAATCTTCCAGAATGTGCTAGAATGTGTGTTCTGGGGCTAATGTGCTGCCTTCCTGCCCACAGAGCTGCAGTTGCGTCTCTTTCCCCCTCCTTCTGCCCCAGGTCAAGTTTCCAGTGATGTACTGGTCACTGTTGTCTTGCATGTAACTTTGTGCATGGTGGTTCTCACCCAGGGCTGCGTTGGTCCCAAGAGCAACTTCCTGCGGTGCCCCTCTGAGGGTCTGTCTTCAGATATGGAAACTGAAGCTCAGAACAGGGGAGCCAACACCCCAATGTTCATAGCGGCACTATTTACAATAGCCAAGATGTGGAAGCAATGTAAATGTCCATTGACAGAGGAATGGATTAAGAAGATGTGGTACATATATACAATGGAATATTACTCAGACATAAAAAAGAGTGAAATAATGCCATTTGCAGCAACATGAATGAACCTAGAGATTATCATACTAAGTGAAGTAAGTTAGACAAAGGCATATTATGTGATATCACGTATATGTGGAATCTAAAAAATAGTACAAATGAACTTATTTACAAAATAGAAACAGACTCACAGACTTAGAAAAAAAATTTCTGGTTAACAAAGGGGAAAGGAGGGGTGTGGGATAAATTAGGAGTGTGGGGTTAGCAGATACACACTATTATATATAAAACAGGTAAACAACAAGGATTTACTGTATCACAGGGAACTATATTCAATATCTTGTAATAAACTATAATGGAAAAGAATAAAAATAAGAATACAGATATATTCACATACGTGTATAACTGAATCACTGCTGTATACCTGAAACTAACACAATATTGTAAGTCAACTATACTTAAATTAGAAAAAAAAAAGAACTGGGGAGCCGAGTCAGGCGGGACCCCAACCTCAGGCTCTACCACCCTGTAGCTCTTTGGTGAGACAAAGTCAATCACACTGCCTACGTTTTGCACAGGGATTTTTGTCTTGTTGAGGGAATCAGCCACGCTTCCTTCTGGCTGTGGAATTGGGTGTGTGAGGCTGGCATTGGTGTACCTGTCTCCTAGCATTGAAAACTGTGGTCTCATGTGAAAAGATGCTCCACATCAGTAGCTCTCAGGGAAATGCAAATGAAAACCACAGTGAGACACCCCTTCACATCCATCAGGATGGCTAGAATCAAAAGACAGACAATCACAAGTGTTGATGGGGACGTGGAGAGGGTAGAATCCTTGTGCCCTGCTGGCGGGAATAGAAAACGGGGCAGCTGACTGGAAAACAGTCTGGCAGCTCCTCAAAAGGTCAAACATAGAGTTTCCATATGACCTAGGAATTCTACTCCTGGGTGTCTGCTTAAGAGAGATGACAGTATATGTCCACACAAAAACCTGAACGTTAATGTTCACACAGCGTGATTCACGGTGGCCAAAAAGGTGGAAGCCGCCCAAATGTCATTTCATCAACAAACAAGCAGATAAACGAAACCGTGGTCCATCTGCACATGGGAGCATCACTCAGCTGTGAAAAGGGGTGAAGCACCGACACTTGTTACAACGTACATGGACCCTGAGAACACAATGCTCAGTGAGAGAAGCCAGATACAGAAGGACACACAGGGTGTGATTCCATTGATGGGAAACGTCCAGAACAGGCAGATCCACAGACACAGAGAGTAGGTTCGTGGTTGTCAGGGGCTGGGGAGGGGGAGGGGGGTGACTCCTGATGGGGACGGGGCTTCTCTTTGGGGTGATGGAAAGTTCTGGAACTAGACGGTGGTGGTGATTTCATAGCTCTGTGACTATATTAAGTGCAATTGAATTGTACACTTTAAAATGGTTAAAATTGTAAATTTTATATTATGTTTATGTTACCCAAAAAGCCCCCCACCTATTGGTCTAAGTGGTGACATTTCAGGGCGTGAGCCCACTGGCAGTCCTTGACGGGCTGTGGGGGACTCCCATTTCCGGCTGAGGTCAAGCCCGTGGAGCCATGATCTCTGACACGTTCTCGTTTTAAGCCCCGTCCTTGAGAGTTTGGCACAGGGGCGTGAATTCCTCTGCGTCTGGGGCTGCTGAGCAGTCACACCTCGGACGTAGGTCCTGCCAACCCTGGGCCCTAACCGGCCATGCATGGAACTTAGAAGGATGACAGGTGCTCTGGGGTCCCTGGGAGAAAGCAGTGAGTGAGGCAAGGCTGTGGGATTGTTGAAAGTCCTGCCCTCCTTTCAGGAAGGGGGACTCAGAGAGGGGGTAAGGTGTGGGGGAGGTGAGAGGTCAAGAATTTTGGAACTTTCTGGAACCTTCTGGAACCTGGTGGAATGCAGGTGGCCTTGTGGCATAGTGAGACTTCGGGGTTGGAGTGATTGCTTAGCCACTGGATGACTTTCTCCCTGCGTGATTTTGGTCCAGAGGATGAGAGATTTTTGGATGGGGCAAGAAGGCCTTAGGGTGTCACAAGGATGGACTTGTCCTTTGAGCCAAAGGGACATTTACACTGACATCTGTGGAAGGTTGGCAACGCACAGGCCATGCTCGGTCACTGCTAGAGCAGCGTCCGGTTACCCGGGAGTGGCTGGCAGGCCGGGGGAATATCTGTGCGCCGTAGACATCTGCGTTATTGTCTCGCAGGCGCAATCCCCGCCGTCTGCGTTCCTCGCCCTCCACGCCGGACCTTCTCCAGGCTCATTGCCTCCAAAGCAGCGTCCCCCCCTCGGCCCTGCTGACAGTGGGGCTGGGTCATCCTCTGGGGGGCCGTCCTGGGCACTGTGGGGTGTGGAGCACTATCTCTGGCCCCGCCCACTCGATGCCAGGAGCACCTCATCCAAGTCATGATGACCATGGATGTCCCCAGACATTGTCCAGTGTCCCTGGGGTGGGGTGGGGGAAGAATTGGTATGTAACGGGATCAAAGCCAAAGACAACGTGTTTGGAATTGTCGGCTGCTCTGTGATGCCCACTGACATCAGAGCGAAGCTTGAAGCCCCACACTGACTCAGCACTGCCTGGAATGTTCTGTCTCCAGATGATGTTCTCAAACCGTCTTCCCTAGAAAAATTCTTGGTAGCACGTATGGAAATGTAATTAAGCGGCCGTTTTTCCTCTGCGGGGATGACATAGATTTGGGTCTGTAATAAAGATAAATGAGTCCCTCTAGCCCTGAGGGCCAGGCTGGGTAGGCTTTCTCAGCCTCCCCACTGCTGCTGCGGTGGAGCCGGGTTGTCCTCTGTGGGCCCGTTCCGGGCGCTGTGGGTGATGGAGCAGCATCCCTGGCCCCCACCTACTCGATGCCAGGAGCACCCCGGTTGTGATGACCATAAATGTCCCCAGACATGGCCCAGTGTCCCCTGGGGGCAAAATTGTTTCTCTTCTTCATTGAGAACCTCTCTGCAATATATGTGAATGTCAGTTTTTCTTGGTATCCTACAGGATCTTGGGGGACTGTTTCCCAGCTGTTCTCTGTGGGGCGAAGCCCACATATGAACCAATTTAGGTCATGGCTGTCCTTCAGAGCTGTCCTCAGGAGAGGGGCCACGCAAGCTGAGATTTGCCGTCTCTCACCAGGCTGGTTTGGTAAATAATGTTCCCTGCCTTTTTACCTCCGAGCGAGCGACCTCCTTCTCTCCTTGCTGGCCAGCATTTCCTGGTCTTTGCAGTCACGGGTTTTCAATGGATAACACTGAACTTGGCCATGCCATTCTCCCTTCCAGTATTCCCTGAGCCTGGATGTCTCATAAAAGCCAGACTCCTGTTTCCTGTGATGGTCCGGGGGTTTAATGAGGCCCCCCTCTGTGGCGGAGAGACCCTTTCGTTCCACCGTGCATCTGTCTCCAAGAATGTGATCTGTTTCAATACATTTATGAATATGACCAACTGTCAGGGTGGTTGGCACAGTCAGGATATATTTGAAGAATATAAAGCGGTTTGCAACCCCATAGAATGTTCCATGTGTTAAAACATTGGCAGTCCCAAGTGTGTAAAAATCTGGACCTTCATCTATTCTGGTCTCAGCCAGAGGGGGAGGCGTTCTGGCAGTTCTGTTTTAAGAAAAGTAGTACGATATATATACATATATATAACATATAGCATTGTTTTCTGAATCAGTTTTTATTTTTGGTGACACACAACAGCACAGCTTTCAAACCTGATAATGCAGAAAAACTGCCTGATGTAGTATATGCTATTGAGTTTGAGAATCTGGTTATGATCGTCAGCTAAGGATAATTCACCACCCCCAGATTTCACATCGAAGCAGGTGTCCTCTCCATCTTCAAACAGCACCTTGGGAGACCTTGTCCTTGGAACATTGCATAGATGTGATTGCCTTCAAGAGCAGGCTGCCCTGCTTTTGTATATTTCAAATATACAAATTTGTATGTTTCAAATACATTTCAGGTTTTCATCTTTAGAGGGTAGATTTGAATTTGGAAAACAGTCCATATTGGCCTGCTTGTCACCACAAACTTAGTGGCTTGAAACAACACATGTTTATTGTCTCACAGTTTCCGTTTCCGTGGGTCAGGAATCCAGGTGCAGCTTAGCTGGGGTCTTCTGCTCAGGGTCTCTCAGGCTGCAGTCAGATTGTCGGCCTGGGCTGCCGTCTTATCTCAACTGGAGAAGGATTGCTTCCAAGCTCACTCATGTGGCTGTTGGCATGGCTTAGTTTCTTGTTGGCTGTTGGCTGGAGGCTGTTCTCGGTTTTCTGGCTGTTGGCCAGTGGGCCTCCCCAGCATGGAAACCTGTTCATCACAGCAACAAAGGAGAGAGTCTGCTAGCAGGGTGGAAGTTACATTCTCACACATGATAGTCATGGAAATGACATCCCCAGCCATTGCCGTATTCTAGCGGTTAGAAGCAAGTCACAGGCCCCGCTCACACTCAGCGGGGGGGCAGTGGTACAGGCACGGGGACCAGGAGTTGGGGGTCGCTGGGGGACCATCTTAGAGTGCCCTCCACCCAGCCAGAGGTCACTCAGTGGTGAGTAAGGTGGACGGCCCAACAGGAACAGGGTTGATTTTGCTTGAATGGGAGATATTATTGCCAAGTCACAGGAGTGTATTTCTTCGGTATAAGATTTTTGCTTTGTCTCTGAAAGTGATTTCTGAGGATGCATCCAGAAATGTCATGAGGTGGCATATTGCTTGGAAATAGTTTCTCAAGGTGGCTGTTTGAAGAGAAGGATGCCTACTTAGTTCTTTCATGGTGGTTAATCACCCAGCTACTTGCCTTGAGTCACCTCATGTGTTAATGGAGAATTAGAGACCAGCCTTTGCTTGTTTCAAGGGTGACTTAGGATGGGATGAGAGGGAGGGAGGCATGCTTGGAGTGCTCCTGGATTTGGAGTCCTTCTGGTGTGCGTTGCATCCAGGCTGTGCCACTCAGCAGCTCTGTGACTTTGGTAAGGCACTTAACTTCTCTGAACCTCCATCTTCTCATCAGCAAAATGGAGATGTAAGGGCGACACATAGAAGAGAGCCATTAGTGGGAAAACCAGTGAAATCTGAATAAAACGTGGAGCTTGGTTAATAGTAACATAGCAACGTTGATGTATGACAAATGCACCCTGGTTATGTGAGTTAACATGAGGGGAAGCTGGGTGAAGGATAAACAGGAGATATCTGTATTATCTTGGTAACTTCTGCAAATCTAAAATCATTCCAAAGTAAAAAATTTATTAAAAAAAAAAAGAAGACTCTGCTTTTCACCTTTAAAATGGTTAATATATATTTTTTTTTTTGGTCGCACCCGGCGGCATGCGGGATTTTAGTTCCCCAACCAGGGATCGAACCCATGTTCCCTGCAATGGAAGCGGGGGTCCTAACCACTGTACCACCAGGGAATTCCCCTAAAATGGTGACTATTAATAAAAGTAATACCCGTGTTGATGAGGGTGTGGACAGAAGAATAGTATAAGGTGGCATAATCTTTCTCAACAATAATTTAGTAGTGTGTTTCCGGGAACCTTAAAAATATGTAATGGTCTCTGATCCCTTAATGCCATCTCTAAAAATATATATTAAGAAATACATCAGTAATTAGAGATAATTACTCTAAAGTAATTAGATGGGCATTAATTGCTGCCCATAATTGCAGCAGCATTATTTATAAAGCAAAAAGTGGGAACAGTCTAAGTGGCCAATAGTAAGGAAATTAGTTCATCAATTATGATATATTAACTCAATGTTAATATATCATGGGCAGCCATGAAAAACTATGTTTTCAAAGAATACTTAGTGAGGTGAGAAAATGCAGTGATAGAATGTTAAATAAAAATGGCAGAGGAAAAAGTGCCTTGTTGCTTTCCTTATAATTAAAAGCTAATTCCTGGGGCCAAAAGCTCAGCTGAAAGCTTCAAGTTTGCTTTTCTAGAAAGCCGTGGCCAATGCCCAGTAAGTTATATGCGGGGATGTTCTGTATGGTGCCTGTGTCTTGGGGCATATAGGCTCCTAATGTGAATGGCAGTAGATGGGGTTACCCGTGCTTTGACTGCCTATGACAACACTGCCGCCTCTCGGAGTCAGATTTCCGGAGCCGAAATCCACACGAACTTCATCTCCACAGAGCAGTCTTTAAAGTACAAGTTGGGGGGCTTCCCCGACGGACCAGTGGTTAAGACTCCATGCTTCGATCCCCGGTTGGGGAACTAAGATCCCGCATACCGGGCGCGACGCGGCCCAAATTGGGAACTTTTACGATTAAAAACAACAACAGGGCTTAACTGGTGGCGCAGTGGTTGAGAGTCCGCCTGCCGATGCAGGGGACGCGGGTTCGTGCCCCGGTCCGGGAAGATCCCACGTGCCGCGGAGCGGCTCGGCCCGTGAGCCACGGCCGCTGAGCCTGCGCGTCCGGAGCCTGTGCTCCGCAACGGGAGAGGCCACAACAGTGACAGGCCCGCGTACCGCAAAAAAGACAAAAACAAAAACAAAACAAAGCAAAAACCCTCCCAGCTTCTCAGGACACTTGGAGGAGTTGAGGTCATCGGCCCACTTCCCACGTGGTGGCAGCTGGGCCGGGAGCAGCGCCCCCTGCCAACAAGCCAGGTGTCGTGTCTCCAGGGACCCACATCGCCATCATCTGCCCGCCTGCCTCAAACTCGTGACCGCGGCACGGGCACGGAGCTCAGGGCGCCGCCTCCTCGGGCCTCGAGGGGGCATGTTCCTGGGCGAGCTGCTTCCCAGCACACAGCCCTCCAGGAGACGTTGGGGAGTCAGGGGAGCGTGGCGGATGTCGAACCGGTTACCCGGGAGCACTTTCTTATCGGCGCGAAGGACGCGGCTCCGGGGCCGGCATACGTGGGGGTCAGGAGAGCCGGGGCGTGGGGTGAGGCTGGGAGAGCAGGAGGGAAGGCCAAAGAGGTGGTGCTATGGGCCCAAAAGATATGTTCCAGTCCTAACCCCTGGTACCTGGACATCAGGCCTCATTTGGAATTAGGGTCTCTGCAGACGTAACTAGTTAAAAATGAGTCATGCTGGGGGACTTCCCTGGTGGTCCAGTGGTTAAGACTTCGCCTTCCAATGCAGGGGGCACGGGTTTGATCCCTGGTTGGGGAAGTAAGACCCCATAGGCTGGTGCGGCCAAAAAAACAAACAAAAAAAAGTGTACTAAAAAAAAGAAAGAGTTATACAGATTTCAGTGGGCCCTACATCCAGTGGATGGTGTCCCTACAAAAAGGCCAAGTGAAGACTCAGACACACAAAGAAGGCCGTGTATGACAGAGGCAGAGATTGGGCTGATGTGTCTACAGGTCAAGAACTTTAAGAATTCTTTAAGAATCACCGGCGGCCCCGAAAGCTGGGAGAGAGCAGGAAGCACTTCCTCCCTCACAGCCTCCGAGGGAACCAGCCCTGGGGACACCTTGATCTCGGGCTTCTGGCCTCCAGCACTGGGAGAGGATACGTTTCTGTGGTTTGAAGCCGCCCCGCCTGTGGTCATTTGTTGCGGCCAACCCCAGGAAATGAATACAGTTGGTGAGGGTCAGGTCATGAAGTAAACAAGGTTTGGAAAACCAAAACAGAACCCCCCAGCAAACCACATATTTGGAACTTGTCAGGTATGGAACATCCGGAGGTGCCTGGATTGCTGCGGCCTGACTTTTGGTTTCACCTCATCTCTGCCTCCCTAGTTTGTCCTCTGAGTGACGGGTAGAGTCCAGTGCTTACTGCCAAGGAGTTACTTTCAACGGAGCAAGTGGTTTCCATATTTGCCACTGGGCCATGTCTCAGGACATCGGTGGTTGTCACGACCAGGGGCTCCTGGCATTGAGTGGGTGGGGCAGGAACACTGCTCCACACCCCACAGTGCCCAGGACGGCTCCACAGAGAATGATCTGGCCCCAAATGTCCACAGTGCCAAAGGGGAGAAATCCTGTGTTAGTTATTTGGAAAAACAATTGAGTTAGGTCCCTAGCTCTTACTAGACACCAGAATCCCCGATGGTCAGATGGTGTAAGCCAGGGTCACCCCCACTGTCTTTGAGTCACCTCCTCTTCCTCCCACTCAGGTGTATATTTAAATGTGTGCAGCATCCCAGACCTCAGAGGTCAGATGGTCACAGCTTCCTGGGGGTCTGTGGAATCCCTAACCCAGGGGGTCTCACTCAGGGTGATTCTGCCCCCAGGGGACACTGGATGACATCTGGGGACATCTGTGTTGGTCACAACTGGGGGTGCTCTTGGCATCGACGGGGGGGTGGTCAGAGATGCTGCTCCACCCCAGAAAGTGACCGCAGTGCTGATGAGGAGAAAGCCTGGCCAAAGGTGACCTTCAGATGAAAGCGTATTCTGTGGGTCTCAGTACGGGGACCAGAGCTGCACCGAGGCAGCTGGGGCTCTGGGAAGATGAGCTGGGGCAGCTGTGCCCGTCCTCGCTCAGCACGTTCTACCCTCCAGAGGCTGCAGGGCTGACCTTGCAGGGTCAGGGAGACGCGGTTCCCGCCAACGCCAGAGCACAGAGCAGAAGCCTGGCTCCATCCCACGTGAGAGCGAGGTTGAGATGACAGCGCAGCCCACGCACCGCAGCCTCAAAGGCAGACAGGCTGGGGGGCTGCCAGCCGCTAATCACCCCAACAGTCCCGCACACCTACTATGACACGTGCTCCCTGGGGCCGGGCTGGGGCGGGGCTGGCAGTCGGGGAGTGGGCAGACCCCCTTCTGGCCGAGGAGCGGATAGATCGTGGGGCAGGCCTCCTTGGCCAGAGCCAGGCAGAACCAGCCCGAACTCCTTTCACTTCCAGGGAAGCTGCCTCTGCTGTCTTCATTCCTCCAACAGAAGCTTCAGTGAACACTTAGTCTGAGAAGAGAACCCTGCGGGGCTTTGAGGCGGTGAGAGAGGATCTTTGTGCAGAGCCAGTAAACACTATGAAGGGCCAGGGGGTAAATATTTTCAGCTTTACGGGCCAGCTGGTCCTTTGTAGGAGCCAATGTCATAGCTGATGTATAAGTGAATAGGTGTGGCTGTGTTTCAACAAAACTGTATTTACAAACACAAGGGGCGGGCAGGATTTGGCCCACGCGCTGATAGATCAGCACTGCCCATCTCCTTCCGAGGCTTCCTCCCAACTTGGTGGCCGAAGGCTGGCTTTATTGCCTCTTGGAGCCTCAGTTTCCCCATCTGGAGAGTGAGGATAATTATGCTCCTATGGACCCATATGTAGATAGTTAGCTGTTGTAGGTCAGTGGTTCTCATCTGGGATGTCCTGCCACAGGGGACACTGTCTGGGGACATCTGTGGTTGTCACGACTCAGGGTGATCCTGGCATCAAGGGGGTGGGGGCCAGGGAGGCTGCTCCATACCCCGCAGCACCCAGGACGCCCCTGACAGGGAATGACCCAGCCTTGAATGTCTGCAAGGCCGAGAGGAAGAAACCCTGATGTAGATAAAAGTGTCCAATAAGTCAACTTGCAAAGACCAGGATGCCGAGTCGTATTAGCTGTCTGTCTGGCTTTCTTTGGACTACGGCTTCACCCTCATGTTCCAGAACTCTCCATCCATAAAACCGCTGCCCTCCCCCAGGCCCAGGCGCTGGCTGCGAACTCAGCAGGCCTCGCTCCAGCACCGCCTGGGCGCCATGGCCTTCCTAGTGGATGCGCCCCGTTGCCCGGATCCGCCTGGGATGTTCCAGAAGATTCCTCATGTGAAGCAGCCCCTGTGCTAGGGTCCACCATGGCTGTCGCAGGAGCCACTCAGCCACCTGTCTTTTCTCCCCCCTCCTCACTCCTTTCCTGGGAGCAAACTTCCCCTGCCGATTGGCATATCCTGTTCTTAGCGTCTTTTCTTTTCTGGGCTTTATATAACCCTGTCATTATTGGATGCTGTCACAGGAACTTAATGTTCCCTCAATCACATTTCAAAGCCTTCTTGAACATAAGTAGCTAATTGTCATCACTCCCTTCTTTCCTTTTTCTTCTTAAATGAACTTTTCATTTCAGACTAGTTCTAGATTCACAGGAGAATTGGGAAGACAGTACAGAGAGTTCCCACGTACCCACCCCCCCGCAACCAGTCCCCCTGTTCTTAACATCTTACATCAAATCTGGTACATTTGTCCCGATTAAGAAACCAATACTGATATGTCATTATTAACTAAAGTCCATACTTCATTTGGATTTCTTTAATTTTCCCCTGATGCCCCTTTTCTGCCCCAGGACACATGCAGGATCCACAGGACACTGTCGCATCTTCTAGAGGTTTTCTCAGACTCTCTGTCCCCAGTAACCATTTCTCCCTCTAGGGAAGGATTACTTGGGGCCGTTACCGGTGGCGATTTTGCAGACGGTAAACTGCCCTATCTAGAATGATAAGAAAATATTTTGCTCACCAAGTCGAGATATTTTGGATGCCTTTTGCAGCCAAGGTTGATAAAGAGGAGGTATTTGCTAACAGAAGTCGGCCCATGAATTTTTTTCAAGGTGATGGGGAAGC
Organism: Hyperoodon ampullatus; assembly: GCF_949752795.1. NCBI lineage: Eukaryota > Metazoa > Chordata > Mammalia > Artiodactyla > Ziphiidae > Hyperoodon > Hyperoodon ampullatus. Next base: position 25,741,795 of record NC_136917.1, read on the forward strand.
AACAGCCCCTTCTCTGAATCTAAGAGAAATGATGCCTCTGTGGTGGTGAGGTTTCGTGTTGCAGATGGCCTGGGATGATCTTGCTGGGTGATGGTGAGGGGCAGCGGGGTCCTTCTGGTTAGGACCCGGGATCTAGTTTCCCTCTGCAGCGGTGCCTCCGTGTGAGCACTGGTGCCATCTCGTCATAGACCATCGTCCAGTCTGGGGCTCGCAAGCTACAGCCTCTGGGCCGGATCCAAGCCACCTGGGTTTGTAAATGTTTGTCGGCACAGAGCCTCACCCACTGGTCGATGACTGACCAAGTCCAGTAGTAGCGACAGTGGCCAAAAGTATTTGCCACTGGCCCTTCACAGAAACACTTTGCTGAGCCCTGGCCTTGTCAACAAAGCAGTTAATAGATGTTCTAATGTTATGAAGAAGTCCTACTAATAAAGAAGTTATACGCTATTAACAATATGCCAGGCACTGATTTCTGCATTTTATAGATGTTCACTTATTTAACCTGAAAAAACCAACCTGCTCAGGTGTGGGGTGCTGACGTCATTGCCATGTCACAGATTTGGAAATTGAGGCACAGGCGGGCCTTAGTCAGTCATGAAGGTGGGACTGAACGCCGCCCATGCTGCCTCTCAGATGCAGTAATATCTATCCTCACCCACCCCCTTCCGGGGGACTGAGTGAAGCTATTTTAATTTTGAGTGGAAAACGAAATCTGTGTGTACATGGTTTTGTTTTTTTTTTCTGTCGGAAATTGGTCCTCTTCCCAAAGCAGTCGCCCGTTCCCCCATACAGTACAGCACCAGGTTGGGGGGGGTCTGATGATTGCTGCCTAGCATAGTGGGGTGATCTGGTCCCCAGGGGGACAGTGGGAGAGGTCTGGGGATGTCTGTGGTTGTCACACTGGGGGTGCCCTGGCCCTCAAGTGGATGGGGGCAGGGCTGCTGCTGTACCTCTACAGCACCCAGGACGGCCCCCCACAGAGGAGGACCCGACCAGTGTCAGCAGGGCTGACGGGGGAGACCCTATATTAATTATTTGGGGAAATATTGAATTTGTTCCCTGCTCACATCAAGAAGCAGAATCAACCCCCGGGGGTCAGATGGTAAAAAGCAAGGAGACCCCACCTTGTGTTACATGGAGGAGGGTTGGGAGTCTCTAAGGCACCAGGACACAGAGCTGAGGGCAGCAGCCTCCTTCCCCGCTTTCTGCTGAGCCCTCAGAGACCTTTAGCCCCTGGGTCAAGCATGCCAGGACCTTTTGTCCTGTCTGATTGGGGTGTGCTGGCCCCTGATCTGTTCAGTCCCGTGGCTTTGGAGCAGCGTGTCCGCCCCGGGTGCCTCCCCGCGAGTCTCTGCCGGGGCTCAGGAGCTCAGGTGGCGAGGCTCAGGCTGCCGTCCCCCACCCCCCAGGCTTCTCCTCCCACTTCATGCAATCAGAGCTCCTCAGGGTGACACATTTAGATGGTTGCTGTGGTGATGAGTGAAGGCTGGGGTGATAACTGCAGAGAGTGTCTATATCGAGCCTCCAGTGAGGCAAGGTGCGCCTGCCACACGCTGGTGGGATGTCGCTGTGGGAAGGGAAGGGGGCTCAGACCTCCCGGGCCCACCCACTCGGTTCCCAGAAGGGGCCTGGGCCGGGGGGATCTGCCTGTCGCCAGGTGCTGGGTCCCTGCCATTCCTGCCTGTGAGGGGCATGCCAGAGCAGAGGGTCTCCACTGGGGGCAATCTCGCCTCCCAGGGGACACTGGGTCACGCCTGGGGACATCTGTGCTTATCACAGCTGGTGGAGGGGCTCCTGGCATGAGCGCGTGGGGACCAGGGATGCTGCTCCACACCCCACAGTGCCCAGGACGGCCCCCCACAGAACAACAGGCCCCCATGTCAGGAGGGCCGAGGGCAAGACCCTGCTTTAGAGAGAAGCAGATCAAGGCAGTGGATTTGTTCAGTCTCAGAACCAGCTGCTGGTATTTCTTGATGATCTGTGAGACCCCAAAGGCTTCCTTTTCTTGTCCCAGTTGTTCTACTGCTCTCCCCTCATTGAATTTACTGTGTCCCATTAGTCTCTTGTGTCCCCCCAGATGATCAGGTCTATAGATGGGAAAACAAGAAAATGAAAAATCCAATGCTGTTAGTTGCTTGCCGTTAGAAAATCATACTGGTTGAAAAAAATATACATGGAGCTGTCTGGTGAATCAGCCCAGATGGCAGGTGTATCAGTCATCTCTTGCTGTGTAACAAATTACCCTAAAAACTTAGTTTAAACAACCAACATTTACTCTCTCACAGTTTGTATGGGTCTGGAACCTGGAAACAGCTTAACTTGGTGGTTCTGGCTCGGGGTCCCTCAGGAGTCTGTAAAGCACACGTCAGCCGGGGCTGCCTTATCTAAAGGCTCGATGGGGCCAGAGGAGCTGCTTCCCGGATGGCCCCTTACATGGCTCCTGTCCACATGGGCCCCCATGGTGCTGCTTGAGCCTCCTCACTACATGGTGGCCGGCTCCCTGAGAGCAGACAGAAGCCACACGTCTTTTATGACTGATCTTAGAAGTGACCTGCTATCACGGCTGTCATGTGGAATTGGTCACGAAGACCCTGATACCAAGTGGGAGGAGACTGCAGAAAGGCCGTGAATCTCAGGAGGCTGGAAGCATTGGAGACACTGCCACAGCAGGTGAACGTAGCTCTGGAAATCAGTCAGGATGGGAACATTAGTTGCCCAATGTCCCTAAAAAACTAAAAGAAATAAAAGGGCACACCACCTGCCACCACAGAGAGATGCTCTATGGAGTGACTGAGATTGTGATTTTATCAGGAATTAGGGGCACGGTCCATTCCCAGGGCAATCTGGGTGGAGTTGCAATTCCTGGAACCCTACTTGGGATGCCTTTTGTCCACTTATTTTAGCCACTTTCACCCTCCTCCCCGCAAAGCTTTGACGACAGCAACAGGGTGGGTGGAGGACACGTATCTATGGTCCCATCTCTGCGTTCCACACAGTGTGGAGCAGAGGGGCCTCGCCGAAAGCTTCACGCCAGGAGGTGGAAGGGACTGAATCTCCCAGGCGGGGAGTGGTGATGGGAATGGGTGAGAGTCAGGCTGACGTGCGGAGTCTGGCCCGCGCAGCGAGAGAAGGAAAGAGGTTGCCTGCTGCCCGGCACGATCTTCTAGAAATCAGCTCAACACTGGCCAGAATATGCTTTCCATTGGCCAAGTGAGATTTGGGAGTAATCCCAGGGCGTGATTCTATTAGGGCTCTTGTCTGATCCGCTCATGGGGCCTCCATGGTCCCCAGCCTCCGGAGTAGGTTAATCCAGGCTGGAGTGGCCAGAAACTCTTGATCCTGATGGTATGATCTTGTTATGATACTGGCAGGGGCTTTGGGGGAAACGTAGAAAATCCATTTGGCCAGGATTGACCCAGCTTGTGTCTGGGTCCTGTCCATAACAGCCTGATGATCGGCTGGTCAAGTGTGAGCGCAGAGCCGTCATCTGGGCTATGATGGGCTCCCTCCTCCTTCCCTCCTTTTCTTTCTTTCTGTCATCAGGGTTCCTGGTTCTCGGTATAACCCTCCTAATTCGTCCCTCTTCTAATAGGCCGCTTTTTATAGTACTTATATATTTTTTAAATTTTTTGTTTATGAATTTATTTATTTTATTTATTTTTAAAATTTTTGGCTGCGTTGGGTCTTTGTTGCTGCACGTGGGCTTTCTCTAGTTGCGGTGAGCAGGGCTACTCTTCGTTGCAGTGCACGGGCTTCTTGTTGGAGTGGCTTCTCTTGTTGTGGAACATGGGCTCTAGGCGGGTGCGCTTCAGTAGTTGTGGCTTGCAGGCTCTAGAGCGCAGGCTCAGTAGTTGTGGCGCATGGGCTTAGTTGCTCCGCGGCATGTGGGATCTTTCTGGGCCAGGGATCGAACCCTTGTCCCCTGCATTGGCAGGTGGATTTTTTTTTTTTTTTTTTTTTTTTTGTGGTACACGGGCCTCTCACTGTTGTGGCCTCTCCCGTTGTGGAGCACAGGTTCCGGACGTGCAGGCTCAGTGGCCATGGCTCACGGGCCCAGCCGCTCCGTGGCATGTGGGATCTCCCCGGACCGGGGCGCGAACCTGCGTCCCCTGCATCAGCAGGCAGACTCTCAACCACTGCGCCACCAGGGAAGTCCTGGGGACCTGCTTTTAAATGCAATGTTCTAGGGCTAGATTCACTCACATTGTTGGGTGTTACAGTGTGCAGTAGGCAGAATAATGAACCCCCAAAGACATCCGTGTCCCGATCCCCAGAACCAGTGAATGTGTCACCTTATGTGGTGAAGGCGACTGCAGATGGGGATAAGTTAAGGCCCCTGAGACGGGGATGAACGTCTGGCCTCCGAGGCGGTCACACCAGTGCACCTCCCTGTGGCCGCATTGTGAAAGGTCCTGTGCTTTTCCATCCGGGTCCTGCTGAGATGCTTGAGGCCCCCCACCCCCACCCCAGGCTCAGCGAATCGGGAATTAAGAACTGCAGGTGGTTGGTCTCCAGCTCCTATTGCATTAGGTGCGAAGTGAAAAACAACAATTAAAAAAAGGAAAGAAAAAGCATTTTCCTGGAATACCCCACACGAGAGGTGGGGCTGCCACACCCATATGACCTTGGATGGGTGGAGGTTCCTGTCAGTGTCGGCCTCCTGGGTGTTCAAGCAGGAACCCACCCCGCATCGGGTGCAAACCTCTTCAAATCAGAGAGCTCCGTCCGCTACGAAAACGGAGAGGGTTCCTAGTTCCTACCCTCCACTCGGTCAAAATTGCCCGATGAGTCATTACCTGACCTTCCAAGACTAGACAGGCCAGACCCATACACACAATAATAATTAGAAAATGAAGTAGTAATAATAAAATAATAATGAATTATTCCGATAAAACGAATAGAATAAGGAAAAAAATAATGAATAATTATGAAAGAAGATAAAAATAATTTGGAGGGTTCATCAGTTTTATTTGTGTTAATTAAGCACAGCTAATGAACGAATACTTATTTATTCATGTTGAGGCAATTTTCTTTGCCAGGTCAGTGAACAGTTTGTAAAGACAGAAAATCACCAGGCTATATACCATGGGATCTGTGCAGTGAACAGAAATCACACTTTTGTAAATATGTTCTTCACACATACCAAATACTACTGTTGTTCTTTTTTTTAAAATTTTACTTATTAAACTATAGTTGATTTACAATATTGTGTTAGTTTCAGGTGTACAACTTCAGATTCTTTTCCATTGTACTTTATTACAAGATACCGAATATAGTTCCCTGTGCTATACAGTCGGTCCTTGTGTATCTATTTTATATGTAGTAGTATCTGCTAATTCCATACTGCTAAGTTATCCTTCCACCAGCCCCCATCCCCTTTGGTCACCATAAGTTTGTTTCTGTCTGTGAGTCTGTTTCTGTTTTGTAAATATGTTCATTTGTATCATATTTTATGTAAGTGATATCATATAATATTTGTCTTTGTCTGACTTACTTCACTTAGTATGATAATCTCTAGTTGCATCCATGTTGCTGCAAATGGCATTATTTCTTTCTTATTTTTTAAATATTTATGTATTTATTTTTGCCTGCATTGGGTCTTAGTTGTGGCGTGCAGGCTTCTTTCTAGTTGTGCTGTGCAGGCTCCAGAGTGCGTGGGCTCTGTAGGTGTGGCACACGGGCTTAATTGCCCCATGGCCTGTGGGATCTTAGTTCCCAGACCAGGGATCGAACCTGCGTCCCCTGCATTGGAAGGCGGATTCTTAACCACTGGACCACCAGGGAAGTCCCTCATTCTTTTTTATGGCTGAATAGTATTCCATTGTATATATAACCACATCGTCTTTTATCCATTCATCTGTTGATGGACATTTAGGTTGTTGCCATGTTTTGGCTACTGTGTATAGTGCTGCTATAAACATTTTTAAATAATAAAAATAATACATAATGAAAGAAGATAAATAATTTTTAAATAATAAAATAGGGCTTCCCTGGTGGCGCAGTGGTTGAGAGTCTGCCTGCCGATGCAGGGGACACGGGTTCGTGCCCCAGTCTGGGAGGATCCCACGTGCCGTGGAGCGGCTGGGCCCGTGAGCCATGGCTGCTGAGCCTGCGCATCTGGAGCCTGTGCTCCGCAACAGGAGAGGCCACAACAGTGAGAGGCCCGTGTACTGCAAAAATAAATAAATAAATAAATAAAATAAAGTAATGAGATAAGAATTAAAAATAAGTCATAAAAATAAAATAATAAAATAAAGATTTTAAACAAACAAAGAAATAATTAAATAAAAACAATACTGTGATTTTTGAGTACATGGCCGAGAAGGGGGCGAGAAGGAAAAATGGAGCAGCCACTTTGGAGGACCAGCAGTTCCTCAGAAAGTCCAGTGTGGACTTGCCAAATGACGCCAAGGTTCCACTGCCGGGACTGTGCCCAGAGAACTGGAAGCCTGCATCCATCCACGCAGAGATTAGCGGGAGAGACGTGCTGCAGTGGCCCCTTCCTGGCTGTGAGGTCTCCCGAGCTCCGGGGCGGCCACGTGGCCGGCGTTGGTGGTGGTCCCGCCTGGCACCTGATGTGCTGCTCCCGTGACCCAGCGCGACAGCGCTAGGGCAGTGTGCACACACCAGGCCCCGAGCGGCGACCACCAGCTTTCCTCATTGCCACCCCTCCTTCATCTGAGCTTTCTTGCAGAGTGACCCGGAGGCTCTAAATTTTCCTAAAATGAGGCTCCAGAGAGAACTCAGTTCAAGAAAAGGGAGGTGCCTAAATGCACTGTGGGATCTGGATGGGATTCTGGGACTGGAGAAGGACATTTGTGGAGAAACCGGTGACATCTGGATAAAGTGTGGAGTTGGTAGTAATGTACCAATGTTGGCTTCTTGGTGGTGACAAACGCATACCGTGGTGATGGACATCAGAGGTTGGCAAATGAGCCTGGGGGTCAAATCCAGCCTACATTGGCCTGTTTTTAAAATTGTATTAATTAGCTGTATTTAAATTATAATTAATTAATTTTTATTCTGTAAAATATACATAATATAAAATTTACCATCTTCACCATTTTTAAGTGTGCAGCTCAGCGGCACTAAGCACCTTCACATTGTTGTGCAGCCATCCCACCATTATCTCCAGAACTTTCTCATCTTCCCAAACTGAATCTCTGTCCCCATGAAACACTGACTCCCCAGCCCCTGGTCCCCACCATCTACTTCCTGTCTCTATGGATGTGACTCTAGGGACCTCAGGTGAGTGGAATCAGACAGTATTTGTCCTTCTCTGTCTGGCTCCTTGAGCATCGTGCCCTCAAGTTTCATCCGTGTTGTAGCAGGTGTCAGAATCTCCTTCCTTTACAAGGCTGAATAATATTCCACTGTATGGATGCAGCATACTGTTTATCCTTGGCCTATTTTTATACAGCTTAGGAGCTAAGTGCCTTTTACATTTTTAAAGGGTTGAAACGAACAAACAGGAATATGCAGCAGAGAGCCTGGAGCTGACAAATCCTGAATAGTGAACATCTGGTCCTTTGTGGAAAGGTTGGCCGACCTCTGCTCTAAGGTGTTAACATGAGGGAAGCCGAGTCGGGGTGTTTGGGAACGCTCTGTACTAGCTTCGCAACTTTTCTCTAAATCCACAATTATTCCAAAATGAAAGATTTTTAAAAGGAAAATTTGGGGAATTAGGGAGGTCCTTTTTTTAAAAAAAATATTTATTTATTTATTTGGTTGCACCAGGTCTTAATTGCAGCAGGCAGGCTCCTTAGTTGCAGGGAAGTCCTTCTGAAGCAAGACATGAAACGCCAGAGTCATGACTCAGAACCAACTAGGGACTTTGCCTTGAAGCTGCGTGTGCCTTCTCCTTGTTTCTCTTTTTATCACGAGCGTTATTATTTTGTAACTTTGAAGATGATGATTAATCAGTTAGTGTGACACTGCTTCACATTTGGGACCTCCCCGCTGGAGAATTCCAGGACATGAGATGCACCACCGTGGTTTTTGCAGTGTTTCTCTCTGCTCAAAAACTTTAGGATTTCTCTGTTCCTGGCCTGCAGAGCCCTCTGGAATCTAACTCTGGTTCAGGGATTGTCAAACTAATTCTGTAAAGTCCAGAGTGTGTATATTTGGCTTTGCAGGCCTCGCACTCTCTGTGGCAACTACCCAGTTCTGCAGCTGTAGTGCAGAAGCAGGCTCAGACGACCCAGAAATAAAGAGGAGTGGCTGTGTGCCAATAAAACTTTATTTACAAAAGCAAGCAGTGGGCTAGATTTGGCCTGTGGGCCAGAGCTTGGCAACCCCTGCTCTTGTTTATCATTTCACCTTTATCTAATATTTCTCATCTGCCTGTCCAGTATTGGGAAATGATTAGGAATTCATGCCTGGGGTCTGTCCGACCTGCCTTTAAGGCCTGGCTGTGCTCACACGTGACCTTGAGCAACTTATTTTCTTCCTCTGTGACTCCATTTCTTCCTTCATAAGAAGTGAATTATAATATTTGTTAGGATAATTAAATGAGCATATATATATATATATATATAAATGAGTGGATATATATATATGTGTGTGTGTGTATATATATATATATATATAACTCAGCACAGAGACTGGCACGTATGTGTTCAGAAACTATTATTCTACTGTATGATTTATTTAAATAGTCTCCTATTGTATTAGTTAGCTAGTGCTGTGTAACAAATCACTACAAACTTAGTGACAACACACTTTTATTATCTCACAGTTTCTTTGGGTCAGGAATCTGGGTTTGGTTTAGCTGGGTCCTCTGTTCAGGGCCTCTGTCTCACTGGTTACAGTCAAGGTGTCAGCCGGGGCTGGGGTCTCATATGAAGGCTCAACTGGAGAAGTTGCTGCTTCCAAGTTCGTATGGTTGTAGGCAGGATTCAGCTCCTGTGGGGCCTTGGTTCTTTGGCTGTGCTGGAGGCCACCCTCAGTCCCCTGCCACGTGGGCCTCTCCGACACAGCCGATTGCTTCACCAGAGCATGCACGCTGAGAAGGTGACAGTCTGCTAGCAAGATGGAGGTTGATGGCCAAAAGGCACGTGAAAAGATGCTCAAAGTCGCTAATTATTAGAGAAATGCAAATCAAGACTACAATGAGGAATCACCTCACACCAGTCAGAATGGCCATCATCAAAAAATCTACAAACAATAAATACTGGAGGGGGTGTGGAGAAAAGGGAACCCTCCTACACTGTTGGTGGGAATGTAAGTTGGTGCAGCCACTATGGAGAACAGTATGGAGGTTCCTTAAACAACTAAAAATAGTTACCATATGATCCAGCAATCCCACTTCTGGGCATATATCCAGAGAAAACCATTATTCAAAAAGACAGATGGGGCTTCCCTGGTGGCGCAGTGGTTGAGAATCTGCCTGCCAATGCAGGGTTCGAGCCCTGGTCTGGGAAGATCCCACATGCCGTGGAGCAACTAGGCCCGTGAGCCACAACTACTGAGCCTGCACGTCTGGAGCCTGTGCTCCGCAACAAGAGAGGCCGTGACAGTGAGAGGCCCGCACACCACGATGAAGAGTGGCCCCTGCTCGCCACAACTAGAGAAAGACCTCGCACAGAAACGAAGACCCAACACAGCCACAAATAAATAGATAAATAAATTTAAAAAGAAGATTAAAAAAAAAAAAAGACAGATGCACCCCAGTGTTCACAGCAGCACTATTTACAATAGCCAAGACATGGAAGCAGCCTAAATATCTGTGGACAGAGGAATTGAGAAAGGATGTGGTACATATACACAATGGAATATTACTCAGTCATAAAAAACAATGAAATAATGCAACATGTAACAACATGGATGAACCTAGAGATTATCATACTAAGTGAAATAAGCCAGACAGAGAAAGACAAATATCATGTGATATCACTTACATGTGGAATCTAAAAAAAAAAGGATGCAGATGAACTTATTTCTAAAACTTATGGTTACCAAAGAGGAAAGGTGGGTGGGGGAAAGGATAAATTAGGAGGTTGGGATTGACATATACACACTACTTACTATGTATAAAATAAACAACCAAAAAGGACCTACTGTATAGCACAGGGAACTCAATATTTTGTAATAACCTATAAGGGGAAAGAATCTGAAAAAGAATATATATATGTCTGTGTGTATGTATTACTGAATCACAGTATGTATGTACTATGCTGTGTACCTGAAACTAACATGATATTGTAAATCAAGTATACTTCAATTAAAGCAAAAAGAATTACAAAAAAATGCAGGTCACAGTCTCACGGCACTTGATGACAGGAGTGGGCCTCGCCTAACACCACCCAGCTGTGTGGGGCTGGCCCGCTCACCCCAGATCCATAGGGCTCTCCAGTCTATGCCCTTGGCACTGACTGGATTGTGCAGAATCCCCAGAACTAGCGAGCACCTCTTGTGGGCCGGCGGTGACGGCAATGTGAGCTGCCGTGGTGAGCAGAGCACACGCTCTTCCTGCGGTCTGGGATCTCGCCTCGCTCGGGGGAGACTCAGCTTTGAACCATGTGATGCTGATGGGCACTAGGTGTCCTCAGGGGGGATGACAGTGTCCCGGGATTAGTGTGATGATGCCACAACCCTGTGAATCTCCTAAAAGACACTGAACTGGACACTTCATTTATTTATAAATGTATTTATTTATTTATTTTTGGCTGCATTGGGTCTTCGTTGCTGTGCACAGGCTTTCTCTAGTTGTGGCAAGCGGGGGCTACCCTTTGTTGCGGTGCGTGGGCTTCTCATTGCGGTGGCTTCTCTTGTTGCAGAGCATGGGCTCTAGGTGCACAGGCTTCAGTAGTTGTGGCACGTGGGCTCAGTAGTTGTGGCTCGCAGGCTCTAGAGCGCAGGCTAAGTAGCTGTGGTGCACGGGCTTAGTTGCTCCGCGGCATGTGGGATCTTCCCGGACCAGGGCTCGAACCCGTGTCCCCCTGCATTGGCAGGCGGATTCTTAACCACTGCTCCATCAGGGAAGCCCGAACTGGACACTTCAAAAGGGTGAATTTTATAGTAGGTGAATTCTGTCTCAATTTTTAAAAAAGGAAAAGAAAAGGAAAGAGTGTGGATGAGGTGGGGCTCACAGGTCATAAGAAGTGCTGCCCAGGGGTTAGGACTCTGCGCTTCCACTGCCGGGGGCGCAAGTTCGATCCGTGGTTGGGGAACTAAGATTTTGCAAGCCGGGCGGCACAGCCAAAAAAAAAAAAGAAAAAAAAGTCCTGCCCATGACAAGAGTGGGCGAATGTCCTATCCATGCAGGCCCCTGATCACCACCCTTGTAAGTTCTGTCTGCTTCCCTCCAGTGATTTATTTCTCCCTCACAGCGCTGGGCACCTTGCACCTGGCGTTTTTGTTGTCTGTGTCTGAGATTTACTGACCCTGCCTTGTCGGCAGTTCTGAGGGCAGGGTGTGCGGGGGGTCGGCAGGCCCGGCTTCATGCAACCCTGTCTGCACCCCAGGGCTCTGCTGTCACCGTCCTGAAATTTGTAATAGTTTTTGAACAGGGGGTCCCACATTCTCATTTTGCCGCCACCTCTGCGGATTCTATAGCAGGTCCTCCTGATGACCTCGATCCACTGCTGGCCCCTCACGGGGGGCTCGGGGTTCACCCTGATGGGAAAGTGAAAGCCTAGCATCTTGGTCAATGAAGATCACAGGGACAGCCTGGCGCCAGCTGGTGCGCCTCGCAGCCTGCTGTCTGTGAGCCCCGGGTACGTGTTCCTGTGGACACGAGTTTCGTCCTCGCCCTTCTCTGCTCCGGTCTAAGCCAGTCTGGACTGAACACAGCCAGGGTGGAGGCTCTGTGGTGGTCATCTCACTGCCCAAGTCCAGCTCCAAGGACTAGAGGACAGCCAGCAGCGGACGTTAGAGGGCTGGGGCCTGGGGAGATTTGCAGATGGTAGATGTGAGGGCAGAGAGGGAGAGACACCATCTCAACAATGATTCATAAGCTGCCCATGTTCACAGCAGTGTGATTCCCAGTAGCCCGAAGTGGAAACAGCCCGAATGTCCATCAGTGGACGATGGATACACCCACTGTGCCCCTCCACACAGGGGAGCGTCACTCAGCGGTGAAAAGGGGTGAAGCCCTGACACTCGCTACCACGTGGATGGACCCCGAGAACACGATGCTCAGTGAGAGAAGCCAGACACAGAAGGACCCACAGGGTATGATTCCATTGATGGGAAACATCCAGGACAGGCAGATCCACAGACACAGAGAGTAGGTTCCTGGTTGTCAGGGGCTGGGGAGGGGGAGGGGGGTGACTGCTCATGGGGACGGGGTCTCCTCTTGGGGTGATGAGAATGTTCAAAGATTGATTGCGGTGATGGTCACACAACTTTGTGAATGTACAGAAAGACCACTGAATTTTCCACTTTATGCAAATTGTGTGGCATGAGAATTATATCTCAATAAGACTGAAAAGAAAGGTGCCTGGTTTATCAGTCACCGTCTCCAGGTTTGGCTAATGTCCCCTAGTTGCGTAAGGAGCCGCCACTGTGGGGCTGGGTGAAGGGTGCCTGGGACCCCTCTGTACTAGTTTCCAACTTGTTGTGAGTCTTTCATTGATTCAAAAAACAAAAAGTTGAAGGATCGGAGGCATAGACGGTCCCTGCAATGTTGAGGCGAGTCTCGACCTCCAGGTCTGTGGGCATGTTGCTCTGGCCCTCGCATCTCTCATCCCTGCGGTCCACTGCTGCCTGGCTCTCCGCGCTCTCCAGGGCGCCCCTCTGGCCTCAGTGGCCAGAGCAGTTCCAATCCTAGGCGGCGGGCCCGGTAGAGCAGATCCTGCTTCTGGAGGAGATTCTAGCTGCTCCTGGAGCCCAGAGGGCGTTCCTGAGGCCACAGCGCCACCTGCAGGTGACGGTGGGGATGTCGGTTCTCCATCCTGACCTTTGATTGGCAACAAATTAGCCTCAACTCAGAGAAAGGGAACCAGCATTTAAATTTTAATTTTTTAATCATTTTTAAAAATTTAAAAATTTTATTTATTTTTGGCTGTGTTGGGTCTTCGTTGCTGCACGCGGGCTTTCTCTAGTTGCAGCAAGCAGGGGCTACTCTTCATCGCGGTGTGCGGGCTTCTCATTTCAGTGGCGTCTCTTGTTGTGGAGCATGGGCTCTAGGCATGCAGGCTTCAGTAGTTGTGGCATGTAGGCTCAGTAGTTGTGGCTCACAGGCTCTAGAGCGCAGGCTCAGTACTTGTGGTGCATGGTCTTAGCTGCTCTGCGGCATGTGGGATCTTCCCGGACCAGGGATCAAACCTGTCCCTTGCATTGGCAGGCGGATTCTTATCCACTGTGCCACCAGGGAAGCCCCCCCCCTTTTTTTTTTATCGTTTTTAACTTTAAATTTTCATATTGGGGTATAGTTGATTTACAATGTTGTGTTAGTTTCAGGTGTACAGCAAAGTGGTTCAGTTATACATATACATGTATCTATTCTTTTTCAGATTCTTTTCCCGTGTAGGTTATTACACAGAGTATTGAGTAGAGTTCCTTGTGCTATACAGTAGGTCCTTGTTGGTTATCTATTTTATATGTAGTAGTGTGTGTATGTTAATCCCAACCTCCTAATTTATCCCTCCTCCCCACCTTTCCCCTTTGGTAAACAAACCAAAAGTTTGTTTTTGAAATCTGAGTCTCTTTCTGTTTTGTAAATAAGTTCATTTGTGCCATATTTTAGATTCCACATATAAGTGACATCATATGGTATTTTTCTCTTTCTGACTTACTTCACTTAGTATAATAATCTCTAGGTTCATACATGTTGCTGCAGATGGCATTATTTTGTTCTTTTTTATGGCTGAGTAGTATTCTATTGTATATATGTACCACATCTTTATCCATTTATCTGTCAGTGGACATGTAGGTTGTTTCCGTGTCTTGGCTAATGTAAATAGTGCTATGAATGTTTGGGTGCACGTATCTTTTCAAATTAGAGTTTTCTTCGGATAAATGCCCAGGAGTGGGATTCCTGGATCATATGACAACGCTATTTTTAATTGTTTGAGGAACCTCCACACTGTTCTCCATAGTGGTTGTACCAATTTACATTCCCACCAACAGTGCAAGAGGATTCCCTAAATTTTTATATATTTTTAAAAATTTATTTATTTATTTTTTGGCCATGTCACGAAGAATGTGGGATCTTAGTTCCCCGACCAGGGATCAAACCCATGCCCCCTGCATTGGAAGTGTGGAGCCCTAACCACCGGACTGCCAGGGAATTCTCTCCCTAAATTTTTTTTGTTTTGTTTTTGCGGTACGCGGGCCTCTCACTGTTGTGGCCTCTCCCGTTGCGGAGCACAGGCTCCGGACGCGCAGGCTCAGCGGCCATGGCTCACAGGCCTAGCCGCTCCGCGGCATGTGGGATCCTCCCAGACCGGGGCACAAACCCGCATCCCCTGCATCGGCAGGTGGACTCTCAACCACTGCGCCACCAGGGAAGCCCCTCTTTCCCTAAATCTTTTAACCGAGTTTTTAAAAAATAAACATTTTAGAATAATTTTAGAATTTTAGAGGTGTTTCAATGAGAGTTCCTGTCTACCCATCACCTAATTTCTCCCAGTGGTCACGTCATTCATAAGCAGTGTGTTTGTGACAACCAAGTGGTGGACGTGGGTACATTTCTGCGACCTCAATCTACTCTGTATTCAGGTTTCACTAGTTTTCCCTAATGTCTTTTTTCTGCTCCAAGAGCCCCTCCAGGATCCCACATTGCATTTAGTTGGTCACATGCTTCAGGCAAACCCCCGATGAGCTGGGCACTCTGGGGCACCCTTGGTCAGGGGGTTGGCTCAGCGCCCTCCCCTTCCTCCCAGGGGACCTTGGGGGTCAAATGATACAGGTGAACATCTTTTATAAACTATCAAAGGTCATGTGAACATCCAACCCTTCCATCCAATTCAGTTTTGGAACATGTGAAAACTTCATCAGGGATAACATTGTAAATCACTAACAAATCTTTCTGGCAAATTGCCTTTGTTACATTTACCCTCTCTGCATTTTGAAGCATCCTATCTGTGCCGTCCTCAACGTCTGGCAGAGTAACCAGAAGGCCAGGCTCCCAGAGCAATTTTTATGTCTATTCACAAGCGCACGAGTCTTCCACGCGGACACTGCTAACACCCACCCAGCATTTCAGGGCCAGTCATGCTCAGCTAACGTGGTACATTTTTCTTCCAGGGAGCGGACATTGGGTTCCTGAACCTCGGCGCTGAAGACAGCCAGGCCTCCAGCACAGGTCAGTGTCCTGAGGTTTTTCTTTTCTCCACGTTCAGTGTCTGCACAGGCCTTTGATTGGCGGTTCGGAGCCAGGATGAATTAAGAGGTTGGGGTTTGCTGTCCAGGCGGTGTCCTCGCCGTGTACGCCTGCATCTTCCCAGCTCTGCTCGTTTCTGAGGGTTCGTCTTATCCACCAAGAGGGCACAGAAGCCACAGGGAATGTCTTCTGCCCTTGGCTCCAGGAGCAGGGGGACAGAGCAGGGAGACTGGCAGGGTGGTCCGGCAGGGTGGGTCCTAGCGCACCCAGGATGGGCGCAGAGTGGCGCAGGCCCGTCAGTGCCACCTGCTTCCCAGCTCTTAGCTTCCTCCTCAAAAGGCTTAATTGGGGTCTACGGTGGGTCTACGGTGCTTCACTCCATTTCCTATTTGCGTGGAGGGTGACCTGTCGATGGCCATCGGCCAGAGCAGAGCTAAGTCGTGGGGTGCGACAGATATCTGAACCTCATCACCCAACGCAGTGGGACAGCAGGTCGGGAAATGTGGCGAAGGCCTCAGGAAGATTAAGTCAGGAGCAAAATAAAGCTCAGTCCTGGTCTCTTAACTCTTGCTCGCTTGTTTGTTTCTGGTCTTATTCCCAAGAGGACTTTGAGTAGCTTTTGTGGTGTTTGAAGAGGAAATAGCATGAGAATGAATGAGGTTGCCCCATGGCCTACCTGGTTCATTGACTGTAATTGTCAGGCCTGTTTCCCTGCCAGGCAGGGACCACACTCCGTGCTCCTCTGATTCTGTCACAAATGTCTTTGCTACTTCCGTGGAGTTTCCTCTTTCAGGCCGTCTTTGGAATAAACTTCCGGTTTCTAACAAAAATACAGATGGATCTTTGATTCAGGTTGTGTTCAATTTAGCAAGAAATTTGAGGGAGATCTGACATCTTTATAACGTATATTCTCATTCAGTGTGTGTGTGTGTGTGTGTGTGTTTGTATAAAAGAAAACATGTTAGACAGGAAGGCAGACGCTAAATGATTCCATTCAGGTGAAATTTCCAGAAAAGGCAAATGTGTAGGGACAGAAAGGTGACTCGGGGTTGCTGGGGCTGGGGCGGGAATGGGGAAGAACTGTGCTTGGGCACCAGGCGTCTTACAGAGCGAAGCGGAGGGTCCAGAACTGCGCGGGGTAGGGGTAGGGGTAGGGGTGGTCTCGTGACTTGGTGAACTGACTAAAGAATCTCTGAGTTGTGTCCTTCAAACCGGCCACTTTTATGCTGTGTAAAGTGAACCTCAGTAAAGTTAAAACGTATATATTTTAGCTCAGCTCGGGAGGGAGGCTGTCCCTGCAGACAAAGACCAGAAGCTGAGATTGGAACCCTGGAGTCCGTCTGGCCGGATTATGCTCCACCAAGGCCCCAAACAGATTCACAGTGTTAACTCTGTCTCACAAAGTCGCCAAGCAGGAAGGGAGTTTGGAGAACGGCCCGGAGCCAGGCGAGGTCGCACAGGGGGTATGTGTCTGCGCAGCGTGCGGGACGAGCTAGCCCCGCTCAACCCTTCTCTGTAGTGTTAACATCTGACCAACTTCCTGTAAAAAGAAAGTGAATTTAGACGAGGACAGAGGAAAGTCACCCCAAACCCCCCACCCATCGAGGACTACTGCTGACACCTCAGTGAGTGTCCTCCTGAATCTCTCTGTGAATTACTTCTCCCACACGCACGGGGTTTTGGAGAAGTAGGATTTTCTGTTTGATGTACGCATTCCCTTGATGGGCATCTTCCCTCATCCATAAACCTAGATTTCCATCTTCTTTCCTGAAGCCGGGTGTTATAGATGAACTATAATTTATTTCATTTTAAAAATTTATTTATTGAAGTGTAGTTGATTTACAGTGTTGTGTTAATTTCTGCTGTACAGCAAAGTGATTCAGTTATACATATACATACATTCTCTTTTCATATTCTTTTCCATTATGGCTTATCACAAGATATTCCCTGTGCTATACAGTAGGACATTGTCATTTGAATTATTTATTTCTTTTAAAATAATTTTATAATTGATTTAACTGGTCTTATTAGTGGGCTTTTTTGAGGGTGTTCATTTTCTTTTTCTGTTTTTCTTTTTTTCTCTCTCTCTTTTTAAATTTTGCTACGTTCTGGGATAGATGTCCTTGTGCAGACTTCCTACATCCTTGGTTGTCCTTTGGGGTAAATTCCTGGAAGTAGGTTTGCCTTGTCTGTGAATTTAAGTCTGAGTGTTCTCATTTACATTTTTTTTTTTTTTTTTTTTTTTTTTGTGGTATGCGGGCCTCTCACTGCTGTGGCCTCTCCCGTTGCGGAGCACAGGCTCTGGATGCACAGGCTCAGCGGCCATGGCTCACGGGCCCAGCCGCTCTGCGGCATGTGGGATCTTCCCGGACCGGGGCACGAACCCATGTCCCCTGCATCGGCAGGCAGACTCTCAACCACTGCACCACCAGGGAAGCCCCCTACAGTTTTAAAAAATCATATTTTATACATTTCCTGTGCAACTTGAAATTCACTCTCTTTTTTAAAAATAATTAATTAATTTATTTATTTTTGGCTGCATCGGGTCCTGGTTGCTATGCATGGGCTTTCTTTAGTTGCTGTGAGAGGGGGCTACTCTTCGTTGTGGGGCGTGGGCTTCTCATTGCGGTGGCTTCTCTTGTTGTGGAGCACAGGCTCTAGGTGCGCAGGCTTCAGTAGTTGTGGCTCGCAGGCTCAGTAGTTGTGGCACACGGGCCTAGCTGCTCCGCGGCATGTGGGATCTTCCTGGGCCAGGGCTTGAACCTGTGTCCCCTGCATTGGCAGGCGGATTCTTAACCACTACGCCACCAGGGAAGCCCTCATTTACATTTTGACCTTCAGCCGCAAAGACCTCCAGAAACGCACCATTTCCCATCCCAGGGTGCGTCTCCCTATCCTCCCAAGTTCAGTTTTACGTCCTTGCCAACCTGACAAGCCCAGGGGATTTCAGCTCTTGCGTCCAGGCTTCCTTTTCGTGAGCGCAGCCGTTTCTCTAAGGCAAATGGCCCAGCTGCGTCCTTTCTGTTGGGGTTTCTCTCCCAGCAGTTTTTTTTTTTTTTTTTTTGCCCCGCCACACGGCATGTGGGATCTCAGTTCCCTGACCAGGGACTGAACCCTTGCCCCCTGCATTGGAAGTGCAGAGTCTTAACCACTGGACCGCCAGGGAAGTCCCAGTGATGCGTTTAAATTCTATTTCTCTGTGTGTACGCTGTCTACTGCGAATGTTTTTCTGAGTGTGTCTTTGCACTTTGCTCACAGTGGGTTTTGTCATTGGGCATCTGAAATGTCTCACGCACACCCACGTTCTCCTTTGTGTTTTGTGTGGCCTTCCTCCAAATGTCAAGATTATAAAAAGACAATTCACCTGCATTTTGTTCGGATCATGTATTTTACCCTTAAATCCTTGTACCATTTGAAATTCAGCTGTGCTAGTGGGTCTCACGCAGGCATGATTCCGACCCCCTGCTCCCCACTCAGGGGACACTGGGCCATGTCAGGGGACATCTATGGTTGTCATGACTGGGGGGCTCCTGGCATCAAGGGGGTGGGGGCAGGGATGCTGGCCCACACCCTGCAGTACCCAGGACGCCCCCCACAGAGGAGGGCCAGCCTCCCTTTCAACAGTGCCCAGTGACAGACCGCTGGGGGAGACAGAATTGTACCCTGAGCTGGTACCCACCACCGGCCTTGCAGCGGTTTTCTGTTCCAAGGAAGCCTACTCTCCTGTATGTGCTCCTGGAAGGGGGGAATCGGGGCTTTTCCTGATTGCTTTTTAGTCTCATAGTCACTATGAGCACATCCTGTTTGCCAGGCCTTGTGCTCAGCATCTGCAGGCGTCCTCACATCCAGTTCCCCACAGCACCGGGGGCGGGCAGGGGGGTCTCCTATTGCTTGGCCGCCGCCTTTCCAGGAAAGCCAGGGTGTCACCAAGCAACCCACCCATCCTGGTGACAGCAAGCTGATCTGCTGCACTCAATTTCTGCAGACACCAGGGCTAAAAGAGGACCCGGAGTTTGGGGTCTGGGGCTGGAGACATTCCCTAGAGTGCTGCAGTTCCCACTAGCGGCCACTAGGGGGCAGTGAAAGTCCACGGGGTCTCTGGCGGGGCCGGCCTTGAGCCAGGCAGGGATGTTGATGGAGGGGGTGCAAGGGGGAGCCCAGCTGTCTTCAGTCAACCCCTCGGCCCTCTTGGAGACCCGTGACCACCCGTCCACGTTCTCCGAGACATTCTGGTTCAGCCCCCAGGGTCCCATGGTCACCCTGTTCTGGGCACACACACCACACACCCCCGCCCTCGCTTGCAGACCTCTGTGGGTCCGTTGGGTATAAGAGGGAGGCCCAAAACACGGGCTCTGTGACCTTGGCGGGCTCACGGCACCTGTACCCCCGAACCCGCCCTGGCCCCAGCACCCTCCAGTGGCCGGAGCAGAGCCTGGACCAGGGAACGAAGGCCAAAGGGTGAGGGTGGGCAACCCCGCCGTGACGCCTGGGTCTTGCTTCTGTGACTCTCTCCCCTGTCGCCTGGAGCCGGGCCGGTGGCTCTGGCCCCCGGGGGCTTCCCCAGGCAGCCACGCTCAAAGCCTCCTCATTTGGAATCTGCCCAGTGTCTCCCTGCGGCACCCTCGGGCGTGTGTCACCTCCCAGTACAGGCACCTGGGCAGTGGCTGCCCGGCCTGGCCAGGCACTGGATGACCCTCCCAAAGATTTCCTCCATCCCCTCAGCAAGGATTTCCCATTGTCTTCCCAGGCCAGGCTCTGGGCGACGGCAGTGAGCAGGGCGGGCAAAATCCCCAGCTCTCACAGGACTGATGTGTCAGTTAGAATCATGGACCAATTTGGGGTCTCTCCCTCTCAGGAGTGCTGACCTCAGGGCCTGGACGCTGTGGGGTGTGGAGCAGCCTCCCTGAGCCCCCGGTTGTGACAACCACAGATGTCCCCAGGCATCACCCAGTGTCCCATGGGGGCAGGGTCGCCCGGGTGAGACCCCTGCCTCACTGGTCCCTCTCTCACTCTGTCTTTAGATGTGTTTAGGGCCCCACTGGGTGGATTTTCCTGTTGGTTTGGAAGTTCTGAGTGGCCGGGACCACAGCCAGTTGGTTCCTGCCTCATGGAAGGGCTTAGCAAGTGTCCCTACAGCGTGGCAGCTGTGCCAGGGCTCTGGTGTGGACCTTCGTGGTGCTGGCTTTCCTTATGGAGGTGCCGTTGTTCTTTGAGAGAGAGCTGGGCTTTCCAGTATGGTAGCCGTGAGCCCCAGGCGGCCACTGAGCACCTGAAAGGGGACCAAGGTGGAAATGAGAAGATTTTGCACGGACTGGGGTGATTCTTGGTTGAGAACAATTTCTCAGGCACTTTTCCAGCCCTCCCGCTCATGGTGAGAATGCAGCACTCCGTGACCTCCCAACAGCAGGGTGTTTCTCTGATAGCCCCTGTTCTCCCGGGAGTTTGCGAACATTTCTGCTGAAAGCGCCTATTTGGAGCCCTTTATCTTGAGAGAGTGGCCCTGGTGTGGGGAGCAAACTCCAACCCAGCGCGCAAGCCAGAGCGTGTTTCTTTCTCCTGGTTGGTTACCCACTTCTGATCTGTCCCGGGTGTGTTGAAATGTACATTATTATCAGTTCTCTCCACAGACAAGCTGTTCTCCTGAAAGAACTGCCAAGATAGACAGTTAAAAACCTTAAAACGTTCTGCTCGTGGAAGGTCACGGCTTCTGCTGTCCCCGCCTTCCTGATAGAGAGCATATACGATACATATGTAATT
The DNA here is from genome assembly GCF_949752795.1 of Hyperoodon ampullatus. NCBI lineage: Eukaryota > Metazoa > Chordata > Mammalia > Artiodactyla > Ziphiidae > Hyperoodon > Hyperoodon ampullatus. The sequence goes on from NC_136917.1 coordinate 25,762,820, forward strand.
ATGGGGTCCCGTGCAGGAACCGGCCAAGGGGGTCCCTGCTGCGGCCCGCAGGGCCCAGAGCCCTCTCCCTGCAGGCTGCAGCTCTGATTCTGGAGAGCAGGCCACGTGGTGCTTCCCATGGCAGCGGAGGCAGTTCAGACATGAGTTTGACCCCCTACAGCAGGGTCTCACCCTGGTGATCCTGCCCCCAGGGGACACCTGGCCTTGTCTGGGGACCTCTGTGGTTGTCATGACTGGGGAGTTCCTGGCATGAGTGGGTGGGGGCCAAGGAGGCTGTTCCATACCCCACAGTGTCCAGGATGGCCCCCCAGAGGATGTCCCGGCCCCATGTCAGCAGCACCCAGCGAGTGGGAGGAGAGACCCCTTCTCCACAAGATTCTTGCTCCCAGGATCAATCGAGCTCACTCTCTTTATGCTCTACTGTGAGTTTTCACCGTGGTTCCCACCCAGGCCCCACTCTTCCGGACCCTGCGGGCTAATCCCCTTATGGACTGGTTAGTGCTACCACCTGGTTCTACCAGTCTGAACATCGAGGCCCAGAGAGGCTCATGTCTGATACAGCAGAGCTGGGCTTCCTCCCGTGGGGCAGCGAGAACTGGCTCAGCCCAGGCGGCAGCCAAGGCACAGAGACCCCTGTATCCCCAGTCACGGGCGCGTTGCTAGGCAGCCACTTGAACAGTCAGCCTCCCTCAGGGCAGGGATGATACACACATGCGGTCATAGGTAGAGTCACAGATTCAAGGCCTCGTTTGACTCCAAACACGCACAGGGTGACAGTCACATATGATAAGAAGGTGGGGGGCAGGGGAGGAGAGGGAGCTGAGGGAGGCTGAAGAGTGGCCCATTTGGGGTGGGCAGAAGGAGCTCCCCACACCCCAGGGCCAGTTCTCCACCCTGCGACGCACTGGCCTGACTCCATCTGAGCCTGTGGGCACCGAGGACGGGCCTCTTCCTCCTTATTCCCTCCCCTACTGCTTCATTCATTGAGTCGGCCGACACCCGCGTGCCAGGCCCCGCCAGGCTAAAACACGTGTGTCTGTGTGCAGAAGGTCCCAGTACAGTGTACACAGTGGGTGTGTATGACATAGGACTGAGGCATGCCCTGGGGAGGGCCTGGGAGTTGGGGCGGGGGGTGGGCGGGGGGCTGAGGGTGGGTTGGGGACCTGAGCAGGTGCCGCAAAATGCAGGGTCACAGGGAACTTGGGGTGTTGGGAGCTTGTTTCTAATTGCCATTGGTGTCCCCCCAAATTCAGATGTTAAAACCTATCCCCCAGTGTGGTGATAGTTGGAGATGGAGCCTTTGGTGGGTGTGATCTTGTGACTTATCATAAATACATATTTTGGACTTCAGCCATGGGTCCTGGCTCCCAGCTCCCAAAGCCCTTGGAATTTCCCGAGCTGTAGGAGCATCCCCTGCGTGTGACTAAATGTGACAGTGATTGTAAAACCCCAGGCAGTCTGCTCTGCCATCCCATGAGGAGTGTACTAGCTAGCTATTGCTGTGTAACAAGCCACCACAGGCTCAGCACCTTACACCTCCCCTGTCTATTGGGGCAGAACTGCAGACACAGTGTGGCTGGGGCCTCTGCTCAGGGTCTAACTCGGCCTGGCCAGAGCTGAGTTCATACCTGAGGCTCGACTGGGGAAGGATCCACTTCCAAGTTCTCTCAGGCTGTCGGCAGGATTTGGTTCCTTTCAGTCGTCAGGCCCAAGTGCCCATTGCCTTTCTAACAGCATGCTGGGGACGACTCTTAGCTCTTGGAGGCCGCCGGGTCCTGGCCCAGCCTCATGGTCTCCTCTGTGGGCCCCCTCTTCCCTCAGTCTCTCACTGCAGGGAGGGCCCTGCCCTTGGACTAGGTCAGGCCCACCCACATGATTTGTCCTTTTGATCAACTCAAAGTCAACTGACTCGGGGCTTTAAGTACACCCTCCAAATCCCTTCTTCTGTACGAAATCACCTAATATGGGAAATGGTATCACGTTCACAGTCCTGCCCACACTTGGGGGTTGGTCCACAGGGGGCAGGGGTTTGGGGACTTAGAATCCTTACGACCACAAAGGGGTAGAAGGGGGCATGGTCATTCCAGACCCAGCCATGCTGAGCCTCCACCAGGACTGTGCAGGGGGCCTCTTTACCCTCGCCTTCCTTGCTGGAGGCACCGCGGGTGGGTCAGGGTTGGGGTAGAAAGGCGGTGCTTGGAGAAAGCATGCTTTGTCCTCGTCACAGCTAAACAAACCCGTGGCTTCACCTGGTTTTTTATTTTTATTTATTTATTTTTGCCGCGCTGTGGGGCATGTGGAATCTTAGTTCCCCGACCAGGGATTGAACCCATGCCCCCTGCAGTGGAAACTGAGTCTCAACCACTGGACTGCCAGGGAAGTCCCCTCACCTGGTTTTTAAAAAAAAAACTTTAATTTGAAATAATTCCAGATTCATAGGAAGTTGCAAAACCCGTACAGAGCGATCTCATGCACCCTTCCCCCAGCTGCCCTCAGTGGCGGCATCTCGTGTAACTATTGCACAAAAATAGGAAGTTGGCGTAGGGACTGCGTGTGTGCAGAGTTCTGGGCCCTCTGTCACGTGCACAGATTCGGCTCTGTTTAATTTGTGGGTGTGTAGGACTGTCACATGTCTGCAGAGTGGAGAGAGCTCTTCCTGCTGTGTTTGGGGGGGCTGGGAAAAACAGATACGAACATCTAACCTTGGGCGGCGCAGTGCCCCACTCTCATCGTGCAGGGCCGTGCCTCTCTTTTCCCACAATTCTGGGCATCTTGTCTGCCGCCTTATTAGGCAGCCAGCCCTTCCAGTGGGTTTATTCTCTTGGGGGAGTGGTCTGCAATTCTGTGGAGGCTCCCAGCACCAGAAGGTTCAGATTCAAATCCAGGTGCACCCCTCACTCACACGGGCACCCCAGGCGACTCACTTGCCCTTTCTGAGCACAGGGGGCGGGCCCGCTGTCACCACCGCAGTCCTGGCATCCACAGGAGGGCCACCAGAGGGAGGAGTGATGGGGAGGGCCGGGAGTTATAGTGAGGTACCCCAGTTCTCTCTGGGGGGTGAGAACCGTCCCTCATCCTCCCCTAGCCATTCTGCCCAGGCTCCGAGGACTGCTGAGATGTCCCGTTGTTGGAATCAAGGCTTCCTCAACTTCCCCAGAGTTCTCTGCCGTCTTCTCTGCGCCCTGAATGGTAGGCGCTCCCCAGGGGGTGGGGGCTTGTTGTGTGCTTCTTCCTCACGGGAGCCCATACAGTGGCAGCACCCCATGTCTGCGCACCTCCCGTGGGAGGGGGAATTCCAAGATGGCACCAAAGATCCCCGCCCCCCTGGTGTCCACACACTGTCCTATCCCTGCTCCTCAGTGTGGGCAGAACCTGGAATGGATGGGATACCACTCTGTGGTTAGGCTGACGTGATATGGCCCAAGGGACTTTATAACAAAGACCCCTGATCAGTGGACTTTTGAGTTCTTTCATCACAAGGATTGTCTGGGTGGGCCTGACCTAATCAGATGAGCCCTTACAAGAGACCAGAAGAAGCCTTTCTAGAGGGGTCAGATCCTCAGAGACAGGAAGTAGATGGTGGGGGCCAGGGGCTGGGGGAGGGGTGGGGAGTCAGTGTTTCAGGGGGACAGAGCTTCAGTTTGGGAAGATGAGAAAGTTCTGGAGATGATGATGGGGATGGTTGCCCAACAGTGTGAATGTACTTAAATGCCACTGAGCTGTGTGTTTAAAAATGGTTAGGATGGTTGTATGCTTTTTACCACAAGAAAGAGAGAGAGAGAGAGAGAGAGACCAGAGCAACAGCAGACACTCTCCTACTGGCTTTGAAAAAAGCAAACAGCCACATCGTGAGCTGCCCGTGGAGGAGGCCATGGGAGCTGAGAGCAGCCGCCTCCCAACAGCCAGCAGGAAAATGGGGCCTCAGTCCTACAACTGCAGGGAAGTGGACTCTGCCAACCAGTCAGATGAGCTTGGAAGGGGGCCCTAAGTTCCTAGATGAGAGCTCAGCCCGGCCAATCCCTTGATTCCAGGCTTTTGAGAACCCGAGTTGAGGGCCCAGTTAAGCCACACCCCCGTTTCCTGACACAGAAACCAGGAGATGACAAAGGGTGTTGTCTTAGACCCTAAGTTGGTGGTGATTTGTCATGCAACAGTAGCTGATCGATACACCTACCCTGTTGCCTTCTCATGCTCGTTCTGAAACTCACCTCAGCTCTGCCAATTAGAGATAATCATCTCCATGTCACAGAAGAGAAACTAGGAGCAGAGAGAGGCTGAGTAAGTGGCCCAGGGCCACGCGATAACTGTTCTGTGACATTCAGATTAGCTGCATGTGTCACCCAGGCTGGGACTGTAAGCTCCTTCAGGTCAGGGATCTCGCCCAACTGCGGGCCGGATGTTTAGCGAGTGTAAGAAAGAAAGAATGAGGCTCGGGAGGAATCCTCACCTGACCTCCTGAGCAGAGAGGTGAGCCTGTGACCAGGACCGGCGGCATGGTGGGGCCAGCGGAGAATGTACTCATCGTGCACCAGAAGGAGTGATGACCGCACTCTGGCTCCCTGGCTGAGTCAGCGGCTGGGGCCAAGGTCTGAGCTCGTGAGCCTTCTGGAATGGGACGCGCCGTCCCTGGGTCCCTGACTAACATACCGGCCGATTCACAGCTCTGCCCGGATGAGAGGCGAGCTCGGAGCCAGGGCCCTCTGACTGCAGGACTCGCAAAGCCAGGCAGCCCAGAGCCACAGAGAGCCAGGCTGCCAGCTGTGGGTGTCCTTGGCTCGAGCCGGGGCTGCGGAGTGAGGACAGGCATGCAGAGTAGGTGGGAGGAGAGGCAGCCGCACATGCACGTGCCCCTGGCAAACCAGCAACCAGGTCTCCTGCGTCCCAGGGCCGAGGGGCAGGGCCCAGGACACTGTGAACACTGAGGCCAGGTTGTTCTCTGTGTGGGGTCGTCCTGGGCTCTGTGGGGTGTGGAGCAGCATCCCTGGCCCCCACCTACTCGATACCAGGAGCCCCCCAGTCGTGACAACCACAGATGTCCCCAGACATTACCCAACATCCCCTGGGGGGTAGAATCACCCCAGTTGAAACCCTGGTTGAGTGAGTTGATGGTGACAGCACTGCCTGAGGTGCTCCCTCCGGGGCTTCAGGGAGGCCTTCCTGGAGGAAGTGACGTCTGAGTTGAGCATGCCAATGCCCTGGAGCCGATTGGGGTGGGAAGGACCCTCCAGGTGGCGGGAGCAGTGTGTACCTAGGAGTAGAGGCTGGTTCCAGGATGGTGGGCAGGGGTGCAAGGTGAGGCAGAGGGAGCGAGGAGGCCCTGGGCAGAGACCATCTTATCCTCAGGGCAGGAAGGAGCCATAGAGGGTTCCAGCCCCACCCATGGCAACAATCAGTTGACCTTGTTTTCCAGATTAGGAAACTGAGGCACAGAGAAGGTGAGGGTGCCCCAGTCGCCCCCAGCAGTTGTGGCAGAGGCCCAGGGGGTTTCAGGGCCGTTTCTACAATGCTTGGGGGTGGGGCCGGACACTGGAGCCAGGCCCAAGAAGCAGCATGTCCCTCGGCACCTCCCAGCTCTGAGACCCCTGGTCAGGCAGGCATCTGCTCCCACCCTCAGTTTCCCTTTGGTAAAATTGGGGTGATAGCTGCCCCGGCCACCCTGGGCTGCTGCCAGAGGAGATGAGGTCATCCGCTCTGCAGTCCGTGTCCCTGGGTGGCACAGTGAAGGCTCTAGGCAGATGGGAAGCGTGTCCTGTCACCCCACTGTCACTGGAGTTCTCCCACCCGAGCCCCACGCCCTTCCCCTTTCTGGGCTCTGCCTTCCTTCTTCCTGAAGGTTTCAGGGGTCTTCCAGCTTCTCTGGTATCCATGGAAACCAGAGTGAGGGACCCCCAGGCCCTTCAGCAGGTTGCCGGAGAGCCCTGGACCCCTGCTCCCCGCCCCAGGGCCCCTCCCCTTGACTGAGGGGGAGAAAGAAGTTGGGGAACCATGGGGACAGAACATGCCCCCTGGCCCAGAGCCCATGCCCCTGGGAGGTGACCAGCAGGGGTCCACCCTCTGTGGGTCCTGGCCCCACAGCCACCAAGAAGGACAACAGCCAGGGCAGTGCTTCCATGTCCTGAGCTGACCTTGTTTTCCTGATCTCGGGGCAGGAACAGCTTGGCCAGCAGAGTGGACACGTCTAAGCTCAGTAAACAGCCAGGGAGCCGGGGGTGGGAGCTGAGGTGCCGGGTCCCATGCCTGCCCACCTGCCCTCCCCTCCGTCCTTGGGAATTATCAGGAAAGCTCAGTGGAGCAGGTCCCTGAACCCTTGTCTTAGGACTCTAATGTGCTCAGCCACCTCCTGGAGGGTGGGGTGGGGTGGTGGATATGCCACCTGGTGACAGTCACCTGTGTTGTGAGGCCACCAGGGTTGCCCTGTTTATGCATGGGCTGCGTTGCTGCACACACGCACACCCAGGACAGACACAGGCTCTTGTGAACACTTGGAGCATCTTCGTGTGTGTGCGTGTGTGTGTGTTGAAATACAAATGGCATTAAATTCACCATTTTTAAGTGCACAGTTAAGTGGCATTAAATACATTCACATTGTCATGGAACCATCCCCACCATCCATCTCCAGAACTTTCTTATCTTCCCGAATAGAAACTGTCCCCATGAAATGCTGACTCCCCAGCCCCTCCCCCAGCCCCTGGCCCCCACCATCTACTTCCTGTCTCCGTGGATGTGACTCCTCTAGGGACCCCATGAGTGGAATCAGACAGTACTTGTCCTTCTGTGTTTGGCTTCTCTCACTGAGCATCATGTCCTTGGGGTCCATCCACAGTATAGCAAGTGTCAGAATCTCCTTCCTTTTCGAGGCTGAATCATTTTCCATTGTGTGGATGGACCACGTGTGTTTATCCATCATCCGTCCATGGATACTTGGGTTCTTTCTACCTTTTGGCTGTTGGGAGTCATGCTGCTGTGAACACAGGGGTACAGTTATCTGTTTGAGACCCCGCTTTCAATTCTTTGGAGTATGAAACATTTTTTTGTTCTGGTTTGACACCTTGGCCCCAGCCTGTGGGTCACCTGTCCGCCCCCCAGGACAGGGGGAGCCCAGTCCGAGCTGCAGAATCAGGGAGCTGGGCCAATACATGGCTTTTCCCTCGCCTGCCCTCACTCGGGCCCAGACACCCCTAGGAAGAAAAACTGAGTTTCTGAGTAAATAAATATGCCACGGTACAAGAATTCAAAAGGTGCCAATTGTGTCCTGTGAAAATGGTGTCTCCCCTCCCACCTGTGCTCCCAGCTCTCAGCCTCCCTTCCTGTAAACAAGTGACTTACTGGTTTCCGGGTCTTTCCCCAGACATGCTCTGCATGCCAGGCACCCTTTGTGGCCGTTAACTTTTGCAGGGCAAAGCTGTGTGTTCCTCAAAAGCTTCCACTGACAGGAGTGGTTCAGAGGGACTGGGGGCAGAGGGAGCTGCTAGGTTGGCAGGCCTGTGGGGCGTGTCAGCTCTGGATGAGCTCCCCTGCCAGGCGCTATGGAGCCACGGGGGCCCCACCCATCCCTTGCCTGGCCCCCCACCTGTACACAGTGGATTTTTTTTTTTTTGGCCATGCTGTGCGGCGTGTGGGATCTTAGTTCCCCAACCAGGGATCAAACCCGCACCCCCTGCAGTGGAAGCAGGGAGTCTTAACCACTGGACCTCCAGGGAAGTCCCACAGTGGATATTTAATAATAATAACCTACCCCCATGTTATGGACTGAATGTTTATGTCCCCCACATTCACATGCTGAAGCCCTAACCCCCAGTGGGATGGTGTTTGGAGGTGAGGCCCTTGGGGGTTGATTGGGTTCTGGTGAGGTCATGGGTGTGGGGCCTTTAGGATGAGATTAGTGTCCTTATAAGGGGATGGAGAGAGCTCTGGTCTCTTATAAGGGGATGCAGAGAGCTCTGGCCGTGTGAAGTTACAGCAGGAAGGCGGCTGTCTGCAGGCCAGGAAGTAGGCCCTCACCAGGAACCAGCCATGCCAGCACCCTGATCATGGGCTTCCAGCCTCTGGGACAATGAGGAATTATGTCTGTGGTTTAAGCCCCCCAGTCTGCAGGGTTCTGTGATAACAGCCTGAATGGACTAATATATCCAGTCAAAAATAAAATTTTAGGGCTTCCGTGGTGGCGCAGAGGTTGAGAGTCTGCCTGCCGATGCAGGGGACATGGGTTCGTGCCCCGGTCTGGGAAGATCCAACATGCTGCGGAGCGGCTGGGCCCGTGAGCCATGGCCGCTGAGCCTGTGCATCCGGAGCCTGTGCTCCACAACGGGAGAGGCCACAACGGTGAGGGCCCGCGTACCGCAAAAAAATTTAAAAATAAATAAATTAATTAAATAAAATAAAATTTTAAGTAGAAGCAGTCCCCCCCAAGGCACTGTGAACACTTTTGAGGACAAGAGTGGGTGAAGGAGACCCTCTGCTAACCAGAGGGGTGTTTGGAGGACGGGCTGCGGTGACCTGGCTCCTCCATAGGCTGTCAGAATGTGGGGAAGGGAAACCGCAGAGGGGTGACAGCGTCCTGAGACCACCGTAGCAGATGACCCCAGACTGGGCAGCTTAGAACAGCAGAGACTTATTCTCCCACAGTCTTGGAGGCCAGACGTCCGAGGTCAAGATGTCACAGAGGCTCGGGGGAGGGTCCTTCCTGCCTCTTCCAGCCTCTGGGGCTCCAGACAGTTCTGGGCTTATGGACACATCAGCCCAGTCTCTGCCCCCGTTGTCATGTGACCTTCCCTCTGTCTCTGAGTGTCTCTCCTCTTCTTATAAGGACACCAGCATTGGGTTAGGGCCCATCCTATTCCAGCGTGACCTCATCTTACTTCAACTAATTACATCTGCAAAGACCCTATTTCCAAATAAGGTCACCAAAGTAGTCTGCTCAAGCTGCCACAACCAAATACCACAGGCCGGGGCCTTGAACAACAGACACTTATTCTCTCGCAGTGCTGGAGGCTGGACGTCCCAGATCGCGGTGTCGGCAGGGCTGGTCCCCTCTGAGGCCTCTTTCCTTGGTGTGAGGACGGCTGCCTTCCGCCCATGTCCTCCATGGTCTCCCCTCTGTGCGTGTCTGTGTCCTAATCTGTCTTCTTATAAGGACCCCAGTCCCATTGGCTCAGGGCTCACCCTTAGGGCCTCATTTTACCTTAATCTCCTCTTTAAAGACCCCATCTCCAAATACAGTCACAGTCTGAGGTCCTGGGGGTCAGGGCTTCCACAGAGGAATTTGGGGGACCAGAATTCAGTTCATATCAGTCACCATCTGAGGTTTTGGGTGGTCATGAATTTTGGGGGCACACTGCTCAACCCACCGTGTGGGAGTGGGTGGAACTCAGTTAGGGACTGTGGCGGAGGGGGAGGGGAGCCTGCAGCAGGTAAAAGCCCAGTGGACCGGGCTCGCTCTTGGCCAGAGCGAGTCATTTAGCCAAAATGTAACCTCTACCCAGAGCGCGATGCCAGGAGGGGAGCCTTCTCACCTTTGTAAACGAGAGTGGAAACGAGGGCTGGAGGAGGTCACCCAAGGTCACAGCACAGCCTTGACTGGACAGCATCTCCACCCCTCAGGTCCGTTCCGTGCACACTACCAGCTGTCTAGCTGGGGGTAACGATGCTGTGGGGACACCCAAGGGTCCCCCAGTGAGTCTGGCACCGTGGCCCTAGAATCCCACCAGTCGCTGGGACATTTCCTTGAAATCTCTTTTGCCTGTAATTGCTTAAACATGTTGGATTCTTGCCCAAGATCTTTCCAGTTTGCTTTGAGGGAAAACCACTTTGACTTTTTCCCTTCTTTATAACATGCTGATCTTGCAGCACGAGTGCCCCCTGGGGGTGCCATGGGCCCTGCCCTGGGGTGCAGTCAGGGGACGGGGTGAGGGCTGTTACTATGTCTGAGGGGTGATTGCAAGGTGGGGCAGTGATCGGGGCACCTCGCGTGTAGGGACATGGAACAGGACAGTGTCCTGTAGCCAAAGCATAGGGCTGTGGGCTCTTTTTCCTTTCTTGAGATATGGTTCACATAGCACACAATTCATCCTTTAAAGTGTTCAATTCAGTGCATTTTAGTACCTAGTTGTGCAACAGCCACCACTAGCTAATTCTAGAACATTCCATCACCCCAAAAGAAGCCCCGTCCCCATCAGCAGTCGCTCCCCCTATCCCCCTCCCCGGCCCCTGACAACCAGGAACCCACTCACTGTGTCTGTGGATCTGCCTGTTCTGGACGTTTCCCATCAATGGAATCACACCCTGTGTGTCCTTCTGTGTCTGGCTTCTCTCACTGAGCATCGTGTTCTCAGGGTCCATCCACGTGGTAGTGAGTGTCGGGGCTTCCCCCCTTTTCATGGCTGCGTAATGGTCCACGGTGGTGTTTGCTTTTGAAAGATGTTATGCGATGGACATTTCGATGGTATTGGTATTCTGATGTCTGTTGGGACCCCACACCCTGTAGGTTTTGGCCTGATTTTATTTTTTATTTAAAAAAATTTTTTGGCCGCTCACGGCATACAGAATCTTAGTTCCCCGACCAGGGATCGAACCCTCACCCCCTGCGGTGGAAGTGCGTAGTCTTAACCACTGGACCACCAAGAAAGTCCCTGGCCTGATTTTAAACAAGCACTTGCTACAAACTTGCTATAATGGAGATCAACAGTAGCAGACTTTTTGGTAAAGGGCCAGACCTTAAATATTTTCGTTGGCAGGTCAGGCTGTCTCTGCTGAAACTACTTAACTCTTGTATCTTGAAAGCCACCAGAGACAATACCTGAGGGAAGGGGCGTGGCTGTGTGCCACTAAAACTTTATTTACAAAAAATGTGCAGAGGGCCAGATGTGGCCCTCGGGCCAGAGCTCACCAACCACTCTTTAGGACAGGTTCTCCAGCTTTTTGGTCTTGAAGGCTCCAAAGAGCTTTTTTTAAATTTGGGTTATATTTATCAAAAGTTACCGGATTCAAAATTAAAACTGGGAAAAGTCTTAAGTATTTATTAATTCATTTACAAATAACAAGAATAAGCCCTAAATGGCATTTTTAAATGGAAAGTAACTTTTTTTTTTCCCCAAACAAACAAAGAATTAGTGAGAAGATGGCCAGGAAAACCCAGAGGCTTTCACTGCCCAGAGGTGACTGAGGACACGTGAGTGGCGACAGAACAGAGTGTCAGGATCCTGGGGCAGGACATTGGGGGGAAAACTAGGGAAATCTGAATAAAGTGTCCCCATGTCACTTTCCCAGCTGTGACAAACGCGCCCCGGGGAAGGGTTAGTTGGGTAAGGGCAGACGGCACTCTCTTTACTGTCTTTGTAACTTTTCTGTAAACCCCAGATTATTTCAAAGTACACGTTTGTTGAAAAAAACAGGACAGAACAAAACAACTGTGTGGTCGAGTGAGCACTCCACCACAGTCAGAGGAGGGTGAGGATAGCATCGGGGAAAGTGGCTGGAGAAGCCGGGGAGGGGGTGGTGGTGGCTGGAGAGTGAGTGGCAGATCAGACTGTCAGTCAGAATACCGACCCGGCGCCCAGCACAGGCCAAGGGTGGTCGTAGGTGCTGGCCATGGTGGTGAATGAAGCCCTGCCCTCCAAGGACAGTGCTGGCACAGACACCCAAGCAAACAAGAAGGACAAAACAGGACTTCCCTGGCGGTCCAGTCCAGTGGTTAAGACTCCACACTTCCAATGCAGGAGACGCGGGTTCGATCCCTGATCGGGGAGCTAAGATCCTGCATGCCATGCCGCGCGGTGCGGCCAAAGGAAGAAAAGAGCAAGAGGAAGAAATCAGGAAATGTGCCTGGTGGAGCCGAGCAGAGAGATGAGAGCCCGGGGTCCAGGGAGGTCTCGGAGGAGGCCGCGTCTACGTCCATGCCGGCCAGGGGGCTAGGGAGGGCGTCCGACACAGAAGGCAGGCGCTGAGGGTGAGGGAGCTCCAAAGGCTCCCTGGAGGCAGGGGCTTGCAGGGTGGGAGGTGGGAGGTGGTGGCCAAGACATGGACAGTCGTGAGGCATGTCAGCCAGGCATCCTGGAGAATGGCGCTCTGTCCAGGCTGGTCTCGTGCTTTTGATCAAACCGATAGGGGCCCAAGGCTCGCAGCCCCCGAGGCAGGGTCAGAGCTGCAGTGGCAAGTCGGGCTCAGCCCCAACGTGGCTTAGCTCAGCCTCCCCAGAAGAGCTCAGTCCCTCGTCTAGGCCAGTGGGTCTCAACCAGGGGCAATTCTGCCCCCAGGGACACTGCACCATGTCCGGGGCATCTGCGGTTATCATGGTGGGGGACGGGGTCTGGCATCAAGTGGGTGGGAGGCCAGGACGGCTGCCCCACAGAGGGCGACCCCACCCTGATGTCAGCAGTGCCGGGGGGGGACCCTGTGTTAACTATTTGGAAAAAGCATTGAGTCCGATCCCTGCTCACGCTGGGCACTTGGGTTTAGAGCCAGGCTTGTACACAGGTGGACTCCAAATCGCTCTCTGCTTGGAAACTCAAATGCCTGTGACCCTGGGCTTCCCTACCCTCCCACACCCATCCTGAGCGTCCCCTCAGGCGCTGGTGGCCCACATGGCGCTCAGAGCGACGAGGCCTCAGAAACTCCTTCATCTTGCAGCTGTGGGATCAGTGACAGGATCTTCAGGGCCAGGTACGAGATGAAAACCTGAGCCCCTTGCTCAGAAGTTTCCAGGAGATTCCAGACGGTGAGAGCAGAGCATTAAAGCAAGGGTGGGCCCTGGGAGGCTGCTGGCTCAGCTCTGAGGTTGAGGCCAGGAGAGGGGGGACTCTGGGCCCCAGGTCCCTCCCCCTTCCCCTGCCTCATCCCCTGTGGGCGCCCCGCCTATGGGCGAGGCCAAGCGGCTGTCCTTGGCACCGGGCTGTGTTTACTTCACCCGCCCCAGTGTGCTGGGCCGGGCTGACCAGGAAGGGGCTGGGAAAGATGGTCCTGCTCACAGGGTGGTCTCCAGGGCCATGGCTGCCGACCCGGGGACAGCACAGGGCCCAGGCCGTCCCCCCACCCCAACCCCAGCCGCGGGGGCTGTGGCTTCTCTCCCCCTGCCCCCCGCCACCCCCTCCACCCCCCTGCGTGTTGCTGACGTGCAGACGGGACACGCCACCTGAGTGGTGTGGGAAGGAGAGGAGGCCATTCAGAGATACTGGGCTCACCTGGGTTGTGCTGTCTGACCGTCAGCAGTTTATGTTGGTGTCCAGTGTGAGCAGGGAGCAGGCTCAGTTTTCCCCCAAGTAATTAACCCAGGGCCTCCCCGCTCGGCGCTGTGGGTGTGGGACCGGGTCCTCCTCTGCGGGGGGCCGTCCTGGGCACATCGGCGTGTGGAGCGTCCTCCCTGGTCCCCACGCACTGGATGCCAGGGGCACCCCCCGTCGTGACGACCACAGATGTCCTCAGACTGTTCCCAGGGTGAGAGCCACCTCCAGTCCAGGCCCTCTGAGGGGCAGGCAGAGTGCAGAAGCCGAGGAGTCCCGCCCTCCCGGGGCAGCTGGGTCCCTTTCGCAGCACCTGCCGGGAACAAGCCTGGGGTCACGCAGAGCCGCCGCGGCCGCAATGCCAGGAACACAGCCCGGCCTCTGCTGAATTTCTTGGCTGTGATGCAGAAGGGCTGGGAACTGTGCTTTCCAGGGATTGGGCAACCAGAAATCTCAGCATCTGTGTTCTCCGTTTCAACACACAGCAGCCCAGCAACCAGCAGCTCCGCAGGTTCCTGACTCTGCTCCTCAAATATGTCTGGTGTCCACACGGGGCCCTGGGCAGAGGGGCTGACCAGCTGCTTCCAAACTCATTTCTATTATTGGACCAAGACGGGGCGGGTGGGGTCTCATCGGGGCTGATCCTACCCCAGGGGACACTGAGCCATGTCTGGGGACGTCTGTGGTCATCTTGACTGGGGTGCTCCTGGCATCAAGGGGGTGGGGGCCAGGGGTGCTGCTCCATCACCCACAGCGCCCAGGACGGCCCCCCAGAGGATGACCCGCCTAGTACTGTCTCCGGACTCCTTGTAGTCCTGTGAGCTCGTGATTCTGGTCTTGGGTCCACGGGATGATGCCAGGATGCTGGTGCAGCCCCCTCTCTGTCATGGGTGGGGGTCATGGGTCTGCAGGAAACGCGCCCTGTCTGAAGCTCCTGCACCCCCGGCATGCATGGCGCACTGTCCTCTGTGGGACGCGGGGATCAGGGAGGTGGGACGTCATCCTGACACCCTGTCCCCTATTCCTCAAAGCCCTTTCAGAGCAGCCCAGGGTCTTGACGGCCGCAGCCTTGCACAGTGATGTCAGCAGACAGCTCCGTGGCCGCTGGCCTGCGGCTTCCAAGAAGCTCACACCCGCTCCCGGGAAGGAGCTGCGGGGACCCGCCTGTTTCCAGCAAGCTCTGTGTCGGGGAGCCGAGGGAGGTGGACAGGGAGTCAGGGCCCAGCCCAGGCAGCTCCTGCAAACCCCCTCCCAACCCAGATGGAGCTGCAGGTCCCACTGCCGGGCTACTGTCTCCAGGCTGAGTCAGGGCTGCGTCACGTGGAGGAAAGAAACGCCAGCTCAGCAGCCACAGAGGCAGCCTTAGAAGCTTTGTCAGGTCATGTGACCTCCCTGCTCGGAGTGCCCCCTCCCCAATCTCCCAAGGGCTACAGTTCACCTTAGTGGCCACAGGGCCTGTCAGCTTTTGACCTCGCCGCCCGCTGCCCCAAAAGGGATCTTCTCGCCCCAGGACATTTGCACGAGCTGCACCCCCACTGCCTCCACCTTTCCTCCATATATCCACATGGCTGCCCCTCCTCTCCTTAGGGTCTGTGCTCCAGTGTCCCCTTCCAGCGAGGGCTCTCCTCTCCAGCCCATCCTTGAATCCCACCGACACCCCGGGTCCTTCTGAACTGCCTCGCTTTTCTCCATGACACCTCTGAGTAAAACTGTCTCTGTTTCATGTAGTTATTTGTATGCATGTTTCTCTCCCCCATCTAGAATGTTAGGTTCACCGGGCTTGCCCAGAGGTCAGCGGTCAGCACACTTTTTCCAGAAAGGGCCAGAGAGGGAATATCGTCGGCTTTGCAGGCTGGCACTCTCCGTCAAGACGACTCAGTTCTGCCCTTGTAAATTACCGGTCGTGCCGTGTGCCAATAAAACTTTGTTTAGGAGAATTTGTGTCAGGTGATTACAGAACGGAACGTGTCTTGGGGAACGTCCCACTGAGGATGACCCAGCCAGGATGTCAGCAGTGCCGCCGGGAGACCCTCTACCCCACACGCGTTGGGTTGTGACCTCTGGAAGTTTCCACGGTGCACAAACGTTGGGTGGCCCACCCCTGAGGCTCACTGTTGCACAGCCTTCCAAGTGACCACACGTCCTTCTTACGGTCACACTCGTGACTGGCGAGGCAGGCTGGGCTTATCCTGAGGCTCATCCCGTGCTGGTCCAGCGCTCTCATCTTCCTCGCAGGGCGCCGGTCGCCGGGCTCGGCCCGTGAGCACTCCTGCTTCGCTGAGTCCGCTCGGGTCGGCCCGGGAGCTGGTGCTGTGGGTCTTGCAGCAGTAACATCAGCAGCCCCCCACGGGGTTCTCTTTCTGCCCGGCCCTTGCCCCTGCTGGTGCGGGGGGACAAAGACCCACAGGGGACGCGACATGATCGCCCTGCAGCAGCCGCCTGGAAGGCACGCGGGATTTGCCGCTGCCCAGCCTGGCGTAACCACATTCTGGGGTGGCCATCAGGACATGAGGGGACAGAAGTGCCCATTGCTTGAGGGCCACCCCTCAAGGCACATTGCAGGGCTCCCCGTGTCCTGGATCCCAGCAGACCCTCGAGTCACTGCAGAAATCACTGCTGCGAATTCCAGAAACGTTCAGAACAGGCAGATCCACAGAGACAGAGAGTGCGTTTGTGGTTGTCATGGCCTGGGGGAGGAGAAGTGACTGCTGATGGGGACGGGGTTACATATGGGGGAGATGAGAATGTCCTGGAATTAGACAGAGGTGATGGCTGTACAAATGCCAATGAGCTGAACAGTGTAATGTGATTAAAACGGTAGCTTTGATGTTACGTGCATTTTCACCCCCGCCCCCCAGGCCCAGATGTGCAGGGGCCCCGCACAGACCTGGTAGGCAGGGAGTGGATGGTGTCCACGAAGCCCCTCACCGTGTGAGCCTGCTCAGGCCGCCAGGTAGGAGCTGTCCTCCCGCCCTCCCTCCATCCATCTCTCCAGCTGATTTGGCCCCCAGACATGGCCCTTCAGGCCGCTGTGGCCTTCTTGGGCTGTGGGACCCGTGGTTCTGGCAGGAATGGGTCAGGCTCCCCGATGTCCCTCGGAGCCTGGGGCTGGCCCAGGGAGCATGGCTCCGTGGGGACCTTTTGTGTTGTATGTGCCCGTTCTTTGTGCTTGTGGGGTAGGTCACCCCCAGTGTGACAACCACAGAGGTCTCCAGACATGGCAGTGCCCCAGGGGGCAGAACTGCCTGGATGGAGAACGGGTCTAGGGCAGTGCCCCAGCCTCCGAAGTGAACAGCCAGGAGCTGGGCCTGTGCAGAGGGGGCTGACCCAGCCTGGGCGAGGGGAGGGGAGGCCCCCGTGAGAAGCAACGTTTCAACCAAGGTGGTCCGGGCAGCATGCTCGCCCCCGTCCATCTACTGAAGCCCGTGCCCAGGGCCCACCAAAGTGCTTTCACTTCTGTTAAAATCAGTCAAATCAACAGTGAATGTCTTAATGAATATATAATAACAACCCAGCCTGGTTTGTATTCATCTTCACACCTGTGCAGTTAATAAACTGTAACTTTCCGGGTTGCTGTTTGGAGGCAGGGGCCTACCAAGGCAAACCTGTCTTGGGCTCTCGCCCCACAGGTACACCCCCCAGTGCCAGGGAGGGCCGCCACAGAGAATGACCCCGCCTCAATGTCAGCAGTGCCAAGCGGGGGGGGGACCCCTGCATTTATTATTTGGAAAAATACTGAATTTGATCCATAGCACAGCTTAGACTCCAGAATAAATCCCCAATGGTCAGCCGGTATAAACCAGGGTGACCCCCAGTGTCTGTGAGTCACCTCCTCTCCCTACCCCTCAGGTGTGTATTTAAGTGTGTGCAGCAGCATCCCAGGACCTCAGAGGTCACATGGTCATGGAACGTAAGTCTCCTGAGGGTCCGTGGAATCCCTAACCCAGCGGGGGTCTCACCTGCCCTAAATCAATGCAGGTTTTGCAGGTCCTCCCCCTTCATTCTCAGGCTCCTCGAGGGCTGGAACCCTTCCTCGTTCACCGCTGATACCCAACACCTGGGGTCCACCTGCCACACTGCCTGGCGGACGTCGTGCTGCCCGTGCAGCCATGGCCACCAGGTGGCAGCACAGCCCTCCCGCTGGCGGGCATTTCTGGCTCCCGGTTCCAGCATCCCAGAAACACCGCAGTCTAGACGCCCGCTGGCGGGATTCCTCTACCCTGAAGTCAGTCTGCGGAGACCTTCGCGATCCTGATGTTCGGTCATCATCTCCCACGGTGCATTTCCAGGCTGTCTCGCCAGGGGCCAGATCACTGGGCTGAGCGGCTTCATCATGATCTGGGCAGGGGCAGCCCTGGCACAGCACCAGGGGCCCCCTCGCTTCTCGGAAAGCGGGCGGGGAAGGGAACCGAACCGGCCCCACAGCAGATTCACTGCAGACTGCCATCAGGGCCAGCACGACCGGCTGAGCTGGGGCGGGGGGGCGGTGGTGACAGTTTCTGTGTACGACTATGGCCTTTCTCCCACCTGGCCCTCAGCCTGCCCTGGGTCTGGCTTTGAGTTTCTTCCTTTTGCTGCCTTTTGGGAACTGAGAGTCTCAAACTAAGTGCTCAGAAGACAGATGTGCACACCCTAGGCCACACTGAAACCCAGCCAGCCAGGGAGAAGCATACCCCGCCCCGCTCCAAGCCCCTTCTGAAATGGGGCGGCATCTTGCAGAAGTTACAGCTGGTCTTTGTCATCCCTCTTTGGGCTGCCCAAGCTCACCCCCTGCGGCTGAGACCCTTGAAATGTCTTCATCCAACAATATGCACCTCTGAAGGTTTGGGGGTGGAGACTGAGCAACGCTCCGGGCCAGGCAGGGCTGAGGGAAGTGCCCGCTGGTGCCACCTACAGAACAAATAATTTTCTAAGAAAGTGCTGACGTGCTTCCTTGAAGCCTGATAAGGTGGCAGTGTGGTGGAAAGTTTCCCCGAGGGAAGCTCTGCTGACATGCGGAGAGGCCTCCTCGCCCCCTCCCCAGCACACACACACCAGGATCGTCTTCAGAAGGGCCTCACCAGCATGGCGCATCCGCAGCAGGTGCTTTGGGGTGGCACAGACCCACACCTTGCTGCTTGCCCTCTTCTCCTTCTTTGGGAAGTCTGTCCTAAGGGCCCTGGGGGATCAAGAGGGAGAGGGGCCTGGCATTCATGGAGAACCTGCCAAGTGCTGGCACTCTCATCCCCCAGCGATGCCACTGATAGGGGCTTTATTCTGTCGACAAGGAAACTGGGACTTAGAAGACAATGCCAGCTGCCACTCCAGACCAACAGAAAACAAAAAATGAGCCCTAGCTTGTACCCCATTTCCTGTAAGTCATTCTGCGTTGTGCTGGCCCCTTCCAGGTTCTGGCAGCCTGGCTGATGGACCCTTTAACAGGCAGGACCCTTCCGGGTGCCAGGTACCAGGACATGCTGGGCAAGCGTCACTCCCACCCTCCAGCTCTTTTTGCACAACTGGGATTCTAGAAATGTCCAAAATGTGGCTCAGAGAAGGGAACCTGAGGACCACTAGCAAGTAGTCAGCTGCGCTGGGTTACTCACTCGGATCCATCAGTCCCAAAATCAAAGGGCTGAGACCAGGGTGCAGAGAGCCAGGCATTGGAGAAAAATCTAAGGGGGTACCAAAAACCTCAGTGATCAAGATAAAGAATATTGAATGTAAAGTGAAAATTAACTAGTTCAAGTTAATCTTAACTTATTATTTAATCTAATTAGATTTCATTTAAAAGTAAAATAGGGCTTCCCTGGTGGCGCAGTGGTTGAGAGTCCGCCTGCCGATGCAGGGGACACGGGTTCGTGCCCCGGTCCGGGAAGATGCCACATGCTGCGGAGCGGCTGGGCCCGTGAGCCATGGCCTCTGAGCCTGCGTGTCCGGAGCCTGTGCTCCGCAACGGGAGAGGCCACAGCAGTGAGAGGCCCGCGTACCGCAAAAAAGAAAAAAAAGAGAGATACTCAAGCATACACACCCAAGTGTATGTGGAACCCAAGTGTCCATCAGCAGATGATAGATAAACACAAGGTGGTCCCTCCACACACGGGAGCATCGCTCAGCCATGAAAAAGGGTGAAGCACTGACAGTCACTGCAACATGGACAGACCCTGAGACCACGATGCTCAATGAGAGAAGCCAGACACAGAAGGACACACGGTGTGTGATTCCATTGATGGGAACCGTCCAGAACAGGCAGATCCACAGACACAGAGAGTGGGTTCCTGGTTGTCAGGGACTGGGGGTGGGATGGGGTGACTGCTGATGGGGACGGGGCTTCTTTTGAGAATGTTTTGGAACCAGATAGAGGTCGAGGCTGCACAACACTGTGACTGCACAAGATGCTGGTGGAATGTTCACTTTCAAATGCTTACTTTGATTTTATGAAAACCTCATGTCAATTCTTAAAAAAGTTTGCAGAAGGAAGTGTGGCTTTAGAACAGGCACGCAGGTCCGGGCTGTGTTCACAGGCCTGCAGGCATCTGACGGAGGCCATGGTGCTGGCCGAGAGGGTGCCAGAAAACCACAGACCTGGGAGGCCCCCGGGGCCACGGTGTCCTGCGCTTCTGTCCCCCGCACGGGGGAACTTGGGGACCCTCCCTCCGAGCTCTTTGCAGGAGGAGGAGGGGGCCCTGAGCACCTCGGCCCGGGATGTCCGGCGGAAGCGAGGGAAGCTCTGCCAGAGTCCCCGCCTCATGACTCTGGGCTGAGTCCAAGACAGCACACATATGCCTGCATCTGAGCCCACGTGAGCCAGCTGCCTGTGTCCCATCGCAAACCTGCGTCCCTCGGGGAGCTCATGTGCTGTACCCTCGGCCCGCACGGTGCTGGCTGCGCCGGCTACCTCTGTCAGAATATCCACGTGCCCTGCCCCCCGCCGTGTGTGTGTGTGTGTGTGCATGCGCACACGCACACGCGCACAGAAAACCTCCCAGGTCCCATTTGTCATCTCTGTTCACAGGTCTGCCCTTGCATGGCATCGGGTTTCTATTTTTCACCGGGCAGATCCTGTGTAGGCAGAACCTTTGCTGAATCAGATCTTACTTTCTCGTTTAGTCTTTGCTCCTCCTCTGTCCCGTCCCCGCCCCACCTCCTCCCCTCCACCTACTCGCCACCTGCAAACCGTTCTGACTTTTAGGTGTCGAAACTGACGTGTTTTGCGCTGCACGGTGGCCCAGCAGCCAGCAGGCTCCGTCTCACCTTTCTCTCAAATGCCATCTGACCTCAGGAGCCCCTCAAGGGGCTGCCTGTGAGTTCTCATGACCTTCCCGGCATCTCCTCTGCTGTGGCCCGTGTGCGTGCTCTCTGACAGCTGGCCAGGCAGGAACCTGTCTGCTGCCGTTGGCTGCAGCTGCAGGCCAGGCTCTCTGAGACTGCTCCCTGGATAGCCTCTCACTTGTTTTTAGTGGTGACCACGGGTTAATCCTGACACCCACCACGCTGTTTCCCACAGCAGGTGGCAGCAGCCCTGCAGCTTAAGTGGGGATGGACGGGAGATGCCGCCAGGGTGGGTCCCAGTGCCAGGCTGAGCCCCGGATGCAAAGCTGACCCCGGGCGGATTTTATTTTCCATCTTCATTTTTCTTGTTTTTTCTCATTTATTTATTCACTTTTGGCTGCGTTGGGTCTTCATTGCCACGTGCATGCTTTCTCTAGCTGCGGCGAGCAGGGGCTACTCTTTGTTGCGATGTGTGGGCTTCTCATTGCGGTGGCTTCTCTTGTTGCAGAGCATGGGCTCTAGGCATGCAGCCTTCAGTAGTTGTGGCACGCGGGCTCTAGAGCGCAGGCTCAGTAGTTGTGGTGCATGGGCTTAGTTGCTCCGTGGCATGTGGGATCTTCCCGGACCAGGGCTCGAACCTGTGTCCCCTGCATTGGCAGGGGGATTCTTAACCACTGCACCACCAGGGAAGTCCATTCATTTTTCTTTTTCCTTTTTAAAAAAAATTTTTTTGACCATACCCTGAAGCATGTGGGATCTTAGTTCCCCGACCAGGGTTGGAACCTACGCCCCCTACAGTGGAAGCGCCGAGTCTTAACCACTGGACCGCCAGAGAAGTCCCCTCCCATCTTCATTTTTCAAAAAAAAATTCCACCATTTTAATCTTTTTGAAGCGGACAATTCATTGGCATTTAGCACATCTACGATGTTGTGCAACCAGCACCACTGCCTGGTTCTGGAACTCTTCTGTCGGCCCAAATGCGAGCCTTACCAGCTCCTTGTGGAGGCATCCTCTAGGAAGACACTACCTCCTCGCACGTTGCTTCAGCTGCCTTCTCTCCTGGGCACGCCGCCCGGTGCTGGGCATGGGGGCATTCCTGTCAGCATGCACGTCGGCCCTGGAGAGAGACTTCGGGGTTGGCTGAAGAATGATGCCCCCAAAGATATCAGGTCCTCAGGTCCTAAGTCCCAGGAACCTGTTACCTGAGCAGGCAAAGATTTTGCAGGTGTGATTTAATGAAGGCTTCTGAGATGGGGAGATTATCCTGGTGGGCCCTTAATGCAGTCATAAGAAGGAGACAGAGGGACTTCCCTGGCGGTCAGTGGTTAGGACTCTGAGCTTCCACTGCAGGGGGCGTGAGTTTAATCCCTGGTCCAGGAACTAAGATCCTGCATGCCACAATGGTGCGGCCAAAAAATTTAAAAAGTAAAAAAAAAAAAAAAGATGGAGACAGGAGGAGATTCCGCACAGACACAGAGGAGAGGCCACAGAAAGACAGAGGCAGAGACTGGAAGGTCGCGACCACAAGCTCAGGACACCGCGGCCCCCAGAGCTGCAGGAGATGGGAAGGACCCTACCCTGGAGCCTCCTGGAGAGGCGAGGGAGTGCATCCTTGCCGCACCTGGATTACAGCCCAGTGATGCTAATTTCAGACTTCCAGCCTCCAGAACTGCAGAGAATAAATTTCTGCTGCCTTAAGCCACCAAATCAGTGTGGTTTGTTGCAGCAGCCCCAGGAAACTAACACAGACTGCCCAAAGGTACCCAATCTACCCCCAGAATTCAGTTGCTTTCCTGGGCCCTCTGGGCCGACTATTTCTTTTTTTAAAGAATAATTTTATTTATTTATTTATTTTTGGCTGCGTTGGGTCTTCGTTGCTGCGCACGGGCTTTCTCTAGTTGCCGTGAGCGGGGGCTACTCTTCGTTGCGTTGCGTGGGCTTCTCATTGCAGTGGCTTCTCTTGTTGCGGAGCACAGGCTCTAGGCACCCGGGCTTCAGTAGTTACAACACGCGGGCTCAGTAGTTGTGGCTCGCAGGCCCTAGAGCACAGGTTCAGTAGTTGTGGTGCACGGGCTTAGTTGCTCCGCAGCGTGTGGGATCTTCCCGGACCAGGGCTCAAACCCGTGTCCCCTGAATTGACAGGCGGATTCTTAACCAGTGTGCCACCAGGGAAGCCCCTGGGCGGACTATTTCTAAGTTGCGGGGAAGCCCCAGCTGGATTTTGCCCTTCCCACAATATCTGTCTCTGGGAAAAGCATTCCAACAGACCACACTCCATCCCTGAATGTCGGGAGGGGGAGATGCCGACCCCCGAGGGGAGAAGTGGAGAGCATGGGCAGAGGTCTTTTTGCTGTGGTTCAGAGGCATGGAGCAGAAAACGTCCAGTTCCTCAAAAAAAGAAATATCCCTCCCGGGAATTCCAGTGGTCCTTTGGCAGTCCAGTGGTTAGAGCTCAGTGCTTTCACTGCCGAGGGTGGAGGTTCAGTCCCTGGTCAGGGAACTAAGATCCTACAAGCCGAGCAGTGTGGCCAAAAAGAAAAAAGAAAAAAAAAGAAACGCCCCTCCCTCTTGAGTTCAGGTCCCCTGTCTGTGAAATGAATCTCCGTGAGGCAAACTCTGAAATTCCTCCCAGCTCTAATGCCCTATAAAAAAACAAAAACAAAAACCAAAAAAATCTGTGAACAATGAATAAAAACAAACTTACATTATCCTCCCAAATGCAGAAGCTGCATTCTCCAGATAGTTGGGTTTCCTATATTTAGCCACCACCCTGTCAGCATGAGCCCTGCATAGTTTTGGGCAGTTTTGGGTCCAGACTTCGCGAACACAGGCCCGAGTTTGCATTTCCCAGCCTGGGATGGTTGGATTCCTTGGGCTTCTCCAGAGAGCTTCCACCGTCCCATCTGCAGCCTGGAAGGGTGGAAAGAACACAGCATGTCGGCTCTTGGTAGCAGGATGCCCACCCTACCCCACCCTTTCACCCTCGCCAGCCCCCAACCTATGACCTCTTGACGCTTCTGTGCTCAGTGCCTGCCCCAGAGCCCAGGGTCTGGGTTCCAGCCTTGATCTGGCCTGTCCTCCCCGGCCTTACACTTCAGTGGTTACTACTCTCACCCTCTGACCTCTTCTGGTTGTTAAATATCAACCCGGCTATAAAAGGCAATTCTGATGGAAGAAAAAGTGGAAAAGAGGAGAGGTGTGGCCTGCTGCCTGGGCTGAGACCAGCTTCTGCTTCGGAGCCTGGCGTCTGGGACTCATTTGATTCCCAGAATACCGTCGGTGGTGGCTCATGCTGTTAGTGGCTCGTGCTCAGATGCTCCAGGGCCCTGGCCCCAGGTGTCCCCACAGTCTGCCCGCCATCCGCAATCTCCCTTCATCTGCTCGCCGAGTTGGGGGCTGGTGTGACCTGGGGCCCTCACACAGTCTGTTCTTTTCTGCTGATTGCTTCTACCCGAGGCCCAGAGGGAGTAGAGCGAAGCCAGAGCCTGTGGGTGGTTCAGCCTCGGTGAGAATCACGTCTGGGCCCCAGCAGGCTTCCTTCCGGGGGACACCTCCAACAAGCTCCTCGCAGCTTCTGGAAGGAGCGGGAAGGACCCTCTGGGATTCCCACCGCCTTTTCTTTTCCTGGCTGGCATCTTGCGGGGGCAGATGACATCTGCTCCCTTTCTGCAGGTGCCTTTCTTTTCCTACTGCCCAGCAATGGGGACACTGGTGGGAGGGCAGGGGCGACAGAGGTGTATACTGTATGGAGGGCCGTGAACCTGCAAAACGGCACGGGCCTCAGCGGGACCCCTCCATCGCATCGTTGGAAACACTGGGTGGTCAGCAGTTGGTCGGATTGAACTGAGGCATGGTGGGTCTGGGGCTACCTACCCACGGCCAGAGTCTTTGGAGACACAGGGTCCCAGGTGTATCCCGGGACTTGAGCTGCATGTGGTGGACTTGGGCAGGTCTGGTGCCGACTTTGAGCTCGTTTTCCCAGCTGTGAAATGGAGAGGAGACCCTGCAGCAGGTCTCCCTGGTAGCGTCCCAAGACTAAGCACTCCTGGCCTCTGTCACTCGCATTTTCTCACATGTGTGTGCAGTTTTCCAGCAGTTACGTGGGCCTCATGTCACAGCAGATTGAACGCAGAAGCTGGCATGAGAATCCAGCTGTCTTCTGTTCAGACACACACGGAAGAGATTTGCAAAATGCACCAAACAGCACTGTTCTCCCTAAAAAAAACATTTTTTTGAAAAGCTGTTACTTGTCATTTGAAAATGTAGTCCTGCTAAAATTTTAGAAATAGGTTTTTTTGGGTTTTTTTTTTAACACAAGCTGTCTGGGGTCCTCAATATTTTTTTTAATAGACTATTTTTTAGAGTATTTTTAGGTTCACAGCAAAATTGAGAGGAAGTACAGAGTTCCCAAATACTCCCTGCACCACCACTCATGCACACCCTCCCCAATACCTTTTTATCATCATAATGATGTATATATATGTGGTTTTTTGGACGAGTTCCTCATCCAGAGATAGGATTTGCAAATATTTTCTCCCATTCTGTGGGTTGTCTGTTCACTTTCTTGCTGGTGTTCTTTGAAGCGTAAATGCTTTTAACTTTGATGACGTTCCCCCATTTATCTGTTTTTTTTCTTGTGTCACTTGTGTTTTTGGTGTCATAGCTAAGAAGGTTTTACCTGTATGTACTTCTTTTTCTGTACTTTTTATTTGTTTTTAAACTAAGCATACTGTTTTTTTAAGTAATTTTATTTTATTTATTTATTTAAAAAATTTTTTGGCTACGTTGGGTCTTCATCGCTGTGCACGGGCTTTCCCTAGTGGCAGCGAGCGGGGGCTACTCTTTGTTGCAGTGTGCAGGCTTCTCATTGCAGTGGCTTCTCTTGGTGCGGAGCACGGGCTCTAGGCACGCAGGCTTCAACAGTTGTGGCACGCGGGCTCAGTAGTTGTGGCACACAGGCTTAGTTGCCCTGCAGCATGTGGGATCTTCCCAGACCAGGGCTCGAACCCGTGTCCCCTGCATTGGCAGGCGGATTCCCAACCACTGCACCACCAGGGAAGCCCGCCTCATTTGCCTTTAAGGCAGATGCTACGGCGCATCTCGTCCAGTTCAGTTTCCGTGCCTCCTGTAGCCTCTGGACAGGAGAACTTGGATGTGGGAACCAACCCTTCTGCCTCCAGAGTTGGTGTTCTTAGCTGCCATGAGTGTTCGTCTAATTATTATCTTTTAAAAGATTAAAGCTGAGATAAGGTAGACCATCCCCAGGGGCTATCACTCAGTGAGTCCAACACGGCCGTTTTCCCTCCAGTGTCAAAAATCTGGGGTACCTTCACCTATATACAGAAGCAGATGGCTTGCATTTAGGGGCCATGATATTAAAAATAATAGGAAGAGAAGCGGTAATCACACACTGCAAGTCTTTTCACCATGAGAGCACCTGGAACAGGGACTGAATGGAAGACCTTAATTCGGCATCACCCATCTCACTCCGGGTGTGTCCCCTGTGGGTGCCTTTGCAGAATGGTGGGTGGATTTCCTTTCTGCTTGGTTTACAAAACTTTCCTCATGTATTTTCAGTCCAGCTCACGATCATTGAATTCATGATGCCAAATGCTCAGATAATGAGACTCACCTTAACCCCCGCCCCCAAACACAGCAAGCCACTCCCAACTGCAATAATGTGAAGTTTTGCAAATTGCACTCTGTTATAAGTGCATTAGGAAATTCATTAAGGGGTCAGCCCAACCTGAAGTCCATGAAAAGGCTGGATGAGACCTTGGAAGGCCTGGAATTCCAAGGAGAAAATGCTGTTTTCAACCTTATTGTGGTTTTGGAGGCCACATTTCGGTTCACTTGTCACTCGTTTTTCTAAACTTCTTGCTTAAGTTTTTGCAAGTCATTTGGAGGCTGCAGATGGAACTTTTTCAAGGGAGACATATCGAGAAAAAGGGTGTAGTTTATGACTTCCATGGGTGTCAGCTGGACTTCCCTGCATTGCCATGCCTTTTTTCCTGCTCTGTTCCTTTGTGCTTTCACCCATCCACGGCTCCCAGTAGCAAGCACCCCGTGGGGGCACTGACCGCACAGCCCCAGGAGATGTGGGAGGGGTTGACTGACCTGCCCAGAGCCATGCAGCCAGGGAGTAGGAGTCCCCAGACCAACCTTTAGCAGATGCGCCACCGACGGCCAGTTGCTTGTTCATGTGTCATGGGTTCTTCTAGATCAGGGCTCTCATCTGGGTGAACTGGCCCCCAGGGGACCCTGGGCGATGTCTGGGGCATCTGTGGTTTTCATGACCGGGGGGGCTCCTGGCACTGAGTGGGCGGGGCCAGGGGTGCTGCTCCACACCCCACAGTGCCCAGGACGCCCCTCAGAGGATGACCTGGCCCTGCATGTCCACGGTGCTGAGGGGGAGAACCCTGTTCCTACCCCATGGGGTCTGTGAACAAATGAAGTTCATTTGGCAAGGGAGGGGCCCTTTTCTGTGAATTGACTACCTGTGGAAATGTGACCAATTAGTGTGAAATGCATGTTTAGCAAATGTTAGGTACTGTATTTGAACCAATAAATGTGAATCCTTCTGCAAAAAAAAAAAAAAAAAAAATACAAGAGGCAAGGATCCCCGGGGGGTGGGAGCAGGGAGAGGGGAGACCACCACATCCCTTCATTCAAGTGCTTCGTGTTGCCTCTGAACTTTGATGTTCCAGACCAAACCTGGGTTGACAGCCTACTTCACAACCTTAGAGAAATGCCCAAACTTCCCCGAATTTGGGGATTTTGGTACCCTCTGGCATGCAGGGCTGCCAAGGGATGAGGGATCATCCGCAAGCTCTGCATCCTGCATTCCGGAGGCCGGCAGGGCAGTGCTGTCTCCACCAGCACCCCTTGAAATGCTCTCAGAAACCAGACTGGTTTGTTTGGATGAACTGAGGAAGGGCTGGGGCAGTGCAGGCTTTATTTTAGTGAAACTGAAACCTCAGATCCCAGTGTAGATTTTCAAAAAGACAGATAATCCCGAGTCAGCGAGGGAAAGTGCAGCGCTCCCGCTCCCGGGGTGAGCCCAGGACAGCAGGCCGGCCAGCAAAGCACCACGTGGTATTTATGCTTGCGGAGCAAAGAGCAGGGCGCCCTTCCTGCGAGCAGGACCCAGTGGCATTTGGTTTTTCCAGCCACACCTGGAGCACCCGGCTTCCTGCCTTGTCCAGCTCGCAGCCCCACTTCCTCACCAAAACTCAGTGGAACTGTTCCTTAGGAACTCAACTTCCCATTTTTGGAGATGTTTCTTAGAAACTAGACTTCTTTCCAGCTTGTAGTGAAGTGACCTTTTAGTTCAGCTTCAATCTTTTTTTCCTTCATGTAAAAATAAATTAATACAGAAGTGATACTGGCTCAGTATAAATCAGCATTCTCTCAATCTTCTTTTTTCTTTTTTTCATGATCCTTTTTAAACTTTCTTGTCCTAATTGCTTATCAAAAAGAATAATGCTGGCAGTGGATGAAAGACATACCGTATATCTAAAGGCCATGAGTTCATAATGATACTTTTAAAAAACCTCTTAATTGTTGAACCCTCCTACATTGTTGGTGGGAATGTAAATTGGTGCAGCCATTATGGAGAACAGTATGGAGGTTCCTTAAAAAACTAAAAATACAGCTATCGTATGATCCAGCAATCCCACTCCTGGGCATATATCTGGTGGAAACTCTAATTTGAAAAGATACACGCACCCCAATGTTCATTGCAGTGCTATTTACAATAGCCAAGACATGGAAGCAACGTAAATGTCCATTGACAGATGGATGAATGGACAAAGAAGATGTGGTACATATATACAATGAATATTACTCAGCCATAAAAAGGAATGAAATGACACCATTTGCAGCAACATGGATGGACCTAGAGGTTATCATACTGAGTGAAGTAAGTCAGACACAGACAGATGTCCCACGCCCTCACTTATATGTGGAATCTAAAAAATAGTACAAATGAACTTATTTACAAAACAGAAGCAGACTCCTAGACATGGAAAACAAACTTACGGTTACCAAAGGGGAAGTGGTGGGAAGGATAAATTAGGAGTATGGGATTAATAGATACACACCAATAAATAAAAAATAGATAAACAACAAGGATTTACTGTACAGCACAGGGAACTATATACAATATCTGGTAATAACCTATAATGGAAGAGAATCTGAAAAAATATATATACATTTATATATAGCTGAATCACTTTGCTGTACGCCTGAAACTAACACAATATTGTAAATCAATTATAGTTCAATTTAAAAAACCCTTAATTGTCCACCTTTGGAGGTTGCTCATTATTGGGAAAAATTCAAGTTCTGGTAATCAAAGAGTTGATGAGAAAAAATTCTCCTTATGGAAGACCCATAAAATACTAACAGCACAGGGGCTTCCCTCGTGGCACAGTGGTTAAGAATCCGCCTGCCAACACAGGGGACACGGGTTCGAGCGCTGGTCTGGGAATATCCCATATGCCGCGGAGCAACTAAGCCCGTGCGCCACAACTACTGAGCCTGCGTTCTAGAGCCCGCAAGCCACAACTACTGAGCCCATGTGCCACAACTACTGGAGCCCGCCTGCCTGGAGCCCACCTGCCTAGAGCCCATGATCCACAACAAGAGAAGCCACCGCAATGAGAAGCACCGCAATGAAGAGTAGCCCCCGCTCGCCGAAACTAGAGAAAGCCCACATGCAGCAATGAAGACCCAACGCAGCCATAAATCAATCAATCAATCTATATATATATATATATATATATATATATATATATATATATATATATATGTTGGGGGTGTAATAAAGATCACCACAGTTAAAAAAAAAATACTAACAGCACAGGTACACTGTGTATCTGTCTATGTGTTGTCTGTACAGCTGTGCTTCCTGCATAAAAAGAGTTAGATTTTTCTCGCCTCCCGGGGAATCGAGTTTCACCCCCTGTCGAGAATGTATTTATAAATAACACAGGCATGAGAAAGTGGAAATCTCCAATCGCAAGCCCTGCTCCCTGGAATTAACCCCCCATCGAAAGTGTGGGATAGATGGGAATTGATGGTCATTGACACAGGGACAGGAGGCCGAGTGTCCAGTCTAGATTTGCCCACAAATTTTAATTGTGAGTCGTGAGCAAGTTTCTTCGTTTTCCTACATTTCAGCTTCCTCATTTGTTTGGTGGAATAAAAACCATCACAGAGACGTTGTGAGCATGAAATTGGATAATTTATAGAAAAAGCTAAGTGGAAGGCCAGATGAGAGTAATGTGCTAACTAAATGCTCCCACTTCACCTCTGACCTTTCTTTCTAGACTTCTCCTGTGCATGCACCCATGGGAATGGGGATGTGTGACGATGCTGAGTGCATTGCACATTTGCCATCCCAAGCCTTAGTTGGGAGGATCCCAGGTGGCCTGGGCTGAGAGCATGTCCCTTTGTAGTGACTGGGTTCTGGTAGGTTCCTCAGATGTTTGGGATGACATTTTAGGTTGATTTCTTAGCTTCAGGTTCTAAGCCACTTGGGGGTGAGGACAGGACTATGGCTGCCAATCCCCAGGGAAGCCCATAGGCTCAGACGGAGGTGGGCATCTTACTGCACTTCTGCACTGCCGGGTGGACTTTCTGTCTAGTCTCTCTTCCCCTAAGGATGCAGCCCTATGGGGGTCCTGGCCTTTTAAATATATATATATATATATATATATATATATATATATATATATATAATATAAATAAACTTTTTATTGTGGTAAAATACACATAACATTTATCATCTTAACCATTTTAAGTATAAAGTTCAGTGGCATTAAGTTCATTCACACTGGGCTTCCCTGGTGGCTCAGTGGTTAAGAATCCGCCTGCCAATGCAAGGGACACGGGTTCAAGCCCTGGTCCAGGAAGATCCCACATGCCGCAGAGCAGCTAAGCCTGCGAGCCACAGCTACTGAGCCTGCGCTCTAGAGCCCACGAGCCACAACTACTGAGCCCGCGCACTACAACTACTGAAGCCCACGCACAGCAGCAAAGACCCAGTGCAGCCAAAAATAAATAAAATAAATAAAATTTAAAAACACATTCATTTACACTGTTGAGCAACCATCCCCACCATCCATCTCCAGAACTTTCTCATGTTCCCAAACTGAAACTCTGTCCCTTTTACGTTCCCTTTCTGATATTTCATTTTTTAGAGTAAAGAAATATTGATACAACCAGTTGCTGTATGTTAATCTTGTATCCTGCCTGCTACCTTGCTGAATTCGTTTATCAGCTCTAGTAGTTTTTGTGTGGAGTCTTTAGGGTCTTCTATACATAGTATCATGTCATCCTCATATAATGACAATTTTACCTCTTCCCTTCCAGCGTGGATACCTTCTATTTCTTTTTCATGTCTGATTACTAGGGAGGGCTTCCAATACTATATTGAGTAGAGGTGGTAAGAGAGGGCATCCTTTGCTTGTTCCAGATTTTAGTGGGAAGGCTTTCAGCTTTTCACCGTTGAGTATTATATTGGCTGTGGGTTTTCTGTCCCCTTTAAACACCGATTCTCCATCCCTTCCCCCAGCCCCTGGCCCCACCATCTACTTCCTGTCTCTATGGATTTGACTCCTCTAGGGACCTCTTGTGAGTAGAATCAGACAGTATTTGTCCTTCTGTGTCTGGCTTATCTCACTCAGCATCATGTCCTCAAGTTTCATCCACATTGTAGTGTGTGTCAGAATTTCCTCCCTTTTTAAGGCTGAATAATATTCCAATGTTTGGACAGACCACATTTTGTTTTTCTATTCGTCTGTTGATGGACACTTGGGTTGTTTCCACCTTTTGGCTATTGTGAATAATGCTGCTATGAATATGGGTGTGCAAATCTATGTTTGGGTCCCTGCTGTCAATACTTCCAGGCATACGCCCAGAAGTGGAATTGCTTGATCATAGGTAATTCTATGTCTAATTTTTCGAGGAAGCTTCATGCTGTTTTCCATAGTGGCTGCACCATTCTACATCTCCCCACCAGCCATGCACAGGGTTCCAGTATCTCCACGTCCTCACCAATCTTGTTCTTTTCTATCATTGCTTTTTTATTTTTATAACAGCCATCCTAATGGGTGCAAAGGGGTATTTCTTGTGGTTTTGACTGGCAGTTCTCTAATGGTTAGTGCTGTTGACCATCTTGTCATGTGCTTATTGGCCATTTGTGTGTCTTCTTGGGAGAGATGGCCATTCAGGGGCCTTTTTTTTTTTTTTTTTTTTTTGCGGTACGCGGGCCTCTCACTGTTGTGGCCTCTCCCATTGCGGAGCACAGGCTCCGGACGCGCAGGCTCAGCAGCCATGGCTCACGGGCCCAGCCGCTCCGCGGCACGTGGGATCCTCCTGGACCGGGGCACGAACCCGCATCCCCTGCATCGGCAGGCGGACTCTCAACCACTGCACCACCAGGGAAGCCCTGGGTGCCCTTTTTTTTTTTTTTTTTTTTCTTTGCGGTACGTGGGCCTCTCACTGTTGTGGCCTCTCCCGTTGCGGAGCACAGGCTCCGGACGCGCAGGCTCAGCGGCCATGGCCCACGGGCCCAGCCGCTCCGCGGCACGCAGGATCTTCCCGGACCGGGGCACGAACCCGTGTCTCCTGCATCAGCAGGCGGACTCCCAACCACTGCGCCACCAGGGAAGCCCCTGGGTGCCCATTTTTTAACCAGGTTGTTGGTTTAGTAGGAGGAGTTCTTTATGTATTCTGGATATTAACCCCTTATTGGATATATGATTTGCAAATATTTCCCCCCATTCTGTGGTTTGCCTTTTACTCTATTGGTAATCTCCTCTGATGCACAAAGGGTTTTAATTTTGATGAGGTCCACTTTTTGTTGTTGTTACCTGTGCTTTTGGTGTCATATGTAACAAGTATGTACCCTTCATATACTGGGGTGGAAAGGACACTTTATCGCCGCAGCCTCTCTCCCCAGAATCCATCACCCCAGTCTAACTAGGAGGAAAACATCAGACAAGCCCTAGCAGCAGGACTATTTCATCAAGCATCTGGGCACCCGTGGCCTGCTCAGGCTGACACATAAAATTAACCATACAACGCCTAAATGTAGCATCTGGTCCTGGGTGGGATCCTATGACAGAGAAAGAACACTGGTGAAATGCTAAGGAAATCTGAATAAATGTGGATTTTAGTTAGTAATAACGTATCGATATTGGTTCATTAATTAAGACAAATTGCCATATAAGGCTAGAAATTAACAATAGGGGAAACTCGGTGTGGGGTGCGTGGAAACTCTGTGCTATCTTCACAGTTGTTCTGTAAACCGAAAACTATAAATTAGAAAGAGAAAGAGATTATAAACACAATAGCAACACCAAGGTGGCTGAGCCCAGCAGCCAGTCTCTCAGCCTGGCAGCCGACGCACCCCTCCCACTATGCGGGTGTGCAGCCCTCTGGCATCTTGATTCTCTGCTAGTTTTGTTCCTTTTTGTGAGCCCAGAGTGTTAGTTTTCTTTAATCTGGTATTGCTTGGGCTTTACAGGAGGGGAGACATAGGCAATGCAGTCTGCCTTGTTGCTAGAAACAAGTTCTGTGACAGAAGGAGATCTTTTTCAAAACAAAACAAAAACATAACTATAATTTTCTGCCTTTAACAAAAATTTAACAGTGTATTTTGGCTGTCACTTTTTGTCAGTACAATAAGTATGCTGTATTTAATTTCCCTAAATTTTAGTTTTACAACACTTGTAGGTTCATAGCAAAATTGAGAGGAAGGTGCAGAGATTCCGCATACGCCACCCCCCTGACACATTTAAAATTTAGTCATTGACAAATGACCTTCCACAAAACTTATACCAATCTAAACTCCCTTCAATGGCACCATTGTCCCCACAGCCTTACCATAATGGTTAGTAATTAAATGTAAAAGTTTTGCCAGTCAGTTGTGTGAAAAATGATGTCTCTTTGATGTATTAATCTTCATTTATTTGATCGTTAGAGGGATTGATCACCTTTTCCCTCTTTCTTTCTTTCTCTTTTTTTCTATCTTCCTTCCCTCCTTTCTTTCTTTCAGCTGTTTGTATCTCTTCAAGTATCTTTATTTTTCCTGAGATTTTCTTCTTATTGATTTGTAGGTGCTCTTTACATGTGATGGGCACTAACACTGTCTATTGCATATGCTGTGAGTGATTTTTCCAGTTTGTTATCTGTCTTTTTTTTTTTTTTTGCGGTATGCGGGCCTCTCACTGTTGTGGCCTCTCCCATTGCGGAGCACAGGCTGCGGACGCGCAGGCCCAGCGGCCGTGGCTCACAGGCCCAGCCGCTCCGTGGCATGTGGGATCTTCCCGGACCGCGGCACGAACCCGTGTCCCCTGCATCGGCAGGCGGACTCTCAACCACTGCGCCACCAGGGAAGCCCCTGTTATCTGTCTTTTTATTGGCTTTATGGCTCTCACCCATCCTGAAGCTCCCAAGTGTAGAAGAGAGTTTCCTTTAGTCATTAGCCCTGGGAAAAACTTTTCCTCTACATTGCTTCTTTAGGTGAATAGCCTTGTCAAGGAGTTGGGAGTGAGAGGAACTCCGGGTCTCATGCTCAGTCCCCCATAATCTCTCCCTTAAAAAAAAATCAATTAACTTTTTTTTTCAAATGACAACACACTGAAAAATCTAGGAAATAACAAAAAGGCATAAAGAAGAAGCACAAATCATATTATATTTTTCCTCTTAAATGCCACCACTGCTTTTCAGTGTGGCTTCAGAAAAGCAAGGTTTGCCCTGAAGCTCTGCAGGCCTGGTCAGTCCTTGGAGACACAGGTGGTGGGCAGCAGCCCCTCATTCCAGGGCAGTCTGTGGGGTCTGTGCAGCACCAAGGTTGGATCCTGCGTGCATCTCTGACATCTTAAGAGAGAGAGAGCGGGGCAGAGTGGAGATGGGGTAGAGTTTTGGCAAATAGCATGGGCACATAGGAGTATTCCTTACAAATCTTGTAGGAGGTGGCAAGGAGGGCTGTTTACCCTCCACATCATTGGTTCACAGAGCCTTCTGAGCACGGAGCACTTGTTTGTGAGTAGAGCATGCTGCGGGAGAATTTTCTGCCTTGTCCTCTGAGAGATGTTGTGTTGCTAGGTTATCAAGAGCATCAGGAATCCAGGGAACAGTGTACTAATAAGAATCATGTTTAGGGGTTTTCCTGGTGGCGCAGTGGTTGAGAGTCCACCTGCCGATGCAGGGGACGTGGTTCATGCCCCGGTCTGGGAAGATCCCACATGCCGCGGAGCGGCTGGGCCCATGAGCCATGGCTGCTGAGCCTGCGCGTCCGGAGCCTGTGCTCCGCAATGGGAGAGACCACAACAGTGAGAGGCCCACGTACTGCAAAAAAAAAAAAAAAAAAAAAAAGAATCATGTTTAACTTTGAAAAATAAAATAGGTATTGACATTTTTAAAGGATAAGAATAGTATTGGATCATTTGCAGTTCCTGAATTCTAGTTTCAATTCTACCGTTTCAAGTGTGTGTGTGTGTGTATGGAGGGATGGACACATGGATGGATGGATAGATGGATGGATGGATGAATAGATGGATAGATGGATGAATGGATGCATGGATGGATGCATGGATGAATAGATGGATGCATGAATAGATGGATGGATGAACGGATGGATGGACGGATAGATCGATGGAGAGAGAGAGAGTGACAGTTTTATTGACTATAGTTCACATAATTCTACCATTTCTAAGCCTCAGTTTTCTCATCTATAAAATATGTGAAAATGATTATGCACTCAATAGAGTAAAATTGAAAACCACCCTCCTGTTCTCCCTTACCTGTTCTGTTTCTCCCATAGCACCTCTAATCTTTTGTTTGTTTGTTTGTTTTGCGGTACTCGGGCCTCTCACTGTTGTGGCCTCTCCCGTTGCGGAGCACAGGCTCTGGACACGCAGGCTCAGCGGCCATGGCTCACGGGCCCAGCCACTCAGCGGCATGTGGGATCTTCCCGGACCGGGGCATGAACCCGTGTCCCCTGCATCGGCAGGCGGACTCCCAACCACTGCGCCACCAGGGAAGCCCTAATCTTTTTTTTTTTAATGATACTCTTAAAAACCAACGTGTCTGAAGAATTCATTTGGATAAAGGGCCCGACCTCTTGATAATGTTGTTACTTCTCATATATTTTCTAACAGCTTTATGGAGTTAAAATTTATATACTATAGGGAATTCCCTGGTGGTCCAGTGGCTAGGTC
This sequence comes from Hyperoodon ampullatus, assembly GCF_949752795.1. Taxonomy (NCBI): domain Eukaryota; kingdom Metazoa; phylum Chordata; class Mammalia; order Artiodactyla; family Ziphiidae; genus Hyperoodon; species Hyperoodon ampullatus. The sequence continues at coordinate 25,798,519 of NC_136917.1, forward strand.
TCCTCGTCTCTACTGCAGGGGGCATGGGTTCAATCCCTGGTTGGGGAACTATGATCCCACAAGCTGCATGGCCAAAAAAAAAAAAAAAGAAAGAAATTGAAAAAAAATAAAATGGACATTAAAAAATTTTTATATACTATAAACTTTACCATTTTAAGTGTACAATTCAACAGTTTTTAGTATATTTACAGAATTTACAACCATCACCACCATCTACTTCCAGAACATTCTCATCACCCCCAAAGGAGACCCTGTCCCCATTAAGAATCACCCCCACCCACTCCCCCAGGCCCTGACACCTAATAACCCACTCTCTGTCTCTCTGGATTTGCCTCTTCTGGACACTTCACGTAAGTGGAATCACACACTATGTAATTGTTTACGTCTGGCTTCTCAAACTCCGTGTGTTTTGGGGTTCATCCATGTTGTAGTGTGTGTGCTATGACTTTTTAAAATTTAATTTTAATTTTTTTTTTTTTTTGCGGTACGCGGGCCTCTCACTGTTGTGGCCTCTCCCGTTGCGGAGCACAGGCTCTGGACACGCAGGCCCAGCGGCCATGGCTCACGGGTCCAGCCGCTCCGCGGCATGTGGGATCTTCCCAGACCGGGGCACGAACCTGTGTCCCCTGCATCGGCAGGCGGACTCTCAACCACTGCGCCACCAGGGAAGCCCTAATTTTAATTTTTAAAATTCATTTTATTGAAGTATAGTCAATTTACAATGTTGTGTTAATTTCTACTGTACTGCAAAGTGATTCAGTTCTACATATATGTATACATTTTTTTTCATATTCTTTTCCATTATGGTTTATCACAAGATGTTGAACCTAGTTCCCTGTGCTAAATGGTCATAAACATCATACAGCCCTCCATGCTCAGGGCCCAGGGGCACCAGATCAATGTTTTATTACCCTTCCTGCTCCCATGGCCTGGATACGGGAGGAGGGGACCAGATTAAGGCAATAGAGGTGGGAAAGATGCAGGAAGGCCGAGAGGCAGGCGGGAGATTTGAGGAGCCGTGTGAGAAGAGGCCTGCCTGGGGGACAGCACAGGGGCCCCAGTGTCACACCTAAGCCACCAGGGAGAACGATGATGCCACGCAGCCCAACGGGGGAGCCTGGAGGAAAAGGGGACCAGCTGGAGGAGTTCGTGGGGTGACCAGCCATCTGGGCCACCCTGGTTTGCCGGGGCTGAGGGGTTCCCAGGTGCAGGACTTAGAACGCTCAACCAGAAAAGTTGGTCCCCCTGAGTTTGGGGTTCCCACGGAGCAGCCAAGGACAGATGCGTCAGCAGACAGTTGGGAGTGAAGGTGGGAGGAGGATGGAGAAGAAATACGGCCCCGACGGGACAACGTTCCCACAGGGCTGGCGTCCGGCTCCAGCTGCCCTCTGTCCCCACCCTGTTCCCGGCCAAGGAATTGGCCCTTTGACCTGCCCTGCCGGGCTCTGGGCAGCTGTTGACTTTCAAAACAAAACCCGAAAACTTCATGACGTGGTTTAAGAGGTCTGTTTACTACCTGTCCCTCTGCAGAGAGCCCATCATGGGCTTATCTCATTGGGACTTTCTAATCTGATGCCCTTCTAGTTGTCCCGAGGGAGTCAATGAGATTGTAAAGGCCAGTCGTAGTTCGGCAGGACCCCCGTGCCCCCTCCAGCCCCTGCCCCGTCCCCACCAAGCTCAGGAGAGACTCGTGGCTCCAAGACTAGCTTGGTCTCTCAGCGGCCTGTGTGCGCTGCACTGCTGCCATGCAGTTTATACCCAGATCTGTCATCTGCACGCAGAGACACGGTCTTCCTTCTTCCTCTCCAATCTGGATGCCTCTTATTTCATTTTCTTGCCCAACTGCCCTAACTGGAACTTCCAGTGCACATTGAGTAGAAGCAGCGAGAGTGCACATCCTTGTGTTCCCCCTGGTGACGGTGGAAAGGCATGCAGTCTTTTACTGGGAGCATCCTGGGGCTGTGGGCTTTCTGGGATACCCTGGATCAGGTTGAGGAACTTCCCTTCTTTATTTATTTGGTCGTGCCGGGTCTTAGTTGCAGCCGGCGGGCTCCTTCGTTGTGGCTTGCGTGGAAGTTCCCTTCTATTCCTGGTTTGGTGAGTGTTTTTATAACAGAGGAGTGTAGAAAGGTGTCACGTCTTCATCTGCATCATATTGAGATGGTCTTCTGGGTTCTGTCCTTTATTCTGTCGACGGGCTGTATTATGTGGACTGTCAGATGTTAAACCGACTGTGCATTCCGCCACGTGGCCGTGGGGTAGAATCCTCTTCATATGTCGCTGGGTTCGGTTTGTTAGTATTTTGTGGAGGACCATGGACGTTTGATCGATGCACTGAAGAAGAGATTACGTAGGAGGAAGAGGAGGTGTGGCTGAAAGGTGTAGCATGAGGTGGGGTTGCTCTTGGAACTGTCCTGTGTCTTGACTGTGGTGGGGGGCATGAATCTACACATGCACTAAAGTACATAGAATGACGCACACACGTGCGTGCACAGGACACTGGGGACATCTGACTAAGCTCTGTGGGTTGTGTCAGTGTCAATTTCCTGGTTGTAATGGACTGAATGTCTGTGTCCCCAAAATCCATATGCTGAAGCCCTAACCCCCATGGGATGGTATTTGGAGGTGGGGCCTTTGGGAGAGGATTAGGGTTAGGTGAGGTCATGAGGGTGGGGCCCCCATGGTAGGATTCGTGTCCTTGTAAGGAGAGGAAGAGAGACCAGAGCTCTCTTTGCCATGTGAGGTCACAGCAGGAAGGCAGCCGACTGCAGGTCAGGACGTGTACCCTCACCAGGAACCAGCCACACCGGCACCCTCATCTCAGACTCCAGCCTCCAGAACCAGAGAAATGAATGTCTGTGCTTTAAGCCCCACAGCCTGTGCTATTGTTCCTACAGTCCAAGAGGACGAAGACACTGGTTATGATACTAACTATAGTTATGCAATATGATACAACTGGGGGAGGCCGGGGGAAGGGTCCACAGTATTTCCCGCACATGGTTTTTGCAACTTCCTGTGAATCTGTAATGACTACAAAAGTTTTAAAATTTACTTTTTAAAGCAGAAATTAAAAACAAAAAAGACACTGAATGGAAGAGGGTGGCTAAACCCACACAGGCCAAGCAGCCCCTGTGGGTGGCCCTGGGCCCAGAAAGGGACCATGTGTGTGGAAGCTTCCACCCAGGACAGTGCAGGGCAGGGCAGGGCCTCCAGCACGTCCTCTCTCTGAGCTCAGAGAGGCAGCACAAGCTTGGCAGTCCCCTTGTGAAAATGGAGCAGGAGAAGTGCCAGAAGCCTTCGAGCAGAAGAGGACTGGTGATGCTCTCAACGCCACCAAGAATTGCCAGCCACCCTGAGGTCAACAGACTTTTCCCATAAAAAGCCAGGTAGCAACTGATTTTGGCTTTGGAGACGAGGAGGTCTCTGTTGCAGCTATCCAACTCTGCCACGCAGCCTCCAGAAGCTACTCGTAAAGGAATGTGGGCAGCCGTGTTCCAATAAAACTTTATTGACAAAAGCAAGCAGTGGACCAGATGGGGCCTGGGCCATGCTTTGCCCACCCCCGGGCTGAATCTGGGCGTGAGCACCTTGATGAGAGTCACCGTAGTCTCCTCTTTTGCCAGAAGTTGGTGAATAAGCAGCAAGAGCTTCTGCTTCCGTAAGTTCAAGATCGCGGGCACGTGTCTGGGGACCGTTAACTGGATGCAGAGAATGGCAGAGGCCTGCTGCTCCGTGGCTGCAGAGATTGCCTTAGGGGCCTGTGCTGTGAGGTCAAATACATCTCACAGGGACCATCAACCCGTTTGGGGACGGGCCCAGCTTCCTCGTGTGCCTTTGGGGTGTCATGGCTTCTACATTGCTGGTTGTGTCTACCTACCTGTCTACTTTCCTAACTGTCCACCCATCTGTCATCTAAGAATCTATGATTGTATGTATGTTTCTGTCATATCTACCTATCTATCTATCTATCTATCTATCATCTGTCTATTCATCCATCTGTCATCTATCTAAGAACCTGTGTATGTATATTTTTTCTATCATCTAGCTAGCTAGCTAGCTACCTACCTACCTACCTACTAGAGAAGCCATGGGTTCACACTGAGATCCCAATTCCGAGCCCGTCCCTCCACGTTCCTTGTTGCCTGCCCCTTTGCATGTTTGCAGACGCTTTCTCCAAGCACAAGAAACAAGTCTCTGAGCATCCCCAGCGTGTTTCTTTTTTTGCTCAAGGACACCACCTTCAGGATCTCACCAGTCCCTCCCCTGCTGTCGGCCCCCACTGCCCAGCACCCCTGCCCTGCCCCGTGGTCCCAGGAAGCACCCTGCCAGCTCGGTGCCCTGGGTGCCTGCATGGCTCCCCGCCCCCTTCTCTGCTAGATGGGGGACCCCGCCGCCTGTCCCGCCAAGCCAGGAAGCCAAGATGCAGGGCATGGCCTAGACTGTTTGTCCTTCCTAAACATACACTCAGGAAACAGAGTGAAGTTGCAGAGGAGAGTGGGGGAGTGTGGGCGTTGATAAGTGTCTGCCGAGCGGGGTGCCGCCACAGGGCTTGATGCTGAGAGCAGTGTGGGGCGGGCACCGAGAAGGAGGAGACGCAGATCTAACCAAGCTTCCCTTCCACGAAATCCTGCAGTGAGGGACCCCGTCCTTAGCTGGGGGTGGATCTGCACCTCTGAGTTTTCTGGGAAGGAAAACGCAGCAGCCAGCTTCCCGCAGAGAGAAGCCAACCAGAGCCTGTGGGCAGAGTGCACCGCCCCCACCAGCCACTCTCTCTGACTCATTGTGTCTTCATGACCTTGTTTCCTTCTGAGCCCAGAGCCCAGCATCAGGCCTCCTCCTCCCTCCCTCTGACCCTGGTGGGGTGGGGAAGGGGAGGGGGAGGCTGGCCATCACATAGCCGGGGTCTCGCCCCAGGCGACTCTGCGCCCCGCACGGGACACTGGGCCATGTCTGGGGATATCTGTGGTTGTCACGACTTGGGGGCTCCCAGCATTGGGGGGTGGGGGCCAGGGATGCTGCTCCACACCCCGCAGCGCCCAGGACGGGCCCCCACAGAGAAGGAGCCTGCTGGTCAGCAGGGCTGGGGGTGGGGAGGACCCTGGCTAAGATGAATCCCCTTCCCCCGGGAGACCAGTCGTGGGGCTTTCCTAGTACCTCTGAATTCTGTTTCATGAGTGATGGCAGATGGTCCTCCTGAGAGCTCCTGGAGGCTGAGACAGCATCGTGTTCCTTTCATGCTACAGTGGTTGGCACGATGCTCCTCAAGTTAATAACCTTTTGTGAAATGTACAAGCCCCCAAATGACTCAGCAGCCCAGCTGTGCTCCCCTCCCTCCAGGGCGGACTCCCCTTCAGCCCCTGGCCGGTCAGTGGTCGGTCAGTGGTCGTAGCCTGCGCAACCCATTCCCCACAGGCCTGGCCCCCTGTTGTCATAACGACCAAAGCCCCTGGCGTTCCCAGGCCCAGGTGCTAGATCCCACAGCTCCCCCAGGTCCCCGGGACTCTCCCAGACCTCAGCCTTGGCTCCGCTGCAGCTGGGATTCTCATCACCGAAATCACCGACCAAGGAGGGTCCATCCATCTGTCTGCCGGGGACCTGGGCAGCGTGTCGGCCGTCAGAGCCCTCCCCAGGTAGACAGTGTAGCACAGGGGGGTGCAGATGAGATCTAGGGGGCAAGAGAGACCCTGGATCCCATCAGGAAGGGGTTTGGTCCACATTCAGAAGCCCAGGAAGGATCTGACTGCAGCACCTCCCCGATTCCTTCCTAGGTCTGTGAGTCAGCCGTGGTGAAGCCCCCAGCCCCATGCGGGCCTCACCTGGTGATCCCGAGGTGGCTGAGACAGCTTTGCTCGTCACGACTTGGGGGCTCCTGGCATCCAGTAGGTGGGGGCCAAGCATGCTGCTCCACAGCCCACAGCACCCCACAGAGAAGGACCCGCCCCGAATGTCCGCAGGGCCGAGGGGGAGACAGACAGGAACACAACAGAGATTTACGGGGTCAGGCTTTGGTCTCAGAAGGATGGCAGCGTGTGGGGAGGACGCAGAGCGGCCGGACCGGAGGTGGGGAACGGCCCTGGAGAGCCTACAGATGTTGCAGGACAGCAGCCGGTGGGGGCTGGCAGGACACGGCAACTGGGCTGCTGTGGACAGAGACCAGCAGCCAGGGGTGGGGGGCACGCAGAAAGGAGGGAAAGTTCTTGGAAACAAATACACGGAGGAGATGGGTGCATTTGTGTGGAATATATGTGTGTACGTGCATAAAGGTGCGGCGGGAAATCTGTAAATATCTGTCACAATCCGTCTTATCTGTTTATCTATCTTATCTATCCTTTACCTATCATCTATGTATCTTTTTTTAAATCTATTTTTCTTAACATCTTTATTGGAGTATAATTGCTTTACAGTGGTGTGTTAGTTTCTGCTTTATAACAAAGTGAATCAGCTATACATATACATATATCCCCATATCTCTTCCCTTTTGCATCTCCCTCCCTCCCACCCTCCCTTTCCCACCCCTCTAGGTGGTCAGAAAGCACCGAGCTGATCTCCCTGTGCTATGCGGCTGCTTTCCACTAGCTAGCTGTTTTACATCTGGTAGTGTATATATGTCCATGCCACTCTCTCACTTCGTCCCAGCTTACCTTTCCCCCTCCCCGTGTCCCCATCTATGTATCTTACCTATCATGTATTTATCATCTGTTTATTTGTCATCTATCTATAGATCATCCACGCATTGATTGATGTCACCTGTCTATCATTTCTTTCTCGTCTGTATAAAATCTGTCTATTGATCTGTCATCTGTTGATGCGTAAACTACCTGTCATCTCTCTGCACACACGTTTTTTCAGGGGATCACTGGACAGTGATTTGCAGGCACCACGTCCGTGACCCTGCATGTCTCAGCGAGCACCTGCTGTGACACCCTCACACATCAGCACAAAACCAGAACCTTATAGCACCTGCTATCCAGCCCAACAGAATTTTCCACATCGCCCCTCGAGCGTGTTTTCGGGGCTGGTGGCTGCTGTTCTCTGGGCTCCAGAGCCCTGTCCTGATCCCACGCTGCATCTGGTGACCACCCTGGCCTCCGTCCATCAGGGAATGGAGTCTTTCTTTCCCATGAAAGTGACCCCTTTTCTAGAGCCCAAGAATCTTATGGAACGTCCCACCTTCTGGATTTCCTATTCCTTCCGTAAAAGAAGGAGAGTGTGGAAGCTGCCCCTCTGTAACAAAGGCAGAAGGAAGGAAGGGCTCAGAAAACTCCTTTCCCAGCCCCGACAGAGAACTGTGATGGCAGAGCTCGGCATCATCACACGCTGTGTGAGCTCCTGGACTGCATGACAGTCACCACACACGGGCAGCTTACACCAGAGATTTATGTTCTCTCGGTTCTGGAGGCCAGAAGTCAGAAATCAAGGTGTGGCACAGTCACACTCCCTGCGGAGGCTCCAGGGCAGGGTTCTTCCTGCCTCTCCCAGCTCTGGGGTCCCTGACGATCCTCACATCCCTGGACTTGTGGCCGTATCACTCCAGACTCTGCCACCATCATCACATGGCCGTCTCCCCGTGTGTCTCCGTGTCCCAGTTTCCCTCATCTTCTCAGGACACCAGGGCCACCCCACTCCAGTACGACCTCTTGTTAACTGGATCACATCCTCAATGACCTTATTTGCAAATAAGGTCTCGCTCACAGATCTGGGGGGTCCAGGCATGAACGTGCCTTTTTGGGTGGACATAATTCAACCCGCACAGATGCTGACACCACTGGGGGAATGTGTAGGGGCACAGGAGGGTTACCCAAAGACGGTCTATCAACTGCAGCGGGGAAGGACCCTCGGCAAAGACCCAGCCTCACCCCGCGGCCCGCCGCACGTGACTCGAGCTGCCACACAGCCGCCCAGGACCGTGTCACTGAACAAACGTGCTCTGGCTATCAGACCTTGTTGCAGGAAACTGGGACGGGGTTATGGACCTACCAGGAAGCACTTTGCCGGCTCTGATCACCTTTTAAATAAACCTCCTTCTTGATAGTTTTAGATTCACAGACGAGCCACGGACAGGACAGAGTGTGCCCGTCACCCACCCACCTCCGTGTTGGCACCTGACACTGCCCGGCCATCCATGTGCATCAGCCTTAATGGGACCCCAGCGTTTATTTGACAACCAAATAAACGATCCATTAGTGTCCTCTGTCTGTCCCAGGACCCATGTGATGACAGGCTCCTTGGGGCTGTGACCTTCTCGGACTTCCCTTGTTTTCGAGGATTGGGACAGTTTTGAGGACTGGCTGGGAGTTTTGTACAAAGTCCCTCTTTTAGGGTCTGTCTGGTGTCTTTCTCATGCTCAGGCTGGGGCGATGGCTTTGGGCAGAGAGACTGCGGAGGTGAAGGGCCCCCCTGCCAGCACATCCAGGCTTGCGCTGCCGTGTGACTTAGCGCTGTTGGTGACCCCGGCCAGGCCGTGTCCGCCTTCTCCGCCGTGGTGAGGACTTGAGGTCGTGTTTGTTTGGATCCACTTGTAATATTTATTCTGCGTTCCCACTGGGGGGATGGTTGTGCATCCGTTCTCTCTTTTTTCACTTGAGGGAATCTTGGCTCAGCAAAAACCCAGCTCCAGGGTCTGTGTGTCCTTCCCGCCTGCCCCGTCCTCTGTCTTGGCTCACGGACCTGGCGCCCCAGCTCACAGCTTCCCGGCCACACACGTCACCCCAGGCACCTCCCCGTGAGGCCCTTGCTCTGAATTTAGGGGCCTGCTGAGCAGATAGGAGGCTCGGCAGGGAGCTGGCAAGGTGCTCTGGACTGTGGGAAGTGTGAAGCCATGGCTTATGCACCAACGGGGGCGGCACAGGGTGCAGGCTGCACCCCCCAGGTCCCTCTCATTGCCATCACCGTGTCCCAGGACACCAGGCCCAACCAACACGTGGTCCACAGTTTGTAAAGTGGTGAAAGGTCGGGTATTTTAAAGTAGCTTTTCCCCCACTATCTATGAAAATGATACTTGTTCATTGTTTAAAATTTTTTTTAGAAAACACACAAAGGTTTACAGAAAAAGAGAGATACTGAGAGTCACTGAACTGTGCACTTTAAGAGGGTGAATTGGATGTGTGTGAACATACCCCAATTGAAATTTAAACTTGCTAATTTAAAATTAGCAGAAGTTCACCACTGTTAAAATACCCTCCAGGCTGTCTTTTTCTAACCGTTTGTTTTCAACATAGTTTCAAATTTACCAAGAAGTTGTAAGAATAGGACAAGGAACTCCTTGTACCCTTGATATCCACGTTCGCCGACTGCGTACGTCTGCTTTATTATTCTATTTATAATTCTCTTTCTCTCCCTGTGTGTGTACGTGTATGTAGACCTGTGTATGTATACATCATACATAGATAGGTGTGTGTGTGCATATATGTACATACACAGTTATAGGATGTAAACTGTGGTACGTATAGTTATATGATTATCCATACACATACAGTGGTATATATATGTAGTTATACATGTATGCAAATCAATTTTTCTGAGCCATTTGGGGCTAAGTTGGAGACATCACGCCCCTTAACCCTTAAATCTGTCAGTGTATCTGTACTAAAAACAAGGACATTCTCTTATGGAACCACAGGACTGTTATCAAAATCTGGAAATTTCACAGTGACACGGGTCTCATCTAAGCCACGGTCAAATTCTGTCACTGTCCCCATGTCATCTTTCACAGCCATCCCATCCCAGACCCCCCATTGCATCCAGGTGCCCCGGCTTGTCCGCCTCCTTGGATCAAAGGCCAAAAGTAACATTTCATTGTATTGCCTATAATTTTTTTTTTTTTTTTTTCGGTACACGGGCCTCTCACTGTTGTGGCCTCTCCCACTGCGGAGCACAGGCTCCGGACGCGCAGGCTCAGCGGCCATGGCTCACGGGCCCAACCGCTCCGCGGCATGTGGGACCCTCCCAGACCGGGGCACGAACCCGTGTCCCCTGCATCGGCAGGCGGACTCTCAACCACTGCGCCACCAGGGGAGCCCTGCCTATAATTTTTTGATGGCGACAGTTTTAAATGTTTCATAATGGTCATTGTAATAGTAATGCTTTTGGCGGATTATCTGTGTCCATTGTTAACAGTTCATTTGGAAGGTTTTAAGGTCATTGGCAACTTAGAGAAGAGGTGCAGAAACAGTACAGAATTCCCTAATACCCTTCACCCAGCTTCCCTTGGTCCATGTCTCTTCCATAATCACAGAACATTGATCAAAGCTGAGAAATCAGTCTTGCTGCAGTCCTACTGACTAAAGCATGGAACTGATTCGAATTTCAGCGGTTTTTCCATGAATGAAATTTTCCCATTGTCCATCCTATCCATGATCCCACATTCATTAAGTTGGTTTGTTCATCTCTCATTGATTGTTGGAAATCTTTATATATTAAGGACATCATACCTGTGACAAAATATATCCCATTTTGCCTTTTCATTTTGTTGTGGGGAATTAGGAATCCCATAGACCAAAGTCCTAATCTCAGCCAGAGACGGGGGGCAGGTCTCATAGGAACATGCCACGTCCTGCGTTAAGGAGAGTTATGGGAACAAACATCAGAGGCTCAGCAGGGCACAGGCCACACGCCAGGCCCTCCACAAACTGTTCCCACACCTTCCCATCCCCCCTAAACATTCGCTGTTCCCCTAGCCTGTGTTGAACAAACAGCCACACATGATCGTGTGAAAAACCTCAGGATTTTACCCCACGGAGTTGTGCTGGCCATGAGCCAACTTCATCCATCTGAGCCAACATCTGTTGAGTGAGGAGGAGTGAGTGGGACCTTGCCAGGCACTTGGGGGTGGGGGTGGTGTCTTCTGGTCGCCCCCCTGAAGGAGAAAGGACGGTGCCCCGTAAACGCGGAGCAGGAAACTCCATCCCTGCAGGGCAGGGCACAAAGCCCTCGGTGCAGCCGGCATCCAGGCTGCAGTCACACTGCTCAGGGATTTGGCTGCAGGTGTGACACTGCTGCCTATTCAGGACGCCAGAGATGAGCACGGGGCCAGTTCTCACCCTCCTGCTGTTTGGGAACTCCGCTGATCCCTCCTGGGAGCCCTCCTGGGCAATTTGCAAGTGAGGAACTTGACACCTGGCATCCCGGCCGCCCCATCCCCATCCTTCTGTCACCTAGACCGTCCTTTTTTTTGTTGTTGTTTTTTTTCTAGCCTCATTATTGGGGACTTTCTGTCCTTAGGACAAACTCCGTTGGGGGCAGGGAGGGGCCAAACCACAGATTAATGACTCGTCAGGCTGGGATTGCTCAAGAAAGTACTTCTGACGCGGGCCCGCAGAGAGTGTTCTGCAAGTTTCATGTCAGATCTTCCTCACAGCCTGATATGGGGCTAAAGAGGGGAGAAGAAAGATGGGCCCTCAAGAACTGGGGAGGGGGACTTCCCTGGTGGTCCAGTGGTTAGGACTCCGTGCTTCCACTGCTGGGGGCACGGGTTCGATTCCTGGTCGGGGAACTAGGATCCTACGTGCCACGCGCGGTGCAGCCAATAAAAAAAAAAAGAACTGAGGAGGGACATGTGGGCCAGCGAGGGCTCTGCTGTGCAGATGGGGCAGAGGTCATGAGGACCTGGGTTGGGGGCGGGGCGGGGCGGGGCAGGGCGGGGCGGGGTGGGTAACATCAGCTTCGGTGCTTGGGCCCTGATCTCCCTGACATGTCCCTCCCATGGCTCCCTACATAGCTTGTCAGACGTTTATTGGGTGTCTGCTCGGGACCAGGTGCTGGGGATGCAAAGATTGCTTAAAGTCCTGATGTAGCGTAGCAGCAGCGTGGCAGCAGCGTGGCTGAAGAGGAAATGGCCCTCAGGCAGAGTGCCCAGGGGAGAGCAAGGCCAGGAAGGCTTCCCGGAGGAGGCAGCTGAACTGAGTTTGAAAGAAGGGCAGCCTAGAGGCCATCAGCAGGCCTGTGGGTGGGCCTGGGACGGGAAAGGGGAGTTCAAGAGAAGGCGGAGTCACCTAAGCCGGGAGCATGCCCCCCACCCTCCGAGTGCCGTGGGGATGAGCAACTCGGAAAGTTCTCTCTGTTTGAGATTCCTCGTTTATAGAATCGAAATCGTGTTCTCTCTCCTGCCTCATGGTTCTCGCCAGCTCTGAGGATGATACTTGCTGAGCTTCCTGGGGCCGCCTAGCTCTGCACCAGAAACCTGGGGGCTTAAACTGCAGGGATTTGTCCCCCACAGTGCTGGAGGCTGAGCGTCCAAGGTCAGAGTGTCGGCAGGGTGGCTCCTTCTGAGGGAGGGACTGTTTTGTGTCGGCGGGGTGGCTCCTTCTGAGGGAGGGACTGTTCTGTGCTCTCCCAGCTTCCGGGGGTGCCGGCAGTCCATGGCGTCTGTTGGTTTATAGAAGCGTCACCCCATCTCTGCCACCGTTGTCACATGGCCTCTCCCTGTGTGCGAGTCTGTGCCCAGGTGTCCCCTTTTATAGGACACCATTCATATTGGATTAGGCCCACCCTACTCCAGTGTGACTTCACCCTGAATAATTACACCTGCAGTGACCCTACTTCCAAGTGTCTTAGTCCAATCAGGCTGCTGTAACCGAGTGCCAGAGACTGGGGGCTTATGCACAGCAGCGTTTATTCCTCATGGTACTGGAGGCTAGAAAGTCCAAGATCAAAGCACCGGCAGATTCCACGTCTCTTGAGAGCTGATTCCTGGCTCACAGTCAGCCGGATTCTCGCTGTGTCCTCATGTAGCAGAAGGGGCAGGGCACTCTCCAGAGTCCCTTTATAAGGGCACTACTCTCGTTCATGAGGGCCCCACCCTCATGACCTAGGCACCTCCCAAATGCCCCACCTCCTGATACCATCACATTGGGGGTTAGGATTCAACATAGGAATTTGGGGGGGGACTCAATTCAACCCATAACCCAGTCCTCACCCATGAGAGCATATAAGGAGCAGGAGCATTACAGCTCAGCAAGCCAGGACAGGTAGTGATGGACTCCAGGGCCTGGGCCCACAGGGCCAGTCGGCGTTAGCACATCCTGGGACCCCAGGCTGCCCAGAGGTCTGAGGAGCACACCACCACCACCCAGCCTCCCTGCAAACCACACCAGTTATTAAAACGGCTTGATTTAAACATGGGCGATCGTTTTTAAAAAATTCTTTTAGAACAGTGTGTGTGGCCAGGAGAATAATGGTCCCCAAAGACATCCACGTCCTTACCACCAGAACCTGTGGACGTGTCACCTCACAGGCCAGAGGGGACTTTGCAGGTGGGGTTAAGGGCCCTGAGATGGGGGTGACCCTGGATTCCCTGGGAGGGCCCAGCATCATCTCAGGGTCCTTATAAGAGGGAGGCGGGAGGGTCAGAGGCAGAGAGAGACGGGAGATGCTGCGCTGCTGGCTGTGAGGATGCAGGAGGGGCCGCGAGCCAGGGATGCGGCGCCTCTAGAAGCTGGAAAAGGCGGGAACTGATGCTCCCCTGGAGCCTCTGGAAGGACCAGCCCTGCCCACGCCTGGATTTTAGGACTTCTGACCTCCAGAACCATGAGGAAATCAGCATGTGCGGCTTTAAGCCATTAACAGGTGGTATTTGTTATGGCCACCCCAGGAAACTCACACACACGGTTACTGAAGGAGTTGGGACTCACGACTGTCCTTTGCTTGCTTGGTGACTAGAAAAGCATCCTTTGCCCTCTCTCCTTGGTTCTGTGAGGCCCCTTAGATGGGTGGCCTGTCCTTGCCTGTCCCTGAGGAGGTGACCAGATGCCTGTCTCCCCTCTTGTCACCACAGACACTTCCAGACCTGCAGGCAAACACTTTCAACACCCCCAGCGGAACCGCTCGTGTGCTCAGGTCCCAGCCCTGAGCCCCACTGTCCGGTTCCTGCCCCATGTCCACCCTGTGACTTTCCCTCTTTCCCTTCTCCCTGGGCGCCCGGCTCCCAGAACCAGCCCCCGCGGGGTCCAGGGTGAGTCACCAGCCAGAGCTCTGGGTGCCCACCTGGCCGCCCCTCTGCAGGATCGTGACCCAAGGCCCCAGAGGGCGGGAGGCCTGGGAGCCGCCTCCTTTGCTCTGGTTAACGTGACACGTGTCAGGTGCATCCGGGCGGCCACCTCCCGGGCCTCTGCCTCTGGACCTGTCCAGGAAGGGGCAGGACCCCAGGAGTAGGGGGTCCCTCCAGAGTAGGCAGGCCATGCAGGCCAGGGTTGGGGGAGAGGAGCGGTTTGCATTCTCGGGATGTTTGTCCGTTTCACCGTCCCTCCCAGCCATTTCCTGGCCCTTCGCAGACAAGCAGTGCTGTCGGCCGGCCAGGGCTGGTGGTTTTCCACGCAGGGGGGTCAGGTCAGGCTGGGTCCACACCCCTGACCCGGGAGGCAGCAGACAGCGGTTCCAGGCCTTGCTGTACCCCTTTCCACACCTAACACCGTGGACACGGGGCCGGATGATTCCTGGGGGGTGGGGTGGGGACAGGGATGCTGCTCCTTAACCCATGGCACCCTAACCCAGGAGGGGTCCCCAACAGAGAAGGAGCCGGCCCGGCTCAGCAGTGCCAAGGGGTCCGAAGGCACAGCAAACAGGTGCTTCTGCATCCAGGTCCCCTGGATCCTGGAGCACGGAAGCCAGGGCTGCCCTTCACCAAGTGAGCAGTCCTCGGCCTGCAGGATGGGAGTCTGTTACCCGCGCCCCGAGCACAGTTTCTGTTGAGTTATTCATATTCTGCCTCGTTCCACAAAGAATTGAGGTGACGGTCCAATCCAATAGAAAAACACAGATCTCTTTATGACATCGAGTCGGGGGCGAGTCCCCACGGGGCCGCCCTCGACGCTCCAGTTCTGGCACCGGCTTCTCCGAGGGTCCCGGGCTAGGGAGGGGCTCGGGCCCAGCTCTGCCTTCAGCTGAATCTCAGGGAGTCTCAGAGCCTCATCTCTAAAAATCTTCTCTGTGATCTGGTACTGCTGCTTATGAATACCGTACACTTTGTGTGAGAATGCTCTACTTGTCCTTTTTGATTTGTTGATAAATATAAGTATATAGTATATATAACGTGCATGCATACGTATATAATATATACATATAAATATATAACACATGCAGACAGTATATTACATACGTGTATATATGTATGCGTGTGTGTGTATACGTGTGTTACATATAATACATGTAACAGCCAGATCCAGTGTTGGAAGGCCCCTCCCCGCTTTAGGGCCCACCCAGCAGGCATCTCCCCTCGGAGCCCTACACAGCCGCCTCAGGCAACCTTGAACCTACTCTCTGTTTTATCAGCTCCAGGGCCCAGGGGGATGGTCTCAGGCACGTGCTGACTTTATTCAGTGATCTCCACCCTCCCCTTCTGGTACCAGGCCTTGCATAACCCCCTCTCCCTGAGTGTGCGTGAGACCTGTGACTGCCTCTAACCAGGAGAAGGTGGCAGAGGTGACAGACGTCACGGCCGTGAGTGGGTTATGTCCCATTCAGCAGGCTGCCCTCGACACCCTCCCTGGCCAGCCTCGAAGAGGTCAATTGCCACATATGAGAGGGTGTGTGGAGGGGGCCCACGTGGCCAGGACCCAAGGGCAGCCTGTGGGAGCCGAGTGCCGAAAGCAGGGACCCCGGTCCTGCAGCTATGGGGAGGCCGATGTAGCAACAGCCTGAGGGAGCTCGGAGGTGGGCCCTTCCCCAGTCGAGGTTCTGATGAGATGACAGCCCCAGCCCTACCTGGATTACAGCCTCGGGGGCCCAGTCCCAGCTTAGCTGTGCCCTGACTCCTGACCCCCCAAACCCTGAGATACTAGGTGGTGGTGATTTGTTGCTCAGCATAGAAAACAAATCTGCTGCCCTGGTGCCCCAGCCTGCGAGCCTGCAGAGGAAACACAGAGCCTGCAGAGCTTTGCACACGTGACGGGGGGCCCGGGTGACTATATGCAGAGTCAGTGAGCTCAGAACAAAAGGAGTGCCCAGGCCGCCTGATTTCCAGATGTCTGAGGCTGGCTGGCAGCTGCTTTTAGCCCCTGCCCCTCCCATGCTGCTGACCCTGTCCCCCCCACCCCCGGTCTCTGCACGTGTCTGGGAGCCACGGTGGCCTAGCAGGAAGGGGCCACCCCCACCCCGTGCAGACTCCCAGCACCCCACGTGCAGGCTGGGACGGAGCTCGCTGCTGGACGCGGCCCCGGCGTGTTTGTTTTTATTGCTGGGCTCCCAGGCCCTCCCGGCCTGCACATCTGCACGTCATCTGGCCCCGCCGTGGGTTGGGAAACTCAGTCTCGGTGGCCGTCAGCCCCGCGACCCCTGCTCTGGGAACATGCGTGCATGCGACGTGGATCTGCGTGTCTGCGTGTGTGTGCGTGCATGAGGACGGCGTCCCTTCTCCTGGGCTGTTCATCTCCCAGCAGCTCTCCAGACGAATTCCCAGGGGCTGCAAACACGCGCATGTGCGCGCACACACGCACGACAACCCAACCAATGTTTCTTCCCTGGTTCCCCGACAGCCCAGGGACAAATGTTGTCCCCCCCAAAGCAAAACAAAACATGACATCCAAACACTTTCTTTCTTTCTTTTTCTTTCGTTCTTTCTTTCTTTTCTTTCTTTCATTTATTTATTTGGCTGTGCTGGGTCTTGGTTGCAGCACACAGGCTCTTAGTTGCAGTATGCCGGATCTAGTTCCTTGACCAGGGATCGAACCCGGGCCCCCTGCATTGGAAACACAGAGTTCTAACCACTGGACCACCAGGGAAGTCCCCTAAATAGCATCTTTCATGGGATCACCCAGCAGGCCTGTGGGAGGAGCCATGAGCCCATTTAATAGATGAGGATAGTGAGGTTCAGATAAGAATGGGGCTTAGAACAGGTATCGATGTGGAGAAAGTGAAACGCTTGTTCACTGTTGATGGGAATGAGAAAAGGGCAGCCGCTGTGGAGAACAGTCTGGTGGTTCCTTAAAGAATTAAGCATACAGGGACTTCCCTGGTGGTCCAGTGGTTAAGACTCCGCGCCGCCACTGCAGGGGGCACAGATTCCATCCCTGGTCAAGGAACTAAGATCCTGCATGCTTCACAGTGTGGCCAAAATTAATAATAATAATAATAATAAATTAAATAAAGTAAATAAAAATTTTTTAAAGGAATTAAGCATAGGACTTCCCTGCTGGCACAGTGGTTAAGAATCCGCCTGCCACTTCAGGGGACATGGGTTCAAGCCCTGGTCCGGGAAGATCCCACATGCCGCGGAGCAACTAAGCCCGTGAGCCACAACTACTGAGCCTGTGCGCCACAACTACTGAGCCCACTAGCCACAACTACTGAGGCCTGCGTGCCTAGAGCCCGTGCCCCACAGCAAGAGAAGCCACCTCAATGAGAAGGCTGCGCACCGCAACGAAGGGTAGCCCCTGCTCGCTGCAACTAGAGAAAGCCTGCCTGCAGCAACGAAGACCCAACACAGCCAAAAATAAATAAATAAACAAATAAATTCATTCATTCATTCATTTTTAAAAAAGGAAGGAGATTCTGACACCTGCTACGACCTGGATGAACCTCAAGGACATGATGCTCAGTGAAATAAGCCAGACACAGAAGGGCAAATACTGTCTGGTTCCACTCACAGGAGGTCCTGGAGGAGTCACATCCACAGAGACAGGAAGCAGATGGTGGGGGCCAGGGGCTGGGGGAGAGGCTGGGGAGTCAGTGTTTCATGGGGACAGAGTTTCCTTTTGGGAAGATGAGAAAGTTCTGGAGATGATGGTGGTGATGGCTTCACGACAGTGTGAATGTACTTAATGCCACTGAGCTGCACACTTAAAAACAGTGCAGATGGTGAATTTTATGTTAAGTGTATTTTACCACCGTTAAAAAAAAACAAAAGGTCTCACAGTGCACCTGCCCTCTGAGGCGCCCCTCTGCAGGAGGGCTGCTTTCGTCCCCAGCACCCACGTCTCTCTGCACACTCCTAACTCTGAGCCTTTGCTTGAGCCCCTGGCCTCGTAGAATTAATTTTAAAATTTAAACAGAAAGGGGCTTCCCTTGTGGTGCAGAGGTTGAGAGTCCGCCTGCCGATGCAGGGGACACGGGTTCATGCCCCGGTCCGGGAGGATCCCACATGCCACAGAGCGGCTAGGCCCGTGAGCCATGGCCGCTGAACCTGCGCGTCCAGAGCCTGTGCTCTGCAATGGGAGAGGCCACAACAGTGAGAGGCCCACATACCGCACAAAAAAAAAAAAAAAAAAAAAAAAAAAAATTTAAACAGAAAGCAGGCTTTCCTGGAGAGAAAGCTCAGGCTCCGGCTTGGCAGACACCGACATATGTCCATGGTGGGCCATGCTGTTGAGCTTAGGGTGGGATGACCAGGTGCAGGTACATTGAGCATCCAAGACAGGTGGTGAGTGGACCGCAGTGGGGGCAGGGTGGGGAGAAGCCAGGTGGGTTTACCCGGACTCTGCCCAACAGAGGTGTGACGGCTCCTGGAAGACCCAGGCGTGGAGGTGAGACGAGGTATCTTCAATCTCGGGCTGTCCCGGCTCCTGGGGCTGAACTCGGGGCCTCAGCCTCTTTCAACAGCCAGTCTCTGGTCTCTGCCCCCCTGAGGTCTGTCACGTTCATGCAGTGTTTTTCCAGCTTCTTCGAGATACAACACCATGGGAGGTGAGGATCAATTCCGTGTTTAGATGTTTATCTGCAGAGAGCAGAGAAGAAGCGTGGCCAAGGACACGGGGCCCAGACAAGGTGTGTGTGTCTTTGGGTCACGTCCCTCTGACACGCCTGGCCTCCGTCAGCACATAACTGGTGGTGGAGGGGCACCCAGAGCTGTGACCCACACAGTGTCCATTCAATCGAGGAAGTCCACTCCTTTATGACCCAACGTAATCCTCTACAGGAACTCTCCACATCAGTACCTGGAGACCTGCCTCATTCTTTTTCACAGCCACGTAGTATTCCACTGCTTGGCAAAGGCAGGGAGCACATGTTTTAGGCTTTGCAGAATGATGTTGCCTCAAGGAGAACAGGCTTTCCGTATTTAACTGCCAAATTGGGTCCTTGGCAGGAGCTGTACTGGTTTAAAGCTACAGCAGAAATGACCACAACTGGCAAATCCACACAGATGGAAAACGGATTCGTGGTTGTCACGCCTGGGATGCCCCTGCCATCAAGGGGGTGGGGCTGGGGAGGCTGCTCCACACCCCACGGGGCCCAGGACAGCCCCCCAGAGAGGAGGACCCGGCCCAGTGTCAGCAGGGCCAAGGGGGTGACCCTGATCTAGTATCATATCAACAAACCATGGGACTTCCCTGGTGGTGCAGTGGTTAAGAATCCGCCTGCCAATGCAAGGGACACATTCCAGCCCTGGTCCGGGAAGATCCCACATGCTGCGGAGCAACAAAACCCGTGAGCCACAACTACTGAGCCCACGCGCCACAACTACTGAAGCCCGTGCACCTAGAGCCTGTGCTCTGCAACAAGAGAAGCCACCGCCATGAGAAACCTGTGCACTGCAAGAGTACCCACCCTCTAGCTCGCCGCAACTAGAGAAAGCCCAGGCGCAGCAACGAAGACCCAACACAGCCAAAAATAAATAAATAAATATTAAAAAAAAAAAACTATGCATCATCGTACGTGCTTGTTCTTCAAGAATTTGGACAATTACGATCTGTTTTTTAGACATTATTATCCCCCAGTTAGTCAGACAGTTAGACTTAATTCTGTGTTTACTGGATTCTACCAGGCTTTTCAGTTTCTCCCACTGATGAGTTGTGTTTGTGTGTGTGTATTTGTATATACATATGAGTGTATTTGTGTATGTGTTGTGTGTGATGTGTATGTATATGTGTATCTCTGTGTATTTGTATGTGTGTATATGTGTTTTATTGTGTGTTTTTATGTGTATTTGTATGTGTATATGTATATTTGTATGTGTGTTTGTGTGTTTTGTGTATTTGTATGTGTGTGTATGGTATCTGTTTCTGTGTTTGAGGGTTGTGTATGTGCATGGGTATATTTGTATGTGTACGTGTGTGTATGTGCATGCATGTGTATTGCGTATGTGTCTGTGTATTTGTATGTGTGTATATATGTGTGTGCATGTGTGTATGTGTATGTGGGATTTGTGTGTGTTGCATATGTGTGTGTGTGCGTGTGTATATGTGCATGCGGGGTTTGTGTGTGAGTGTGTGTGTGTGCACGTGTGTATGTGTATGTGGGGTTTGTGTGTGTGTTGCATATATGTGTGTGCGTGCGTGTGTATATGTGCATGCGGGGTTTGTGTGTGTGTGTGTATGTGTGTGTGTGAGTGTGTGTCTGCATGGGTAAACCCACCATCCGCGCCTGCCCTGCGTCATGAGGGTGGTTCCCAGGCCAGCTCTGTGGATGCTGGTCCCCAGGTCCTTCCCTTCACTCTGCGCATCTGAGCGGCATCCCGGAAAGGATGCGGGACTCTCCCGTCACCCAGGGCCAATGCTGGGCTCCACTCGCGCGGCGCTGCCTGGTGGCCTCCCCTCTGGGCCCCTTGCTTCTCTGCCTGGAGCTTGGAGGGTCTCCCCCTGGACCGGCGTCAGTGGGCTCCTCCGGGGAAGCACGGGGGGCGGGTGGTGTCTCCAGCCGTGAGGCCAGACGGTCTCTGTCACAACCAGCCCCCGGGCCACTGTAGCTCAGAAGCCACCGAAGACAACATGTAAACAAGACAAAACGGAAGACCCCAAAGGAGACACGGATCAGCTGATGGAAAAGGCGAATTGTGTCTCAGGGAAAATCTCCAGACAGGATCACCGTCAACGTGTAACTTGAACAGATGGAGCTTCCAGACCAGGGGTCGCAAACCACAGCCCAGGGTGACGGTCTGTTTTGTAAATAAAGTTGTGTTGGCACACGGGCAGGCCCATCCATCTACATGTTGTCCGGCCGCTTTCCTGCTGCAGGGCGCAGTGAGCGGCTGGGACAGGACTGGCTCCAGGGGCTTTACAGGAAAGGGTTGCCAGCTCTGCTTTACAACCTCCATTTAGACCTTTAGCAGTGGGCGGGCGAGGGTTCAGGGGAGGCCGCCACAGGGGCAGGGGTTGCCGAGCCCCAAATTCTGGTCTCTTGTCGCCAGCCCTTCCCCACAGAGTCAGACCAAGCCAACAGCCGGGGGTGTGAGTGAGTTCCCAGGGCGGCTGTAACAAAGTTCCACACAACAGAAGTGTATCCTCTCCCAGCCCTGGAGGCCGAAGTCCAGGATCAAGGTGTCGGCAGGGCTGGTTCCGTCTGAGGACGCGAGGGAGGGTCTGTCCCAGGCTCTCTCCTAGGCTCTCTCCCAGCTTCTGGTGTGGCCGGCCGCCCTCGGCCTGTACACACCTCAGCCGATCTCTGCCTCTGTCTTCACGTGGCCTTCTCCTTGTGTGCGTATTTGTGTCTAAGCGTCCCCTCTCATAAGGACACCAGTCATGTTGGATTAGGCGCCCCCTGCTCTGGTGTGACCCCATCTTCACTAATTACCCCTGCAACAACCCTCTCTCCAAATCAGGTCGCATTCTGAGGCCTGGGGTTAGGGCTGCGACATCTGAATTGGGGGAGACACGATGTACCCCACACCAGGGTGTGTGCTTCCTCCAAGTGTCTGCTCCGAATCTGGAGAGAAGTGCTCAGGCTCAGCGAGTGTCGGGCGATGGCGGTGGGGCCTGGGCAGGGGGACAGTGAAAGGCCACAGAGGGTCACAGG
Organism: Hyperoodon ampullatus; assembly: GCF_949752795.1. NCBI lineage: Eukaryota > Metazoa > Chordata > Mammalia > Artiodactyla > Ziphiidae > Hyperoodon > Hyperoodon ampullatus. The sequence goes on from NC_136917.1 coordinate 25,820,176, forward strand.
AAAGCACCCACTCTCAAACCAAACACATTCTTCAGGGGCTGGCGCCCAACTCCTCCTCACCAGGATCCCCTGTCTCCGCGGCTCCCCCGTGCTCTCAGAAGCTGGACAGCGGGCCTCGGAGGCCGGCTGGGCCGAGTGCCAGGTCACAGAGAACGCGCCCTGCTCGAAGGCCAGGCTCCGCTCCTCTGGCTTCAGTGACTTCTCGGAAAGAAGGATGTGTCTGGTGCTGGCCTTGCTGCTGCTTACAGAGCAGACACCCCCATCTCCCCAGTCTCAGGCCTGCCTCTTCCCTCCCCCACAGCCCGCTCTTTAGTTTGGGTGCAGAGGGCCCCCCTGACCCTCAGATCGTCCTCGATTCCTCCCCCACGTTCCCAACCACTTAAATTCCTCTTCATCCCCATCACATCCTCTGTCCACGCCCCTCAGGGTTCTCATCTGGGCTGTTTCCACCTGGTCTCCAGGTCTGCTTATCCATGAAGCCCACGAGAGTGCTTTAGTTTAACATCAGAAGAAAACCATGAATATACTAATCCATCCTGGATGGTGTCCATTTTTACACCAATGTGGTCGTAAAGTATGTTCAGTATTTTTTTATGGAGAGGGACCTTGAAAGTCATAGTGAGGCCCTGCTTTTGTTCCTTCCACCCTGGACCCATCACTGCCTGTGTGGAAACTTCCTTCGGCCCCAGGAAGAGGCCCAAACTCTCCACACAGCACGCACGTCCATTTTGGACCACACCTGCCTGGCTCTGGCCACTGGACCCCCCATCCACTCTGCTCTGACCTCCCACATCCTGGCCTGAACTCGGGGTATCATCCAGCTGGGGCCTCCCACCAGGGTTCACCCAACCTTAAGCCCTGGGCCTGGACACTGTCTACTGTAGGAAGCTTGTACTTAACTCCTTTTTAAAAAAAAAAAAAGATTGAGCTATAATTCACATACCATAAAATTCACCTATTTAAAATATGCAATTCAGTGTTTTTGGTACATTCATAAGGTTGTACAATTATGGCCACTACCTAATTCCAGAATATTTTCATCACCCCCCCCCAAATAACCCTATACCCCATTCAGTCTTCCCCAGCCCCAGGCAACTATGAATTCACTTTCTATGTCTGTGGATCGGCCTGTTCTGGACGTTTCCCATCAATGGGAATCACACCCTGTGTGTCCTTCTGTGTCTGGCTTCTCTCACTGAGCATCGTGTTCTCAAGGTCCATTCACGTGGTAGCGAGTGTCAGGGCTTCACCCCTTTTCGTGTCTGAGCTATGTTCCCGTGTGTGGAGAGACCACATTGTTTATCCATCACCCAGTGATGGACATTTGGGTCATGTCCAGTTTTTGCCTATTATGGATGACGCTGCTTTGGACATTAGTGCACGCTTTTCTGTGTGGACGTGTGTTTTCATGTCCTTTGGGTACATACGTAGGGGCGGAACTGCAGGGTCAGAGGGCAATTCTTTTAACCTTTGGAGGAGCAGCCATTCCTTAACCTCAGAGGCTGTTCATTCCTCCAGCTCAGGGTTCTGCAAACTACAGCCAAGGGGGTGGAATCAGGCCCTCTGCCTGTTGTTGCAAATAAAGTTTTACTGGCACACAGCACGCCCATGACATGTTGTCTATGGCGGCTACTGAGCTGAACCTTTGCCAGAGACTGAAATATTTACTATGTGGCCTTTTATAGAAAAAAGTGTGTTGATACGTAGCACTTAAGTGACACACTGTGAGCGTCTATTTATGCATCTTGAGAACCCCTCCCTCTACCTTCCTCCTGCGGAACAGAAAGTTCCCCGCAGGCGGGAACGTGATCTTCTATTTCTGTTTCCTACCATCGTTAAACATGCGGACTCATTACCCCACCCGCGCCATCCGGGAGCATTGAACCCATGGAAAGCCTGGGCCTCCCTTTCCTGTGGGTGCGGGCCAGCCTCACCCGGGGCTCCCGCCCTGGCTGCCCGGTGGAGTCGCCAGGGGCCTCTGCAACCGGCCACACCCAGGCCAGCTGCCACAGTCCCCCCCACCCCCCCGCCCCGGGCAGACCGCAGTGGCCCCTCCAGAGGGTTCCAAAGCTTGGGAACCCTGGGTAACTGGTTCCTAATCCCAGATGTCTGCGGTTCCCGTGGATATAGTCCCAGAGGCAGGGAACCCGCAGACCATTTCTCCCATGCAAACAGCTCAGATTTATCAACCCTGCCAGGTGCAGGCATCTCAAGGGGGTTTGGGGTGCCTTCTCTGTGCTCCCCCAAATGCCCAGAGCCAGTCAGTCCAGCGGTGGGAGGGGAGCCCTTGTCACTCAAGGTCCCAACTCTCACAGCTGCAGGGACGCATATCTAGAGGCTTTTTTTTTTTTTTTAATTTCCTGAGACTGCTGTAACAAAGGGCCGCAAACTGCGTGGCTCAAACCAGACATTGATTCTCTCACATTCTGCAGGCCCGAAGTCCAAGCTCAGGGTGTCACAGGGCCGTGCTCCCTCCAGAGGCTCCAGAGGGTGACTCTTCCTGCTTCTTCCAGCTTCTGGGGCTGCAGTGTCCTCAGCTCGTGGCCGCATCACCCAGTCTCTGTGTCCGTCTTCACGTGGCCTCTCCCTGTGTGTCTGAGTATCAAATCCCACCCCCCCTCCGCTTTCTCCGATAAAGACACCAGCTATTGGGTGTAAGACCCACCCTGAATTCAGGAAGCTCTGGCGTGGGGGAGGGGACGGGACGGGGGGACACGACATGGATATTTGAGGGACAGTATCAGACCTGCTATAACCAGTGGACATTATTTTTGTTTAGGCAAAAAGTTTACCCAAACTAAAAACGAACACCAGATGATCTTTCCAGAGAACGGTCACCCCTACTTTGCAACCTTTCCTTTTATTTCTTCCTGCCATTTCCCCTCCCACCCCAGCTACCACCGTCATTGCCTCGATGACTTGTTGTTTGCCCTTGTGGAAGCGCCTCAAATCCTTCTTGGTCCAGGGAAGGATGGGAGGGTAGGTAGAAACCTTTAACTCAGTGGACAGTTAAGGTGGTAATCATGTTGCAATAAATAAATGTATCAGACTGACACAGGAACACCTGAAGCTCACAAAGGGTTGTGTGTCAATTATGTCTCAATACAAATACATTTTTTTAACATCTTTATTGGAGTATAATTGCTTTACAATGTTGTGTTAGTTTCTGCTGTATAACAAAGTGAATCAGCTATATGTACACCTACGTTCAATATAAATACATTTTTATTATTTTATTTTATTTTATTTTTTTGCGGTATGTGGGCCTCTCACTGTTGTGGCCTCTACCGTTGCGGAGCATAGGCTCCGGACACGCAGGCTCAACGGCTATGAGGGCTTCCCTGGTGGCGCAGTGGTTGAGAGTCCGCCTGCCGATGCAGGGGACACGGGTTCGTGCCCCGGTCCGGGAGGATCCCACATGCCACGGGGCGGCTGGGCCCGTGAGCCATGGCCGCTGAGCTTGCGCATCCGGAGCCTGTGCTCTGCAACGGGAGAGGCCACAACAGTGAGAGGCCCGCTTACTGCAAAAAAAAAAAAAAAAAAAAAAAAGTAAGTTGAGAGTAAACAGTTGTATTAAAAATTCCTACTTGAGGGAATTCCCTGGCGGTCCAGTGGTTAGGACTCTGAGCTTCCACTGCAGGGCACGGGTTCGATCCCTGGGCAGGGAACTAAGATCCCAAAAGCTGTGCGGCACAGCAAATGAAATGAAATGAAATAAAAATACTTACTTGAAATGAATCCACTGAAGGGATTTAAAGACGTTAACTCAGTAATCCTAGAGCAGGAACTTTGCTCAGTGGAGCTCTGCCCCCCAGGGGACACTGGGCCATGTCTGGGGACATCTGTGGTTTTCATGACTGGGGGGCTCCTGGCATCGAGGGGGTGGGAGCAGGGATGCTGCTGAGCCCCCCACAGTGCCCGGGACAGCCCCCCACAGAGTGACCCGGGGCCCCAATGTCAGCAGGGCCGAGGGAGAGAATCCCTGTCGTAAATATTGAAGGTGAGGATAGCTTTCAACTGAAAATATATATATAATGTTTATTGGTCATTTTTTAAAAATCAGCTGTAGGTGTGTCTCCCTGCAGCTGTGACAAGTTGGGGCCCCCCCTTTGGGCCAAGGGCAGGCTGAGGGCACGAGGGGGCCGTGGCAGCTGCTCTGGGGCATTGCGGGCCCCCAGGGTACCTGGTCTGATGTGAATCTTCCGAATCCGTTGGATTTTTGCTTCAAAGCCCAGAGTGGGTGGAGGGCATGAATGCTTGCCCAGGAGCCCAGTTTCCTTCTGAGAAGCAGAATGCAGAGTAACTTCTAAGGGAAGTGCTTGAGGAAGGGGATTACCCTACCGTCTCCCCAGAAGAGCTGGTGAAAATCAACAAGAAGCACTTCTGGTTTCTTTCACTGCCTAGGCAGCTTCCTCTGCCGGGCACTGTGCTCTCAGGCATTGATGAGATTAAAAAAAAAAAAAAAAAGTAGATGATCTATTTTTGAATCCTTCTAGGAGAAGCCCTTGGCAGTTGAGCAGCTGAGCTGAGACCAGCAAGGACAAGAGCTTGGGCAAAGGCACCCAGAGGTGGAGTCGGGAGTCCTGGGCGAGGACAGGATTGTGCAGAGAACAGGACCCGGTCCCCCACCGACCCCCCATCCAGCCCTGCTGACATCAGCCGGGCACCCTCTGTATGGGGGGCTGTCCTGGGCACTGCAGGGTGTGGAGCAGCATCCCTGCCCCCATTCACTCGATGCCAGGAGCCCCCCAGAGTACCAACCACAGATGTCCCCAGGCACCGCCCAGTGTCCCCTGGGGGCAGAACTACCCTGGGAGAGACCCCTGCCCTAGTGACCCACTCCCCCAACTACACACACACACACACACACACACACACACACACACACGTGAAGACCTCCCCCGTGTCCTGCATGTAAAGCAGGCCCTTGCTAATGAAAAAGCAGAGTCAGGGGTTCTGAAATTTTCCTCCCTCTGTCTCAAGGGTGAGCCATGGAGCTGCATGTGTCTCCACAAGCACCAGGGACCCTGCCAGCCGGGTCTGCAAAGCAGCCTTAACACCTTTCTCAGGAGAAAGAAGGGAAATTCAACTTCTGACCCGTAATAAACACTCAGTGAGTGTGATGACCCCAGCCCAGCCCCATCCCCCCACCCAGGCTCCGCCCTCCAGGAAATGAGGATAAAGTCAGAAGGGACCCAGGGAGCCAGGCCTCCTCAGCTGTACCTGTGTCAGGCCAGGACCCAAGGCCTTTCCACTCGACCCAGGCCACTTAGCCCTTGATCCTGGAGCCACAGCTGCTACATCTAATAATACAGGTTTCGTTCAGTTAAAAAATACTTTGGGGACTTCCCTGGCGGTCCAGTGGTTAAGACTCCGTGCTTTCAGTGCAGGGGGCCCAGGTTCCATCCTTGGTCTGGGAACTAAGATCCCACCTGCCGTGTGATACGGCCAAAAAATTAAAAAAAATCATTAAAGAAATATTTTATTGCTAAAAAACCCCCCGCTAACCATCATCTGAGCCTTCAGCGAGTCATAATCTTTTTGCTGGTGGCGGGTCCTGCCCCGATGCTGTGGACGGGGCGGCCATGGCCATTTCTTAAAATAAAGCAACAATGAAGTCTGCCGAATCGGTGACCTCTTCCTCTCACGAACGGTTTCTCCGTGGCGTCCGATACTGTTTGATGGCATTTTACCCGCAGGAGAACTTCCTTCACAGTTGGAGTCAATGCCCTCAAACCCTTTGTCAACTAAGTCTGTGTCCTATCCTCAGTCCTTTGTTGTCATTTCAACAGTCTCCACAGCATCCTCACCAGGAGGAGATTCTTCCATCTCCAAATCCGCTTCTTTGGACTCAGCACACTCTTTATTCCTTGCGGGAACGTGTTGCCCCAAACCTGCAATTTGTAAAGAACGCGATATCCGTGAAGCGTGATAAAACGAGGTGTGCCCGTGTATCACGTGTCATATCCGTCGTGTTATTTTTATCATCGTTGCCTTAGTTCGCACCTCCTGCAGTGCTGGGCACCGTCTTTGTCTCGTTTTGTCCTCACCGTGACCCCAAGAGCGATGCCGTGGGTCCTCATGTTACAGACAGGGCATCAGGGTTCAGAGAGCCAGTGGGCCGACGTCCAGACCAATGCCCCGAGCCAGGGCCGGAGCTTGCTCAAAATCCCCTCCCTGCACCTCAGCTGGGCCAGAAAGACTGACTCCTCACCCCCTCTGAGCAGATGCTGGCTGGCTGGCTGTCTTCTAGAACGTTCTAAAATCTTCTAGGAAGTTCTTCTCACCTAAACAGCTCATCCTGCAATCAGAATCTGTACCCTCTTTCCCATCCTCACGAGTGAAAGTCAGGATGACCATGATCATGAAAATGATGATAATAAAAATAAATCATTCCATCGGAATAGTGATTCACTGCAGGAGGAGGCCCTGGGATGCCTTCGGGGGTCTTGGAAGTGTTCTACGTCTTGATGCAGGTCATGGGGACTCAGGTGCACACACTTTTTAAATGCATGGTCTGTACATGAGCAATCTGTACACTCTTCTGTAGGCATGTCCTACTTTAATAAAAGAGTGTGGCAGGAACTCCCTGGTGGTCCAGTGGTTAGGACTCTGCGCTTTCACTGCCGAGGGCCCGGGTTCAGTCCCTGGTCATAGAACTAAGATCCTGCAAGCTGCGCTGCATGGCCAAAAAACAGGGACAATAACAGGTGGTTATTGCGGGACAATAACAGGTATCTGAATCCAAGAACCATAGCTTGGTGCCCATGCCTAGCAAGGCAGTGGGTAAGTGGGTGAGCAGCCCAGTGGCTCCGATGGGACTGTCTTGCAATCTTTTTTTTTTTTTTTTTTTGGCGGTACGCGGGCCTCTCACTGTTGTGGCCTCTCCTGTTGCAGAGCACAGGCTCCGGATGCGCAGGCTCAGCGGCCATGGCCCACAGGCCTAGCCGCTCCGCGGCGCGTGGGATCTTCCCGGACTGGGGCACGAACCTGCGTCCCCTGCATCGGCAGGCGGACTCTCAACCACTGCACCACCAGGGAAGCCCTGCAATCTTTTTGAAGGTCAAGTTGGGAGGTGGATCAAGTCCTCTATACCTTTAAACTCAGAGTTTACACTTAAAAATTCATCCTCAGGAAAAAAAAAAAAGAGAGAGGCACACACAGAATTCCCTGTGCTTGGCTATTTGCTTCATGTGCATTGATTCTCATGGTACAATGATTTAAGAAGAGGAAAGAATCAGAAACAACCTAAACATCCAATAATGGGCAACAATAGATATACATAGTACTACTACTAATCATAAATTATGGTACATCCACCAAGGTCCTGTTGGTAAGTGCAGCATTAGTATCCTGGACGGGACCCCAGAACAGAACAGACATTGTATGGCAGAGTGGAGTGATGGTGAAATCCAGATAAAGCCTGGAGTTGAATTCAGAGTAAGGCGCCTGGGTCCATTTCTTCATTTTGATGAGATGCCAACCTTAAGAGGAGCTGGCTGAGGGCACGTGCAAACTCTCTGTGCTGTTTTTGTCACTTTTCTGTCCATCTAAAATCATTCCAAAATCAGAAGAATTTGTGACGGCATGGGAAAATAGTGGTTCCCCTCACAATGTGATAAGATAGTAAGCAAATAAAGAAAAAATTTTAAAGGCAGGTGATCAAATTGCATGTAGGACCTGAATTTGTAAAAATGGACAGGTATGTGTATATGCCGTGAAAAATCCAGGTGGTGGGATTATGGATGATTTTTGTTACTTTATGTGATATCTAGATTTGGGAAAATGAAATTGTGTTCCTTTCATGGCCATGAAGAAGAGAAAATATGTATACAGTTGATTCTCGTCATTGGCAGTGGTTCTGGGCCATAAAGTCGCCGCAAACACTGAATTAGTGAACACCGCACCACCGCTCCTGGGGACACACAGGGCCAGGGTCCCGTGAGCCTCCATCACCCCACTGTCACGCCCGATCCCCACGCAAACTCGTGTGATGTACGTTTCTGTTTAAAGACGGCTTGTCCAATACCAGTTGTTGATTCATTCACAGCGGGGCTGTAACCCTGGCCTGAACAAAGCTCATCTAACACACGTACTGTCCCCGTGAGTACGACACCACCCTCCTGCACTTGGGACGCTGGCCGGCACTAAAGCTCTACACTGGGGGGCCATTTTAGAGGCAGAATCACCTGCCAAAAACTCCAAAATGCCTAAAACGTAGCCCTAAATGGTGAAAAGGACGCTGGTTACCACCCGGTCCCACTTCAGCTGGGAAGATGGTTGTCGGTGACTCGAATGTTTCACTGCTCTGACTGTGTCCTCTAATGACTGCACACACCCACCCCCAAGTATCAATCTGGGAGTTACAAATACAACCTAGCCAGTAGGTGAATTCCCAAGTACAGAATCCGAAGGTATCGAGGCTTGACCCTGTAGAACACCTCCCGTGGCCCGTTCCCACGCAGGCCTGCTGGCATCCACACGGCAGGCGGGCCCAGCCCTCGCCGGGAGCATGGGCTGGTGGTGAGGTGCCGCCTTTGCGCCCCAACACCCCGGTGCCCCAGCACACTCAGCCCAGCAAAGGTGTGTCTCCCCCTCCAAGCCCCGGGAGCCCAGTGTTGACCTTTAAGCAGGAGCTGGGGTTCCCCCGCCTCAAGGGACCGGGGCAGGAGCGCTCCCTGCCAGATGCCTTACTGTGTGTCTGTGTGTCTCACCCAGCACTTCCTGAAGACAGGGGTCTCACCTGGGGGTGACTCTGCCCCCAGAGGACACTGGGCCCTGTCTGGGGACATCTTGTGGTCATCAGGACTGGGGGACTGCTGGCATCGAGGGGGTGGGGTCAGGGACACTGCTTCACACCCCACAGCGCTCAGGACGCCCCGATGTCAACAGTGCCGGGGGGGCAGAAGCCCTGCTTTAGAGAAAGCTGCCCCAGGGACTTCCCTGGAGGTCCAGTGGTTAGGACTCCGAGCTTCCACTGCAGGGGGTGAAGGTTCGATCCCTGGTCAGGGAACTAAGATCCCGCGTGCCACGTGGTGTGGCCAAAAGAAATAGTGAAAGCTGCCCCAGCCATCTCCTTCCTGTGGCTGAGAGTCGGCTGGGTCTTCCCCCCCTGCCCCCCGCCCCGCCCTGTGGTCTCTGATGCCAGCCCCCTGGGGCCCAGGGCCACTGAGAAAGGCTTGGTGGCCCTCGGCTCTGGCCCTGGAGTGGCAGCAGCAGCATGTCCCTTTGTGTAGGTGGAAAAAAACCCTGTAGGTTTGTGGAAAGAGCTAATGTTTGTGAAGGAAGAGGGGCCGGCTCTCCGAGACCTAAGGGAAACTTCAGAGCCGGAGGGAAACAGCCTCGCCTGAGGCAGGCCCCGCAGCTCAGGAAGCCTGGCCTGCATTGGGCAGGGGCTTCTGTTGACCTCCCCACAGCAAGCCCACAGTGGAATGGGCCCCAAGCAAGGGCCTGCCTAGAACTCGAGGGTGGTCTAGCTGCTGGCTTGTGAACTGTGGTCAGTGGCCCGGCAGCTGCCAGGGGTCCCCGCCCCCGGAGCACAGGCTGAGGCATCCTTCTGGCTGAGCAGGACATGTAGCCCCGCAGCAGAGGACAGGCCTCCGTAGCCCACAGCCTCCTCCTCCACAAACGGGATCGGTGCTGGCCGCGTGGAGGGGACGGGGTTACCGCTCACCTCTCCCTCCTGGCCTTGGTGGGAGCCTCCCCGGGCGCGGCAGTGTGGAGAGTGGGGTGGAGGCTGGCGTCCAGCCTCAGGGTCACCCTGACAGCTGGACGTGGCGGCCCCAGGGCCCCTCATTGCTGTGTGCATCAATCATCAGACAGAGACTCAGCTCTGTCCAGGGTTCTGCTTGGAGCAGTGGGTCCCATCCCCCCGCAGGCCAGCGGCTCCAAAGTACCAGAGCCCACCCCGCCCCTGGGGTCCGATCACGGGGACTTCCATACTTTCCTGGTGACCTCCTGGCCCCAGGCGGCCAGCCTCAGATCCCTCACCTTCCTGGCCCCGTATACCTGTCACCTCTTCCACCCGGGGTTAATTGCTTTGCCCCGAGATCGCTTTTTCCACCTCTCCCTTTTTGGCCCCGGCAAGTGGCTTCCATCAAAGCCGAAAACCAGACGTGGAAAAACCCCAAGCGTGACACATCAAGGCTCGGTTCCATTTCAAGGCTTGGGGTCCCCGTGTCCTGAAATGGAATAATACAAGTTCCAGACAAAAACTCAACTCCCCCCTCCCCAGAGAAACACAGTTGTCTCTCCTGAATGGATCAGTTGTAAAGAATAAAGTGAAATCTCCAGAAGCACCCCCGTTCCTTCTCTGGAGGACACGGCCAGTTCCAAGCCAAATGCCACATTTTTGGTGACAGCCAAGTATCTCTCTGAGAAAAGCTGGAGCTAATTATGTTAAAAATATTTAACCGTGATTTTTTTTTTCCTCTCTAAACAGGGTCAAACAGTGCTGCTGCTTGGAAAAACTGAAAAAGGTATGTAGTGTTTTCTCTTACTTCACGAGCTTGGAATCCCTTGTTTTTGAGCAAAGGAACAAACAAGTCAGAGTGTTTCGTGCGCACATGACACACTGGGAATTGTGTCACCGTGAAACGAGCTCCAGGCTCCCAGCCAGGAAACCTGAGTTCAAATCCCAGGTCCACCTCTGAGAGGCTCTGCCATGTCTGGGCGGGTTCCTTTCATCTCCCCGCAGAGGAAATAACACTCTGTGACTTCCCAAGCGTGGTGCCGGCTGTTCGCGAAGGGGGCTGTCACCAGCAGGTTGGAAATGTGTGCCTTTCCAGGAAGTGGTCCATTTCGTGTAGATTACCTAATATGCTGACAACCTTGGTCCCCAGCACCCTCCTACAGCCCTTCCCACTTCCAGGAGCTCAGTGGTCACGCCTGGCTCTGGTCCCCGGCGTATTCCCCCTCTTTCTCCCCATCAGTCTGGCTAAAGGCCAGGATCGCCCCTCTTCTCAAAGGACCAGTTTTAGTTTCTCAGGCCGCCCTCTGGTTTCTCTGGTCTGTTTCGTTTATCTCCGGCTCTGTCATTTCCTTCCTCCTGTGGGCCTTGGGTTTCGCTTGCCCTTCCTGTCCTCGTTCCTTCAGGTGTCAAGTCGGGTCGTGGATCTGAGACCTTCCCCAATGCACTCTCTGCAGCTGTCACTCTCTGCCCCCAGCACCCGCATCCCGCAGGTTTCAGCAGGTCGCGTTCTCAGGCCAGGCGCTTTCCACCTTCTCCTCAGCCCCACTGCTCGTCTGAGCGCGTGTGGTTTAATTTCCACGGGGTCCATGACCGCTCTGGGAAGGAAAGGGCATCGGGACGCCTTTCTCGGTGGCAGGACGTTGTTGGGAGTATGGCTGAAATGGGATTCTCTTGGGACCCTTTGTGGGGCTTGCTGAGAACATGGAGGGAGGGCTGGTTTGAGGCGGGGGGCGCTTTGCTCTGGACCCCCGGCTTCACTGCTTCGTCTCTGAGCCTCTCTGAACGCCTGCTTCATACAGCTGGAGGGGGGTGGGGTGTGAGGCCCGAGGACACGGGGCTTGATCGGCTGTGAGGTTTGGGGGTCCGGGGTGGAGGTGACTAGAGCAGAGGCTGAGACAGAATCCCCTGAAGTCGCTCGCTGGGGCCGCCATCACAAAGTACCACCGACTGGGGGGCTTGCAACCACAGAAACGCGTCCTCACGTGGTTCCGGAGGCCAGAAGTCCGAGATCCAGGTGTGGCAGACCCCCCCCACCCCGCTCCCTCTACAGGCTCCGGGGAGGGTCCTCCCTGCCTCTTCTGGCCTCTGGTGGTTTCCAGCGTCCCTGGCAGCCTTGGCTTGTGGCTGCATCCCCCCAGCCGCTGCCTCCTCTTCACATGGCCTCCCCCGCGTGTGCGCGTGTCCCGTTCTCGTGCAGACACCAGTCACTGCGTTTAGGGCCCCACCCCACCCCAGTACAACCTCATCTTAACTAGTTACATCTGCGGTGACCCTATTTCCAAATGAGGCCCCAGGTATCAGGACTTAGGACTTGAATGTGTCTTTGGGTTAGCCCACAGCCCTCCTGGCTCTGTGTGCCCTTTGCAGCCAGGAGATCCCAGAGGGTACCCAGTGCCCATGGCACTGGGATGGCAGCGCCCTGGGCCACAGAGAAGCCAGAGGGCGCTGGGGCTCCCTCCGCGGTGTGCTCTCCCTCCCTCTAGGATCTTCCTTCGGGGCTTCCCGTCCAGGCCTCTGGTTTGGCCAGTGCCGCCCTGGGCCCCCCCACCCCTGGCAGCGGCCCCGGTAGGGGAGACAGGCTTTCATCCACAGCCCCCACGCGGCTCCGTGAGCAGAGCTAATGCCCCCCTTCGGCCCCGAGCCCCTGCGTCAGCCACGCCTGAGCAGGGCCAGAGGCTCCAGCAGCCACCCCCGCCAGCACCCTCAGCCCAGGCTTTCATGCTTCCAGGCATGGCGTGCTCACTCCCTGAGTCCCAAAGGGCTTTGAGCGGTGGCTGCTGATCGGGGTGGCGGCACGGCTGAGTCCCTGGGACCCAGGTCCCTGCCACAGCCCAGGGTGTGGCTTGGAGCGCTCATTTCACATCGTCCCGTACCTGTGAGATGGGGATGAGAACTCCCGGGGGGCAGTTGCCGACGCAGGCCTGGCCCACGCAGGGCGCCTCGTCAACTGTAGGGCTCGCACGTGGAGGCGCACCTCCCTCCTGCCTGCAGTCCTCGGGCCCTTTTGCCCCTGAGGATGCCACAGCTCTCTGCTTTGTGCAGTCTGCGAGAGGCCCAGGCAGAGCCGGCCCAGGGTGAGGAAAGCCGGGCACCCACCCCGGGCGCAGAACTTAAGGGGGCACCGAAAAATGCAGTCATCGCTATGCTTTATCTTAACATAGCAATATGTCCTAAAAATCAAAACTAATGCCCCCCAAAAAATCCATGGTCAAGATTAAAAAAAATTTTTTTTTTGGCCGTGCCACACGGCTTGTGGGATCTTGGTTCCCCGACCAGGGATCGAACCCACGCCCCCTGCAGTGGAAGCTCAGAGTCCTAACCACTGGACCACCAGGGAAATCCGAAGATTAGAATTTCAGTTAAAGAGGGGATTGCTTTGCCCTAACCCCAGCCCCATCAGATCCTGTCCCTAATGAAAACCTTGACATGTGATTCATCATGGATATTTTTTATTCATTTTGACTTCTTTAAAAAAATTATTGCATGAACGTATGTGATCACGGTGACCGACTTTTCGGTGCCCCTTAGATTTTGTGCCTGAGGCGGGCACCTTGCCATCCTCACCCCAGCCCGGCTGACGAGAACGGTGGTGACAAAGATGATGATTTGAAACGCAGGTACTTCCCAGTGGTCACCAGATACCCTCATCTTGGTCTTTTCACGCTCTCTGTCAGTGGACCACAGGTCCGCGGCCCCTTTTCCTGATAGGGAGGCCAGTACTCAGTTGCTTCTGGTCCCCGGGGACACACACGTGTACAGGGATCATGGCAGAGCCACCCCCCGCCAGGCTCAGGTGTCAGGAGAGCGGCTGGGGCTGCGGCCACGTGGCCTCGTGCTGTGGGGTTAGGTCCACACACTACAGCACCTGCCAGCGGGGAGGACACAAAGCTCCAGCCCATGACTTCGGCCAGCTCCACCCGGGCCCTGGCCCACTCCTAGGCACCTGGCCAGCCCACTGCTGACCACCCCTCCCCACTTCCTCATCCCCCGCTGCAGACCCCACTCGGCAGCCCAGCTGGTGTCTGTCAGGTGCCTCCTGTGAGCCAGACCCGGCTGCTTGGTCTCATTTTGTCCTGGTAGAAGCCTCGGGGAGCGGGTTTTCTCATCCTCATTTTATAGGTGAGGAAACTGAGGCTTAGCAGCAGAGAGACTCAGCAAGGCCCTGGGCTGGTGGACCATGTGGCCAGGTTTCCAGCTCCTTTCTCTCCACCCACAAGGCACCTGGCAGTCCGTATTAGTCAGGGTTCTCCAGAGAAATAGAACCAACAGGATGTGTGTACAGAGAGAGAGTTATTTTAAGGAATTGATTATGGAGGCTGCAGGGTGGAGACCCAAGAGCCGACGCCAAAGGCAGCCACTGGAGAATTCCCTTCTGCTCAGGAGAGGCCCTCCACCTCCACATCCCCTGCAGTCTCATCCAGAAACACCCTCACAGAAGTATCCAAAAGAACAACTGACCACATACATATCTGGGCACCCCATGGCCCAGCCAAACTGACATGTAAAATTAACCATCCCATAGTCTTTGTACTTTTTTTTAAAGACCAGGTTCTATTTTTTATTTTCTTTTATTTACTTATTTACTTATTTATTTATTTATTGGCTGCGTCGGGTCTTATTTGCGGCACTCAGGATCTTTTGTTGTGGCGCACGGACTTCAATCTAATTGTGGCGAGTGGGCTCGGTAGTTGTGGCATGCAGGCTAAGTTGCCCCACGTCATGTGGGATCTTAGTTCCCTGACCAGGGATTGAACCAGTGTCCCCTGCACTGGAAGACGGATTCTTTTTTTTTTTTTTTTTTTTTTAATTTAATTTTATTTATTTATTTATTTATTTTTGGCTGCGTTGGGTCTTCATTGCTGCGTGAGGGCTTTTCTCTAGTTGCGGCCAGCAGGCTTCTCTTGCTGCAGAGCATGGGCTCTAGGTGCTCAGGCTCACAGGCTCAGTAGTTGTGGCTCACGGGCTTAGTTGCTGTGCGGCATGTGGGATCTTCCTGGACCAGAGTTCAAACCCATGTGCCCTTCATTGGCAGGCAGATTCTTAACCACTGCTCCACCAGGGAAGCCCTGAAGACGGATTCTTAACCACTGGACCACCAAGGAAGTCCCAGTCTTTTTTCTTTTTTAAATTTGTTAATGACAAAGTCACAACTTGGCACCAGGTCTATTGACCACAAGCCCAGGTTCCCTCCCACCCACCCACCCACCAGGTTTGTATTGGTGATGTGTTCTGAGGAAATGGAATTCTCCTTGGTTGAATTGTATTGAATTCTTTAATTCAAAGATAAACTCACCACAGTTCATCTCTTTTCCAATTATTGGGTTTGGGAGAATTTGAGCAGTGGTGATTTTGCCAACTTTTCTCTTAAAAACAAAAAGATGGGACTTCCCTGGTGGCGCAGTGGTTAAGAATTCGCCTGCCAATGCAGGGGACGCGGGTTCGAGCCCTGGTCCCAGAAGATCCCACATGCCGCGGAGCAACTAAGCCCGTGTGCCACAACTACTGAGCCTGTGCTCTAGAGCCCGCGAGCCACAACTACTGAGCCCACGTGCCGCAACTACTGAAGCCTGCGTGCCTAGATCTCGTGCTCCACAACAAGAGAAGCCACTGCAATGAGAAGCCCGCACACCTCAACGAAGAGTAGCCCCCGCTCGCGGCAAGTAGAGAAAGCCCACGTGCAGCCAAAAAATAAATAATTAAATAAACAAATTTAGTTTAAAAAAAAAAAAAAGATGTCATTTGACCAGTTTCCTGCTGAACAGAGACTAGAATTATCAGAATTTTCTTTGTTGTATAATGCAATGAAAATGGTAAAGAAGTCTCCAAACATATCTGGGCATCCTATGGCCCAGCCAAGCTGACATGTAAAATTAACCATCACATAGTCTCCCAGGCTGCATGGCCCCTTGCCCACCTGGATAGGACCCCTCAGAGCCCTCGAGGGCCATCACCACTTTCCCTGAGAGTCAGGATGGGGCCAGCAGTGGGAGTTCAGTGAAAAGCTACAAGCTCAGATATTTGTACAGAAATGTGCACAGCAGCACGATTCACAGCAGCCAAAGGTGGACACAACCCCACTGTCCATCAGTAGATGATGGATACACCCACCGTGTCCCTCCACACACGGGAGCATCACTCAGCCACGAAAAAGGGGGGGGTGGTGCAGCACTGACACTCACTACAACGTGGGACGGACCCTGAGAACACGATGCTCAGTGAGAGAAGCCAGGCACAGGATACACAGTGTGTGATTCCGTTGATTGGAAACATCCAGAACAGGCAGATCCACAGAGACAGAGAGTTGGTGGTTAGTGGTTGTCAGGGGCTGGGGAGGGGGTGGGAGTAACTGTTAATGGGGATGGGGCTTCTTTTTGGGGTGATGGAATGTTCTAGAATCAGAAAGAGGTGATGGTTGCACAGGAATGTGAATGCACTAAATGCCACTGAATTGTACACTTAAAAATGGTTAAAATAGCAAACGTTATGTCACATATATATTTTTTTACAATCTGTAAAATTTAATAATGTAATATACCAAAAAACCATTGAGTGAGTGAACACTTTCAATGGTGAATTGTTTGTTTTCTGACTTTCTGTCTCAGCAAAGCTGTCAACAGGGAAAAGAGGAGGAAGCACAGAGCATGCTGAGGGGTCGGGGGTGGGCTGTCAGAGCTGTTGAATCACAGCGATTTGTTTTCTTTCCCGGGTTCCCAGCATCTCGTGGCTACGCCGGGGTAACGGGGGCAGACGTTGGGAAATGTCCTGCAGGGCAGGTGTGAGCGGTGAAACACAGGAACAGAATTCTAGTCCTGCCAGGCTCAGTCCCAGCAGGTGCTTGGCATGACAGAGCCCCCATCCCCGCCGTGCCTGGTGCCGTCCCCATCTGGGTGCAAGTGAGACCCGCCGGGCACATCTGCAGGGAGTGCTGGCGGGACAGACAGCAAGGGAGGAGGCAGGGCTGTGACAAGGTGGGAAAATCCTGGACTTTTGCAGCAGGGTTCCAGGGGATTTGTTTTGAAAGGCGGCAAGGAGTGATGAACGGTTTTCTTTCAACATGGCTCTTTGGCTTGGAACTGATGGATCAGCAAACCTCTCTCTTCGGTGGCGTGGTTCCTTCCCCACCACAACCTTGGGAGTCACAGTTGGCCACGGCCTGGGGCTGGCTTCTCAAAGCAGGACACGCAGCGGTACCTTCCTAGGGCAGTCATTTTAGTCAAAGACTTTGGGGTCAGGAGGGAGATGTTATTTTTTTTATGTTAGTTTGTATTTTCTATTTGTATTATTTTTACAGTCACATAGATTAATTCAGGAGTGGCAGGCCCAACTGACATGACATCGTAGGAAAAAATGAGGGAACGTTGACAGGCCACATCAGGCCACATCCCCTTCCATCTCCTCCGGACCTGGGTCCTCTCTTCAGGTTGTGCTTCTCTGCTGTATTAGTTAGCGATGCTGCATGACAAATACCCCCAAGCTCCACCCACTTATCATCTCACAGTGAGTCAGGGGTCTAGGCACAGCCTAACTGGGTCCTCTGCTTAGGGTCCCACCAGGCCACCATCCAGATGTCAGCTGGGCTTCATTCTTACCCAGAGGCTTGACTGGGGGAGAATCTGCTCCAGGGTCCCTTGGGGTGTTGGCAGAATTTGTGGTGCCTGCAGCTGCAGGACTGTCGGCAGCTCCTAGGGGTCACCCACCGCTCCTGGCCACATGCAGTTTTTTTTTTTTACGATTTATTTTTATTTATTTATTTGGCTGTGCTGGCTCTTAGTTGCAGCATGTGGGATCCTCGTTGCGGCATGCAGGACCCTTTAGTTGCAGCATGTGGACTCCCACTTGCGGCATTCAGGATCTAGTTCCCCGACCAGGGATTGAACCTGGGCCCCTGGCCTTGGGAGGGCAGAGTCTTACCCACTGGACCACCGGGGAAGTCCCCACATGCACTTTTTTTTTTTAAGATTTATTTATTTATTTATTTTTGGCTGCATTGGGTCCTCATTGCTGCGTGCAGGCTTTCTCTAGTTGCAGCGAGTGGGGGCTACACTTTGCTGCGGTGCGCAGGCCTCTCATTGCAGTGCCTTCTCCTGATGCGGAACACAGGCTCTGGAGGCACAGGCTTCAGTAGTTGTGGCATGCAGGCTCAGTAGTTGTGGCTTGCGGGCCCTAGAGCGCAGGCTCAGTAGTTGTGACTTGCAGGCTCTAGAGCACAGGCTCAGTAGTTGTGGCGCACGGGCCTAGTTGCTCCGCGGCCTGTGGGATCTTCCCGGACCAGGGCTCGAACCTGTGTGCCCTGCATTGGCAGGCGGATTCTTAACCAGCGCCACCAGGGAAGCCCCCCACGTGCACTTCTTAAACACAGTCGCCTGCCTCATCAGGCCAGCAAGGAGGGTCTCTAGGGGCGAGGGCAGAAGTCCGAGCAGCTCTGCCTGGCCTTCTCTGAGAACGCACCCACCAGCTGCCCTGCACCAGTCCCTGAGGATCCCATGAGGTCACGTCCGTGCCTTCTGTGCACCTTCTCCACTTCCTGTGTGCAGTGCGGCCTGAGCCACCTCTCCCAAGTCCTGCAGAGACCCTGAGAGCTGGGCACCCAGCCCCAGGGCAGCCACGGTTTCCCTTTCCACGGGAGCCCTCAGCGCTTCCCGGGCAGCCCTGCACTTGGCCGCACTTCTGCATTAACAAGAAAAGGCGTCATGGAATTTGGATAGGCGAGAAACGGGATGTCAGTGTGAACAGAACCAGACACTTCATCTCATTGTTAGAAATTCCACGCAGGTCATCGAAACCTCGTCTTGAGGCAGAGGCCGCCGGGAAGCCGAGATTAACTCCCTCTCGCCAGGCGCTTTCTACAGACCCAGTGCTGGTCCCTGCACCCCTGCTGCCTCCTGTGGGTACCTGGGCCCCGAGATCCCTCCTTCCCTCCCTCCCGCTCACTGGGGCTCCTTGGACCCTGGGTTGTCAGTGGGGTAGGTGTGATTGGCTCTCTCTGGAAGGTTCCGCGGTGCTCCCCGGCCGTGTCCCCAGATGAGGACACAGCCCAGCAACACCTCCGTTGGGGCCGAAATTTGCATCCTGGACCAAGACTGCTGCTTCTCTGCCCCTCCCCCACCCCCGGGTGCTGTGTTTGAAGGTCAAGCTTCCAGCCAAGACACACAAGGGTCAGCACCCGAGTAGGGGGTTCCGTCCAGATGTCCTAATGCTTTGTTTTAGTGCCAGGCAGCCTGAGCTTTGACCCCAAGCCCCTGTGTCTGCACCTCGTGGGCACCTGGGTGCCCTCGGGAGTTCTGACACTGAGGATGCATGGCCGGGCCCGGAGGAGGTGCCCAGGAGTCACATTGGTGGCCTCAGCCCACCCAGGCTTCTCAAGTGAACCCGATGGGACCAAAATAATGTATATATTTCACAGGAAAGAGGCTCGCAGGTTGGCACACTCCTAGGCCACTCGTAAAGGGGTCTCCCCCTGACCCCCGACCCACCCAGCACTGCTGCCATAGCCCAGCCATTCTCTGTGGGGGGCCGTCCTGGGCACTGCGGGGTGTGGAGCAGCATCCCTGACCCCACCCACTCAATGCTGGGAACCCCCCAGAGGGAAGACCAGAGATGTCTCTAGACATCCCCAGTGTCCCCTGGGGGCAGGATCACCCCAGTGAGACCCCTTGTTCTAGAGTCTGGCGCCTCACACAGGCACATCTCTGAAACCATTCAAGTAATCTCACCATTGGCCCCTTTTTTTTTTTTTTTTTTAAACATGAAAAATGTCCCTGGGCTTCCCTGGTGGCGCAGTGGTTGAGAGTCTGCTTGCTGATGCAGGGGACGCGGGTTCGTGCCCCGGTCCGGGAAGATCCCACATGCTGTGGAGCGGCTGGGCCCGTGAGCCATGGCCGCTGAGCCTGCGCGTCCGGAGCCTGTGCTCCGCAACGGGAGGGGCCGCGACGGTGGGAGGCCCGTGTACCACCAAAAAATATATATATGTATATCCCGAACTACAGCTAGCCCTTAGGGAGAGCCTCTGTGGGTCTGTTTGGTTCCAGCACTTTCTAACCACATCAGAGGTGGAGTAACATGCTCAGTAACCACTGGTCATTCTGATGCTGGGGTGTTGAGCCTTCAGTCCCCTGGGTGTTGGCCATCAACCCAGAGCCCAGAGCAAAGAGCTGGAGGCCATGACCCAGGCCCGAGGTCCGTCCGCAGCAGCACGTGTGCCCCGGGTAGGCCATGCCCACTCTGCAGGGTGGGCCATCCTGGGCACATGCCCGCAAGTGGCATCCACTATGGACTTCAGGTGCGCCCGGTGCTCTGCCCCTGGCAGCCTGATCCTGGGGACCTGTCCTGGGAGAGAGATTGGCCCTGGGGACAGAGGGAGTTCCTGGAAGGAGCCTCCTTGGTAAACGCCCTGCACTGCAGCCACCAGTCCCTTCCATCCAGACGGCCCTTCGGTACCCAGCTTCAGCCATGCACCCCAAAGATGTCCCTGTCCTAGTCCCGGGGCCTGTGGATGTGTCACTTCACATGGCAGAGGGGACTTTGCAGGCAGGGTTAAGTTAAGGCACCTGAGATGAGGAGGACCCTGGATTCTCTGGGGGGCCTAGTGTCATCACAGGGTCCTTATAAGAGGGAGGAGGGAGGGTCAGAGGCAGAGAGAGATGAGGGATGCTGCGCTGCTGGCTGTGAGGATGCAGGAGGGGCTGCGAGCCAGGGATGCGGCGCCTCTAGAAGCTGGAAAAGGCGGGAACCGATGCTCCCCTGGAGCCTCTGGAGGAACCAGCCCTGCCCACGTGTAGATTTTGACCCAGAGGACCTAATCAGACTTCTGACCTCCAGAACCGTGAGATAATCAATGTGTATGTTTTTAAGCCACCAAATTTGTGGTAATTTGTGACAGCAGCCACAGGAAATGCAATGCCAAGGAATGTCCAGGGAGCTGTGTATACCCCAAGAAGGGGTTCTGGTGCAGCCTTGTGCACGGACAGCAGACCAGGGGCTTCTCAGAGAGGGTGACACTTCATGGGGTTTTGCAGAATGTGTAGGAGTTTGTCCAGGCTCAGGTGGGAAGGCCTGGACCTGCCCTCCCCTCTCTCCCAGCCTCCTGCCCTTTGGCTCCAAGCTGCACCCTCACGGGGCCAGGGTGACGGCACTTCCTCAGTGCCGGGAAGCCGAGAATGGGGGTGACACCCTCCACGGGCGCTCGGCGTGCTGGCCCAGCCCAGTGCCCGGCTTGCACACCCTCACATGACTGCAGTCATCCTCCGGGTACACAGAGACGGCCCTTTCTTCTGCTCCCGCATCAGCCACACTGTCACCCTCCGTCACCGCGGCTCATTGTCCGCCCACCTCCCGGCTCGGGCCAAGGGCAGCCGTTTGCCCTGCAGCTCTGTTTTTCCCTCGCTTGTGGGCACCTCATTCATTCCCCTTTTTCTAGCCTTTTCTAAATATAGCTGCCAAGGGGACCCGATTTAGCCTGTGCATAAAAGGACCGGCTGACAGGGAGTCACAAGATGCTGGTCTTGGGGTGGGGGGGGAGGGGCGGGGCAAGCCTCCTGCTGGGAAGCGTCTGCCTGGCAAAGACCCAGCTGGTCTTTTACGGCCCCCACGTCCCACCAAAGGTCATGACGCCCAAGGTCACAGAAGCCATCACGTGGCCAGCCCTCCCCACGCCAGGCCAGGGTGACCTCGACCCTGGAGAATCTCAGGCCCAGCAGGGAGGCCCGGATCTCGGAGCCCAGAGCCAGCCCTGGGTGGGGGAGGGGGGGCGGGGATGCCCACTCGGCTCCTGGTTGTTGGGGGTGTCAAAGAGGTTTTGTCTCCTCACTCGTAGTAAAACCCAAATGCCAGTGTGGCGCCCGTGGCCCTCCGCAGGTCCCCTCTGTCTGTGACCCCTCTTGGAGCCAGGGGCGAGGCCAGGAGGCCACCGCATCCTGGATGCTGGGGACACCGCGAGGCACCTGCCCCTCCCTCTGACTTTCTAATGGCGTGTGCACGTTTCTGTAGGGTCTAGAGCAGGTCTCTCCACCTCGGCACTGCTGACGTCAGAGCCGGGTCATTCTCTGGGGCGTGCGGCGTCCTTGGCACGGTGGGGTGTGGAGCAGCCTCCCTGGTCCCACCCCCTCAATACCAGGAGCCCCCCCCAGTCGTGACAACCACAGATGCCCTAGACATTGCCCCTGACGGAGACCCCTTGTTCTAGGGGTTTCCATGCCATGGACTGTGGTGCAAGGGTACCCCCTGGAGGTGTGCAGGTCCGAGGCCTCGTGCACACAGTGGGTGTGTAAGAAATGCACGGTAATCAACCTGCAGGAGGGCAGCTTGTTCTTCAGAGAAGCCCAGAGACTGTTCTCCCAAACCTCATGCCTTTCTGTTTTGCTTTGGGATTGTTTTTCCTCTCTCAACACAGCAACCCGCCTCCTCTTCTTCTGAACACCATGTACTGGGGGGCGGTTATCCCCGGGTTGGGGGAGAGCCTTCTTTCTCACCCGGGTCTCATTTGTACTCCTGTCGAATCTGGCTGGAGGTTTGTGTTTTGGGGTGGGGGGTGGTTTTGTTTCCTTCCTGTTTAATGGCAGGTGGGGATGGGGGTCAGACTGCCCGGCCCTGGGAGGAAAGAATTCAGAAGCTTGGTGAGCTGTAAAGCTACCGGTTCCGGAAGTTTTAAAGCAAAATGAAGGCTGTTTCTGTTCTCTCTGAGGACAAGGAATTACTGCCACCCGCCTGCCTCCCCTCCCTTTCCCTCCCCTCCCGAGAGCAGAGCTCTGCGGGCTGGGGACGAGGCCAGGACGCAGGCTCCCGCTGCCAGCCGCCCCCCTCCCTCTGCAAGGCCACCTTCTTGGGGCTCTGACTCACCCAGCTCGCCGGCCACACAAGCCCCATCCGCCTGGATGAGGAGTCTGTGGAGGAGGGTTTCAGAACCGCCTGGAAGCAGCAGGCTTTCTCTGGGCTGAGATTCACTGAGGCCAACTTCCTGTGCCACCAGGGGATGAAATGCGTGTGGCACTCATGTCCCAGGGAGCAGGAACCACGGGGAGCAGGTTGGCCGCTAATGGAGAAGCTGCCAGAAACTCCTCTGGCTTTAATGCTTTACCTGCGTCTCAGGGCTGTTAAAAAAGAGAGTGTCCTGTCCACGCTCAGCAGAAGGAGTGGGTGCCAGCTGGAATTGTCCCCAGCCCCATGGCCAGCGTCTAGCATGTAGAGTGCTGGGAAGAAGCCAGCCCAACAGTCAGGAGACCCCACTCGGGCCTCCCTTGGCCATTGTATCAGCTATCTGTGCTGCGTAACAAGCTATCACAGACCCAGCAGCTTCCAGCTCTCAGTTCTGGAGGTCAGCAGTCGGGTCATGGTGTGGCTGCCCTCTCTGCTCAGGGTCTCACCAGGCTGCAGTCAAAATGCCTCATCTGGAGCTCATTCAGATTGTTCCAGGATTTGGTTCCTTGCAGCTATAGCAGCGGGGTCCCCTCCCCACTTGCAGCCACCCCCATTTCTTGCCACCCGGCCACCTCCGGCTTCAAAGCCAGCAACACAGGGTCTCCCTTGCATGGAATCCCTTTCACACTCACTCCCCTGATTAGAGCAGGCCCACCAAGGGTATCCCCTCTCTGTCACCTGTGCCACACGACACGGCCCAGCTCAGAGCTAAATCCCTTCCTATCCTCGGGTCCTGCCCACACTCTAGGGGAGGGTATTGTACAAGGTCACTGGGGGTCATCGTAGAGGTGGGTACAGCCCCAAGGATCCCTTGCTAGATTGCTGGTGAAGGTCGGGTGTGACAAATGCCTTGTCATTGCAAGTGGGCCCCCCAGAGGAGGTAGGGCCTCCTGTGCATGGCCCAGGGGATCACTCCAGGCCACAGGTGAGATCAAGCGCATTAGCCTGACTCAGGATGGACCCTGAAACCCACACCACACAACAAAAAGAAAACCCTCATTCCCGTTTCCCGTCATTCTCCTTGTTGTCTTTAACTGTAAAATTCAGGGCAGAAGCACTGCTGTGAGAGTTTCTAACCCAGTACTTCTCAACTGAGGGGGTGGTCCTGCCCCCGCCGGGGACACGGGCCCATGTCTGGGGACACCTGTGGTGGTCACGACTTGGGGCTTCTGTCATCAAGTGGGTGGGGGGAGGAATGCTGCTCAAACCCCTCAGTGCTCAGGACGGTACCAGTGTCAGCAGTGCCTGGGGGACAGACCCTGAACTAGTCTGTCCTCCTCAGGACGTTAGGTGGCCTTTGAGGGACACTCTGTCTCTGAGAGCCAGGGCCTCCCAACCCACCTCATCCCAGGCCTATAGGCTCGTGCTGCTTCTGGAAGTTGCAGCCGCAGCTCCCAGGGGAGCAGTTCGTCTCACACTGAGTCCCCAGGGCTGCGGGTCCACATTCAGTGCACAGAATTGAGAGCCGGGCCGGGACTGTGCCTGGGTGTCCGCCTGCCGCAGGCAGACCCCACAGCCAGGGAGGGGTCCCCGGTGGCCCCCTGGCTGCACCGCCTCTTGGGCCACCAGAACCAGGAGCCGCTTCTCGAAGGCCCTGCTCACCTCGCCAGCCACATTTTTCACATTCTTTTCCCTTTACGCAGCCCAACCAGCCAACTTTCTCAGAAGCCTCTGTGGCATCCCATTCTTTCTCTTCTGGTAAGAAAGCAGCCTCGGCGGCTCGGGTGTCAGTTTATCGAGTGGGCTGGGAGTGGCACTCTTCCCAGCTATGAGAGCTATGTGTGGAATTCACAGGGATCGCTGGCATTTTTGTGTCTTGCTGTCACTGCTTCCTGTGCAGCTGGAAAACACCTCTGAGGGCGGAGATGGCATCACAGGCTGAGCAGGGGGGCAAGTCTGCTCTCTCCCGCCTCTGAGTCTGCCTGCCAGAGACACGCCCGGCAGGTTGGGGCTTCCCTAGATGCCCAGGGTGAGTGCCTGATCCACTTTCCCCTGAGCCCTGCTGCTCAGGGCTCGGAGCTCCAGGGTTCCGGCAGGGGCTGGGCGCCCCCAGGCCTGCTGTCTCCTTCTTGGCTTTGCCCATGAGGACACGAGGCTCAGCCCACCCACCCCCAACGAGGTCTCGGGTACCTATCTGCCACGCATTCCCCCCGCCCCGCAGCCGTGAGTGATCTGGACACACAGTCACGCCAAGTATCTTGGCAAGACACAGAGGCCAAAAGACATCTTAGAGGTCCTGCATCCGGGCCCGTCCTACCGCCTTAGAGAGCGCCCGTTACTCCGTCTGACTCGCCCAGGCGGAAGGAAGCAGGCTTGGCCGCCAGGAAACGCCAAGCCCATGTCACCAGGAGCAAGGGGACAGAAACGTATCTTGAGAAGGCCTGGCGGGGGGTCCTCTGCGGGGTGCAGAGGTGATGATGCAAAGGTCTCCCAGGCACACATGTGCAGCCCTGTCGTAAGCTGGCAGGACAGTCTGCTCAAGTCCTTGGGGAAAAGCGTCCGGGACTCCGAGAGCCCCAGAGTCACTTACAAACCACCAGACGGGAGGAGCCATGCTGGGAGTCTGCTGTTTCATCTCACTTGGGGTCACACCCTGGTGGCCACACAGGCCTGCCCCAGCGTTGTTGATGTCCCCAGCATTCTGCCCCAGTCCTTCTCCAAAGCAAGAAGCCGTGTGAGGGTCCTGGCACCATCCCCCGTGTGTGGAGGCCCTCAGCCCTGGGACCACTGTATGTCTAAACCCTTTGGCAAATGCACTGGGCCATGGAGGATGCAGAGACCATGCCCCTCACCCTCCGAAGCTTGCCTCTGGGTGCAGGGGGGACAGAGCTATGTGCTGGGACCCGCCCGACTGCCCCTAGATCTGGTCTCCCAGTGAGCCCTGGTTTGGGAATTAGATTCAAACCCTGGCCCAACCTCCACCCGCTGCATGGTCTCGGGAAGGTTATTAACATACGAATGTCTTCAAGCCTTGGTCTCCTCATCTGTAAAAAAGGGGCACAGAAGTCCCTTCACGATGCCTGACATCGTGGTCCTCCCCAGTAACAGAGACTATGAATGCACTCCGTCACCTGCAGACTGCACATGAAGCTTGGCACTCCAGTGCTCTTGTCCACAAGCCAAGGACACACAGCCTATATATTTCTTGGTCCAAGTCAAACAAACCACTGATTTTTCCCATCTTCCACTTTCCTCCTGATTAGGAAAATATATGGCTACCCTTCAACAACAGCAAGATGAGGGCTTTTCTTTATCTTCCTTTTCTTTTAAAAAATGTTTGCTTAAAAAAAAAAAATGAGGCTTCCCTGGTGGCGCAGTGGTTGAGAGTCCGCCTGCTGATGCAGGGGACATGGGTTCGTGCCCCGGTCCGGGAAGATCCCACATGCCGCGGAGCGGCTAGGCCCGTGAGTTGTGGCCGCTGAGCCTGCGCATCCAGAGCCTGTGCTCCGCAACAGGAGAGGCCACAACAGTGAGAGGCCTGCATACTGCAAAAAAAAAAAAAAAAAAAAATGTTTGCTTAAAAATGTTATTCCATGCACACGATGAAATATTACTCGTGAAAAGGAGCGAAGCACTGACACTCACTACAACATGGATGGACCTTGAGAACAGAATGCTCAGTGAAGGAAGCCAGACACAGAAGGACACAAGGTGTGTGATTCCGTTGATGTGAAATGTCTTGTTTCTCTTTAAAATTTCACCTTGGGATGGTTTTAAGCAGAGAAGTCACACTGTGATAAAGGTGATTCAGGGGGCCAGGGTAAAAGATATTTCTGAGAAAGACATCCTGAGAGAAAGACATCAACCCAGTCCCCAAGGAACTGCCAGGCCTTGGGAGAGACAGGCAGACAGGTGTACCAATCACCTGGATGTAACACAGGTCCCCACACAAGATGTGAACCCACACAGGGAGGCCCAGGATGGCACGTTGCATTACCTTGGGAGCACCCGCACCCAGAGAATGGAGTCAGATGGTGGAAAAGGAGAACTCTGGTCCCTTCAGCCCCTTATGAGGGCACCAGTCCCATTCACGAGGGCCCCTGCTCAAGACCTAGGCACCTCCCAAAGGCCCCACCTCTTGATACCGAATAGGGCTTCAACATGCATTTTGGGGGAGTGGAGGACAAAATATTCAGTCCATAGCAGGCAGGATAGGGAGTGGGGGAAGAATTCCTGGCAGAGGGAAGTGAGTGACAAGCTTTGAGTTTGTACTTGGTTTGTGAGGCTGCAGGGGCCCCGGGTGGTTTCTGAGTGGGGCAGGGACAGACTCAGGTGCATTTTCAGAAGTCACTCCGGCTGTTGGGAGGAGGGATGGAGGGGGTGGGCGGACGCCCCTGGCTGGGGATGGGGGGAGGGCACAGGAGTCTGCCTGGGGCTGCTGAGGGCTGGACCAAGGAGAATTCT
The DNA here is from genome assembly GCF_949752795.1 of Hyperoodon ampullatus. Classification (NCBI taxonomy): domain Eukaryota; kingdom Metazoa; phylum Chordata; class Mammalia; order Artiodactyla; family Ziphiidae; genus Hyperoodon; species Hyperoodon ampullatus. The sequence continues at coordinate 25,847,183 of NC_136917.1, forward strand.
CCAGGGACAGCTGGCCTGGTCCCCATCACTGTGGCCTTGGACCAGTCGCAGCAGATGGAGAAGTATACATGTTTTTTCAGATACCGGCTTTATTTATTTTTTCTGTGTGTAAAAATCACACAATTCAAGTGAGTGACCTCCTGAAGTAGTACTGAGGACTCCAGTCCCTGAAACCCAGTAACCAAAATAGCATAATTTAAAATAGCATCATACAATTTTCAAAGCAGAACCTTAAAGCATCTTCTGTTGATGGACTGGGTGGAGGTAATTATTAAATTAATGGCTCTTGTGATTCTTGTGTGTTTTCAGGGCTGTCCACTTCCTGTTTATTTTTCCATGGGGACTTTAGAATTATTTTATCAAGTTCTTTCCCTTCTTCAACATTTTGGCTTTGTTTTGTTTCTTGCATCTTCTTACATTTCCCGCCTTCTATCTGGGGTCATTTTTCTCTAATATCTTTTTATTTTACCTTTAATAAGGCAGGTCTGCTGGAGACAAAGTCTTCCTGTTTGTCTGAAAATGTCTTTATTTTACCCTATTTTTTTTTTTTTAATTATTTTTGGCTGTGTCAGGTCTTAGTTGTGTCACACAGGCTCTTTAGTTGTGGCGCTCGGGCTTAGTTGCCTCGCGGCACGTGGGATCTTAGTTCCATGACCAGGGATCAAACCTGCGTCCCCTGCATTGGATTCTCAACCGCTGGGCCACCAGGGAAGTCTCATTTTTACTCTAATTCTTGAAGTTGATTTTCACCAGGTCTAGAATTTTCACTGGATCCATGAAATTGTTGGTCCTTTTTCCTCTGGCAGATTATGTTTGTTTGTTTTGTAATTAAGTGATTTTATTAAGGTATAATTCTTTTTCAGTAAAATGAACAGATCTTACATATGTATTTTGATGAATTTTGACAAGTCTATACACCTGTGTACACTAACACCTCAGTTGAGATAGAGAACACCTCTAATGTCTGTGTCTAATAAGAACACCTCTTTCACCCTTTGAGAGTCCCACATGTGGCTTCATCTGTCAGTAGGTTCTTCTTTCCCTTGTGCAGTAGTATTCCATGGTATGAATTACCACAGTTTGTTTATCCATCCTCCTGTTGACAGGCATTTGGGTTACTTCCAATTTTTGCTGTTACAAATACAGATGTATGAACATCTTGTACAAGTCCTTTTGTGGAAATATGTTTTTATGTATCTTGGGTAAGTCCCTAGGAGTGGAGTTGCTGGGTCATAGGTTAAGTATGTGTTTAGCCTTATAAGAGTCTGCTAACCCACTTTCCAGGGTGGTTGTACTATCCTATGCTCCCATCAGTAACATATGAAAATTCTGATGTTTCTACATCCTCCCTAATACATGGTATTGTCGGTCTTTTAGATTTTTGCCAACTCTAAGGGCTGTGAAGCAGTCTCCCACGATGGTTTTCATTTATACTTGCCCTGATGACTAATCATTGAGCACCTTTTCAGGTGCTCATTGGTCATTTCTCTGTCAATTTCTAAAATGTTTTTCCTGCCTGAGGTTCTAGGGCTTCTTGAATCTGTGGCTTAGAGTCCTTTTTTTTTTTTTTTAATCAGTTTTGGGAAATTATCCATCACTATCTCTTCCAAGATTGCTTCTGCCCCTTTCTTTCTCTCCTCCTTCCAGAGCTCCAATTACACGTGTGTCAGAACTTACTGCATCCTCTGTGGGATGTGGTCCCTCTGTCTCATGTGGTCCATGCTTCATTCTGGATATTTCCTATCTTCTAGTTCACTAATTTTCTCTTCAGTTATCTTTAGTGATACTGCTTCTTCCATTGTGTTCGTTTCAGATATTGTCAGTTTCCACACATCCATTCAGTCTTTTTCTTTAGTTTCCAGTTCGCTGCTAAAATTCCAACCTCACATATTTAACATAATTAATATAGTTATTTTAAAGTCTGTCAATTCCAGTGTATCAAACCCCTGGGAGCCTGTTTGTATAGTCTTTTATTTCTGCTGATTTTTATTCATGTGGTCCTGTCTTCTTCTATGCCTGGTCATTTCTGATTGTGTGCTAGATATTGTGACTGCTGACTTGTTTGTAGAAATAATTCGAAGCCTAAGATGATGTTGTTTTCTACCAGAAAGGATTCATTTTTACTTCTGTCCAGCATCTAGGGCTGCTAGCAATCTAAGTTCACCTCAATCCAGTATTGGGGACTGAGGTTATTCAGAACTCAGCTACGGTCACTGTGAGGGCCTGTCTGCTTCCTGTGGACCCTTTTCTTAGAAGGCAGGACTCTTTTGTCCCAGCTCATACCAAGGGGGAGTTCCCCAATCTCTCTCCCCTTAGGAGGTCCTAGATCTCAACCTCTGAGCCCCTAGCCTTGTGAGGGCAATAGCCACTTGGCCTCTTAGCAAACCCTCCACCCCAGTAAAAAGCACCCCCAAAGCCAGACTCCTGGGTTTCCATCCTCCCCACATCCTGGATGGATATCTTCACTATCTTAATAGTCCGCCAGTCCCTTCAAGCTTCTCTATTCCATGAAGCTTTGCTAGTTGCCCTCGTCAGGAGAGCGTCCACATGAGCTGGCCCACCATCATTGGAGTGAAATCTGCAGATAGAGGGGTTTTTTTTGTTTTTATTTATTTATTTATTTATTTATTTATTTATTTATGGCTGGGCTGGGTCTTCACTGATGCGTGCAAGCCCTCCCCAGCTGCAACGAGCGGGGGCCACTCCTCACTGGGGTACATGGACTTCTCATTGCGGTGGCCCTTCCCGCTGCGGAGCACGGGCTCCAGGCACGCGGGCTCAGCAGCCGTGGCGCGTGGGCTCAGCTGCTCCATGGCACGTGGGATCCTCCCAGACCAGGGCTTGAACCCGTGTACCCTGCACTGGCAAGTGGATTCTCAACCACTGTGCCACCAGGGAAGCCCCAGATAGAGGTTTTAAGCCAAAGTCCAGGTGGCTGAGGAGGAGGCCATGAATGTATCAATAGATCAGCGTGATCTTAGAGCCACAGAATGACAGAAGGGGATCCATGCTCGGCTTTTATTTATTTTTTAAAATTTATTTATTTATTTATTTATTTTTGCCTGCGTTGGGTCTTTGTTGCTGTGCATGGGCTTTCTCTAGTTGTGGTGAGCGGGGGCTACTCTTCGTTGCGGTGTGCGGGCTTCTCATTGTGGTGGCTTCTCTTGTTGAAGAGCACGGGCTCTAGGCATGCCGGCTTCAGTAGTTGTGACTTGCAGGCTCGGTAGTTGTGGCACGTGGGCTCAGTAGTTGTGGCGCACGGGCTTAGTTGTTCCGCGGCATGTGGGATCTTCCCGGACCAGGGCTCGAACCCGTGTCCCCTGCATTGGCAGGCGGATTCTTAACCACTGCACCACCAGGGAAGTCCCTCCACTCCTAGTTTTAATACAATCCACTTCAGACTCCGCCCCGCTTTCCCCCAGGCCAGGTGGGCTTTGTGACGCCCTGCCCCGCCCGGTCCCTGGGCAGATGAGTGGTGTGGCCACTCGGTGCCAGCAAAGTCCGAGGGCAGGGAGATTTCTCAGTAGCTTCCAGCAAACCGGCCAGTGTGCGCTCACTGTGCAGAGGAGGTCCAGGCACCTCGTCTCTCGTCCCTCCTCCCCCGCAGCTGTGTTTATATGTGGCAGTTGCCACAGGTTCCTGAAGGAGGGCCCTTTCTGTGGCTGCCAGCCTCTGGGGCCCCCATCCCCCAACATAGGAACTTGGGGACCTGGAGGTTGGCCAGGCCCTGCGCCGAGAGGGAGTGTCACTCTGAGCATTGAGCAGAGCTCACTGGAGCTCAGAGGGGGGAGGTAACTTTCCCAAAACCACACAGCTTTGGGAGCTGGGGCAGAATGCAGGTCTGCCACTTTCCACAGGGGCTCTGCCTCCCCATCTCTCCCCCCAGGGCTGTGCTCTTTCCTCCTTCAAATGTGTTCTTAGTTGAGTTTGAGGGAAACTCTGAAACTCTGGCCCCGTGAGACTTCTCCCAGCCACAGAGGTTTTTGGATGCTAAGAAATTCTTTTTTTTTTTTTTTTCTGGCCAGGCGAAGCAGCTTATGGGATCTTAGTTCCCTGACCAGGGATTGAACCCACCCCCTCAGTAGTGAGAGCACAGAGTTCTAACCACTGGACCACCAGGGAATTCTCAGATGCTAAGAAATTTAAACCCTCTTTGAAACAAACTTCTGTTCCATTCAGTACCGTTTCACTTCAAACTGGACCATTTCAATTCCAAAAAACTTTGCATTTTGCCTAAATGAACCTCTTTTAGCTGCTGGGTTTCTTCTGATAAGAGAGTTCCACAAAAGCCTTAGATTCTGCCCCCTGGGGACACTGGGCGATGTCTGGGGACATCTGTGGCTGTCACAACTGGGGGAGCTCCTGACATTGAGTGGGTGGGGGCCAGGGATGCTGCTCAAACCCCTACAGTGCTCAGGACGGTGCCCCAGAGAATGATCCAGCCACAAATGTCAATGGGGGTGGTCACGGTGGCGTGGGGGCAGGTGGGGACACCACCTGCAGGCAGGTGTCCTGGCTGGGTGAGGGATGCAGGAGTAAGGGAATTGGATCTCAGTCAGGGATAGCGGCCAGGACAGGTGACGTTTAGACCAGACCTTCCTGGAGGGGTGAGTGGTGACAAACATCCCGTCTGCACACATATGAGTCGTGGGAGGGCTGGTAGAACCTGAGGCCAGTGAGCATCGTGCCAGCAGCAGTGTCCCAGTTTGATATTATCCCACAGTCACATAAGACCACAGTCACATAAGATGTCACCATCGGGGGAATTGGGGAAAAAAGGGTGCATGGCACCCTGTACAATTTTTGCACCTGCCTGTCAGTCTGTGATTATTTCAAAATACAAAACAGCGCAGTGACTTTGGAAACTGTTTGAAAATGTTTAACCTGTAAAGTTAAACATACACCTGTCCTAGGAGCCAGAAATCCCATGCCCAGGCATTTCACCGGAAGAAACAGAAACTTAGGTTCCCACAAAAACCTGGACATGAATGTTCACCATGGCTTTACTCACAATTGGTATTGGCTACAGGACTGTATGCGTTTCTAAGTTCTCATCGACTACATGCCCCAAAGCATGGATTTTACTGGATGCAAGTTGTACCTTAATGGAAACCATTTCATTAAAGGAAATCATAAAAACATTACTAACCAGACTGTCAATTTGAGGTTCCCCTTCTGCCTTTATCCACATATGTTTTAATACAGTGGTAACTAGCCACACATCCTCACTTTATCCATCTCCCTGTTTTTTCATTAAACACCTCCTCTGGGCTCCCCATCTTTGGGTACCATTTATAACAGTTGCTCCACTAGGAAAACACCCCACTGAATTAGCCATTCCCCCGTTGCAGGACACATGGTTTCATTCAATTTTTCACTATTATAAATAACACCATTGTAAACACCTTTCTATATATAGCTTTTTATTTCTCTTGATTTTTGTTCCCTCGGGATAAATGCCCCCAGCAAGGGATTTGAGAGGACAACCTTGTAGCTCCTGATGTCCAGTTTACGAGGCTGAGATTGGCCAACAATACCAGAGAGTCGGGGACGAGCATATCCCTACCTGCGTCAGGTGTCGCTCTTCCTGCAGCCTTCCTGGTGTCCTGGGTAAATGAATTGTTGGCAGCCCATGGTCCCTCCAACCTACTTTCGTCGATTGCTGATGAGGCCACGCTTTGTTCACTTTGTGTTTTACCGGTTAAATTACTTTTCACATGAATTCCTCGAGTGAGCCCTTACCGGATATAAAATACCCAGCTAAGGTATTATTAACATGACAAAGAGGTCGCTTTCCAGTGTATCGTTGCCATGATTCTTCCTAGGTCGCTGGTCTTGGGTTTTAGTTTTATAGGTTTGCCGTGAAGAAGTTCTGAATAGTTGTATACAATCATAGCTGTTAATGTTCTCCACTCGTTCTGTTGCTTCAGTTGCTAGGAGGTAACTTCTCTGAAACAGAAAATCAACATTCTGTATATTTTCACTAATCTGTATATTTTCTTTTTCATCCTATGACTTTTTTTTATTGTTTTTTTTGTTTTTACTTTTTGGCCACGCCGCACGGCATGTGGGATCTTAGTTCCCCAACCAGGGATTGAACCTGCGCCCCCTGCAGTGGAAGCGCAGTCTCAACTGCTGGACCGCCAGGGAAGTACCCATTCTGTGACTTTTTATATGGAATCTCTTTGGTTGGGAAAATGAGGCCTAATATAATCCAGAGGTTTCCCCCCTCCAACCCCGGGGGAGGTGGCTTTGCCCCTGGGCCACACGGGGCCATGTCTGGGGATGTCTGTGGCTGTCACGACTGGGGCCCTCCTGGCATTGAGTGCGTGGGTCCAGGGAAGCTGCTCCGCACCCCGCAGCGCCCGGGACGGCCCCCCACAGAGAGTGACCTGGGCCTTGGGGGAGGGACCCTGTTCTAACTCGGTGTCCCCCATGCTGCCATCCCCCAGCTCGCCATCGAGAAACACCACCCTCCCCCAGCTGCGTTTAATCCTCATGTGCATTTGAGCCTGGCATCTGGGCTCAGGTCTGTAACACTCCGGTGATGACCCTCCCTCTGTAATCAGCGCAGCCTCACAATGCATCCTGGCATGCTCGGGGCCTTCATGGTCCTTGCCTTGCAGCCACGCACCCGCGATGCTTTTGTGGGATCCAGCCTGACCCTGGTGACTTCCTAGCCCTTTACTGGGAGGCCAGCCAAGGCCTGCTGTCGTCTGTTAAGTTTCTATTTTTAGGCAAACCTCACCCCAAGTCATGCCCCCAGCCTTGCCACACTAGAACCGGCCTCTCCCCAGGCGGAATCTGACCACTACCTGCAGCCCCAACCGCCTAACCCCTCCCTCCTGCTTCCCAAGGCCCTGCCCGGCTTCCAGGGCCTTCCAAGGCTCCACGGGCCAGGCAGGCCCAGCCAGGTCGGGTGCCTGGGGCCGTCACGTGTCTCTGGCAGGGAGGCAGCTGGTGAGGAATGTTCCTGGGCTGACTCACAGCCACTGCCTGTCCTGCGGGAGTTGACCTAACCCCGGGGGCACGCGGTGAGGCAGTGACTGGCCGTGACACCGCCAGGACCAGGACTTCGGTCTGCTTTCTGGGCTGCCGTGATGCAACCATGTCTGGTCTCAGCTGCTCATGCACACACACACGTGCACACATATAGTGCACACTGACACGCATGCATGCACACGCGTGCATGCACACACACAAGCACACACACACACACCAATGCAGCCCCCTCCGGCCGTCCCGGGGGGTCCAGGTTATAACCCAGCCTGGAGGGAGCCTCTCAGGGCATCACGCCTGGAACAGAAAGCCAGCAGCGCCGAGGGGCTTAGAGCTGACGAGGGAGGCTACGGTTTGGGGTGCCCCACGGGGTGGCCGGGCCTCCTAGGGTCCTGGTGGACACTCTGAGTGTGGGTGCTGAGCAGGACTCCCTGGCCTTCCAAGGAAAACATGCTGTGAAGCCACCCCATTTGTTCTCTGTCAGCATCTATATTTAGCGCTGAGTAATTTAGGTATTTTTAAGTCGAACCAAGGGCGGTTTTCCCTGAATTGGATGTTTTGTGGCCGCTTTGAAGCTCTCTGCTGAATCAGAGCCCTCTGGAAGCCCACTTGCGGGCCCTGTATGCCCAGAGCAGACACATTCAGGCCTTTTCTGACCCAGAAAGGGGCCTGAGTGTTTGGCGGGAAGGCAGGCAGCTAGCAGTGTGGAAGGGATTTTTTTTTTTTTTTAATAGAACTTGGATGGAGATCACTGTAGATTCACACGCAGTCGTACCAGATCACAGAGAGAAAGTCCCTGCATCACCTACCGAACACAGATTCCTGCAGTTTTACTTGTGTGTGTATATTAGGATCTTTGCAGGTTTATCCTCTGTGCAGACACGTGAACCCCACACACACAGTCTAGATCTCCAGCACTTTCACACAGCACGAGGACCCCGTGTCCGCCTGTCCACCCAGACCCCTCCCCAGGCCACCGCCCCCCTGCCACCACGAGCCTCTCATCCATCTCCACGACCCTGTGGTCTCGGGGATGTTCTCTACATGGAGCCACACAGCATGTGGCTCTGGGGACTGGCCTTCTCACTCCGCCCAATCCCCTGGAGGGCCATCCGAGATGTGCACGTCCACGGTCTGTTCCTGTTTATTGCTGAAAGGGAAATTTTTTGAGAACCTGAACTCTGCCTTTACTTTTATGCAGCTGCCCCTCTGGGAAACAGACAGAGGTACAGTGTATGATGACAGAAGCACACGGTGCTACTGAAAGACGTGGGTAAAAGCCAGCCCAGTCAGGCGGCTCCCCAGGACTCCTGAGCTTGGGCTCTCCACCCCACCATCCCGAACGAACACTGCGTGGACCCACTGGGAGCATCTTCAACCCAGGCCACACGCACACTGGGGCCAGGTCGTTCTCTGATCCCATCTCAATGCCAGGAGCCCCTCTCCCTGTCGTGACGACCACAGACGTCCACAGGTGTCTCTCAGTGTCCCCTGAGGACAGGATCTCCCCAGGTGAAACCCCTGGGTTAGGGATTCCATGGCAACCCCCCCAGGACATTGTGACCTCTGAGGTCCTGGGATGCTGCACGCATTTAAATCCACACCTGAGTGGGAAGGAGAGGAGGTGACTCACAGATGCTGGGGGCCACCCTGGTTTACACTAGCTGACCATTGGGGATTTATCCTGGTGTCCAGTGTGACCAGGGATCAGACTCGATTTCTCAGCCTTGGCGTTATCATCATTTGGGGCTGGGCCATCCTCTGTGGGGGGCCGCCCTGGGCACTGGGGTTGGTGGGGGTGGCGTTGAGCAACATCTCAGGTTCTGAAAACCACAAATGTCCCCAGACATCACCCAGTGTCCCCTGGGGGCAGGATGGCCCCAGTTGAGAACCGCTATCCCAGGGCTCGCTAAATGTAGATTGGATGGAAAAAGTAGAATTTTCACCACCTTAAGGGACAAACATTTTGCATAACTGAATTATAAAAAATAAATTTACATCACTCGTACGTGGCTGGTGGGAATGTAAAATTGTGTAGCCACTCTGGAAAACAGGCCAGTGTTCTCTTAAAAAATTAAACAAGCAGTTGCACTCCTCAGCATTTATCCCTGAGAAATAAAGGCTTATATTCACGCAGAAGCCTGCACACGGACGCCTGTGGCAGCTTTGTTGCTGACACAGCCAGAACCGGGAGCCGGCCCAGGTGTTCTCGGACAGGCAAAGAGTTATGGGGCACGTCCACACCGTGGACCTTTACTGCAAAGGAATGAACTGTTGATAAGCACAGCCGCAGGGGTGGATCTCCAGATAATTAGGTCGAGTGGGAAAAAACAGCCAGTCCCGAAAGGCTCCTTACCGAGTGGTTCCATTTAAACAGCATTCTCCGCACTTCCCTGGTAGTCCAGTGGCTAAGACTCTGCGCTCCCAACGCAGGGGGCCCGGGTTCAATCCCTGGTCGGGGAACTAGATCCCACATGCCTCAACTAAGACCCGGCGCAGCCAAATAAATAAATATTGAAAAATAAATAAATAAATAGCATTCTCATAATTAATTGAATATGGATGTAAGTCAGGTTAAGATGGTTTTATCATTTTTTTCTACATTGCGTGCTTTGACTTTTTATTTGAACAATAGCGACACTTCGACTTTTTAACTGAAGTTGAATGGCATTTGTCTTAATCCTGCCCAGTTATAGACCAAATCATACCTAGATGTTTGTGTTAATTTTACTTATACGAGCCATTTCCTGTTTAAGTGGCCTTACTCTGTCTGTTGCATTGTTCTTGCCAAGTCTAAGCTCTGTCGTGTTGGAATTCTTCTAACACTGAATTTGTGGGGTAGAAATGTATGATGTGCTACACATTTTATTCATAATAAACTAAGTTATAGCCTATTGCAACCTAAACTAAATAAACAGCATTCTCAAGGCCATGGTACTAAAGTATAAAAGGTGAACATAGCCATGGCCTGGCCACCTGGCTGTGGCCCCTGAAGGGAGGCATAAGGACCCTGGGGGTGGAAGTGCCCCCCATCTCCCCCGTGTCAATGTCAGCATCCTGGTTATGACGTCACTACAGCTTTGCAAGATGCCGCCGCTGGGGGAAACCAGGCAGCGGGTACACGGGCTGTCTCTACTGTTTTCTACAAATGCATGTGAATCTATGGGCATCGCAACATTTTAAATTTAATTAAATTTTAATTTGCTGGACAATTGACCAAATGAAGGAAGGAAACAGGCCCAGGCCCTGCAGAGAAGGGGTGGGGTACCCAGGACCCACGGGTGCAGGCTTCCCACGTGATCTGCCTTGGTCCAGAGCCAGGGGTACTCTGCCCCCTGAGGACACTGGGTCATGTCTGGGGACATCTGTGGTTGTCACACTGGGGGTGCTCCTGGTATCAGGTGGGTGGGGGCCAGGGAGGCTGCTCGACACCCCACAGGGCCCAGGACGGCCCCCAAGAGAGAATGATCGGCCCCAGTGCCGACAGTATGGGGGGAGGAGACCCAATGCAGGAGCAGGAATCACAGAAAACTCCCCTCATTCTGAGCCAACCAGGAGCCGATGCAGTGGTTTTGTGAGCTCTCCTGGGACCCTCAGTGGTCATGTCCAGTGAGCACTTACCCCCGACTGGCCGCAGGAGGGGACTGTAGGAGAAGATGTGCTTGGCCGGGCCTCTCACTGTGACCCAGGGACACAAGCGTCGTGGCTGCAGGGTGGCGGAGCTTCAGGGCCCCCTGAGGCTTCCGGAAGTGGGGCATCCCTCCTCGACGTCCTTCGCCTACAGTCTTGGGGTGTCACGAGCCAGCTCACATCTGTCTGCTTCTCCCCACAGCTCTCTGGACGACGGGGGCCCAGAGCTGATGGCAGACAATGTCAGCCACTAACAACATAGCCCAGGCTCGGAAGCTGGTGGAACAGCTCCGCATCGAAGCTGGGATCGAGCGCATCAAGGTGAGCAGGGGAGAGACCCCCGGGCACGCCCTCAGCAAACGGTGGGCACGGAGGCTGGCAGGACAGCAGGGGCTTGCACTCGGCTCTGCCTCTCGCTGTGTGACCCTGGGCCACTCAGCCTCTCTGAGCCTCAGTTTTCTCAGCAGAAAGACACAGCTGATGTAAACCTACAACATGGGTTGTTGTGACAATTGATGTGCCAGCATGCTTTATAAACAGAGCGGGACCAGAGGCAGGCCTCGAGTACTGCTGTGAGCCTGCCCCAGCCCTTGGGGTCCGTCCCTGGACGGCCCCAGAGAAGGCCAAATCAGGCCCCTCCAAAAGGGTCAGCGTGAGACAGTCGCTTTCTCTTCTATCCCCTCATCCTCAGAGCTCTGTCCAGCTCCCCTGTTGTGACAGATGCAAAGAGAAGTCAGAGTCCCGGCCCCAGGGAAGAGAGGACACAGGGCCTTTCACTGTTTACTTTTGCCACTTCTGCGTTGATTGCATTTTTTGAAATAAGCATGTTTGATTTTTAGCTAAAAAAAGAAAAAGGACAAGCAGTTCCTCCTGGCAAACGCTTAACCCATTGGGGACCAGGAACGTGCAAAGCAAAATAAGATAGTGCATAATTGGGCAGTCAGCTCTGCGGGCTTTTTTTCTTTTTTTTTAATTTGCATAAAGTTAACTGTTTTTTTTTTTTTTTTTTTTTTTTTTTTTTTTGCGGTACGCGGGCCTCTCACTGTTGTGGCCTCTGCCGTTGCGGAGCACAGGCTCCAGACGTGCAGGCTCAGCGGCCATGGCTCACGGGCCCAGCCGCTCCGCGGCATGTGGGATCTTCCCAGACCGGGGCACGAACCCACGTCCCCTGCATCGGCAGGCGGACTCTCAACCACTGCGCCACCAGGGAAGCCCAAGTTAACTGTTTTTAAAGTGCGCAATTCAGTGGCATTTGGTGAACTCAAAATGTGCAACCATCATGACTAATTCCAGCACATTCCATCAGCCCCCAAAAGAAGCCCGTCCTCATTAGCAATCACCCCACATCCCCTCCCCAGCCCCTGACCACCAGGAACCGACTGTCTGTCTGTGGATTTGCCTGTTCTGGACGTTCCCCATCAATGGAATCTCACACTGTGGGTCCTTCTGTGTCAGGCTTCTCTCACTGAGCATCATATCCTCAGGGTCCATCTGCATTGTAGTGAGTGTCAGGGCTTCACTCCTTTGCATGGCTGACTGATGCTCCCGTGTGTGGAGGGACCGTATTTGTTTATATAGCTGAGTCTCAAGTCCACGAGTGGACATCAGGATGACATCCAGGGCTTTCAAAGGATATAGACCAACGGGCCAGTCATGGCCTCCTACACGAGAAAGCTGTCTGACACTTTTCGAAATCACTTTCTCACCAGACCCATGTCCACTTTGCAAAGGACGGTGAGCCACCTCCGAGAAGCTGATTCCTGCCCCAGACCCCAGCTTGTGGGTGGCTGGGTGAGGACCAGGGAGTCTCCATCCAGGGAAGACACAGGTCATTTATGCTTCCACATTAGCCGTGCTCTAGCTACCCACTGGATTAGTCAGGGATATATGACTATATATTAGAGACAGAGAGGGAGCGTGAGAGGTAGTCTAAGGCATTGGCTCACGCAGTCGTGGGGCTGGCAGGTCTCAGGTTGACAGGGCTGAACCACAGGCTGGAGACCCAGGGAAGAGCTGATGCAACTTGAGTCCGAAGGCTGTCGGGAGGCAGAATTCCTTCCTCTTCGAGGGACCTCAGTTTTTTCTCTGAAGGCCTTCAACTGATTAAATGCGGCCCACCCACATTATGGAGCGTCACCAGTTTTCCTCAAAGTCCATCGATTTAAATGTTAATCTCACCTTAAAAAGACCTTTGTAGAGACATCTAGGCTGGCGTTTGGCCACACAGCCAGGTACCTGGCCTAGCTAAGCGGACACATAGAATCAGCCATTACTCCACGCATCTGTTCAGGCCTTGCTTCCCTCAGCACGGTCATCCCCCAGTCACTGCTGGTCGCGGGTTAGGAACGGATGGCCCGGCAGTGCAGACATGCGACCCCATGTGGCCATGGGGCCAACCCCTGTGGTCACCTTGCACCTCCAGCCCAGCCAGGTGGGAAGGAGGCTGCCGCACCCCCCGGGTGGTGTCGTGGGGGGCGCCTCCCACGAGGCGTCTGAATGTTCCAGGACTCTGAGCATTCAAAGCATTCCTTGGGGCTGAAGGCAGAGCAGCCCCGGTTGAAGTGGTTTCCTCTCAGCGCCGAGCCAGCCCCGGCCCTGGCGGAGGCCGCTGACTCAGGAGGCCGCTGACTCACCCGCCCGTTTGATGTCGGAGGGCTCCCCGGCGGGCGGCCTTTGAACGTGGGGAGAAGCAGAGTCGGGCGTGACCGGTCTCCCTCCCGTCCCGCCTGAGGTTTTGCGGCCCCAAGACGGCGACCGGGAGCGCAGGGCCGGCCTGAGTGAGAGACCGGCAAGGCGAGGCGGAGGGCGTGCAGCATCCAGGGGCCCCGGGGGGCTTGTCTTCCAGGCGGAGCAGTGGAATCCAAGCCTGGGGCCCTGGCGCCCGGCGCGGCAGCTCTGGGGTGCAGAAGACCCTCCGCAGACTTTCCCTGCCCGCCGCTCTTCCGGGTGGGAAGGGGACTGCCGAGGGGTCAAGGCCGCAGAGATGCACCCGGGACTCGAGGGCCCCCCCGGGTCCCACAGCGCAGCCGCGGTGCTGCCAGCAGGGTGGGCCCCCCCAGACACCTAGGCACCACTTTACCCACGTCAGCTCCCCCAGGGCTGCGGTGGGCCCTCCCTGCATCTCCCCCCTCCTCTTTTAGGGGACCCTGACGCAGGGGGTCCTAAGTGTCAGCCCCCTCACGGTGGTCACCGAGACCGCGACAGCTCACACGGCACAAGAATCAAATGCCGAAGGCCTTGTCCCGCCTCTCGGGCGATGTACCTGCAGGGCTCTCCCCATCAGGTCCTTTCTTAAACTGATTCCTCCCCTGACCCTTCCCTTCAAACTCCCCACAGCCCCCTCTGGAGAAGGTTCAGTTCTTCTGCTTATTTAATCTTAAATTTCCGGTAAAATACATATACGTAACATAAAATTTACCATTAGTGATACTTAGTACATTGACACAGTTGTGCAAACTAATGCACCACTACCTAATTCCAGAACATTCCATCACTCCAAAAGGAGGCCCATCCCCATGAGCAGTCACTCCCCAGCCCCTGACAACTGCCCTCTGTGTCTGTGCATCTGCCTGTTCTGGACGTTTCCCATCAGTGGAATCACACACTGTGTGTCTTTCTGCATCTGGCTTCTCTCACTGAGCATCCTGTTCTCGGGGTCCATCCACGTGGTAGCGAGTGTCCGTGCTTCTCTCCTTTTTGTGGCTGAGTGATGCTCCTGTGTGTGCAGGGACACGGTGTGTGTCTTCAGGTGACGGGCACTGGGGTTATCTCCACCTTTTGGCTGCTGTGAGTCGTGCTGCTGTGGACACAGCACTTCGGCCCCTTCTTATCTTTCCTCTCTTGTCCTTGTGCCCACACACAGGTCTCCAAAGCCTCCTCCGAACTCATGAGCTATTGTGAGCAGCACGCCCGGAACGACCCCCTGCTGGTGGGAGTCCCCGCCTCGGAGAACCCCTTTAAGGACAAGAAGCCTTGTATTATCCTATAGCTTTATCTTCCCTCTTGCTTGGCTCTTCCCCTCCCCACCCCCACCCCCAGCCAGGGCATCTGTTCAGTACACAGTCAAGCAAAACTCTTCATTCCAAAAGAAACGCAAAAAGTTGCCATCACCCAGGTGGGGTAAAATGTATCATCTGGGTTCAGATGGATTTTCAGACCCAACATCGCAGCCCTGTCAGGGGCCGGGCTCCACCACCACTTCTGACGGGGAATAGCTGAAATGCCCAAGCGATGTGGTAACAATTTTTGAAAACTGCGTTGCCATTTGAGTCATGGTCTAGAGCCGAGCTGGGCGGAGAGACGGGAAGGAGGTGGGTGTATTAGCCGCTGGCGTGGGTGACCCAGCCGGGTGGCAAGTCTCACACAGTTGGCCATTTGTGAGGACTTCAGCCAGGTTGATGATGTGATGCTTTTGACCAGGGTGTGTTAAGTGGAGAAAAATTGGGTGGAGTTGGGAGGAGGGACATAATGAACTTTTTTCAGAAATTTTTCTCCTTTTCATTTAAAACCTTGTAATTCCGTACCGCTAAAATCGGGTGTCATTGGCTGAACCTGTAGCTAAGCTGGGTTGTGTGACAATGCACACGTGGATTTCAGGGGCCAGGAGGGGGGCTTTGCCTGTGAAACGCACCCCTGTCACCCAGGGTCACCCAGCTGTGTGGCTTTTGTGTGGCATGTGTCATCCGACAGCCATGCTGAGGCCCCCTCCCTTTCCTGGGGACCCCGCCCATCCCAGAAACGGATTTTCAGCCCATGGCTCTGGTCACTGCAACGGCCAGCTGTGTTTTCTTTAGTTTTAAGCACGAGACATCAGCGTGGGCAGTTAGAGGCTATGGTCATATTTGGCTCTTCTGTGTTTTGTTCTGTTTTTTTCCACTTTCTGCATCTCCATGGCCATTTTTCAGACAGAAATGCAGCCTGGGGAGGCCAGCCCGGGGCCCCCTGGTGCTTCAGGATATAAAAAGGTGCGAGGGAATTCCCCAGTGGTCCAGTAGTTAGGACTCTGCGCTTCCACTGCAGGGGGCACGGTTTCCATCCTGGGGAACTAAGACTAAGATCCTGCAAGCAAGCCGGGTGGGCGGCCAGCCAAAAAAAAAAAAAAAATAGGTGTGAAATTGTCTGGAAGTAGCTGCAGAGGCCCTGGAGATGGGATCCTTTGCCCAGAAATGGAGAGGCACTGGCAATGCTCCCCTCTGCGCTCACACCCGGCCACCCAGAGCATCTGTAAGGTGTCGTGTAGTTGATGGTGAGGGCGGGCTGGGGGGCTCTTTTACAATTGCTGTTTCCTCTGTTAGGACAAAAACATTTAAAGAGGTGGAGGCAGAAGGACGGGTCAGATGCACACCTGCTTTCCGCGGCCTGATCCCCAGTGGCCCACCTGCCCCTGCGGCCCTGCGGGGGCAGGGTGGGAAGTCAGGATCCCAGGCCCCCCGAGCAGGAGGGCCCTGGGCAGCCGGCACGAGGCACGCGGGCTGGTGGGACCCGGAGCCCTGAGCTCCTCTCCCGACGCCTCTGCTCCCCTCGCGCCCCTGGGGCTCAGTCCGTGCACAGCTGCAAAGGCTGGCGGGATGCCCGGCACCCCCATCGCCGGCTCCCGCGGGATGCAGACCCAGGGCCAAGCTTCTCCCCAGCACCCAGCTCTCTCCGGCCGGTCCGGGAGCACCTGGGGCTTTGGGGAGCTCGCTCCCCCACCCCTGCAGGTGAAGGGGGGAAGCCACAAAGCCCCCCACCCCACGCTGCTGCCCCCGTACACTGCGCAGGCAGCCAGCGTCCCAGGGGCGCCTGGCCTGCCCACGCCTGGCAGCACAGCAGGACAGAACAAAGCCTGTTCCAGAAACCCTGGGCGCACCCCACGGCTGGGGGTTGGGGAAGCCAGGGCACAGCGGGGCTTAGCCCGAGGGTCAGAGGGACAGCTGGCAGAGCGAGTCTGCCGGCGAGGACAGCCCACCAGCCATCTGCCGACTGGTCACCCTTTTCTCCGGGACAGAGAAGCCTTAATCCCTTCAGCCTGAACTCGGTCTGCGCACACCCAGCCGTCCTCCTGCGCCCCTAATGTCCCAGCCTCCCGCTGCCAGGCCCCGAAGAGGACAAGGGGTCCTGGTGCTGAGGTCACAGGTCCCCGGGCTCAGGCCTGCCCTCTCTCTCGGGCCCCTGCCCTGCCAGCTGTGCCAAGCCTATCCCCACCGCGTGTCCCCGCCGACTGACCCCGAAGAAGCCTGCGGGAAGCCAAGCCCAGGACCCCTGGCCAATGGGGTGGAGGGACCCGAGTTTGGCAGCCCCATCGCTGGCTCCGGGCTCAGCTGGCCGATGGCCGCCCCTCCCCACCCCCGCAAGCCCTGAAGCAAAATCGCACCGGGCCAGAGGCCCCCGAGTCAAGACCCCAGGGACCCAGTGGTCTGGGTAAACTGAGGCCCAGAGAGGGGGAGGACCACCATCCCCCAGCCCCGCCCCATGGCCACACCTGCCCTGCTGCCTCCCCAGGTGCCCGCAGCCTCGGAGCCCAGGGAGGTGGCAGTGGGCAAAAGCCCCACCGTGGGTTTCTTTCCAGCGGAGGAAAAAGCGCTCTTTTCCTTTTCTTTTTCTTCTTCAACATCATGGTCCCCAGCATAGGCCTGAAGCATCAGGGCACACACGACAGTGCGTTCTGCTTGTGCTTTCCTGGTGCAAGTGTCAGCATGAAACCATGGTTTTCAGGGCGTTCGGGGGGCTGTAAGTGCCCCGCGAGGCCGGGAGCCGGCAGTGGCAACGCGGGCCTCGGGGAAACCAGCGCCTCTCAACCACATCCCGGGGGAATTAAGGACACAGGCACCCAAAAAAGGCAGTGCTGGGCGACACAGGGTTTCTGTCTGTAGCCTGCAGTGTTTCCTGTGGGCCTGGCCCGGCCCGGCCCCTCCCCCACCTTCCCGAAAGGTCACCCCCCAGGCCAAGAATTAAGTGACTCGGTTGTGACCTCCAGCCCCCTTGGACGGATGGGGATGCAGAAGGTGCTCTTTCTTCCTTTTTTTTTTTTTTTTTTTTTTTTTTTTTTTTTTTTTTTGCGGTACGCGGGCCTCTCACTGTTGTGACCTCTCCCGTTGTGGAGCACAGGCTCCGGACGCGCAGGCTCAGCAGCCATGGCTCACGGGCTTAGCCACTCCGCGGCATGTGGGATCTTCCCAGACCGGGGCACGAACCCGTGTCCCCTGCATCGGCAGGCGGACTCTCAACCACTGCGCCACCAGGGAAGCCCTCTTTCTTCCTTTGATGTCCCGGCCACCCTGTCCTGTCGTTGCTGGGCCTCCAGGCAGCTCATCCATCTCGAGCCCCGGGCGGGCAGGAAAAGGCCATCGGACCCCTGCCCCAAGCATGAGTGACCAGTGGCAGTTTCCGGGCCACGGTGAGGCCACCACAAGTCGCTCGCCCTTCAAGAACCTGCCGTGGGGGCCCCTGAAAAGAAGCCATATGTCGACACCACTCCCCCACTCCCCTCCCCCCCCGCCCCGTTTCCTCCTCTGTCCTCAGAGACCATTGCCAAACATTGTAAAGACCGGTTCCCGGTTCTCAGAAAGCAATCTATGGTTCTAGTGGGTTCTACCCCATCTGCATTTGGATGTCCAGTGCTTTTTATTTCTGATTTTTTAAAAATTCCAGGTGTGCCACACCCACTTTCCTGCAGTGTTTGAATATTGTGTGGAATTGTTAATACCAAGTGAATTAATGCACAATAAAAAGGCTCACTGTTCCTTTCCTCCCGGCTCCGGCCCTTCCTTGGCTCCCTGGCCGCTGCTTGCGGGGGACAGGGTGGTGACGGTGGTGACGGCTTCCCCTCCACCCCCACTGCCCCAGCTGCCCCAGGAAGAGGCAACATGGATGGAACCGGGCTTCAGGCAGCAGCACAGATGAGGGAGCTTCAGCTTCTGATCTACAGTGGGAGAATTTCGGGGGAAGCTATCTGAGGATCTCCACGCGTGTAAGCCGCGGGTCCCACCGTTTGGAGGGCCATGGGAAAGCGCCACGCTCCTCCAAGAGCTTGGAGCCTGCGAAGATCTTAATCTTGCCCCTTCCTGCTCTGCGTCACCCAGAGACCACCCTCGACCACCAGACTCCCAGGAAGAAGTGGAGGGAAGCTTGGCCCTGCCCCATAGCACACCACGAAGAGTTAAACCTTTAGTAATGGATCTGTAAGTGGGCGATTCTGGCCCCAGAGCAGAGAACTTTCTCTGTATAAGCTAAGATCCTACGAGCCGTGCTGTGCAGAAAGAAAGAGAGGGAGGGAGGGAGGGAGACATGGATGTATCACTGTTTATTTTTTTAAAAAATAATAAAATGTTTATAGATTCAGCTGCATTAAAAATTGTCCCCTATGTATCAAATGTATAAGATTAGGGAAAGGAGCGGGGAGGGATAAATTAGGAGTATGGGATTAACAGATAACAAACTACTATACATAAAATAGGTAAGCAACAAGGATTTACTGTATCGCACAGGGAACTCTACTGGATATCTTATAATAAATCAGAATGGAAAATAATCTGAAAATATATATATATGAAGCTGAAAAAAAATTTTTTTTCTCCTGGAAAAATAAGTATAAGATTAGAAAGCCGTTCTATTGTACCCCTGAAACTAACACAACTTTGTCAATCAACTATACTCCAATATAAAATAAAAACTTAAAAAAAAAAAGATTAGGGCTTCCCTGGTGGCGCAGTGGTTAAGAATCCACCTGCCAATGCAGGGAACACAGGTTCGAGCCCTGGTCCGGGAAGATCCCACATGCCGCAGAGCAACTAAGCCTGTGCGCCACAGCTACTGAACCTGTGCTCTAGAGCCCGCGAGCCACAACTGCTGAAGCCTGCATGCCTAGAGCCCGTGGTCCACAACAAGAGAAGCGTGTCCATCCATGGATGATGGTTAAACAAGACGTGGTCCATCCACAAGTGGACTATATTATTCAGCCATAAAAAAGAAGGAAGTTCTGACACACGCTATGACATGGATGAACCTTGAGGACATTGTACTTAGAGGAGCCAGACACAAAAGGACAGATACTGTCTGATTCCACTCACAAGAGGTCCCCAGAGGAGTCACATCCACAAAGACAGGAAGCAGATGGTGCGGGCCAGGGGCTGGGGGAGGGGGTGGGGAGTCAGTGTTTCATGGGGACAGAGCTTCAGTTTGGGAAGATGAGAAAGTTCTGGAGATGATGGTGGGGACGGTTGTCTGACAACGTGAATGTGTGCAATACCGCCGAGCTGTGCACTTAAAAATGGTTAAGATGGTACATTTCATGTTCTATTTTACCACAAAAAGAAAAAGGAATCAAAACCTTACCCAACATCCACCTGAATGGCTAAAATGTAACAGATGGGCATTGCCGAGGACACAGAGCAACCAGAACCCCCAGGGCTCACTGGTGGGGTGTGAAGGGCTACAGCCAGTTTGGGAAAAGGTCCTGCACTTCCCTATAAAACTGAACACACACCTACTCTCTGACCCGGCGGTTCCACTCCTAAGTGTTTACCTAACAGAAACCAAAACACATGTCCACAAAAAGTCTTGGAAGGAATGTCAGAGCAGCTCTTCTCCCCATAGTCAAAACCGAAAACATCTCATCTTGGTCCCCTATTCAGCAACAGGAGATCAAGCCACTCCTACCCCGGAAGCCCCTCAGCCATGTGAGGGACAGACCACCCACCACCAGGGACAGCCTGGGTGGCTCACAAATCCACAGCCAACAAATAGCCTGACACAGAAGGATGGCCTGCGTGATTGCGTTTATAGGAGGCTCTGGACCAGGCAAGCCTGTGCACAGGACCCCAAGGATGTCCACATCCTAATGTCCAGAACCTGTGCTCACGTCCCATCATGGGGCAGAGGGGACTTTGCAGGTGGGATTAAGTTAAGGCTGCTGGATTCCCCGGGGGCCTCAGTGTCATCCCAGGGTCCTTATAAGAGGGAGGCGGGAGGGTCAGAGGCAGAGAGAGACGGGAGATGCTGCGCTGCTGGCTGTGAGGATGCAGGAGGGGCCGCGAGCCAGGGATGCAGCGCCTCTAGAAGCTGGAAAAGGCAGGAAATAAGGGAAAGAAGTCAGTCTGCAAAGGCTACACGCTGTATGATCCCAATTTGATGACATTCTGGAAAAGGCAGGACCATGGAGCTGGTGAAAGGATCACTGGCTGCAGGGGTTGGAGCAGGGAAAAGCAGGATGAACAGGTGGGTCACAGGGAGGTTTTTAGGGCAGGGACACTGTTCTGTAGGACAAGGTCCTGCTGGACACAGGATGACATACGTTTGGCAAAACCCACAGAATGTATCCCAAGAGTGACCTTGAGGGTCACCCCTGGACTGGGCGGGGTACAGTGCAGATGCAGACCCTGCCCCATTGCAGGAGGGGAGCTGGCTCTGCTGGGTGGGAGGCCAGGCCCAGGGGATGCCTGTGGCCTCCAGCTTCCAAAGAGGCCCACTGGGGACTTCCCTGGCGGTCCAGTGGGTAAGACTCTGCGCTCCCAATGCAGGGGGGCCCGGGTTCGATCCCTCGTCGGGGCTCTAGATCCCTCACGCATGCCGCAGCAAAGATCCGGTGCAGCCAAATAAATAAATATTAAACAACAACAACAGAGGCCCATTAGACATTGTGCCACCAAAGAGGAAGGAGGGCTGGACGGCTCACCCTTCACCCTAGACTGTCCCCAGGGGTGGAAGGCCCCCCATTCTCGTGGGACTCCTTTCCCACCCTCCTACATGCAGATATGTTCCCGAAATTCTGGAGATTCAGGGGAGGGTCCCTGCTGCCTTCTCCAGCTCTGGTGGCTCCTGGCCATCCTTGGTCCTCGGCTGGTCCCACATCTCCCCAGTCTCTGCCTCTGTCATTACAAGGCCTTCTCTGTGTCTGTGTGGTCACTCCTGTCCCTATAAGGACACCCGCCATTGGATTCAGGGCCCACCCTACTCCAGCATGACCCTATCGGATCTATTACATCTGCAAAGACCCTGTTTCCTTTTTTTTTTTTCTTTTTTTGGGGGCCGCACTATGAGGCATGTGGGATCTTAGTTCTCCAACCAGGGATGGAACCCGCGCCCCCTGCAGTGGAAGCGCGGGGTCCTAACCACTGGACTGCCAGGGAAGTCCCAAGACCCTGTTTCCAATTGAGGTCACATTGTGAGTTTCTAGGTGGATAGGAATTTGGGGGAGACATGTATCAACTCAGGACTACAGATACTTCCAAATTCTTTCGTTTGGCTGAGGAAACATCTCACTGTGTTCTCACCAAGCACACTTCCTGCTTTTATTTACTAAGGGCCTGTCCCGTAGCATACAGTCCAGGGACACAGAGTGAGATCAACAGATTCTACAGTCATCACCCCCAAAGTGTCTCCTCTGAGACACGGGGAGAGGGCTTTAGAGCTGGCCTAAGGCATTGGGTTGAGTTGCGTCCCTCCCCAAAATCTATGTTTGAGTCCTAACCCCAGTACCTGTGAGTGTGACCTTGTACAAAAAGGGATGTGCAGCTGAAATCAAGTTAACAAGGTCACACTGGATCCGAGTGGGCCCTAAATCCAATGACTGGTGTCTGCATAAGAGAAAGGACAGGGAGATCTGGGTACAGAGACACAGGGAGACACACAGCGGGAAGGAGACTGTGTGGCGTCAGGCACGGATCCAGTGATGCAGCCACGAACCAAGGATCACTGGCAGCGCCAGAAGCTGGAGGAGAGGGCTGGCATGGCTTTGCCCTCAGAGCCTCCAGGAAAAAATCAGCCCTCCCAACACCTTGATCTCAGACTTCTGGCCTCCGGAACTGAGAGAGAATACATTCCTGTTGTCTTTTTTTTTTTTTTTCCTGTTGTCTTAAGCTAGGAAAGTCACATAGCCAGGAACGTCTGGGTGTTTACCTGGAGCTGGAAGATGGGAAGAAGTGACAGCTCAGGCTCCGGATGGAAAGAGCTGCCCTGGCCAAGGCAGGGGGACCTGACGCGGGAAACTGGGAGGAACTGGGTGTGCTGGAGCGGGGGAGGGGGCGTGGCAGGACCCGAGGCTGGAGAGGCAGAGGACAGAAAACGGAGGGCCTTAGGGGTCGTGCTAAGGAGTCTGGAATGTTTCTAAGCAGCTCTGGGAACCCAATAAACAGGACAACAGCCAGCCAGAAAGGGCTGCCACAGGGACCCCTGAGTCGAGCGGGCCATCTGGTAAACAAGAAATGAGAATGACGATCAGTCACTACACAAACCCAAGACACCAGTATCGTTTTCAGAATCTGCCCCTTCCACCCAGGAGTTCACTGAAACCAAGAGGGGAGAAATGGCAAATTTTGAGTCACAAAGCTTCTCAGTGGGACCAGCTCCATAATTTGAGGGCCCCTTGTTCAAAAATTACAAATGTCAAGATGGTAACAGCAGAGCATTTAATTTTCTGAGTGCGGGGGTAGGGGGTTGGGTGCCGACGCCCACAGAGCCTGCCTGCTTCTCAACAAAGAAGCTTGCAAGGTGGTTTGTTCAGAAGACAGGAACCTGTAAACGTTCTTGCATTTGCAGCAACATTTCTTTTTTTTTTGCCCGTGCCATGTGGCATGTGGAATCTTAGTTCCCGGACCAGGGATTGAACCCACACCCCTTGCAGTGGAAAGCGTGGAGTCTTAACCACTGGAAAGCCAGGGAAGTCCCTGCAACCAGCCTTTCAAGAAATTCTATGCAAAAGTGTTCACTGACCTCGAGTTCTACTTCACAAAAACTTTGTTCAGGAGATGGCGTAAATTAGACCAAAAAAATCTCTATGTCCCTTCCAAATCAAAACGACAGCATCTTATTTACGAAATGAAGAGGCTCATCTTTAACTCGGATGTTCAGAGACAGAGCCATCACATCACAGCAGCCTCTGTAGCCAGGTCCGTCGCACAAGGGCCGTTCAAGCACGACATGCTCATTCGTTCTTTTGATCTATCAACCCAAAATGCTGAGCAGTGCAGAAGGGGGACGTGAATATGGTGGCGAGAACAGGGAATTAACACGCCAGATCTATATCCACCTCCGTAGCTGCCCTTAGAGCCTCTTTAGATTCTGATGCTGTCTCCAAAAGGAGCTGAGAGGCATAGACTGACAGTATTGAAAGACCAGATCCATCACACAATTTTAAATCTGCAGCCTGTCACCTGACCACACCTCCCATAGCGCGCAATGAATTCCCGTGTCTATAAATCCCGTCGTCACTTTGCGAATCCTGTATTCTATTTTCTCCACCACAATCTGTATATTTTTTCTTCTGCAACTTCTTTAGCCTGTTTTTACATTTCTTCCTCTTCATCTTTTCAATACATTTAAAAGACCTCAACGAGTGGAACCTGCCCGGCCTTCCCTGGGACCTTGGGCAAGTCACTCTAACCCACGGGCGCTTAGTTTCAGAGTTCAGAGCAAGTCCAAAAGCACCAGATGAGACCTTCAGGGGTTCATCATGCTGATAAGAGACACAACCCACAACCGAGATGAAATTCACACATAACACTAGGTCAAAATATCAAAAGTAAGAACTGTAGGGCTCCTTCAGTCGTTCTGGAAGGCTAGTCCTACCATTCTTTCACCATTTTTTTTTTTGGTCTTTTCAAGTAAGAAAGTAAGTTTTTAAAAAGTTTTATTGAAGTATAGTTGATTTATAATGTGCTAATTTCTGCTGTACAGCAAAGGGATTCAGTTATGCATATATATATTTTTTCATATTCTTTTCCATTCTTGGTTTATCACAGGATACTGGATAGAGTTCCCTGTGCTCTATAGTAGGACCTTGTTGTTTATCTATCCTATATATAACAGTTTGCATCTGCTAACCCCAAACTCCCAATCCTTCCCTCCTCACCTCCCTGCCCCTTGGGAACCCCAAGTCTGTTCTCAGTGTCTGTTTTCACCATTTCTGTAACTTCAGGTTCATTGCCCTACAGAAGGAGATGCAGCGCATGCACACACACACACACACACACAGGCACAGTCGTCCCAGTGTTAGAGGGACAGGTTGGGTTCTCGGGGAAGCAGACTGCCTTGTGTTCAGGATGCTTATTAGAAAGGACTTCTGGGATCACCAGATGTGGAAGAGAGAGGAAGGGGCCTCAGGCTACCCCAGGGGAGCTCTGGAGCTGGACCAGCCTTGCAGAATTGTCCCCTGTTGGGCCCAAAGGCAGGACTCTCTACCTCCATGTTGATCAGCCATTGGATGGGCTGCCTCCAGGACGCTGGGACCCGGGGCTGGGCAGCTTGTCTGCAGCCAAAGCATTTCCTGAAGGGACTGACAGCTGAAGGGTGTCCACTGACAACACCCGCAGAAGCCGGGGCAACTCATCCCTCCCTCCGTGAAGGGACATGGCAGGTGTATCTCCACGCACACCAGCCCCATCCATCTTGAGCTTTCATATCCAACATCCTTCTATGCATAAACGTCTGGCACCAACAGACTCTAATGAAGAGAAACCTTTGGAAATTGGCTGACATCAACAAGAGAAGGATAACACGTCCCACCAGCCAAACTTCACGTCGCACACATTTTATTTACGATTAGAAAGTTTGTTTTTGTACTCAGGAAAGAGTAAGCAAGACTTTTACGAGGCTGTGGTGCAGAAGCAAAAGTGCTTATCTAAGCGATGACTTGAATCCTGTTTATCAGCACTTCTGCCTTTGACCCGCAGCCAGCCTCAAACCCTGCCCCCTGGGATGGTCCATTCTCTGAAGCCCGCCCACTCACTGGTTCCCACCCCTGCTGAGTGGTCTGTTAGATTCCTTCGCAAGCAGCAGCTGGGCTGTGGAGCCCGGGCAGCCAATGAGGCGGGCTCAGGATTCAGTCTCCTCCAAAGATCCAAAGAGATGAGGGACAAAAATCCCACACGAGGGGGCTTTGGTGGCAGCAGCAAAGCCTCCTGGATGAGGGGGTTCCCCCTGGGTGGCCACATGAGGCTCAGCCCTTTCTGCGGGCCACGTGTGGCTGATCTGGAGAAGCCAGCGCAGAGTTGACAGTGGCAAGCGGGATGCAAGGCCTCACTGGCGCTAAGAACGTGGGGCTCTTTCTCACCAGAATTTATCACTCTTGGAAGAACTCCAAGCCCAAGCTTGAGAAAGGCATTTTCCCTCTAGTCAGAACCCAGTCTGCATCCTGCCCCGAAGCAGAGTGGTGGGCTGGAGGCTGGGCCAGCCAGTAGGTGGCCAGGGTCACATCCTTCTCATACCTTCGGTTTCCACAGCCAATCTCAGCAATGTCTGCAAACTCCCCTCCTATCAGTGAGAAAATGAATAATCACAGATAGGGCAGCATTGGGATTCTGGAACAAGTACTTTTGACACACCCCCTTTTAGAGTCTCAAGTCCTAGGTAGGAGGTCGGCTTTAAGCAAGAGAAAGGTGAGTTTCTACTCTACAGAACATTCAGGAAAAGCTCTGCTTGCATCGCCCCCAACCCACTCCCCACGTGTCAGGAGAATCTAGATGAGTTTGGCAAACACGCACGTCCCCATCCTCACAGCCACGTGGAGCTGTCCAGGTGGAGAGGAGGAATTCCAAGACCAGGGTCTCAAAGTTTCATGGGACAATCTGGGCACACCTATGGGGTCAGAGCTACGGTCCCCAACGTGTGAAAGGCTTAGGGGTAAAAGCAAGCAGTTCCCTTGGGTCGTGGAACTGCTCTCCCAGCAACATCCCCCCACCGGGAGGAAGTAGTGGAAGCTGCCCTACTGCCGACATTCCTGCTGCTCTTGACTCTCTGCCAGCCTCGTCCGGGCCACCTTTGGAGCAGAGAGGAAGTGCCCTTCACGTCTGGTCTCCTTCCTGGCCAGCACACTTTGAGACATTCCCTCTGGAGGCCCTCTGACTTCAGAAAGCACCTCAGATCCGGAGGGCCCAGGATCCTGGAACCCACTGTCTTCCTGTGACTGTCCGGGAGGGCGGGAACAGGGGGACAGCTGGACAGTGGGTCTGCACGGCCTCTGAGAGCAGTCCAACAAGAGGCAGCGCTGTGAGATGAAAAAAGAACGAGCAGGGCAGGTTCTGCCACCAACTCAGCTGGGGGACTTCAGCAACTCAACTCTCTGCGTCTCAGTTTCCTCGTCTGAAAAACGAGGATAACTAGTAGCACCAAGGCTGTTGTGAAGATATTTAATAGGCGTAAAGTACATAATAAGTATCCAGCTGAGAGTTTAAGATGCTATAATGCCCTTGACATTCCCCTGGCCTAAGGGACAAAGCAGACAGGCTGGGACCTGGGACGCTTTGCTGCAGTGCTTGCACCTGGACAAACATCTCCTCAAGCAACAGAATAGGAAGAAACTATAAGGGACTAAAAATAAGTGCACGCATGTGCAGTTGGGACAAATTAGGAACAATAAGATACAAAAAGGTCAAAACCCAACTGCCACTTCTGAGGTGCCGGAGCAAAGGCAGGGTCCTGTGCATGATCCTCGCACACAGCACCACCAAGGGTGTGGGCAGACCACCTAAGTCACCTGTCTGGCCTGACCCCTGTATCCACCGCTATCCTCATCCCACTTAAGGGACAAGCTCACCCCTCTTCGGGGATCCAGCAATGGAAGCTGTTACTTGTTTTCCTTCCCTCAGGCTGCAGCACAAGTCCCAGTAAAGCCTTGCCTCCTCTGGCCTCTTATCAATTTCTGTTGATCCATGAATCCCAGGTCGGTATCACAAATTAAGTGACAACTGTCTCTTTCAACTCCCCTCGGGGCACTTCCACCCAAATGTTGAGCCTGAGTTTACTCTCTGATCCTGGGCCTTATCTCCCCTGCCAAACTGCCCTCTCTTGGACAGACTCAAGGTCTGCAAGAAATCACCCCGCACTACGGGAAAGGTAAAAAATAAACTTAGAGAGGACATCGCCCGCTGTCATGGCTGCTGTGACCCAGGGCAATGCTCAGAAGGGCGAGCCTAGGCGGCTCCTCCTTCCATCTCGGCACTGAGGTCTGCCAGCCGGGCTGACTTCTCCCTTGGCCGGCCGCCATTTCCTCTCCGTTTCCTGCCCATTTCTCCGAAGATGGGAGGCCCCGGAGGAGGAGCGGGCCCGCTTCTCGGAAGGGGCGCCTCGCCTTCGCCCTGCTTCCTGGGCTGGCCTGGGGGACCGGGGACTGGCCTGCGGGGCCAAGGCCTCCGGCCCAAGTCCTGAGAGGGGCCGCTGCGGGTGGCCACCACTCCAAGAACGTGCAGCACCTAAGCCCCTCCAAGCGCGTCTGCACTGCCCCCGCCCCTGCCCTTGCCCTTCCCCTTCCCCTTCGAACCGGGAAGCCAGCGCGAGGCCCCGCCCACCACCAGGCTCCGCCTCCGCGAGGCTGAGCAGAAGGCACCAGAGCGGGGGAACGCGCATCCTCAGACCCTGACCTTAAGGCTCGGCGTCTGATTGGTCGACCGTCTCGGCGAGCCAAGGCGGGATGAGCCTGTGCAGGCACGAGAGGCGGAGCTTTCAGCACAGGGCCCGCCCACTCCGAGGCGTAAAACTGGGTGAGAAGCCTCTGGAAAAGCGCTAAATGGGCTCCTGGGTGCAAAATGTGCCTTTGTACGTGAGCCCGTTCTCCACACCAAGGCCAGTGTCATCCTAACACACGTATTGGCTTATTTGTTGCCTCTGAGTAAAACCCTTCCCTGTTCCAATAAAGATTAAAAAAAAAAAAACTTTCCCTGGTAAGTTATAACTTGTGGTCTAGTCACGCATGGGAGTACTATACATCTATTCTTTTTTTTTTAGTGTATGACTCAAATATTATATACCTATATACTTATTTTTTTTTTTTTTTTTTGCGGTATGGACCCAGCTGCTCTGCGGCATGTGGGATCTTCCCGGACCGGGGCACGAACCCATGTCCCCTGCACCGGCAGGCGGACTCTCAACCACTGCGCCACCAGGGAAGGCCTATACCTATATACTTTTTTAAAAAATTATTTTTTAGGGACTTCCCTGGTGGCGCAGTGGTTAAGAATCCGCCTGCCAATGCAGGGGACACAGGTTCGATCCCTGGTTAGGGAGGATCCCACATGCCGTGGAGCAACTAAGCCCATGTGCCACAACTACTGAGTCCACATACCACAACTACTGAATCCCGCACGCCTGGAGCCCGTGCTCTGTAACAAGAGAAGCCACCGCAATGAGAAGCCCGCGCACTGCAACGAAGAGTAACCCCCACTCGCCGCAACTAGAGAAAGCCCAGGCACAGCAATGAAGACCCAACGCAGACAATAAAATAAATAAATGAATAAAAAATATTTTTAAAAATTCTTTTTTAACTGTAAATATGTCCCAAGTATCATATTAAATATAATAGTATTATACTAAAAAAAGTGTTTGTTGTTTTGCAAAAAATTCACCAGGTGTCTTGAATTTTATCTAGCAACCTTATTTATAATCATGTGTTCATCACTGTGACCACCTGGTGGACGTGGCCACGGACCCCTGTGCTCCACGAGGGCAAGTACCTATCAGCTTCTGCGCCTCATTTCTCCGGCGCTCAGCAGTGTCTGGCCAAAGAAGGTGCCTGTGGTAGGCTGAATAAGCCCCGCCCCGCCCCCCGCCCCACCAAGATGTCCGTCCTAATGCCTGGAACCTGTGAATATTTTCCAGACTTCGCTGATGGGACTAAATTAAAGATCTTGAGATGAGGATGATCCTGGATTCCCCCTGGCAAACCCAATTCGTCACAAGGTCCTTGAGAGGGAGACAGAGACAGAGAGACAGAGACAGAGTCTGGAGACTCATCAGAAAGAGATGATATGATGCCCGAAGCAATAGAAAAGGCCACGTGATGTGGGGCCGTGAACCAAGGGCTGCGGGCGCCTCGAGAAACTGGAAAAGGCAAGGAAATGGATTCTTCCTCAGAGCCTCCAGAAGGAGCTTGGATGGCATTGCGGAAACCTTGATTTTAGCCCAGTAATACGGACTTCCATCTCCTGACCTCCAGAACTGTAAGATAATAAATCTGTGTTCTTTGTGGTGACTTACTACAGCAGCAATAGGAAACTCATACAATGCCCCACAAATATTTGCTGAGTGAGTGAAGAAACAGGATGAAAGAATGCAAAAGGCAGCTTTGGAACACGCACGGGTCAGAGCCAGCAGCGTGAGGACAGTGATCTGGCCTCCCGTGTGTCACCAGTCATGAGACCCTTGGTCCGTGAAGTTATCCCAGGGCCTCGGTGTCCTGATCTATAGCACGGGGTCACTCCTGTGAGCCCCAAGGACTGTAAGGAGTATGGAGGTGGCTGGAGCATCGTCGCAAAGTGTGGAGCGGGAAACCAAAATGTTCCCCTCGGCTCCAGGCAACCATCGCAGCATCCTTTCTGGGGCCCCCTGCTCCATCACCTGCCAGGACCCTGTTCTAAGATCTCTAATCCTTTCACTCACATTTTTACAGTAACTCTATTATGGTTATTACCCCATTTTCCTGAAGGAGGTGGCTGAGGCACAGAGAGGTGGAGTCACTACCCCAAGGTTAAGCCCAGCTGTAAAGTGTGGATGGAGATGAAACCATCAGGGAATGAGCCTCAGGTGGGTCCCACTCCTGCCCTGGGTTCTCTGTGCCTTGGTTTCCCCTCACCAAGCAGATGATCCTCTTGGGGACATGAGAGCCCCCAGCCAAAGACTGTAGAGCTCAAGATCCACTCTCCGAAAGAGCAGACTTGTCACAACCCTGAAAGGAGGTGAAAGGTGAGTCTGGGGAGCCCCACCCTGTCCTGGAGGTGGAATGCAGATGTAGTAGGTCATGGATTCTGAGAGGCCAGAAGGTCTGTCTCACCTGGGACGTGGGAACACCCTTGAGAGGCCCCTTCCCCCGCAACCAGGAAACATGGGGGTCTCCCCCCTCCAGGTCTGCCCCAAGGGAAACCCCCCCACTCCTGCGGGCTGTGTGTCCTTGTCTACCCTTTTTGATCCAGGCAAGCCTTGGGTCAGCCAGGAGGAGGAGAGGCGGACGGCCAGCCTGGGTGGAGGAATCCCCAAACCGGCTAAAAATAGCGGTGGAATTTATTCCAACACCTTCCCAAAATAGAAACCAGCCTCCCCGCCCTACAAAAGGCCCGGGCAGCTGGAGAACGGGGTGGGGTTTCAGGAAAGGTGGCCTCGGGCCACCCCTCGCCTCCCCGCCCCCAGGTCCTTTCTCCCCAACCGTCCACCCCAGGGCTGGCTGTGTGCAGAAGGGCAGCGGGGTGATCCGGGCACCCAGGTGGGCCGGGACGACCAGGAGGGGGAAGCGACCTTGGAAAGTGGAGTCCCTTCCCTCTCCTCACTGCCCTGGCCCGAGGGCTGCTGACCCAGGAACTGGGAGGGCCAGAGCCACGTGGGCTAAAAATAGCCCTCGCCTCCTCCCAGGCTATTTTTAAAGTCCATTCGCCCTGGCCTCAGCACTAAGGCAGCCAGCCGGTGGGCACACCCCGCCAGGCAGCCCGGGCTCAGACGCGGGCACCGCCTCTGGCCACCGCAGGGGCCAGGGCTGGAGACAGACCAACAGGGTAGACAGATCTGGCTTGAGTGCCCGACTTGCTGGGTGGCGCCAGGGCAACCCAGGCCCTCTCTGAGCCCGCTTGCTGCGGAAGAGAGAGGGAGACAATCATGTAGGGGGTCCGGACCCCAGAAGGCGCTGGGCAAAGGGGGCTTCCAGCCCCGGCCCCTCACTCGGGACTGGGTGACGACTCTGAGAACCCCGAGATGAGGACTGAGCAACGGCCTATGCGCCAGGCATGCAAGCCGCACAGATGAGGGCCCACGGGCCTCAGTTTCCGCATCTGGAAACTGGGGACACTGGCAGCACCTGACTCAGGGCCGAGCAGGTACAAAGCGCAGCGTACGTGTCGGCAGCCTGAGTCACTTTCATTTCTCCGGTTTCCCGCTCCCGCCCACCCACCCTGGCCCTCCCCGCCCAGGCCGGCTCCAGAAACGCTGGGGCTGATGTCATCCCAGTCGGGTCCAGCCTCCCCGCGCGGCCGACTCAGGCCGGCGCCGCCGTCACAGGCGTTCCTGCGCCAGGGAATCCCAGCCTCCGCGCGGGAGGCCCAGTGGAAACCCGTGACGCCAGCGCCCGCCGTCGCCGGTTTTCCGGCCGCGGCGGCAGGGCGGGGCGGGGCGTGCTCCCGCGGCCCCCCGCTGCCCCCCACTCCCAACGCCGGCCCCGGGAGCGCGCGCGCGCATTCTCCCCGAGCGCCGAGTGCCCCGGTGCCCGCAGGGACACGCACTTGCGCGCCTGGGGGGTGCGGGCGTGCCCCAGTTCACGGACGAGATCGCGCGTGGAAGGCACCGTGGGCCTGCGTGCGGAGCCCCGGCTGGCTCTAGGGAGGGCGTGTCTGTGATATGCCCAGAATGGACACACACGCACGCACGCACACGCACGCACGCACACTGCTGGGTGCCGGTGGCCTGTGGGCGTGGGGCCGCGGCGATGACTCTGGGCCTGTTCACCGTCTCCCCGCCAGTCTGGGAGCTAATTACTGTCAGGACGAGACGGCTTGGCTGGAAAGATGAACAAATCGCAGTGTGTCTGCAGCACGTCTGGGTCTGCAGGCCCCATCAGTGTCTGTTCCGGGGGTGTGGGGCGTGACAACCGCGCTGCTTGCTGCGTGCACCGTGGGGAGCCTTGGGCGTGTGCGTGGGTCCTGGCGGGCCTCGGGTGGGTGGTAGAGGCAAGAGCTGTGCGTGTGTGTGTGTGTGTGTGTGTGAGATCTGTGGAAGGGTTTACTCTCCTTATGTATAAAATGCGTTAATTATAGTACTCACCTCCTTGATTATGAGGACTAAATCAGTTAATAGATGTGAGGTGTTTATGCACCGTGGAGCCCAGTAACCCCACTCCTAGGTATTACCCAAGAGAAATGAAAACGTAGGTGCACACCCAGACCCCACCATGAATGTTTGCAGCAGCTTTATTCCTAATCACCAGAAACTGCAAACAACCCAGCTATCCATCCCCAGATGAACAGGTAAACAGAGGTCAGGCCATACCATGCAATACGTAGT
Organism: Hyperoodon ampullatus; assembly: GCF_949752795.1. Lineage (NCBI taxonomy): Eukaryota > Metazoa > Chordata > Mammalia > Artiodactyla > Ziphiidae > Hyperoodon > Hyperoodon ampullatus. Next base: position 25,879,757 of record NC_136917.1, read on the forward strand.
CAGCAATAAAGAGGAACCAACTAACTTTGAAATATTGACACTCAGTGAGAGAAGCCAGACACAGAAGGCCACACAGGGTATGATTCCATTGATGGGAAACGTCCAGAACAGGCAGATCCACAGAGAGTGGGTTCCTGGTTGTCAGGGGCTGGGGAAGGGGGTGGGGAGTGACTGCTTACAGGGCAGGGCTTGTTTTGGGGGGTGATAAAAATATTTTGGAATTAGAGATGTTGGTTGCACAAGTCTGAATACACTAAAAACCACTGAATTATACCTTTCAAAGGAGTGAATTTTATGGTATGTGAATTGTATCCCTTTTTTTTAAGGAACAAACTGCTTACACATGCAATAAAGTCTGTGCGTCTCAGCTGCACTGTGCTGAGTTCAAGGACCAGACTCAGAAGGCCGGGTACTGTGTGATCCTACTTATGTGACTTCCTGAAAAAAGCCAAACCGTAGGGACAGAGCAGATGGATGGTGGCAGGGGCTGGTAGTGGGGGAGGGGATTGACTACACAAAGGGGCAGGAAGGGACACCTGGAAGGTGGCCTGCTCTCAGTCTTGGTTGTTAAGGGTTACACAACTGTATGCATTTGTCAGGACTCACCAAATTGTACACCTAGAAAGTATGAACTTGCTGTTTGCGAATTAGACCGAATTAGACCGCTATACATCTGGCTTCAAAAAAAAAAGGTGTTTAGAAAAGTGCCCAGTACTTAGTAAAGCAACAGTAGACGCTAGCTGTTACTATTATTGCCGTTGGTGGTGGTGTGTGTGTGTGTGTGCGGTTGCACATGTGCAAGTAGCCCCAGACCCGTGAAGCTAGATCCCCGAATATGAAACTTGGATTCTGGGGACACCTGGAGCCCCTCTCCAACACACACACACACATCTGTGAGCACACACACAACACACAAACACATAAGCACATACATACAAAAATACATGTGCACAGGGACTTCCCTGACGGTCCAGTGGTTAAGAGTCTGCACTTCAGCTGCAGGGGGCACGGGTTCGATCCCTGGTCAGGGAACAAGGATTCCACATTGGGGGGCGGGGGGGGAAAGCATGTGCATAGAAGCACACACAAAACACATCCACATGAACACATGCACACACACTTATAAAATACACATAGAAATACACACGTGTTTACATACACACAAATACATGTGCATGCACACACAGGCACCCACAAAAACACACACACCTACACAAATACCCAGGTACACACAATTACAAAAAACAAACACGCATGCACACTCATACACACAAAAACATTCACACAAATGCATGTCACCTACACATACACACAGGCCAAACACACACAGACACACACACACACACACACTCCAGCAGGGCAGGAGCCTCAGGAGGCCCATCTGGAAGCTGGGCTGGGAGCCTCTGGGACAGGACAGGAACAGGACGTGTGTCTGTGTGTTCCAGATTGGGTCGCTGTGAGCTGTGTGTGTGTGTCTGCCGAGGTGGGCGTTTCTGGGCCTCCAGCCTCACTCTCTGTCTCCAGGACACAGACAGGCCCCCTCCCCCCAAAGGCCTCCTCCTCCCGGCTGGTCCCCACCTTCCTGTCCCCACCCTGGCTGCAGGCCGTGGGAACCTACTGTTTGGGCTGCAAGAGTATGAGAAAGAAGAGGGCCCTGGCCAGGGCGTCTGCTTCTCACAGTGCCCCTCCCTTCTGGGCCTCAGTTTGCTAGGCTGTAAAATGGAAGGATGGTTTCTGGGGCTATCTAGGAGCCGCCTCTCCAAGCCCCCCGTCCTGCACAGCTATGACCCTGCCAACTCTGGCTGCATGTTAGTCTGAAGCCTTCTGCAGAAATAGCCTAAGACTGAGGAGAAGCTCAAACGGAAATCCCAGGCCACAGGGCCACCTGGTAACAGATGTTCAGAGGGTCGGGGGCAGAGTTCATTGTACCCTGAGGAGCCCCTCCAAACCCAGCTGTGGACACCCAGTGGCCTTGGGAGGGGGAGGCCAGGAGCCGGGTGGCGGGTGGAGAGCCCAGGCAGAGAAGAGGGGAAATTGTGTGCACAGGAATGTGTGTTTATCCTCAAGGCCTGTGTGTGCACACCTGACTCTGGTTTCTGCAGGTAAATGAATTAAGGCGGCCTCAGGTGTTTCCTAGTCAGTGCGCATGGTACCCACAGGTGTGTGCAGGTGTGAGCTTGTTTACACCCCTGCATACATGCCTAGAATGTCTGTCCAAGGATCTTTCTGTTGTTCCCGGATGTGCAAATGCCCAACACATGGTGAACAGTTGGCACGTAGTTGCAAACTGTTGCGTCCACTTATTCACTGGTTCACTCCACAAATACTTAGCAAGAACCACCCACCAGGGTGCTAGAGACACACCAGGAGCCTGAGGGCGAACATGGACCCTGGGGCCATCGCCTGTGTTGTATGGTTAGCACGCAACCCACAAGGGCAAGCCTGTATGTGTGCACAGCACACACACTGGTGTGTGCACTGCAGGGTTCGCACACGCAGACACACGGGGTGTGTGTGCGTCCCCAGTGGCTCCCATGTGGGCATGTGCAGGCTGGGCCCAGCTCCTCCTTGGCACTGCCCGCCGGCCTCACCCCTCTGCCGAGAGTGCCCCGGGGCAGGGTGGAGCCAGGCAGGCCCAGAAACCTCTCGCAGCTGCTGTGCTCAGTTTCAGGGAAGCCACCCGCCGCCGGCGTGCTGCCCGCAGAGCCCACCTGCCTTTGCACCTGCCCCCTGGGCTTCCAGGAAGGCTCGGGGGAGGCCCTGTCCCCAGCCCTGCATGCCTGAGTCCATGGCCCAGACCCACCTGGTGGAGGGGGTGTGCAACCCCCTTTCTCTCGAACCTTCAGAGCCCCTCACAGCTGGGACCAGCAGAAGAGACGCAAGCAGAGGAGGGTCCCTCTCCAGGAGGGGAAACTGAGGCACACACAAAGCCTCCTTGCAGAGGGTCCCGGCTCTCAGTGGGTGCCCTCCACGCTGCTCCCACCCCAAATCTGCTGGCGTCAGGGGTCTGTACAGCAAACATTTGAACTTATAAAGAGTTTGCAGTCCTGGTGACCACACATGGTGCTGGCCAGTGCAGGTGTGCTGGTCTGAGGGTTTTTATCTGCTCGTGATACCTGCACAGACGCGGATATCTGAGGGTACAGACGTCTCCACTAACGGGCATCGGTGAGCGTGCATGTACCTCTGTACAGAACGATGCGGGCACAAGCTCAGGTGCCACACACGGTGGGTGTTTAATGTCAGCGTCTGCGTGCCCTGCGCGCTGGCACGCATGAAGGGATCCGCTCTCTGCAGGTGTTTGTAGGCAGGTGAGTGTCTGCACACAGTAGGCCTTGGCGCGCAGACAGGGGTCGGCCCACAGTAGCCTTTGCAGGGAGGAGAGGGGTCGGCCCTGCACGCAGATCAGACCCGGGCTGACCCAGTGGGCGTCTGCAGCCGGAGAGGAGCTCCCCACCGTAGGCCTCGTGCGCGCAGACCCGCGCCGCCGCGGCCGGCTCCCCCCACCCCCCGCGCCCGGCCGGGCAGGTCAGGCGGCTCCGGCGGGGCGTGGGGCGGACGGCGGGGCGGGGAGGCTATTCCGGGCGCTGGCGCGGCGCCCGGCCCCTGCGCGCCAGGCCGCCCGGGGAAGGCGCCGCTCACAAAAGGAGGGTCTGTGCAGACGCCCCGCCCTCGGCCCGGCCGCCCGCCGCCAGGGGCTGGGAGGGGGGAGACGCCGCCGGGGCCGCCGCCGGCCTGGACACCACCCCCCCATGCCGGGGCGGCCGCAGACAGCGCGCCTGGCGGGCACCGCAGGGAGGCTGGCACCGCGGGGCACGGGAGGGGGTCGGCGGCCGGCGATGGGGGCTCCGATCGCGCACGGGCTGCGCGCCCAGAGCGCACCCTCGGGGGCGCCGGTGGGGGTCGGGACATGGGGAAACGAGGGGGACAGGCCCCTGCATTTCGCGCACTCGGGGATTTCTGTCTCACACACCCGCCTCTGTCTCCAGTTACCCAATTTAAGGAACGAGGAAGCCGGGACTCCTGCCTGCTGGGGAGGGAGGGGCGTCTGGGGCCTGGGTCGGCGCCCCCCACCCCACCCCGAGTGGCTGGCGGGAGGGTGAGGTGGAGGGAAGGGGTAATAAAGGTCGCCCAGGCCCAGCGTTTTGCGAAGTGCTTTGGTGCATTCTCTGTTTTCGCCTCGCCACGTGGGAGGGCAGTTAGACTTTCCCTTTTGCAGAGGGGGAAACTGAGTCAAGCTTGCGCGCGCCAGTAGCCGGTTAACCGCTGAGACTAGATCCGAATCCAAAGCTCCGCAGCTGCCCCTCCGCGTCTGGCCTGAATTCTGCCCCTCCGCCACCCTGCCAGCCATCCCGGAGGCATTTATGGCGCAGCGGCACAAACGCCGCTCCGCGCCTGCACGCCGACGATTGCGCGCTCACGCCTGGGGCGGGCGCGCGCATGTGTGCAAAAGGGTCTTCGGCTGCCCCGCGATGCCCCTCACCCCGCCCCAGCCCAGCACAGCCCCGGACCTTGGGAACCCGGCGCCCGGGAGAAGGGGGTGGGTGAGAACCAGGAGGAACAACAGGGCAGGAAAGAATGGGGAGGTGCTGCGAAGGGACACCCCCCCCCCGCCCCGCCCTCCTCCAGATGCAGCTGTGTGTGTGTATGTGTGTGTGTGTGTGTGTGTGTTTGCGTGCGCCCGCTACTCCCCGGGCATCCTCGGCGGGGGTGTCACTCGGGTTGTGTGTCACTCTGGGTCTCTGGAGGTGGTCGCCGTGGGCCCCTGGGTATCTGTGTGCAAGGCTGTGGGTGACTGGCGAACTTGTCCATCTGGTGCCTCCCTCTCCACACTGGGGGGTGGGCTTGGGGGCGGCGGCAGGCAGGCCTCCCAGAATCTTTCGTGCACAACTCCAGGGGGCGTCATTCGCAGACTTTTCCCTTCCAGCTAAGACATGCTCCTCCAGCACTCCCCACCCGCCTGTGCCCAGGGCACCACTTCGACCCTGAAGATCTAACTGGGAGGCCACAGCCTCTGCCCGGCCCCTGTGGTCAGGGAGAGAAAAAAAAGAGCAGGTGAGGCAATGGGGGAACGGGGGGGTGGGGCACCACCGGCGAAGGGACCACGGGCTGGTTTGCAGAGGGAAGGGGAAAGCTGAGGACAAGAGGGACAGGGCCAGAGGTCCCACCCCGACCCCGGGGAGTAAGCAGGGAAGCATTACGTAGAAGCCCGTCCCAGAAAGCACGTGGTTTCCTTCTGCAGCTTCCTAGAAAGGGGGAGCCCCCGCTCCGGCAGACATGGGTACCCCCAGGGGCGCCATCTTACCTACTGAATGGGAGGAGCCAGAGATGTGAAGCTGAGCCGGGGGCTCCTGTGCACCCTGAGGTCTGAGAGCCACTCTCCGAGATGCTAGCTACCCACGTCTCCTTAGCCACCCGAGGGTACAAGCCCCAACACCACACAGCTGTCCTGAGGCCTTTCCTGGACCCACTGTGTGCAGGCAGGCAGTACCAGGGAGTCGAAGCCCCCAGGAACAGCCTGGAACAGGGAAGGTGAGGTTGGTGGATAAATAAATCCCGCCCACCACTTCCTCTCTGGCTCGTGTGTGCGCTGGAGGCTGCGTGGTCCTTTATCTGTGTGTCTGAGGGCAGTGGCCCAGGTGTGTGTTTTCATTCGTTCAGGGTTACTTGGGCCGCCGCTGGGACTAAGTTGGGAAACCTGAGTAGACAAGACACAGAGAGGTGTCAGTTGCATGTGAGCCTAGGGGTCTCACGTGTCCACATGTGTGACTGGGAATTCAGGTTTGGGTAATATTGGGGGGTTATGGGTTGAATCGTGTCCCCTCGAAAGATGCGCAAGTCCCGACCCCCAGTACCTGGGAACGGGAACTAATCTGAAAATAAGATCGTTGCAGATAATCAGGTTAAGATGAAGTCCTCAGGGTGGCCCTGATCCATCGTGACTGGTTTCCTTATAAGAAGGGGATATTTTTGGGGAATTCCCTGGCAGTCCAGTGGTTAGGACTTTGCACTTTCACTGCCGAGGGCGCGGGTTCGATCCCTGGTCAGGGAACTAAGATCTCGCAAGCCACGTGGCACGGCCAAAAAAAAAAATAAATTAAAAAGAAGGAGACATCTGGACACAGAGACACACATAGAAGGAAGAGATGTGAAGATACAGGAGAAAAACATCTAAGAGGCAAGGAACACCTGAGGCCACCAGAAGCAAGGGAAGCCTGGAGAGATCCGCCCCACAGCCCCAGAAGGAACCAGCCTGGCTGACACCTTTTCTCAGATTTCTGGCCTCAGGAAGTGGGAGCCAATAAATCATGCAATAATCATGGCACCCCAGTTGGTCAGGAGCTCTGGGTCCCAGGCTCACTCCGGGGACTCCAGGACCAGGAGGCCCGGCCCCATGTGCATGTGAACTTCAGGGACGCCATGTAGCGACACAGATCCAACCACCCAAACACGTAGCCACGCAGTTTCAGAGACCAAGCCCTACTCACAGGGACACAGGCAGAGGCAGATGCTGCCATGCACAGGTAGAAGGAATCAAATAGTCGCATACCAACCAACCCTTCTGGATGGCTCTCCCTTCTGCTCTAAGTGCCTTACATATCTTCACTCATTTAACACTCAGGACGCCTGAGAGATGGGCACTCCGATTAGTATGCCCATTGTACAGATAAGGAAACTGAGTCCAAAGAGGTGAAGCAATTTGCCTAAGAGCACAGGGCTGGCAGCCTCCACGCCAGGTTCCAGCTTCCCTGGAGAGGTGGTGTCACTGCGTCTGGCCAGGACCCAGCACTTGGCTGGTCAGTGTGTCTCTTAGGGACAAAACAGTCTGTTCCAGGGAAAGAGGTGACTGATTGGGTCAATCTCTGGTTATATGTAACTCCGGATCCGGGCTTGAATCTTCGGGCCACAGCATTGAGGAAGTGCCAAGTGGGTCCCACGAGGGGCTTGGCCACGAGGGGCCTGGAAGCTAAGAAAAACACATTTCTCCCAACCCTCTTGAATCTGCAGCCTAACACAGGAGACGGATAAGGAGCAAAGGATGGCAGGATGAAGTTGTCATTCCAAACAGGGCGGGGCAGGGGAAGTGGGCAGAGCCAGGAGGCAGGCTCTCAGGGGTCTTATCTGGAGGGCTCCCTGAGGAGGACATCTGAGGTGAGGACAAGAGGGTGCCGGGTGTTAGCTTGCGGAAAGGGAGGGATGAAGGGTTCTGGGCAGAGGTTAGAGGGCCAGGTGTGCAAGCAGCGTCTAGGCCCAGGGTGTGTGTGCCATGCCGCATGCCAGGGGTGGGGTGGGATGAGGGTGCGGTGCCTTCCCAGATCCTGGGCTACGGGGAAGTGCTAGTGCTGCTGGGATTCCAGGTACACACACTGGGGCCCACAGACACAGGGCGGGCACTACGAGCCCAAACTTTGGTAGTGACACACCCTGCAAAGTGGATGAGCCCCCAGATGTCATGCAGGTGAGAAAAGCCAGACACAGAAGGCCACAGAGTGTGTGCTTCCACCTGTATGAAACATCCAGAACAGGGAAATCCACAGAGATAGAGAGTGGATTCGTGGTCATCAGGGGCTGGGAGAGGATGGGGGTGACTGCTCATGGGCTCATGGGGACTGGGCTTCTTTTTGGGGTGATGGAATGTTCTGGAACTAGATCACGGTGATGATTGCACAACTGTGTGAATATACTAAAAACCACTGAATTATACTTTAAAGGGGGTGAATTTTATGATATGTGAATTATATCTCAAATATATATATACATATATATGTATATATATGTGTGTGTATATATATATAAGTTCTAACTGAATTACTACCTGTAAAAAGCAGAGAATAACAGTACCTACCTCGTGGGGTTGTTTTCAGAAGGATAAGAGATGGCAGGGCTGAGGGGCTGGCCCAGTGCAACGTCAGCTACTATCATATCACCTCTCCCAGTATCGCTGCCCTATGTGACTGTCTCACTCCTGGCCCCCCAGCCCAGTCCCCAAGTCCAGTGGGACATTATGGGCTTCATGACTTGCTCACAAGGCCAGGCCCCTTTCCCGGGCAGGGAGTGTTCAAGGAAATAGCGGGAAGCGTACATACCATTGAGGCCTGGGGACAGGGAGCACATCTGTATTTACACATGTCCACACGCGTGTGATTCTGTGGTCGTGTCCACTGTGGCGTGTGTGTGCACAGGCCCACGTGGGGAAAGACGCTTGACGGAGGCGGCATGTTTAGGGGACAGACTTGGAAAGGGAGCTCAGAGAAGCCATGTGTCTAAGGGGATGGGGTGAAGCTGGGGTCTGAGCCCTCCACGCAGAAGTGCTGGGGGGACCCATGTGGGCAACAGTGTGTATGAGGTCTGGGGAGCTGTGTGTGCGTCTCCAGGTGTGCCTGCGTGTGTGTGTGTGTCTCAGGCCCAAGGGTGCAGGTGTGGATGGAGGTGAGCGTGGGTGCCCTGAGAGGAGGGCCATGCACACCCAGCTGGAGAATAGCGTCTTCCTGCACTGTCCTGCTCCTGGCCCCCAGCCCCCAGCAGTGGCAGCCCCGGGGAGGGGGCACCTGCAGCAGTGACCGAGCCTTTGTGACCTGTGGCCACTCCTCCCTGAACTCTGGCGGTGGGGGGGGGGGAGTGTATTGGGGTGCAGCCTGCCCCCTCTCCCTGTCCCCCTGGGATTTCAAGACTCCTGACCAAGCCGTGGCTCCTCCAGTCTGGACCTCAGGCTCCTCTTCTGGAAAATGGGACAACGGCATCGTCCTCAGTGGACAGTGGTCAAGTTAAGGGTGTCTGTACCCAGGGACGACCGAATCAGCCGAGCTGCTGTTATTACCTCCTCCGAACAGCCGTTGGATTCTGGGTTCGGTCAGGAAGACTCAATGCTTTTATTAACGACAGCAACAACAACAGCAAGAGTAGTAATAACGTTAATGAGAATAATGGGAGAACTGATATCAGAACTTAAGAGCCATGACCCTGCAAGTTCGCATGTTCGCGCTGTGGCAGCGCAGAGAGCTGGAATTCACCTCTCCTGGGAAGCCACGCCCCCTCTGAGAAGCCACGCCCCGTCGGCGTCGTCAGTTAACCCCTAACCCTAACCTGCAAAGTAAATGAGCCAAATATCGAAGTTGAAATCAAGACAGGGTCAGGAACGGTGCCCGCAGAGAGGCAAAGGGACAAATCGGCTAATCCTATCTTGATTTACAGTTTTGGTCCCCAAGGGATATTCTCTCTCTCTGTCTCTCTCTCTCTCGTTTTTTTCTTTGGTTTGCATTCCAGTTAGAAATATATTGCTTGAAAATATTCTTTATCTTGCCCACCGAGTTTTTGGTCTCCTGCTGTCTTAAATTTTGCACGGAAGGCGTGTCCCTCTCGCCTCACCCTAGTCTCGGCCCTGCTGATTCGCAGGGTGGCTGTGAGGATTAAAGGAGATGCTTCTGGAAATTCAGGGGACAGTAATAGTGCTGATAATAGTTGTAGTTGTAATAATGGCTAATCCTTTTTATACATTCTGAGTCAGAGGAGCTAATCTAAGGAATATAGGTTTCATTTAACCTCAACAATCTATGAGGTAGGTAGCATTATTATCCCTATTTTTCAGAAGGAGCAACTGAAGGCACAGAAAGGTTAAGGTACCAGTTCAGGGTCACACAGCTGGGGTCCCACCCATGCCCTGTATCTCCTTGGACCCCAGGGGCCTGGGGTCTTGCCCCCACTGCACCGGGGACTTAGGGAGGAGAGAGTCAGAGGTCATGTGGCCCTTTTGTCCGGCCAAGGTCAGGATGGGGACAGAGCAGCCTACACCCGCGGGCGGAGCCGGCCGGGAGCTTCTCCTGGGTGCCCCGCCTGCCTCGACAGGGGGAAGTCCAGGTCACCGTTGGAACAATGGGCTCAGCCCTGTCCACCTCAGTCCTTCCCCATTGATGCCCCCCACTGAGGTCCCTCAGCCTCTGCTCCCCTTCCCCTCTCTGGGCCCCATCTCAGGGATCCTCCCCATCTACCCTCTACCCCCTCGCAGTCCCTTCTCCACCCCTCGGGGCTTCAGTCCCCTCACCTCCCAACTCCAGCAGGATCCCCTCTCTCCCCCCAGACTCCTCCCTCCTCTCCTGGAGCTCGTCTCCTCACTCCCTTCCCCCCCACCCCTACAGGGATTCCTTCGGCCCTTCTCCCCCTCCCGCTCAGGGTTCCCCCTTGCCCCACCCCCATCCCTAAACCCCTCCTCTTCAAACTCCCACCTCCACCCCTCAGGGCTCCGGTCTCTCCACTTAGAATCTCCCCTCCCCCAAATCCCTGCAGAGATTCCTTCCAACCCCCTTTAGACCCTCTGAGTTCCCCTTTCCCCGCTCCACCCCGCGGGGCTCGGGTATCTCCTCTTAGCATCTCCCCTCCCCCACCCGCAGAGGGATTCCGCTCCCCGGGGCTGGCGGGGGCGTTGTCCCTACTCCAGGCTGCATCTCATTTTCCTCCCTCCCCACTCCCGATCTCCCCTCAGGAGGGATTCCCGCCCCTCCCCCCTCGTCTCCCTCTGGGATTTCCCCCTTTCTCCTTCCCTCCCCCATCCTCCCCCGCTGGGGCTCCCCCCAGCCCCGTGACTCCCCGGGGGCCGTCGGGGTTTTCCTCACTCGCCCACGTGGGGCTCCGTGGAAAGGTCGCGGCCTACGTCTGGCCCCTGGGTTACCTCCCCACCCGGTTCCCAGGCCCCGGGGTGCGGGGCAGAGGGGAGGGGTGTTGCACGGGCTCCGCGAGTCCACCCCGCAGACTCGGCGCGGGAAGACTGAGGCCGGAGTTCGGGCTGGGCCGCGCTCCCAGTTCCCTGCCCCGGGCCAGGGGAGTCACCGCGCCTGCGAGTTCAGGGGAAAAGGAGGTGGCCGGCCAGGCCTCACAGTTTCGGTTTAGAGGCAAAACGCAGCAGTGTGCCAAGCCCAGCTGGGCCGGGAGCACGACTTCCTGGGGTATTTTTCTGCTTGTTGATTTTAGTTTGGGGAAAGAAAAAAAAGTTCTTTTTTTTCTTTAGTGCAGTGCAGAGGCCCACCGTGGGAGGGAGAAGGCCTGGGTGGGGGGTTGCTCTCTGGGGGATCCCCAAAGCTCTTCCTGCAACGCCCAAGCCCAGGGGCAGCTCTGAGCTCCAAGCCCACCTCGCTGTGTGGTCGAGGTGGCCCCTTGACCTCTCTGGACCTGGGCTGCGGTGGCAGCCGGGCGGGCAGGGGCTGCAGCCAGCCCCCAGGGGTGCGTCTATATGTGCCCAGAGTTTGGGGTTGGCTCAGCGAGTAACAGCGGCGGCACGGCGGCCAGGTTTCGTAATAAACCGGTCTTTTAATTGCTCCGGGGCAGGAGGAGGGGAGAAGAAAAAAAAAAAAAAGAGGCAAAGATTTGTTGGACTTGGGTGGCGCCGGCTGCAGAGAGAAGAGGCACTGTTTTTGCAAGGAGCCTGGAGCAGCTAACTCGGACTTAAGTAACACTTCCTGGTGAGCCTGCAGGAGGTGGTGTGGGCGGCGCCAGTGCTGTTGGAGCGCAGGGGAGGTGGAGGTCCTGGTCCCGCACTGAGGCCGGCGGTAAATACACAAGAACCCAGAAGATTTAACAATTTATTACAAGGCCATTATAGTAGAAGTAAAAATATATGTATCTGTAAGCTTCCCATCTTTCTTTCACCGATTCAAGTAACAAGTGCAAGTAACAAAATAAATTGTCTATTTAGTTTGCAGACTGGGAGTTCCCCGGTACAGAGCAACATCAGCCCCGGCTCCCAAGTCCCAAAGTACTGTCCTGGCCAGGGTGCGGACCCTCGGCCCACCAAGGCCCGTTTGCACACGTCAGCTCTGGTCTCAAGGAGGGGGGCGGGTACTATCAGTCCCACCCCACACCTGAAGTGTGGAGTCTCGGCCCTCTTGTGTGGGGGGGGGGACAGCTCCCCCACTCCAGCTTCTGCTCTGTCGCCAGGCCTGAGCTCCAGGGTCCCCTCTCTTGCTGGCCTGGGTCCCATCTTCTCCTCACACGGTGGCCGCTGCTGACGCTGTTCCAGCCCCGGCGCCCTGGGGTGGCCGCGCACTCCCTCTCCTGTCTTCAGCCTCCAACGATCCTGCCCCCGATGGTCTCATAGGTTGGGTTGTTTGGGGGGGGTTCTGGGAGGGAGGGGGGATCAAATATTTATTTTATTGTGTTTTTTGGCAACAGGTTCTGACGCCGGGCAGGGTCTCAGCGCTCCTGAAGGGGGATGTAGGGGACCCACTGGTTGTTCTCCCTGCTCTCTTCGCAGTAACTGGCAACCTCCACCAGGCCGTGGCTTTTCCAGGCGTCTGTGTGAGGGTTCTGTGGGAAGGCGAGAAGATGGGGTTCAGTGGGAGCCCCAGGAGTGGCTGGGGAGCCCCCCTCTCCCAGGGCCCCTTTGTGGAAAGCAGGCTGGCTCAAAATAGCTCGCTGGGTGACTAAGGCCCCGAGACCCAGCCGGCTGCCCACGGGGACATGCCGAGCATGGCTGAGCGCTGAGCTGGTGCAGACCCGCCAGCTCGACTTTGTTGACAAACACGGGCCCAGGTGCCGGGGTGGGGAGGGTGCGGGGCGGGGCCGAGGCCCAGCTCACCGTGACCAGGAGGCAGTGCAGGTCCCGGGCCTCGGTGGTGCCCTGGGTCTCGGCCGGCTCGCCCAGCAGCTGTGCCAGGCGCTGCATTCCTGACACCCGCACGATGTCAATGTCGTTGTCACAGCAAAAGGACTGGATGAGCGTGAAGTGTATCTGCAGGGCGATGTCGTCCTCCTCCTCCTCGTCAATAGCCAGGAGGCACAGGACCACGCTGTCAGGGTCCCTGAGGAGCGAGAGTGGGATGGTGGGTCAGCTGGGGACTGGGGAGGGGCCACCGTTATGGCGGGGAGTTTGCAAAACCAAAGAGAAACTGCAGGTGCGCAAGGGATCGCGTCTGCAAGCAGACAGATGGTGGGGGAGAAGACATTCGGTTCAAAGGATGGCGGGGTAAGGCAGGGGCACAGACGGGGTGACTGCCTGCAAATGATGCAGCACCGGGATACTGCAGCCTCCACCCCTCAAAAAAGAAGGCAGAAAGACCCTCGACCCACAGTAGGGACACGGGGGGTGTCCCAGCCCCATGCAAGAGAGGGATGCAGCACGGAGCGTGCAGAGCGGAGGAGGTCCCCACCCGCGCCCAGCCGGGGGCCGGGGTCTCACTCACACATTCATCAGCTTGGCCGACTCGTACACCCCCACGGTGAGGCGGTCCTGGCGCTGCGCAGCCACCAGCAGCTCCTCCACCGCGGCGCTCACCGTCTGCATCCTGGGGCCAAGGGAGACGGGGGTCAGCGCCGGGCCGGCCACGGGGCGCTCCGGTCCCCGCCCGGCCCGGCCGACCTCAGGCGGCGGGGGCCCCGCTACTTACTTCTGCGCCGCGTTGTCGCACGCCACGAGCTCTTCCAGTGTCATGTTGCAATTATAATCCACAGTGGAAAACAGCCCCACGACCGTTCCAAGGGAGAAAATGCAAAGTCCGAGGCCGGAGAGCCCAAAGTCTTCCTACGGAGCCCAAGCGTTCGTCAAGACCTTCGGAAGGCAGCGAAATCCTTCCCAAATAAGGCGGAAAAAAATTGCAAGTGCCTCAGCAAGAATAATCCAGGGAGCTGCAAAGAAAAGTCTGACGTCCTCAGCTTCAGCGATCTTAGCGCGCGGCTGCCGGCGCCGCAATTTATAGACTTGTACAAACAGGGGCGTGGCCCCGGTGGTTCATCCGCCCCTCCTATTGGAGAAAAAACAAAGGCGAGAGAAACCCGCGCTGCGGTTGGCCAGCGGCGGGGAGGGGGCGGGGCGCCGCGAGGGGGCGCCCCACGTGGGGGCGAGAGCCGGGAGGAGGGCGCTGGGCGGGGGGTGGGGAGCCGGGGGAGCTTGAGTGCCAGAAAAGAAAAAAAAAAAAGCAGAAGTTTTCTCCTGATTTCCCGGCAGCCGCGCCGCGTTTCGGGGCGCGCGCGGGATTTCCAGCGCGCGAGGCGGCCCGGACTTTCGGGGGGGCCTGGAAACCCCGGAGAGTCCCCGGCCCGCGCCTTTCCAGGTTCTGCTGGGGTTTTGCACGGAGAGGGAGTACGGTTTGCAGCCTGATCCTTTCTAGGTGGTGGTGGCGGGAGTCTCCCCGGGCTTCAGGGACCCCAGACCCTGGGTGGCTTTACTTTCTGGGCCTCTGTGTCCCTATCTGTCCAATGGGAATGCAGCGCTGGCCTCTGGATTGCAGTGAGTCCTAAATAAAATGAGGGGTGCACGGTAAACATTTAACAAGAGGTGGTGGTCGCTGGAGGCCGCCTCGAGGTACCCAGAAACGGGGGCTGCAAAGCCTAGGGCCGAGACCGGGCGCCCCCTCCCCACCCGCCGCGAGTTTCAGGGTGGGGCGCGCGTGGGAGGCGCAGGTGGCTCGGCCTCGCTGGCTCCGCGCCCCCTGCAGGCGCCTCGCGTTGCAAGGTCTGACCGCACGTCCGCCTCGCACCTGACCGTGGGGGGGAAATCGAGGCCCGGGAGAAGCGAGGGGAACCGGTTCCTGCGTGCGTCGCGCGCTGCCACCTGGGCGCGCTTGCAATGGTGGTCGTCGCCTTTATTTCCTCCCTCCGGAGCGGGCGCTGAATGTACCTAGCGCTCACTGGGCACCAGGCTCCCCGTATCACGGTTCATTTAACCCCCAAGGACGCGGGAAGCAGGCGCTACTCTCATCTGCAGGATGCAAAAGGGAAAACTGAGGCTTGGTGAGGCCTCCACTCCCCCAAGCCCCCGGTTAGTTCGTGCTGGAGCCACACGTGTGCGCCAGCCACGGCCGCACGCTGGGACGGCCGCCAGCCTCGCCATCTCCCCTGGAAAGCAGTTCACGAGCCAGGCGGGTAGGCCCGCGTGGGACTGGCTACTACTGCCGAACGGGGGCTCCCGATGACTCACAGCTGCGCCCCCTCCCCCGCCAGCCTGGGGTCTGGCCTCCGCCCCGCGGCTCAGTTCCCCCAGCTCCGCTGTCCGGCTGACGCATCGCGCCGCCTCCGCGCCGCCCACCGTGGGGGCGCGAAATGTCCCGGGGGCTGAGGGGCGCAGCGGCGCCACCTGGTGGCCTCGCGCGGTCCCTGCGCCCCCAGCGCCGGAAGGGACAGACCGGCGGGGGCGGGATGAGGGGGAGGAGGACTGAGACTGGGGTGGCAATTGCAATATTTTAAATACGCTATATTTTATATGTGAAACATGTATTTAATAACTTTATAGTTGCAATATTTTTTAAAAATCAAACTACTGCCCAGGGGCGCCTGCTTTTGTTTTTTTGTTTTTTAAATTTGGTTGTGCTGGGTCTTAGTTGCAGCTCAAGGGCTCCTTAGTTGCGGCTCCAGGGCTCCCTAGTGGCAACACGTGGTCTCCCCAGTTGCTGCATGAGAACTCTTAGGGATCCAGTTCCCTGACCAGGGATTGAATCCAGGCCCCCTGCATTGAGAGCGTGGACACCCAGCCACCAGGGAAGTCCCCTGGGGTTTTTTTTTTTAATGGTAAAATATGCACGATATTCATCATTTCGATCACTTGTAAGTATACCGGTCAGTGGAATTAAATACATTCACGATGCTGGGTAACAATCATCGTGATCTTGACCCACAACTTTTCTATCATCCCCAGAGTAAACTCTTGGGAATTAGACATGAATTGCCCCCAACTCCTGACACCCACCATTCTACTTTCTGTCTCTATGAATTTGATCCTTTAGAGACCTCCTATAAATGAAATCATACTGTATTTATCCTTTGGCGTGTTATTTTACTGAACATAATGTCCTCAAGTTTCATCCATGTTGTTCATCCATGTGTGTGTCTGCATTGCCTTCTTTTTGAGGCTGAATAATATTAGACTGTAGGGAGGGGCCACATTTAGTTTATCCATTCATCCGTTGATGGACACATGGGTTGTTTCCACCATTTGGCTGTTGTGGACGCCGGTTTTTGTCAACAAAGTTTTATTGGAACAAAGGGCAGGGTATAGGATGAGGGGAGTGAGGTATTCACCTCAGACACAAATTTTAAGGGAATGCCACAAAACTCAGTCATCAAGATAAACAGTATTATAAAGACTTCCCTGGCGGTCCAGTGGTTAGGACTCTGAGCTTCCACTTCAGGGGGCTCAGGTTTGATCCCTGGTCAGGGAACTAAGATACCACA
Organism: Hyperoodon ampullatus; assembly: GCF_949752795.1. NCBI lineage: Eukaryota > Metazoa > Chordata > Mammalia > Artiodactyla > Ziphiidae > Hyperoodon > Hyperoodon ampullatus. The sequence continues at coordinate 25,895,909 of NC_136917.1, forward strand.
AGCTGCATGGTGTGGCCAAAAAAAAAAAAAAGGATATTTTTTATTTTAAAAATTTATGCCAAAATATCCCCACCCATGATGAGCAAAAATCAAGGTTTTACATACAAACACCATCTGACAGGGCGGGGGGTGGAGGGCAGGGAGGTGAGTTGTGCACATGCAAGGTCAGATCCTGTCTTTATTTGCAGTTTTGAACTTTTATTCATCATGGATTTTTTGGTATTGATTTTGAGGATTGAGTTCTGGGCATCCCCTTAAATTTTGCTCCTTAGGTGAGTGCAGCCCTGAGAATGTCCCTGTCTGCTCCTAGGAGAGAGAGGTGACCCTGTTCACAGGGGAACCCTCACCACCCTCATGGAGAACATGTGAGTTGGCGACTTCCCCAGCCAGGAAACTGGGCATATCTGCACCTGCATTGCAAATGAGATCCCTTGTCTCTAGAATTGATAAACCTAAGCGCTTTAAAATGTAATTTTGCACTGCATTCAAGATAGCCTTAACAGCAAACTTTTCTTGAGCATTTACTACGTGCTCAGCCTTTTGTAAGCAGTTTCTCCTTTGATGCCCATGAAGCAGCACTTGTGTGATGGTTGCAAGTTTATAGGGGGTGGAATAGAGACTCGGGAAGATGGTGCTGTTCACCCAAAGGCATGGAGCTCAGAGTTGTCCAGGGATATTCCAAGATACTCCAGCTATTCCAAAAGGCAGGGGTTAGGATGGGATGTTTGGAGTCTAGAGGGAAAGTGAGGGAAATTGGGGGGCGCAAAATTTAAAGGGGCACCAAAACCTTGCTCATCAATATAATCTTTTTCTCTCATTTTTTATCAAGCTAGAAATCACATACCATAAAATCCACCTTTTAAAAAAATATTTATTTATTTATTTATTTATTTATGGCTGCATTGGGCCCTTGTCACCGCGCGCAGGTGCTCTCCAGTTGTGGCGAGCAGGGGCCACTCTTAGCCATGGTGTGCGGGCCTCTCACTGCAGTGGCCTCCCCCGTTGCGGAGCACCAGCTCCAGGTGCACAGGCCTCAGTAGTTGTGGCACGGGGGCTCAGTAGCTGTGGCTTGCAGGCTCTAGAGCGCAGGCTCAGTCGTTGTGGCACACAGGCCCAGTTGCTCTGCAGCACACGGGATCCTCCTGGACCAGGGCTCGAACCCGTGTCCCCTGCATTGGCAGGCAGACTCCCAACCACTGTGCCAACAGGGAAGTCCCAAATCCACCCTTTTAGAGGATCTAGTTCAGTGGGTTTCTGTAGAGTCACAAGTTTGTGCAACCATCACCACTAATCCTGAATGAGATAAATATATTTTTTCCTTTTCTTTTTTTTGGCTGAGCCATGTGGCTGGTGGGATCTTAGTTCCCCAACCAGGGATTGAACATGGGCCCTCAGCAGTGAAAGCACAGAGTCCTAACCACTGGACCGCCAGGGAATTCCCGAGGTAAATTTTTTTTAATGTGATAGTTTAAATCATACGGCACACCAAAACACCCATTATGAATGGAATATTACAATTTCCCATCAAGACAGGGTCAGTGACAGTCCCTTACCAAGCCATATTGGAGCCCCAGACGAAAGGAAAACAGTATGATTGATCCTGTCTTGATTTCAAATTTTGATAATGTAGTCAGCATGGATTTTTTTGCATTTAAAATTTTTTAAAAAATATTGCATTGAAATATGATTTTTCATTGTGACTGAGCTTTGGCCTCACCCTCGTTCTGGCCCTGCTTCTTGGGACCCTGCCTTTAACCCCCACCCCAAGCAAACCTGGGAGACAGGAGTGATGTTACCAGTGGACAGAGGGGAAACCAAGTGTCTAGGAGGTTGGGGCATTGGTTTTGCCTTGGGGGGTGGATCAAGGTTCTCTCCCAGCATGGCAGCTGGAATGCTGCAGGGTTAGGAGTCCCAGGGCTGGGGAAGGACATTTGAGAGGTGAGTTCAGAGCTGGAGGCCCCTTTGCATCATAGGAGGTGTTATGGACCAAAAGTTTATGTCCCCCAAAATCCATATGCTGAAGCCCTAACCCCCATGGGATGGTGTTTGGAGGTGGGGCCTTTGGGAGGGGATGAGGGTTAGGTGAGGTCGTGAGGGTGCCCCGCCCCCCGCCACCCCATAGGATTCGTGCCCTTGTAAGGAGATGAAGAGAGACCAGAGCTCTCTCTGCCATGTGAGCTCACAGGGAGACCAGGAAGCAGGCCCTCACCAGGAACTGGCCACGCCAGCACCCTGATCGTGGGCCTCCCACTTCCAGGGCGGTGAGGAATCATGTCTGTGGTTTAAGCCCCAGACTGTGGTGTTCTGTTATGGTTACTCAAGCCAGCTAAGACAGGAGGGGTGTGAGGGGCAGGGATGAGGAGAACGGGGGCTCAGGGCAGGGGTAGGGGGTGACCAAGGAGACTTCTGACTGCCTGGCTTTGAATCCCCTCCTGACCAGCTACATGAACTTGGGCATGGCATCCCGCGCACGAGACCCCTGTGCCTCAGTTTCCCCCTCTGCAAAATGGAAATAATAGCGTTATCTAGGAATGTTCTGAGCACAAAATGCATTCAATCTGGTCCACACTTAGGAGAGGTCTCTGTGCGTGGTAACTGCCCTCTAAATGGGGGAATTAGGGACTTCCCTGGCAGTCCATTGGTTAAGACTCTGAGCTCCCAATGCAGGGGGCACAGGTTTGATTCCTAGTTGGGGGAGTAAGACCCCGCATGCCGCACGGCATGGCCAAAAGATAAAATAAAATAAAAAACAAAACTTTAAAAATAAATAAATAAATAAATGGGGAATTCAGGCGTTGATTGAAGGCCTACTGGGTGCTGATTCAGCACTGGGCGGGTGGTAATGCAACTACTTCAGGTGGAGTGGTCAGGGTGGGCTTCTCTGAGGAGGTGATATTTGAGCTGAGACCTGAGTGATACAAAGAAACCAGACCGAGAGGAGATCAGGAAGGTGGGCTTTGCGGGCTGCAGGTGGGGTCTGGATTCGACCCGGGGTCAAAATAGCAAAGGAAGCCTTTGGCAAGCTTGAAGCAGGGGAGGGACTGGCCTCTGACATCATTTTTCTTTTTTTTCGAAGATGAACAAGACATGATTCTGGTCCCCGAGGAGAGGCTTCCGGGTGGAGGTGAGTCATCATCTGAACTTCTAGACTTTGGAAAGACAGGATGGGCTGGGAGGAGGTGGAAACAACACACACCAGGTGGCAGAGATATCAAGGGCAAAGGTGAGGAGGCGGGGAGGCCGGGGTCACATCTGGGGATACTGAGGAGGATGGCCGTGGGGCAGGAGTGGGGGAAGCAGCCACAGCAGGAGGAGGCCGGGATGTCTGTGACTGTGACATCCGGGGGAAGGGCTTGGTAGGGGCATCTCTGCTCTGAGGTCAAGCTCGCCTGGTTCAAATCCCACTCCATCCCTCACAAGCTGTGTGTCCTTGGATTGGTGACCTAACCTCTCTGAAGCTCCCTCCTTTCCTGGGAAAATCAGGTTGTCAAAAGGCTTACAAAAACCCACGACTGAGGCTGGACTTGACCTGTAGAAAGTGCTCCATACACCTCCCGTACAGCACTTACCTTGAAAGCCACTTGAAGCCACGCCCTCCCTCCCCAGACGTCAGTCAGTGCCCCTCATAGCCGGCTCTCCCTGCAGTACCCAGAGGGCTCCCTCCAAAACCATCTGCTCACCCTCCAAACAAAGCCCCAGGGGAAACCCATTCCCGCTGTTCTCTGAATGTGCCCCTGTGGTCTTACCCCAAGGCCTCTGCCCTTGCCAGTTCCTCTCCCTGAGCACCCTCCCCTGCCCGTGCCAGCTTGCCATATCCCCCTCTCAGTGCCACCTCCCCTGGCCACCTGTGAAATGTTTCACGCCCCCACCCACATTTCGACTCCCTCTTTTTTCCTTAGCACACAACACCGTCTAACATACTATGCATGTTCTTATTCATCCGAATCATTCCGTGCCTTCACTCAAATGTTGGCTTCACCAAGCAGGAGTTGCCATCTGTTTTGCTCGGCATGGTGTTCCTAGTATACAGTAGGTGCTCAATAAATAGGTTCTGGTCGAATGACTGAATGAGACCCCAGCAACAGGCTGAGGGGCTCAGCATTACGTTAAAAGATGCATTTTGGGGCTTCCCTGGTGGCACAGTGGTTGAGAATCTGCCTGCTAATGCAGGGCACACGGGTTCGAGCCCTGGTCTGGGAGGATCCCACATGCCGCGGAGCAACTAAGCCTGTGCGCCACAACTACTGAGCCTGTGCGTCTGGAGCCTGTGCTCCGCAACAAGAGAGGCCGCGATAGTGAGAGGCCTGCGCACTGCGATGAAGAGTGGCCCCCACTTGCCACGACTAGAGAAAGCCCTCGCACAGAAATGAAGACCCAACACAGCCCCCCCCCAAAAAAAAAAAAAAAAGATGCATTTTGGGGAGTTCCCTGGTGGCCTAGTGGTTAGGATTCCGGGCTCTCACTGCCATGGCCCGGGTTCAATCCCTGGTTGGGAAACAGATCCCTCAAGCCGCGCAGAGCAGCCAAAAAAATGCATTTTTTAAAAAAGGAAAAAGCATGATTCTCACATGAATATCCAATCGATGTGCGTCAGAGATTGCATGGAACTCGTAAATAATGAAGGGACATGTAAGATGTCTTCTAGGCCATCCGGTGGCTGAAATGAATTTGTTTAGTCAATGCAAAATGGATACAGGACACCACCTAGAGGGGTGGGATAGGGAGGGTGGGAGGGAGATGCAAGAGGGAGGAGATATGGGGATATATGTATATGTATAGCTGATTCACTTTGTTATAAGGCAGAAACGAACACACAATTGTAAAGCAGTTATACTCCAGTAAAGATGCTTAAAAAAAAAACAACAAAAACAAAACAAAACAAAATGATACAGGACAATCATCATTTTTCCATCAGATAATTTACAGTTCTATGGATGCATGGAGTTTAGCCCATTATTTGCTTAGAAGACATGGTTCCCATAAGACAATCTCCACTTCAGACACCAGCTGTCAGCTGGGGCCCTTGGGACCACCTTCACTTGGACCAGCTGGCTACAGATTTGGGGTCCCCATGACTACCCTCAGGTTCCATAATTCACCAAAATGACTCAGAACTAGCAAAGTGCTCAATGTACGGTTAGAGTGTAATAGTCTCCTAACCAACATGTTGGCAGGGCTGTTTCCTCCTGGAGGTTCTGAGGGGGAATCTGTTCCAGGCCCCTCCGGTGGCTGCCTGTGGTTCTTAGCTTGTGGACACATCCCTCCAGCCCCTGCCTCCATCTTTACCTGGCCTTCTCACATGGCCTCACCTCTCTGTATCCAAATCTCTCTCTTCTTACAAGGACACCAGGCATTGGACGAGGGCCCACTCTGATCCAGGATGACCTCATCTTTTTTTTTTTTTTTTTTTGACTGTGCCACCTAGCTTGTGGGATCTTAGTTCCTGGACCAGGGATCGAACCCGTGTCCCCTGCAGTGGAAGTGCAGAGTCCTAACTACTGGACCACCCGGGAAGTCCCCAGGATGACCTCATCTTAATTGAACCAATTATACCTGCAAAGACCAGTTTCCAAACAAGGTCCCATTGACAGGTTCCAGGTGGGGTGTGAATCTGGGGGGACACTATTCACCCCAATACAGACAGTGAAGATTTGGGGCTCCCAGATTGGAGGGGGACCAGACGTGCAGCCAGGTCAGCCACCAAGAGTGAAGGGCTGTGAGGTGCCCTGCATGGGGTGCAGAAGGGGTAGGAGGTGGGACTAACTTCACACCCTCTCTCTTCCCCAATAACTAATCCATCAACTTTGGCCCCCAGACAGATCTCAGATCGATCCCCGTGCTCCATCTCTTGGTGCACCACCAGCAAGCCCACCCCTAGTATTTGGGACCCATTACACGAATTCAAGAGGGCTGCACAACCCATGGCTAAGGGCTCAACAATTATACACCAAGTTACACACTGCTGAACAAAATAGAACTATCCTCCCACTGGACAAAGTCTCCAGTGGATTAAAGATGGCAGTATCAGGACCACAGTGAGATACTGCTTCACACACACTGGAATGGTTACGGTCAAAGACAGATAATAACACAGGTTGGGAGGATGTGGAGATACTGGAAGCCACATGCACTGCTGGTCAGAATGAAAAATGGTGCAGCCACTTCCCTCCCCTTTATCTGGGCTGGGTCTGTGACGGCCTTGACCCGTGCAGTGTGAGGGAGGTGACACTGCCAGCCACGTCCCTTAGCTTCAGGAGGACGGCATGTACTGTCCTGCTCTCAGGGAGTCCTGAGAAATCTCATAGGAAGTTTGTGCTGCATCTGTGGGCCCTGGAGAGACCCTGAGTCCACACAGAAAGGGAGAGGGGCTGGCGAGGCACCAGACCGACCACAGAAGGAGCCCAGAGCCCCCAGCACCGTTGCCAGCTGGACACCACGCAGGGCCCCCTGTCAACCCCACATGGGACAGAAGACCCGCCCTGCTGAGCCCCACCTGTATTCCCAACCCATGAAATCATAAGACATAGTAAAGTTTGGGTGTAGTTTGTTACACAGCAACAGATTAGAACTGAAACCTGCAAAGCCTCCTGGCAAGTCTGGTTCACATTTAGAACTCTCAGACTCCTGGCAGTTCTGCCATGGAATGTGGCAGTGTGGGCAGAGCTGGCCCCAAGCTGGTGGCTTGCTGCCTCTGTTTTGAGGGTCTCAAAATCCCAGGGTTGGTCCTGTATTGTGAAGGTCCTCACCTGCACACGGAGGGCACCTCAGCTCACAGATCCACACTCCCCACAAAACAGCTGCCCTCTGCCACCCCTGGGTCCTGGGAGTGTACAGACTGGGGGCACTGCCTTCCTTGGGGGGAGGCACCCAGGCTTGGGAACAGGGGATTCCTGAGTGCTGGGTACTAGAGCAAGGGCTGGAAAAGGAGGTGTGGGGAGAGGTCCAGAAAGGGGACAGGCGGGCTCTAAGTGAGGCACTGACCCCAGCCCAGGCCACTGCAGACCCTCACCTCAGTGACTTCTCAGCATCCTCTCCACCTGTGCTGGCCAGGCAACTACAGCAACCTGAGGCTACTGCACCCTTGAAATGTAGCCAGAGCCACTGAATTTCGAATTGAATTTCATTTTAATTAATTAAAACCCACAAACAGAAGTGTTGTAAAATACTTTTTCATTAAAGACAACTTTATTGTTTCCTTAAACCACTGAAAATTTAGCACCCAAGTTGTGATAGGCTGTGAGTATGAAAAACACACTGGATTTCAAAGACTTGGTGTGGAAAAAAGAATGGAAAATATCTCCTCAATAATTTGGTTAATTATTGGAAAAGAATATGAATAAGAGGGAATTCCCAGCGCTTCCCTGGTGGCACAGTGTTTGGGAGTCTGCCTGCCGATGCCGGGGACACGGGTTCGTGCCCCGGTCCGGGAAGTTCCCACATGCCGCGGAGCAGCTGGGCCCGTGAGCCATGGCCGCTGAGGCTGAGTGTCGGGAGCCTGTACTCCGCAACGGGAGAGGCCCGCGTACCGCAAAAAAAAAAAAAAGAAAAATAGAGGGAATTCCCTGGGGGTCCAGTGGTTAGGACTCAGTGCTTTCACTGCCGAGGGCCTGGGTTCGATACCTGGTACCTGGTCAGGGAACTAAGATCCCACAAGTCTCGCACTGAAGCCAAAAAAAAAAGAATATATATATTTATAACTGAGGGACTTCCCTGGTGCAGTGGTTGAGAATCTGCCTGCCAATGCAGGGGACACGGGTTCGAGCCCTGATCTGGGAAGATCCCACATGCCGTGGAGCAACTAAGCCTGTGTGCCACAACTACTGAGCCTGTGCTCTAGAGCCCACGAGGCACAACTATGGAGCACGTGCGCCACAAATACTGAAGCCCGTGTGCCTAGAGCCAGTGCCCGACAACAAGAGAAGCCACCGCAGTGAGAAGCCTGAGCACCACAATGAAGAGTAGCCCCCGCTCGCCGCAACTAGAGAAAGCCCACACGCAGCAACGAAGACCCAACGCAGCCAAAATAAATAAATAAATAAAAATAAATTAATTATATAACTGAATCACTTGGTTGTACAGCAGAAATTAACACAACATTGTAAATTAACTATACTTCAATAAAATAAAAAATAATTTGTGTATGTCGATTACAATATTGGTTAGAATATTTTGGGTATGTCAGGTTGAGTAAAACATTAAAAATTAGGGACTTCCCTGGTGGTTCAGTGGTTAAGACTCCGCGCTGTCAATGCAGGGGGCACGGGTTCCATTGCACATGCTGAGCGGGGCCAAAAGATTTACAAAAAAAAATTGAGATATAATTGACATACAACCTTGTGTAAGTTTCACGTGTTGATTTGATACATTTATATGTTGCAACGTGATTACCACGAGCAGATAATACCTCTATCCTGTCACATAATTATTGCATAATTATCGTTTCTTTTTTGTGGTGGGATATTCTGTTTCTATTGGAACCATGTTGTTCTACACAGCAGTCTGAGGGAGGTTGTTTTTTTCACTTTTGAAACACAAAATACATCAAACACACAAAAAGCATCTATAATTTATGCGTGCAGCTAAGAATAGAAACATTCACAACCGCCCAGCTTTCAAAACACAACCACTATGCTGACTTCTGGGTTGATCACGTCCCCACTTTTCCCTTCAGTTCTCTAACATTCGTAGCACACTGAAATAACGTATCAGCTAGTTTAGCTGGGTTTCGAATTTTATAAAAACGGAAGCATACTGTAGATATTCTTCTGCACTTTGCTTTTTTTGCATGATCTTATGTTTGGGAGATCATTCTGTGTGTTAGTTTTCCACTGCTGTATAATATTCCACTGTGTGAGTCTACACAAAGGTATTGGTGTGTCCTGTCTTTTGTGTGTGTCCTTTTTTTATTTAAAAAATTTTTTTGTTGAACTACAGTTAATTGACAATGTTGTGTTAGTCTCAAGTGTACAGCAGAGTGATTCAGTTATACATACATATATTCTTTTTCAGATTCTTTTGCATTATAGGTTATTACAAGATACTGAGTGTAGCTCCCATTGGTCTATATGGGATATCTGGGCCATTTTCAGTTTTTGTTTCCCTATTACAACAAACAGTGAGGGTTTCAAAACCCAAATCAAATCCTCTCTTACATGATAAGGAACCAAGACAGCCCCTGGATAATGGCCAGCCAGGACATGAATCCTTCCAAGATCAGTACAAATGCCCTTGGGAGTCGACCCTGCCCCAGGGACGCCTTGACTGCAGCATCATAAAGCCTGGAGCCAGCCCACCCAGCTAAGCCCCACCCAGCTTCCCAACCTGTGGAAACTGAGATAAGAAACATGAGTGGCTTTAAGCTACTGTGTTTTGTTACCCAGCACTAGATGACTAATACACAGGTGTTACATGTGTTTCCTTCTCTAATACTGTACTTGTCTCCACCCACTGGAAATTCTTATTCCTTGCCATGTCCACCATACTGGAGTGTGATTTTGTGCTGGCTGGTCCCTCTCCCTGGAAGGCTTCTCCCCACCTGTTCACCTCGTTGGTCCCCTCCTTCTCTTTGAGTCCTTGCTCAAATGCCACCTTCTCCAAGAGGCCCACCCTGTTTAAAAATGCACCCCCTAGCTCACATGCTCCCAAGCCCCTCACCCTGCTTTTTCCACACCCCCCCCACCTTATTATATTCTAACATGCCATAAAATTCACTTATTCATTAGGTATCTGTTTCCTCTGTCTTCCTACTTCATCCTTGTCAGCTTCCCAAGCGCAGGGATCTTTGTTTTGGACATTGATACAGCCCCAGTGCCTGACAGGCGGAGATGTCAATCAGTATTTGTTTGTTTTTTTGGCCACACCACGGGGCATCTGGAACTTACCTGACCAGGGATCGAACCCGTGCCCCCTGCAGTGGAAGCGGGGAGTCTTAACCGCTGGACCACCAGGGAAGTCCCAATATTTGTTGATTTCATTATTCCGGAACCCATTTAACAAACAGCTGTCCCTCTGGCCCCAGCGCTCTCCTTGCCCCCAGATTTCAGTTGGGATTTCAGGGTTCCAGCCCCAGATTCCTGAGTTCTGATCCTAGATTCCAGGTTTAGCCTCCAGGCTCAGGAATTGGGGTTCCAGAACCCGCCCTCCTCCGGGCTCTGGAATCAGGGCCCTCCAGATCCAGGGTCCGGAATCCCAGTTCCCCAAAACAGGCTCCCGAATCAGGGTGCCCAAAATTCAGGCTCTGGAATCTCTGCCCCCACCAGATCCGGAATCCACAGCCCCCCAGGTCCAGGCTCTGGAATGAGCCCTCCCCGACCCAGTCCAGACTCCAGAATCTGCGGTCCCTCAGATCCAGGCGCCGGAATTCAGGATCAAGGCTCGCGATCCCGGCTGGGAGCCAGCGGCAGCCGTTCCGCTGAGATTTTGAAAAATCTGGCGCCAAACTCCGGCGCGGAGCTTGGGCGGCGGCGCAAAGGGGGAGGGATAGGGGACAGGGCCTGGCCGGACCTTCTCGGGTTCGGGGATTTCTCGCCCACCGCCCGCACCTTCCACCCCCAAAGCAGGCAGCAATTAGCCATTAACTTTTCTAGCGCCCTGGGATCAGAGGGTCGCAGGTTCGAACGCCGCTTCGTCCCGCCCCTGCTGGGGGTCCCGGGACAGGTCCCCGGATCGCCCCCTGCCTCAGTTTCCCGTCCTGGAAACGGGCCGAGCGCCACCCCCCGCCGCCGCCGCGTGTCGCGCCTGGGGAGCCCGCAGAGTGCCCAGGCCTCGGGCTCCGGCGAGGGGAGGGGGTCTGGCCGCAGCTGTCGCCGCCCCGCCCGTTCAGCGCCAAAATTTGAAAATTACCAACGCCTCCCAAACTGAACAAGGGGAGTGGAAGCTCCTGCCGCACCCACGGGAAGCGCAGGGCTTTCTGGGAGTTGGAGTCCGGCCCCCGTGGGGGGTCCGCGGTTGGTGGGGGGCGGAGGGCTCGGGGCACAGGTTAGCGCGGAGAGTAGGGGCGCAGCTGCGGAGAGGGGGGTTGGGGAGGATGGGGCGCGGGGAACAGCATTCCTGGCGGAGGGAACAGCACAGGCAAAGACCTGGAGACGGATGGGGCACCCACGTGCCAAGAGGGGCCAGCTCGGTGGGCGGCCTGTGGGACCCTGCAGGGCCTTGAATGGCAGGCTACTGGGTGGCCCGGGGCGATCGTTAGCGGGACCTGTGATGGGGAGGGGGTTGCAGCTAAGTCTGGGGGTGGAGGGGAGGAAAGGTGACCCCATGCCACCCCCAAACCCAAACCTCCATCATTTTTCTCCCCTCGGGCCCCCGCCTCCTGTAGTATCACTTATTCCTATTTTGCTTTAAACGCCCTCACGTTGTACCAACTGTGTTTTGCATTCGGTGTTCCTACCGTTATGAGGGAAGGCCGACGACATACGGTCCCCAAGTACGAGCTAGTTTTTGAGAGGCTAGTCACAGCCTAGCCAGGGACTCGTGCCTGCCTGGGTGCTGGGGCAGGGCAGGGGGCTTTGTTTCTGGTAAGAGGGGAATGTGAGTGAGTATCAGGATTCAAGACAGGAGAAAAAAAAAAAAAGGGCTTCCCTGGTGGCACAGTGGTTAAGAATGCCCCTGCCAATGCAGGGGACATGTGTTCGAGCCCTGGTCCGGGAAGATGCCGTGGAGCAACTAAGCCTGTGTGCCACAACTACTGAGCCTGTGCTCTAGAGCCCGCCACAGCTACTGAGCCCGCGTGCCACAACTACTGAAGCCCGCGCACCTAGAGCCTGTGCTCCGCAACAAGAGAAGCCACCGCAGTGAGAAGCCGGCGCACCGCAACGAAGGGTAGCCCCCGCTCGCCGCAACTAGAGAAAGCCCCGCGCGCAGCGGGGAGACCGCCCCACCCCACACCCCAGAGGGCGGGTAAAGGAATCCAAGTTCTCAGTGTGTGATTTGCTGGGGTCCCCGAGGAAGGCTGTTTGCACCAAGTCCCCCGAGGTGAGATGTATGGGGGGGGGCGGTTCTCAGGGCAGAAAGAACAGCGGGCAAGTTTCAGGGTTAGAGGAAGGAAGTGGTTCTCCACTGAGGGTGATTTTGTCCCCTTGATGACATGTGGCAACATCTGGGGACATTTTTGGTTGTCTGGATCGGAGGGGGTGGTGGTGCTGCTGGCATCAGGTGGCTGGGGTGGGGGGAGCCCAGCGATGCCACCTGACATCCTACAATGAACAGGATGGTCCCCCACAGAGTGATGGGGCCCAAATGTCCACAGCACCGAGTTGGACAGACCCTGCTGTATCATTTTGCCTCTTCTAGGCATTTTATATGAGTGGACTCATACACTGTGTGACCTTTTGTGTCTGGCTTCTTTTTTTTTTTTTCGGGTGAAGTAGAAAATAATAGCTTTATTGCTTTGCCAGGCAAAGGCGGACACAGTGGGCTCGCACCTGCCAAAAACTGTGTGTCCCAACCTGGGGGGATTTGGTGAGGAGTTTTATAGCAATAGTTCAAGGCGGGGCTGCTGATAAGGATTAGGGTGTGTGAAGGACCTGTGCTCCATTAATCTGGGCTCAGGTGGTCCCTTGATGAGCTTCTCAAGGTTACCAAACTGTGACCTTCTCTCTGGAACATCTTCCATCTGGTGGGGGGTTTTGTGCTGGACTCAGGACTTAATGAAGCTCAGGTTCTTGATGTCTCGTCACAGAAAGAATTCAGTGAGGGACAAAGCGATAGGTAAGAAGTGGATCTATTTAGAGAGAAACACACTCCACAGATGGAGTGTGGGCCATCTCGAAGGCAAGAGAGGCCTGTGTCTGCCTTCTTTCACTGAACATTTTTTTTTAAAAAGGTATAATTGACATAACATTATGTTAGTTTCAGGTGTACAAACTAATGATTCGATATTTGTATATCCTGGGAAACGATCACCACCATAAGTCTAGGTGACATCCATCACCACAATAGTTACAGGGTTTTTTCTCATAAGATGAGAATTTTTAAGATCTACTCTTTTAGCAACTTTCAAATATGCAATATAGTGTTATTAACTACAGTCACCATGCTGCCCATTACATCCCCATGATATTTATTTTATAACTGGAAATGTGTACTCTTTGACCCCCTATGACGCACTTCATACCCCACACCCATGGCTCTATTCATATGAGCTTGGGCTGTACACGTGAAACTAACACGACGTTGTAAATCAACTATACCTCAAAACAAAAACAAAAACAAAAAACAAAAACACATATACACAAAAGAAAATGGCAAAACTTTGCTTATGGACATAAAAAGAAATTCAAATAAATAAAATAATTTAAAAGATGATTCAGGGCTTCCCTGGTGGTGCAGTGGTTAAGAATCCGCCTGCCAATGCAGGGGACACGGGTTCAAGCCCTGGTCCGGGAAGCTCCTACATGCCACGGAGCAACTAAGCCCGTGCGCCACAACTACTGAGCCTGCGCTCTAGAGCCCGCAAGCCACAATTATTGAGCCCGCGAGCCACAACTACTGAAGCCTGCGCACCTAGAGCCCGTACTCCACAACAAGAGAAGCCACCGCAGTGAAAAGCCTGCGCACCGCAACAAAGAGTAGCCCCCGCTCGCCGCAACTAGAGAAACCCAGCACAGCAACAAAGACCCAACACAGCCAAAAATAAATAAAATAAAATAAATAATAAAATTTAAAAAATAAAATAAAAGATGATTCAGGGTTGACAGCAATTCAGGAAAACAGACAATCTCATACATTGTTGCAAAAGTGTAAACTGGTAAACCTCTTCAGATGACAACTTGACAGTATCTACATGAGGCTGGGGTATTTTTGATTTTTTTTTTTAATTCCACATATCGGTGAGATCACCGAACAAGTTTTTGAGGTTCCTTCACCACCCCACCTTTAATTTTTTTTTGCGGTACGCGAGCCTCTCACTGCCGTGGCCTCTCCCGCCCCGGAGCACAGGCTCCGGACGCGCAGGCCCAGCGGCCATGGCTCACAGGCCCAGCCGCTCTGCGGCATGTGGGATCTTCCCGGACCGGGACACGAACCCGTGTCCCCTGCATCGGCAGGCGGACTCTCAACCACTGCGCCACCAGGGAAGCCCCCCACCTTTAATTTTAATGAATCTCCAAAGAGGTAGGTAGGTAGGTAGGTTATACAAGAGGGGAAACTGAATCCCGGAAAGAAACCCGGTGTCACGCATTGGCCCAGCTGGGATTTGGAGCCCGGCGGTTTGGCTCTGGGACAGCGCGGGAAACTGAGCGGGGAGACTACAGCTCCCGGCGTGCCGCGCGCGGCGCCGGCCGGACTACAAGTTCCAGGCGGCCCCGCGGCGGCGGCGGCGGCGGGCTGCGGGCGCCATCTTGGTCGGCGGGTCGGATTGAATGAGCCCGCCGAGCCGCGTCCGCCGTTCCGAGCCGCGCGGACCCCGAGCCGCCGCCGCTGCTGCCGCCGCCGCCGCCATGGCCACGCCGCCGCCTGGCCGCGCGGGCGGGCCAGCCACGCCGCTGTCGCCCACGCGCCTGTCGCGGCTGCAGGAGAAGGAGGAGCTGCGCGAGCTCAATGACCGCCTGGCGCACTACATCGACCGCGTCCGCGCGCTCGAGCTGGAGAACGACCGGCTCCAGCTCAAGATTTCCGAGCGGGAGGAGGTGACCACGCGCGAGGTGGGCGCTGGCGCCGGGGGCTCCCGCTGGGGCACGCCGGGCTCTCAAGGTCCCCGGGGGCTTCGGGGACGCCCCTGCGAGAGGGGGAGACCTGGGAGGGCCCTGCCCACCGAGGCGTCCCCAGGGGGCTTCGGGGGCCCCGGCGAGGGTCGCACGCTTGGTTGGGCCCCGGCCTCTGAGCGTCCCCGTCGGGTTTCGGGGACCCCTCCCGTGCGAGAGGTGGAGACTGTTTCCGGCCCCGCCCATCGAGGGGTCCGGGGAGATCTCGGGGTCCCTCGAGTGAGGGGTGCACGCCGGGGCGGGCTTCTGCCTCTTAGAGTCCCCGGGGAGGTTCGGGGGGCCTGAGTGAGGGGTAGAGGTCAGGACGGACGCTCACAAGGGATTCCCCAGGGGTTTCTACTCTCCCTCCCCATTCGAGAGGTGGAGACTGGCGCCGGCCCCGCCCCCCGAGTGATCCCCTGAGAAACGTGCAGACTAGGGCGAGTCCCGTCCTCTGGTGGGTCCCCAGGGTATCTGGGGGGCCCCGAGTGAGGGTGCACCCTGGAGCAGGTCCCCACCCACCGGGGGTCTCCTGGGTGTTTCACGGATCCCATGAGTCTGGGGCTGACCAGTCCCCTGAGGGGGGTTGGCCTGAGTGAGGGGTGCAGACTGGGCAGGCCCCCTCCTCTGAGGGATCCCCAGGGGACATTGGGGGTGTTGTGCCTGGGGAAGTGAAGGGGGGGCCTTCCTGGGCGGGGGGAGATGGGGCAGGCTCTGCCCACCAAGGGATTCGGGGAGCTCTAGGGGGCCCCTGAGTGATGGGGTGTGAGCCAGGGTGGACCCCACTCCTAAGGGAGTTGTGGGGAGTCTTGGGGGATGTGTCTGGGTGTTCGGGTGTCCTAGGAGAAAACGGGGGAGGTTTTTGCGTCTCTGGGGAGACTGGGAGGCTCAGACCCTCTGAGTGGGCCCTGAGGAGGGGTGGGGGTCTCAGGGGGTGTCTCTGGGGTGAGTCAGTGGTCTCTGTTCTCCTTGGAACTTTGCAGGGGTCCTGTAATGAATCCTGGGGAGTTCAGTGATTGGGGTGGGGTTAGGCAGGAGGTTCGGTCTTTTACCAGGGCCTGGGGTGGGCGGGGGTCAGAGGGGGGGAATCTGATGTCTCGCAGGTCCCATGGGAAATTTGGGAGGCCCTTAGTTGGGCCCTGGGACCCCTTGGCTGGTGAGCAGGAGCCTGGTAGTCTGGTAGCTCCTGCCCTGTCCTGGGGGATGCGAGGGGAGGGGGAGGCATGAGTTCTTGGGGAACCAGCAAGAAGTTTTGCTGTAGACTGAGGGAGAAGGGGCTGGACAAGCCCTGTCCCCTAAGGGGATGTGAGGACTGGTGTCTGGGGGTCCTGGGTGGGGTGTGTCTGGACTGGCTGCCAACCTAGTGCCCTCCTTTTCTCCCACCAGCGCCCCCCCCAACCCCAGGGCAGGACCTCAGAATAAGGGGGAGAGATGCCCACCATGTGGTTCCCCGGTGGGGCCCGTGCAAGAGTCATGGTCTGAAGCTGGCACTTAGCGCTCTGAGCCTTGGCCTCCCACTCCGGAGAATGGGCCCAGTGACCGACTTCTGGGAGGAGAGCTTCAGGGGGGTGGGGAGGTGGGGGGGGTCATTTCTGGGAGCCACGTACCCTCTGTGATCTTAACCTCTCTGGGCTCAGTGCCTCTTCTGTAACCTGGAAATAATAATAAATACCTACTTTGGGGGCTTGTTTGTGGGGCCACAATGAGTTCACATTTGTTTTGTAGAATAAAAGCAATGAAATGAAGGATCCCGTGGGTTCTGTTGTCCCTGTTTGATGGTCCCTAGGATAGGGATGGGCCCAGAAAGTGTGGCTTGGGCCTTCAGGGAGGTAGAAGACTTGGTGGCTGGTGGTGCTGTATTAGGTTGCCTGAGATTGGATTAAGGCTCGGGATCCAAACCCTGCTTTTAATCTGTGACCTTGGGCAGGTCCCTCAGCCTCTCAGAGCCTTGGTTTTGTTGTCTGTACAATGGGGCTGGAGTGGCCCGACCCAGAGTGTGGCCACTTGCTTCAGCAGTGCGTGCATGTCCTCGGGATGCAGGCCCAGGTCCCCCCTGCCAGGCTGGTCAGCGCCCGGGGTCATTCCCCCCAGCCTCTTGTCCCACCTGCGGGCTGAACCACCGTGCTGACCTTTGGGGGTGGCGGCCTAGTGGGCCCGATGGACGTGGGGTGCTGGCCCCCACTGGATGGATGTTGTGCCCGAGAGCGCATGCAGGGGCTGGGGCTGGGGAACTTGATGTGTCTGGGCAGCTGCCGAGGCTGGTTGGGATGCAGGACTGCTGGGTGGGAGCAGGGGAGCCCGACCCCACGGTGAGCACCCTCCAGGGCTGTGCTTAGGATCTGGGGCCACCCAGGTGACAGGCGTGTTTGCAGCGGGAGTGGGGAGTTCCCAGTAGCTTGCTGTCCTAGAGCTTGGGGGTGAGATGACAAATGCCCCTCTCAGCTGGACAGTGGAGAGAGCCGGTAACCTACTGGAGCAGGAGGTGGTGTGGTCACGTGGGCTGCGCGGAGAGAGTGACCTGCAAGTGGCCAGGGCTACGGAGGGGCGGGGCTTCATGGGCGGGCCAGGCAGGTTCAGGGAGCCGCCAGGGCTCAGGCTGGCTGAGTGGGCGGATGCACGGGGGGGGGGGGGGGGGGGGGGGGGGGCGTGGTGGGCGTGGTGTGTCAGGCTTCCCAGAGGGCACTTTACCTGTTCAGCAGCTCCTCACCTGGAAGGAATCTGCCCCCAGGGGACACTGGGTGATGGCTGGGGACATCTGTGGTTGTCACACTTGGGGGGGGCCAGGGATGCTACTCCACACCCCGCAGGGCCCAGGAGAGGCCCCCACAGAGGATGATCTGGTCCCAAATGCCATTAGTGTCAAGGCTGAGAAGCCACTTAAAGAATCCTGTGATGATGCAGTTTAAAATGTTGTGAGCACACTGTGTGCTTGTAATCAATCTGAAGGGTCCAGGGGCATAAGGTAAAAAGTCAGATTCCCATCCACAAGCCTGGGCTGGCTACTTGTAGACTCTAGCCTTTCCCATCGGAAGTCAGATGATGCATCTTCTGGCCGGGTGAGCAGTAGTGGGGCGAATGCCACGTGCAGATGTCACTGGAGGGTTTCTGGGAGGCTGAGGGCTGGCCAGATTTCTGTTTGAGAAGGATCATGGGTGCTGAGGGGGCAGGAGTGGGCCAGGGAGGGAGGGGGGTTCTCCGGGGAGCCTCCCCAACCAGATGTTGAGTTCCTCTAGGCTTCGCTTTCTTCCCCTTTGCTGCCCAGGTGTCCCATTGCTGCGGGGGTCGGAGGGTGCTCCCCAGGTGGACCCCGGGAGCAAGAGCTGAGCTGGGCTCTGGGAGTTTGGGGAGGGCCAGTGTTTGGCTGTGGTTCTCAATCCCAGGGCAGTTTTGTCCCCCAGGGACGCAGGCAGGTCCTCACAGGGTAAGTCTGGGACCCCAGGAAAAGGCCACCTCGGGTGACGTGAGCCCTGCTCCTCCACAGCAGCACATTTGTTGGCATTTCCTCAAGCTCGGCGATTGTGCAGCACCGGCCGTAAAAGACAGAACTAAAGGCCCAGGCTGTGCCCGGGGATTCCCACAGGACTGTCCCAAGTGTCACAGTGCAGGGAGGCAGAGGCCTGCCCGGAGAACCCCCTGTTCACTGGTCTGAAAGAGCCTTTGTGACATTGGCCATCTGCATGTCCTCCTCTAGATAGAATTTTCTCCATCGTCCCAGTGCTGTCGATTGGGTTCGGCAGATGTTTTCTGGAAAGGGCTGGAGTTGTTCTCAGCTTTGTGGGCTGATGGTTTCAGGCTTGAGCACTCAGCTCAGCCGTTGTGGTGGGGAAGCTGCCCTGGGCAGTACATGGAGGAATGTGCAGATTGCCTGACAATAAAGCTTTATTTATACACACTGAAATGTGCACTTCATATGGGTGCCTGTGTCACGAGATACCTTTTTCTTTTCTTTTTTTTTTTTTTTTTCACCCAGCCAATTTGAAAATACAAAAACCCTTTTAGTCCCACAGGCTGGACAAAAACAGGTGGTGGGCTGGAATTTTGGCGCCTGGGCCTGAGTTTGCAGTCCTGGCTGTAGAGGATTGCCTTACTAAGACACACAGATGGGGCTTCCCTGGTGGTGCAGTGGTTGAGAGTCCGCCTGCCGATGCGGGGGACGCGGGTTCGTGCCCCGGTCCGGGAGGATCCCACATGCCGCGGAGCGGCTGGGCCTGTGAGCCATGGCCTCTGAGCCTGGGCGTCCGGAGCCTGTGCTCTGCAACGGGGGAGGCCACGGCGGTGAGAGGCCCGCGTACCGCAAAAAAAAAAAAAAAAAAGACACACAGATGGGTGTGCACATGTGCACACACGCCCAAAACGCTGTGAGAACCGAGCACAGACACATCTCGGGTCATTGCGCTGCACAGACACTGCATTTTTACAAATTGAAGGTCTGTTGCAACCCTGCCTTGGGTAAGTCTGTTTCCAGTTTCTTCATTTGTGTTATTTGTTATGGTGATCTGTGATTAGTGACCTTTGATGTTACTATTGCAAATAGATTACAACTTGTTGAGGCTCAGGTGACAGCATTTTTTAGCAATAAAGTATTTTTATTTTTTTTAATTAAAAATTTATTTATTTATATATATATTTGGCTGTGTTGGGTCTCCGTTGCTGCTCACAGGCTTTCTCTAGTTGCAGCGAGCAGGGGCTACTCTTCGCTGCAGTGTGGGCTTCTCGCTGCAGTGGCTTCTCTTGTTGCAGAGCACGGGCTCTAGGCACGCGGGCTTCAGTAGTTGTGGCTCACAGGCATAGTTGCTCCGCGGCATGTGGGATCTTCCCGGCCCAGGGATCAAACCCATGTCCCTGCATTGGCAGGCGGATTCTTATCCACTGCGCCACTAGGGAAGTACTAATAGAGTATGTTAAAATAAGAGCTGTGCATTGTTTTTTTTGCCACAAGGCTACTGTACAGTCAATAGACTACAGGGTAGTGTGAGCATACTTTTTTTTTTTAGCTGAGCCATGCGGCTTGTGGGATAAAGATCCGTTCCCAGGGATCAAACCCACGCCCTTGGCAGTGAAAGTGCGGAGTCCTAACCACTGAACCACCAGGGAATTCCCTGGGCATAACTTTTTAAAAAAATATTTATTTATTTATTTTATTTATTTATTTGGTTGTGCCGGGTCTTAGTTGCAGCAGGCAGGCTCCTTAGTTGCAGCTCGCTGGCTCCGTAGTTGCGGCAGGCAGGCTCCTTAGTTGTGGCACGTGAACTCTTAGTTGCAGCATGAATGTGGGATCTGGTTCCCTGACCAGGGATCAAACCTGGGCCCCCTGCATTGGGAGCGCAGAGTCTTAACCACTGCGCCACCAGGGAAGTCCCCTTGTGTATAACTTTTATATGTACTGGGAAACCAAACAATTCGTATGACTCGCTTTATTATGATACTCGCTTTATTGCAGGGGTCTGGAACGGGACCCTCTGTGTCCCTGAGGTCTGCCTGCTCTTCAGCAAGACCCCCGAGAGTCACCCAAGATGGCCTAGGACAAGTGAGGCCCTCTCCTTGGGCACGGAGTCTAGTGGGACGCCCACATTCTCGCTCACAGAGATGAATGCACCATGTATTTTGAATTGCTCGAGCTTACTTCTTTTTTTTTAAAATTTTTATTTATTTATTTATTTGGCTGTGTTGGGTCTCCATTTCTGTGCGAGGGCTTTCTCCAGTTGCGGCGAGCAGGGGCCACTCCTCATTGCAGTGCGTGGGCCTCTCACTGTCGTGGCCTCTCCCGTTGCGGAGCACAGGCTCCAGATGCGCAGGCTCAGTAGTTGTGGCTCGTGGGCTTAGTTGCTTCGCGGCATGTGGGATCTTCCCAGACCAGGGCTCGAACCTGTGTCCCCTGCATTGGCAGGCAGATTCCTCACCACTGCGCCACCAGGGAAGCCCCTCGAGCTTACTTCTTGGGTCAGTGTTAGGTGTACAGACAAAGGTCGAGGGCGGTACTGGGTCCCCATCAGCACCTCACGTCAGCGTGTCTCACAGCTCGCTCTCTGACAGTGCTGCATCACTTTAGCTTTTTGCTCAGGTCTCCTGAGCTGAGCCACCATCCTCTCTGCCCCAGGACCCCTGTGATATCCAGGTCTCCCGTCTCCTGGGCCCCTGTGGGCTGTGCTGGTTCCCCACCTTTCCTGGTTCCTGGGGCCCTGGGCAGCTGTGAGGTGGGGACAGGAGTGTCCCCATTGGGGTTCATCTGGTGTTTTCTCATGGGCAGGCCGGGTTAGGGGCGTGAGTGGTAACTTTTTTTTTTTTTTTGGCTGCCCCGCGTGGTACATGGAACTTCCCCGACCAGGGGTCAAACCCACACCCGCTGCAGTAGAAGCACAGAGTCCTAACCACTGGACCACCAGGAAAGTCCCCATGAGTGGTATCTTAATGAGATATTTTAAAAGTTGAAATTATTGCTGATGTCCACTGTAGATAAGCATCAGGCGTACGTGCAGGATCTCGTGCTGGGTTTCCTGCCCCCTGAGCCCCAACAGTTTCTGTTTTGATCTCGCCTTGATTTCCTGTCGTGTTGGTCCATCTGCACCCCTCGTGCCATGAGGGGAGGCTGGAGAGACAGGGCCCCAGTAGGAACCCAGCCTGTGGGGCCGGAGATCTTGTCTGAGATCCCTGCCTAGGTGCCAGGCCCTCCACTGGGGTTAGGAAAGTTCTGGAAGGTGACTGGATGGGCGGGGAGAGAGGGCAGAGACACATCCCCTGCGTGTCCCCCTCTCGGAATTGCCCCCAGTGGACTGCTCTGCCCCGTACCTTGACAGGTCAGGAGAGGGCAGTGTGCTGTCCCGTGCCTCAGTTTCCCCATTTGTGAAATGGGGCTAAGAGCCCATACCCCCCCACCTGTGGGATGAAATGACGAGGAGTGCTGGATTGAGTTGGGAGAGCCAGGCGCTAGCTGGAGAGGGTGGGAGTCTGAGGTCAGACTGGCTGTTAAATCCCACCTATTCTGGATTTGTTCTGATCTGCCTGGGACATTCCGGTTTGAACCCTCAAAAATCCCACATCCTGGAATCCCCTCGGTCCCAGGCAAACGGGGATGGTGGTCACCCAACCAAGTGGCAGGCCCTTGGCAGCTCCCCTGAGCCTCGTCAGCTCAGGGGCCTTTCCTGTGCAAGGGAGGGGAGTGACCCTCCCAGGCCTTAATCTGACCTCCGACCCCTGGCACAGACACTCACTGCTCTGCTGTAGTTTTGTGGCAAATGGTGCCACTTTCAAAGCCAGCTGCCTTGTCACCCTCTGTCTGCCTTCTGTGTCAGCCCCCGAAAGTGTTTTAACTACTTTATTGAGGTATAATTCCCGTCTCATGCAGTTCACCCAGTTAAACTCTGCTCTAAGTTCAGGAGTGGTTAATATATTTAGAGCTGTGCAGCCATCTCCCCAAAGGAAACCCCTTCTTGGGGAGGGGCAAGATAGGGTAGGGGATTAAGAGGAACAGACCATTATGTATGAAGTAAATAAGCTACAAGGATATATTGTACAACACAGGGAGTATAGTCAATATTTTTTAGTAACTATGAATAGGGTATAACCCTTAAAAGTTGCAAATCACTGTGTTGTATACCTGTAACTTATATAATATTGTACATCAACTGTATCTCAAAAAAACCCCAACAAAACAGAATTGCATGGTCTTCCCTGGTGGCGCAGTGGTTGAGAGTCCGCCTGCCGATGCAGGGGACACGGGTTCGTGCCCTGGTCTGGGAAGATCCCACATGCCGCGGAGCGGCTGGGCCCGTGAGCCATGGCCGCTGAGCCTGCACGTCCGGAGCCTGTGCTCCGCAACGGGAGAGGCCACAACAGTGAGAGGCCCGCGTACCGCAAACAAAAAAAACCCCAAAACCAAAAAAACCTCAGAATTGCACTAAAAAAAAAAAAAAGAAGCCCCGTCCCCATTAGTGGTCACCCCCTCACCCTCCTCCAGTCCCTTGACATTAACCCACTCTGTCCCTGAGCCTTTATCCCTCAATATAATTTGGCCCCAGGAAGAGTTAAAACCCAGCAGCTCTCCTGGGACTGAATCCCTGGTAGCTGGTAGCCCTTTGCCTGTTCTGGATGTCTCCCGTCGATGGAATCACACACTGTGTGTCCCTCTGTGTCTGGCTTCTCTCATTGAGCATCGTGTTCTCAAGGTCTGTCCACATTGGAGCGAGTGTCAGGGCGTCACCCTTTTTCACAGCTGAGTGATTCTCCCATGTGTGGAGGGACCACATTCTGTTTATCTGTCATCTGCTGATGGGCATTTGGGTTGTTTCCACTTTGGGGCCATTAGGAGTGATGGGGCTGTGAACCCATGCATGCATGGGTCTTGTGTAAGGTGTGTGTCATTTCTCCCGGGTAGATGCCTGGGGGTGGAATTGCTGGGTTGGTGGTTGCTCTGTTTGTCCATCTGAGGAAATGCCAGACTGTCTTCCGTGGTGGCTGTACTGTTTTAATCCCCTGGCCATGCGTGGAGGTGCCGATTCCTCCCTGTCCTCACCAGCACTTGTTACCGACTGTCGTTTCCACGGTAGCCATCCTCGTGGGGGGAGGTGGTGTCTCACTGTCCTGTTGGTTCCAGATATTTGTAAACACGCTCACGGCCCTGTGCCCCTCGGCGTGGGGCAGGTCGGGCAGGGAGGCTGATGGGAGACCTGAGGTGTGTGCCCAGCTGGCAGGTGCGACCTAGCAGCGGCCAGTGATGGGGGCCAGTGACCTGGACAGGCTGGGGTGGCCCAGGGCTGGTGGGGCAGTGTCGGGGTGAGCGGGAGCCATGTTGGTGGGGAAGGGTGGGCTTCACCTTGGCCTGGCTGTCCCCCCCAGGTGAGCGGCATCAAGACGCTGTATGAGGCGGAGCTGGCTGATGCCCGCCGGGTGCTGGACGAGACGGCCCGAGACCGGGCCCGGCTGCAGATCGAAATTGGGAAGCTGAGGGCCGACCTGGAGGAGGCCAACAAGAGGTGGGGCTGCAGCCGGCGCGATGTCGCCTGATTCCGGGGTGCACGGGGGGCCGGGGCAGGGGTTGTCGCCCTGTGCGAGGTGGCGGCTCCCGTCTGAGCAGGGCCCCCGGCTCGGGCAGCCCTCCTGGGAGCGGGCCATGTGGGTTCTGGGGGCCGCTGGGTGGGTGGGGGCGGCCTCTGTGGCCTGGCCCTCTGGGCGCCCCGTCTAGAGCCTTTATCCCTCAATATAATTGGGCCCCAGGAAGAGTTAAAACCCAGCAGCTCTCCTGGGACTGAATCCCTGGTAGCTGGTAGCCCTGTGCCCCTTCCCTTCCCCAGAGAAGGGGTGCCCCAGGTCACAGAGCCCAGCCGGGGAAGCCGGGGGCGGCGGGTGACCTTCTCTTCCCGTTCTTGAGCACCGTCTCCCACCTGCTCCCGAGCAAAAGGCTCAGGAAATTTGGAGGACAAGGCGGTGCTGGTGGTGATGGTAGCAGAAGGAATAAAGTGATGTAAACTCGTGGAATGTTTAGATAAAGGACTCTGTGAGGGACACCAGATCTCCTCCCTGCTGACGGTGACCCCAGCAGGTCCTGGCTGGCATCAACTCCGGTTACAGGGGAAGCCGAGGATGAGGTGTGGGGAGGAGTCATCCATGGTCCCTCGGCGTGGCAGGGACCAGGACTGAGGCCTGGACCCGGGCTCCTGAGTCCCTGTTCATAGTCCCAGCAGCAGCTGACTGCCACCTTCACGTTTGCAGGGTTCTTTTTCATTTTTTTCTGATTAGTAGACTTTTAAATTATCATTAATAGATATTTTTTTTGTTTTTGAGGAGTTTTAGGTTTACAGGAAAATGAGTGGAAAGTACAGGTTTGCCCAGACCCCCCTCCAGGGTCCCCGATGGCGACCACCTTGCAGTAGTGGGTGTGCCGCATTGTTACGACTGAAGAGCCAATATTAGTACATTCTTCTTGGCTGAAGGCTGTAGCTGACATAGGGGTTCTCCGTTGGTGTCCTGCTGTCTCTGGGTTTGGACAAACGTACGCTGACACGCGTCCACCATCACAGTATCACACAGAGTAGTTTCACTGCCCTGAAAATCCCCTGTGCTCCACTGACTCATGCCTCCCCCCAACCCCTGGAAACCAAGGATCCTTTTTTTTTCCCCAAGGATCCTTTTACTGTCCCCACATAGCTCTGCCTTTTCCAGAATGCCCTGGAGTTAGGATCACTGTGTGTCGCCTTCTCAGACTGTCTTCTGTCACTCAGTGATGTGTTTCTGGTTCCTCCGTGGAACAGAACAGAGAGCCCAGAGACAGACCCACACAGTATAGTCACCTGGTCTTTGATGAGCAGCAAAGGCAATCTGTACACTTTTTTTTTTTTTAATCTGTACTCTTTTAAAACAGCCAGGTAAACTGGATATCCCATCAATTTATTACTTTTTTTTCCCCCCTTTTGGCTACACCTCCCGGCTTGTGGGATCTTGGTTCCCCGACTGAGGATTCAACCCACGCCCTCGGCAGTGAAAGCGCGGAGTCCTAACCACTGGACCACTAGGGAATTCCTAATTTATTACTTTTTTTTTTTTTTTTTTTTGCGGTACGCGTGCCTCTCACTATTGTGGCCTCTCCCGTTGCGGAGCACAGGCTCCGGACGCGCAGGCTCAGCGGCCATGGCTTATGGGCCCAGCCACTCCGCGGCATGTGGGATCTTCCCGGACCGGGGCATGAACCCGTGTCCCTTGCATTGGCAGGCAGACTCTTAACCACTGCGCCACCAGGGAAGCCCACTTTTTTTTTTTTTTTTTTTTTTGTGGTACGCAGGCCTCTCACTGCTGTGGCCTCTCCCGTTGCGGAGCACAGGCTCCGGACGCGCAGGCCCAGCGGCCATGGCTCACGGGCCCAGCCGCTCCGCGGCATGTGGGATCTTCCCAGTCCGGGGCACGAACCTGCGTCCCCTGCATCGGCAGGTGGACTCTCAACCACTGCGCCACCAGGGAAGCCCAAGCCCACATTTTTTAATTAAAAAGGGACTTGAGCTTCTTGGAGAAGATTAGGAGAATTCTGGAATTCCCCCAGCCCCTCTCAGGCCTGGAACCTCCCAGACACCTTTAACCTGCGTGTTGCTCCTCGCCTGGGTCGAGAGGTCACGTGTCTTTCTGCTTATCAGAGCCATAGATACTCCCTGGCGAGAAAGCAGATAATGCATTTAATTTAAAGAGAAAAATGAAAGTCTCCATGAGCCTCCACCCAGACAGAATCTCCGAGGCCGATCTGGTATACTTCTTTTCCACCTTTTTAAATTTAAACTCAAGGTGGACGCCATCAGACAACACAAGGCTTTCCTGACCTCGAGCCTGGTCATCGATGGCACCTGTGTCGTGATGCCATCCCAGCCCCTCGGCCATGTTCCAGGCTCCTGCGACAGCTTCGGGTAGCAGCTGTGCCCGCTGTCGGGCACCCGGGCTGGTGGCTTTTACTTTGGCCCCTGCTCTGGGAGGAAAGCTTCCCGGGCTGTGGGCACTCACATCTGCAGGTGCTTCACCCAACAGCCTCGCTTCCTGCTCTTCGGCTCAGAGCCCTCACAGACAGGTGTGGGTGGCACGTGACAGCAAGCAAGGTGAACCAACCTCCTGACAGGTTACAGCAGTGCTTTTCTTTTCCTACCGAATATATCGTGAAAACCCTGTGATGATGGAAACGCAGGTGGTCGAGTGGAGGACTGACAGGCCGGGGGCTCCCGCCTGATCCTCCAGGAATTAGGGCTCCAGGGCAGGAATCTGCTTTCGCGCTGTGAAGCTGTTAAGAAGCAGGCACTTAAGCCAGTGAGGGCTGCTGGCATCCCTGCTTTCCGGACCATTCTGTGTCGTTCTGCAGAGCCCTAGAATGGGGTGAAGATATCTAGAAATCTGTCACGCTTCCTGATCCCTCTGCTGCTGTCGCCCTCGCCTCATGGCTGACCTTGACCTGCCCGCACGCCTCACCCCAGTCCTCTGAACTCTGCTCTGCCCGACGCCCCGATCCTGCCAAAGACAAGGCCCAGCCCCTGGCTTCACGGCTCCCGCTCAAGGGCCACGCCCAGCAGCTCCCACCCCGCACACACCCCTCCCCTCCCCCTTCATCCAGCCTCCCAACACACCCGGTCACGGCTGAGGGCAGCACGTTGCACCGCTGTCTGCACCCATGAGAAAGTTCTCCATGAGGACAGGGGTGTTGGCAGATGTATCTCTAGTGTGAGGACGGTCTTTCCACGAAGCTGGTCCTCAGGAATGATGTGTCAAATGGTTCTAGTTTCCCCAAACCCTCCAGGGATGTGTTGTTTGCAGCCCCACGCCGTGAGTGGAAGAACCAGGACTGTGTGGCTTAAGCTCAGGAATGTGGGCTGCAAGGCCCCCAGACCCTCATAGAGGCCATTGGTGCAACACCTGCACGGAGCTCCTGTGAGGACGGGGTCAGCCTGGAGGCCGGAGTCACCGGACTTCATGCCCCGTCCCGTTGAACTGGTGTGGTGTTCCCAGTGGTTGTCACCCAGGGTGGTCCTGCCCCCAGGGGACACCGGGCATTGTCTTGGGGACGTCTGTGGTTGTCAGGACCAAGGAAGGGGGTGGGCTGCCAGGGCTGCTGCTTCACCACCTGCAGTGCCCACCGGGAGAGACCCTGGGTGTCCCCACTGCTGCCGGGCAGTTTCAGTTCCTTGGGGAAGTGGGCAAGCAAGCTGTCAACCCCAAGGAGATTTAGAGCAGCGTTCAGAAGTGTTCCCCCTTTTTTAAGAGTTGTGTGTTAGAAAAATCTATTTGGCACCTTAAATATTTCATGTTGGAGATAATTGTCTGTTAGAAGCTGGGCAAGCCCGCCTGAAATAGCTTAAATTTACAAATGAGATCGACTTTTCAGAGGCCGAGGTTTTAATTTGTTACTTTAATAAATTATACACAGGGAATTCCCTGGTGGTCCGGTGGTTAGGACTCAGCACTTTCACTGTCAAGGGTGCGGGTTCGATCCCTGGTCAGGGAACTAAGATCCTGCAAGCCGCATGGCGTGGCCAAAAAATAAATAAATAAATAATACATTAAAAAAAAATCAGAGTTCTCCTCTAAATAACCCTTCCTGTGCCCAAAAGTCTTGGAAAAGGACATGAAAACCCACGTCTTGAGGGTTATTTTGAGCGGCCGGCGGGGTCCCCCTGGTACAGAGTGGGTTTGAAGATGGGGCACCTTTGGTGCCAAGAGGTGAGGCTCTGCTACTGAGAGGGATGCTAGGTCGGGGCCCGGGGCCCAGAGGCACACGTGAAGTTGGCCTTGGGCATCGGGGCTGCCTGCTAACTTGTGCCCCTGACTTGCAGCGCAAAGAAGAGGGAGGGCGAGCTGACGGTGGCCCAGGGCCGCGTCAAGGACCTGGAGTCCATGTTCCACCAGAGTGAGGCGGAGCTGGCCGCCGCTCTCAGCGACAAGCGAACCCTGGAGAACGACGTGGTGGAGCTGAGGGCCCAGCTGGCCAAGGTAGCTGTGGGTGGGCTGCAGGCCCCCGAGGACCGCCTGCTGAGGCAGACAGCGTCACCAGCTGCTTGTCCCACGTCTCCAGGCGGAAGATGGGCACGCGGTGGCCAAAAAGCAGCTGGAGAAGGAGACGCTGATGCGTGTGGACCTGGAGAACCGCTGCCAGAGCCTGCAGGAGGAGCTGGCCTTCCGCAAGGACGTCTTTGAGGAGGTGGGGCCCCGCCCGGCGGAACCAGGGTGCTCCCTCCTTCCCGCGCCACCCTGATGCCCGCCTCTGTCGTCACGTGGCCGTCTCTCTCTGTCTCCCCTGCTCATCTGTGTCTTCCAAGGACACTTGTCCTCGGATTTAGGGCCACCCGGATGATCCAGGATGTTCTTGAGACCCTTAATTACATCTGCAAAGACCCTTTGTCCAGGAAGGTCACACTTGCAGGTTCTGGGGACCAGGACATGGGCACACTTTTTGGGGGGCCGCAATTCAGCCCCCTGCAGACCCTCCCCCGCCATCACCTCTATCTAATTCCAGAACATTCCATCACCCCAGTAGAAGCCCCGTCCCCATAGGCAGTCACCGCATCCCCCTCCCCAGCCCCTGACAACCACGAACCCACTCTCTGTGTCTGTGGATCTGCCTGTTCTGGACGTTTCCCATCAGTGGAATCACACGCTGCGTGTCCTGTGTCTGGCTTCTCTCACTTCTCTTGTGTTCTCAGGGTCCATCCACGTTGTAGCGAGTGTCAGGGCTCACCCCTTTTCATGGCTGAGTGATGCTCCCGTGTGTGGAGGGACCCGTGTGTTGATCGGACGTCAGCTGGGAGACGCTGGGCGGCCCGCTCTTCAGTGGTTGTGAACTGTGCTGTGGGGTGTGAACAGGCGACCTGGCCCCTCCCCAGAGGGTCACGGTTGGCACAGTTTCGAGTCCTCGGTCCAGCCCCTGGTGGGTCGGGGACGCTGGTGAGCAGGCCGGGGCGGTGAGCGCGCGGCTGTGTCCCCAGGAGGTTCGGGAGACGCGACGGCGACACGAGCGGCGCCTGGTGGAGGTGGACAGCAGCCGGCAGCAGGAGTATGACTTCAAGATGGGCCAGGCACTGGAGGAGCTGCGGGCGCAGCACGACGAGCAAGTGCGGCTGTACCGCCTGGAGCTGGAGCAGACCTACCAGGCCAAGGTGCGCGTGTGCTGCCCTGCCCCGCCCAGCTCCGCGCCCAGCCCCGCCCCGCGCGGGCTCTCACGCAGTCCCGTGTCACCGCAGCTGGACAACGCCAAGCTGAGCTCTGACCAGAACGACAAGGCCGCCAGCGCCGCTCGGGAGGAGTTGAAGGAGGCCCGCATGCGGGTTGAGTCCCTCAGCTACCAGCTCTCCGGCCTCCAGAAGCAGGTGACTCGCCAGAGCCCCCTGACCCCTCCTCAGGCCCCGTCCCGTCCCTCCCGCCGCCGTCGGTGCGGGGAAGAGGCCCAGAGGTGGCCGGGCTTCCCCCGTGACGCGCGCGGACCCCGCCCCAGGCGAACGAGGCCGAGGACCGGATCCGCGAGCTGGAGGAGACCGTGGCCGGGGAGCGGGACAAGTTCCGGAAGATGCTGGACGCCAAGGAGCGGGAGATGACGGAGATGCGGGACGTGATGCAGCAGCAGCTGGCCGAGTACCAGGAGCTGCTGGACGTCAAGCTGGCCCTGGACATGGAGATCAGCGCCTACCGCAAGCTCCTGGAGGGCGAGGAGGAGAGGTGGGCGCAGCGCGGCGGGGGCGGGGGCGGGGGTGGGGCGAGCATGCTGTCCCGGGCCGGGCGGGTTGAGTCACCAGGCACCCCGCGGCCCCTCCCCCAGGCTGAAGCTGTCCCCCAGCCCGTCGTCGCGCATCACCATCTCGCGGGCCACATCGAGCAGTAGCGGCAGCAGCATATCCGTGTCCGGGCGCCTGGGCCGCAGCAAGCGGAAGCGGCTGGAGGTGGAGGAGCCGCCGGGCACGGGCTCCAGCGGCACCAGCTCGGGCAGCAGCTTCCGCCTGGCCCAGCAGGCCTCGGCCTCGGGCAGCATCAGCATCGAGGAGATAGACCTGGAGGGCAAGTTCGTGCAGCTGAAGAACAGCTCGGACAAGGTGAGGCCCCCACCCAACCCGTGGGGAGCCCGCTGGGTCTTCTCGGAGTCGTGGGCCAACGACCGTCCCCTTTGTCAGGATCAGTCTCTGGGCAACTGGAGGATCAAGAGGCAGATCCTAGAAGGGGAGGAGATCGCCTACAAGTTCACGCCCAAGTATGTGCTGCGGGCCGGCCAGACGGTCACGGTAGGTGGCTGCGGAGAGGCAGCGGGCAGGATGTGAGGTGTGACCGGGATGGGGTGGGGGGGCCGGGGTGCGGGGGGAGAGCATTACAGGAATGGAGCTCCGGCGCTGAGAACAGCTGCCTGCTGTCACAGATCACCTGTGTGCCAGTGTTTCTTCATCCGGGCTTCCCTGGAGCCCTTGGGAGGGCCTAAGTGATGTGCTGGGGGTCCATGGTGGAGGTGGGGCTGAGTCCAGGCTGTCTGGGCTGTGAGTCCAGGCTGTCTGGGCTGTCTGTCCAGGCACTGGCGAGACACATGACAGCCAACAGGCATGGACTCTAGGGCTTCCGATTCCAGCCTGGCCCATTTGCCAAGATGAGAGCCCTGGTCACTGTGAACCTCAGTCTCTTCTTCCATACCCTCGTGACTGTCATCCTTAGCCAGGACCCAGTAGGGCCAGAAGGATTAAACGCCCAGGGCATCGAGGGAGCCTGTGATAGAGGGCCGGCTGGTGGTACATGCCACTGGGACCGGAGCTGACATTAACCGGGAGGCCCTCCTGTGTCCCCAGGTATGGGCAGCCGGTGCAGGGGTGGCTCACAGCCCCCCGTCCACGCTCGTGTGGAAGAGCCAGAACAGCTGGGGCACGGGCGAGAGCTTCCGGACCATCCTGGTCAATGCTGACGGGGAGGTGAGCACCTCCCTCTGCCTCGGTCCTGGGGTCCCTCCTGGGGTGGGGACTTGGCCAGCAGGGCAAGTGAGCACAGCCTGGGCCTGGGCCTGGGCATCCGAGCATCCTGACCACCTCGCCTGTGGGCTGGGCCCCCAGCACCTGGGGTGGCTGTCTGCAGCTGCTGTGTCGTCTTGCATAGGAAGTGGCCATGAGAACCGTGAAGCAGTCCTCAGTGGTGCGGGAGGCCGAGGACGGGGAGGAGGGTGAGGACGAGGCGGCCGAGTTTGGAGAGGAGGATCTTTTCCATCAGCAGGTAGAGGCTCCCAGGCGGCACGCGCACACACGCACGTGCACATGCCTGTGGGCCCTGTTTACGTGGTTGCCCTGGGCACCACCTAGGTCTCGCCCTGGCTCGGCCAGGCCGCAGAGCTCACAGCCAGAGGCAGGCTGTGGAGCCAGCTGCCCTCGCCTCCTGGGCTTGCTTGTTGTGTGGACCTCAGGGTACTGGCCCGGGCACCCTGGGAGTGGGGTGTTCAAAGCCTATTGCATCTCAAAGTGACTCTGGTGCAGCCCCGAGGGTTCTCAGTGAATCGCCTGTTACCACGTTTCCTCCAGAGTGGGGTGCTAGTGGTTTAATAATGGCTTTGGGGGGAAGGTGGGGAGCCAAGGAACCACACTGAATGAGACATAAGTGCAAGACTCGTCGGGGTCTGAAACAATTGTACCGTGTTCTGTAGCTCAGAACAGAGATGAGGGAGACACGGAAGGTTCTGGAACAGGGACCATTGAGGCTGGGGTCATCTTGCCGGGAGCTGAGCTTCTCATGGTGGCTCAGGCCCTGCCCCGGTTCAGCCCCTCCTGGAGGGGGCTGGGGGCCACCAGCTACCTTCCTGGCCTCCTCACTGGTGCCGTCCTTCCTTGCAGGGGGACCCGAGGACCACCTCTCGAGGCTGCCGCGTCATGTGAACCGAACATGCCTCATCACACGTCTTTCTTTATCCAGGGCCACTGAAAACTACTTTTATATCATTGGCTTCTTTAGTCCTTGGTACATTTCTAGAGAGTTTTTAAGCAAACTGCCAGAGCGTGGGGGTGGGTTTCTGCTGAGCTTTCCTGTCGCTGGGTTTCCCTGGGCCCTTCATCACCACTGTCCAGAGTGTTAAGTGCCCCGTTCTCACCTTCCGGTTGAGTTTGGGGCCCAGGAGCCGAGTGGCTAGTGGTCTTTGGGCTAGGAGTCCAGGGGACCCGTCCACCGCTTTGGTCTCAGCTGCAGCCTGGGGTCAGGGCGGGAGAGGAGGCCTGAGGTGGACAGAGCGGAACTGCGCGTAGGAATCCAATAGTTGTTTGTTTTATTAAGCTTTTAAAAAAACCAGATTCAGAATCCAGGTTCTGACCTGGTGGGGGGAAGGGGCACCCTGTGGAGTTTTGGTGGCTCAGCCAACCGAGCACCGGAACGAGGGAATCGCAGGCTTTTACCGTCAAGGCCTGGGCTTCGGGGTTTGTCACAGTTTCTGCTCTGCTCTCAGGAATTGGGGTGTGTGGGGTCGGCCTCCTGGCTTCCTCTCTGGCTGCTGGAGCCTCACGTTTCTGGGGCTTTCTGCAGTTGAGTTCCTCACCTTACGGGGATCCGTTCTAAGACTTGTCCTCAGGTAAGCCTTGAGGGGACAGGTGTGACGAACTCAGAAACAAATGCCTTGGGCTCCAGCACGAAGTTCACCTGTAACCACCGCTTCCCACCCTCCCGTCGGAGGAGGGTGACTTCAGGGCGAGACGCTGGACTCCCCGTTCTCTGACTCTGTGCCTTGTGCATGGGGCACGCTGACTCACGTGTATTCTTGGGCATATACTAATATCCCGGCTTCCTCTGTAACTTCTTGCTGAAATGGTGTTTCTGAGACAGACCTGCCAGGGCCAGTTGACCCCTACGGGATGGCTCCATGTCACGGTCCAGCTTCTGGCTGCCTGGAGGGCCCCTCCCTGCATCAGCTTACCTTCGACGCCTCTGCCACGTAGATACACAGAAGTTATTTTTTTAACGAATATTTATTTTTTTACATCGGTCAGTACACACATTGCCGGCATCCCACCTCAGGGGCTCATGTATGCCAGGGTCACCAGGACAGTCCCCAGAGGGGGTGGCATTGGGGGGCCTGTCTCTGTGGACTCTGAGGCCCCAGACGGCAAACTTCTTTCAGAAAGCGCAGCTCAAGTCTTAAAAGACGCAGTACTGAGCCATGGAGGTGGCCTGCCCCCACCCCAGGCTGGGAGCAGCCCGCCTGCCTCCTTTCCCTGGGAATCGATCATGGCGACAAGGGCCTGAGGCCTGAGCCCCAGGCCGGGAAGGTGCCAGTGGCCGACAAAACTAAGCTGCTGCTGAGTTTAGAATCCCCTACAGACTCTGGCTTTAAGTCCGAGCATCTTTCCATGGCCACCTGAGTCCCTGGACTGCGGGCTGTGTTTCCCCTGTGGAGGGAGGCATCTCTCACCAGAACAGCTCCTCGGGGACGGGGGAGCCCCTGGAAAGCGTTTCCTACCCTGGCAATGCGCCCCCCTGCCCCCCAGTGTGCACTTGCCCAGGAGTGCTTGCAGACCTGTGAGGTCACAGGCTGTCTTCCTTCTCCCAGACGTAGCAGGAGCTGAGGGAGCCGTGAGGGTCTGGGGAGCCTGATGAGATTCTGGGAGAGTGGGGCTAGGTGGCCCTCAAGCAAGTGGGAACTGCACTGGCTACATCCTTCAAGGTATTTTGGGAGTCTCTGGGGATCAAAGGTCTGTCCTGGAATTTGGGGTCTGAATTGCTGAAGCAGTTTTGCAGGCTGGGCTCGAGGACAGGAAGGAAGGGAGAGGGCCCCACCCTCCCTGCAGGCCCAGAGGTCCGGAAAAACAGCCCAAGGGCTGCCCTAGTGCCTGCAGAGCCCCCAGGCTCACTGGTAGGGGTTGTTCCCAGCAGATGAATTTTCTTGCCTGCTTGAGATCTGGGTGGAGCCTGGAAGTGGCCCAGACAGGCACTGGGATGCCCTTGGCTGGTGGGGGGAGGGTGCACTGGACTGGTGGCCACTTGTGGCTGGAGACTAGTGACCGTCATTGGTAATCAAGTATTTGAAAGCACGGAGCAGAGTCCAATGTTACAATGTCAGCCAGGGCCTGGGAAATCGAATTTGCATTTGTCCTTAAACATACTTAACATTAAGCCACTTAAAATGATGCAGAAGCGATTCTTTTTTCTAAGCCCCTGTCATGTGATGAGGAGCACCCTTCTGGGGAAAACCCACTCTTGCCAGCCCTGGGGAGGGACGGCCTGCGGGGATGTGGCCGGCAGGAACCAACCCCTGGGAGACACCAATGCCTCCCCCCGCTCCCCACCCGCGGTCTGGGCGCTCAGCTGTTTCCACAACAGCCAAGTTCAGACTTGGGCTCGTTTTTCCCCACACTGTCTACCCAGCAGTTCTATTTATATCAGCATATCCGAGCTGGGACTGACATTCCTCAAGAACATTAAAGCTACTGGAAAGGTCTTAATTCTGAGCCCGAAAGGGATCATCAGCACTACACGCTAGTGGGCTCGGTTTCAAGAACTCGGCTGTTTAGACACGTTTCAGAGATCTGTTGGTGATTTTTACGATGCATGCCAAACGTGTGGTCTTTTGTTTTCTCCGATGATTTGTAATACACGTTTTATGACTGGAAACTTTTTTATACAACACTCCAATAAACATTTTGGTTTTAAATTCTCCCTGAGTCTACTCCCACGCCAGGCTGCTGAATCAGGAGCCCCAGCCCCTAGTGAAGTGGGCGTCTTAGGATCCTACCCTCTGACCCCGCGGCCCCCTAGTTTTCTGCATTCTTTTTTTTTTTTCTCGTTTGCATTCTTTTCCCACCTGATTCCACTGACACTCCGCAGTGCTTTTGGTCACGTGACGCCCTGGTTTAACACCCCGCCCCACAGCCCAAGGCGCAGTGTAGACGCGCCCACCGCCCCGTGCGCAAGTGCGGAGGGACCCTTGGGGGGCGGAGCTTGAGCGCGGAGGGGCGGGCCTCTGGCCCCGTGTCCCTCCCTTCTCCCCGGAGTCCTTCACGGGAAACCCGACTCTGGACCGCTCTTGTCTGCGCATGCGCGGGAGGACCCGCGCGGCCCTATTGGAGCTGTAGTGCCGCCCCCAGCCCGCTCGGATTCCATTTCCCGCGGGGCCCTGCGGTGTCCGACTTCCGGCGTGTGTGCGGGTGGGCGCACGCGGCCACCGTCTGGTTGACTTTGCGGAGCCATGGAGGGTGGCTTCGGCTCGGATTTCGGGAGCTCCGGCGGCGGGAAGCTGGATCCCGGGCTTATCATGGAGCAGGTGAAAGTGCAGATCGCCGTGGCCAACGCGCAAGAGCTGCTGCAGGTCCGGGGCGGGGGCGGGGGGCCGAGGGTGGCGGGGTCCGCCGGGGGCCGGCGTCGCAACTGAGGGCTCGCGTGTCCCCACAGAGGATGACGGACAAGTGCTTCCGGAAGTGCATCGGGAAGCCGGGGGGCTCCCTGGACAATTCGGAGCAGGTAAACGCGGGGGGCCGGCGGGGTCGCGGGCCCGGACCCGGCGGGGAGGCCTCTGCGCATGCACGCGGACTAACGGGGCGACGCGGTGGGGCCGCGGCGCGTGCGCAGTCCGCTGCCGGGGGGTGGGGGCGCTGGCCGCGGTCCAGACCTGAGCCGTGCGCCCTCCCCGTCCATAGAAGTGCATCGCCATGTGTATGGACCGCTACATGGACGCCTGGAACACCGTGTCCCGTGCCTATAACTCGCGGCTGCAGCGGGAACGAGCCAACATGTGACCGCGACGCGCCAGCAGGCCACCCCCCCAGCCTTGCCCCAGCCCCGGACCCATTTCCGTAAATGCTGTTTGTGAGGCGGGGGCCAGCCTGTGCGTACTGCCTGCCAGAAGTTTATGAGAACAAGATTGGTGCTGGGACAATTGGGACTCTTCCCGGCCCCTCCGCCTACATGCACACGTGTTAGTGGGTGTAGCTTGGGTCTTGGGAGACCCCTGGCCCCGGTGCCACCTCCCCTTGTGCGCCGGTTACCGAATTAAGTCCTGTGGATCCTGCTGGGGCCGCAGCAGAGTTGACACAGCACGAGTATTATTCATTGGCCGAATAAATGGAACAGCGGGAGCTAAGTTCACAGCTGAACTTCTCACCCACCTGGCGAGGGGGGTTTTAATTTTAAAGGGAGGAGTGAGGTTAATGATTGGGAGGTACACGCATTAGTCTACTGGGGAAGGGGAAAGGCTTTTTTGAGGGAGTTGGGGACACCGTTTTTATCCTGTTTTGGTCTTTAATGTATGTACTGGCCTCTGGTAGGTGTGTCGTTTAATATGTTAATATAGTAAAATCAACACATAATGAGGTTCAGGGTCTGTTGGAGGTTGGATTTGCCGCCATCTTGGTCCCAGCTGGTTCCACTTGGTTTTTTCTTTGTGCGTGTAGCGTCGTCTCTTATCTCTGGACCCTTTAACTTACAGATTTATGTTCACTGCTGCTGAAGGTGTGGCGGGGAGGGTGGCAGGTTTTGAGCAAAGACCTGGCTTAGGTCTGGCAACAAAATTCCCCCTTCCCTTGTAACTACTCCTCATTCTTGAGGGGGCGCTGAAGGGCGAAGGTTTGATTTCTGAAGCTGCTTTTTGCTGAACGTGGGTGTAGTTTTTTTCTGGATTAGAGGAACAGAACTGTTCCCTGACTAACCTAAAATAAGTTTGTCACCAGGACGCAGTCCCAGTTGCTTGTATCCGTGTGTTAGTATCATCTGAAGTTTGATGGTTTCAAGCCATTTACTAACGAAGTTGACAAGGCAGTCAAGGAGACAAGGCCCGAAGGTGAGCCGGAGGATGATAGCAGTTAGTGGGCCAATCAGTGGAAGAAACCAGTTCAGCTGCGGGGGCTCTGCGTGACCATATCCCAGATGGAGCTTGGTTCTTGAACTTGTGTGTTACATGTATGTAACCACTGAGCTTGTTCATAGACCTCTTTTATGTTGATCTCAGTCTGACCAGAGTTATCGACGTACATGCGGCAGATTTCATTCAAAACTGCGTAGACTTCCCTTTGTTCAGCCAGGAGATAGTCAAGGGCTAGCCTATTGTCGAGAACAACGTTTGCTAGTGAGTCTAGAGAAGTACGGGGCCCTTATAAGGCAACCTCTGTGTTTTCAGACGAATTCTCAAGGATCGGTGTGAGATCTTTTTTTTTTAATTAATTAATTTATTTTTGGCTGAGTTGGGTCTTCGTTGCAGTGAGCAGGCTTCTCATCTTGGTGGCTTCTCTTGTGGAGCACGGGCTCTAGGTGCACGGGCTTCAGTAGTTGTGGCGCACGGGCTCAGTAGTTGTGGCGCACGGGCTTAGTTGCTCCGCGGCATGTGGGATCTTCCCGGACGAGGGCTCGATCCCGTGTCCCCTGCATTGGTAGGTGGATTCTTAACCACTGTGCCACCAGGGAAGCCCCCCCCCCGGTGTGAGATCTTGTAGCGTGATTTCATGGTATGTGAGACCTCCCCAGGGGGCCACCAGTCGGAGAGCTATCCCTGCTCCTGCCAGAATGAGTCCCATTGCCCTTTGATCTCAGGGCTGGGTGATACTGATGTTATGAATGGTTATACCTAGGTTCCTAGAACTTGGCTGGCCTAGTGTGCATTGTTTCATAAATTGGGCATTATTTAAGCAAGGAGAAGCTAGAGCCCACCCCAGAGAAGGGAAGGAGTTGGGGTTGTTCTGATGGGGCAGTTGGTTTATTCTCGGGCCACAAAGGAACCAGGTACCCAGGGGGAGAGCATGCCTAGTGCACTTCTGAGGAATTGAACCACCTCCCTAAGTGGCTAGCCCAAGAGGGGGTTCCCTTGCAGTGTGAGGGGAGAGGCCCACCTGCGTAGCAGGGGTCATTGGGGGGTTCTTGACTAGTGGCTTTTCCCCAGGCCTCAGCAGGGCCCCACACTAAACCCCAGACAACTGGCGTCTTCCCTCCCCCATAAGCACATCTCCTGTCTGGTCCCTGTGTGTATTCGTTGAGTGGGTGCAGAGGGCACCAGTGGGTGAGATTTCCATAGGAGTCAATCCCGGGGCACTTAAATTGTGGGGCAGTGAAAGAAGCAGTGCACAGAGTCCGGAGCAGCCCCGGGGTATTACTGCAAGTTTCTCCCTTTGGTAGGGGCTGCTGACATGGGCAGTGGCCGCAAGACCGCACTTTAGAGTGAGTGCTTTGTATTTGCTGGAGATGTTAATTTCAGGGATGAGATCCAAGGAGGAAAGCTGCGTTCAAGAGGGGTAGGTGTAGCAGGTCCGTTAGCCAAGGTGAGAGTGAGACTGTCATTCTTAGGGGTAAAATGTAACACCTTTAATCCACGGGCATCACTTTGTGGGTGGGGGTGACAGACCAGCACTGGGATAGAGTCTGTCCACAGGCTGTAATCCCCGAGAAATGTACCATTGCGTTAAGCTCTCATTTCACGTGGACAGTTACAAGGGACAGGCTTAACCAACTGCTAAGCCTGTCCACCACATTACTTATCTATCAGTAAGTTCTTCCTTTTGAAAGGTAACTTAAGGGCTATAACAGGTTCACAGGTGTGTGGAGTGGGGGGCTCAGTAACTCCTTCCTCAGGTATGGGTGCTGCCTTCACTCTGGTATGGTGGGTCCACGGGGCTGTGCCGTGTAATTGTCAGGCAGTCTGAGTGGTCAAGATTACTAGCTAAGGTCCTGTCTACTTGGGGTCTAACTGGTCTTGTGGTTTTCCAGCCTTCTGGGTTCTCAAATAAACCCAATCCCCAGGGGAGAAAGGATGGAAAGTGATGTCAGAAAGGGAAGGCATTTCCGGATCCCTGTAGGCGTGTAAAGCTTTGCTTATTTCCCCTTTCTATAAGGCATATTTCAGTCGCTCCAAATCCCTCAGGTTGGTCTTGGAGCCAGGTCCTTCAGGAATGGGCCTCCAGTACATGAGCTCATATGGACTCAATCTGAGCTTTCTTTTGGGGGCTATTTGCATTCTTTTTTTTTTTTTTAATAATTTTATAAATTTATTTATTTGGGGCTGAGTTGGGTCTTCGTTGCTGCGCGCAGGCTTTCTCTAGTTCTGGCGAGCGGGGGCTGCTCTTCGTTGCGGTGTGCGGGCTTCTCATTGCGGTGGCTTCTCTTGTTGCAGAGCACGGGCTCTAGG
The DNA here is from genome assembly GCF_949752795.1 of Hyperoodon ampullatus. Taxonomy (NCBI): domain Eukaryota; kingdom Metazoa; phylum Chordata; class Mammalia; order Artiodactyla; family Ziphiidae; genus Hyperoodon; species Hyperoodon ampullatus. The sequence continues at coordinate 25,935,140 of NC_136917.1, forward strand.
CGTGTAGGCTTCAGTAGTTGTGGCACGTGGGCTCAGTAGTTGTGGCTGTTGGGCTCTAGAGCGCGGGCTCAGTAGTTGTGGCGCATGGGCTTAGTTGCTCCGCGGCATGTGGGATCTTCCCTGACCGGGGCTCAAACCCGTGTCCCCTACATTGGCAGGCGGGTTCTTAACCACTGCGCCACCAGGGAAGTCCGCTATTTGCATTCTGAAAGGTGCTGTGGGGAGAAGGGACATCCAGGGTTGATAAGTGTCTGGACCTAGTTTCTCTAAGTTCCTTTTTTTAAAAAATTTTTTATTGGAGTATAATTGCTTTACAATGGTGTGTTAGTTTCTGCTTTATAACAAAGTGAATCAGTTATACATACGTTCCCATATCTCTTCCCTCTTGTGTCTCCCTCCCTCCCACCTTTCCTATCCCACCCCTCTAGGTGGTCACAAACCACCGAGCTGATCTCCCTGTGCTATGCGGCTGCTTCCCACTAGCTATCTATTTTACGTTTGGTAGTGTATATATGTCCATGCCACTCTCTCACTTTGTCATGGCTTACCCTTCCCCCTCCACATATTCTCAAGTTCATTCTCTAGTAGGTCTGTGTCTTTATTCCTGTCTTACCCCTAGGTTCTTCATGACATTTTGTTTTCTTAAATTCTATATATATATGTTAGCATACGGTATTTGTCTTTGTCTTTCTGAGTTACTTCACTCTGTATGACAGACTCTAGGTCTATCCACCTCATTACAAATAGCTCAATTTCGTTTCTTTTTATAGCAGAGTAATATTTCACTGTATATATGTGCCATATCTATCCATTCATCCGATGATGGACACTTAGGTTGTTTCCATCTCTGGGCTATTGTAAATAGAGCTGCAATGAACATTTTGGTACATGACTCTTTTTGAATTATGGTTTTCTCAGGGTATATGCCCAGTAGTGGGATTGCTGGGTCATATGGTAGTTCTATTTGTAGTTTTTTAAGGAACCTCCATACTGTTCTCCATAGTGGCTGTACCACACATTCCCACCAGCAGTGCAAGAGTGTTCCCTTTTCTCCACACCCTCTCCAGCATTTATTGTTTCTAGATGTTTTGATCATGGCCATTCTGACTGGTGTGAGATGATATCTCATTGTAGTTTTGATTTTCATTTCTCTAATGATTAATGATGTTGAGCGTTCTTTATGTGTTGGCAGTCTGTATATCTTCTTTGGAGAAATGTCTATTTAGGTCTTCCGCCCATTTTTGGATTCGGTTGTTTGTTTTTTTGTTATTGAGCTGCATGAGCTTCTTATAAATTTTGGAGATTAATCCTTTGTCAGTTGCTTCATTTGCAAATATTTTCTCCCATTCTGAGGGTTGTCTTTTGGTCTTGTTTTATGGTTTCCTTTGCTGTGCAAAAGCTTTGAAGTTTCATTAGGTCCCATTTGTTTATTTTTGTTTTTATTTCCATTTCTCTGGGAGGTGGGTCAAAAAGGATCTTGCTGTGATTTATGTCATAGAGTGTTCTGCCTATGTTTTCCTCTAAGAGTTTGATAGTTTCTGGCCCTACATTTAGGTCTTTAATCCATTTTGAGCTTATTTTTGTGTATGGTGTTAGGGAGCGATCTAATCTCATACTTTGACATGTACCTGTCCAGTTTTCCCAGCACCACTTATTGAAGAGGCTGTCCTTTCTCCACTGTACATTCCTGCCTCCTTTATCAAAGATAAGGTGACCATATGTGTGTGGGTTTATCTCTGGGCTTTCTATCCTGTTCCACTGATCTATCTTTCTGTTTTTGTGCCAGTACCATACTTTTGATTACTGTAGTTTTGTAGTATAGTCTGAAGTCAGGAAGCCTGATTCCTCCAGCTCCATTTTTCGTTCTCAAGATTGCTTTGGCTATTCGGGGTCTTTTGTGTTTCCATACAAATTGTGAAATTTTTTGTTCTGGTTCTGTGGAAAATGCCATTGGTAGTTTGATAGGGATTGCATTGAATCTGTAGATTGCTTTGGGTAGTAGAGTCATTTTCACAATGTTGATTCTTCCAATCCAAGAACATGGTATATCTCTCCATCTATTTGTATCATCTTTAATTTCTTTCATCAGTGTCTTATAATTTTCTGCATACAGGTCTTTTGTCTCCTTGGGTAGGTTTATTCCTAGATATTTTATTCTTTTTGTTGCAATGGTAAATGGGAGTGTTTTCTTGATTTCACTTTCAGATTTTTCATCATTAGTGTATAGGAATGCCAGAGATTTCTGTGCATTAATTTTGTATCCTGCTACTTTACCAAATTCATTGATTAGCTCTAGTAGTTTTCTGGTAGCATCTTTAGGATTCTCTATGTATAGTATCATGTCATCTGCAAACAGTGACAGCTTTACTTCTTTTCCAATTTGGATTCCTTTTATTTCCTTTTCTTCTCTGATTGCTGTGGCTAAAACTTCCAAAACTATGTTGAATAAGAGTGGTGAGAGTGGGCAGCCTTGTCTTGTTCCTGATCTCAGTGGAAATGCTTTCAGTTTTTCACCATTGAGGACAATGTTGGCTGTGGGTTTGTCATATATGGCCTTTATTATGTTGAGGAAAGTTCCCTCTATGCCTACTTTCTGTAGGGTTTTTATCATAAATGGGTGTTGAATTTTGTCGAAAGCTTTCTCTGCATCTATTGAGATGATCATATGGTTTTTCTTCTTCAGTTTGTTAATATAGTGTATCACGTTGATTGATTTGCATATATTGAAGAATCCTTGCATTCCTGGAATAAACCCCACTTGATCATGGTATATGATCCTTTTAATGTGCTGTTGGATTCTGTTTGCTAGTATTTTGTTGAGGATTTTTGCATCTATGTTCTTCAGTGATATTGCCCTGTAGTTTCCTTTCTTTGTGACATCCTTGTCTGGTTTTGGTATCAGGGTGATGGTGGCCTCGTAGAATGTGTTTGGGAGTGTTCCTCCCTCTGCTATATTTTGGAAGAGTTTGAGAAGGATAGGTGTTAGCTCTTCTCTAAATGTTTGATAGAATTCACCTGTGAAGCCATCTGGTCCTGGGCTTTTGTTTGTTGGAAGATTTTTTATCACAGTTTCAATTTCAGTGCTTGTGATTGGTCTGTTCATATTTTCTATTTCTTCCTGATTCAGTCTTGGCAGGTTGTGCATTTCTACGGATTTGTCCATTTCTTCCAGGTTGTCCATTTTATTGGCATAGAGTTGCTTGTAGTAATCTCTCATGATCTTTTGTATTTCTGCAGTGTCAGTTGTTACTTCTCCTTTTTCATTTCTAATTCTATTGATCTGAGTCTTCTCCCTTTTTTTCTTGATGAGTCTGGCTAATGGTTTATCAATTTTATCTTCTCAAAGAACCAGCTTTTAGTTTTATTGATTTTTGCTATCGTTTCCTTCATTTCTTTTTCATTTATTTCTGATCTGATTTTTATGATTTCTTTCCTTCTGCTAACTTTGGGGTTTTTTTGTTCTTCTTTCTCTAATTGCTTTAGGTGCAAGGTTAGGTTGTTTATTCGAGATGTTTCCTGTTCCTTAAGGTAGGATTGTATTGCTATAAACTTCCCTCTTAGAACTGCTTTTGCTGCATCCCATAGGTTTTGGGTCGTCGTGTCTCCATTGTCATTTGTTTCTAGGTATTTTTTTAATTTCCTCTTTGATTTCTTCAGCGATCACTTCGTTATTAAGTAGTGTATTGTTTAGCCTCCATGTGTTTGTGTTTTTTACAGATCTTTTCCTGTAATTGATATCTAGTCTCATAGCGTTGTGGTCGGAAAAGATACTTGATACAATTTCAGTTTTCTTAAATTTACCAAGGCTTGATTTGTGACCCAAGATATGATCTATCCTGGAGAATGTTCCATGAGCACTTGAGAAAAATGTGTATTCTTTTGTTTTTGGATGGAATGTCCTATAAATATCAATTAAGTCCATCTTGTTTAATGTATCATTTAAAGCTTGTGTTTCCTTATTTATTTTCATTTTGGATGATCTGTCCATTGGTGAAAGTGGGGTGTTGAAGTCCCCTACTATGAATGTGTTACTGTCGATTTCCCCTTTTATGGCTGTTAGTATTTGCCTTATGTATTGAGGTGCTGCTATGTTGGGTGCATAAATATTTACAATTGTTTTATCTTCTTCTTGGATCGATCCCTTGATCATTATGTAGTGTCCTTCTTTGTCTCTTCTAATAGTCTTTATTTTAAAGTCTATTTTATCTGATATGAAAATTGCTACTCCAGCTTTCTTTTGGTTTCCATTTGCATGGAGTATCTTTTTCCATCCCCTTACTTTCAGTCTGTATGTGTCTCTAGGTCTGAAGTGGTCTCTTGTAGACAGCATATATATGGGTCTTGTTTTTGTATCCATTCAGCCAATCTGTGTCTTTTGGTGGGAGCATTTAGTCCATTTACACTTAAGGTAATTATCGATATGTATGTTCCTATTCCCATTTTCTTAATTGTTTTGGGTTTGTTATTGTAGGTCTTTTCCTTCTCTTGTGTTTCTTACCTAGAGAAGTTCCTTTAGCATTTGTTGTAAAGCTGGTTTGGTGGTGCTGAACTCTCAGCTTTTGCTTGTCTGTAAAGGTTTTAATTTCTCCATCAAATCTGAATGAGATCCTTGCTGGGTAGAGTAATCTTGGTTGCAGGTTTTTCTCCTTCATCACTTTAAATATGTCCTGCCACTCCCTTCTGTCTTGCAGAGTTTCTGCTGAAAAATCAGCTGTTAACCTGATGGGGATTCCCTTGTTTGTTATTTGTTGTTTTTCCCTTGCTGCTTTTAATATGTTTTCTTTGTATTTAATTTTTGACAGTTTGATTAATATGTGTCTTGGCGTGTTTCTCCTTGGATTTATCCTGTGTGGGACTCTCTGTGCTTCCTGGACTTGATTAACTATTTCCTTTCCCATATTAGGGACGTTTTCAACTATAATCTCTTCAAATATCTTCTCAGTCCCTTTCTTTTTCTCTTCTTCTTCTGGAACCCCTATAATTCGAATGTTGGTGCATTTAATGTTGTCCCAGAGGTCTCTGAGACTGTCCTCAGTTCTTTTCATTCTTTTTTCTTTATTCTGCTCTGCAGTAGTTATTTCCACTATTTTATCTTCCAGGTCACTTATCCGTTCTTCTGCCTCAGTTATTCTGCTATTGATCCCATCTAGAGTATTTTTAATACATTTTCATTTATTGTGTTGTTCATCGTTGCTTGTTTCATCTTTAGTTTTTCTAGGTCCTTGTTAAATGTTTCTTGAATTTTGTCTATTCTATTTCCAAGATTTTGGATCTTCTTTACTATCATTATTCTGAATTCTTTTTCAGGTAGACTGCCTATTTTCTCTTCATTTGTTAGGTCTGGTGGGTTTTTATCTTGCTCCTTCATCTGCTGTTTTTCTGTCTTCTCATTTTGCTTAACTTAGTGTGTTTGGAGTCTCCTTTTTGCAGGCTGCAGGTTTGTTGTTTCCATTGTTTTTGGTGTCTGTCCCCAGTGGCTAAGGTTGGTTCAGTGGGTTGTGTAGGCTTCCTGGTGGAGGGGACTAGTGCCTGTGTTCTGGTGGATGAGGCTGGATCTTGTCTTTCTGGTGGGCAGGTCCACGTCTTGTGGTGTGTTTTGGGGTGTCTGTGGACTTATTATGATTTTAGGCATCCTCTCTGCTAATGGGTGGCGTTGTGTTCCTGTCTTGCTAGTTGTTTGGCATAGGGTGTCCAGCACTGTAGCTTGCTGGTCGTTGAGTGAAGCTGGGTGCTGGTGTTGAGATGGAGATCTCTGGGAGATTTTTGCTGTTTGATATTACATGGAGCTGGGAGGTCTCTTGTGGACCAGTGTCCTGAAGTTGGCTCTCCCACCTCAGAGGCACAGCGCTGACTCCTGGCTGCAGCACCAAGAGCCTTTCATCCACACGGCTCAGAATAAAAGGGAGAAAAAGTAGAAAGAAAAAATTAGTAGAAGTAGAAAGAAGGAAGGAAGGAAAGAAAGAAAGGAAGGAAGGAAGGAGGGAAGGAAGGAAGGAAAAGAAAGAAGATAAAGTAAAATAAGATTAAATAAAGTTATTAAAATAAAAAATAATTATTAAGAAAAAAATTAAAAAAAAAAAAAACGGGCGGATAGAACCCTAGGACAAATGGTGGAAGCAAAGCTATACAGACAAAATCTCACACAGAAGCATACACATACACACTCACAAAAAGAAGAAAAGGGGGAAAAAATCATAAATCTTGCTCTCATAGTCCACCTCCTCAATTTGGGATGATTCGTTGTCTCTTCAGGTATTCCACAGATGCAGGGTACATCAAGTTGATTGTGGAGATTTAATCCGCTGCTCCTGAGGCTGCTGGGAGAGATTTCCTTTTCTCTTTGTTCGCACAGCTCCCGGGGCTCAGCTTTGGATTTGGCCCCGCCTCTGCGTGTAGGTCACCGGAGGGCGTCTGTTCTTCGCTCAGACAGGATGGAGTTAAAGGAGCAGCTGCTTGGGGGACTCTGGCTCACTTAGGCCCGTGGGGAGGGAGGGGCACGGAGGCGGGGCGAGCGTGCCGGGCAGAGGGCCGTTGTGAAGTTGCACCAGCCCGAGGCGCGCCGTGTGCTCTCCCGCTCTCCCGGGGAAGCTGTCCCTGGATCCCGGGACCCCGGCAGTGGTGGACTGCACAGGCTCCCGGAAGGGAGGTGTGGATAGTGACCTGCGCTCGAACACAGGCCTCTTGGCGGCGGCAGCAGCAGTCCCAGCGTCCCACGCCTGTCTCGGGGGTCCGCGCTTTCAGCCGCGGCTCGCGCCCATCTCTGGAGCTCCTTTAAGCAGCGCTCTTAATCCCCTCTCCTCGCACACCAGGAAACCAAGAGGGAAGAAAAAGTCTCTTGCCTCTTCGGCAGCTCCAGACTTTTTCCCGGACTCCCTCCCAGCCAGCCGTGGCGCACTAGCCCCTTCAGGCTGTGTTCACGCCGCCAACCCCAGTCCTCTCCCTGCGCTCCGACCGAAGCCCGAGCCTCAGCTCCCAGCCCCGCCCGCCCCGGCGGGTGAGCAGACAAGCCTCTCTGGCTGGTGAGTGCCGGTCGGCACCGATCCTCTGTGCGGGAATCTCCGCTTTGCCCTCCGCACCCCTGTGGCTGCGCTCTCCTCCGCGGCTCCGAAGCTCCCCTCTCCGCTACCTGCAGTCTCCGCCCGTGAAGGGGGCTCCTAGTGTGTGGAAACCTTTCCTCCTTCACGGCTCCCTCCCACTGGTGCAGGTCCCGTCCCTATCCTTTTGTCTCTGTTTATTCTTTTTTCTTTTGCCCCACCCAGGTACGTGGGGAGTTTCTTGCCTTTTGGGAGGTCTGAGGTCTTCTGCCAGCGTTCAGTAGGTGTTCTGTAGGAGATGTTCCACCTGTAGATGTATTTCTGGTGTATCTGTGGGGAGGAAGGTGATCTCCGTGTCTTACTCTTCCACCATCTTCCCCTCATCTCTCTAAGTTTCTTTTGAGGGTTTGATTTGTTCTACTTTTCCTGAGGATGGTGGTGTCCAAGTGGAGTATAAACCCCATGTAATTCCTAGAGCTCTAGAGAGTCCCTTAGTAATTTGGGAAACAAAGGCGGGCCCACTGTCACTCTGGATGGACTTGGGGAGCCCAAACCGAGGGATTATTTCCTTGAGCAGGGCCTAGGAGACCTCTAAGGCAGTCTTGGTTCAGGTGGGAAATGCCTCCATCCAGTCGGAGAAGGTGGCAGTCACAGCCGGCAGAAATCGGAAATTTCCTTGTGCCTGGGGCATTACTATAAAATCAGCTTGCCAGTCTTGACCTGGACATGTGCCTTCATATTGGGTGGTAGTTGCTGCCTTGACCCCAGTGGTGGGTGTAAGTGTTGGGCTTATTCCGGAGGCAGATAGGGCACGCTTCATCCCCCTGTTTAAGGAGATGGCGGAGATTGGGGGTAGTCATGGACTTGATGAGCCATTGATACAGGCCTCCTGCCCATAACGTGTGCTCGGGCCAGCTTCCCTGGTGGCCTGCAGTGCAGAGGCCGACCGGAGGAACTGTCACCCTGGGTATCCTGGGCTTTTTTTTTTTTTTTTTCGGCGGTACGCGGGACTCTCACTGTTGTGGCCTCTCCCGTTGCGGAGCACAGGCTCCGGACGCCCAGGCTCTGGATGCCCAGGCTCAGCGGCCATGGCATGTGGGATCTTCCCGGACCGGGGCACGAACCCGTGTCCCCTGCATCGGCAGGCGGACTCTCAACCACTGCGCCACCAGGGAAGCCCTATTCTGGGCTTTTAAAATAGCCCCATCCCGGGGCTTCCCTGGTGGCGCAGTGGTTGAGAGTCCGCCTGCCGATGCAGGGGACACGGGTTCGTACCCCGGTCCGGGAAGATCCCACATGCCGCGGAGCGGCTGGGCCCGTGAGCCATGGCCGCTGAGCCTGCGCGTCCGGAGCCTGTGCTCCGCAAAGGGAGAGGCCACAGCAGTGAGAGGCCCGCGTATCGCAAAAAAAAAAAAAAAAAAAAAAAAAAAAAAAAATAAATAAATAAATAAAATAGCCCCATCCCAAAGCCTTTTCCCTTTTTTTTGGCGGGTGGATGGGAGTTAGCGTCTGGGGGATCCGGCAGGAGCGGCCTCGGAACTCTTTCCCCACCCTCTGCTGCTTGTTTAGCTGCCCTGTCTGCCCTCTTATTTCCTCTTATAATTCCTGCTTCTCTTTTTTTTTTTTTTTTTTCTGCTCTCCTTTGATGGCTTCTGCAGTGGATGCCCGCTGCTTCCGCAGGCAGGAGTGTAGTCTCCAGCAGCTACATCATTTCTCCCTCATTCTTAATCTCTTTGTTCCCTGAGGTCCGCGTTCCCCTCCCCCTCCACATGGCCCCATGAGCGTGTAGGTATTGCCAGCTTTCCTTTCCCCGGCTCTAGTGCCCGGATTAGGACAGTTAATCCGGGCAGTTAACGGGGCCTCTGAGCAGAGCGGCCAGAGGGCAGAGCTTTAGCCTGCACCCCTTGAGCGATGGAAACCACCTGGGCCACCATGTCCTGCCTTTCGTGTCCCGTCTTTCATAAAGCTCCTCCCGTGGGGGAGCCACTCTGAGTCTGCATTCTCTCTAGGGGAGCTCTTCAGGTCAGGCCGACGGGGGTAACCCTGTTCCATAGCTTTCTCACGACCACGGGTGAATCTGGGGCCTGGCTGAGGTGGCAGGGGGGCAGGGTGAGGACACTGCAGGGCCTCAGTCACGGACGTGTTGTCTAGAAGTGCGGCTGGGACTTGCAGGGTTATGAGGGTCTGGAGGTGGTGGGAGTACCAGATGGGCAGGGCCTGTCCAGAGGTTAATTTGTCAGCCTCTCTGAAGAGCTGAGAATTACCAGCTCCAGCCCGTAAGCACGGGGGACACCCTTTAGCTACGACCCCAAGTCAGAGGTCCCAGTTTTGTGAAAGCTCCCCGGGGCAGTTCCTCCTCTCTCATGTACATATAGATGGAGGGGAGGGAGGGGATGGCTCAGGTGGGGAAGGCGGGGCTGGCTCTCACGAGACGGCTTTTCAGTTCCAGGAGTGCCTGGTCACAATTGGGGGTCCATTCCAAAAGTCAAGGTTCTTCCCTTTTAATTGTTCACACAAGGGCTTAGCAATTAAGCCAAAGTTGGGAATCCCTATACAAGCATCCCCAGGAAACCCTGGAGCTGCTTTCCCTTACTAGGGGTGCCTGCCGTCTGGCACATCAGACCCTTCCTCTCCTTAGATGGCGCCCTGTGCCCCTTTTCTACTATAAATCTTAAGTGTTCTACCCGCTGGAGGGGGAGCTGGGCTTTTTCCTTTGAAACGTCCTGTCCTCTCTCCGCCAGATGATTGAAGGCGTTAGCTGTGTTACAGTCGGAAGGCTCTTTGGTGGGGCTGGTGATCGGATTGTCATCCTCATGCTGAAGTATAGTTCCCTGTTCTAACTCGAGCTCACCGCGATCTTCAGGGCAAAACCACCCAGCACAGTTGTTTCCTCGTGCTCTCGGGGTTCCTGCCTTTCGATTGCAAAATCTTAATGAGATTTTCGGGTTAGGGGCACACAAAGAAGGCATCTGTTAGTCTAACAGAGTACCAGGTCCTCTCAGGGTTTAGGGTAGAGTAATGTTCACGGCTTTCGCACCACAGGGTGAATCTCCTCCGTTGCTTCATTTATGGCCCAGGGGTCCTGAACTGGTATCTCCCATTCGGCTCCTTTACTGGCAGAATAGAAGGGTTGCCGGGGCACTGGCAGGGTCTGAGAAGCCCTTGCTTGAGTGGGCTTTGTGCCCACCAGGGCTTCTTGGCTTAAGCGGTGTTGCTCTGGGTGATTGTGGCCGGGTCGCAGCTTGATTAGGACCGGCGGTGCCCTCCTGGCTCTGCCCACAGTGTTGCAGGACCCTACAGAGGGATTAACCCCCTTAAGGATAATTGGGCCATTTAAAAAAATAATTAATTAATTAATTAATTTGGCTGCACCAGGTCTTAGTTGTGGCACACAGAATCCTCCTTGTGGTACACGGGATCTTTCATGGTGGCGCATGGGCTCAGTAGTTGCAGCGCAGGGGCTTTGTTGCCCCATGGCACGTGGGATCTTAGTTCCTTGGCCAGGGATGGAACCCAGGCCCCCTGCGTTGGAGCGTGGAGCCTTACCCCCTGGGCCACCAGGGATATCCCTGGGCCATTATTTTTGGCCGAGGGCAGTAGCACTAGGGCTCCAGAACGGAAGGGGGTCTTAGGTGTTTCATTGGTAAGGTTTTTGTCTCAGATAAAGCATAGCTGCCAATCTGTATAGTAGGTCTCTTCCTATTAGAGGAATTGGGTGTTCTGGGACATAGAAAAGTGAGATAACATTCTCTCTTCCAAACCACACTCAAAAGAGCTCTGGACTTCCCTGGTGGCGCAGTGGTTGAGAGTCCGCCTGCCGATGCAGGGGACACGGGTTCGTGCCCCGGTCCGGGAGGATCCCACGTGTCGCGGAGTGGCTGGGCCCGTGAGCCATGGCTGCTGAGCCTGCGTGTCCGGAGCCTGTGCTCCACAACGGGAGAGGCCACAACAGTGAGAGGCCCGCGTACCGCAAAAAAAAAAAAAAGAGCTCTATAAAATTACATTCCTGTGACTCCCCTTCCACTCCCATCCTTTTACAGTTTTCTTTGGTCATCCTGCTTTGTTGGGTGTTCAGGACTGAGTAGGTAGCCCGTGTGTGACTAGAATGTCAACCGTTCTACCCCCGACGGTCAGGGTCAGCCGAGGCTCCTTCAGGGATCCCCTGGGCCCCTTCAGCCCTCTTCTTCTTCCATGTGTGGGACCAGCGAGGGTGGGCCAGGACACCGTGGTCCCCTTGGCTTCCTTCCGAGACCTTTGGGGCACCCCCTTCCAGTGGCTCTGCTCCAGGCACTGTGCACCCTGATTGGCTTTGAGCCCTGCTCTCCACTGTGGGTGTGGTCTTCGAAACCCTGGCGACTCATCGATGTCACAGGGTCCCTTCGGTGGTGGGGAGGGGGGGAGCATCGTCACTGGCTGGCTGGTTGACCCTGAGTCATGGAAGCCAGAATACTGGCAGTTGGTTCTGCTCGTCTGTCTTCCTCGGCATCCGCCCGCAGATCCCGGTTGTTGAAGCCCTGAAATGCTGGCTCCAGCCCTGGGAAGTGGGCCTGGGGGCCCTGTCTCCAACTTCTGTCATTTTCTCCTCGTGTCTGGGCGCTCTGGGAAGTGGAATGGGCCTTGAGAACGGCCTGCCCTGCCCCTGACCCCAGGCTCACATCCGTGTACATGCCGGCACTCCTGAGGCGTTCCAGGAAAGCCGGGGTGGGGGGGTCTCTCTTCCGCCCCGGATGATCCCTGAACCCTAGTCCCTTTATGGGTTTCTTTTTCGCCAAATGAATGCCCTTCACAGTCACACCCCTGAAACGCGTGAGGTGCTGCCAGCCGTTTTCCTCTCGGCAGCCCCACCCAGGGTCCGTGCTGGGAACGGCCTGGATTCCAGGCTGGTGTAGAGCGTGTCCTGCATTATTATTATTATTATTATTATTTTTTTTTTGCGGTACACGGCCCTCTCACTGTTGTGACCTCTCCCGTGGCGGAGCACAGGCTCCGGACGCGCAGGCTCAGCGGCCGTGGCTCACGGGCCCAGCCGCTCCGCAGCATGTGGGATCTTCCCGGACCGGGGCACGAACCCGTGTCCCCTGCATCGGCAGGCGGACCCTCAACCACTGCGCCACCAGGGAAGCCCTGTCCTGCATTATTTTGATGGGTCTCATCAGCTTCCTCCCTTGCACTAGTTATAATCGGTGCCTTTTCTTCCCCGGAGAATAAGATGTTCAGGAGGGTTTGGACAGCCGCCAAGTGGGGAAGTGGGTGTGAATATTCCCTGGACTAAATTAAGGACTCCCTCGGGGTATCCTTCAAACCCTTGGATCTATCCTTCCAGTTATGTAGATCTGGGAAGACAAGGGTACGTACATATGATCAGACTGCCCCCTCCTCTGGGGACCTCCTGAAGGGGGAATAGCCCACTGATTCCAAAGGGCTGGTACTGAACGCGGCTACGGGTGTGCAGTGGACTGGTCCCCGAGGGAGCTGTGGAGAGATGGAGGTGGGAGAGTCGGGGAGGGGGCAGCAGGTAGGGGGTGGTGGATTGGGGGGAGTAGAAGGCATCAGGGAACCAGGAGAGGTAGGGGTAGATGACTCAGGAGTCTCAGGTGAACTGTCAGAAGGGGAGTAGCTGCCCTTGGTGGAGGGAGGAGGTCACGAGGACCCTCAGGCTGAGACTCCAATACCAGGAGAGAGATTAGAAGTAACCTCGCGTTTTGGGTTTTTTTAAAAATTTATTTATTTATTTTTGGTTGTGTTGGGTCTTCGTTGCTGTGCCTGGGCTTTCTCTAGTTGCGGTGAGTGGGCTTATTGCAGTGGCTTCTCTTGTTGCAGAGCACGGGCTCTACGTGCACGGGCTTCAGTAGTTATGGCACATGGGCTCAGTAGTTGTGGCTCGCGGGCTCTAGAGCGCAGGCTCGGTAGTTGTGGTGCACGGGTTTAGTTGCTCCGCGGCATGTGGGATCCCCCCGGACCAGGGATTGAACCCGTGTCCCCTGCCTTGGCAGGCGGATTCTTAACCACTGCGCCACCAGGGAAGTCCACTATTTGCATTCTGAAAAGTGCTGTGGGGAGAAGGGAGTTCCAGGGTTGATAAGAGTATGGATCCCACACCAAGAGGTCTTGGCGCTCTAACTGAAACCTGAACCAGTCTGCATAGGGGCTGGAAGGGGAGGCGCTGTCTGAGAGGGCCTTGGGTTATAAAGCCCCCTTTTAATTCAGCGACTTGACATTCCCAGACCCATTGTGGGGCTGTAGGAGATACTCAGTGTAGGTGGGTGCTTTCAGCCACCGGTCTCTGGAGATAGGGTGAAGGCGGAGTAGGAAATAAGGGTTCTCTCTCCAATCAGGCGAATTGCCCGCAGGGCCTCCCTGGCAGGCAAGGAGGTCTGTTCAAAGAGGGCCTGTCCCTGCTCGGTGACAGGTAACCAGGCAGGGAGGCCAAATGCCCATCTGGTATGTATCCAATTTTCTCTACTCTCAGCTACAAGGACCCAAGGCCTTCGGACAATGTGGAGGTCCTCTTCCTTCCCCAGCCAGGCAAAGTGGTTTTCCTGAAATCTGGCAAAGCAAGATTTTTAAAGGGTTTGTGTCTCAGAGAAGGGATCCCTAGGGACCTGCGATGGAGGGTAGCGGGGAGAGACCTGCCTGAGAGAGACGTGGACCCTGCCCGGGATGGCCAGTTAGGGCAAGAGGAACCAACACAAGATGCGCTCTTGGGTTTCCGAGTAGAGCCTAGAGGTGGGAACTCTGCAGCGGGTGGGGCTGAGTCAGTTCTACTGCGTGCTTCCAGTTGGCAGTGGGCCTGGTGCTCACCTACCCTGGTCCACGACCAACGCACCCTTTCACGAGAGTCTGTTTGGTGGCAAGCGCCTTAGTGGCCTGTAAGCGCTCAGCCTGTACCTATGGTTGCGGCACGTCTACTTCCAAGAGCGTTAGGACAGGCGAGGCCACACGGATCAGAGCCTGACGCTTCCCCGCGCCAAGAACAGAGACTAGGGCTCACATCACACACATATGAAACAAGGAGGCGTTCTTGCCACGCCGTGGCCTCTGGAGGGCTTCCTGTTCAGTCCCGTCCCCTTGCCGGGAACCAGTCCAACTGGGCAACCAATTGTGCGATCTCGCCTCTCCCCTTGCCAAGGGGTTGGCTCTATTTAGATGACCAACTGCCCAGTCCAGTCCTCTAGACTGAGGTCTGTCTCCCACGAGACGACCAGGATCCTTTCCCTTCACTTGCCAACCCTCACAGCCAAACCTCGGCCGGAGCGGGGTCAGCGCCCACCCCGTGTCAGGTGTCCCCTGGGCACTGCCCCAGTCTGTAGCAAGTGTCCTTGCTGTAGATACGCTGCGCGGGGGGCCTTTACCTGGGGAGCACTCCACTTGATCCTTGGCTGCTTTTAGATCTCAGACTAAATTCAGTAGTCCTCACTGGCCCAGAGGTTCAGAATTGGGGCACACTGCCCAGTTATTTAGCTGGCCTTGTCAGCCCTGGGTCAGTGAGTTCAGCCCTGAGTTACAGGACGGAATGGGCCCCACGTTGGGCACCAAAATTTGTTGCTGCATTAAATCGTATGGACCCCGCTCGCCTGGCCAAGGCTGGCTGCCTCGGGGTGGGGGTGGGGTCCTTTTTCCATTCGAGTTCGGTAGTGGGTGAATAGGAATCAGAAGCTGAGATGCGCAAGTTTTATTCAGTGGCCAAAGGCTGGAGAAGCGGGAGCTAAGTTCACAGACGAACTTCTCGCCCACCTGGCGAGGGGGATTTAATTTTAAAGGGAGGAGTGAGGCTAATGATGGGGACCCATATGTAGTAGTCTGCGGGGGAGGGGCAGGACTTTTTGGAGGGAGTGGGGGGGTCACCCCCTTTTTATCCTGTTTTTTGATCCTTAATACCTGGTCCTGGCTGCCGGTGGGTGTGTCATTTAATATGCTAATGTAGTCAAATCAGCGTATAACGAGACGATTCTGTTGGAGGTCAGATTTGTCGCCATCTTGGTCCCAGTGGTTCCATTTGGTTTTTTTCTTTGTGTGTGTGTGTGTAGCTCTGAACCCTTTAACTTAAAAAGATTGTGTTCACTCCCGCTAAAGGTGGGGGGGTCGGAGGGTCGTGAGCAAGGATGCTCCTAAGGGTCGGAGCTGGAGAGTTGAGCAAAAGACCTGGAGCAGCTCTGGCAACACGCTTGGGGCGATCAACCTAATTCCCTGGGCATAGCATCCGGCTTTGGACCTGGGAGTTGTGGCCACACCCCTTCTGAATCGTGACCTCCTGGGGTCACACAAATAGATGCTGAGTGCGGTGGAGAGAACCCTGTGCAGAGAACCCTGTGCGTCTCCCCTGTAGGGGCCTCTGTGGGGACTGAGCCTCAGCGCGCCCCTCCCCTTCTTTCCTGAGCACTCCTAGGTTCCCAGGTGACAGGGAGCGTCGGTCACATAAAAGGGAGCCTCGAAGGTGAGGCTGCCCAAGGCTGGGGGTGGCCCTCTCTGGGAAGGCCTCCCCGCCCCCATCTTTCCTCCCACCTCTGGGCCCTGGCTGAGGGGCAGGCAGTTGTCGTTTCTGTGACACGGAGGGCTGAGCCAGCGGGGTGCAGACGAGGGGCTGTGTTTATTGGAACAAAATATGCAGTTAGATTGCACCCCAGTTACCCACAACCCCTCCGCCCCCCGCCTGCCACCTGGACCCCCTCCTCTGGAAGGGTGGCCGGCTGGTGTCTGCCACCTTCACGTCGCCGGTCCCAGGCCTGGGCAGCCGTGTGGTGGTCACTCTTGGATGTTCTGCCCGATCCAACCTCTCACAGCAGCCACCCGGGTGTAGACGCCCGGGAACTGGGGTCGCCCACAGCCGTAACCCCAGCTGGTGACCCCAGTTAGCACCCACCGGCCAGAGGGCTCCCTGCAGGCCAGGGGTCCCCCAGCGTCACCCTGAGGAGAGGAGAGGAGAGGAAAGGCACTCAGAGCAGGCAGCACCTCCCCGGCAGCAGCCAAGGGTGGGCTGGCCTGATCTGTGTGCTCCTGGGCCACCACGGGAGTCTCACCTGGGCTCCCCCTGTGACCCCAGCTAGTGCCTTCCCCTGTGAGCCTCACTCGTATTATCTGGGAAATTGGTTCAGTGCTCGGGTGAGCGTTCATCCGCCTGGCAGACATTGGTGGGCACCCGCCTGGCGGTCCAGGAGCAGAACCGGGCCTCAGGCCACAGCCTCTGCCCGGCCTGCTCCTGACCCTCTGAGGGGCAGGGGAGGGTGCGGTGGGGGGGACGCCGGCTTCTTAGGGGTGTCCACGAAGTGGTTGTCCAGTGGAAACTCGGAGACCCAAAAGGTGCCCTGTTTGATCTAACCGAGGAAGCACACCGCAGGGTGGGGCCTGGCCCGCCGAGAGCCCCGGTCCAGTTGCACAGTGTGCTCACCGAGCAGCTGTCCACCCCGCCCTGCGGGAAGCCCGCGCACAGCATGCGGCTGCTGATCTGCACCGGGTAGAAGCGGCGGCACGTCTGCTCGCTGAGGAGGCGCACGGCCGCCTTCTGCAGCTGCCGCGCCATCGAGCCTGCGGGCGAGACGGGACCTGGTGGGCCCGCGCCCGCCCTGCCCCGTTGGGACTCCCGATGGGGGCGCAGGCGGGGTCCTTCCCGACGCCCCCGGACCCTTAACCCTCGGGGGGCGGGGGGCCCATCCGCACCTACCTCCCTCACGCACGGAGCCCCAGCCGGTGATGACGCAGCGCGCGCCGTCGGGGGGCCGGGGCGCGGGCTCGGGCAGGCAGATGGGCCGCACCAGGCGGCTGCGGCGCACGGGCCCCGCCAGCTCCAGCAGCGCTACGTCGTAGTCCAGCGTGTAGAGGTTGTAGAAGGGGTGCTTGTGGATGCGCGCCACGCGCTCCAGCTGCCCCTCGGCGCCGCTCAGGAACGGCGTGCCCAGGAAGGCCGCCCACTGCTTGGGGTCCCCGTAGCTGCGGGACGTCGGGGACAAGCGTCCGCCCGGGTCCCCGCACCCCGGCGCTGCTCGCCCGGGGCTCCCCGGCACCCTGCCCCGCGGGGGCTGCGTCCGCGGTCGGCTGGGGAACCTCAGATGGGGCACTTGACCTCGGTTGAGTCGTCCCTTTGTCCTAGAACAGCGAGGAGGACGGGGGGGGGGGGGCCCGCGCCCAGCTGGCCCCCAGGCACTGAGGTGACACTACAAGCTGTGTCCATTTCCACCAAATATTACGGCTCTCCCGCCTGCCCACCCGCTTTGAGCTCGGCACCGCGAGGCGCATCCTGAGCTGGGTTTCTCCGTGGAGGGCAGGGCCCCTGGCCTGGTCCTCCTACTGCACACCCTGCCAGGAGGGGGACTCCCCACTGGGTGACCTTTAGGGTGGTGTCAGTCCGAGCAGGATGGCTAGGGATGGAGGTGTCCCGCTGGCCCGGAGACCCGGCCTGGGGCCGCCCCGTTTGGTGGGGGTTGGGGACTGGACTTCGCCCCGCTGCCTTGTGTGGCCAGGGGAGGGCTGTGCGGAGGAGGGTACAGCCTGGGGCAGCGGCCTGGGGCAAAGGGCTTTCCAGGCAAAGGCGTGTAGGCGCCACACCCTGAGTTTTCGGTCTACGATTGGGTCCCAGACACCGGCCATTCGGGGCGGGTGGGACTCACACGTCAAAGCAGTGCGCTGCCGACAGCAGCCACCTCTCGGCCACCAGCACGGCCCCGCAGCGGTGCTCCCGCCGCCGTAGCCACAGGCTCACCTGCCACGGCCACTCCCCGCGGCCCGCGGCGCTGCCGCCCACGATCCTGGTCAGCGCTGCTGTCGGCGCCAGGCCGCAGTCTGCCGAAGAGGTGGGCGTGGGTCGGCGGTCAGACCACACCTCCTCCATGCAGACCGCCCAGCTCCGCCCCTGCGCGCAGCCCCGGGTAGCGGCACCTGGGAGCAGGGAGTGGGGTGGGGGACCCACCTCGGGAAAACGCCTTCCCCCAGGGACCCTGGGCCTGGCGCTTGGTCCTACAAACGAGCCTCTTCTGGGCTTTTCTCAGATAATGCATTTAAGTTTGGTTCCTGTAACCTCAGCCTTGGGGCCTCACCTGGGGGCCAGGCCAGCATCCCCTGTCGCTCCCCACTCCTCCCAGGCCTCTTTCAGTCCCCTAGGAGCCCAGTTCCCTGCTGCCCCAGGGCCTTTGCACACCCCAGCTGCTTGCCAGGAGGCCCTGCCTGGTCTCACCAGCTCCTGCACTGGCTGGTCTTCCGGGATGCCCTGTCAGGGGCTCTTTACCTGGGTCTAGTGACCCAGTGTCCTTCCCAGGGTAGTCCCTCTGTCCTGTGACAGACACCCTCCCCTACCTGCAGCACAGGGTGCACCCTCAGAACACAAGAGTAGGAAGACCAAATGGGTAGCTCCAAGGAGTGCTGCAGGGACTGCCGTCAGCACCCGGTGGGGGGGCGCTCAGGTACACATCTGATAATTCCCACAGGCTGTTTTCCAGCTCTACAGCCAGTGCCCCCTCCCCAGCCCTGTCTCCCACCAGCCAGCCGCCTCCCCTGCCCTCCATGGTCGGGGAAGGCACGGAACAATATGTGCCATGTCAGGAACCCTCCTCCACCTCCTGACCCCCACGTTGAGAACTGTAGCTGCTGGAAAAGGAAGAATCACCAGGCTGGAGGCCCGACCCAGAGACAGCCGGCTGCAGAGTTAACAAGAACCAGTATTTCTCCCAAGGACACGCTGCAGCCGTAAAGTATCAACACGCCGCCTCCTCTGAGCATCCCTGCTGGATGGGCAGGGGCAGTGAGGTCCCCTTGAGCCTGGAGGATCTCAGTCACAGAGACTCTGCCCTGATTTCCAGCCCAGTCCAGCACCTCAGCTGAGGGGTCTCTGGACTCGACTTTCTTGTGGTCCCCGGAGAGGCACCATGTGCAGACTCCTGGCACGTGGTCTGCTTTGCTCTGAGCCGGTCAAACTCTGCTTCCTCAGCATCCCCTCCACCCCTTCTGCCCTGGATCCCACAGCACCTGCCTCTCCCTCTGTTTGGTGAGCCACCCCTTGGTTCTTTGGTGTGCGCTGCCTTGCTGCAGCGAGCCCATAACCCTGACTTTGTGGGTGCAGGTCTGTGTCTGGGGACTTGGGCTGACTGGGCCAGCCTCTGTGTGAATGTGGGGGGCAGTGAAGGGCGGGGAACAGAAGCCGGGCCCCATTCTTTGCTTGGTGCCTGGGACACTGTGGACGGCATCTATTTGAGCCGTAGGAAATTGCCTACATTTGATGGGGCTTTGTTTTTGACCCAGAAATCTGGCAGTTTCATATGGTTCTGATTAATATTTTATAAAAATGAACTCCACATCCCAGACACAAGCTCAGGGCCATGTTCTCTGTCACATTTGTCAGCCAGTTGCTGCCCTGTTGTACCCCACCCTTAGGCCTGTGGGACCAGCCGTTACATGTGCATCTGCCCTGTCAGTGCCGGGTCCCTGCCGTCGGGGCCTACGATGGTCTGACTTGTGTCCCCTCCAAAATTCTTAAGTGGAAGCCCTGACCCCCAGAACCTCAGGATGGGACTTTTGGAGATGGGGCTTTTAAAGAGACAATTAAAGTAAAATGAAGTTGTTCGGGTGGCCCTAATCCAGCATGACTGGTGTCCGTATAATAAGAGGAAATTAGGACACAGACACCCACAGCGGGGAGACCACATGAGGATGTGGGGAGAAGATGGCCGTCCTCACACCGAGGAGAGAGGCCTCAGAGGGTTCCAGCCCTGCTGACACCTCCATCTCTACCCCCCAGACTGGGACGCTGTGACAGCAGCCCTAGCAACTGACACAGGACTCCCACCACCCAGCCACGTCACTCCGTTTCTCTGGGTACCTGGTAGCTGGGAGCCCACGGTGGTCTCCGTGGCATGTGGAAGTGGCGTCTGTCCCCTAGTGGTGGTGGTCATGGCGGTGGTGGTCCTGTTGGCAGGTTGGCTGGTCACCCTGCTGGTGGCCCAGGGGGTGGGTCTGCTGGCCATGACCCCCAGGACCATGAGGCCAGCCGTCGTCCTGGCAGGGTGACTGCTGGTGGGCGTCCTCGTGGTGGGCGGCGGGGGCGTGGAGAGGGAGTGGGAGGACATGATGGCGAGGATCCAGCCCTTCAGCCGGGTGATGCGGGTGTACACGCCTGGCTTCTTGGCCTGAGCACAGCCGATGCCCCAGCTCACAATCCCCGCCAGATAGAACACGCCAGGCGTCTCCTCACAGGCCAGGGGTCCCCCAGAGTCACCCTGAAAAGGAAGGACAGAGGGCCGGCTGACCATACCGGCACCCTCTCCACAGAAGCACTGCCAGGCGCTCCCGTGCTGCCACGAGTGGGAGAAACTCCTCAGCAGAGCTAGACACGCACAGGACCTCAGAAGGACGGGCCTCACACCCATGTGGGGCTGTGAGACCTTGCGTGACCTTGAGCAAGTCACCTCTCTCTGAGCCAAGACTGCTCTTACTTTTGCATTGGAAACAGCAGAAAACCCTAAAGAGAACTCTCCTGGGCAAGAATATACAATGGGAAAAAGACAGTCTCTTCAGCAAGTGGTGTTGGGAAAGCAGGACAGCCACATGTAAATCAGTGAAGTTAGAACACACCCTCATGCCATGCACAAAAATAAACTCAGAATGGCTTAAAGACTTAAATGTAAGCCGTGACACCATAAAACACCTAGGAGAGACCATAGGCAAAACATTCTCTAACATAAATCGTGCCAATGTTTTCTTAGGTTAGTCTCCCAAGGCAATAGAAATAAAAGCAAAAATAAACAAATGGGACCTAATCAAACTTACAAGCTTGCACAGCAAAAGAAACCATAAAAAAAAAACAAAAACGAAAAGACAACCTACAGAATGGGAGAAAATACTTGCAAATGATGCAACCGACAAGGGCTTAATCTCCAAAATATAGAAACAGCTCATACAACTCAATAACAAAAAAACAAACAACCCAATCGAAAAACGGGCAGAAGACCTAAATAGACATTTCTCCAAAGAAGACAAACAGATGGCCAACAGGCACATGAAAAGATGCTCAACATCACTAATTATTACAGAAATGCAAATCGAAACTACAATGAGGTACCACCTCATGCTGGTCAGAATGGCCATCATTAAAAAGTCTACAAATAACAAATGCTGGAGAGGGTGTGGAGAAAAGGGAACACTCTTACACTGTTGGTAGGAATGTAAGTTGGTGCAGCCACTGTGGAGAACAGTGTGGAGGTTCCTTAAAAAACTAAAAGTAGCGACTTCCCTGGCGGTCCAATGGTTAGGACTCCATGCTTCCACTACAGGGGGCACGGGTTCGATCCCTGGTCGGGGAACTAAGATCCCGCATGCTGTGTGGCGCAGCCCCCCAAAAAAACTAAAAATAAAGTTGCCATATGATCCATCAATCTCACTCCTGGGCATATATCTGCAAAATACAAAAAATTTAATTCAAAAAGATATATGCCCCCCAACATTCATAGCAGCACTATTTACAGTAGCCAAGACATGGAAGCAACCTAAATGTCCATCAACAGATGAATGGACAAAGAAGATGTGGTACATTTATACAATGGAATATTACTCAGCCATAAAAAAGAATGAAATGACACCATTTGCAAAAACATGGATGGACCTAGAGATTACCGTACTAAGCAAAGTAAGTCAGAAAGAGAACGACAAATACCATATGATATCACTTATATGTAGAATCAAAAATATGACACAAATTAACTTATTTGTGAAACAGAAACAGACTCACAGACATAGAGAACAGACCTGTGGTTGCCAAAGGGGAAGGGGAGGGGGGAGGGATAAATTAGGAGTTTGGGATTAACAGACACACACGACTGTATATAAAATAAACAACAAGGCTCTACTGTATAGCGCAAGGAACTATATTCAATATCTTGAAATAAACTGTAATGGAAAAGAATATATTTATATACATACAGACGTATAACTGAATCACTGCTGTACACCAGAAACTAACACAACGTTGTAAGTAAACTATACTTAAGTAAAATAAAGAAAAATTTAAAAGCATGATGTTTGCTGTAGGTTTCCATTATATGTCTATCATAGGGTTAGAATTTTTTTAATTTTTTAATTAAAAAGGTTGTTAAAAATTATCAGATGCTTTTTTTCTGTGATTTTGACAATGATCCTGTTTCTCCCCTTCAGTGTACTAATGCAATGAATAGCATTAATGGATAGTCTTGTGTGGAGCCGAACTTTCTATGACATCAACTCACTTTGGTTGTGATGTATTTCCCTTGTAATACATACCCTGCTGGCTTGAATTTGCTAATATTTTATTAAGGGTTTTTTCATCTATGCTTCTAAGTAAGACTGGCCTATGCATTTCCTTTTTTAAAATTTTTTTACTTATTTTTTTTTTTGCCATGTCACGTGGCTTGTGGGATCTTAGTTCCCCAACCAGGGATTGAACCCAGACTACGGCAGTGAAAGCGCCAAGCCTAACCACTGGACCACCAGGGAACTCCCTGAATTTCTTTACCTGTGTCTTTCTCTGGCCTTGATAGCATGGTTCAGCTAGCTTCTTTTTATGTTCTGGAGCTGATTTGTTTCCCCTTAAAAATGGGTCTAAACCGGGTCCCTCCTGGACTCACCTGGCAGGAGTCAACCTTGCCCTCCAGGAACCCCGCACAGATCATCCTGTCCGTGAGCGAGAAGTTGTAGAGGGCACTGCATGCCTTCTGGTCTATGATGCCCACGGATGCCCGCTGCAGGAGGTCAGGCTTGGTGGCTGCCAGGACAAGGAGACCACCCCCCAGGGCCACTTACACAGGGACCACTGTTCAGTAGCGGGCTTCACTCTAACCACAACCCCCGAGGGAGGTGCCATCCCCGTCCTACAGGCCAAGGCCCGGAGGCCCATGGCCTTGCAGCGATGTAAAGTCACACAGTGAGAAGGAGGCGGGTCCCACCCTAGAATCTCACCACTGTCCCTGAGCGGATTCCCTAGCACCTTGGGTGACCTGCAAGGGGGCTACTCTGAGGTTTCAAAGGAAGCATTAACTCTTGGGGGGGCCTGTGAAGGGTATATAACACAAGGGTCCCCAAACTTTTTCCATAAAGGGCCACAGAGTAAATATGTTCTGCTTTACAGGCCAGACAGCCTGTTAGGACCACTCAGCTCTGCTTTTGTAGCAGGAAAGCTGCCCGGGGCTATCAGTAAGTGAGTGGGCGTGGCTGCGTGCCAGTAAAACCATCTATAAAAAGCAGCCGCACTGGGCCCACGGGCCCTGAGTTAGTGGAGAGGTGAGTGGTTTGCGGGCGGTGTGGGACCAGAGCCCCAGGCGGGAGTGGGGGGGCGGAGGCTCACCGTTTCCCTCCTGCGTGTTGCCCCATCCAGAGATCACGCACTTGCGGCCCACGGGGAACTTCTGGATGGCCAGGGGCAGGCAGACAGGCTGCACGTACTTGTTGAAGACCAGGGGCCTGGCCAGCTCCAGCACGGCCACGTCGAAGTCCAGGATGCTGGGATTGTACTGGGGGTGCAGCACCACCCGCCTGAGCCCCATCTTCACGGGGCTCCCGCCGACGCCCGAGAGGGACGCAGTGCCCAGGTGGGCCCGCACCAGCTCCACCTTTGTGCTGCGGGGAAGGGACCGCTCAGACTCCCTGCCGCCCCCAGGGCACCGGGCAGAGCTGCGGGACCCAGGTCCCGGGGAGGGCACCACGAGACCGTGGGCAAGGCAGGGAGCCCCCCCGGGCCTCATTTCCTTCTGGGACAAGAAGGCATGAGAGACCCCCACGGCTTTGTGACAATCAGAGGTCAATGCCACCTGCCCTTGAGTGGCGGGGAGGAGCCTGCCCCCCAACTCGGCCCCTCTGTGTCCCTCACAGAACAGCTCTACAGGATCCTCCTGGAAGCCACTCCCCAGAGTCCCCTACTTCACGCTGCCCCCCATCTGCCCCCTACCCCCCCGCAGCTGGACGTGACCCTGGCCACCTGCTGGGGCCTAAGTGGTCCCTGCATGCACGGGGATTTGATGGTGGGGGGACCCGGTGATGACGGGGGAGCCGAGGGGGCCTTACTGGTTGAAGCAGTGGGCGGCAGACAGCAGCCAGCGGTCCCCCACCACGGTGGCTCCACAGAAGTGCCGGGAACCCTCCTTCAGGCTGACCTGCCAGGGCACCTCCCCGGAGGCGGCCCCAAACCCGCCCACGATCCGGGTGGGCTTCTCCAGCGCCGGCCTGGCCCCGCACTCTGCGGGGACGAGACAGGAGGGCTCGCGCATCTCAGCCCGCTCGGCGGGCGGCAGTACCACCCTGGTTCCAGAGGGGCCTCGGGACACAGGGCACAGCCTCTGGGCTCTGGCTGGGCCAGGGCACAATCATCCCGTCACACACATGAAGAAATCGAGGCTTAAAGGAGCCCTAAGGTTTTAAGCAAGTACAAGTACGCGGCCCAGCTGGGGGGATGTGGGCGAAAAAGAAGATAAAATCACAGCAGCCCTGTCCCCACCAGTGTCAGCGCGGCAGACAGGCCACAGCCCAGGCAGCTGTGGACAAAGGCAGAGTCGGGTTGTTACGGGGTTGGGGGCAGGGTGGGTGCAGGTGACTTTAAATGAGGCAGAATTAAACAATTACACTCCAATAAAAATTTTTTTAAAAAATAAATAATAAAATAAGCAGGAAAAAATGAAAAAAAGTTAATTTGATATTCACTTCCATAGGCAAAAACAATATATCAAAAAAATTTTTTTGTAACATAACTTTTTCTGTGTGTTGTGTGATGTTTATTTGATTGTATGCATGTGTGTGTACCCCTGTGTATGTGTGTCTTTAGCAATATATCTTTGGCCAGGTACACAGTACTTTGAAAAACTGGTATGTACTCAACATAAATCATGTATTCTTTCTAATGGGAGTGTACTTTACTATTCTTCCTACTCTTTATTTTTAAATATTTAATAAAGATGGGGGGCACATCTTTGTATACCACTTTGTATACCACTGTCTGTCAGAATTTCACATTATTAATTACAGTATAAATCTTGAATTGTTAAATGATTGAGTAGGAGCAACCAAGAATAAAGGAGATTTTTGTGTTAAAAAAATAAAAAAAGAGGCAGAGTTTCGACTGGCTTTGAGCCTCGCAGGTCTGTGGGACCACAAAGGTGGATCGGTATCAGATCCGGGCAGTGACTGGACCTGGGTCCTCGGAAACCACAAAGTCGAGACAGGTGGAGAATTTGTGTGCTTCGTGTGGGTGCTTGTGTCTGCGATAACCCCAGGTCAGTCGCTCTCCCACCCTGGCCCCATCGTCATGGTCACTGGCCTCTTGCTGACCCTTCAGGATATTCTGAGTACTCTCCAGGCCGGCAGTAGGTATTATCAGGCAGTAAATGTGAAGCATGACCACTAGTCTTTGCCTGGGCATTTGACAGACATCACTAATCGATCACCCATCTCTTCCCCACAGAGAGCTTCAGAAAGCCAGTACCAATCCACCCAACCCCGCACGGAGCGGACACCCACTTCTGCTGTCTCCCCAGAAAGTACCTTGTGGCTTAGAAGCAGTGGCTGAGTCGAGAGGCACGGCGCTGGGGGCCAAAGTGGGTCTGGTGGGTGTGTTGACCACCGGGCTCTGGGGGCTGGTGGGCCAGGCGGTGCTGGGGATGGCTGGGGCAGGAGCCGCCGTGGGGGCCAGAGGCTTGCTCGCAGCGGCAATGGCCTCCAGGATCCAGTCACGCAGCCTGGTCACTCGGGCGTACACCCCCGGACGCCGGGCTTCTGCACAGCCAATTCCCCAGCTCACAATGCCAGCCAGGAAGAACCTTCCGGAGGGCTCCTCGCAGACCAGGGGGCCCCCCGAGTCACCCTGGGAGACAAAGGCACACCCTCAGGAGGGGTCGGGGCTCCCTGGCTGCAGCCAGTCCCAATCCCAGAGCCACATGGTCAGAGAAGGAGCCCTGGTTGGAGGCCTTCTCCCCACGCGCTCACAGAGCACATGTGGGCTGATACACATCTCGGAACCTCAGTCTCCTCTTCTAAAAAAATAAAATAGGACAGTTGGACTATGAGATCTCTAAGACCTCTTTCAGTTCTACCACTGGCAGTTAAAAACCCAACCCAAATAAACAATATCCCCTCCTCTGCTTAGCCCAGCAGACCTTGGGTAATGTCACCAGTGGCTTAGGAACCTCCAATCATCATGCAGCGTCCTCCTGCAGGGCCGCATCTGCCTTCACTCATCCTGTCTTGCTATCCTTTGCCTTCTCCTCACACCCAGCTTACCGTGACTCTTTCATCCTTAAACACAAGCTCGCTCTTACTATTTCCCGCTGTTTTCTCCAGCTTCTGGCACTGATGTGGTACCCTGAGCACATGTAGCAGCCGCTCCCCACCCACCAGGCCTTAGAAAGGAGAGCAAAGATATAAACTAAAAAGAAAAAGGAAATCCACAGCCATGTGACAAACCAAGCAGAGGAAATCTTGGTGGTGGACCAGCAACAGAAGACTCCCCCTTCCGGGGAGAGGGGAACCTCGGGTGGGAAACCTGGGGGCCTTTCCCAGCCACCTCAGGGGCTGGCAAGGCATCGTCTGGCGCCTCTGGCTTCTTTCCCAGGCACCGGGCTCACCTGGCAGGAATCCACCTTCCCATCCAGGTAGCCGGCACACAGCATCCTGTCGGTGAGCGAGTGGCCATACAGGCTGGCGCACAGGGCCTGGTCCAGCAGCTCCACGGTGGCTTTCTGCAGCATCTCAGGCTTGACGACTGCCCAGCATGGGGAGAAACAAGCAGGGTGAGCACTCCAGGACCCTGGCAGCCACCCCGAGCCAGGAGGCTGAGCTTCTGTTTCCCCAGCTGCGGTGGAGCTGCTGCAGCCCCAGGTCAGAAATAAGCCAGGTCCATCAATGCCCACTGACCACCCTCTCAGCCTGGACAGCTAAGTGACGTCAAAGTTAACGCCCCAAGACTAGGCTCCTCCCCTCCCCTCCCCAAACCTGCCCGCCCTGAGCTCCCCCTTACCTGCTGGAATCTTTTCTTAGCCCAGCCGTAGCCCCATCTTGGCTAAACATTAAATCAGATTACGTAGCCTTTTCCTCAAATACTCCAGGGTGTTCCCCCCCACACCCGCCCAGCTCAATCCAAGTACCCAAGCTTGGACCACCTACCCTGGCACCCCAGGCCCTTTGCACATGCCGTTCTGGCTGCCTAGAATGCTTGTCCCTGCAGAATCTGTCCGCTTTCCTCCTCTCATCTCCTATTTTAAATTGCAGCCCCCTCCCCTCAACCCCTGCCTTATTTTTCTCCATTCTGTACATCACCATTTGCCACTTATCTTGTTCATTATCTACTGCCCCCTGGAATTGTTCTGTCTGGGTATGGTCTGGGTATGGTAGCCACATGAGGCTATTTAAATGCAGATGGAAATTCATTACAATGAAGTGAAATGTAAAACTCGGTTTCTTGGTAGCGCTAGCCCGTGTCATAGGGCTGCTGGCCCCCGTTGTGGATGGTACCGATGTGGTTTGTGTCCACCACTGAGGGAAGTTTTATTGGGAGGTGCTGGTCTGGACTGGGGGCTCCATGTGAATAGGGGTTTCTGTCTGATTTGCTTCCTGCCCAGTCCCTGGAGTAGGAAGCCTGGTCTTAGCTGAAGTGTCACCATCTCAGGCCCTTTCCTAAAGCTGTCCCCGCCCCCAACTCATTTTTCCTACTGGTTTCCTTCCCAGCATTTATCACCATCAGGTTACAGTCGATATGAGGCAGTTCTGTTCTATAAAATTACCCAAACACTGAATCAGTGAACACTGCCCCGCTGCTCCAGGGGATACACGGGGTCAGGTTCCTGAGAGCCTCTGGTTACAGCCGATCCATACGTACATAACCTCATGATGGTACGTGTTTCTGCTTAAAGACACTTCACTTAACATACATTGTTGATTCGTTAACACTGAGCTCACAGCCCACAGCGCTGTTAACTCTTGCCTGAACGAAGCTCATCTAACACATGTACTTTCTGCCCATAAGGCATATCCCAGCCCTCCTGCACTTAGGACGCTAGCCAGCACTTCAGCTCTACGCTTGGGGCCTGTTTAGATTTTGTGAAACCTGCCACAAAAAGCACAAAAATGCAGAAAAAAAAGTGGCAGTAAACAGACCACGAAAAGGACACTGGTTTCCAGTCTGAGCTGAACCAAGAGGCAGGGCATTGCCCAGCTCCACCTCAGCTGGGAACGACTCAAATTGCACATCAGGGAACAATCACAGATTCTCCCCCCCCCACGAGTATCCACTTGGGGAGACAAATTAATTTTAGCGAGTAGGCGAATTCGCAAATACAGAATCCGCGGCTAATGAGGCCGGACTGTGTGTTGCTTGCTGGGCTGGGCTTTGCTGGCTGCCTGGAGAAGCTGCAGGCGGTAGGTGCTTACGGAAATCCTCCTTGAGGTAGCCCCAGCCCGAGATCAGACACTTCTTCCGGGGCGGGAAGACGTGCACGGCGGCCGGGAGGCACACGGGCTGCACGTGCCTGCTGAACGTCAGGGGGCCACCTAGCTCGAGCACCGCCACGTCGAAGTCGGCCGTGTCAGAGTTGTAGAAGGGGTGCGTGATGATCCGGGCCACTCGGGCCCGCACCGTGCTGGCCTCCGAGCCGCTGAGGTAGGTGCTGCCTGCGTAAGCCACCCACTCGGTGGGGTCTTGGAATCTGCAGAGCAGACAAACCCCCGCTCAGAGGCCCACCAAGGATGGGGCCAGAGGGTGAGGAGGGCAAGGCACTCACCCAGTGGGCAACTGTTAAGGAGGCGCCTCAAAACTCAGCCATCGAGACTAATAATGATATTTTCGGACTTCCCTGGTTTCGCAGTGGTTAAGAATCCGCCTGCCAATGCAGGGGACACGGGTTCGAGCCCTGGGCCGGGAAGATCCCACGTGCCGCAGAGCAACTAAACCTGTGCGTGCGCCACAACTACTGAAGCCTGCGCGCCTAGAGCCCGTGCTCTGCAACAAGAGAAGCCACCGTGCTGAGAAGCCACGCACCACAATGAAGAGTAGCCCCCGCTCGCCGCAACTAGAGAAAGGCTGCGCGCAGCAACGAAGACCCAATGCAGCAAATAAGAATAATAATATTTTCATGCAACATTGTCAAAAATCAGAATGATCGCAAAAAAAAACAACCCCAAAAAACACTCAAAACATGGTGCACGAATTATCAGTATTTTAAACAAAGACAGGATCCAACAGGGCTGGGATTAGGGTGAGGCGAGTGAGGCCTTGAATATGGATTGGCTACTAGATAACATTGCGTGGCTGTTTTTAATTTTCACGGGTGTTATAGTGGTATGTGGGTATGTGAGAGACTCTTGTCTATTTGCACAAATGCATGCGGGAGATTCGGAGGCAATGTGTCATGATGTTTTCTACTTAATTTCAAATGGTTTGGCAAAGATATATATGTATGAATATGTGTGTGAATAATTACAGATGCAGATAGATGGAGAGAGTGGGAGAAAAAACAAATACAGTGAAATAGTAATAACTTTTTAAATCAGATACTGGCATATGGGTGTTTGTTGTCCTATTTTTTCATCTTTTCTACTTAAATATATTCGTAATAAAAATATTAAGAGAAACAAAATTTAAAACGATAAAAAAAGTAACTCTTCTTGCCCTGAATGTCATTGCTTATGTGACCTGTGTCCACCAGACCGTCACTTCCTGGGGCAGCTTTCCCTGGGATTCCCAGCAGGCTGTTCCATTAGTGACCCTGGGGCAATTCGTAGGTAATGGTTTCCCAGGGGAACCCATGCTTCCTGTTGCCCTGTCCTGTCCCCGAGGACTCCTCAGATGGAAATAACCAAATAGCAATGCCTGGCACTGCCAGAGGCTTCCAGAACCTTCTCCCACCTTTGGTGAGCTCCATTCTGATTGGCCACTCTCATTGTTAAAGATTCTGACCATCCTCAACAACAAAAAACAGCCCAATTCAAAATTGGGCAAAGGGACTTCCCTGGTGGCGCAGTGGTTAAGAATCTGCCTGCCAATGCAGGCGACAGGGGTTCGAGCCCTGGGCCGGGAAGATCCCATGTGCCGCGGAGCAACTAAGCCCGTGCGCCACAACTACTGAGCCTGTGCTCTAGAGCCTGTGAGCCACAACTACTGAAGCCCGTGTGCCACAACTACTGAAGCCTGTGTGCTTTAGGGCCTGCGTGCTCTAGGGCCTGCGTGCCGCAACTACTGAGCCCGCGTGCTGCAACTACTGAAGGCCACGCGCCTAGAACTTGTGCTCCGTAACAAGAGAAGCCACTGCAGTGAGAAGCCTGTGCACTGCAACAAAGAGTAGCCCCCTCTCGCCACAACTAGAGAAAGCCTGCACGCAGCAACGAAGACACAACACAGCCAAACAAACAAAACTGGGCATTGCTCCAAAGAAGATGGAGCAATGTCACACAAATGTCACACAAATGGCCAATAAGCACATGAAAAGACGCTCAACATCACTAATCATTAGGGAAATGCAAATCAAAGCCACAGTGAGATATTACTGCACACCCATTAGGACGGCTATTATTAAAAACAAACAAGGCTTCCCTGGTGGCACAGTGGTTGAGAGTCCGCCTGTCGATGCAGGGGACTTGGGTTCGTGCCCCGGTCCGGGAGGATCCCACGTGCCGCGGAGCAGCTGGGCCCGTGAGCCATGGCTGCTGGGCCTGCGCGTCCGGAGCCTGTGCTCCGCAACGGGAGAGGCCACAACAGTGAGAGGCCCGCGTACCGCCAAAAAAAAAAAAACAAAGTAACAAGTAATGGCCAGGATGAGGAGAGACTGGGAGATCGGCCAAGATGACGGAGTAGAAAGACCCTGAGCTCACCTCCTCTCAGGAGCACACCCAAATCACAACTACCTGCAGAACCACCATCGATGAAAAAGACTGGAACCTACCAGAAAAGATCTTCTCCAACTAAAGACAGAGAGAAGGAACCACAAGATGAGAAGGAAGGGCGGCGGACTCACGATATGATCAGATCCCATGCCCCCTGGTGGGGGACCCACGAACTGGATAAGAATTATGTTGCAGAGGTTCTCCCACAGGAGCGAGAGATCTGAGCCCCATGTCAGGCTCCAGCCTGGGGGTCCAGCACCAGGAAGAGGGTCCCCCAGAGCATTTGGCTTCGGAGGCCCGCAGAGCTAACCGCAGGAGCCCCACAGGACTGGGGGAAATAGAGGCTTCACTCCTAAAGGACACACAGAGAATCCCACGTGCACCGGGACCCGGGGCAGAAGCAGTCATCTGATTGAAGCCTGGACCAAACCTACCTGCTGGCCTTGGAGGGTCTCCTGGGGAGGCAAGGCGCGGGCGGCCATGGGTCGCCCTGGGGACGTAATTTTGGCGGCCGCCATCTTGGCTCTTTAGTGCGGAGACCCGGCCCCACCCAATAGCCCACAGGCGCTAGTGCTGGGACGCCCCAGGCCAATCAACTAACTGGGCAGGGACACAGCCCCACCCATCAACAGACAGGCTGCCTTAGACCCCCCCTGAGCCCACAGCCCTGCCCACCAGAGGGCCAAGACCCAGCTCCGCCCACCAGTGGGCGGACACCAGATGCAAGAAAACCCGCCCCCCCCCCCCCCAACAATGCTCTGAAACGAGCTCTGGGATCCCTGGGCACTGCAGCCAGACTCCAGGAACCAGCTCTGCCTGCCAGTAGTCTGGCACTAACCCCAGGATCTGGCTTCACCTGCCAGTGGGTGGACAACAGCCCCAGAGTCTTCAGGACCCTGACTCCATCCACCAGTGAGCCAGCACTAGCCCCAGGCCCCCTAGGATCCCACAACCGGCTATCTTGTGACCAAGCCCCGCTAAACTGCAGCCAGCAGCATCCACATAAGACAGGGCCTGGCAGCCAACCAAGCCTACCAGACTACCCACATAGTCAGCCTGCGACAACAGAAGGACCCACGCAGCCCTCTTAGAGGGAACCCCTAGAGCATGTAGTTTGGGTGATGAGCGGGGAGTGCACCGCGGGATGCATAGGACGTGTCCTACAGAGGCCACTTCTCCAAGGTTGAGAAACGTAACTAACCTACCACACACATAAAAATACAAACAGCAACTTAGACAAAATGAGGTGACAGAGGGACATGTTCCAGACAAAGGAACAAGATAAAACCCCAAAAGGAGAACTAAGTGAGGTAGAGATAGGCAACCTACCTGAGAAAGAGTTCAGGGTAATGATCGTAGATTATCACAGAACTCAGGAGAGGAATGGATGCACAGAGTAAGAAGTTAGACATTTTAAACAAAGAGAAAATATAAAGAACAACCAAACAGAGATGAAGAATACAATAACTGAAATGAAACATACAGTAGAAGGAATCAAAAGGAGACTAAATGAGGCAGAAGAACACATCAGTGAGCTGGAAGACAAAGTAGTGGAAATCAGTGCCACCAAACAGAAAAAAGAAAAAAAGAATGAAAAGAAATGAGGACAGTTTAACAGACACTAGGACAACATCAATCATGCTAATATTCACATTATAGGGGTCCTAGAAGGAGAAGACAGAGAAAGGGCCTGAGAAAATATTTGAAGAGATAATAGCTGAAAACCTCCCTAACTTGGGAAAGGAAACAGTCACCCAAGTCCAGGAAGCACAGAGGGTCCCATACGGGATTAATCCAAATAGTAACAAACCAAGACACATCATAATCAAAAAGACAAAAATTAAAGAGAGAATATTAAAAGCAGCAAGGGAGAAGGAACAAATAACATACAAGGGAACTCCTGTAAGACTATCAACTGAATTTTCAGCAGAAACTCTGCAGGCCAGAAGGGAGTGGCATAATGTATTTAAAGTGATAAAAGGGAAAAGCCTACAACCAAGAATACTCTACCCAGCAAGGCTCTCATTCAGATTTGATGGAGAGATCAAAAGCTTTACAGACAAGCAAAAGCTAAAAGAACTCAGCACCACCAAACCAGCTTTACAACAAATGTCAAAGGAACTTCTCAAGGATGTGGAGAAATAGGAACCCTTGTGCACTGCTGGTGGGAATGGAAAATGGGGCAGCCACTGTGGAAAACAGGATGGTGTTTCCTCAAAAGGGTAAACACAGAATCACCATATGACCCAGCAATTCCACCTCTGAGTTTATACCCAAAGCAATTGAAAGTTGTGACTCAGATACTTGCACACCCATGTTCACAGCAGCATTATTCACAACAGCCAAAAGGTGGACACAACCCAAGTGCCCGTCGACGGATGAATGAATAAACACATGTCCATCCACACACTGGACTATTATTTGGCCATGAAAGGGAAAGAAGCAGTGACACACGGTACAACGTGGATGAACCTTGAAAACAGGTTAAGTGAAATGTCAGTCACAAAAGGACAAGTACTGTTGATTCCACTCACAGGAGGTCCCTGGGGGAGTCAGATCCATAGAGACAGGAAGTAGATGGTGGTGGCCAGGGGCTGGGGAGTCAGGGTTTAAAAGGGATAGAGTTTCAGTTTGGGAGGATGAGAAAGTTCTGGAGATGATGTTGGGGATGGTTGCCCAACAGTGTGAGTGTGCCTAATGCCACCGAGCTGTGCACTTAAAAATGGTAAATTTATGTTATATATATTTTGCCACAATTAAAAAAAATTAATGCATTCAGATTTAACAAAAAAAAAAGAGAGGGAGGGACTTCCTTGTCGGTCCAGTGGTTAAGAATCTGCCTTCCAATGCAGGGGACATGGGTTCAATCCCTAGTCAGGGAGCTAAGATCCCACATGCCACGGGGCAACTAAACCCACGTGCCACAACTAGAGAGCCCGCACGCCGCAACGAAGAGCCCGCGCTCCGCAACGAAAGTTCCCATGCGCCGCAACTAAGACCCGACACAGCCAAATAAATAAATAAATAAATAGTTTTTAAAAAGGAGAGGGAAGGAAGGAGGGAGGGAGGGAGGGAGGGAGCGAGGGAGGAAGGGAGGGAGGAAGGAAGGAAGGAAGGAAATATGTTCCAAGGGGCTCTGAAGACACCCAGGAAAGGTGGCATTCCCAGAGTGGAAGGTAGGTGTGATACAGGGGTGGGGTGGGCTCTGAGCCCTTGGGGACGTGCACTCACTCATTGAAGCAGTGGGCAGCAGACACCAGCCACCTGGCGCCAATGATGGCGGCCCCACAGAAGTGTTCGTTGTTTTCTCGGAGGCTGACTTGCCAAGGGAACTCCCCTGGGGACGCCTCCACACCGCCCACAATCCTGCCGGCTGTCCTCCAGCCAGGCTGCAAACCACAGTCTGCAAGACAGAGATCACTATCCAGGACCCCAAGAAGGCAGGAGTGTGGCCACGTTCCCGGCACATCTGTCTGCAGTCTGTTGTCCCCATGGCCCCCGCATTCAAAGAATGCCAAAGATGCCAGCAAACCACCAGAAGCTGGGAGACCACATGGAACAGATCCTCCCTCACGGCCTCAGAAGGAACCGACCCTACGGACACCTTGATCTCGGACTTCTAGCCTCCAGAGCTGGGAGAGAATACATTTCTGTTGTTTAATCCACTCAGCCTGAGGTCCTGTGATTCAGCAGCTCTAGGACAATCATACCCTAAAGTTAGCTATGTGGATGCTACATACCTATGTGACCAACCCCCAACACAAACCCTGGACACCAAGCATGGGGGGAGCTCCCCTGGTTGGAAGTACTTTGAGTGTGTTGTCACATATGATGCTGGGAGAATGAGTTAAGCGCTGTCCACATGACTCCACTGGGAGAGGATAATTGGAAGCTTGCTTGAGCTTGGTCTCTCCTGGACTTTGCACCTTTTGCTTTGCTGATTTTCGTCTGTATCCTTTCACTGTAATAAGCTATAACTACGCATATAACAGCTTTACTGAGTTCTGTGACTCCTTCTCGTGAATCACTGAATCTGAAGGAGTCTTGGGGACCCCCCGACCACACCTGCCAATTTCAATCAACCTCTATATCATCCTCCACAGCCAGACGCTATGAATGTCTCCCTCACCATGTATTCTGCAAGTTTCAAAATCTTTATATGTCCATCTTTTCATAGGATGCTGTGTCTCTCTGTTTATTTAGTCTGCTTTTATGTCCTTCAGCAATGGTTTGTAATTCTATATAATTATTATTATATACAGGACACAAGTTTATTTTATTTTGTTTTGCTATTAATCAAGAGTATGATTCTTTCCATTATATCTTCTAACCTGTTATTAATTGTATAAAGCGAAACAAGAGCTTTTTTTATGTTAGTATTTATCTTATCTTCCCCTTATTGTTGAACTGTCTTATTTTTCTGATATCCTTTTAGTTAATTTATTGATTCATTTAGATAATCAAATTCAAATTATGATAGTTTTCCTTCTTCCTTTCCAATACTTAAACCACTGTTCTCACCTTACTGCACGGGCTAGCATTGCTAGAAAAATGTTGACTACTCTTACAGCATTTCAATTGTAATTTTCCCTTGCTCAAATCCTTTTGGTGACTCCCCACTACCTACAGGACAGACCCCCCAGTTCCTGGCATTCAAGGCTTCCCACGGTTTGACCTGATTTTTTTCTCCTTCTCACCCGAGGCTCTCCACTCCACACACCTCAAGGTCTCCCTTCTCTGCTTGCTGCTCATGTTTCCTGTCATATCACAGGTGCCCACTCCCTTTCTCTGCCCAGCTCAGTGAATGCCAGGACCACGTGTCTGTGTGTGATGGGCACAGTGGGCCAGAGAACCAGCACTTGAACCTGGAAAGGGGACATAGCCCAGAAAACAGGCCAGACAGGCAGACTGACCACAGTGGGCCTCATCGGAGCCATCAGAGCAGTCCGCTGTGTCATCACACTCCGGGTTCACCTTTGTCACACACTGGTTGTTCCCGCAGGAAAAGGCATTCCCTGGACAGTGACCTGAGGGCAGACAAGAACCACGTTCCTGACCTCACTCCATCTCTCCTGCCTGCTCTCCACGCGGAAACTCTAGAGCGTGGAAGGCATCTCTTCTCTGCTTCCTTTTCTCTGAATGTTTCTGAAATAATTTTCTCAGAATTAGTACAGAGATGTAACACATGAGAATGCTAGTCAGCACCGGGGCCAGGGCTATGCAATCTAAGCGTATGTGTGCCATGTATGTACTTTTACATTTCTATCAGCCACGTTTTATTTATTTATTAATTTATTTTAATTTATTTATTTTTTGGCTGCGTTAGGTCCTCCTTGCTGCGTGCAGGCTTTCTCTAGTTGCAGCGAGCGGGCGCTAATCTTTGTTGTGGTGCGCGTGCTTCTCATTGTGGTGGCTTCTCTTGTTGCGGAGCACAGGTTCTAGGCACGTGGGCTTCAGTAGTTGTGGCACGCAGGCTCAGTAGTTGTCGCTCGCGGGCTCTAGAGCGCAGGCTCAGTAGTTGTGGCACACGGGCTTAGTTGCTCTGCGGAATGTGGGATCTTCCTGGACCAGGGATCGAACCTGTATCCCCTGCATTGGCAGGCGGATTCTTCACCACTGCACCACCAGGGAAGTCCTGCCTTGTTTTTATTTTTATTTTTATTTTTATTTTATTTTTTTTTTTTTATTTTTTATTTTTTTATTTTTTTTTTTGCAGTACGCGGGCCTCTCACTTTTGTGGCCTCTCCCGTTGCGGAGCACAGGCTCCGGACGCACAGGCTCAGCGGCCATGCATGGCTCACAGGCCCAGCCGCTCCGCGGCATGTGGGATCTTCCCGGACCGGGGCACGAACCCGTGTCCCCTGCATCGGCAGGCGGACTCTCAACCACTGCGCCACCAGGGAAGCCCCTGCCTTGTTTTTAAAAAGTAATAGGGGGACTTCCCTGGTGGCTCAG
This sequence comes from Hyperoodon ampullatus, assembly GCF_949752795.1. Lineage (NCBI taxonomy): Eukaryota > Metazoa > Chordata > Mammalia > Artiodactyla > Ziphiidae > Hyperoodon > Hyperoodon ampullatus. Next base: position 25,971,937 of record NC_136917.1, read on the forward strand.
TGGATAAGACTCTGAGCTCCCAGTGCAGGGGGCCCAGGTTAAATCCCTGGTCAGGGAACTAGATCCCACATGCATGCCACAACTAAGAGTTCACAAGCCACAACTAAGGAGCCAGTGAGCCGCAATTAAGGAGCCCACGTGCCGCAACTAAGGAGCCGGCAAGCCGCAACTAAGGAGCCGGCAAGCCACAACTAACGAGCCCGCCTGCTGCAACTAAGACCTGGTGCAACCAAATAAATAAAGAAAAAAAAATTTTTTTAAGTAAGAAATAGGTGAAATTAATTTTTTAAATTGTAATAAAGTACACATAACATAAAATTTGCCACTGAAGTGTAGGCTCACATTTGGGACCATTCTCTGGGGGGGCCGTCCTGGGCACTGTGGGATGTTGAGAAGCACCCAGGCCCCACTCACTGAATGCCAAGAGCACCCCCCATCGTGACAACCACAGATGTCCCCAGACATCACCCTGTGTCCCCTGGGGGGGCAGGATCACCCCTAGTTGGGGACCATTGATGTAAAGCTAAATAAATGTATCTGTAGATGTGTCATGAGCCGTCTGGGAGGAAAGTCACCAAAATAGTAAAAGCAATGAGATTCCAGGTGATACCTACTCTTTTTTCTTTTTTTTCCCCCAAACTGTTTTTTGTCTTTTCTTTTAATAACAACTTTCTATCACTTAAAAACAAAACAAAAACAATAATGCCCTCTCTTAATCATGCTTGGCTCTGAATAATTCAAAGTGCCTCATTTTTAAATCGTCTGCTCACAGAGATATACATTCTTTTTCATATTCTTTTCCATTATGGTTTATCACAGGATATTGAATATAGTTCCCTGTGCTATACAGTAGGACATCATTGTTTATCCATCCTATGTATAATAGTTTGTATCTGCTAATCCCAAACTCCCAATCCTTCCCTCCCCCACCCCCCTCCCCCTTGGCAACCACAAGTCTATTCTCTATGTCCATGAGTCTGTTTATGTTTTGTAGATAGGTTCGTGTCATATTTTAGATTTCACATATAAGTGATATCTGTCTTTTTCTGACTTACTTCACTTAAGTATGATAATCTCTAGGTCCATCCATGTTGCTTTAAATGGCATTATTTCATCCTTTTTTATGGCTGAGTAGTATCCCATTGTACATATATATACCACATCTTCTTTATCCATTCATCAAAACATACCTGATTTTAAGTCTCTTTCTGTCAGCAGCCCCTTCTGGCTTCCTGCAGCAAAACGGAGAAGAGATATAAGCTCATTTAGCGAGCATTGAGGTTCTTTGACATCGTATTGCAAAGCAGTGGTCTGCGCTGTCCACCTGGGATCCACTTAAATTCTGACTTAAATCAGCAAAGATGAAATCAGATGAAATATTCCATTCCTCACGATAAGAGCTCAACAGCCGCGTGGGGCAGGTGGCTGCCAGAGTGGATGGCGCCGACCCAAAACATTTCCATCCCCGCAGAAAGCTCTCTTAGTGCTGGCGAGGTTACTGAGACTCATTGAGTGTGTCAGGAGTGGTGGAGAGGGGACTGTAAATGTCCTGCAGGGCAAGGTCAAGGCAACAATTTTAAAATCTGAGCAGTCTGATCTCATGCCTGGCTCTCAAATCACAACGCACAGCAATCTTAGAATTTTAGAGCATAACATTTACCCTTATTTCTATACCAGGGGCCAGGAGCCAAATCCGGCCCACCACTTGTTTTTGTAAATAAAGTTTTATTGATACACAGTGGTGTCCATTTGTTTATATAGTGTCTTTGCTGCTTTTGTGCTTTAATAGCTGAGTTGAGCCATCTGGACAGAGACCCAATCGGTGGCAAAGATGAAAGTATTTATAGGTTGCCGCCCCCTGGTCTAGACCATAGAGGGTAAAGCAATGGGTATATGTTTCCTTGTCACCGAGAGGGGCGATTATGGAAAACCTCAAGTTTAATGCAACTTTCAGTCAGCTCCCCTTCCCCAGCATGTCCCTCCAGCCCCTCCCAACGTTGCCCTGTCTCTGGGGCCACTCGCCTGTGAGCTGGGCAGACACGATGGTGCCATAGGGGGCCAGGGGGATGCCGCGGCCCTGCAGCCTCTCTCGGAGTCCCCGCTGCAGCAGCTCCTCCTCCAGGCCCGGGCTCGGTGTCCGCAGGGCCGGCTGCATAAAGTGCAGCCGAAAACGCACCAGGATGCTGGCGTTGCCCTCCCTGCGGGGAGGACACTGGCCCTTGAGAGGGAGGGCGTTTCTCGGCTGGAATCTTCTGCAATCTCTCAGGCAACCACCAAGCTTCCTCCACCTCCAAGGAGGCCCCAACTCACCAGTAACTGAGCACCGTGCAGCCCACACAGCTGGCCTCCAACTCTGTCTCCCGAAAGCTGCTGACAAACTACAACGGAAACAACCGTAGCAAATGTGAGACCCTGTGGAGACTCCCTGGCGGGAGAGCTGGGAAGGGAATGGAAAAGCATCTCCTCTTCAACTCCACGTGTGCGGCCAACTCACAGAACTAAGAGACAGGACAGGCATCTCGAAGTCGTGCCTATGAAAATATAGCTCCACCAACAGATGATGGAAAAACCCCACGTGGTCCCTCCACACCCGGGAGCATCACTCAGCCATGAAAAGAGGTGAAGCCCTGACACTCGCTACCACGTGGACGGACCCTGAGAACACGACGCTCAGTGAGTGAAGCCAGACACAGAAGGACACACAGTGTGTGATTCCATTGGTGGGAAACATCCAGAACAGGCCGATCCACAGACACAGAGAGTGGGTTCGTGGTTGTCAGGGGCTGCGGGAGAAGGGAAGGGGGTGACTGCTGATGAGGGTGGGGTTTCCTTTTCGGGTGATGGAAGGTTCTGGAATTAGAGGTGATGGTTGCACAGCTCTGTGAATGTACTAAATGCCACTGAATCAGTCACTTTAAAAGTGGATAATTTTAGGGAATTCCCTGGCAGTCCAGTGGTTAGGACTCGGTGCTTTCACTGCCGGGGGCCCGGGTTCAATCCCAGGTTGAGAAATTAAGATCCCACAAGCTACACAGAATGGCCAAAAGAAAAAAAATAATAAAGAAAAGGATAATTTTATGTTATGTGAATTTTACATTAAAAAAAAAATTCTGTGGCTGAGCCCACTTTGTGCAAGCAGACGCTATCAGGAAGGTCCTTGTCCTTCATGTGCTGTTAGGGTGACCACTGTCCGCGTCTCCTAGGATTGTCTCGGTTTGGGCACCAAAGGGCCCACATTTCTCCCCTCGGCAGCTCATGTCACCCACAAGTAGGGTGACCACATAAGCCCGTTTATCTGCTCTCCCACTGTAGTCACTGACAGCATCCCTGTCCCCTGGCAGAATGTCCTGCTTAGGTGCTAACTCCTATGGTCACCATCCTCACTCCCTAAACACACGGGATGCACGGTCACGCCTGTTCATTCGCTCGTCTAAAACACCCTTAATCCAATTTGCTTCTCTGAACCGCACCCTCTGAGTCCACATCCCCACTGCCCACACCCAGACCTGCACTGTCCTGTAGAACGTTCCACGAATTTCCAAAATGTTCTACACCTGCCTTGTCCCATACGGCAGCCGCTGGCCGCATGTAGAAACTGAGCATTTGAAATGTGGCTTGTGCCACAGAGGAACTGATTTTCACATTTTGTTCAATTTTAATTAATTCACGCTTCAATTTCAAAACGGATACTTGATTCAGTCACTGGAAAATTCTTAAGTATATTTGGAGCATCTTGGGTCTGTAAATGTTACAAATTCTAAGTATGGATGGAGTTTTCCCAGTGGAAGCTCAGTATCCACCCTGAGATGTGAGTGTAAAAGACACACCAGGTTTGGGGGACTTCCCTGGTGACACAGTGGTTAAGAATCCACCTGCCAATGCAGGGGACATGGGTTCAACAGCTACTGAAGCCTGCGCGCCTAGAGCCCGTGCTCTGCAACGAGAAGCCACCGCAATGAGAAGCCTGCACAACGCAACTAGAGAAAGCCCGCTTGCAGCAACGAAGATACAACGCAGCCAAAAAATAAATAAACTTAAAAAAAAAAAGACACACCAGGTTTGGAAGCCTCAATACAAAGGAAAGAATGTGAAATATCTCATTAATACCTGCTTTATATAGGTTGATGACATGTTGAAATGATAACATTTTGGATATTCTGGGTTAAATAAAATGTATTATTAAAAATAATCTTACCTGTTTCTTTTTACATTTTTTTTTAAAACGTGGCTACCAGAAAATGTTAAATTACATGGGGCTTCTGTTACATTTCTACTGGACAATGCTGCTTTAAGATAAGGGATTGAGATTAGCAGTACGGCCCATGTGCTGAATTAGAATCATTGCCTGTTTTTGCACAGATCATGGACAAGAATGGTTTTTACATTTTTAAATGTAAAAAAAACAAAAGAAAAATATTTCATGGTGCATGAAAATGGTATGAAATGCAAATTTCAGTGTCCATAAATAGAGGTTTATTGGCACATGGCCACGCCCACTTATCCATGTCATCTATGGCGGCTTTCAGGCTACAACACAAGGCCCAGCAGTCAAGACAGACTCTCTGGCCCCCAAAAGCCAAAAATATTAACCATCTGGCCTTATTACGGGGAAAGTTTGCTGACTCCTGGTCTAGATGATGGTGACTCCTAACTGTCCCCCTGCTTCTCTAACATCTTATCACACATTTAAAATGAATACTTACCTAGTCACCTTTCTCTTTCCCTTAGGATAAAATTTTAAACAATGTTTTAAAAGTCACCTACCTTAAAAACTCACCTTTTACAAGTGTACAATTAGATGGGTTTTAGTATATTCACAGAGTTGTACAACCTCATCACAATTTTAAAACATTCTCATGACCCCAAAAGAAGCCCCATCCCCATCAGCAGTCACCCCCATCCTCTCCCCAGCCCCTGACAACGAGGAATCCACTCTCTGTGTCTGTGGATCTGCCTGTTCTGGACGTTTCCCATCAATGGAATCACACACTGTGGGTCCTTCTGTGTCTGGCTTCTCTCACCGAGCATCATGTTCTCAAGGTCCGTCCACGTTGTAGCGAGTGTCAGTGCTTCTTTCCTTTTCATGACTGAGTGATGCTCCCGTGTGTGTGGAGGGACCACAGCTGTTTATCCATCATCTGTTGATGGACATTTGGGTTGCTTTCACTTTGGGGCTGTTATGAATCATGCTGCCATGAACATTCGTGTACAAGTTTCTGTGTGGACTCACGGTTTTGTTTTTCTGGGGCAGACACCCAGGAGTGGAATTGCTGGGTCAGATAGTAACTCCATTTTTTTTTTTTAAGATGTTGGGGGTAGGAGTTTATTAATTAATTTATTTATTTTTGCTGTGTTGGGTCTTCGTTTCTGTGTGAGGGCTTTCTCTAGTTGTGGCAAGCGGGGGCCACTCTTCATTGTGGTGTGCGGGCCTCTCACTGTCGCGGCCTCTCTTGTTGCGGAGCACAGGCTCCAGACACGCAGGCTCAGTAGTTGTGGCTCACGGGCCTAGTTGCTCCGCGGCATGTGGGATCCTCCCAGACCAGGGCTCGAACCCGTGTCCCCTGGATTAGCAGGCAGATTCTCAACGACTGCACCACCAGGGAAGCCCAGTAACTCCATTTTTAACCTTTGGAGAAACTGCCAGACTGTTTTCCACAGTGGCTGCCCCTTTTCATATTCCCACCAGCTACGTAGGAGGGTTCTGATTTCTCTACCGAAATGCAGTTTACAACCTTCCAACGTGGCCTACGGATCCTGCAGCAGTCAGTTCCCATCAAATGCTACCCTCCCCTGCATTCTGGAATGCATCAGCCCCTGCCCTGTTCACCCCACGGGGCCCCCTCCCTACCTCAGAGGCTGCCTGGGCCCCCCATTGCTCTGCTGCCTCAGTCAGAGCCCCTGGCCCCCCACTTGGCCCCCCTGGCTCCCAGAACCCTCACCAGCGTTTCCAGAGTGGGCGTCAGCGTGCGGTAATAGTCTGAGGTCTCCTGCCGCAAGCTGGGGGCAAACCGGATCCCTCGCAGCTCGGCTGTGTGCTCCACATTGACACCCTGTGTAGAGAGGGAGGCTGCGGACAAGACCAGGGCCCCGTGAGAGCGCCCACCTGCAGGGGCAGGGCTCAGCCAAGCCGGCCTCCAAGGCCCCCCCATCACCCTGGGGCAGTCACCCCCAACAAACGGGGGGTGGGCTGACTTCCCAGGGGTGGAGTGATTATTAACAGTGCTCCCTTATCAGCTCTCACCCATTACCCCCCAAAGGCACCCAGGTACACAAAGCCCCAGGCATCCCCAGGTTTCCTTAAGGGGAGGACTGGATCCTAGCCAAAAATGGCTGAAATGGCCTCAGAAGGAAGACCTTCCCTCGACTTTGGGACAATTCCCACCTCCTCCCTGGGAATGGGCACCAAATACCCCAGGGGCACAGCCAGGGGTACCAGGACCCTCGAACCCCGGCCCATGACACCACCCTCTGAATAATAGTTTCCAACGGTTGTCAAAAGTACACAACAGCAAAGAAGAACAACAGTCACAAAATGTTGTAAAGAATACAACCCTACATGATACATGAAGACATGTGTTTCTAACTGTCGAAAATATGTGAGACTGGCAAAGGGGTCCATCAGTCAAAAATGATCATAATCACAAAATTAAAAGACTAGAAGTAGGGAGTTCCCTGGTGGTCCAGTGTTTAGGACTCAGCGCTTTCACTGCTGGGGCCTGGGTCCGATCCCCGGTCAGGGAACTAAGATCCCACAATCCATGTGGTATGGCCAGAAAAAAAAATTTTTTTTAAATTAAAAAATAGAAGTAGCAGCCACCTACACTGTGAAAGCTGGCTCCCAGCTCTATTTATTTGAATGAATATTCAACCAGCTCGATATTTAGATATTTATTTATTTAATAGATAGAATAGTCTAAAGTAATTCTAAAATTGGTTTGTTTTCTCATGCAAGGAACTAAAAAGAAAGAAAACAAGAACCCTGCTGTGTAGACCCATGTGCTTATGTTCTGGGCCCCAAATAAGCCTCACACTTTCCCTCTGAAATAACCATGGGCTCCCAGGCAACTGGAGAAACAGCCCAGCAAGGGCCCGTGTAAAATTTTATACTTCCAAATAAAACTTTGAGCTGTCTGGGAAGGGGACAAATTTGAATTGTAATTTAAAAATTGTTTTTAAATTTTAAGTGCTTCTTAGAGCCTTCCTCAGTTTCAGAGGTCCTGCTGGAGATTTTATCTACCTGTTATCCCAAAATGTAGCTGTGCTTCTAGACTGGAGGTGTGCAACTGTCCCCTGTCTCTCCCTAGCGTGAGGACACACGGACACGGACAACCCCCCGCCCCACGACCACAGAGCCCAATTTTCATGCACTTCACCCCACAGCCACTAGAGGGCCTCTGTCAGCCGTGCCAGGCTCCGAGTTATTCCAGATATTCACAAATATATATATATATATTTAAATATATTATACATAATATATATCTTAAATATATTTTTTAAAATACATTTTAAATATATATTTAATATATTAAAAAATATATATATATCCCACATTGGATCGCCAACTTATTATTTTGCCACATGACAGCATTTTCCCCCCAAACTGCCAGTTACCATCATCATGTCAAGGATGAAAGGTGACCTTTATATCCCCACACAGAACTAGCAAGCTCATCTCAGAAGGAGCCCAGTCCAGAGCAGGGCTTCCCAGCAGAACTTCCCCTGATGATGGAAGGTTCTAGATCTGAGCATCCCCTGCAGGAGCCACGAGCTACTCATGAAATGTGGCTGGTGGGGACGGAGGAACTGGATTTTACCTGTTATTTAATTTAAGCTGATTCAGTCTAAACAGCGCTGGGGCTCAGGGCTACCACGTCGAGGTGTGGGGCAGCTCTGGAATTCTATGCAGGCGGCAGGGCTCTGTGGACCCTTCCACTGACATAAAAAGACCTTCCTTTGTGTGTTTGTATAACTGCAGCCTCACAGCATTCACCACAGGTCATCATTTCGTATGTTTCATTGTAAATAATATGAACGTACGTACATTAGAAGCAAATATGAAGTGGGAGCCACTTTTGACTGTGGGAGGTGAGAAAGTCAACGACTGCTCACTTATACTTTTGGGGACTTCTCAAATTTCTCAAGGTTTTTATTTTTATAAATTTATTTATTATTTATTTTTAGTTTTGGTTGCGTTGGGTCTTCGTTGCTGTGTGCGGGCTTTCTCTAGTTTCGGCAAGCGGGGGCTACTCTTTGTTGCAGTGTGTGGGCTTCTCATTGCGGTGGCTTCTCTTGTTGCAGAGCATGGGCTCTAGGCAAGCGGGCTTCAACAGTTGTGGCGCACAGGCTTAGCTGCTCCACGGCATGTGGGATCTTCCTGGGCCAGGGCTCGAACCTATGTTCCCTGCATTGGCAGGTGGATTCTTAACCACTGCGCCATCAGGGAAGCCCCTCTCAAGGGTTTTTTAAAAGTTCATTTCCCTACTGGTCTCCATTTCACCCCGGTTGTGAATCTTCATTAAGCAACTAAGACCCAGCACAACCAAATAAAAAATAAATAAATATTTTAAAAACCCAAAATCAAACACATGGTATTAAAAAAAATAAAGAATCCCACTGGTGGGAAACCTGAAATTTGCAGGTATTGCCTTGACACCCAGGCACCCACCACCTAGCCCAGAACTAAGTGCAGCCACACTCAGCACCTGGTCCCATAGCCTTGCTGTTGGGTGGCCTCTCTGTACTGCATGCTCAGCCCTTTGCTCTGGGACACTTTTGAGCCACTCCCAGGCGTCTTAGTGCAAGCTACCTGCTGTGTAGACCCATGCAAGTCTGTGGCCACTCACCCACGAGGACTCCCAGGGTGACCATGACGATGCTGGTGGCCACCATGACCGAGAGGGCTGCCCGGCAGCATGCGGCATCTGTAGCCTGGATGTCCTTGGTTGCCCTGGGCACTAGCTGTAAGTCACCGGCGGTGGGCTCCATGGCTCCCAGACGTGGGGACGGCAACCTGGAAGCCAGCAGAAAACAGACAGAAAAAGGATGTCAGAGCTGGGGGCGTTTCTCTTTCCCTAAGCAAGGGTCTTCCTTGTGCAGACGTGACAGCCATCAACAGCGCCCTAGGCATCGGGGGCTCCACGCAAAACATAAAAACGGATTCAACATGATTGCTGGCTGGGCTGGCACACGCGGGATCCCCATGGGGCCCTTGCTAGGAAGAGTATGTATGAGTTTCCTGCAGTTGCTATAACAAATGACAAACCAGTGGCTTAAAGGAACACAGACTTATTATCTTACGGTTCTGGAGGCCAGAGGTCTAGATAATAGACGGCTGTGTTCCTTCTGGAAGCAGCCGTCTGCAAGCCAGGAAGGGAGCTCCCACCAGAAACCAACACCGCCGACACCTTGATCTTGGATCTCCAGCCTCCAGAAGTGGGAGAGAAAAAATGTCTGTTGTTTAAGCTGCCCCGTCTATGATATTTGTTCTGGCAGCTTGAGGTGACTGAGACAATTGCACAAAGTCCCCACATACCTCACACCCAGCGTCCCTAATATAAAGTCTGGTACCTGTGTCACAATTAATTAACCAATTTTTTTTTTTTTGGCTGCATGGCATGCAGGATCTTAGTTCCCTGACCAGAGATCGAACCCGTGCCCCCCTGCAGTGGAAGCTTGGAGTCTTAACCACTGGACTACCAGGGAAGTCCCTTAACGAACCAATATTGATACACTATTACTAATCAAAGTCCACAGTGTATTCAGATTTCCTCAGTTTCCCCCTAATTTCCTTTTCTGTCCCAGGACCCCATCCAGGATCCCATGCGACAGTCATCATATGTCCTTGTGACCTCTCTGGGCTATGATGGTTTCTCAGACTTTGTGATGCCCTGGGTAGTCTTGATATTTTGCGGAATGTCCCTCTTTGGGGGTCCGTCTCGTGTTTCTCTCATGGTGAGACTGGGGTGAAGTGGGGGTTGTCTGGTAGACCCCCCCCTCCAGGCCCCACCGTCCACCCCTCCATCTCTGCTCATGGGGTGTCTGAAGCAGCCCCTCCACTCTTGGTCTGGGTGAATGTCTCCTCCTTCAGGAAGCCCTCTTGACCTCTTCCACCCCCAGCTACAGACTGCCCTCTGTCACATCCAGGGAGTATCCTCTCTGCAACCAGCTCTTCCCTGAGATTCCACAGCCATCCATCCCCCTGGAAAATCCTCATCACAAAAGACTCACAAGACACTCAGATATTTGTTGAACGAATACAGCTTGTGGAATAGTCACCTGCATTGGGTTTTGGTTTCCCAGGTGTGCCCAGTCAGTTGACAGAACACAATCAGACCGTTTTCTAAATGCATTGTGGTTGACAACACAGTCCCAGGGTGTACTGACCTCATCTTTCATTTTTTTTGGTCAAATCTCAACTTGATCTTTATTATTTTTTATTTATTTATTTATTTATTTATTTTGGCTGCGTTGGGTCTTCATTGCTGCACACGGGCTTTCTCTAGCTGCAGTGAGAGTGGGCTTCTCACTGCAGTGGCTTCTCTTGTTGCAGAGCATGGGTTCTAGGTGCTTGGGGTTCAGTAGTTGTGGTGCGGGGGCTCACTAGTTGTGGCTCGTGGGCTCTAGAGAGCAGGCTCAGTAGCTGTGGCGCATGGGCTTAGTTGCTCTGAGGCATGTGGGATCTTCCCTGACCAGGGCTTGGACCCGTGCCCCTAGAATTGGCAGGCGGATTCTTAACCACTGCACCACCAGGGAAGTCCTGACCTCATCTTAAAGGTAAATGTCTAGTCCAGGGTTGGCTGGCTTCACACCTTGTTTTTATAAATAAAGTTTTATTGAAACACAGATATGTCCATTTGATGACATCAGTGGTTCCTAACTGGGAGCAATTTTGCCCCCAATAGTGACACATGGTGATGTCTGGAGACATTTTGGGTTACCGCGACTGGGGGTGCCCTTGGCATTTGATGGGTGGGGACCGGGGATGCTGCTCCACACCCACAGTGCCCAGGATGGCCCCAGAGAAAGATCCAGCCCAAGATATCAGTGGTGCTGAGTCTGAGAAGCCCAGAGGTATATATTATCTTTGGCTGCCTTCGTGATGCAATGGTGCAGTTGGGTGGTCAAGACAGAGACTGATCTGGCCTGAAAAGCTGAGCATATTTACTCTCTGGCCCTTGAGACACATCTGCCCGTCTTGCATAAGGCCATCCCCAGCTGATGAGTCATCACTAATGCTTTGATGCAGAAGAGGATTTGCAAATATGAATGTCAGAGTTTGCCCTGGTGTCACAATGCAGGTGCTGGCAGAGAAGCCTTCTCCTTCTGCTGGTGGCTCACTCTCTTTGGGGTGGTGGATTCACCTCAGGGTGGCCCACAAAATACTGTACCACGGTAAACTGGCCCACTAAGCACAACCTAGAGCTCGTCAGCCCCTGAGAGATGGAAGGAACACCATGGCAGACAGAATCAAAGATGGCGGCCATGACCTGAGGCCCTCAGTCCTGCAACCACAAGGAACTGAATTCTGTCCACAACCCTGTGAGCTGGGAAGTGGATCCTTCTCTAGTTGAGACTTTGGATGAGACGGCAGCCTCGACTGACACCTTGATTGCTGTCTTGTGGGAGACCCTGAGCAGCAGACCCAGCGAAGCCGTGCCCAGACTACTGACCCACAGACACCAAGAGGTAATAGATGTGTGTCGATTTAAGCCACTAAGTGTGTGGTGATATTGTTTTGTGGCATAGAAAGTAAATACAATGCCACTTCACCCATTAAATGCTATTTGAAAGTCAACTGTTGGGTTCGTTTTTATGAGTCTGAAAATTTTGAGCATTATGCTGATTCTCCGTCGTAACAGTTAACTCTTTTTTTTTTTTTTTAAATCTCTTATTAGGGAGGATGCAGGGTAAGAATAGCTGTGTGATCTAACAATTCTGGCATCCAGCTTCCTCCTCTGTCAAATGGGCAGAATGCAATGCCTGCCGTCTGGTTGATTTTTCCTCTCCAGGATCCAGGATCTCAGGATCTCAGTTCCAAGAAGCAGGCTGAGCTCTGGCACTTTTGCCTCTGAAACTTCTCTGGGTCAAGAGCCAACAAATTCACTTAAGGCTGTTGATTTCTGCTACTTGCTACTAAAAGAGCCTTGAATGTGTTAAGCCATCCCCAGCCCCCTGCTGGATAATTCTCTTCCATTCATGAGACCTGAACAGACCTTTACTCCAAACCCAGCACGTTCTCAGCCTGCAGAGAAGCTTTTTTCTCCAGAGGGGATGAATCACCTTTACGTCTCTGCAGAGGTGGATCTCATTACCTCCCCTCTGCCTCTGCTCCACCCGGGATGCTGGTCCAGCGTGGGCGGAGAATGATTCATACCTGGCCTCTGACACACTCTTCCCCATTTGAACACCACAGAGAAGGAAGTGGGGGGACAATCCCATTCCATTTCCCTTGACAGGGCTCCATGAAGGTGCCCACTCAGCCAGGTGCTTCTCTGGAGGGAGGAGAGCTGTTCTTGAGGCCCGTACAGATGAACAGCAGGCCTGGGTGTCAGATAAAATACAGTCAAACCTTCTGGTAACTGACTATACTGCTGAACCGAATGAATAAGCATTTCCAGAACTCTAATGGAAAACGGATGAATTCATAAAAGTGCTAACAAAAGATCAAGATGAAAAAAAATTAATTACATGGGACTGAGTGAACTGATGAGGATGATTATAATTTTTGTGACTTTCTGTTTGAATTAAAAAAAAAAATCCCACAAGGACTCAGAGGCAAAAAATATACCAATCAATTTTCACTGCAAAGTAAAGGAGCTGTTACAGTGGAGGATTGCTGGACTGAATGTCAATATTACGACACAGTATGAGTGTGTTTCATGTTTGGTAATTGCAATCATTGTTGCTTTTGTTGTGGTCATCCATTTATAAAAAAAAAAATATAGTCAAACTTGAATTTCAGATTGACAAGACATAAACAACCCTGTGATGGTTGATTTTGTGTGTCCATGGGGCTAGGCCATGGTGCTGATTTCTGGTCAAACATGATTCTAGATGTTGCTGTGAAGATGTAATGAACATTTAATTAGTTGAGTTGACTAAAGCAGATAAGCCTCTGTAGTGTGGGTGGGCCATATCTAGTCCGTTGAAGGCCTTAAGAGAAAAGACAAAGGTTGCCCCCCCAAAAAGAGAGAATTCTGCCTCCAGACAGCCTTTGAACGTGAGCTGCAACTTTTCCCTGGGTCTCCAGCCTGCCCTGCAGATTTCAGATTTGCCAGCTCCCATGACTGTAAGCCAATTCCTGTCTCGCTGTCTGTCTGTGTGCGTCTCTCTCTCCATTCTATTGGTTCTATTTCTCTGGAGAACCATGACTCATACAGTTGCTAATATGTCTTGTGCAAAATTTGGGACATACTTGTGCTAAGAAAAAGAAAAGTATGTGTTGTTTGCCTGAAATTCAAATTTATCTGAACGCGCTGTATGCTTATTGTTATACCTGGGGCCCAGCCAGAATGTCCTATCCTATCAAGGTAACATGTCTCTGCTGGGAATAGCCACTCTGTGCCTCACTGCCACCATCCAGAGTCAGCGAAAAAGGGGAGCTATGCAGGGGGTGGGGGGCGAGGCTGTACAACACTTACCCCTTTATTCTTACACTTGAGCTAAATTGCCTTCGGAGGAGGCAGAGAATCTCTAAGAATCACTTGATGAAATGTTTTAGGGACAAAGACACCAAGATTCACTTCTGTGATTAGGGCTGGAAACTCAAATGTAGTGTATGAGCTCATTGACAGCACCTCCTACAAACACACACACTATGTTCATTCAACCCCAGACGATCCTGCCACCACCCCCACCCCGTGGGTTTTCTAAGGATTCCTGTGTTCTCTAAATTGTCTTGTCATCACTGTCATTAGGGCACAGAAGGGGCCTACTGCTATTTAGCATTGAATATAGAAGCTCCATTCATTGTTTCCATCAATCCGATATTTACAAAGGGCCAGGCTTGGCTGCTCTGTGCTGGGTACCCAGCCCTGAATGAGACAGATGTGATTCTCAGCTCATAGAGTGTAAATCTTAGTGACAGAGGCCCAGGTAAATTAGAATTGCAGCTACAATAAAGGCTGGAAAGGAGAGATGCATCCATGGGGCTTTGAGTCTCTGTAAAAAGGAAGCTTTGATCTAGACAGGGGGCCAGGGAAGTCTTCCTGACGGAGGGATGAGTTATCTGAGTTCTAAAGGATAAATAGGAATCCAGTAAGTGCCCAGTGGAAGCAACAGATGTCCACGTAGTAAGAACAAAATACGTAAAAGCCCTGTGGTAGGAGGGAGCAAGTAAGGGCCATCTTAGAGGAAGTGTGCCAGTCAACTACTGCCATGTAACAAATCACCAAGACATAGCTGCTTAAAACAATGCACAGTCATTATCTCATGGTTTCTGCAGATCAGGATTCTGGCATGTTTTAGGGGTCTTCTGCTCTGGGTCTCACTCAGCTGCAATCAAGGTGTTAGCTGGGGGAGTTCCCTGGTTGTCCAGTGGTTAGGACTCAGCGCTTTCACTGCCATGGCCTGGGTTCAATCCCTGGTCAGGGAACTAAGATCCCACAAGCTGTGCAGCACAGCAAAAAAAAAAAAAAAAAAAAAAAAAAAAAAGTGTGAGCTGGGCTTCATTCTCATCCAGAGGCTCAACTGGGGAAGGATCCACTTCTGAGCTCCCTGTTGTTGCTGGAATTTGCTTCCTTGTGATGTTAAGGCTGAGGTCCCATTTCATTGCTGGCTGTCGGCCCAGGGCTGCTCTCAGCAATGGGGAGCTGTTTAGTTTCAAGCAAATTAAGAAAGCATTTCCAACTCCCATCTTGACACTCTCTCTCTCTAGATATCCTGCCAACACCTACAGTGACCAACTGTCTCAGTTTTCCCGGGATTTCTCTGTTTTAGTCACAAAAGTCCCACATCTCAGGAAACCCCTCAATTCCAGGCAAATAGAGTCAGTTGTCACCTCACAGACAACACCTAAACACAACCTGTCCAAAATTAAACTAATTTTCTTTCTCCAAACCTTCTCTCATCCACACAGTTGCCCAAGCCCTGAATTCTCACTTACAGTTGACCCTCCATATCCACGGGTTCTTTACCCACAACTTCAACTAACACTTGATAGAAAATATTCAGGAAAAAAATCCCAGAAAGTTCCAAAAAGCAAAACTTGAATTTGCCACATGCCAACAACTATTTACATAGCCTTTACATTGTATCTACAATATTTACACAGCATTTACATTGTACTAGGTATTATAAGTCATCTACAGATGATTTCAAGTATATAAGAGGATTGCATAGGTTATATGCAAATGCTAAGTCATTTTATATAAGGGACTTAAGCATCTGTGGGTTTTGGTATCCATGGTGGGTTCTGGAACCAATCCCCCTCAGATACTGAGGGATGAATGTAATTACCCCCATCATACCTTGTCTGTCACCAAGTCCTGCAGATTTTATATCCTGAATTTCTCTAGAATGGGGGTCATTAAACCTTTTCTGCAAAGGGCCAGAGAGTAAATATCTTCAGCTTTGTAGTCCCACAGTCTATGTCGTAACTACTCAACCCTACTATTATGTCATGAAAGCTGTACCAGGCACATGTAAACAAATGGGTATGGCTGTGTTTCCATAAACAGGCAATGGGCTGGAGTTAACCTGTGAGCCATAATGTGGTGACCCTTGGTCTAGGATCCATTGTTTGTCTTTATCCACACTGCCTAGTGCAAGTTGTCACCACCTCAAATCTGAATTATTACAATGACTTGGACCCTCCACTTTAATATCTTCACTAGAGCCAGACTAACCTTTCACCAGGAAAACCCAGTTACTCCTCTGCTTGTAAGCAGTCAAACCCAATGGGTGGAGGACAGAAAAACAAAGTAAAACAAAACCTTTCAAGAGAGACACACCCTCATCTCAGATTCTGCAGGATTCCCACAGATAAAAGCATGCTAAGGATAAGCTCCCAACCTCAAAATTGCAAAACACACGAGAGAAAAAACTACCATCAGGAAGAATCAGCAGACACAAGAAGGCAGTACTAGACACTGAAGACATTCAGAAAGTGAAACTATCTGAGATTATAAAACAAGTATGCTTAAAATTCGTTCAGACATAAAATAATTGAAAATATGACAAATGATCTCATGAAAAAATGGGTATAACTTTTTAAAAAATGGAAGTTCTAGCAATGAAAACTATAGTCATTAGGATTAAATTCTCAGTAGATGGGTTAAACAACAGATACAGAGCAATAAAAAAATAAATGATTCAGAAGATAGATATGTTACCCAGAATGCAGCAAAGAGAAGTAAAAAGATGGAAAACCTGTGACAGAGGTTAACAGACACAGGGCACAGAAAAAAATGGAAGGCCCCACTGTATATCTCACAGGGGTTCCAGAATGAGAGACTAGACAAAGGGAAGAGAGGAAATATTATAAGAGAAACTAGTTGAGAATTTTCTAGAGTTGTTGAAAGACATGCATCCTCAGATTTGAAAAGCACCATGATCTACAGAATTAAAACAAAGAGAAAATTATAGAAGTAACCAGAAAGTAAAGACAGGTTATCTATAAAGGAAGGCTGATTCAGAGTGATTGCAGATTTCTTGGGACTTCCCTGGTGGTCTGGTGATTAAGATTCCATGCTCCCGCATGCCGTAACTAAGAGCCCACATGCTGCAACTGAAGATCCTGCATGCCAGAACTAAGACCCGGCACAGCCAAATAAATAAATAAATGGATAAATATTTAAAAAATAAAAAGAGTGGGGCTTCCCTGGTGGCGCAGTGGTTGAGGGTCCACCTGTCGATGCAGGGGATGCGGGTTCATGCCCCGGTCTGGGAGGATCCCACATGCCACGGAGCGGCTGGGCCCGTGAGCCATGGCCGCTGAGCCTGTGCCTCCGGAGCCTGTGCTCCGCAACGGGAGAGGCCACAACAGTGAGAGGCCCGTGTACCACAAAAAAAAGAAAAGAAAAAAAAAAAGAAAAAGAGTGATAGCAGATTTCTCATCAGAAACAAAAGAAACTGGAGGGCTTCCCTCGTGGCGCAGTGGTTGAGAGTCCGCCTGCCAATGCAGGGGACACGGGTTCATGCCCCGGTCCGGGAAGGTCCCACATGCCGCCGAGCCGGCTGGGCCCGTGAGCCATGGCCGCTGGGCCTGCGCGTACGGAGCCTGTGCTCCACAATGGGAGAGGCCACAACAGTGAGAGGCCCGCGTACCGTAAAAAAAAAAAAAAAAAAAAAGGAAAACAAAAGAAACTGGAAGGGAGAGAATAATATCTTCAAATTGCTGAGAGGAAATAGGTCAATCAACAATTACATGCCTGGGCTTCCCTGGTGGCGCAGTGGTTGGGAGTCCGCCTGCCGATGCAGGGGATACGGGTTCATGCCCCGGTCTGGGAGGACCCCACATGCTGCGGGGTGGTTTGGCCCGTGAACCATGGCCGCTGAGCCTGCGCGTCCGGAGCCTGTGCTCCACAACAGGAGAGGCCACAACAGTGAGAAGCCCGTGTACCACAAAAACAAACAAACAAACAAACAAAAACCAATTATATGTCTAAACCCATTTAGTCAAGGAAGAGGATGTAATATAGACAGTTCTAGGAAAAGACTTAGAAACTTAACCACTAATAGACCTTCACTGAAAAAGCTACTAAAGGATGTATCTGGGGGAGAATAAAATTGAATTTACAGAAAAGATGTAAAAAGCAGGAAGCACTGTGAGCCCAGAAACTGGTGAACATGTGGGAACATCTAAATAAGCATTACATGTATAAATTAGTAATAATGACCAATTAGGGATGTATAAAAACCAAGGTTGAACTAGCACACAAGACAGAGGGGATGATTGCAGTCAAAAGGCATTAAGGTTCAGAGACTTCCCTGGTAGTGCAGTGGTTAAGAATCTGCCTGCCAATGCGGGGGACATGGGTTCGATCCCTGGCCCAGTAAGATCCCACATGCTGCGGGGCAACTAAGCCCGTGTGCCACAACTACTGAGCCACAACTACCGAGCCCACGTGCCACAACTACTGAAGCCCAAGCACCTAGAACCTGTGCTCCACAACAAGAGAAGCCACCACAATGAGAAGCCTGTGCACCACAACGAAGAGTAGCCCCCGCTCACTGCAACTAGAGAAAACCCGCGCACAGCAACAAAGACCCAACGCAGCCAAAAATAAATAAATAAATAAATATTTTAAAAAGACATTAAGTTTCGGGGAGACTATTGACAAATTCCAAATCTGTTAAGTGAAGCATTCATGATAACATTTTAAGGGTAACTTTAATAATAGAACTAAAATGGATGACTTCCAAAAAAGTACAGTGAAAAAGATATAAAAGAAAAAGGGAGGAAAACAAAGAAAAAGAGAAAGAAAAAGTGCAAATGTACTAAATTTACAAGGTAAAAGACAGAATTTGTCAGGTTAGACTTTTTTTTTAAGCTATCAGGTGTTTTAAGTGGTCTCTTGTAAACAGTGAAAGTCACAAAATGGAAGAGATAAAAATTCTAACCTCATGTGTACCAAATAGCAAGCTAGACACCAGACAATCTTGTTTAATGGAAATATATATTCATGGCATTAGAGAACAAACTTACCTTTTTCAGGCACACATGGAATATTTGCAAAAGTTAATCATACAGTAGCCACAAAGCAAGTCTCAACAAAACCCAAAAACTCTCTCAGAGCACTTCTCTCACCACAGTGTAATTAAATGAGATGTCTAGAAATAACAAGAAAATTATGACTGAAAATCTAAAATCACTTCTAGTGAATTAATAATTCCAAGAAGAAATAATAGCTAAATTAATAAAAATATTTAGAACTGAATGATAGTGAACATGCTTCACGTCAAAATCCTGGATGCAGGGACTTCCCTGGTGGTCCGGTGGCTAAGACTCCACATTCCCAGTGCAGGGGACCTGGATTCAATCGCTGATCAGGGAACTAGAACCCAGATGCTGCAACTTAGAGTTCACATGCCACAACTAGAGATCCTGCATGCCACAACTAAAAGATCCCGTATACTGCAATGAAGATCCTGCATGCGGCAATGAAGATACCGCATGCCACAACTAAGACCTGATACAGCCAAATAAATAAATAAATATTTTAAAAAATCCTGGATGCAGTCAAAACAGCCATTACAGGCAAAGACGTGGTAATCACCATCCATGTTACATCGAGTCGGACATCTAGACAGGCATTGATTTCAATGTTGCAGTCAGTGGGGTCTCGACCCTCCGTGGAAAGCACAAATCTCTAGGTTCGGCCCCCCAACAGCACTCACTGCACTGAGGTCAGCTGCCAGGATCCTGGCATCCCCAGCAGAGAAGCCCATGTTTTGGGTTTTTCTGTCCCAAGCAAAACCCCATCTTTGCACAAGTGGTCCCGGGAGTACGCATGGGCCATCATACCTGCTTTCTCTTCTCTTAGTTTTTCCTTAAGAAGTGTCTGAGAAGGCAAATCCATCAGGAAGAGAAAGGGGTAGGAATTCAAGGGGGGTAGAGATATCTCCTTATGGGGATGTGTAGTCAAAACTTTGGCCTTTGCCAATAAAATTGCCCTGTAAGCGAACTGGATTGTTAAGTCATCAGAAGGTTCTTGTGGGTTTCCTAATGAGCTACATAACCCATGCCCTATTTTCTATGACATTTCCTCATATTCTACGACTTAAGGACAAAACAATGGGAGGTAAAAAATAAAATAGGAAGAACATTCTAAAAACAAAAAGTACAACAACAAAAACGAACAAACAAAAAACCTTTGGCCTTTGCCTCTGGTTCTGGGAAGTGATCTCTGGGAGGCTGAGGTCAACCACATGGACAGTCAATGAATCAGTTATGCCCAGTGAAATCTCTGCACCCCATAGCTTGGGGGAGCTGCCCTGACTAGCAATAATCCATGTGTGTTATCACACATCAATGCCAGGAGAATAATGCATCCTGAGTGCACGGGGAGAGGACAGCATCACTTCATGTTTGGTGATTCTCCTGATTCTGTGGACTAATGTTTGTGTCCTCCCCCAATTCTTATGTTGAAACCCTAAACTCCCATGTGATGGTGTTTGGAGGTGGGGTCTTTGGGAGGTGATTAGGTCATAAGGGTGGGGCTCTCATGAATGGGGTTAGTGCCCTTATAAAGGGACCCCCCCCACCAGAGAGCCCCCTGGACCCTTCTGCCGTGTGAGGATACAGCAGGGAGACAGCCACCTACAAACCAGGAAGCAGGGCCTCACCAGACACCGGCCTTGCCAGTGCCTTGATCTTGGATTCCCAGCCTCCAGAACTCTGAGAAATAAACGTCTGTTGTGTATAAGCCACCCAGTCTGGGTATTCTGTGATAGCAGCCTGAAGGGACTCAGACAGCTGGACTAGCCCCGTGAGTCTCTCCCTTTGATTGACCTTAATCAATGATCTTAACCCCTCTAACTGTTACAGTTAATCTTAAACCATAACAATGACTATGACAGCTCTTAGTGATTTCTGAGTTTTTCTAGTGAATTGTCAAACCGCAGGGTGGTTTTGGGAACCACCCCCATTATCAGTTTCCTGGGGCAGCCATGACAAAGCACCACGAAGTGGGGTGCCTTATATCAAGGGTTCCCCAACCCCTGGGCTGTGGACTGGTACCGGTCCGTGGCCTGTTAGGAACCGGGCCACACAGCAGGAGGTGAGCAGCGGGCGAGCGAGGGAAGCTTCATCTGCCACCCCCCATTGCTCACATTACCGCCGGAACCATCCCTCTGCCACCACCGTCCATGAAAAAATTGTCTTCCACGAAACAGGTCCCTGGTGCCAAAAAGGTTGGGGACCACTGCCTTATATAACAGACACTTGTCAGCTCCCAGTTCTGGAAGCCAAGAGTCAGAGGTCAGCATGTCAGCCAGGCTAGCTCCCTCTGAAACCACGAGGGAGAATCTGTCTCAGGCTCTCTCCTGGCTTCAGGGGGTCGCTGGTGATCTTTGATGTCCCTTAGCTTATAGCAGCATCACCCCCACCTCTGCTTCCATCTTCACATTGCATTCTCCCTGTGTGTGTCTATGTCCAAATGTCCGCTTTTTAAAATTAATTTTTATTGGAGTGCAGTTGCTTTACAATGTTGTGTTAGCTTCTACTGCACAGCAAAATGAATCACCCGTGCATATACACATATCCCCTCCATTTAGGGCACTACAGTGCATTAAGTAGAGCTCCCTATGCTATACAGTATGTTCCCATCAGTTGTCTACTTTATACATAGTATCAATAGTGTATATATGTCAATCCCAGTCTCCCAATTCCTCCCCCCGACCCCTTTCCCCCTTGGTATCCATACATTTGTTCTCTACGTCTGTGTCTCTATTTCTACTTGGCAATTAAGGTTTAAATAGAACTACCATATGACCCAGCAATCACACTACTGGGCATATACCCAGAGAAAACCATAATTCAAAAAGACACATGTGGTGCTTCTCTGGTGGCACAGTGGTTAAGAATCTGCCTGCCAATGCAGGGGACACGGGTTCGAGCCCTGGTCCGGGAAGATCCCACATGCCGTGGAGCAGCTAAGCCCCTGTGCCACAACTACTGAGCCTGCACTCTAGAGCCCGTGAACCATAACTACTGAGCCCACGTGCCACAACTACTGAGCCCGCACGCCTAGAGCCTGTGCTCTGCAACAAGAGAAGCCACCGCAGTGAGAAGCCCGCACACCGCAACGAAGAGTGGCCCCCGCTTGCTGCAACTAGAGAAAGCCCGCACACGGCAACAATGACTGAACTCAGCCAAAAATAAAATAAATTAATTAAAAAAAAAAAGACACATGCACCCCAGTGTTCATAGCAGCACTATTTACAATAGCCAGGCTGTGGAAACAACCCAAATGTCCCCTTTTTATAAGGACAGCATATGGCTTAAAGCCCACCCAAATGACCTCACTCTAACTTGATTACATTTGCAAAGACCCTATTTCCAAATAAGGCCGCTTTCTGAGTTGCTGTGGGTTAGGACAGCAGGGGGGACACAGTTCACCCAGAACATCCCTGAACTTGCAATTGATCTCGAATCGAGGACAGTCCTGCGTGGAGACTGTGACCTCTGATCTTGTAGTGGGCCCTGCCAGCCTCTCGAAGGAAAAGAGTTAAAAAGACAGAGTTCACGCCCCCTAGGATGGCTGTCATCAAAAACTAGAAAAAAGCAAGGTTGATGAGGATGTGAGGAAATCAGACCCCTCGTGCACTGGTGCTGGGAATGCAAAATGGTGCAGCTGACTGGGAAGCAGTCTGGACATTCCTCAAAAAATTAAGCATAGAACCACCATACGCTAAAGCAATTCCTCTCCTGGGTACACATACACCCAAAAGAAAGGAAAGCAGGGTCTCAAACAGATATCTGCCCACCCATGTTCACAGCAGCATATTCACAATGGCCAAAGGTAGAAGCAACCCAAGTGTCCACTGATGGATGATGGATAAACACAATGTGGTCCATCCATATAGTGGAATATTATTCAGCCTTAAAAAGGAAGGATGTTCTGACACTTGATACAATGTGGATGCACCTTGAGGACATGATGCTCAGTGAGAGAAGCCAGACACAGAAGGACAAATACTGTGTGATCCCACTCACAGGAGGTCCTGGAGGAGTCACATCCATAGAGACAGGAAGTAGATGGTGGGGCCAGGGGCTGGGGAGTCAAGTGTTTCATGGGGACAGAGTTTCAGTTTGGGAAGATGAGAAAGTTCTGGAGATGATGGTGGGGATGGTTGCCAAACAGTGTGAATGTACTTAATGCCACTGAGCTGTGCACTTAAAAATGGTTAAATGGTGAATTTCATGTTATGTATAACTTACCCCAATAAAAATAGATAGAAAGGAATTAAGAGGGAGAGGAACTGACATGCCAGAAGCAGAGATGTGAGAAGGGAAAACTGGTCACAGACAGAAACATCCAGAATGTGGAGGCCAAGAGCCAGTATCTGTGAACAAACAAGGAAGCTCAGGAGAGGCCAGGCCACCCTCAGGGCCAGCCCCACCCCACCTCCGAGTCCAGCAAACCCTGGGCTGGATGCGCGCCAGTGCATCTGTGACCCAGCCCGACCCCAACTCGGCCTCCTCGAAGGGCATAGAAACCTCACCCAGCTGTTGGCAAGCCTGGTAGAGTGCAGATAAAAATCAGGCTCCAAAATCTGCCTTGGAACCAAGCAAAGCTCAGAAAAGGCAGTGACTGTTTGGTCCAAAACATCTGACAGTGTCTCCAGGTCCTTCCACAGAAATGGCATTTTGCTTGGACACTGTGACAGGCAAGATAACATCCCCTGAAGACGTCCCCGTCCTGGTCCTGGGACCTGTGGATATGTCATGGGGCAGAGGGGACTTTGCAGGTGGGATTAAGTTAAGGCCCCTGAGATGGGGAGGACCCTGGATTCCCCGAGGGGGCCCAGCGTCATCCCAGGGTCCTTATAAGAGGGAGGCGGGAGGGTCAGAGGCCGAGAGAGACGGGAGATGCTGCGCTGCTGGCTGTGAGGATGCAGGAGGCGCCATGAGCCAGGGATGCGGCGCCTCTGGAAGCTGGAAAAGGTGGGAACCGATGCTCCCCTTTCTTTGGGGGAAGAAAAGATGCCCCAGTCATGATGCCCCACCCATCTGGCCCCCAGCCCTGCCAATCACAGTAATCACCCCTCCATCCCTATTGATGACTGGTCCACACTGGACCCAGGCCTGCCAATCACAGTACCCACCCCTCCACCCCCATCAGTGATTCGTTCACACTGGACCCAGGCCTGCCAATCACAGTACCCACTCCTCCAACCCCATCAGTGATTGGTCCACACTGGACCCAGGCCTGCCAATCACAGTACCCACTCCTTCATCCCCATCAGTGATTGGTCCAAAGGATTGCATGACTGAAGTAGGCCAACCAAATTTCTTCCTTGAATTTCAGCAGTATAAAATTGCCATTTTGGTAGGCCAAAAACAATAGGATATGATCAACTTCATAGGGCTTAACTAATAATAGGAGGGAGGGAGCAGCCTTCTTCCCAGTGGGGCTCCTAAGCTGTCATGGCTAGGCTTGGGGCCACTGGCTGCCATCTTGGCCTCTAACAGGAAGGAGGGCTGAGGTCAATCTGGAAGGAAGAGCCTGGATAGATGGAGGGGGCACAGCCAGGGAAGGACCTCAGGGGACAAGATAGAGTAACCCAGCCCTGCCTGGGGCCAGGTCTTCCTCTGGACTGCCCAGGCACTGGAGCCAACCTTTGCTTGAACTGGTTCAAGTTGGGGTTCTCTCTCTTAGGACATCAAGATTTATGGCTCTTGGACAAACCAAAGCAGGGAGCAGCAACTTCTACAAGGACACTACAGCGCTTCACCACCTCTTCCACCACTGTAAAAAAGAGAGCGCTCAATCAACATGACCTCAGGCTTCTCCAAATTCTAGATGGCATCACCTCCCCACACACGGGGACGCCCATTCCCATGAGGCCTGGGCAGATCCATGCACAGCCGGTGGTCAGGAGAGGACCTCCCTCCTAAGCGCACCTTCCAAGTCCGAAAAGGGGCCCTGGAGACAGAGGAGCCTCACCTGAGGTCTTCGTGTTCTCAATACTGGCCTCCTTTGGGGGCAAAATCTTGATGGGACAACGCAAGTAGCCACAAAATAAATAAATAAAAAAAATAAAGCTTGTCAAGCTATTTGTAAGTGGCATCCACACCACAGTCCGTGCAAAAGCCCTTCTCCCTCCCAAGGAGAACCCAAGTCAGCAAGGATCATTTATCCACTGACAACCCCCAAACAGAAGTTTCCAGCTCATGTCTCTCTGGAGCTTCAGGCAGGAATGGACACCTGGATGTCTCCCCCTGAAGCTCAACATGTCCCCGGGATGGGGTGTCCTTCCCCTGACAAGCCTCTTACCTCCCTTCTCCTGAGTTCTCGGGTACCACCTCTCCCAACCCCGATACCCTAGACCAGCCTCTGGGGTCTCCTGTCACTTCTTCATCCTTCTTCTCTTCCTTGCTGGTCACCTTCAAATCTGGCTGTTCCACCTCCTTCCTCCTGTCCAGGGGCCCCACCCAGCCATTCCCGCTCTCACAACCTGCCCTCCTTCCCTGGGCTTGTAGTGGTCTTGCTAACCCCAGGCTTGCCGCCACCTGGCCATTTTTCAGACAACTGGAGAGATGTGCCTAGACCAGGGGGTCTCATCTGGGCTGATCCTGCCCCCAGGGGACACTGGGTGATGTCTGGAGACATCCGTGGTGGTCACGACTGGGGGCTCCTGGCATCAAGGGGGTGGGGGCAGGGATGCTGCTCCATCACCACACCGTGCTCGGGGTGGCCCCCCAGAGAGAATGATCTGGGCCCCATGTCAGCAGTGCTCGGGGGGAGACCCTGGTCTATACAAATATGATCGTGCAACTCCCCTGCTGTCAGTAGCTACTCACTGCCCTTAGCACCAAATTCAAAATCTCGGCCCTGACTTCCCTCCCCAGCCTCATCATTCACCATCACCCACTCCCAACACCAGTCACTCCATGTTTATTCTGCTCCCAAAGAAATTCTGACACTCACTACACCGTGGATGAACCTTGAAGATGTGATGTTCAGTGAGAGAAGCCAGACACAAAAGGACACGTGCTGTCTGATCCCACTCACAGGAGGTCCTGGAGGAGTTGGATCCACTGAGAGAGGAAGTAGATGGTGGGGGCCAGGGGCTGGGGGAGGGGCTGGGGAGTCTTTCATGGGGACAGAGCTTCAGTTTGGGAAGATGAGAAAGTTCTGGAGATGGATGGTGGGGATGGTTGTACAACAATGTGTATGTGCTTAATGCCACCGAACCACGCACTTAAAAATGGTTAAGATGGTGCATTTTATGTGACACACATTTTACCTCCATAAAATAATTGTTGAGAGACATCAGCACAGAGTGGACAGGGTGGAAGTTTGTGTCTCTCCTTGTGACTGTGGACACAAGAAAGAGGAACGTTTGGTGCTGGTAAAATGACTTCACACAAGTAGAAAACTGGTGCCATGGAGGCAGCAGACCCCCTAGCTGGGAAAGTGATTATAAAGTACCACAGGGATGCACCTGGTTTAGAGAAACTTCCAGACTCTCATACACTCCTAAGGACAGAGAAGGGCCTTCCACACCTGTCCCTTACCCTCATCTCCCTGCAAAGTCTTTGCAGACAGTTGGTGCAGAAAACGTGTTTGTTTCTTGAGTGAAAAGCTGACACTTCTACCAAAGGAGAAACGGGAGTGTGCTTATTAGCTTTGCAAGAAGTGGACCAAAACCCTCCAAGTAGCAACGTCTCTGGGTTGCTTTATCTTCTATCTAATGTTGAGGCACAAAAAGCAGAAGGTTGGATTGATCCCCTGCTAATTATCCGTCTTCAGTCATAATGTAAAGTCCATTTGAAACCCAACTTTCCCCAAACACCCCTATTCCTAGATTGAAATAAACTTCTCAGCAAGATGTAAAGTCCATTTATTTATTTTTAAATATTTATTTACTTATTTGGCTGTGCCAGGTCTTAGTTGTAGCCCGTGGGATCTAGTTCCCTGACCAGGGATCGAACCTGGGCCCCCTGCATTGGGAGTGCAGAGTCTTAGCCACTGGACCACCAGGGAAGTCCCTGTGAAGTCCATTTAGGGTTTTTAAAAAAATAGTCAGCTCAGGGCTTCCCTGGTGGTGCAGTGGTTGGGAGTCCGCCTGCCGATGCAGGGGACACGGGTTCGTGCCCCAGTCCGGGAGGATCCCACATGCCGCGGAGCGGCTGGGCCCGTGAGCCATGGCCACTGAGCCTGCACATCCGGAGCCTGTGCTCCGCAACGGGAGAGGCCACACAGTGAGAGGTCCGCGTACCGAAAAAAAAAAAAAAAAAAAAAAAAAGTCAGCTCAGACAAATTATTTGGTGTTGGGTAGACCAAAAAACAAACCTGCCTGTTTGGATGTATCGCTCCCCGTTCACTCAGATGTAATGGAGACAGGCCGGCTCGGGCCAGTGGGTGTTTTCCTGAAGAGAGAGGCAAAGGGATGGAAGATTCAAGAAGATCCTACACACCCCTAATCTCAGATGGCAAAATATCTTCTAGAATTTGCTTTATTTTTATTATTTGCAAAGATCGGGGGTGGAATACAAAAGCAGAGTAGAAGGAGGGAAGATAAGAGAAATCAGAGAAAACAGAAGAGGCGATTGCTGGCTCCACACGGAGACCTTGGGCTGAGAGAGCACCCTTGACAGGTTGAGGACTAATTTATTTTTCTAAAAGCAGTGTCGGAGGATAAGTTACCGCCTCAGCTTGAGAGATACGTGAGAACACCCCAGGCAGATCTGAAGAATGACTGTGCAGCAGTAAAGCAAGAGAAAGGAGGAGGCGGGAGATGCTGTCCCCGGTTACGGGAATGACCCGTGAAAGCTTCCAGAAGGATCCGTATGGGCTCTAAGATCTGAAGTGCGGGCCCAGATACAGGGACGGAAAAGGAAAGGGCTGGGGGGAAGGGTTGGGGGGAAGGGATAGTTAGGGAGTTGGGGATTGACATGTACACACTGCTATATTTAAAATGGGGACTTCCCCGGTGGCACAGTGGTTAAGAATCCACCTGCCAATGCAGGGGACATGGGTTCGAGCCCTGGTCCAGGAAGATCCCACATGCCACGGAGCAACTAAGCCCGTGCACCACAACTACTGAGCCTGAGCTCTAGAGCCCGCGAGCCACAACTACTGAGCTGGCACGCCACAACTACTGAGCCCACGTGCCACAACTACTGAAGCCCGCACACCTAGAGCCTGTGCTCCGCAATGAGAAGCCCATGCACCGCAACGAACAGTAGACCCGCTCACTGCAACTAGAAAAATCCTGCACACAGCAATGAAGACCCAACGCAGCCAAAAATAAATAAATAAATAAATTTACAAAGAAGCAATATTGATTTCATTAAAAAAAGAAAAATGTTTTTTTAAAAAAATAAATAAAATGGATAACCCACAAGGACCCACTGTATAGCACAGGGAACTCTCCTCAATATTATGTAACAAGCTAAATGGGAAAAGAATTTGAAAAAGAATAGATACATGCATAAGTATAACTGAATCACTTTGCTGTACACCTGAAACTAACACAACGTTGTTAATCAACTATACTCCAATATAAAATAAAAAGTTTAAAAAATAAAATAGAAAAAAGAAAAGAAAAGGGCTGTAGAACATATGACCACAGCACAGAGACTGCAGAACCAGACTGTGAAGGGTCAGCTCTGAGGTCTCCAGTTGAGCCCATGGCTGCATCAGCATCCCCTCCCCCATAACATCCCCCACTGTCATCTCATGACCTGACTCTCGTCCCAACTAGGCAGTGATGGGGTGACACTGAGCAAGTCACCCCCATATGGGGTGACCAATCAACCCAGGTCGCCTGGGACTCTTCCAACTTTAACCTGGAAATCCGGACATCTGGTCACCCTATTCCCCCTCTGTTTTCACGTGTCAGAGAGGGTCTGGAGCCATTTGGGGGGTCCCAAGGAAGGGCTCAGCCAGGGGACCCTGAGACCTGAGCCATAATAGTGAATGAGGCAGGAACAGTGTCTGTTTTCAGCCTCCTGACGTGCCACGGAGAGGCTCGGTGTAAAGCCAGCGTGTCCTCAATGCCACCCGAATGCCTGCCAGAGTCTGTTTCCAAAGAGAGGGAACCTCAGGTGCAGGGCCTCCAGGGAGGATGCCAGGCCAAGCAGGGGGCGGGGTGACAAGACACTGGCCTCAGGGGACACCAAGCACCTCCTTCAACAAGATCAATGGTGGCGGGGGAGGGATAAATTGAAAGACTGGGATTGACACATACACACTACTATATATACAATAGATAACTAATAAGGACCTACTGTATAACACAGGGAACTCTTCTCAATACTCTGTAATAGCCTATATGGGAAAAGAATCTTAAAAAGAGGGGATATATGTATATGTATAACTGATTCACTTTGCTGAACAGCAGAAACTAACACAACATTGTAAATCAACTATACTACAATAAAAAACAAACAAAAAACCAAGATCAATAGTATTTTCTGCAACATTTTTTAAAAAATCAAAATTAACGCCAAGAAATCCATGACCAACCAAATATCGACATTTTACATAAAGCCGGGGTCCCACCCTGCACTTGCTGAACTCATCTATCTCTCCTCCTCCTGATCGCAGCCCTTTGGGTGCCATCTTTGCTTCAAATCTTGATACTTTGCTTGAGGATTCCTCTGCATTCACTTGGTATGTCCAGTACTGCACTACAATATCATTTCCCTTGATCTTGAGGTTTTTGGCGTCCCATGAAATTCTGTGCCCAAGGTGAGTGTCCTGCTGGCCTCCCCTTAGTATGGGCCCTAGAGGACAGTCATGATTGAATAGACTGTTGGGCTTTCTCACCATTTTGTTTCTTAGTTCCACTCTCTTGTCTGTCTTCTGTTTGTGCATGTCAGCGACTAAGTTTCCTTTTTTTATTTTTATTTATTTTTATTTTTATTTATTTATTTTTTTGTGGTATGCAGGCCTCTCACTGTTGTGGCCTCTCCCGTTGCGGAGCACAGGCTCTGGACATGCAGGCTCAGCGGCCATGGCTCACGGGCCCAGCTGCTCCGCGGCATGTGGGATCTTCCCGGACCAGGGCACGAACCCGTGTCCCCTGCATCGGCAGGCGGACTCCCAACCACTGCGCCACCAGGGAAGCCCCTAGTTTCCTTTTTTTTTTAAAAAAAAAAGTTTTTAGGTTTAAAAAGTAGACCACTTCATAAATTAAAAAAAAAAAAAATCAATAAAATGCTCTAAAATTGATTGTGGTGATGGTTGCATATAGCTGTGAATATATCAAAAACCACTGAATTGGTTTATATGGGTGAATTTTATGAGATATGAATTATATCTCAATACAGCTGTCATTTTAAAAATCAAAAGAGGGACTTCCCAGGCAGTCCAGTGGTTAAGACTCTGTGCTTCCACTGCAGGGGGCGTGGGTTCAATCCCTGGTTGGGGAACTAAGATCCCACATGCCCTGTGGCACAGCCAACAACAACAACAAAAAGTAGACCACTTGAAGGCTAAATAAACATTTTCACAGACCACCTGCAGATATAAGCCTGGCCCCTGTGATCCCATCCGGTCTGTGGTTTTAATAACACCCCTGATGCCTCCAAGCTCCAGGCCAGACTTATCTTCTGAATGCCCAACTCAGGTTGGCTTCTGGAACCTCCTTCTGGGTGACCTAAGGTGACCCCCCCAATGACCCCCCCACCTCCTGGTGCTCACACCCCTGTGTAATCACCTCCCCTTGACTGTGGTCAGGACTCTGTTTCTAAGCAGTAGGATATGGGGAATTCCCTGGTGGTCCAGTGGTTAGGACATTGTGCTTTCACTGCCATGGCCTGGGTTCTATCCCTGGTTGGGGAACTAAGATCCCATAAGCCACGTGGCCAAAAAAAAAAAAAAAAAAAAAAAAGGCAGTAGGATATGGCAGACGTGATGTGTTGTCACTGTCATGACTAAATTACATCTTGTAGGACCCCATCTTAGCAGACTTAAAACCCTCCTGGTGGACTTCCCTGGTGGTCCAGTGGTTAAGACTCTGTGCTCCCAATACAGGGGGCACAGGTTCGATCCTTGGTCAGGGAAGTTCCGAATGCCGTGCCATGTGGCCAAAAAAACAAAACAAAACAAAACAAAAAACCCTCCTGGCTGGCCTGGTGAATATGTTGGCTTGCTGGAAGAGGTTGTATGGGAAGGAACTGTGAATGCCTCTAGGAGCTGAGGGTGCCCACTAGCTGGGCCCCTGGTCATCTGCCAGCAACCTGCACGAGTTTGGAATTGGATCCTTCCCCAGCCCATCTTTCAGATAAGAATACAGCCCAGCCAGCCTTCTGATCACAGCCTTGTGAGACCCTGGGCAGAGGACCTGGCTAAGCCATGCCCAGACTCCTGACCCACAGAGAACAGGAGATAATAAACATGAGCCGTTTCAAGCCACCAAACTGGTGGCAATTTGTTACCACAATCCAATGACTGACAAACTTCTCAGATCTGACACATGCCAAACTGTCAGCCCTTCTCAGCCCCTAGAATATCTGTTCCTCCCATAGTTTTCCCCATCTCAGACGGAAGCTCCACTTTTATGATCACTCAGACCCCAAAGCCCCAGGGTCATCCTGATGTCTTTCTCACAGTCCCCATCCAATCGGCCTGAAAATGCTGTCAGCTCCTCCTTTGAAATGCACCTAGGATTGGACCACCTGCACTACCTCTACCCTGGGCTAAGCAGAGATCTCCCAGGCCTTATCATAGGGCCAGCTGCTGCCACCGACACGGCAGCCTCAGAGAGCCAGCTGAAACCTGACCCAGGCCACATCCACCTCTGCTCGGACCTCCGCCTGGCTCTCGTTCAGGGCAAAAGCCCCAAGTGACCTGGTCTCACCCACCCTTTGCTGTCTGTCCTTAGCTCCCTCCCTCTGCTCCAGCCATACACAGACATGATGGGCCTGCCTCAGGGCCTTTGCACCTGCTGTGCCCTCTGCCTGATGAGCTTGCCTATACCCTCATGGCTGTCACCTCCACTTCCCCCGCTGCATCCCCTGCTTTGCTGGTTTTCTCCTGAATTGTGCCAGCTGCACTCATGGGGGTATAAGGTAAGATGGTTTCTGCCAAGGTGCAGAGCCTGGAGTCCCCTCGAGTCCCTTTAGGAGAAGTGGCTAAGCACTGGAAAGGGAACCAGGGAAAGAACAAGTACAGCCTAATATGTATGGAGAAAGCAAGTCATCTTACTCTACACCCTGACCTCACAGTTCCTGGGAGTTCTGGTTTGATCACTCCAGCTGGTACATTGTTCCTCAAGAGAATGGAAATGTACTGGGGGAAAAAAATGCCTTCAGTAAAAATAAGTCAACAAGCATGTTCTATGTGGCAGGAATTGCACTAAACAATATTTACATGCATTACCTACTTTATGGCCACAACCCTCCTACAAGACCAGCTGCATTCTGATGGAAGAGGAAACAGAGGCACACAGGAGCAGGGTCACTTGCCCAAGGTCACGGGATGTGGTGGTTTTAAAGGAGGTCCACAAATTTCTTGCCACTTTTCTCTTTGGTGGAGCCTAAGTTTCCTTCCTTAGAGTGTGGGCTGGACTTGATTTACTCCTAATGAATAGAAAGTACCAGAAGAAATGGCGTGAGACTCCTGAGTAGGTCATAAAAGGCACAGAGGTTTCCCTCGCCTGCTCTGTGCGGGGCCGGCTGCCATGTAGTGAGAAGCCTCAAGCAGCGCCTGGGAGGTCCACGTGAGGAGGAGCCACGTGAGGGGGCCTCCTGGAAGCTGCAACTCCTGCCCCCATCGGGCCCTCAGGTGAGGCAGCCTTATGAGGGACCCTCAGCCAGAACCACCCCCCCCAACAGATCACTCCCAAATTCTCACTCAGAGAAACTGGCATAATAAATATTTGTCTGAAACTGCTAACTTTGGGGATAATTTGTTACGCAGCAACTGCTAACTAACACACAAGACTCCAGGCCCCAGGACCTTTCTGTCTGGCTTCCCATTTTCCCTCCCAGGAACCACACCCTCTATTCTCAGTGGTCCATCCTGATCCCTTCTCTTTATTCTCTCCTGCAGCCCACCAAGCGCCCACCGTGAATCTTCCACTTGTCTTTTTTTTTTTTAATTTTTACTTTATATATTTTTTGGCTGCGTCAGGTCTTAGTTGAGGCACGTGCAATCTCTGTTGAGGCATGCGGGCTCTTCGTTGTGGCGCACGGGCTTCTCTCTAGTTGTGGTGGCGGGCTTTGTCTTCTCTAGTTGTGGCACACAGGCTCCAGGGTACGTGTGCTCTGTAGTTTGTGGCACGTGGGCTCTAGTTGAGGTGTGCGAGCTCAGTAGTTGTGGTGGGCGGGCTCAGTTGCCCCGCGGCATGTGGGATCTTAGTTCCCTGACCAGGGATTGAACCCACGTCCCCTGCATTGCAAGGCGGATTCTTTACCGCTGGACCACCAGGGAAGTTCCTTCCACTTGCCTTTAACGGCCGATTTTATCTAGTCGGTTCAAACAGTGGTTCAGCCTCTCCAAGGGGAAATACAGCACTTTGGATCACTTTTTTCCAAACAGAGTCAACTATCAACTTTAATAAAACCCCAAACTTCAGCCCAGCTCTGCTCCTGGCTCCTACATTTCTTCCCCTCCTCACTCTCAACTCTTTGCCCATCTCTCTGTATAAGTTTTTCTCTTGCCACTCATCCAAGACAATCACCGTTTTCCATCCTGTATGTCTCCGCTTCTTTGCTTCCATGGTAGCCAACGCTGGTCTATGGAACAGGCATCTCTTGTCTACACTACACCCTCTCCTGTTTCTCCCTATCCTACTTCTCAGGCTCAGATCCAGCCAGGAAACCTCCCCTCCCCCATTGCCCCAACTCCATGAAATCAATCACTCAGCAAGCCTTTAGGAAATTTAATAAGCTTGGCCTTTTTTTTTTTTTTTTCCTTTTTGTCTGTGGACTTTTTGTTAGGTTTTCATAGGAAGAGGTGTTTGTGAGAGAACTATTTGCGGTGATGATATCTCGTGTTTTTGTAGCTTTTTAACGTGCACAGAGGAAAAGGGAGTCAGAGATCCTGGGGGGAGGGGGGTGTGCGGTTGAGGCCAGAAGCTGATAAACACGAGCGATACCCAGGAAAACGGATAAAGACACGTAGATTAAAAAAAGAAACTTCCAATCACTTATGACTTGTATAGTTAAAATTAATACAGGGGGGCTTCCCTGGTGGCGCGGTGGTTAAGAATCCACCTGCCAATGCAGGAGACACAAGTTCGAGCCCTGGTCCGGGAAGATCCCACATGCTGCGGAGCAACTAAGCCCGTGTGCCACAACTACGGAGCCTGCGCTCCACAGTCCGTGAGCCACAGCTACTGAGCCCGCGTGCCACAACTACCGAAGCCCGCGTGCCTAGAGCCCGTGCTCTGCAACAAGAGAAGCCACTGCAATGAGAAGCTTGCACACCACAAAGAAGAGTAGCCCCTGGTCGCCGCAACTAGAAAAAGTCCGCACAAAACAACGAAGACCCAATGCAGCCAAAACTAAATTAATTAATTAATTTAAAAAAATTCATACAGGGTCTCAATGCAGTGGGGCATCTCAGGTTGGATCCCTGAACAGAAAAGGCATTAGTGGAAAAACTGGGGAAATCCAGGCAAAGTAGGCTGCGAGTGTTTATGTTCATTTTAATGTCAGTTTCTTAGTTTTGATCTACGGTGGCACAAGGTGTGAACACTAGGAGACGCTGGGTGAAGGGTGTACCGGGATCCCCTGCACCACCCTTGCAATGACAATTATTCTGAAATCCCTTTTCTTAATTAATAGAGGTAAAGTGGGGAAAATGGCAAAGCCTGATACCGACGTGAGCCAGAGACCCAGAATATGTGACCCTCTGCCTTACTTTTAGAGCCGCGCATTTTCAAATAACTGGGGACAGCTGTTTCCCCGTTCTCACTTTTATGTGGATGGGATGTGCTTATGCCCAAAACACAAGCAGCCACGAGCAGAAAGTTCAGGCCTAAAATCTGTGTGGGGCTCACAGCCTCAAGTCAATTAGTTCAGACCTCCCAACATCCCATGGGGAGGGGGCCGGGACGATGATCCCCACTTTACAGATGAGGACACTGAGGCTTGGAGAGACTATCTCCTCTGTCTCTGTCTCTCTCTCCCTTTCTCTCCCTTTGTCTCACTGTTTCTCTCTGTCTCCCTCCCCCTCCCCCCTCCCCCTTCCACACAGAGTTCTTAGAATTCAGGAACGGCTCCCCCAGGCCCCTGTGGTCCAGGTAAGGCAGGTGAGTCCAAGGGACAGTGACCAAGAGCTCGAAACCCTGCCCCAGGGCAGGAAGACAGATGGCGAGCGGCCAAAGGGACGACGGAGGTCAGCGTCCACGCCCCGGTTCAGGTCCCAGCTCCCCACGTGCCGGCCACAGACCCACACGCTCGCCCCGCCGGTTTCTTTCTCCTTCCTCGACTGCAGAAACTGGAAGGAGGCGCCCAGACCTTCGTGTCCTCCTCCAGGAAGGACACACTCACCTGTACGCGGCCTCGGGTCCCTCCCAGGGCCTCTGCCCTGTCACCGACAGCCATGGTACCCCGAGCGGACCTTTCTCTGCGCGCAGCTTGTGCCCAGACTTAATCAAAGGTTACCTGGCTTGCTTCTGTTCAAAGACTCTCCCGGCTCCACACTTTACACCCTAAACATTCAGAATCCTGTCAAGTGCACACGCTGAACAGCACGCAGATCTCCTGGGGGTGGAGGGCTGCGGGGTCCCCCCTCCAGTCCGTCACCGCGGGCAGATCAGGGGCAACACCTGACGTGCGGTTTGGAGGGACAGGAGGGCTACCCACCACGTCCTGGGGGCTCCCAGGGTCTTCCGTCCCCACTTCCCAGGCGAGGAAACAGGGAAGGGGCGTCCACACACACAACCACACACAAAATCATACGTAATCTCACAGTGCAATCACGCACACGTGGTCACACACTAGTTACACAGACACACAGCACACACAGAGGCAATGACACCACCCCACACAGCCATACGCAACCCCGCGCCTGTAACCAATCTCACACAATCCATCAGAGGCACAATCACGCACACACGCCACACCTGCCGCCGGCAGCGGACTCTACGGTCCCTCCCCCATACGACCCCCAGCCCAGCTTCAGGCCTTGTGACCACACCCTCCCCAAACTGTTACCCCCCAAATCCTTGTCGTGTTTTTACTCACTAGCAAGGGATTGGCTGGGAGAAGCCACAGGGAGGAAAGAAAGGGGCCCCTCACCAGATCCCTGGAGACCTTCTCGCCGGCTCTGTGCGCCGTTTCCTGCCGGCCCAGCCCCACCGCGGGTTTAGCCGAGTTAAGGGGTGGGAAGGCGGGAAAGCGGCCGTCAGGGTTGGGGAGCCCGAGGGCGCCGAAAAACGCAGGGTGCCCGGCCGTGTCTACACGGCCCGGCCTCAGTCACACTCCCCGAGGGCGTCTACACAGTCCGACGCGTTCCCCGCACGGGCCGGGCGAACCGAGGCGCGGGGAGAGGGCTGCCGTCTCATTTCGGGGGACCCCGGACTCACCGCGCTCCTCCCGAGGCTGCACCGCGTCCCGGCTCGCTCCGCAAACGACCCGAGGCTGCACCGCGGCTCAGCTCGCTCCGCAAAAGACCCGGACTCCAAGAAGCTCAGGGATGGGGCGGGGCTGGGGGCGGCACCGGGTGGGGGAGCCGCCCTCCTCCCCACCCGGGCATCAACCGGGGCTGGGGGCGGCGCCCTCCCTCGCACCCGGACAGCACCGCCTTCGCCAGCTTCCCCTGCCCGCCCCCCCACTGCACCCCTTCCCCTGCGCACCTGGGACCCATCCGGGCCGCTCCCAGCTCCCAGAGGCTCTGAAAGGACAACTGGGTGTGGGTCGCCCTGCGCACCTGGTCAGGAGCCCAGGTGGGTCCCATCAGCAGAGAGAGGGGAGTGGGCGGGCGGTGCCGCGGGAGCCACGTGGGGAGATCGGTTCTGGACCCTCCGGCTTTCTGGAAGCTGCGGGAGGCCGGTGAGGTCCAGGTGGAGGGCATGACCTGGGCAGGTGAGCCCACGTGGGCAGGTGACCTGGGACACAGGGCAGGGGAGGGATGCCCGGGACCGGAGGAGCAGATGCTCAGGGCGGGAGACAGCTTGGGGGAGGAGTGTGCATGCGAATAACTACGGTAGTTTATTAAATGAACTTTAAATTTTTGAACAGTTTCAGGCTTATGGAAAAGTTGTGAAAACAGTACTGAGAGCTCCCACATACCTGGCCCCGGGTCCCCATTCCTGACAACTTACTTTAGCGTGGTACATGGTCACAATCACTAACAATATTCGTTAAGCCCGTGCTCCTGGGGGCCACCGTCCTCCCTCCCCCAGGCCAGCCGAAGGGCTTTCTAGAACTCCAGAACACCTGAGGGTGATACCCCTCTCCGGCCAAGCTCCTAACCTCCTCTCACCTCCCCACCGGTGCCCAAAGCAGCAGCCCCCCAGTGTCCCTCGGGCTGGACAGTCACCTCCTCCAAGCAACCTTCCCTGCCACCTGCCCCCCAAGACAGAGCTGGGGGCCTCTCCCGTGCTGACCCTCAGATGGGCTGCCTTCCCAGACTCACACAGGCATCCCAGGCCTGAGTGGACGCCTGGCACACAGCAGGCGTGCAATGAACCAGTGAGTGAATGAGCAGGTGAATGAATGAGAAATGCATAAGATCTGGTCTACTTAGTGAAAGAAAATCACTGTGCTCACAGCATTGGTTCTCTTTGTAGCTCAAACACAAGACGCTGATGGTGACGTGGCGAGTAGCACAGCCTGGCGTGAGCCTGGAGGCGCTGGCCCCAGAGACTCGACTTCTCTGTGTGTAAAGCTGAAACACGCCAGCACACGGGCCCCCGACCCACACACGGCCTGCAATCCTCACCACCTGCGCTCCTGCAGGCTGGGGTCTGATTGCTGGGGCCGCCACCTGTCTTTGCTCAGCTGCTTGCTAAGCAAGGGCTTTACGTTTTTGAATAGTTGTAAATGAGAGTATTTTGTGACCTGTGAAAATGACACCAACGCACATTTTGGCGTCCACCAAGTTTTTGGCCACAGTCACGCCTGTCTGCTTACACGTTGTCTGATGCCTCTGGCTACACAGCTGGGTTGACCGGTTGTGACAATGACCATGTGGCCCAAAAAGGCCCAAACATTGACCGTCTGGCTCTTTACAGAAAGTCCGCAGGCCCTGCTACAGGTGACTCCCTCCGTGGTTCTTAGATCATCACAGACAAGCTGACAGTATCCAAACGCAGGCAACAGCAGGCTCCGCTACCCTCCCTTCCCCTCACGAGGACCCCGCACGAGTAAAGACAAGTAGCCACAGGCGGCAAAGCTGAAACCCCACTTGGGCGGCACCAGTGGCCACAGGCTGCGGGTTTGCTCCGGAAACCTCCATCCACACAGGAATTCCTGCAGGCTGAAGGCCACCAGGGCCCAGCCCGGCCCCCCCCCCAGGGCTTCCCCCCAACGCCCCCGAGCCCCGCCCCCCACCCCCGGCTCGCTGCACCACAGAAAAGGCAAAGACCCGGCCGTAAGTATCAAAAGCTGTGTTTAATTATAAGATTCAAACAGAAGCAAGGCAAAAACTGCAAACTGAAACTTCAGGAACTAACATCCGCCTTTGAATTCCTTGATGTTTGTCAAACCTCCGAAACAGAAAAAAGAGAGGTTCCGCGCTCTTTACCGACATACAAAATGGCTTAGAGGAAGGCGCAGTCCGTAGAGGGAGGGCGGGGGTCCGCTCGGGCCTTCCCTCCAGGCTGCCCCGTGGCTGCGTCCTGGTCCCGGCCTCTAAGGCCAGGGGCTCCCGTGGGGCTGGGCAGGTCCAGCTGCTCCAGCCCCGCCCTCCCACCGGATCGCCTGTTCTTTTGAGAAACACACAGAAACAGGTGGAAGACGTCTTCTGGTTTTTTGAGGAATAAACATCGTTTCTTCCTCGAGAGGCATGGCTGAGAGGCGGTGAGTCTGGCTGGCGCTGGTATTGTTTGGAACGGACCGTGGTCGGCCCCCGCCTGCTGTGTGCAGCGCAGCAGCGGCGGAGGGACGCGGAGCCGGCGTGCGGCGTGGACGGGGAGGAGCGGGCCAGGGCCCTGGCGAGCAGCAGCCCCGGGTGCCTTTCCGGGCGCCGGCTCTGTCGCCAGGCGGTGACACGGGGGCCGGCGGCATCTCCGTCGTGAGGTTCAGAGAACCCTGTTCGTGAGGTAGAAAACATAACGCCAGTTCCAGAATATCCTCCCACATTCCAGAAGCTCCCCGTCCCCCGTGCTGGAGTTGGAGGCCGAGGTGCGTGCACTGGAGGGGTGCTGAGAGCGTGCGGGTGCCTGTGGCGAGGGTGGGGGCCGAGTTCTTCTGAGCTGAAAGGCAAGATGGGGCCACCGGCCTGGCACCAGCCCCGCCCCCGAGAGGGGCAGTCCGAAGGGCTCGCACCCCAAGAGGCGACACTACCAGAATTTCAAAAAGTTGTGGCCGTTTATTCAAACATGGAGGAGCTGGAGCACAGGTGCTGGGCGCTTCCGGGCGATGGAAGGGCCGGGCGCAGGGCTCGGCGCTCACCGCGGGCCCCCAAGGCCGCGGCGGGGTCCAGTCCAAACCCCTGGGGGCCCTGCTGGGCAAAGGCGCCCCTCCACCAGGAGCCAGGGCCCCTCCCTCTCCCGGCCCGGACCCGAAGGGAAGCAGCAGCAGGGTAAGCACCAAACTGGGCGTGTCCACGGCCACCGGCGGAGGTGACAGCTCCGCCCTCCCCGGGGCACCACCGCCGCAGGAAGCGGGGCTCGCGCGGGGTTGGCCTCAGCCGGCCGGGGGCTTGACGGCCACGCGAGCTCGGGGCAGGGCTGGGGTCCGGGGTGTGGCCGGGCTGGAGCAGGACGTGCGCATCGGCCAGACCAGAGCACCAAGTTGAGGGCCGCGTGGGTCCAGTCCCGGGGTGCGGGGGCCGAGTCTGCGCCCTCCCCTAGGCCGAGGGGCCGGAGGCGAGGCCGGCCGGACTCTCAGGCTCCTGGGGGGGCGCGCCGGCCTCGCTCTCCTCGGGCGCGGACGGCTCCAGGGGCTGCTCCGCGGGCGGAGGGGACGGGGCCGCTTCTTGGCCGGGAGGCTGCCGGGAGGGGGCGGTGTCGGAGTCCGCCGGGGGCTGCGGGCCGTCGGCGGAGTCCGCCTTGGGCTGCGGGCCGTCGGCGGAGGCGGGCGCCCACGGCGACTGAGGTAGGTCCTTCTTGGGGAGGGAGGAAAGAGGCCCGGGTTGGCGGAGCCGCGTGGGGGCTCCGGGCCCAGGAAGGAGCCGCGCTCGCCAGCCGGCACCAGCACCGCATCAGGGCCCCAGGAGGGCCCCGCCCTGCCTTCTCTGGCTTGCTGTCCCTCCGGAACCTTCCAGAACCAATCCACCCGCTCTGCAGCAAAGCCAACGCCTGCCAGGAGGGAGACCTTTGGGGACGGTGGGCACTGAGCCCAGGAAGCCTTCCCGACTCACCAGGTCACAACAGTCACACCACGTGCACAGCGTGTTCACATCAATGCGAACAAGTTACACACACGCCGGAAGTGCTCAGAGCCCCCATCAGGGCAGGACGGGTTTCCTAACAGGGCCCACTAGAGACCCCGCAGGCCCGGAACGCCCTTGAGTTGCGGGGATACAGCGGTCACCCTGCGCTGCACGGGGAGTGGCCTCTTCAGTTTCAGACAAGAACAAGGCCCGGCCCGCCCCCTGCCCGCGACAGAAGTAGCTGGAACCCCAAGTCCAACCAATCCAACCAAATGGGTTAGCAGCGGGGCAGCAGCATCACCCTGAGCCACACCACTAGCACATGTACCCCTCCCCGCCCTGCAGCCACAGGAGCACCACACCCAAAGCAAAACCTTCCACAGACGGGACGCGGGCTGCGGGGTTTAGTTGTAACGCTAGGAGGTCTTACTCAACTTTAACTCTAGTTAGGGCTTATTAGGCTATTATTTCTCGCAGACATTCATAGCAAACGTATTCACCGTAAAGCCGCTGCCCGTCCAGAACATGCCCAGCTCCCTGCGCCAGAGCGCCAGGGCGCAGCTGGTGACGAGCGTGCAGGGCACCAGGTAGAGGAGGGCAGGCTGGCCGCGCTGCATGAGGGCCAGCGCCATGAACGTCACCAGGAGACCGATGCCGTAGGCTGCGGAAGGAGACAGGCAGCATGTTACCCTGGCCAGTCCCAGGCTCACCACCCACTGCTCACAGGGGCAGGAGACGCAGAGCTCGTGCCAGGGCCGTGGCCGTGACCCACGGGCCATGCCAGCGGGTCCTCCCCACCCACACCTTCCCGGACGCTGGCAGGCGAGAGTGCACGCCGGGGTCAGCAGGGAAAGAGGAGGGAGCGAGGTCCCAGCCGCCAGACTGGGGAGAGGAAGCGGGCAGCCGCTATGGGAAGGCCTGGAGTCCCGGGAGTGGCTGGAGGAGCTGCAGACGTGCCCCAGTGTCTCATTTTTGTAAGCCTCTAGTTAGAAAAGTAATTTGAACTGAAGTAACGTAGGTACAGAATTAGGAACTGAACCTTTCGTAACTGAGTTGTGACCGCATGAAAGCACTGAGCGGTGAGAAGCGTCCACACTTCCTGCTCACCATTCAGCATAAAATAGCGTGTGTTATTTAGGGATGTGTGAGTCCAACGTATAAAGACCCCCGCGCACGTAGAGCACAGGGACGGACATACAACACAGCACACACGAGGAGGAGTTAGAGGGGTCAGCCTGAGCGCAGCGGCGCGGGGCTCACTGTATTAACCTTGCAGCCGAACACGTGCAATTACTCCCAGGTGAAGAGTTACAAAGAAAGACACCGTTTACTGGCACATCCCCTCCGAGGCACAGAGCCCCGTCTCCAGCACCTGCGTCTGCTCGGGCTGCCTGCCCTGCTCCTTACCTCCAGGTTTCCAAGCGATAGGCTTGTGCAGGGAGAGTTCCCGCTTATTGGCTGTGGACTAGCCACCGGTCCTAAAGAAGTGATTCAACCGAGCCAACTACAGGGTTTCAGTGACGGGAACTAGAGGACAATTTGACAAACTGTGGTTCACACGGAGAAAAGCTCTGCAGGCGCATCTGGATGAGCTAATCATGGAGTGTGAAACCAGGGGGCAGGGGCGGGGAGCACGTGTCTGGACCTTCAGGAACCCGGTGGGAAGGGGCGGACGGCAACGGCCCAAAGTACGCCAGGAAGGCTGGCCTGCGTCCGCCTGGCACTGCTGGGGGCCATGGCGGGGCCTCCCCTCACCTGTGTCAGCTGGCGGGGCCTGTGCGCTCTGCACCCCTGCTCGTCCTGAAGAGCTGACCCAGCAGGACAAGAGAACTGGTTTGGACATCTTTAGAAATGATTGGACTCAACAGAAAATGAGAAAACATCCCTTTGGTGTAAATGGCTTTAGTAACAAAGGAAACAAACAGAAGACAAAGGAAAAAAGATGAAGACAAAGAAGACCAAAGAAAAGAGAAACAACGACCACCGTGGAAAGTGACAAGGAGGCCTGTGACGTGGGCGCAGGCCTGTCCCCTACCACCCCGCGGCGGAGGACGGGGCACGGCCGAGCCCCTGGGGCAGCGGGCTTACCGATGGTGCAAGCCACGAAGTAGACCCTGGAGGACTGCACCTGGATGTCGAAGCGGTGGCAGTAGGCCACGAGCAGCCCTGCGGGAGAGAGGCCGTGGGCAGAGGCCGGGCCGCAGCCCCAGCCAGGCACCGGGGGTTTCCCCGGAGGGACCGGGCACCGTGTGTTCCTCCCGGCTCAGGAGGGAGCTGGCCCGGCACCACCCTCGACTC
The DNA here is from genome assembly GCF_949752795.1 of Hyperoodon ampullatus. Lineage (NCBI taxonomy): Eukaryota > Metazoa > Chordata > Mammalia > Artiodactyla > Ziphiidae > Hyperoodon > Hyperoodon ampullatus. The sequence continues at coordinate 26,014,344 of NC_136917.1, forward strand.
CTGGCAGGTAACCAGACCTCCGGCGAGCGCAAAGCCCAGCTCAGAGGCTGCCTGGTGTGGGGAGGTGCCCAGAAGGGGACCCTGGGGGCAATGCGGCTGGGACAACACCTCCGGGGGACCGCCTCCCTGCCCCCCAGGCCCCACTGGCTCAGCTCTGCCTCTGCCCACCAGCCCCTGTGGCCTGACACCCCCAAGGGCACCCGGGCCACCCAAGCCCGGCCCCAGTACCTGGGACCAGGATGTCCCCGAAGCCCAGGAGGGAGAAGGGCCGGTCACACAGGGCCAGCGGCGAGGCGTTGAGTCTGGGCACCTTGAGCACCATGGGCAGCTGGGGGGAAAGGACAGCGTGTCCAGGACCCGCCAGCGTGCGCTCGCTCCGCCCGCTCAGCACCTCGGCCGCGGGCACCACGTACCTTCTCGTGTGTGGCCGAGTCCGACGGCCCGGTTGCCACCTCCACCATGATGCTGTTCCCACTCTAAGAGAAGGCGGACTGCATCAGACAGGGGAACGTGGGGGCCAGGGCGGGGGGCGGGGCGGGGCCCAGAGCCCACCTTTGTCAGGAAGGGCGTGATGAACACGAAGAAGACGTCGTAGATGAACAGTACCAGCAGCAGCAGCGTGCAGGCCTGGGAACGGGGCGTCCTGAGGGCTGTGCTCGGGGACCTCCACCGGCTCTGCCCTCCACCCCGCCCCGCCCAGGGTCCCAGATGCACAGACCCTCCAGGACGTGTCCCTGCCTCTCCCAAGGCTCAGAGTTTCCCTGTGGGGACAAAGCCTTTAGGAGAAAGTCTCAGCACAGCACGGGCAGCCTGACCTTCAGTGCCCTGGAGGTAATGTCAGGCCGGAGGCTCAGGGAGGGCAACTTTCTGATGGGACGCTGAAGAGAGACGCAGCTGCGACCGGCCAGCTGCAGGTCTGGGCAGGTGACGCCCGGCTTCACGTTTGCCTGTGTGTTTCTAGGATCCTCCTGCTAGGGTCGGGCCTCGGCCCAGGGTCCCGAGCACTGTGCTTCTGCCCCCTTGGTTTCATCTGGTTTTCCCTCCTCTGTTCACCTCACCAGCAAGGAGGCAGCCCTGCTGCGTGCGCCCGCCCGGGTGTCCCCTCGGCCAGCGGTCACAGACGCTGCCGCCACGCCGGGAGACAACTCTGCACTGATCCTTAAGCCCTGTCCCCAGGAGGGTGGCCAGAGGGACGGATGAGCCAAGACCACACAGCCCACACAGGGCCAGGCTCAGAGTGGAAGGCCCTGGGCAGGGCTGCGTGGCTGGCGGGCACGGGGCTGACCCCAAGAGACCCCGTCCCCTCGTCCGCAGAGCGCCCCCGCCACCACGAGGGGCCCTCACCTTGAACGTGGGGAGGCGGATGGTTTTCAAGGTGTAGAGGCAGAAGGCAATGCCCAGCGCATCCTGAAGGATCCAAGCCCACCTGGAAGGCAGCGCAGCCACCCTCAGGCGGGGTGTCCACCAAGAACCTCCGCCTGCCGGGCCCCTCCCCAGCCCTGGAAGCCTCAGCCGCCAAGTCCAAGCTGCCCAGCGCCCAGACGAGCCACAGAGACCCTTATGCAGACAAAGGCAGCGGCCGACGTCCTGAGGCCCATGGGGGGACAGGAGGGGCAGCAACGGCCAGTAGGAGCAGGAGGTAAACCGACCCCCCAACCCTGACGCCACGGCCAGAGAAAGGCGGGCACGTGCCAGGGCCTCTGTCCCTCTGCAGCAGCGGCTCTCCCACCCAGATCACAGCCCGGGGCAGGGGGTGCAGGGCGAGCGGGGGCCATGCATCCAGCGGATTCAAATTTCTTAAAAAAAAAAAAAAAAATTTTTCCTTTTCTGGCCGTGCCGCGGGGCTTGTGGGATCCGAGCTCCCCTACTAGAAATGGAACCCGGGCCCTCAGCAGTGAGAGCGTGGAGTCCTAACCACTGGACCGCCAGGGACGTCCCTCAAAAATATCTTTTAAGGGCTTCCCCGGTGGCACAGTGGTTGAGAGTCCACCTGCCGATGCAGGGGACACGGGTTCGTGCCCCGGTCCGGGAAGATCCCACATGCCGCGGAGCGGCTGGGCCCGTGAGCCATGGCCGCTGAGCCTGCGCGTCCGGAGCCTGTGCTCCGCAACGGGAGAGGCCACAACAGTGAGAGGCCCGCGTACCGCAAAAAATAAAAAAAAAATCTTTTAAGCAATTCAGAAAAGCAAAACTTGTACCCACCCAGCCAAATGCCGCACAGTCTCTGGGGAAATAGGGGCTTGGGGCCCTGAGGACATCATCTGGAGTCCTGGGAAGCAGGGCACCACCCTTGCTGGGGCCACTTCCGAATTGGGAAGTCAAAGCTGTGTGATGAAGCCGCATGTGATGAGGCTCCCAGCTGGGAAACGGCCCCACAGCCGGCCCCATCCTCCCTGCCCCTCAAGACTCATCAGAGCTTCATCTGAGCGCAGGATGAGAACCTCTCTGGGCCAGGGTGCTGGTGAGAGCAGGGAAGGTTCACCGAGGCCACGTGGGCGCCCAGACATGGCAGAAACCGTGGCCTGTTCTACTTTTATGCGAAGGAGCGAGCCTTCTGGCTTGGATTTAACCGTGAGCGTCCTTATTCTCTTTGTGTACAAAGGACTCAAAATATTTTCACGCTTTCCTTCTGCCAGTTAAATCTGTTGTAGCTCCAAACAGCAGCACAGCCAAGAGCGTTTAACTGCCCCGGGAGAAGCTCAGAGAAAGTGCCAGATGGTGTCAGTGACGGCAGGAGGTGGCGCGCTGCCTTGTGGGGGAGGCCCCACGGGGGGTGGGTGTTGGGAGAAGCAGAGCTAGCTAAGCAGGCAGGCGGGCACCACAACGGAGCGGCGGCCGAGCGGCGCCAGGCCACGTCCAGGCTGCCCCGGAGCACACGGCTCGGCGCCCGGGCAGCAGTGCCGGCGGCATCTCACGCCCAGATTGCGATCGCAGATCCCGGGGCACCGGACAAGCCACAGGGCAGCCAGGGCCAGGCCTGGACGGCGTGCAGCCACTGCGTCCAGAGCACTGACAGGAGAGCCTTTCATAACCGAGAGCTGGCCCGGCTCCAGGCGCCCCGAGCGGAGGGCTCGGGGAGTCGCGGGGAGGTCAGAGCACCCGAGGACAGCTGCACCCACCCCCAGCAGGGCCTCCAGGGCTGCACTCACTGATCCTCGTTCCGGAAGACGCCCCACACCACACTGACAGCCACGCACAGCAGCGCCAGGAGCAGCGTGCGGACCTGAGGGCGCTTGTGGAAGTAGGGCAGGCTGTTGTCGGGGACCCTGAGGGCGGGCAGGCGGGTGGGGAGGTCAGCGGCCTCTGACCCTCACAGCCCCGCCTCTGCCCAGCACCCGGAGGGTCAGCTCAACTCCTGCCCAAAAGCCCGCGGCCTCCCCGTCTGTCCTCCTGCTGTCCGCCGGGCTCTGCTCCCAAGGGCCACCCCTGGCCCTGCCCCTTCCTCTCCTTTACCTTATCTGTTAAACTCACCATCCCTCACCTTTTATTTCTAGAAGGGAGGCTCCCAAGGGCAGGGCAGGGCAGAGCGGGCAGGGGCAGGGCCGTGGGGGAAGCAGACCTCAGCCAGTCGCTAAGCCGACCCCACCCGCAGGAGCCCTCCATCGGGTGCTGTGACCCCTCTCGCACAGCCCGCCCTGCTCCAGGCACCCCCCCCAACCCCCCTGAACCAAGCTTCCTGACCCTCGTCGGACCTCATCTAAACCCTTCCGTTTCCCACCTGCCCCACGAGAAGCAGACCAGACCCCTGACCGCAGGGAACCTTCGGAGCCTGGATCAGCAGCACTGCCTGCCTGCTGCCCCCAGCGGTGTACCCCGAGGGATCCCATGGGCCCTGACCCAGGACAGGAGGCCGGGGGAGGGAGGCCCACCCAGGGGCTGAAGGTGGGGCCGTGAGCCCCCAGCCAGCACGGAGTGGGCGCCTGCTGTAACGCCTGCACCGTGCCAGACTGACCGAGGGCTCCGGAGGGTGAGGGTCCTCGGCCTCAGCAAAGCTGTGGAGCCTCCGGGGGCCGGGTAACGGGAGGTGGGGGCGGACAGGCCACATGGCAGCAGAGGGAGACCCCCGCGAGCAGGTGGGGGTCGCCCGGGGGCTCACCTGCATCTGCAGAACGGCAGCCTCTGGAGGAGCGGTGACAGGCAGCTGTACAGGCCCGTGGAGGAGGCCAGGCAGAAGATGCCAATGATGACGTAGACTGCAGGGCGGGGCGGGCGGTAAGGGGAGCCTGAAGGAGGGCTCTGTGCCTCACTCCCTGGCAGGGTGACCGCCCCATGGGAAGGAAGGGGTAGCCCCAGGCCCCTCCTGGTGAGCCAGCAACAAGGGCCTCCAGCCACCGCCCACCACACGGCCCCTGGACTCCCCCCTCACCCGACGCCCTGAGAGCCGGCGACGGGGACCCACCGAGCTGGTCGTAGAAGTGGTAAAGCAGCACCAGCGTGGAGCAGCACATGACCACAAACACGCAGATCATGACGGGCGTCACGTCCACGGCCTCATCCTCGTGCTTCTCGGGCCCATCATCCCGCTTGTGTTTCATGTACCTCCTTGAAAGACGAGAACGGGCTGGGGGACGCCCTACCAGCTGGCACCGCTCCCGGGGGCCAAGGGCCACAGAGATGGGGAAGGACAGGCTGAGGGACAGCTTGCCCGGAGGTGACCACCATCACCTGCCCCGTCGGCCAGTCCCCCGTCCCCGCCCACCATGTGTACTTGGGGTCCCCCCCGACGGAGCCAGTCCTGCTGAGGTGGGGCTCTGGTCCCCAGGGCCAAGCTGTGGTGGCCGCATGGGGGCCACCCTGGACCCTGGCCCTGCACCAACCCCACCACCGCCCTTCCCTGGGTGGCCGGGGCGAGCTCTCCCGTGGATGCCCCTGCCGGGCTGGGCCTGGGCCGGGAACCCTGAGGGCAGGACAGAATCGTGGGGAGCAGGGCCCTCGGGGCTTTCAACAGGTCTCCCGGGTGTTTATAGCAGCTGTTTTCCAGAAGGCTCTCTGGGCGTGCGGACTCTCGTGGTTACTTGCCCAGCATTAGGGCTGCCCATCCGGGACGCATGCACATGCGCAGGCCACTCACTTCCTCACGTCCCGGCTCCCGGCCCAGTAGCCTCCGAGGGCAACGGTGCCCACAGCCATGAGGAAGATGATGACCATGTTGTAGTCCAGCATGGGCTCCTTGGGGGCGAACAGCGCTGCCCGTACCACCCGGCCGAACGTCTGCCTCAGGGAACACAAGAGAGCTAAGGTCGGGGGGGCCCACCCGTGCCCACCCGTGCCCACCCGTGCCCTCACCACCCAGAGGGCCGAGGCTGGCCCGCTCGAGGAGCCAGGGGCCAGGAGATCCCGCCTCACCCCACGCCCTCACCCGCTACTCCTGACCCCAGAGAAGCGGGCTCTGCCGGGACGAGCTTCACACAGGGTGGGCGACATGGCCGCGCGCGTGCAGGAGGAACACAGACCCTGCCCCCAGACACGCATGAGTGAACGAGGGGGGACGTGGCCTGGGAAGCGGCCCGGAGACGGACGGTGGGTCCCCTGGGGGAGACGCGAAGCCTGCAGTGGGGAACCTGGCCACCCCCGTGTCACTGTGTGCTGCAGCCCGCCTGCTCCAGACCCAGCTCCCCAATCAACGACGCACCGGCCTCTGGTCAGACAGGGCCGGGCCGGGCGAGGGGCCGGGCAGGCCTGAGCAGGGGGGGACGCTCAGGGTCTCTGGCATAGGGGAGGGCTGGGGTCTCCATTCCTGACGTTCACAGCACTGCGGGCACACCGTGTCCTCAGGCCCTGGGCCCAGCTGCAGACAGGATTGGGGACGAGCTTACCTCGAAAATGTCCAGCATGTCTTTGTAGCTGAGCAGGGCCACAGGAATGCCGATCTCGTCGTACTGCGTCTTGTTGCCTCCTGGGGGGACCTGGGGGAGGCGGGGAGAGGGCGGCTGGACGGCTTAGCAAGGCCCGCCCAGGGTGGGGCAGGCCGCTAAGCGCTACTGACGGCGCGGCCCGCGGTGCCAGCTCTCCCCGAGGGGGCGGAGGAGTCCTGCGTGTATGTCGGGGTCCTCAGGGGCCAGATGGGAGGGCCACACCGCCTTGAGGGCAGGCCTGCGGGCTTGGCCCCTCCCTCTGGGGGAGGGCAAGCTCCCCTCCCCTCTCAACCCTGGGCGTGGGTGACACTGGTCAGCCCTGAAGGGCCTGAGGGAGAGGGTGGCACGCGGCCCACGCCACCCGCTCCTCAGGTGGCAGGCCCAGAGCTCCACCCCAGGCCTTGTCGGACCCCAGCACCACCCTGGGACAGGGCCCCTCCAAGGCCACAGGTAGGAAACCAGACTCTTCGTCTACCCTGGCCCGACCCTGCCCCCCAGGGCCCCCAGCTGCCCAGGAGGGGCCCGGCGGCCGCACCAGCGTCTCCTTGCTGATGATGAGCAGCCCACGCGCCCCGCTGCCCTGGGCCAGCCGCACTTTCTCGTAGAAGGTGCAGTTCCCCCGCGCCACCAGGGGGATCTGGTTACTGAAGCCTTTGGCAGGGAGGTCGGCCGGAGAGCAGAGCACGGAGGTCGTCCAGTCCCGCACCTGCAGAAGAGACTGCAGGGGGGTGGCCTTCACGTGAGCCGCTCCAGGGGAGCCAGGGCACACAGCGTCCTCGGGGAGACAGGTCGGCGGAGGCCACTGCAGCGACCACCGCCCCTACGCAGCCTCACCTCAAGCCCACAGGGTCTCAGCCCCGCACACACGCGCGCACACACACGCACGTGCACAAGCGTGTGCGCACACCCACCCCGAGCACAAGGCAGACGGGAGGAGTACAGGGCGGCGTGTGCTCAGGAACCCTCCCCGCCTCTCTCGAGCCCGTCACAAACAGCACAAGGCGCGGGCGGGAGTGCTGGCCTTCGTTCCACCCGCCAAGCCAGGCACTGGGCACCCTGAGTCCCTCTGGGAGGAGTGAGGCCAGAGCAGGGAGCAGAGCGTCCGGGCTGCCCCGAAGATGGGGCCGGGCACGGCCCCTCCCGTCACTCCTCTCACCAGCCGCCCCAGCCCAGCGTGGATGGGTGGTGGGGGGAGCCTGGCCGGCGTCCCCGCCAGGTGCTGGCCCTCGGCAGCGGCCTGACATCTTTTATTTATGACCGAGGAAACCCGGGCCCCGAGAGTTTGGGGAGCTCCTCTGGGGACGCATCCCACCTCCATTTCCCAGCAGAGGCCCTTCCTCCATCCTCAATGGCTCTCCGCAAGACCCGTCCTCCAGAGGCCCTCGGGAGACCCAGGGGAGGAGTGGAGGGAGGGCGGCAAGCAAGATAGACAAGACCCTGCGTCGGGAGGGGGCGCCCGCGCTGGCCGGTACTCACTGCTTTGCTGAGGTCGAGCGGCAGGTGGGCCCACTGCGGGTTGTAGAGGATGCAGTAGTCTTTGCCTTTGGGGCCCCCAGTCTCGGACACCACGTGCACCATGCCGTACTCACAGGCCACCTGGACAGGGGGCATCGGTCAGAGAGCCGACATGAGGCCGGCCCACAGCACAACCTGGCTTGGATGGTCCCTCGCTCCGACAGCACAGGTGGGGTACAACTGTCACATCTTAGGAGGGGGACACGATGAGGAGGGCAGGGCTGAGCCTCCTCAGGGAGACCTGGGCGCTGACAGTGGCCGTGTCAGGTCCCCTCCCTGTGGCTCCAGTGGCAGGAGCAGGGGAGTCCTCCTGGGACTACAGCGAGAACAAGAGCCCCACGCCACTGCCATAAGGCAAGAAGGGGACGGGGAGAGTCAGCGGTGCCCCAGCAGGTTCCAGGCTCCCCGACGGGCTCCCAGGACAACAGCCAACAGGCCCCCACCCAGCGAGGCCAGCAGGCTCAGGGCAGAAAGGGGGTGGTGGAGCCCGGGTCACGTGACCAGCACCTGCTGGGCCACAGGCCGGTGGGAACCCCTGGGTCAGAACCTTGACCTTCCCTGCTCGGACGCGCGGCAAGACGTGGACAGTGCGAGAGGCAGGGCTGCTCTGGGCAGGGGGTCTTCATGACAGATGGCGTCACCACGACCCCAGCAGGGCCCAGGCAGCTGACAGAACCTCCTCCCCAGCACGTCCCGAGCAAGTAGAGCAGCGCTCCCGATGGGCACGGGCAGCAGAAGTGCCCGGCTTCCTGGCCCACTACTCCCAGGAGGGCGACAAGGCCTCCAGTTCCTCCTGCCCAGGCCCGCCAGGCAGCAGGCTGCTCGTGGAGGGTCCCACAGAGTCCACATGGACCCCGCCCGCTCTGACATGGAGCAAGGTCGAGGGCAGCTGGCTGACTGCGGAGGACAGGGTGGGCTGGGCACACGGGCCATCGGGGCCTTTGCTCCCAGTGTGAATTCAGAGTGGGGTAGAGGGGCAGGCCCAGAGTCCTTGGAACTCCAGCCCCTCCGCTGAGGGCAGCGGGGTGGCCAGGGCCTGGGAGTGGCTTTATCTACATGAGAAACCAGTACCGCACACGAGTGTCCCCCCTGCCTGCTCGTCCCTCTCCTGCCTGGACCGCTGCGTCCCTGACGGGGCTGCTTCCTCCTATAGGCCGGGCTCAGCTACGGAGCCCCCGCGAGGACCTCAGCCCCAGAGGGTCTCACGCTGTCTGGCCCAGGTGTGGGCTGCTCCCTGGGGCTGTGGGACCTGCGAGGGAGGAGGGGTCCCAGAGTGGGCCTTGAGCAGGGACCCTGGCCATGCCATGCCCACAGGGGCCTGGGCCCACCCCAGCCCCTTGGCTTCTTGGAGCTGGAGGGGTCCAAGTGGACCCCAACTCTGCACACTCTGGCTCCCAGGGCTGTCCCTCTGTACCGCCCGGAGGCCGAGACAGAGACTGCACCCCTCGGTGACAACAGGCAGTAGCCTGTCTGTGCAGGGACAGACCCCCACCCCCATCTGGCCTTCCCAAGTTACAGGCGGTGGTGCTCCGACTCAGCTGGGGTCCCGAGGGGCCGTGGCCCCGACAGCAGGCCTGGGGCACAGACCAGCTCAGAGGCCAGGCCCTGTGTGAATGCGTAACGGGGCCCAGCCGCTCCGGGAGCTTCTCCCCACAGGCCCACATCTGCTGGCGGCGTGGAGAGAAACCGGGGCCCCCACTGCCCCCGTCCAGCACTTTGGTTTGTCACCTGGAGTGAGGTGCCGACAGCCAAATGGGCTGCTGGGTATGCTCAGTGAGGCTGTGTTTGCAGGGCACATGGGCACTGCCACCAGCGCTCAAGGGAGGGAAGCGTGGTATCCTCCCCACCCGCCCCTGCCTGGCCAACCTCGTTCCCTCGACCAGAGGTAGGACATGGAGCCCCCTCTTCCGGGTTCTCCCCACCAGGCTGCCCCCAAGTACAGTGCCCAGCCCTGGGCCCCCACCCCAGGTCAGCCCTGCCCTGCCCCCACCTTGGGCCACTGCAGGGGTTCTGTGATCCCTCAACCCCCAGGCCGAATCCGGCCCACCTTCTGTGTTTGTCAGTAAAGTTTTATCGTAACATGTCTACCTGGTTGCTGAACGTAGGGTAGGGCCTATGCTGCTCTCTGCAGAGCCGGGGAGTTACAACAGAGGCCATGTGGCCTGAAAAGCCACAAATACTGTCTGGCCCTTTGGAAAATGTTTGCTGACCCCTGGTCTATGGGATCCGAGTTGCTGGTGAAAACTGTCGGTTGTATAAAATGGGAACGACTAGAAGCATTTGTTTTTAAAAAGTCGCCGAGAAGCACAAGGGCGCACTTCACAGCTCTCCCCTCACCACGTGCACAACTGGCTTTCTGTTAAGAAATAAGCCTGGGCTTGTATCAAACACCCGAGAACACAGTCTCGTGAACACGGTCTCCTCCCCGGGGAGTTAAAGGGCTAGGAGGAGTTCCTCCAAAGGGCCCAGGGCTGTGAGTGCCCCACCCCCATTCCAGCACAGCCCATCCCAGTCTGGAGGATGAGAAACAGCTGGGGCTACCGAGGACAGGCCATCTCCCGATGCGCCACAATCATATCGAGCTCAGGAACTCCTAGGGAAACTATGCTTCAAGATGACGGTGAAAGCATCCATGTCAGGGAACTCTGAAAGAAGCTAAGGGGTCCAGACGGGGAGCAGTCTTCCTAAGACTTGGTGAATTCTAGAAGGGGCTAATTAGGACCTGGGAAGCTTAGGTGGAGGAAAGTGGGAGGGGTGAAGGGGCAGGCGGAGGGGGCAGGCAGGGAGAACACCACTGTGTTCAGATCTGCCGAGTAACAGGCCCCACATGGGCTGTTATGTGCACAACTTACAGCAACTGGGCAGGGTCACAGAATGGTAGGGAATGAGTTTCGAGCTGTGAGCAATCAGCCTCCCGCCGTGTGGAGAGCTGGCCTTACCGGGGCGCCATGAAGAACCACACGCAGGGTTCTGTCCTGGGAAGGGCTGGCCCAGGTGCTCTCCCGATCGCTTCTACACTCTACTTGGCTCCCCACGCTCAGGGTAAAGTTCCAAATCCTCAGCCAGCTGGGAATAAAGTCCAAATGTCCCAGCACCCAGCTCCGACCAGCCCAGTCTGCTCCCCTGGACTCCAGCTCGGAGAAGCCACACGTTCAGCCTGCCCTTTACCCCCCACGCCTGGAGCCACTCCCACTGCTGCTCCCTCCATGGCCTTCCCTGCAAGGGCACCTGAAGGGCCTCCACTGGGACGACACCTTCCTCAGGTGTAACCATTGGATTATCCTACACGCCAGCTGTAGTGGACCCTCACCATCTCCAAGTAAATCATCAGCTCTCGAGGGGTAAGGGGGAGGGATAAATTGAAAGACTGGGATTGACACATACACACTACTATATATAAAATAGATAAGTAATAAGGACCTACTGTATACTCAGGGAATTCTTCTGAATACTCTGTAATGACCTATATGGGAAAAGAATCTAAAAAAGAATGAATATATGTATGTATAACAGATTCACTTTGCTGTACGCCTGAAACTAACACAACATTGTAAATCAACTATACCCCAATAAGAATTAAAATAAATAAATCTATTATTAAAAAAAAAATCATCAGCTCTCACACCTCCGGCCCTGCTCCCATCACCTGCAACAACCTTCTCTACCTTCTTGACCTAGCAAACGCCCACTCATCCTTCAGATCGCCCCTCAGGCACCTCTGCTTCTGAAAAGCATTCCTAGGGCTTCCCTGGTGGCGCAGTGGTTGAGAGTCCGCCTGCCGATGTAGGGGATACGGGTTCGTGCCCCCGTCCGGGAAGATCCCACATGCCGTGGAGCAGCTGGGTCCGTGAGCCATGGCCGCTGAGCCTGCGCTTCCAGAGCCTGTGCCCCGCAACGGGAGAGGCCACAATAGTGAGAGGCCCGCGTACCGCAAAAAAAAAAAAAAAAAAAGCATTCCTAGAACAACTGCGTCCCATTGCTTGGTCCTCATTTGAAATATCCGGAGAGCTTAAAGTCCCTGCCTCCAAATGCTCAGACTGCTGGGGAAGATGAGTGAACAGGGCTGGGGGAAGTACAGGGGGCTGGCAAAGCAGCTGGGGAGGGGGCGTCCCAGAGAGCTTCTGGGAGGGAGGGACAGCTAAGCTGAGACCAGAAGCATAACCGGGGAATTCAGGGAAACAGAGACCAGCGAGCAGAGTGCCTTCAAGACACTAGAGCTGGAGAGAAACGCGAAGCTTCCTGACAGCCAGATCACAAAGGCCTCCTAAATGTGCCAGGAAGCCACCAGAAGGCTCGCATCTGGACACAAGACACACTTTTTTTTTTTTTTTTTTTTTTGCGGTACGCGGGCCTCTCACTCTTGTGGCCTCTCCCGTTGTGGAGCACAGGCTCCGGACGCACAGGCTCAGCGGCCATGGCTCACTGGGCCTAGCCGCTCCACGGCATGTGGGATCCTCCCGGACTGGGGCACGAACCCGTGTCCCCTGCATTGGCAGGCGGACTCTCAACAACTGCGCCACCAGGGAAGCCCACAAGACACACTTTGAAAGGGATCACTCCTGCAGTGTTGAGAATGAACTGGACAAAAGTAGCCACGGGAGAATGCCAACCGCCTGGAGCAGAGGTGGGGGCACTGGAGCAGAAGGGTCAAGGTTAACGGCCCAGTTTGTAGGGCTGTTGAGGGGCGGGTATTTCCTGACCTGTGGAACCTGGCGGGGAGAGGGAGGATTTGGAAATAAAAGATGCGCTTATGACAACGTACATCAGCCATTTCCTGGTCGCCCCCCCCACCCGCTAGCACTGGAGACCCTGAAGGTTTAGTGACAAACAAGTAGCATGCTGCGCGCTCGTGTACCCTTACATCGTTTTGCTGACTCTGCACTGTATACTTATCTTCCTTTTGCAGACGAGTAACGGACGCTCAAAGCGGGAAACTCCCTTGCCAAGGTCACGGGAGCAAAAGATGGGGCGGCGATTCGACCCCACTCCAGGGTTGGGCTCCTGGCCGCTTCCCGACACTACCAGACACTGGGTGCCGCGCTCGACAGTTTACCACAACCACGGGGAAAGGGAGTAGTATGGCACTCAAGGGGAAACTGAGGCTCAGAGAGGGGTAGCCCCCCGGCCAAGGCCACGGAGCCAGAGAGGGGCGTCCCCGGCGGCGGTGGGAGACCCCGAGACGGACCAGCAGGGGCCGAGGCGGGAGCGGGTGACGCTGTGGCTGAGAAGGACTTCCAGGCGGGGAAGGGAGACGGGCCGGGGACAGGCCCGCAAGGTCACGACCGAGCCCCGGGCCAGCGGGCCGCCCGCGCGCGGGGCGCGGATCCCCTAAACTGGCCCCAGGCCGGGCCGGGCGGGATCCTGCGCGGGGCCGGGGTGGGGGGCGAGGGGCCGGGGCACCGCGGCCGGCGAGGCCGGCGGGGTCAGCGCCGCCCTCACCTGGGCCGCGAGGAGGAGGAAGGCCGCCGCGAGCCGCGCCAGCGCCGCCGCCGCCGCCGCCGCCGCCATGTCGCCCGGTCCCAGCCTCAGGCGTCGCCAGATGTTTCCCAGCAACGCCCCGGCGCACCGCGCCGCACAGGCGCCTTGCGCCCGCAGCGCATGCGCGCGGGGCAGGGTACAACGGGCGCGGCGGCGGCTCCTGCGCACAGCGACGCGGCCGGGCAAGATGGCGGTGAGCGCGCGGCGCGGCTGGTGGGGTTGGCGCCGCTGTCGGGGTTGGATGGGCTGGCGGGGCTGGCGGGGCGGAGTCCGGCCGCGCTCCCCGCCTCACAGAGCTCTGTTTCCCCTGCAGGACAAAGAGAAGAAAAAGAAGGAGAGCATCTTGGACCTGTCCAAGTACATCGACAAGACGATCCGAGTGAAGTTCCAGGGAGGCCGAGAAGGTGAGGCCCCTCCTCCCGCCCCCTCCACGGTCCACGAGGAGTAACGGGCGGCGGTACCGATAACGGATGCCTGGGCTGCGCTTTAAGCGCTAGGCTTGGACGACTCGTGCTGGCCTGACGGCGCCGGCAGGTAGGAGTGGTTATGCGCCTTTTGCAGGTGGGGAAACTGAGGCACGCAAAGGGTCCCCAACCTCACCGGAAGCTACAGTGGCTGGGATTCACGGCTCTGCTTCCTGTGGGTCCTGCCTCACTCAGGCGACTGTCCCAGCTCCTCACGGGTCGTCCTGCACCTGAGGGTTTCTCAGGCTCGGCGCTGCTCACGTTGGGGCCGCATTTTTCTCCGTTGGGGGCCGTCCTGCTCCCACCCACTCGGTGCCAGGAGCCGCCTAGTCGTGACGTCCCAGACATGGCCTAGTGTCCCCTGGGCGGCAGAATTGCCCCAGTTGCGAACCACGGCCCTATGGTCAGTTTCCACCAAGCTGCCTTAAGGGTTTGTTTAAAACAAATCTCGTCTCCTTGTTCACGGTTGTTCCAGGGTAACGGGATGAACGTTTTATACCTGAGTACTGCAGGGAGCTCTCGACTGCTCTGGGAAGCTTTCCCTGACCCCCACGCCTCCACCCCAGTTCAGGCCCCTGTTGTTATAAGTTGTTATAAGTTCCTGGTAGCACCTGTCACAGTTTGCGGCTTTATGTTGTTATTGTGAGGCTTTAACTCTGAATTTGCTGTCTGATTTGTCTGATGCGAAGACGGCAGGAATGATGCTGCAGGGTTATGCGGGGAGCGCTGCCCATGGCACAGCCCCAGCTCACTGGTTGTGGGACTTTGGGCAAGTTGCTACCCTCTCTGAGCCTCAGTCTCCTCATTTGTCAGAGGTTATTAACTCCACCTACTTCAGTAGTGGCACTGAGATTAAAGTTTAAAGCAGGTAACGTGTTTTTCTTTTTTTTTAATTAAATTTATTTATTTATTTGTTTATTTTTTGGCGGCATTGGGTCTTCGTTGCTGCGCACGGGCTTTCTCTAGCTGCAGGGGCTGCTCTTCGTTGCGGTGCGTGGGCTTCTCATCGCGGTGGCTTCTCGTTGTGGAGCACGGGCTCTAGGCGCGCTGGCTTCAGTAGTTGTGGCACGAGGGCTCATTAGTTATGGCTCGTGGGCTCTTGAGCACAGGCTCAGTAGCTGTGCCACACAGGCTTAGTTGCTCCGTGGCATGTGGCATCTTCCCAGACCAGGGCTCAAACCCATGTCCCCTGCATTGGCAGGTGGACTCTCAACCACTGCGCCACCAGGGAAGCCCCCGAGGATCGGAATCTTAACAAACACTTGGCACCGTGTTGGCTCTGGGATGTATGAAGAGATGGGGCTCTTGCTTCTCAAGGCGCTAGTGTTCGTTTTCTACGCTTAAACAACATACGTTTTTATCTCACAGCGCCTGTGGTTCCAGACTCTGGGTGCCTCAGGCTCAGGTCTCTGACGAGGTTTCAGTAAAGGAGTGTGTCTGAGAGCCTGTCATCTCAGGCCCAGGGTCCTCTTCCAAGCCTGGGGTCCCCATTTTCTGCCAAGAGTTGGCCAGGGACCCCCTGGGCTCCTAGAGGCTGCTCACCGCCCCTGCCGCAGACTCTGTCCACAGCACTGCACTTCACGTCTTCAAGACCAACAGGAAAATCTCATTTTTGAAATTTCTTTTTTCAGAAAGGGCCCATCCCTTTAACGGCTCACCTATCAGGTCAGGCCTGCCCAGCATAGCCTCTCTTTAGATGCACTGAAAGTCCACCGACTCATGGACGTTAATGAGATCCATGAAGCAGTGTGTCTGTCGCAGCCTGAGTGCAGACTGACGTCCCATCGTGGGTCCCGTCCCACACTGTTGGGGGGGTGAACGCTGGCTCTGAGCATCCTGCCCGCCTGCTGCACCCCCGTCCTGGTGAGGAGGGCAGACCTGCGGGTGCAGGCTCGCTGCCCGGCTGGGGCCAAGTGCCTGGATGTGTTACTGGATTTGTCACTCTCCGTAACCCCGTTAGGTGGGTGCCTTCACAGTCTTTGTTCTGCAGGGGAGGGTGAGCAGGAGAGGAAGAGGGCCAGGGCGTCGCCCTCAGGCAGGGCTGGTGGACCTGTTCTTTAGGACACCACACAGGAAATATTTGCAGCTGTGCCGGCCAGACGGTCTCTTGTCGCGGCTATTCCACTCTGCCATTGCAGCAGGAAAGCAGCCACAGGCGACATTTCACAAATGAGCATGGCCAGGTGCCAGTTAAACTGTTTACAAAACAGGCGCAGGCGGATTTTGCTGACTGTATCGTGGTGGCGATGGTTTTGGGGTCCGCTGTCACTGCTCCCTGTCTGGGAGCCCTTCCCTTGCTTTCCCCATGGTCTCCCATCTGTCCTGTCCCTGGAGAGGCTGCTCCCACACCTGCATCCGGCTGGGGAGACCCCTCACCGGCGGGGGCACCCCAATCTCACGTGCTGACACCCGGGCACAGCTCGCATCTGCCCAGGATGACCGTTGATTTTAATGCCTGTCTGTCTCTCTTCTCTTCTCGGTGGTTCTGACAAGCCAGTGGAATCCTGAAAGGGTTTGACCCGCTGCTCAATCTCGTGCTGGATGGCACCATCGAGTACATGAGAGGTGAGTGCAGCCCGTGGGGCTCGGAGGCGTCCTCGCTGGGCCCTCCTTACTGTTTGTTCCAAAGCTGCTCCGCTGCCACCCAACGGCTGTGTGAACGTGGTGCCTTGTGGATCACGTGGCTGACACATGTGTTGGATCTCCCGCTGTCCCGGCGAGGCTCAGTAGACCATCGTCTCAAGACTTGGTCTGAGGTGGAAGTGGAGTATTTTCCGGATCCACTCCTCACCAGCACTGAGCACCCGCTGGGGCTGAGGCTTGCCCAGCAGGGCTGGAAAGATGCTGCGCCCGCCGTGAGAAAGCCGGCTGCCCTGCGGCTCGTCCTGCCCCCTTATCTCCTGCTGTCCCTGTGTGTTAACCCCCGGCTGCTGACAGAGGGCCTGTTCCCCCAGGTCCCCAGGCCCTTCGCATGGTGGTCAGGCCAACCCTTGCCCATCAGCCAGGAAATTCTCCAGCTCAGCCTGACCGTAGCATGAAGGGGACCGCAAGGCCTAGGAGAGAAGGGGTGTCTTTTCTGGGGACTGTCGATGTTGAGACACACGTTAGTCTGGTGAAGAGTTAATGGAGCTGCACAGAAGTGTCAAAGGGCCCCCAGAGAGAGGCCCTCTTTGTGGGGGAGCGACCCCGTGGGGCCTCTTGCTCTGCCCTCGTCTTCCCTCTTCCCACTGAGTCTGCCCAGAGTCTCCCCCGCTGGGATCCTGGCCTGGCCTCCTTGGGCGGATGACTTTCTGGAAAAGGACAGCCTCACCTCGTGGGGCTGTAGGGAAAACCAAGGGAGCTGGGGTGTGCCTTGCGCTTAGACGGGGCCCGGGCGGAGCAGCCCTGGAGGCATGGCTGCTGTTCCTGCGTCAGAGGCTGCTCCCACCTGGGCCCTGGCTCACTCCTTGGCTGAGTCTGCGCCCTGTTCTCACCCCCAGAACAGCCCTGGGACAGACGCCCTGACGCATGCACACGGTTCCGGGAGGGGAGGGGCAGGCTTGGACAGCTCTCATCCTGCGGGGTCTGGGAGTGGGGAGCTGCACCCCAAGTCGGGCCTCCCCAGCCCGCCATCGTGCAGTAACAGTAATGGAGGCCTCGCCGCCGTGACCTCAGGAGAGCTTTCCTCGGCGTGCTGTCACTTCCCCAGGCCCCTCACCCCACTGTGAACAGCCCGTTGGCACGGGGGTGAATGGTGGCCCCGCAGGGCTTCCAAGATTCTGCAGATGGGGTTTTTCTCTGCCGCCCATCTGAGAACTCGGTCTCCGCCGTCCCCTGGGCTGTGTCCTCATTGTAGAAGGAGGACAGGCTGCACGCGGCTGTTTCCAGAGCTCTTCCTGAGCCTCGTGGTCCGTCTCGGGGAGAGGCTGCCAGCTGGCTTGGGAGTGGGGCCCTTGGCCTGTCCTCCCCACCCCTCTGGGCCTCTGAGCCCGCGCCGCCTCACTGCCGCCCCTCTTCTTCCGCAGACCCTGATGACCAGTACAAGCTCACAGAGGACACCCGGCAGCTGGGCCTGGTGGTGTGCAGGGGCACCTCCGTGGTGCTCATCTGCCCGCAGGACGGCATGGAGGCCATCCCCAACCCCTTCATCCAGCAGCAAGACGCCTAGCGGCTGGGGCCGCCCCTCCTCCAGGACTCGGGCCACCCGTAGGAACGGAACTTTCCTTTTTGTATAGCTTATGTTTTTGTTTTCTTTATAAAATTGCAAACCTCAAGTGTCCAGGAGCCCTGGACTCTGGCTTTCAGCCTTGGTGTTCTGACAAGACCTGGGCCCCAGGGATGCGGTCCATCCAGCAGAGTTTGTGCGCCGTCTGGGGTCCAGGCCCAGGGCTGGGGGGCTCGGAGGTGACTGAGCGTGCACACTCCAGGTGAGGGCATGGGACGTGGAGGCCGGAGCCTTTGCAGAGCCCCCCCTGGGGCCACAGCCCATGCAGACCCCCCAGCCAGCCTTCTCAGCGGCAGGCCCTGTCACTTCAGTGCCTCTGTACGCCGGCCCGAGTGGTTCCCCCAAAGCCAGGTCCTTCTTTGTCACATCCCCGCACAGCCGTGACCTCACAAAGAACAAACTGGATGGAGCCTTGCTGTCCGCCCGGTCCCACGACCTCCTAGCCCAACCTGCTTCCCGCCTCAGCTCAGAGGAAGCGCCCACCCCTGCCCCTCAGCTGGCGACTCCAGGGGCCATGGTCATGAATGTCCCCATGCCCGTCCTCAGGAAGCAGGGCTTTCTCCTGGCCCCATTTCCTAAACCCAGTGTCCTCATTAGGACCCTACCTCCGTGGCACCCTCTGCTGAGAGCAGGCTTGTGTGTGCTATTTGTCACTCAGGAGCGCTGTGCATGTGAGGACGAGTGGGGCCAGGAGTGAGTGGGAGTTGTCCTGGCTGGAACTGTAGACCAGGGCCCCTCTGCCAACAGCTGGCGACACACAGGAACCCACTGCACAAGGGGACCCGGCTGGATGGCCCCCACGCTACCTGTCCATCGTTGCCACCAGATAAACTGAAAGCAGCTGGCTTATCGCGGGGATCTGAGCTCTGCTGTGGCCCTGCTGCCGGGGATTAGTCGTGGGGCCGCATAGCCAAGCCCCGCGCTCATCCCTCCCGCCCCACTTCCCTGCCAGCTGGCGGCCCTGCCTCATCCCGCTCCCTCATCAGGGGCCTCAGCCCCAGCAGCTGGGCAGCGGGGGGGGCCTGGGCTAGCTGGGGCCACAGCCCCAGGGGAGGCTGTGACAGAGAACTTGGGCGCACCCAAACTGCCAACGTCCAACCCGATGCATCCTGCTCTTGGGGGCAATTCCCGTGCCCATTCAACAGCCGGGGGACCGCGATTCCGGCAGGGGGGACACACGGTGGAGGGACCGAGAACCTGGGCACCGGCGCCTCTGTTCTCTCCACACACCCAGCCTGCCCTATCTGAGGCTGAGACACAAAGGCTGAGACCCAGATCTCGGGGTCAGAAGGCCCAGGGGTCCGGACCCCGGGGTAGGGTGAGGTGGGGTGAGGGAGCAGTGAGGCCTGGAGGCTAATAAGACCTCGTTAGAGCCCCGGGGCAGCCAGGGGCCAGGACAGAAGGACAAGGACACCTGGCTTTCCAGCTCCCAGCTTAGGTTGCACAGAAAGCAAGGCTTGTCCCGGGAGCCTCTCTGCTCCATCATTACAGCCCTCAAAGGCTTCAGACCACTCTCCACCCACCCCTCACCTCCCAGCCGATGAGCGCAAAAGTTCTCTGTGACCACAAAGTCTGGGGCCCCAATCTCCTTCCACCACTTGCTGTGTGGCTGAGAGTAAGTGTCCCAACCTCTCTGAGGTCCCATTCCTTCTCTCTTAAGCTCAGGAAAAGTCATCCAGTATCCACTGTGTGGCCGGGCACTGGGCTGCTGTTGGACGGGGTGTTGGTTAAGAGCACAAATCTTTGTGTTCAAGTCTGAGGCTGAGAACAAGATGCTCCGGGGGCCCAAGAGAGGGAGACCCTGACCTCCTGGGGGCTCAGGCAGAACTCCCCAGAAAGGGGGTTAAGATGAGCTTGTTCCACTGAACCGTATCCACCCTAGAGAATCACTATGACCTCATTTGTAAAAGACCGTAAATAACCTAGCTGTCCATCACTGGGGGATCTGCTGGAGAAACTCGGGTTCCTCCGGCCAAATATCAATACAAAGCAACTTTTCACAGAGAGGTAGATAGATCTCTTTGTGCAGCCACTAATTCCCTGCAGCTTCCCTCACAGGAGGGGGAGTCTGTTTCTCCACCCCTTGGAATCTGGGGACTTGGTTTAATGGTAAGAATACGGCAGGAGTGACGTTGTGGCATTCAGAGCTTAGTTTGCCAAGAAGCCCTGCGGCTCCTACCTTTGTTCTCTTGGAACAAAGGCTTGTGTACAGAGGCGGCCATGTGTACACCTTCTGGTTCACTCAGCCCCCCACCCCAAACCCTTTCCTTATCCCCATTCACAGATGAGGAAGCTAAGGCCCAGAGAGGCTGAGCAACGTGTACTGGGTCCCACAGCCGGGATCCTAACCCAGGGGGTGGGCTGCCCCCACATCCCTCCTGTGCTCTGAAGGCTGTCTCGTGGGTGAGAAACTGAGACCCAAAGCTAGGTGGGTGGGAAGCAAACAGGGGAAGGAACCGCCTGCCCACCTGGCCCCAGGAGCTGGGAGGGAATAGCTTCCCCCGTTCTCACGACCAGGTCCGGTCCTGCCACCCACAGACCTGGGGAGCCCTCATCTCCACCCTGGAGCACCAGTGATGCCGCAGAGCCCTGCAGCCCCCCATGGCTGGCCAGTGAGGCAGGAGAGGAATCCAGTTCCGCCTGGACTCAGACGTGGACATGGATGTAAAAGGAAGAATCTTTTGTTGACTTTGCAAATGGGGTGGGGTGGAGGGGGAGGGGTCTTGGATCCCTGGAGCTGTTGGATTGCGACGCCCCGGGGGTCTGACCCTCCTGCTTCTCGCTTCCTCCCCAGCTCCAAGCCCACCTGCAGCCCTCACTGTCTTCAGGAATAGTGCCTGCCCCCATCCCTGCCCGGCCCCATCCATTCCATCAGACCGGGAGCTTCTTGGCTCTGATGTGCAATATGTGTAATAAATGTCCTCTGGTGAAAAGTGCATGTCTTTTCATGCTCTCTGCCTGTGTTCAGGGCCCAGGTCAGCTCCTTGACCCACCCCGTCCCTTCCCCAAGCCATGCTGACTGGAGCCTGCAGGGGTCAGGACTCACCCAGGAATGAAGAGCCCAGAGAGAAAACAACATCCCTGGCTGAGGGGGCTGACCAGGAGCCTGGGATCCAGGCGGATATGCCTTTGGGCCCCACCCTGTCACTAATTTCTGAGTTCCCTTCCCCACCTCTGCGCCCCCTCTGTCTCCCCCAAAGCACCAGATCCACACCCGCTGTGTGTCTTAGAGGAACTCCAAATTAATGTGCCCCAAGCTGATGCTCCCCCTTCCGCCTGCTGCCTCCCCAGCTTTCCTCATCCCAGGATCCATCCCCACAAGTCCCCCGCTTGCCCAGGCCCCAAACCTTGGGGTCACCCTTGACCCTCCCCCCTCATGCATCCCATCCATCAGCAAGTACTGACAACTCTACTTCAGAACCTATCCCGAAGCTTTTAAGGGACAAATAATACGAATCCAACCTCGGACATCAGAGGAGGAAGGAATATTCCCCACCTGTTATATGAGGGCAGTGTAAGCAAAATCTGTCAAAAACATTGCAGAAAAAACCACAGACCAATATCCCTCACGAATACAGATGCAAGGACCCCTCACAAAACATCACCAGATTGGATCCAAAGGATTGCACATTGTGACCACCAAGTGGTCATGGCCAGGAATGCAAGGTTGGTTTAACACTGGAAAATCTATCTATGTGATTCACCACATTGACAAAATAAAGGAGAAAAAAACCCATGACCATGTCGTAGCTGCAGAAGAGGCATCTGACAAAATTCGACACCCATTCAGGTTAAAATCGTGGCAACTAGAAATAGAAGGGAATTTCCTCAACCTGATAAAGGCCATCTGTGAAAAAACTGACAGCTAACGTCACCGTCAATGGTGAAAAAACGAATGCTTTCCCCCTAAGACCAGGAGCAAGGCAAGGACACCCACGGTCACCTTGGGCATTGTACTTGAGAGCCTGAACAGTGAGATAGGACAGGAAAACAAAATCAATGGTAAGTGTTGGGAAAGAAGAACTAAGATGGGCCCTATTTGCAAAATCTGAAGCTGCTTGCTGCTGCAAGGTTTACTTGCTGAATTACAATTACCTGCTGAAAATACTTGCTGTGATTCAGGCCCCAGCACCCCTCAGCTGGATCAAAATGGCACCTGCCCCAAGGGTGGAGCACTGTGGGGTCCCCGGGCTGAGGCCAGATTGGTCAATTTGTCAATTCAACCAAAAGAGAGCGGGGTTTTGGTAAGCTCCATGGGGTGCACGTAGGGAGGCCCTGAGGGTGCTGCTTCTCACAATCGTACCAGGGACCTACACTTACTTGGGACCCTGGGAGTTGCCGACTAGGGCCTGCCTTGCACAAGAGGCTAGTGTCAGTTCAAGGCCCCCACCTGACCACACAGAATGGCTGCAGAGGCCCCAACGCCACATCTGGGCAGCCCTGCGGGCTTTGCCCACACCGGGCCCTCTGCCGGCAGGCCTCTCCCACCCTCTGGGGCCCTCAGAGCTTGTCCTGTGATGTTTGCCTTGCAGTCTGGCTTTGGGTCCCTTTTTGTGGCGGGAGCCGCATTTGGGGACCAGCATCCCCATGCACAGCCCAGGAAAATGCTGACTCAGTAAATAACATCAGCTAACCAACCACTCAAGGCTGTTTACCGTGGATCGGGCAGACAGACTTGTGAATCATACAGGCCTGTGTCATCCTCCCAACAACCTCGAGGGACTGGTTGCTATGATTCCCACATTACAGATGAGGTTCCTGGGGCTCAGAGAGGTTAGGTCATTAGTCAAGGTCACCCTGAGGGGACCCGGCACAGCCCCAGGGGCCTGGAGCCCAAGGCCTCAATCCCTCTGCTCTCTGGCCTGCCAGAAATCCAGGACTCTGCTCCCGTTACAGAAGGAAAGCCACTTGTCCGAAGCCACACCTGAGGCTCCCAGGCCCTGTGACCCCTCCCTCCCTCCCCTGGCCCCGACCGCCAGGCCTGCACATCTCGCCAGAGAAGGAAGGAGAGAAGAGCTTTTAATTTTAGAAATAATTACTGCCGCCTAAGGGTTCCTGCTGGCTTTCCCAGGCATGAGGACGCAGGACGGGGAGAGCCATGGCCCCGCGACACTCCCACCCAGAGGGACACACGGGGGTTAGGGAAGTACCCTGGGCTGGCAGCCACCTCCAGGCCCCCTGCCCCTGCCACAGCTCCCCCATCTGGAGCCACCCTCTCCTCCCAGGGGTCTGTCTCCACGGCAACATCCCCATCACAGGTGGTCGTAACCTTGGCGACCAGGTACTGCTGCCCCACCACCTGGGAGGCTGGAACCCCTGGCCACATCCCCCTCGGCCCCCACGGCAGCATCCCACTGGGGATGCTGGGCCGGGAGAGGCCGGCCAGCCGCTGAGCCCACCTCCCTCCCCTTGCTAAATGCAACAGAACAGCAATGACAAGGTGTACATTCTAGCCGGTTGCTGAGGACCTACTATGTGCTCCTGGGCTCCCTCTTGGCACAGACAGCAGGTTGATGCTGACCATGGACAGAGAGAAGACAAGACAGTGGTTTCAGGCAGCGGTAGATGCTTCCCTACTCAGACCCCCAGAACCTCCACCTCTGGGGGCAAAACCTACAGCCCTCAATGTCACTGGACTATTGGTTCATTCAACCAGTACTTACTGGACGCCTACTGTGTCTGCTGGAGCTGCGGCCGAGAAGAAGGCAGGGCCCACGATAAACAGGATAAATCAGTAAATTACACAGTGTCTTAACTGGAGAGAGTGTCTAGGAGGCAGAGAGGGGACAGAAGGAGGCAAAGAGTGGAGCCATGAATCAGGAAGGGGTGAGCCAGGCTGATGGCTGGGGGCAGGCGCTGCAGGCAGAGGGGACAGCTGTTCAAAGGTCCTGAGGCGGGCAGTGTCCGAGACCTCATCCTGCCCTTCAGCCAGGCTTCCTTCCAGAGCAATGAATGCAAGCTGGGCAGAGCCACTGAGCACCCTGGTGTCCCCCTGTGGACACTGAGGACAATGATGTCCCCCTCCATCATTGAGTGGGGTCTCTGCAGCCCTAGAAGACGGTACTGTTTGGGTCCCCATTTTACAGATGTGGAAACTGAGGCTGCAGGGGAGTCTCCCACAGTTCCACAGGCAGGAAGTAGGTTCGAACCCTGACCACCGCATTGGTTACCCCCTTCTCCCTGCAGGACTCATCTCAAGCACCCTCTCCTTGGAAACGTGTCTCTGACCCCCAGCCTAGGTTGGGTACCGGGTATCATCTGCTGAGTTTTCCGCCACCCCCTTTTGTGATAATCTCACAAGTCTGCTCCCCCAGGCCCATGGCGAGCCCTCTCCCACCTGCCACGTCTCCTCCCTCCGGCCCAGCACTTGACCTGGTACACAGACCTACTGGCACACAGTAGGAAAGTGCTTGCTTTCCTAGAGCCCTGGGTGGCAGGTATCAGAGCCTCATTTTACAGAGGGAGACAGAAGCTCAGAGCTGGGAAGCAACTGCCCTGAGGTCACACAGCCTCTGCAGCAGTGACTCCTCTATGCGGGCGCTGGGCTGTCCGTGGGGATGGGGAACCACGAGGGAGGGGAGCCCACATCCTCCTCCTGGAACTCTGCTGGCCAGGAAAGGGATCTGCCCCCTTGTCCCATGGGGACCTGGACTACGGCCTCCTGGGATGCGGTTTCCGGGCCTCGGGCCAACACGACAGTCTGGGAACGGAGCCTGCTCGAATCACAGGTGGCTGAGCTGATGCCAGACCACCATGGAGGCAGCTGGGAGGGCGCAGTGGGCAGGGAAGGCTGGTGGGGGTGGGATCATGCGAGGTTACACGCCTAGCCCCCTGGGCAGCCAGGCCCACCTTGAGCCCCTCTCTTGGACAAATGGTATCTCTGAGCCTCGACTTGCTGATCTGTAAAATGGGAATAATAAGTGTCCGCCTGTAACCATGACCCTGCAGCAAGCACAAGAGGGCCCGTGGTGTTTAGGATGGAGCCCAGCATATAGTAAGTGCTCAGTAATCTCGCTAATTAATCCTGTATTAGCATGACGGTGGGGGGGGAGGGTGCCCCCATCCCATCCTCTGCCCCTGCACCTCCCACACTGCAGTAATGTCCTGCCTCTCACACTGGACTCCACAGGGTGAGCTCCCTAAACAGGGCCGATGCTGGGCAGGCTCTGTCCTGGGGGGACAGGACACTCCACTCTTGATTCCATTTCTGCCCTGGCTTGCACAATATCCCAACCTGGGAGTCAGGGTAGGGACACTTCACCCCAACTTTTAGTGATTCTAGGACATCTGCTCCAACAAGACGCCTTTCATCAGATGAGGCAGGCCTCCCTCCTAACTTGAGGTTGCCAAGCTTGGGGGCGCCCACGGCTCCCCACACCACCACAGTAAAAGTAAAAGGGTCATTCTTTCCACAAACATCCATTGAGCACAGCATTGAGCTGCAGCATAAATAAGCGATTACAAACTGGCCAACAAAGGATGCAGGGGAAGGCATTCCAGGCAGAGGGAACAGCGAAGGCCAAGGCCCTGAGACTGGCAGGAGCCTGGCACGTTTGAAAAGGGGCAGGGGGGCCTCACTGGGAAGGAGTGAGGCAGCCGGCGGGAGGAAGGCATGGGTAGGGAAGATCCAGAAACACACACCGAGTTTAGACATGAATCTGAGGGCAACAGGGAGCCGTAGTTGTTTCTAGAGGCCAGTGGTTAAGCATCCTCTGGGGCCCACGTGAGGAATGGGCCTGAAGCGCTGGCCGGATCGGAAGAGGCTGGGGCAGGTATCCAGGTGCCAGGTGGCGGAGGCCTGGAGTGGGGTCAGCGAGGAGAGGCCAGATTCCAGAGGGTCACAGATGGGGAGCCCTGCGTTCCCTGCACCGCAGCCTCTGCAGGCCCACCAAAGCCATGGCCACAGGGGTGGCCTTCACTCGCGCCACCGTCTCGGGTGCGCACCGAGCCGCAGGCGCTCCCGGGTCCTGGACGCCCTGCCCTTCCCCCGCCCGCCGCCCTGGCGCCAAGTCCCGGCACCTGCGCGCACGTGTCCTCGCGCCCCGCAGCCCGCACACCTGCCTGCGGTCGGGTCACCGCGCACCCCAGCCGACGGGCCGCGCGCACGTCCGAGCGCAGTCCCACGCGCCCCCGCACCGCGCGCCGTGGAGGACGATGGCGGGCACGCGCCGGCGGCGGCGCGCACGGTGCACCCGGGAGGTGGTGGCTGCTCTTGTCGGCTCCGGGCGGCCCCCGCGCCGCAGCCCGCGCCCTGTCCGCGGCGGAGCCGCCCAGGTGAGTGGCCGCGCCGGACCCCGAGACCCCGCTGCGCCTGCGCTCCGCAGCCCGCCCCCCCGAGCCCCCACCCTCGCCCGGGGACCACTCTCACTGAGCGCCCCTCCCGGGCTCATTGCTCCTCGCCAGGCCCCCAGCGCTCCCCTGGAAACTTTGGGGGGCCACTCCCCATGCTGGGGTCCCCCTGTTCCTCCCCTGGGGCGCCGAGGAGCAGGGAGGCAGGTGGGCTTCTCTCTGGGGCAGTGGGTACGCCTGGGGGGATGCACCCCCTTCCATGAGGGGAAGGAAGGGGGACTGGCTGGGTCTGGGGGTGGACGACGGTCAGGATGGTAGCGTCAGCCCCAAGCCTTCCTGCCCTCCCCTCCAGCGGGGTCTGGTCCAGCCTAGGGGGTGCTGAGCTGCCAGGAAGGAGAAGGAAGCGTTTGGGGTCCACACCAGGACTTGCTGCATCCCTGGGGCTGGGGACAGCTCAGCCCGGTGGGAGGGATTTGGGAGCACAGAGCCGAGCCCCCTGCACTGAGGGCCTGTGTCCAAGCAGCAGCAAGGATGGGGTCGGGGGAGCTTCTCTCCATCCCGTGAGGTTGGGCATGGGTGCCCCCAGGGCCTCTGGGGCCAAGCCTGGGAGGCCACTGAGCCCCATTCAACAAGTTGGGGGCGTGGGGGGCAGTACCTTATGCCTTGCTTGATCTGGGTGCAGGAAAGGACCCGGTCCTTATTTTTGAGACCGTCTTATGACTGGTTTTTTCAACATGCGCCCCAGGCACCGACAACACAGGCCCCCCGGCCCCCCAGCTCTGAGGAATCAGAACTTCTGGGGTTTGTGCCCCAGAACCTGCATTTTTAACAAGCAGTGCCTGGTGAATCCATGTTCGCACAGAGATGGTTGCTGGTGGGGGCATGGGAAGGGGGTGTCTGCTGCAGTATGGCAGCAGCAGAGGGACCATCTGGGGCTCGATGGGGGAACTTTCAGGGACAGCAGGGCTCTGAAACCTGGAGCAACCCAGGAGGGCTCCCTGGAGGAGGTGTGGAGGCTGGGAAGGCTATGGCGTGTGAGTGCCCAGAGGTGGAGGACACAGGGTCTCTGTGGATGAGACTTGTGGAAACCAGGTGCAGACAAGCAGGGAGAGATCTGGGTCCGTCGGGCTGCGGGCATACTGCCTTGCTCCATTCCCCACTGAGCTGGAGTGGCAGCCATCTGAGACAGGATCTGAGCTGGAAGACCCCGTGGGCCCACCCCATAGGCTTCCCCCGCAGATGCAGCTCCTCCGCTCTACCTGGATGGTGTGGGGAGATGGGAAGGGGATGCCCAACCATGGGACGAGGGCTCAGTAGGGCTAAAGCCAGCTGTCCTCAGCCTGCTTCTCTGTTCCCCGTCCCAGCTGGTGACTTCCGGCAAAGGACAGCCCCTCTCTAAGCTCCATTTTTGAGATGGACATCAACACGAGATGTAATAAATGGAGGTGCATTGCACCCCCAGCATGGGGCTGCCATGAGATAGATGCTCTGTGACCGTGGGGCAGCCATGATCATCCTCACTGGTACCCCAGCAGCTCTGCCTTGCACCTGCTCGGCCTCAGTGTGCTCATCTGTAGAATGGAGGTGGCTGCTCCTAGCCACCCCCGCATGATGCCTGGGATCCGAAGGTGCCTTGCTGAGTGGGAATTACAAAGCAGATCTTAGGCATCAACTTGATTTCTCTTCCCACAATGCTGTCATTCTTGGGCTCCCCTGAGTCACCACCTAGTCACCAGGTAGGGAGCCTCTTGGAGAACTCTCCAAGCAAAGCTTGTCCTGGGTGGGCCCGGGCGAGCCGCCCACCACCCCATGTCAATCCTGGGCCTCTTAAGAGGGCCGTCCATCCACCCTCCAGAAGGGTTCTGGGATTCAGTGGAAGGGAGCTGGCATCAAACCCGGGTTCAAATGTTGACTCTCAAGCTGAGTGCTGCCAGGCGAGCTGGGGACCACTCTGACCCTCAGTCTCCTTTTCTCCAAGTGGGTTTCGTTATTCTCCCCCCTCGGGGCTTGGCTGGGCTACTGGCTGAGCGGCCGTGCTATACAGTGGGTATTCGAAACATGGTTCCAGATCTAGAGGCCTCACCTGCAGAGGGCGGTCCACAGCCCCCCTGCACAGGCTGGCAAGGAAAGTGGGTCGGGAGGCCCCCAGCCCCCCGAAGGTTTAACAGGGACTAACGGCAGCTGGAGGCTAATTAGGGCTTAATGAATTGTCATGGATCAAAGTCCCTGGAGGGCCCGGATCTAGGACGAAGGATGCACCAATCCTGAGGGGGTCGGCAGCACGTCCCCAAAAGCAGGCCTCAGAGGGCCGGGCGCTGCTTGTGGCTGGGCCCCACCTCCCAAGTAGGTCTAGCCGCTTGAATAGGGAACGCTTTGAGGACCTGCCAGCCGCACTGCCCTTGCTCCCTCTGGCCCCAGTTGTGGCCCCGGGGACAGAGGGGCTGGCTGCAACCATCTATCCGCCCCCCGCCCCCGCCCTCCTGGTGGGTTCAGCTGCTGCCTGCAGGAGGGTCCTGGCTCAGCCTTGCTCAAGGGAGTGTTCAGCATCCCCCAGCCTGAGAGGGGTCGGGAGGATGAGTCCCAGGTGGCCTGTCGGGGGCAAAAGCTGGCTCAAGATAGAAGGGATGGGAGGGGGAGGGCCCCTGGCCAGGAGGGAAGGAGGGAGCTAGCTACCTGGCCAGGACCCCTGGGGCTAGGCTGCCTCTGCTCCAGGGGAGGGGCCCCGGCAACCCCAGCCCCGTCGGCTTAAGAACTTCCTGGTAAATTTGGGTAAAGGACAGCTTGGGGCGAAGGGGAGGAGGGGTCTCCATTTCCCAGGTCCTGCCTGGACGGACAGATTTCAGGCTCCTCCCCCGGGGTAGGTCCCTGCACTGCAGATGAGGCTGATGGCAGACCCTGCGGGGAGCTCGGCCCCCTCCACCTTCCAGCCCGCAGAGCAAGCGCACAGCTCTGGGGAGGCCTCCACCCACCTCCTCTTCAAATCTACAAAGACCCTGCGTGAATCTTCTGAGGTTGCTGCCACAAATCACTACAAACCTAGTGCTGAAACCACACACATTGATTCTCTGACAGTCCTGGGGGTCAGGAGTCCGACTGGGGTCTCATGGGGCTGAATCTAGGCGTGGGCAGCGCTGGTCCTTCCGGAGGCTCCAGGGGAGCAGCGGTTCCTGCCTTTTCCAGCTTCTAGAGGCGCCGCATCCCTGGCTCACGCCCCGTCCTGCATCCTCACAGCCAGCAGCGCAGCATCTCCCGTCTCTCTCTGCCTCTGACCCTCCCGCCTCCCTCTTATAAGGACCCGGGGATGACAGTGGGCTCCCCGGGGAATCCAGGGTCATCCCCGTCTCAGGGTGAACTGTTCAGCATCCTTAATTTCATCCCCCTTTGCCACATAAAGTAACACTCGCAGGTTCCAGGGATCAGGTCGCACGCAGGCAGCTTTGGATTGGGGCATTGTTCTGCTGACCACAGACCCCCACCTTCCCCATTCTTTCTCTCCGTAGCCCTGTCCACACGTGGCCTCTATTTTACTCCTTCTGTATCACCCGTGGATGAGTGGCAGGGATTCCGTCCATATTGCTCAAAGCTGCTTCCCTCAAAGAGCAGTGCCTGGCACACAGAAGGTGCCCATTCAGTGCTTGTTGAATGAATGAATAAATGAATGAACAGATGAGGTGAGGACTTGGCTGAGAGCAGAACAAGGCCTAGGACTCGGGGCGCCCGACCCCAGCCGGCACCCAGTGGAGACTTTTCTGAAGGCGCCCAGGTTATAAAGTATCTTCTCTCTGACTTCTCACCTGCCACTCCGTCAGCCCTGGGAGGCGACTGTTAGTCACATGAGTCCCTTTTGCAGAAGAGAAAGCTGAGGCTGAGGGCCTTAAAAGTCTCTTCCAAGGCGGTCGGGGGCGGGCTCCGACGGGGACCCCGAAGAGCTCGTCCTGGCGCGGGATTTCGCTGATTCTCTGCTTCATTCGTTGGATATTCTTGGGCCCTCTGAGCACCCAGCTCTGTGCATGTTGGTGATGGGGGGTAGAAAGAGGACTAACGTGGTCCCCGCCCTTGGGACAGTGCTGTCCAGGCAGGAGACACAAGTTTCCAGCCTCAGATGATGTGGGGTGACAGGGCCAGAACACACACAGCCAGACGCATCTTCAGACTCCAGCTCAGATACGTCCTGCTCCTGCCCCAAGTCCCCCCATGACTCCCCTGCACTCTCAGAATCAAGTCCCAGCACCTCACTGTGGGTTCAAGAGCCCTGCGTGGTTCCACCCTTGCCAACCCCGACCCCCCAGATCCAAACTCAGATGCACCCTGAGCCTCCAGCCGCAGCCCCCCTTTCTGTCCTCCGAGCACCAGCCTATTCCCACCCCAGGGCCTTTGCCCCGGCGGATCCCTTCCCGGAACACCATTTCCCGGCCTTCCACATGCTCACTCCTGCCCGCCGTTCATGACTCAGCTCAGACAGGCCTTCCCGGCCATGCCGGACAAAGCATCAGACCAGATAACAGACCCCCACTTTTCCCAAACGATCTACTTCACGGATGTGTTTGCATGTCTTGCCTGTTTGCCCACTCGACACGATGCTCAGTGAGAGAAGCTAGATGCCGAAGGCCACACAGTGTGTGATTCCATGGATGGGAAACATCCAGAACAGGCAGATCCACAGACACAGAGAGTAGGTTTTCAGAGGCTGGAGCAGGGGGTAGGGGGTGAGTGCTCATGGGGACAGGGCTTCTTCTGCAGGTGATGGAATGTTCTGGAATTAGAGGTGATGGCTGCACATATATGCGAAAGTACTAAAAAAAAAAACACTGGACACTTGAAATGGGAAAAAAATGCCCCGAGGAAGGACCCGGTGCTGCTGAGCCCCCAGCACCCACGCTTGGCCCACTAGGGTTCAGAGAGAGAGAGGGAGTCCTGGAGTATGGCCAGGGCAGCCCTGCCCCGGTGGGATTTGCCCCTCGCTGGGGAGAAGAGATGGGAAGGTTCTCGGCCACCAGCCCCGAGGCTCTGGCTCCCCGGTGTGGAAAATGAGGGGGGGGTGACCCTGGGTGTTCAGGGGGTCTCGGCTGCACCACGCTCGGCGTGAACAGCACTCAGTCCACGTGGCAAGGGGTTTTTCCCACATCAACAGTCACATGGGGACTCAGTCCCCGCAGTCCAGGAAGGGCCAGGCTGGCCCCCAGGGCCTCCTCCACCCGTGGCCACAAGCCGCATGCTCGCTGACCATGGCATGGGGGCAGGGAGCCTCCCTTTGCCAAGGGCAGCCCCGGGGCCTCACAGTTCTGCCCGGCTGGCACAGGGCAGGCTCCTGGGTCTGCAGAGCTGGTGGAAGTCAGGGTCCCACGAGGATGGGCTCCCACCCATCTCCCCGGCCCTGGGAGAACTCTGGGAAGACAGGGTGTGGAGTCCTGGATTCAAGTCTTACATCTGCTTCTCACCTGCTGTGTGGCCCTGGGCAAGTCACTTCCCCTCTCTGGGCCTCTGCTTCCCCATCTATAACACAGGCTGATAAATCAGCCTGTCCCCTCCTGGGGCAGCCACTGGATGCCTGCTCTGTGCCCAGCATCCTGTACGACAGTGTCTCTCACCGGGCGATCCCCTCCCTCCAGGGGACGTGGACGATGTCTGGGAACGTCTGTGGTTGTCACGACTGGGGGGCTCCTGGCGTCGATGGGGTGGGGGTCCGGGATGCTGCTCCACAGCCCACAGTGCCCAGGATGGCCTCCCACAGAGAATGATCCAGCCCCGGAAGTCAGCAATGCTGAGGGACCTCACACAACCCCAGTGCATTCTGAAGGTAGGGACACTGAGTCCTGAAGAAGGCAGGGTGTCTGTTGAATGGTGGGGGGGTGAGCTGGAGCCCATGCTGACAGGAGGAGGGTTTGGAGTGGGTTGGTGGTAGCCTGGCGGTGGCAGAGATGCAGAGCAAGGTGGATCTGGGATATATTTGGAGGTGGAGCTGACAGCACCTGGTGATGGATTGGCTGGGGGTGTGAATGAGGAGCTGCCAGGGGACGGGTGACGTCGGGACACTGTGGGGCCTCCAGGCGATGTCAGGGATGTGGCTGGTCCCCAGGGCTGGAGCTCAGGAGAGACACAGGGTCAGGAGTCATCAGTGAACAGATGGTATTTAGTCCTGGGTGGACAGGGTGGCAGGTCCCTGGGGGGAAAAGGAGTGTCTGGAGGGCAGGTGGTGACCTTGACGGCCCTGTGGGTGTCACCTCCCCCAAGGCCCCTGCCTCAAGGAGGAGGGAAGGGGCAGAGAAGGTGTAGAATCAACATGGACCTGTCCACATGGCCTCATTTTACCACCCAGCATGGCCCCACTGAGTGGCCTTTGCCAGCCCTGTGCCTCCCACCCCTCGCCTGCCCTTCCCACCACCATTCACAGCTGGCTGGCCTTCTCACCATCTTTCAGGAAATGGACCCGATGCCCTAAAAACTTAGCAGCAAAAGCAGGACTGGAATCCAGACCCCCACCCTAATCGGGACCTGGGATCCTGGCCTTCTAACCCCACCTCAAGGCCCAGGCCTCCACGCGAGGAAACAGGCCCAGAGAGGGTGACTCACTTGCTCAGGGCACCCAGCCCTCCACCGAGACCACCCTCCCGCGAGCTCTCCCGCTTCCCAGTCCAGCCAACGTCGAGGTAAGTGAATGAACAGGGTTGCTAGAGACAGAGTCAAGTCCCTGCTGCTCCCTCGCCCAGACCAGACCTTCCCACAGTGGAGGGACCAGAACCCTGGGGTGGAGGGGGAGGCATCACAAGCTCCAGCCCAGCTGCGAGTCCGCCCACCCCGCACAGAGATAACAGGCCCATGCTGCGGGGGGAGGTTATAGCTCACAAATTGGGTCACAGCTGGAGCAGCCCCCGCTGGGCACCAAGAACCAGCTGTCCTCTCATTCCAGGAGCAGTTACAGCGCGAGTGCTCCGAGGGTGCCCCGGGACTTGCTCCCTTTGACAGGCGAGGTTCAGAGAGGGCGCACTTTTCATTAGAGGTCACACAGCGCATCAGAACCGAGGTCTCTGCCGGCCTTTCTGCGACTGTACCACAGTGGCTGTTCCCTGGCCATGCTGGCCTCTCTCCACTTAAGTACTTCCTTCCTGATACTGTTCTGTGACAACTATTTTTTTTAATTCTTTCCAACTTAAAAAAAAAATTCTAAGTTTGTAAAAAGTCCACCTTCCTCTCTCTGCAGCACCTGATGCTGGACTCCGCACCCCCCACCCGCCCCCGCCCTGCCCTGCCCTTCTAGGCTCCCTTTCTCCTTCCCTAAGTCTTTGTATGAATGTCCCTTTCTTGGCAAATTAGATCATTGCAATCCCCTCAACACCCCCTTCGCCCTTTTCCTGGATTTATTTCTCTCCACTTATGGCCACCTAAGGTGGGAGAGAGTGTATTTACTTACCTCTTTTATTATCTGTGGGCTCCAAGAAAGCTGACCCCATTTGTCTCATGCACTGTGTGTGCTCAGCGCGTGGAAAATGCCTGGCACAGTAGATGTTGGTTGACTGACTGATGGACAGAATCAACGAATGAGAGACCAGTGTTACAGGATCTCCGCAGGTGACGATGAAAACAGGTCCAGCAAAAACAGAGCCATATTTTGAATTCTAGCTGGATGAACTGCCAGGACCCTCTCCTGCCTCTGTTAAAAAAAAAAAAAAGATGAGCGAGTGTTACAGGGTGTAGCACCACCCCACCTCACTCCGAGACTATCCCCTGCCACCTCTGACGTGCAGTGTGAACCTGAGCGGGTGACTTATGTTGCTTTGAGCCTCAGTGTTCCCATCTGTAAAGTGGGCGTGACAGTGGGCACCCACCCCTGTGAGGTTGTTTTGGGAATTAAATGGGCCGATCCATGTAGAGCCTTAGCCCAGGGTGGCCCAGAGCAGGGGCTATAGCAGAGTTTGCCATTTTGATGATGATGATGATAATGATGAAGATGATGTTTCCAGTCCAGGAAGAGAGACCAGCTTTGAACAGGGGTTTAAGGTGCATTTCAGATAGCCTGGGGGGAGGGGAGGGGTAGTTTAGTGCAGAGAGTCACCAGCAAAGTGACACTGGGGGCGAGACCCAAATAAAGTCAGGGAGAGAGCCATGAAGGGACAGAGTGGTCTGGGTCTTGCACAGCCCGTGCAAAGGCCCTGGGGCAGGACCATAGCAGGCATGTTGGAGAAACAGCGAGGAGGCCTGTGGGGCTGGAGCAGAGAGAATGAGGGGGAGAGAGGGAGGAGGGGAAGGCAAGGAGGGGCCGGGCGCGTGAAATTCTCTCCTGCAGAAGGAACAACACAGGCAGCTCTGCCCCCACAAGGAGTCTGTTTGGGGGGCTGAACAATACCAGCCATTTCCTTCTTGGGGCAGAGCCAGGGAGGGCCTTGCTCCTCCAAAGCAGACTGCTGAGGAGCTGTGCCCCATCCCCAGCTGGGGGACAGTTATCCCTTGACCACAGGGAGCGGCCTGGGCTGGGATGGCGACCTGGGAGTGACCTCAGAGCCCCTTTAACGTAGAAAGAGACGGCTGAACAGGGAACCATCAATTCTGACTGTCATGTCCCCTCCTGGGACACAGCCTCTCCACATGCTGTCCAGGGCAACTACACGGGAGAGAATGACCTAGAAAAAGAGCCTGGGAAAGGAGTTTGCCTCAGGGAAGGATTATGTTCCCTCCAATGCCCAGGTCGGGATTAAGGACAGTTGCAGTGGGAAGGCACAACCAGATGCCTCTCACTCCCTCCCTCTGCCTCCCTGCTAGGTTCCCCAGCCGGGGACAGGGAGCTAAGACCTGTGACCTCCTGGAGGCCAGGGGCGCCTCAGTTTCCTCATGATGCGACCACACTCTCCACTACGGCAACTCCCTTCCTGCCACTCACAGTGCTGTCCCGAATGGTGTGTGAATTCCCAGGCGTTTCAGGGGCACCTGCGCTTGTGTTTATGTGCCCATCCAAATCAAGAACTGAGTTTGGTGTTTGATTTTATTTTGCCATGAATAGGATTGTGCTGTCTGTGATTGTTTGGCAACCTTGATTCCCCCTGGCCTCCTGTGGAACTACACCTCAGCCAGCTTTCCCTGTGGGTACACTTGAATCTCCCAGCATTCCACAATAACCATAGATTATGGCTTATTTGATCCCCTATTGATGGGTGCTTAGGTTAGTTCCATTTTTCCTCCATATAACTAGATCTCAGCTCTCTTTTTCTACTGAGTACATGCAGATCTCCTTGATTCCACAGCAGGCATGCAGACCACAGTTTATTTAACTAACCCCCTATTGATGGACACTTAGGTTAGTTTGGGGATTTTTATTCACGCCCCCATACAACTACATCTCCACTGTCTTTCTTCATTGGTACATACAAGTCTCCCTGTGTTCCACAGCAGGCACGGACCACAATTTATCTACCTGATCCCCTATTGATGGATATCTAGGTTAGTCCCAGTTTTTGCTGTTCCAAACGACTCTGCAGCAAACCTCCTTGTTCACTCTGCTCCCATGTGTGAGTTTTTCTTATGGATCCAGGGATATTCCTTTAGGTCTTGTAGCTGCCATAATGAAATACCACAAACATGGTGGCTTAAAACAACAGAAAGTTATTCTCTCTGTTCTGGAGGCCAGACATTCAAAATCAAGGTGTCAGCAGGGCTGTGCTTCCTCCAGAGATTCTAGGCATGGATCCTTCCCTGCTTTTTCCAGGTTCTGGTGGTTACTGGCAATATTTGGTGTCCCTTGGCTTATAGATGCATCACTCCAGTTTCTGCCTTTGTTGTCACGTGGCCATCTTCCCTGAGTGTCTGCATCCAAATTTCCCCTTTTATAAGGACACCAGTCATTGGATCAGGGCCCACCCTGCTCCAGTGTGACCTCATCTTAAATTGATGACACCTGGGCTTCCCTGGTGGCGCAGTGGTTGAGAGTCCGCCTGCCGATGCAGGGGACACGGGTTTGTGCCCCGGTCTGGGAAGATCCCACATGCCGCAGAGCAGCTGGGCCCGTGAGCCATGACCGCTAAGCCTGCGCGTCCGGAGCCTGTGCTCCACAATGGGAGATGCCACAAAAGTGAGAGGCCCACGTACTCAAAAAAAAAAAAAAAAAAAAATTGATGACACCTGCAAAATACAAACTCTCCCCCCAGTGACGTATGGTTCACCTCTGGCATTAAGTTACTCGGGGCTCTGTGTGTGTTAATCCTCACCTGAAATTCCCAAAAGGGCCCAGGAAGGCTGGAGCTGGCCTCACTGCTGTTTAGCAGATGAGAATCTACAGCCTGGGTCCTTGCTGAGCCGGGCCTGTGGGAACAGTGAGGAAACAGGCAGCAAGCATGTGTCAGGGGGAGTCAGGGGATGCCTGGGGGCTTCAGCTGCTAAGGTGCTGAAAATAGCTGCCTGGCCAATGGAGCAGCACCCTCAGGCTGCCATCTGCCTATGCCCTCCCCACCCCCACCCACCTTGGCCCCAGGATCTGGGCTGCAGCCCAGCAGAGTGCAGGGACAGGGGATGTAGGACCAGCTGGCTGCCAGGAGAGATGGAGCAACTTGGAAGGCGCAGGTGCAAAGGCACAGGCGTGTTGGCATCTGTCCTTCTGGGCCTCCCCAGCCACATCATCCAGCCTCCATGAACCCTCCAGGGCATCTCCCACTCCCCACCCCCAGTCATTGTACTCCTAACCTCACCAGCCACTCCTTCAGCCTCAGGCCCTTTGCACTGGCTCTTCCCCCAGCCTGGAACCCTCTTTCTGCAACACCCATGGGCCCTCTCCTGGTCATTCTTTGGGTCTGTATTAGCTTCCTGTTGCCAAACACAAAGTAACACGGACTGAGTGGCTGAAAACAACAGAAATCTATGCTCTCCCAGTTCTGGAGGCCAGAAGTCTGAAATCCAGGGGTCTCAGGCCATGCTCCCTCTGAAGTCTCCAAGGGAGGGTCCTTCCTGCCTCTCCCAACTTCTGGGGGCCCCCACCATCCTTGGCTTGTAGACGCATCCCTCCAACCTCTGCCTCTATCTTCACGCAGCCTTTTCCCCTCTGTGTGCAT
The DNA here is from genome assembly GCF_949752795.1 of Hyperoodon ampullatus. Taxonomy (NCBI): domain Eukaryota; kingdom Metazoa; phylum Chordata; class Mammalia; order Artiodactyla; family Ziphiidae; genus Hyperoodon; species Hyperoodon ampullatus. The sequence continues at coordinate 26,051,179 of NC_136917.1, forward strand.
CTATGTGTGAGTCCAAACTTCCCTCTTATTATAAGGACATCAGTCATTGGATTCAGAGCCACCCTAATCCAATATAACCTTGTCTCAACTCACCACATCTGCAAAGACCCTATTTCCAAATGAGGCCCCCTTCCCACGTACCAGGGTTAGGACTTGAACGTTTCTTTTGGGGGAACACAGTTCAACCCAGCACAGGGTCTCAGCTCAAATGTCACCTGTCCTGGTCTGAAGTCATCCCCTCCATGGACCCTGATCACCTTGATCATCCATCCACACTGCTTCCCTACCCAGCCCTTGGGTAGACACCCCAGAGGGGGATCCCGGGTCCCACGGTAGATAATCGCTTCCTGAGCTAGCTACTAGGATGGGATGGGACGGGCCGGGGTGGCGGGATGGTGGGATGCGGGTGCTAACGCTGCCCCCACCCTCAGGTGCCCACGAGGATGGTGGCGCGGCCCTAGGCCCAGGCTCCGCACCATGACCTGCTGGCTGTGTGTCCTGAGCCTGCAGTTCCTGCTCCTGCCCGCGGCCCCGCCCCCCGCTGGGGGCTGCCCGGCCCGCTGCGAGTGTACAGCGCAGATGCGCGCGGTAGCCTGTCCCCGGCGCCGGCTGACCGCTGTGCCCGACGGCATCCCGGCCGAGACGCGCCTGCTAGAGCTCAGCCGCAACCGCATCCGCTGCCTGAACCCGGGCGACCTGGCCGCCCTGCCGCTGCTGGAGGAGCTGGACCTGAGCGAGAACGTGATCGCGCACGTGGAGCCCGGCGCCTTCGCCAACCTGCCGCGCTTGCGGGTGCTGCGCCTCCGCGGCAACCTGCTGAAGCTCATCCCGCCCGGCGTCTTCACGCACCTGGACAACCTCACGCTGCTGGACCTGAGCGAGAACAAGCTGGTCATCCTCCTGGACTACACTTTCCAGGACCTGCGCAGCCTCCGCCGGCTGGAGATGGGCGACAACGACCTGGTGTTCATCTCGCGCCGGGCCTTCGCAGGGCTGCTGGCGCTTGAGGAGCTGACCCTGGAGCGCTGCAACCTGACAGCGCTGTCGGGCGAGTCGCTGGGCCACCTGCGGGGCCTGGGCGCCCTGCGGCTGCGGCACCTGGCCATCGCCGCCCTGGAGGACCAGAACTTCCAGCGGCTCCCGGGCCTGCTGCACCTGGAGATCGACAACTGGCCGCTGCTGGAGGAGGTGGCCGCCGGCAGCCTGAGGGGGCTCAACCTGACCTCGCTGTCCGTCACGCACACCAACATCACCGCCGTGCCGGCCGCCGCCCTGCGCCACCAGGCCCACCTCACCTGCCTCAATCTCTCGCACAACCCCATCAGCACGGTGCCGCGAGGGTCCTTCCGCGACCTGGTGCGCCTGCGCGAGCTGCACCTGGCCGGGGCCCTGCTGGCCGTAGTGGAGCCTCAGGCCTTCCTGGGCCTGCGGCAGATCCGCCTGCTCAACCTCTCTAACAACCTGCTGTCCACGCTGGAGGAGAGCACCTTCCACTCGGTCAACACGCTGGAGACGCTGCGCGTGGATGGGAACCCGCTGGCCTGCGACTGTCGCCTGCTCTGGATCGTGCAGCGCCGCAAGACCCTCAACTTCGACGGCCGCCTGCCGGCCTGCGCCACCCCAGCCGAGGTCCGCGGCGACGCGCTGCGCAACCTGCCGGACTCGGTGCTCTTCGAGTACTTTGTGTGCCGCAAGCCCAAGATCCGCGAGCGGCGGCTGCAGCATGTCACGGCGGCCGCGGGCGACGACGTGCGCTTCCAGTGCCGCGCCGAGGGCGAGCCGGCGCCCACCGTGGCCTGGGTGACGCCGCGCCACCGCGCGGTGACCGCCGCCAGCGCCGGCCGTGCGCGCGTGCTGCCGGGCGGCACGCTTCAGATCCGGGACGCGCGGCCAGGGGACAGCGGCACCTACACGTGCGTGGCCAGCAACGCGGGCGGCAACGACACCTACTTCGCCACGCTGAGCGTGCAGCCCGAGCCAGCCGCCAACCGGACCCCGGGCGAGGGCCGCAACGACACGCAGGCGGCCCTGCGCTTCCCTCTGGACCTCACCACCATCCTGGTGTCTACCGCCATGGGCTGCATCACCTTCCTGGGCGTCGTCCTCTTCTGCTTCCTGCTGCTCTTCGTGTGGAGCCGCGGCCGCGGGCAGCACAAGAACAACTTCTCGGTGGAGTACTCTTTCCGCAAGGTGGACGGGCCCGCCGCGGCTGCCGGCCAGGGAGGGGCCCGCAAGTTCAACATGAAGATGATCTGAGAGGCCCCGGCCCACCTCCCGCGGCGCCCGCCGCTGCGCCTGCGACGGAGGCCGCGTCTCCGTCTCCGCCCAATTCCACGCCAGCCCGTGGCTGGCCCATCTGACGACCACCTATGCATTTCCCGTAGGGGGCGGCCGCAAGCCGGCCCCTGGCAGAACTTCCCCTTGTTTTGTAGAGACCCAACCACAGGACTGTTTTTTTCATCAGGATGCATCTTTTGCAGAGTTTCTCAAGCGTTTTCTTAGTGTTTCACCCTGTCTTCCTGCCCCTCGTGTGGTCGCTGAGCTGGGCAGGGGGCGGGGGTTGCTCAGAGGCCCAGGATCCTGGGCGTAAACAGCTCACACCTGGTGGAGATGGTCTACACCTGGTGGAGATGGTCTACACCTGGAACCCCACGGAGGTCATCAGGGGCATGTGAAAGCCCTCACTGTTCACACCTGCACACACACCTGCACGCACACACACCTGCACACACACACACACACACACACCGCCCCCGTCCCTACACCAGAGCACACACTCACAGCCGGAACATACAACCAGACGCACGGCTCCAGAGTGGAACACACACACCTCACACCCAGCTGACACTGAGCAGGTGCCCCAAGCTCCAGAGCTCACCAAGGGCACGCAGGGCTCTGGGGAGAGACCAGCGCACACCTGGGCCAGGCAGCTCACACTTGGGACACATTTCAGCTCACACCCAGACATTCAGCTCACACCCAACTCCCGCTCAGCTGGCCATCTTGGGGCAGATCTCAGGGGCTGTGCTACGGTCTCGCTGAGGAGGTCAGGCTCACCCTGAGGTGGTCCAGCACGCAGGATGGTCCCTGACCCGTTGGCCCAGATGCCCCTGCACCCAGACTCCCGCCCGCCAGGACCTGCTGGCCAAGCAGGGTGGGCTGCCCGCTAGGAGAAGCCATTTCCCTGGTTCCTCCCACCATCCCTCACAGCTGCCATCTGCTTCCTTGCCCTCACCACCCAGGAGGGACAGCCGTCCTGGCCCCTGGCCCAGGAGTATGGCTTCCAGGTGTCCCTCTGCGGCAGGCCAGTTGGAGTGACCTTCAATCCCGAGTCTGCACCACCCCTGCCCAGCCCCGCGGCCCATTGCTCACCTCGGGAAGGAGACCAGAGCGTGGACGGTTCTCAGGGTCCCTGTTATGGGCATGGAAGGGGCAGCGACAGGGAGAAAGGCCGGAACAGAGGTTCAAGCTACAGGGAGGCTTGGACCTGGGTCGTTGGGAGAAGGTGACAGAGGCACCTTGGTCTCTGCAACGTTGGGGCAGATCTTGGGCCAAAGAGTAGAGAGGGTCACAGGAAGACTATAGCTCAGGTGAAAGAAAAGCTTCCCCAAGGTCACTGCCCTGTTGCTCTACAGAGAGTGAGTTCCCAGTCACTGGGGGTATGCAAGCAGGAGCTGAGGTTTTGAAGTATTCAGATACCAGACAGGGACCATACATGACCCTGCCTCGCCCAGCCTGGTCCTTGCCCCGACTCTCTACCTCGGCCAGACAACAGGGCATCACTTGGGGGAAGGGGCACAGGAAATTTTGTGTGGCCAGGCCCTGGCCAGAAGGGAGGTTAGACAGTATTCTCAAGGACCTTGTAAGAAGGTTCAAAGCCAGCTCTGTGCCCTCGCAGCTGTGTAATCTTTGTTGGCAACCGAGGACCACCTGGACCATTGGTGTCCACGTCTATAAAATGGGTCTGATGGTCAAACCTATTGCTACATACGTAGAGGCCAGGCCCGTGGACAAGCTTGATGATTGACTTGGATTCTGGATCCCTCAAGATCTTTCTGAGATGAGCCAGAGAGAAAGCTGTCCCTCCTGGAAGTTTTGCACAAAGGATTCAGCCAGAAGGTGGAAGGGGACACTGGCCATGCTCCCTGGGCTGGAAACATCGGGAGGCCCTGATCCTGCTTCCACAGTGTGCACATGGGCCAACAGGGCTGTGTGGCAGGCTGCTGACCACAGCCAGCCAGGGTGGGGACCCCACCCAACCCCATTCATGGCAGGAAGTGAGTGAGGGCCGAATGGGGTGTCCAGCAGCCCTACACAGAGTCGAACAGAATGGACTAGTTTTGTTCCCTTAGCATCCTCCTCACCTTGGTTGCCACGACAACACCGAGGGCCCCTCAAAACGACATCCAAGTGCCTTTAACATCATCAAGACAGGAGGGAGTATGTTCTCAGCAGTGTTAGGACTTATAGAACGTCAGCACATTGAGATCTCCCAGCCCCCTCTGCTCGCCCCCTGTCCCAACATCAACCAAGACCCCCTAGCCCCTGACCCCCACCCCTACCCTGCTGTATTTGGTTGGAATCCAATAAAAGTGAAAGCAATTTAATAACAAACTTCAGGGTTTTTTTAAATTCTCATGGGAAGCATGGGGGCAGAAAGTAGGGGCTGCTGGGTGTCCCTGAGGGAGATGCCTGGCTTCAGCACCAAAGCTGACCCTGAGTCATAGGGCATTTGTGGAGAATGACCCATGTGATAAGGTTAGAGGTCACACTTCAGGAGTGCCCATGCTGTTCCCTGTGCTACCTGTATTCACTCCCCAGTGAGCTGGGTCCTGTTATGACCCCATTTTACAGGTGGGCAAAGGGAGATTCAAGTCCCCAGCTAGGGAGAAGCAGGGTGCTGAGAGGGACCAGTGGCACTGGGCTGTCCAGGGGAACTCTTGCCCTGAGCTTGGTCCAGGGGCAGAGCCAGCGGCAGGGAGGAAAGGAGAAATGAGGTGCAGACCCACTCCCTCCCTGCTGCGCCTCTGGAGCTGGCAGCTTCTTCCCCTGGGGCTTCTCCTGGCCAAGGGCAGCTGAAGGGGGACCCGCACCACTGGTAGCTAGAAACCCAAGGCGGGGCCTCTCAGAGCGGTGTCTGTGGCCTCAGTGCTGTGTGGCCTGGGGGAAGTCGCTGCCCCTCTCTGTGCAGTGTGCTCATCTATAAACTGGAGGATTATGGTCCTCTTTTATGCAAGGAACTCTTTGAGCTTCCTATGGCTGCTGTAACAAAACTTAGTGGCTTACAACAACTGAGATTTGTTATTTGACAGCTCTGGGGCTCAGAAGTCTAAAATGGATTGGCAGCTGGTCCTTCCGGAGGCTCCAGGGGAGCATCGGTTTCCGCCTTTTCCAGCTTCTAGAGGCGCCGCATCCCTGGCTCACGCCCCGTCCTGCATCCTCACGGCCAGCAGCGCAGCATCTCCCGTCTCTCTCTGCCTCTGACCCTCCCGCCTCCCTCTTATAAGGACCCTGTGATGACGCTGGGCCCCCTGGGAATCCAGGGTCATCCCCATCCTCATCTAATCAGTAACCTTCACTTCCCCCTGCCGTGCCACATAGCACATTCACAGGTTCTGGAGATGGACATCTTTGGGGACTGTAACCCTGCGTGCCACAAAAAACTGAGGCATTTTTCTCAGAAATGCAAAGTCATGAGAAATTCGGGAGGATCTGGCATCCCGAGCCCTTGCTCAGGGCGATGCCAGGGATGCAGAGAGCCCGGCCCCAGCTCCCGCAGCGCTCCAAAAACACTTCTCGAATAAAAGAACAGCTTTACTATCTGCAGAGGGTTTGACCCTGATGTGGGGTGGCCGGCCAGGGCTGACACACAGGGGCCACTTTTCAGGGTGAGCTGAGGCAATCGGTCCCCATTTCTAGGCCTCAAGGGAGGACTGTCCATTGGGGCTCAGTGGGGGTGGTGGGCACATTGGGGTGCTGAGCAGATGTCAGCTGGCATCTGCTCTCCTCCCCCACAAAGGGCCCCCGACCACTCCAAGGAGGGGTCATCTTGAGGCAGGCAGGGGTGTCCCTGGGCACCAGCTGCCCCCACCCTGCCTGTCCTGGGTGGAGAAGTCCCCAGGGATGTCATTGCTTGTCCCAGCCTGGCCCTTCTGCCCACCCCCAAACCCCACCTCTGGGTCAGGCAAGTGAGGCACTGACCTGGCACCCAGAACTCAGTCATCAAGATCAATATTCTACAAACAAAATTAATTCATGCCCTGAGTCCACAATGGACACAATATCAACCCTTTAGATAAAGACAGGATCCACTCTGCCTTGGCATGACCCTGCCTCACTCCCCACACCCTAATCCTGGCCCTGGTGCCAATAAAACTTTATTTACAAAAACCGCCGGCCAGCCCGAGGGCCATAGTTTGCAAATAAGATTTTTTTTAATATTACATTATTATATTACAATGTTATTTATCTTGATTACTGGGTTGTTGTTTTTTCAATCACGCTTTTAATGAAAAGATCATAAAATAACAGTTTCTCATCACTGTACATTAAGACTGCACACGTCTAAATGGAGAGATCGGTGAACTGCTTTACTATGACACTTGAGGGTTGCATACCTGCAACTCTGACCTGAATTCATCCAAACTCCCGAGGGAAGTGAACTCGGTGTGATGACTGACCGTAGCGGTGGCCAGTACAGGAGTGCGATCATGGTCCCCCCTTCCTGGGAAGGGCGCGTAGCAGGGCATGATTCCCTCTTCCAGTTCCCGGTAAACAAAACAGCTATAACCGCATCCCTCCCTCTCGCCCTGGAGGTATTTGTGAAGGGGCCAGTGCCCAACCTGGGGCCTCCCAACAGGGGAGGGGGAAAGCAAGTGATGGGTGGGGGACAGAGAGGTTCCCCTCAGCACCTGGCCCCCCCGGGGCCCCGCCAAGTGGAGGCGGGGAGCCCTGGGGATCCTCCCTGCCCTGAGTGAGGTCTGTTATGCAGCATATTTGAGGTCAATAAATTACAGCAATAAATAGCAAGGTGGGTTAAGGGGAGGGGTTCCTGGTAGAAAATTAAAGTGGGTGACAAGCCTGGGGCAGGGTGGGTCGTCCTAGGCAGGGGGTCCCGGGCAGCCTCAGTCCCCACAGCACACACCCACCCCGATTTGGAACGTCAGACTGAGGCCAGGCCCTGCTCCACCACCCACTCCTGGCATCGGGTTCACAGGTTCAGTGATGCCCACCCTGGCTCTGGGGAAGAGTGAGGGCCTTGGTCCCTGCAGGGGGCCGGCAAGGCTGGGATCCCTGGTCTGTTCTGAGGCCTGGCGCCTCTGCTTTCGTCCCCTACCCCCCACCCCACCAAGCCAAGGGGACGGGACGGATGCGGCCGCCTCTGCCCTGAACCCTGCCCTCCCGGCTGCCCAGGCCTCACCCCGACTCCGGACAGCTGCGGGCAGGGCGGCTGGGGTCCTTGGTGGATCACACTCCTGCACACGGCCAGTCCAGTGCATTCTGACGGGTGGGAGTCGGGGTAGCCCATGGCTGTGTGAGGTTCTGAAAGTCCATCTGGGTCAAGATTGTTCGTTTCACAGGCTAAGGTGTGTGGCTATGCTGCGAGTCTCTGAGATTCGTATTTGCTTAAAGGTTCCTCTTTCCTTCTTCACCTTTTCTGGAATCCTGGAGGAGCCCCGGCGGCGGTGGGCTGGGTCTGGCTGGAGCGTGCGGTGGCGGAGCCCGGTCTGCTGCTCGCTCACCCCAAGTCTGAGAAATAAATACATTCGTCACTGCACAGACATTGATATAAAACAACACTGTTCAGAGCGTTTGCACCGTCCGTGCAGTGTTTGCCCAGTGAGCCCCTCCCACGGCCGGGGTAGAGGTGGGGGTCCCCAGGGGGCAGAGACCCGCTGGAGCCCACGGAGCTGTGCAAAGTTCCTGGCTTTTTGGCGTGAGAGGGACCCTCACATCAACCCACCCGAGGGTCGCAGGCAGAGCAGCGGGATGGGGGCGCACCTCCATCCCAAGGTCCCAAGCCCAGGCTCAGGTCCTGCGGCCACAAGTGACAGCCACCCCTGCTGTGCCAGCTGGCAGGACCGCCAGGGTCTGGCCAGGAGGCCTGGGGTGGGCCAGCACGGGCCCAGGTTCTTTGGTGCCAGCTGGGCTGGGAGAGGCCGGGCTGGGAGAAGGGCTCAGGGGCCTCCACGCCCACCCCAGGGCCTACTCAGAGGGGCTCCGGCGGAAGCTGGGATTCACTGGGACTGGCCTTTTATCTGCTGAGGTCTGAAACTGTAAAAGTTTATACAAACAAACAATGAGATAAATATATTAATACTTTCTTCTGAGCCCATTGAGGTTCCATACACATTCAAAATGTGCTTTGGTTTAAAAAATAGGTTTTGTGAATTTGCGTGTGAGCTTTTTTTTTTCCTTTTTTTTTTTTTTTTGGTCGTTGTTTATCCTCTTTCCTACATGACATCTGCTATTTTCTGTTTCCTGTTCCTCCAAAACATTCAGGAGTTCAGCGACTAAAGCAGAGAACTGTAAGCCGCCCTCTGGCCTCCAACAGCCTAATCTCCTGGTGAGGCTCTAACACACGTCCATGCACACACTCAGAGCACGCACTCCACGTGAAACCAAAGGAAAGGGAAAACAAAACCAAGTGTCGTGTTAACCCCGGCCGTCCCACAAACCCTTAAAGTCTTAACTAGGAAACTAGTGTTTTGCTTTCTTGTTCAAATACAGAGAAGGCTCGATTTATGATATAATACTCAGGCGGGTACAATACTACATTGCACGAAGGTCGTCGAGTGAGGGCCTCTGCACCCAGTCCCTGAAGCTCTGCCTTGAACCACCTGCTTCACCGGGGTCCACGCCCAGGGGTGTGTGTGCAGCTCCCGCTACAGACTTCTGTCGTGTGGCTTAAGTGCCAACGGAGTAGGGGGGTCGGAAGAGCAGAGGCGCTGCAGGGGCCCCGCCCGACTTGCTGGAACACGAGTCCCCAGAGGGGAGAGGAGCGGCCCGAGGCCGGGGGCACCCCAAGGGCTCAGCAGGGCCCCGCGTGGCCCTCGTGCCCTCACTCCCGACACCTACCACTCGGGTCCCTGAACTCAGGCTCTGGTTTCAGCTGGAGGGTCTCTGGAGGGGTGGAGGGTAGGGGTAGGGGATGACTCCGGAATTTTTTGGTCTGAACTTAAAGTAGAAAGAAATAAAAACCTGAAGCAAAATGAAGAAGATAAAGCCGCTGGTCCAGCCCTGTGGCTGCAGCAGGCTGAGGACAGTGGGGCCGACCTCTCGACCTCGGCCTGGCCTTGTGAGCGGGGCTCTGGGCCCATGGAGGTGTCTGAGGCTGGCAGGGAGCCCAAGGCGAGAGGTGAGGGTAGGGTGGGATTCAGGGCTGAGCCCATGGGTGGCAGCCAGCCTCTCCCCAGACCGCCCAGAGATGCCAAAGCAGAGCAGCTCCCCACCCTGCCGGTGGGTGGGAGAAGATGTACACACCCCTGTGGTCAGCCCCTCCGCACTGGTCAGGTAGGGGCTGCGGCTCTCCCGAGGTGAGGCTCTTACAGGCCCAGGGGACAGGATGGGGAGGTCTCACTTCTGCCCCATCCTGGCCTGGCCGGGAGCCACCAGGAACTTGTCCCACCGTGTGGCTCCCGTCTCCCGGCACCTGCTCCTGTGCCGGGGGCCCCCCAGGGGCTGGAGCACCCATACCCCAACTCCGGCCCAGATGAGAGGCAGCTCGGAGTCCCTGACAGCAGCACGCTCAGAACACCTTCAGGGTGGCCAGCTGGCCACACGCGCACGGAGGAAGTACAGGTGCCCCTTCTGAGAGGGGGCACAGGCAGGGGGCACAGGCGGGGGGCCCAGGAGGGCGACAGGAGGAAAACACAAGTGTCACGGCCACAACTGCCACCACCAGCCAACGTCCTGTTCTCGCTAATTCAGGAGGTAGCAAAAGGTCAGAAGTCTCTCCACCTTGATGGTTTTTTTGTTTTGTTTTGTTGGCATCACCTTAAATTCTGTGCCTGAGGTGAGTGCCTTGCTTGCCTCACCCTAATTAGTCCTGGATGGGAGGCGTGGCCCAGCTGGGTGACCCCACAGGGTCTCATGAAGGAAAGAATAAGCACTCATGGTCAGCAGGGGTTTGGGCAGTAAGCAGGCCACTTCCTTGGCACCTCTGGTCCCTTCTGTTCCACCTGGAGCAGCCCAGGATTTGCGGAATCCTTGTCCCATATAATTGGCAAATCCTTCCTCGAGCCTGCCATTCTCCGACTGCATGATTCTGAAATCGGCCCAAATCACGGGCTGCCCCATGGATTAAGACAAAGAGTATAAATTCTATGAAATACAGAAGCTGAGTGCTGGGAAAGACAAAATATTGAATCAAGTTACAGACCCTCATGCTTGAAAAGCTGGCTATTAGCAGGTCAGTGGGGCCCAAACTGTGGGCCCACTGGAGACCCACTTGGAGGACTCCGTGAGATGGATCTGTCTTCTTTCCCACACCCAGGGGGCACCCAGCGATGGCCTGTGGACCCCTCTGCCCAGCCTGGACCTGCTATGTGACCATGCATGGACTCCAGCCCTCTCTGGGCTCACTGCCCCTAAGGGAAATGAGATGGGGCGGAGGGAGAAACTCAGAATGAAAGACACTCAAGCTAGGAAGCAAGAACATCTTTGCATCTTCGCATCTGCAGTGATTTCTTGGTTCTTCCATTACTGAGAGGAAGAGGCTGGGTTTCAGCTGAGACACCTCTCATGCCTCCGGGCAGGTAGGGCAAGCCTCAGGCCCCCAGACAGCTTCGACAGTGTGTGCTGAAGCTAGAATTTCACACTGTCTGGCTTTCCCTGGATTTTCACCCTTCTTGATTTTCTGTGTATGGTAATTCTATATCAAATGCCTTTTTCTAAATCAATGCATTAAGGTGGTGGGGGGAAGGGAAGTGAGTTGATTAAATTTTTAAAGAAAAATCCAGCTTCTGTGGCTGTCAGGAGGCAGCAAGCAGGTGCCACTTTTCTTTATTTGCTGGAACAGAGAGGGTTGGTGACTGGCCCAACATCACATAGCAAGTCAGAGCGGAGCTGGGGCTCAAATGGAGCGGTACCTGTCAAGGGTCCTGGGATGGGTGGGAGGTGGGGGCACGCGCAGTGGAGGCTTCTCAGATGATCCTGCAGAAGGGGAAGCGGCTCTGGAGGAAGTGAAAGCCACAGATGAAAGGGTCACCTGGTCAAATCTCTCCCTAAACAGTCACTGCTGGGGTTCCCTGCCCTCCCCAAAGGTGGGGGAGTCTAAAAAGTCTCGATTCTCCCCGTCTCTCAGGGCTCCCCTCTGCCACCCACCTCGTGTAAACTTTGGGACCTCCGCCCGTCTTCCCATCTCCTGCCACCCGCTTTCAGCCCTGGAACCGGGTGGCCTTCATGGGGAAGTAATGCAGAAAGCTCCCCCTCCTGACGGGGCCTGCGGTCTGACAGTTGCCTGGGCGTTTCCGGTTCACTGCCAGCAACCGGTCAGACAGTCCGGGAGGCCAGGGGCTGCAGCTATTGGGAGTTTGTCCCCAAGATCCCCCTGCCCCGAGGTCACTCCAGTCCTGAAGGTAGGGCGCTCCTGGAGGGGGGCTGGGGCAGGAAGTGGGCAGAAGCAGCTGCTTTTCAAGGTTGGGCAACCTGGAATCTGGGTGGGGCAGAGCTGGGGCCCAGGCTGCTGCTGGCAACCACACAGCTTGAGGGGGCTGAGCTCTGGGGACAAGGCCTAAGCATGGGTTCCCTGGGTATTGTCACAGGCCCCCAGCTTCTTCCCCCACCCCCTTGAGGTCTTGTCCACACAGCTGGACATTCTGTCCATGTCACAAAAGTACAGGTCTCGCCGCCCTGAAAGGTTGATGGGCGACATTTGCCCAGAGAGGTCAAGCAACCCTCCCAGGGCCACACAGCAGGTGCTGGGCCCCTCCCACACATGCCCTGCACTCTGACCTTCCCCCAGCAGCAGGAGCAACGCAGAGCCACCCACCGAGACCCCCAGGGCCAACGCCCCGACCTGGCTGACCCAGCCCACGTACAGCAACCTTGGTGAGAGCCTGGGAGGGGCCCCGGGTGGGGGTGGGACAGGTGGTCGGTGAGGCAGCCAGAGCAGAAAGGTTGAGTGTTTCATTATCATGTAAGGAATGCTCTGCCCCAGGATGGTTTAACTAGATTACAGCAGGGATTTGTTGTTGTTGTTTTTTCATTTTTGCTGTGCCGCTCGGCATGTGGGATCTTAGTTCCCCCACCAGGGATCAAACCTGTGCTCCCTGCATTGGAAGCGCCGAGTCTGGACCACCAGGGAAGTCCTATAGCAGCTTTTTAACTACCTTTAATAAAACTCTTTGTTTAAAAAAAAAAAAAAAATCTGGATAACCAGCTTCTAAAAATGAGGAAACTGGAGTTCAGAGAGGCTCAGTCACCTCCCCAAAGCCACACAGGGAAGTGGGGGTCACCTGTGCTGGGCCAGATGTTTCTCTGCCACTGACTTGTCACTCCTCTGAACCTTTGTTTCCTCATCTGTAAATTGGAGATGGCATCCTTACCCCACAGGGCATAGGGTAGTTGGAGTTGGTATTTTTTCCTTTTTTTTTTTTTTCGGCCGTGCTGCGTGGCTTGTGGAATCTCAGTTTCCTGACCAGGCATTGAACCTGGGCCACGGCAGTGAAAGCTCCAAGTCCTAACTACTAGACCACCAGGGAGCTCCCCATTGTTTCCATTCTAGAGATGAAGGAATTATGGCTGAGGGTGGAGCCATGCGCACAGGACCCCGCTCTGCGTGTCCTCACGCCCTTCCCCCACTCCCTCCCCCCACAGGTGAGGTCCGTGCCACCTGCTGCCCTCCAAGGCCTGCTGCTCACAGACATCTGAGCGCCCCGCTACTGACCCGCAGCCCCTGCCCAAGAAGACCCTGACCAGGGCCAGTCGCTGCCCACCCACAAGTGCCCCAGCCCCGGCCCCACTCGAGCAGGGCAGCCTCAGAAGCCCCTTCTGGGATCCCGCAGTGTGGACGAGAGCCAGGCAGGCGACGACAGGGCGGGGCCAGCCTGTCCCCCTGCAGAGCTGCCCTTCTGCTCGCTGGACACGGAGCTGGGCCTCTCCCTCCGCCACGCTGGAGGCCCGGCAGCTGGAGGGCCTCCGCGCCGTGTACACCCCAGCTGCACGCCCGGCTCCTGGGGGGCCTCCCGGGCCCTTGCCACCCCGGCCACCACTTCCGCCTCCTGGACAGCTCGCCCTGCGTGGAGAGCTGGGACGCCCTCTACCACCGCCTGGTGCAGACAGACAAGGAGGCGTGGCACCTCCTGGCTGCCAAGGTGACCCCGCCTTCGTCCCCCTCCTCGGAGGTTTCCCCAGTGTCCCATCCAAGGCATAACCCAGGGCTGTTTAGACTCAGGCCCGATTGCTTATTTTGCAACTAACATACGAACTAACACCCTCAGCCCTTGGAACCGCGTTTCTCAGGTGTGGGGTGACCTACATTCAAATCACCTGGGAGTCTTGTTAAACTCTCCCCCACGACTCTCAGGGGCCCAGTAGTCTGCATTTTAACTCACTCACCTGTGAATTCTGGCGCTAGAAACCCACAGCCGGCTTGATAGCTCCCACTTTCCATCATCATCTTCAACAAAATATACTGAGCACTGTTCCTTCATGTCTTGTGCTGTTCTAAGGACTTTTAGACACGTTCATTCAGCTAATCCTCATGCAAGCATCACCACGTTTCATTATAAGATGCTTCTGTTTTATGCACCACCAAGAAAAAGAAAAGAAAGATTCCCATCAAATAAACCAGACTACCAAGTGTCAGACACATCACCATTTTGGAGGAACGTCACCCATTGGGCAGAATGTGTTATTATGGACCCATTTTACAGACCGGAGCATGGAGGGAGTAAGTTGTTGCTGGCTGTGAGTTCTTCAGTTGACAGCTCCGTCCTGGTTCCATCCATCTCAGAGACCCCTGAGGAGTTTATTTTTAAATTTTAAATTTTAAATTACACACTCCCAGAGCCCCACCTCAGCATCTGTCCTTTTTAACCCCTGCCCCAAGGTGATTCAAATGTAATCCCCAGGGCTGATACTCTCCTAATTTCTAGAAAGAGCTTTACTGTTCAGTACTGCAACTGCTGGCCATGGGTGACTTCTGAGCGCTTGAAGTGGGGCTGGTGCCAATTGAAATATACTTTGAGTACCAAATACATACCAGGTCTCCAAGACTCAGTATCAATAATAATAACAATAGGGGCTTCCCTGGTGGCTCAGTGGTTGAGAGTCCGCCTGCCGATGCAGGGGACGCAGGTTTGTGCCCCGGTCCGGGAGGATACCACATGCCGTGGAGCGCCTGGGCCCGTGAGCCATGGCCGCTGAGCCTGTGCATCCGGAGCCTGTGCTCCGCAGCGGGAGAGGCCACAGCAGTGAGAGGCCCACGTACCGCAAAAAAAAAAATAATAATAATAATAATAATAACAATAATGTAAAACATCTCACTAATAGTTTTTTCATTTGGTGACCTGTTGAATGATAACATTTTGGATAAATTGGATTACATAAAATAGATTATGACAGTTACTTTCAAGGTCATAAAACTCAGCATCAAAGAAAACAAGCCTAATTAAAAACTGGGCGGGGGACTTCCCTGGTGGCGCAGCAGTTAAGAATCCGCCTGCCAATGCAGGGGAAACGGGTTCGAGCCCCGGCCCGCGAAGATCCCACATGCTGCGGAGCAACTAAGCCCGTGCGCCACAACTACTGAGCCCGCGTGCTGTAACTACTGAAGTCCGTGCCCCTAGAGCCCGTGCCCTGCAACGAGAAGCCACCGCAATGAGAAGCCCGTGCACCACAACAAAGAGTAGCCCCCACTCACCGCAACTAGAGAAAGCCCGCACGCAGCAACGAAGACCCAACACAGCCAAAAATAAAATAAAAATAAATTTATATTTTAAAAACTGGGCAGAACACCTGAAGAGACATTTTTCCGAAGAAGACAAACAGATGGCCAACAGGCACATGAAAAGATGCTCAACATCGCTAATCAGAGAAATGCAAATCAAAACCACCATGAGGTATCACCTCACACCTGTCAGAATGGCCATCATCAAAAAGATCACAAATAACAAATGCTGTCGAGGGTGTGGAGAAAAGGGAACCCTGTACACTGTTGTTGGGGATGTAAAATGGTGCATCCACTGTGGAAAACAGTCTAGAAGTTCCTCAGAAAACTAAAAATAGAACTACCATGTGATCCAGCAATTCCACTCCTGGGTATATATCCAGAAAAAACTGAAAACGCTAATTAGAAAATATATATGCGCCCCAATATTCATAGCAGCATTATTTACAATAGCCAAGATATGGAAGCAACCTAAGCGTCCCTCAATAGAAGATGTGAAATATATCTACAATGGACTACTACTCAGCCATAAAAAAGAACAAAATAATGCCATTTGCAGCAACATGGATGGACTTGGAGGGTATTATGCTTAGTGAAATAAGACAGAGAAAGACAAATCCTGTAAGTTTTCAATTGTATGTGGAATCTAAAAAATAAAACAAACTAGTGAATTTTTTTTTTTAGAAGAAAGAAAGAAAGTTACTTTCACCTCCTTTTCACTTTTTAAAATGTGGCTACTGGAAAATTTGAATTACACCATGGCCCGAGTTGCATTTCTACTGGATGGCCCAGCTCTGGCACCTTAGCTGTCATCTCCCTTGCTACCAAGTGGCACGCATCCGCCCCTTTGGCAGAGTGGGAAGTCCGATCCCCAAACACTATCCTCCCTGGTGTAACTTTCCTTAAAATCATACTGGCGACCAACATCCGAATTAACACGAACCCCCCGCTTCTGGAGGGATACAGCGACGGTGGGCAGGTTGGGTTGGGTGGGAAGTCTTCAGAACAGGTAGAGGCACTGGGCGAGCTGTGCTGGTTTGGTGGCGGGGAGCTCTGAAGCATCCCTCTGTCCCGCAGGTGCCCAATCCAGGAGCTGACGAGCCCCACCCGTGTGGCCTAGGGCCGCAGGCCTCGCTGGCCCTGCATTTCAAACTCCAGGAGCTGTGTGGTCTGGTGCCCGAGGGCGCACTTCCCGAGATGCCCTGGAGCAGCCCCGTGGCGCTGGCGGCGGAGGTGCCGGAGCTCACGGTGGTCCAGTGGCTTGTGGAGACAGGCACGCAGCCGCCCGAGGAGTTCACGAGGCCGTGGCCCTGCTGCTCCTGTAGCCCTGGAGTGCCCGGAGGCGCGGGCTGCGGCCCTGGCCGAGCTGCGGCCCGAGAACCTGCTGCTGGCGGCACCGTGGGGCTGCTCAGCCGCCAGGCCCCAGCGCCTGCTGCTGGCAGACTTCGGCCGCGTCCCCCCGCGGCACCCCCGGCCGCCCACGCGCGGCAGCTGGGCAGCCCACTCCGAGAGCTTCTTGGCCCGGGCGTACCCTTGGCCACGTCCTTGGCCGTGGGCCTGGAGCACCTGGCGTCCCAGCTGGCCCGCGCGCGGCCCCCGGCGGCCCGGACGCGTGGCGCGTTGCAAGTGCTGCTCTGGGGGCCCTGGCCCGAGCTGCGCGGCCGCGGAGCCCCGCTGGGGTCCTGGCTGCGGATGCGCCGCGCGCTGCTGCTCCTGCACCTAGCCGAGCGGGCCGTGGGTGGGGGGTGCCCAGCCTGGAAGACTGGCTGTGCTGTGCTGTGAATACCTGGCCAAGGCCACTGAGGACTCCTTGTACCTCGCCCTGGAGCTGCTGTGTAACTGATCCTTCTGGTGAGCAATGCACCTGTTCCAGGGCCTCTCTAGGAGGCACTTCCCCCTTCCCAGGGCTGGGGCTGGTGATAGGGTGGATGCCCCCTTCCAGAAGGGACCAGAAGGCCAGCAGAGGATGCAGCTGGGAACTTGGGCCCAAGGCCCCCTAAGAATTCAGGTGACCCCTTCCAGGGCTGGGGGCTAATGACCAGTGCCTGCTGAGGCTTTCTGATGCCAGAGGTGCCCACCCCTCTTCCAGGTGTGGAACCCCCCGACAATTAATGTCTCTCCCAGTGTGTAGAACCGCTCCCACCACCTTCCAGCAGAAGCCAGGATGCCCTTCTAATGCTGGGGTCTGATGGCCACCGTCTCCATGACCGTGTGGACACTCCTCCGAATGGTGGCATCAGAGGTATTCCTGGCCCTGGAACACCCCCTTGTGCTGTGAACGACCTTGTCAAGAACTGCATGGGGTCTCCAGGGGGAGGGAGGCTCCCTGGAACCTGAGACAGCCAGCCCACCCCAGTGGGGTCTGGGCTCACCTGCCCAAACATGCCCATGCCCTGCACCCCCTACTCCCTCCACCCACCGTGGCCTCCTTGCTGTTCCTCTGTGACACTAAATTCCGTCCAGCCACCAAGTCTTTGCATGGCCTGTTCCCTCTGCCAGACTGTCTAAATCTCACCTCTTCTAAGCAAATAAAGTTGCCCCTCCTGGGCCCTCTCTAGCTCCGCGCCCTGCCTTCCCCGAGCACTTGTCACCACCTGGAAGTATTTATTCATCTCTACCTGTCACCTCACCTATCAGGCTGTGAGTTCCCTGAGGGCAGGGGCCAGGCTAGGCGTTTAATTGATGGAATAAACAAAGTGGTATACATAAAGGGACCTGAGGGAGAGAATGTCTCAGTTTATACCTCTAAAAAATGGACATAAGAGGCCATGAGGGGTCCCACTGCCGTAGCCTGGGGTCTCCAGTCATGCCCCTTCACTCACCCCAACCCTACCATGGCGATCCTGGGGGGAACTTTCTGACCCCCAGGTATGACCAGGGCCCTCTCCTGCTCAGACCTCTCCCATGGCGCCCTAGCACCTTCACAGTACAATGGGGGGCTCTTCTAAAGGCTCTGCATGCTCTCTGGCCAGCCCCTGCTGCCACATCGCCATCTGTGAAGGTGCTTCTGGCCTCCAGGCCTTGCCCGTTGTTCCCTCCACTGCAGACACCCTCCCCCCTACCTCTGCTTCAGACTCCTGTACCTCCTCCAACACCCCGACTCCAAACCCCTTTCTTGACCCTTGCCCTGCCAACGTGGACTGGAGTGTGTCCAGCCGTCTCCCCAGACTTTTGAAAGCCAACTCCATTATCACTCAGGTAGCTGAATAGCCCACCCAACCCCCAAATATACTTGAATCCCCCTAAACTCCATCCTCCTCAGTAAAAGATACCCGCTTGGCAGCCTGTTTGTCAATCGCCGGGCCACGCTCGCAGATGCAGCCAGCAGGTGGCGCTGCAGCCCTGCAGCTCTTCCGCCTTCCGCCTCCACCTCACCCCAGCCCACCGCCACTGCAGTGTCTTTGCCTTCTGGCTGCCTCAGACCTCCCCACCTCTGCCCCAGCCAGGACACCCACCAGCAGCGCTCCTGCCCCAGCACGACACTGTACAAAGGCTAAAGGGTGGGGTGCCCACGGATAGACACCACCCCGCCCCCAAGCTGGAAAAGTCCCAAGCAGCCCCTGCCCCGCCCCATGCCACTTCCCAGGACCCAGTAGTAAACAGCTTCAGACTGGAACCAAGCCGCTCCAGCCAGCCTCAGGCCTCAGCCACCGCAGGGAATGGCACTGGGGAAGGCGAGTGATGTGACGGCCCAAGGTGTGGGGTGGGGCAGGCTGCCATCTGCCCTGGAGGCGGCGGGAAGGCGAGGTATGGAGCAGCCGGGGTGGAGCCCCAGGGCCGGGCTGCCCACAGGAGGCCAAGGCTGGCTGTGGCCAGAGGTGAGACCGGGCCCTTGGCTTCCCCACCCCTCTGTAGAAAGAAGGAATTGTGTGTAGGGGGGTCACTCAGCTCAGGACGCTCGCACAGCTCCCTGAACCCCAGGCAACCCCGAGGCCCCTCTCCCCTTGGCCCCGGGCCACCCCTCCACCTGCCCTGCATTAAGACAGTGCCCCTGTCAACACCACTGAGCCAACACAGGTCTTGGAAGGGCAATCATTTTATTTGGATTTTTGAGAGCAATAGAAGGGTAGATTAATACCTATCTTTCCAAGTTAAGAGACCTAAGACTGTTTCCAAAAGACTTCAAATAAGAAACTCCTCCTCAAGGTACAAGGATAACCTGAATCATCTTAAACCAGCAATAAAAAAGTAAAATATAAATTTTTATTTAGAATTAAAGCAAATACTTCAGTATCACAAACACAATATTAAACTTCAAGAAATACACGGCTAATTTGGAGTGAGCATTTATTTGCACAATTACGACATGCGGACAAACCCAGCAGGTGAGCAGGCTGACGCAGGTCAGCGCGCAGTTGATCACACCACCCGCCCGAAGCACAGCAGCAAGTGCACATGGAACGGTCTGCAATCGAGCCCCAGGAGCATCATGCTACTCCTCCTCACCGGAGGACTCCCTCTCAAACGTGTAGGCCATGAAGCAAGCGTCGGGTCTCTTGGGGACAAGGGGATGCCCCGGTCTCACAATCTCAAAGCCCAGAAAGCTGAAGGTACGGAGCAAGGCGGCTGCGGAGGAGACACCATCAGGTCAGAACCCCTCGTCCACCTGCAGGGCCCAGACTCCTGCCGGCCCGGGGACCGCCTGAGACAGAAGGCCCGAGTCTAGGGCAAGGAGGCTGCTCAGCAGGGTGTGGTGCGGCCCCTAGACCGCATGGACCCCACCCTGGGCCTGGCCTCCAGGGCAGTGGGCAGCCTCTCCCATCCCCTCTCCCCCGCGTGGAGATCACCCACCTCGGTCATCGCGGTTCTTATGGAGGCAAACGAAGACGTGGTCAGCGCGGAGCTGCTCCTCAGCAAACTCGAGAAGAACTGCGAAGCTGAGGTTCCAGCGTCAGGGCCCATGCCCCGGCCGCCCCACAGGGGCCCTAGCCCAGCTCTCCCACTTCTGTCTGTGGCCTCATCTGCATACTGGGAGCACCAGCCTCTCCCGGGTCTAATCCAGGGTCAGCCTTGCCACTGCTGACATTGGAGCCAGGTCATTCTGGGGGACCGTCCTGGGCACTGTGGGGTGTCCCTGGCCCCACCCACTTGACACCAGGCACAACACCCACAATGTGACAACCACAGATGGTCCCTGGTGCCCCCTGGGTGATACTGCTGGTCCACTGCTTAAAAGGGGAACCCTCACCCCGGAAACAATAACCACTGCCTGGCTCCTGACTCAGGCTTCCCTCCTCTGGAGTCCAACTTTGAGGTGCAAACACGGTTTGCCTTGCTCTGCCCCCCAGGTGCACACAGGCCCGCCCTCACCTGTCCTTGCTCCCCTCGGGCAGAGCGCCGCCTGGGATCTCAACGTAGAGGCAGCTGTTGCTCAGCACCGCTCTCCAGTTAATGTGTTTGGCATCTGTGAGCCTGGACTGGACGTTAAAAATTCTCGTCTTGTTATTAGACGTTAGTTCTTCTGTTACATTCAGCCGATTATCCTGTGGAAGAAGACCAAATCCAACCTTGGACGCCAGCCTTCACAGCCTGGGGATCTTCCCTCTTGCTACCCTGACAGTTTGGAAAACCCAGAAAAGCACCCATATGACTGTTCACCCCATACCCTGCAGCGCTGTTGGGGTGCGGGGCCTCCCGAGCCTCTGAGGAACAGTGGTTCCGCCCAAGGCCAGAGCAGGAGCCCCAGGCTGAGGCGCAAACAGGAGGTGCCAACAGCTACTAGAGGCTCAGGCAAAGCCTGCGCTGCAGTCTGCACCTTTGTTCCTTCAATCTTGGATTCAGGAAAACCATGTGGAGAGTTCCTGGCACACGACAGGTGCATAAAACATTTTGTGGGTCTGGCTACTCTCTCCCCCACCACCTCAGGTACCCAGAAGTACGAGGAAGAAGAATACTTACAGAGTAAAATAAATTAGCTGAAAGATTGTGATCCCTCTGACTATTCCCTCGCCCACCTGGGATCTTCAGGGGTGGGTGAGGGACATCAGGAGCACCACCGAGGCCCTGGACCCAGGTTACTACAGCAGTTGATGGACGCCCTGGAACTGGAGAAAAGGCGCTGGTGAACAGCACTGGGGGAGACGCCCCGCCTCCGCCGACAGGGCCCCGAGCCCCAGCAAGGCCAAGCAGAAGACCAAGGCCTACCAGAGCCCAGGTCCCTGGGACGCGCCTCCCTCTTTCAAGCGCAATGTTTACACCCGGTGCAGTGTCAACATCTGCCTCCGTCGGGTCAGCAGCCACAGGAACAAGAGGCCACTCAAATTCACCTCCTCGGCTGGTGACGCTGGTTAAAGGTCCAACCGGTCCCCTGAGTGCCTCTTCTGTCCTTTAACTATCTTCTCACCAGCACTAAGTGTCGCCCTACCCAGCCCTGCGCCAGGTTCTACTTCCCACTTCTAAGTCCAGCGCTTCAGCTTCCCCTTTTCCACTTTGCAGTCTCCAGCAGACCTGAAGCTCTAACAGCCTTTTCTTAGGAGTCCAGCAAAACCGTCCTTCCACTGAAGCAGCCCCTGCTGCGGCTCCTTCGTTGGCGGCACCCGCCGGGAGGCGCGGGACCCGTTCGGTGTCCCCGCCGGCGCAGCGGAGACGGGCCCGCGCAGACGCCCTCCCGCGCGCACCCCGAGGCCTCCGCTTGCGTCATCTCGACAGAGCGGCCCTCGGCCCCGGGGGAGGTTTTCACAATCGCGCAGCCGGCAGCGCCAGCAGCCATTTGCTGCGCAGTGTCAACAGGCCCCGCGGTCGCCTCCATTTTGCTCGGCTCCTATCCGGGGCGCCCGACCCGCGGGCGTCGGCATCTTGGCTCAGGGCCCGCGCGAGGGCACCCCCGGGGCCGTGGTCTAAGAGCTCACGATCCGTGGCGAGCGCGGCTCACCTGGCCCCCCGGCCCCGGCCACCCTCGACCCAGCCGTCCTACGCGGGAGAGGCAGGCCGGCCGCCACGCCGAGAAGGGCCCCGGGCCCCGTCTACGTGGCGCGGCCCGGCTCCGCGCATCCTCGGGGCTGAAAAGTGACCGCGAGGGCGGTCGCGTCCCGGGGCCACGTCGGGCGCGGGATAGGGGGAAGGGCCCCTCCGCTGAGCGCTCACAACCTCCGCGCCCGCAAAGCGCAGATTCCCGCGACCCGCCGGCCCGACCGCCCCCCAAACCCGACCCCGGAACCTCGCACCCCCAGACAGGACCGTGGACTCCCGTGCCCCCCAAACCCAACCAGATTCCCTGGCGACCCCCAATCCAACCGGAAATCCTCGTGTCCCCCCCCATCCGACCAAGTAGCCTGCGGGCCCCTCAATCCAGTCAGAGACCCCCCCCTTTGCCCCCACCGCGCCCCGCCGAGAACCCGCCCCCGGCGCGACTGTGGCCTCGACAAAGGGGCGGACCTCGAGCTCCCGGGACTTCCGTGGCGCCCCGCGGCCAGACCCCTGCGGGCCTGCGCGGCGGCGCTTCTGGAAGCTTCGGGCGGGGGCGGGGCGCTCACCTCTCGCTGCTGCGGCCTCCGCGGCTGTGCAGGCTGAGAAGCGGCATGGTGCGGGTGGCGTGGACGGTGGCGCTGGGTTTATCCCCCTCCTTCTCTCTGGCGAAGCAGTGGCTGTTCAGGATCCGCTGCAGGGAGGATTTCACCATCCGGCCGCTGGGGTCCGAAACCAGGAAAACCTCCGCTGCACTTCTCCGCGTCCCCGCCGCTGCTCGCCGTTCGCAAAATGGCGCCTCCGCCTCCGCCCGCCTTTATACGCACCTCGCCCAGGCCACGCCCCCCACGCCGCGGGAACGCGGCCGCACGAGGGAGTGGGGCCACCAGGAAGCCCAGGCGCGCCCGCCCCTTTCGGCGTCTGATTGGCAGACGGCGAGGGACATGGGGTGGGGCCGCGCCTCGGACTGAGCAGGACGCGTGAGGTCCCGCCCCCACCCTCTCCCCGTCGTAGCTCTGCGGGCGCGCGGAGGGGGCGGGGCCGGCGGGGCGTCGGGAACGCGCGGCGCGCCCCGCCCCGCCCCGCCCCGCCCCGTCGTCGGGCCTGGGGGCCGGGGCGTGTCGCTGTTCCCGCTTTTGGGGGACTCGCGGTTGCTACGTTTCCGCGGTGTTCCCTGTCGCCCTCGCTAGGGTCCCCTCCCTCTAAAGGACTCCCTCCCCTGGGCGGCTCTGGGCGACAAAGACCCCGGGTATTTGGAGAGAAGGGTCCAAGCTCCCACACCGCCCCATAGAACACAACTATTTTCAGTAATAACGTCATAATGATGGATCCTAATAATGGTTTTTCTGGATTCGGTCTTTCACGTGTTAAAACAATTTGCAGTTTACTTTCGATGTCAAAGATATTATTCAAATTCAGTAAAATATTTCGCATCACATTTGGACTTAAGCAAAAATGCTTTTCCTTGCAGATAAACTCACAAAGATATTTCACGTGTGAACTAAAATTTGCCCCAAGCAAAAATATTGTTCTTGCAGGTCCCACTTTGTTTCATGTTTTTACGTTTTAAGCACAGAGTCTCTGAAGAGTTACATGGAATGAAGTAACTCCTACTTGTTTCTTTGTCTTTACAATCCCTGCCTGTCCTTTTTATCTCATTTTTATTTCCAAGCTACTGTGTCCATTGGGGTTAGAGGTACAAACTTTCTGCAAAAGGACCTTGAATTATTACAAAACTGAGAGAAATTTACTCTCCAAAGCATGTGGCGAAGTCCCTGTGTGTCTCCAAATACCCTTCCATGTGGAATGCAGAACTTATTGTTTATGTATACAGCATTTATAAGTAATACAAACGTCTAATTTACAGCTTCCGTATGTACATTATTAAAACTCAACAGAGACTGTAATAATTGCAAATGTTAGGCCAACCAAAGAAATTTCCCAGAGAAAGAATATTTAATGAATGACATTGCTTAGAATTGCCGCTCATGGTGAAAACCAAAAGCAGATGAATTTGTAGTTAACTTTCTAATTGTTTTCAATGTTTCTTTTATTGCCAGGGCTCACTCCCACCGACCCACTTAGGGTGCCACTTAAGTGTCCTCACTATTTGTGGGGCTAGTATGCTTTTTTTTTTTTTTTTAACTTTTTGGCCACACCGCATGGCATGTGGGGTCTTAGTTCCCCGACCAGGGATGGAAACTGCACCCCCTGCAGTGGAAGCATGGAGTCTTAACCACTGGACCTCCAGGGAAGTCCCTGGTGTACCATTATTTAGGCTCTGTTTTCTTGAGGCTGGAAGAGCCTATGGGTTTCGAAATCTGGGTCTTTGCCTCATGGCAACTCTCCGGTGTGTTACACAGACGGGTGATTCTGGGCTAAGAGTCCAGGATCTGGAACTGTCCATGGTTGGCCACTGGTCACTGGGTCGAGCCATGTTTACCTAACCCCATGACTGAGGCCAGGGAGTGACAGGGCTCTCAGCTGACTGCCAGCACAGTGGGCTCAAGCAGCCACGCAGACCCTGGTCCAGGGAGATGTCTCCAAGAATGCCTCGCATGCCAGGCCAGTCTCTGGGGGATGACACTTAGGCCACGTCCAGGTCTCTGCAGTCCAGGAGAACCAGCAGGAAACTCCAGACCCAGGACTTGGGGTGGGAGGTTCCTTCTTCATCAGCAGGCCCTGTGCCCTTGCTGGCCAAAGCACGCTTTAATTTGGAATCACTGTGGGTGGAAAGGGGAAAAATATGTAACCTCTTGGAAAAAAAACAAACTGCAGCAGCTTGGGGAAAAAAAACGGGTGGAGAAGAAAATGGGTGCACATGAGGTCGGGGTGAGACGTGTCTGGAAAAGTCACCGTGGAGTCTCCGGGTGTTGGAGGGCCCCCAGCTCTGGGCGGAGATATGGGGAGCAGTGTCACGGCTTCCTTGTGGGGAGGGTGGGCTCCGGTTCTAGGGACAGCTCCCTCTGCCTGCTGTCGGGGAGGTGAGAGTGACCTGGTACAGGATGACACAGGATGGGGACCGGGTTCCTCTGCTCTATCCCTGTGTGTGCATGTTGGGGGCACCAAAGCACCTGCCACTAAGATTGTAAACTCTGAACAAGACCAAACTCTCCTTCCAGGTTTCATCCGGCACCAAAAGCCTTGCTCGCTGTCAGATCTCGGTTGTGAGCCTGCAGTCAGGGTTGGTTGTTTTTGTGCTTTTTGTGTTTTTGTTTTTGTTTTTTGCCATGCCACATGGCGTGCAGGATGGAACCCGTGCCGCCTGCTTTGGAAGCGCAGAGTCTTAACCACTGGACCGCCAAGGAAGTCATAAGGTTGGGTTCTTGAGGCAGAAATGAATGCCCACTCTCCACATTCGGGGCCATCCCGGGTGCCGTGGGATGTGGAGCAGCCTCCCTGGCCCCCACCCCCTCGATGCCAGGAGCCCCCTCCCAGTGTAACAACCACAGAAGTCCCCAGACATCATCCAGTCTCCCCCCCCAGTGTCACCTTCTCCTTCTTTCTCCCACTGATCTGGGGGCACCTGCACGTGCTGGGAAGGGGGAACCTACACACTGAGCAGACCACAGTGGGGAAGGCTCAGGGTGGGCACAGGTGCCCAAGGCAGCCACCCTGGCTGGGTTAGCTGGGGACGGAGAGAGAAATCAGATGGGGCGACGGGGGTGATGTGGTAGAGAAGGATTGGGAGTTTGTTAGCAGATGTAAACTATTATATAGAGAATGGAGGAACAACAAGGTCCTACTGTATAGTACAGGGAACTATATTCAATATCCTGTGATAAACCATAATGGAAAAGAATATGAAAAAGAATGTATATATGTGTAACCAAATCGCTTTGCTGTACAGCAGAAATTAACACTACATTGTAAATCAGCTATACTTCAGTAAAAAATAAATATATAAATAAAAATTAAAAGGCCAAAAAAAAAAAAAAGAAAGAAATCAGAGGGGAGGTGCCTCACTGGGAGCAGGGAGTCTATGAAAGGCGAGGGCCCCAGACTGCAGGGAGGGAGAGGGGGGCATCAGGGAGGGCTTCCTGGAGGAGGTGAGAGCTGAGCTGCTGGGAAGGGATAACAGAAGACATGGGACAGGCACATCAAGGATGGAGGGCCCACGCCCGGTGTCCTGCTAAAATCAGTATGGCGAGGCAGGAGGATGCCATGGATCTCACTCTGATTTTTAGAAAGATTCATGGAGTGTAGTCGGCTGAGTAACAGCCCCCAAACACCTCCCCGTCCTAGTCCTGAGAACTGTGAATGTGCCACCTCACCTGGCAAAGGGACTTTGCAGATGGGGTTAAGTTAAGGCCCCTGAGATGGGGGTGACCCTGGATTCCCTGGGAGGGCCCAGCATCACCACAAGGTCCCTATAAGGGGGAGGTGAGCGGGTCAGAGGCTGAGAGAGAGATGGGAAATGCTGCACTGCTGGCTGTGAGGATGCAGGAGGGGCCGGGAGCCAGGGATGCGGCACCTCTAGAAGCTGGAAAAGGCGGGAACCGATGCTGCCCTGGAGCCTCTGGAAGGACCAGCCCGGCCCACTCCTGGATTTTAGCCCCGTGAGACCCGAGTTGGACTTCCAACATCCAGGACTGTGAGTGGATAAACCTGTGTTGTTTTAGGTCACTACACTGATGATGATTTGTTACAGCTGCCCCAGGGAGCTCATACACAGAGTGAGGGGAATATTCAGTTTCTTCATGGGCCATTGGTGACTTTCGGCACATTTGATAAAACCCATCTGACAGTGCAGTTGGGACATGTACATTTCCCTCGAGTGAATTTCATCCAAACATTAAAGACACAAACATTTGTCAAATGATTTTTTTTTTTTTTGGCCACGCAGCTTGTGGGGTCTTAGTTCCCCAACAGAGATCGAACCCGCGCCCCCTGCAGTGGAAGCGTGGAACCCTAACCACTGGACTGCCATGGAAGTCCCTATTAAAGACATAAATATTTATGGATCCCCAGTAAAGGGTGCGCCTGCTAAAGGGGTTTGATGCCTGCAGTAGACTTTGAAATGAAATTTCAAAAGCAAGGTGGGTAAACAAAGACAGGACAAAGCGAACACAGCAAAATATGACTTGTAGAATCTAGGCGGTGGCGATGTGGGCCTTCACTGAAAATTTCCCTCAACCTTTCTGTCCGTTTCAAAAATTTCATCATCAACTGCTAAAAAGTAAACATAAAAGGGGCTAAAGTCCTTTCACCACATTCAGCATCCTTTTCAAGCCTGGCCCTCTCTCCTAAACTTATTCTCCAAACAGAAAGTCAAGAGGCCTCTGGCCTCTTGAGGAAGCAGCCAGAAGAGGGAAGTAAACAGAAAAGACCCCTTTTCCTATGCCTGCACAGCCCACAGTGAGAACCGGGCCAAAGGACAACAGCCTCAAATGGCCGGATTTGGCCACAAATCCGCACACACGTCTGTTGCCGAGTGATAAAGCACAGGACACCCCAACATGCTCCTGGCGTTTTGACAGCCCCGTAAAAACACCATCACCAAGGACTAGAGGGGGTGACGGGAGAAATGAGCAGGCTTATCTCAAACTCTGGGCTACTTTTTATGTTGTTCATATATTTTTTTGAAGTATAGTTAATTTATAATGTTGTGTTAGTATCAAGTATACAGTGAAGTGATTCAGTTATACATATATATTTATATTCTTTTTCAGATTCTTTTCCATTATAGGTAATTACAAGGTACTGAGTAGAGTTCCCTATGCTATACAGTAGGTCCTTGCTGTGTATTTTGGAGTTTCTGCTTTTGTGGTTATTACACAAAGGCTGTGCTGACTCTCTTGGTGTATACATATTTGTGGCATTCTAGATAACTTTCTTAGGATCAATTCCTAGAAGTGGAATCTCTAGGTCAAAGAAATAGCCATTACCTAAGAGCTTCTAGAAATGTTACAAGAATTTACTTTCCCACAGGCAGCAGAGGCGAAGGCCTGTTTTGCCATGGACTCACCAAAAGGAGGTATTATCATAAAAAAAATGTCTTGGAACTCTTTTTGCCTTGATCTGCATGTTAATGGTCACTTGTGGGGTTGGAGAGTTTCCACGTGGTGAGAGTTTTTTCTGCTGTGTTTCTGTTAGTCAGGAAGGCTGGGGACTGGGGTCTGCTGCAGGAACAAAAGCCCCCAGCTCACTGGCTTAAAGCACGAAGGGCTCGCCACAGTGAGACGCCACCTCACACCCAGTAAGGTGGCTATTATCAAAAAGATGGAAAATGACAAGTGTTGGCAAGGATGTGGAGAAATTGGAACCCTTGTGCACGGCTTCTCCAAAGGATATAAAATGGTGCAGTTGCTGTGTAAAAGTCTAGAGGGTCCTCGAAAGGTTAAACATAGAATCACCATATGACCCAGCAATTCCACTCCTGGCTGCATCCCCAAAAGAACTGAAAGCCGGGTCTTTTTTTTTTTTTTTTTTTCCGTACTTCAGCATGTGCAATCTTAGTTCCCCAACCAGGAATCGAACCCACGCCCTCTGCAGTAGGAGCGTGGAGTCTTAACCACTGGACCGCCAGAGAAGTCCAGCAGGGTCTTGAAGAGATATTTGCACACCCATGTTCAGAGCAGCTTGAGTCACACCAGCCAAAAGGTGCAAACACCCCAAATGTCCATTTGACAGATGATGGATAAACACAATGTGGTCCATCCACACACTGGAATATTATGCAACCTTAAAAAGGGAGGAGGTTATGATACCTGCTACATCATGGATGAAACTCAAGGACATGATGCTCAGTGAGAGAACCAGACACAGAAGGACAAATACTGTCTGATTCCACTCACAGGGGGTCCCCAGAGGAGTCACATCCACAGAGACAGGAAGTACATGGTGGGGGCCTGGGGCTGGGGGAGGGGCTGGGGAGTCAGTGTTTCATGGGGACAGAGTTTCAGTTTGGGAAGATGAGAAAGTTCTGGAGATGATGGTGGGGATGGTTGCACCACAGTGTGAAGGTGCTCAATGCCACTGAGCTGTGTGCTTAAAGATGGTTCAGATGGTGAATTTGTTATGTGTATTTTACCACAATAAAAAAAAAAAACGGCACCCCACACCCACAATCCAGGGGTATTTCTTCCTCTTGCCCGGTGGCCTTCTGGGGCCCACACAGGGTGCTGCTTCCCAGACTGGCCCGGGCACCCTACCCTCTTGGACTTCACTGTGGCCCTGGAAGGAATCATGCCAGCAGCTCAATACCCCAGCCTGGACCTCATCCCACCAATGGGTACAATGGTAAGTTTCTTCTGTGAGCCTAAAATTATTTCAAAATAAGAAGTTAGGGGCTTCCCTGGTGGCACAGCGGTTGAGAGTCCGCCTGCTGATGCAGGGGACACGGGTTTGTGCCCTCGTCCGGGAGGATCCCACATGCCGCGGAGCGGCTGGGCCCGTGAGCCATGGCCTCTGAGCCTGCATGTCCGGAGCCTGTGCTCCGCAACGGGAGAGGCCACAGCAGTGAGAGGCCCGCGTACCGCAAAAAAAAAAAAAGTAGTTAAAAACGAACCCACTCCCTGTGTCTGTGGATCTGCCTGTTCTGGACGTCTCCCATCAATGGAATCACACACTGTGTGTCCTTCTGCGTCTGGCTTCTCTCACTGAGCATCGTGTTCTCAGGGTCCGTCCACGTTGTAGCGAGTGTCAGGGCTTCACCCCTTTGCGTGGCTGAGTGATGCTCCCGTGTGTGGATGGACACGTGTGTTTATCCACTCACTAATCTGTCAAAGAACATTTGACTCATTCGCACCTTTTGGCTTTTGTGAAACATGTTGCCATGGACGTGCGTGTAGAAATATCAATTCCAGTCCCCACTTTCTCCTCCTTTGGGTGTATACGTAGGAGTGGAATTGCTGTCATATGGTGATTCTATGTTTAGCGTTTTGAGGAACTGCCAAACCGTAATATACTCTTAAGAGGAAAAAAAAAAAGTAGGTTCCAAAACAAGATGTTCAGACCTTCACTAATGATGCCAGTCTTGTAAAAATAAATATGTAAATAATATTGAAACACAAGGTTACAAAAACATGTGAGGAGAGAACCCTCAATTATTAAACAGCGTCTGTTTTTGGATGGGAGCAAGCGGGTGTTTTAAAAACTGTCCTCTTTCGGGCTTCCCTGGTGGCGCAGTGGTTGGGAGTCCACCTGCCGATGCAGGGGACACGGGTTCGTGTCCCGGTCCGTGAGGATCCCACATGCCGCGGAGCGGCTGGACCCGCGTCCGGAGCCTGTTCTCCGCAACGGGAGAGGCCACAACAGTGAGAGGCCCGTGTACCACAAAAAAACAAAACAAAACAAACAAACAAAAAACTGTCCTCTTTGAACTTGGGTACGTTTCTAATGTTCAGGTTTTGTCTGTGTCATAAGGCAGAGAGTAAGAGCTGTTTCTGAGCGAGGTGGGAGGCGGCACGAAGCCGGCCTTGGCCCCGAAGGTGGGCAGGTGCGTCTGGCCTCCGGGTGCCTCCGGGTGTGGGGAGGGCAGTGAGGTTATGTGTTCAGGATTTTTACTGGTGGTGACTCATTAACGAAATCCACTTCCCTTTCTTCTTAGGGGTCCCAAAGTGGCCCATGCTTTCCAGCTACAAACACCTGGCTGCAGGTCTTAGGATGTCCCTTTGAAGGCTGAGGTCCCCCCAGAGCAGGGGAGCTGGGTTTCTCTGCACCACCAAATGGGGGTGGTGGTGAATATTCAGGGTGTTTGAGTTTCCTGCAGCTGCTGTAACAGGTGACTGCATACTGGCGGGCTTCAGTCAACAATAATTTGTTCTCGAATGTTCAGGAGGCCAGAGTCTGAACCCAGGGGTGGCAGGGCCGAGCTCCCTCCAGAGGCTCCAGGGGAGGGTCCTTCCTGCCCCCTCCAGCTTCTGGGGCTCCAGGAGTCCTTTGGGTTCTGGACACATCACCCCAATCTGTCTCCGTCTTCACATGGATATTCTGTTTCTAAGTTTCTCTCTTCTTATAAGGACACAGTCATACTGGATTAGGGCCCCCAACATTCCTCTGTCGGGGTCCATCCTGAGCGCCATGGGGTGTGGAGCAGCCTCCCTAGCCCCGCCTGTTTGATGCCAGGAGCCCCCACTAAGTGGTGACAACCAAAGATGGGGCCCGGTGTCCCCTGCAGGCAGGATCAACGCCGGTTGAGAACCACAGACCTACCATCACAGACATTACGTCCTTTAACAAATTTCAAGATACATAGCTCAGGGAGAGTATTCCAAAGTTCCTCGGTGCTTTCTAGATAAGCCTGTGACTTGTAACTCTGCCAGCGCACGTTAGCTACTTTGTCAGGATGAGGTTTGTACAGACAGCCCTTGTGGAAGGGGGTTAAATTATTTTCGGTCACTTTGTATGCCATTTTGGTAACGACCAATGGATGTTTTAGTAATTATCAGGTGAAGTGGTGTTTTAAGATTCTACAGAAGCTCACAGGGCCGGTACTGTTCATTCGACCATAGGAAATGGAATCCATCGATAAGTAACTCTTGGGTTGTCTTCACACATTTCAATATTAGTAACTGTATGCTTTTTAAGGGTGAAGAGTACAGTATGTAAATTATATCTCATAAAGCTGGTATAAACAAAGAAAGCAGGGTTTCACCCATGTTCAAAGCAGTGTATTCACAATGGACAAAGGTAGAAGCAACCCAAGTGTCCATTGATGGATGATGGAAAAACACAATGTGGTCCATCCCTATAGTGGAATATTACTCAGCCCTAAAAAGGAAGGAAATTCTGACACCTGCTACAACAGGGATGAACCTTAAGGACGTGATTGCTCAGTGAGAGAAGCCAGACACAGAAGGATAAATACTGTGTGATCCCACTCACAGGAGATCCCTAGAGAGTCAGATCCACAGAGACGGGAAGTAGATGGTGGGGGCCAGGGGCTGGGGGAGGGGGATGGGGAGTCAGTGTTTCATGGGGACAGAGTTTCAGTTTGGGAAGATGAGAAAGTTCTGGAGATGATGGTGGGGATGGTTGCACAACGTGAATGTGCTTAATGCCACCGAGCTGTGCACTTACAAATGGTTAAAATGATAGATTTGGTGTTACGTGTATCTTACTGCAATAAAAAATTGGATATGGTGGCAAGTGACTGCTGTGTTGCAGACCACAAATTTAGAGAAAGGTTGAATGGGGGGGGTGAGGTGGCGTGAGGAGTGGCCTGCACACCGTGGTTATGCCCACGACTCTGTCGGGGACTCAGCCAGCTCATTATTAGAGCGTCAGTTTTCTCATCTGTTTTGAGACGAAAACTGAACAAAAGCCCTTGATTCATGGGGCTGAACTAGGATTAATACAGAATTTCTCACCTGGGGGTGATCCTGCTCCCCAGGGGACACTGGGCCATGTCTGGGATATCTGTGGTTGTCACGACTGGGGGGAGGGCTAAGAAGCTGTAGGAGTAATCATCTGTTTCCCAGAATCCAGCTTCTTAAGTCGGATTCACCTTTTCAGGCCCCATGTCAGCCGTGATGAAATAGAGAAACCGTGCCCTAGAAAATGCAAGGTAACCTATAGTGACAGAAAGCAGATCAGTGGTTGCTTGGGAACAAGGGGTGGGGAGGGAAGGAAGGAGGGATCACAGAAGGGCATGAAGAAACTTTTGAGGATAATGGGAGTGTTCATTATCTTGATTGTGCTGATAGTTTCACAGGGTATACTAATGTCAAAGTTTACCAGATTCTGTAATTTACGTATGTGCATTTTACTGTATGTCAGTTATACCTCAATAAAGCTGTTATTTTTTTTTAAATGAAGCCCCCCCAGACTTCCCTGGTGGAGCAGTGGTTAAGACTCCGAGCTCCCAATGCAGGGGGCCTGGATTCGATCCCTGGTCAGGGAACTAGATCCCACATGCATGCCGCAACTAAGAGTTCACATGCCATAACTAAGGAGCCCACCTGTCGCAGCTAAGGCCTGGCTCAACCAAATAAATAAATAAATATTTAAAAAAATAAATAAATTAAAAACATAAAACGAAACCCCGTGATATCTGCTCCCTTTCCTGTTGAATTTTTCTCCATAAACTTTATTATCTTCTAACTCCATATTTTTTAAAAATAAATTTATTTATTTATCTTTTAATTTTTGGCTCCGTTGGGTCTTTGTTGCTGTGCATGGGCTCCCCCTAGTTGCGGTGAGCGGGGGCTACTCTTCGTCGTGGTGGCTTCTCTTGTTGTGGAGCACGGCTCTAGGCACAGGGACTTCAGTAGTTGTGGCACACCAGCTCAGTAGTTGTGGCTCGCAGGCTCAGTAGCTGTGGCGCACGGGCTTAGTTGCTCCATGGCATGTAGGATCTTCCCAGACCAGGGATCAAACCCATGTCCCCTGCATTGGCAGGCAGATTCCCAACCACTGCGCCATGAGGGAAGTCCCTAGCACCATATTTTTGACCACTAGGCTTATAATCAGTATCCACCACTTCTCCCACCCTGAACTCAAATTCTATGATCTATGGATCTTTGTCTTTTTGTTTGCTGTATGGATAGGTGCTTAATAAATGTTTATTAAGATGATGAAGACTGGGGACTTCCCTGGTGGTCCAGTGGTTAAGACTTCGTGTTCCCAATGCAGGGGCCCTGTGTTTGATCCCTGTTCAGGGAACTAGATCTTTCATGCCACAACTAAAAAATATCCCGCATGTTGGAAAAAAAAAAAAAAAAGAAGAAGATGAAGACTAAAGCAGGATTTTGACAAGAGTCTATTTTTACATTACTGAGAACTGGTGGGCTGCATGCAAACTCCAGGACAGCCAGCAGAGGGCAGTGCTAGTCAGGCTCAGAGAAGGGATGGCTCTTCTCTGAAATGATCTTGGCATGGAGCCCTGAGCATGGGGATCTGGCCAGAGGTTGGGACATGTATGATCAGTCCCTTTTCCAGCCCTGAATCAGTTCCCTCATCCCAAAATGACCCATCCATCCATCTATCCACCCACCCACCAATTTGTCTATCCATCAATCCATCCATCCATCCATTCACCCATCCATCCATCCATCCTCCCATCCACCCACCCATTTATTCATTCATTCATTCAGTAACAGTATACTGAGTGTCTATTGTGTGCTGACTTTGGCAGTGAGCAGAGGTGGAAAACAAAGTCATAGCCAAGAGAAGTTTTTGGGGAAATGGTCCAGGCAGATGTCAGGACAAAAGTGAAGGGTTAGAATGAACTTGTGTTGCTTGGTATGATGCGGGGACAGAGAGGAGGCGAGTGTGGTTGGAACAGAGTGAGCAAGGAAGGGAGTGAAGGAGGGTGAGTTTGGCAAGGTCATCAAGAACCAGATCAGGCATCACCTTATGGGAGAATTTATTGAGTGCCTATGGCAGACTGCACACATGTTCTTCTATTTTGATCCTTGAGACAATGGGTGGGGGTTATCTCCATTTGCTCTTTTTTTTTTAAATTGAAGTATAGTTGATTTACAATGTTGTGCCTGTCTCTGCTGTACAGCAAAGTGACTCAGTTACACACATATGTGTGTGAGTATATATATACATACATATATATATATGTATATATATAATCCTTCTTTTCATATTCCTTTCCATTATGGTTTATCCCAGGAGATTGGATATAGTTCCCTGTGTTATACAGTAGGACCTTGTTGTTTATCTGTTCTATATATAATGGTTTACATCTGCTAATCCCAAACTCCCAATTCATCCCTCCCCCACCCCCTTCCCTCTTGGCAACCACAAGTCTGTTCTCTATGTCTGTGAGTCTGTTTCTGTTTTGTAGATAGGTTCATTTGAGCCATATTTTAGATTTCACATATAAGTGATATCATATGATATTTGTCTTCCTCTTTCTGACTTACTTTACTTAGTATGATAGTCTCTAGTTGCATCCATGTTGCTGCAAGTGTCATTATTTCATTCTTTTTCATGACTGAGTAGTATTTCATTGTATATATGTACCACATCTTCTTTATCCATTCATCTGTCCATGGACATTTAGGTTGTTTCCACGTTTTGGCTATTGTAAATAGTGCTGCTATGAACATAGGAGTACATGTATCTTTTTAATTATAGTGATGTCAGGATACATGCCCAGGAATGGGATTGCTGGATCATACAGTAATTCTCTTTTTAGTTTTCCAAGGAATCCATTTGCTCTTGACAGCCAGAGGCTCAGAGAATTGAGGTCAGTTAACCAAAACCCCACAGCTATTATTAAGTTGCCAGATTTGAAGCCAGGTCTCATGTTCGCCTGTGCTCCCAGCTACCTTTGGACCCCACCCATCACCCTTAACAGACTCTCTCATCTGCACTTGGCTTCACTGCTCTGACGCTCTCTTGGTCCAACATGGTGGACACCTGGTGTATCAGTCAGCAAGTGTTGTGATAATGCCATGTAACAAACTACACCAAAGCACAGTGGCTTAGATCATGGTCACCCATGGTCAGCCAGGCTTCAGTAGGTCTAACCTTAGCTCAGCTGGTCTTGATTCCAAAGTTTAAATTGGCCCAACTATGTTCCATGCAAGGTGAGCTGGCAAATGTTTAACCACGGGCTCCTTGGCAGGGGTGGGGTGGTGGGGGCATTGATTTGTCACCTTTGCCAATTTCTGCCATGTAAATACTCTCACTGATTTCAAGCTACCGTTGTGACATCACCGAGTGCAGAATTAGGAAGAAAGATGGAGGGGTGGGCCATTACACACTGTCTCAGTCTGTTTGAGCTGCTGTCACAGAATATCACAGCAGACTTTTATTTCTCATAGTTCTGGAGGCTGGAAGTCCAAGATCAGGGTGTGGGCAGATTTGGCCTCTGGTGAGAGCCCGATTCCTGGCTCCTAGGTGGCCATCTCCTGGCTGTGTCCTCACATGGTGGAAGGGGTGTGGGAGCTCAGTGGGGTCCCTTTTACAAGGCACTCATCCCATTCATGGGGGCTCCGCCTTTATGACCTCATCCCAATAGCTCACCTCCTAATATCACCCCCTGAGTCCTCTGTCCTCTTGTGTTTCTCTTTTACTCGCACACTGCTGCCCACTCACATTTCTGACACCAGATACATGGCTTTTTTTCCCCCAAAGCAAGCAATTCTCTGTGACATCAGCTGGGAGTCCTACCATTTAGCTAAGTTCTGACACGGTCTACCTGAAGATGGCATCAGACCCCACAGGTTAAAGGCTTGGTCCCACAAGACTGCCCCTCCCCACAGACACCAAACTCAAGTCCAGGTTGTCACCTGTGCTTCTGACCCACTGGCTATAGATCGGAGGTCCCATGACCCCTTCCTTGGGTTCGATTAATTGTTAGAGCAGCTCACAGAACTCAGGGAAACTGTTTCCTTACTGCTTATTGGTTTATGATAAAGGGTGTGATAAAGGATACAGATGAACCTCCAGATGAAAAGATGCATAGGGCGAGGTATGTGGGAAGGGGCACAGAGCTTCCATGCTCTCTCTCCAAGCCCCTCCCCATGTTCATCGACCAAGAATCTCCCTGAGCCCCATAGTTTAGAGATTTTTTTTTTTTTTTTTGCGGTACACGGGCCTCTCACTTTTGTGGCCTCTCCCGCTGCGGAGCACAGGCTCCGGATGTGCAGGCTCAGCGGCCATGGCTCACAGGTCCAGCCGCTCTGCGGCATGTGGGATCTTCCCGGACCGGGGCACGAACCTGTGTCCCCTGCATCGGCAGGCGGACTCAACCACTGCGCCACCAGGGAAGCCCCAGTTTAGAGATTTTTATGGAGGCCTCATCATATGGGCATGATCCATCATTAACTCCATCTCTGGCCCTTCTGCCCTCCCTGGAGGGTGGCAGTGAAGCTGAAAGTTCCAAGTTTCTAATCATGGCCTGGTCTTTCTGGTGACCAGTCCCAGCCAGGAGCCCACCCAGAGCTGTCTCATTACACCAAAAAACACTCCAATCAACCAGAAAATTAAAAGAGATTTAGGAGCTTTGGCCACCAGAAACCAGGGGGCAGAGACCAATATATATATATATATTTTTTCTATTCTTTCTCAAATATTATTATCATTATTATTATTATCTTGGCTGCATTGGGTCTTTGCTGCTGCACGTGGGCTTTCTCTAGCTGTGCGAGCGGGGGCTACTCTTTGTTGCGGTGCGCAGGCTTCTCATCGCGGTGGCTTCTCTTGTTGTGGCATGCAGGCCCTAGAGTGCATGGGCTTCAGTAGCTGTGGCACGTGGGCTCAGTAGTTGTGGCTCGCGGGCTCTAGAGCGCAGGCTCAGTAGTTGTGGCGCATGGGCTCAGTTGCTCCGCGGCATGTGGGATTTTCCCAGAACAGGGATGGAACCCGTGTTCCCTGCATTGGCAGGTGGATTCTTCACCACTGCGCCACCAGGGAAGTCCCACAAATATTATTTATATACCGGGCCTCCCTGGTGGCGCAGTGGTTGAGAGTCCGCCTGCCGATGCAGGGGATACGGGTTCGTGCCCCGGTCTGGGAGGATCCCATATGCCGCGGAGCGGCTGGGCCCGTGAGCCATGGCTGCTGAGCCTGCGCATCCGGAGCCTGTGCTCCGCAACGGGAGAGGCCACAACAGTGAGAGGCCCGCGTACCACAAAAAAAAAAAAAAAAAAAAAAAAAAAAAAAAAAAATATTATTTATATACCATGAAATTTACACTTTTAAATGTACAAATCAGTGGTTTTTAGTACATTCACAAAGTTGTGCAACCATCACTCCATCTAATTCTAGAATAGTTTCATCACCGAAAAACAAAAACAAAATCTGTGTCCACTACGGTCGCTCCCCACCCCCTTCTCCAGCCTCTGCAATCAGGAATCCATTTTCTGTCTCTGTAGATTTGCATGCTCTGGACATCTCCCATCAATGGAATCATGCACTGTGTGTCCTTCTGTGTCTGGCTTCTCTCACTGAGCATCGTGGTCTCAGGGTCCATCCACGTTGCAGTGACTGTGAGTGCTTCACCCTTTTTCATGGCTGAGTGATGTTCCCGTGTGTGGAAGGACCACATTTTGTTTATCCATTTATCTGTTGATGAATATTTGGGTTGTTTCCACTTTTTGGCAATTTGGAATAACGCTGATGTGAACATTCATATACAGGTTTTTGTGTAGACACATATTTTATTTCCCTTGGGCATATACACAGGAGTGGAATTGCTGAGTCATATGGTAACTCTGTTCAACCTTTTAAGGAATTTCCAGACTGTTTTCCAAAGCAGCTGCACCATTTTACATCCTCATTAGCAATGTATAAGTGTTCCAATTTCTGCACCTCCTCTGCAACACTTGATATTATCTGTCTTTTTGATTCTAGTGGATATGAAGCGATACCTCATTGTGATTTTGATTTGCATTTCCCTGGTGGCTAATGACATTAAGCAACTTTTAGGAGTGCATTGACTATTTGTATATTTGCTTTAGAGAAATGTCTATTCAGCTACTTTGCCTTTTTTTTTTTTTTTTTTTTTTCCGGTACGAGAGCCTCTCACTGTTGTGGCCTCTCCCGTTGCGGAGCACAGGCTCCGGACACCCAGGTTCAGCGGCCACGGCTCACAGGCCCAGCCGCTCCGTGGCATGTGGGATCTTCCCGGACCGGGGCACGAACCCGTGTCCTCTGCATCGGCCAGCGGACTCTCAACCACTGCTCCACCAGGGAAGCCCCAACTTTGCCTATTTTTTTTTACTGAGTTTAAAAAATTTTTTTGAATTGTAAGAGTTCTTTATGTAGTCTAGATAGAAGTCCCTTTTCAGATATCTAGATGCAAATATTTTCTCCTATTCTGTGGGTTGTCCTTTCATTTTCTCAGTGGTGTGCTTGGAAGCACAAAAGGCTTTCCTTCTGATGATGTGACATTTATCTAAATGGTGTACATTCTTGGGAGTTCCCTGGTGGCCTAGTGGTTACAAGTTGGCACTTTCACTGCTGTGGCCCAGGTTCAATCCCTGGCCAGGGAACTGAGATCCCACAAGCTTCATGGAGCAGCCAAAAAAAAAAAAAAAAAAAAAAGATGTACATTCTTGTGCATGTTTTTTGGTGGACAAGTGCTCTCATTTCTCTTGGCTATGTATGCGGGAATGGAATCACTGGGTCATGGGGTAAGTGATTGTTAGATTTAGTCATTGATGCCAAACAGTTTTCCAAAGCATTGTACAAATTTACAATCCCAGCAGCAATGGATGGGAGTTCTGGCGCTATCTATTCTCACCAACTCCTGGTTTTGTCAAAAAGTTTGTTCAATTAATACATGCACATAAGGCGATAGTTCTGGTGCCCATATGGCAGGTGAGGAAGCTTGCCTGGGTCACTCAGAAGGTCAATGGCAGAGGAACAGCCATCTGGCTCAGAGCCAGAAGACACCTCTGCTTCTGCCTTTGAAAGGTGGAGTCCCGAGGGTTGTGTCTGGCTGGTGTCTGGGTGAGTGATTAGGCACCTCCAGCCCCCAGACACACCAGTTAGGCTGCCTCAGGCCCCTGGTGGCCAGGGAGGAGATCCCAGCAAAGTACCCATCATCTTGCATCACCTGCGATACTGATAACCACATGCACCAGGTCTGCTGGGAGGGCTGGTAACTCCTGTCACGGCTTCGGTGTGAGCTGGGCTGCCAGGGAGTTGATTCAGGAGCCTGGAGGGGTCATAGCCAAGGCTCCACCAGGAACTCAACTCAACAATGTGATCCTGGGCCTTGGTTTCATCAGCTGTAAAGTGGGGTTATTGTATTCCCTGCTTGCCTAATTTCATGGGAAGAAGGAAAGGCAGCGCTAACAGGAAAATGAAAAGAAGGAAGGGTAAAGGTGTTAATTATATGGACATTTATAATGACAATAGGACTTTCCTAGTGGTCTAGTGGTTAAGACTCTGCGTTTCCACTGCAGGGGGCAGGGGTCTGATCCTTTTTTAAAAAAAAAATTTATTTATTTATTTATTTATTTTTGGCTGCGTTGGGTCTTCGTTGCTGTTCATGGGCTTTCTCTAGTTGCGGTGCGCGGGATTCTCATTGCGGTGGCTTCTCTGTTGCGGAGCACGGGCTCTAGGTGCGCAGGCTTCAGTAGTTGTGGCACTCAGGCTCAGTAGTTGTGGCTCGCAGGCTCTAGAGCACAGGCTCAGTAGTTGTGGCGCATGGACTTAGTTGCTCCGTGGCATGTGGGATCTTCCCGGATCAGGGCTCGAACCCATGTCCCCTGCATTGGCAGGAGGATTCTTAACCACTGCGCCACCAGGGAAGCCCCAGGGGTCTGATTCTTGGTCGGGAAACTAAGATTCCACAAGCCGTATGGCACGGCCAAATAATAATAATAATAATAATAATAACAATGGGCAGATTTATTGAGCACTTAGTATAAGCTTTGCCTATGGTGCCTCAATTAATTCCCTTTATGAAGTTCATATAAAAATCTGAGGCTTAAAAATAGATAACTAATGAGAACTGCTGTATAACACAGGGAACTCTAGTTCACTTTGCTGGACAGTAGAAACTAACACAACATTGTAAAACAACTATACCGCAATTAAAAAAAAAAATCTGAGGATGAGGACCCTCCAAAACACAGCCACTAAGGGTCAGAGGCAGGATTTGAACCCACTTCTATTTCTACCTTCCATATTCCTACAGAGGAAGGCTCTCATTGGTCCAGTATGTCACCGCCCAATGCCCCTATTGGCTAGAGCTCCAGGCTACCTGATAGGCTGCTTCTCCAAACATATGGCTGGCAGCTTTGGGAGATCCAATACCTGTCAAGGAACTATGGTCACGTGACAGGGTCACGTGATAACAAATATGGCTACCCAGGCCTCAGGAATTACCTGGGACCATTTTTCCAAAAAGGCTGCCAGTATATTTCTGGGTTGGAATGCCACCTAAAATACAGGACTGCCCAGTTAAATTTGAATTTCAGATAAATAGTGAATTTTGTTTAGTATAACCATGTCCCATTCAATATTTGGGCCATATACTACAAAAATTATGGTTTATCTGAAATTCAACTCTAACTGGGAATCCTGTATATTTATTTGCTAAATCTGGCAATCCTAATTCTGGAAACTCTCTACTGCAGACGGTTCACAGGGAGGGAAGGGGAAAGGGACTAAATATCTGGATTGTTGATTCTGTCTCTCCCTCCTCCCACCCACATTGCAGCCTCACCTTTCCCCAAGACCCTTCCTTTCTTTCCTCCTGCGAAGAGGACAGTTGAAATATGTCTCATTTCTCTCTCCTCTTCCATTCTCACAACATCCACGGAAGTTCACTGGAACAAATTTACTGACCCCTTTATGCTAATGAAAAAACTGTGTCGGGCTTCCCTGGTGACGCAGTGGTTGAGGGTCCGCCTGCCGATGCAGGGGACACGGGTTCGTGCCCCGGTCCGGGAAGATCCCACATGCCGCGGAGCGGCTGGGCCCGTGAGCCACGGCTGCTGAACCTGTGTGTCCGGAGCCTGTGCTCCGCAATGGGAGA
This sequence comes from Hyperoodon ampullatus, assembly GCF_949752795.1. NCBI lineage: Eukaryota > Metazoa > Chordata > Mammalia > Artiodactyla > Ziphiidae > Hyperoodon > Hyperoodon ampullatus. The sequence goes on from NC_136917.1 coordinate 26,092,374, forward strand.
GGCCACAACAGTGAGGGGCCCTCGTACTGCAAAACCAAAAAACAAAAAAAACTGTGTCTCAGAACAACCGAATGTCTTGTGGAACATTACACAGAAAAAAATGAGTCTGAAGACCTGGACTTAGCAAGGGCTAATCCCCACTTCCTTCTCTGTGTTGCAGAAATGGCCCTTCGTCACCCCCATCCCCTTCACTGGTAAAGCCCATCTGATAAAGACCTCCCGGGACACAATTTTGGTCTCTGAAAGTTAGGCTTAATAACTTGCTGCAGCAAGAGACACCACCTAGTAGAGAAAGTATGGGGTGTCTCCCCAAACAAAAAACCAAAAAGATGGGGACATATTATAGGATTTGGGTGAAATGTAGAGTTTAGGTAATATTTACATAAAGTGGAGTTTGTTAGGCTCAAAGCTAGGCAGAGCTATGAGTAAAGAGGTTGGCATTAAGCTTGGGCTGATGGGAACTCCCTGACAGTCCAGTGGTTAGGACTCTGAAATTTCACTGCCAGTGGACCGGGTTCAATCCCCAGTCAGTGAACTAAGCTGCACAGTGTGGCCAGAAAAAAAAATTATCTATCTATCTGTCTATCTATCTATCTATCTATATATGGCTGAGATGAGGATGCAGGGTCCTGTTTCCTTGGAAACTACCAAATGGAATGTTGTGTCTAGACAACCTTTACTTGAAGCTCCACACCTGGGCTGGAAAACCAGGCTGCTTCTCTGGGTCAAAGTGACCTACAGGGTTCACACCCTCCAGGCAAGAGCAAGATGTTGCATTCTCACTAACGGGACTCAAAACAGCAATGGCAGCCTATCATTTTAGAGTACAGTGTGGTCCAGCACTATATCCTCAATGGGATTAACAAAAGCCATTTATACAGACTCACATCACATATCCCTGCCCCATCACATGGAACACTTAAAAGTTCATGACACCCAGCACCCAGATCTTGATTTCTAATACCATTCTCCAATAAAAGGAACCAGAGCCTTGTGGAGAAATGGCTGATTCTAGGCTGGGGCAGGAAATATAGAAGATGAGCCTGGAGCATCTTGTGCTACAGAAAGTAAGTGTTAAGAAATCTACCACAGGGCTTCCCTGGTGGCGCAGTGGTTGAGAGTCCGCCTGCCGATGCAGGGGACGTGGGCTTGTGCCCCGGTCCGGGAAGATCCCACATGCTGCGGAGCGGCTGGGCCTGTGAGCCATGGCCACTGAGCCTGCGCGTCCGGAGCCTGTGCTCCACAACGGGAGAGGCCTGCATATCACACACAAAAAAAGAAATCTACCACAATTGGGACTTCCCTGGTGGCATAGTGGTAAGACTCCGAGCTCCCAATGCAGGGGGCCCAGGTTCATCCCTGGTCAGAGAACTAGATCCTGCATGCTGCAACTAAGAGCCCACATGCCAAAACTAAGACCTGGTGCAGCCAAAAAAAACCCAAAAAACAAAACACTACCACAGTGATGGGAGTATGTTGTAGAAACACAGAAACCAAATGAAGGAGTTCCCAATGCCCAAAGCTAGAACAACTTTTGCTGCAAGATAAAGCAATACGGGATTATAACCCCCAAAATAACATAAATATCCATGACTCCATACTGTTATAAATAAATGATTAAATAAATAGGAGATTAGACAGACCTCCCAGGCAGCAGAATTCAAAATAGTTTACGTAAATAGTCATCAAGGAAAGGGAGCATAATTCCCCACTTCTTAAGTATGGGCTGTGCACTGTTTACAATAGCCAAGACATGGAAACAACCTAAATGTCCATTGACAGATGAATGGATAAAGAAGATGTGGTATGTATACAATGGAATACTACTCAGCCATCAAAAAGAGTGAAATAATGCTATTTGCAGCTACATGGGTGGACCTAGAGATTATCACACTAAGTGAAGTAAGTCAGAAAGAGAAAGACAAATACCATACGATATCACTTATATGTGGAATCTAAAGTATGGCACAAATGAACCTATCTATGAAACAGAAATAGGCTCACAGACATAGAGAACAGACTTGTGGTTACCAAGGCGTGGGGGTGAGGAATGGAAGGATCGGAAGTTTGGGGTTAGTGGATGTAAACTATTATATAGAGAATGGATAAACAGCAAGAATGGATAAACTGAATTCCCATCAGAATGGATAAACTGAATCACTCTGTTGTACAGTAGAAATTAACACAACATTGTAAATCAACTATACAACAATAAAATAAATTTTTAAAATTTATTTATTTAATTAATTTATTTTTTTGGCTGCGTTGGGTCTTCGTTACTGCGCGAGGGCTTTCTCTCGTTGCAGCGAGCAGGGGCTACTCTTTCATTGTGATGTACATGCTTCCCTTTGTGGTGGCTTCCCTTGTTGCGGAGCACAGGCTCTAGGCATGTGGGCTTCCGTAGTTGTGGCACACGGGCTCAGTAGTTGTGGCTTGCGGGCTCTAGAGTACAGGCTCAGTAGTTGTGGCACACGGGCTTAGTTGCTCCGCAGCATGTGGGATCCTCCCAGACCGGGGATCAAACCCGTGTCCCCCGCACTGGCGGGAGGATTCTTAACCACTGCACCACCAGGAAAGTCCCAATAAAATAAATTTTTTTAAAAAAAGTATGTGCTGTGCACTTTGACTTCTTTCAAAAGAGTGTGGGCTGGAAACACTGTGGGGAAGAGTAAATTTACGGTGGAGAAAACTGACAAACACACCTCAGCCAGGTGATCAAGACCAGCATCCACAGGGATAAGTCATGTGGATGGCACAGACCCTTGATACGACATGATGAGAAGTGCCCTTCACCTCTGCAGTGTCTTCCTTCCTGAAAACCCATCACCGCAGCCTAATCATCAGAAAAACACCAGACAAGCTGCATTTGAGGGATATTCCAGAAAATTTCCAACTAGCACCCCTCAAAACTGTCAAGGTCATCAAAACAAGAATTTCTGAGAAACTGTGTTAGCCAAGAGGCACTTAAGAGAATGGACATGACATCTAAGTGTCATGTGGTGCCCTGGATGGGATCCTGGAACAGAAAAAGGACACAGAATTGGCAAATCCATAGAGACAGAGAGTAGAACATAGAATGGTGGGGGCCAGGGACTGGGGGAGGGGTGGGGAATCAGTGTTTCATGGGGACAGAGTTTCAGTTTGGGAAGATGAGAAAGTTCTGGACATGATGGTGGAGATGGTTGCCCAACAATGTGAATGTGCTTAATGCCATTGAATTGTCACTTTAAAATGATTAAAATTGTAAATTTTATGTTATGTGTATTTTACCAAATTTAAAATTTTTTTATTTTATTTAATTAATTTATTTTTGGCTGCACCACGTGGCAAATGGGATCTTAGTTCCCTGACCAGGCGTCGAACCCGTGCCCCTTACAGTGGAAGCCCAGAGTCTTAACCACTGGACTGCCAGGGAAGTCCCTCCCATAATTTTTTTTAAAAAGCACATCTGGAGATTCCAGGGATCCTATGTGGCTGACCAGATGGCTTCTGGAGGCTGCCATGAGGTCAAAATAGCAGAACAGAATTTGTTTTTTGTTTATTTTCCCTTTGTTTTTAATCAGCATGCTCAAACCAACTGGTATAATTTGAAGCCCAAACCTGGACACTTGACCTTGCCTAATTCCTAAGAGACGTGTCAGTAAAGGGAGCGCTTCCTTCAGTTACAGACCTCCCCTACTGCACATCCATTGAGAGTCTCTAAGTGCAAAAATATTTAGAGGCTCCAGGAAAGATCCAAGATATGGGCTGCCCTAGAACTTGAGGATGACCCCCAGCTTGAGACCAAGTAAGGATCTGGAGATAAGGAGGCCTGGGGTGTAGTTAGCAAGACAAAGCAGGAGCTAGAACTTCAGAGACCCTCAACTCTCTCTAGAGACAAACTGGGGGGGGGGGGATTTCAGTACCACGGAGAGCGCCAAGCTGCCCAGAAAGAGACAAGAGCCCAGATCCTGCTGAAGTGGGGAGGACACAACAGCCTGGACTAAGGGGGCAGAGGAGATGCAACCTCAGACCCCAGGGACTTTATGGGGAATGTGGAGTGCCCTAAAATAGCTCTGCCTACTTTACTTAGTGAAAGACCGGGTTTCCACTTTTCTAAGCCCTGCATTCAGCCCTCCACTGCCTTCCTCCTGTCCACAGGCACTTGGGGCCCTGACAATCACAGCTCTGGTGAATAGCCTGGGCTCTGGAGTTAGACCACCCAGACCAACCACTGACTAGTCCCTTGTGACCCAAGCAAGTCACTGAACTCATGGAATGTTTTATAAAATATGGTGGGCAGGTAAAAGGGCCTCCCCACAAAAGATGTCCACATCCTAGTCCCCAGAAGCTGTGAATATGTTAGGATAAAAAGGAATTAAATAAACAACAAGGTCCTACTGTATAGCACAGGGAACTATATTCAATATCCTGTGTCAAATCATAACAGAAAAGAATATGAAAAAAATGTATATACTTTTCTATACAGGAGAATTTTTTTTTTTTTTTTTTTTTTTGCCGTACGTGGTCCTCTCACTGTTGTGGCCTCTCCCGTTGCGGGGCACAGGCTCCGGACGTGCAGGCTCAGCAGCCATGGCTCACGCGCCCAGCTGCTCCGTGGCATGTGGGATGCTCCCGGACCGGGGCACGAACCCATATCCCCTGCATCGGCAGGCGGACTCTCAACCACTGCACCACCAGGGAAGCCCTAGGAGAAATTTTTAAAAATATTTATGTATGTATATATGTATATATGTATGTGTTTGTTTGTTTGTTTTGGCTGCGCCGTGTCCTAACTGTGGCACATGGGATCTTCAGTGCGGCATGCGGGATCTCTTAGTTGTGGCATGTGGGAGCTAGTTCCCTGACCAGGGATTGAACCTGGCCCCCTGCATTGGGAGCTCGGAGTTTTACCACTGGACCACCAGGGAAGTCCCTGTACAGCAGAAATTAACACAACATTGTAAATCAACTATACTTAAGGGACTTCCCTGGTGGCGCAGTGCTTAAGAATCCACCTGCCAATGCAGGGGACATGGGTTCGAGCCCTGGTCCAGGAAGATCCCACATGCCGCGGAGCAAATAAGCCCACGAGCCACAACTACTGAGCCCACGTGCCACAACTACTGAAGCCCGTGCACCTAGAGCCCGTGCTCCGCAACAATAGAAGCCACTGCAATGAGAAGCCCACGCACTGCAACGAAGAGTAGCCCCCTCTCACTGCAACTAGAGAAAGCCTGCATGCAGCAATGAAGACCCAACGCAGCCAAAAATAAATTTTAAAAAAATCAACTATACATCAATAAATTTTTTAAAAAAAGAATTAACATTATAGGTGGAATTCACATTGTGATTTAGCTGACCTCGTTGAGAGACCAACTGGGGATTTTATCTTAAACGGGGAGTTTATCCTGGTTTATGCTGGTAGACACAAGGTAATCCTAAGGCTCTTGAAAAATGGAAAAAGGCCAGAGGGATGGCAGCATAAGGACTCAGCCTGATGTTGCTGACCTTGAACATGGAGGAGAGGGCCATGAGCCAAGGGTTGCAGGCAGTTCCCAGTAGCTGAAAAGAGGAAAGGAATGGATCCCACCCCAGACCCTTTAGAGAGGAATGCAGCCCTGATGACACCTCGATTTTAGCCCAGTGTACTAGTCAATGTTCTCCAGGGAAACAATGTATGTATGATAATGAATTTGTGTTGTTTTAAGCCACTAACTTTGTGGCCCTTTGTTGCAGCAGCTGTAGGAAACAGATATGAAAAGAATGTCTCCCACGGGGGTCCTTGAAGGATCGAATGAGGATTGTGTGTAAAGTGTGTGGTGCAGCCCAGGCATGCAGTAGTCGCTCAGTAATTGGAGGTGTTTTAGTTGCCTAAGTCCCCAGTAGCAGGGAACTCAGAGACTCTGGGCTCCAGAGGGGTCGGCAGGCTGGACTTTGGCCCAGCAGAGCCAATGTGATTCTTCTGTTCTCTGCAGCCCTTGCTGTCCCTCTGTTGCAGGAAGGGGGACCCCTTCCAGGGTCCGAGAGTGGGCTCTTGCCTAAGACTCAGCAGTGAATTGTCCGAGGAGACACATATGCTGACAAAGCAAGAGACTTTATTGGGAAGGGGCGCCCAGGCAGAAAGCAGCAGGGTAAGGGAACCTAGGAGAACTGCTCTGCTACGGGGCTCACAGTCTCGGGTTTTATGATAATGGGGTTAATTTCCGGGTTATCTCTGGCCAATCATTCATATTTTTTCTAAATATTTATTTATGGGCTTCCCTGGTGGTGCAGTGGTTGAGAGTCCACCTGCCGATGCAGGGGACACGGGTTCGTGCCCCGGTCCGGGAAGATCCCACATGCCACGGAGCGACTGGGCCCGTGAGCCATGGCCGCTGAGCCTGCGTGTCCAGAGCCTGTGCTCTGCAACAGGAGAGGCCACAACAGTGAGAGGCCCGTGTACCGCAAAAACAAACAAACAAAGAAAAGAACTACCATGTGACCCAGCAATCCCACTACTGGGCATATACCCTGAGAAAACCATAATTCAAAAAGAGTCATGTACCACAATGTTCATTGCAGCACTATTTACAATAGCCAGGACATGGAAGCAACCTAAGTGTCCATGGACAGAGGAATGGATAAAGAAGACGTTGCTCATATATACAATGGAATATTACTCAGCCATTAAAAGAAATGAAATTGAGTCATTTGTAGTGAGGTGGATGGACCTAGAGTCGGTCACACAGAGTGAAGTAAGTCAGAAAGAGAAAAACAAATGCCATATGCTAACCCATATATATGGACTCTAAAAAAAAATGGTACTGGCTATTGTAAAAAATTGTCCTGGGGCTTCCTTGGTGGCGCAGTGGTTGAGAGTCCGCCTGCCGATGCAGGGGACACGGGTTCGTGCCCCAGTCCGGGAAGATCCCACATGCTGCGGAGCAGCTGGGCCCGTGAGCCGTGGCCACTGAGCCTGCGCGTCCGGAGCCTGTGCTCCGCGACGGGAGAGGCCACAGCGGTGGGAGGCCCGCGTACCGCAAAAAAAAAAAAAAAAAAAAAAAAAAAAATTGTCCTGGCTAATAATTAGTGTGTAGATCAGCAATTTGGACTGGGCCTAGCTGAGCAGTTCCCCTGCTGGTCTTGCCAGGAGTCACTCACATATATATGCTCATTTAGCTGGTGGGCGGCAGGCTGGTTGCTCTAGAGGGCTTCAGCTGGGCTGGCTCATCTCTGATCCTGTCCTCCAGGAGGCAAACCAGACTTCAGTACAGTATATCCTGATGTTCCTGTAAGAGGACAAGGATGGAAGTTTCCAGACCTCTTGAGGCCATTTGGAGAGCCTTTAAGGGCCCATGCTTTCTCCCCTAAGGAGGATTGATTAAAGACAGGGTCTAGAGTTCTCAAAACATACACACGTGCCCCACTGACCCCAGGCTTGATGATGCATAGCAGTTATCTGCTGCTGCATACAAACCAGCACAAAACTTAGAACATCCACCATGTAATACGCTCCTTGCCCTGTAGATCAGCAATTTTTAAAAATTTTTTATTGGAGTAGAGTTGCTTTACAATGTTGTGTTAATTTCTGCTACACAGAACAGAAAACCATGGCAGAAAACCACAAAAAAGATGAAAAGACAACCCTCAGAATGGGAGAAAATATTTGCAAATGAAGCAACTGACAAAGGATTAATCTCCAAAATATACAAGCAGCTCATGCAGCTCAATATCAAAAAAACAACCCAATCCAAAAATGGGCAGAAGACCTAAATAGACATTTCTCCCAAGAAGATATACAGATGGCCAAGAAACACATGAAAAGATGCTCAACATCACTAATCATTAGAGAAATGCAAATCAAAACTACAGTGAGGGGGCTTCCCTGGTGGCGCAGTGGTTGAGAGTCCGTCTGCCGATGCAGGGGACGCGGGTTCGTGCCCCGGTCCGGGAAGATCCCACATGCCACGGAGAGGCTGGGCCCGTGAGCCATGGCCGCTGAGCCTTCACGTCCGGAGCCCGTGCTCCGCAACGGGAGAGGCCACAACAGTGAGAGGCCCGCGTACTGCAAAAAAAACCAAAACCAAACAAACAAAAACTACAGTGAGGTATCAGCTCATACTGGTTAGAATGAAAGAGAAAAACAAATATAGTATATTAATGCATATATGTGGAATCTGAAATAATTGGTATAGACGGTCTTATTTACAAAGCAGAAATAGAGACACTGATGTAGAGAACAAAAATATGGACACCAAGGGGGAAGAGGGGGGTGGGATGAATTGGGAGATTGAGATGGACACATATACACTATTGATACTATGTATAAAATAGATAACTAATGAGAACCTACTGTAGAGTACAGGGAACTCTACTCAGTGCTCTGTGGTGACTTAAATGGGAAGGAAATCCAAAAAAGAGAGGGAGGATATGTGTATGTGTATAACTGATTCACTTTGCTGTAGCAGAAACTAACACAACATTGTAAAGCAACTATATTCCAATAAAAATTTTTTGAAAAATTGCTGATCTACAGAGCAAAGGAGCGTATTACATGGTGGATGTTCTAAGTTGTGTGCTGGTTTGTATGCAGCAGCAGATAACGGCTCTGCATAATCAAGCCTGGGGTCAGTGGGGCAGGGGTGTATGTTTTGAGCACTCTAGAGGGAGACCCTGTAAACACACACGGCAGAGCGTGGGGATGTGCACAGTCCTCTGTATGTACGTGTGTGTGTGCAAATATGTTTCTTCTGCACACCCCTCAGCACTTTGCTTTTTTCTTAGAACGTATTGTGTCCATCTTTCTCCATGAGGACATCTGTCCAAAGTTACATCTGCTGGATGACCTTCACCTTGACATACAGATTTCTCATCCTCCTTCCCTGCTGAGACAGATGCATCCGTGCTTCCAGTCTTGCCAAGAATGAGCTCACTGACCCCAGGAAAAAGGAAAGGAGGCATAGGGAATGCATCAAGAGGACGCTGAGAGGGGTCCAGATTTCTGGGGCAGAAGCTTTGCCTGCAAAGCTGGTTATTATGATTGTATTTGCTACCACTGTTTTTCTTTTAACTGTGACAAAATATACATAAACATAAAATGTACCATCTTAACCTTTTTTTTTTGCGGTACGCGGGCCTCTCACTGCTGTGGGCTCTCCCGTTGCGGAGCACAGGCTCCGGATGCGCAGGCTCAGCGGCCATGGCTCACAGGCGCAGCCCCTCCGCGGCATGTGGGATTTTCCCAGACCGGGGCATGAACCCGTGTCCCCTGCATCGGCAGGTGGACTCTCAACCACTGCGCCACCAGGGAAGCCCCATCTTAACCATTTTTAAGTGCACAGCTCACTGGTATTAAGTACATTCCCATTGTTGGGCAGCCATCCCCACCATCCATCTCCAGAACTTTCTCATCTTCCCAAACTGAAACTCTGTCCCCATGAAACACTGACTCCCCAGTCCCTGCCCCCCCCCCCCCAGCTACTTCCTGTCTCTGACTCTCTAGGACCTCGTGTGAGTGCAATCAGACAGTATTTATCCTTTTGTGCCTGGCTTATTTCACTGAGCATCATGTCCTCAGGGCTCATCCATGTTGTAATGAGTGTCAGAATCTCCTTCCTTTGTAAGGCTAAATAATATTCCATTGTATGGGGGGACCGCATTTGGTTTGCCCACTCATCTGTTGATGGAAATTTGAGGTGTTTCTGCTTTTTGCATATTGTGAATGGTGCTGCTATGAACATGGGTGTACAAATATCTCTATGAGTCCCTATTTTCCATTCTTTTGGCTCTCTGCCTAGGAATAGAGTTTAGTGAATCATATGGCAATTCTATGTTTAACTTTGTGAGGACCCGCCAAACTGTTTTCCACAATGGCTGCACCATGTTACACTTCCACCATCGCAGACCTAGTTTTATTTTATTCTTCTCTTTCATTTTTGAGGTATGATATACATACAAAAGGACACAGATTACCAAGTGACCAGTTCAATAAATTTCTATCTACCTATCTATAATCTAACTATCCATCTCTTTCTCTAAGTAACCAGCCCCCAAGAAGTCTATATGCCCATTCTCAGTCAATATCCCCCAGAGAGGGCTTCCCTTGTGGTGCAGTGGTTGGGAGTCCGCCTGCCGATGCAGGGGACACGGGTTCGTGCCCCGGTCCGGGAAGATCCCACATGCCGCGGAGCAAAAAAAAAAAAAAAAAAAAGGCTAAGATGGTACATTTTATGTTTATGTATATTTTATCACAGTTAAAAGAAAAACAGTGGTAAAATCCCCCAGAGAAAACCTCTGTCTGACTTCTAATTTCATCAGTTTCTCCTGTTTTGGAACTTCATGTAAATGGAGTTCTAAAGTATGTCCTCTTTGTTGTGTGACAGCCTTCACCCAACCTTCGTATTTTGAGGTTCATCCAGGCTGCTGTGTGTAGTGGCAGTCCTCTCCTTTGCGATGCCAGATATGAATGTACCACAGTTTATTCACCCGCTGTCTTCTTTTTTTTCATTCATTCATTCATTCATTCATTTATTTATTTATTTAGGCTGTGTCAGGTCTTAGTTGTGGCACGCAGGATCTAGATCCAACCTGGGCCCCCTGCATTGGGAGCACGGAGTCTTAACCACCGGACCACCAGGGAAGTCCCTCACCCGTTGTCTTCTGAAAGGACATTTACATTACTTCCAGTTGTTGGCTACTGTGAATAGAACCACCATGGACCTTCTGGTGCACGTCCTTTAGAAGGGAGTAGACATGTTCCTCTTGGGTGTGCCCTTTGGAGGGAAACTGCTGAGACCTGGAGTAGTAATGTCAGCTCTGGTGGATCCTGCTGGACAGTTTTCCAAAGTGGCTGCTCCAATCTGCACTCCCACCAGGAAGATACAGGTGTTCCAGTGGCTCCCACCTGAACCAGCACTCTGCGTTGTCTGTCTCTTTAATTTTGGCTCTTTGAGGAAGAGGAATGTCCACCCGAGGGTTAAAAGACAATACTAGGGACTTCCTTGGTGGCGCAGTGGTTAAGAATCCGCCTGCCAATGCAGGGGACACGGGTTCGAGCTCTGGGCCGGGAAGATCCCACATGCTGTGGAGACCTAAGCTCGCGCCAACAACTACTGAGCCTGCGCTCTAGAGCCCGCAAGCCACAACTACTGAGCCTGCGAGCCACAACTACTGAAGGCCGCATGCCTAGAGCCCGTGCTCCAGAACAAGAGAAGCCACTGCAATGAGAAGCCCGCGCACCACAACGAAGAGTAGCCCCCGCTCACGGCAACTAGAGAAAGCCCGCACGCAGCAACGAAGACCAAACGCAGAAAAAAAAAAAAAAAAGACGATACTGGCCAGGTGATCAAGGGTAAGTTCATTTGTCATAAGTCCCATTGATGGTGTGTATCCTTGATGTGACCTGAGGAGAATGGCATTTTTAACTCTGTCTGGATCTTCCGCCCCGTAACTCCAGACCAACCATAAGAAAAACATCAGAAAACAAACAGAGGGAAAAAAATACCTGACCAGTCCTCCTCAAAACTTTCAAGGTATCAAAACCCAGGGATGTCTGAGACATGTCACAGCCCAGAGGAAACTGGGACAGAAAGAGGACCTTAGGGGAAAACTAGGGAAATTCTAATAAAGTGTGGACTTTAGTTAATTGTAATGTATCCATCTTGGTTCCTTAGTTGGATAAACATGTCGTACTAATGTGTTGGAAATAGGGGTACTGGGTCGGGGTCCACTGGCACTCTGTACACTCTGTACAGATCTTTGCAACTTTTTTGTAACTCTAAGCTATTCTAAAATTAAGCAAGTGCTAAACAGAGATAAGAATGTTATTTTCTTGATTTGAACATGCCTGAGTTTCTTTTCATGGTCACATTTTTGCTATCTGGATGTGTCTTGGAATCAGTAGCAAAGGAGATTTGCCAGCCCCTGGGAAGATGTGGTTGGTTTGCAGGTGGCTTGCTCTGGAGCTGAAGACCACGGTGGGAAGTCTGCAGCCTTGGGCTGCACTTAGAACCATGGGAGGGGATGGGCCAGCTCAGTTAGGGATGGAACCTATAAATAAGAGTTTTTTTCTTTTCCATTATGGCTTATCACAGGATATTGAATATAGTTCCCTGTGCTAGACAGTAGGACCTTGTAGTTTATCCATCCTATATTTAATAGTTTGCATCTGCTAACCCCAAACTCCCAATCCAACCCCCCCAAACTCCCAATCCAACCTTCCCTCACTCTTTCTCCCCCTTGGCAACCACAAGTCTGTTCTCTATGTCTGTGAGTCTGTTTTTGTTTCGTAGACAAGTTCATTTGTGTCATATTTTAGATTTCACATATAAGTGAGATCATATGATATTTGTCTTTGTCTGACTTACTTCACTTAGTATGATAATCTCTAGGTCCATCCACTTTGCTGCAAATAGCATTATTTCCTTCTTTTTATGGCTGAATAATATTCCATTGTATATATGTACCACATCTTCTTTATCCATTCATCCATCAGTGGACATTTAGGTAGCTTCCATGTCTTGGCTATTGTAAACAGTGCTGCAGTGAACACTGGGGTGCATGTGTCTTTTCTTTCTTTTTTTTTTTTTGTCACACAGCATGTGGGATCTTAGTTCCCCAACCAGAGATGGAACCCATGCCCCCTGCACTGGAAGCGCGGAGTCTTAACCACTGGACCACCAGGGAAATCCCAGGGGTGCATGCATTTTTTCGAATTAGAGTTTTCTCCAGATCTATGCCCAGGAGTGGAATTGCAGGACCCTATGGCAGCTCTATCTGTTCTCTGCACGTCTCATATCAACAACCTTCATTCCAATCCTTGCTCTCAACGTCATATTCGGGGAACCTAACCTGCGACAGGGACCTTGACAAGAAGAAATGGCTCAGGGAAAAGCTACCTGCACAGGGAAAAGATAGAGGCCGTCGACCCTGGGGTGAGGCGGGGAGGGTGGGCACAGAGATTTGTCATTTCACCCCCGATACTCATCTCAGCCTTCCTGGCTGCCCCACTCTAGGTCACCTCGGGATACAGAGGTGACCCAGATAGAGTCCCTGCCTGTGCAGGAATCTGGGGGCACCAGCAGGTCTGAATAATGTTAGTGCAGGGTCTCCCCCGCGGCACTGGGGTTATTTGGGGCGGGTCATCCTCTGCTGGGGGCCCCTCCTGGGCACTGTGTGGGGTTGAGCAGCATCCCTGGTCTCACCCATTTGATTCCAGGGGCCCCTCCCTCCCAGGTGTGACAACCACAGATTTTCCCCAGACACCACGGAAGAACTGGGTGAGGTAGGGGCAGGATGGCCCTGGGCAAGGACAGCTGTGTTGAAGCAACCAGCCTGGCCCAGGGCAAGGTCTGCTCCAATCCTGTCAGCACCTACATTTAGAACTGCCCCTTTCCTCTCCCACCTCCTCTGCCCTTCAGTGGTCTCTGAGACATCATCCCCATGTAATAAATCACATCTTCTCAGTTTACTGTTTGCTGCCCTCGCTAGAACGTGAGCTCTTTGAGGAGAGAGATGTTGTTACGTCCCCAGCACCTAGAAGAGTGTCTGCTGTGTAGTAGGTGCTTCATAAATACTTGCTGAATAAAGGAGTTGAATAAAGGGATGAGTGGATGAATGAATGAAGGTTACAATGGAAGGAAGGGGGAGATTCCCTTTCTGGCTCTCCAGGGTTGGGAGATCGAGTGAAAGATCCGTCCTAAATAGGCTGACCAGCCTTCTGGAGTTCCCCGGGACTGAGGGTTTCCCCAGAGTTCCAGCGCTCAAACCTGAGCGGTCCTGGGCAAACTGGGGGCGGGTGTTGGTCACCCTATGTAAACACAGTAACAATTCCAACGGCAATAGCAATGGTCAATGACCTCTACGGTCTTATTGACCAGGCACAGTTCTTTACCTGGCGGGGAAGGGTGGGCCGGGATTGGAATTCTGGTGATCCGGGGTGGGTGAGGGCACACCCCGGGCTTGTGTAGGGGAGTCCAGGAAGGTTCTGGAGGAAGTGACAGTGACACAGGAGGGAGGGAGGAGTCTAAGGAAGAACGTCCCACAGGACAACGTGTGCCAATGGCCCTGGGCCCAAGGTCACACCTGACCAGGGCTTGCTTTTTTTTTTTTAGTTTACTTTTTCCCACATGGATATGCAATTGTCCTAATGCCATTTATTGAAAACTCCTTAATTTCCCCACTTTCTGTCATATCAAGTTCTCATATATCTGTTTCTGGACCTTTATTCTATACCATAGAGCTATACGTCCCATCCTTGCACCACTAGGGCTGTTTCATCACTATCACTTTATTTTTTATTGATTTATTTTTTTGGCCGTGCCTTGCGGCATGTGGGATCTTATTTCCCTGACCAGGGATCGAACCCGCGCCCCCTGCTGTGGAAGCTCGGCGTCTTAATCGCTGGACCTCCAGGGAAGTCCCCAGTGCTTGCTTTGACATCCATCGAATGGTGGGGGTGGGCAAGGGGAGAAGCGAGGCATCCTGTGTAGAAATGCAGGGTGGAGGGCAGGACAGATCGAGCGGGAGGGGAGGGGAAGAGGCGGAGGAGGGAGGGAGGGAGGGCGGGGGAGAGACAGACAGAGAGTTTCCGGAGACAATAGCTCTGGCCGTGTCCTAGGGCATGAAAGCTGAAAATAGCTCCTAGTACCGGGAGCCTTGGAGCCGGAGCCTGGGAGCCAGGGTGACTGGCTCTCTTCCCTGGTGTGTGTGTGTGTGTGGGGGGGCTCTGGGCTTCTCAGGCTGGGAATAGGGTGCACAGAGCAGGGACGGAGCAGGGACCCTTCTCCCTAGGACCTCGAGGGCCATCCTCAGCCACAAAGCTGAGCCACTCCTGGCCCTATGAGTGGGGGGCTTATCTTCCCTGTCCCCTGGATCACACACAACTTCCCCGTGTGTGCTCCCAGCAACCAAGAGAATCTGTTTTTAAAAGATTTGGGGGAGGGGGGTAAACAAACAAACAAGAGCAGAATGGATACTTTTTCAGAACGGGAATGGCTCTGTGTAAACCCACCCCCAGGGTAACCACAGTCCTGACCTCTAACAACCTTGATGAGTCAGCCTTGGTCTGGGCTTGCGGATCCATGGAAGCTTCCTCATCCCCTCCTTCAGACCCCGTCTCTCCCTCGGCGTCTTTGTGAGAAGCACCAGGGGAAGTGGGACTTCTAGGCTGTACTGCTGCTAGAACTCCATCTGGGCTCCACCAGGCTCCAGCCCCCCATCCTGTGCACCTCTCTGACCCTGAGGCACCTCAACTGGTAGGAGCGGCATCACCTTCCCTCCTGGGACTTGTGACACCTAAGGGAGACACCAAAAGAATAAGCGTTTGGCTCCCTGGCTGGCAAAGAGCAGGTGCTCAATTGTCATAAGTGTCCGTATCAGTGAGGGTTCTCCAGACAAACAGAATCCACAGGGGGTGTGTGTATATACACACATGTACATATGTACACGCATCCAAAAATATACAGCTGTTTATATATGCAGTATGCATACAGACATATACACATATAGTATATACAATACACACATACATGTATACACACATATATATAAAATGCATAGTTTGTATATATACAGTATGTATACACACATATACACATAATACATACAATACATACAATACACACATAGATATACACTATACATACACACATATAAAATGCATAGTTTGTATATATACAGTACATACACATACATATAACATATACAATATACACACCTAGGTACATATATATCATATGTACACATACACACATACAAAGATATATTAGGTGTGTATATACACAGTATACATATACATATACTATACATACACATATAATATATGCAATACATACAATACATACATATAGACACACATATACACCTACATATAAAAGCATATAGCATAAAAATATATATGTACTGTATATATAAATACACAGTATATATACATACATATATCATATATATAAAATATATACACATACATATATACAATGTATATACATACATACACACCTACATGTAAATATGCGCATGTATATACACATATAAATACATACGCAAGTATGTATATATACAGTATATACATATATACATATAATGCCTATACAACATATACACGTACAGGTATACAACATATATACACACCTATATATAAATATACACTGTATACATACATACATACAGTGTATATATACAGCATGTTCAATGTTCACATGTATAATACGTATGCTATATATATACACATACATACATATATACAATATATACACACAAATATATAGGTTTCTATGTATACTATATATAGTACTTACACATATACTACATACGCACGCACATATAAACATATGTGTATATACATATATGTGTATGTACATACCTTATGTTCAATATATATGCATGCGTACATACATATATATATATAATATGGATACACACATATACAAATTAATAGGCGTGTATATATTCAGTATTTTTTGATATATAGTTTTGTTTTAAGGAGTTGACTCACGTGACCGTGCGGCAGGCAAGTCAGGGCAGGACTCTGGGCTGGAGAAACAGGGAAGAGCTGATGTCCGAAGGCCATTGGAGGAACAGTTCCCTCTTTCTACGGAACCTCATTTTTCTCTCGTCCTTCAACTGATTGACGAGGCCCACCCACGCCATGGCATTGACAATCTCCTTTACGCAAAGTGGACCGATTTCAGTGTTAATCTCATCTGAAAAATACCTTCCTGGCCATACCTGGAATGTTTGTGGTTGCCGGGGCCCCGCGCAGTGCGCACATGAGATTAACCATCCCCGTGGCGTTGATGACACTTTATTTTCTCGCCTGAGCATTGTCACTACTATTCCAATTAAAATGGCAGCGCCAAGAGGGCAGGGCATTTCCTTTTTTGCCAGTACTGAGCGTCCAGGGTCTGGTGCCTAGCATAGGCTAAATACACGGCATTCTTGCGAACAGAAGCCGGGATTCCGGCTGTCACATTTAATGAAGAATTATAGTCATTATTGAGGTGGGGGGGGTGGGGTGTCACGGTACGCCAAGAGGCGGACTCGAACCCGCCACCACAAGCCCCGAGGGGTCTCCCCGGGTCCCCACTTCGGGCCGGTGGGGTTGGCCGGGGGCAGCCGAGGACGTGCGTGCGTGCGTTCGTGCGTGCGTGAGAGCGGGCGAGCCCACGGGGCGGGGCTGAGGGGGGGCGCGCGCGGAGCCGCGGGCGGGGCAACGGGAGCGCGCCGCCTCTTCGCGCCGGGCCCCCCCGCGCGCGCGCCGCGAGTGGTTCAGCCCGGCCCCCGGCTCATTGTGCTCGCTTCACGCCGGCCCAAGATGGCGGCGGCGCTGGAGGCTCCGGGCCTGTGACCACAAAGAGGGAGCCGGGGGCCGGACGGGAGCGCGGCGGCGGCGGCTGAGGCCCAGGCTAGGCCCCCTCCCCTCAGCCCGCCCGCCCGCCCTCCTCCGCCCGCCCGCCCGCCTGCCCCGCCCCCGCCGGCGGCGCCCCGCCCCTCCCCCAACCGCCCGACTAGCATGGTGCGGCGGCCGCGCGCGCAGACATGGGGGAGAAGCTGGAGCTGAGGCTCAAGTCGCCCGTGGGGGCTGAGCCCGCCGTCTACCCGTGGCCGCTGCCGGTCTACGTGAGTGCCGCCCGTCCCCTCCCCCAGGACCCCCGCCCCTCTTCCCCCACGGCGCGCGCTGGGCCCACCGAGAAACGGAGCGACTCGAGTCCCCAGACCCTCTTTGGACCCTCCTTCCCGCCCCGCCGTGGTTCTCCGCGGCCGTTTCCAGCCCCCGCGCGCAGGGTGGGCAGAGGGGAGCCGGAGCCGGCCGGGGGCGCAGACTCGGCCGCGGGGACCCCGCGCTTCCGAGGGGCGCCCGAGCCGGGCTGCCGTTGGCTCTGCCGGGCTGGGGACCCCGGTCCCCCGGGCCTGGACTGCCGGTGGGCTTGCCCTTCCGTACTTTATGATCTGACATGTAGGGTTTCTTCTTCCTGGTAGTTTATTCTTGGCGCTGTCAACGTGCTTAGCTTTTTTATTTTTGAGGACACCCTTTTCTCCTTCTTTCCAGTTTTTTGTGTTTTTGTTTTGTTTTAGTTAGGCATTTTGTCCCTCTGATCTTGAGTGGCAGGACTGGCTGGACCTTTGGAAAGGAGACATTCTGTTCCCTGATCATGAGTGGGTGGGCTGGCAGGACCCTTGGAGAGGAGACGTTCTGTCCCCTAATTCGAGTGGCCTTTGGAAAATGACAGGCCAAATGGAAATTTACACAGGCGTCCCGGTGATTCCAGAAATGCAGGGTGCCCGGCCGGGTGGGCGCCCGGCCTCTCGTCCCCGGTGGCGGCGTGGTGCGCGTGTTCGTGTCCCAGGGTCCACGCTTGGGCCCTGCAGCCCGCCTTCGGGAGGGAAAGCGCAGCGGGCGCCGTGGGCCGGCGCCTTTGGGGCGCTCTTTCGCGCGCTCGGCTTGCGGGGGACCGGCCTCCAGGGACCCGGCGGGGAAGCCCGCGCGCCCCGCCCCTCGCGCGGGCTCCGTGTGTGTCAGTTTGTGGAAACTGTGTCGCGGCCGGGGGCGGGGTCGGGACGCTGGGACCGCCCGGGAGCCGATGTTGGCTCCGGGCCGCGGTTCTTCCCGGTTCTCCGAGATCGGAGGGTTTCCAGCCCGCCACTGCGCACCGGCACTTTCTATTTTTGCTCTTCCTGCGCCCGGAGGCGCGGCTGAGCCCGGGCTCTGGCTTTTCCGGTTGGGTAGCTCCGGGTGGCCCGGTGGGCGGCCTGAGCAGTGGGCAGGGCGGGGAGACATCCCAGGGCACGGAAACTGAAAGTGGGGAGAACCTTCAGAACTCCAGCTGATCCACTTGCCTCGCCTCCCCCGCCCCTCTTACTGCACTTGTCATGTACCGGTTGGCTGGCCGGCGCATTTTTCAAAATGTAATAATTTGTTTATCCTTAGTAGCCGTGAAGCATAGTTCACTTGTAGTGCACAGTTCTAGGAGTTTTGACAGATGATCGCCATCAGGCGGCAGAGCAATCCCGTCATCCCATTTGCTGCCCTTTGGCGCCAGCGTGCCTCTAGCCTCTTGGCCACTAATCTCCTCTCTGTCCCTAAGGTTTTGGCTTTTCCAGAAAGTCAGATAAACGGAACAACAGTATGTAGCTTTTTGATTCTGGCTGCTTTGGCTCAGCAAAACCTATCAGAGATTCATCCCTGTTTTTTTTAAAATATTTATTTAGTTAGTTATTTACTTGGCTGTGGTGGGTCTTAGTTGCGGCACATGGGATCTTCATTGCCCTGTGCAGGATCTTTTAGTTGCAGCGTGCGGGATCTAGTTCCCTGAGCAGGGATGGACCCCGGCATTGGGAGTGCGGAGTCTTAGCCACTGGACCACCAGGGAAGTCCGTCATCCCTGTTGTTGCGGTTATGAGAAGTCACCCCTTTTTCTTGCTGTGTTGTATTCCATTTTCCGTTTGTCCATTCGCCTGCGGGTGGCAGGACTTGTGGGATATTTCCAGTTTTGAGGGGATCAGGAATAAAGTTGCTGTAAACATCCCAGGGCAGGTTTCCATGTGAACTTGGGTTTTTACCTCACTTGAGAAAATACTCAGGAGTGGGACTGGGGTCTGTGCTAAGTATATGTTTAACAACCCTTCTGCATCTTAGAAATTGGTATTTTTGAATACTGGAAGAATTTAGAAATCCACTGTGACCCAGCACCCAGGCACTTGAAACGAAGATGAAAGTTCATCTGGAGATGGTCACGTTGTCCCCATCACTGTCTTTTATTCGAGGCAGAGCAAGGCCACAGATTTGTAACCCTTGTAAGGAAGGCCTCGTGTGTCCAGGCCCTGGCAGGACCTGGCTTTCTAGCGGTGGGCGGTTCTGAAGTGGAGAGCGTCTTTCCCTTGCTGGCCGGACCTCGCTTGGTAGGGTGCGGGGTGTGCTGCCTGCCTGGCCGGGCGCTCCTCCTGCTGGTCAGCAGCCGTTCCTGGTGTGTCTGTCCTACTACCAGGCAAGCAGTCAGGGGCCCTAGTGAAGTGCTCAGCGAGCCGCAGCCTTAAGCTTTGCGGGTAACGTCTGCTACCCTCCCATTTCCCCGCTGAGGAATTTTGCTTTCTCATGGGAAGTGAGGGGGCGGTACTTTATGAGTTCATATTTTGTGATGACTCGATGCTGAATACATTAAGAAAATGGGCTCCTTCCAGAAGCTTAACTTTTCAGAAGGTCAGATTACTCGTGTGACCGCACGTTTGAAATGACTGAGCTTGTTTGTTCATTGATTCATTCATTCTGCAAGTACCTCCTGGATATTTACGCTGAGTGTTCCAGGAGGCGCTGAGGACAGTAGACAGTATTCTTATTCTCAAGAAACTTATGACCGAAGGACAGTAGGTGATCTATAAACACAGAAGGTCAGCTGAGGTGTAGTGCCTCGTATATGGGACCAGCTGAGGTCCCAGAGGGTGGGGCTGCCAGGTTTGCCCTGGGGGAGGTGTGGGTGGCTTCTCTGAGGAGGGGGCACCCGCAGGAGGAAGTGCAAACAGCCACAGCCGTCCGCACACGGAAGTGTCCAGCCTCCAAAATGGGCTTTTGCAATTGACAAATGGGAGGGCGGAGTGCAGGGCGAGTTTTGTTCCTTCTGTGACTGAGAGTTCCCGGATATCCACTTGTAGCTCACGGTGGCATTTCTAAAGCAGGATGGCCCTTCTTTTGGTGGGAAAACCGGGTCTCAGCTCAGGAGGGAGCAGGTGGTATCTTCGGCTGCCTGATGGCAGGGCAGGAGCCAGCGAGGGCGTGCAGTGGTCCTTCCCCTCCGTGACTCACTGAGGCTGTGGGCGTGGAGCGGCCCCAGCGTGACTGTCCCCGCCTGCTTCTGGCTTCCTCCTGAGAGCCCACGAGTCTCTGATGAATGCCCGCTGAGCAGTCATGCCCTTCACTCGACTGTGAGTAGTAGCTGAAGTGGGCGGCTGAGTGAGCCATCCCTCCCTGTGACTCAGAGAATATTTTCTGATCTGACCTCTGCTGGTGTGAGTCCTGCCTAATCTGAGCTCAGGTGGAAGGCAGGTTAACCCTTTGACGACTTTCTGTGGGTGAAGTAGCCTCTTTAAGGAGGAAGGGATCACCGGAAAAGCCTGATATTCCGTATGTACGTGGCTGTTAGCTTTTGTACTTTTGTACCCTAACATCCAAATGCCGCCTGTGTACTCTGTTCCTGGTGGGAGGAGCCAGAGGTGGCCGGCCCTTTGGCTATTCACTAGGCAGGAGGTGGCGGAGCTGCAGGGGACCCGCCCCCAGTCTACCTCTAGGAACTGCATCCTTTTTTCCTTAATTAAACTTTTTATTTTGAGATTATCGTAGGTTCTTGCACAGCCATCAGAAATAAGACGGAGACACCCCACGTTCTCTTTACTTAGTTTCTCCCGATGGTGGCATCTTACAAAGCTACGCACCGATGTAATGATTTCGTTGGCATTGGTACAATCAAGATACAGAGTGTTTGGTGTCCATTTTGGATTCGGGGACCTGTAGGGTGCGACTGGCTGTGTCTGCGCATCCCTGGGTCCCAGGCCCGGCGCACGTCTCCCAGGAAACCCCTCTCCTTCCTTTTTCTTTCTGCCGTGTCCTCCTCTCGTGGTCCTGGCACTCTTCCCCAGTGCGTGCGCCTTCTCTCCCAGGCTGTGGGATGACAGTCCTGTTTCCTTCCTCCCACTCAGGGCGCTGCCTGGAGGCCTCTTTGGCATCTTCTCTGTCCCTTCAAGCTGTCCCTGCCGTTCCCACCAGCCGGGTCTCCTGCCGTGCCCGTGGCGTTGAGCGGTCCCAAGGGTGCTCACAGAGGACGTGCCAACGGGTGTCTGTCCGCGGTCCTCCGCAGCTCATGCGTGGCTCCGTAGTGCCTCCCTCACCGCCCGCCTTTGTCTTCCTTCCCAGACTCTCTCTCCCCACCCATGGCCGCTGTCGCGGTGCCTGGCCTGGGGCTCTGTTCCTCGGCGCCCCTGTGTCGGACCGGGCCCTCTTCCAGTCCAGGGCGCCTGGCAGGGCTGCCGACACAGGTTCCCATGAGCTGCAGTTGTGAGGTCGGAGGCTGTGTGCTTCACTGAGTATTGACCTTGGATGACGATGCCTCCTCATCTCTGAGGGGCTTCCGTTTGAATGCCCTCAGTTAGTCATGGGGTGCGTGGCCGATGTCCGGAAAGTGCGTCAGACTCACCCCAGGTGCACGGGCAGCCGGTGTGTGAGAGAGGTTACCTCTGAGAACGCTTGTCCCTTAAAAACCTGATGCGTCTTTTCCCGGGTGGGGAAGGGGTTTTGCAGGCTGTGTGCTGGGGGCCGGGGGGCCGCCACGGGGTGGTGCCCACGGGGACGGCGGGAGTCATGGGGCTCGGGGTGGGGAGCTCTCGGGAAGGATTTGCACATCGCGTGGTGGTGGTGGCTCACGTTTCCCCTGGTCTGCAGGTGGCTCCCTGGCGTTTGCTCTGTGCTCACCCTGCAGGCTGGGTGAGGCTCCCACCGGGGAGCAGGTGCTGGGGCCGCAGGACACGCTGGGCCCACACCTGGTCTGGGACAGACACCAGGTGAAGGGGCGGGACGAGGGGAAGAGGAGCTGCGCTGGGTCTTGTGGGTTTTGTGTCTTTTTAAATAACAGCTTTGTCAAGATAGCATTCACACACCATAGAACTCACCCATATGAAGTGTACAATTTAGTGGCTTTTACTATATTCACAGAGCAGTGCAACCATCACCTCTAATTCCAGAACATTCCATCAGCGCAAAGGGCCCGCAGTCCCCTTCCCCAGCCCCTGACACTAGGAACCCACTCTTTCCGTCTGTGAATCTGCCTGTTCTGGACGTTTCCCATCAGTGGAATCACACACTGTGTGTCCTTCTCTGTCTGGCTTCTCTCACTGAGCATCGTGTTCTCAGGGTCTGTCCACGTTGTTGTGTCAGGGTTTCACCCCTTTGCATGGCTGAGTGATGCTCCCGTGTGTGTGTCCCAGGTCGTGGGGTCTCGAGGCCCCTGGAGAGGCGTTCATTTGGCTTGGTCCTGGGGTGGGGCGATGTCAGTTGCTCTGATACGGTGCTAACAGGACCCCTTGCTGGAGTGGGAGACAGTTGAAGGCTGAGGGTGTGGCTCGCCTTGGCCTTTGAGACCGCGGGGTGGAGGCCGTGCTGCCGCTTGTCGCTTGGGGAGCTCCGGGCGAGTCCTTCTCCAGCTGTACCCCCTCGGAAGGGCCTCCTCCCTCCCTGGGCTTTCCCTCCCTTCCCATCACGGCCTCGGCCTCGGCCTCTGTGGCAGTAAAGCATTTTCTTTGGTGAGGGCGAGAAAAGTTCTGGTGGTGAACTTTTGGTCGTTGTGTTCCCCCTTCCCACCGGAGTCACTGCAGGACGGACCCCCGGCGTCAGGCGCTCAGCACTTGAAGGGGCTCCTTGGGTGGCTGGGCGGCCTGGGCTGTTACAGGTGGGCTAGTTTGGATTGAAACAAATGAAATGGTCTTGTCACGCCTGGAGCCACTGTGGCGCCAAGTCCTCCTATGGACACACCCATGCCCGTCCTGCAGAAGGACAGCTGCCCAGACAGCAGGGCGTCCCGGCTGGTCCTGGCTCTGCGCAGACTGGCTTCTGTGAGCTGCGGACCCAGGCGTGGAGCTCAGGCTCAGGGTCAGGTCTGGAAACGCGCCCGCAGGTGTGGCGGTAGGTGAGGGGGCACAGGAGCTACGCACGTGCCCTCCTGGGAGCCACATGACGAGTCAAAAGGAGGAGGCGAGGTACGTTTTCATAGTGTTGTACATAACCGAGTATAGCCCAAATACTACATTTTCAACGTGTCGTTTAAAAAATTAGTAAAGGGCAATTTTACTTTGTGTGTGTGCGCGCGCGCTATGTCTTAGAAATCCGCGTGCATCTTGTGCTCACAGCACATATCACTGGAGTGGGCCAGCGCGCACCAGTGCCCCTCGTCCAGGTGGCCTGCGGCCGCTGTGGACACAGTGAGGCTCCAGACCCCTTTCCCTCGTGGCGGCTCCTTCCTTGGACCCTGGTCATTGGGGCCCCTGTGTGCACAGCGGGTGCCACCCGCCCGGGTCAGGGCCACAGGCCCACTGTGTCCGTGACCCGGGAGCCACGGGCCCGCTCCCTCTTCTCTCTTCCTCCTCCAGCTGGACTTTGGCCTCATGGGGTCCCGGCAGCCCCTTCCTGTTTTCCCACATTGACTGTTCCTTGCAGTGCCGGTCTCGCGGGCAGGGTTTTGCGACGCGGCTCGGTCCCAAGACCAGCCTGGTTTGTCGCTTGGCCCTGCGGGGAGAGTGCCGGGTGGGCGGTGGGAGGAGATCCTCCTTCCTGGCTCTCTCCTTTGCATCGCTTTACCAGGCGGTTCCCATCCTTGGCCTGGCTTGTCCTCAGGTACGGTCCTGGGGCCAGGCAGCACCCCCTTGCTGGGGGCCTGCGGACATCCGGGGCTGACTGTGGACGAAACCCATGTGATGCTCCACAGCCAGTCTCTCTGGCACCCCCACCCCTGTGTGAAATGCACTCATTTTCAAGTAAAAACCTGTTCACTTCTTGAATACTCAGGCCCACCGCCTCCCCCTTTACCCCCTGCTCCCTCTCCCTGGCGAGTGGGTGCTCCCCAGCGGGGCTGCAGGCTGAGAGATGAGGCTGAGTGCCTTCGCTGGGCCTCGGGGCCCTCTGCTCACCCGCCTGGCTTTCCTCCCAGAGTGAGAGCCTTCTGTGGATTTTCCACTCCTCTAGCCAGACCTCTGCTCTCAAAGCCCTGCCACTGAGAGAGGCAGACAGACAGCCAGCAGACCTCCCGCTGTGTTCCATCTCCCCTGCCTTTGACTCTTCCCGCTGTGCTTCTCCACTTTGGGAAGCAGTGCGTGCATCACATCCTGGCCGCTCTGTCCCACTTGCCTTGGCCTCCACCCCAGGCCTCCGGAGGTGTACAGAGCCTCAGCGAAGAAGGCAGCAACCCCCAGCCTGCAGGCAGTGCCCCCTGCAGCCTGCTGGGGAGTGGGGACCGCGGGCAGAGGCCCAGGGTGCTCCCCCTCGGCACCTCCTGGGCACTTCTGCCCCCCAGCAGACGGTGATACAGAGTGTGTCCCTGCTTGCTTCAGGCCGGTTGTTCTCTGAGCAGGGCCCCTGGGCCAGCAGCTTCCCCACCAGCTGGAACTGGTTAGGAATGCGGGTTCCTGGGGCCCAGACCTGCTGACTCTGAAACTTTGCGGGTGGGCCTCAGAACTCTGCTCTGATTAGGGATTCTGATGCTCGTCTCGGTGTGATGGCCCTGCCTCGGAGGCCCCCTGGGTCCCGGCGTCTTCCTGCTGCAAGTGGAAAGAGGAGAACGGAGTCCACGTCTTGTCTCCTCCCTAGTCTCTGCCCCCTGCCTCTCGCCGGGCCCTCCAGGGATGATGTCTCCAGATGTCGTGCCCCTGTCACCGTGAACCAGCCTGCGTGCTCAGGGGTGGGCCGTGCCCTGGCAGCGAGCACCCAGGAGGCCTCCTGTCCAGGCTCCTCACGCCAGGCGCAGGGCCTGTGGGGACGAGCGGGGCCAGAGCCAGGCCTGCGGGCGTCTGGGTGGAGTTTCTGTTCCCACACCTGTCTTCACGGTCAAGGAGGAGGCAGGGGGCCTGCCGAGTGGGACAGCCAGACTCCCCAGCCCCGTGGGCGGCCCCCGCCCTCACCTGAGCTGGGCAGGGGAGGGGAGTGGACGGGACGGGCTTGGTGGCGGCTCAGGCCTGATGATAGCCTCCGGCTTCCACACAGGGTGCTTTTTCAGGTGGGAACGGTTGTGCTTATTGCGGCTGTTTTCCCAGGACCCTGGAGTGAGGTCGCCGGCTCTGTGGTGAGCAGTATTGTGCTAAGCCTCTGCGCGGCTTCCTGCGGAGGCTTTGACACCGTCAGTGAGAAGAGCCGGGGTTAGTCACTGACTCAGCAAGCAGCCAGCAGCGGGCCGGGGCTGTGGCTGGGACGGGGAGGCCGGGCATCCCGTGCAGCGAGACCACGGTTGGCCTCAAACCCCGGAGTTCCAGGGTTCCCCCGGGGGAGGAGGTGTGGGTGCTCCTAAGCGTGGGCTTCCTCAGGACTGTTCTCAGTCGGACCTTTCTGGGTTGGCTTCTGGCGTCGCTCTGTTCTGAAGGCCTGTGAAGCAGAAGAGGCCACAGCCGAGAAGCTGTGAGAGCTTCTGAATCATCGATGGTGATCAGGGCATCTTAAATCATACGACTCAGGACGGTCGCTGGAAGCTGGCCAGTCCCTAAAGCAGCATCCTGAGATCATAGGAGGCACGTCATAAACTGTTTTCTTCCTTTCGCTCTGGTTTGAAAGTTGAAAGCTTGGGAAAGCTTGAGATCATCTCATCACAGGTGAGACCACGTTCCAGGCCCCTGTCTTCCCAGGTCTGCGTGATTCGGTCTGAGACGCGGTGGCTCAGCCAGGGCTGCGGCCCGCTTGCCGTGAGGGCCCCTGCCACCCCTGCAGGAGGAGCGTCTCTGGGGTGCGTCCAGCCTCCTGGGGGGCACCGAGGGAGGGAGCGTAGTCTGAGCCGGCACGGGGCTGCCACGCGGCGCACGCTCAGGCACACGTGCGTGCTCACGGGGTCCTTTCAGAGCACACACGCTGTTTTTTAACTCCACAGTGGTGACCGGAATCAGACTCTCCTGGGTACTGTCACGTCCTCCCATGGCTCTAAGACTTGTTCTTACGGGCCGCGCTCGCAGGGTAGTGTATCGGCCTAAACGCAGACATGAATTTAGCAGCTTGAGATGACGCACACTGATGACCTCCCGTGGTTTCTGAGGGCAGGGATTCAGAGCAGGCGGGCCAGGGGATTCCGGCCAAGGGTCCCTCAGAAGGCTGCAGTAGGGGCTTCAGCCGGGGCTGCCCCAACCGAAGGCCGGACCGGGTGGGATGTCTGGCTTCCAGGAGGCCCCTCCCATGGCTCCTCTGCACGTGGGCCCTGCAGGGCTGCTGAGGCTCCTCAGTGCACGGGGGCCGGCCCCCCTCAGGAGGAGTGTGACGCAGGTGAGCGTTGGTGGAAAGTTCTAGACCCTCCTCCTCATCCTGTGACTACCTCAGCGCCTTGTACACTGTGCTGTGTGTGTTTGTCTCTGAGCAGACCCTGCGGGACGGCGTGGCGTCTTCTCTGCTTTCAGGGGGCCCAGGAGCCCAGGGAATTCCGGGCCGCCAGGACTGTGTGTGTGGACTCACTGAATGGTGTGGACCAGCAACAGAGTCTGTCGGCCGTGTGAGTGTCTGAGATGCTCAGTATTTTCCTACTGAGGCGGGGGTGCTTCTGACGATACCGTGCGTTTCCTCCTGTAGATTTTGTTGTGGTTTTTTGTTTGCTTGTTTTCGCTGCGCCACGCAGCGAAATCGGTTGCGGATCTTAGTTCTGCAACCAGGGATTGAACCCGGGCCCTCGGCAGTGAAGGCGCAGAGTCCTGACCACTGGGCCGCCGGGGAAGCCCCTGTTGTTCTTGACGTTGTTGTTGATAGTTGTTCTGAGGTGTAATTCCCACACCCTTCACCTCATCCACCTAAAGCGTGCCATTCCCTGCTTTGTAGTGTATTCATTGAGTGCAGTCATCAGTACTACCAATTTTAGAACATTCCGTCACCCCGAGAGGAAACCCCATCCCCATTAGCATCCCTCCCATCCCCCTCCCCAGCCCCTGACAGCCAGGAACCCACTCTCTGTCTCTGTGCACTGGCCTGTTCTGGACGTTTCCCATCAATGGAATCACACCCTGTGTGTCCTTCTGTGTCTGGCTTCTCTCACTGAGCATCGTGTTCTCAGGGTCCGTCCACGTTGTAGCGAGTGTCAGGGCTTCACTCTTTTTCGTGGGACACATTTGTTCATTCGTTCATCTGTTGATGGACATTTGGGTGGTTTCCACCTTTTGGAGGTTGTGAATCACGCCTCTGTGAACATTAATGTTCAGGGTTTTTTGTGTGTGGTCTTTTTTTTCTTTTTTTTTTTTGGCCGCGTTGGGTCTTCGTTGCTATGCACGGGCTTTCTTTAGTTGTGGTGAGTGGGGTCTACTCTTTCTTGCAGTGCCCGGGCTTCTCATTGCAGTGGCTTCTCTTGTTGCGGAGCACAGGCTCTAGGCACGCGGGCTTCAGTAGTTGCAGCACGCAGGCTCAGTAGTTGTGGTGCACGGGCTTCGTTGCTCCGCGGCATGTGGGATCTTCCCAGACAGGGCTCGAACCTGTGTCCCCTGCATTGGCAGGTGGATTCTTAACCACTGTGCCACCAGCCACCAGGGAAGCCCAATGTTCAGGGTTTTGTGTGGACAAATATTCTCATTTCTCTTGGGCAGACACCGGGAGAGGAATTGCTGGGTCATTTGCTAACTGTTTAACCTTTGAGGAGCTGCCAGACTGTTTTCCAAACCCAGTTGTCCTCACTGTTTTCTGATGTTTGCCAGGAGGCCTTGGGGCCGATCAGTCGTTCTTCCCAAGGGTTTCTGGGTCAGCAGTGGCGCTGATGCTGCAGGTTGGTTCCCCTGTGTCGGGAAACACTGGTCTGCAGGGCTGTCCTGTGCTGGACCGCACATGCTCCATCTCCCGCCCCCGGCCTTGTCTAAGTAATATGAGTTCAATGGATATTTACTGCTCCGTCCTTGGTAGGTTGGAGGATGTTATTAAGAATGATAGAAGATTGGTTTTTTTCCTTTGCCTTAAAAAATAAGACTCTGGGCAAAAGGTCACATATCGTAATTCTATTTACAAATGCCCAGAACTGGCAAATCCACAGAAACAGAGTGGATTACTGTTGTCAGGGGCTTGGGAGGGGATTGGGGTACGTCTGCTAATGGGGTGATGGGATGTTCTGGAACTAGATAGAGGGGATGGTTGCACAGCTCTGAATGTATTAAAACCCACTGAACTGTATACTTGAAGCGGAGGCCCATTTTGTGTGAATTATATCTCAGTAGGGCTGCTGTTGCAAAGATGAGGCTTAGGACACAAAGGGTGTTTCCAGAGTTGTTTGACCTGTTAGGACCGCTGCGCTGTGGGGGGCCCTGTCCTGGGACCTTCCGGGCATCGGTGCCCTGGCCCGTAGGGACTCTGCCCGCGTTGCCGTCCTCCACTGTGAAGCGTGGAAATGGTGGCCTGGGCTGAGAGGGGCAGTCGCTGTCCCGGGGCAGGGCTGGCAGCTCTGGGCCTGACCATCTCACCTCCGGCTTCAGCCCGTGCTCTTCGCGGCCCCTCCTCACCGCGATAGAAACCTTCACCGGCGGGGCAGAGGTGCAGTCTAGAGTTACAGACCGTCCACACGATGCGTCGTCCTCACTTGGTTTCTGCGGGGTCTTGGGTTAGCTGGCCGCCAAGACCCCAGCGAAAGGCCAGAGCGACCCCCGGACGTGCTCCTCGGGGAAAGTGGCGAGGCCAGCCCGCCGGGCGCAGTGGGGCCAGGAGAGCGCCGCTGTGGCCGGGAGGGAGGACCGCTGCTCGCCCGCTCCCGGTGGTTGCACGACTGGTGTTTCCCCATTTTACAGATGGAAACCGAGGCCTGCAGCGGTTCAGGGACTCAGAGCCAGGCCTGTGGCTTCCAGGCTGCAGGAGCACCCGGGGGAAGTCCTGGGGAAGGAGGGTCGGGGGCTTAGACTCCGTCCCGGTCCCTTCCCCGCAGCCCACTGGGCGGCAGGGCGCTGCAGGAACAGGCGCTCCCGAAGCCAGCGTGTCCCACGTGGCAGGACATGGCCCCAGCGCTGTGGGTAGGGCTCTCTGGTAGGTCCCGCGGGTCGGGAAATGAGGCGGGGAGTCCTGGGGGCTGCAGCACCCGCCTCCTCTGGTCGCCACCATCACCGGAGGGTGGAGGGACGGCTCTAAACCCTGTCCCATTGTCTTTCAGGACAAACACCACGATGCTGCTCATGAAATCATCGAGACCATCCGGTGAGTGTGGCACCTGCTGGGGTGGGGCCTCGGGGGCGGGGCCTTGGGGTGGGCCAGTCCTGAGTTCCCAGCAGCCCCCCAGCTGTGCGCTCCCCCATTCCTCCATGCTGATCTGCGTCAGCAGCGTCAGCAGCGTCAGCATCGTCAGCATCGAGGAGGCTTGGGAAGTGGGGCTGTGGGGTCAGGGGGTCAAGCCCTCTGAGTGTGACCCAGGACAGGTCTTGGTGCTTCGTGAGCTGGCTTCCTGTGGAAGAGGCTGGAAATCCTGAGTGGCCAGCTTCCCGAGGGACCCCCTCCCCTCTCGCCTCATCACCTTGCTTTACTCTTCTCCCGTGGAGTTTGGTGTGACCTTTGGGTTTGGGCTGCTCTTCCCTCTGTGAGCCTGCCCCATGCTGTGCAGAGGAGGCCGGGTGCCTGGGAGGCTGACCCGGGCGAGATCTGGGAGGAGGGCCGCCTGCGGTGTTTCTAGTGGGCTGTCTCCTCACGTGGGACCTGAGGGTGTGCCGACGTGGATGCGTGGGTGTCCCCATGTACCAGTGTACAGAGGAGTCACCCCTGTGTTTCCTTGTGCCCTCTCTCGGCCACCTCTCCCTCCAGAGTGCCCTCGGGGGTCCATGCGCGGAATCCTGCGACCGCTCTTGGCTTTAGATATTCCACATGTGTGACCATGGCCCTGGCATCTTGCTGCATTGTTCCTTAAAATCCTTAGCTGTGTAGCCACTGCCTGGGCCACACGCCATTATATCCACTTGAACCTGGGGCGGACGGGCTGGCAGGGTCCCAAGAAGGAGTCAGGATTGGGGTCTGGGCTGTGATGTGAGGCCCCGTCCTGCCCCTGGTGGCTGAGTGGCCTCAGACTCCCTGAGATTGTTTTCTCTGCTCTCGGGGCTGAGCAGGGCCTCCTGCAGTATTGTCTGGAAGACTGAGTGAAATCATGGGTGTGAGTCTTGCAGGGTGGGCCTGTCCAGGGGTGGTGCTGAGAATTTGGGATCTACTTTTTTTTTGTTAATGGTGTAATATATCATAAAAATAATGGTTTATTTTTGAAGAAGACTGCTGGTTAGGAAGTGGGGCTGTGTGATTAGGCAGGGGGCGCTGAGTCGGCCAGCCTGGGTTCTCACCCACTCCCCGGAGCTGAGCGAGCTCTGGGGGCGGGTCTGCCTCCCCACCTGCTTCCTTTCTGCAGGGAGGGGGTGTCCCTGCCGTGCGGGGTGTCAGGACTGGGTTTGCAGCTGTCCATCCAGGCCTGGTCCTCTCCCGGGTTGGCGGTGCCTGCCAGCCGCAGGCCTGCTCCTCATCTCACAGGCGACTTCACCTCCTTCCCTCGTGTCCCCGAAGGCGGGTTCTGTTCACTGGCAAAGACAGTAGTTACCTATTTTGTTTTTCCTCTTATTTTACTTTTTATCCTGGAGGATTTACGACATGCCCAGAGGTAGGCAGTGGGTGTGATGAGCCACCCAGCCCAGCACTCGCCGACTCTCAGCTGCTTTTGTTTCACCTGTACCTCCATCCTCTTTTCCATGTTAGGGTTTATTATGACACATTCGAGGTGTGGTTGAAGTGCAGGAGACTGCATGTGTGGAAAGTGTACAGTGGCCGACGTGGATGCGTGGGTGTCCCCATGTACCAATGTACAGAGGAGTCACCCCTGTGTTTCCTTGTGCCCTCTCTCGGCCACCTCTCCCTCCCTTCTGTCCCAGGCAGCCCAACCTGCTTTCTGCCGCTGTGGATTACTTTGCATCTTCTAGAATTTTACATTTTAAAAAAATGTAACAATAGTTTTTCCTTTTTATTCGTGAGGAGTGCATCATTGCAGGATGTACCACAGTTCGCTCATTCGTTTACCAGATGACAGACATGTTTGGGTGGATCTCGATTTTCGGCAATTGTAAATGAAGCTGTTGTAAACATCCCGCAGAGGTTTTTGTGTGGACACATCTCCGTTCCTCCTGCGTAAATACCCAGGAGTGGGATTGCTGGGTTGTGCTTGAAGACAGGCTGCCAAGGTGTTTTCCAAAGGGGCCACCCCACTTGGCGCTGCAGGTGGCGGTGCAGGACCGCTCCCGCGGCTCCCGTTGTTGGTGGGTGATGTTCACTGGGTTGTTTCTGCTGGTCCTGTTTGAGTCGTGTGGTGGTATCGTTGTGGTTCTAATGAGAGTTTTCCTAATAATTGATGACCTTCGTCATTTGCCTGGTTTTAAAAACTGGTTGTTTTTTAATTATTGACATGCTCATGACATTGTCTTTTAAAGAGCAGATATCTTAAATTTTGATAGAAGTCCAGTTTATCACCTTTTTTTTTTTTTTATAGTTTGTGGGTTTTTTGCATGCTAAGACGTGTTTGCCTAATTCAAGGTCACAAAGATTTCCTCCTATGTTTTCTGGAAGTTTTGTAGTTTGGGTTTTACATTTACATCTTTTCATCCATTTTGAATAAATTTTTACATGTGGTGCAAAGTATGAGCTCAAATGTATTGTTTTGCATGCCAGACGTCCAGTAGTTCCAGCAGCATTTGTTGATGAAACTGTCCTTTCTCTGTGGAATTTCCTTGTCACCCTTGTGAAAGATCAGTTGAAAGTGTACCAGGTGGTTTATTTCTAGACTCTGTTCTGTGCCGCTGATCCATGGCTCTCTCCTTTGGGCAGTACAAAACCTTGGTTACCACAGCTTTATGGTAAGCTTTGGAATCAGACAGTCAGTCCTCCATCTTTGTTCTTCTTTTGAAATGTTGCTTTGGTTATTCCATCTCCTTTGCATTTCCATGTAAATATTAGAATCAGCTTGCTGATTTTTGCACAGTTTAGTTAGGAATTGAATCTGTAGGTAATCTTGGAGAGATTTACCATCACTGTTGAGTCTTCCAATCCATGAACATGGTATACCTTTGCACTTACTTAAGCCTTTCAACATTTCTCTTGGCAGCTCTGGCATTGCAGTGTGGAGGTCTTCGACAACCTTTTGTTAGGTTTATTCCTAGCTCATTCATGCTTTTGGCACTACCATAAGTGGGATTGTGTGTTAAATTTTATGTTCTATTTGCCTTCTGGTAGTGGGTAAAAATACTGTTGATTTTTGTGTATTAACCATGACCTTGTGCTTAATTCATCAATCCTAGTGGTAGTTTTATAGATTTCCTGGGACTTGCTGTGGAAATAATTGTATCACCTGTAAGTGGGGACAGCGTTACTTCTTCCTTTACAGGCTTCATTATTTCATTTCTTTTTCTGGACCTTATTGAATTGCCTGGGACCTTCAAGACTGTTTTGCAATGAAGTGGTGAAATCTGGTATTCTTGCCTTTTCCCTCATCCTGGTGGGAAAGATTTAGTCTTCCACCCCTGAGGTGATGTTAGCTGTAGGTTCTTCACAGATGCCCACTATGAGTTTGAGGAATTCTCTACTATTCCTGGTGTTATTTTCCCTAGGTGTGACAGTGGCATCCACTTATGTTTAAAAAAAAAAGAAGCCATAACTTTTACAGTTAAATACTGAAATATTTATGGATGAAAACGTCACGTGTGGTCTTGCTTCCAAATAGTATGGAATGGGTGCAGAAAAAGCATTTGACAAAAAAGTGTTCCTCATAAGAGCTCTGAGTACAGCAAGAGGCACGTGGCATCCACATGTCTTGCCATGATGACATTAACTTGGATCATGTGGTTGAGGTGGTATCTTCCAGATTTCTCCAGTGTAAAGTTACTGCTTTCCCCTTTTTAATTAATAAAAATTGTGGGGGAAATATTGGGTTGACCAAAAGGTTCATTCGGGTTTCTGAACAAACCTTGTGGCCAGCCCAATACTTGGAGGCTGTGCAGATATCCTGTTTCTTCTTGGACTTTTGCTTGTGATTTTAGCATCCAGAGGTGGGTCTCACCTGCAAGGACTAGTTACTGGGGCATTTGAAAGATGCTTTTTTTTTTTTTTTGGCCGTGCTGCACGGCATGCGGGATCGTAGTCTGAACCCATGCCCCCTGCAGGGGAAGCACAGAGTCTTAACCGCTGGACCGCCAGGGAAGTCCCAAAAGGTGCTTTTCTGTTTCCGTCACTCTCCCCATTTATTAATTGGAACTCTTCTGTGAGGAAGGGGTGTTCCTCCGCAGGCATTGACTTCATTCTGTGGGTCATACCCTGCTGCTGCATTACTTGTTTTGCTCCTCAGGCTGTTCCTGTGCTGGCCTGGGGGGCTCTTTGGGTTTGTGCCCAGTTCCTTTGACTTGGCCCTGCCCACTCTGAGCACATCCTCACTTTCTGGAGCTGCCAGATGCTCCAGAGTCATCTTGAATTTGCTGTGTCCCAGCCCAAGAGTCGGCCACTGCTCCAGAGAGCTCTGGGTTTTCCTCTGGAGAAGAGTTTGTGCTGTTTTCTGTTTTTGTTTTTAATTAATTAATTAGTTAATTTTTATTTTTGGCTGTGTTAGGTCTTCGTTGCTGCACGCAGGCTTTCTCTAGTTGCGGCGAGTGGGGGCTACTCTTCGTTGTGGTGCGCGGACTTCTCATTGCAGTGGCTTCTCTCGTGTGGAGCATGGGTTCTAGGCCTGCGGGCTTCAGTAGTTGCGGCTCGCGGGCTCTAGAGCACAGGCTGAGTAGTTGTGGCTCACAGGCTTAGTTGCTCCGCGGCATGTGGGATCTTCCCAGACCAGGGCTCAAACCTGTGTCCCCTATTGGCAGGCAGATTCTTAACCGCTGCGCCACCAGGGAAGCACTGTGCTGTTTTTTTGAGAATGGGTTGTTTGTCTTCTTACTGAGTTATAGGAATTCTTAACATATTCTGACTTAGTGCCTAGTAAGATAGCATATTATGCATAGTGTGGCTGATTGCAGCTTTAATGGCATCTTGATGAGTGGAAGTTTTTAACTTATCAATTTATTCTTTGATGTTGGGTCGTCTGGGTCATATCCAGGAAATCTTTGCCTGCAAAGTCATGCAGTTATTCTCCTTGTTTTCTTCAGGAAGCTTTGTGGTTTTAGCTTTTACATCCAGGTTTAAGATCGATTGTGAATTAATCTTCGTTTATGTGTGATGAGGGTTTGTGTTTATGGGGGGGTCAAGATTTTTTTTTTCCATTCAGTATTCGATTGTTCTGGTCTCATTTGTTGAAAAGATGTTCCTTTCCCCATCAAATTGCCTTGGTGCTTTTGTCAAAAATCAGCTGTTAAAATTTAGTCTATCTGTGGATTCCATGTCCTGTACCATTGATCTGTTTGTTCACCTCTCTGCCGATACTACACTCTTGGTTACTTTAGCTTTACATTAAGTCTCAAATTAAGGCAGTGTGAGTCTTGCAACAGTGCTGTTATTTTTGAAGACTATTTTGGCTATTCTGGATTCTCTGCCTTTTTATGTCAGTTTGAGAATCAGCTTGTCTGTTACTCAGAAAAAAACCTACTGGACATTTTTATAGGAATTACTTTGCAGTTCAGTTTGAGGAGGAGATTTAACAAGATTTAGTCTTGTATTCCATGAGCATTGTTTGTTTGTTTACATATTTACTATTATGTTGTCTTTAATTTTTCTCAGTGATGTTTTGTTGTTTTCAATGTAGAGGTCTTGCAAATTTTTCCTTAAGATAA
Organism: Hyperoodon ampullatus; assembly: GCF_949752795.1. NCBI lineage: Eukaryota > Metazoa > Chordata > Mammalia > Artiodactyla > Ziphiidae > Hyperoodon > Hyperoodon ampullatus. The sequence continues at coordinate 26,127,771 of NC_136917.1, forward strand.
TCCCTAAGTATTTACGTTTAAATGTTGTTTTTTTGTTTTTGTTTTTTTTTTACATTTATTTATTTATTTATTTATGGCTTCTTTGGGTCTACATTGCTGCACGCAGGCTATCGTTAGTTGTGGCGAGCAGGGGCTACTCTTCACTGCGGTGCAGGGGCTTCTCATTTGCGGTGGCTTCTCTTGTTGTGGAGCATGGGCTCTAGGTGCATGGGCTTCAGTAGTTGTGGCTTGCAGGCTCAGTAGTTGCGGAACGCAGGCTCTAGGGCGCGTGAGCTTCAGTAGTTGTGGTGCACAGGCTTAGTTGCTCTGTAGCATGTGGGATCTTCAGTAGTTGCGGCGCACGGGCTTAGTTGCTCCGCGGCATGGGGGATCTTCCCGGACCAGGGCTCGAACCCGTGTCCCCTGCATTGGCAGGCGGATTCTTAACCACTGGGCCACCAGGGAAGTCCACGTTTTAATGTTATTTTAAGTAACATATAAAATTGTTCACTTGGGCTTCCCTGGTGGCCCAGTGGTTAGAATCCACCTGCCAATGCAGGGGACACGGGTTCGAGCCCTGGTCCGGGAAGATCCCCCATGCCGCGGAGCAACTAAGCCCGTGCGCCGCAACTACCGAGCCTGCGCTCTAGAGCCCGCGAGCCACAACTACGGAGCCCGCCTGCCACAACTACTGAAGCCCACATGCCTAGAGCTCTTGCTCCGCAACAAGAGAAGCCACTGCAATGAGAAGCCCGCACGCCGCAACAAAGAGTAGCCCCCGCTCACTGCAACTAGGAGAAAGCCTGCATGCAGCAACGAAGACCCAACACAGCCAAAAATAAATAAATAAATTTGTTTAAGAAAAAGAAAAATTGTTCCTTTTTAAAATTCTTTGTTGCTGGCATTTATAAATATAGTTGACCTTTGTCCTGTGACCTTGCTGAATTCACATGAGTTCTGGTAGGTCCTCTGTAAATTCCTTAGGATGGTCTGTGTATTGAGTCATGTGTGTGTGAGTAGGGACAGTTTTGCGTCTTCCTTCCTGGCCTTTATGCTGTGCATTCCTTTTTCCTGCCTTGTGGTGCTGTCCAGGACCTGTGGTAGAAGGCTGAAGGTCCCCGCCCATCGCATCCTTGGGGAGCGCAGGTTCGCACTGCCAGCTTGGTGCTGGCTGCGGGGGCCCTTGGCTTCTGTGCTAGGGGCCTCCCAAGGGAAAGCAGGTGTGCTGGACAAGAGCTCGCCGGCGGTGAAGGCGCTCACCCTGAAGGCCCAGGTGGAGAGGCTCTGATGACCATGGGGGCAGTGACTCCAGGGGCCCTTGGGTCTGAGGGAGCCGGGGGCTGGGGGGGATGACACATGGAAGCCAGCACTGCTCAGCTGCTGTGGTGACTGAGCTTGGGTGGGTCTCGCAGGGAGGGGAGCCAGACCCCTGACGTGGGAGCACCGGCCACCAGTGGCTAGGGCCGGTGTGTGTGTTTGGAGGGGCCTGGGGTCTGTACGATGGAGAAAACTACCTGCTGCTGGGTGAGGCAGTCTCGCTGGATGACACAGGGACCCAGGCGGGCACAAGAGAGCCGGCTCTCCTTCCTCTCCAGACCTGTGGTCTCCTTGTGCCCTTCCTGGCAGAGCGCCAGGCAGCAGCGGGCTTGTTGCTGAGAGACAGCAGCTCCACCACGACCCCATGCCCTTCATCAGGTGGAGGGTGGCTCTTTCCATTTCTGTTTTCCTGAAAGTTTTTATGTGAATAGGAATTGAATTTCGTAGTGTGCATTTTCTGCATCTGTTGAGGCGATCATATGACTTTTTTTCTCTTTTATTCTCTTAATGAGGTAAATTACAGTGACTAGTTTGTTTTTGTCTTTGTTTTTGTTTTGGCTGTGCCACACGACATGTGGGATCTTAGTTTCTCAACCCGGGATGGAACCCGTGCCCCCTGCAGTGGAACCGCAGAGTCTTAACCACTGGACCGCCTGGGAAGTCCCTACAGTGATTAGTTTTAGAATGTTAAACAACTTTTCATTCCTGGGATAAACTCTACTTGAATAAGATGTATTGCTGACTTCAGTTTACTGATATTTCTAAAGGGTTTTTGTGTCTGTGTTTGTGAGGGATACCGATCTGTAGATTTCCTTCCTGGAGATGACTTTATCTTTACAAGGCTTTGTCTTTCTCTGGTTTTGCTGTCAGGGTAATGGTTGGCCTCATAAAGCTGAAAAGGATTAGTGTTACTTCTCCAGTGATTCATAGAATTCACCAGCAAAGCTACCTGGGCTTGGAGTTTCTTTGTGGGAGGTATTTGATTAGGAAATCACATTCTGTAATAGGTATAGGGCTATTCAGATGTTCTGTTTCTTCTTCTGTCAGTTTTGGTAATTTATTTCTTTCAGGGAATTTGTTCATCTTTCCCAAGTTGTTGTGTTTATTGACATGCCATTTTTCATAATATCCCTTATTTTCCTTTCATTCTCTGTAAGTTCTGTAGTGATGACTCCTCTTTCACAATTTTTCTCAAGATTGTATCAGGATCCAGTCAGGGTTACACCTTGGGATTGGTGGATATATTTTTGTCTTTCAGTCCGCAGGTTCCCCCTCTATCTCTTTTTTTCCCTTGCAGTGTTTTTTTGTTTTTGTCTTTTTGGGATCTTAGTTCCCCAACCAGGCATTGAACCCAGGCCCTTGGAAGTGAAAGCTCTGAGTGCTAACCACTGGCCTGGCCCACCAGGGAATTCCCTCAGTGTGTTTGTTGAAGAAGCCCCGTTTTTTGTCTTGGGATTAGTTAATTCTTCAAATAATAGTTCCCTTTCATTTCTGGTCCATACATTGCTTTTCAGACTCCCTGATTTGAGCTGATTTGATTTCCTAGACCCTGTAACACATGAAGTCCATTTAGCTCCCAGTGGACAACATTGTTGGAACTTGAAGCAACCTAATACTTGTGTAATTCATAAGGACAGCATCATTGTAATGACGGCATTGTCAACTTCACAGCCTTTGTTTTGAAGTAACACCTCCCTTCACTCTTCCACATTTTGAGTTGGGTAACCAGGAAGTTTTGTTTTTGTATTTGTAGAGTAAACAGTGTTTAAGAACAGTGTTGAGAGTAAAAAATAGAGCACTAATACTAGTTTTCTTTGTGTTTCAGGTGGGTCTGTGAAGAAATCCCAGATCTCAAGCTCGCTATGGAGAATTATGTTTTAATCGACTACGACACCAAAAGGTAAGCCGGGTTCTGCCTGGACTGCGTCTCCACTTGGGACAGGCTCAGCGTGTGTGGACACAGCCTATAATTAGATCTTCCTCGATGCTGCAGGCTGATGGGAAAGTTCCTTTTAGAGTTTCCTTTCAGAGCCAACATTGAGTTATTTTGGTAGGAAATGTTTATCCAATATTGGCAGAGGCTGTCAGAGTGAGGACATAATTGGAAACTGCACGTTGCAGCAACTGGGATTGGTGTGTGTGTGAAACTACCCCAAGTTAGGAGTCACTCTTCACGGCGGGCAGCTGCCAGCGCCAGCGGCCTGGCCTGGGGAACCTTGGTCCCTGCCCAGCTCTGGTCAAGGTCTCGCTTGGCTTTGGCCACGTCTAGCAGTTTCCTACAGCCACATCCTGGGTCTCCAAGGAGAGTCCTGTGGGTGGGGAAGGGCGAGGCCATGTCTGGAATGCCTGCCTGGAATTTTTTTTGTTTTTCTTTGAGAAACGCTCCTGCCTGTCTCCGTTCTTGGCAGGCTTGAGGTGGCACGCAGGCTCGGGCTTAGGTAGCTGCTCGTGGCAGAGAACGCGGCCCCGAGGCGCCCTCAAGCCCCACATAGGCCCTGCTGCCAAGCCTGCTCACGTGGGCTCACTTCCGCGTTTGGAGGACTTGTGGTCCTGGCCGGCCTTCCCAGCCTCAGTCAGCCCCTGGTCCCACCCCCTTGCCTCCCCCTCCTCCGCGTTCAGTCATCAGCACTTGTGTTGTGACAAGAGGCCACCCGTGCTGGCCCCTCGTCCAGAGCAGCCAGACCCCTGCAGTGTTGGCACAGGTGGCCGCACGGTCTCGGGCAGCCAGCGCATCTGTGGGTCCTGACCCCTGATGACGCCTCCTGCCCCTGGGGTGAGGGCGCCTGTGGCCGCTGACCTTGAATGATGGTCTCGATCCGTGCAGCTCACGTCTCATGATGGTTGAGTGCCGTGGGCCTGGCCTAGAGCAGCTGGGGTGCTTAAAGGTGCTTTTGGTGCAAGGTGCTTGCAGGTGGGGGTTTGGTGTTCTTCCCTCTGTGTTCAGCCGGTTGAGGAAAGACTGGAAGGACGTGGGGCTGGGAGAGGGGGGGCGGTCTGACGGCGCCCACCCCAGGGACCCGTGCGACCTCGGTCTGTGACAGCAGGGCTGGCGCAGAGGGCCGAGCTCCTCTGTTGGGTGGATCCCGGCAGGGATCAGGGTGCCCAGGGTCCCCTGAGCTTCCGTGTTGCTCATCCTCCCAGGAAAAGGTCTCTTCCAGGATGTAGCCAGAGGCTTTGAAAGAGGTGTAGAAGTCAGAACACAAGGAAGTAAGGTTGTGAACTAGTGCGTTGTTTTCTCCCTGAGGCCCGCGTAGGAAGACAGGAGTTGGAGATGGACTGGCCATCGCGTCCACCCTTCCATTTCGAAGAGTGGGTGCCTGGGGCCAGGGACGGGCGTGTCACTCACAGACACTGCACTCGGGTGGCTGCTGGGCCGTGCTCTCTGGGACCCCGCGGCCCAGTGCTGGGCTGGACCCCTCGCGCCTGTGCACGTGGTCAGCTCCCCCGGAATGTGGGTTTCCTGCCTTGTTGCGGCGTGTCAGCCTGCTCCCGGCGTGTTGGAGCCGCGTATCGCTGTGTGTCTGTGTGTGAGTTTCACAGGCTTCAGCCGCGCCTGCTCTTTCCCGCTTGAGATCTCTGGCTTTTCAGCTGCAGCTGCCATGCTAGGAAACTGAACTTGCCACATGGTTACAGGTCCCAGTTGAATTCTTTTACTTCTGTTAAGGAGGAAGGAAGGCGCACTTAGATTCCCAGAGCCCTTCCAGGGCCAGGGTCAAGGGCTGGGGGATCTCGAACACGCAGGTGGGGAGGGCTGCGAGGGGTGCTCCCTGCACCCCCGCGTGCGTCCTTGGGTTCCCCGGAGTCCTGGTGTCTCACTGGGGAGCAGCCGTCTTGCTGCCCTGCCTGTAGGGGGCGTTGGACGAGCCCCCGAGTGACAGCCCCTCCCCTGTGCAGCGCAGGCACCAGGCACAGCCCCTCACTGCAGGCGTCGGGCAGGTCATCCTCCACGGGGCCATCCCAGGCAGCCCCTGCCCCATCTCTCAATGCCAGTGGTGACAACCACAAATGGCCCCAGATACCGCTCCGGGGGTACCTCTGGTTTAGGGGATTCTGTTGAAAACTCATTCCCTTGGTGTTTGGGAGAACCTAGTCTTGTTAAAAACTCCCGACCACTCCCTTGTTAGGTGTCTAACACAGGCTGCTTATATCTGTGAAAGTGTCAGAAACTTAAACAGATGTAGTAAACAGAAGTGATGTCGGCGTGAGGGGGGAGGTGCTGACCCTACTCTCTGCAGAGCCGGGGTGTCGGCCGTCATCCCCTTCCACCCGACCAGCAGAGCGGGAGCCCTTTCTGCCTGAGCGTGGCCCTCGGCGCCCCGGCTGTCCCCCCGCCCACTCAAGTTAGGCCGAGGGGTGAACATGGAGGCCCCCCCGCCCCCGGCTAGGACAGGGAAGGGGCGGCCCAGCCCTGGGGCGGTGGGACTTCATTGCATCCATGGGTTGGGGGTGAGGCGGCCTTGGTCCCGCCCACCTCTCTCTGCGGATGGCTGTGCGTAGCCCTTTCCTCACCCAAGGCCTGCAGGGCACCGCTGCCCAAGGCTTTGACACGTGAGCCGACCCCTCCGCGGAGACCCCCATGATGCCCCTGGGACCTCTGCCCCCTCCCACGAGGCCCAGTGGCTTGTTCCGAGCTCGGCAGTGGCCAGCGGCTATCCCCTGCCTCTTTCAGCTTCGAAAGCATGCAGAGGCTCTGTGACAAGTACAACCGGGCCATCGACAGCATCCACCAGCTGGTATGTGGCCTTCACCCGCCCCTCGGGCCCGCCTCCTCCTCTGGGCCCACGCTGTGTTTCAGGACCCCGTTGCCTGTCGAGTCGCTTGGGTGCTTCAGCCCGGCCCCTGAGGCCCTGGGAGTGCAGAGCCTGCAGCACCCCAGGGTGTTGGACCATGTAGTGGGAAAGGGGTGGGGAACCGCAGCCGCTGTGACACAGACGGTCAGGACTGAGCGGCCTCGTTACTTCCGAAGGGGTCCCGGGCCCTGGTGCGCCCCCGGGGGCCATGGCAGGCGGGCGGGTGACAGGGAGCCTTCTTGGGGCTTCTCCGTCCTTCACCCACCCCTCGGGCGCTCTGGGCGCTGGGACAGACCAGCTAGGAGAGGGGAGCTATGCTGGGGAGCTCACACTGCTTGGGTCCAGGGGTGCACACGTGTGCACACGTACCACTGCACGGGTACATGCATGCACGCAGGTTCATACTACACACATCCACACACAGGCTCACACACATGCTCCCGTGCACACGCGTCACCATTGGGGGCAGTGGCACGGCCGGCGGGGCGGGGCCCAGGTGGACCGACTGGCGCCCCCTGTGCCGCAGTGGAAGGGCACCACGCAGCCCATGAAGCTGAACACGCGGCCGTCCACGGGGCTCCTGCGCCACATCCTGCAGCAGGTCTACAACCACTCGGTGACCGACCCCGAGAAACTCAACAACTACGAGCCCTTCTCCCCGGAGGTGTACGGGGAGACCTCCTTCGACCTGGTTGCCCAGATGATCGACGAGATCAAGATGACCGAGGACGACCTGTTTGTGGACCTGGGTAGCGGTGAGTGTGGTCCATGCCCATGTGCCCGCCGGGAGGGGTCCGGGGCAAGTGCTAGGCAGTGGGGGGGGCCCTGACCCTGCAGTCCTGAGTCAGCACACCCCTCTCCCCACCCGGCAGGCCACAAACCAAGCCCGCCCTTCCGGTGCCCAGAAAGCTGCCCCTTCACTCCTGCTAAGCCAGCCTGAGAAGGTCCGTGGGCTCCGCCCAGCCGCCAGTGCTGAGCTGTGGCTCTGCTTCCCGCCCCCGCCCCCGCCCCCAGCCTGCTCCTGCTGAGAGGAGAGCCCTGCTCCCTGTGCCCCCAGGCCTCGTGGCCGCACTCCCTCCTGCTCCCTCCCAGGCCTGGGGCTGCTCCTGGCTCTTGGCCCACAGGTGGCCCCAGGGACCACTGAGGCGGACCAGCCCCCACCTTGCTGGCAGTCCCTCCCCACTTTCGCACTCACCAGCCCAAGCGGCCCCCCTGCTTGCTCACGGGGTGTCCTTCTGCACAGAGTCCTGGGGGTAGGGCCTGGCAGGCACACACGTGGCACACCGTGCTGCCTGAGTAAGCATTGAGCTGACTGGTTCCTGGTGGGACCCATGAGGTCACGGGCTGATGTGGGTGCTGTCTGGCATGTTGTTGGGCGGCTCCATCAGGAACCCCCAGCACAGCCCGCTGGGGCATCTCTGCCATCCCATGTGACCTGCTCACAGACCCGAAAGTCCCGTCTCAGCCGGGCAGGGGCCCTGCAGATGGGGATGAAGATGGCTTCTTTCGTGGTGTCGTCGTCGGTTTAAGTCCTTTTTAGGTGTACGATTCATATTTTGATAAGAATGCACGTACTTCGAAGGTCATTTCTCTAAAAGCCTGTAAAACTCCCCTAGTGTCAAAAGGCTTATGATTTCTGAGAAGCGCCAGCCTCCTCAGGCCGAGCTCTCCACGCCATCCCCCTGTCCCCTGGGAGGGACCGCTCGTCCTCTCCCCTGTTTACCCTGTTTCTGAATAGAGGTTTGTTTTCATCATTGGAGTACATTCTATTCAAAATGGGAAGTCAAGGGGCTCCTGACACTTTATTTAAAGTGCAACTGATCTAAGTTCAGAAGAGACCATTTAAAAAGCTTCCTTTTGTTGTGAAGGCTAAATGCCCGCAGACTCTGCCTGCGTCCTGCTGGCGTGTGCGGTGCGGGGCTCTCCCGCCCCCTCTCTGAGCCCGCTTCAGACTCGGCTGAGGATGCAAGCTGGCCATGTAGTGGAACCGTGGTGTGTCCAGGGCGGGCGGGAGCCTTCCCAAGGGGTTCCTGGGTCTCACATAGCTGGGTCTGTGCCTGGACAGTTAATGCCATGTGTGGCCGTGGACCAAGGACGGATTCTGGTTGGGGGGCTGTGGAGTGTTGTCCTTGGATGATGAAGTGGAACCCAGATGGCTGTCCCCTGGTGGCGGCTCAGCCCACGGCCTGGGGCATTTGAATACATTCTGTGACCTCGGAGAGCGCTCGGGCACCTTTGCCAAGAGCCCATGGCCATCGCCCCAGTGGCTGGGGTGTGGCCTCTGTCACAGTGCACATCTGACACCTGCTGTCTGTCTGTCTGTCTGTCTCTCTCTCTCTCTCCGTCTCTCTCTCTGAAGGAGTGGGCCAGGTTGTGCTGCAGGTCGCCGCTGCTACCAACTGCAAACATCACTATGGTGTCGAGAAAGCTGACATCCCGGCCAAGTACGCGGAGGTAAGCGCTTCTGGGCTCCCGGCATGGTTGCATCTGTCGCTTTTCTTTCTAACCTTGGTTTGTGGTGGCCTATGGGGCGAGGGCGTGGCCTGTGCCAGGGGTCAAGGGGAGGGGAGTTCCCCCAGCACCATGGGGTCAGCTGGCATCACCCTTGTGCCAGCGTCTGCCTGGGGGGTGGCAGGGTCTGGGGAGAGCACACGTCTGAGCGGTGTCATCCCCACGGGAACGTGTTTAGAGTTGTGGTTCGCACGCCCGCTGACTCGGGTTCCCTGCGGTCGGGAGCCTTTGCCAGGAACCCCGGCGCGGGCGGGCGAGGGGAGGAAGGGGGCTTGGGGAGCCGTGGGTGCCATCCCGGCTGCCTGGTTCCTGATGGGCTGTCTGGTTCGGTTCCCTTGCAGACCATGGACCGAGAGTTCAGGAAGTGGATGAAATGGTATGGAAAAAAGCATGCAGAATACACAGTGAGTGCCACCGCTCCATGCCCTGTGGCTGCTGGTGCAGTGCCTGCCCTGAGCCTCCGCCCCCGGGGGCGGGGACAGCTCTCCCACCCGGAGCCCCCTCCCCACCGCTTTCCACCCTCTGCTGGCCGGCCACTCTCATCCTCCCTCCTGGGGGCCCTTGCGGGCGCTCAGAGAACAGAGGTGGCCCATGTGGCGTTTCTCTTCCTCAGCCCCCCAGGCACTGGCAAGGCCTCAGAACACCGGCTCTTTCAGAGGCAGCGCCCCTCCCGGGTCGGCACGTGGGGGCGGCAGGGTGTGGGCGAGGCGGCCTCTTCCCCGTCCGCGGGCCGGCTGAGGGCATGTTTCTCCTGCTTGCCCCCCGCAGCAGCGAGGGGCCCAGCGGATGAGTCCCCCGGCTGTACCGGTGCCGCCTGCCCCTCTGCCCCTCACTCAGCATCGCTCAGCCCGGCCTTTCGACGCCGAGGTTCCTCGGGTCTCGCTCCTGGATCCTGGATGCTCTGGCCTCTCTCTCTGCTCCTCCTACCCAGGGTGTCCGCGTCCGCATCCTCGGCTCGAGTGCGTTTCTGTGCTCAAGGCTTCATCAGTCTTTCTGCCAGGTTTCGGTTGCCTGTGGACGCACGGCCGCCATGCAGCCACCATCCCCTGGGCCGCTGCTGGGGCATCGCAGGGGGCGGGGTCCGCAACCGGATCTTCACCACACCCACCACTTCCCATCTCACGCGCCCCAGGTCACGTGGTCCTGACGCCCCCTCCTGGAGTTCCTTGCCATGCTCGCTGCTCTCCCTGCGCCGTCCTGCGGGCAGGGTTGTGGGGCCAGAGTCGGCGTCCCCGTCGCCTCAGGGACCCAGAGTGGGTCACATAATTGTAGGTGGGAGGCGGATGGGGGCGCAGGAGAGGGGGCTCCAGGCTCTTAGAACAGCCTAGCCATTTCTCCTTTCATGGGTCATGCTTTCGGTGTCGTGTTTAAAAGCCAAGCCTCAGCTCACCTAGGTTTACCTTCATGGTATCGTGTAGGAGTTCTGTGGCTGTGCCTTTTGCCTGTAGGTTCGTGGTTTCTTTCTGGTTACTTCTTGTGGAGGGCGTGAGGTCTGCATCTACATTCATTTCTCCGTGTGCAGACATCCAGCTGCCCCGCCCCGTCTGCTGCAGGGCTGCCTCTCTCTGTTGAGCCGTCTTTGTTGATTCATCCGAGGCCAGCGGCCGCTCTGCTCCGTCCCACGCTCTCCCCGTGTGCTCTCTCAGTGGCACCGCAGTGTCTTGACAGCTGCGTCTTCATGAGAGTCAGTCCTGAACCGCATGGCATCGGGCCTCCAGCCTTGTTCTCCTCCTTCAGTGATGTGCTGGCCACTCTGGGGGGTTTGGACTTGACTCCTGTCTGCGCTGTGCTGACGTACAGCCATACCCTCATCCTGCAACCTTCCTGTAGTTGCTGTATTAGTTCCAGGGTTGTCGTCGTTGTCGTTGATTCTTTTGGATTTTCTACATGGACGATAACATCACCTTTGAACAAAGGCAGTTTTACATCTTCCTTCCCAATCTGTACCCTTTCCTTTTCTTGTCTTATTGCGTTAGCCGGGGCTTCTAGTATGGTGTTGAAGGGCAGGGATGAGAGGGCACATCCTTTTCTTGCCCCTGATCTTAGCAGGAAAGCCTCGAGCTTCTCACCATGGGTGTGATGTTAGCTTTAGGGTTTTTTTGTGGATGTTCTTTTTAAAGTTGACGAAGTTCACCTCTGTTCTTATTTTTGTTCTGAAAATCTTTATTGTGAATGGGTATTGGGTTTTGTTAAAGCTGCTTTTGCATTGTGTGATTTTCTTCTTTGGCCTGTTGAGGGGACAGAGTACAAAGGTTGATGTACTTCCATGCCCGGCGTAAATCCCACCTGGCCCTGGGGTATAGCTCCTATTTTGTTGAGGGTATTTGCAGCCAAGAGGGATGCTGGTCTGTAGTTTTCCTTTCTCGTGACACTTGGCTTTGGCATCAGGGTGGTGTGGCCTCGTGGCGTGAGCTCGGCTGCACCCTCTCTGCTTCTGCTCTGCTGTTCCTGGACCAGGACTTGCACGTCTACAGACTGGGCCCAGCTCCCCTCCCCTTTTTCCTGGTGGGATTTCTTGCACGATTCTCTCCCCTCAGTGAAAAGCGAGGGGTGTACCCTCTGGCCTCCTGTGTCCCTTCTGCATCTGACGTCCTCTGGTGTTCGTTGCTCAGGCTGAGGGCAGTCAGTCCAGTTGGTTTCATCCAGGAAACTTCTTCCTGCCCAGTCCCTAGATCCACTGGCATGCTGCTAAGAGTTCCTGGATGGTTTACCATTTTCCTAAGACCTCATGACCTCATAAAACATAGGTTTTTAAATTTAAGAAGTGCCTCCTGCTTCTGGTGAGAGGGCCAAGCAGTTCAATCCCGTAGTGTAGAAGTCTGCATTGACGCAGGTCCCAGGGATGCCCCGATGGATCTGCAGGCAGCCTTCGCTGCTTTATTCAGAGTGTGGTTCTAGCTGTTGGTACAATCCCCGCGGCTGGAGGGAGAGGTGGGGGTGAGGCTGGTGGGCTGCCCGCCCCGGCGGGTCACCTCTCCTTCCTTCCTCCCCTCGTCACCTTTGGGCGGCAGTGCCTGGCCTGGTGGGTGTTTGGGGGTCAGTGGCACGTCAGCTGGCTCATTGGCGGGGCTCCCTGTGTGTAAACCTTCTCACTCTTTGGCCTCATGAGGTCCAGGGCGCTTGTCAGTTGCCCTAGCTCTGTGGCCTCGCGAGGTGGCTGCGAGCAGAGCTCGGCTCAGAGGACTCTTGGTCGTGGGCTTGGCGGCCGTGTCTGGAGCGGCAGCCAGCTGTGCCTCTGGCGTCCATGTGGCCCTGCTCCAGGAGGGTGTGGCGACAGTCCCTGCCCAACGCCTGGATTTGGCAGGAGCTTGCCGGCTGGGTCTGGAAAGGTGCCCCCACTGCGGGCTGGGAGCAGGTGACCTGGTTGGCGGGCAGGGTCCTGCCTCTGTCACTTAGTGACTGAGGGGGGAACGAAGCCAGCAGGAGCATCCGAGCCCAGTGTGTTTCCTGGCGTCTGAGCCACCTCTTTGGTCCCTGCCCGGCCCTGCAGCCCACAGCTCTCCTCCCGTCGGAGGCCCTGGGCCCTCCCTACGCCTGGCTTCTGCCTGCGTCTGTCACACCTCAGGGCGCCCCCTCCGCCTGGCGACAGCCGAGTGACCCCGTGCTGTCGGCCCCCGGCAGTGGGCCTGGCACACAGTTTTCCCTTGCCTGGGGCGGTGGCGGCCTCACAGAAGTGCCGTGTGGGGTGGTGCCCCCGGCCAGGTCCCCGGGCAGGCGGTGGCAGTCCCTGTGCCTGTGCAGGCTGGGGTCCGTTCTTCTCTCTTATGCCCGTGTGCATTTCTCCACACTGGAGGTCTTGGTTATCTTGGGGCCAGTCACGGGTCCTTGCTGGGGGTGACATCTTCCTGCCACGGTTAACTCGGGCACACTGGCCCCAGCAACACAGAGCCGACTTGGCCAGTCTGTGTCAAGAGGCGAATGGCAGCGGGGCCTGGACAGTGGCTGTTTTCTTGCCTTGAACGTGAGGCCACAACAGAGCAGTGGCGCTGTGGCTTGAAACGGTGTGGCTTGGATGGGTGAGCCCCCATGGAGAGAGAAGCCACATCAGGACGAGCCTGCAGGACCCCAGGACGCAGCAGACGTCGTCCTCACATTGTGGTTTATTCAAAGACAGGATGGAGCAAAACCAGCAGAGGGAAGAGGCGTAGGGTGGGTCCAGGGGACCAGGCACAAGCTTCCAGACTCTATAGGACGCACTTCACTCCCCCAAACGAGACGTGACAGCACGAGCGAGGTGTAGGCCCCAGGGAGGCTCACAAGACCCAGTGCCCAGGGGCTGTGGTCTGCTCTCTTGGCCACAGAGACCCAGCCCAGGGTTCTCACTGGGGGCTGGTCAGCCGAGACCCCAGACTCCGGGAGGAGAGCAGGTGCCTGTGTGGACCCCGTGTTTTTCCAGAGAGTGTGCGACCAGAGAGCCCCCGCGGTCCGGTTCCAGACACCGAGCGCCCTTCCCAGGACACGGCCTCAGGCCTGCAGCTTGAGCTTTTTCCTGTGCAGCATCGTAAGGACTTTGGACTTGGGTCAGTGCCCCGAGCCTGCTGGGCTGTGCGCAGGGAACCGTGGCAGCCTCGAGAGGGGAGAGGACCCAGCAAGCAGACGCGGACATCCGGGACATAGACCTCCCACAGCACCCGGGTGTTTTAGGATGGCCATCTCCCTTCTGCCCTGTGGGGCTCAGCCCCTCGTGTCCCTGGGTGACTCCTATGTGCTGGAGGGCGCCGGACTTGCAGCTGCTCTGCCTGGGCGCCGTGGCACTCACAGGCTCCTCCGCTTGGGGTCTTCCCTCCTGCCCGTCTCGAGACAGGCTCAGGGGCCAGCCCTGCTGGGTGGCGCTGCCCCATCGCTGCCTGGAGGGCCTCCAGTCACCTGGTGGCTTGTGGGGTGCAGACGGGGGCCGCCAGCAACCACCTCCACCCCCTCCCAGAGACGCTCTGTCTGTGGGTCCGCCTGTCCTGGATGTTTTCCATCACTGGAATCACACCCTGTGCGTCCTTCTGTGTCTGGCTTCCCTCACTGAGCATCGTGTTCTCAGGGTCCGTCCACGGTGCAGCGAGTGTCGGGCTTCACCCCTTTTTATAGCTGGGTGATGCTCCCGTGTGTGGAGGAATCACAGGGTGTTTATCTGTTCACGTTCATGATGGACACGTGGGTTCCCACCTTTGCTGCTGCGGACAAGGGTGTGCAGGTTTTCCTGTGGAGGTCTGTTTTCACATCTCTGGGGTGGACACCGAGGAGTGGGATGATAGCCTGTTTTTGAAGAAATATAAAGCCAGATTTCTTGGTTTGTTAAATGGTACAGTTCTGGGCAGTTAGGTTAATAAGGTCTGAGTTGTCTCAGGCAGACTCTGGCCTTGAGGCACAATAAGATTAGTCGGCTAACAAAGATAGTGGTCAGAGCAGTGCGGAGGGCATAAGGACAGCCCTGCTGCCCGGGAGACAGGCGAGGTGGTGCAGGAGAGCTGAGCCCTCGCCGCGTGTGCTCTGTCCAGCACGGCCGCCTCGGGGCGCCCCCTGCTGGCCCTGCATGGGCATGGCGTGGTCTCGGCCTCTCCCTGCCGTCCCCTTGTGGGAGCCTGGCCCCAACGCCACTGCCCTGCCGCGGCCTCCCCACTCAGGGCCTCTGCTCATTCCATCTCTTCTTTGGGGGGCAGGCAGGGGTGGGGTGCAGAGGCGAGCGAGACCCCTGAGTGATGGGCTGTCCCTCTTTTCTCCTTTCAGCTGGAGAGAGGAGATTTTCTCTCGGAGGAGTGGAGAGAGCGGATCGCCAACACGAGGTACGGCCGGGCCAAAGTGAGGCTGCGAGGGCCACGGGGGCCTGCCGGGCAGGGCAGGGCAGGATGTCGCGGGGTGGCGCAGCTCCCCCTCCCCGGGTCACTCCCTCTCCCTGGGTCTCTCCCCCTCCCCGGGTCTCTCCCCCTCCCCGGGGGTCACCCCAAGCAGGCGGGGGCCCAGAGAGTGCGGGGAGGGCCCGGGCTCAGTGCAGGTTCCTGCTGTCGGGCCTCCCCGGGATGGATGGTAGCACCGTGGCAAGCAGTCTCCAGGCTGACACCGCCGCGTATCCTGAGCTTGCCGGCAGCTCTGCCTCCGTGGCTCCTTCCCTTGTCCTGCCCAGGCCTGGGGCTGGGGAGCGGGCTGGACCCCGCGCTTGCGTACCTGGAGGCAGCAGTGGCAGCACCTGTGGAGCGCGAGGCACTCATGTGGCTCAGTGGGGGTGGCCGGGCCTCGGTGACTGCGGGGCGGGCGTGTCACTCTCTCAGCTCTCTGGCGGGGGCGGGTCACACCATTTCCCTTCGACCTCGTGGTCTGGCCTCCCTCATTCCTTCTGCATGTGCTTGCTGCACGGCGCTCCGAGGCCCCACCACTGGGTTCCCTGCGGGCAGGTAGGAAACAGGCGTCCCTCGTTCACAAAGGCCTGTCCTTGTCTCGCTCTCCCGTGAGAATGTCTCACCTGATTTGGACACGCTGTCCCCCTTTCCTTGAGGGGACCGTGCTGACCCCGTGGGTGTCCCCATCAGACGGGGTCGGGGGGCTCTGGAGCAGCTGCCATGGGGGCCTCTCCCGTAGGGGGCACCCAGCAGCTGTGGCCCGGCAAGGAAGAGCTCGCCCAGAGCACCGCGAGGTCCCGAGACCGGGCTCTGCCGGGGCCCCCAGACGGTGCCCCCCAGACGGCAAGCGCCCTATGCGCTCTGCTTCCTGTTGGGAGTGTCCCCGCCCTGACCAGCTCCTCTGCGCTCAGGGGTCTTCATCCTGGCTTCCGCGGGCCTCAGGGAGCTTCCTTGTTTTCTCTTGGGTGACTCTAGTTCAGGCAGCCCAGGGTCTGTCCTGGCTTACCCCCTCTCCCCACCTTGGCCACCTTGAGGCCCTGGCATGCAGCCTTCCCAGGCTCTGTCCCAGAGCAGGGACCCCTCCAGGCCGGCCCCACTCCCTGTCGGAGCCTCCCCAGCTCGCCGCTCTCATCAGGGCTCTGCCCGTCGGCCCCAACCTGAACCGCACCGCATCTGGGTTTCTTTCCAAGCGGTCGGCAGCGAGAGAGCTTGGCTTACACCTTCAGTGCTTCTCCTACTGCCCGTGTCCATCCTCGCCCCGGTCAGATCCTCTGTTACTGTCCTAGCACCGAGATTCCAGACAAGTGGCATGGAATGGCAGACAGCTCGCTGCTCTCCGTCACGTTCAGATGGGGAAGGGATTCCTGGTGGGGGTCCTCCATGGGGGCAGGAGCCAGCGGGCAGAGGAGGGGACAGGTTGGGGGCCTGTGCGGGCAGCAGCCTCCCACCACCTGGTGGGCGTCTTCAGGCAGCGCTTCCTCGGGCCGTCAGGTGCCAGAGAACGTTTGAGAAACGGGAGAGGATGGGCCAGGCCCTGCCTCGGAAGAACTTGGCGCTGGGCCCTTGGGTGGTGGTGCAGCTTGATGGGTCTGTGCTGCTTTCCTGCCTGGGTGTTCTCGCACCTCTCTGCCCAGGTGGCACTTGAGCTGCCCGCTTTCCAACCCCGGGGCACCGGAGGGGTAGGGCGGGCAGCCCGTCGCCCTGGGCCCGTGTCTGTGCACGCCTTCCCAAGGAAGCCAGCAGTCTGCTTGTCGCGGTGTCCGTGTTCACAGCACCCAGGGTGGCAGTCACAGCCTCTGGGCCCTGGCACCCGTCCCCAGGCAGGGCGGAGGTGGTGCGGGCAGAGCTGGCGGCAGAGGCGGTAGGCGTCGTAGGCGCTGCGGCTCTGCGTGTGTGTGCAAGTAGAACCTCCTTTCACTCAACTGGAATATTATTTTGCAGTGTTATATTTGTGAATAACTTTGCCTTTGGTCCTGAGGTGGATCACCAGCTGAAGGAGCGGTTCGCAAACATGAAGGAAGGTAAAGAACTCCCCTTCCCTCCCCTGTGCATCCCGCGTCTGCACCTGCTCGGGGCTGTGTAGCTGTGGCCCTGGTCACGGGTGGTGGAGTCCTGACTGGCATCGGGTTCAGCCCTGGTGCAAAGGCCTCAGGCAGGGGGTCCCGTCCACCGTGGCTCTTACTGTCACCTAGGCTGTGGGCGGGGGCCTCGCAGCTCAGCGCGTGTGGTGGAATAGACCCGACGCCTCCCCCGCTCAGGCCCCAGCTTGCAGCCGGCCTGAAGGACTGGGGCGGGGGCCGGATTAGCAAGGGAGCTTCAGGCTGGCTGGTTCATTTGGATTTCGCGGAGACAGGGAGTGACTTCTTAGTTCAAGGACATCCTGCCTTCTCCTGAAGGATACTTCACTGTGTATGGGAAACTGAAACTTGATTGGGTGTCCCCACGTGATCTGGAACCCTAACCTGGGGGCGCTGAGGGCACGGGGGTTCCCCTGGCCGGCCCCACGGCCTTTGCCGGCCGGGCCTTTCCCGTACTTGGACCCGGGCTGCCTGGCCAGCGCCGCCCCCCCTGCTTCCCCTTCCCCCTCACCCTCGGTCCCCGGGCCAGTCGAGACCCGGACGCTGGAGGGGACCTCACCTTTCTCGTGTCCAAGTCTTGGAAGCGCTGCCAGAACTGCTGGGCACAGCTCTGGAGGAAGAGGTCACGGGGCGGAGCTGAAGCCTGGGTCTGTTCTCAAGTCAGGATCCGTTCAGCATGTAGGAGGGCGCGTTCTCCCCGGGCTTATGAAAGTGTGTAGACTCACGGGTCACCTTGATGCTTTTGTGGAGCGAGTGCTGTTGGCATCTGGCCAGAACTTTGTATGGGGGAGGTCTCGACAGGACCGGGAGGGAAGTGCCAAGGCCCAGCGCTTGGGACAACGGGAGCTCCTGGTGTCTGAGCGGACTCTCCCCTCCTCAGGAACGCGGGCGGGGGTTGTTCAGTCTTCCTGTGTCCCGAGCTCCTCCCTCTGGCATGGTGAGCCTGAGCAGGGTGGTCCCCGAGCGCGAGATCCCTCCAGGCCACTGAAGGTGCAGGGAGGGAGCTGCTTTGAGGTCTCGGCTTAGCCGCCAGGGTGGGTCGCGCCCGCCCAGGCCCAGCAGCACACATGAGGTGTCCCTTAGCTGTGCCTGGGGCGTCCTCGTGCACATGGAGCATCAGACCAATGCAGACACCTGGGCGGGAGCCTTCTAAACAGCTGGGAGCTGACCAGTTTCTTTGAACCTAGTTTGTGTTCTTGTGCCCACCCCTGGGTCCCATGGTGAGTTGGGCTTAGGCTCAGAGTGGGAGAGCAGGTCCGGTGTGTTCCAGGAAGAGGGGACGGAGGAGCGGCTGCTTCTTCAGGCCGTCCTCCCCAGTCCGCCTCCCTCAGAAAGCTGGGCGCTTTCTGTCCCAGCCCCATCGATGGTCCTGACAAGCAGGGCGGCAGCTGGGGGACCCAGGGAGGGCCGCGTTTCCCCTTGTCCTGTGCCCTCGTGCCTCCTCCTCACCTGCTGCTTTGTTTCTTCCCCGTGGGGAGGCCGGTAGCTTCCCATGTGTGGTGAACACTCAGGATGACGGCGGCTCTGTCTGGGCCGTGACGCACTCTGCTCTGGGAGCGTGGGGGTCATCCCACCCCTCGTGGAGTCACGGGCTTCTTTCCCTGGATGCCCAGTCGCACACGGCCAGGCTCTGGTCCTCGGCCAGGGGCTGTCGCCATCCATGTGAGAGCTCCAGCCTCAGGTGCCCATCCTTCTCGGGGTCCTCCTGGCAGGACGGGACCGGTCTCCCGGGCCCGCCGTGGGCTGTGACCTCAGCGTGAGGCCGGATATGCTGTTGCCCCGCGTGCCCACGGCCTCGCTGGGCTCTGCCCGCTCCCCTTCCTGGGGCCTGGCCGGGGATGAGGCCCTGACAGTGTGTCCCCATGCTTCTCCAGTCGTGACATGAGATGGCAGGAATCACCTGTCCTGCAGGGAGGTCTCCAGAAAGCGTCTTCATCATTGGGCTCATGAGGGCGGCTTCTCTGGCCGCTGCTGCTGCTCCGATTCCCACGTCAGGTCTTCCCTGACGTGCTGCAGGAGCCCCGGCAGGGCAGACGTGCTGTGCTCTGTCCTGCCCCCCCCCCCCACTGCTCCCTGTCCCCACAGCTGCGGGGAGGCCCCCATGCCGTCCTCATGTCCTCTGTGGCCGGGAGAGAGAAACGGGGTCTGTCCCCCAAGTTTTGTTATGAAACATTTCAAGCAAACAGGAGAGGGGAAAGAGTCACCCAGCATAGACGCAGAGAGTTTCCAGCTGCCCTCAGCACCACCGGCTGCGTGTGTTTGCGTGTCTGCGTGTGCAGGTGAGCGTGAGCCTGAGCATGCGGCAGGGTCGCTCCCGATGGTTTTGTGGGAACAAGCGCCCTGCCCGGGCCCCTCTCCTGAGCACTCGGCGCCCATCCCCGCACCCCACCCGGGAGAGGAGCGTGGATTCCTGCTCTGCCAGCTGCCACAGGCGCCTCTTGGGCTGTGCGGTCCTGACTCTCTAGCCTTAGGGCCTCGGGTCGTGGCCCCTCCATCTTTTTGGACGTGGCCCGCTGGGCATCGGGCCTCGTTGTCTCGTGGGATGTCGCCCGTTCTTCACTCGTCCCTCGTGGTCATCTTGACCTTGCCCTCCACACCCCGTGTCCCACCTGAGCGCCCGGGTGTTGCATGCAGCCGGTTCGGGGCCCCTGCTGACATGCTCACGGAAGTCCCCTCAGGGCACCTGTTGTCCCAGAAGCCTTGCAGGGGGCACATTCCTAATTCGAGCGTTCTCCCTTTGACACTCTTCAGGTGCGCCCAGGGGACCTCCTCAGCCTCTGGCTGCTGTGACTGCTGGCACAACCAGCCGACTGCCCAAACTCTCCCCTGGCCAGCCCGGGACCTGGCATCGCCGCCTCCTCGGGGTGGGGGGCGCCCAGAGGCCAGGCTGGGGCTCGGGGAGCTGTGAGCGCGTGTGTGAGCAGTGGGCTCATCCTGACTGCTTCAGTTTACTCGTAACGCGTCTTCTTTGACTTTTATATTTGGTTCTGTATTTCCTACGTTGGAACGTTCTTGTGTATTACGTTTCCTGACAGTGTTTCATACAGGATGGGGGAAACGTCTGTAACCTGAGGGTGACATCATCAATCATGGTGACCTCTCTGCAGGAGGCTGCGGGTCCTTGTGGTTCTTCTTTTCCCTACAATGACTGCACACATGCCGGGAGTTAATTGGAAAAACTTTTCTGTGCAGCTGTTCCTGACCTGACCCTTTCACGTTCTGTCTGTGTGGGGTCAGGGCCCAGTTCTGCCTTAGGTTCTCCCTGTTCCTGTGGATCAGGACCCGGTTCTCCCTCAAGTTCTGTTTGTGTGGAGTCTGGGCCCCGTTCTCTCTGAGGTCCTGTTTCCCTGGAGTCGGGCCTCGTCCTGCCTCGGGTTCTGTCTGTGTGTGTGGATCAGGACCTGGTTCTCCCTCAGGTTCTGTTGGTTCTGTGTTAGGGCCTGGTCCAGCCTTAGGTTCCGTCTGTGTGTCCGGACCCGGTTCTCCCTCAGGTTCTGTCTGTCTCTGGGGTCAGGGCTGGTTCTGGTCCGGATCTGGTGTGGGTGTGGCACATCTAGACAGTGCAGAAGTTGTAGAGGGGGTGCCCAGCGGGCCCCACGGTGAGACCCAGGGGACTGTGAGGCCCTGAGCGCGTCTTGCAGGAAAGCAAATCGTGAGACGGGTCAGAGCTCTAAGGCGCCACTTTGTTTGCTTTCATCTGTGAGATTAACTCAGGCCTACCAGCCCCTCGGCTTTTCTGTGTTCAGGGGGCTGGTTTCTCTGGGTGCTTTTGCGTCCTGGTGCTCTAACCTTCATCAGGCTCTTGCTCTCATCGCGTGCTGCTGTCCCCACGGCCGGCACTGATCCCTCTCTGTGTTTTAGGTGGCAGAATTGTGTCCTCAAAGCCCTTTGCACCTCTGAACTTCAGAATAAACAGTAGAAACTTGAGTGGTAAGAGCTCTCCTATTGCCGAGTTCTTAACACGTGCAATTATGAGCACTGCCATGGGTTAAAGCGGGGTCGCCTGCCAGCAGTGGTGACGGCGGGGGGCGTCCCGGGCACTGTGGGATGTGGAGCAGCGGCCGCACTCACTCCATGCAGGAGGCCCCCAGTTGTGACAACCCCAGACGTCCCCAGACGTGGCCCTGGGCAGGACCGTGGTGCCGGGACCCAAGGGAGCAGTGACAAGGATGAGCAGCAGTGTGTGCGGGCCCGCGGGGTGGCAGGACCCTCAGGCGCTGGGCATCCTCGTGGCTGCTTGGTTGCCACATCGGCCCCAGCAGGCCTTTGGAGCCCGCCCTGTGGGCTTGTCGCCCTTGTCCTTGGCCAGGCACCTGGGTGTGGGGAGGGCCGTGGGCACCTCCCCAGCCGGCAGTTGGGACGCGCCTGGGACCTGAGCCCCGCCATACCCCTCCCCCTGGTGCCCTGGCGACCCCTGACCCCTGTGCCCCGTTGTGCACAGACATCGGCACCATCATGCGCGTCGTGGAGCTGTCGCCGCTAAAAGGCTCGGTGTCGTGGACGGGGAAGCCGGTGTCTTACTACCTGCACACCATCGACCGCACCATAGTGAGTGGCATCCCTTCCTCCCCGACCCGCCTCTCAGCTGACGTGGGTGGGCAGAGGTCCTGCTCCCAACCCGGGGTCCCGAGCGCTCACCGCGCCCGTCACTGCCTGACATCGGTGGGTCTGGGGTGTGGCTCTTGTCCTGACAGGGTTTTCCATCGCTAATGAGACATTTCTTTTCCTTTTCCGTTTTTAGCTTGAAAACTATTTTTCTAGTCTGAAAAATCCAAAACTCAGGGTAAGTTTGTGTATTTGTCCTTGATCTCTAAGCTGACCAGGGCCCGAGGCATCCCGAGTGGCCGGGCGTGGGCCTGGGCGCTGGGGCCCCCTGGCTGTGGCGGCCGCGTCTTGAGCAGCTTCACCCTGGCCACATTTCTTGAGAGATTTTGGGGGGAGATAGGTTGGAGTTACAACCTTTCAAAATGTCCCACGGCCTTGTGGTCATCACTTTGTCTCTGAATCTCGTGGGACGTCTGTCCCAGTGTCTTCCTCTTTGGAGGCTCAGACAAGCACGTGAGCCTTGGAGGACCCCCCCCGCCCGGGCCCTTCCTGTCGCACTAGGGCCTCTGGGTCAGGGCATGGTGACGGCCACCCCCACCTGGAGACAGAGGGCGGCCTTGCGGGTGGCCCTGTCCTCCCTTCTCTTGCCGTGGGTGTCCCGCAGCCCTCGCCTGTGGACAGCGCGCCCCTTGGTGGGGAAGTGGTTGTGGGGACCTTGGGACCGCCTGCCGCGGGTGGGGCCAGGCCTGGCCATCCGTGGGGCCACAGGGTTCCCAGCAGAGACTGGGTGTGGGGGGTGTGTACCTCGCTCTCCCCTGGGGCCAGGGCTGCAGGGCCCCTGCAGGCAGGAGGGTCTCCATGGTGCCCGCGGTTCAGAGGATGAGCCCCCCGCTTGCTCCCCAGGAGGAACAAGAGGCAGCTCGGCGCCGGCAGCAGCGGGAGAACAAGAGCAACACGACCACCCCCACCAAGGTGCCCGAGAGCAAGGCGGCCATGCCCGCCGACACCCCCATGGTGAGCGCCCCGCCCCCAGCCAGATGGGGTGCCCCGGTCTCGGGGGAGGGAGCCAGGCTGCCCCCGGGAGCCCACGTCGCCGGCTGGTCCCTCACGTGGTCTTCCACTAGGACTCTGGTGCTGAGGAAGAGAAAGCCGGGGCGACCGCTGTCAAGAAGCCGTCTCCCTCCAAGGCCCGGAAGAAGAAGCTGAACAAGAAGGGCCGGAAGATGGCCGGCCGGAAGCGCGGACGTCCCAAGAAGATGAGCACCACCAACCCCGAGCGCAAGCCCAAGAAGACCCAGAGCGCACTGGACCTGCTGCATGCCCAGACTGTGTCGCGGGCGGCGTCACCCTCGCCGCAGGGTGAGTGCCTCCTCGCCCCTGCCCCGCTGAGCTCTGGGATCCCGGGGAGCCTCACCGTTGTCCCTTTTCCTACCGGCCTGGGCAGAAGCCACTGCGACAGCGTCTGCACTGAGTACTCGGTGGGGGGAGTGGTGCTCCAGCTCCAAAGCCTCCCGAGGGCTCTCCGGGGGTCCCGTGCAGAAGCCCCGCTCAGGCAGGGCGAAGTGCCGTGGTTTGGGGTCTGGTGGCAGCTTGGCTGGGCAGCTGGGGCGTCACGCAGGGCCTGGCGTCTAGGGAACGTGACCCGCTGTCTCCCCGCAGGCGCCCCCTACCAGCTACCTCCCAGCACGCAGCGACGCCCCCCAGAGCAGCTGCTGCTGGCGCCCGCCCCGCCCGCCCTGCACAGGCTGCTAGGTGAGCTGCCGCGGGGGGGGGGGGGTGGCGGGGCGGCTTGTTCGCAGACCCCCTGGGAAACCCACGCTGCATGGCCAAGTGCACCACCCCCAGGGCTCAGGCTCAGTCCTGCCAGGGCGTGCCTGGGCTTCGGGGTCAGCGGGGCCCGTACAGCGGTCTGAGGCTGCGGTCCTGCCCCAGGGGAAGTGAGGCCACGTCTGGGGCATCGTCACAACTGGAGGGGGGGCTCCTGGTGTCGAGAAGGTGGAGGCCAGGGATGCTGTTCCACCACCCACGGTGCCCAGGGTGCCCCGCAGGGAAGTACCCAGCCCCGTGTCTGCAGTGTCAGGGAGACCTGTCCGGGATAAGCCCGGTGCCCCGAGGGAGCAGGGCCCTGTCCTGCCAAGTCGAGCTCGTGCTCACGTGGCTGGGCTGCCTTGAGATGCCTCGTCCCTTCAGAAAGTGGATGAAGGAAACTCTGGTACAGTTTTCTCAATTCAACATCAGTAGCATATATTTACCGAGAAGACCGGCAGACTGGCTGATCGCAACCCATGTGTCCTTGGGGAGAACGAAAACGGGCTGGGGATGGCAGGAGCTGCGAGGGTCCCCACGTGGGTGCGAGCCCCACGTGGCGGGACATGCTGAGGCAGTGTGGGGACACGGGCCGCAGCACGACAACGGCACCGTGCAACCCCAGCACCACTCGGGCCCTGGGGAGCCTGCGCGTCGTTCCCGAACCCCACCTGCCCCTGCCTTGAGCCTCAGCTGGAGGGTTTCTGAGTTAAAACCTTGTCTTGGCTCCGCTCGTAGAATCCTTCAAGATTCAGTACCTACAGTTCCTGGCGTACACAAAGACCCCTCAGTACAAGGCCAACCTGCAGCAGCTGCTGGACCAGGAGAAGGTGAGCCGCACCTGGTGCTGCCAGGCCCAGCTCCCCTCACCTGCGGGGCCTGATGGCCCCCGGGCCGCGGCTGGCCGGGCCCTGCTGCCCCATTTGAGGTGTCCTCGTCTGGGGACAGTGTGCCCTGCAGCCTCGGTGGCGGAGCTGGGGTGGGGGGCTGTGAGGTGCGGCCTCCCTCGGGCCCGGTGCGGGCACCCCGGCTTTCCTGGGGGCGGGAAGCGTCAGGCTCTGTGGCTCCTGGTCACGTCGTGCCACGTTCCTGGGTGAGGCCCTGATGGGGGGTCTGGCCAATCTCCTCACGGGTGTGTGTCCGCCGCCGTGTCTGCCAGGCGGGCTGCGAGTCAGACGGGGCGCCCGTCCCGGGGGCCTCGTGCTCACGGCCCTGCCCCGCAGGAGAAGAACGCCCGGTTGCTGGGCGCCGTGCAGCAGCTGTTCGGCCACTGCCAAGCTCAGAAGGAGGAGATCAAGAGACTTTTCCAGCAGAAACTGGATGAGGTAGACGCCCTGCCCTGGCCACCCTGAGGCCACGCAGACGGCCCTGGCGTGGGATGGGGGGCAGGCGGGGCCCAGGGCCCAGCCTGGACGTCTGACCAAGATCCAGAAGGACTGGTGCCCTCCTGGTGCTCTTCACATTGAAAGTCTCCCCGGAGGTGGTCAGAGGGAGGCTTCCTGCCTCGTGATGCCCCCGGCCCCCCGTGAGAGCCCCCCTGTGCCGTCGTTTGTCCTCAGCTGGGAGTGAAGGCGCTGACCTACAACGACCTGATCCAAGCTCAGAAGGAGATCTCGGCTCACAACCAGCAGCTGAGGGAGCAGACGGAGCAGCTGGAGAAGGGCAACCGGGAGCTGAGGAGCCAGAGCCTGCGGCTGGTGCGCCGGCGGGGCCCCCAGGCCCTGGGTCCTGGGATGGAGAGATGCCCGAGGGCAGCCCCGAGTCTGCAGCAGTGGGTCCTGGCAGCCCCCCGTCCCTCCTCAGGATCCTCGCGGGGTGTCCAGGGGCTTCCGACCCCTCACGGCCACCTGCCCGTCCCCACAGCTCAAGGCACGGTGCGAGGAGCTGAAGCTGGACTGGTCCACGCTGTCCCTGGAGGGCCTGCTGAAGGAGAAGCAGGCCCTGAAGAGCCAGATCTCGGAGAAGCAGAGGCACTGCCTGGAGCTGCAGGTAGGAAGCCTGTCGGAGGCGGGGGGGCTCCAGGCTTCAGCTGGGGCGCCGGAACCAGCGTCCTAGGCCCAGTCCCCGCCACACCGCCTGGGCTTGCGAGCGCCTTGTTTCTGAGGCTGCCGCTGGTGGCCCTCGCTTGCACCGTGAGAACAGCTCGTGCTGACAAGCTGAGCAGAGGATGGTGCGGGAAAGAAGGACGGACAGATCAGCGCGCGGGTGCGGGCTTCCCGGAAGCCCGTCTGCAGGCCGAGGCCTCCCACCACGTTTGCGTCTCCCCAGCGAGGTTTAGTGATTTACGTGAAGCTTTTGCCATTGCCTGGCTCTGGGGGCTCTTTCAGGGATGGGTTACTGCAGAATGGCACTGCAGTGAATTCCTCTGCACCGGAGGCTGCTCTGGAGGCTACGTCCCTAAAGACACGCTTCTCCCAAGTAGCCGTCGGAGTGGCTGTAGGTCCCGGGATACGGTGTCGCACTGCCTCCTGTGGTGGCCTGGCCCTGCTGCCAGCCTGTGTGCAGGAGTCGTCTCGGGAGGCTGCGCGCTGGGTCCTGACGCTCCTGTGTCACCGAGAGGCGGCCCGAAGCTGTGGGCCCTTGATTCATTGTGGGGAGAGCCCAACGATGCCTCGGGCCCCAGCCCCCGGGGCCCCCGCCCCCGGGGCCGATACCTTAACCGCGCGGTCGCGGTGACAGCCACGGAGCCTGGGCCCCTTGCTTCCTCAGGCCGGCGCGTCTGCCCGTCACACTAGCCGGCCCACATCCCTCTCGCTCTCTCAGGACCGTCCCTGCCAGTGAGGTGCTGGGCGTGGGGCCTCTCAGGCCTGACGCCTCCTCTCGTCCCCCAGATCAGCATCGTGGAGCTGGAGAAGAGCCAGCGGCAGCAGGAGCTCCTGCAGCTCAAGTCCTGCGTGCCGCCTGACGACTCCCTGTCCCTGCACCTGCGCGGGAAGGGCGGCCTGGGCCGAGAGCCAGAGGCCGAGCCTGGCCGGCCACACCTGGAGCTGGACTGTGCCAGGTTCCCCCTGCACCACTTGAGCAACATGAGCCCGGAGCTGTCCATGAACGGCCACGCGGCCGGCTATGAGCTCTGCAGCGCGCTGAGCCGGCCCTCGCCCAAGCAGAACACCCCCCAGTACCTGGCCTCCCCCCTGGACCAGGAGGTCGTGCCCTGCACCCCAAACCATAGTGGCCGGCCGAGGCTCGAGAAGTTGTCTGGCCTGGCCCTGCCCGACTACACCAGGCTCTCCCCTGCCAAGCTGGTGCTGCGGCGCCACCTGAGCCAGGACCACACAGCCAACAGCAGGGCGACCGCCAGTGATCTGCACCCACGGTGAGCTCGTGGTAGGGGTCCTTCTAAGCGGGGGATCGTCAGTTTGGAAGAGAATCTCGGGGGTTGTTAGGCCCAGGCGGCCAGCTCTGAACGCAAAATCGCGGCTCTGAGGGCTCCCCAGAAAATGACCGAGGACACGTCTGGTTTCCAGAGCTGAGCACGCCAAGGAGAACGGCCTCCCGTACCAGAGCCCCGGCATCGCCAACAGCATCAAACTGAGCCCACAGGACCCTCGGCCCTCGTCCCCTGCGGCCTTGCAGATGACGGGAGAGAAGGGCAGTGAGAAGGTGAGGCCACTGCTCTTGTGAAAGTGCCCACGCGCGGGGTGGTGTAGGGCTGAGAAGGCAGGTGGGAGGCTGCCTGGCCGCGCCCTAGCCCTTGGGTGAGGCTGGAAGAGTGGGATTGACTCTGGGGAAAGGAGAGGCCGGGTTGAGCAGCAGGGGAAGGGAAAAGCCTGCTGCGCTCCCGTGATGGGGTGCATGCTGGGGTGATGGGCGGGGGCCCTGGCAGGTTGGGAGGATCGCTTTGGGGTGGGGGTGACTTGTCACTGGTTGGAGGACTGCTGTGTCCCTCGGGGCGGTGCTCAAGGTCCAGTTTCCTGGTCAGCGGGAGCAGGCCGGCCCGGTGGTGTGTCTGCAGGGTTTGAAGGAGCGCACCTACGCCAGCAGTGGGGAGGCCATCACCAGCCTGCCCGTCAGCATCCCGCTCAGCACCGTGCAGCCTAGCAAGCTGCCAGTCAGCATTCCTCTGGCCAGCGTGGTGCTGCCCAGCCGCGCCGAGAAGGTGGTGAGTGAGGCCCTCGGCCTGGAAGCCTGACGTCCCCAGGCACTGTGTGTAGGCACCAAGAGAGCCGTTGCTCTTGTTCTTTCCCCTCGAGGCCCAGAGCATTCTTGTTCAATTGCACGTGGTTGAGTTTTGAGCGTATCGTGAGGCCCGAGAAAAACAGAATGTCTCATGTCCACATTTAGTTCTAGTAACATTTTGCCACTTTTATCTTAGATCCTTTTAGTAAAAGGTGACGTGTGCAAACGGAGAGGGACTAAAGCTTCCAGATTCTATAGAAACTTCTCCCTTTCCTTCTAGTTGACATGGGCATTCAGCCTCACACGCATGGACTTGGAAATGACACTCTCCTGTGGAGTGGGCTGTCCCTGTATATGGAGATGTCACTCACACATAGCTCACCCACCTAAGGTGTTCGGTGCAGTGGGGTTTAGTACATTCACCAGTCATGCAGCCATCTCTAGTTCCAGAACATTCCATCCCCCCAAAAGGAAGCCCATCCCCACCAGCAGTCACCCACATCCCCTCCCCAGCCCCTGACAACCACAAACCCACTCTCTGTCTCTGTGGATCTGCCTGTTCTGGATGTTTCCCATCAATGGAATCACACACCGTGGGTCCTTCTGTGTCTGGCTTCTCGCACTGAGCATCGTGTTCTCAGGGTCCATCCACGGTGTAGCGAGTGTCAGGGCTTCACCCCTTTTCATGGCTGAGTGATGCTCCACCATATAGACGGACCACATTGTGTTCATCCATCACCTGTTGGCAGTCATCTGGGGTGTTTCCACTTTGGGGCTGTTGTGAATCGTGCTGCTGAGGACGTGCGTGTGCGGGTTTTGTGTGGGTACTTGCTGTTGTCTGGCTCCATGTAGGAGTGGAGTTGCTGGGTCAGATCATAACGGCTGCCCTCACTGCTCTCCCTGCCCATTTATCCCTGGCCCAATGCTTGCCCATTAGCCAGGGCCATCCCTTAGAACCGAGGTCAGACACCTGTGCCTCACCTTGTGAGAACCTTCCCATGGCTGCTCACCAGGCTCGCGGCCTTGGGCCCTTGGCACATCCTGCGGCGTGTGGCCGGATCAGCTGACAACCTGCACTTTCTCTCCGCAGAGAAGCACCCCCAGCCCCGTGCCGCAGGCCCGAGAGTCCTCGTCCATGCTGGAGAAGCAGATGGGTGCTGGCGCCCACGGCTCCGGGGGCAGCGCTGCTGGGAGCAGAAGCCTCGCCCTGGCCCCCGCAGGTAAGGGCTCCCTCCCATGCGAGGACCCAGAGATGCCGGGTGGGCTCAGCACGTCAGCTGCACAGCGCAGCCCAGGGCTCGGGGGCTCCGAGCTGGGCTGTCCCGCTCTGCTCATCTCAGCGGGCTGTGCTCGGCCTGGGCCCATGCCGGTCCTCTGGGCGGTGGCGTCCTCGTCCATCCGCGTTCCAGCCGGTTCTGCTCCTCCTCAGAGAGCTCCGAGTGAGGCTTCCGGGCGGGGCCCTGCGACCTAGAGGGTGCCTGTCGCCACTGCCCAGCCATGGAGCCCATCGGGGGCGGCGGGCATGTGTGGTCGGGTTGCTTGCCTGTGTCCGCACGGCCTGATCCACGCCTGTTCTTCTGGGGGAAAAGAGTGCAGCGAGGAGGCTGATGCTGGGACGGGCGTCCCGCCTCGGGCGCTGCTGCTCTCGCGTGGGGAGGGCGTCACCGCTGGCGGTGCCCGGGGTCCACTGGCTTGTGCATGAGCTCCAGGGCCCAACCGTCCCAGGCCCAGAAGTGGGAAGAGCACACAAGTGATGGCCCAGGGGCCCCCACTTGTCCTCACCCGAACCTGGTTCCGTGGTGCCGTCTCAAGGTGCTGGGCACTGAGCGTGCAGAGAGCTGAGCTTCCTTGCACTCCGCCGGGTTTGGCCAGGTGGGCATCCTTTCCTGGACGAGCTCCCCTGAGAAAGCGTGTCCTTCCCACAGGCTTTGCCTACGCCGGCTCGGTGGCCATCAGCGGGGCCCTGGCAGGCAGCCCGGCACCGCTCGTCTCTGGAGCCGAGCCCCCGGCCCTGGACGAGTCCTCCAGCTCCGGAAGCCTCTTTGCCACTGTGGGGTCCCGCAGCTCCACCCCTCAGCACCCCCCCCTGCTGGCGCAGCCCCGCAACTGCGGCTCGGCCTCCCCTGCCCCACAGCTCTGTGCCAGTCCCCGGCTCGGCGCCCAGGGCCCGCTCCCCGATGCCAGCAAAGGAGACCTGCCCTCTGAGGCCGGCTTCTCGGATCCCGAGAGTGAAGCCAAGAGAAGGATCGTCTTCACCATCTCGGCCGGCTCTAGCAGCGCCAAGCAGTCGCCTTCCAGCAAGCACAGCCCTCTGTCCTCGGGCGCCCGTGGTGACAGCGGCCAGAGCCATGGGCAGGACAGCCGCAAGAGGGGCAGGAGGAAGCGGGCGGCGGCGGGGACCCCCGGCCTCAGCTCGGGCGTGTCCCCCAAGCGCCGGGCCCTGCCGTCCGTCGCTGGCCTCTTCACCCAGTCTTCAGGGTCCCCCCTGAACCTCAACTCCATGGTGAGGCTGGGAGTGGCGTCGGGGGTGGTAGGTCCAGGGCGCTCCAGGGGCCTGCTGACGGGCTTGTGCGTCTGACCCCTCAGGTCAGCAACATCAACCAGCCCTTGGAAATCACGGCCATCTCGTCCCCCGAGAGCTCCCTGAAGAGCTCGCCTGTCCCTTACCAGGACAACGACCAGCCACCCGTGCTCAAGAAGGAGAAGCCCCTGAGCCAGACCAACGGGGCCCACTATTCCCCACTGACCTCGGATGAGGAGCAGGGCTCTGAGGATGAGCCCGGCAGTGCCAGGCGAGTGGGGCCGATGGGGCAGGTCCTTGTGGCCAGGACGCAGGGCAGGCAGCTTCCCACCTGCCGCTGGGTGGTGGGCGCAGGGTCCTGACCTCACTTGGGGTACGTCCTGGAGCAGACAGGCCCCTTCCCGGATTATTTACTTTAACTGTGTAAGAAACAGCCCGTGAAGGGCCCAGGGCATCTGAGAGCCTCTCGCCACGTGCATGTGGGGCAGGGCTGACCCCGGAGTCTGCAGCTCCCGGGGCGGCGGCGCGAGGCGGGTGTTTCTTGGTGGCAGAGAGAAGGGGAGGGCGGCCACCACGGCGGAGAGCCAAGAGGCAGGTGTGCAGGCTCCCATCAGCGCCTGGTGTTCACTCAGCTGACGGTGAAGAGTGCTTTCTTCCTGGGTTTTTTTTTTTTTGGATAAGAGCTTTATTAGGTATAATTCACATACCACACTGCCCGCTTGAAAGGTGCGACCCAGTGGTTTTTGACGTATTCGTGGGGTTGTGCAGGCATCACCGCTGTCGGTTTTAGAACGTTTTCATCGCCACAGAAAGAATCCCTGTACCCTTAAACACTGACTCCCCAGCCCCTCCCCCAGCCCCTGGCCCCCACCATCTACTTCCTGTCTCTGTGGATGTGACTCCTCTAGGGACCCCGTGAGTGGGATCAGGCAGCGTGTGTCCTTCTGTGTCTGGTTTATTTCACTGAGCGTCCTGTCCTCAGGTTCATCCGTGGTGTATCAGGTGTCAGAACCTCCTTCCTTTTTAAGACTAGTATTCTTCTGTGTGTATATATCACATTTTGTTTATCCACCGTGTGTCCGTGGACGCTTGGGTTGCTTCGTTTTCAGCTGTCGTGAATCGTGCTGCTATGAACGTTCCTGTACTACATGTGTTTCTACTTGCAAATGTGTTTTCAATTTACCCAGTACTTAGGTGTGGAATTGCTGGATCTCCTGTGGCGAGTCTGGGTTTAACGTTTTGAGGAACCACCAGACTTTTCCACGGCAGCTGCCCCATCTCACATTGCTGCCAACCATGCACTAGGGTGCCAGTTTCTCCACAGCCTCACTGGCACTTGTTATTTTCTGGGTTTGTTTTTAGTACGGTAGCTATTTCTGTGAGGGTGTGGTGGTGTCGTCGTGGTTTTGACCTCATCTCCCTCGTGGCTGACGATGCTCGGCATCATCTGTTCCTCAGATGTCTGTTCAGGTCCCGGCCCCACTCTTGAGTCGGGTTGTCTTGTGCTGCTGTTGTTATGTCGTGAGGGTTCTTTAGACGTCTACGTACCGGATCCCTCGTCAGGTACGGGATCTGCAGCTGTGTTCTCCCGTCCTGTGGGTGGTGTGTTCACTCCATTGCTGGTGTCCTTTGAGGCAAAGGAGTGTTCAGTGTTGACGAGGCCCCGTGTGTCGTGTATCCTTTACTATTATTATTACTTTTTAAAATTTATTTATTTTTGGCTGCGTTGGGTCTCTGTTGCTGCGTAAGGGCTTTCTCTAGTTGCGGCGAGCGGAGGCTACCCTTCGTTGAGGTGCGCGGGTTTCTCATTGCAGTGGCTTCTCGTTGCGGAGCAGGGTCTCTAGGCGCGCGGGCTTCAGTAGTTGTGACATGCAGGCTCAGTAGTTGTGGCGCACGGGCTTAGTTGCTCCGCGGCCTGTGGGATCTTCCCGGACCAGGCTCGAACCCGTGTCCCCTGCATTGGCAGGCGGATTCTTATCCACTGCGCCACCAGGGAAGTCCCTTTCTTTAATTTTGTTTAATGCTTAATTTATTTATTTTGGTCGCTCCGGGTCTTAGTTGTGGCATGTTTAGCTGCGGCATGTGGGATCTTTAGTTGCGGCATGCAGACTCTTAGTTGCGACACGCATGTGGGATCGAGTTCCCCCACCAGGGATCAAACCCGGGCCCCCTGCACTGGGGACGCGGAGTCTTACCTGCTGGACCGCTGGGGACGTCCCTGTGTTTTCTTTAGTTGCCTGTGTTTTCAGTGTCTTATTGAGTTACTCTTCCACGTACGAAAAGTACGTTGTACAAGTCCTGGATTCTTTGGCGAGTTCTGTGTCTCTGGAGGTCGTAGTTCTTCGGGATGGTCCACAAAAATCCTGACACGTGAAGCACACACTGCTGTGTACTTTGGTGCAGCTACGGGTACAGCTTGCTGGGGAGTTAACGTGCTAGGTGCTGCAC
Source organism: Hyperoodon ampullatus (assembly GCF_949752795.1). Lineage (NCBI taxonomy): Eukaryota > Metazoa > Chordata > Mammalia > Artiodactyla > Ziphiidae > Hyperoodon > Hyperoodon ampullatus. The sequence continues at coordinate 26,159,710 of NC_136917.1, forward strand.
ATCTGCCTCTGTGGACGACGCAGTCTCCTAGAGCTTGAGAGCACGTTAAGCACGGAGACGGTTCTGTCTGGGACTCACGGCTGTCTCTGCGTGTTGGGAAATGGCATCCCTGCTCCTCCGCCGGGGCCCGGCTCTCAGCTGTGTCCCCCACCACAGCCGTCATCGTGCCGGCACAGGCGCCACCGCACGGGCATGGGGGCGCCCAGGGGCCCTGACGGCGTGTCGTGCATTGCCGGCTTACCGACCCCACTGGGCAATTCGGTGTAAACGTATAGCGCTCCGGTGTGCCCGTGGACTGCAAACATTCATCATCTCTTTTTTTTTCCTGATAGAATTGAGAGAAAAATTGCAACAATCTCCTTAGAAAGCAAATCTCCTCCGAAAACCTTGGAAAATGGTGAGTTTGGTGTTCCCGATGCCTGAGTTCTTGGTGCCCGGCCTCTGAGGAGCCACATGGGGCTTCCAGAGTGGTCCCTGGGCGGTGTGGGTGCCGCCCGGCCTCCTGGCCCCTTTCCCTGCGGACATGGCAGGCACTCTGGGTGCTGCCTGGGTAGATCGGGCACATGTGGTGCTCTGTGCCGACACGCCGGCCCTCCTGCACAAGCAGCCCTGCTCCCTGAGTTTCTCCCATGGCCCCACCCTCGCCAGGTCAGCCCCGTCCTCCGCCAAGGGGCTTGTCTTGGGGGTGGGGGTCATTCCGAGCTGGCGGGGGTCTGGTCCCCGCAGCTTACGCTCTACGCCACCCAGCCCAGGCCTCACAGCCGCTGCCTCTCCTGGCAGGGGGCGGCCTGGCAGGAAGGAAGGTGCCGGCCAGCGAGCCGGTCAACAGCAGCAAGTGGAAGTCCACCTTCTCGCCCATCTCCGACCTCGGCCTGGCCAAGGCAGCCGACAGCCCACTGCAGGCCGCCTCCGCTCTGAGCCACAACTCCCTGTTCGCTTTCCGGCCCGGCCTGGAGGAACCTGGCGCGGCTGATGCCAAGTTGGCTGCCCACCCCAGGAAGAGCTTCCCAGGCGCGCTGCCGGGGGCGGGCGGGCTGAGCCCCAGCAGCCATCCCGCCGGCGGCTTCGCCCTGGGCGGGGGCCTGGCAGCCGACCTCAGTTTACACAGCTTCAGCGATGGTGCTTCTCTCTCCCACAAGGCCCCCGAGGCGGCCGGCCTGGGCACCCCCCTGAGCTTTCCCGGCCCGCGGGGCAAGGAGGGTGGCGCTGCAGAGCCCGGCCCCTTCGTGAACAAGAGGCAGCTGGATGGACTGGCCGCGAAGGGCGAGGGGGGCCCACCTGTGTGCGGGCCCGCGGACAAGGCCTCAGCAACGCACGGCAAGGCGGGCAAGGGCCGTGACCGCGAGCCCGACGTCAAGAACGGCCACAACCTCTTCATGGCCGCCGCCGCTGCTGCTGCCGCCGCCGCCGCCGCGCCCCCCGGGGGCCTCCTCAGCGGCCCGGGCCTTGCCCCGGCGGCGTCCTCGGCAGGGGGCACAGCCCCATCCGCCCAGACCCACCGCCCCTTCCTGGGCACCTTTGCCCCCGGCCCGCAGTTCGCACTGGGCCCCATGTCCCTGCAGGCCAACCTGGGCCCGTCTGTGCTGCAGTCCCTGTTCAGCTCCGTGCCCACCGCCGGCCTGGTGCACGTCTCAACCGCCGCCACCAGACTGACCAACTCGCACGCCATGGGCAGCTTCTCCTCCGGGGTGGCCGGCGGTGCAGTCGGAGGTAGGCAGCGCCCTCCGGCCGTGCGGGACCCGCTGGGGGACGGGCCGCGGGCCGCATGCTGTCACCGGTGCCCTCCGGGACCGCTGGGTTTAACCACCGCTGTTTGCAGGTTCCCTTCCAGGGCCCCCTGAGGGGGGAGAGGCTGTGCCCGCGTATCCCCTTGGGTCCACTTTGCACCCGTCACCTCGTTCCTTTTCGCGAAACGCGGACGTGACTGTCGTGTGGGCAGAGCGCTCAGGCGTGAGTCGGCCTGTGCCAGGCTCTCTGGTCTGACGGCGTCCCTCTCGCTCTCAGGGGAGCTGGCGCCAGACGGAGCTCTCTCCTTCCTCCCTGCGGAGGTCACCTGTCAGGCCTGACGCAGCCCGGGCTCTGGGCAGCCTTGGGGCCGGCGCTGGGGAAGAGCCAAGGGCCACGGCGCCCGCCACATGCACCGTGGCGCCCGCCACATGCACCGTGGCGCGTGCGTGCGGGGTGGAGAGGAGCGCAGGGAGCCACAGCCGGCCCCTCACTGGGCACGGGCGCCAGGGCTGGGCTGGGGAGGGGAGGGGAGGGGAGCCGTCCTGCAGGTAATCCCAGCGCCTGTGCTCCCGCTGCCTGTGCTTTGCCCTCACCTGTGCCGCTCGCACGTGGAGCTGGAGCTGCAGCCGCCATCGGCTTCCCCTTCGCGCGCCTTCCTTGGCTTGGCTGGCGATACCCGCCTGTTGAAGCTGGGTTTTTCTCTCCTGTTTGCAGGTGCCTTTAACCACGCGGTGCCTCCCGCCTCCGCTCATCCGTTTGGAGCCAGTTTCGGCAGTGGGGCTGCATGTCGCAGCGCCACGCTGAGCCTAACCCCGCTGCAGGCGGTGGCCAGCACCCCGGCCTCTTCCTTTCAGGCCCCGTCCCCTGCGGAGCCGAGGCCGCCCCCGCCCCCTCCGCACCTGGGCCGGCCCCCTCCGGGGCAGCCCGCCCTCCACGCCCCCCCCCCTCCTAACGCCGCCTTGCCTCCGCCCCCCGCGCTGCTCCCGGCTAACTCTGAGCCCGTGCTCCTGCAGAACCTCGCGTCCCTCCCAGCTAACCAAGCTTTCTTACCTGCCTCCTCTGCTGCCTCTGTGCCGCCTGCTAACGCCTCTCTGTCCATCAAGCTCGCCTCACTTCCGCACAAGGTGTCCCGCCCCTCCTTCACGGTGCACCACCCGCCCCTGCCCGGGCTGGCCCTGGCCCAGGCCGCGCCCGTGATCCCGCAGGCCAGCTCCACGGGGCCGCCCGCCGTGTGGGTTTCCCTTGGCATGCCACCTCCATATGCCGCGCGCCTTGCGGGGGTTAAGCCGCGATAAAGACCTTGCTTAGCTAGCAGTTCGTATTCTGTAAGGTAAGGCTAGAGCTCGACCAGGCGGCCCATACGAGAACCTGAACTGACCTTGCTTTGCAGAGAGCAGGCGGGCCCGCGGGGCTCCGTGGAGGGGCCCGGGGGCCAAGGCTGCTCTCCTGCGGCCGGGAGGTGCGAAGGCGAAGAGCCAGGGAGGCAAGGGAACCCGGGCAGCGAGAGCAGAGAGAGGGAGGGTGTGGCTGGCCCCGCCCCCTCCGGCCGCTGCCGGTGGACCCTCCCCCCAGGTCGCCCAGGGAGGGGGCCAGGAGGAGTCAGTCAGGGCTGGCGTCCTGGCCAGGTGGAGCCCAGCTCGAGCTTGCCGCCACCCTAGGCTTGGCGTCTGCAGCAGCCCAGGACCTGGGGTCATGGGGGCAGCTCAGGATCCCAGCTTTGCCTTGTGTGCGCTCTTGGGCCCCTCAGCCCGTTTCCATAAACGCGCCTTATGTAGGGTTTGGGGGGAGCTCAACGCGTTTAAGGCCCCAGGTACACGGCAGGCCTTCAGGACGTGGGGGTCGCGCGACGTCTGTTGGGCTCCTTAGCTAGAGGGCCTGCCTGCAGGGGCCGATGGGCAGCAGGGTGAGTGTGGTGCCAGCCCCACAGGCAGGAATGCCGGGCCGGTGGGGGGCTCTGTAGTTGTGGCCGAGGCCTGGCTCCTCCGGCCTCCAATGCGCACTGCCTGGCCTGTGCCTTTCAGACCGTCCGTGTGGGGTCAGCGGAGACAAGCGTAGGAAGTGCCTGCTTTCGGGAGCTGGACGGGGCAGGTGTCTGCGAGGCCTCCAGGGAGGGTCCTGGGCCCCGGTGCAGCTGGCCCGGCCACTGCTGGTGCCGCGTCCACATACCCCTGGGGCCAGGACTGGAGCAGGGGTTCCGCCTGCTGTCCTTGGCTGTCTGTCGTGTTTTTAAGTGGAAACAGATGGGAGGCCGCTGGAGTCTGACGGCCTCCTGGTCAGGGTGCAGGTCATCGGACAGCCCTACCCGAGGCCTGGGGATGGGCTGTGCCTCGGTTGTTGGAAAAGCCCAGAAGGTAGGGCAGCTCAGCCTGCAGTGGCCTCGCACCATCAGAGGAGCTTGGAGAGGGCAGACGTGCACTGGGAGGTCGGGGGCCAGGCCCACAGTGGACACTGCCTGCCTGCCATCCTGGCCGCGCCGGCCTCACTCCTGGGGCGTGCAGGCTTGTCCTGGAGCGCTGCCCGGCGTGGGGACCGGGGAGGGTCTCCTGGGGAGGAGGGGAGGTCAGGACCCAGCCAGCGCCCCACACGCACTGGAAGGGCCTGGGCACAGGACCTCCTGCCTCTGACGGGGTCCAGAGGCGTGGCTCAGGGTGCTGCCACCACCACGTCTGCCATCTGTCGTCCGTCCGTCCGTCCGTAGGTGGCTCTGGCGCCCTGGCCTGGGGGTGCGACAGGCTCGTCTGGGCGTGGGGCTAACGCTACGCTGCCTTTCCTCCCACGCCGTGTCCGCAGGTAACTAGGATTTCTACCTCAACCGCGAGACTATGCAAGGATGGGGCGGGCTGGCGGCGCGGGGCCCCCCGCAGGACAGCGAGGATGGACGGAGGCCAGAGGACAGGCTCTACTGTGAATCAGCGCCGCGCAGAGCTGCGGAGACGGCGCGCTGGGGCCTGGCTCCAGCCTGTACTGTCGATAGTTTTAGATAAAGTATTTATCGTTTTTTAAAAAGTATAAACAATTTTGACTTATTTTATTCCACCGAAGTCGTGAAGGCAACCTATCGAGAGATGTAGATACTATATATATGAGAGAATATATGTAAGGACGTCGCCGAAGGACCGGCCCGCCGCGGAGACGCCACCAGCCGGCCCGGTGCTATCTCGTCGCCAGGCTCGCGCCTCCACGTGCTCTTGGTGCTGACTCTCGAGGTTGACCACGCCGACGCCAGGCCCTAGCACCTGGCGTGTTCATTCCCGCCGCTCTTCCCATACCAAAGGCGGCGTCTCCAGTGGAGGCCCGCCCCGCCATCACTGTGAACGGCCTCGGCTCAGCCCTCAGGATGGCGCCTTTGGCATCGGAACGGCGGTCCTGCGCAGCAAGGCTGCGGTGGCGGAGCCTCGAGGAGGGGACCTGTTCTCGGTGCTTGTGAGGAGGGTCTGGTACCCGACTCTGCTGCCTGCCTGGCTGGCTCGCTCGTGTGACAGGTGCATTTACTTTTGTACGTCTCCGCTCGCCCTGGGCTCACGCCGCAGCCCCCCGCTGCAGGGTTGGCTCCTGTGGTGGCCGGGGACGCAGGCGGGTTAGTCGTGGGTGCCTGCTGTGTCTACAGGGGAGTCACACTGACAGGTGACAGTATTTTATAGAGAGGTGATGAAAATTTATAAATTTCATAGACGGACTTCATTTATTTTTAGACTGTATGACGAATACACAGTAAACTAAAGAGAAAAAGAAGGAAGGAAAGTGAGGGGAAACCCTCACGCCTGTTCAAGTGCACAGCGGCGCTGGCCCAGGGCCCGCCTTGCTGGGGTGACACCTGCTCCACCCGAGCGGCCACGGTGGTGCTTGGGAAGGGATGCGCTGGGGGTGGCCAGGCAGGAGGGCTGCTCCCTGAGGCTCCGAAGTGGCCGGTAGGGCTCTCGGTCCCTTGAGCACAGCACCTGTGACCAGTCCTGGGTCCCTGGGTGGAGCAATGTTGTCTGTGTGCCTCCCGAGAAGCTCTCGGTCCCCGGAAAGGGCCGACATCGGCCAAAGGTGCTGACAGGGGGCCCGGACCCAAGGTGGGCGCCCCAGCGAGTGCTGAGCGTGGGCAGTCAGAGCCCCATCCTCAGGTGCTTGCCCCCTAGGCAGCACCCGTCAAGGAGCGCGGGAGGGGGACCTCTGTGTGGCGGCCTAACATGAGCCTTCCCCGGCCTGGTCAACTCCACACACCCTTCAGAGGTGGACGCCACGGGCCCTCTGCCTGCCCGCAAGCGGGGTCAGTGTGGTGGCCAAGGCCCGGCCCCGCTTCCTGACCCCCGGGACGCAGGCCACAAGGGTCAGAGTGGGCCAGTGCGCTGCCTGCAGCCATCTCTACACCGTGCGGGGCAGCAATCAGGCTAGAGAACGGAGCCTTCCTCCTGTGACCGCCCGCCCTGCCCCCTTCCCCCCAGGTCGGTGCTCCCAGTGCACAACGGTGCTGTCCTGACCCCCGGCCCCCAGCCTCTCCAAGAGGCTCCCCTCCCCGTGTCAGGAACACAGGGCTCCCGAGAAAGCTGCGGCGCTGCCAGCGGAGCCCCCATCTGAACAAAGGACACTGTACACAAACACTGCGTCACTTCGGGAGGATCACCGCGCCGCGTCCGTCCTCTGCACGCACACGCAGGCACCAGGGGACGGACGACCCACGCGGGGCCTGCCCCACCGCGGGGCCCAGCTCGGCCTCTCCACACCCACCCTCCGGTCCCAGCCTGAGCGCCACGGCTGACGCCAGCCACGGGAGTAGGGCGCCGGCTGGTGTGCGTGGGGAGCGGCCCTGCGGGAGCCCCACCGCTGCTGCCGACGCGGGTGCTCCAGGTCTGACGGCTGCCGTCGCTTTGCTCAGGAAAACCTAACAACTAGGACAGCCTTCGGTCAGGGGATGCGTTCTCTGTTCAGCTATGAATTGTGACCTATTTAAGAACCACCACCCCCCCGCCGCCCTTATTTATCCTGCCAGCCGGCCCGTCTAAAGTTAGGACTGTTTGTTCTCATTTACACATCCATCCACGCTGGCTCTCGCATCCCTGCCTTGGTTTGTAACGCAGACGGGCTTTGCTTTCTTGTTCCTGGTAGCCTGTGTTTCAGTTGGGGCGCTGGCTCCACCCCCTCTTCCCAAGGGAACCCCACTGCACTGCGTTTCCACCTCTAGACGCTGTAATAAAATACCTGTTTTCACTTGAACCTGGTCTGGTGGCAGTGTTTCTTCCCGACCGTGACACGGCAAGGTCCTGGAGCGCAGAGGGTCCCGGGCTGTGATCACCATCCCCAGTTGGGGAGGACGGTCACTCCCAGCAGAAGCCCCACCTGCCGGAAGGCAGGCCCTGTGACCACAGCAGACAGTGAGCCCCACCTCAGGGAGGCCCAGCCCCTCCTTCAGGGCCGACACCTGACTAGGTCAGGCCCACCCAGGGTGGGCCTCCTTCTTGACTAACTGAAACCGACTGCTTGGGTACTTTTCACACCACCAACAAAACCCTTCCCGAAGTCCCGTCTGCACTCAGAGGGAGGCCTGTGAGCCCCAGAGGCCCTGTGGGCTGGGCCCCAGCCTCCCGACCTTTCCTGGCTCTGGGTTCTAAGCCTCCTCTCCTCTGTTCCTACTGGGCACTTAAACCTTGAACCTGGGCAGGGCCTCACTTCCCTCAGGACCCCGCTGTGACTCTGCGGGACTGGCAGCCTGTGGAGGACAGAGGTCCCTCTGCATTCACTGCACCGCCGTCCCGTGTGAAAAAGAGGTACCTTTATTTGAACAGAACAAACCGGCCACCCCAAAGGCGCACCTTCCAGCTCTGCCCAGAGGCGTCCGGCCGGGGCCTGCCCCTTCAGCAGGAGAATTCACAGCAGCCCCAGCACGGGCCCACGCCCTTCACAGCATCACCTAATGTTGTACATTCAGCCTGCACGGGGCAGGAGAGTTGCACCAGCCTCAGGCACCTGCCAGGGCTGGATGGACGCACCCAAGGGGCTGGACACAGCTCCTGGGAGAGGACACCTGTCCCCTGGCAGCAGCATGTGGCACTGAGGTGCCAAACCAGTCCAGTGGGTTCCAGTGCATCCAGAAGGGGCTTGCTGGGTTGTTTCTTCAAAAAGACAGCCCCTGCGGGTCCTGCGGCTTTTAAAATCTTTAAACCAAGACACCTCCCACGGCAAATCCAGGCTTGGCCAAGAAACCCTGGACCCAGGGAGGGTTCATCCAGCCCCCAGCAGGAAAGCTGAGGAGCCCCACACCCGGACTCATGCCTTCAGGCCGCTCAGCTGGAACCTGGCCTCCTCCGATATGCCGAACTGCTCCAGGGGATCCTGTGTGGGTGGACGATGGCGGGGGTGGGGGGGACGGCATGAGCCTGGGCCCAGAAGACCCCCACCTCCCACCCCTGCACCCACGCACACCTTGCCGGTCATTTTCTGGATCTCGTTCCGGTAGAAGATGAGGCTCCTCCGCATGAACTCATAACTGGGGAGGAGGGTGGTGTGAGTCCACAGGGCCTGCCCCGCCCCTGTCCCAGGCCCCCAAGGTGGCCGCACCCCACCTGGCTCGACGCAGAGCAGCCATCCACTCCTGACACTGCTCCTCACTGCAGCATTCAAAGTGATACTTCCTCTCTGGGTCCTCTAGGAAGCCTGCGGAAGGAGTAGCCCGCATCTGTCCCCGCTCCCTCCCACCTCCCCCCCACCCAGCCCTCAACTTCCTCTTGCCATTGTCCATGACTGTCCCCTTTCCAGCCCCGGCCCGCCTGGGCCCACTGCTTCCCACCAGCTGGGTGTCGGCTGAACTGTGTCCCCTCCCAAGACTATGAATCTATCTGGATGTGGAATCACTGCAGGTCTAAGTAGTTACAAGCAGTTAAGCTGAGGTCACGCTGCACTAGAGTGAGCCTCTAATCCAACAGAACTGCTGTTCTTAAGAAAAGTGAAACCTGGACACGACCACACAAGGGAGAAGATCCCACGAAAAGGAAGGCAGAGATGGAGTGAAAACGGTCGCCAGCAACCCCCCAGAAGCCAGGAGAGAGATCATAGGGACAGATTCTCCTTCAGAAGGAACCAGCCATGCCAACACTCTTGATGTCACACTTCTTGCCCCCCAGAACTAGGACAAGTAAGTTTCTGCTGTTTAAGCCCCCTAGTCTGTGGCACTCTTCTTGCAGCCTCCCCACGAGACTAGTTACAAGCTCCGTCTTCGCCTGCAGACCCCACCCTCTCAAGATGACCCAGGAGAATCCTCCCAGTCCCCCAGCACAGGGCCCTGATCCCAGGAGAAATGACACAGTTACAGCGAGGCACCCCGAGAGGGCAGCGCTCCCCAACAAGACAAGGGCGGCCTCTCGGGTAGTACGCTTGGCCTGGGCCCCCACCCGGAGGAGCCAGCGCGAGTGGGGCTGCCCGGGACACTGGACTCAGCCTCTGGGGACTCAGGCGGGGCCGCGCCGGGGTGGAGCGGGGAGGGACGGGGTCAAGTAGCCTCGCCCCAGGCCGCACTCACTGATGGAGAAGCCGCTGGGCTCTTCCTGAGCGACTCTGCAATGCTCCAGCAGCACGGCTCCAACGGGCTAGGGGCAGACAGGGGCATGGGGGCGGGCACCGGGAACCTGCCCGCCCCCCGCCCCGCCCCCGACTCCAAACCCCCGCCCTCCAACTGCGGCCGCCCCCCCCGCCACAACTCCGGACCCGGACCCGGACCCGGACCCCGACCCCAACCCCCGCCCCCGCCCCCTTCCCGGCCCTCCCCGCCCCCTTCCCGGCCCTGCCCGCCGCCCTACCTCCGCCTCGTCCGTCCGGAAGTAGAAGAGGAAGTTGACCACCAGCTTCACCAGCCGCCGTTTCACCACTGCGGGAACAAGGCGGGCTCGCGCGGGTTCCGCGGCTGCCCACCCCCGCCCCCCTGCCGCCCGGCCGCCCGCTCCGGCGCCCCGGGCCGCTCACCGCTGCCCTTCTTGGGGCCCCGCATGCCCAGCTCGGCTGCCATCTCGGCCGGCTGCCGGGACAGTGCCTGCAGCTCCTTCTCGTTATAGCGCATGGCGCCGCTGGGACCCAGAACGCGGAGCGCTGGGCCGCGCCCTCCGGGCCGCCGTCCCTGCTCGCGCCGCTGCCGGCGTCAAAAGAGTCCCACGGCGTCGTCCCGGAAGCGCGGCCGGAGCTACCACGCCTGCGCGCTTCCGGGCCGCTCAGCCTGTCCTACACCGGCGAGTGGCAGAAGCGTCCCGGGGGCCGCCGGGGCCGAGTAGAACCCTCGTGGGGCGCACAGGGCAGGGCAGTAGGCAAGATGGACGGTTGTCATGTAACCAGGCAACAAGGTGGACCCGGGGTGGAAACAATAAAGCACCCCCACGACCGATAGCGCCCAGTACTCAAGGGAACAGGCGGACGGGAGTGGGAAACAAGAAGCAACTCGCTATCCCGCGAGAACTGGCTCCGCGCGAGTTTGGCCCACCGAAAGGACATTGAGAGCCGATGCGCACGCGCGCTTCGGCTTCCGGCCTGCACTCTCTGCTGCCCGCTTTCCTCCAGCCTCCGAAGCGTCTAGCCCGCGCCGCTGGGCGGGGCGGGCATGCGCACACGGAAAACCCCGCCCCGCCTGCCCTCGGAAGTGCTTCCTTAGCCCGCGGTGCGCATGTGCAGAACGAAGTCGGCGCGGCCGCAGAGGTGGTGGCCTAACAGCCGACGGCAGTTCGGCCGCGGGTGAGAGTTAAGAGCCGCGCGGGGCTAGGGCGGCGACCGCGAGGGGCTCCCTGGAGGGGAGTGGGCGAGGGGCGCCTCGGCAGGGGCGCGGGTTGGGGGCGGGCGCTGGCTCCCAGTCCCCGCCCGGCGCTGGGCAGGCCCGACCCCCCCCACCCCCGCCCTCTAGGAGCTCCGGCTGCAAAGGCCCGTTGGGTCGGGTTGGGTCAGGTCGGGTCGGGTGGCGGCTCCCGTGGTCCGGGGCCCCTTCCCTGCGCCCGGGAACTCGTCCGTTGGTTTGCTGGCTCTGTGGTCCGGGACTCACCTGGATAGGGGTGACGGCGGCCCCAGTTCCAGGCCCACCGAGTAGAAAGGAAGGTCCGGAGGCGGAGCGCCCGGCACCGCGCCCGAGACCACCAGAGCCCGTTAGCTGGGCCCGTTTCGCAAGCGAAGCCCTGAGGTTAAGTGACTTCCCCGCTTGTCAGTCTAGGTTTCTTATACCATTCTTCCTCCTGTCCCCCAAAGCTCATTAACTTCTTCACTTTTCCTATTCGCCTGATTTTGTTTGCTTGTTGTTAAACCTTTGTACTCAAAGCGTTTTCACCCCACACGCCTAGCGGTTGTATTTTCCCACAGTTTGAAACAAATGGATGCCTTTTTTCCTTTCCCCCGTGGAAACTTCCCTCTCAAAGCTGGCATCCTCCTGCTCCGGTCGGGACTGGAGCCCCACCTTGCAGCTGAGTAGCTGTCCTAGAACCTGCTGTCCGGGCTCCCCTGGGCTGGCTTGTTTTCAGTGTGACCATCTACTCCCCTTCCTTTCTTCCATCAGAGCTCATCAGGTAGCTTTTGAAGAAGTCGACTATTTTTTTATATTGAGCTCTCGGTTAGCTGAAAACGGCTTTATTTACCCTCACAGTCAGAAGTGTGGGTGTAAAGTTCCAAATCAAAAGCCCCCGGTGGGAATTGTGAAAGCATTGCCCGTCATAGGAGTTCCGTGCTGTCCCGAAGGTTCTCGTCCCGTTCTGGTTTCCGACCTCTTGTTTCTGATTTTCTTTCTGTGTAGTAGAAACTCTAGGTTTTCGTTAGTGTTGTGAAATTTCATATTTTCTTCGTTTGAGAGTGTTTTTCTGTTTTTTCTGAAGATTAGGTCCTTTCAGTCCTGGGGTATTTTCTTTTATTTCATAGGTCATTCCTTTGATGATATTCTCCACGTTTGTTCTTTTTAGTTGTTATTTCATGTGGGTCTATGGTTGATTTACAACATCGTGTTAGTTTCGGGCGTACAGCAAAGTGATTTATACACATACATGTGTCCGCTCTTTTTCAGGTTCTTTTCGCATATAGGTCATTGCAGAGCATTGAGCAGAGTTCCCTGTGTATGCAGGAGGTCCGTATTGATTATCTTTTTTTTTTTTTGAATAAAGTTATTTATTTTATTTATTTATTTTTGGCCGCGTCGGGTCTTTGTTGCTGCGCGCGGGCTTTCTCAAGTTGTGGCGAGCAGGGTCTACTCTTCGTTGCAGTGCGCGGGCTTCTCGTCGTGGCGGCTTCTATTGTTGCGGAGCACGGGCTCTAGGTGCACAGGCTTCAGTAGTTGTGGCTCACGGACTCAGTAGTTGTGGCTTGCGGGCTCTGGAGCGCAGGCTTAGTAGTTGTGGCACATGGGCTTAGCTGCTCCGCGGCATGTGGGATCTTCCTGGTCCAGGGCTCGAACCTGTGTCCCCTGCATTGGCAGGCAGATTCTTAACCACTGCGCCACCAGGGAAGCCCTGGTTATCTATTTTAAATATAGTAGTGTGTCCCCGTTTCGTTCTGTTTTCAGTCCGGGATTTCTAGGTTCTTGCTTTGCTTCTTATTATTTTGCTATTATTGTTGTTATTGTTGTTCATTTCCCTGTTCTTCATTATGAAAGCCTTCTTTGACTCTTACCTTCAAGCGCTCGTATTCATTGTTTTGTCAGGTTCATCACGTATTTGCTTTTAAAGGGTTTGTCTTTTTTTTTAACTTTATTTGTTTATTTATTTAGGCTGCACCGGGTCTTAGTTGTGGCATGCGGACTCTTAGTTGCAGCATGTGGGATCTAGTTCCCCGACCAGGGATGAAACCCAGGCCCCCTGCATTGGGAGCGCGGAGTCTTACCCACTGGACCACCAGGGAAGTCCCAGGGTTCGTCTGGTTTTAATTCACCGTGCTCACCTTTGGCACCTGTTCTAGTTTCACGATGTGGTAACGTCTCCTGTCATCCGGGAGGACGTTAGCATCTTCTATTGACGTTTCCACCAGGTTTCTTTTTTCTCTGATACACACGTTTCTTTGCATGTGTTTATGTGAAGTTACCAGTCTTTGTGGAGAGCAGTGCTTCTCATTCTAGTGAGCTCAGTGGGCCCGGCAGAGTGCTGGGGTTTGGGGAGTGCGGGGGGCCCCAACCGTCAGTGTCTGAGAATACTGTCTCTGGTACTCTCTTCCCAGAAAAGGCTCCTGATCTCCCCTGGGCTGGGAGCACCAGCTGGGTCTCCTGCCTGCTGGACACAGACCAAGGGAAGGGGTGTTGCCTGCTGCTTAGCGGGTGGGTTTTTTTGTTTATTTTTCTGTTTTTTTTTTTTTTTTTTTTTTTGGCTGCATCAGGTCTTCGTTGCCGCGCGGGCTTTCTCTAGTTGCAGCGAGCGGGGGCTGCTCTTTGTTGCGGCGCGTGGACTTCTCATTGCGGTGGCTTCTCCTCTCGTGGAGCAGGGGCTCTGGGTGCGCGGGCTTCAGTAGTTGTGGCTCACAGGTTCTAGAGCGCAGGCTCAGTAGTCGTGGCGCACGGGCTTAGTTGCTCTGCGGCATGTGGGATCTTCCCAGACCAGGGCTCGAACCCATGTCCCCTGCATTGGCCGGCGGATTCTTAACCACTGCGCCACCAGGGAAGCCCCAGCGAGTGGGTTTTGATGGACCTGCCCCCTTTTCACCCTGGCCTCATCTCAGTCTCTGATAGGTACTGGCATTCACTGTAATGTGGTGAGTGATCAAGTATTTGTTTGCGTTTGGGTTTCCTGAGCCAGTCAGATCCTCTCCACAGGTGCTTTCACAACACCTGTGGCACATACTCCCGACTAGAACAAGAGCTTGTTCTGGCTGCTTAAGAAGAAACTGGGCTCCCCCCAAACTGACTGGAACTCTTGGCTCTGTTAGTGTTTTGCCTTTACCAGTTGGCGGCTCTGGGTGGACTTGGCATGAAATAAAAAGTCTAGTCCTGGGATTCTGCAGCCAACTAGGTCACCCCGCTGGTCACCATATGTGAGGTTTTTGTAAACTCATCAAGTCACACTGCGGGTCAGTGGCACAGCTGGCTGGTGCCTGGACTGTTCGTTTCCTGTGGTCGGTGCAGCAAACCACCACAAACCTAGTGGCTTAAACGACCTAAGTTCATGATGCAGCTCTGGAGGTCAGAAGTTCAACGTGAGTCTCACTGAGCTTTATTCCTTCCGGAGGCTCCAGGGGAGCATCGGTTCCCGCCTTTTCCAGCTTCTCGAGGCGCCGCATCCCTGGCTCGCGGCCCCTCCTCCATCCTCACAGCCAGCAGCGCAGCAGCTCCCGTCTCCCTCGGCCTCTGACCCCCCCCCCCGCCTCCCTCTTATAAGGACCCTGTGATGACACTAGGCCCCTTGGGGAATCCAGGGTCCTCCCCATCTCAGGGGCCTTAACTTAACCCCACCTGCAAAATCTCCTCTGCCCTGTGAGGTGACACGTCCAGGAACCCCTGCGATAGGGCCATCTTTGGCAGGGGTCATATTCACTCCTGGGCCCCATCCCTGTGAATTTACCCCAACAGAGACAAGATACCAGGGGCCTGGGGCCAACATTGACCAGTGGGAAAGGGAGTGTAAGATGAGAGAGAGGTTCCTGGAGGTTGGGTCTGAACTGAGCCTGAAGGAGGGTGGGAAACAGTGGCTGGGCAGGAAGAGACATCAAGGGCTCGGGAGAGCCTTCCTCGGCCGCGAACGAGCCGTGAACACCTTGTGCGTTAGGCAGTGGGGGGTGGGGGATAGGTTGGTAGATGTGTTCCTTGTTTCCAGCAAATGTACAGCTGAGCCAGAGAAGCAGAATTTAGGCTGCGAGAAGTAAGTGTAAGACGATCAGAAAGGGAATTCAGAGGAGGGAGTGAACAGCACGGGCTTGGGCGGTCTGGGGAGGCTTCCTGGAGGAGGTGAGACTAATTAGTGAGAGCTTGGTCTCATTTTGCCCTTTACCATTTTGGGTCCTTGGGCCTTTGCACTCCTCAGGCTGGGGGGACTTCCTCAGTCCACCCACAAGGTCACCTGGAGATGCCCTGTTTCTTCTTCTTTTTCATTTCCATGTGCCTGGCCCATCGTGGACCCTCGGCCACTGAAAGAGACTTGGTGAAGCCTGGGCGTGGGGCTGAGGGCGGCGAGAGTGAGGTGGGGGATGAGGCTGAACCAGGAGGGTGAGGCCTCCTGCGCAGCCTCACAGCCGCCCCTTGGCCTCCACAGGTTTCCTCTCTGGTCTGGTAGAGCCCCAGGGTCCTCACCATGGACTTCCAGCATCGCCCCGGAGGCAAGACCGGGAGCGGGGGCGTGGCCTCCTCCTCTGAGAGCAACCGGGACCGTAGGGAGCGCCTCCGGCAGCTGGCCCTGGAGACCATCGACATCAACAAGGTACCCGTGCCCTCCCACCGCCTGGGCCCACCCTGCACCAGGGAGCTTCACCTGGAGTGGCAGCTCTCAGTGTCCACCAGAGGCCGGCTGCTGTTCGTAGCCCCACGTTTGAAGGGTCTGTTACCACAGGAAGCTATACTTAACCAGAGGTGTGGGGAGTCGCCAGTGGTGGGGGCCCTGATGGCACCACGGGCAGCGAAGGACAGCAGCTTATCCGTACAGAGCTGTAGGGAGACAGACCTCCGCCTCGGCCCTGGGGACACGTATGTGGGTCTCCCTGGGCGCTGTGGGGTGTGCAGCAGCATCCCTGCCCTGCCCCCGCGCCAGATGCCAGGAGCTCCCCAGTCACAGCCAGGAGCTCCCCAGTCACAGCGGCCACAGATGTCCCCATATGTCGCTCAGTGTCCCCGGGGGGGCGGAATCACCTCCGGTGAGACACCAGGGATAGGGATTCCACTGACCCCAGGAGACTGGGTTCCATGACCACGTGACCTCTGCGGTCCTGGGATGCTGCACACATTTCAGTCCACACCTGAGTGGGAGGGAGAGGAGGTGATACAGATGCTGGGGGCCCCCCTGGTTTACACCAGCTGACTATCGGGGATTTATCCTGGTGTCCAGTGTGAGCAGGGAGCAGACTCAAGATTTTCGCGAATAACTGACTAAGGGTTTCTCAGCTTGGACGTGCGGCCGGGTCATTCCCTGGGGCGTGGGGGCCATCACGGGCACTGTGGGGTGTGGAGCAGCACCCTCACCTCCACACTTGATGCCAGGAGCCCCCCAACTCGTGACAACCACTGACGTCCCCAGACATTGCCCAGTGGACCCTGGAGGCAGAGTTGTCCTCGATGTGCCCCTTGGTGTTCAGTGTATGGGTCCTCTTAGACTTTGAAACGCCCTGAGGTGTGTCGAGCCCTCACCGTGTGCCGGGCAACCCCAAAGCCCCTCGCAGGCCTGGCCTGGGAGGTCAGTTCTGTTTCTCTTCCCCATTTTCCAGATGAGGAAACAGAGTTGAGGGTGGGATTGTCATCGCCAATGACAACACGGTCCCTGGCGGTGGAGTTGGGACCTGAACCCCTGCCGTCTGCTCTGCGCCTCTTGGGTGGTCACCAGTTGGCCCTGGAGCCCCTGCCCCACTCACGGGATGTGCAGAGATGGGGTCCCCTAGGGCCTCAGGTTGGCCCGCTTGCTTCTCCTCTGCCCGCGTCCGGCTGTGCTGCGGCACGAGGAGTGCTGGCCTGGTCGGCGCTGTGGAGATGGATGAGCGGCGGTGCTGTTTCGGCTCTGCCTCCTGGGCCCCAGGCTGCCGAGGACCCCTCCCCGGAGCTTGCTGCAGGGGCGCATGGTCAGCCCCAGCCCCACCCAGTGGACTCTGCGGTGTCGAGGGTTCCCAGGGGCCGCGGTGCTGCCTTGGGGGCTCCTGCTTGTCCTCTGCCCGCCCTCTTCTGCCGCGAGCGTTTGCCCGGAAGGGAGTGGTGTTGTCTCAGCGCCCGCCAGGGGCAGCCGTGCTTCTCTCACGCCTGTGCGGGGTCCCCAGGGCCCCTCCCACCGCATAACAAGCGTGCTTCCTCCGCAGGACCCGTACTTCATGAAGAACCATCTGGGCTCCTACGAGTGCAAGCTGTGCCTGACGCTGCACAACAATGAGGTGCGGGCCTGCCCCGCCCCTGCCCCGCCCCACCTGCGCTGCTGTGGACTCGGAGTCCTTCCGTCCATTTCCTTCAGTAGCGGTGGCACCGCTGCCACAGATGTGTATCTGGGAATGTGGGGACATCCTGGGACGTTCCATGTCAGGATCGGGGTCATGAAGTCTAGCCAGTGTGGCTCTAGTTTGCGCCTTTGAAGCAGGCGAGAGTCTGATGCTCCCTCGCGCTGGGCCCCTCTCCTGGCACGAGTAGGTCCCTTTGTCCCTTTTCTCGTGTGAAGGACGTGCTTTGTTTCTGGTGGTTCCCAGCCCTGGACGGCAGCACTGAATTGAACAGCCTGATACGGGAGGGTCTCCCCGCGGCACTGGGGCTGCTCATCCTCCGGGAAGGACCGTCCTGGGCATGCTGTCCTCGGGGGTCAGAACCCCGCCCCCCACCGCCCCCCAGTTGAGAACCACTGATTCGCGTGTCTCATCCCTGGGGCATCGTGGAGATGGCATCACGGGACATGATCACTCCCGGGTTTCCCCACCACTTCCAAGCAGTGTCCACAGCCCACACTGTGAGACTGCTTGCGTCGCACCCTCCGGAGGCCTGCCTCACCTCCGGCTTTTGGGGGTCTCGTTCCCCTGTGTGCAGACCCACTAGCGCTCGTCTACTCAGCAGCGATCGGGTGCCTACCGGCACCTCCCTGCTTGCTTTGTCTTGAGCTGTGTGTCCCTCTCCCGTTCTAGGGGAGTTACCTCGCGCACACACAAGGGAAAAAGCATCAGACCAACTTGTGAGTACTTTGCGCCCCTTCCCATGCCCGGCGCTCACCCCCACCAGAGCTGTCACCTCACTTGACCCCCGTCCCCCCTGACCTTGAAGCTCCAAGGTTGGCTGGGGCAGGGCGGGGGTGTGGCACTCCTGGCACCTGGGCCTGTGGCCTTGGCGGCCTGTGTGGAGGGGCCTCAGCACCATGTCCGTCCCACCTGCAGGGCCCGGCGAGCAGCCAAGGAGGCCAAGGAGGCCCCAGCCCAGCCGGCGCCAGAGAAGGTCAAGGTGGAGGTGAAGAAGTTCGTGAAGATCGGCCGCCCGGGCTACAAAGGTAAGGATGCTTTGTGGCCTTGGCGGGCAGCCTCACACCCATCCACACCCACACCCACACCCACACTATCCACCTCTGGGGAGTGTCTCCACTCACTTCCTGTCAGAGGGCTTCTTTCCCTGGGGGCTGGGACCGCCTTCCTGCCTTGAACTTTCACACACATGCCGAGGAGGGGCGGGGAGCGTGGTGTCCTGTCCGGTCCGTGCCTGTCGCCATTCGTTACGCTCCTAGCAAAGGTGGGTGAGCTTGTGGGACGCGACCGCGGGCCCTGGTGTGGCTCTTTCCTCTGATCTCGGAACTGGGTGCTGGCTCTTCTTCACCTGAGGAGAAAGGAAGAGGGGGTGAGGGTCTGCGCGTGCAGCAGCGCCTGTGGTAACCTGGTTTGGAAAGCCAGTCAAGCGGCCCAGCTGGAGTACAGGGGATACATGGGACCATGTTGCCGGGTGGGGGGAAGGCAGGCCACCTGATAGGTGTCTTGGTAAGGTGGGGACATCCTGCGTGTGGCTGGCGTTTCGGGGAGTGGCGTGCAAAGGCCCTGGGGTGGGCCTGCTTGGTGAGCCAGGACAGGGATGGTACTATTCCCCTGGGGAGGCCACCACAGGCTTTTTGGCCAGTCCAGGCCATCTGGTGTCTTCCTGGGTGTAGTGGGGAGACACTGAGCACCCGTGTGGAAAGCAGCCCAAAGCCACAGATCTCTGGCAGTGGGCATCCTCTCCTAGAAGTGGGGGCACAGTCTTGACCCTCACACTCGGTGCTCCCCAGGTCGGGGGCGGCGGGCAGTGGGGAGACCTCCCTCCCACCACCACCCCCACCCGTGTGATCTGGGGCAGATGGCACCCGGGGTGCAGCCCTCCCAGCCCCGGGTGATGCCCGTCCAGCTGCGGATGGCTCTTGTGCTTCCCCAGCCAGGTGACCACCCCCAGGCCTGCTCTCCCATTTGTGGGTGGTGTTAGGCCAGCCCCTGGGCCCCTTAGCTGGTCCTGACACCTCCTGTGTTGCAGTGACCAAGCAGAGGGACACGGAGATGGGTCAGCAGAGCCTCCTCTTCCAGGTGAGCAAAGGCTGGGGACTCAGTCCTGAGGGGAGGGGCTCCCTGAGAGGCGGTGCTGCCACCCGGCCGTGTCCCCACAGATCGACTACCCCGAGATCGCCGAGGGCATCATGCCCCGCCACCGCTTCATGTCCGCCTACGAGCAGAGGATCGAGCCTCCGGACCGGCGCTGGCAGTACCTGCTCATGGCCGCCGAGCCCTACGAGACCATCGCCTTCAAGGTAGCGTGCTGGACCCCCGAGAGGTGGGGAGCCGGCTGAGGAGTCTGCTCCGTCCTGGCAGCTGGCCTCTGGCCCACTCCAGGATGCCCCTTCCTGCCAGGGCCAGGGGTATCCCTCTGGGCCCTTGCCTCTTGAGGGGGTGGCAAAGGATAAGGCAGCGTGAGGGCCAGGGGCTGGGCGTCCGAGGTGGGTGTCCGCCAAGAAGCAGAGACCCCTGACATGGCCCCAGCAGTAAGGTGTCCCTGCTGCTGGTTGTTCGTGGATTCCGTGACTGGATCTGGTCCCCAGACGGACGTTAATGGGATAGCGTAGATCACGACTTTCTCGGGGTTGCAGGTTTGCCGAGCAGTGCAGCAAGGACATCAGTCGACTCTGTCACCCCTGAGCTAGACCCTGTCCCCTCACAGAAGGGCCTCCTCAACCGGGCCATCTCGTGGTCCTGAGGGCCCGTCTCTGCCCCCTGCTCCACCCCACGCAGGTGCCGAGCAGGGAGATTGACAAGGCTGAAGGCAAGTTTTGGACTCACTGGAACCGGGAAACTAAGCAGGTGAGTCACTGCAGGTCCAGGCAGTTCCCGAACCTTCTCCCAGCCCAAGGCCCAGGGGCCGCGCTCAGCCTCTTCTTTCTGTCCAGTTTTTCCTCCAGTTCCACTTTAAGATGGAGAAGCCACCGGCCCCGCCGAGCCTCCCTGCCGGGCCTCCTGGGGTGAAGCGGCCCCCACCCCCGCTGATGAATGGTTTGCCCCCTCGGCCGCCACTGCCCGAGTCGTTGCCCCCGCCCCCGCCAGGAGGCCTGCCCCTGCCCCCTATGCCGCCCAGTGGGCCTGCGTCCTCGGGGCCCCCGGGCCCCCCTCAGCTGCCCCCACCGGCTCCCGGTGTCCACCCCCCAGCACCAGTGGTCCACCCCCCAGCGTCTGGAGTACACCCCCCAGCTCCTGGGGTCCACCCGCCAGCACCAGTGGTCCACCCACCAGCATCTGGGGTCCACCCCCCTGCTCCAGGGGTCCATCCCCCAGCCCCGGGGGTCCACCCTCCAGCGCCAGGGGTCCACCCTCCAGCCCCCGGGGTCCATCCTCCCCCATCTGCTGGGGTTCACCCCCAGGCCCCAGGGGTGCACCCACCAGCTCCTGCAGTTCACCCCCAGGCCCCGGGGGTCCATCCACCAGCTCCCGGGGTCCACCCCCCAGCCCCAGGGATCCACCCCCAGCCTCCTGGGGTCCACCCCCCACCTCCTGGGGTCCACCCATCAGCTCCTGGGGTCCATCCTCCAGCTCCTGGGGTCCATCCCCAGCCTCCTGGAGTTCACCCCTCAAATCCTGGGGTGCACCCCCCGACTCCCATGCCCCCGATGCTGAGGCCCCCGCTGCCCTCCGAAGGCCCTGGGAACATTCCTCCCCCTCCCCCCACCAACTGAAAAGCCACCCCTGTCCCAGCAAGTTTGGCCTTGTTTTCCTGTGTCCCGCCCCCCAGAGTGAAGTTGAGTTTTTTGTACAGGGCTGGGCCGTGTTCCCAGAGCCCATTAAAGAGTCTCTGCTAACCATGGAGTGCACTGCTGTGTGGGCTGGCCGGCCAGCCGGCCGGCGGGTGGGTGGGCGGGAAGCACCCACTTGCTGTGGGTGAACACGCATGGCTGCTCTCCGCCACCTGTGGGGGTGGCTCAGGGCTGGGGCCCCACCAGGACCCCAGGGGGTGGCCGCTGGCAATGCTGTGCCCTGGAGGCTGCTGGGTGAGGACAGACCCTGCTGGCCAGCAGTGGGTCTGGGGTCGTCCTCTGGGAGGAGAGCAGAGCAAAGGTTGCTCGCTCTCCTTGGGGGTCTCTGTGGGCCCCGAAGGCATGGTGAGCGAGCGTGCAGTGGGTGCGGGGGGTCGCCCCCCACCTACCCAGTGGTCCTGTGGGGCAGGGGCCCTAGACCTCTGCCCTCCTCCAGCACCCTCCACCCCCCCCAAATTGTTGATTGTTTGGGCCACACACTCCCTGCTCACATTCCTGCTCCTGGCTCCAAAGGGGAAAACTCGTCAAGGACAGTCTGACAAATGGGTCACAGGCCACACTTTGTAGCACTGGTGAGAAGAAAATAGATAGGCAGCCGGGCCGGAACAGAAGGGGCTTTGAGAAGGCTGCCAGCCTGCCCGGGCTCACGGCGGGCACTGGCCCCCAAGGTCACATCCCTGAAGGAGATAGGGGCCGCCCTCTGGCACAAACATTCTTGCTCCCCCATATAAGCTGGGGCAGCCCGGCCCCTCCAAGCTCCCACGATGCAGGGTCCACCTCTCTCTCAGCTGGCCCTGGTGCTGTCGGCAATGGGGGCCCTGCTGGGGGCCAGGACCCTCAGGGGAGAGGTCCCCAGCACCCCGGCCCTGCCCAGGGAGACAACCCCAGGCAGCGGAGGGCTCATCTTCCACCAAGACTGGGACTGGCCACCCCCTGGGGTCTGGCCACCAGGCAGCCCTCGGGACCCCCTGTGCCTGGTGACCCTGGATGGGGGTGGCAACAGGAGCAGTGCTCCCCTGCGGGTGGTGGGGGCCCTGAGCGGCTATGAGCGGGCCTTCCTGGAGGCCGTGAGGCGCGCCCACTGGGGGCCCCGGGACCTGGCCACCTTTGCGGTCTGCCCCCCCAGAGACGGGCAGCCCGCCCTGCCCCATCTGCAGCAGCTGCAGGCATGGCTTGGGGGACCCGGGGGGCGGCGGCTGGTGGTCCTACACTTGGAGGAAGGTACGTGGGGCCCTAACCCGGGGGCCTGGGCGGGGGGGCCGGCTCTGGTGCCCCGGGGTGGGAGAACCCTCGGGAAGTGGAGGCTGATGGCCACAGAGGTGGGTGACCTTATCTTTGCCTTGTCTGGGGCCGCAAGTCCTCCTGCAGTGCCTGGGGAGGGTCCCCTCTCCGCCGACCTGGGAGCCACAGGAGGCAGGGCCAACACAGCCTGAAGGTCCAGCGGAGGAGGGCCCTTCCCCCCACTCCCTGATCAGGCTGCCCAGGGGGCCTGTCCCCAAGGACCGCTGGCCTCAGACCCACTACGAGGAAGGGCTTCCCCCCAGGGCATCCCCAGACCAAGAGACCCCAAGGGCTCCACCCTACTGCCCACAGTGTCCGTCACTCCTCCCCAGGCCACCCGTGTCCCAAGGAAGCCCTACACCTGGGGTCCAGGGGCGTCAAGCCTCTCCCACTAGGTTCCCCGGGGCTCTGGGTGGGGTGGGGGCTCTCCCTCGTGCAGGACTGGGACAGGCTTGGGAGAGGGGCTCAGGCGTTGCCTTCCCCACTGTCGTGGCCGCAGTGACGTGGGAGCCGACACCCTCGCTGAGGTTCCAGGAGCCTCCACCTGGAGGAGCCAACCCCGAAGAGCTGGCACTGATGGTGCTGTACCCAGGGCCTGGCCCGGAGATCACCGTCACCGGGGCCGGGCTGCCCGGCGCCCAGGTACCAGGGAGTGAAGGGGACTGCCCCTGAGCCACCAGGGGCCCTCGCTCGGGGCGAGGAAGGGGTTACGGTTTTGTTGATTTTTTTAACTGGGTTTAACAAAAAGGCTGCAAGTGCCCAGGTTGGAATCTTGAAGGGATGTTAAGGGCAGCAGGCAGAGCGGGGCTGGCGTCCCGCGCACCCACTGCCTGGCTGAGCCCTCATTTCCGCAGAGCCTCTGCCTGAGCCAGGACTCCAGCTACCTGCCCTTGGTTGTGGGACGCCCCGAGACGGCCTGGCGCGGGCCTGGGCTCGTCCTGACCCTGCGGCGCCGCGGAAACGGTAGGTCTCGCCCAGGCAGGGACAGGGATGCCGCGGGGCGTGGGGACGGCTGCGTTCGACCCCCAGACCCCCGGCGCTGAAGCAGCGCCGCGCACGCGCCTCCTCTCGCAGGTACGCCGCTGAGCACCGCCCAGCTGCAGGCGCTGCTGTTCGGCGCCGACTCCCGCTGCTTCACACGGATGACCCCGGCGCTGCTCCTGCTGCCGCCGCGGGGTCCCGCGCCGATGCCCGCGCACGGCCGGCTGGACTCGGTGCCCTTCCCGCAGCCCAGGTGCGCGCGGGCCCGGGCCTGGGGGCGCGGGGAGTGGGGAGCGACGCAGCCTTGCGCCCTCACGACCCCCCACTCTGCCGTCCAGGCCGTCCCCAGAGCCCGAGGAGGCGCCGCCCAGCGCCGATCCCTTCCTGGAGACGCTCACGCGCCTGGTGCGCGCGCTGCGGGGACCCGCGTCCCGAGCCTCGCCGCCGCGTCTGGCCCTGGACCCGGGCGCGCTGGCCGGTTTCCCGCAGGGCCAGGTCAACCTGTCGGACCCCGCGGCGCTGGAGCGCCTGCTCGACGGCGAGGAGCCGCTGCTGCTGCTGCTGCCGCCCACGGCAGCCACCCCCGGGGTCCGCGCGCCACTGCAGGGTCCGGCGTCCGCGCTGTGGGCCGCGGGCCTAGCGCGCCGGGTGGCCGCCGAGCTTCAGGCGGCGGCCGCGGAACTGCGCGGCCTCCCGGGGCTGCCGCCCGCCGCCACCCCGCTGCTGGCACGCCTACTGGCGCTGTGCCCGGGGGACCCGGGTGGCCCCGGCGGCCCGCTGCGCGCGCTGCTGCTGCTGAAAGCGCTACAGGGCCTGCGCGCCGAGTGGCGCGGGCGGGAGCGGATGGGGTCGGCACGGGCGCAGCGCAGCGCCGGCGCCGCGGCCACTGACGGGCCGTGCGGGCTGCGCGAGCTGAGCGTGGACCTCCGCGCCGAGCGCTCGGTGCTTATCCCCGAGACGTACCAGGCCAACAACTGCCAGGGCGCGTGCGGCTGGCCGCAATCGGACCGCAACCCGCGGTACGGCAACCACGTGGTGCTCCTGCTGAAGATGCAGGCCCGCGGCGCTGCCCTGGAGCGCCCGCCCTGCTGCGTGCCCACGGCCTACGCCGGCAAGCTCCTCATCAGCCTGTCCGAGGAGCGCATCAGCGCGCACCACGTGCCCAACATGGTGGCCACCGAGTGCGGCTGCCGGTGACCCCGCGCCATGCCCCGGCCGGCCTGTATTTATTCGGACCCCTTCATCGCTCCCAATAAAGACCAAAAGCACGTGGTTGGGGTGTCCGTGCATGTCTGGGGACAGGCGTGAGGCCTCATTCCCCCATTTCTCCTCTGGCGGGCAGGGCCGCGTCCTCCCCGTTGGCACCCACTGCCTCCCTGCCCCCGCCCCCCCACCAGCCGCCTAAAGCTCCCCATCCCTGTCACTCAGGCCTCGGGCAGGTTCTGGGATCCGGGCACAAAGGAGCAGGCGATGAGGGGGACCACAGCACTCGCTTTATTTGCTGAAACTGCGGGGCAGTCGAGCAGAGGTTCAGGGACCCCCACGCAGGACCCAGGTCTGGCTCAGTCCCGCCCCTTGCCCGCGTGGTGCTTCTGGCGGCCGGGAGGCTGGTCCTCCTCGTCGGGGCGCCGCGGGGAGGCCCAGGCCTGCCTCTTCCTATGCTCGGGGTCTCCAGACTCTCGCGCCCATGCCCGATGGCCCCCTTCGCGCGCCTCCCAGCGTCGCGGTAGGGCCTCCCCGGCAGCCCGCGGCCTCTCCTCTTTCCGGGGTCTCTCCCTCCTCGGCCTCTCCTCCTGTGGCCTCTCCTTCTGGGGCCTCTCCTTTCTCAGCCTCTCCGCCTTCCTCCGCCTCTCCTTGGGCCCTCGGTCGGCAAGCGGCACGCGCTCCTCCTCAGCGGCCTCCTCAGACTCCCCTTTGTCCTTCCCTGCAGCCCCGCTGCTCCTGGGAACCGCAGCCCTTTCCTCTACTTTCGCCGGGGGCTCGGGCGGTCCCAGTGGGGGGGCCCAGGCCACGGACTTTGGCTGCAACGCGGACAGTGTGGGGGGGTGGGGTTGGCGCAGAGTTCCACGGCCCAGGCCCCTTCCCCCAGTGAAGGCCCCACTGACAGGTCACTTGAGGAAGTGCTTACCAGGGGTGACGCTGGCTCCTTCAGGGACGAGCTTGGCAGGACCCACGGCTCAGGGACAGGCGCAGGGGCTTCCGCCTCCCCCGCCACGGCCTCTGGGAGGGGACGGGAGGGGATGCCAGCCTGGCCCAGGGGACCAACCACTGCACACCGTCCATCACCACCCTTGCCCCCAGAGCCCCCTCTCCCTGGGGACATGCAAGGGGGCCCAGCCGGACCCCACCAGGTATGCTGAGGCTGGGCTGGGTCCCTCCGAGCCCTGGGAAGGGGTTCCCAGTCTCCGCTGCTGCGATGACCTTCCCTTCAAACCTCCCTCATTCAGGCTACAAAAGGATGCTCCCCTTTCTCTGAGGGCCACAGGAGCGTCCGCCCTGGCGCACAGAGAAAGCGGCACGCTACCGAACGAGGGCGCACACGCCCATCCTGGGCCTGCAAGGCCTGGGGTGGGAGTCGGGGGGGCGGTGAGGGTCGGTCACCGGGGAAGGGAGGTGCACCGAGGTCCTTCCTGGGGGGTGGGGGGGGCAGGGCTCCTCTTAAGGTCTGTGGGAGGCGGGGGTCAAAGCTGGTCCTGGATAGAGGGACTCGGGCGTGACCGTCGGGGTGCACAAGGTCAGTCTGTCCCTGAGCAGGAAGTGCACGGGGCGGGGGAACCCCCCTCACTCACAAGGTCCATACTGGGGGGAAGGGGGCGCGTACGGCCTAGAGTGGGAGCGCACAGACCCGTCCCCTGGGCTGTCTGCGCTTCCGGGAGGGAGTAACCACGTGCAGCGGCGCAGGCTCACCGCGGCACAGCTGGAAGGCGGAGCCCAGCAGCGCCACGAGCGAGGCGAGCACCAGACACTTGTTGAGCGTCAGGTGTCCCCAGAGCAGCTCCTCGCTCAGGACCGGGGGCGTGGGGGGCGGCTGCGAGGGCGGCGCGGCCTGCGCCTTCTTCTGCGCGGGGCTCCGGGGGCCTGCAGGAGCAAGTGCGGGCTGGGCGCAGGCCGTGTGGGGCCGACCCGCGGCTAAACTCAGCTCTTCCCTGCCCGGCTGTGCGGCCCTGGGCGAGGAACTAAGCCCTGCTGGATTGGCCGCTTCACTGGGATGCCCAGAATATTCTAGAAGATAATTAGCTGAAGCTTAGTGGCACCTAAGCTGGTGTTATCATGAATTAGCAGAGGCTCCCACAGCCCACTGAGTTACGGCCTGTGACACCCAGACAGCCCCCAGTCAGGAGCCCCATGCATGCTATCACACTGCCCCCCAGATCCAAGGACCCAGCCCAGAGCTGAACCCCCACCCCCATGCTGGTCCACACCCATCCCCCACCTCACCCCTGCCTCCCGGAAACCCACTTGTTCCTGCTTTCAGCCTCTCCTTACCAGGTCCGCAGGCCACTTTGGCCACAGGCTCCTTTTCTGTTTTCTTGGGCCAAGCATCCACACCGCCTGCGGGGCTGCCCTCAGCGGCCGCCGGCTCCTGAGAATCCTGTGGGGAGTAACATGTCATCCTGGGTGTTTCCCTAAGGGAGACCAAACCCTTCCCATGGGCTGCAGAAACGCACCCTCTTGGCCAACATGTCCCCTACTCTAGGGGCACCCTGGGCTGAAACCCCGGGGCCCCGGCTACTCACACGGGGCCAGCTGCTGGAGTCGGCCAGCCTGGATGTCGCTGTTGGCGGGAAAAGAGGGACACTCACAGTCGTGGAAACCCCCAGGCTGATCCCACCCTCCGCTCACTTCCGCTGGGTAAGGGGCAGATGACTGCTCCCATTTTGCAAATTAGAAAGCAGACAGACTCAGAGGCAGCCTTGCATAAAGGCACACAGCACGTCACTGCCAAGCTGGGATTCAAACCCTGACCTGTGTGGCCCAGCACCTGTGTTCTCCGGTCTCTTTACAAACCCCCGACACACTAATGGACACAGGTTGGAAATGGGGGGCATGGTTTAAGTCAGTCCAGTGTGGGAGGCCAAGGCCTGGTCCCTGAAGGTGAGCCACCTGGCTCAACAGGAGGATGGGGGCGTGGGCTTCATCCTGTGGTACCCTCTTGGCTACCTTGAGCCCTGTCCTCCCGGGGCTGGCCTGGGCAGGGGTCAGCCAGTGAAGAGAGGTCCTCGTCCACTTGGCAACTGCCCAGGCCTCCATCCAACTCTTCCAAGGCCCTGGTTGTCATGGAGACGTCTGAGAAGCCGCAGGTCCAGAGTCCGGCTTGGGGGGAAGGGGGAAGAGGCAAGAGGCAGCCTGCATTTGCTGAGCCCCTGGGCTCAGGGCCTGGGCCTGACCTGGGGAGAAGGGGGCTCCCTACCTCCCCACACCGCCTTGCTTGTCCCTCTGCCTGGAGCCACCTTTCCTTGGTAGTTTCACACGGAGGGCACGGCCACAGCCCTCCGGCAGGCACTCTCCCTGCACCCCTCAGGCCTGCCTCAGGACCCCTCCTGACAGGCTGCTGGGCTGCTGGGGCCCAGAGTGGGCTGGGTTCTGGCCATGGTCACACAGAGGTGAGCAAAGAGCCCAAACTGGAACCCTTGGCTCCAGGGTCGGCTCATGTTCTCAGAGACCAGCGACTATTTTTATCCAGTGCCTGAGGCCAGCAGGACAGGCCAACGTGGGGCCCAGCCCCTCCTAGGCCCTTGCCCCCCTGGGGTCTCCCTTTGGACCATCCTCACCCCCTATTCCTGGCACCCAGCCTCCCCCCGGACACCCTGGGTGTAGGAGCTCAAGCCCCAGCAGCCGGACCAGCCTGGTTCTGGCCATGGCAGGCAGGGGCAGGGGTCCTGGGCCTCCAAACCCCAACGCTGGAGTTGCCGCCTCCTCTGGCCATCTCTGCTCCCATAGGGCAGATGAAGAAACTGAGGCTGGAGGTGGAGCGTGGGCCAGAGGTTGTGCAGAGCTGGCGCCAAACCCGTCTGTTGGCTTCCACAGCCCTGCTCTTAGGGGTCCCAGGGTCTCTGGTGCCAGCGTTAGTGTGACCCATCCCTGGGGCCAGAGCAGGCCGTGGGGAAGGGGCCCAGTGGGCCAGGGGGTGCCCCTAAGGGTGTGTGTGGGCAACCACAGGAGTCGGGGACCCCTGTGGACCTCAGGGATGCCCTCCCAGATCCCAGGGACCCCCACCTCTGCCCAGGCCTCCCTCTGCCCCTCTTACCCCACTGTTGCCACGCTGGGCCTGGTGGACAGGATGGAGCATGGGGAGGGTGGCCCCAAGACAGACAGCAGCAGGTGGCTGGAGGCCGCGAGGTGGACCAATCAGCTCCTCAGCCGCTGCGGGGGTGGAAGGAGGGCCGGCCTGAGGTCCCTGCTGGGGCACATCCCCACTTCGGAGCAGGGCCAGGCACTGGCCCCACCCCCATGAGCGCAAAGCCACCGCCAGGCTGGCCGCGGTGACTCTGGGAGCATTGCTTCCTCTCTCAGCCTCAGAAAAGAGGGTCCTGGGGGGCGGGAGCACCCACAAGGCGTGGTCACCTCGCCTTTATGAGCACCTGTTGTGTGCGGGGCTCAGGAGCAGCTAAACAACCACATCCCTGTGGAGCCGGGGTCCATCAGGGAGGGCTTCAGGGAGGAGGATGACGCCATCGAAAAGAACCCAGGCTCTGCTGGCTGACCCGGGTCCGGCACAGCTCAGAGGCCTTGGTTTCCTCATCTGGAAAGTGGGGTCGTTTCCTCCCAGCGGGGCAGTGAGGCTCAACTGTGGGCTGTTTGGTTTTTTTTCTTTTAATTGAAGTATAGTTGATTTACGATGTTGTGTTAGTTTGCAGTACAGCAAAGTGACTCAGTTATACATATATATATTCTTTTTCATGTTCTTTTCCATTGTGGTTTACCACAGAATATTGAATATAGTTCCCTGTGCTTTATAGTAGGACCTTGTTGTTTATCCATCCTATATTTAATAGTTTGCATCTGCTAACCCCAAACTCCCAATCCAACCCTCTCCCACCCCGCTGTTCCCCTTGGCAACCACAAGTCTGTTCTCTATGTCTGTGAATCTGTTTTTGTTTTGTAGATAAGTTCATTTGTGTCATATTTTAGATTCCATGTTTAAGTGATATCATATATTTGTCTTTCTTTGACTTACTTCACTTAGTATGATAATCTCTAGTTGTATCTATGTTGCTGCAAATGGCATTATTTCATTATTTTTTATGGCTGAGTAGTATTCTATTGTATATATGTACCACATGTTCTTTATCCATTCCTCTGTCGATGAACATTTAGGTTGTTTCCATGTCTTGGCTATTGTGAATAGTGATGCTAGGAATATAGGGGTTCACGTATCTCTTTGGATTAGAGTTTTGTCTGGATATACACCCAGGAGCGGGATTGCTGGAACATACGGTAACTCTATTTTTAGTTTTTTGAGGAACCTCCATACCGTTTTCCATAGTGTCTGCACCAATTTACGTTCAATTGTGGGCTGCTTTTGTATCATGCCACCTAGTCACCCATCCACACCTTTGTTTAGTCAGTCATCAAACACACACCACTCAGCCCAGCCGAGCTGTACTGGAAATTACTTTGTCATTTTCTTAAATAACAGCCTTATTGAGATACAGTTCATGTTCAATTCACTCTGTAAAGTGTACAATCCAGTGGTATTTAGTACATTCCCACAGTTGTGCCACAATCATCTCTATCCAGCTCCAGAACATTCCATCACCCCAAAAGAAGCCTGTCCCCATCAGAGTCACCCCCTATCCCCAGTCCCTGGCAACCAGGTATCCACTCTCTGTGTCTGTGGATCTGCCTGTTCTGGACGTTTTCTATCAGTGGAATCACACACTGTGTGTCCTTCTGCGTCTGGCTTCTCTCACTGAGCATCATGTTCTCAGGGTCCATCCACGTTGTAGCGAGTGTCGGGGCTTCACCCCTTTTCGTGGCTTAGTGATGCTCCCGTGTGTGGAGGGACCACATTGTGTGTATCCCTTCAGTTGCATCTGACAGGGCTGGGATTAGGAGGAGGAGAGGAGGAGATTTGGTCAAGTGCAGGTTCAGATCCTGTCTTCCTGTAAATGTTGATATACTGTTCATAGTGGATTTTTATGCATTAATTTTTTTTTTTTTTTTGCAGTACGCGGGCCTCTCTCTGTTGTGGCCTCTCCCGTTGCGGAGCACAGGCTCTGGACGCGCAGGCTCAGCGGCCGTGGCTCACGGGCCCAGCCGCTCCGCATGTGGGATCTTCCTGGACCGGGCCATGAACCCGTGTCCCCTGCATCAGCAGGCGGACTCTCAACCACTGTGCCACCAGGGAAGCCCTATGCATTAATTTTTAATTGTGGTAAAATACACATAAATATAAAATTCACCATCTTAACCTTTTTTTTTTTTTTTTTTTTTTGCCATATGCGGGCCTCTCACTGTTGTGGCCTCTCCCGTTGCGGAGCACAGGCTCCGGACGCGCAGGCTCAGCGGCCATGGCTCACGGGCCTAGCCGCTCCGCGGCATGCGGGATCTTCCTGGACCGGGACACGAACCCGTGTCCCCTGCATCGGCAGGCGGACTCTTAACCACTGCACCACCAGGGAAGCCCTATCTTAACCATTTTTAAGTGCACAGCTCAGTGGCATTAAGTACCTTCACATTTTTGGGCAACCATCCCCACCATCCATCTCCAAAACTTTCTCATCTTCCCAAACTGAAACTCTGTCCCCATGAAACACTGACTCTCCACCCCTCCCCCAGCCCCTGGCCCCCACCATTCTACTTTCTGTCTCTGAATATGACTAGGGTTAAAACATACTGTTTCACACATCATGTAAGACCCTTACAAGCTTACATTTCCATTTCCACCTCCCATTCTGTATATACTATTGTTTTACTTCAAATATGTTGTAAAATAAATCTCACAGTACATTGCTGTTAGTTTTTCTTTAAAAGGGAATTATCGGGTTTCCCTGGTGGCGCAGTGGTTGATAGTCCGCCTGCCGATGCAGGGGATACGGGTTCGTGCCCCGGTCCAGGAGGATCCCGCATGCCGCGGAGTGGCTGGGCCCGTGGGACATGGCCGCTGGGCCTGCGCGTCCGGGGCCTGTGCTCCGCGGCGGGAGGGGCCACGGCAGTGGGAGGCCCGCGTACCACAAAAAGAAAACAAAATAAAAGGGAATTATCATCTGAAGACATTAAGAAATAATTTTAGGGCTTCTCTGGTGGCACAGTGGTTAAGAATCTGCCTACCATTGTAGGGGACACAGGTTCAATCCCTGGTCCAGGAAGATCCCACATGCCGCGGGGCAACTAAGTCCATGCACCACAACTACTGAGCCTGTGCTCTAGAGCCCACAAGCCACAACTACTGAGCCCATGCGCCATAACTACTGAGCCTGTGTGCCACAACTACTGAACCTGAGCTCTAGAGCCCACGAACCACAACTATTGAAGCCCGCGCGCCTAGAGCCCATGTTCCAAAATAGAAGCCACTGCAATGAGAAGCCAGTGCACGATAACAAAGAGTAGCCCCCGCTCACCGCAACTAGAGAAAGGTGGCGCAAAGCAATGAAGACCCAACGCAGCCAAAAATAAATAAATAAATAAAATTAATTAATTTTTTAAAAACCCTGAATGCAGTAAGGAAGAGACTATTTTATTTTATTTTTATTTTATTTATTTATTTATTTTTTGCAGTACGCGGGCCTCTCACTGTTGTGGCCTCTCCCGTTGCGGAGCACAGGCTCCGGACGCGCAGGCTCAGCGGCCATGGCTCACGGGCCCAGCCGCTCCGCGGCATATGGGATCCTCCCGGACCGGGGCACGAACCCGTATCCCCTGCATCGGCAGGCGGACTCTCAACCACTGCGCCACCAGGGAGGCCCAAGGAAGAGACTATTTTAAAAAGAAAAGAAAAAGAAATAATTATATTGGGACTTCCCTGATGGTCCAGTGGATAAGGCTCTGCACTCCCAATGCAGGGGGCCTGGGTTCGATCCCTGGTTGGGGAAATAGATCCCGCATGCTGCAGCGAAGACCCTGCATGCTGTAACTAAGACCTGACATAGCCAAATTAAAAAACAAAAAAATTGCATTAACCACATTTAAAAAATTTCTTGTGTTCTTCATTCCATTGCATAGGTTCAAATCTCTGGTAACATTTCCTTCTGTCCAAAGAACTTCCTTTAACATTCCTTTCTTTTTTATTTTCTTTTTCTTTCTTTCTTTTTTTTTTTTTTTTTTTGATGCTAAAACCTAGGAATGAAAACATTTCTTTTATTGTATGTCTACTGGCCACACATTCACTCAGCTTTTATTTATCTGAAAATAGGTA
This sequence comes from Hyperoodon ampullatus, assembly GCF_949752795.1. NCBI lineage: Eukaryota > Metazoa > Chordata > Mammalia > Artiodactyla > Ziphiidae > Hyperoodon > Hyperoodon ampullatus. The sequence goes on from NC_136917.1 coordinate 26,191,882, forward strand.
TTGCCTGGGACTTCCCTGGTGGTCCAGTGGTTAAGACTCGGCGCTTCCACTGAAGGGGGCCTGGGTTCAATCCCTGGTCGGGGAACTAAGATCCTGCACGCTGCGCATGGCTTGTGGGGTCTTAGTTCCCTGTGCGGAGCACAGGCTCCGGACGCGCAGGCTCAGCAGCCATGGCTCACGGGCCCAGCCGCTCCGTGGCATGTGGGATCTTCCCGGACCGGGGCACGAACCCGTGTCCCATGCATTGGCAGACAGACTCTCAACCACTGCGCCACCAGGGAGGCCCTGGTTTATTTTTTAAATCTTCATTTTTCTCTCTTCATTGTGTACATGTTTTCTTTTCAAACTTTGAGTGTATTTGTAGTAGCTATAGTATAGTCTTTGCTTATTCTTGTCTCTCTGTTATTTCAGGGTCCATTTATTTTATTTTATTTTATTTTTGGTCATGCTGAGCAGTATGTGGGATCTTAGTTCCCTGACTAGGTATCAACCCCGAACCCCCTGCAGTGGAAGAACAGAGTCTTAACCACTGGACCACCAGGGAAGTCCCAGTGATTTATTCTTTTTTGTTGCTGCATAGTAATCCGTTGTTGGATATACCACAGGAGTTACATATCCATTTTATGTCAATGGACATTTGGATCGTTTTGAGTTTTGGGCTAATATAAATACGGCTGCTGTGAACATTCTTGTCCAAGTCTTTGGTGGATGTATTTATGCATTTTTGTTGGGTACAGTAGTAGAGTTGCTGGGTCAAAGGGCATACATATATTAGCTTTAAAAGATACAGCCAGGGAACTTCCCTGGCAGTCTAGTGGTTAAGACTCTGTGCTTCCACTGCAAAGGCTTCCAGTGTAGCTGTGTAGTTTTACATTCCTACCTGAAATGTAAGACAGGGGAGTTGCAGTTGCTCCACATCCTTGCAACACTTGAAATTGGCAATCTTTCTAATTTTAGCCTTATTTTTTTTTTTCTGGTACGTGGGCCTCTCACTGTTGCAGCCTCTCCCATTGCGGAGCACAGGCTCTGGAAGCGCAGGCTCAGCGGCCATGGCTCACGGGCCCAGCTGCTCCGCGGCATGTGGGATCTTCCTGGACCGGGGCATGAACCCGTGTCCCCTGCATTGGCAGGCGGACTCTCAACCACTGCGCCACCAGGGAAGCCCTAATTTTAGCCACTTTTATGGGGGTACAGAAATATCTCAGTGTGGTTTAAATTTACTTTTCCCTCATAACTGAGATACAGCAGCCTATTGGCCATTTGGATATCTTCTTTTTTTTTTTTTTTGGCAGTATGCGGGCCTCTCACTGCTGTGGCCTCCCCCATTGCGGAGCACAGGCTCCGGACGCGCAGGCCCAGCGGCCATGGCTCACGGGCCCAGCCGCTCCTCGGCACGTGGGATCCTCCCAGACTGGGGCACGAACCCACGTCCCCTGCATCGGCAGGCGGACTCTCAACCACTGCGCCACCAGGGAAGCCCTGGATATCTTCTTTTGTGAAATGCATATTCACAATCTTTTGCCATGTTTTAACTGGTTTGTCTTTTTCTTTGCGAATTGCAGGAATTTTTGTTTGGTTCTGCTTTATTTTCTGTTTAACTGTATTGTGGATATAAGTCCTTTGTTAGATATATGTATTGCTAATATCTTACTCCAGTTTGTGGCTTGCTTTTTTATTCTCTTTATGGTGGATCCCGGTGGGCAGGAACCAAGTGTATCTCATTCACTGGTAAGGCCTGGCACATAGTAGGCTGTCAATAAAGTTCGTTGAATGAAAGACTGTGTTGAAGTCCTAGTTCTGGGCCTCAGTTTTTCCACGTGGCCATGTTAATCGCTGTCCTGCCCATATCACAGGATTTTGCGAGATGTGCAGGAGACTCAGGATCGGTTCGCCGCAGAGTCGGTTTTGGAGGTTCTCTGACACCGTCAGCTTTTAGAATCAGAAAGGGCGGAGCTGGATTCTTCTCCAGGAACCACCCTGGGAAGCTCCACGTGGGCGCCCCGCCCATAGCAGGCCCCGCCCACAGATGGGCCCGCCCACACCTGTCACTTAACTGAGGGGCGGGCCAGGGAGGGAGAGCGTAGAGGGCGTGGTTACAACCGGAACGAGGAAGTAGGTGGAGTTCCGGAGGTCACTGACCTATGAGAGGGAAGAGCCCTGAGCTGGAGGGGGCGTGGCCGAGCGTCCCGGAGGCCGTTGTCTGCGTTTCCATTGGGCTGTCTGGCGTCGTCAGGGAAACGCGGCGCCTCGGGGTGAAGGGGCGGGGTTTATAGGGAGGCGGGGCCTCTGGGGGCGGGCCGCCCGGTCCGGGTTACCGCCGTCAGCTGACCGGCCGCCATTTTGTCCGCCATTTGCAAGCGGCGCGGAGCCGGAGGGGAGGGGAGCGCGGCCTGCTGAGCGGGCCCGCTGCAGCCGCCGCCCCGCCGACCGCCGCCGACCTGGCCTGGGAGACCGCCCCGCCGCGGCGGCTGGCAGCGCAGCGCTCCGCGGGCGGCAGACGCGGCCCCCCGGGCCCCCTCAGGGCGCCTGGCCGCGGGCCTCCCGGGGTTCGGGCCCGGCGGCAGCCGCCGCGATGGCCCTCAAGATGGTCAAGGGCAGCATCGACCGCATGTTCGACAAGAATCTGCAGGACCTGGTGCGCGGCATCCGCAACCACAAGGAGGACGAGGTGAGCCCGGCGCGCCGGCCCGGGCCCGGATCCGGACCCGGACCCGGACCCTCGCGCCGACGCAGTCCGACCCCGGCCCTGACCCCGACCCCGGCTCTGCCCCTGATTCCGGCCCCCAGGCCGCCCCCGAGGCCCCGCTCCCGGCTCGAGCCCCGGCTGCCCGCGGCCTGGGCCTCCACACGCCCGCTCTGTCTCCGAGCCTCAGTTTACTGCCCGGCGTTGGGGGCCCGCCTCCTCCTCCCCGAGGGTGGCCCGGAAGAGACTTCACAGCCCACCCCCGCCCCCCCAGCGGTGGATCTCCAATCTTGTGTGTGGTTCTCGGTCTCCTGTTCAAAAGAGAGGGCCCCCGGCCCCGCCCCAGGCCTCGGACTCCTGGTTGGGGAACCCGCCTCTCCGCGGGGGAACCCCTGGTGGGATAAACGCACGTCCAGGCCTTGCCTCGTGGGCCCGTGTCCCCCGGAAGGTGGGGCCGCGCCTCTTATGGGGTGGGGCAGCGGATGTCCTAGGCCGAAATGAGGAAGCCGCTCAGGGGTCCTGGAATAGAGAAGCCGACATAAACTAGACACCGGAAAGTCGGGGAGAAAAGGTTTTCCAGAAGTAATGTTGTAATCGTGGGCACCATTTTCTTCCCTCCCGTCACCCCCCAACCTGTGACCTAGATTTAGGAGGATCGGGGACAGTTAGTGACCACCAGACCACTGACTTCCATGGATGGACGCCCAAGCCTGCACTTACACAATGGGGTGTTGGAGAAGGTCCCCTTTTCCTGGCTGGAGAGTGAGGTTGCCCGATGGAGAGCAGCTGTTAGACATCGTGCAGGTCCCACTACCAGATTACACCCCGCCGGCCCTCACAGTGGCTCCCGAGAAGCCCAGCAGTACCCGGAGTAAGGTGCAGAGAAGTAAAGGAATTTGCTGGGAGGCACCAAGGGCCCTGGGCTCTGTCCTTCAGCTGAGCCTGAGTTCCTTGCCTCTTTGTTGCACTTTCTCAGAATGGGTGTGACCTCGCTGAAATGTAATTAGGTTGTTTTGGTTCATTTCTGTCACCCCTTCTCTTTTCTGGCTACACTTGGGTTTTGCATCACGTTGGAAGTTATGGCCAGCTGCGTTGGTTGCAAGTGTAGGGAACTCTTGGTCTGATTTTCAGTTTCTCTTTGAGTTGAAAGAGTAGCTGGTTGGCCTGCATTTTATTTTATTTTATTTCAATTTTTTAAATATTTATTTTTGGCTGCGTTGGGTCTTCGTTGCTGCGCGCGGCCTTTCTCTAGTTGCGGCGAGCGGGGGCTACTCTTCGTTGTGGTGCACGGGCTTCTCATTGCGGTGGCTTCTCGTTTTGCGGAGCACGGGCTCTAGGCGCGCGGGCTTCAGTAGTTGTGGCACGCGGGCTCAGTAGTTGTGGCTCGTGGGCTTAGTTGCTCCGCGGCATGTGGGATCTTCCCGGACCAGGGATGGAACCCGTGTCCCCTGCATTGGCAGGCGGATTCTTAACCACTGACCCAACAGGGAAGCCCTGGCCTGCATTTTAGATACTAAGCATGGCTAAGCGAATTTGGAAGGTGTCTGCACCCTTAGATTTCTTTTTCTGTGCCGGTTGGCCTCCTGATTTTCCCGCCTTGGTTAGTGGATGTTACTGAGCAGTCTGTTCCAGGATTCTGAGGAGGGGCCGAGGGGTCTTACCAGTAGAGAGACGCACAATGCTGTTAGGGGGGTCTGCTTTTTACGGCGTGTGCCTGTCATCACTGGTAGTACCCTGGACCGTGCTCTATTCATTTGGAATTGGTGGGGATTATGGCACTGTCCCCACAGGCTCGGAGCCCACTAAACGGAGTTTTGGTGGTGGAGGCGCTGGTGCTGGGAGTCCTCAAGGCAAGGTTCCATGCAAATACTGCCCTTAGCCTGTTGGCGATTCCCACAGACGCGGCGTCGGGATTTGGAGGTTTCCTCATCAGAAGAGTTGTGATCTGGAGGGTCATTACTGGTTCCAGATGTTCTGGAGCACAGCAGGTGGCTGTGGGGTGACTCTTCTAGCTCCAAGATGAGTTCTTCCCTTCTACCCCGCCCCGCCCCACACATTCCAGGGAAGACTTCTGGCAGCAGTATAGTTTCCCATCAAGGTAACAGATTTTTTTTTTAAGGAGTAACTTATTTATTTTTTATCTATTTATTTAATTTATTTTTGGCTGCATCGGGTCTTAGTTGAGGTGCGTGGGATTTTCGTTGTGGTGCATGGGCTTCTCTCTAGCTGTGGCGCATGGGCTCTGTAGTTGTGGCGCGCAGGTTCCAGAGTGCGTGGGCTCTGTGGTTTGTGGCACGTGGGCTCTAGTTGAGGCTCGTGGGCTTAGTTGCCCTGCGGCATGTGAGATCTTAGTTCCCCGGCCAGGGATCGAACCCGCGTTCCCTGCATTGTAAGGCAGATTTTTTACCACTGGACCACCAGGGAAGTCCCCAAAGTAATAGATTTTAGCTTAAAACTTCTGTGCGGCACCACAGAAGTGAGGCTTAGCAGTGACTTTAAAAGCCATGTGGAAAGGCAGCGTGGTTTAGTGTGTGACGTTTGGGAGACCCGCATCCTGGTTCTTGGGTCTCTTTGGGTGACCTGGGGAGAGCCCCCTGATGTTTTGAAGTGGGGGTGACAGCCACGTCTCCACCTTGCTGAGTGCCTGTGAAGGTGCAGCAAGTAACAGAATGCAGGCTTCTGTGAGCCCCCAAAAGAAGAAACTAGAAAATCCGGATCACTGGTAGAGTAACTTGTTTTTTGAAACTTTTGTTTCAGCTTATGATAGTAAGTGTATGCAGGCCTGGGAGTTGGGTTACCATGGAAAATATATGTTTTCCAATGAGTCAAAGAAGTTTGAGAAGCAGTGGGCTAATTCACCTGTTTCTTGGATGCTTGAGTTTGTTTCAGTCCCTAAGATACAGTACAGGTAATGTTGGCAGGTAGGTGGAAATTCACTTGCCAATGTCCTTGCTTCCAAAACTTGGGTATGACTAGGAAAAAACAAATGACTTTTAAACATTTCATTCTTATGAGTACTTTCCATGTTTTGGGAAAAGGTTTTTCTTTCAGTCTTTTAAATTATACCCGTAACTTTTTGTAATGAGCTTAGCGTTTATTAAGTCAAAAGGTAACATTCTTCTCCCCAGAAATCAATTTGAGAATTTTTTCTGTGCGTAGAAATTGAGGGAGGTTCTGTTTGTTAAGATTCTGTCCTGGTCTTGCCTGTTATCCTTCCTGAGTGCTGTCCACGCGCGCCAAGTGCTCCTGAGGGCTCAGCCCTCAGGAGTGTGGGTTCCACGTGGGGGCACTGCAGTTTATGTACCCTGCCCCCCAGTGGCGTTGAGGTGGGTTCCATGTTTTCTGTTCGGTGCCACAGCTTATTCCATCGGGTGACACTCAGCAGTATCAGCCAGGGTTTGGGTGGTGTCTGAGCGTTTTCTCTTGGGTCTAAACACTTCGGACCCACTTAACCTGAAGTTTCTGAATTATTTTAAATTTATTTATTTACTTTTTTTTTTTTTTTCCCGCTGTACGTGGGCCTCCCACCGCTGTGGCCTCTCCCGTTGCGGAGCACAGGCTCCGGACGCGCAGGCCCAGCGGCCATGGCTCACGGGCCCAGCCGCTCCGCGGCATGTGGGATCTTCCCGGACCGGGGCACGAACCCGCGTCCCCTGCATCGGCAGGCGGACTCTCAACCACTGCGCCACCAGGGAAGCCCTATTTATTTACTTTTTAAATATTTATTTATTTGGTTGCACTGGGTCTTAGTTGCAGCACACAGGCTCCTTACTTGTGGCATGCGAACTCTTAGTTGCAGCATGCATGTGGGATCTGACCAGGGATTGAACCCAGACCCCCTGCGTTGGGAGCACAGAGTCCTGTCTACCGCACCACCAGGGAAGTCCCCTGAACTTTGTTTTTATTTATTTGTTTTAAAAATTTTTTAATTTTGTTTATTTTTTTGGCTGTGTCGGGTGTTCGTCGTGGTGCACGGGCTCAGTGGTTACGGCGCGTGGGCTTAGTTGCCCCATGGCATGTGGGATTTTAGTTCCCCGACCAGGGATCGAACCCACATCCCCTGTGTTGGAAGGCGAATTCTCAACCACTGGACCACCAGGGAAGTCCCGAAGTTTCTGAACTTTAAAAAATTCAGTTTTAATTGTGTATGGTCGGCTGTGTGTACCTGCAGGTTCTGTATTTGCCAATTGTGGATTGAAAGTATTTTTTAAAAAATTCCAGAAAGTTTCGGGACTTCCCCGGTGGTCCAGTGGTTAGGACTCCACGCTCCCAACGCTGGGGGCCTGGGTTCAATCCCTGGTCGGGGAACTAGGATTCCGCACGAAGCAACGAAGATCCCGCGTGTTGCAACGAACACCTGGCACAGCCAAATAAATAAGTAAGTAAATATTTTTTAAAGCATATATCATATATATGCTTTTACATACGTTAAACACATTATTTAAAAATTTCCAAAAAAAAAAATTCCAGGAAGTTTCAAAAAGCAAGGCTTGAATTTGCTGAACACAGGCAACCATTTACACAGCACTTGCATTGTATCAGGTCCTGTAAGTCATCTAGAGATGAATTAAAGTGTACCGGAGGCTGTGTGCACGTTGTATGCAAGTCTGCGCCATTTTATACAAGGGACTTGAGCATCTGAGGATTTCGGTGTCTTCAGGGGCCCTGGAACCAATCCCCCACAGATAACAAGGGGTGACTGTAGAGAGATATTTTGAAATTGGGTATAATCTGGGATTAAGAGGGAACTGTGTGAAGTGCTGATATTCTAGTGCTTCTGACCTCAAGAAGGGCAATTTCCTGGGGTTCATCCTGATGCGGAGGTGTGTGGGGCTCCTTGGGCTGTGCGGTGTGTGCGGGGCTGGCCCTCGCTCCGGGGACAGTGACTGAAGCACGTGTTATGTCTGGCACAGCTAAGCACTTGGTGCTTTTAAGCTATTTCTGTAAGATTCCTTTTATTTTAACAGCTTCTGAGAAGAGTGAAGATAGGATGTTTAGTAAATGGGTTGTTACCCTAAGTCAGGGTCTCTCCCCCTCGGCACTGCCCACATCAGGGCTGGGTCATTCCTCTGAGGGGGGCTGGCCTGGGCGCTCTGGGGTGTGGAGCAGCATCTCTGGTCCCGCCCATCTGATACCAGGCCATGCCCAGTCCTGACAACCACAGTGTCCCCAGACGTGGCCCAGTGTCCCGTGGGGGTTGGGATTGCCCAGATGAGAACCCCTGACCCAAATTGATAAAGGAAAATTTCTCAGAATTCCATAATGCTGGGCCCTTCATCCAGGCGTCCCTTGTCCCCTGTGCTGTCATTGTGTTGTTGGACCCTGTGCTATTGTGAGATGAGATGGCCTTTGTCCCTGCTCCTGTCACAGAGCTCCTGGAACTTTTGTCGTTTCCTAAGCAACAGAGGTACTAGGGGCATCCTTGTTGGGATATTCGGTCGCTGCCCCTGGTTCCTGACACTGAGCTGCTGAATCCCTTGGGGTTTCCTGGGTGATCGGAGTGTCTTTTGTTCTAATGAGATGATCCGGGGTGGGCTCCTGGGTGGGACTGGTCACCAGAAAGACCAGGCTGTGGCTTGAAGCTTCACACCCGCTCGTCTGCCAATCCTTCGGAGAGGGGAGAGGGGCTGCAGGTGGAGTTAATGATGGATCATGCCTACGTGATGAAGCCTCCATAAAAATCTAAAGTATGAGGCTCAGGGAGGTTCTCGGCTGGTGAAAGCATCCATGTGCCATGAGGACAGAAGCTCTGCCTCCTGACCCTCTGGACCCCACCCTCTCTGCCTCTTCGTCCAGCTCTTTATCTGTATCCTTTGTCGTGCCCTTCACTGTGTGGTAAACTGGAAAACACGAGTAAGTGCTTCCCTGTGGAGAAGCGGGTCACAGGAACTCTGGTTTACAGCTGGCGGGTGTGTGAGGTGGGGACAGACCTGTGGCTGAGCCCTCAGCCTGTGGGGTCTGCACTGACGCCGGGCAGAGAGGGTCAGATCCGAACTGAGTTTTGGGACACCCAGCTGGTGTCAGGGAGTCGGTCATTGTGCGGGAAGCCCACACTGGATGTCAGAGTGAAGGGAAACGGGGAGGTTTCCTAAGCAGCCCACAGGGTGAGTCTCCTAGATTTGTGTGTTTTTTTCGAACTCTTGTTAGTTGTGAAGTGTATAATGCACATTTGTACAGCTTAAGTATCATGATAATTATGTTAAGTTCTCCGAGGGTAACTTCCTTGCCTTGCTTATAGTTTTGTCCCTTAAATGTCCCTGAACGTCTCGCTTACTTCTGCTTGCAGGCTGGTGTCAGTGGCCGCCTCTCTCTCTCGCTGCTGCGGGGAAGGGCCACGGTGGCTTGTTCGCTTTGGTCGCCGGCAGGGGTCTGCTGTGGTTGATTTATCCTTCGGACTGTTGCCCGACCTCTGGGTTGTTTCCCGCCTGGGGCATTTGGTGAAGCGCCCTGCGTGGGAGGGCGGTCACCGCAGCGGCATGGGCAGGAGCAGCCTTGGCCTCCAGGGCATCGTCGCGCCCACTAGAAGCGCTCCTGTGGCTCCCGTTCCCAGCAGCAGCCGCCGGGGCCTCGCCTGCCTTTACTCTTTCCTCGGCGTAGTGCCATTTGCAGCCTTCGTGACGCTGTCTGCCTGAGCCTCCGTGCCCGAGTCTGGGCGCTGGTGCCTGACAAGACCAGAACAGAGGATTCGTGGCGGCACCTTGGTCAGGCCGAGCCTTGGGAGACAGCGAGGGGGGCGCGCCCGTCCTGCCTGTGCCCACTGCGGACCCAGGCACAGCCGGGGGGCCTGGGACTCGGCCACGGATCGGCTGTGGGGCTGCAGTCAAGCCTCAAGCTTCCCGACCTTCGACCCCCAGCCCGTCCCCCCAGCAGAGCTCCCAGCATAAGGCTCTCAGCTCTCCCTGACTTGGAGGAGTTATTCACAGGGCACAGTCCGGGCCGGGCGCAGTGGGTGGCCAGGCTGTGGGCGGTGGCAGTTGTGAGGACCAAGGCTGTAGTGGGCTGTGTCTGTGCGGGTCACCAGCCCCTGGGAATGCCCATTTGCATAACAATTCTAGGAGGTTGAAAGGCAGGAGGGGGGAATTCCCGGTGGTGCGGTGGTTAGGACTCCGCGTTTTCACTGCTGAGGGCGTGGATTCAATCCCTGGTCGGGGAACTAAGATCCCACAAGCCGTGCGGTGTGGCCAAAAGTATTAAACAAACAAAAAAAAAAACAAGGAATGGTGACCTAGGTAGGCTCGATGCTGGGGTGCCCCCTTGGCACCGTGGACTCTGGGGCCTGCTCATCCCCTGGGGAGCGGCTGTCCTGGGCGCTGGGGTGTGGAGCAGCCTCCCCGGCCCCACCCACTACCTGCCAGACCCTCCAGTCTGAGAACCGGGGACGTCCCAGGTGTGGCCCAGCGTCCCCTGGGGGCACGGCCGCAGAGCTGAGAGCCTTTGCTGGGAGCTCTGCTGGGGGTGGGGGGTGGGATTCGAAGGTCGGGAAGCCTGAGACTTGACTGCGGCCCCATGGCCAAGTCCCGGGCCCCCCGGCTGTGCCCGGGTCCGCAGTGGGCACAGGCAGGACGGGCGCACCCCCCTCGCTGTCTCCCGAGGCTCGGTCCCCCCAGCGTGCCACCATGAATCCTCCGATCTGCTCTTGTCGGCACCAGTGCTTACTTGGGCGCGGAGGCTCAGGGTGAGTCCTGGCGCCACCATCGCCGTCCACTGCCGGGGGACCCCGGCGCTGAGGGTCTCCTCCTCCTCCACTGGAGTGACTCGGGCCCTGGAGGCCACTGCTGGGCCGGGTCTCCGGGCCGCTGTCGCCCTGCAGGGAGGAGGGTTGCCACTCCGGTGTAGACTAGTGCTGTGAGCATTTGCAGAACCAGAGGCGCAGGCCCGTCGGGTCACGTGTCGTCAAATAACGTCTTTCCATTCTGGTGGCACCGAAGTGGTTTTTCTCTGTGTGGCTTTATTGAGACAGTATGGTTTATATAGCTTAGCATCCACCTGCTTGAAGTGTGAAATTCAGTGAAGGTTTTAGTGTATTTACAAAAGCGCGCAGCCGTCAGCATGATCTACCTTTACATTTTCGTCACCCCACCAGAGATGCTGTGCCCACTCTACAGTCCCCATTTCCCCTCCTGCAGCCCCCGGCCCCCACCCATCTGCTTCTGTCTCTGCCGAGGTGCGGCTCCAGTCCGAGCCGAGGGCGACTGGGTGACGAGAAGGGCCACGATTGGCCGTCAGGAGCTGCTTGACGTGCCTGCGTGGGGTCCCGGGGGCTGAGCGCGGGGACGAGGGGCTCGTGGGGTGGACTGGGTGGCAGTGGTCTGGATGGGCTGTCTGGTCTCTGTCCGTTGCACTGCTCAGCACCGTGCCCTGGCTGTGTTCGTTGCTGGGATGGTGAAGGGTCCTGACCCCAGGGTGGGCCTCAGCTCGGGCTTCTGCAGGAGGCCTGGCTCTTCAGGCTGCAGAAGTGCCGGTGCCCATGCCCGGCCAGGTGAGCACAGGACAGTGCCCTCCTTGCGGGTCCTGCTTGCATCTCGTCAGGAGAAGTTCTCTCGTCTCGACACTGACTCGCCTACGTCTCTGGGTTAAAATGTTAATATTTTCTTGTGGAAGCAATGGTCGTAGGTGGCAGCTGGGTGGTTCTTGGCAAGGTGGATGGAATAACGGGGAGAGCCCTCCCTGGTCGTGTATCATAACGACTTCTGAAATGCTTCTGGTCTGACACTGGCATGCCCTGGAAATGCTGCTGTCGTTACACCCATCTCTGGCGGCGGTGGTGGTGGTGGTCTCAACCCGTCTAAGCCCCCAAAGGTCTGAGCACTGCTAGCGCTGGTGCTTATGAGAGCAGGGTGCTGGGGCTCTGGGTCCCGAGCCAGGGCGTCTGCGAGCAGCTCTGGGTGGTGGCAGGACCGGCATGTTGGGACGATCCGGAGAGCACCTCTGGAAGACGGCAGGGGACGAGGCAGCAGAGATGATGTCGCCCAGGTTGTGGACGGAGAATCCAGACGATGCAGTGTCCCTCAGCACTAAGAAGAAAGCCATCAAGCCACGGAAGACACGCAGGAACCCTAAACGCACATGACCGAGAGGAAGAAGCCAGTCTGTAAAGGCTACACACTGTGATTCCAACTCTGGGACATTCTAGAAAAGGCAGGACTCTGGAGCCAGGGGAAGGATCAATGGTGCGAGGATTGGGGGGAGGAGGGATGAATGGGCGGGGCACAGAGGGGTTTTAGGGCAGTGAAACTACGCCGTGTGACGCCGTAACGGTGGATGCGGGTCAGTGTATGTGTGTGCAAGCCCACAAACTAGTGAACCTCTGTCAGCTGTGGCTGCTGGGTGATAACGACGTGTCCGTGTAGGTTCATCGGTTGTAACACACGTCACACTGGTGGGGGATACTGCTAGTGGGGACGCTGTGCACACGTGGGGCGGGGGGTGGGAAACCTCTGCCTCCCAGTCAGCTTTGCTGTGAACCCGGATCTCTTAAAAAGATGTCTAAAAGAAAAGTCCAGGGCTTCCCTGGTGGCGCAGTGGTTGAGAGTCCGCCTGCCGATGCAGGGGACGCGGGTTCGCGCCCCGGTCCGGGGAGATCCCACATGCCGCGGAGCGGCTGGGCCCATGAGCCATGGCCGCTGAGCCTGCGCGTCCGGAGCCTGTGCTCCGCAACGGGAGAGGCCACAACAGTGAGAGGCCCGCGTACCGCAAAAAAAAAAAGGAAAGTCCAGGGTCCAGCTGTGTGGATTTGCAGCCTGCCAGCACCTCAGGGTCAACAGCAGCTTCTCTGGGCCTCAGTCCTCGAAGTCTGACTCCACTCCTCTGGGAGGGCCTGGGGATCCTGGGGATTTTTAAGTGTCCCAGGGAACTCTGCTGAGCAGGCAGTATTGAAATGGCTGTTTTATTATAGCTGCCGGGTTCATATATGAGGGAAGGTTGTATCCTTTGTTCTCAGGTAAATTCTGAATCACACATCCCTTTCAGTACTGTTTGCTCTGTGGTGAAGTGTGACCCTGCTCAGAACAGGCCAAGGTGTTTGAAAATGTCGTCATGCTTGCATCTCCACCTTCTTCTTTTTGAAAACAGTGTCAGTGATACGTGTTAGCTATTTATACTTTAGATCTTAAAATATTTCTATTTCATGTTTTTGGTACAGACAGGCCTTATTTTTTTGCACTTCGCTTTGTTGTGCTTCGCAGATACTGCGTTTTTCACAAATGGAAGGTCTGTGGCGACCCTGCAGGGAGCACGCGTGTTGCCGCCATTTTTCCAACAGCATTTGCTCACTTCCTGTCTCTGTGTCACATTTTGGTAATTCTCACAAGTTTTCAGACTATCTCATTATTACGTGATGGTGATCTGTAGTCTGTGAAATCTGATGTTACTCTTGTGGTTGTTTTGGGATTCCATGAACCTCGCCCATGTAAGACGTGACATAATCGATTGTTGAAATGACAACAAAGCATTTAGAATATTATATAACTTAGTTGATAAAGGGTTTAAGGGCATTGACTCCAACTGTGAAGGAAGTTCTCCTGCGGGTAAAATGCCATCAAACAGTATCGGACGCCACGGAGAAACGTTCGTGAGAGGAAGAGGCCACCAATACGGCAGACTTCATTGTTGTCTTATTTTAAGAAATGGCCACGGCCGCCCTGTCCACAGCATCGGGGCAGGACCCGCCACCAGCAAAAAGATGATGACTCGCTAGGAATTCCCTGGCGGTCCAGTGGTTAGGACTACTTGGCGCCTTCACTCCTGAGGGTGCAGGTTCAATCCCTGGTCGGGGAACTCAGATCCTGCCCCCCGCGCCGCCCCCAAGAAAAAGATGGCTTGCTGAAGGCTCAGATGATGGTTAGCATTTTTTAGCAATAAAGTAATTTTAATTAAGGTGTGTATGTTGTTTTTTTTAGACATAACGCTACTGCACACCTGGCCGACTACAGAACAGTGTAAACGTAACTTTTATGTGTAACTTTTATGTAACTTTTATGTGTGACTGTGATATTCACTGTATTGAGGTGGTCTGGAACCCTCCCTACAGTATCTCTGAGGTCTGCCTGTATAATTTCCTGGATCTAGATCATGACTGTATACCTTGGCCATTTTTTTTTTCTTTTTTTGTGAAAAGGAGAGTAAATAGTTCTTTGTTAACAATGCTGTGTGTAAATAGACTGCAAAGACTAATCATTCTCTCCCACGTTCCTTACTTTAACTTCATGTGTGTAACTATGTTTTAGATAAATATTTAAATACTCCCAAGGGAATATGAAACATTATTTTATTTATTTATTTATTTAAACATCTTTGTTGAAGTATAATTGCTTTACAGTGGTGTGTTAATTTCTGCCGTACAGCAAAGTGAATCAGCTATATGTGCACGTATATCCCCATATCCCCTCGCTCTTGCGTCTCCCTCCCACCCTCCCTATCCCACCCCTCTAGGTGGTCACAAAGCACCGAGCTGATCTCCCTGTGCTATGCGGCTGCTTCCCACTAGCTAGCTATTTTACATTTGGTAGTGTATATATGTCCATGCCACTCTCTCACTTCATCCCAGCTTACCCTTCCCCCTCCCCATGTCCTCCAGTCCATTCTCTACGTCTGCATCTTTATTCCTGTCCTGGCCCTAGGTTCATGAGAACCATTTTTATTTTTAGAGTCCAAATATATGTGTTAGCATACGGTATTTGTTTTTCTCTTTCTGACTTACTTCACTCTGTATGACAGACTCTAGGTCCATCAACCTCACTACAAATAACTCAATTTCGTTTCTTTTTATGGCTGAGTAATATTCCATTGTATATATGTGCCACATCTTCTTTATCCATTCATCTGTCGATGGACACTTAGGTTGTTTCCATCTCCTGGCTATTGTAAATAGAGCTGCAATGAACATTGTGTGGTACATGACTCTTTTTGAATTATGGTTTTTTCAGGGTATGTGCCCAGTAGTGGGATTGCTGGGTCATATGGTAGTTCTGTTTTTAGTTTTTTAAGGAACCTCCACACTGTTCTCTGTAGTGGCTGTATCAATTTACATTCCCACCAATAGTGTAAGAGGATTCCCTTTTCTCCACACCCTGTCCAGCATTTACTGTTTGTAGATTTTTTGATGATGGCCGTTCTGACTGGTGTGAGGTGGTACCTAATTGTAGTTTTGATTTGCATTTCTCTAATGATTAGTGATGTTGAGCATCTTTTCATGTGTTTGTTGGCAATCTGTATATCTTCTTTGGAGAAATGTCTGTTTAGGTATTCTGCCCATTTTTTGGACTGGGTTTTTTTTTTTTTTATATTGAGCTGCATTAGCTGCATGTATATTTTGGAGATTAATCCTTTGTCAGTTGCTTCATTTGCAAATATTTTCTCCCATTCTGAGGGTTGTCTTTTTGTCTTGTTTATGGTTTCCTTTTCTGTGCAAAAGCTTTTAAGTTTCATTAGGTCCCATTTGTTTATTTTTGTTTTTATTTCCATTTTTCTAGGAGGTGGGTCTAAAAGGATCTTGCTGTGATTTATGTCATAGAGTGTTCTGTCTGTGTTTTCCTCTAAGAGTTTTAGAGTGTCTGGCCTTAAATTTAGGTCCTTAATCCATTTTGAGTTTATTTTTCTGTATGGTGTTAGGAAGTGTTCTAATTTCATTTTTTTACATGTAGCTGTCCAGTTTTCCCAGCACCACTTATTGAAGAGGCTGTCTTTTCTCCATTGTATACTCTTGCCTCCTTTATCAAAGGTAAGGTGACCATATGTGTGTGGGTTTATCTCTGGGCTTTCTATCCTGTTCCATTGATCTATATTTCTGTTTTTGTGCCATTACCATACTGTCTTGATTACTGTAGCTTTGGAGTATAGTCTGAAGTCAGGGAGCCTTATTCCTCCAGCTCCATTTTTCTTTCTCAAGATTGTTTTGGCTATTTGTGGTCTTCTCTGTTTCCATACAAATTGTGCAGTTTTTTGTTCTAGTTCTGTGAAAAATGCCATTGGTAGTTTGATAAGGATTGGACTGAATCTGTAGATTGCTTTGGGTAGTACAGTCATTTTCACAGTGTTGATTCTTCCAATCCAAGAACATGGTATATCTCTCCATCTGTTTGTATCATCTTTAATTTCTTTCATCAGTGTCTCATAGTTTTCTGCATACAGGTCTTTTGTCTCCTTAGGTAGGTTTATTCCTAGGTATTTTATTCTTTTTGTTGCATTGGTAAATGGGAGTGTTTCCTTAATTTCTCTTTCAGATTTTTCATTATTAGTATATAGGAATGCAAGAGATTGCTGTGCATTAATTTTGTATCCTGCTACTCTACCAAATTCATTGATGAGCTCTAGTAGTTTTCTGGTAGCATCTTTAGGATTTTCTATGTATAGTATCACGTCATCTGTAAACAGTGACAGTTTTACTTCGTCTTTTCCAATTTGGATTCCTTTTATTTCTTTTTCTTCTCTGCTGTGGCTAAAACTTCCAAAACTATGTTGAATAATAGTGGTGAGAGTGGGCAACCTTGTCTTGTTCCTGATCTTGGGGGAGATGGTTTCAGTTTTCCACCATTGGGAATGATGTTGGTTGTGGGTTTGTCATATATGGCCTTTATTATGTTGAGGTAGTTTCCCTCTGTGCCTACTTTCTGGAGAATTTTTACCATAAATAGATGTTGAATTTTGTCAAAAGCTTTTACTGCATCTATTGAGATTATCATATGGTTTTTATCCTTCAATTTGTTCATATGGTGTCTCACAGTGATTGATTTGGGTATATTGAAGAATCCTTGCATTCCTGGCATAAACCCCACTTGATCATGGTGTATGGTCCTTTTAATGTGCTGTTGGATTCTGTTTGGTAGTATTTTGTTGAGGATTTTTGCATCTGTGCTCATCAGTGATATTGGCCTGTAGTATTCTTTTTTTTTTTTTTTTAAACCCACATTTGTTTATTTATTTATTTTTGGCTGTGTTGGTTCTTCATTTCTGTGCGAGGGCTTTCTCTAGTTGTGGCAAGCGGGGGGTCACTCTTCATCGCGGTGCGCGGGCCTCTCACTATCGAGGCCTCTTTTGTTGCTGGAGCACAGGCTCCAGACGCGAAGGCTCAGTAGCTGTGGCTCACGGGCCCAGTTGCTCCACGGCATGTGGGATCTTCCCAGACCAGGGCTCGAACCCGTGTCCCCTGCATTAGCAGGCAGATTCTCAACCACTGTGCCACCAGGGAAGCCCCGGCCTGTAGTATTCTTTTGTGACATCTTTGTCTGGTTTTGGTATCAGGGTGATGGTGGCCTCGTAGAATGAGTTTGGAAGTGTTCCTCCCTCTGCTATATTTTGGAAGAGTTTGAGAAGAATAGGTATTAGCTCTTCTCTAAATGTTTGATAGAATTCGCCTGTGGAGCCATCTGGTCCTGGGCTTTTGTTTGTTGGAAGATTTTTAATCACAGTTTCAATTTCACTGCTTGTGATTGGTCTGTTTGTATTTTCTGTTTCTTCCTGGTTCAGTCTCAGAAGGCTGTGCTTTTCTAAGAATTTGTCCATTTCTTCCAGGTTGTCCATTTTATTGGCATATAGTTGCTTGTAGTAATCTCTAAGATCCTTTGTATTTCTGCAGTGTCAGTTGTTACTTCTTTTTCATTTCTAATTCTGTTGATTTGAGTCTTCTCCCTTTTTTTTTTGATGAGTGTGGCTAATGGTTTATCAATTTTGTTTATCTTCTCAGAGCCAGCTTTTAATTTTATTGACCTTTGCTATTGTTTCATTCATTTCTTTTTCATTGATTTCTGATCTGATCTTTATTATTTCTTTCCTTCTGCTAACTTTCGGTTTTGTTTGTTCTTCTTTCTCTAATTGCTTTAGGTGTAAGGTTAGGTTGTTTATTTGAGATTTTTCTTGTTTCTTGAGGTAGGATTGTATTGGTATAAACTTCCCTCTTAGAACTGCTTTGGCTGCGTCCCATAGGTTTTGGGTCATCGTGTTTTCGTTGTCATTTGTTTTGAGATATTTTTTGATTTCTTCAGTGATCTCTTGGTTATTTAGCAGTGTATTGTTTAGCCTCCATGTGTTTGTGTTTTTTACAGTTTTTTTCCTGTAATTGATATCTAGTCTCATAACATTGTGGTTGGAGAAGATACTTGATATGATTTCAATTTTCTTAAATTTACCAAGGCTTGATTTGTGACCCAAGATATGGTCTATCCTGGAGAATGTTCCATGAGCACTTGAGAAGAAAGTGTATTCTGTTGTTATTGGATGGAATGTCCTATAAATATCAATTAAGTCCATCTTGTTTAATGTGTCATCTAAAGCTTGTGGTTCCTTATTTATTTTCATTTTGGATTATCTGTCCATTGGTGAAAGTGAGGTGTTAAAATCCCCTACTGTGGGGCTTCCCTGGTGGCGCAGTGGTTGGGAGTCCGCCTGCCGATGCAGGGGATGCGGGTTCGTGCCCCAGTCTGGGAGGATCCCACATGCCACGGAGCGGCTGGGCCCGTGGGCCGTGGCCGCTGAGCCTGCACATCCGGAGCCTGTGCTCCGCAACGGGAGAGGCCACGGCGGGGCGAGGCCCGCGTACCACAAAAAAAAAAAAAAAAAAAATTTCCCCTACTATTATTGTGTTACTGTCGATTTCCCCTTTTATGGCTGTTAGCATTTGCCTTATGTATTGAGGTGCTCCTATGTTGAGTGCATAAATATTTACAGTTGTATTTTCTTGGATTAATCCCTTGATCATTACGTAGTGTCCTTCCTTGTCTCTTGTAATAGTCTTTATTTTAAAGTCTATGTTGTCTGATACGAGAATTGCTACTCCAGCTTTCTTTTGATTTCCGTTTGCATAGAATATCTTTTTCCATCCCCTCACTTTCAGTCTGTATGTGTCCCTAGGTCTGAAGTGGGTCTCTTGTAGACAGCATATATATGGGTCTTGTGTTTGTATCCATTCAGCCAGTCTGTGTCTTTTGGTTGGAGCATTTAATCCATTTACATTTAAGATAATTTTTTTAAATTAATTAATTAATTAATTAATTTTTGGCTGCATTGGGTCTTTGTTGCTGAGTGCAGGCTTTCTCTAGTTGCGGCAAGCAGAGGCTATTCTTCGTTGCGGTGCGTGGGCTTCTCATTGCGGTGGCTTCTCTTGTGGAGCACGGGCTGTAGGTGCGCGGACTTCAGTAGTTGTGACACGTGGGCTCAGTAGTTGTGGCTCGTGGTTTCTAGAGTGCAGGCTCAGTAGTTGTAGCACACAGGCTTAGTTGCTCTGGGGCATGTGGGATCTTCCCGGACCAGGGCTCGAACCCCTGTCCCCTGCATTGGCAAGCAGATTCTTAACCACGGCGCCACCAGGGAAGCCCTAAGGTAATTATTGATATGTATGTTCGTATTACCATTTTCTGAATTGTTTTGGGTTTGTTATTGTAGATGTTTTCCTTTTCTTGTGTTTCCTGCCTAGAGAAGTTCCTTTAGCATTTGTTGTAAAGCTGGTTTGGTGGTGCTGAATTCTCTTAACTTTTGCTTATCTGTAAATGTTTTAATTTCTCTGTCAAATCTGAATGAGATCCTTGATGGGTAGAATAACCTAGGTTGTAGGTTTTTCCCTTTCATCATTTTAAATATGTCCTGCCATTCCCTTCTGGCTTGCAGAGTTTCCGCTGAAAAATCAGTTGTTAACGTTATGGGCATTCCCTTGCATGTTGTTTGTTGCTTTTCCCTTGCTGCTTTCAATATTTTTTCTTTGTATTTAATCTTTGGTACTTTGATTAACGTGTCTCTCAGCATGTTTCTCTTTGGGGTTATCCTGTATGGTACTACTCTCTGTGCTTCCTGGACTTGATTGACTATTTCCTTTCCCATGTTAGGGAAGTTTTTGACTATAATCTCTTCAAATATTTTCTCAGATCCTTTCTTTCTCTCTTTTCTTCTGGGACCCCTGTAATTTGAATGTTGGTGCTTTAATGTTGTCCCAGAGGTCTCTGAGACTGTCTTCAATTCTTTTCATTCTTTTTTCTTTGTTCTGCTCCCTGGCAGTTATTTCCACCATTTTATCTTCTGGCTCACTTATCTGTTTTTCTGCCTCAGTTATTCTGTTATTGACTCATTCTAGAGTATTTTTATTTTTTTTTAAATTTATTTTTATTTTTATTTTTATTTTTTGCGGTATGTGGGCCTCTCACTGTTGTGGACTCTCCTGCTGCGGAGCACAGGATCCGGACGTGCAGGCCCAGCGGCCATGGCTCACGGGCCCAGCCGCTCTGCGGCATGTGGGATCTTCCCGGACAGGGGCACGAACCCGCATCCCCTGCATCGGCAGGCGGACTCCCAACCACTGCGCCACCAGGGAAGCCCTAGTGTATTTTTAATTTCAGTAATTGTGTTGTTCATCACTGTTTGTTTGCTCTTTAGTTCTTCTAGATCCTTATTAAATGTTTCTCGTATTTTCTCCATTCTGTTTCCGAGATTTTGGATCATCTTTACTATCATTACTCTGAATTCTTTTTCAGGTAGGTTGCCTGTTTTGTCTTTATTTATTTGGCCTTGTAGGTTTTTACCTTGCTCCTTTGTCTGAAACAAATTTTTTTTTTTTTTTTTGATGGTTGGTGCTGTATTCCTGTCTTACTGATTGTCCTGAGATGTCCAGCACTGGAGTTTGCAGGTAGTTGGATAAAGCTGGGTCTTGGTGCTGAGATGAGGACCTCCGGGAGGCCTCGCTCTGATTGATATTGAATATCTGATTGATATTCCTCAGAGGTCTGAGGTTTTCTGTTAGTCCAGCAGTTTGGGCTTGGAGCTCCCACCAAAGGAGCTCCGGCCCGACCTCCCACCTGGGAACCAAGATCCCGCAAGCTTTGTGGCACAGTAAGAAAAATTTTAAAAAAGAAGAAGAAAGAAAAAAAGGAGCAGTACAATATCAAAGAATAAAAAACAAAATAAAATTAGAGAGATAAAATATATATTAGGAAAAATAAAGCTATAATGGAAACAGCCGGTCGCTGGGGGTTCCTCCCGTCCCGTTAGGTGTCTGTGGTCCCCCACCGGTGCCTGGTAGGTGCTCTAGTTGTGAGGAGGTGTGAATTCCACATCCTCCTAGTATGCCTTCTTGACTCCACCCTCCTGAAACATTATTTTAATATTTTACAACCCGTTCCTCCCTTTTCCTGCCTGTAGGAACCATGAGCCTGTGCACCTGTCTTATAGCTAAAAACTAGTGTTGAGGCTGGGTCTTCCTGCAGGTCAGCCACTTCCTGTGGACTCATTTGTTGCCCCCGTGGGTGCTCTGAGGTACAGGGATGTTACTCTGCCTTCATTCCTGAGGGGTGTTCTTGGATGGAGAGCCCTGGGTCTGGGGTCCTCCCACCTCTCTCAGCCTCCTGCTCCCCTGTAGCAGCACACCCTTTTCCTCTGGCTCCTCTGAAGAATTTCCCCTTATATTCAGTTTTCAGCAGTTTGCCTGTGATATGTCTGGGTGTGATTTTCTTTTATATTTCCTGTTTTGGGGGGGCGATGCTGGGCTTCTTGAAACTGTAAATTTATGTCTTTCACCAAATTTGGGGAAGTTTGAGCTGTTAGGTTTTCACATATTTTCTCTGTCCTTCCTCTCCTGGGACCCCAGTTGTACGCTACACCTTTGGTGTACCACAGCCTTGCCTGACTTTCCTCCCTTCAGACTGGGTGGGCCCTGTTGTTCCCCTTTCTTCTCAGCTCCAGCTCCCCGCCCAGTCCACACAGTGCCTGTTCTACCTCAGAAATTGTTTTTCATTTCTAGGGTTTCCATCTGGTTGTTCTGTGTCACTTTCCTTTCTCTGCTGAGATTTCCTCCCTTTCAATTCATTAGGAGCATATTTTCTTTTTGGTCATGAGAGCATGGTTACAGTTGCTGTGTTGAAATCTCAGCAAATGAATGCGTTCATCATCACCATGGTCACCTCAGGGCCGGTCTTCATTGGCTGTCTTTTTTTCCTTCGGTATAGGTTATGTTTTCCTGTTTCTTTTTTTATTATTATTTTAATTAACTAATTAATTTTTGGCTGTGTTGGGTCTTGGTTGCTGCACGCAGGCTTTTCTCTGGTTGTGGCGAGCGGGGGCTACTCTTCATTGTGGTACATGACCTTTTCATTGCAGTGGCTTCTCTTGTTGCGGAGCACGGGCTCTAGGTGTGCGGGCTTCGGTCGTTATGGCTCGTGGGCTCTAGAGCGCAGGCTCAGTAGTTGTGGCGCACAGGCTTAGTTGCTCTGCGGCATGTGGGATCTTCCTGGACCAGGGCTCGAACCCGTGTCCCCTGCATTGGCAGGCGGATTCTTAACCACTGCACCACCAGGGAAGTCCTTCCTGTTTCTAATTTGAATAATTTTGGCTTGTGGCCCGGACATTGTGGCTGGTATGTTGTAGACACTGGATTCTGTTGTATTCTCAGTGGAGTGTTGGTTTTGCAGAGAGGGGATGTGTTTTAGGGGACAGTGAGCTTGTCTGGGCTGGAAGTTCGGCTCAGCCTGTCCTGCAGTGGGCAGGAGGCCGCTGGAGTGCTGGGCTGTGTGCAGCGTGCGGTGGGTGTAGAGTTCATGTGAGGATGTGCCACCCCCACCCCATTCCCCCCTCACTTCCCAGCAGCTGCGTTTGCCCAGGCTGTTCCCTGCTCTGCGTGGCTCTCAGGATCAAAGCCGGGGCAGGACCAGTGGTCTCGCCTGTCCTGCGCTTCCTGGACATTTGTCTCCAAACAGTGCTGGTGGGAGGCATGGTCTGACGGTAGCTGTGCAGACATTACCAGGAGTGGACTCTGCCTGGCTTCCTGAAAGCTGAGGGGTCATTGGGCCACCTAGAAAATAGATTTGTGCAGAGAGTGCACTGTGTTGGCCGTTCACCAGCGGACGGACATCTGGGCGTTGAGGGGCCAGCGTGTGTGTGTGCATGTGCGTGCACCAGTTTGCACCTGGGACCTGCAGACCATTTCCCGCAGCGCTGGGCCTGTTCTCCCACGCTTGGGATCATCTCTCTGTTCTTTCCCTTTTGAATCATTAACAGCACATTCAGGGTGCACAAAGGGGTTATCGTGCACTGGGATGGGAACTGAGGCGCCTGGGGGATTAGTAACTGGAAGCCCGTTGGAAGGATCTGGTGACCCATGTTCCAATGTCCAACTCTTGGTCATGGAATATTCATCAGACGCTCGCTGAGAGCGCTCTCAGGGTGGTGCCTTCCCCGGGAGCGTGTGCTGGGCCTACGAGTGGTCTGGGGTGATGTGGGAGGAGGGTGCAGCCACTTGGGCGAGGTCGCTGAGCTCGCCCGCCTGGCAGGTTTAGGTGATGCCACTGTTGGTGGGTGACGGGAGCATGGGGCACCACACTCCTCCCAGCCGTGAGTGACGACCGCCTCTGAGCAGGGCTGGGCTCTCCTGGGACTGCCAATGGGACTTCTGTGCGGCTCTGGGGGTGCAGCCTTGCGCCCCATGGGGCACATTCCTCGCTCTGGACCGTGTGTGTCGGTACTGACCTTCTGATCGGTGTTTTAGTACAAGTGCTGGGGTAGTGAGGAAACTGAAGGGAATCGAAAAGGTGTCCACACAGGTGCCTGTGTACACACGTCCATGGCAGCGTGCATCACGGGAGCCAGAAAGTGGGAAGGATCCAAGCCCTTGCGCTGCTGGGTGGGTGGACACGCATGATGGCAGTGCAGCCGAGCACTGACACGCCGCTGCAGCATCTGTCACAGGGAGGCCGACGGGGCGTGCACACAGACCCCTTCAGACAGGCCCTGAGAAGCCTGCAGGAGAGGCTGCCCAGAGAAGGGCCTCAGCGAAGGGGGATCCCGAGGGGAGCCTGCGGTGCCCCTGCCAGTGTGGCTGATCCTGGGAGGAGCCGGGGGTCCCGGGGGCTGGAGGTGTTCACCCTCCCACCCCTGGCGGCTCTCACCTGCGCCCACGCCATCTGGCCTGCCTAGGCCTTAGGCGCCTCGACGCTCTTCTTGGGCGGCCAGCCCCAGAGCAAACGAGAGGCCTGCGAGGGGCCCTCCCAGGGGACCCATGGGAGCTCCTGCCCACGGGGGGCAGCGCTGCACATGGGTAGTGAGCACCGGCTCTGCAGGAGCTGGAAGGCACCAGTGCGCTCACCTGGACGGGGGCACAGAGGGGGGTCAAACCAGTGGAGTTATGTGAAGCGCTGTGACAGGTGGCTGGGGGGAGGCCCCGGCGTGGCCTGTCACCTGCTGGGCCCCGGCTCCGTGATGTGCAGTATGGGGAAGGAGGATGGCTGCCCGGGCCAGTAATGAACCTGGGCCGCATGGAGGTGGACGAGAGGGGCCCAACAGGCACGGTTCCTGGGGCGGCCAGGCCCTTCTTGCTGTGGGTGCCAGTGGGGCCCCCCGCATGGGTGGCCATGCTGGGCAGGGCTCCCGGGCTCCCCGGTCACAGCAGTGTGGGACCGAGGTGGACCTGCCGCCCCCGGCCACGTGGGCTGAGGGACGGGCCTTTGGCACTGGGACATGGGATCTCTTCTGGGCTTGCACTTTCTCTCGTTCACAGCTGGTTAAAGGGTTAAACTGGAGGACTAAGAACTTTGCCGTGTCTTATGCTCTGTGTTGGAATGGTTATTCTTTTTTTTCTAAGTTTTAAAACTTTTCATCGTAGAAAATGTCAGATATACACACGAGTAGGAGAAGCAGAATTCCCACAGCTCAGTGTGCCTGCTTCAGGCTAGATCAGCCCAGGCCACTCCTGTTCCCTCGCGGCCCCCTGCCCCTTGGGAGGAGAGTTTTGGGGGATCCCAGGCAGGTTATCGCACTGACAGGGCTTTTCAGGATAACAGCCTTGTTACCATTCACATACTATTCAGCTCACCCCTTTAATATGTGTAATTCAGTGGTTTTCAGTATACTCACAGAGTTCTGTTGAATTCCAGAGCATTCCATCACCCTCCGTCTCCCCCTCCCCCAGCCCCTGACAGCCAGGACTCCCCTCTGCCTCCCTGGAGTTGCCTGTTCTGGACGTTTCATCTAAATGGAATTGCACACTGTGTGACCTCTTGTGTCTGGCTTCTTTAGGTTTTAGCCAGACACTCGCAACTTTTCAATTTTTTTTTCCTTTTAGGCAAAATATATCTCTCAGTGCATTGATGAAATCAAGCAAGAGCTGAAGCAAGACAACATTGCGGTGAAAGCAAATGCAGTCTGCAAGCTGACCTACGTGAGTGCCGGGCCGCTCGCTCTGTCAGGCCGGGTCTGGCTCCACCATCCCCCTGCTGTCTGTCCATCCATCCCACCGCCACAGATGGACACCGTCCGCTCCAGGCGCCAGCCTGGGGGCACACGCCGGGCTGACTTGGGGTGGAGGGCGAGGCATGCGTGATGATCACGTGGCACAGGGCAAGCTGGGGCCCCATCCAGTGGGCCTTTCCCACGTGGAGGGGCGGGAGCGCCCCTGCTTTCACGACTCCCCTGTGGGCTGGACCCCGAAGCCTGGTGGGTGGAGCCCTGCAGTCCCTGGTCGGGGTGTGAGCCTGGGCCAGGCACCCCATGCTGGCCTCCCCTGGTCAGAGAAGGGAGATGAACGGCCTGCCTGGTTACCGGTCCTTGTGGGGAATTTTAACCCATGTAACGCTGGTATTTCAACTGCAGGTGTTTATTTATCAGGGGCATTATTTTAGTGTGTTATTAACCTGTCACTTTGGTTTTAAACCTGAAGACTCACCTGTCAGAAAAAGAAGGAATCTCCCCAGAGTGTGGGGGTGGGGAGCTGGGGCAGCTGCGTGAGAATTGGCCTCTTTCTTCCGCAGCTGCAGATGCTAGGATATGACATCAGCTGGGCCGCCTTCAACATCATAGAAGTGATGAGCGCCTCCAAGTTCACATTCAAGGTGAAGGGAAGCAGCTCGCTCTGGGGCCTGAGCCCTGTCGTGGGGTCCTGGGGGAGGAGAGCGTCCGTCCTGTGACGCAGGCCATGCTGGGAGGGGACACAGTGACAGACACCAGCGACCCATTCCCATCACCACTTCTGTCCAGTTAGGTCTTAGCACTATTTGCATCACGTTTTTCTTTCCATTTTAAGTAGTGTCAGTGAAATTTGGGTTTGTAGGGTTGGTTATCTGTTTCGTAATACAAATTAAAGTAAATTTGTGACTTCAAAAAAATAAGCAGACACTGATCGTCTCCCCCAGAGACCACCACTTGTCACTTGTCCCGGTGTTTCTTAGGACCCTCTGAGCGTTTTTTCTTGGCGTCTCAGCGATCCTACTCGTGCGCAGTTTGAGACATTGCTTTCTTCTTACTTGATACCATAACAAATAAGCATGTCTCCTGCTTTAGTAAATGTTCTGAAAAGCGGTTTTCAGTGCCCACAGCCCATTTGGGGGTGTCCCGTGGTTTTCCTGGCTTGGCTCAGTTTTCCTTGGGAACACACACCATGCGGCGGCTGAGGCTGTGTCCTGCCGACGGGTCACTGCTGAGGGCAGGTTCCCGTCCTCCTGAAGGACACAGTTGTCCTGCCTGCCGGTTACTCTTGGTGAAGAAACGAAATGCCGTATTTGCCAAAATTGGGCCAGTGCTCTGCACGTGTGCTGAAGTATCACATGCACGTGCAGGTGCGACTTTAGGTTACACTCAGCCCGAGTTTAGGCGCTTGTGATGACTTACTCCATCAGACCGTAACAGCAGCTCCCGCTGCCAAGAAGCCAGTGAGGATGCACACGTTAGCGACAGGACGTGCTTGGCAACCCCTGAAAGACACTGTGCTCCAGAGACCATATGCCTGGGACAGGGCGAGGGGTGCCCTCCTCCTGGTTTGTGACGGGCCGGCCAGGGCTGCCTAGCGTGAAGCTCAGGAGGGCTGGGTGCTTCCCCGAGGGCACCCAGTCCCCTTGTCACCCCTGACGCTTCCATTTGTTCCACTCACAGCGAATTGGCTACCTCGCTGCTTCCCAGTGCTTTCACGAAGGGACCGACGTCATCATGCTGACCACCAACCAGATCCGCAAGGTAGGCCCCTCCTGCGGGAGCAGGTTAGCGGGCAGATGGACAGCCTTCTGCGATCCTCGGAAATGGGAAAAGGGACAGCGGGGCATGCGGGGCTTTCCTCTCGTATTCCCCCCTTGGCGACAGGGGCTGCCCCCTCGGTCACTCCTTTTTTCAGCCCCTTTCCCCTCTTTTGGGGGCGCCTGCTGAGGGCTCGCCCCTCCCAGCGTGGGGGCCTTTGTGCCCACTGGGTCTTGTGAGTCGGACCGGGTGCGTCTCTCGGCCCCGTGTGGTATTCTGTGCTCTGCAGGGAGCACTGAGTAGTCAGCTCCTCCTTGGCCTCAGGACTTTGAGTATCTCTTGTCTCCCGCCTCGCTGCAAGCGGTCAGAGGGAGTGTCCCACCCCAGACCCCGCATCGGACCCTGTGGCCCGGGGCTCTCAGACGTCCAGTGCCAGGGCCGGGGCGGAGCTGTTGTGGTCGCCCCGCAGGTGGCTGGTGTCGGGGCTCCAAGCGGGCGCTGCAGGGCAGGCAGGCTGTTGGCAGTCATCTGAGGGCCCCTCCGCTAACCTGCTGGCTGACGCCCCGGGGCAGCTCCAGAGGCGCCTGCTGCTCTTGTCGGGCTCTTTGTGAATCACGCTGAGTTGGAGGGACTGTGCCATGAGGCCCTGTCTGCTCAGCCTGGGCTGGAGTGATCTTTTTTTCTTTCCCCGCATGGGGGATCTTAGTTCCCCGACCAGGGATTGAACCTGAGCCCCCTGCAGTGGAAGTGTGGAGTCCTAACCACTGGACCACCAGGGAAGTCCCTGGAGTGAATTTTAAAAGCCTGTGTTTTCGTATTGTTATCACAGTCTGGAAGGTTAACTCTTCTTTTTTTTCAGTGACTTTTTTTTCATTTATTTTTGGCTGCGTTGGGTCTTCGTTGCTTCAGGCTTTCTCTAGTTGTGGCGAGCGGGGGCTACTCTTTGTTGAGGTGCGCACGCTTCTCATTGCAGTGGCTTCTCTTGTTGCAGAGCCTAGGCTCTAGGCGGGCGAGCTCAGTAGTTGTGGCACGTGGGCTTAGTTGTTCCGCAGCACGTGGGATCTTCACGGACCAGGGCTCAAACCCGTGTCCCCTGCATTGGAAGGCGGATTCATTTTTTTTAAAATTAATTAATTAATTTATTTTTGGCTGCGTTGGGTCTTCGTTGCTGCGTGCAGGCTTTTTCTAGTTGCGGCGAGCAGGGGCTACTCTTCGTTGCAGTACGTGGGCTTCTCATGGCGGTGGTTTCTCTTGTTGCGGAGCACGGGCTCTACGTGTGTGGGCTTCAGTAGTTGTGGCACATGGGCTCAGTAGTTGTGCCTTGCAGGCTCTAGAGTGCAGGCTCAGTTGTGGCACACGGGCTTAGTTGCTCCGCGGCATGTGGGATCTTCCCGGACCGGGGCTCGAACCCGTGTCCCCTGCATCGGCAGGTGGATTCTTTTTTTTTTTTTTTTTGCTGTATGCGGGCCTCTCACTGCTGTGGCTTCTCCCGTTGCGGAGCACAGGCTCCGGACGCGCAGTCTCAGCGGCCATGGCTCACGGGCCCAGCCTCTCCGCGGCATGTGGGATCCTCCCAGACCGGGGCACGAACCCGTGTCCTCTGCATCGGCAGGCGGACTCTCAACCACTGCGCCACCAGGGAAGCCCGGCAGGTGGATTCTTAACCACTGCACCACCTGGGAAGTCCCTGGAAGGTTAACTCTTAAAACGTCTCTCTTGGGGCTTCCCTGGTGGCGCAGTGGTTGAGAGTCCGCCTGCCGATGGAGGGGACATGGGTTTGTGCCCCGGTCCAGGAAGATCCCACATGCCGCGGAGCGGCTGGGCCCGTGAGCCATGGCCGCTGAGCCTGCGTGTCGGAGCCTGTGCTCCGCAACGGGAGAGGCCACAGCAGTGAGAGGCCCACGTACCGCAAAAAAAAAAAAAAAAGTCTCTCAGTGTATCTTTTACCACATGTGTGAAGTTTGGGGAGGTTCCTCTATGTAAACAGAGTCCTCTCTTTGTGCCGAGACGGGGCTTCCGCATCGGTTTTAGTGGGGGCACAGGCGAGTGACGTCAGAGGCTAGGGCTGATGTGCGCTTCCTGTGGCTGCTTTTCCTGCTCCCCTGAGGGGTGGAGCTCTGGTGGAAGCTTCTCTCTGCTTTGGGGAGGGGCCCAGAGGAGTCACCCCTGGCTGTAGTAGGGGAGACACCCCATTGGAAGCAGAGGTTCTCGGGTTCCACCCTGGGGGGCCCCAGCCCTGTGCCTTCGGGCGGTTGGAGCCGTCTGGCTGCACCATTTCCTCGGCCCTTGGGTTCTCCCATAGGGAAGCCGTGGGTGGCAGTGGCTCTGCCCCATTGCACCCCTGGAGCGAGGGGCGGACCTGAGACAGCCGTCCCCTTAGAACCGTCCTGGCTCTTGCTTGGTGACAGAGCTTGGAGCTGGCTGCTTCTTGTGAGTCCTCGTCCAAGCCCGTCTCCAGACCCAGAGCAGGGCTGGCGGGCACAGCTGGGACCCAGCGAGGCGCAGTGGGCGCCTGCCTCTAACCCTCTCCCTCCCTTTCCAGGACCTGAGCAGCCCCAGCCAGTACGACACTGGCGTTGCGCTGACTGGCCTGTCCTGTTTTGTTACCCCAGATCTTGCCAGAGACTTGGCCAACGACATCATGACACTGGTGAGTCTGGGAGCGTGCCCGCCCCCCTCGGCTTTTGCTCCCTGACATGCCTGGAAAACCGAGGTTGTAATGTCATGTTGAGGGCACTTGGGTGGGCGGAAACGGCCTGGGTCCCCAGGATGAGCTGGGACACCGAGTCACCATCTCCCCTTCCATCACCTGGCGGGGCCCGCCATTCACACCTCACCTCCTCTGAAATGGTCCTACTGGGGAGGGGCGGGGGGGTCTGGCTGGGGACGATGGCCTGTCGTGAGCGCATGACCCATCACCTGTGTTCTGAGGCATGGGTGGTGATGGCAGTGGTCTTGGCAGGCAGCGTGGTTAGGTGGTTCTCCGGCCAGGAAACTTTTTATTTTCATCTGAGCAAATCTGTTGTCTGGGGCCCAGTCCATCCAAAAGGCAGAAACCCCAGCCAGCCTTGATCTCCAAGGTGGGCAAGAACTTTGTTCTGAAATGTGGACGCGCTCTTAGAAATCACAATCCTCGACTCCAATAAAAATTAATTAAAAAAATAAAAACAAAACTGGAATTGACCCTAAAAAGAAAAAAAGGAAAGAAATCACGGCCCTCAGAGGGTTGCCTGCTGCACACCAGATTCTCCATGATTGGGAGGCTTTCCCCCTCCGACCACGATAAAGCAGCATGGAAGGGTGGCATGTTCCTCCCAGGAGGGTTCTGTCCGTACGTGGCCCATTCTCTGTGCAGACGGTCAGGCCTTGGCTCGTGGTCTGGAAGGCTTTGGGTACACGCAGCTTCTAGATCCCGGGCCAGCACAGCACGGTCCAGGCTGCATCCAGTCACCGCCTGTTATAAATGGTTTGTCCACACACGGCCCTGCCCCTTCGTCCACACGGTGTCCCTGGGCTTCCCAGCAGCAAGGGCAGAGTCAGACGGAGACTCTGGCCTGCAAAGCCGAGTATTGATCTTCAGGGCCTCTTCAGGAAGTGTGAGGAGCTCTCTAGGTGAAAGTGGTCACGAGCCCACAGCGGGGCGGTAGTGAGCTGTCACAATGAGTTTCGGTGCCGGGTCACGGGGGTGGGGGTGACTTCCTCAGGGCCAGGCTGCCTTGGGCCCTGACAGGTGAGGAGTGTGCCCACCTGCAGACGAGAGGCCCTCCTAGCTGGAGCACAGTCCCGGAGAAGGACAGGAGCTCCAGGGGTGCAGTGCAGAGGTGTGGAGGGGGCTGAGGCCCGGGCAAGGGGCCCTGCTCAGGGGACAGGTCTTGGTGGCCCGAAGAGTCCGAGGCCAGTGTTGACACGTGGAGGCTCTCTCCAGCGTGACCTTCCATTTGGGGCCCCCCTCCCTCATTCTGTCAGTGCGCCCCAGTAAATCCAGGAGGCCGGTCTCAGCCTCCAGAGGGCAAGCTGGGATCATGGACTCGGGGAGGCAGGTTTCGATTCAGTCCAAGACACTGTTGTGTAATCCCTGGGCTGGGGGGGCAGTGGAGTAAACGTGCAGGCCGGGCTCAGAGGCCAGAGGCCAGATGAGCTGGAGAGAGGGTTATCCTCCAGGTGATGGAGGCGAGACGCGGGCAGGTGTGGGAGGGGAGGGGAGGCGGCGGGGGGAGCAGGGGGTGCAGGAAGGACCGGGGAGGGGTGGGCGCAGTGGTGTCAGCAGGGAGACTGACACCCTCTGCCCCTGCAGATGTCGCACACCAAGCCGTACATCCGGAAGAAGGCTGTGCTGATCATGTACAAGGTGTTCCTGAAGTACCCCGAGTCTCTGCGCCCCGCCTTTCCTCGCCTGAAGGAGAAGCTGGAGGACCCCGATCCCGGTTTGTTGACTTGAGTTAAGAAGGGCCCCATGTGGGGCCGTGATGCTCTACCAGCGTCTGTGAAGGCTTGGTGGAGGGGGGTACTAGGTCCCGGGACCCCGTCCTAGCCCTCCCCCATAGGGCACCTTCTTACTTCCTGGCACCACGAGATGCCAGGTTCACTTTCTACTTCCCCGCCAGTCCTGGAATCCGCCGTTTCTTCAGACAGCTCTAGTTTTGTTAGCTGGTGTGGGATTTAGAAACCAAGACCACTGGGTGTGCTTATTTCTGCCAGCTGTAATTGCCTCCAGGCCGCAGCAGACACCACACTCGCTCACTGGGGAGGCCTCTCTGCATGTTCGCTGTCTCGTGTTTATTCTGCTGCCTCGATTGGCAGTCCCACACCACAGGGTTCACTCCTGCCTCTGCCTGTCCTTTTCTGTAACTCCATCCGGGGAGACCCTGGGCCATGCAGATGTAAAACAGCTTCTCCAAATCTTTGCTTGTCTCGGGAGAATCTGCTGTGCATTGCAGAGGATCACGGGGTGTGGAGTGTCGTGGCTAGGGTCAGGAGCCGAGGGGCAGGGGAGGCGGGCTGGGGGCATGAGCGGGGGCAGCCCTGGGGGGAGGCAGACAGAGCACCTGGAGTGACTCTGATCCTGCTGGGGACACGCCCCGAGGGTCCGGCCTGCTCTGGAGGACGCCCCCTTGCTGATGGCGTCCCTCACTTCACAGGGGTCCAGTCGGCGGCAGTCAACGTCATCTGTGAGCTGGCCAGACGTAACCCCAAGAACTACCTTTCCCTCGCTCCGCTCTTCTTCAAGCTCATGACCTCCTCCACCAACAACTGGGTCCTCATTAAGATTATCAAACTGGCAAGTGTCGCCCCTGGGGTGTCCTGGGCACGCCAGCCAGCAGAGCCCCGGGCTGCCGTCCCATCCCTGCTTCGGGTGACCACTGGCCTCTCTTGTCCCCTAGTTTGGTGCTCTGACCCCCTTGGAGCCAAGGTTGGGTAAGAAGCTGATTGAGCCTCTCACCAACCTGATCCACAGGTAGGGCTTGGGGCGGGCGTGGGAGGGGTGCCCCAAGGAGGGGCGGGCGGAGGGGCACCCAGGCCTGAGGGCCTGCCGCCGCCAGGAGCTGCGTCTCTGCGCTCTCCCTTCCTCGGTCTGCAGACAGCACAGTCAGGACAGGGTGGAGAGGGAATTCCCTGGTGGGCCAGTGGTTAGGACTCCGAGTTCTCACTGCCGAGGTCCCGGGTTCAATCCCTGCTTGGGGAACTAAAGTCTCACAAGCGTGCAGCACCGCCAGAAGTAGACAGACAGACAGATAGATAGGCAACGGGGATATATTTTAAAAATAAAAAAAGGATGGAGAAAGCTGTCCCAGCCAGTCTCTGGTTCACAAGTAGACCTCAGCAGTCTAGTTGAAGAGCCCTGGGTGAGTGTGTCACCGCCCAGTTCTGGAATGTTCTAGGAGCTTCTACATGACTTCAGGTGCCTGTGGTTGAATTGTGGGGGCCAAGCTTCAGGTGCCAGGAGATTCTGCGCCTGAGGTCCCGTGGGAAGTGGCCAAGGGCTTGGGACGTTGCTGATTTTAAACAAATCACCAGTCACCGGGTTTATAGTAGCTTGTGGTTTTCAGAGCATTGACAAGAAGCCATCAGTCCTATGACCGTTCATGTGGACTGCCTCTGGTGGCCCGTGCTCTCGGGTTTGGGGGATTTGGGCTTGAGAACATCACTGTGAGAATATCAGAGTGGAGTGGACGTGCCTGGTGCCCACCCTGGTCGTCCTGGGCTGTGCTGACTGTGGCCCTGGACGCCCCCGAGGGATGACATGGGGCACGACTCCGTGTTCTTCCTGCCTGCGCGTGGCCAGGCCTACTCCCTGTCCCAGTGGAGCCGGCCGGCAGGGTCTGGGCTGGAGGAGAGAGGCTTTTGGGGAACTTGGCTTCTCTTCATGGGGGTCGCAGAATAAGAAGGTTATCCGTGTGTGGGCTGCAGTGGCGGGAGCATTTCAGGCCGCTTTTGAGGGCTACAAGGGGTGCTTCTGTCCCTTGGAGGAACCTGATGGCCTCACTGCCCAGGGTGGGGTGTCACTGGCATGGCCTTCAGACCCGAGGCTCCCTGGGCTCCGCGTTTCCTCGGAGGTGGTGCCCCCAGGGGTCTCGGTGGGGTGAGCGGGAGGCAGGCGGCCCTGTCTTCCCAGCTCCTATGTTTCTTTCTCTAGCACGTCTGCCATGTCCCTTCTGTACGAGTGTGTCAACACCGTCATCGCAGGTGAGCACCGGGGTGACCTGTTCTGGAGCAGGGAGCTGTCGCCAGCGGGGGAGCTGGTCCCCGGGCCTCACCAGAACCTTGAGGTTCCCGGCTGGGAAGCTGTTTAGCCCGGCCCGTCTGCAGCCCCTTTGGAAGTGTCAGCTTGGACACGGTTGCAGCCAGAGTCATTGCCAACCTCGGGCTCCAGTGTTAAACACTGCACCCTGGCCTCTGCCACACCTACCAGCAAGACCGCTTTTCATGAGCATTTTAAAGCAAATCTCAGGCCGCTTCCCCTGTGGCGTCTTTAGCATAGGACCTACAACCAGGAGAATTCTCGAGAGGGAATCGGCACTTGCTCCCCAAAGGGTCTCGTGGAGTCCGTTAGTTGCAATCAGACCACCTGGTGACTTGTCCCTGCCACCCAGTTTCCTGTAGATAGGCAGAGGGAGTTGGTGGCCCAAGGGTTCAGCTTCTTGCTGTCTGCCTGTGCCTGCCCTAAACTGTCGGATGCTCCTCACAGCCCGTGGGCAGCCTTAAGTTCAGTGAAGCCCAGGAAACTGGCCTGGGGTCTATGCTCGTGACTGCTGTGTGGGCTGTGAGTGTCACTGAGGGTCAGCGACAGTGAAAGGGAGAGAAAGGGCAAGTGTGGGACTTGGGAGCAGGGCAGGCTGGCCAGAGAGTGGTCCCTGAGTCTGGAAAGGTCTATGAGGAGGACCGAGGTATGGCAGGATTGCAGATGGCCCTGGTGATGGGCAGAGGGAGTGGGGATGCAGACGGGAGGTGGGCCTGGTCCATCGTGCGTCGCGGGGCCAGCGGGTCTCAGCTGAGGGCTGACCCACGGACCTGCCCTGGACAAGGACCCCTGGTGCCCGGGGTCTGTGGTCTGCTCTCTTGGTCGCAGAGACCCAGCCTGGGGTTCTCACTGGGGCCGGTCACGCGCGACCCTCACCCCAGTCATCTGTTTCAGTGCTCATCTCGCTGTCGTCTGGCATGCCCAACCATAGTGCCAGCATCCAGGTATGTCATGGGACCAGGGGCTCCCCTCCTAGGCCCCAGGGACACCGACTCTGCCATTGGTTTAGAAGATGTGACCAGTGGCATCTCCCCTCTTTACAGCTCTGTGTTCAGAAACTGAGGATATTAATAGAAGACTCCGATCAGAACTGTGAGTTGCTCCCTCTGCAGGCCCTGCGCCCTAGACCTCCGCTAGTGAGGGCTCGTCCCTGCCCGAGAGGAGAGCGGGCCTGGCATGGCTGGCAGATTCCTCCCTGGGTACGGCTCCCTCGTCTGCACGGCGGGTTCCTTCCAGCCGGCATCTCGGTGTCGCTTGGCCGTGTCCACTGGAAAGGTCTTTAAGCTCTGGGCCCTGTGCCCACATCCACGGGGACCTGGGACCCGGTTGCAGGGGGGAGCCGGGGGGGCCGGCAGAAGTGCAGTTGAGACATAAAGGGCGAGCTCAGCCCCGGGGGGAGCAGGCTGGGCGTGGAGGAAAGTCCCCGCGGGCATGCTGCAGGCCCCCCCGGTGGTTAATCAGATGGGGTGGTGCGTGGGGCTCCTGACGAGCGAGGGGGAGCCACTGTCCGTCTTGCTCGTGTGCCAACTCGTGCACTTCCTTCAGCCGACGTGTGCTGTCGAGGGTTCCAGCCAGTCACACGCCCCTGCTGCCAGGACCACGGTGGAGAGGGCTTCTGAGGGCCTGGTCATGTGGACTGCTCATTTTTTGTTTTTCTTTTTTGGTTTTCTTTTTTTTTTTTTTTTGTCTGTGCCTTGTGGCTGCTGGGATCCTAGTTCCCCAACCAGACCAGGGATTGATCCTGGGCCCTTACAGTGGAAGTGCGGAATCCCAACCACTGGACAGCCAGGGAATTAATTCCCTGGCTGCTCATTTTGAATCCAGGTCTGTTTGTTTTGAGCAGGAGTCGTCGAACTTTTCCTGGAAAGGGCCAGATAGTAATTCTCGTCAGCTTTGCAGGCTGTGTGGTTTCTGCCACTGTAGTGTAGAAGCCTGCTGGCGGGTGTAGACCACAGGCCTGTCGTGTGCCAGTAACACTGCCCTAGAGATGGGCTGTGGCCCAGTCTAGATGACGGTGCGTTGGGCTGCTTGAGGTGGGCAACGAGGTGGGCCTGGTGCCTGTGAGACGTGGGCCGACGGGGCCCAGGTGGTTTGGGGTGGGGCTGCAGGCCCGGCCTCGCTCTCAGAACCTCGTCCATGTCTGAGAGCACTGCGCTGTGTCTGCAGTGAAGTACCTGGGGCTCCTGGCCATGTCCAAGATCCTGAGGACGCACCCCAAGTCCGTGCAGGCGCACAAGGATCTTGTCCTGCAGTGCCTGGACGACAAGGACGAGTCCATCCGGCTGCGGGCCCTTGACCTCCTGTATGGCATGGTGCGTGCCCACCCTGCCACCTGGACGCCCTGCCTGCCCACCCGGCCCCTCCCTCACCAGCCGCCGCCCCCCCAGGTGTCCAAGAAGAACCTGATGGAGATCGTCAAGAAGCTGATGACCCACGTGGACAAGGCCGAGGGCACGACCTACCGCGACGAGCTGCTCACCAAGATCATCGACATCTGCAGCCAGTCCAACTACCAGCACATCACCAACTTCGAGTGGTGCGGCCCGCAGCCCAGCGTGTGGGCGGGTGGGCGGGCAGGCGGGGGCGCTGCCCTCACGGGCTCTGTCCCGCAGGTACATCAGCATCCTGGTGGAGCTGACCCGGCTGGAGGGCACCCGCCACGGCCACCTCATCGCCGCCCAGATGCTGGATGTGGCCATCCGCGTGAAGGCCATCCGCCGTTTTGCCGTGTCACAGATGTCCGCGCTGCTCGACAGCGCCCACCTGGTGGCCAGCAGCACCCAGCGCAGCGGCATCTGCGAGGTGCTCTACGCGGCCGCCTGGATCTGCGGGGAGTTCTCCGAGTGAGTGGGGGCCAGGGGCCTCCTGCTCCCCAGGGGAAGCGGGTGTGCCCGCCAGACCCCAGCCCCGGCAGCCGCCCCGCCCACCCGCCTACCTCCTCTCTCCCGCCCTCATTGGGCAACAGCTGCTCTCGCGGTGAACGTCTCCCGTCACGGGGAGCGGTGAGAGGTCTGCCAGCCGCTGGCCCAGCCTTCCTCCCCTCCTCACCGCTGCAGCCACAGGTCATCCATTGCCAAATTCAGGCCGCTGATAGTTTTCCTTTCCTTTTTCTCGACTGCTTTGTGTGGCTGCTCTGTGACTGTCACGCCATTGCTGTGGTTTCTCCCTTCACATCCCCTCCCTCAGCACCTGGCATCGGGCAGGGACTCGCAGGGCTGGCACCAGCCCTGGCACACAGACCCGCTGGGGCGGCTGCTCACCGGCCCTCCCTATCCTCAGGCACCTACAGGAGCCCCAGCAGACCCTGGAGGCCATGCTGCGGCCCAAAGTCACCACCCTGCCGGGCCACATCCAGGCCGTGTACGTGCAGAACGTGGTCAAGCTGTACGCAGCCATCCTGCAGCAGAAGGAGCAGGCCGCGGACGCGCAGGCGGCCCAGGAGGTCACGCAGCTCCTGGTGGAGCGGCTACCCCAGTTTGTGCAGAGCGCGGACCTGGAAGCCCAGGAGCGGGTGAGCGCCACACGTCGGCACGTCCTCGGGGTCGAGTCAGCTACGGGAGAGCAGCTTGGGCAGGGGGGGTGGGCAGATCTGGAGCCACCATGCTGGGGAGGCCCTGGGTCAGGGGGCGTGGGAGACTGAGCGAACGGGAGACCGTGTGAGGGTATGTGGTCAGCCCGAGAGGGAAGCATCAGAGGTGACTGCGGTCCTGGAGGATGCTGGCCAGGAAGGTGGAGGAGAGCTGGTCGGAGGAGACCTTGGCATGGCGTCTGGGCATCGGTGGCCTAGGAGCCCACCTCTTGGCTCTATGGTGACGTGGGGCTCTCAGCTACCCAGACCCCACACCGGCGCTCGGTGGGCCCCGGCGGCCTCTGCGGTCATGGGCGGGTGTGTGCCGTGCGCCCATCTGCTGGCTGAGGGTCAGCTGCGCTCTTGGGGGCCGTGTGAAGGTGCCCTGGTGGCCGGCGCTGCTGCTCACTGGGGCGGTTGCCTTGTGGGGTGGTGCTCAATCCACCCCCAACCCCTTGTCTCGCCCGGGAGCCCGTTTGTGTCCTCGTGAAGGAGACAGCAGCTGGGCTGGCGGCCTGGCTGGCCTGGTCAGCGGCTCCTCGCAGCGTGTTCTGCAAGTCCTCAGCAGGGATCTGGCTGGGCGTCTGCACTGTTTGAGCGATGCCCTGCGGGGGCTGAGTGGCCTTCAGGGCCAGGCCTCCGTAACTCCTTCCTGACTCATCCATGGTCCCCCCCAGGCATCCTGCATCTTGCAGCTGGTCAAGCACGTCCAGAAGCTTCAGGCCAGGGATGTGCCGGTGGCAGAAGAAGTGAGTGCCCTCTTTGCTGGGGAGCTGAACCCGGTGGCTCCCAAGGCACAGAAGAAGGTTCCGGTACCCGAAGGGTGAGCCTTGTGGTCCGTCAGAGGACACAGACGCAGGGTGGCATGAGGGCCTATGGAAGCAGAACCACAGCCCGGACCTGCTGTCCAGACGGGCGAGGTGGAGGGGGCTGGGAGGAAGGCCCCCTGAGGCCCCGGCCCCCTGAGGCCCCAGCCCCCTGTGGGCGGGACAGACCCTTCTCACACAGACTGTAGGCACGGCACTCACTAGTTCTCCAGGGGCCCTGCTGTCCCCACCCCTGGTGCCACCCCTGGGAAGCAGGTTGGCTGGTAGTTGTCGCCCACAAACCTTGCGGGCAGCGTGAGAATGTGGCGGGGGGCTGCCCAGGCTCCAGGGTCCCTGGTCTGCCTTGCCCGCTGTGACCTCGGGCCACTGCCCAGCCTTCATATCCTTGTCTCCAAGGGGACGGCAGCGTCCAGGGCCAGGCATGCAGGCTGGAGCCACCGTGTGATCTCACTGTGTCCTGCAGCCTGGACCTGGATGCCTGGATCAATGAGCCGCTCTCGGACAGTGAGTCTGAGGATGAGAAGCCCAAGGCCATCTTCCATGACGAGGAGCCACGGCACGCCAAGCAGCGGCCGCCCGAGGCGGACGAGCAGGAACTGGCCCGGGTGAGGCGGGGCGGGCCAGGGCCACGCATGGTCAGGTCTGGGCTTGGGTCCACTGTCCGGTGGGCAGCGCTGAGCCCACCTTCAACTTTGGGTGGGGTTCTTGTTGAGACCAGGAGCGGCCTCTTGAGCCGGGAGCTCCCTAGGGAGACCGTGGGGCCCGAGCACGCTCAGGCCCTGGGGTGCCCCGCATGCCGTGCCCACCTGCTGCCTGCACTCCTGGATGCGGGGCCTCAGGGTGTCCTGCAGACTGGAGAAGCAAGGCGTGCTGCGTCCCCCGCTCCCCTGCCTGCCTCCCTCGCCCAGCCTGCCCCCAACCCCAGGCCCTACCCCGGAGCACACGGCCTCTCCGACCCCCACCCGTGCAGCTCCTGGGTTGTCCCTCCTGCCGCCTGCCTGTCTCCCACTTGCTCTTTCCCACCGCTAGCCTCCGTCTCCTGGTGGTCAAAGGCCAACAGTGAAAGTGGCGAGGGGTCCCGCCCCCCCCCGGGTCTGGCGCGTGAAGGTGGCCCCCACCTGGGAGGATGCGAGGGTGAGGGCTCCGCGTACCCGCTGACGTGCACGCTGCATCCTGTCCCCTCAGCGCCGCGAGGCCCGGAAGCAGGAGCAGGCCAACAACCCATTCTACATCAAGAGTTCCCCGTCCCCCCAAAAGGTGAGGCCGGCCTGCTCGTCCTTGAGACACGCTCCCACGGGGCCCGTCCGCTCTCTGTCCATGGCCTGTGCGGGGCTGTCAGCAGGTCCACGGGCAGGACCGTGAGGGGCTCCTGACACCAACACTTGGGGAGTGAGTCCTGCGTGGGCGAGGTCAGGCTCCTTTGCCTTGGTGGGAGGGGAGGGGGCGTGAGGGGACCTGGGGTCCTGCCTGGAGCCACCTCCTTCATCTATACCCTCCGTCCTGCAGACCCGTTGTCCGTGTTGGGCTCCCCTGGGGACATGTGGCTCCACGGGGCGGGTGCTGCGCGGTTTCCCTGCTCCTGAGATTTCTGCGTCACCCCTCTGAGGGGCTGCAGGGTGTCCCCCGCCAGCACCTGTGTGTCGGGCTTGCTGATTCCAGCCGTCCTGGGGGCGGGAAGCGCTATGTCACCATGGTTCCAAGCCTGCACTGTTTTTCCGACTTGGAAAGAGAAAGGATTCAGGTGCAAAAAATGGAGGTCTTGCACCCCATCCTGTACTTGTCCCCACCGGCAGCCCACCCCCGTCTTTGTGACCCCTTGCTCTGGGGCGTCGGCGCATCACGCTGGGCCTGCTGCCCTGCCC
This sequence comes from Hyperoodon ampullatus, assembly GCF_949752795.1. Taxonomy (NCBI): domain Eukaryota; kingdom Metazoa; phylum Chordata; class Mammalia; order Artiodactyla; family Ziphiidae; genus Hyperoodon; species Hyperoodon ampullatus. The sequence continues at coordinate 26,231,468 of NC_136917.1, forward strand.
AGTGACGGGGCCTCGGTGTCTCCTCTCTAGCGGTACCAGGACGCGCCAGGTGTGGACCACATTCCCGTGGTGCAGATTGACCTCTCGGTGCCCTTGAAGGTGCCAGGCAAGTGTGTGCCCGGTGGCACGGGTGACGGGGACCTCAGGCCAGGTGCAGGCGCTGCCTCGGGCCTGCGCTCCAGCCTTGCACCCCGTGCTGCATCCTCGTCCCAGCAGGCACGGGTGCACGCCACGGCCCCCAGGTTCAGCCCCACACCCCTCACCGCCCTGGGGCCCCCCTCTGCGTCTCGGTACCCAGAGGGCATTGCCCAGCATCCCCTTCCCCCAGGCATGGGTCTCGGGGCTGTGGGTGAATCAGGTGGCAGCAGGGTGCTGGCCGGGTGGGACGTGTCCAGGGCTCTGGGCTGAGTGCCGCATGTGCACCTGTCGGCAGGGATGCCCATGTCAGACCAGTACGTGAAGCTGGAGGAAGAACGGCGCCACCGGCAGAGGCTGGAGAAGGACAAGAGGAAGAGGAAGAAGAGGGAGCGGGAGAGGCGGGGTGCCCGGCGCCACACCTCACTGCACACAGAGAGCGACGAGGACATCACCCCCGCCCAGCGTGTGGACATCGTCACCGAGGAGATGCCCGAGGTCAGCTGCGGGCCTGCGTGTCGGGCGGGCGCCCTTCCCCGAGGTGGGCTCCACCCTCGCGTGGGCCTGCCCATCGCTGCTGCCTCTATGGCACGGGGCAGCCTTGGCCAGCTGTGCCCTGTGCACCGTGAGCAGGTGGCCCCTGCACTCCTGCCCTATTACCTGTGCTGAGTTCGCTGCCCGCACCGAGAGCCAGGCTCCAGATCAGACTCCCTCGTGGGTGTGGACTTGGTGGCCTGTTTCTGAGAAGGGAGGTGGGGGCCTGTGGACCCGTAAGGCTTGGCGGGGTCGGGGGCCGGACGGGTTGATGTGGATGGACGCAGGGCTCCTCTCCCCGCTCAGAACGCCCTGCCCAGCGACGAGGATGACAAAGACCCCAACGACCCCTACAGGGCCCTGGACATCGACTTGGACAAGTGAGTGCTGGGACTGAGACCTGGGCAGCTGCCCCGCGGGGCTGGACGTGGCCTGGGCTCCCCATGGCCTGGTCCCTCCCTCTGTTCTCTGGTTACTACACAGAGGGGGAGCGGCCTTGTCACGGGCCCCGCCTCCTGTGACCACCCCCAGGCCCCTAGCCGACAGTGAGAAGCTGCCCGTCCAGAAACACAGAGACGCTGAGACCTCCAAGTCCCCGGAGAGACAGGACGTCACTGTCATGGAAAAGAAAAGCAAGAAGCCCAAGAGGAAGGAGAAGAAGCACAAGGAGAAAGAGCGAGAGAAGAAGAAGAAGGAGGCGGAGAAGGTGAGAGCCAGGCGGCGTGTGTCATGTTGGGCGGGGCGGGCCCGGGCTGCCAGCCACCCCTCTTCCATTGCGCGCGTGACACGCGTGTGGAGGGGGCTCCTACACAACCGTCAGGCATGGCTCGTGGGCCTTGCCGCGGAGCAGCGTGATTCCGCCTGGCCACGTGGTCCTGGCGGTAGCGCTGGATGTGCCCCCAGCTCCCTGCACACTCGGGCCCTGCGGGGCCGCAGTGGCCTATGCCTGGAGGAGCCACTGTGCTCTCTCGGGGCTGCTGGCTCTGGCCAAAGGCGTGTGTTCCTGTGGTTTCAGGGTGCGGACTTAGACTTCTGGTTGTCCACCACGCCGCCTACTGCCACCCCAGCCCCGGTAAGAGCCTGCTAGTGACCTGTGCTGGCCCCGAGTGCCCCTCGGCAGACACCTATGCTTTTCAGCCTTGGAGACATCAGGGCGCCACCTCGGTGCCCTGCCCTGGCGGTGGAGGAGGTGGGGGACCCTCAGGCAGAAGCTTGGTCTGGGCTGGCTCGGTTCTGTGCCTGAGGTCTCGCCCAGGCAGTGGCTGTGTGGCCAGCCCTCGGCGCAGAGCCTGGGCCCCCAGAGCCAGGCAGCGCTCCTGAGTGACCGCTTTGTGTTAGTGGCTGGGGCCTGGTGGCTCTGGGGTCTCCAGCCGTGACCCCGGTCAGTGCCAACCGGCCACAGGCCGGGCCTCCTTTCCCCTCTGCTGGCCACTGGCGCTTACTGGGGGCCACACGTCTGTCTGCGTGCTGGCGACACGCCTGGCATGCGGAGGGAGGTTCGTCACTGCGGGGTGTCCCGGACCAGGGCAGGGCAGGGCTGAGGGCACTGGCCACCCCATCCTGGGCGCCAGCTGCCTTTAGAGCCTGCCACCCGGCTCCCTGCAGGAGGAGCCCGGCGTGAATGCCGCGGTCACTGCCCCTAAGGAGGAGCCCAGGGGAGAGGAGCAGGACGCCGGCGAGGACGCGGAGCAGGACCTCGAGAAGGTGTGGGACGCGCTGTGCAGGATCCGGGCTGGGGGAGGTGCTAGCCCGCCACCAGGTCCCACCGAAGGGGCTGCTGGGGCCTCCTCACAGCGGCCTCCTGTCGCTGTGCATATGGGTTTCTGCTTCCACACGGCTCCGTGGGGCTGTGACTCGCACAGGAGCATGGGCTTGACCTGAGCCCTGTTCTGTCTCAGAAGCCTTCCGAGCAGAAGAAGAAGAAACACAAGAAGGACAAGGGGGAGCGCTCCAAAGACAAGAAGAAACCCAAGAAGAGGGCGCCTCCGAGGGAAGGGGAGGCCGAGCCCGTGCAGAACGGCGCGCTCTGTGAGGAGCCGCTCCCGGTGAGGGTGCTTCCCTAGCACGTTGGGAGTGGGCCGTGGGCGTTGCACCCTCCCTGCGGTCCTCCCGGCCCTGCCAATGTCAGGAGCCCCGGGGTGTAGACTCGTGTTGTCCAGGACCCGCGGGTGCTCCTAGTGTTTCCTGCCGGCGCACCTGGCAGCTCCCGACGTCAGTCCCAGGTCCTCACCGCCCAAAGCTGAAACGTTTCTCTTTTGTTCCAGCCCATGTCTAGCTACTCTCTCCTGGCTGAAAATTCTTACATCAAGATGGTGAGCCATGTGGGGGTTACGGGCAGTGGGACTGGGCGGGCTCAGGGCTCTTGTCTCTGGATGTGCAGGGTGTGCAGCGGAGCCGGGCGGCTGGTGAGGCCTGCTCACAGTGGGTCGGGAACAGCTGACGGTCATGGACAGAGCTGGAACTCCGGTGCTCGTGCGAGGGCTCAGGACGTTCCCTTCTTCGCACGTTCATGCAATGGGACAGCGGGTGGTGCCCACACTCTCCCAGGCCCTCGTCTAGACCCACGGGGGTCCCTGGTGGGCTCCCCTGCCCCGCCGACCCTGGGCCTTACTGTGCAGACATACGACGTGCAGGGCAGCCTGCAGAAGGACAGCCGGGTCACGGTGTCCGTGGTCCTGGAGAACCAGAGCAGCAGCTTCCTCAGGAACATGGAGCTCAACGTGCTGGACTCGCTCAACGCCCGGCTGGCCCGGCCAGACGGCTCCTCGGTCCATGACGCTGTCCCCGTGCCTTTCCAGCTGCCCCCTGGTGAGTGGCCCCCGGGGCGCCCAGGAGCCCCCGGATCCTGTCATCTGGTGCCCCCTCAGGGCTGAGCCTGGCTTCCCTGACCAGGGCAGGCAGCACTGAGGACAGACCCAGGCCAGGCTTGCGTCCCTGCCACCTGCCCAGGTGGCTGCACCCCCATCCGCCACCCCAGGCCGTGCCCCGTGCTGCTTCTCAGGTCCGTTTCTCGCCCTCTCCAGGCATCTCCAACGAAGCCCAGTTTGTGTTCACCATTCAGAGCATCGTCACCGCGCAGAAGCTCAAAGGGACCCTGTCTTTCATTGCCAAGGTACCTGATGGGGGAGGGGGGGCACCCTGAGGGTCAGGCGCGTGTCCCGCCCCCGCCCACCCTGCGCCCCTGCTCCTGCAGAATGATGAAGGTTCCACCCATGAGAAGCTGGACTTTAAGCTGCACTTCACCTGCACCTCGTACTTGGTCACCACACCGTGCTACAGGTGCGCCACCCTCCCGCCCACCCCTGGCTCTCCACTTCTGTGCCATGGGAAGCTCTCCATGCGGTCACCTTGGCAACGTCCTCTGACCTGAGACGAGGATGTGCACAGAGTGTTGGGTGACCGGCTCGTGGTTGGTGCAGAACGCCCAGTGCGTCTGCCGGGCCGGCCAGCTCGGGCGCCTGACTCTCAGCACAGGCCTGGCGGCCCTAACGCTGGACGTCCAAGCCCGGAGTGCAGGCAGGGCTGGCCCTCCCGAGGCCCCTCTTCGTGGCCCTCTCCCCGTGTCCTCACGTGCTCATCCATCCCAGCACATCTGCATCCTCATTGCATGTTCCCACAGGGACCCTGGTCACGTTAGATTAGGGCCTTGTCTCCAAGTGCAGTCGTGTCCTGGGGACACAGTTCAGCTCTTGACTTCCTACCAGCCCTTGGGGCACCCTGAGCTATAGGCCCACAAAGGACGTGCCCCACCCCCTGAGCTGGGGTCTCTGCCTGCCCTGCTGCAGGGGAGCCCCCTGTTGTCCCCCACCCTGTTCTGTGTCCTTCCCGCAGTGATGCGTTTGCCAAGTTGTTGGAGTCCGGGGACCTGAGCATGAGTTCAGTCAAGGTTGATGGCATTAGTATGTCCTTCCAGAACCTTCTGGCAAAGATCTGTTTTCACCACCATTTTTCTGGTAAGACTGGACGTGCTGACAGATGGCTTGGCCCTCTTCCCATACCTGTGACTGTCCCCTGCTGCCAGGGGCTGGCCCGGCCTCACCCCCGGGCCCTCTGTTGCAGTTGTGGAACGGGTGGACTCCTGCGCCTCCATGTACAGCCGTTCCATCCAGGGCCACCACGTCTGCCTCCTGGTGAAGAAGGTGAGTCCCATGGGAGGGCCCCAGCCAGGCCTGTCCACCCCTCACCGCTGTGCCTCCTTGAGCTGTGTTTGTGAGGGGTGTCGGCCTTTCCTTTTCTCCGTCTGACCTTGGCATCAGGGCACTAGTGCATTCCCTCCTCTCGCATTTCCCGGAAGAGATTGCGTGTAGTCAGTATTCCTTTTTGCATGTTATGTAGAATTTGCCAAGGAAATCGTTTGGGTCTGGGGGTTTCTTTTTTGAAGGATTTTTTATCTACGAGTTCAGTTTCTTTCTTTGATAGTTGCAAGACTTCTTGCTTTCTCTGTTTTTTATTGGGTGATTTTTGGTAGTTCGTAGTTTTCAAAGAATTGGTCTGTTTTATCCAAGTTATGGAACTGATAGTGTGTCAAGTTGTCCAGTTCTCTTTGTGTGCTTTTAGTGTCTGAGGGATCAGTGGGGATTATTTTTCATTCTTGATGTTGGTAATTGGTGTCTTCTCTCATTTTTCTTGGTTATCCTGGCCAGAAGTCTTACTTATCCATTTTGTTGATCTTTTGAAAGATCAATTTGATAACCAATCTTTTTAAAAAGTTAGGGACTTTCCTGGCAGTGCAGTGGTTAGGACTCCGTGCTTCCACTGCCGGGGGTCCGGGTTTGATCCCTGGCATGGTGCGGCCAAAAAAAAACAAAGTTAATGTTTCTTTAAAACAATAAATTTTATTGAGTTCTGCTGTATATCTCCTTACTTCTGCTTGCCTTGGGTTTATTTTGCTCATTTGTGGTTTCTTAAGGTGAAAACTTAGACCAAGACCTGTCTCCTCGTCTTCTTTTTTTTTTTTTTTAATATTTGTTTGTTCATTTATTTACCTACTTATTTTTGACTCGAGCCAGGTCTTTAGTTGCCGCGTGCGGACTTCTTAGTTGTGGCATGTGGACTCTTAGTTGCAGCATGTAACTCTTTAGTTGTGGCATGCGGGATCTAGTTCCCCGACCAGGGATCGAACCCGGGCCCCCTGCATTGGGAGCGCAGAGTCTTACCCACTGCACCACCAGGGAAGTCTGAGACCTGTCTCTTCTAATAAAGTTTTTAGTGTTATAAATTTTCCTCTAAGTACTGTTTTGGATGAACTGCACACATTTTTATGATTCATTTTCATTTCTATACAGTTGAAAATACTTTCTATCACTGCTTCCTCTCTGACCCATGGATTACATAGAAGTATGTTAACTTCCAAGCGTTTAGAAAGTTTCCTGTTGCTTTTTGGTTACTGATTTCTAGTTTGACTTTTCAGGCCTTTGAAATGTGCTGAGGCTTGTGCTCTGGCCCAGGATGTGGTTATTCTGGGTGGATACTCCATAGGTGCCTGGAAGCATGTTATACCTGTCACCTAGATCTTGCTGGTTGATGGCGTTTTCCTTTTCTTCTGGATCCTTGCAGATTTTCTTCTGGCCCTTGATGAGTGAGCAAGGAGTATGAGGCCAGTGGTGGTCAGTTGGTCTGCTCCCCCAGTTCGTCAGGCTTTACTCCATGTGTGGGAGCCCTGTTGTTGGCTGTGTGGACTGTTAGAATTGTGGGATCTTGGGGCTTCCCTGGTGGTGCAGTGGTTGAGAGTCCGCCTGCCAATGCAGGGGATACGGGTTCGTGCCCCGGTCCGGGAAGATCCCACATGCCGCGGAGCAGCTGGGCCCGTGAGCCATGGCCGCTGAGCCTGCGCGTCCAGAGCCTGTGCTCTGCAACGGGAGAGGCCACAGCAGTGAGAGGCCCGCGTACCGCAAAAAAAAAAAAAAAAAAAAAAAAGAATTGTGGGATCTTGGCAAGAGACCCTCATCAGTGGGTGTGCTCCTCTCTGTCCTGGGCTGTGTTCTTTTCTCTGAAGGCTACCTTGTCTGGTATCAGTACAGGCACTCCTGCTCTCATTTGATGGGTGCTTACGTGGTATGTCTTTTGCTATGAACCTGCCTTTATCTTGTTTGGATAAGAATTCCTTGTGAATGCTGTAGCGTTCGGGTCACGTGTCCTTATTCATCCTGTCAATCTGTGTCTTTCAGTTGTTGTGTTCAGACCGTTTGTGCTTAAAGTATTACTGATATATTTGGGTTTGTCCCACATTTTGTTTTTTCCCTGTGTTTATTGTTCCTCTTCTTCCCACTCCCACTTTCTGTGGCATTTGTGAGCATTACAGTATCCCGTGTTTATATGTTGGCTGTGTTATTGACGGTTTCCGTGTATCTGCTTGGGGGGCTTGAGGGATTACATTACACACTTGGTGTGCACAGTCTACTTGGAACTCAGGCGGAATGTAAAAAGTTCACACCGTCTCGGTCCCTTGACCCTCCCTTCGCACGGGCAGTTGTCTTAGGTTTTGCCTTTGCAGACGTTGAAGACACCTTACGCCACGTTACAACTTTACAGATTTCAGAGAACTCGGGGTGCAGGTGGGGGCGGGAGGGGGTGAGATTGCCTCTTGTGCTCGCCCATGTGTCTACCATTTCTGTCGCTTTCATTCCTCACGTTCCACCCTCTGGCTCATTTCCCTCTGTCTGAAGAACTTCTTTTTAGATCATGTCTATTGGATGTGTATTCTCTTAGTTTTCCTTCATCTGATTAGTCTTTATTTCAGTATTCCTCAAGGCTGTTTTTGCTGGGTATGAAATACTGGCTTTGTCGGTCTTTTCACTCAGTACCTCAAAAATAGGCCATTTCCCCCCTTTTTTTTTTCATTTTTTAAAATTAATTTTTATTGGAGTATAGTTGCTTTACAATGTTGTGTCAGTTTCTACTGTACAGAAAAGAGAATCAGCTATACGTATACATATATCCCCTCCCTTTTGGACTTCCTTCCCATTCAAGTCACCACAGTGCATTCCACCTGTTTTTTGTGTTTTTTTTAAAGAAACTAAATTGTTTTATTATTATTTTTTATTAGTTTCTGCTTTATAACAAAGTGAATCAGTCATACATATACATCTGTTCCCACATCCCTTCCCTCATGCATCTCCCCATTTCCCCCTTTTTAAAAAGAAAAAAAATGAAAATATATACTTATTTGTCTGCGCCAGGTCTTAGTTGCGGCATGCAGGATCTTTTTAGTTGCAGCATGAGGGATCTTTGGTTGCGGCATGCAGGATCTAGTTCCCTGACCAGGGATCGAACCCGGGCCCCCTTCATTGGGAGCACAGAGTCTTAGCCACTGGACCACTAGGGAAGGCCCTAGGCCATTTCCTTTTGGTGTCTGTGGTTTCTGACAAGGAACATTTTCCTTTTACTAGGGAATGCATCGTTTTCCTCTGGCTATTTTAGGTTTTTCTTTGTCTTCAGTTTTCAGCAGTTTGTGATGTGTCTGGGCATTGACTTCCTTGGGTTTATGTTAACTGTGTGGAGTCTGCCGAACTTGCTGAATCTGTGCGTTTATGTCTTTTGCACAACTTGGAAGTTTTCAGCTATGATTTAAATACCTCTTCAGCACTGCATTCTTTGTCCCCTCCTTCCGGGACCCCTGTGATGTGAATCTCAGACCTTTTGTTACTCTGCGCACCCCACTCCACCTCCGACTCCTTTCCACTCTCTGTTCAGCTTGGATTATTTCCATTAATCTCTTGTCAGGGTCATTGACTCTTCTGTCATGTCCATTCTGCTGTTGAGCCCATCCAGTGAGCTTTTCATCTTGGCTGTTGTATTCAGGTCTAGAAGTTCCACTGGGTTGATCTTGACTCTTCCATTCCTTTGCTGAGATGTTGTGTTTTCTTGTGTGCCTCAGGAGTGTATGTGGTTGGTGATGGGAGGTTCTCGTAGTAGCTACTTCAAAGCCTGTTAGGTGATTCCAACATCCACCTCTTCTCGATGAGTGTTTGTTGATTGTCTTTTCCATGTGAGCTGAGATTTCCCCGGTCTTGCGGTGCCGAGTGATTCTGGACTGTATCCTGGACACTTTGAATAGGAGGAGACCCTGGGCCTTCCTTACACCCTGTGGAGAGCGTTGACACACGTTCCAGTTGCAGGACGTCCAGTCCCATGCCCTCCGGTTTTCACAGCCTTCCTCTCTGCAGGGCTGGCATTGCTGCCTCTGCCGCGCTCTGCCAGAGCGTCCATCCTGGGCCCCTGGGAGACAGCAGGGCACGGTGCACCTGCTCCGTCTTGCCTGGAGCCCCTCCTTTTGATTATGAAAGCACCCGGGCATACGAGAGCATTTGCAAAAGTTGGAGGTACATGGGAGTCGCAGGGCGGTGTCTCAAGGCGCTGGCCGTTGTTTCCCCGTTGCAGGGTGAGAAGTCGGTGTCGGTGGACGGGAAGTGCAGCGATTCAACTCTGCTGAGCAACGTGCTGGAGGAGATGAAGGAAACGCTGGCCAAATGCTGAGCGCACCGCCCGCCATGGGGAGGGCTCGCAGGGAGGGCGGCCAAGTGCCGGGTTTCTCCTCTGTCGCAAGGACTGGGTGCAGCCGGGAGATAACCCAGTCCACCGTCATCCACTGTGTAGACACTGAGGTTTATGTTGCGTTGATCTATCCTGTCATCTTTTTTACTTTGCCCTCACCGCTCTCTCTGGAGAGAAGCCCCCTTCCACTCCCCAGGCCAGCAGGGGCTTCTGTAGCCGGAGCGGACTGTGCACGTGGCCACAGGAGCTGCCCGAGGGTGAGGGTGACCGCCATCCAGGCCGGTTCCTGGTGGGGACCAGACGCGATGGCGCATTCCGCTTCTGTCAAGCCATCCAAGTCCCATGAGTCCCCAGATGCCCTGCCCACTGGCACCTGGGGGGTGAAGAACAGGCCAGCTACTCAGGCGACATTCCTGTTCATCCCTGACGCCAAGGGTCACGTCCTCCCTGCAGGACACATGGTGGGAGAGGGTCGTGCAGGCTCTCGTCCATCACATCCCGTTCATCCCACCACCGTGTTCGTGTGTCCGCCGAGCGGGGGGTGCCCAGTGGGGATCCCGGACCTCACTGGCTTCTGTGCCCAGTCGGGTGTTGGGGTGAGTGGTGGAGAGCTGCGATTCTGGCCCCTCCGCTCATCACTGGACGCTCTGCAGGTCTGTGCCTGCACGTGCGGAAGGGCCTAGTCCTGGGCTCCGCAGCCCTGACGGCGAAGCATGTGTGTCCAGGGGCGGCTGGGCCCCTGAAATGCACCTCAGGGGCAGGGAGGGGGGACCCCAGCCCACCCCCGTGAGACTGAACTTTCCTCAGAAATGATAGTCCTCAATGACGTTTTAACTTTTCCTTTTGATGAAAACTGTCACTTTAGCATGTAGAGTAACCTATTACAGAATCCTGTGCAGTGATTCTAGAATCTCGAAATGTATGATGTGTTATATAAGAATTTATTTGCTATCGACATTCCCATATAAAGGAGAGACATATCACGCTGCTGTAATGATTCTGTGTCAAGATGATCCAATAAACTTGCAAAACAGACATTCACCTGTTGGGTCTCTGGCCCATGACAGTGTATGCCTCCCAGCCAGGGAATTCTGACCCACTGTGGGTGGGGGTCAGCACACAGCCCCTGAAATGCTCGTGGTCTGAGGGGGCCTGCAGGGCACCCTCATGGAGGTTGCAGTGTGTGGGGGAGCCCTTGCCCTCCTGCTATGCACCCCTCGGCCCCTCGGGAGGGGACGTGGTCCTCACGTCATCCAGGCCCCTGGACTCCGGTGGTAATGAGGAGCCACCTGACCCCCCCACACGGGATTCTGAGGCGTCCACCGATCTCCCTCCCTTTACTAGGGAACCCCATTCATAAGGGGTGTGCGGGGTGAGCAGAAACATTACTAAAATAAAGTTTAAGTTAGGTAAACGCTTGTACACACGCACACACACACCCTCATTTCTAATCTTTGAAGCGCCCAGTGAGAAAGGGGCAGAGTTAGGAGTCCAGACACACGTGTACAGACCCCAGAGTCCCAGGAATCGGCAGGAGCAGATGCTGGAAGGAAGGCCCTGTTGCTGTTTTGCGGTGTTTTTGTTTTGTTTTTTCTTTTTTTTAATTTTATATTTTATTTTTGGCTGTGTTGGGTCTTTGTTGCTGGGTTCAGGTTTTCCTTAGTTGTGGTGCGCAGGCTTCTCATTGCAGTGGCTTCTCTTGTTGCGGAGCACAGGCTCTAGGAACGTGGGCTTCAGTAGTTGTGGCACGCAGGCTCAGTAGTTGTGGCTTGCGGGGTCTAGAGCGCAGGCTCAGTAGTAGTTGTGGTACACGGGCTTAGTTGCTCCATGGCATGTGGGATCTTCCCAGACCAGTGCTCGAACCCATGTCCCCTGCATTGGCAGGCGGATTCTTAACCACTGTGCCACCAGGGAAATCCCCTGCTGCTGTTTTAATTCTCAACGTTGCAGATGGCTTCACTGACGCCATGTGTCCAGAGGACTGTGTCAGCAGAGCCCAATCAACTCCAACCTGAATCCAAAACGTGGGCAGGTACGGAGCCCCGCACAGAAGCCCCCTCCGGCAGCGGGTGGGGAGAGAGGCCTCGGGTGGCCCCCGGGTGGTCATTGGCCTGGCCCGCCCTGCTCCAGCTCGTGGATCCGCACAGGTCCCGGGGCGTTGGAGCATCCCTCTGGAGTTTCCCGCTCGCCGTTCCCCTGAACTCAACATCCCTGGGCAGGCAGAGGCCATTGTTCTGTCAGTGAACCCTTGGAAGGAAGGCGCCACGCCAGGCAGGGGACCCCTTAGCTGGGGGAAGGGATCGGCGGCTGACCAGGCTGGGAAGGGCCAGCCCAGGAGCCAGACAACTGCCGGGCTCACCACGGCATCCGTAGGCACAGAGGCACCTCCTGTCTGCTGGATGGATGTTGAGCCCTGGGTCACAGTTTGGGTCTGTCCCCTCATGACCCATGTTGGGTGTTTTCTCAAAACCAAGAAGCCAAGCGGTGGGCACAACAGCAGTTCCCGTGCCTCGGCTGAGATGCAGCCGATGTGGTAGGAGCCCCAAGATGCACCGATGCTGGCCCTGGCTTTCACCAAACAGCCTCCTTTCGTGTCATCAGAAGAACCACTTGCCCTGAAGGCTGGTTGCCATGCGCTCCTGGGAAGCCCCACAGCCCTGCCCTGTAGGCCAAGGTCGCACCTCGCCTGGGGCTCCAGACACCTGAAGCTTGGTGACATCAAGCTGCGAGGAGACGTGGGTGCCCCAGTCCTCCTTCCCCTCCCTCCCGCACCTTGCTCTCCTTGGTGGGGTTTGCTGGGGGCCTGGGCCCCTCGTCTCAGCTGGGCATGTGACAGGGCTGCAGACAGACCCTCAAGCTGAACTCAGAGGCCTTGCCTGTTCTCACATCCCTAGGACAGCAGTGGGGTCATGCCCTACACTCCCATGACTAGGGCTGCAAAGGCAGCAGTGGGAGGGGGCATGGGGTTCTGATCTCTGGCTTAGGCACAACTCCTGCCCCTGGAGTCCACCCATGTCCCTGCGGCCTCCCCCAACTGGGTCACTCGAAAGGCTGGAATGGTTCTGTGTGTCCAGGCGAGGGGCAGGAGGAGCTCATGTTTATTCATGGAGTGATGGCATGGGCGGGGTTGCAGAGGTGATGTCCACATGTCCCAGGTGCAGAGAGGGAGCCCTGCCCGGCTGTGCCCACCCCATCCAACACCCCTGCCCTCCCCCACTGACTGGGACAACCCCACGCCACACATCCCCGCTCCAGGAGGACGGGCCTGCGGGGTGGGGGGGCTTACCTTGTGTTGGTGTTCTCTCTGAAAGACACAACGGGGCCCCAGTTAGCTCTGAGCTTTGGGGCTGAGGCTGTGCCTGTGGCCCTGAGGCGCCTCCACTGGGGCACGCCTCCACCAGGCGGCGCCCTCCCCAGCTCCGACCACAGCCTGCCACCAGCCTGGGGCAGGGGTAGGACCAGACTCTGGGGACCCCTTAACCGGGATGTGCCCCTCGTGCCAGCCGAGCTCAGAGGTAGAGGAGGTAGAGGCTGGGCCTGCCACACTGGGGAAAGGTGCTGCCTTCTGTGGCTGCCCCCGCGCATACTCACCCATGAGGACGTACACGCACACTGCCTTTGGGGAGGGGGAACTACTTACTTGCTCCAGTTATTTCTACAACGACAGCAGGACTGGAGTCAGGGCCAAGCGGCCTTGATCAGGGTCTCCTCCCCGAGCCCAGCTGCCCTGACTCACATGTGCTGGAGGAGGCCCTGCACTGCTGTCTCCCACTCTGCCGATGACCTGCGGGGACACGGGGTGTGAGGGGGCGCGGCCCACATTCAGGGGCCAGGTGGGGGGCTTCCATCCCCTGCCCGGGTGATGAGGGGACCCTCCAGGGAGAGCCTCGGACCCCAGGGGCAGGGGGCCACCCGCGTCTGAGCCCTACTCGCAGTTGTAGCCAAAGCAGGCGACGTGTGAGTTCGCGCAGTTGGTGCAGGAGATGGTCTCGTACTGGAAGATGCCTGTAACACACCAGAGGCGGCCGCACCCTCCCCTCACTCTCAGTGTCTGGGGCCCCAAGCTGCCGCCACTGCCGCCACACCCCATAACCCCGACAGACAGAGGCTCACTCACCGCAGTGTCGCTGACAGTCGATGCGGCCTGTGGGGGGACGAGAGCACAGCCGGCGCCTTCTTAGCAGGCCTGGCCTGACCCCCGCACTCTCCCCCTCCCAGGCTGCCCAAGGCTCAGGGCCTGTCCGTTGGCCACTTAGGTGGGCCCCAGCCTGGGATGGGGCAAAGCATGGGGGAGGGCGGCCGCAAGACTCTGAGGCCTCCAGGGACCCGTTGGGGGGAGGTAGCAGGGACGGGTGGGATTTATCCTTCAAGGCCTCCTGTTGGTGCCCACTGGATGAAAAGGGCCCCCCTCAGGGTGTGGCCCTTCTCCCCCCGTTTCTGCCCTTTCTGAGTTCTGACACTTGGCTGCACCAGGCCAGACGCCCTATTCACATTACTCCAGCCTCACCACGACCTGGCCGGGACTCCAGGCCTGGAAGGAAACTGAAATACTCGCGTGGCCCTGGGTTCTCAGACCCTGGACAGCAGCACCCTCCCTCCCCACCAGGCCTCGCTTGCTCACTTTCGATGATGGCATTCTGGATGAGGTGCACCTGCTCCCGGAAGATAGCTCGCAGCTCGTTGGGAAAATACCCTGATGGCGGGAAGGCAAGAGGGGGGAGGTCACGCACAGTTGGCGGGCGGACCTGAGGTGTCCTGGGGCGGGTGGGCTCTGCCTTAGTTCCCCATGCGCGGCGGTCGCCCCCTTACCAGGGAAATACAGCTTTCCATGGTACAGATGATCCATCCTCTGGTGCACGACGTTCGCCACTTGGTTCAGCTTCTCCAGGGCTGGGGACGGCAGGAGGAGGCGAGTGAGCGGGCCGGGGCCTGGCTGGGCCGGGGGTGCTCCCGGGCGGGGCTCCGCACTCACTGATCTCCGCGGGGATGGCCAGGTGCAGCTCCTTCATTGTGTCCTGGCTCCAGTCAGTGAGCAGCGAGCCCGACACGGGGATGTCGCCCACCCATCAGGACTTGAAGTTCACGTGATGGCGGTAGAAGGAGAACTTCTCCGAGAAGTTGTCGTGGCAGTGCAAGCAGCCGCGAGCCAGCGCCGCTGTCAGGGCCAGGCACAGCAGCAGAGCCATGGCCCGCCGCCCGCCGCCCGCCAACCGACGGCGCATCCCGCGCCACGCCCCTCCGCCGCGCACCAACCAACGGTGTCTCCTGCCACGCCCCCAGCCGGGCACCAGCCAACGACGCCCTCTCGGGCCCGGGCCGCGCCCCCACCCCGCCCCGGCGTAGGCCCCGCCCCCGCAACGGACAACTGAGGGCGCCGGTTCATTTTTCAGGCCCCTCCCACGAGCCTCCACTCCTGGGGAGATTCCACCTCCCTGTTGGCCCCGCCCGCGACCTCGCTCCACGCATGCGCCATCGGCCGGCGCAAGCTTCTCCTTCCAGGCTGGCCTCTGTTCGAGGCCCCGCCCCGCTCTACGAGCAAAGCTCCGCCCGCAGGCCTCCCCGGAAGCTGGGGGAGGCCTCGGCCCGGAGCGGAAGTATATCCGGCCGGGGGGCGGGGTGGTCGTGCGCCGAGTTTTTCTGGCCTGGCGGCGAGGCTGGGTAGCGGCCCGGTTCAGCGGCGAGCTTGGCCCGACTCTTCTGGCGGCAGGCGGCAGGTGGGTACTCAGGCGACCGCGGGCGTTGGGGAGACCGAGCCCCTCAGGAGAGGAGACCGCGGGCGGCGGGGAGACCGGGCCCCTCAGAGGGGGTGAACGGTAGTGGAGGGGAGGGGAGCCGGTGGCGGCCCTTGGTGGAATTAGGGGTTACATGTGTCACTTTGGGGTCACCCCCTGGCCGTGTCAGTAACCAGGACCCCACCTCCTGGTGTGAATGGAAAGTCCACAGGATTTTACGGCTCCCAGCATACAGGGACCCCGCCCTCTGAAAGCAGGCTTCTTGGTCCGCAGAACCCCTGAGCAGTGGGAGGTGTTTGCGTGTCAGCACTGCCCACTGGCTGACTCCACCGCTCCGTCTGTGCACTGGCTGTAGGGCTTGCGTTTGCTTTAAAGGCCCATGTATTTTACAAAATGTCACTGAGGAGGGAAGGGGGTGTGTGATCGGGGTGATTCTCTTTGTGACAGAGAGTCACAAAGCAGAAAATAAATTGCCAGTGATGCTCCCACCCAGAGAGCCACTCACTGCTCATTTTGGGGTAAGAGTCTTCCAATCTTTATTCATATGTGCCTTCTGCTCCTTGCATCTTTTTTTTTTTTTTTTTTTTTTTTTTACCTTTTATAGAGGCTCAACTGACATGCAATGAACTGCACACATTCACAGCATACACTTGGATAAATTTTGGTATGTGATGCGCGAGCACTTTGCATATTTCACCCCCACTGCCTGTCCGCACTTTCGTGATTTTGGACTTGCTTCTGTTACACGTGGCCCCCGCCGGCGGCTTCTTTGTTCTTCCCTCCCCGCACATAAAGTTCAGGGGCTTTTATTAACCCATTTTACAGACTCAGCGCGGAGTGATGCCAAGAATCCTGGCCCTGGCCAGTGTCAGGACAGGGCGCTGCAGCCTCCCAAAGCCCTGAGCACCCGTCCACCCACCTCCCCCCACGCCAAGTTCATGGTAGCCTGTCAGTGTCTGTTGTACTGATTATGGAGTGGAGCAAGTGGAAGTCCTGGCTGCCCCGCCCCTGCCTGCACCCTGGGGTGCCCTGTTTCTCCCCTCCCTTCCGGAGGCGCCCTTTGTTTGTTCACCTCAAACCTCAACCTTCTCTGATCCAGAGCCTCTCCCCTCCCCGGGGTCCGAATCCAGCGCCCACCTCAGACAGCACCCATCCCATTGCTCTTGTCCTCTGATAGGTGAGTTTTCCCCTTTTAAACCGCCCCGGGGCTGGGCTGTCCAGTGCAGCAGCCAGGCTAGTGAGCACCTGAAACGTGGCTGGTCCAAAATGGGATGCGCCATTCGTGTAAGATATGCACCAGTTTCCGGAGACTCTGTGCGTTAAGGCGGGGGTGGGGCGGGGAGTGTGTGCAAATTATTTCCTTAATATTTTCTATGTTTGTTAGGTGTTGAAGTGATGTTTTGGTGCTCTTGGGTTAAATAGTATATATTATCAATATTGAAGTCACTTTTTTCATTTTTTACTTTTCAGTGTGGCTACCAAAAGGTTAAAAATTACATACGTGGTGTACATTATATTTTAATGTGTTCCATGGCATTTATTCTTTTTTTTTTTTTTTTAATTTTTGTCTGCGTTGGCGCGGGCTTTCTCTAGTTGTGGCTAGTGGGGGCTACTCTTTGTTGCGGTGCACGGGCTTCTCATTGCGGTGACTTCTCGTTGTGGAGCACGGGCTCTAGGCGCGCAGGCTTCGATAGTTGTGGCGCACGGGCTCAGTAGTTGTGGCTCGCGGACTCTAGAGTGCAGGCTCAGTAGTTGTGGCGCACAAGCTTAGTTGCTCCGCGGCATGTGGGATCTTCCCAGACCAGGGCTCGAACCCGTGTGCCCCTCATTGGCAGGCGGATTCTTAACCACTGCGCCACCAGGGAAGTCCCCTGGGTTCACTCTTGGTGTTGTATGCTCTCTGGGTTTGGACAATGTGTACTGACATGTACCCATCATCTTATCACACGGAGTAGTTTTGCTTCCCTAAAACCCCCCTGTGCCCCCCGTTCATGTGTCCCTTAGCCCCCACCCCCACTGCCTTCCACAACCACTGGTCCTTTTCTGCTCTGCCCTTTCCACAGCGTCACAGAGTTGGAATCGCAGTGTCGCCTTCTCAGATGGGCTTCGTTCACTTGGTGGTGGGTGTTTATGGTTCCTCATGTCTCTTCGTGGCTTGAAAGTTTGCTTTTTATTTGGACCTCCCTAAAGGAGAAGAGTAACTCTATCATCTTGAAAATCTGGACCGTGGCGTTCGCACACCAGGTGCCCCGAATAGCTGTGACAAGCTGAGTTCTAAGATCACCTCTGTCTCTCAGCAAAAGCATAAGTGGTTATTTTAGTCCCTGAGGGGGTTCTTGGAAGTGCTGTTTCAGTTCCAGAACTCTAGATGATTCGTATTCCTAAGAAGGTTAAGCTAGTCTGTTTCATGTGTGATGACACTCCCAAGCCAGCCAGAGTTCATGGAAAAGTCAGCCATTAACCATCATTCCGGGAGCTGCTCTCTCATCTCCAGGGCTTCTCGAAATGGAGGTTGAACAAAAATTCCCCAGGCAGCCGGCTTGGAACTCGGGTTTTTACTCTGGGAACTTTTGGACATGCCCCAGCTGGTGAGCCCTGCTCTTGACTTCCTGGAACTGCGAGGTTCAGATTGCTGCAGCAGAAGAGGCGGATCTGACTTCAGAAACTGAGTTCTGGGAAGGAGATGGTCATTCCTGCGGCTCCTGAGTCCCAAATAAGACATCCAGGGCCGGGTCACTCTCTGGGGGGGCCGTGCCGGGCGCCGTGGGGTGTGGAGCAGCCTCCCTGACCTCCACCCACTGTGCCAGGAGCATCCCCAGTCGTGACAACCACAGACGTCCCCCGTGGCCCCTGGGGGCAGGGTCGCCTCATTCGAGACCCACGGCTGCGGCTGAGCGTGGCAGGAGCTCTTGCCGGCGCCTGGAGAGAGTGCGGTCCTTGGTGGACGCCCTCCCCACAGACTGGGTCAGCGCACAGGCAAGTCCAGATCCCGAGGACCCTGATGCCGAGAGGAAGTTTGGGCAGCCAGCGAAGGGGAGCTCGCGGTGGACGGGAGATCGGGCTGCGGTTTCTTGTCCGTTACCCTTTCTGACACGCAGGACTCGGGTCAGTTAAACACGCGGTGACGGCTCTTGCAGCCTCGGACCGGGTCCTCAGAAGGAAGAGGTGTGGCTCCTACACAGACACACTGCCCACGACCTCCCCCCGCATTTCTCTCCTTTCTGTCCCCACCCCCACCCCCCGTGACACCGTTCTATTGAACAGAAAATCACATTTGCCCCCGTGGGGAACTGAGACTGAGGAAGGAGGTTCGGAGGAGAATCGTGGCGCTGGGCTGTGTGCACCCGGTAGCCCCTCTCCGTCTGGGTGGAGTGAAGGCCGTGGACGTGGGGACAGCTGGGTTTAGATCCCAGGCCAGCTCTTATCTGCTGTGGGCTCAGGGCTCTCAGAGGCCCCAGGGAGGGTCCTTCCTGCCTCTATCCCAGCTTCTGGTGCGGCCGGCCATCCTGGTCATTCCTTGGCTTGTAGGGCTTATAGATGCATCACCCGATCTCTGCTTCCATCACATGGCTGTCTCCTGGTGTCTGTGTCCAGATCTCCCTCTTTTTATAAGGACAACAGTCATTGGCCAAGGGCCCACCGTCCTCCAGTGTGACCTCATCTTAAGTTAATTACATATGCAACGACCCCACTTCCAAACAGGGTCCCTTCACAGGTTTGGGGGGTTAAGACTTCAACATGTCTTTTGGGGCCGGGGAATGTGATTTAGCCCATAAAGGGGGATAGGAAGCGACTGCTGTGGGCACGGGGTTTCTTTGTGGGGTGATGAGAATGTTCTGGAATTAGATAGTGGTGATGGTTGCATACTCCATGATTTTTCTAAAAGCCATTGAATTGTATACTTTTAAAGGGTGGAGTTTATAGCTGTGTGAATTATATCTCAATTGGCTTTTGTAAAAAAAAAAAAAAAAAAAAAGGGATTATCAGGAGGGCTGGAATATACAGAACCTGCTAAAGCACCTGGCTTTCATGTGTGTCTTGCAGGATGGCGGGCAGCCTCCCCACCCAGGCTGCAGTCGCAGTATTTAAATATAAACATTTAGTTGATGGAAGACAGCTCTGGAGCGCAGCCATCTTTTAACAGGACAGATCCTGGGCCGTGAGCATCTTCCAGCCAGACACTTAGCCTTCCAGGCCAGGGACCAGGGCTTACACGCCAACCGAAAACGTGCGGGACCTCCGAGCTTGGGGCCTGTCCCCATGGCAGCGGTAGCCGGGCAGGATGTGGAAGCACCGGAAGGAAGTGGCCGCCGGGCCAAGGTGCGGCAGTTGCTTACAGGAACTGTTTCATTTTGTTCTTAGAAGAAAACGGGGGTGCGTGTGTGCCGGGGAGGGGAGCTTTGTCATCTTAACTTTTGTCACTCTCAGAGTTTGAGTGCCACACGCATCTCGTCTGCAGGAAGAACCAGGGGAGCCCTTAGCGCTGAATTCCGAGAAGCCTGTCCTGGCTCCCCCCGGCCCTGCCGTCCTTGGAGGTGTTCTGAGAAGGACCAAGACAAAGCAGCCCCAGAGACGGTACCTGGGACGGCGGGGCGGTGGTGGGCAGCAACTCCCGGACGCCCTGGCCTGCGGCAACGCTTCTCGAGGAAAAGGCACTTTCCGGTGACCGGCCACCCCGCGGCCGCGGGAGCATGTGTTTCTGATAGAAAGCTCTTTGCTTTTGATGGGACCTTTGCCCATCCAGGAAGTTTTTCAGAAAATCATTGCTTCCACTTAGAAAAAAACCCTCCCACTTTCTGAGGAGACAGAAGGGCAGGCAGGAACCTTACAAGCCCCTTCCGCTGCCCCGCCCTGTCTTCCAGAACTGTCCTGGCATGGGTCAGCCCACGCCGGCATGATGGGCTGTGGATAGAGCCGCAGGGTCGCCCCCGCCCACTCCCCGAGGCCCTCCTCTCCACCCCGCAGCCGCACCTGTCTGAGAGGTCACGCGTCGCCAGGTGACATCGTGGGGAGTTAGACTCCCAAACCCGTCGGCAGAGAGGCCCCAGAATCAATAGAAGGCAGCAACGGGACACTAGGGGGCTGCGTTTTTCTTGACGCTGTGGTTTCCGTGAGGGTTAGAATGCTGGCTGCAGGGTGGATGAGGAACCTGGGCAGGTAGGTGCACAGAAGCAGCTGCCAGGGCTCGGCGGCTGGTCTGGCCCAGCTCTCTGCCCCCCACCCCACCCCAGCTGGACGACAGGTAGCACCCCGCCTCGTCTTCTCGTGACCAAAGTGGGGCTGCGCTCAGCCTGGGCCGAAGGGTGTTTGGAGGCTGAAATCAGTCTGTGCCGCTGGCAGGTGGTGGGCATGGGGCAGGACGGCTTGAGTCGCTGGTGGGTCCGCACAGGTTCACTGTCCCTTGACCTGCAGCCGAGTGGCCTGAGAGTGGCTGGTTTGCAGATTAATCACCTGGGCAGGTTCATGGCCCCCTGGGAAGTTTGCAGCCACAGGTGGGGCCGCAAGGTCCCCACGCGACGCGTCCAGCGCCCATGCCCTCGTGTAGAGGGGTCCCGGCTGCCCGGCGCAGGGGACACGGTCAGTCTCTGCAACAGAGGGTTGGGGCAGGTGGCCTCTTTTAATCAGTGCCTCCTGCGGGGTCTGAGGTCCTCCACTTCGGGAGAGAGGTGGGCAGGTGGGGCGTTTGTGGCTGCACCCTGTACTCAGCTGCATTCCCTTCTCGGAGGCACCACCTTCCTGCAGCATCCCTGCCCGCACCCCCAAAACCAGGGAGAGTCGGAGCCGGAAGCACCCAGCCGGCCTGCAGGCGTTGTGGAGGCGCCTGGTGCGGGAGCAGCCCCAGCGCAGAGGGCACTTGGCCCTGGGTTTGGGATGAGACGGGCAGAAGCTCTAATAGCGGAGGAGTGGGGCTGTGGAGGCAGGTGGCAGGCAGAGGAGCCACGCCTTCACCCCCACGGTCCAGGGTGCGGAGTCGACTCCTCCGGCTGCTAGCTGCGTGGCTTAGCACTGATTTACTAATCATTAACTAGTGGTACTGAGTCACCATCTTCTAACCCAGTGGTTCTCACCTAGGGTGGTCCTGCCCCCAGGGGACACTAGGCCATGTCTGGGGACATCTGTGGTCTTCAGGACTGGGGGGAGCTCCTGGCATCGAGGGGGTGGGGGCAGGGAGGCTGCTCCACCCCCCACAGCGCTCGGGACGGCCCTGATGTCAGCAGTGCTAGGTCTGGGCCTCAGTCTTCCCATCTGTAAAGTGGGGGTTCTGTTTTGTTCTGAGGGTTACTGTGATTGCCTCACTGGGTGTAAACCAAGGTGACAGGAAGTGATGATGGCTTTGGGGAAGGAAGCGAAGGCACTTCTGGTCTGTGGACGAGGCACGGGGCCTTCTTGCTCCAGAGCACAGGCGGCCTCCAGCTGCGTTACACAGCGAGTGTTCACTCTGTGACACATCAGTGACTGCACCTTTTTTTTTTTTTTTTTTTTTTTTTGCGGTACGTGGGCCTCTCACTGTTGTGGCCTCTCCCATTGCGGAGCACAGGCTCCGGACGCGCAGGCCCAGCGGCCATGGCTCACGGGCCCAGCCGCTCCACAGCACGTGGGATCTTCCCGGACCGGGGCACGAACCCGCGTCCCCTGCATCGGCAGGCGGACTCTCAACCACTGCGCCACCAGGGAAGCCCAGTGACTGCACCTTTTATCCCATGTAGTTTTCCGTGCTTGTGTTGTTACCTTTCACAGTAAACAGATTTTACAGGTAGTGCTGACCTCGGTTTGAGCTGAGAGGGAAACTGCTTTAGTTCTTTATGGTGCCTGGGGTAGCGGCTCAGCCCACACTTGCTCTGCTTGTCCCCCGTGCCCTGCTTTAAAAATGGCAGCTTTACTGACTGTCATTCACATACTGGACTTTCTGCCTGTTTCCCGGGTACATTCCAGCGTTTTCAGTACATTCACAACGTTTGCAGCCACCATCTCCAGATGTTCCAGAACATTCCATCACCTCAGAAGAAGCCCCATCGTCAACAGCAGTCACTCCCCATCCCCTGCCCCAGCCCCTGACAACCAGGAACCCACTCTCTGTGTCTGTGGATCTGCCTGTTCCGGATGTTTCCCATCAATGGAATCACACACTGTGTGTCCTTCTGTGTCTGGCTTCTCTCACTGAGCATCGTGTCCTCAGGGTCCATCCACACGGTAGCGAGTGTCAGGGCTTCACCCCTTTTCACGACTGAGTGATGTTCCCGTGTGTGGATCAGTGCACCCGTTGCTGGGCATTTGGGTGTCTCTACCTTTTGGCTGTTGTGAATCATGCTGCTGGGCACATGCACAGGTTTTTGTGTGGACATGTGTTGTCACTTGGCTGGGCACCTAGGAGAGAATCGCTGGGTGAGATTTAACCGTGTTTTGGTAACTGCCAGGCTGTTTTCAACAGCGGTGGCCCCATTTTACGTTCCCACCAGCAGTGCAGGAGGGTTCCGACTGGTCCACGTCCTCACCAGCCCTGTTGATTGTCCTTTTTGATTATGGCCGTCCTCGTGAGGGGAGGTGGGTCCCTCCGCTCTTCATTGGAGCTCCTCCCGTCCATGTGGCTCCATCCCCGGATGCTCAGCTCCTGTGTTTTGCACAGTTCATGCTGCCTTGAGTTGACCTTCCCACACCCGTAGTGTCCAGCGGGGCCCAGAAGTGTGAGCGGGCTTTGCCTGCCAGCGGGGAGAACAGAAGATCCCAGGCCCACATGTAACCAGATCCAGTTACATCAACTGCAAGTTATTTTGCCCAGCGCTCATTAGGATTATCTGCGCAGCCTCTGTCTGAGTTTCCTAAGACTGCTGTAATAAGTCACCACAGACTTTGTAGCCCAAAACCACACAGATTTATTATCTCACGGTTCTGGAGGTCAGGAGTCTGACTCGGGCCTCACGGGGCTAAATCCAGGCCTGGGCAGGGCTGGTCCTTCCAGAGGCTCCAGGGGAGCATCGGTTCCTGCCTTTTCCAGCTTCCAGAGGCGCCGCATCCCTGGCTCGCGGCCCCTCCTGCATCCTCACAGCCAGCAGCGCAGCCTCTCCCGTCTCTCTCTGCCTCCGACCCTCCCGCCTCCCTCTTATAAGGACCCTGTGATGACACTGGACCCCCCAGGGAATCCAGGGTCATAGCCGTCTCAGGGGCCTCAACTTAATTCTGTCTGCAAAGTTCCCTCTGCTGTTTGAGGTGACACGTCCTCGGGGCCCAGGACCAGGATGGGGGTGTCTCTGGGGCCATTATCCTGCTGACCACGCCCTCTCCCCTAACCAGGGCAGGGAGGCCTCCTCCATGCTTTCACATTGGATTCTTTTTGAGCCCTCTGTGAGCAGGCCTGTGGACACGCTGAGGACACAGGAGGAGGTAGGGTCAGGGTCACTCCTGCCCTGAGGGGAGAGACACTGGGGTCTCCTCTGCCCCCTTCCATCGGGCCCCACCCTCCCCACCCCTGGGGCTCCAGAAGGATCTGCTCTCAAGGCTCAGCTCGAGCACCATCTCCCTTTAGGCCAGAGCAATGTTTTTCTTTGTAAATTCTCATAACTTAGAGTCTGCATCCTCCTGGCTCTGCTGCCCTGAGGGCAGGACCGCCCTGGCTAGAACGCTGGTTTGAGCCCTAGACATCATCTATCCAGCCTCCGGAATTAACCCAGAGGCTCACATTCTAGAGGCAGCTGCTGAAGGCCAGGCCTGGAGTCCTGGGCCTGCAGGGGGTTTCCAGACCTCCGAGCTGTGGAAGGGCTGAGCCTGCAGGAGACGCTGGCCTACAAGACGTGGTGGGTCGTGCCTCAGCTCTTACTAACCATCTGCTGAGGTCCTACCAGTCCCAGTCGCTCCACCTGGACCCGTGGACACGGGTCCTCCAAGGCTGGGGTGACCAGACCTGCTGGCCTCAGGCCTGCCCACCTGGAACGGCTTCTCTGTCACTGAGGCTGTCCTGGTGGTGTTGACGTCCTCTCTGCAGGGCCGCCCTGGGCCTGGGGGGTGACAGGGTCCCTGCTCAAGGACACATGAGGCCCAGCTCAGATGTGGGACATCCAGAACTTTCTGATAATGAAGGAGGGCTGTTCGAAGCCCCTCAGTTTCTGGCAGTTTGCCACACAGTGTGGTAGTCTGGAGGGCAGGCCACCAGACAAGGCTGCTGGTCCCAGGGCCTAGAAACCAACTGCCAAGGGATTTATTAAAACGTTACAGAGAAGTGGTCATTCATCATACGGGGGTGCATGGGTGCGTGCGGTGCAGCCTGGCCTGGACAGTGCAGAGGCTCTGCTTCCGCTTCCCCTCCACGCCGACTTCCCCTTCTGCGGCTGCTCCTGGGTGAGCGCCCGGGACACCCCTGTGCCGGCCAGGTCCACACTCCTGGGAGAGCGCATCTCCCGGGCCGGAGATGGAGAGCCAGGGGCAGCGGGCCAGCGCTGTCATCGTAGCAGCAATGGGGACGGGGATGGCGCCATGCCCAGTCCCGAGCGTGATCCCGACCTGGGCTCCCTGGGCTCGATTTCATCCTTTGCTGCCCTCCGAGGTGAGGTTTGTAACAGAGGAGACGGCGCAGAGCAAAGACACGGGAGGAGCTGGAGGGGGACCAGGCATCGCGGCAGGGTCATGGCAGCTGCAGCCCCTATGTCGGGGCCTCGTCCCCCAAAACGGGCGGCGTCAGTCACGAGACCAGACAGCTCATAGAGGCATCTTTACTTAGTGCACTGGGGTGCATAGTGTCCCCCCAAATTCATATCTACCCCTTGGAAATGGAGTCTGTGCAGATGTCACAATGGAGAGATGAGGTCGCGATGGGTCTCGGCGGCCCCTAATCCAGTGACAAGGTTGGGACTCGGGACACAGGGAAGATCAGAGAGGCAGCAGGAATGTACCCCCTCCCAGTCCCGGAGGCCAGAAGCCCCAGCTTGGTGTGGGCAGGGCCGGTTCGCCCTGGGGCTCTGAGGGGGCACCTGTCCCAGGCCTCTCTCCCGACTCTAATGGTGCTGGCAGTCCTTGGTGTCCCCTAGCCTGTAGACACATAACGCCATCTCTGCGTCCGTTACCACATGGTCTTTCCCTGGGTGTCTGTCTTCTCTCATAGGGATACTCATCATTGGATTTGGGGCCCACGGGGATAATCCGGGAAGAGGGCATCCCAAGATCCTTAACCCAATCACATCTGCAAAGACTGCAAAGTCTCTTCTTCCAAATAAGGTCCATTCGCCAGTCCCAGGGCTGTGGACATCTCTTCGTGGAGATGAAGAGACCACCTCACCTATGGGGGCCGCCCTTAGCCAGCGTGTGGGAGCTAGCAGCTCTCTCCGCTTTACTGAAAGCCTCCGGGCGCGGAGAGGATGATGCAGGGCTGGCTCAGTGTCTTCTGCTCTGAGGCAGGGGGATGTGCCTGGGGCCGTGCTGTGCGCCCTTTTGGTGAAACTCAAAACCAGAAGTCCCGGGAGTGTCCCCAGTCTGCCCGCCGGTGCTTCCAGAACAGGGTTCTGAGAAGGGTGACAGTGCTTCCTCTTTGTGTGTTCCAGGTCTGGGGGAGACCCGGGGGCCTGGTGACCTTCCCATCGTGAGCGTCCCGCCCGTTCCTCCCTGTGGAGGCCTCGCGGGGGGCGTCCTGAGCGCGCGGCGGAGATGTCCAACCCCTTCCTGAAGCAGGTCTTCAACAAGGACAAGACCTTCCGGCCCAAGCGCAAGTTCGAGCCGGGCACCCAGCGCTTCGAGCTGCACAAGAAGGCACAGGCGTCGTTGAACGCGGGGCTAGACCTGAAGCTGGCCGTGCAGCTGCCCGCTGGCGAGGAGCTCAACGACTGGGTGGCCGTGCACGTGGTCGACTTCTTCAACCGCGTCAACCTCATCTACGGCACCATCAGTGATGGCTGCACCGAGCGCTCCTGCCCCGTCATGTCAGGCGGCCCCAAGTATGAGTACCGCTGGCAGGACGAGCACAGGTTCCGGCGGCCCACGGCGCTGTCGGCCCCCCGGTACATGGACCTGCTCATGGACTGGATCGAGGTGCAGATCAACAACGAGGACGTCTTCCCCACCAACGTCGGTGAGTCTCTGCGCTTTCATGTTCTTTTCTTTCTTTTTTTCTTTTAATTTTATTTTTCTTTATTTATTTTTGGCTGCGTTGGGTCTTCGTTGCTGCGCGCGGGCTCCCTCTAGTAGTGGCGAGCGGGGGCTACTCTTCGTTGTGGTGTACAGGCTTCTCATTGCAGTGGCTTCTCTTGTGGAGCACAGGCTCTAGGCATGTGGGCTCAGTAGTTGTGGCTCTTGGGCTCTAGAGCGTAGGCTCAGCAGTTGCGGCGCACGGGCTTAGCTGCTCCGCAGCATGTAGGATCTTCCCGGACCAGTGCTCGAACCCGTGTCCCCTGCACTGGCAGGCGGATTCTTTTTTTTTTTTTTTTTTTTTTTGCGTTACGCGGGCCTCTCACTGTTGTGGCCTCTCCCCCTGCGGAGCGCAGGCTCCGGACGCACAGGCTCAGCGGCCATGGCTCACGGGCCCAGCCGCTCCGCGGCATGTGGGATCTTCCCGGACCGGGGCACGAACCCGTGTCCCCTGCATCGGCAGGCGGACTCTCAACCACTGCGCCACCAGGGAAGCCCTGGCAGGCGGATTCTTAACCACTGCGCCACCAGGGAAGTCCTTATGTTCTTTTCATAACAGCTTTATCAGGATGGAATCCACACCCCATAAAACCCACCCACTCAAAGTGCACAGTGTGGTGTCATTTTAGGATAGTTACAGCTTCGTGAAGCTATCAGCTCTATCTAAACCCATCACCCTGGGACTTCCCTGGTGGTCCAGTGGTTAAGACTCCGCCTTGCAATGCAGGGGGTGTGGGTTCCATCCCTGGTCGGGGAACTAAGCTCCCACATGCTGCATAGTATGGCCAAAAATTTTAAAAATAATAATAATAAAAGAAAGAAATAAACCCATCACCCTAAAAGAAGCCCGTCCCCGTCAGCAGTCACTCCCCACCCCCTCCCCAGCCCCTGACAACCAGGAATCCACTCTGTCTCTGGATTTGCCTGTTTTGGACATTTCCCATCAGTGGAATCATCCCACTGTGGGTCCTTCTGTGTCTGGCTTCTCTCACTGAGCATCGTGTTCTTAGGGTCCATCCACGTGGTAGCGAGTATCAGGGCTTCCCTCCTTTGCATGGCTGAGTGATGCTCCCGTGTGTGGGGGGACTACATTTTGCTTCAAGTTAAGGATCTTGAGATGGAGAGATTATTCTGGATTATCTGGGTGAGCCCTAAATGTCATCACAAGGGTCCTAACAAGAGGGAGACGGAGGGAGACTAGACACCCAGGAGGGCAGAAGACAGTGGAGCGACGGGAGGAGGAAGGGATTGTGAGCCCAGAAAAGGCAGGAACGGGTTCTCCTTGGAGCCCCCGGAGGGCCCATCCCCACCCCATCCCTGCCCACACCTGCACTTCGGCCCGGGGCACCATGTGGACTCTGGCCTCAGGAGCTGTGAGAGAACCCGTATAAGTTGTTCTGAGCCACTGAGCAGGTGGTAACTTGTCCTGGCAGCCCCGGGCAATGGTAGATGTCGTTCTCACGTTCACCGGGGCGACACGGTTTCCTGGCAAACTACTGGCCAGTGCGCAGGCCTCGGGCCCAGCTCTTGGCCGCTGGCGTGCTCTGTGCCTCGTTAAGTTTCTCGCCTGCCGTCGGTACACTGAACCAGGCTGACCCTGGTGGGGTTTTCAGGGACTCATCTGGGAAAAGGCCATCCCAGAATCATCACTTTCCCAAAATAGAGATTCCTGGGCAGCCCCCTATCAGGTTGCCAGGTCCACATCTACTCCCTGTCATCCTGAGTCCGTGCCTTGCTGGGACCCCCTGAGGCCTCCCCAGCTACTGAGCCGTCCACATCCTAGAACTCAGACCCTGAGGGTCTCTAGTCAGTGCCTCGCCCACGGAAGCAAATTCTAGTAATCCTACCAAAGAGGAAAGCACGAGAAGGGCGAGAGAAATGACCTTGGCAGACGGCACTCAGCTGCCCAGCAGGGGTCAGAGACCTCTGCCACACGGCCACAGTGGGTTCTGTGGCTGCTGGCGCCTTCCTCGGGCCACCTGGCCCAGGCCACACCTTCCAGCCCTGTCACGGACCCCGGGGCCAGCTTCACCCCTCGCCTTGGTTCGACCCCCCAGCCAGGCATGCAGACTGGAATGCTTCTCTTTGCTCATCTGTGGTGCTGCTCAGAGCCTGCCGTACTCCTCAGGGTGAAATTTGTGGGCGGGCAAAGAAAGGGTGGGTCCAAAGTTCATCCTACCTCCCGTGCTGGCTTCCCTGGTGGCGCAGTGGTTGAGAGTCCACCTGCCAATGCAGGGGACATGGGTTCATGCCCCGGTCAGGGAAGATCCCACTGAGCATCCACTTAGGCCCCAAAGCCACCCTGTCCATGCTCTTGAGTTTAGACCTAGGTTCTTTCCCATAAAAGAAAAGTTCTTTCACAGGCTTTTCCCGTAAAGGGTCAGACAGTAAATCTTTCCGGTCTCCCTCTAGATGGTGTGTCTCAGCTACGCGGATCTGCTGTGTAGTCTGAAAGCTGTCATGGACGATATATAAACAGACAAGGGTGCATAAGGAGTGGGCCTGCATTCCAATAAAACTTTATTTACAGAAGTGGGTGGTGGGCCGGATTTGTGACCCCCGTGTGAGGGCATCGTGGCAGGTGTGGGCAATGCAGTCCCAGGATCTTCTGTTTCTAGGCCCTTCTCCTACGGGGGTGCCACTCCCCCTCCACCCAGGATGGCCCAGGGTGACCTCGGTGACTCCTGGCATCCCTCTCCCAGGAGAGGGGGCAGGGCAGGGCCTTAGCCTCGTTGGGCCCAGGACCCCGTGTGGCTGGTGCCAGCCACACCCCCTGCCCACCTTCCTCTGCCTGCCATGGGCTCTGCACTCCCTCTGACTTCCTGACACTGTTAGGGGGACTTCCCTTATGGGGATCCCCAGGCCCTGGAGACCACTGTCCCACCAAGTGGCTTTCACAGGTCTTCAAGACAGCGTGTGCTCCTGAGATGCCCTGTGAACGTGCGCGTCTCTCGAGCGTGGAGCTTTCCTTTTGTTTAGCCTTTTTTGCTCTGGTCGGATGGAGGGAGAAAACCCAGAGGCCTCATTGATGCTGAACGAACCTTCCGCAGAGGTAGATCCCTGGAGCCGCTGGGCCCTGTCCACCTGTAACAGATGTTCACAGGCGCTTCCGGCCGATGGAATACCAGTCCCATCAGCTGTCACACCCACCAGGACACGCAGGGGGGAGCAGGACGGGAGCCGGGAAAGCGCACGTTCGCGGGAGCGTCTTTCCCGTTTGCCTCGTGCCTCCACAGGCCTGGGAGCTTTCCCTGGTGTGAGCCACCGCATGGGCTCGTCTTCCACCTCCCACTTGGGCCGGGCTGTTCCCCGTCTCACCGCAGACGCCGTCCCGTGACGCCGCCCTGCGCACGGATCTCCGGCACTTGCCTGCACGTCTTTGGGGCCTTTGCTCGCCGACCACAGGGCTGTGAAGCACAGCACCGTCCAGCAGCTGACCACTCCATCTTCCGGAAGCGCGTGCCTCGTGCGCCGTGGCTTTCCTCGCGCTTGGTGGTACCTTGGTGCTCCTCCCCCTGGGCTGCCAGCTCGGGAGCCCCTCTCTTGAAGGACTGGGGCCGGTGCACCCTGGTCCTGGGCAGCCCCCTGGTAGTGCTGGTCAGGTGGAGCGAATGCATGGCATCTGCCCTGTGGGGCGAAGAGGACACGAGGTGGCAGCGGGCGAGCATGTGGGGGGCGCAGACTAGCGCCGGGGAGAGCTGAGTCTGCCAGCCCCACAGTACGCGTGTGTCACCGCGATTTAGAAAACAAAGGGGCCTCCTGGTGGCAGAGTGGCTGAGACACCACACTCCCAGTGCAGGGGGCCCGGGTTCGATCCCTGGCCAGGGAACTAAGATTCCACTTGCCGCAGCTAAGCCCACACGCTGCGACTACTGAGCCCAAGCGCTCTACAGCCAGCGCGCCACAGCAAAGACCCAGCACGGCCAAAATAAATAAATAATAAATACACTTAAAAAAATAGAAATAAAACGTATTAAATTCAGTAATTGGACAAGAAAGTGCAATATAATGTATGCATGCAATTAAGTTAGGATACGTACATTCAAGTTTAAGTGATGTCATGAAACATACACTGGAGAGAGAGAAGTCTATTAAGTGAAAAATGTCAAAGGCCAAAACACAGGTTTTTATGGGTTCTCCAGCCAGACCGGGGTGGGGTGGGGCGGGACACATCCAGCGGGCGCTGGGCCTCGGGGGCTGCAGTCCTGGCGCTCTATCTGCCGGTGCCCCACCCCGCCCTGCCCCCAGGCACTGTTAGGGAGCCAAGAAGTGGGCTTCCCAGGCCCGGTGTCCCGCAGAGAGGGGTTCGCGCCTGCAGCTGGGGGCACGTCCTAGCTGAGCTGCCCCTGCCGCCTCTGCAGGCACGCCGTTCCCCAAGAACTTCCTGCAGGTGGTGAAGAAGATCCTGTCGCGGCTCTTCCGCGTGTTCGTGCACGTCTACATCCACCACTTCGACCGCATAGCGCAGCTGGGCTCAGAGGCGCACGTCAACACCTGCTATAAGCACTTCTACTACTTCGTCACGGAGTTTGGCCTCATCGACACCAAGGAGCTGGAGCCGCTGGTGAGCGGGTCGGGGCGTCGTGGGGAGGCGAGTGCCCCCTGTCCTGGGGCTGCACGCCCATCCGGACGCGGGCGGGTGGGTCACTGCCTGCAGCTGCCCCCGCTTCCCTGTGGGAGAAACAGATGGGCCTCTGGGTGCCTGTCCCCACCTACACCTCCTCCACCCACCCCCGTCCCCTGCCTGCGGAGAACAAGGATTTTTTTGGTTTTAATTGAGGTAAAATTTGCATAACGTAAAATTAGCCATCGTGAAGTCAACGATTCAGTGGTGTTTAGCACATTCACAGGGTTGGGCAACCACCACCTTTATCCAGTTCCAGAACCTTCCTTCCATCACCCCAGAAGAAGCCCCGTCCCCATCGGCAGTCACCCCCATCGTCCTCCCCAGCCCCTGCAACCACTAACCCACTCTATTTATTTCTTTTTTTTAAAAATTTTATTTATTTATTTTTGGCTGTGTTGGGTCTTCGTTGCTGCACGCGGGCTCTTTCTAGTTGCAGCGAGCGGGGGCTACTCTTCCTTGTGGTGCACAGGCTTCTCACTGCGGTGGCTTCTCTTGTTGCGGAGCACAGGCTCTAGGCGCACGGGCTTCAGTAGTTACAACATGTGGGCTCAGTAGTTGTGGCGCACGGGCTTAGTTGCTCCACGGCATGTGGGATCTTCCCAGCCCAGGGCTCGAACCCGTGTCCCCTGCATTGTCAGGTGGGTTATTAACCACTGTGCCACCAGGGAAGCCCCAGCCCCTATTCTTTTACAACTTTTAAAAATCTCTGAAAACACCTTCACAGAACTTTCTCGTTTTTGTATATTCCCTTGCAGGCTCTGCCTATCAGTAAACATTTTTCCAGAGTTAAAGTTACAGTACGCGTGCTTAGTGGGGTTGGGGTTTTCCTCTGGGGTAGTGGAATGTTCTGGAACTAGAGGTGGGGTTGTGCACCCTTGTGGAAGTGAATGCCTCTTTACCACAGTTCCTTTTATGTGAATCTCACCAAATACTAAAAATCATCGTGTGCAGTTTTGTGATCAGCTCACTTTTATTTGGTTAACTCAGTGCCCTAATCACATGGTCATTTGTCCCACACTGGTGCTTAGAGTTAGCTCTTTCTGGACACAGGGACTGTGGGACCCTTCACAGAAAGAGTCTGCGCCCCAGCCTGAGGTGCACTGCCGTCTGCTCTGTATTTCGTAAGATTGGCTTTAAGTGAGGCCTGAGGGCCCCCATGAGACTGCGTCCCCCGATTTCCTGTGTGATTTCCTGATGTCCTGCTTGTTCTTAACAGAAAGAAATGACTGCACGGATGTGCCACTGAGAGCCCCTCGGCCCCGTTGTCACCGAGTCCGCGCCCGGGGGACAGTCCTACTTGAGGGCCACGTCTCCAGAACAGGGACCGGTATTTTCTAGCCCAGGAAATTCTGTGCTGTCTGGACTGCGTCCTCTCTCCGACCCCAAGGTGGCAGCACCCGTGGGTCTGAGCCTCCCTGAGCCCCAGTTTCCTCGGCCAGCGCGGGGGAGATAGATAGAACTTGAACTCCGTGATTCCATGTGTTGTGAGCAACCGGGAAGACCCACTTCGTTTGCAAACCGCTTGCACCTGCCCGGAGGCTGACCCCACTCGGGTCCGTCTCCTGCACCAGCCCGCCTGCTCGGCCGTGGGTGGCCAGGCCCCCATCAGCGAGGCTGAGACCCCGCAGTGCCCCCAGCTGCGTCCCAGGCCTGGTTCCGAGTGGTACGAGCGCTCGGCTTGCGTCCTCCCCGCGTCCTCCCCGCCAGCCACTTCCGTCCCGCGGTTCCTCCAGGACCCTTAGGCTCCTGTGCTGGCTTCCCGAGCCCACCCCCACATCCTAGGTGTCCTGGGGCCCCTTTGTGTCGCATAAAAGATTGAATTCGTCTAGTTGCATTTACGACCGCCATGAGATGTTACCAGAAGAAAAAAGTTTTTTACCTACAAGGAGTGATCCCCCTCCCCTCTAGAAAAATGTCCCCTTTCCGTCGTGAATAGCAGTACGATTCTGCCAGGGAACGCCTCTCCCCTGGTTTGGGACCTTTGAGTTTCGCCGAATGTTTAGCCAGACTTAGCCTTGCTTCACACGCCTGCCAACTTCATATCGAAACCCTTTGTCAGCGTGGCCCTCCGTGGCTCCGGGACCAAATCCCAGCACCGTCTCCCCGAAGAAGCTTGGGGGCCCCGCCCGCTCGTGCCCCACCTGCGCACAGCATCCTCATGTGGCCTTTCGCCGTGGCGGTCCTGCCCGCCTGGACCATACCGGCTCTGAGTACCCCTGGGTGTCTGGGACGCTCGCAGGGAGACGGGGCCGCCACCCGACACCAATACCCAACAAGTGCAATTAACACGACCTGGGCCTCAGTCCCTCCAGAAGTTGCCGGGGTCCGGGTCCCGGAGTCCTGGAAAGACTGCAGGAAACTGCCTGGTCACGTATAGCTCCTCTTAAATGCAGAACCACAACCAAACGCCATAACCACTGTGCCGCTCAGGTCACCAGCCAGGCTGGAAAGGTGGCAGGGCTGGAGGGGGGGCTCCCCTGCCCACCCTCTCGTGCCCGTGGGTGTTCCCACAGGACCATCAGAATAAATCATGTGTCTCCTTACCTGCACCTGCTGGTTGTCATTTCTGTCTTCCGGGTGGGAGGGCCTGGCACTGGGACACGTCCCCAAGTGGCAAAGAAGTCTTAGATGTCACAGCAGTTTGTGGCCACCCCCAGAGTGTCCCAAGTAGATAAACAGATGCACAGAATATCAGTGGGATTAGAATTTCACAGGGTGCAGGGCGGGGCTGATGAGGACCAGTGTCTGGAAAACAGGTTGAGAAGGCGCCCACTCCCTCCCCCGTTTCTGCTTTGTCTCACGTTGCTTTCAGCACTCAGCAAACATGATTTTAACTGTTGCCTCTTTGCTACGTAAAGAAGGTTCCAGAAAACTTTGAACCAAGTGGGAACAGAGGGGTGTTTTCTGTCTCAGCCCCGTCCTAACTATCCTGTGACCTTGACACATGAGTTTACCCCAAAAATCTCTTATATGTGAGGAATGGGAACAGGTTACTTACTCTCAGGGGTCGTGGGGCTGACAGGATGGTCTTTTGTCAGGCGGGTTGGGGCCTGTGCTCCAGACCTTCCTGCCCCTAGAGGGCGTGCCGTCTCCATCGGACAGACAGTGACTTGTGGGAACTCCCCATCACTTGTAAATACCTTCTAAAGAAGCTGCTGTTTCCTTACCTCTTGATTTTGCAAATGCACCACAGAGGTTTCCAGGACCATTTTAAAGTTTGGGGAGCTGTGATTTGGAGCAACAGACCCCGAAGCCATCCACATCCCGGTCCCAGGACCTGTGGATGTGTCACCTTGTGGGGCAGAGGGGACTTTGCAGGTGGGATTAAGTTGAGGCCCCTGAGATGGAGGTGACCCTGGATTCCCGGGGGGGCCCAGCATCATCTCAGGGCCCTTATAAGAGGGAGGCGGGAGGGTCAGAGGCAGAGAGAGACGGGAGATGCTGCGCTGCTGGCCGTGAGGATGCAGGAGGGGCCGCGAGCCAGGGATGCGGCGCCTCTAGGAGCTGGAAAAGGCAGGAACCGATGCTGCCCTGGAGCCTCTGGAAGGACCGGCCCTGCCCTCGCCTGGATTTAGCCCCGTGAGACCCGTTTTGGACTTGTGACCTCCAGTACTTGAAGGGAATAAATTCATATTATTTAAGCCACTGAGTTTGTGGTGACTTGTTAGAGCCAGGAAACTCACACACCCTTTAGAAGGAAAAATTTCGCACACAGAGTGCCTGGGACCCGCTGACTTGGGCTGCCTGGAATGCGAAAATTAGCCAGGCCAGCTTCTGAGCAACGCCTCCCTCCACGGGCCTGAGAATCACTCGTCTTAACAGGACAGTTCACCCCAAAACTTGTCCAACCAGGAGAGGTAGTGGGGGGCAGGAACTGGTGTCTGGAAGTCTGGTCAGCCTGGGCAGTGGTAGAAGAAACCAGCTGTGTCGCTTGTACAAGACCGGCTGGCCTGGTTCCTTCCCGGTCAGCATGGGAGAGGCTGCCACTTAGACTTGGCTGTGGATTCGTATCATCCCAATGGAGGTGACAAAGAAGGCAACCTCTGGTGTACCCGGAAGGGATGGTCTTCCAGGAAGTGGAGAACTGCTTAGTAGGGCCATCTTGGAAAGTCAGGAGCCCCGTGCTACTGGAAACTTCCACACTAGGGCAGGCACTGTCCTAGTGTCCCATGCTGTCCAGTGTGGCAGCCACTAGCCACAGGTGGCTGTTTCACTTCTAATTCAAGATCAACTAAGAGGAAAATGGGGACCTCCCTGCTGGTCCAGTGGCTAAAACTCCACACTCCCAATGCAGGGGGCCCGGGTTTGATCCCTGGTCAGGGAACTAGATCCCACATGCATGTCGCAACTAAGACCCAGCGCAGCCAAATAAATAAAAATTTTAAATTAAAATAAAAAATAAAAGGAAAATGTCTCAGCTCCTCCGTTGCACTAAGCCCTTGTCGGTGGTGTCTCCATGGCCACCCATTTCTGCCACGTCTGTTGGCACTGCTTCTAGAAACAGTTCCTGAGTCAGAACGAAGGTCAGGTAGAGATGATTTGAATCCTTTCCAGTTCATAAAACTCGATAGTGAAATCCGGAATTTGATCATTGGTTCTCACCTGGACCACCAAACGGAGAGGCCATGTGGGGTCATGGAGGACAGATGGAGGATTTGAAAAAGCCCAGATAGACTTGTCCTTCTGTTGAGAACCAAATGAAGCCCCTCTGGATTGTTGCCATTATTTTATAGCTATGATAAATATTCCTCTAGCTGAATCTTTATAAACATCCTTAATTTTTTTTTTCTCAATTTTTTGGCCACCCCGAGCAGCATGCGGTATCTTAGTTCCCTGACCAGGGATCGAACCCATGCCCCTTGCAATGGTAGCACAGAGCCTTAACCCCTGGACCACCAGGGAAGTCCTTAAACATCCTTAACTATTGACATAGCCAATATTGCTGTTGGTGTCAGAGGGAATTACGTTGTAGGGTATTTTTGTATGTGTTGTGCAGTACCCTGCAGATAGGGGAAACCAATTTACACCCCCATCGAGGTGTCTGGTGGTTCCCATTTCCTGCATCCTTCTCCCAACACTGGGATTTAGGCCTTGAGTCATTTATCAATTCGAGGTGGAATATCCTCATTGTAGTAATTCATTATATTGTTTAATTTTTTTATTTTATATTGGAGCATGGTTGATTAACAATGTTGTGTTAGTTTCAAGTGTATGGCAAAGTGATTCAGTTATACATATACATGTATCTATTCTTTTTCAAATTCTTTTCCCATTTAGGTTGTTACATAATATTTAGCAGAGTTCCCTGTGCTATACACTACGTCCTGATAGGTTATTCATTTTAAATATAGCAGTGTGTACATGTCAATCCCAAACTCCCTAGTAGTAATTCGTTGTTGACCAGAGATATTGCCAATTCATATCCCTTGTCCATTTTTCCATTGGGAAGTGGTCTTTTATTGGTTTCTGAAAACATTTTACATATGGGCTTATTAATGTTTTTTACATACTTGTTTATAAAAGCTTTCCTATATATAATTTGTCATATATGTTACACAAATTTATCCTGGTTTCTTGTTTGTCCTTAACGTTATTTATGATACTTTTGACATACTTTTCCCTTATTCTTTTTTTTTAATTTTTATTGGAGTATAGTCGATTTACAATGTTGTGCTATTTTCTGCTGTACAGCAAAGTGAATCAGTTATACATACACATATATCCACTTTTCCTTTATTCTTTTTTTTCTTATCCTTTTTTCTTTTCTTTTTTTCCCTTTTTTTCTTTTTTTCCTTTTTTTCTCTTTTTTTTTCTTTTTTCTTTTTCTTTTTCTCTTTTTTCCTTTTTTTTTTCCTTTTTTTTTTTTCCTTTATTCTTGAACTTTCATACTTTTGGTCAGCCTTTTCCCTGATGGTTTCTACCCCTGGTGATGAGCTTATAAACTTGAGCTGGGGAAGGCCTTTATATGAATATTCACCTCTGTTTTCTTCTCGTTCTCCATGTTTCTTTTTTTTTTAATATTAAATACCAGGTAAACTAAAGAGTTTAATTTCCATGTATGGTGAAAGGAAAGGCTCTAGAGAAATTTTTACTTTTATTTTTTAAAATTTTATTTATTTAATATTTAGGTGCTCCAGTGTTCGATGCATTTTTATTTATTTATTTATTTATTTATTGGCCGCACCCCGCAGCATGCAGGATCCTAGTTCCCCAACCAGGAATTGAACCCGTGCCTCCTGCAATGGAAGTACGTATTCCTAACCATTAGACCACCAGGGAAGCCCAAATTTTTTATTTTTTAAATAATAAGTGAATCCCCTGTTCCAACACCATATGACTTTCCCACCTCAGAAAAGTTACTTATTTACACAGGGGTCCATTTCTGGCTCTTCCAGGAATTTGCCTATTCCACCTCCAGTTTTAATGTACCTTATGAAGTTAGAGTAATTTTAATATCTG
This sequence comes from Hyperoodon ampullatus, assembly GCF_949752795.1. NCBI lineage: Eukaryota > Metazoa > Chordata > Mammalia > Artiodactyla > Ziphiidae > Hyperoodon > Hyperoodon ampullatus. The sequence continues at coordinate 26,268,554 of NC_136917.1, forward strand.
GCAATATGAGTTTCTCATTTTCTAAAATATATTTTCTTTGGACTTCCCTGGTGGTCCAGTGGTTAGGACTCCGCACTTCCACTGCAGGGGGTGCGGGTTCTATCTCTGCTCAGGGAACAAAGATCCTGCAAGCCGCGTGGTGTGGCCAAAGAAAATAATAATAGTAAAAATAAACAAATAGGGACTTCCCTGGTGACACAGTGGTTGAGACTCCGTGCTCCCAATGCAGGGGGCCCGGGTTTGATTCCTGGTCAGGGAACTAGATCCCACATGCGGCAGAGCAACTAAGAGTTTGCATGCCGCAACTAAGGAGCCCACGAGCTGCAACTAAGGAGCCCACCTGGCGCAATCAAATGAATAAATATTTTTTAATAAAAAAAATAAAATAAACAAATAGGGCTTCCCTGGTGGCCCAGTGGTTAAAAATCCACCTCCCAATGCAGGGGACATGGGTTTGAGCCCTGGTCTGGGAAGCTCCCACATGCCGCGGAGCAACTAAGCCCGTACGCCACAACTACTGAAGCCCGCCCACCTAGAGCCCATGCTCCGCAACAAGAGAAGCCACCGCAGTGAGAAGCCCACGGACCACAACAAAGACCCAACACAGCCAAAAATAAATAAAATAAATAAATAAATAAACAAACAAATGAAAGTATATTTTCCTGACTCTTCCGAAGATAAATTCCAGATGAACTTTAGAATTACTTTAAGTTCCAAAAAGAAATTGCCTCTGGGACTTTGGTGAAAATAGGAATCGTGCCAAATACTGTGGGCCCAGGTGCTCACTGCAGCACACAGATTGGTGTCAGTAGCCTCATGCAGCTCTCCATGGGTCCCTTTGCCATTCCCAGCATGTAACAGTACAGCACTTGCGTTCCCCTTTCATATGATTTTAAAAATTGATATATGTCACACTCTATAAAATTCACCATTTTAAAGTGCACAATTCAGTGGATATTACTATATCCAGAGAGCTGTGCAACCATCACCATCTAATTCCAGAACATTCCATCCCCCCCAAAAAGGATACCCCATCCCCATCAACAGTCACTCCTTCTCCCCCTCGCTAGCCCCTGACAACCACTAACCACTATCTCTCTGTCTCTGTGGATTTGCCTGTTCTGGACGTTTCCTATCTGCCCATTTCTTTTAAAGTTAATTCTTAGTTATCTTTGGTCGTTACTGTGAACGAGATGTTTTCCCACCATACTTTCTTAATGTTTATATCTGGAATATGTAGGAAATCTCTTGATTTTGGAATTGGTTTCATAACTGGTTAGTTTTCTGAATTTGAAGTTGACTTTCCTTCTTTTACTAGGCAGGGAGTCACATTGCAGGTGATGTTAATTGAATATGTTCATCTTTTTTGGCCAGAATCAGTAGATACTTTTTCATAAGTGATGACAATCGGCAAAATTAAGTTGTCTATGTGTATGTACATATGGCTCTCATATATATACATATGGCTAACCACTAGTAAGATATAAAACAACATGCATCCTTTGAGATTACCTGAAGGGACAAACACAGGAACAACAGCAAAAAGATAGAAAATACAGAAAACAGCAAGGTTGAATATTTTAAAGCATCACTCAAGATTAGCTCATGAAAAACCAAGGCAGCAGTCATGGACAGAGCTTGGCTAAATAAATGGAGTCCACGCCTGGTTTTGTAAATAAAGTTTTATTAACACCCGGCCCTACCCATTCACCTGCACATCACCTACAGCACAAGGGGAGCAGCTGCGACCCAGAAGCTGAAAACAGCCACTCTCAGGCCTTCATGGAAAAAGTTTGCAAACCCCTGTCATCGAGGTTGCTTCTCCTGGTAAAATATGAGAACTACATATAAGAGTAAAACCACAGGGCTTCCCTGGTGGCACAGTGGTTGAGAATCTGCCTGCCAATGCAGGGGACACGGGTTTGAGCCCTGACCCGGGAGTATCCCACATGCTGCGAAGCAACTAAGCCCGTGAGCGACAACTACTGAGCCTGTGTTCTACAGCCTGCGAGCCAGAACTACTGAGCCTATGTAGCCATAGCTACTGAAGCCTGTGCACCTAGAGTCTGTGCTCTGCAACAGGAGAGGCCACCGCAATGAGAAGCCTGCGCACCGCAACAAAGAGTGGCCCCTGCTCACCACAACTAGAGAAAGCCCGCGTGCAGTAACGAAGACCCAACGCAGCCAAAAAATAATAAATAAACAAACAAATAAATTTATTAAAAAAAAAAAAGAGTAAAACCACAATCTTAACACTTTCTTCTTTTCACACAGACCTAGGCGGTGGTGATGGTTGCACAACTCTGCATATGCTAACCCAGGAGCTGTGCACTTACCATCGGAGAATCTCAGGACATGTGACTTCTATCCCAATAAAGCTGTTATATAAAAGGCACAGCATGGGGCTTCCCTGGTGGCGCAGTGGTTGAGAGTCCGCCTGCCGATGCAGGGGACACGGGTTCGTTCCCCGGTCCGGGAAGATCCCACATGCCACGGAGCAGCTGGGCCCGTGAGCCATGGCCGCTGGGCCTGCGCGTCTGGAGCCTGTGCTCCGCAACGGGAGAGGCCACAACAGTGAGAGGCCCGCGTACCGCAAAAAAAAAAAAAAAGGCACAGCACGGTTCAGAGTAGATCAGGCCGAGTTATATCCAAGCAAAGACAACCATGAGAAAGCAGGGGTTGCAGTATTAATGCATACGAGAAAGAGTATACTTATTTTGATCAAGTTTCCTGATTAATAGCTCTGTAGGGAAAATATATTAGTCAGAAAACTATATGTACTGAAATATGTTAAATGAAATAAAAATTCAAGGAAAACTTCAAAGAAATTATACAAATGAAGTTATTTACAAAAGAGAAACAGACCCACAGACATAGAAAACAAAGTTATGGTTACCAAAGGGGAAAGGCGGGGAGGGATAAATTAGGAGCTTGGGATGAACAGATACACACGACTATACACAAAATAGGTAAACAAGGTAAACAGCAAGGACCTACTGTATAGTACAGGGAACTAGGGAATTCCCTGATGGTCCAGTGGTTAGGACTCGGTGCTTTCCCTGCCGGGCCCGGGGTTCAATCCCTGGTCGGGGAACTAAGATCCCACAAGTCATGCGGCGCAGCCAAAAGAAAAAAATAAAAAGGGAACTATACTCAATATTTTGTAATAACCTATAAGGGAAAAGAATCAAAAAGAACATATATGTATATGTAACTGAATCACTTTGCAGTACAACTGAAATTAACACAACATTGTAAATCAACTATAGTTCAATTAAAAAAAAAAGAAATTCAAGGAAAACATGGCAAAATGATTTAAAGTTACTTCTCTTGCCAGCTAAGAAAATGTATTCATATACTGATATATCAATATATAAATTTATTGATAGATTGATTATAAAATGACATATAAATTTATAACATTACTTATATCATATAACTGATTTACAAGTTAATATATTTAACTGAATATTTAATATATTCAATATAATTAAAAGTAAAATAATATTTTCTATACATGCTATTTATTAAAGTTTTTTTGCTGGCTATTTTTAAAATTTCTCAACCAACAACTAGAGAGCCTCTGTTTTTCCAGACTATCATCAAAGCATTTGTGAAAACTGATTTTCTTTTTCAATTGATGATCTACTCAACTATATGAAAAATATCAAATTCCAAAAAACATGAAGTAATACCCAAAACTGTACAGGCTATTGCCTCTAATTAGAACGCAGTTGTTGTGTGCAGGTCTCAGCCTCTTGATAACCAGTGTCGTGGCTGGACCGGCCCCTGTGGCTCTTATTATGATTGCAGGACAACCTGCAATAAGCATCAGGAAACTTTGGAAAAAAAAAAAAGTTTATTACCTACAGGACCTGGGAATTACAGGGCACACCTGGGTAAGAGAAACATTATGCAGCAACCTAAATGGGAAAAGAATTTGAGAAAGAATAGATACATGCGTATGTATAACTGAATCACTTTGCTGGACACCTGAAACTATCACAACATTGTTAACTAAGTATACTCCAATATAAAATTAAAAGTTAAAAAAAAGAGAGAGAGAGAGAGCTTAGGGGTCTGCTTGTGGTTTTATTGGGGTTGAGGGTGAGGGCCTAGGTTTCATGGGCTCACTCTTTATTGGTGCCTTTAAAACATACGAGCAGGAATTTAAAGCATGGGAAGAGAAAAAACAAGCAGCCCAAATGGTCAGTTATGGAAATCAACCAAGATCTCTAACTCAGTGAGGGGTGGTCGCCTGGGTCTTGACTTCGTCTCGTGGCTGGCAAGGTGTTTATTCGAGATGCCATCTTTTTTGTTTGTTTGTTTTTGTTTATTTATTTGTGTACGGCTGCGTTGGGTCTTTGTTTTTGCTGCGCATGGGCTTTCTCCAGTTGCAGCGAGCGGGGGCCACTCTTCGTTGCGGCACACTGGCTTAGTTGCTCTGCGGCATGTGGAATCCTCCCGGACCAGGACTCAAACCCGCGTCCCCTGCATTGGCAGGTGGACTCCCAACCACTGCGCCACCAGGGAAGTCCGAGATGCCATCTTTGAAGTAGGCGTGTCAGCAATCTAAGTCAGGCGCCTGCATTATGAAAAAGAAAACAAAAAATCAACTGTCAGGGCTTACACTACACCACTAAAACTAGAAATTAATAGCCAAAGATTAAGTAACTCTCAGCCACCAGAAACATACTAAGCCTTCTCCAGAATGGATACCTCTGCATGGGGGGAACAGCCCAGATTTTTTTTTTTTTAAACAATGTTTTGGGCTTTTTCATAATTTATTTATTTATTTTCGGCTGCGTTGGGTCTTCGTTGCTGCACGCGGGCTTTCTCTAGTTGCGGCGAGAGGGGGCTACTCTTCGTTGTGGTATGTGGGCTTCTCATTGCGGTGTCTTCCTTGTTGCGGAGCACCGGCTCTAGGCATGCGGGCTTCAGTAGTTGCAGCTCGTGGGCTCAGTAGTTGTGGCACACGGGCTCAGTTGCGCCGCGGCATGTGGGATCTTCCCGGACCAGGGATGGAACCCGTGTCCCCTGTGCTGGCAGGTGGATTCTTTTTTTTTTTTTAATAAATTATTAATTTGTTTTTATTTTTGACTGTATTGGGACTTTGTTGCTGCTCATGGGCTTTCTCTAGTTGAGGCAAGCGGGGGCTACTCTTCGTTGCGGTACGCGGGCTTCTCATTGTCTTGGCTTCTCTTGTTACAGAGCACAGTCTCTAGAGCGCAGGCTCAGTTGCTCTGCGGCATGTGGGATCTTCCCGGGCCAGGGCTCGAACCCGTGTCCCCTGCATTGGCAGGCGGATTCTTTTTTTTTTTGGGGGGGGGGTACGCGGGGCTCTCACTGCCGTGGCCTCTCCCGCCATGGAGCACAGGCTCCGGACGCGCAGGCCCAGCGGCCACGGCTCACGGGCCCAGCCGCTCCACGGCATGCGGGATCCCCCCGGACCGGGGCACGAACCCGTGCCCCCCGCATTGGCAGGCGGACTCCCAACCACTGCGCCACCAGGGAAGCCCGGCAGGCGGATTCTTAACCACTGCACCACAAGGGGAGCCCAAAAGCTCACATTTTAAGGGGAGAGTCCTGACTGTAGGGTCAGACAAACCTAACAAGAAATGTAAGCTCTAGGGCTTCCCTGGTGGCGCAGTGGTTGAGAGTCTGCCTGCCAAGGCAGGGGACACAGGTTCGTGCCCCGGTCCGGGAAGATCCCACATGCCGCGGAGCAGCTGGGCCTGTGAGCCATGGCCGCTGAGCCTGCGCGTCCGGAGCCTGTGCTCCGCAACGGGAGAGGCCGCAACAGTGTGAGGCCCACGTACCGCAAAAAAAAAAAAAAAAAAGAAAGAAATGTAAGCTCTGTAAACATCAGCTTCCATGAGTAAAGTGGAGATTGCATATATGTGTCTTTAAGAGAAGCTGTTAGTTATATAGTAATGGAGTAGCTGTATTAGTCAGCTAGTGCTGTATAACAAAACACCACAAACAAAACTTTAGACAACACACATTTGCAGTCCACAGTTCCCATGGGCCAGGAGTCCAGGCCCTGCCCTGCCCTGCTTGGGCTGCAGTTATGGTGTCAGCAAGGCTGGGGTCTCACCCAGAGACCCAACTGGGGACCGATCCAATTTGAAGCTCTCGTGGTTGTTGGCAGAGTTCAGCTCCCTGCAGTTGCAGGACAGAGGGCCTTAGGTTCTCGCAGGCTGTCAACCAGAGGCCTCCCTCAGCCCCCTGCCACGTGGGTCACCCCAACATGGCCACGTGCTTCATCAGAGCCAGCAAGAGGAGTGGGCCAGACGGGCATTAGGACCTGATGTGACCACTGCCTCACTCATTGGTGCCGTCCACACTCAGGGGAGGGGATGGCACCAGGGCGTGACCACCAGGAGGCAGGTCGCAGCGGCCACGTGAGAGCCTCCAGCTCTTTCTCATTAAGTGGACATGAACCCCACCATTGAACTACTGGGGTCACTCCATCACGTGACAGGAACACAGATCGGTGGCTCTTTGATGGCATGAAGGCAGTTGCAGTTGTTCTCTCCTCTAGAGACATTTCTGACGTCTCCTCCTCCTCCCACCTGGGGAGTCTCTCTGGACCAGGGTCTATCCCCTTCGGTGCTGCTGGCATTGGGGCTGGTTATTCTCGGGGGTGGGGGGGTGTCCTAGGCACTGGGGGGTGTGGAGCAGCCTCCCTGGCCCCACCCACTGGATGCCAGGAGCCCCCCAGTGTGATAGCCACAGCCATCCCCAGACATGACCCAGTGTCCCCTGGGGGAAGGACCCCGCAGGTGCAAAGGCTCCAGGGCACACTCCTGGCACGGGAGGTTGGTGCTTTCCCCGACCCCCACTGGGTAGCGTCTGGGAGTCCTGCCTACCTCACACCCTCACCAGCACCGCCTCTGAGCTATGTCCTCTCTTGCGTACACTGAAATGTCTTGCGAGTGACAGCAGGTGTTTTCTCAAATGCCTGTTTCCCGTCGTGGATGTTTTCTGAAAGTGCGGTCTTCAGTGCCCAGCTCCTGACCTGTGGCGGACGTGCGCTGTCTTCCTTCTCTTTGTCCACTGAGACCCTTTCCTTCCTTCCATCACGGCCAGGAAACGTGGAGTGTGCAGATGTTTGCTCTGCATCCAACCTCAGTTAACAGGCCGGCAGGGTCCTCTCGATGCCCACCTGGCGCTGTCACTGCACAGTTGCCAGCCGCCACTGGGCTGTGCAGGGTCTCTGTTGTCGATAAGCATCTTTGTGAGCCGTCACTGACGTGCTCCGCAGTCCATCTGTTTACAGTGGACAATTCAGGGCTTACAGTCCATTCACAGGTCGTCCAGCCGTCACCCCTATGCAGTTCCAGAACATCCTCACCACTGTAAAAGAAGCCCATTAGCCCCAGCCCCCCAATTCCCTGCTTTCTGTCTGTGTAGATTTGCCTGTTCTGGACGTTTCATATACCAGCAGCTGCCCTCCAGCCACCATGCTGAGGGCCTCGCATCCCTGGACAAGAATTCTGCCCCAGGAAGGCCAGCTGGGAAATGGGTGAGGGGAGAGGCCGGTCCCCACACCCGCCAGGCCATCAGGGTCCCCTTCACTGCCCGCCCCGGGGGCCCGTCTGAGCGTCTAGCCGATGTGGAGGGTCGACTTGCATTTCCCGCTGGGGACACTTGACCCCTTCAGCACTTTGCTGGAGAGTAGAGATGGAATCAGGTGGTCCCTGCTAAGCCCCGCAGCCCAGGAACCCCAGCCAAGTTGCTGGAAACTTCTCCCTCTGGCCAGGCACTGGGCTCTGGTCCTGACCTCTGGTCCCCCAAGGTCCCTGGTTGGTCATGGCACAGGGAGACAGCCTTGAGACGCCCGGCATCTGCTGGCCCTGCTGTCCTTCCACTGCCATCTGGCCCATTTCCTGCTTTCTGTGAGCCCATCTCCCTGCCTGTTTCTCCAGCTCAGCTCGGGGGCCACCATGAGTTCCTCCGGGAACTCTGTCAAGTGAACGTACTCGTCCGTCAGTCCAGTCCCCCAAAACCACCCAGGAGCCATGCCAGTCTGTCACGGCAGTACGCTCAGTCCTTAGGGTTAGCCCAGGGTGAGGGCATGTTGGTTTCTTGTGGCTGCTAGGATGAATCACCAAAACTCAGTGACTTAAAACCACACATATTTGGGACTTCCCTGGCGGTCCCGTGGTTAAGACTCCGCGCTTCCACTGCAGGGGACGCAGGTTCGATCCCTGGTCCGGGAACTAAATTCCTAGAAGCTTCCGGGCGCGGCCAAGAAAAAAAAACAATACCACACACCTTTATCATCTCACAGTCCTGGAGGTTAAAATCCAGGCGTGGGCAGGGCTGGCTCCTCCAGAGGCTCCAGTGGAGCATCGGTTCCCGCCTTTTCCAGCTTCTAGAGGTGCCACATCCCTGGCTCGTGGCCCCTTCTTTCATCCTCACAGCCAGCAGCGCAGCATGCTGGCCCCCTGGATACAGACAGCCCACCCCAGTGGTACCTCCGTAAACCCCAAAGAATCCTGGACACGTGGGTGAGCTTCCCCCTGGCTGGGGGTCCCAAGGGAGTGTGGAGAACATGGACAGCTGACCGGGAGGGCCTCGGGGGGCTGGGTGCCTATGACCTCCCCTCTGCAGACCAAAGCCAGCCTTCGGAGGACATAGCATGCCTGGAAGCAGTAAAGGCTGCTTCCAGAACAGCTGGAGGCCGTGGCACTTCTGGGACATGTCCAGCTTCACGCCTTGGAGGGCCATGCTGCACCTGCTGGTCATCTTTTATGGGTCAATGGGCAGGGGCGACAAAAACGTTTAGAAATTACTTAACACTAGTGGTGTGCTTTCTTTATTATTTTACTTTATTTTGAACAAGTTTTAGACTTACAGAAAAGTTGCGAAAATTGTACTCTGAGTTCCTGGATGCCCTCCACCCAGTTTCCCCTAAAGCTAACAACTTACATCACCAGGGAACAAGGATCAAAGCAGGACACCCCAGGTTAGCGGTGTCCAGGGTGCTGGGGTCAGGGGTGATGGAGGGACAGGAAAGAGGGCCACCAGGGGGGAGCTGAGTCCACATCCCAAAGCCTGACATGGACCAGGGATCCTGCCCAGCTAAATGTACCCCTCCTCCCCAGATCTCTGGGCCCAGTCACCCCTCCAGATTCCAGCCCTGTTCTTTGAGACCAGCCTTGGCAGAAACCCAGGCTGCAGGCATCTCCAGGCCCCATAGGCCACCCCTGGGGGCACTCCAGTCTTGGGACACAGAGGGTGCAGGTGAATGGTTTTTTGGAGGGGTCACTTCTGCTGATCTGCACCCTGGATCAGCCAATGTCACTTCTTACTCCTGATTTGTCTTTCATTGGCATGGGCCACCTGACAGCAGAGAGTAGGGTCCGTCCAGAGTGGAGGGACATCGTGGCTGTGGCCATTGTCCCCCAGGGTCCACAGGAAACAGACCCTCACTACCAACCCCCTTTGCTTTCCCCTGTTGGAACTGAGGGGGGGTGGGTATAGTGCCGGGGCATTGAGACCTGAGGACAGGGGAACCAACCTCCCAGACCTACAGGTGGAGAAGGGGTCCTTGTAAGGGATGTTTCCTAGCCCTTGAGGAGGAGGGGTGGGCGCAGGGGCCCAGGCCTGAGGACAAACCTGACCCCCCAGCTGCAGTATGGTCTTCTTGGGGACGCGATCTCCCTAAAGCCGTACGGCCAGGGTCATCCAGCGGTGGTGGGGGCGGGGCGATGGCGCTGCATGGGGTCCAGGTGCAAACTGGCACTGCATAAATGCAGGGGGCCCCTTGGGGGAGCTGCGGGCTCTGGATGCACTGTGCACTGTCCCCGTGCCCTTGCTATGCGCACCTGGGGAAACTGAGGCTCAGGGAGACCCGCGGACCCCTAACCCCGCGCCGTGTTCTTCTCTCAGAACCCGTAGGCAAGCCAACGCGGTGAGATGAGCGCGATCCCTTTAAAGGGGCGCGGCCCTCCTAGCGCGACTTCGACAACAACAATCCCATTGGCCGGTGGGCAGGCCACGGCCACGCCCCTCGCGTTCAGTCCCTAGAATTCTATTGGCCCAGCGCCAGGGCCCGGCCTCCCGCTCCAGGGGAGCCCGGGCCCAGTGCTGGGTTCAGTGACGCAAACGCGTTGCCCGGCAACCGGTCCCGTAGCGGGCAGAGGGGCCCCGCGCCAGAGCCAGAGTGCAGGCGCTGCCGCCCGGGTCCCCAGGGCACCCAGTCCTGCAGTCCACGGCGCCCCCCCGCCGCCGCCCCAGGCCGACGGCCATCCCAGGGCAGCCGGCGATGGGCCCCCCGGGAGTCCCTGCGACTGGAATGAGGAGGAGGCGCCCCGGGGAGGGCATGCCTGGAGGGGGTCACGGCGTGGGAACGGGCCGGGCGCCGCTGGCGTCTCGCTGCAGAGGGCGGGGAGGGTTCAAAGGCGCCGGTCACACGCCAGGCAGCAGATCGGCTCGAGCATTTAGCAGCACAAGCAAATCCGATCCCGGGGGAGGACATTCCTGGAGCCTGGTCCCTGTGCCAGCTCCGTGGTCAGGCAGAACCCCCCTCCTCCGGCCACAGCGGCCTCTGGGGCCTTTGGCAGGTCAGCAGACACCGGGCCCAGGAGTCCAGGCTGCAAGGCCCACTGAACACATCGCCCCTGTCCTCAGCCCCATCAGGGGCCCTGGCCGGGAAGCCAGGGTCGGTTGGCCTCCTCCGGACCTGGCTGGACTTGCCTCATTTTGCTCATCTGCTAAACGGGGACTCTGGGATGCCGCGGATGTTGGTGCCTGTATGAACCTCCTAGGGCCGCTGTAACAAGTTGCCACAGATTTAGGGGCTCAAAATGAAATTTAATCTCTGACAGTCCTGGAGGTCAGGAGTCTGACTCGGGTCTCACGGGGCTGAATCCAGGTGTGGGCAGGGCTGGTCCTTCCAGAGGCTCCAGGGGAGCATCGGTTCCCGCCTTTTCCAGCTTTTAGAGGCGCCGCATCCCTGGCTCGAGGCCCCTCCTGCATCCTCACGGCCAGCAGCGCAGCCTCTCCCGTCTCTCTCTGCCTCTGACCCTCCCGCCTCCCTCTTATAAGGACCTTGTGATGACACTGCCCGACCCCTAATCCAGGATCACCCCCATCTCACGGCCCTTAATCTCATCTGCAAAGTCCCTTCTGCCACATTAAGGTTTCATATCCACAGGTTCCGGGGAAAGCCCCCCACCCTCCTCAAAACTAAGGGCTCTTGTACGTGACGCCCAGATCACTGTTGGGGATCAGGTCAGCTGGGAGTGGGAGACCTGGCTCCCCTGAGAGCCACCTGGGTGTCCACTGCCTTGGACACGGAGGGAAAGTGGGATGACAAGACAAGCTCCTCGTCCCCAGTCGCAGAGTGGCAGCCTTTGGCCGTCTGGTGGGCCAGCACTGCTTAGCCCCCGACCCCACCCCCACCCCTCCCTTGGGGACTTTCAGTGACTGACCCCTGGGAGGCTACACAGCCGCCACCATCACAGCAGAGCGGGCCGCACGGCTGCAGACACCCACAGCCAGGCAGGCGGGCCAGCTGCGAGCTCCTGGCCACACCTGCCCCTGCTTTCCCTTCTCCCTGCCCTCTCCCCACCCCGACAGAGGACAGCGGGCCTGGCTCCGTCCCCAGGACTGCTGAGCCACTGGAATGGAGCGGGCTGTGAGTCAGCCAGTAGGAACGGACACTTACAGCCACTTGCATCAGATGTTCCTGCTGCTGGTCCCCACGGCCGGAGGCCCCAACCCAGCAAGAGCCCAGTGATGACCCTGCCCATGACCCTCACTTATCTGGGGACCTGATAAGACCGGGAGCTGGTGGTTCCTATTTCTGGGGGTCCAGACAGGTGGGAACATGCAGAGGGGGCACAGGCCAGGCTGGCTCCAGCCCAGGATTCCAACTCTACCTTCCCCTTATGCTCACAGTCACCCAAGCACCAAGTGCCGACCCGACCCTGATTCTGACACCCTGATCCTAGCTCAGAAGCTGCGTTGGGACCTGGCTCCTTCCCTAATCTCTCAGTGCTTTAGGGACAGCCCTGTGCCCACTCTGAGCCTAAGGTGCCTGAGTAGAGGAGGGAGGGGCCCAACCCTCCCCACAAAAGGCATGGGCTCATGAGGATACTGCAGAGGTCCCAGCACTGGCCCCAAGCACGGGCTTTACCTCCACGCCCACCTGTGCACAGTCTGCCCTACACAGACACAGGCTCAGTGCCTCTCTAAATGTGCACACACACACACACACCCCGATCTGCTCACACTCACACACAATCACACCAAATAGGTGCCTCTTTTTAATGTTGGGAGACAGGGACTTCCCTGGTGGCGCAGTGGTTAAGAATCCACCTGCCAATTCAGGGGACACAGGTTCGAGCCCTGGTCTGGGAGGATCACACATGCCACGGAGAGACTAAGCCCATGCGCCTGCAGCCTGCACTCTAGAGCCTGCGAGCCACAACTGCTGAAGCCCGTGCGCCTGGAGCCCATGCTCCACAACAAGAGAAGCCACTGCAATGAGAAGTCTGTGCACCGCAAAAAGAGTAGCCCCCGCTCGCCGCAACTAGAGAAAGCCCACGCGTGGCAACAAAGACCCAACACAGCCAAAAATATAAATAAATAAATAAATAATGTTGGGGGACAAAGGTCTCACCATTACCCCTTGCTAAGTTTGCCAGATAAACTAGAGGACACCCATTTAAATCTGAATTTCAGATAAACAAAGAATAATTGTTTTGGATATACTTACGCATGGAATATACTTATGCCTGGGAATTATACTGAAAAGTTACTCATTATCTGAAATTCAACTTTTTTTTTAATAATCTTTTTTTATTTTATTTATTTATTTATTTATGGCTGCTTTGGGTCTTCGTTGCTGCGTGCAGGCTTTCTCTAGTTGCGGCGAGCAGGGGTTACTCTTCATTGCCATGCGCGGACTTCTCATTGAGGTGGCTTCTCATGTTGCGCAGCACGGGCTCTAGGCGCGCGGGCTTCAGTAGTTGTGGCACGTGGGCTCAGTAGTTGTGGTGCACGGTCTTAGTTGCTCCGCAGCATGTGGGATCTTCCCGGACCAGGGCTCGAACCCGTGTCCCCTTCATTGGCAGGCGGATTCTTAAGCACTGCGCCACCAGGGAAGCCTTGAAATTCAGCTTTAACTTGGCGTCCTATATTTTTATTTGCTAACTCTGGGGGCTCCACCTGCTGGGTTTGGAGGCCCTGAGCTGTCCTGGGGTCCCTTGGATGCTGTCCAGGAGGTGAACTCTGCACGACTGAGGCCCCAGGATGCCAGGGCTCTGGCTGCCCAACCAAGCCCAGGGGAAGGTGGTCAGAATGGATCCCACCCAGCCAGCCAGCCTGCCTTCTGGCTCATAGGAGGTAAGGGGAAGCAGAGGCCCTGGGGCTCAGCATTATGTCCTGCCTGGTGTCTCCTCTGGGGTTTGGGGGAGACCCCATATACAACATGGGAAGAGAGTCACCTTGCAGAAGGGAGGGGCTTCTCAGCTGATTCTCTGCTCTTTTGGCCTAAGGCTTGCCAAGCTCCTTCCATGACTGGGGTGGAAGATGGGGGCCAGCACCCCTGTCCTCCTGGTCCCCTAGGGTATCACAAGGGAAGCTGGGGTAGGGGAGGGGAAGGCCCTGGAGTCAGGGAATTGCTCCAACTTCTGCAGAAGCCTTGTCCTTCTTTATCAGGCCAGCGCCTCCCAACTCCAGGTCCCCCAGAGAAATCCTGAGCCCCCTTCTGCAGCTGGCCGTCTCCCATGCCATCCTTTGGGTGGGGGGAGTATCCTTGCCCTGGACTCTGCCTGTCTTGCCCATTGCTCTGTGTTGTCCTTCGCCCTGCTGGACCTGCCCCGTACTGTGTCACTGCCCCAACCCCGAATGCACTCCAAAGGGATGGAAGAAACTGGCTGGCAAGAGGAGGAGGGGCCAGGGCCCAGGTTTTCTGGCTCACTCGCCCAGAGTCAGGCAAGACTCCTGGGGCCCAAGGTAAGGTGGGCAGGGTGGCCAGGCCCCCAGCTACCTCCCAGCCCCTGGGCGCCCAGCACCTCTGGGAGCTCGGCCTGTACATGGGGTCAAGGAAGATGACAGAATTGGCTGGGTCTGGCAGCCGTCCTGTGGCAGGACAGGGCTGAGGTCTCAGAGCCAGCAGGCCAGGCACAGAGGTCCCTCCCCTCCCCCATTCCCACTTGCAGTACCCTACCCCCACCCAGTGCAGGCCCGGCTGGGGCTGGGCCTGGCTGCCTCGCCCTGGCTACCACAGCCCAGGCACCCACAGGGGTCCGCACCAAGGCCAATCCCACTTCTCAGCCCTGGGGGCTTAGGTGCCTCCTGAGGGCTTGGGTGAGTCTCCAACCTGTCCTGTTCCGGGGGACATGTGGCGACTGTATGCAGATGCCTGTATGCACCCATGGATACACGCACACGTGCAAGCACTCGTGTTTCCAACACAGAAGCCCATGTGTGTGCACACACACGTATGGCCCCTACCCTGGTTGAAGAGCCCATGTGTGCACCAGGACCCCTCCCAGCACTCACACAAGTGCTCCCTTGGTGGACACCCTCCTCATGCACGGGGTGGGGGGATGGCGGGACTCAGTGCACCCAGTGGGCAGAAGCAGTGGTTCTTACCTAGGGGGTGATCCTCCCCCCAGGAGATGCCAGGCGGTGCCTGGAGGCATTTGTGGTCGTCATGAACCGGGGGGGGGGGGCTCCGGGCATTGAGTGAGTGGGGATGCCACTCAACAGCCCACAGTGCCCAGGACGGCCCCGCACAGAGAATGATCCAGGCCCCAGATGTCAGCAGGGCTGAGGAGGCAGAGACCTGGGTGGAAGGACCCCAAAGGCCCGGGGGTCATCTTCCCGTCTCTGAGCTTCCTGTTTCCCAACCTGTGGTACTGGGCCCAGCAAGGGACCATCTGTCCAGGCTGCGTGACGGTAAGGCAGTTCCTCTGAGCAGCGCCCAGGGCTGGATGGTGCTTCCGGCTTTGGGAAAAAAATCTACCCCCACCAGCCGGACTCCCAAATCAAGCTGCCCAGGAAGTGAGCTCGGCTGGACCGAGGAAGATGGCCCTGCAGCAAGACCTCAGTTCATTTCTATTCCCTGAGGTCAGCGTGACCGGCAACCCCCATGGATACACACATGAGGATGGACACAGCTAAACACCCACACCAGGAGATAGATGTATCACAGCCACACACCAGAAATTGTGTCCCCTTCCTGTCTGATCTGAATTGCGTGCCTCAGAAAGATACGTCCACGTCCCAACGCCCAGAACCTATGAATGTGACATTTGGAAACAGGGTCTTTGCAGGTGTGATCAAATTAAGATGAGGTTGTACTAGATTAGGGTGGCCTTTTTTTTGTTGTTGTTGCATCAGGTGGGATCTTAGTTCCCTGACCAGGGGTCGAACCTGCGCCCCCTGCACTGGAAGCACGGAGTCTTAACCACTGGACCGCCAGGGAAGTCCCTAGGGTGGCCTTAATGCAATGACTGATGTCCTTAGGAGAAAGGAGAGACACAGACAGAGAAGATGGTCCCGTGACAATGAGGCAGAGTTGAGGTGATGAGGCCATGAGCCAAGGAGTACCAGGGATTGCCAGCAACCACCAGAAGCTGGAACAAGTAGGAAGGATCCTCCCCTAGAGCCTTCAGAGAGGGTGTGGCTTTGCCGATGACACCTTGATTTCAGACTTCTGGGCTCCAGAAGCAGCCTCAGGAAGCTCATACCTTACCCAACCCCTATATGCGTGCACACAGACATGCAGGCACGCACTCACACATGCTTAAATACATCCTTTCTCTTCAGCACTATTCAGTGAGCACTTCCTGTGTGTGTGTGCTAGGCCCTGTGCTGGGTGCTGGACCAGCAGTGCGGGGATCTGGGCTTTCTCAGAGCTGGCCTTCTGGCGAGGGGCATCTGTACACACCCATGCCATCCAGAAGCACATGAAGACCTGCAGGTGACGGTGTACACACAGAGAGGGACAGCCAGGTAAAGAGAGGGGTGGGGATGATGAGGAAGGAGCCTGAGGCTTCCCCTGGGCAGGCAAGTCCAGCAGCCCCACCCCAGCACCTGGAGCCAATGTGTGTCTACAGACACACACACACACAAACGCACGGGGCAGGGGAGGGCTGGGGGCTGGCCAGGGAGCTCCCTGAAGGTCCCTCCAAACACCCCAGAGCTGGCTGAGGTCAGGTCTTACAGCTCCTGTGGCCTGAGCTGTGGCCTTGGGGGGCAGCACAGAAATAGAGGTAGCCTAACAGGCAAGGGGACGGTCCAGCTGAGGCCTCGTTGGGGGACAGTTGGGGGTGGGTGGTGGGAAGCCTCTGAAAGGACAGGCTGGGGGCCTGGAGGAGAGGGAGGACAGTTCACTCCGCAGGCCTGTAACACTAAGAGTCCAGACATGGGATCTGAGGACCATGCACCACTGGGCTGTGGGGACAGAGAGCTGACTGATTCTCTCAGAGCCTGGGTCAGGGGCCCCAGCCAAAATGGGGTTGTGTTTTGCCTCCTGTCCTGGTTGCCCCCACCCCTTGGGCTTTCTCTCCATCAAGCAGGGGAAACACTCCTTTGCAGGACTGAAGGACGGTCCTTCACAGGTCTGTCCCCACCCCCTAATGTGGTCCCCTTTCCCAGCCAACAATCGTGTGAACTCTTGGGAAGCAACCTGGGGAGGCAGCTGGGCCTATAAGCCTGTTGGGGTGCGCGTGCACGACAGCTGGGGCCAGGATCGGGAAGCCCAAAAAGAGAGCCATGGCAGATCCTAGAACAGAGATGCAAGAGGGAGCCATGGCAGGTTCTAGAGCAGGGGTGTCGCCCAAAGGAGTCAGTGTATTCTAGGCCCCGGCCGACAGACTGCGGTTGTTGCCAGGGGGCAGGGCCGGGCTTCGGCTCAGTGTCAGGGTGCTGCGGGCCTCCCGGAGTCTCGGGCAACCCTGCCCGCGGCCGCCAGGATCCTTCACGGGTCCCGCCCCCCGAACCCCGCGCACCACACGACGCAGGCGTGCAGACACGCCCCGCCGCCAGAGCGACCTTCCAGTCCCGCCCCCGCCGTGCGTGCGTGGGCGGAGCCATAAGGGGCGGGGTCTGCGTCGGGGCGGGGGTCGAGCCTGGCCTATAAAACTGTCGGCGACGCAGCCCGCCCGGCTCCTCTCGGCGGTGGCGGCCCTGGTGGAGGAGTCCGCGGTGGCGGCGGCGGCGGCGGCGCTGTTCCCCGCGCGGTCCGCGCAGCGGGCTCCGGGCTGCGCGTCTCGGGCGGCGGCACTGCGGTCCGGGCCCGAGCCCGACCCCGGTGAGTGTGGCCCTGCGACCCCGGCCCGACCCCGACCCGGACCCGGGAAGCGGGCCCCACGGAGCCTCGCCGCCCTGGCCCGGGCTCCCGGCGCGCCGGCCGCGGCCACTCAACGCCCTCCTTTGTCTGCTCCCGCCCACAGGGTCCCCTCACCGGCCGCCCCCCCGCCCACGGGCCGTCCCCCGGGCCCCGCGTCCCCTCCCCCGCTGGCGGGGCCCGGACAGAAGATGGTGCAGAAGAAAACAGCCGAACTTCAGGGCTTCCACCGTTCCTTCAAGGTGAGGGCCGGGTCGTCTTGGGGCCGCCCCGGGCTGGACCACCCGAGTGGCCGGTGGCGGGACGCGGAGCCCGCCCCCCAGGATACCCCCCGGGGCTCGTGCCAGCTCCCCACCCTTCGCCTGGAGCTGCCCCAGCCTGGTGTGCATTGTCGGGGGTGGGGGGCGGTGTCAGCAGGCCACAGTCCAATCTCAGGCACCCTGGGACCTGTCGGGTCTTTCTTCCAGAAGCCCCATACCGGGCTGGGGACCCCTACATATGTGCCCCCTGCCGACCCGAGCCAGGCATGTGCTGGTGTGTTGAGGAGGGGGGAGTTCGGTAGGCCACAGTCAGTCCCTAGCGCCCTGAGGCCTCTGGGGTCTTTCCTCCAGGAACCCCGGGCAGGACTGAGGGGCGGCCTGCCCGTGGGGGCCCCTGACTGTGTGTCCCCTGCAGAGCTCAGTCGAGTGTGCACTGCTGGGGACTGTCAGCAGGCCACAGTCCGGTCCCCAGCGTCATGGGGCCTGCGGGGGTCTGCGGAGTCCTTCCTTCTGGAACCCCAGGCAGGGCTGCAGGCCTCCCCTACACCCTCCTGGGTGGTCTGCAGAATGGGGCAGTGGACTGGATGCCCTCCCAGCCCAGCACCTCCCAGACACCCCAGGCCCAAGGCTATTTCCTGTCGGAGCAGGAAGTTTCTGCAGCGGCCCCATGGCTGTGGCATGGGGCCGCCGCAGTTCTAGTCTCAGATGAGCGAGTCTGGGGGGGGCAGGCAGGTGCTAGGCAGGGATCCCACAGGGCCTGGCCCAGGGGACACAGTGATGTCAGCGGCCACCCCACCCCGCTGGCCGTGTTATGTAATGGCTTCCCTGGGCCTTCTTGGGCAAGAACCTGTTGCCTTCTAGAGAAGGCAAGACCTGGGTGTATGTGCGTGTGTGAGTGTGTGAGTACGCTGCGCGCGCCTACAGGCGAACTGCACACCAGGGTGGGAGGAGCGAGCTGAGACTGTTTGGGTTAAAATTCCCAGGCCATCCAGCCAGCGTCCTGGGCCAGTGCCCCACCCCTGCCCACACGCCTGTCATCCTGGCTTCTCCCCCTAGGGCAGCCACAGCCTTGGCACGTTCAAGTGTTCAGGGCTGGGCGGGAGCAGGGTGGACTTGAGACGTCACTGGTGGTGGTCTGTCCCCTTC
The DNA here is from genome assembly GCF_949752795.1 of Hyperoodon ampullatus. Taxonomy (NCBI): domain Eukaryota; kingdom Metazoa; phylum Chordata; class Mammalia; order Artiodactyla; family Ziphiidae; genus Hyperoodon; species Hyperoodon ampullatus. The sequence goes on from NC_136917.1 coordinate 26,287,277, forward strand.
GGGGGCTGGGTGGGAGCCGAGATGGGGTCAGCGCGTGGGGCCAGCACAGTGGCCAAAGCAAAGTCGAACTTTCTGGATGGTTCCAGCCACCTCCTGCCAAGGCCTGCTGACTGGAGGTCCGCAGCCAGCCCTGGGCCTGGCCTGGCAACACTGCCTGGTACTATGGGTTGGCCTCTGCAGGCCGTGCGAGAGCCCAGGGCTGAGGTGGGACTGTGGGAGTCCTGAGGGAGTTGGAGGGACACTGGGCCGGGAGTGCTGGCTCTGAGGTGGCCCTCCCGGTGGCCAGAGGCCGGCCTCGCTACGTGTCTCCTCCCGCTGCACCCCAAGCTCCCTCGGGCTGCGGCCACCTCCCTCCCCTCAGCCTGGCAGCAGCGTCTGCCAGGTGTCTCTGATGTATTTTTCCCCATTTCCACATGGGAGAGTGGAGCCTTGGACAGCGTGGGCATTTGTCTTAGCACCCCCCGCACGTGGTGACAGGGACACAGGAGCTGGCATGGCTAGTGTCCCTTCACCTTGGTGGCTTGGCCGCCCCTTCTCTCCAGGGTCCAGCTCTTTGCATTGGAGGCTGGCACAGGGTTGTGGGGTCGGTGACAGGCCCCCTGAGGTCCTCGTGCCCTTACGTGATCCTTTTGAGTCACTCCTGGGTGCTGGTCAGGCCTGGAGCTGAGGTCACTAGGCCGAGGTGAAGAAGCTGGTGAGGGCCACCGCTGGCCCCGAGCCTCACATCCACCCTCCCTCTTGATCACCCCCACGTTGCCACCCTGGGGCCCCTCCTCCTGGGAGGAAGGAGTCACCTGGCGCCTCCAGACGCCCCTGGACTGAGCCTTCTCAGAGCGCTGACTGCCGGTGCTGGCACAGCCATGTGCCTGGCTCCCTGTGGGTGCCGGACCCCTGGGCGGGCAGGGGCAGGTGCTGGTAGACTATCCTGCGCTGACTGGCTGGAGCGCCGCCTTCCTCCCCTCCCCCGCCCGCTGGCCTCCTAGCAACTATCTGCAGGGCGGGTGGGTGGCGAGGCAGGGAGGGCCCATGCCTGTTTTTCAGCCGCTCCCTGTGACCTCTGCCTGCCCCTGTGCTGCCGGACTGGCTTCCGGGCCTCCCGTCTGCAGGAATCTGGCCAGGCCCCTTCTGCTGTTAGGCCCCTGGGTATCTCCCTGGGGCTCTCCCGGAGTTCCTTCTCTGCCAGATGGCCTCCTGCTGGAGCCCTGCTTCCCCTTGTCCCAAGGCCCAGAGGGGGGCAGTGACTTGACCCAGGTCCTCCAGCATCAGAGCTGGTGCCACTGCCGCGTGTACAGGGCCCCCATGGCCACCTGAAGCCCTGGCCACCTGGACCACCAGGATTCGGGGAGCTAAGTGATTGCAAACTCCTAGAGAAACACGGTGGGGCCTCAGAGCCCCAGCCTTAAAGCCTCAGCCTCGTGCGTTGCCGGGGGCTGCCAGTCCTCACGCAGGATCCGCAGAAACTGGAGGAACCCCAGCTGCCTTCGTTCCCTTGTTAGGATCCCACGCACCGCCCCCCAGTCCCGGGGGCCGTCAGGTGACCTTGAGCATGTCCCTCCCTGCTCAAGGGCTGTTTCCTTAGCTGGACACCGCGGCCTGTGAGGGGCTCCATCCTGGGGTGTCTGAGGGTACACGGGACAGTGCGGCTGTGGCCGGGCCAGGGAGCGGCCCAGTGCTCACGTGGGAGACCGCGGGTGCCTTTCGCGTGAGCCCCCGGAGCCGGGTCCCAGCGGTGCGGAGCTGGAAGCAGACGAGTGAGGGGGGTCGGACCAGGAGAGGAGGCACAGAGCTGGGGGACGGGGCGCATCAGGAGCAGAGGTGTGGTGGCGGGAATCGTCTTGGGCCGGGAGGTGCAGCGGGGACGAGCGGACAGTGAGAGGCAAGGAGGGCAGTGGTGCCCCATTCCACAGAGGGGAGACTGAGGCCAGGAAGCCATGGGAAAGCAGGCAGGGCCGCCTGGCTGGGAGCCCCGCCCTGGGAAGCCGCTGACTCACTCCCTCCCACTGGCTGCCCTGTGCCTTTGATCTCTGCTCCGGCAGGGGCGCGGGCGGTCAGCCGGGCTGTGGTGCTGGCCCCGGCCCCATCCTGCAGGTGAGCAAACCAAGGCTCAAGACGTGGCCTGGTGCCCCACAGCGACTCAGGCCTGGCCTGGGAGGCGGCACCCCCTTCCATGCCTGCGTCTGGCCTTTTCCCATACCACACCCCCTCCCCAGAGGCCCCGAGGGCCCTGGGCTGGGGGTGAAAGGTCCATTTCCTTGTGGTCTGGCAGAGCCAGGCTTTCTGCTCCGCAGCTGTGGACATGGAGGCCGGGGCACTCTGGGTGCAGCTGCCCCGCAGGGCTGGGGCCTGAGCTCTGTCCTCTCCTCTCCTGCAGGGACAGAATCCTTTCGAGCTGGCCTTCTCCCTAGACCAGGCCCACCACGGGGAGCCTGACTTCGGCCTGGAGTGCCCGGCCCGCCCTGGTGAGGGGCTGGTGGGGAGGGCGAGCCTCTGGCGGTGGCGGAGGGCTGGGCCACCTCCTGAGCCAGGCGGGCCTCACCTCCGGCTCCCCCTGCACAGATATGCCCGCGAGCCAGCCCATTGACATCCCCGATGCCAAGAAAAGGGGCAAGAAGAAGAAGAGGTGCCGGGCCACCGACAGCTTTTCGGGCAGGTTTGAAGGTGAGTGGGGCCGGCAGGGGCGGTGGTGTCGGGGAAATGAGCCGGCCCAGGGTGGCTCTCACCGGCCCCCTGCTCTGCAGACGTCTACCAGCTGCAGGAGGACGTGCTTGGGGAGGGTGCCCACGCCCGCGTGCAGACCTGCGTGAACCTCATCACCAACCAGGAGTATGCCGTCAAGGTGAGACACCCCTCCCCAGCCATTCCTGGGATCTGGCACCCTCCAGGGGTGGCAAAAGGAGGGGAGCTGGCATTTGAGCTGCTGGACTGGCAGGCGGGGAAAACCAGTGTCTAAAAATGGCCTCAAGGCCGGTGATTCAGGCCACACCTGGGAATCCAGGTCAGCCTGGGCTGAGCCCCCAAGTCCGGGTGGGAAGTGACAGGGGGGTGGCCCTGCTGCACAGGTGGCCAAGGACCTGGTGCCAGAGGGACCGCTGAGAACTGGGGGCTTCGGTTAGAGCTGATGCTCACCTGTTGGGTCACTCGGGCCAGGCCCCTGTCCCCAGGGATGACGAATGCGTCCCTGTACTGGTTACAAACATTGAAAGGCAATGCCCTATTCGGGGCCCCGGGGGAGCTGGGCATCAGGGGAGACCAGGGCAGGTCCGCGAGAGCCTCCTGCAAGCCCTGGGCCACCTCTGACCCAGGGTGCGCCTGCGCAGCCTGTATTGCCTGGCCAGGCGTCAGACCCTGCGTTCCAAGAAGCCTTCCAGGCTTCCCTCATGACCCTGCATCTGGGCTGGGTGGGGTAACGGGAGGCTGGCTGCCCAGGAAGGAGGGCCAGGTGCACAGTGGCAAGCGGGCTGGCCGGAAGCCTCAGGCCCTGGTGGAAGCGTGGTGACCAGGGTGGCTGTGGTCCCCGCCCCCTGGGAGCGCCCGGGTTGGGTGGGTGATGGTACCATAGGACTGCACACCTGGCATCAATCACATTCTGCACGGTCAGTGTCCTCCTTCCTAAGGCCCCTTGCTGGGCAGCCTGGCTTCTGTCACTCTGACGGACAGGGAAACCAAGGCTCAGAGGGTTGGGTTAGTTGTACCGTGTGTGACCCCTCAGAAGGCCGTCCCCTCTCGGGACTGCTGTCTCCTCCGTGGAGTGGGGGGCCCTAGCTACATTCCCAAGGGATGGAATGAGGTTCAGGTAACTCCAGGAGGGCATGGCTGCTGGCATTATCTCAAGGAGCCCTGGAATCTGGTGGTTCTGCCCCTCTGTGGGGCAGGTGTATTTGTCACTAGATAGGTGGGACAGTGCTTAGGGTGGTGGCCGAGCCCCGGTGACCAGTGGATGTGTGTGCCCACCTGCTGCTGGAGCCTGGCCAGTGGAGCACACCACGTCCCCTCCCCCAGGCTGCTGGTGGGCCGGGAGCCCTGGGCACAGTGGTGACCCAGGCTGCCCGCCCACCCAGTGAGAGGGGGCCCTAGGTCCAACACGTGAAGAGGTTCCCAGGAGGTGTGTGTGGCCTGGCTTTGCTGGGAGAGGGCTGGCACGCACTTTTTTTTCTTTTGGCACGTGCTTTTTGACCTCCCCTCTCTGGGAACGAAGCGGCTCACCCCAGGGGGTGGGCCCAGAACCCTCCTGTCCTTAGAGCTCCTGGGTGCCAGAGGGGGATGGGCACAGAGGCGTGGGCTGGTTTCCTGAGGCTCTGGGGTCCTGGGCAGCTGTGCCCGCTCACCTGGCCTGAAACAGACTTGGGCTTACGGGGCTGGGGCATCTGTCCAGACTGGTGTCCAGGCAAGTGGGATGTCTTGGCTGGCAGCCAGGCGCCCCCAGGCCCCTCCAGTCCCCTGGGTGGTGTGTGAGCCAGCACAGTGGCCCTCAGTCTCCTGGTCAGGGAGAGGAGGCCGCTAGGCTAAGGAACCTGCTGCCCTGAAGGAGTATCTTGCAGGGGCTCCAGGCCCCAAATACACCCCAAGGCTTGTGGCAGTCAGGGGCGGAGAGCTACTGGCTCCTGTCCTGCTCACCCCTCCTGTGATGCCTCTGGGGAAACACATTGCCCCCAGTTTGTTCTGACACCACAGTTTCGACTTCCGGTAAATTCTGGGCCCCCATAGGATAGCTCTGCTTTCCAGAACTTCAAAATCTAAGCTCTGACGAGCTTCAGGCGTGACACACGGGAAGTTTCTGGCAGGGGAAGGGGGGGCGGGTCTCAGGCTGTAGGGGGTCAGGCTGACCCAGTTGGTGTCTGTGTGTGTCCTCCCCCCTCTGACGTTTCAGATCATTGAGAAGCAGCCGGGCCACATTCGGAGTAGGGTTTTCCGGGAGGTGGAGATGTTGTATCAGTGCCAGGGACACAGGTAATATGACCTACCCTCACCACAACACTGGGCCCCAAGCCATCTTTCAGTGGCTGAATGGGCCCGAGTGCCTCATCACCCCCAGCAAGCACTTAGTGAGCACCCACAGTGTGCTAGGCCCTGTGCTGGGCATTGTGGGTGGGCCCAGCGGCAGGCAGGCTGACAGTCCGAGGTGGGCAAGGCAGAAGCAGGCCCGTGGCCCCAGGCGCAGCCTTCCTGTGGGTAGGTGGGGTGGAGAAGGCGGGCCCCTGCTGGGCCTGGCTGTGGCTGCCCACAGGCCTGAGGAAGCCTCACTCCTCCCTCACCTCCCTGCCCCCACCCCAGGAACGTTCTAGAGCTGATTGAGTTCTTTGAGGAAGACGACCGTTTCTACCTGGTGTTTGAGAAGATGCGGGGCGGTACGTGGGGCCCGGCAGGCTTTTCCATCTGATCCTAACGGGCCGGGGGCTTAGGGCCACCAGGGAGAACCTTTCAGGGGGGGCCTGCACATCAGAGGGGCCTTGTGGGGTCCACATGCCAGCTCAGGTTGGAGGACTCTGGACCCGAGGAGGCAGGAGTGGGGGCTTCCCTGCCAGGGTGGGGTGGGTGCTGGCCGTTGGGCAGTGGAGGTGACCCCTGTGTGTTCTGCTCCATGGCCTGGCCCAGGCTCCATCCTGAGCCACATACACAAGCGGCGGCACTTTAACGAACTGGAGGCCAGCGTGGTGGTGCAGGATGTGGCCAGCGCCCTGGACTTTCTGCACAACAAAGGTGGGTGGCCACTCTGCCTGCCCCAGGGGTCCCTGGGTGTCTAGCCTTGCGCCCAGGACCCTGGAAAACGTGTCCACCCACCCACGGACCCCTGACCCGCCCTCGTGGTTCTTGGTTCTCCCTGCAGGCATCGCCCACAGGGACCTAAAGCCGGAAAACATCCTCTGTGAGCACCCCAACCAGGTGAGGGGCACCGGGGGGTGGCCTTCCCTGTGGGCCAGGGCCCCCAGGGTCGGGACCCCCACCCTCACAGCCCCCTCTGACCCCGCCCAGGTGTCCCCCGTGAAGATCTGTGACTTTGATCTGGGCAGTGGCATCAAACTCAACGGGGACTGCTCCCCCATCTCCACCCCGGAGCTGCTCACCCCGGTGAGGGCCTGCGGGGTCAGGGCTCCCCGAGTGGGGTGCTGGGGGGAGGGGTAGCTGGCAGGGGCGGAAAGGGCGGGAATGGCTCCGAATCCTATCCCAGGCTACAGTTGCATAACCTCGAGGTGCGGAGCCTGCTTGGCGGCTCGGGCCTCAGAACTCGGGCTTCCGCTTAGCAACAGCCGCTGATTGGCCGGACAGAGCGGCTGGGCGGGGCCGCGTCGGGCGCGGTGAGGCTGGGCGGGCTCCCGGCACCTGTTGATTGGGAGGAGGTTGGGGCGGGGCCGAATTCCTCAGCAGCCTCTGATTGGCCGGCAGGGCGAAGGCGGGGCTGGCTCAGCAACCTGTGATTGGTTGGGCAGGGCTGTCTGGCCTTGGGCTCCGGGAAGTCCGTGTCGGGGCGCCCCCCTTCCCCCTCCGCGGGCCCTGACGCCCCCGCTCCTGCCCCTGCCCGCAGTGCGGCTCCGCCGAGTACATGGCCCCGGAGGTGGTGGAGGCCTTCAGCGAGGAGGCAAGCATCTATGACAAGCGCTGCGATCTCTGGAGCCTGGGCGTCATTCTCTACATCCTGCTCAGCGGCTACCCGCCCTTCGTGGGCCACTGCGGCAGCGACTGCGGCTGGGACCGCGGCGAGGCCTGCCCGGCCTGCCAGGTGCGAGTGGGGTCCTGCCGTGCACCCCTCCCCCGAGCACCTCGTCTGGCCTGCCTCGGCGCACACGCGCGCGCGCACACACACACACACACACGTGCACCCTCACCCCTGCCTGCCCAGTGCACCCCAAGGTCTGGTCCATGCACACACCTACCCCCCACCCTGGGGCACCTGGCCTGTGAACCCCCCTGAGCACCCCTTAGGGCTTGGCCTCCAACCACTGACCACATCCACAGGCCACTGCCGGCCTGACCTTCCTGGGTTTCCAGAGGCTCGTAGGGTTCCCCAGCCCAACGGGAGAAGGCAGTCGGGTCAGGAAGTTGAGGTGGGGCGAGGCCTATGGTTTGAGGTGGCCAGGTTCCAGCCTTCTACCCACCATGTGAGGCTCAGGCTTCATGGCCTGATCCCCCCAGAGGCTGGTCGCCCAGAGCCACCCTTCAGTAAATCGGGCCCCACTTGAGCAGAGCCCACCACGTGCCTCCCCGAGGCCACTCTCTGGCCCAGCCTCCCAGCCACCCACAGACGGGTGGGTCCCTGCCCTCCTTGGCCTGCCAGAGCCCCTGGCCTTGCCAGCTGAGCTCAGGGCACTTTCCCCGACCCTAACCCTGGGCCCAGGTCACATGCAGCTGGGAGAGGCTGGGGGCCCTGACAGAACTTGTCACTCATCGGTGCTCCTCCGGGTCCAGGCCTGCCCCTTCAGGCGTCTGCGACGTGGCCTCAGCTCTTGCTGGCTGCAGCTCACCCCACCTTCCATGTCCCCTCCAGAACATGCTGTTTGAGAGCATCCAGGAGGGCAAGTACGAGTTTCCGGAGAAGGACTGGGCCCACATCTCCTTTGCTGCCAAAGACCTCATCTCCAAGCTCCTCGTCCGTGACGCCAAGCAGAGGCTGAGTGCTGCCCAAGTCCTGCAGCACCCCTGGGTGCAGGGGGTGAGTGGGAGCCCCAGGGAGGCCTGGGGGGCCGCTGGCCTCCATCCAGCCTCTGCCAGTGGGCTGGGGTGACTCAGAGCAAGGGTACGACAGCCCTAGGCGGCTCAGCATCGAGACCCCCCCAGAGCGGGCAAGTGCGCAGCAGGGAGACCCCCACTGCCTGCTGGCCAGGTTGGGTTGGGACTGCAGGAGCTGCTTCTTAGTGAGTCACCAGGCCCTGTGTCCTGGAGGTGCAGGGGCCTCTTCTCACCTGGAACAGAGTGTCAAGCTGAGGTCAGCCAGGTGGCAGGCGGGGGCCTGCCACCCCCCGTCCAAGGCTCTGTCCCCACCAAGCTGAGAAGAGCTTGCTGTTTCTTCTGCCCAGTTGTTGTCCTGGCGGGGCAGATGCCTAAGGCCACCAGGGCAAGGGGGCTTAACAAAAGTACAAGTTGGCACTGTGGGGAGCAAAGACTGGGGCCCCGCTGTCGAGGCAGATGGGCTGGTGGAGGGGGCTCCCAAGCCCTGCTGGGAACTGGGGCAGCTTTGGTGAGAGGCAGGCCCCGCCCGTCACGTGGTCTGGCAACGTCCACCGCGCCCCTCCCCCCAGCCTGGCTCGGTTCCCGGGCAGGTGCACCGCCTTAACCCCCGCTGCTGTCGTAGCCAGCTGGGCGCCCCGAGGCGGGCGGGCTCTGCTCTCCAGCCTCACCTCTTCTGTCTCCTTGCAGTGCGCCCCGGAGAACACCCTGCCCACGCCCATGGTCCTGCAGAGGTGAGGCCCGTGTGGGATCTCGGGCTCCGAGCGGGGAGCCCCGGGTCCAGGAGGGGGCGCTAAATGTTAAGATGTTCAAAGAAGACTACACGATCCTCTTTCAGTCTTGGCGGGGGAAGCCGTCCAAGCGCTTGGGTGTCCTTGTACCGGGTGATGAGTTTGTGACCCCACCGCGAATTCCAGTCCGCCGGCCCCTCCCGCCCCCTGCGGAGTCTGGGGGCCTCCTGGGGCCTGCAGCCCCTCCCCCAGGGCACTGCACAGACCCCGAGGGTCCTGAGGGAAGCAGGGGGGACGGGCCGGCGGCTACCTCCCCCTCCTTGGTGACCCCCGCCCTGTCCCCAGGAACAGCTGCGCCAAAGACCTCACGTCGTTCGCGGCCGAGGCCATTGCCATGAACCGGCAGCTGGCCCAGCGCGAGGAGGACGCGGCCGAGGAGGCGGGGCAGGACCAGCCCGTGGTCATCCGAGCTACCTCACGCTGCTTGCAGCTGTCCCCGCCCTCCCAGTCCAAGTTGGCCCAGCGGCGGCAGCGAGCCAGCCTGTCCGCAGCCCCCGTGGTCCTGGTGGGAGACCACGCGTGACCCCCTCCTTCCCTCTGTACATAGGCCGCCCCTCCCCCCCCCCGTCAAGTCTAAAGATTTTTTTAAGCTATTGCCCGCGGGTGACCAGCGGGCTGCCCTCCCCCGGCTGGATTCCGAGGCGCTAAGCTCAGCTCGGGGGTCCTTTTATATAAGGTTTTTGCTGTTGGGTTTTTTTCCTGTTACCCTCCTTTTTTTTTTTTTCTTTCAATGGTGTTAAACGCAGAGCAGGCGCCCGGGGAGGAGAGCGGAGGGCCTGTGGCTGGGTGGGGCCCTCCCGCCGCCCCGGCCCGGGATGCGCCGGGTACTGTGAAGACCGCTCCCCGCCGCCCGCGTGACTCAGGAGAGGAGGGCGTGGCGTCTCCCCGAGCCGGCGGGACCTCGCCGCCCCCCTCCCCGGCCCTCACAGTGTTTTCAGGGACGGGTCGACCCCCACCCACCTCCTCTCGACGAGACGGTAGCTCCTTCCCTCCCCTCAGACACCCTGGCGGCCGGGCGGGCCGGGGGCTTCTCACGTCTCGCCTGTCGCAGGGCGGGGCCTGGGGGCGGGCGGGGTGGCGCCGCCCGCTGGAGCCCCCGCCGACTGACAATCGGGGCTCCCTCGAACCTTGACCTTAAGCTGCGGCTGCCCGGGGCCCCTCCCGTGGCCTCTCCACTGGGGACTGCCCACCCGCGAAGGGGGGCGCCAGAGGAAGCGCGAGGAGCCGGACAGGCCCCCGTCAGCCGACGCGGGGGTCCCGCGGACCCCCGACCCGGGCACCCGAGTGCCCCTTCTCAGGGCTCAGTCTGACCACGGCCACGTCCTGCCCGGCCGCCCCTCGGGTCTGGCGTGGAAGCTCTCTCAGCCCAGTCCCTGGGGTCTCGCGGGACCCCCCCCCACCAAGGGCGGCGTCTCTGTTCCGCCCACCTTCAGGAAAAGGCCGCAGCTGCCGCGCCCCTTCCGCCCGCGCCTGAGTCAGATGTCGCGTGACCCGCCGGGCTGGGGAGACTCTGACGCCCTTCGTCCTCGGGTGGGAGACTCTATGCAATTCACAGGCTTCCTGTTCCACGTGCACACGGGCTTCTGCCGGGGTTGGGGGCGCGGGCAGCGGCCCAGACCGCCCTCCGGCTCCTAGCTGTTCGTCCTGTCTCGTTAGTTTTCCAGAACATCAGCTGACTTTCCTTCCCTGTTCTTGACGAATACTTGAATGTCGGGGGGGGGGGGGGGCGGGGCGGGCCTCGAGGCGTGGGGGGCTCGAGCGCCGTCTCTGCGGCCCCCCGAGTCTCGGAGATTGTCGCCGTCCTTGGTGGCTGGTGGGGGGCCGCCGCCCCGCCCTGCCCCTCCCGCTCTCCGATCTGTGGACTGGCCTTTCCAAAGACTCCAGGGATGGGGAGGCCATCCCCCATCATTTCTCGCCCATCAGTGATTCCACGTTTTGCAACCGAGGATTCTGCCTTTTTGTAAAAAAGAAACAAATGGACTCTCGCCCGCTGCAGGCGCCATGGCCATTTTACTCCGGAAAGCTGAGCTGTGAGCAGCTTTTTTTTTTTTTTTTCCTCAAAGGTGGGACAGCCACTTCCTCCCCCACCCCTGTCACAACGACAGTGCGGCCCGGAGGACTGGTCAGAACCGTTACTGTGAACGAGCCTGGCGCTGGGAGGAAGGGGGCACAGCAGTGTTTCAACGTTAAGATGTGTAAAAAAGAAAAAAAAAAACTCAATTTTTTAAAGTGGGGGAAAAACATCCAAGCACTTTAACTCCACTGTACCAGGTGAACTGATACAGCTCAGAAGTTTTCCTTTACACCAACTGTCAACGCCGGTATTTTGTATTCTGTTTTGTAAGGATTTAATAAAAGTCATAAAAACTAGTTTGCGGCCCGCACCCCGGTTTCTGTTGCTTTGCAACAAGCTGCCTCAAACCTAGTGGCCCGAAGGCATTTTGATATTCCCGGTGATGCTGTGAGTCACCGATTCAGATGGGGCATGGGTGGGCCCGGCTTCTCTCTGCTCCAGGACACCTGGGTCTTCGGCTGGGAAAGACTCATCATCCGCAGGTGTGGGCTGGGCTGGCACCAAGGCTGGCTCGGCTGGGAACGAGGGCCAGGTGCCCACACGTGGCCTTCTGCGTGGCTTGGGCTCCCTCGCAGCATGGCCGGTGGATCTGAGTGGCCTGGCCTCAGAAGCCTTCCTGCATCACCTCCCCACGTCGGAGCTTAGGTTGGGGTCAAGCGCACAGCTGTCCCAGATCCAGACGGAGATGGGAAAACAGCTTTGTGTGGGGGAGGGGCGCCTTTGGACAGCGCAACCTAGTTCGATAAAACCCGGTGATTCAAACCTCCCCCTCGTGGCTGGCCCACCTCCCTCTCTAGACTCCATCCCCTCAGCCATGATTAAGTTCTTGCTGTAGGCAGGTTTCTGCAGGACAGTCCAGGGCTGACTTCAGATCCTGGGGGGCATGTGGGTGGGGAGGGAGGCGGTGGATCAGGGAGGGCTCCCTGCAGGCAGGAGCCAAAAGGGGGTGGCAGTGGAGTCCAGTGGTTAAGGACTGCCGTGCTTGTCAGTTTCCTCAACTGACAACAGGGATCTGAAAGGAGCCAGGTGAGGAGGCCAGCAGGTAGTACAGTGAGAGGGGCAAGAAAGAAGTAAATGTGGTCGCCTCTGCAGGGCCTGGGGTGGGGAGCAGGCAGTCCCAGGGTGGGCCAGTCCAGGTCAGCCCCCGGAGCCTTCTGTGTCTGTCTTCTCTCACTGAGCATCACGTCCTCGAGGTCCATCTGTGTTGCAGCATGTGTCAGTGTCTCGCTCCTTTTCATGGCTGAGTGATTGGTCCATCATCCGGACCACACTGTGTTTATCCATCACCCATCGATGGACACTGAGTTGTGAGTTGTGAGTCATGCTCTGAACAGCAGTGTGCGTTTGTCTGGTGGTTGTTTCATTGCCCCTGGTGGACACCCGTAGGAAGAATGTGAGCAGGGCACAGACCCCATCAGATGCCATTTTGGGGAGGACTGTTCTTGTCACCAGGTGGAGTGTGGGCTTGGGACCCAAAGGACCCCGAGAGCCATTGTCACCCTTGCAGCCAGTCCAGTGAGGGCTGACGGGCCTGGTGAGGGTGGAGGCCACAGAGCACACAGATGCTGGGTGTCTGCCAGCGCCCGGGGAAAGCCTGCATGTTGGCGGTGGGGGGGCAAGAGGGGGGCTCTCCGGGCTGTCCAAAAGGCCTCCTGGCACGGTGTACGTGCTAGGATCCCCTCTCCTGCCCAGGACCCCAGGCTCGCCAGGTGGCATCCTCCCCCACCTGGCCCTTCCAGAGGAACCTTCAGGCACACCTTGGAGCCTGGCCCTACCGCTGCATTTGCTCAGCCGCCTGCTAGAGCCCTCCTCTCAAACCCCGCAGTCCCCCTCCCAATGCCTCCAGGCCCCGCCCTGTCCCTTGCCTGGCCCGGTATATGTGGGGGGAATGGGGTGGGTGCCGCATGCCAAGCCACCGCCCTCCTAGGTGGCACCGAGCCCCGCCCATCCCCTCCAGGCCCCGCCGCTGACCTCTGCCTGCCCCCTGCCGCCTGCCAAGTTGCAGCTGCCAGGCACAGCTTGTTCTCGAAGCTGCCGCTGTACATTTGATGTTTGCGGTTTCCTCTTGGCCGATCCCACCCCTTCCACGTCCCCTGGAGGAGTGGCAGGAAAATCCCGGAGCCGGAGGAGCTGAAGCCTTTCCCAAGTTGGCGACCGTGGCCACCTGTCTGCACCTCAGTAAACGGGGCTCACGGGCTCACGGCAGGTGCTTCAGCTGGTCCGGGGCATCTGCAAACTGGATCTGTCACCCCGAGATCACGGCGAATCACATATGTGATTCGGGAGCTGCCCTCCACCCTGCCCCCCACACACAAGAGGGCCACACATGCTGATGTACGGTGTTAAGAGTAGGGGAAACAGGGCGAGTATCTGGAAACTTTGTACTGTCTTCGCAGTTTTTCTGTAAACCTAATACTGTCTTTTAAAAAAGAAATTTTATTTTAAAAAATAAAGTGAACTAAAAAAGACACAGACACAAAAGGCCATATAGTATGTGATCCCATTTTTGTGAAATGTCCGGAACAGGCAAATGCACAAAGACAGAGAGTGGATTGCTGGTTGTCAGGGGCTGTGGAGGGGGTGGGGGTGACTGCTGATGGGCACTGGTTTTCCTTTGGGGGGATGGAATGTTCTGGAACTAGAGGTGATGGTTACATAGCTCTGTGAATGTACTAAACGCCCCTGAAGTGTTCATTTTATTTATTTTTTCGCCACGCTGTGCGGCAGGCAGGATCCTAGTTCCCCGACCAGGGATGGAACCCGTGTCCCCTGCATTGGGAGAGCAGAGTCTTAACCACTGGACCACCAGGGAAGTCCCTGAAGTGTTCATTTTAAATGGGTGAATTTCATGTTCTGTGAATTTCTCCTAAATAAGAATGAAAAAGATGACGGGACCGAGTCTGTGTTGAGTCTGGTACAGAGTGAGTGCTCAATTAATGCATGGAGGAATGTTTTATCACCAGCACAGTTGTCTCCGCCCCAGAGTGTAGGGATTTGTGCAGGTTTTGTTCCCGTCATTGTCACCACTCACCAACCCAAGTCCTCCCCGTGGATCATCCCATCTCACAACCTCTTTCACTGTTCCGTCTCAGGAAACTGCGGCCTGTCCTGGTCTTAGACTCACCCAGAAGGAGGAGAAACTGGTTTAAAGCGAAGCCTGATGAAATCAAGTCGGACGTGAGGAAGGACTTACCCCGTTGGTGGAAGCCTGCATGGGGTGAGCTGGCGAGGGAGGGAGGGCTGGCTTCTTGGGGGCGGGGCAGCTGGGTGAAGAGTGTCACCTGCCAACCCACCCCGCCTGCCTCTGGCATTTGGATGGGCATCTGGAGCCCGTCGGTCCTGGGCCATCGTGTGCCGTGAACCCTCTCCGGTCCCCACACTGGGCTGTATTCATCCCCTCCATCCAATGGGCGTCACGCTCCCCTGCACATAGGGCTTGGGGTTTGTGGGCAACTTCGGGAAGATGCCGTGGGGTTTCTGTCACGTCCACCGACTCCAGCTCTCCCCGGCCTCAGTTTCCCTTTTGTGACCTCCTGAGAGGCGGCAGAAACCTGGACACCAACAAGAGGGGGCTTGTCCAGCGCTGCATCCTTGGCTCTGGAACCAAGGAGGCCTCCAGGGTCTGGGTCCCAGGATGCTGGTGCCAAAGGCCGTTGGGGAGAGCGTCTGGTGAGCAAGTCCCCAGCAGAGATTTGCAGACAAACAGGGACAAGAGCCTGTTGCCAGTGGGGGTTTTTTGTTTTGTGTTTTTGGCTGGTCTGTGGAATGCAGGATCTTAGTTCCCCAACCAGGGATTGAACCCATGTCCCCTGCAGTGGAAGCGCAGCGTCTTAACCACTGGACGACCAGGGAAGTCCCCTGTTACCAGCATTTTATCTGCACATTCAAAGGGGCATCCACCCCGCAGGTGCAGGGGCCACATAAAAGTTGTGGGTCGGAGCCCTGATGCCTCCCCAGCTGAGGTCATCAGCCCAGTGAGTCACCCCTGGCCACTTATCCCTTCACTGGGGGCCTGGTGCCAGGCACACGATGGTGAAAAACCGGCTTGCCACCACTCCAGTCCTGGGCCAGGACCCTCCCCTGGGTGTGAAATTTAAGGGGGTGCCAAAAAACCTCCGTCACCCAGATAATGTTTTGTGCCATGACAGCTGTAGACTCATAGCAGTTGTAAGAAATAACATTTTCCCCAGTGGCAACATTTTTGCAAAAGTCTATTACAGTGTCACGAGCAGGATCTTGACATTGTTAAAGTTGACACTGTCTCTTGTATCCTCTTGTGTGTGTGCCTTTCGTGGTACCAACCAACACCGCTCTGGGCTCAAAGCAAAATAGAATGTGCTTTTCAGGTGAAAAAACTCCACTCACCCCCTGTTCTCACTTGGAAATAGAAGGAATCAGACTGGACTGTGGAAGCTGGTGTCTTCTGATAGAACCGCCTGGAATGATGAACGTCTCCTCCATCTGTGCAGCCATCAGCCACATGTGGCTACTGAGCACGTGAAATGTGGCCAGTGCAGGGGAGGGGCAGAATGCTTTACTGATTTCACTTTCATATATTTACATTTTTGTGGCCCAGTGGGGCTGCTGGCTGTCCCATTGGAGGACGTGGGTCAAAAGGCCCAGTCTGTGCGTTACCTTGGGTTTCACCCCAGGTCCTTGGTTGATCCTCAGTCTGTTCATCCTGAGCTCCGGGCATATGGTTGGCGCTCAATAAACGTTTGTGGTGGGACAGGTTGAGTGAGAGGTCTCTGGATGGGCAGTCCCTCCTGGTCTTCTAACCTCCTCCATGTGACTCTGGCCCCTCCACGTGAGACTGGGTTTGCCCTCACCTGGGCCTCAGTACACCCATCTGCAAAATGGGTCAGGGCACCAAAGTTCCAGGAGAGGGGGCTCCCCCTGTCCTCCGCACCTTCACCCCTTGCCGGTGCAGATCCTCGGGGTTTCACACCCTGTGACAGCCACCCATGGGGGATACACTCCACAGCGGTGGGTGGCACCCTGGGGGAGGGCCACCGGGACCCCCACCCTAGCAAGAGATAGAAGCAGGGCTGCATCTGGGGCCTGGTGTGCTCTGGGCATCCCAACAGCGAGGAGGAGGAGTCTCAGATGGGGAAGCGGAGGTACAGCCACGTAAGTCACTTGCCTGTGGGTGTAGAGCTTTTGTGTCCTCAGTTGGAGCCGGTCCCGCCTCCTTCTTTCCCTCCTGTCTGCCTTCCTTCCTATAATAAAGGAAGGCACATGTTGTACCTTCTCTCTATCCAGAGCCACTTTACGTCCCAGAACGAACATATATAAAATATATTTGTCCCGTGGGTTTAAAAAATTTCCTCAGTGAATAAGTGTTTTCATTTACAGTCTCCACACTGGAGGGCACACTCCTCACACACTGGAGGGTTTTCCTGATGGCCAGTGGGGTGGGGGAGGTCCCTGCCCACAGAGGAATCCTCCAACCTCTGCCCACAAGGCCAGTGGGTGTCCTTGGCTGGGTGTGTCAGGTGATGTCGCCTGCATGCTGCTTGCCTTTTTGGTGTGCTTGTCCTGTCTTGTTTGTTTTGCCTCCTCGGTTGGGTGGGTGCTGGTATCTGGGGCCTCTCCTGGCTCGGGTAGGAGCTGGGGAGGGCGAGGCTTCTCCCTGTGAAGAATTTAGGCACCCAGAACCTTCTGGAAGGGGGAAGGAGGTGAGGAGCTGGAGTCAGGGAAGTGGCGGAGGTTGAAGGAACTCAGGTGGCTGAGCCCCAGACCTCCTGCTGCTCGAGGATATCTCTCTCTCTCTCTCTCTTTTTTTTCTTTTGGTCTCACCTCGAGGCACGTGGGATCTTAGCTCCCCGACCGGGGATTGAACTGGTGCCCCCTGCAGTGGGAGTGCAGAGTCCTAACCACTGGACCACTAGGGATGTCCCAGGAGGTAGAAGATCTATTTAAAAACCCTGCACTGAGGTCATTCGGGTGGAACTGCCAATCTTGGTTGCCTGTCCTGTTCATTCCCTTCCTTTTTATTTATTTATTTAATTAAAAATTTTGTTTCTTATTCAATTCTAGTTGATTTACCATGTTGTGTTAATTTCTGCTGTACAGCAAAGTGATTGTTGTACACATATGTACACACCCTTTTTTCATATTCTCTTCCATTATCGTTTATCATAGGATACTGGATATAGTTCCCTGTGCTCTACAGTAGGACCTTGTTGTTTATCCATGCTATATATACTAGCCTGCATCTGCTAATCCCAGGCTCCCAATCCTTCCCTCCCCCACCCCCCTCCCCCTTGGCAACCACAGGTCTGTTCTCTATGTCTGTGGGTCTGTTTTTACTTTGTAGATAAGTTCATTTGTGTCATAGTTTAGATTCCACATATAAGTGATATCATATGGTATTTGTCTTTCTCTTTCTGACTTGCTTCACTTAGTATGATAATCTCTAGGTCCATTCATGTTGCTGCAAATGGCGTTATTTCATTCTTAAAAAAGGCTGAGTAGTATTCCACTGTATATGTGTACCAAATCTTCTTTATCCATTCATCTGTCAGTGGACGCTTAGGTTGCTTCCATGTCTTGGATACTGTGAATAGTGCTGCTGTGAACATTGGGGTTCATGTATCTTTTTGGATTAGAGTTTTGTCCAGATATATGCCCAGGAGTGGGATTGCTGGGTCATACGGTAGATCTATCTTTCGTTTTCCATTCCCTTCCTTTTTGATGGTCACCAGGCCTGCAGGTTGGCCCTCCATGATCGTGCTGTTGGACACTCATGCTTTGTGTAGCCCTCACTCGCATGGAATATGATGGATCAGGCAACCAATGGGATACTGGGGAAATGACGGGGTGTGACTTCTCTCTGTCTCTGGGATCACTCATCTTGGGGAAGCCGGCCACCATGTTGTGAGGATGCTCAAGCAGCGCTATGGAGAGGCCCACGTGGAGAAGGGCTGAGACTCCGGCCAACAGCCCATGTCACCTTGCCCTTTGCTCCTGATCTGACTTCCTGCAGAGGCTAAGCCCCTTGTCCTGCAGAATGTCACTTCTGGCAGCTCCAGTGCCTTTAGCTCATTTCCTGAACCCCTGAATTTCTTACAAGTGGGAAATCAGAGTCAAAGGCTTGATGGAGTCAGGGTAACATTTTTGGCTTGAATACCTCCTAGGTGGCACTTGCATCCCCTCAGGCAGGATCTGGTGACTCCATGTGGTACAGTTTATCCTTGGACTAGAGTGACATGAGGGACTTCCCTGTGGTCCAGTGGGTAAGACTCCTCACTCCCAATGCAGGGGGCCTGGGTTTGATCTCTGGTCCGGGACCTAGATCCCACATGAATGCCACAAAGAGTCTGCATGCCACAACTAAGAAGGCCACGTGCCGCAAGGAAGCTCCCACATGCCACAATAAATAAAATAAGACCCGGCTCAGCCAAAATACATACATACATACATACATACACACACACATACATACATACATACATACGTGAAATATTTTAAAAATAAATAAATAATAAAATAACTTAAAAAGAAAATCGAGTGACACAAGTCACATGGATAAAACTCTTGGGATGAGCTTCTAGCACATAGAGTGGCTTGATTTCCCCTTTCGTGACTCACCTGGTTATCTCAACACTGCTGATCACCACTGCTGGAACCAAGAATTTCATTAAGAGCTCCAAAATCCTGGCTGGTCTCAGTTGAAATTGTCTCTTCCTTTCCTCAAATCCAGTCACATCCTCAATTTATGATGTAACAAGGGCCATGCTGTCCCTGTGGGTGAATCTTCTGTTCTGCGCTTTGGCAAACCCCATAGTCTGATGGGGTATGAGACATTAAATGGCCCAGAAATTAATCCAGGCTGAGCACCTGGCACGGGCTGGGCCGCATCTGTTTGCAGTCACTGACCCATTTGTAAGGGGTCCCCTCCTGGGCCAGGATGTCAAGGAGAGGCTAGGCTGGCTTCTCAGAAGTGTTTCCACCTTAGACACCAGCTAACTTAGGCCAAGTAGAAGCAGGAAGCGTCAACCCACAACTGACCTCGTTGTGTGGGGGAGGAAAATGTTTTCCTCTACCCTCTTAAGTTCATAACTGGGGGCTGCGAATTAAACTGACGAAGGATATTTTAACAGGAGACAAAGCATACAAATGTATTAATTTTTAATTTAACATGCTTGGGGCATCACAGAAAGAAGTGAATCCCCAAAGGAACAGTGAGATTTGAGAGCTCATAGGCCTTCGTAATAGAGGAAAGGGAGAGGAGAAAGGCCACTTATGCGAGGGCAAACGAATGTTAGGAGAGATAAATGGGCCTTTGGAGAATAGGTGAGAGATATGATAGTTTGTGACAAAGTCTGTCTGGGAGCTGCCTTGTCTCCTCTGAGAAGAGAAAATGAGTTGATTCCAGGCAGGGATGTATGACAGTATGAGGCTCTGTGTTTAGGTAAACAACAGATTTCAAGAGCTCAGATGCTTTCAGCTCAGAGTAATTCTTACACCAGAGCGGCACATTTGGGGATGGCTAATTCTCATCTCCAGTTGGCTCTTCCCAAATTTTCTGCTGCCTCTCCAAAATTTTTCTTCAATATCAGGCATTTTTGGTGTGAATGATATCCCTGAGGGACAGCCCCAGTGTCCAAGAGTCAGGGAGGTGGGAAAGGAAATGATTTCCCACCTTGGTTGCCAATGATGGTTTCCTAAAAATTGCTGAAGCTCCAGAATGAATGAAAACTCCTGGGATTGGCTATGTTAACAGCGCCCTCTAGAGGCCACCACCAGCTTAGACAGGGATGGGGGTGGTTCAGGGAACCCTGGGTGTGAACCTCAAAACCCTCTCCAAGAATTTCTGCGAGGGACTCAGGTGTTTGATCAGCAAACAGGAAGTATATCAACATGGTGGGGCAGAAAGGCTTGGCGACATTCTCTGGTCACCCCCGCGTCTGGGCGGGCTCAACTTTCTGCATTCACAGCTAGTCTCTGTGTCTTTGAAAAGATGCCAGAACTGATGGTAGAAATGTAATATTTTTATGCCAGCTGAACTTAATTGAGGTATAGTTTACTAATGGTGACCTGCACAGATCCTAAGTGTACTTCGATGGGTTTAGGCAAGTGTGGGAACCCATGTCACCCACACCCCATCAAGACCTAGAACATTCTGGCATCCTAAAAAGTCCCTTCCACTCCCCCAGACACCCGTCTTCCTGATTTCTGGCACCATAGAAATTATGCCTGTTCCAGAACTTCATCCAGTTGGTCCCCCACTGGATGTCTTCAGCATCTGGCTAAAGAGCTGTGACTTTGCAAAGGTACGACGTAAGGTAAGAAAGTTTGTATTCAGAGAAATTTAAAACATTAAAAAAAATCTTTTTTTTTTCTTTGGAGATGGAGCAATCTACTCTCTTTTTTTAAAAAAATTAATTGGTTTATTTATTTATTTTTGGCTGCATTCCATCTCCGTTGCTGTGCGTGGGCTCTCTCTAGTTGAGGCGAGCGGGGCCTACTCTTCGTTGAGGTGCACAGGCTTCTTATTGCGGTGGCCTCTCTTTGCTGCGGAGCACAGGCTCCCGGCACACGGGCCTCAGCAGTTGTGGCTTGGGGGCTCTAGTTGTGGCACATGGGCCCAGCCGCTCCGTGGCATGTGGGATGCTCCCGGACCAGGGCTCGAACCCGTGTCCCCTGCATTAGCAGGCAGACTCCCAACCACTGTGCCACCAGGGAAGTCCCCAAAAATCTTTTTTGATGTGGACCATTTTTTTTTAAGTCTTTATTGAATTTGTTACAATATTGTTTCTGTTTTGTGTTTTGGTTTTTTGGCCACGAGGCCTGTGGGATCTTAGCTCCCTGACCAGGGATCGAACCCACACCCCCTGCATTGGAAGACAAAGTCTTAACCACTGGACCACCAAGGAAGTCCCTTAAGACATTTTTTTTACTTGAAACATAAACACCTTTATGGATAGATGTGTTGGTCTCTTCCCCGCAGACATGGAAGGGTGAAATGTGTACAAAATAACTAAAGATCTTGTAACTTATTCCTCAAAAGTAATTTAACCACCTTGACCACCTATGGGGCCCAAAAATGGTGACTTGAAATAGCATTATGGTCAATTCACCGGTTTTTGCGTTTCATCCTGATTTGTTTAGAAAAGATCATCTTTTTTTTTTTTTTTTTAATTTTGCCTGCACTGGGTCTTCGTTTTTCGTTGTGGGCTTCTCTCTAGTTGTGGCGTGAGGGTCTAGTTGCTCCGCGGCATGTGGGATCTTACTTCCCCGACAAAGGCACCTGCATCCCCTGCATTGGATGGCGGATTCTCAACCACTGGACCACCAGGGAAATCCCTAGAAAAGATCATCTTGCCAACAGGAAGGGAGATGTTCTTTGTTTTTGTTTTTTTTTGCGGTACGCAGGCCTCTCACTGCTGTGGCCTCTCCCGTTGCGGAGCACAGGCTCCAGATGCGCAGGCTCAGCGGCCATGGCTCACGGGCCTAGCCACTCCGCGGCATGTGGGATCTTCCCGGACCGGGGCACGAACCCCTGTCCCCTGCATCGGCAGGCGGACTCTCAACCACTGCGCCACCAAGGAAGCCCAGGAAGGGAGATGTTCTGATCAAAATCATGAGCTTGACTTTTTCTAGGCTCTGACATTTCAAAGAGGGGAGGATGGCATTCCCTTTCTCCATCCAAAGGTGATGTTTTAAAAGTTTACATTTACAAATTTAAAATGGTTTCAAATCTAGGGGCTTTTATTAAAAGGCTTTCAGTTTAACATAAAGAATATGGCATATTAAAATTGAACATTTATTTCTCACATTTCAGAATATTTCTTTATGTGTTGCTAAAAGAAATGTGTCTCAGGATTTTGGTGGTTCTTTTTGTTTGATTTTTAATTAATTAATTAATTAATTTTATTTTTGGCTGCATTGGGTCTTTGTTGCTGTGCGCGGGCTTTCTCTAGTTGGGTATCTAGAGTAGCGGGGGCTACTCTTTGTTGCGGTGCGCAGGCTTCTCATTGCGGTGGCTTCTCTTGTTGCGGAGCACGGGCTCTAGGCGGGCGGGCTTCAGCAGTTGTGGCGCACGGGCTCAGTAGTTGTGGCACATGGGCTTAATTGCTCTGCGGCATGTGGGATCTTCCCGGACCAGGGATCAAACCCATGTCCCCTGCATTGGCAGGTGGATTCTTAACCACTGTGCCACCAGGGAAGTCCAGGATTTTAAGTTTTGATTCATCTTTGTAGCAATAGAGCAGTTACAACAAGATGGAACCTTGAGGGGCTTCCCTGCGCTACTGAGCCTGTGCTCTAGAGCCTGTGAGCCACAACTACTGAGGCCGCGTGCTACAACTACTGAAGCCTGCATGCCTAGAGCCTGTGCTCCGCAACAAGAGAAGCCACCGCAATGGGAAGCCCGCGCACCGCAACAAAGAGTAGCCCCCGCTCGCCACAACTAGAGAAAGCCCGCGTGCAGCAACAAAAACCCAAGGCAGCCAAAAGTAAATAAATTTATTACAAAAAAAAAAAGATGGAACTTGGGGATCAAGCATCACCTATTTTACTTCCTGCAAAGATTTGCATTTTTGCATTGATGTTGAAATGGCTAAAGCTTTCTGAATTCTCTACCTTTGCTTTAATAAAAACCCTACCAGTTGGTGAACTACTATTCCAGAGAATGGAAAATAAGATATGACTATGGCTTTATACCAAAATTTGTTATACTCTAACTTACTGATGTCTTTTAAAACATCATGTGTGCAAACCTTTTTATTGTGAATTGTAATGCATTTTCAGAAAAGTGCATGCGATGCCGATGGATAATTTAACAAGTTATTATAAAGCCAACACATGATCACGGCCAGGACCTTAGGAGTCCTCCCCACCCCACACCCCTTGCAACCACAGGGGTCATCTGGACCCTGTCCTCCCTTCCCACAGTGTAGCCAGTAACTTGAATTTTATGATTATTACTTTCTCGCTTTTTTTATGGTTTGACCACATGAGTGTGCAGCCCAAATAAATTTAGTGTTGCCTCTTTTACAACTTTACATAAGGGAAAGTGTATTGCATGTATTCTTTTCTGTCTGGTTTCTTTCAATTAATATTCATCCAGGTTATTCCATGTAGCTGAGTGCATTCACTTTCATGACTATATGTATTCCATTGTGTGAATATCCATCAAATTATTTACTATTTGACTTGAGTTATTTTCAGACTTGGGCTTTTACCCCCCAAAAATTGTGGCTCTGGATAAGTCTGGCTATATACATCTGTGTGTTTCACTAGAGTATATACCTAGGAGTGGTATTGCCAGGGTGTAGTGTTTGTGAATCTGCAGACTCATGGATAATGGTAAACTCTTTCCCAAAGTTGTTGTACTGATTTATATCGCCACCCACCACGAGGACGCAATAGTTCCCATTGCCTTGCATCTTTGCCACAACTTACCAGCACACCTGAATTTTTATTTCCCAACCAGTTGGGTCTATAGTGTTATCTCATTGTAGTTTTGATTTTTATGTTTATTTATTTACTTATTTATGGCCATGCCACACGGCTTGTGGGGATCTTAGTTCCCCCACCAGTGATCAAACCCATGCCCCCTGCAGTGGAAGTGCAGAGTCCTAACCACTGGACTGCCAGAGAATTCCCTTATTGCAGTTTTAATTTCCATTTCTCTATTTACTAATAACGGTGAACATCTTTTCATGATTCATTGGCCATTTGGATTTCCCCTTTAGTGAATCATTTAGTTAGGTATAGCCCAGTTTTCAACTTGGCTGCCTGATTTTCTCTCAATGATTCCTAGGGGTGTCTTTTGAATAGTTTTTTTTTTTCCCCCCACACACACTGCAGCCCCTGCACTGGAAGCACACAGCCCTAACTGATCTCAGGTGGCCTCGGCCTGCAGTGGCTTGAAGCAGGATTTCAGTTCCCAGCCAGAAATTGAAGTCAGGTCGCAGTAGTGAGAGTGCTGAATCCTGGCCACTAGACCAGTGGCCAGTGACAAGGCCCTGGCCCTTTGGCTTTACAGAAATTAATTCCCACAAAGACATGGAAAGTAGTGAAACAAGTAAAGTGTTTATTAGGAGGAAAAAGAGTACGTGTGGATAGACACATGGCTGGGCTCAAAGAGAGAGTTGCGTCCTCATGGTAGTTTGAATCACTTATATGGGGCATTTCTTCCAGGTTTCCTTTGGCCAGTCATCTTGCTTTGCCTGGTTCTGAGTCCGTATTTGGTATACCTCAGGGTCCTTCCCTGTGGGCCTGTGCATCTCTCAGCCAAGATGGATTCTAGTGAAGAGGCCTATGGGTAGTTGACATCACTTACTATGGGGTGATGCCCCCTCTCTTTTGACCTCCAAGGAGGCTTTCTGCACATGTGTAGTCAGGAAGGTCTCCTTGACTTTGAGAATAAGGAATATGTGCTTTTTTATCTCTTATCTGGGCAGGGCCCAGCCTCCTCTCTGTCCACAGGGGAGAAACTCCAGCTGCTCAGACTGGGGCCCATCTATCTCCTGCCTCATAACCACTGGGCCACCAGGGAAGTCCCTGAACCATTCTTAATATTAATATAACCCAATGTTTCATTCTTTTCCTTTATTGTTATGAGACCTGTTTTAGAAATCAATCCTTGGGAATTCCCTGGTAGTCCAGTGGTTAGGACTCGGTGCTCTCACTGCTGAGGGCCTGGGTCCAATCCCTGGTCGGGGAACTAAAGGTACCACAAGCCTTGCAGCAAGGCCAAAAAAAAAAAACCTTACCGCAAGGTTATAAAAGTATTATTTTGTATCACCTTCTAAAATGTTATTGTTTCATCTTTCACATTAGCTCCGCAGCCCTCCCCAAATTGGCTTTGTGTTTGGTGTGAGGTAGGGGTCACATTTTGTGTGTTTTCCATAGTGATATCCAGTTGTCGCAGCATAGTTATTGAAGAGATTGTCCTTTCTGCACTGCTCTGCATTACCACCTCTATCATAAATCAACCCTCTGGATGTGGATACGGTCTGTCTTGGGCTCCTAATCTATCCATTTGTCAATCCTTCAGCCCCTTTCTTACTGACTACTGTATAGCTGTTTAAGAAGTCTCAATAGCTATCTGAGACAGTATTGTGTGTGATGAGAATCCCGCATATACAATGGCTTAGTTCTCCATCAACAATGAACCAAAGGGGGACTTGCCTGGCAGTCCAGTCGTTAGGACCCTGTGCTTCCACTTCAGGGGGCCCAGGTTCGATCCCTGGTTGGGGAACTAAAGTCCTGCAAGCCATGTAGCACTACTAAAAAAAAAAAAAAAAAAAGAACCTAAGTATCTCAACACCATTGGTAATCTTTGCCTGAATCAATAATTTCATGAAGAGCTGAAAACTCTTGGAGATTTCATCTGCTTCACCAGCCTTCAAGCCCAGAAGCCCTCCAACTTCAGGATGAGTGTGATGCTGTCAAGTGGGGCCAGAGCAGGCAGTGTGCATTTGAATCTTAACTTACCCATGTACAGGGACTTCCCTGGTGGTGCATTGGTTAGGACTTGGTGCTTCCACTTCAGGGGGTGTGGGTTTGATCCCTGGTTGGGGAAGTTCCTGCAAGCTGCATGGTGCAGCCAAAAAAAACCCAAAAAATTACCCATGTACAATTTTCATTGCATTGCAGGTGGGTGGTTGTAGGGTCTCTTCATGAAACCTTCAGACATTGAATGGCTTATGTTGTTTTCCTTCTGTCTCATAAAGCAAACTGCTTAGAGCTGACCTCCCTGACCCTCCAATAGCTAAATGTCATTATCAAGGAAGACCCGATGTCTGTAAGCTACCAAGTAAGAAGTGTCAGGAGTCAGGATACCTTTTTCTTTTTTTTGGCTGTGCCTTGTGGCATGTAGAATCTTAGTTCCCCAACCAGGGATCGAACCTACTCCCCCTGCATTGGAAGTATGGAGTCTTAACCACTGGACTGCCAGGGAAGTCCCGATAGAACACCTTCTGACTAAACATGAACTTAAACAACTGGACCAAAGGACTTGGGTGTATTGTACAATGACCACAAATTCCCCCCATCCCAATATGCATGCCACTTTGCAATGGAACTCCTAGCCAGAGGGGGAGTCAGTTTCTCCACCCATTTAAATCGATGCATGGCCATGTGACTTGCTTTGACCTATAGAATTCGGCAGAAGTGAGGTGTGGAACTTCAACAACCATGATGTAAGGAAGCCAGTGTAGTTTTTTGGAGACTGGGAGACTCCATGCAGAACTGAGGCCTCCCAGCCAACAACCAGCACCAATTGCCCAATATGCCAGTGGAGTCATCTTGGACCTTGCAGCAGACTGAACCCTCCAGGTGTCTGTGGTCTCATAAATCAGCCCAGATAAGATCAACAGAGGAAATGCCCCGTAACCCACCAAATGGAAAAAAAACAAAATTCGAGTTTTTTCCCAACAACATTTGATTGTGAAAAATTTCAAATGTGTATCAAAGTTTAAATACGTTTACAGTGAACACCCACATTCCTAACACATCACTTCTACCATTTCCATTTTATTAAATCTGTCATCTCCCCATCCGTTTGTTCATGCATCACTTCATCTCATTTTTTGTTGTTGTTGTTTCTTGGTTTTTTACTTCATCTCATTTTTGATGCATTTCACAGTTGCAGACATCAGCCCACTACTCCCTGAATAGTTTGGTGTGCATATCATTAGCATATGACTAACAAGAGTCCAATATTTGTTTATATTTTTTCTTTTGAAGTAAAATTGACAATGACTTGCATAAGTGTTAAATATGCTTTTGCTGAGTTTTTTTTTAAAGTCTTTATTGAATTTTTAAGATGTTGCTTCTGTTTTATGTTTTGGTTTTTTGGCCTCGAGGCATGTGGGATCTTAGCTCCCCAACCAGGGATCGAACCTGCACCCCCTGCATTGGAAGGTGAAGTCTTAACCACTGGACCACCAGGGAAGTCCCCTTTTGCTGAGTTTTGACAGATGCACACATCTGTGCAACTTGAACTTCTATTAAGATCTACAACATGTTTGCCATGGCCCAGGTTGAATCCCTGGTCAGGGAACAGAGATACAAGACAAAACAAAACATTTTATCAAGTATTATACATAATCTAGAAATAATATATGTATCATTTGTGCATAGGTTGTATGCAAATACTATGCGATTTTATATGAGGGACTTAAGCATCTTCGGATTTTAGTATGTGCAACAGTCCTGGAACCAGTCTCCCCAGGATACTGTAGGATACCTGTAAATAACCACACAGTGTCAGGGATTATCAAAACAGATGCAAGAACAAAGTTGCTTCCCTGTCTGTCATTAGCAGGAGGTGTTCAGAGGTGGCCACCGGGGCCAGTTGCACCAGTTACACGCCTGTAGCCATGAGTAACAGAGAACACAACTCTGCTTGCTTAACTCCATAAAGACATTTATTAGTTTACAGAACAAATAGCTGCAAGCTAGGGCAGCCTCCAGGCTCGGGATGCTAGGGGCATCCCCATCCCTGCAGGCTTTTCCTCTCATCTCATTGGCCAGGACTGGTCATATGCCTGGTCCCTTAACCAATCAGTGAGTGAGTCATTCACACTCATCCTGATAGCTTCTGTGATCTTAGATCTTAATTTCCAACCTGCAGTTATTTTAGATATTGTTGATCTTACTGTCATGGCCTGGATTTATATTTTATATTGCCAGATAAAACAAGAAATTACACTAGTTATAATAGGATCTTCGGAGACTAACATGGTTCACAGAACGATAAAAGAGTAAAATTATAATCTGGGTGAGGCATTTATAGAGCAGGAATCTGCAGATGTTTTCTGTAAAGGGCCAGAGAGTAAATATTTTCGGCTTTGCTGGCCATAATGTCTCTGTGGCAACTACTCAAATCCCTGTAAGCCAGGAAGCAGCTGTACATAATGTGTAAATGAGTGGGCGTAGCTGTGTACCAATAAAGCTTTATTTACAACCACAGGTGGTGGGCAGGGTCTGGCCCACAGGCAGGCTGAAGTTGCTGAGGGCAGGTGTTCTGCAGCATTGTTAGAACTAAATTAGAACAACAGGATCTTCCAATCTTTGAAATTTATTATTTCTACCTGACCACTGAAGTAGTCTTTAATCAGTTTTCCACCACAAATTTGTGTGCAGTAATTAGAGAGGGGTCCCAATATCCAAAATGCAGTCATCGGTACTTTTCCCCACCCCAAGGAATAAGGGCTCTTTGGAGAATAGCTGGTTTTATGTTTCAGGGCAGGGAAGATGCAGTATGGGCCTAGTATATCTTGTTGCCAGAAAGAAGGGATGCCTCTTTAAGTTCTGGGTGTGTGTTGAAGGCACACCGGAACCCACTTAAAGGTATCCCATGTCAATAATGATTAGTTAATGACCAATTCATGAAACTACTCTCAAGTCTGAATGCCATGAATTCATAATTATCCTCAAAAGACAAGAATCAGGATTTTTGTTCTTTATGAAGCTGCTAGTTCTATATCCATAGCCTGATTTTATTTGGGTGAACCATTTTTTAGCATCCCTACATAAAAAGGCTGACATCTTCTTACCAAATGATATATATTCAGGGTGATCCCAACTGTATAAAAAGATTCTCCTCTTTGTAAAACATAAACAATGAAAAACATAATAAATACAGTATTAACATTGGTTATTTTTGGATAGTAATATGATAGATGATACTCATGTTCTTTTCCTGAATTTTTTCTGGCATTTCCAAGTTCCCGCCTTTATTTTTTATATATTACTTTTAGAGTGAAAAAGAAAAATCTTTGAAAAAAATTTATCTCCAGGGACTTCCCTGGCAGTCCAGTGGTTAAGACTCTGTGCTTCCACTGCAGGGGGCACAGGTTCGATCCCTGGTCAAGGAACGAAGATCCCGCATGCCACGTGGTGAGGCCAAAAAAAAAAAAAAAAACGAGAGAGAAATTGTAAAAAAAAACTTTTTTAAAATACTTTCTTGAAAAGAGAAGCAAATATTAAAAAACAAAAACAAGAACACTACTTATCTCCAGGTTCAGGATGTCTTTTTCCATGGTTATAACGTTGTATGGTTTGGTCTTTGGGAAATTTCTCACCCCAAAAAGCAGAGGATTGCAAGTGGGATTTTATAAAATCCAGAGCCCAAGGCTGAGGATGGGAGTACATCCTATGAGGTGGGGCTGAAAGACGTTGAGCTAAGAGGGCTGGTAAAATCTGTGGAGCTGGGTCCTCGGCCCTGGGGGTAAATGTTGTCCCCAGGTGAGGGGGTTTAGCTTTCAATTGAGGGAAGTACTGGTAGGGCTTTAAGCACTGGCTCCCAGAGACCTAGCTTAAGTTGGGAGGAGCCTAGATTCTAGAAAGAGTAAGGAAGGTTAAGTAGCTGGGGCTGGGGGTCGTCAGGGAGGGGGCTGGGCAGTTCTAGACGGCAGTGGAGGAGGAGTGGGACCTGGGCCGCAGTGCAAAATGAAAACATGCGGCCCCTTGTCGAAAAATTATTATGAATTTCACAATGGTGACAGCAGAGCATTCAATCAAGTGCAGGGGCTGAACGCCTGTGAAATCGGCCCCTGTGGGGACACAGAAAAAGGGAGCCGCTTCAAGGTCTGCTTTGGAGGTAAGAATTGGCCAGGATTCTGGCAGAGACTGGACGCTGAGGCAGAATGTCTTGCCTGTGCCTCTCCTGGGTGTCCATGGGCCACAGCCCACACGCAGAAATCCCTTCTCCATGGGATGGACCAGGTCCAAGACCCCTGGGGGTCTCCCAGCCACTTTTTTTTTTTTTTTTTTGCCGTACGCGGCCTCTCACTGCTGTGGCCTCTCCCGCTGTGGAGCACAGGCTCCGGACGCGCAGGCTCAGCGGCCATGGCTCACGGGCCCAGCCGCTCCGCGGCATGTGGGATCTTCCCGGACCAGGGCACGAACCTGTCTCCCCTGCCTTGGCAGGCAGACTCTCAACCACTGCGCCACCAGGGAAGCCCCAGCCACTCTTTAGATGCTAAATTATCACAGGTGTTACTCAAGTCCCATGCTCAGGTGGGGGCCGGCGGAGGGCCCCTCACCCCTCCCTCTCCACCCAGCCCCTGACTTCTGGGACTTTAAAGAGGTTACCCAACCCCTATTCATCTTCCTGACTCTAAGTCACTGGTCAGCATCCCTTCCTTCAGGAAGCCCTCCGGGCTGCCCCCTGCACCCCTGAACTTGTACCCCCGTTATATCCCCCAGGCTGCATCTCCAGGTGCAACCCCCAGGTTGCTCAAGGGACCCCATTTTATGCCCTCCTAGCTCCCTGTGCCTCATCTTCAAGGCATTCTGTCACTCTGACACTGTGGGTGCAGTTAGTCATTTGGGGGTTCCAGCTCTGCCGGCGCTGGGAAGCCGAGACCTGGCCCGGAGGAGGGCTCCATATATCTGTTGAGTCTGGGAGGCACAGAGCATCCTCCCTGCATTCAGTGGCAGCCTGCCCGGGCCTCAGCTTCCCCTGCCACACACAGTGTTGTCCCGTCCACTGGGCAGGCAGACCGACTGGGGATAGGGTCTGGGGTTTGGACTCTGGAGTTGGGTCTGGCTTTGGGATTGGGGGTCCTGGGTCAGAGATTGGGATCTGGGTTTCAGGGACTGGAGCTGGGGTCTGATTTGGGGTCTGGGGCCGGGGATCTGAGTTCTGGAGCCCCAGGTCTGGAATCTGAGGTCTGGAGTTTGGGATCCAGAGCCTGAGTTCTGAGGCCTGAGGTCTGGGATATAGGGACTGGGGTCCCAGGTCTGGGGCTGCTGGGATGGAGGATCTAGGATTTGGGGCTGGCGATCCTGAATCCAAGGTCAGGGTCTTGAGTTGTGGGGTTGCCATTTCTGGGTCTGGGGTCTAGTGTCTGAAGTAGGGGATCTGGGCTCTTGTACCTGGGTTCTGGCGTATGGGGTCCAGGGTCTGGGGTCGGGGTCTGAAGTAAATGATCTAGAATCCGGGGGTCCAGAGTCTGAGGTTAAAGATCTAGAGTCTGGGGGTCAGGGTCTGAGGTCCAGGATCTGGGGGGCCGGGTCTGAAGTAAAGGATATAGAGTCCAGGGTCTGGGTCCCTGGTGTGAAGTACGAGATCTAGCACTTGGGGTCCCATGTCTGAGGTCTGGGGTCCAGGCCCAGGGTCGGAGGTACGAGGTCCGTTGCCCCTCCCCCCACCGTGCCCCTGCCCCGCCCCCTCCCTCCTCCTAGCCCCTCCCCGGCCCCCTCCCTTCTCCTCCCTGCTCTCCAGGTCCCCCACCTCCTCCCCCTCCCTTCTCTCCCCCTGCCCCGCCCCCTCCCTCCTCCTCCCCTCTCCCCCTCTTCCCCTCCTCTGCCCCCTCCTTTCTCCTCCCTCCCCTCCCCCTCCCCGGCCCTCCCCCGCCCGCCCCGCCCCGCCGGGCGCCGCACCGACAAGATGGCGGCGGGTGGGAGCGGCGGGCGCGCTTCGTGCCCGCCGGGGGTCGGCCCGGGCGCGGGGGGCGGCCCCGGGCCCAGCGCCAACGCTGCCCCGGCCCCCGGCAACGCGGCCGCCGCCGCCGCTGCCCAGGCCCCCGCCGCCCCCGGGCCGCCCCCGCTGGTGTCGGTGTCGGGGCCGGGGCCGGGGCCGGGGCCGGGCGCGCAGGCCGCTGCGGGTGGGGAGCGGGCGGCCGAGGAGCCGGGGGCGGGGGCGCTGCTGCGCGAGCCCGTCTACAACTGGCAGGCCACCAAGCCCACGGTGAAGGAGCGCTTCGCCTTCCTCTTCAACAACGAGGTGCTCTGCGACGTGCACTTCCTGGTGGGCAAGGGGCTCGGCGCGCAGCGCATCCCGGCGCACAGGTGGGCCGCCGTCCCGGGACCCGCCGCCCCCCGGGGACCCAGCATCCCCGGGCCCAGCCCCCGCCAGCCCCCGGGACTCAGTCATCCCCGAGATCCCGCCACCCCTCCCCCCCCGCCGGGGATACTCGCCACCCCCGGGGACCTAGTCATCCCCCAGGACCCGCCCTTCTTGGAATCCCTGCCGTCCCCGGGACCCCACCACCCTCAGGACCCCGTCGTCCTAGGACCCAACCCGTTATTCTTGGAACCCCTGCTGGTCCCTGGGACCCTGCTGTTCCCAGTAACCACCATCCCCGGGCCCTACCACCCCTAGGCCCTGTGACCCTGCCAGGCCCCCTTCCACCCGTACTTCCAGATACTGGCCGTATTCTGGTCCTGCGACCCCTGCCCCTCCACTCTCATCAGCGTCTCCTGGCTCTGTGACCCCTGACCCTGCCACCTTGGCCAGGATCTCTCAGACCCAGTGACCTCTTCCACCCCCAGCATCCCTGTGACCCCTCAGCCCCTGCCAGGCTCTCCAGGCCCTGCAACCCCCAGCCTGGCCAGCCCGAGGACCCCCAGACACTACCATCTCCCTCCATTTCCTCCTTCCTGCCCCAGTGACCTCTTCCCCCGAGTGCCCCATCCTTCTGGGGCTGAGACCGCCAGAGCCCCACCAGACTCCCACCTTGTGAACCCAGGACCCCCAGTGACTCCCAGCTCTGCGATCACCCAGCTCCGTGACGCCCCATCCCCCAGGCCTCCTTTCGAAAGGGGGGTGGGTGTTGGTCCAGGCCCCATCCCTCTGCCAGTCTCCAGGGTGCAGCCCCCAGACTCCTGGGTAGGGTGGGACTGATGTCAGCGTCCTGCCCACTGCTGGTTCCTCTGCCCCTACTCGCTGGGGGGTGCTGGGGAGGGTTCTGTCTGGGGAGGGGGGCTGCAGGGGTTGTCACCACTCTGCCCGGAGTGTCCCCCAACCTGCTGTGAGGGTCCTCCCCACCTTTCTGACGTGTGGCCTTTATTTAACTTGTGCCTTCGAGATTCCTCTTTTTGGCTTTTCTTGGTTATTTATATACAACTGGGTCTAGATTCCTGTCCAAGGACGCTTCCAGGCCCGTGATGGGGTTCCCAGTACCTCCCTGCCCTGTGTGTGTGTTGCGGTCCTCCCCCGTCTCCCACAAGCTGTGAGTAGGGGGCCAGTTGATGTGTCACCTGTGAGCCCCCAGCCTCCCTCATGCCTTTCTTGTCCCACATTCCTGCTGTGTGGACCTCCCAGATCGAAGGGTTCTAGTTCTTTGTCTTTTCAGCCTTTGGGTTGTTATTTCATACGCATTGTTGCCATTTTACCTGCAGCGATCAGGTAGATGACTGTACCGTGAGTGACCGTGAACCCTGCTGAGCCTCAGTTCCCCCCACCTCCCCACCCCCCGGGACCTGGGACTGACCACTCAGACACCTCCTTCCGAGGGCCACAGGGAGGGTGGACCCTGTGACCCAACCAGGTCCTTATCACAGTGGCCCGGGGCTCATCCTCCATACGGGCTGGCTTAAAATGCAGGTGGGGCTGTGACCCAACGCATAAAGGAAACACCTCGCAGCCTCGCTGATGGAACACAGACAGGAGTGGGGAAAATTCCTTATACCGTGCGCCATGCTCCCGGGCTGGACCTAACTCCCGTCTCTGTCCCAGGTGGGCTGGATTTGGGGACTTGCTTGTAAAGAGTAGATTGGAATCCCACCTTGGGGGAGCTCGGCAGATGCCACCTCAGCCAGGTGGTCAAGGTCGACCTCAGGGTGATGTCCTGGGGGTGTCAGGGTCCCCCTAGAAGGAATCAATGAGAAGGGCACCTCACCTCAGTGTGCGCCACCCCAAACTCTTAACCCCAGTGTGGTGGGTTGAATGGTGGCCCCCAACAAGGTGTGTCCACATCCTGACACCCAGAACCTGTGAATGGGACCTTATTTGGAAAAAGGGTCTTTGTAGATGTGATTAAGAGTTTCAAGAAGAGATCATCCTGGATTATCTGAACGGGCCCTAAATCCAGCAAGTATCCTTATGAGAGACACACAGAGGAGAGACCGAGAGAAGATGGCCATGTGACAACAGAGGCAGAGACGGGAGGGACACACGGCCGCAAGCCCAGGACGCCTGGGACCCCAGAAGCTGGAAGAGGCCGGAGGGGGACCCTCCGGGGGCAGCACGGCCCTGGGACACACTGACCTTGGACGTGTGGCCTCCAGAACGTGAGAGAGGAAATTCCTGTCCTTTCAAGTCACCCAATTTGCAGTAATTTGTTAGAGCAGCCCCAGGAAACCAGTACACCTGGTCCTATTGGAGAAAATACCAGATAAACCCAGCTTGGGGCCATGCTGCAGGACGCCAGCCGCCAGCCGGTCCTGGGAGGAGCCTGAGGACACAAGCGAAAGCCACGTGGGATCCTGGATGCGGGCCTGGGGCGGAGAGCATCCGGAGCTGGTGACTGGGGAGCAGGGCCGAGTCGGGGAGGGGCTCGTGCTAACTTTGAGGAAGGCCATGGGGTCTGGACCCACCATCTCCCGGGACCCAGGCTTGGGGTGGTCTCAGGCTGGGGCCGTGAATTCTGGGTACAGGGTGACCTGGGGCATGGGACACAGGACGGTCTGGCATGAGTGATGGCAGAAGGGGCCAGCTGTGGCCCCCGACAAGTTCAGACCTCATTAGGAGCCGCCCCCTGCCCCGTGCCCCGTCGGCTTAGCCCCACCCCCTCGCCCTGCACTGCACTGCTTTTTTTTTTTTTTTTTTTTTGCTGTACGCGGGCCTCTCACTGTTGTGGCCTCTCCCGTTGTGGAGCACAGGCTCCGGACGTGCAGGCTCAGTGGCCATGGCTCACGGGTCCAGCCGCTCCGCGGCATGTGGGATCCTCCCGGACCAGGGCACGAACCCGTGTCCCCTGCATCGGCAGGCGGACTCTCAACCACTGCGCCACCAGGGAAGCCCTGCACTGCTTTTTGACAGCTTTCTCCTTCTAACTTTCTCTGTGACTGCTGTCATTGGCTTCCTGTGAGCAGGATTTTTTTTTTTTTTTTTTGGCTGAGTCACAGCTTGTGGGATCTTAGTTCCCCAACCAGGGATTGAACCCCGGCACCTGGCAGTGGAAGCGTGGAGTCCCAGCCACTGGACGGCCACAGGGTTTTGCTTCTCTCCGTCCTGCTAGGCCCAGGAAAATGCCTGGCACGGCAGGTGCTCAGGAAACCTGTGAGTCCACTGTCTACGCTCGCGCTCGCGGGGCTCCCTCTGAGGAAATACCGAGCATTTTCAGGGTAGCACTGTGCACAAATCGGATGGACCCACATTAATATCTAAAATACCTTTATTCATCTATCACGGAAAACTTAGCAGTGCAGAGAAGTCCCAGAAGTGGAGCAGTCTGTGTCTGGGGTCCCTTCTCTTTCATCGATCTGTGTGTGCTTAGCCCAATAACACGTTTTTTGATGACTGTGGCTTTATGGTGGTGGGTTTTGAGAACTGCCGTGTCTGTTCTTCCCAGTTTTACTCCGTGTCAAGACTTTTTTCAGCTCGTCTCACACACTTAACTCCTCCAGAATCAATCACCCATCCATCTGTCCCTCCCTGCATCAAACAGTCATTGAAACAGTGCTGACAGAAGACATCTCTTTCCCTGTGGGACTTACCTTCAGGTAAATTTGCACCAGCAAAGTTTTGTAAAGAGCCAGATAGTATATAGTGTCAGCAGGCCACACGGTCTCTGTCCCAACTGCTTAATTCTTGGCGTAGCAACACGAATGCATTAAGACAGAAATGAATGGGTGTGGCTTTGTGCCTATAAAACTTTATTTACAAAAACAAGCGGTGGGCCGGATTGAGTCCCAGGGCTGTAGTTGACCAGCCTCTGCCTCAGTGGTTCCTTATGATCTTTAGAATCAATTTATCAAATGCTAAAGGAATTTCCTGGAGGGATTGGTCTTTGCAAAGATACAGGTTGGGAGAGTTGACAGTTTAGAATACAAAATATATCTGGGAACACGTTTATCCAGGGCATTTTTGTGAAACCTTAGGAAAGTTTTGTAGTTTCTTCAAATAGGTCTTGCACATATATTGCTAAGTTTCTGATTCGTTTTTTCTTTTTACAACTTTATTGGAGTATAATTGCTTCACAATGGTGTGTTAGTTTCTGCTTTATAACAAAGTGAATTAGTTATACATATGTTCCCATATCCCTTCCCTCTTGCGTCTCCCTCCCTCCCACCCTCCCTATCCCACCCCTCTAGGTGGTCACAAAGCACTGAGCTGATCTCCCTGTTCTATGCGGCTGCTTCTCACTAGCTATTTATTTTACATTTGGTAATGTATATATGTCCATGCCTCTCTCTCGCTTTGTCACAGCTTACCCTTCCCCCTCCCCATATCCTCAAGTCCATTCTCAAGTAGGTCTGTGTCTTTATTCCTGTCTTACCCCTAGGTTCTTCTTTTTTTTTTCTTAAATTCCATATATATGTGTTAGCATACGGTATTTGTCTTTGTCTTTCTGACTTACTTCACTCTGTATGACAGACTCTAGGTCTATCCACCTCATTACAAATAGGTAATTTCGTTTCTTTTTATGGCTGAGTAATATTCCATTGTATATATGTGCCACATCTTCTTTATCCATTCATCCGATGATGGACACTTAGGTTGTTTCCATCTCCGGGCTATTGTAAATAGAGCTGCAATGAACATTTTGGTACATGACTCTTTTCGAATTATATTTTTGTTTGTTTTTTCTCTGTTGTGAGTAATTTCTCCATTGTATTTTTTCTAGTTGGTTCTTGCTGGGAAGCTGTAGATTTTTTGCGTATTTATTTTTATCTATTTGAACGATTTCTTTCTGAACCCTTCTTAGCGTTAATTGCTCCACTGATTCCGTGGTCTGGCACTGTCCAGTAGACTTTTCTGTGATGATGGGATTGTTCTAGATCTGTGCTCTCCAGTCCTAGCCACTAATCACTTGTGGCTGCTGAGCACTTGAATTGTGGCTCTTACAACTGAGGAACTGAATCCTTTTTTTTTGTTTTGTTTTTTTGGACACACTGCGTGGCTTGCAGGATCTTAGTTCCCCAACCAATGATTGAGCCTGCGCCCTTGGCAGTGAAGGCAAAGAGTCCTAACCACTGGACCACCCGGGAATTCCCAAACTGAATCTTTTATTTACCTTAATCAATTTAGATTTACATAAGCCCTGAATTTAGAGTTTTAAGTGAGACAATCACGTTATGGGCAATTAATTTCTCATTCTCTCTCATATTTCTGCCTCATTTTTTCTGTTCTGATTGCATTTCTGACCACCAGGGCATTGTTCCGTAACAGAGGTGTTTTTCACAGTTCAATGTGATCATTGATACTGGTTTCTGACAAATTCTTTTTAATACAGTAACAAGTTTCTTTCCATCCCTTGTTCACTACGAGTTTCCATGAAGTGTGGGCATGGGATGTCATCGAGTGCTTTTAATGGATTTTGGTTTGTTTGATCTGACAATTGGCCATATAGAAAATTATGCATTTGTGTGACAACTGCCATAGCCCAGTTTGGGAGCACTTCTGTCACCCGCAGAAACCCCTTTCCCCACTTACCCTCAGTCCCCACTCCCACCCTGATCCCTGGGCAATCACTGACCTTCTCTCTCTCTAGTTTTGCTCTTTGTAGAAATTTCATAGGATTAGAATGATAGAATGTGTAGGCTTTGGTCTGGCTTCTTTCACTGAGTGTGCTGTTTATAAGGTCCATCCACACCGTTGTATCGGCAGTTCATTTCTTTCTATTGCTAAAGTAATTCATGTTACTGCTGAATTCCATTGCATGGATGGACCACGCTTTGTCCACTCATCAGTCGATGGGCATATGGGTTATATAGGTTATTTCCAGCTTTTCATTATGAGGAATCATACTGCCATGAACATTCCACATTCGTGTAGAAATTTGCCTGTGGAAGAACTGCTCCTTTTCTCTTGGGTGAATACCTAGGGGTCGCATGTTGGAATTACAGGGTAACGTGACATTTTAAGAAACTGCCAAACTGGTTTCCAAAGTGGCCGCCCCATTCCCCACCCCCCAGTGGTGCCCGAGGGTTCCAGAGTGTCTTTGGCCTCATAGGTGATTGGGAAATATTCCTTCCCCCTCTCCTTTCTGGAAGAGTTTGCATAGGGTTGGTATTATTTCTTCTGGGAGTGGGCTTTTCTGTGTGGGAAGATTTTTTAAAATATTTATTTATTTATTTGGTCTCACCGGGTCTTCGTTGCAGCAGGCAGGCTCCTTAGTTGCGGCTTGAGGGCTCCTTAGTTGCGGCAGGTGGGCTCCTTAGTTGTGGCATGCGAACTCTTAGTTGTGGCATGCATGTGGGATCTAGTTCCCTGATCAGGGATCAAACCCAGTCCCCCTGCATTGGGAGCGTGGAGTCCTATCCACTGCGCCACCAGGGAAGTCCCAGTGGGAATTTTTTTTTTTTTTTTTTAATTGGCTGCTTTGGGTCTTCATTGCTGTGCATAGGCTTTCTCTAGTTGCGGCGAGCGGGGGCTACTCTTCGTTGCAGTGCGCGGGCTTCTCGTGGTGGCTTCTCTTTGTTGCAGAGCACAGGCTCTAGGCACGTGGGCTGCAGTAGTTGTGGCACACAGGCTCAGTAGTTGTGGCACATGGGCTTAGTTGCTCCGCGGCATGTGGGATCTTTCCGGACCAGGGCTCAAACCCGTGTTCCCTGCATTGGCAGGCAGATTCTTAACCACTGTGCCACCAGGGAAGTCCCGGAAGATTATTAATGACTAGTTCACTTACTTGTTATGTGTTTGTTTAGATTTTCTCTTCACCGGTGAGTGATGGCAGTTTGTGTCTTTCCAGGAAGTCGTCCATTTTCTCTAAGTTGTCTTAAGTTGTTGGCATAAAATTGTTTCAAAGTTTTTTTTTTTTTTTATCACCTATAGCGTCTGTAGTGATGTTCCCTTTTTCATTCCTGATTTTGGTAACTTGTGTTTTTTTCTCTTGGTCAGTCTAGCTAAAGTTCTAGCAATTGTTGATTTCCCCCCCGCCCCCAAAGAGTGACCTTTAGGTTTCATTGATTTGTCTCTATTTTCCCATTCCCAGTTTCATTAATTCCTGCCCTCACTTTTATTATTTTCTTCATTCTTTGGGCTCGATTTGCTCTTCATTTTCTAGATTCTTGAGATGGGAGCTGATTTTATTTTTTAAATTAATTAATTATTTTTTGGTCATGCCACATGGCTTGCGAGATCTTAGTTCCTCAACCAGGGATTGAACCCAGGCCCCGGCAGTGAAAGTGCCAAGTCTAACCACTGGACCACCAGGGAATTACTGGAAGCTTACCTTGCTGATTTTAGATCTCTATTTAATACATATACACTGTTTACTTCTAAGCACTGTTTTAGCTGCATCCCTTACATTTGTTTTTTGTTTTTTGTTTTTTGCGGTACGCGGGCCTCTCACTGTCGTGGCCTCACCCGTTGCGGAGCACAGGCTCCGGACGCGCAGGCTCAGTGGCCATGGCTCACGGGCCCAGCCGCTCTGCGGCATGTGGGATCTTCCCGGACCAGGGCACGAACCCGTGTCCCCTGCATCGGCAGGTGGACTCAAAACCACTGCGCCACCAGGGAAGCCCTGCATCCCTTACATTTTGATGCGCCGTGTTTGCATTTTTGTTCCAGTTAAGATCTTTTCTAATTTCCCTTGTGTTCCTTCTCTGACCCATGGGTTACTTATAAGTGTTGTTTCATTTCCAAATATTTGGCGATTTCTCAGAGGTCTTTCTGTTGTTGGTATGGAGTTTAATTCCTCTCTTTGGAGAACATGCTTTGACTGCTTTCAGTGCCTCTGAGTATATTTGTTTGGCCTTGCATGTGGTCTGTCCTGGAGAATGTGCCATTGCGCCTAAGAGCATGCATTCTGCCGTCGTTGGGCTGAGGGTTCCGTAAAGGTCGCTTGGCAGCGTTATTCAGTCTTCTGTGTTCTTGCCGATTTTGTCTGGCTGTTCTGTCAGTTGTGGAGAGTGAGGCATCAGAACCTCCAACCATCATTCTTGGATTGTCTCTTTCTCCTTTAACAGTCAGTTTCTGCTTCGTGTGGTTTGGGACTCTGTTGTGTATTCATTTGTACTGTTACCTATCCCCATGTACTGACCCTCTGTTCACATGAAACGTCCATTGTTCAGTAATACTCCTCATCTTCACGACTGTCTTGTCTGATATCTCTGTAGCCACTCCAGCTCTCTGGTGGTTTCCGAATGCAAGGTATGTCTTTCCCCATCTTTCTCCTTTCATCCCCTTTGTGTGTTTGAATGTGAAACTTCTGAGCCCGTGACGTCCACCTGTCCCATCTCTGGTGATGTGAGCCTTGGTCATGGGGTAGATTTCTCCACTGGATGTCACCAACGTCCCCTTGTAAATCACCCTTCCTGAGGGATACTTTGGGACTGTACAGACATCCCATTTCCCCTCCTGCTTTGCCCGCTGGTGTATGGTGGTTCCTGCTGGAAAGAGTTATTTACTCTAGCGTCTGCCATATGGTGATTTCCTATTTCTGTAACTCCCTCTGCATTTGTCAACTGGGGTTCTAGAAGAGCTGTCCCTTCTCCCTTACTCATCCATTCCTTCAGTTATATATTTATTTCATCATGGACTCACGGATATTTATTTTATCCTGTGGGTCATCATCCGGTGCGAACATTATTTTGTTGTTCGTATCGTCCCAGATTTGGCTCCCGTGTCCGTTCAGCATTTCCCCGTCATGTTGGAGCGTGTTTTTACTTTCTGGCGCCACAAGATACTCCAAGCTCATCTTGTCCTTCCCCTGCCCCAGCCCTGCAAGTCAGCCACTTCTCCAAGGAGCTCTGGTTCGTTTTAGTGGAAAATGGTATTTAGAAACCAAGACTTGGGTGCTGGGTGTGCCCACTGCTGCTGGGGTGGTGTTGTTTAGAGACCTTTTTAGCAGGTAGAGCGAGGAAATGTACCAGCACACACACATCTCTGTTTATTTC
The DNA here is from genome assembly GCF_949752795.1 of Hyperoodon ampullatus. Taxonomy (NCBI): domain Eukaryota; kingdom Metazoa; phylum Chordata; class Mammalia; order Artiodactyla; family Ziphiidae; genus Hyperoodon; species Hyperoodon ampullatus. The sequence goes on from NC_136917.1 coordinate 26,327,558, forward strand.
TGTCCCTCCACCCGTCTGTCCATCTGTCCACCCATCCACCATCCATCTACCTGTCCAAAAGCCACGAGATCATCTTGATCGCTCTGATTTCGGTTCAGCCCTCCAGAATTTATTCCAGCCCCCCCTCCCCTTATCTATAACTGTTTTCTCCCACGATGAGGACCCTGGCTCTCATTCTGCACACGTCTACTTGGTAGCACAAACCTAGATATGTAGAGTAGTTTCAGAGCTGCTAACCCTCTCCTGTGAAAAATACTTTTACTAAGTAAAGCACAGTATTTGTATGCAGTTCATTTGGCCTTTAACCTGTTTCCCAAAGCTACTTAGCTGGTCTTTTCTTCCCTGCCCCTTCAGGGTAATACGTCATTCTTTCTTTTTTTTTTTTAATTTTTAAATTGTGGTAAAATACACATACCATAAAGTTCACCCTCTTTACCCTTTTTAAGTGCACAGCTCAGTGGCATTAAGCACCTTCACATTGTCGGGCAGCCATCCCACCATCATCTCCAGAACTTTCTCATCTTCCCAAACTGAAGCTCTGTCCCCATGAAACACTGACTCCCCACCCCTCCCCCAGCCCCTGGCCCCCACCATCTACTTCCTGTCTCTGTGGATCTGACTCCCCCAGGGACCTCCTGTGAGTGGAATCAGACACTGTGTGTCCTTCTATGTCTGGCTTCTATCACTGAGCATCATGTCCCCAAGGTCCATCCACTCTGTAACATGTGTCGGAATTTCCTTCTTCTTAAGGTAACTAATACTCCTTGTACGTATGGAGGGACCACATTGTGTTCATCCATCATCTGTCCATTGATACTGGGTTGCCTCCACCTTTGGCCGTCGATGAATCGTGTCTCTGTGAGCACTTGTGCACAGGTTTTGTGTGGACGTGTGTGTTCGTTTCTCTCGGGTACACAACTTAGGAGTGGAACTGCCGGGTCAGACGGTAACTCCACATTGAACTCTCCGATGAATCACTGGCCTGTCATCCACCGCGGCTGCACACTTTATGTCCCCACCCGCCCTGCACGAGGGCTCTGATTTCTCCACATCCGCAGCAACTCTTGTCATTGTCCAGATTTTTTATCCTAGCTGGCGTTTCCTAGTGGGGGTGAGGTGGTGTCTCATGGTGGTTTTGATTTGCCATGTTCATCGTCATGTTTCTGAGGATGGATGGATAAGGGAGGGTAGAAGACTCCTGGCGGGAGGCCAGCGAGGGGCCGGTGGCTGGGGCTGTGGGGGGAGGAGCCTTGGAGATGTTCAGACCGCCTTCGACCCAGTGGCCTTGCCAGCCCTGGGGTTTGTCGCCGCGTCTGCCGAGGGCACTGAGGGTGCGTACAGCCTGGCATCCGGGGCTCTGCACAGACACACAGGCCCAGTTGGGCCGCCGCTTACTTCCTGCCAGTGAATCGTTGGGGAAAGTTTTCCCCGCGGGAGATCAAGATGCTTTGTTTAATCTAGAAAGAGAGGAGGAACAGGAAGACACTTTCTTTATGGAGAGTGTGCGTGGGGAAGTGCAGTGAGGCTCCAGGGGCCCAGCTGCGGTGGTGAATGAGCGGGGCTCCGAGGACGTGGTGGGGCAGAACAGGGCCTGAGCGACCTGGGGCGGCCGAAACAAAGCACCGCCGATGGATGGGCAAAGCCATCCAGATCTGTCCTCTCTCAGTTCTGGAATTCAGAAGCCCAGGATCAGGGTACTGCAGGGCCGCGCTCCCTCCAGAGGTTCCCGGGGAGGGTCCTTCCTATCTCCTCCGGCTTCTGGGGCTCCAGGCGTCCTGGGCTTGTGGCCGCGGCGCTCCAGGCTCTGCCTCCGTCAATACGTGGCCTCTCCCTGTGTGCTGGGTCCACATTTCCCTTTTATAAGTCATTGGATTAGGGCCAGCCTGGATTTGGGTGGCCTCATCTTAATAAATGGCATCCGCAAAGACCCTGTTTCCAAACGGTACCATCCTGACGTTCCAGGTGGACATGACTTTGGAGACACTGTTCACCCCACTACACTCACACTCGGTTTCCACCTGGCCCCCATCTCTGGGCTGGCCTTTGGGGTGCCGTAGAGCCCTGGGCCAGATTGGGGACCAGACAAGGGCCTGGCGGGGCCGGGAGCACCAGTCCACGATGGAGGAGTGGGTGGGAGGCGGGGGGGCGGTTCTTTTCGCCGAGAGTAGGGGGCTGCCCAGGTGGGGCTCGCTGGGAGCGGTGGGAACGTCCCCCGGGCACTGGGCAGAGGCCGGGAATCGGGCTGTGGCTGCCGACTCCAGCGGTTCCGCAAGGGGGTGGCCTCTCAGAGCCCTGCGTGTGTCACCTTGGGGACCCCGGGAGGGGCTGCGACGTGGGGCCTTGCAGACCCAGAGGACAGGGGCTCTGCAGGGGGCAGGCCTAGAGCTCGGCCCCCGCCATCTCTGCCGCCCCGGGGTAGGCTGTCGTGGGGCGGGCCCTGGGGACCGCGGGTGCACAGCACAGTGGGCGCGTGACGCCAGGCAGAACCTGCAGGCCCCCGTGGCCACCCACGTCTGGATGCTCCCTTGGCCTCCACGCCCTTCCCCACGGACTCAGCCCGATTCAGGTGACCCCGCCAGGCCTTCCCTGACTCTGCTCCCACACAGCCCTGCGTTCTCCTTCCTGCCGCACTGTCAGGCTGTCCATGCCGTGGACCCGTGGCTGCCTTCCTCCAACAAGGCCAGGGTCTCAGTGCCCACAGCCCCAGCACGGGGGCCGTGTGTGTAGAGTAAGGAGGGAGTGATGAAGGAGGGGGTGAATGAGGGGGGCAGGGAGTGGTTGAGTGAGTCAGTGAATGAATGAATGAAAGGATGGAGTGAATGACGAATGAATGAGGGAGTGAATGAATGAATGAATCTGGGTGAGCCAATCAGTGAGTGAAGGAATGAGTGAGTGAATGAATGACGGAGGGAGGGAGTGGTCGAGTGAATGAATGAATGGGTGAATCCGTGAGTGAATGAATGAATGAGTGAGTGAATGAATGACGGAGGGAGGGAATGACGGAGGGAAGGAGTGAATGAGTTGCGTGGGGAGGGCATGAGCTCTCTGCCATAAGCCATTCAGCCCCTGGGGAGATGATTTCGCTTCTCTGGCCTCTGTTGCTACTCATCCACATGCGCTGCCTTCTCAGTCCTCAGGGCCCTCCTAACGGAAGCATCCAGGGCAGGATGCTCTGGGCACAGCATCTGCTGCAGGTGCTGGCTGGGGTGTCACTGCTGTGGGGACACTCGCCTTCCACATCCCGGGGCCCTGACAGCCCCCCGGGCTCGGGTGGTGGGGACCGGTGGGCCTCACAAAGGGTAACTGGGTCTTCTCTGACACAACAGGTTCGTGCTGGCCGTGGGCAGTGCTGTCTTCGATGCCATGTTCAACGGGGGAATGGCCACCACGTCCACCGAGATCGAGCTGCCAGACGTGGAGCCCGCTGCCTTCCTGGCACTGCTCAAGTAAGACTTTCCAGGTCCTTCACGCCCTGGGGGGAGGGACAGACACACCTGATGTTTGAAAAAAATAGAGCCCTGGTGACATTGCCTCCAGAGCCCCCAGCTCCCTGGAGATTTCTAGAACTCACCTCCTCAGTGAGGGGTGGGCTCTGGACGCCCCCCCATTTTCATTTTTGTATTTTTAATATCAAGATGTAATTTGCATACCATACAACTCACCCATGTGAAGTGTACAATTCAATGACATTTAGTATGTTTACAGAGTGTGCAACCATCACCTCTAATTCCAGAACATTCCATCACCCCCAAAGGAATGGCATCCCCCTCCCCCAGCCCCTGACAACCAGGAACCCACTCTCTGTGTCTGTGGATCTGCCTGTTCTGGATGGTTCCCATCAGTGGAATCACACACTGTGTGTCCTTCTGTATCTGGCTTCTCTCACTGAGCATCGCAGTTCCAGGTCCAGCCACACTGCAGCATGTGAGTCCCTAAGTTTTCATCCTTTCAAGAGTTTTTGAAGAAATAGCCTAGTGCAAGAATTTTAAATTCCACCTATATTTTTTCTTCCTGGGTTTCAAATTTTTTCTCAAGGACTTTAAAACAAATATAGTGGATGTTGGGGGTGGGAGTGCCGCCCACAGATTGCAGCTCCACCGAGAAGGAGGCCTGCGAGCTCTCTGGAACTAGCATACACCCCTGCTCCGCGGAGCACCGTCCGGAAACCCTGGGTGTAAATGGTCTGGGTGGCTTGAAAGGTTATCCCAAACAGTCAAAACAGCTCTACAGATGTGGAGCTTATTTTTTTTTCCCTTTCTGATTATAAAAATGGCATTGGCTCACAGAAAGAAAGAGAGAGAAAGAAAAAGGGAGGGAGAGAAGAAAAGAAGAGAAAAGAAAGCATAAGGAAGAAAATGGAGTGAACCTGTCTAGCCTCTCAGCACCATGGGCGGGGCCTTGGCTGGCCGCTCCCATTCATATCAGGTCCCATTTATATCACGTGCTCACAGCACCCCTCCACACCCACTGTGTCGTCATCTCCTTTTTTCCTCTGGTGTCTGCAGGGTGTAAACTGGTTCCCTTCAGCTCCATCTAACAGTGTTGAATCCTGTGGGCTGATCACAGCACTTTGTGGAATAATCTCACTCCTCTGTCTTTAGGCAACTTTTCAGATGGTTCCTCAGACCAGGGGCCGCAGGCTGCCCCTGGGTGGGTGGGAGGGCAGGGGCTCTGTCTCCACAGCTCCCCGCCGACATTGCAAAAGCAGCCTGGAAGGATTTGTAAACTGTGGGCAGGGCTGTGGGCCAAGGAAACTTTATGTACAAAATAGGGGACAAAAGCACGGTGAGATATCACTTCACACCCACCAGGGTGGCTATTATTAAAAAACAAACAAACAAAATGACTTGTCTCGAGGAGGTGGAGAAATTGGGACCCTCATGTGCTTCTGGTGGGAATGTGAAATGAGGCAGCCACTGTGGAAACAGTCTGGACGATCCTCAAAAGCTAAACATAGAATCACTGTGTGCTCCAGCAATCCCATTCCTGGGTACATCCCCCAAAGAAGGGAGAAGCGGGGGCTCGAAGAGATATTTGCACACCCGTGTTCACAGCAGCTTGATTCACAACAGCCAAAAGATGGGAACACCCCCAAGTGTCCATGAACAGTTGAGGGATGAACGAGGTGTGATCCATCCACACACTGGAATATTACTCAGCCTTCAAAAGGATTCTGGAATTCAGTAACACATTAAAAGGATCATACACCATGGTCAAATGGGATTTATTCCAGGGCTGCAAGGATTTTTCAGTATCCGCAAATCAATCAGCGTGATACACCACATCAAGAGGTTGAAGAATAAAAACAATACGATCATCTCAATAGGTTGCAGAAAAAGCTTTTGACAAAATTCAACACCCGTTTATGTCATAAAGGATTCTGGCAACTTCCCTGGTGGTGCAGTGGTTAAGAATCCACCTGCCAATGCAGGGGACACAGGTTCGAGCCCTGGTCTGGGAAGATCCCACATGCCACAGAGCAACTAAGCCCGTGCGCCACAACTACTGAGCCTGCGCTCTAGAGCCCACGAGCCACAACTACTGAGCCCACGTGCCACAACTACTGAAGCCCGCGCACGTAGAGCCCATGCTCCACAACGAGAGAAGCCACTGCAATGAGAAGCCCGTGCACTGCAACGAAGAATAGCCCCCGCTGGCCACAACTACAGAAAGCCCACGCACAGTAATGAAGACCCAACGCAGCCATAAATAAATAAATAAATAAAAATTAAAAAAACCCCAAAATTCTGACGCTTGCTCCAACGTGGATGGACCTTGAGGACATGATGCTTAGTGAAATAAGCCAGATGAAAAAGGACAAATACAGTGTGAACCTACTCACAGGAGGTCCTAGAGGAGTTACATCCAGAGACAGGAAGTAGATGGTGGGGGCCAGGGGCTGGGGGAGGGGGAGTCAGGGGACAGAGTTTCAGTTTGGGAAGATGAGAAAGTTCTGGAGATGGATGGTGGGGATGGTTGCACAGCAATATGAATGTACCTAATGCTACTGATAAAAATGGTTAAAGTGGTAAATTTTATGTTATGTGTATTTTACCATAATGTAAACAAATGAAAAAATGTAAAAGTCATATCTATAAAAGAAAATCAAGACCCCAAACAGGTGACAGGTTGCAGTTAGCCAAACCCTGCCTTAGTCTAAAGTTGGTGAGATGTGGGGTGGAAGGCTATTCTCTCCGTCTCCCTCTCCATCCCTGTGTCTCTCTGTCTCTATATCTCTCCTTGTCTCTCTCTCCCCGTATCAACTTGGGTTTTGGTAACCAAGCTGCCCCCCCGAGAGGGTGGACACTGTCTCCACTGGCATGTGAAGGGCTCACCCATCTCCCCGCACATGTCTTGGCCTGTCCCATTACCAGGTCCCCCTCAGCACTGCTGACATTAGTGGTCATTCTGTCCCTGACCCCGCCGGCCGCTGCTGGTACGGCTTCCTGTGCATTCGCAGGGGAGTGAGTCCCAGGAGGCGGGGGGCACCTTCCAGGAACTTGCTCTTTGGGCGGCTCCCGGTTGGGCTCCTCCACACCCCCATCCCGTGTCCATGGTGCCCGTGGACGGACACTTGGGTGGTTTCGCGTGGATCGCGCTGCTGTGAACATGCGTCATTTCTCTCAGACGCAGAGGCGTGAGCTGCGCACCCAGGGCCGCCTCTGAGGCACTCCCACCAGACGGACCAGGGTTCTGATTTCTCACCATCTCCCAGTGGTTTTGTAATCGACCCTGACTTCTGACCCACATATAGAGTCGGGCCGATGGCGGGTGGTCAACACGTCCGGTGTCTGCGATTCCGGCTGACACTTCTGGTCCCGTTAGTGGTCGGGCATGGCAGCCGGCTGTGGCCGGGTCGGGGGGTGTGGAAGCCTCTCCTTGTCCCGGGGCAAATCCCATGCTGCCCACGGAGGAGCCGGACAGAGGCCCACCTGCTGTGTAGACTCGTTTCCAGGGTTGGCCTGTGGGCACTCCTTTTCCCGGGTAACTGCCTTTGCGGAGTCACGTTCACAGGTCAGAGGGCGACCGATGCTAATTCGGTTGGTTCCTCGGGCCAGGCCGGTGGGTGGGGGCTGGGCGGCTGTCCTCATGACGCCGTCCGCTCCTCCCCCCCACCCCAGGTTTCTCTACTCGGACGAGGTTCAGATCGGGCCTGAGACGGTCATGACCACGCTGTACACCGCCAAGAAGTACGCGGTACCCGCGCTCGAGGCCCACTGCGTGGAGTTTCTGAAGAAGAACCTGCGGGCGGACAACGCGTTCATGCTGCTGACGCAGGTACGGGTCGGGCGTGCAGGTGTGGGGCGAGGGCACAGGGGGCGCGGCGAGGGCGCAGGGGCAGGGCTGCGGGGCGGGGCGAGGGCGCAGGAGCCGGGGCGAGGGCGCAGGAGCAGGGCTGCGGGGTGGGGCGAGGGCGCGCGACCCGCTGGGGAGCAGGTGCTCCGGGTCTGCGCAAGGATGCAGGTGCGTGGGTGCGAGTAAGGACGCCGGGGCAGGGGAGGACGGATGGGGGAATTTCGGAGTTTAGGCGCCGCTTAACTCTTGCGCCCAGGTTAGTGTCTCCCTCACTTCGTCCTGCCCTGTCCCTGCCCCTGGTGGCACCGCGGTGTTTCCCTGGTCGCCTCTCGTGCAGTGCACCTTGTTGGCAGGCCGGCCTCACGACAGTCATTTGCTAAAGGCTTCCCGTTGGCGTTTTGGTGCCCTTGTGCAGAGCTCAGGTGTGGGGGGAAAGGCGTTCCGTACTAGGTTTCTTGGAAGGGGGGACCCTTTGGGGTTGTCTGGTCTGATGGGCTGCGGCGGTCCTGGACCACTGTGGGGGCTGGGAGCCTGGCGGAGACGGGGCAGAGCCCGAGTGTCATCGTGGCACCACAGACCCCTCGCTGAGGTGGCACCTGGTCCTCGGCCCCGTCTGCTGAGTCGCTCTCAAGGGCCAGAGCCTGGACGGTCGGGTGGGGGCCGGCTGCTCCCAGCCATTTGCTGAGACCTGCAGCCACGTGGGCTGTCCTAGCCTCCTAGCCAGGCCCCAGGCAGAGACCGATGCACAGGGGTGTGGGCGTCGAGCTGCCCCACAGGTTCTCCGTCCCCGGCCCCCGGCCCGTGTGCGAGTTCTCGGACGGTCAGAAGCACAGCGCTGCCGCGTCCCACGGGTCCTCTCGGCCCTCTCCCCCGGGCTCCTGCCTGCCCCAAGGGGCGACTGGGCCCGCCTCCAGCCTGAACCTCTAGGTGCCCCAGCTTTCGAGGTGCAGGCCTGACCGCCCCCGCCCCAGGCAGTGGTTACTGAGATGAGAGCCTGTGAACCTCAAGAAAGAAGATCCCTCTGGCCCCTCGGCCCGGGCCTTGAAATCTGTGCCCAGGACTTGAAATCCGTGCCCAGTCTGGAGCCAAGGTCCATCTGGCTGGGTGTTGACAGGCTCTCTCCCCCGCAGGCGAGGCTTTTCGACGAACCGCAGCTCGCCAGCCTGTGTCTGGAAAACATCGACAAGAACACGGCCGACGCCATCACTGCAGAGGGCTTCACAGACATCGACCTGGGTAAGGCCACAAGGCTGGGGAGGGCTCGGTGGTCACATGCGTCCCGCTGCCTGCCCCACTCTGCGGCTGCCCGAGGGCCGTGGACGGCCTGGCCGCGAGCCGGTCAGAGGTCATCCCCGAGGCCATGGAGGCCGGCGCTCGCTGATGGCCCCTCCCCTTGCAGACACGCTGGTGGCCGTGCTGGAGCGGGACACCCTGGGCATCCGCGAGGTGCGCTTGTTCAACGCTGTCGTCCGCTGGTCTGAGGCTGAGTGTCAGCGGCAGCAGCTGCAGGTGACGCCCGAGAACAAGCGGAAGGTTCTGGGCAAGGCGTTGGCCCTCATCCGCTTCCCGCTGATGACCATCGAGGAGTTTGCTGCAGGTAACGGTCAGGGGCTGCCTAGGGAATGCTCAGGAGGGGCGTGACCCCAGGGACCCTGCTGCGTGTGACTCAGTCCCATGACACTCGGCCCGGCCACAGCGGGTCGGGTGCTGGCTGTGTCCATGCGGGAGCCTGGACTGGCTCGAGAGGGTGAAGCTGGAACGACCCCCAGATGCCGACCCTCCCGCGTCCCAGCCTCTCCCACCCCCCCGTCTTGGGTGTCGACACGCACGTATCCGAATGTACCAGGCCCCTGAGGGTCCCGTCTGGGGCTCAGGTCCTGGGAGCTGGGCTCTGGTGCCCGCATCCTCGACAAGCCCCATGAAAGGGTGGGTGGTGTCTGGGACTGTGGGCCGCTGCTGCCGGGCCTGGACTTGGGCCCAGGTGGGGTTGGCCCTGACCCTGCCTCTCGCGCTGGGGGCATGCTCGGGTCTTGGGGATGTGCGCCAGCGGCAGCGGTGGCCAGCTTGGTGACCCCTCCCCTGGGCCTGGGCCTCCCCTTCATGTCACTCTCATGGCCGGTGCCGACCACGGTCCTGGAGCCAAACTGGCCTGGAAGGTTCTGGACGGGGCTCCGTGATGCAGCCCCGTGGCGGGTGCACCGCTGTCCTGCCTCTCCCCGGTCCGTGCTGCCCCTGCTCCCACCCAGGCTTAGGGTTGCCAGATTTAGCAACAAGAGCAAACAATTTTTTTTAGTGTAAGCGTGTCCTGTGCAGCAGCTGGGAGACACTTATCCTACAGATCAGCCCTCTTTGATCTGAAATCGAGACTTGGCTGGGTGTCCTGCGTTTTATCTGGCGGTCCACGGTGTTCCCTCAGTGCTGGGGCGAAGCCTGAGAGGCTGTCTCCACACTGGGGGGGTCACTCATCCCTCAAATACTTAGCACCTCCTGGGTACCTGGCCCTGGCAGCACAGTGGTGACCGAGGCAGCCTGGGCACTGCGGACATGGGGCTGGGTCCTCCTCTGTGGGGGGCTGTCCTGGGCACTGTGGGGTGTGGAGCAGCCTCCCTGGTCCCACCCCCTCGATGCCAGGAGCACCCCTAGTCTTTTTTTCTTTTTTAACAGTATGAGGGCTTTATTTTTTTTATATATTTATATATTTATTTATTTTTTGGCTGCATTGGGTCTTCGTTGCTGTGCGCAGGCTCTCTCTAGTTGTGGCGAGCGGGGCTCCTCTTCCTTACGGGCACAGGCTTCTCACGGTGGTGGCTTCTCTTGTTGCGGAGCACGAGCTCTACGCGCGCGGGCTTCGGTAGTTGTGGCTCGCGGGCTCAGTAGTTGTGGCTCACAGGCTTAGTTGCTCCGCGGCATGTGGGATCTTCCCAGAGCAGGGCTCGAACCCGTGTCCCCTGCATGGGCAGGTGGATTCCTAACCACTGCGCCACCAGGGAAGTCCCAGCACCCCCTAGTCTTTTTTTTGGCTACGCAGGCCTCACTGTTGTGGCCTCTCCCGTTGTGGAGCACAGGCTCCAGACGTGCAGGCTCAGCGGCCATGGCTTACGGGCCCAGCTGCTCTGCGGCATGTGGGATCTTCCCGGGCCAGAGCACGAACCCGTGTCCCCTGCATTGGCAGGCGGACTCTCAACCACTGAGCCACCACGGAAGCCCGCACCCCTAGTCTTGATCACAGATGTCCCCAAACATTGCCCAGTGTCCCCTGGGGGGCAGGATGCCCCGGGTGAGAGCCCTGAGCTATAGTGTTGAGCTGTCCCGGCCTAAGACAGCTGTATGAGCCTTGCTGGACCCCTCTCACTCCAGCCCCGTTTGCACCCCCGAAACCACTCTCCTCGTAGGCCACCTGGCCACCAAATCCCCCGGGGGTCTCAGATCTCCTAGAAGCGCCATCCCCTCACCCTTGGCCCCCTTGCCACTCCTCCCACGACGGGCCCCCAGGCCAGAACAGCCCACCACCCCTCAGCTTGCAAGCGCCTGGGATGAGTGTGTCTGTGTCCAGGGGTTGTGAGCTGGGCCTCTGGCCTTGTCCATCTGCAGCACGGACTGCAAGGCTTCAGCTCTTTGTCACTCAGTGTGTTGTAGAGAATTCTCCTGCCTCTTATGTTCCACTTGAAATTACAAGAATGTAGAGAGACGTATGGAAAAAAAACTCCCCCAAAGACTCCCCTGGCTCAGTGTGTCACAACTGAGGTCTGATGTATTTTTCTTTCTGTATTCTGTATGCAGAGATGTAAAAAAAATGGTTAATATCTGTATTCACTTTTATTTATTTATTCATTCATTTTTGGCTGTGTTGGGTCTTCGTTGCTGCGTGTGGCCCTTCTCTAGTTGCGGCGAGTGGGGGCTACTCTTCATTGTGGTGCGCAGGCTTCTCATTGTGGTGGCTTCTCTTGCTGCGGAGCACAGGCTCTAGGCGCGTAGGCTTCAGTAGTTGTGGCACGCAGGCGCAGTAGTTGTGGCTCGCAGGCTCTAGAGTGCAGGCTCAGTAGTTGTGGCGCACGGGCTTAGTTGCTCCGCGGCATATGGGATCCTCCCAGACCAGGGCTTGAACCCGTGTCCCCCACATTGGCAGGAGGATTCTTAACCAGTGCGCCCCCAGGGAATCCCTGTGTTCACTTTTGTATCTTACTTGCTCTCGTGATCCATGGAGGTCTCTTGCTCAGACCTGTGTGCCTGTGAGCTGTTGGGGCTGTGGGCCAGGTTGTGGCTGACCTGTGGCAGAAATGAGCTCAAAGCTGGTGAATGAGTGATTCTTGTAAAGCGAGGGTGGTGCCATAAGGCCTGCATTAGGCGCCCTGTCCCGGTGCAGGTGGCGGGCAGGGGCGCTTACAATCCTTCCGCACCTCCCGTCCGCCCCACACGCTGCCCCCCGTCACCGGCTCATGGCTACATCCAGGCCCCCACCTCCAGACCCCTCTCCGACTCTGGGCCTCTCTTGGGGGCTGGCATCCCCACCGTCTGTGTAGGTGCCCGGGGTGGACAGGCAGGGTGGCGGGTGCTCCGTGGACCAGGAGTGGTCCCCTGGGGGTGGTCCCAGTGGAGGTTGGGAGGCCTGGGGCAGTGAGGGGGATTTTGCCCGATTAGCCAGCAACTCAGTGTTTTGGCCCCATGTCTGCTTCGGACCCTTCCCCAAACGCGGCAGAAGGGCCATCCCCCCGCGGGGGTGGTTGGACCGGTGACGTTCTGCAGAAGAAAGATGCTGAGGAGTTGAGAGGCTGGGTGCCATGCTTTCCAGTGTCTTCTGCGTGCTCGGGGTCTGCCCAGCCTTCCCTACCCGCCCCTGTGCCCTCAGGGCCCGCACAGTCGGGCATCCTGGTGGACCGCGAGGTGGTCAGCCTCTTCCTGCACTTCACCGTCAACCCCAAGCCACGCGTGGACTTCATTGACCGTCCACGCTGCTGCCTCCGCGGGAAGGAGTGCAGCGTCAACCGCTTCCAGCAGGTGGAGAGCCGCTGGGGCTACAGCGGCACAAGCGACCGCATCAGGTAGGTGCAGGCTGGGCGGCGCAGGCCGCGAGCACAGCGGCCGGGGGTGGGGAGCTGGGGTCCTCCGTGGGGAGGGGTGGGCACTGGACGGTCGAGCTAGCTCAGCATCTCCCTCCTCTGATGGGTTCAGGTTCTCGGTCAACAAGCGCATCTTCGTGGTTGGCTTCGGGCTCTACGGCTCAATCCACGGCCCCACCGATTACCAAGTGAACATCCAGGTACCGCTCGCCCCAGGCCCTGCCCCTCCACAGCCCTCCTCCCACCTCTCGCCTTCTTCGTATCCCTTCCCATCCCACCCCGTCCCTCTCAGTCAAGGGTCTGCTCGTGTTTCCCCCAAGGTGGCACGAGTGTTCTGGAGTCTATGGGACCCAGGACGATGCCTCCCCACTCCTGCCATTGGCCTCCTTCTTGCAGGTCACGGGTCGGACCCCCTGCTGCAGGGCCTGGAGGTGGGGCTCAGCCCTGGGGTCCAGGCTCCTGGGGGTGGGCACAGGGGCAGGGGCGCCAGAGTTAGCTGTGCCTGGCTCCTGGCCCACAGATCATCCACACAGACAGCAACACGGTCCTGGGCCAGAACGACACAGGCTTCAGCTGTGATGGCTCCGCCAGCACGTTCCGAGTCATGTTCAAGGAGCCGGTGGAGGTGCTGCCCAATGTCAACTACACGGCCTGCGCCACGCTCAAGGTGTGCCCAACCCCAACCCTAGCCACGCCCCTGACGCCCCACCCCACCCAGGACCGAGACCCCAGCCCTGATCCCTGAGCTGTAGCTGGGACCCCGACCCTGATGCTGGTCCCTGAGCTGTACCCGGGACCCTGACCCTGAGCTTGGTCCTGACCCGAGCCAAACCCAGGACCCTGACCCTGACCCCTGAGCCGTGCCCGAGACCCCAACCCTGAACCTGACCCCTGAGCCATACGTGGGACCCTGCCTCCCAGTCCACTGCCCACTGTGGGGCTAGGAGTGCGCAACCCTGCGTCGCAGCCATGGAGGACCTGTTGCCCGCGCTGGGTCAGGATCCTGCGCCCTCTCCACACGCAGCACATCCATCCTGACCCACCGGGCCCCACCCCGCAGGGCCCGGACTCCCACTACGGCACCAAGGGCCTGCGCAAGGTCACCCACGAGTCGCCCACGACTGGGGCCAAGACGTGCTTCACCTTCTGCTATGCGGCCGGGAACAACAATGGCACGTCCGTGGAGGACGGGCAGATCCCTGAGGTCATCTTCTACACCTAGGCTGCCCCGTCCCATGCCACGCCCGCTGTTCCCCCTGCCTCGGTCCCGGGCGCCAGGAGGGCTCCTCTGTTCCGAGGTGGCGGATGGGCAGGGCAGCAGGAGACAATCCCTCAGGACTCGGGGGGCAGGGCCGGCCTGACCCTGCCCTGAGCCGAGGTTTCGCCTGCTGCCCCTGCATTTCATGGTCACCTGACCAGCTGCCCGACCATAGGATTCGTGTAGGGTGTTGCCTCATGTTTGTTTCAGCTGCACGTGGCAATGCATCTTGGATTCCCGTTTCTCTGGTAGGAGACCACGTACGGGGCCCCTCGTGGGCCTGGGTCCTGTGTTCCTCTGTTCTGTTCCCTGGGGACACTCAGACCACCTTGACCCACCCCTAGGACACAGGCTCGAGCCCTCCCGAGGTCCTGCAGGCCGGCTTCCTGCCAGGCCCAGGCCCAGCCCGTGGGCCCAGTGAAGGTCCAGCCCTCCTGGACGGCCCCTCCCAGCCCCTGCAGCTGTGGACACGGGTGGCAGACCCTGTCTGCCTGGGAAGGGCGATGCTGCGGGCCACACAAGGGAGCCGCATCCCAGCTGGCCCACCTGCACATCCTGTAGCCCCACTCCCGGCCCCCAGTGAGCACTCTGCCCAGAGGTGCTGGAGGGCACAGCCCCTCCCTGACCCCCAGGTACTGTACCCTCCCCACCCCCATGCTTCCACCTGGAGCCTGTGTCCTCCCCGAAGCCATGGAAGGTGTGTCCTCACACCACACCCCAAAATGTTTTTTTTTTTAAATAAAGGAAAGAAATGTACTGGCCCTGACCCACGTGCTGCTTCCCAGCAGAATGGGCCCCTGGCAGCTGGTGCCCTGGCCCTTCTCACTGCATCTGTTTCCCCACTGTTAGAAGGGCCAGCTGGGCTAGGGGGCCCAAAGGAGGGGCCATCTCCTGACACAGAATTCTCACCTTCGGGGCGTCCAAATCACGTGGGGCTCCACGTGGGCTGCGAACCCTCCCCGGACCCTCTGTCCTCTGCACAAAACCCTGGGGTTCCCATTGTGCCCCTGTTGTACAGCGATCAGGGACCCTGGGCACGGTGGGCAGAGCCGCCAGCAGGTGATGGCCACACAGTGGGGCTGTGCCCTGGTGCGGCCCTGGGAGCCTCCTGGCACTTTCTGAGGATGTCAGCAGGGCCCCCACTGCAGTGAGCCATGTAGGGATCTTGTCAGCTCTGCCCTCTGGACCTGGGGCTGCACCCCAGAGCGGCCCTGTTGGCTCTGCACCAGAGGAGGCCCCCTGCCTTCACACCCCCACCCCTGGCCCCTCCATCTGTGCAGTGAGAACTCTTGGGTACAAGTAACAATTTACGCCCAAGGTGGCCCAAAGGAGGATGTGACATTTTACTGTCCCAAGGCAGGGACGATCTGGACCCAGGAATGGGCTGGCTGCCGAGACCCACTCTGGCCCTCAGGCTGTGTCACCTCCTGAGACCAGCCACACTGCAGGCAGACCCCAACTGAGGGATCCACGGGGTGGGGGGCCAGGCCTTCCACTGTAGCCCCCAGAGCAGTCTGTCCTGGGGGCCACTGCAGTTCAAGGCTGCCGCCTCAGGACAGGATGACAGATGGTGTCAGATGAGGGCACAGCTGGGGCACCCATGGCGGGTGGGCATGAGTAGGAGCAAAGCCTGGCAACAAGATGGTGGGGTTGTCAGAATAGCCCCAGAGACATCTGCGTCCCACTCCCAAGACGTGTAGCTATGTAGGGTCACAGTCACCTGCCAAAAGGAACATGCAACTCACCCTCTGGAGAAAGACGACAGTATGAGCCTCTACCAGCTGTCATAACGATGTCCTACAGGAACTCAAAAATTACAAAGCAAGAGAGAAAACGGAAACTGATCCACATGTACTTCAGAAATTGGAGTTATCGCATACCTCAACATAATAAAGGCCATATAAGACAAACCTACAGCTAACATACTCATGGGTGAAAAGCTGAAAGCAATTCCTCTAAGATCAGGAAGAGACAAGGACTCCCATTCTTACTCTTATTCAACATAGTTTTGGAAGTCCTAGCTACAGCAATCAGAGAAGAAGAAATAAAAGGGATCCAAATTGGAAAAGAATAAAAATTGTCACTATTTGCAGATGACATGATATTATACACAGAAAATCCTCAAAATGCTACCAAAGAACTACTAGAGTTCACCAATGAATTTGGTAAAGTTGCAGGATACAAAATTAATATACAGAAATCTCTTGCATTTCTATACACTAACAATGAAATATAAGAAAAATTATGGAAACCCATGTACCACTGCATCAAAAAAAGTAAAATACCTAAGAATAAACCTACCTAAGGAGGCAAAAAACCTGTACGCAGAAAACTATGAGATGCTGATGAAAGAAATTGAAGATGACACAAACATATGGAAAGATATACCATGTTCCTAGATTGGAAGAATCAATATTGTTAAAATGACCATACTACCCAAGGCAATCTACAGATTCAATGCAATCTATATCAAATTACCAATGGCATTTTTCACAAAACTAGAACAAAAAAATGTTAAATTCATATTGAAACACAATCCCAAATAGCCAGAACAATCTCAAGAAAGAAGAGCTGAAGTCAGAACACTCTCTGTGACTTCAGACTGTATTACAAAGCTACAGTCATCAAAACAGTATGGTACTGGCACAAAAACACACATATAGAGCACTGGAACAGCATAGAAAGCCCAGAAATAAACCCACGTACTCATTGTCAATCTATGAGACAAAGATATACAGTGGAGAAAAGACACTCTCTTCACTAAGTGGTGCTGGGAAGACTGGACAGCTAAATGTAAGAGAATGAAATTAGAACATTCTCTAACATCATATACAAAATAAACTCAAAATGGATTAACACCTAAATATAAGACCAGATACTATAAAACCCCTACAGGAAAACATACACAGAGCACTCTGTGACATGAATCACAGCAGTATCTTTTTGGATCCACCCCCTACATTAATGAAAACAAAAGCAAAAATAAACAAATGGGAACTAACTAAACGTAACAGCTTTAGCACAGCAAAAGAAACCATAAACAAAATGAAAGGACAACCTACAGACTGGGAGAAAATATTTGTAAACAATGTGACCTACAAGTGATTAATTTCGAAAATACACAAACAGCTCATGCAGGCTCAATATCAAAAAAACAACCCGGGACTTCCCTGGTGGTCCAGTGGTTAAGACTCTGCACCCCAAGGCAGAGGGTCTAAGTTCGATCCCTGGTCGGAACTACATTCCGCATGCCACAACTATAGGACCCTGCATGCTGCAACTAAAAAAAAAAAAAAAAAAAGATCCCACACGCAGCAACAAAGACCCAATGTGCCACAACTAACACCTGGTGCAGGCAAATGAAGAAATAAATATTAAAAACAAGGAGCCGGAGGAAGATGGCGGAAGAGTAAGACGCGGAGATCACCTTCCTCCCCACAGATACATCAGAAATTCATCTACACGTGGAACAACTCCAACAGAACACCTACTGAACGCTGACAGAAGACCTCAGACCCCCCAAAAGGCAAGAAACTCCCCACATACCTGGGTAGGTCAAAAGAAAAAAAGAATAAACAGAGACAATAGGATATGGACGGGACCTGCACCAGTGGGAGGGAGCCGTGAAGGAGGGAAGGTTTCTACACACTACAAGCCCCTTCGAGGGCGGAGACTGCAGGTGGCGGAGTGGGAAAGCTTCGGAGTAGAGGAGGAGAGCACAGCAACAGGGGTGTGGAGGGCAAAGCAGAGAGATTTTGGCACAGAGGATCGGTGCCCTCAGGCACACACCAGCCCGAGAGGCTTGTCTGCTCGGCAGACGGGCGGGCGGGGCTGGGAGCTGAGGCTCGGGTATCGGCTTTCAGTCGGAGCGCAGGGAGAGGTCTGGGGCTGGCGGCAGGAAGAGACCCTGAAGGGGTTAGTGCTAGCCCGGAGGGAGTCCGGGGAAAGGGTCTGGAGCTACCGGAGAGGCAAGAGACTTTTTTCCCTTTTGTTGCCTGGTGCGCGAGGAGAGGGCATTCCCCTCCCTCCCCTCTGCCTGAGTGAGCCAGAGCCCCCGAATCAGCGGCTCCTTTAAACCCGTCCTGTCTGAGCGAAGAACGGACGCCCTCCGGCGACCTACGCGCAGAGGCGGGGCCAGGTCCAAGGCTGAGACCCGGGAATTGTGAGAGCAGAGACAGGGAAATCTCTCTGTGCAGCCTCCGAGGCAGCGGATTAAAGCTCCACGGTGCATTTGATGTGCCCTGCGTCTGTGGAGTGCGTGAATGGACAGCGAATCATCCCAAATTGAGGAAGTGGACTTTGAGGACAAGATTTAAGATTTTCCCCCCTTTTTTCCTCTTTTTACAACGAATTATCTCAAATTAAGGAGGTGGACTTAGCAAGATTTCAGACTTTTCGCCCTTTTCCTCTTTTTACAACGAATTATCCCAAATCGAGGAGGTGGACTTGGAGAGCAAGATTTTTGATTTTTCCCCCTGCTCTCTTTTTGTGAATGTGTATGTGTAATCTTCTGTGTAAGATTCTCTCTGTATAGCTTTGCTTCCACCATATGTCCCAGGGTTCTATCGGTCCGTGTTTTTTTTCAATAATTACTTTTTAATTTTAATAACGCTACTATATTTCATACTTTATTCTATTTTACTTTACCTGCTCTTTCTTTTTTTCCTCCCTTCCCTTCCTCCCTCCCTCCCTCCGCTCCTCCTTTCCTTCTTTTTCTTTCCTCCATCCCTCCCTCCCTCCCACCCTTCTTCTTTCCACTTTCTTTTTCTTTCCTCCCTCCCTCCCTCCTGTCTTTCTTTCTTTCCTTCCTCCCTCCCTCCCTTCTTCCATTCACTCTTCCTTTTGCTTTCATTCCTCCCTCCCTCCCTCCTTTCTTTCCTTCTTTCTTTCCATCCTTCCTCCCTCCCTCCCTCCTTTCTTTCTTCCTTCCTTTCTTCCCTTCTTCCTTTCTTTCAATCTCTCTTTCTTTCTTCTACTAATTATTTCTTTCTACTTTTTCTCACTGTTATTCTGAGCCGGGTGGATGAAAGGCTCTTGGTGCTGCAGCCAGGAGTTAGTGCTGTGCCTCTGAAGTGGGAGAGCCAACTTCAGGACACGGGTCCACAAGAGACCTCCCAGCTCCACATAATATCAAGCAGCGAAAATCTCCCAGGGATCTCCATCTCAACACCAGCACCCAGCTTCAGTCAACGACCAGCAAGCTACAGTGCTGGTCACCCTATGCCAAGCAACTAGCAAGGCAGGAACACAACCCCACCCATTAGCAGAGAGGATACCTAAAAACATAATAAGGCCACAGGCACCCCAAAACACACCACCAGACGTGGACCTGTCCACCAGAAAGACAAGATCGAGCCTCAACCACCAGAACACAGGCATTAGTCCCCCCCACCAGGAAGCCTACACAACCTACTGAAACAACCTTAGCCACGGGGGACAGACACCAAAAACAACGGGAACTACGAATCTGCAGCCTGCAAAAAGGAGACCCCAAACACAGTAACATAAGCAAAATGAGAAAGCAGAAAAACACACAGCAGGTGAAGGAGCAAGATAAAAACCTACCAGACCTAACAAATGAAGAGGTAATAGGCAGTCTACCTGAAAAAGAATTCAGAATAATGATAGTAAAGCTGATCCAAGATTCTATTTCCCAGATCCAAAATCTTGGAAATAGAATAGACAATATGCAAGAAACAGTTAACAAGGACCTAGAAGAACTAAAGATGAATCAAGCATCGATTAAAAACACAATAAATGAAATGAAAAATACTCTAGATGGGATCAATAGCAGAATAACTGAGGCAGAAGAACGGATAAGTGAGGTGGAAGATAAAATAGTGGAAATAACTGATGCAGAGCAAAATAAAGAAAAAAGAATGAAAAGAACAGAGGACAGTCTCAGAGACCACTGGGACAACATTAAACGCACCAACATTCGAATTATAGGGGTTCCAGAAGAAGAAGAGAAAAAGAAAGGGACTGAGAAAATATTTGAAGAGATTATAGTTGAAAACTTCCCTAATATGGGAAAGGAAATAGTTAATCAAGTCCAGGAGGCACAGAGAGTCCCATACAGAATAAATCCAAGAAGAAATACGCCAAGACACATATTAATCAAACTGTCAAAAATTAAACACAAAGAAATCATATTAAAAGCAGCAAGGGAAAAACAACAAATAACACACAAGGGAATCCCCATCAGGTTAACAGCTGATCTCTCAGCAGAAACTCTACAAGCCAGAAGGGAGTGGCAGGACATAATTAAAGTGATGAAGGAGAGAAACCTGCAACCAAGATTACTCTACCCAGCACGGATCTCATTCAGATTTGATGGAGAAATTAAAACCTTTACAGACAAGCAAAAGCTGAGAGAGTTCAGCACCACCAAACCAGCTTTACAACAAATGCTAAAGGAACTTCTCTAGGCAAGAAACACAACAGAAGGACTATACCTACAATAACGAACCCAAAGCAATTAAGGAAATGGGAATAGGAACATACATATCAATAATTACCTTAAATGTAAATGGACTAAATGCTCCCACCAAAAGACACAGGTTGGCTGAATGGATACAAAAACAAGACCCATATATATGCTGTCTACAAGAGACCCACTTCAGACCTAGAGACACATACAGATTGAAAGTAAGGGGATGGAAAAAGATATTCCATGCAAATGGAAATCAAAAGAAAGCTGGAGTAGCAATTCTTATATCAGACAAAATAGACTTTAAAATAAAGACTATTAGAAGAGACAAAGAAGGACACTACATAACGATAAAGGGATCGATCCAAGAAGAAGATATAACAATTGTAAATATTTATGCACCCAACATAGGAGCACCTCAATACATAAGGCAAATACTAACAGCCATAAAAGGGGAAATCGACAGTAACACAATCATAGTAGGGGACTTTAACACCCCACTTTCACCAATGGACAGATCATCCAAAATGAAAATAAATAAGGAAACACAAGCTTTAAATGATACATTAAACAAGATGGACTTAATTGATATTTATAGGACATTCCACCCAAAAACAACAGAATACACATTTTTCTCAAGTGCTCATGGAACATTCTCCAGGATAGATCATATCTTGGGTCACAAATCAAGCCTTGGTAAATTTAAGAAAATTGAAATTGTATCAAGTATCTTTTCCGACCACAATGCTATGAGACTAGATATCAATTACAGGAAAAGATCTGTAAAAAATACAAACACATGGAGGCTAAACAATACACTACTCAATAACGAAGTGATCACTGAAGAAATCAAAGAGGAAATTAAGAAATACTTAGAAACAAATGACAATGGAGACACGACGACCCAAAACCTATGGGACGCAGCAAAAGCAGTTCTAAGGGGGAAGTTTATAGCAATACAATCCCACCTTAAGAAACAGGAAACATTTCGAGTAAACAACCTGACCCTGCACCTAAAGCAATTAGAGGAAGAAGAACAAAAAACCCCCAAAGTTAGCAGAAGGAAAGAAATCATAAAGATCAGATCAGAAATAAATGAAAAAGAAATGAAGGAAACGATAGCAAAGATCAACCAAACTAAAAGCTGGTTCTTTGAGAAGATAAACAAAATTGACAAACCATTAGCCAGACTCATCAAGAAAAGAAGGGAGAAGACTCAAATCAGTAGAATTAGAAATGAAAAAGGAGAAGTAACAACTGACACTGCAGAAATACAAAAGATCATGAGAGATTACTATAAGCAACTCTATGCCAATAAAATGGACAACCTGGAAGAAATGGACAAATTCTTAGAAATGCACAACCTACCAAGACTGACTCAGGAAGAAATAGAAAATATGAATAGACCAATCACAAGCACTGAAATTGAAACTGTGATTAAAAATCTTCCAACAAACAAAAGCCCAGGACCAGATGGCTTCACAGGCGAATTCTATCAAACATTTAGAGAAGAGCTAACACCCATCCTTCTCAAACTCTTCCAAACAATATCAGAGGAAGGAACACTCCCAAACTCATTCTATGAGGCCACCATCACCTTGATACCAAAACCAGGCAAGGATGTCACAAAGAAAGAAAACTACAGGCCAATATCACTGATGAACATAGATGCAAAAATCCTCAACAAAATACTAGCAAACAGAATGCAACAGCACATTAAAAGGATCATACACCATGATCAAGTGGGGTTTATTCCAGGAATGCAAGGATTCTTCAATATACGCAAATCAATCAATGTGATACACCATATTAACAAGTTGAAGGAAAAAAACCATATGATCATCTCAATAGATGCAGAGAAAGCTTTCGACAAAATTCAACACCCATTTATGATAAAAACCCTGCAGAAAGTAGGCATAGAGGGAACTTTCCTCAACATAATAAAGGCCATATATGACAAACCCACAGCCAACATTGTCCTCAATGGTGAAAAACTGAAACCATTTCCACTTAGATCAGGAACAAGACAAGGCTGCCCACTCTCACCACTCTTATTCAACATAGTTTTGGAAGTTTTAGCCACAGCAATCAGAGAAGAAAAGGAAATAAAAGGAATCCAAATTGGAAAAGAAGAAGTAAAGCTGTCACTGTTTGCAGATGACATGATACTATACATAGAGAATCCTAAAGATGCTACCGAAAAACTACTAGAGCTAATCAATGAATTTGGTAAAGTAGCAGGATACAAAATTAATGCACAGAAATCTCTTGCATTCCTGTACACTAATGATGAAAAATCTGAAAATGAAATCAAGAAAACACTCCCATTTACCATTGCAACAAAAAGAATAAAATATCTAGGAATAAACCTACCTAAGGAGAGAAAAGACCTGTATGCAGAAAATTATAAGACACTGATGAAAGAAATTAAAGATGATACAAATAGATGGAGAGATATACCATGCTCCTGGATTGGAAGAATCAATATTGTGAAAATGACTCTACTACCCAAAGCAATCTACAGATTCAATGCAATCCCTATCAAACTACCACTGGCATTTTTCACAGAACTAGAACAAAAAATTTCAAAATTTGTTTGGAAAAACAAAAGACCCCGAATAGCCAAAGCAATCTTGAGAACGAAAAACGGAGCTGGAGGAATCAGGCTCCCTGACTTCAGACTATACTACAAAGCTACAGTAATTAAGACAGTGTGGTACTGGCATAAAAACAGAAAGATAGATCAGTGGATCAGGATAGAAAGCCCAGAGATAAACCCACGCACATATGGCCAACTTATCTTTGATAAAGTAGGCAGGAATGTACAGTGGAGAAAGGACAGCCTCTTCAATAAGTGGTGCTGGGAAAACTGGACAGGGACATGTAAAAGTATGAGATTAGATCATTCCCTAACACCATACACAAAAATAAGCTCAAAATGGATTAAAGACCTAAATGTAAGGCCAGAAACTATCAAACTCTTAGAGGAAAACATAGGTAGAACACTCTATGACATAAATCACAGCAAGATCCTTTTGGACCCACCTCCTAGAGAAATGGAACTAAAAACAAAGATAAACAAATGGGACCTAATGAAACTTCAAAGCTTTTGCACAGCAAAGGAAACCATAAACAAGACCAAAAGACAACCCTCAGAATGGGAGAAAATATTTGCAAATGAAGCAACTGACAAAGGATTAATCTCCAAAATTTATAAACAGCTCATGCAGCTCAATAGCAAAAAAACAAACAACCCAATCCAAAAATGGGCAGAAGACTTAAATAGGCATTTCTCCAAAGAAGATATACAGACTGCCAACAAACACATGAAAGAATGCTCAACATCATTAATCATTAGAGAAATGCAAATCAAAACTACAATGAGATATCATCTCACACCAGTCAGAATGGCCATCATCAAGAAATCTAGAAACAATAAATGCTGGAGAGGGTGTGGAGAAAAGGGAACACTCTTGCACTGCTGGTGGGAATGTGAATTGGTACAGCCACTATGGAGAACAGTATGGAGGTTCCTTAAAAAACTAAAAATAGAACTACCATATGACCCAGCAATCCCACTACTAGGCATATACCCTGAGAAAACCATAATTCAAAAAGAGACATGTACCAAAATGTTCATTGCAGCTCTATTCACAATAGCCCGGAGATGGAAACAACCTAAGTGTCCATCATCGGATGAATGGATAAAGAAGATGTGGCACATATATACAATGGAATATTACTCAGCCATAAAAAGAAACGAAACTGAGCTATTTGTAATGAGGTGGATAGACCTAGAGTCTGTCATACAGAGTGAAGTAAGTCAGAAAGAGAAAGACAAATACCGTATGCTAACACATATATATGGAATTAAAAAAAAAATGTCATGAAGAACCTAGGGGTAAAACGGGAATAAAGACACAGACCTACTTGAGAATGGACTTGAGGATATGGGGAGGGGGAAGGGTAAGCTGTGACAAAGGGAAAGAGAGGCATGGACATATATACACTACCAAACGTAAGGTAGATAGATAGTGGGAAGCAGCCGCAGAGCACAGGGAGATCAGCTCAGTGCTTTGTGACCGCCTGGAGGGGTGGGATGGGGAGGGTGGGAGGGAGGGAGATGCATGAGGGAAGGGATGTGGGAACAGATGTATATGTATGACTGATTCACTTTGTTATAAAGCAGAAACTAATAAAAAAAAAAGTCAAAAAAAACCAAACAAACAAACAAAAAAAACAAAAATCAAAACCCAAAACCCAATCAAAAACTGAGCAGAAGATCTAAACAACCATTTCTCCAAAGAAAATATACAGATGGCCAACAGGCACATGAAAACATGCTCAACGTCACCAATTACCACAGAAATGCAAATCAAAACTACAATGAGATACCACGTCACACCAGTCAGAATGGCTATCATTAAAAAGTCTACAAATAATAAATGCTGGAGAGGGTGTGGAGAAAAGGGAACCCTCCTGTACTGTTGGTGGGAATGTAAATTGGTACAGCCATTATGCAGAACAGTATGGAGGTTCCTTAAAAAATTAAAAATAGAACTACCATATGATCCAGCAATCCCACACCTGGTCATATATTTGGACAAAAGCATAATTCAAAAAGGTACATGCAGGGACTTTCCTGGGGGTCCAGTGGTTAAGACTTTGCCTTCCAGTGTACGGGGTGTGGGTTCAATCCCTGGTTGCGGAGCTAGGATCCCACATGCCTCAGGCCAAAAAACCAAAAAATAAAACAGAAGCAATATTTTAACAAATTCAATAAAAACATTAAAAATGGTCCAGGTCAAAAAAAAAACAAAACAAAACAGTACATGTAGCCCCTATGCTCATAGCAGCACTATAATAGCAGCACTATAATAGTTGACAATAGCCAAGACATGGAAACAACCTAAATGTCCATCGACAGATGAATGGATAAAGAAATGCTACATATATAAAATGGAATACTACTCAGCCATAAAAAAGAATGAAATAATGCCATTTGCAGCAACATCCATGGACCTAGAGATTATCATACAAAGTAAATCAGAAAGACAAATGTCATATGATATCCACTACATGTGGAATCTAAAAAATAATACAAATGAACATATGTACAAAACAGACTCACAGACATAGAAAACAAACTTACAGTTACCAAAGGGGAAAGGTGTGGGGGGAGGGATTAATTGGGAGTATGGGATTAACATACACACACTACTATGTCTAAAATAAACAACAAACACCTACTGATAACACAGGAAACTATATTCAATATCCTGTAATAATCTATAATGGAAAAGGATCTAAAGAAGAACAGATACATAGGTAACTGGATCACTTCGCTGTATACCTGAAACGAACAGAACACGGTAAATCAACTATACTTCAAAAACAAGAAAAGAAATTGGAGTTATCAGAGAATTCATATATTCAAGACAGTAGAAAAATGGACAAAATAGATGTAATAATAATTTCAACAAGCAGAACACTCTCTGATATAAATTGCAGCAATGTCTTTTTGGATTCACCTCCTAGAGTAATGAAAATAAAAACAAAAATAAACAAATGGGACCTAACTAAACTTAAAAGCTTTTGAACTGCAAAGGAAACCATAAACAAAACAAAAAGACAACCTAAGAAATGGGAAAAAACATTTGCAGACGATGCGACCTACAAGGGATTAATCTCCAACATATACAAACAGCTCATGCAGCTCAATATCAAAAAAAGTAAAACACCCAATCGAAAGATGGGCAGAAGACCTAAATAGGCCTTTCTCCAGAGAAGACATACAGATGGTCAAAAAGCACATGAAAAGATGCTCAACGTCACTAACTGCTAGAGAAACGCAAATCTAAACTATAATACGAGGTATTACCTCACATCAGTCAGAACAGCCATCATCAAAAAGTCTACAAACAGGGACTTCCCTGGTGGCGCAGTGGCTGAGAATCCGCCTGCCAATGCAGGGCACACGGGTTTGAACCCTGGTCCGGGAACATCCCACATGCCGCGGAGCAACGAAGCCCGTGCGCCACAACTACTGAGCCTGCACTCTACAGCCCACAAGCCACGACTACTGAGCCTGCGCTCTAGGGCCCACGAGCCACAACTACTGAGCCCGCGTGCCACAACTAGTGAAGCCTGCGTGCCGAGAGCCCATGCTCCGCGACAACAGAAGCCACTGCAGTAAGAAGCCCGCACACCGCACCGAAGAGTAGCCCCCGCTCACCGTAACTAGAGAAACAGCCCGCGCACAGCAATGAAGACCCAACGCAGCCAAAATTAAAACTAATTAATTAATTTAAAAAAACCTCTACAAACAATAAATGCTGGGGAGGGTGTGGAGAAAAGGGAACCCTCCTACCCTGTTAGTGGGAATGAAAATTGGGGAAGCCACTATGGACAACAGTATGGAGGTTCCTTAAACAACTAAAAAGAGAGCTACCATGTGATTCAGCAATCCCACACCTGGCCATATATCCAGAGAAAACCATAATTCAAAAAGATACATGCACCCCAATGTTCATAGCAGCACTATTCACAATAGGCAAGACACAGAAGCAACCTAAATGTCCACTGACAGATGAATACATAAAGAAGATGCAGTACATACATGCAATGGAATACTACTCAGCCATAAAATAACGAAATAATGCCATTTGCAGCAACATGGATGGACCGAGAGATTCTCATACTAAGTGAAGTCAGACAGAAAAGACTAATATCTTATGATACCACTTATATGTGGAATCTAAAAAAAATGATACAAATGAACTTATTTACAAAACAGAAACAGACTCACAGACTTAGAAAACAAACTTATGGTTAACAAAGGGGAAAAGGTAGGGGGAGGGATAAATTAGGAGGTTGGGATTAACAAATACACACTACTAGACATAAAACAGATAACCAACAAGGACCCACTGTATAGCACAAGGAACTCTACTCAACAGTCTGTAATATTCGAAGTGGGAAAAGAATACATATATGTATAACTGAGTCACTTTGCTGTACACCTAAAACACAACATTGTAAATTAACTATACTCCAATGTAAAAAAAATTAAAATAAATGAATACATAAGAAAAAAATAACAAAATTCAACAGAGTTGGAACATATCTATATTTGACAGTCTAGCACGGAAAAATACAATATCTGTAATGAAAATATTGGCAGCTAGGAGCAACGGTAGACTGGACACAACAGAAGACAGGGCAATAAGAAATGCCCAAGGTGGGGCTTCCCTGGTGGCGCAGTGGTTGAGAGTCCGCCTGCTGATGCAGGGGACACGGGTTCGTCCCCCCGTCCGGGAAGATCCCACATGCCGCGGAGCAGCTGGGCCCGTGAGCCATGGCCGCTGAGCCTGCGCGTCCGAGCCTGTACTTCGCAACGGGAGAGGCCACAACAGTGAGAGGCCCGCGTACCACCAAAAAAAAAAAAAAGAAAGAAAAAAAAAGAAATGTCCAAGGTGAAGAAAGTAAACAGTAATAAGAACGGGAAAATGAAACAGACCATAAGGGATGTGGGACACAAAGGGACTGACATCTGTCAGTGGAGTCCCTGAGGAGGGGAAGAGGAAGAATGAAGAAGACTCCATTCAGTGAAGACCCAATGCAGCCAAAAATAAATAAAATTTTTAAAAAAATAATAATAATTAAAAAAAAAAAAGACTCCGCACTCCCAATGCAGTGGGCCCTTGTTCAATCCCTGGTCAGGGAACTAGATCCTGCATGCAACAACTAAAGACCCCATGTGCTGCAACTAAGACCCGGTGCAGCCAAATAAATAAATAAATATTAAAAAAACTATATTAAAAACAAGAACTGAGAGGACAAAATTGAAAAATAGGCAAATCTATATTCATAGTTGGAGATGGACACCAT
This sequence comes from Hyperoodon ampullatus, assembly GCF_949752795.1. Taxonomy (NCBI): domain Eukaryota; kingdom Metazoa; phylum Chordata; class Mammalia; order Artiodactyla; family Ziphiidae; genus Hyperoodon; species Hyperoodon ampullatus. The sequence continues at coordinate 26,355,489 of NC_136917.1, forward strand.
CACACAGCTCTCTATAAGTGACAGAAGAAATCAGGAAGGATCATTAAGATCGGAACAACATGAACAGCAGACTTGCCTAGTGGACATACACAGAACACTACTCCCAGCAACTGCAGAACACAGGTTCTTATCAAGTGCACAGGAAACAATGACCACAGTAGGTAATATTATGTACCCTAATGCAGGTTTAAGAATAATTTATCTCCTGCAGAGCATGTTCCCTGGCTAAAGTGGAATCAAACTAGGATCAATCACAGGATAACAACAAGAAATCCCCAAATGTTTGGTAATTAACTCCTTGACATAAACATAGGCTAAAATAGAAACCATATGGAAATGAAGAACTACTTTGAACTGAATGATGGTGATTATAATACACCAAAATTTGAAGATCCTGCTAAAGCAGAATTGAGGGGAACACTTATACTTGATGCATAGGTTGGAAAAGAAGAAAGGTTTATTTTACTTATTTATTATCATTAATTTTTTGGCTGCACCACACAGCTTGCAGGATCTTAGTTCCCTGACCAGGGATTTAACCCGGGCCCCGAAGTGAAAGTGCCATGTCCTAACCACTGCACCGCCAGGGTATTCCCAACAAGAGAGGTTTAAAATCCATGGTCTCAGGTTTCATCTTAAGACACTAGAGAATTTACAGCAAGTTCAACCCAAAACAGGAGAAATAACAAAATAATGAGGCCAAAAATGAAGCAGAAAACGAATGAAATACAAACCAACCTTTGCTCCTTCGATAAAACAATAGCAAACGTTTCTGTCTGTTTGTTTTTAAAGAGAAAACACATGACTAACACCAAACGTGAGAAGCGGGGGCTTCCCTGGTGGCGCAGTGGTTAAGAATCCACCTGCCACTGCAGGGGACACGGGTTCGAGCCCTGGTCCGGGAAGATCCCACGTGCTGCGGAGCAACTAAGCCCGTGCGCCACAACTACTGAGCCCTCGTGCCACAACTACTGAAGCCTGCGCGCCCTACAGCCCGTGCTCCACAACAAGAGAAGCCACCGCAATGAGAAGCCCACATACTGCAATGAAGAGCAAGCCCCCGCTCGCTGCAACTAAAGAAAGCCCGCACGCAGCAATGAAGACCCAACGCAGCCATAAATAAGTAAATAAATAAATAAAAATAAACTGCCCTTTAGGAAAAAAAAACAAGAGAAGGGGGACACCACTACAGATCCTACAGACATGAAAGAGATAATAAAAGGGGTTCAATTTCTGGTTACGATATAGACTGTTGTGGAAGACCATAACTTTAGATGGTTAAAAATAAAACTAGAAAAAGAACAGATTCACTACAGAAATCATATATAGATACAGCCACAATGGAAAACAGCATGACGGTTCCTCAAACAATTCAAAATAGAATTCCCATATGATTCAGCAGTCCCACTTCTGGGTATATATCCAAAGGAAGTGAAATCAGGTTATCTTGAAGACATATATGCACCTCCCCATGTTCACTGCAGCATTATTCACAATGGCCAAGACATGGAAACAACCTAAGTGTCCCTTGATGGATGAATAGACAAAGAAAATATGATATATACATTTTTTTCTGGTATACCATAATCACATTATCATTCAGTTCAGGATCGTTCCCAATCTGCATACGGTATAAATACATATGTATCTATTTATATACATATATATGTATAGATACATATATCGCAAATCAAAACAACAATGAGGAATCACCTCACACCAGGCAGAATGGCCATCATTAAAAAGTCTACAAATAATAAATGCTGGACAGGGTGTTGAGAAAAGGAAACCCTCCTGCACTGTTGGTGGGAATGTAAACTGGTACAGCCATTATGGAGAATAGTATGGAGGTTCCTTAAAAAAATAAACCTAGAACTACCGTATGATCCAGTAATCCCACTCCTGGGCATACATTTGGACAAAAGCATAATTCAAAAAGGTACATGCACGGACTTTCCTGGTGGTCCAGTGGTTAATACTTTGCCTTCCAGTGCACAGGGTGTCGGTTCAATCCCTGGATGGGGAGCTAGGATCCCACGTGCCTCAAGCCAAAACACCAAAACATAAAACAGAAGCAATATTGTAACAAATTCAATAAAAACATTAAAAACGGTCCACGTCAAAAAAAACACAAAGGTACATGTAACCCCTATGCTCATAGCAGCACTATAATAGCAGCACTATAATAGTTGACAATAGCCAAGACATGGAAACAATCTAAATGTCCATTGACGAATGGATAAAGAAATGCTACATATATAAAATGGAATACTACTCAGCCATAAAAAAGAATGAAATAATGCCATTTGCAGCAACATCCATGGACCTAGACATTAACATCCAAAGTAAATCAGAAAGACAAATGTCACATGATATCCAATACATGTGGAATCTAAAAAATAATACAAATGAACATATGTACAAAACAGACTCACAGACATAGAAAACAAACTTACAGTTACCAAAGGGGAAAGGTGTGGGGGGAGGGATTAGTTGGGAGTATGGGATTAACATACACACACTACTATGTCTAAAACAAACAACAAGGACCTACTGATAACACAGGAAACTATATTCAATATCCTGTAATAACCTATAATGGAAAAGAATCTGAAGAAGAACAGATACATAGGTAACTGGATCACTTCGCTGTATACCTGAAACGAACAGAACACGGTAAATCAACTATACTTCAAAAACAATAAAAGAAATTGGAGTTATCAGAGAATTCATATATTCAAGACAGTAGAAAAATGGACAAAATAGATGTAATAATAATTTCAACAAGCAGAACACTCTCTGATATAAATTGCAGCAATGTCTTTTTGGATTCACCTCCTAGAGTAATGAAAATAAAAACAAAAATAAACAAATGGGACCTAACTAAACTTAAAAGCTTTTGAACTGCAAAGGAAACCATAAACAAAACAAAAAGACAACCTAAGAAATGGGAAAAAACATTTGCACACGATGCGACCTACAAGGGATTGATCTCCAACATATACAAACAGCTCATGCAGCTCAATATCAAAAAAAGTAAAACACCCAATCGAAAGATGGGCAGAAGACCTAAATAGGCCTTTCTCCAGAGAAGACATACAGATGGTCAAAAAGCACATGAAAAGATGCTCAACGTCACTAACTGCTAGAGAAACGCAAATCTAAACTATAATACGAGGTATTACCTCACATCAGTCAGAACAGCCATCATCAAAAAGTCTACAAACAGGGACTTGCCTGGTGGCGCAGTGGCTGAGAATCCGCCTGCCAATGCAGGGCACACGGGTTTGAACCCTGGTCCGGGAACATCCCACATGCCGCGGAGCAACGAAGCCCGTGCGCCACAACTACTGAGCCTGCACTCTACAGCCCGCAAGCCACGACTACTGAGCCTGCGCTCTAGGGCCCACGAGCCACAACTACAGAGCCCGCGTGCCACAACTAGTGAAGCCTGCGCGCCGAGATCCCATGCTCCACGACAACAGAAGCCATTGCAGTAAGGAGCCCGCACACCGCACCGAAGAGTAGCCCCCGCTCACCGTAACTAGAGAAACAGCCCGCACACAGCAATGAAGACCCAACGCAGCCAAAATTAAAACGAATTAATTAATTTTAAAAAACCTCTACAAACAATAAATGCTGGGGAGGGTGTGGAGAAAAGGGAACCCTCCTACCCTGTTAGTGGGAATGAAAATTGGGGCAGCCACTATGGACAACAGTATGGAGGTTCCTTAAACAAGTAAAAAGAGAGCTACCATGTGATTCAGCAATCCCACACCTGGCCATATATCCAGAGAAAACCATAATTCAAAAAGATACATGCACCCCAATGTTCATAGCAGCACTATTCACAATAGGCAAGACACAGAAGCAACCTAAATGTCCACTGACAGATGAATACATAAAGAAGATGCAGTACATACATGCAATGGAATACTACTCAGCCATAAAATAACGAAATAATGCCATTTGCAGCAACATGGATGGACCGAGAGATTCTCATACTAAGTGAAGTCAGACAGAAAAGACTAATATCTTATGATACCACTTATATGTGGAATCTAAAAAAAATGATACAAATGAACTTATTTACAAAACAGACTCACAGACTTAGAAAACAAACTTATGGTTAACAAAGGGGAAAAGGTGGGGGGAGGGATAAATTAGGAGGTTGGGATTAACAAATACACACTACTAGACATAAAACAGATAACCAACAAGGACCTACTGTATAGCACAAGGAACTCTACTCAACAGTCTGTAATATTCGAAGTGGGAAAAGAATACATATATGTATAACTGAGTCACTTTGCTGTACACCTAAAACACAACATTGTAAATTAACTATACTCCAATGTAAAAAAAAATTAAAATAAATCAATACAAAAGAAAAAAATAACAAAATTCAACAGAGTTGGAACATATCTATATTTGACAGTCTAGCACTGAAAAATACAATATCTGTAATGAAAATATTGGCAGCTAGGAGCAACAGTAGACTGGACACAACAGAAGACAGGGCAATAAGAAATGAACAAGGTGGGGCTTCCCTGGTGGCGCAGTGGTTGAGAGTCCACCTGCCGATGCAGGGGACACGGGTTCGTCCCCCCGTCCGGGAAGATCCCACATGCCGCGGAGCGGCTGGGCCCGTGAGCCATGGCCGCTGAGCCTGCGCGTCCGAGCCTGTACTTCGCAACGGGAGAGGCCTCAACAGTGAGAGGCCCGCGTACCACCAAACAAAAAAAAAAAAAAAAAAAAAAGAAAAAAAAAAGAAATGTCCAAGGTGAAGAAAGTAAACAGTAATAAGAATGGGAAAATGAAACAGACCATAAGGGATGTGGGACACAAAGGGCCTGACGTCTGTCAGTGGAGCCCCTGAGGAGGGGAAGAGGAAGAATGAAGAAGACTCCACTCAGTGAAGACCCAATGCAGCCAAAAATAAATAAAATTTTTAAAAAAATAATACTAATTTAAAAAAAAGACTCCGCACTCCCAATGCAGTGGGCCCTTGTTCAATCCCTGGTCAGGGAACTAGATCCTGCATGCCACAACTAAAGATCCCATGTGCTGCAACTAAGACCCGGTGCAGCCTAATAAATAAATAAATATTTTAAAAAATATATTAAAAACAAGAACTGAGAGGACAAAATTGAAAAATAGGCAAATCTATATTCATAGTTGGAGATGGACACCATCGCACAGCCCTCTATAAGTGACAGAAGAAATCAGGAAGGATCATTAAGATCGGAACAACATGAACAGCAGACTTGCCTAGTGGACATACACAGAACCCTACTCCCAGCAACTGCAGAACACAGGTTCTTATCAAGTGCACAGGAAACAATGACCACAGTAGGTAATATTATGTACCCTAATGCAGGTTTAAGAATAATTTATCTCCTGCAGAGCATGTTCCCTGGCTAAAGTGGAATCAAACTAGGATCAATCACAGGATAACAACAAGAAATCCCCAAATGTTTGGTAATTAACTCCTTGACATAAACATAGGCTAAAATAGAAACCATATGGAAATGAAGAACTACTTTGAACTGAATGATGGTGATTATAATACACCAAAATTTGAAGATCCTGCTAAAGCAGAATTGAGGGGAACACTTATACTTGATGCATAGGTTGGAAAAGAAGAAAGGTTTATTTTACTTATTTATTATCATTAATTTTTTGGCTGCACCACACAGCTTGCAGGATCTTAGTTCCCTGACCAGGGATTTAACCCGGGCCCCGAAGTGAAAGTGCCATGTCCTAACCACTGCACCGCCAGGGTATTCCCAACAAGAGAGGTTTAAAATCCATGGTCTCAGGTTTCATCTTAAGACACTAGAGAATTTACAGCAAGTTCAACCCAAAACAGGAGACATAACAAAATAATGAGGCCAAAAATGAAGCAGAAAACGAATGAAATACAAACCAACCTTTGCTCCTTCGATAAAACAATAGCAAACGTTTCTGTCTGTTTGTTTTTAAAGAGAAAACACATGACTAACACCAAACGTGAGAAGCGGGGGCTTCCCTGGTGGCGCAGTGGTTAAGAATCCACCTGCCACTGCAGGGGACACGGGTTCGAGCCCTGGTCCGGGAAGATCCCACGTGCTGCGGAGCAACTAAGCCCGTGCGCCACAACTACTGAGCCCTCGTGCCACAACTACTGAAGCCTGCGCGCCCTACAGCCCGTGCTCCACAACAAGAGAAGCCACCGCAATGAGAAGCCCACATACTGCAATGAAGAGCAGCCCCCGCTCGCTGCAACTAAAGAAAGCCCGCACGCAGCAATGAAGACCCAACGCAGCCATAAATAAGTAGATAAATGAATAAAAATAAACTGCCCTTTAGGAAAAAAAAACAAGAGAAGGGGGACACCACTACAGATCCTACAGACATGAAAGAGATAATAAAAGGGGTTCAATTTCTGGTTACGATATAGACTGTTGTGGAAGACCATAACTTTAGATGGTTAAAAATAAAACTAGAAAAAGAACAGATTCACTACAGAAATCATATATAGATACAGCCACAATGGAAAACAGCATGACGGTTCCTCAAACAATTCAAAATAGAATTCCCATATGATTCAGCAGTCCCACTTCTGGGTATATATCCAAAGGAAGTGAAATCAGGTTATCTTGAAGACATATATGCACCCCCCATGTTCACTGCAGCATTATTCACAATGGCCAAGACATGGAAACAACCTAAGTGTCCCTTGATGGATGAACAGACAAAGAAAATATGATATATACATTTTTTTCTGGTATACCATAATCACATTATCATTCAGTTCAGGATCGTTCCTAATCTGCATACGGTATAAATACATATGTATCTATTTATATACATATATATGTATAGATACATATATCGCAAATCAAAACAACAATGAGGAATCACCTCACACCAGGCAGAATGGCCATCATTAAAAAGTCTACAAATAATAAATGCTGGACAGGGTGTTGAGAAAAGGAAACCCTCCTGCACTGTTGGTGGGAATGTAAACTGGTACAGCCATTATGGAGAATAGTATGGAGGTTCCTTAAAAAAATAAACCTAGAACTACCGTATGATCCAGTAATCCCACTCCTGGGCATATATTTGGACAAAAGCATAATTCAAAAGGGTACATGCACGGACTTTCCTGGTGGTCCAGTGGTTAATACTTTGCCTTCCAGTGTACAGGGTGTCGGTTCAATCCCTGGATGGGGAGCTAGGATCCCACGTGCCTCAAGCCAAAAAACCAAAACATAAAACAGAAGCAATATTGTAACAAATTCAATAAAAACATTAAAAACGGTCCACGTCAAAAACAAACAAAGGTACATGTAACCCCTATGCTCATAGCAGCACTATAATAGCAGCACTATAATAGTTGACAATAGCCAAGACATGGAAACAATCTAAACGTCCATTGACAGATGAATGGATAAAGAAATGCTACATATATAAAATGGAATACTACTCAGCCATAAAAAAAGAATGAAATAATGCCATTTGCAGCAACATCCATGGACCTAGAGATTATCATACAAAGCAAATCAGAAAGACAAATGTCACATGATATCCACTACATGTGGAATCTAAAAAATAATACAAATGAACATATGTACAAAACAGACTCACAGACATAGAAAACAAACTTACAGTTACCAAAGGGGAAAGGTGTGGGGGGGAGGGATTAGTTGGGAGTATGGGATTAACATACACACACTACTATGTCTAAAACAAACAACAAGGACCTACTGATAACACAGGAAACTATATTCAATATCCTGTAATAACCTATAATGGAAAAGAATCTGAAGAAGAACAGATACACAGGTAACTGGATCACTTCGCTGTATACCTGAAACGAACAGAACACGGTAAATCAACTGTACTTCAAAAACAAGAAAAGAAATTGGAGTTATCAGAGAATTCATATATTCAAGACAGTAGAAAAATGGACAAAATAGATGTAATAATAATTTCAACAAGCAGAACACTCTCTGATATAAATTGCAGCAATGTCTTTTTGGATTCACCTCCTAGAGTAATGAAAATAAAAACAAAAATAAACAAATGGGACCTAACTAAACTTAAAAGCTTTTGAACTGCAAAGGAAACCATAAACAAAACAAAAAGACAACCTAAGAAATGGGAAAAAACATTTGCACACGATGCGACCTACAAGGGATTAATCTCCAACATATACAAACAGCTCATGCAGCTCAATATCAAAAAAAGTAAAACACCCAATCGAAAGATGGGCAGAAGACCTAAATAGGCCTTTCTCCAGAGAAGACATACAGATGGTCAAAAAGCACATGAAAAGATGCTCAACGTCACTAACTGCTAGAGAAACGCAAATCTAAACTATAATACGAGGTATTACCTCACATCAGTCAGAACAGCCATCATCAAAAAGTCTACAAACAGGGACTTGCCTGGTGGCGCAGTGGCTGAGAATCCGCCTGCCAATGCAGGGCACACGGGTTTGAACCCTGGTCCGGGAACATCCCACATGCCGCGGAGCAACGAAGCCCGTGCGCCACAACTACTGAGCCTGCACTCTACAGCCCGCAAGCCACGACTACTGAGCCTGCGCTCTAGGGCCCACGAGCCACAACTACTGAGCCCGCGTGCCACAACTAGTGAAGCCCGCGCGCCGAGATCCCATGCTCCGCGACAACAGAAGCCACTGCAGTAAGGAGCCCGCACACCGCACCGAAGAGTAGCCCCCGCTCACCGTAACTAGAGAAACAGCCCGCGCACAGCAATGAAGACCCAACGCAGCCAAAATTAAAACGAATTAATTAACTTTAAAAAACCTCTACAAACAATAAATGCTGGGGAGGGTGTGGAGAAAAGGGAACCCTCCTACCCTGTTAGTGGGAATGAAAATTGGTGCAGCCACTATGGACAACAGTATGGAGGTTCCTTAAACAAGTAAAAAGAGAGCTACCATGTGATTCAGCAATCCCACACCTGGACATATATCCAGAGAAAACCATAATTCAAAAAGATACATGCACCCCAATGTTCATAGCAGCACTATTCACAATAGGCAAGACACAGAAGCAACCTAAATGTCCACTGACAGATGAATACATAAAGAAGATGCAGTACATACATGCAATGGAATACTACTCAGCCATAAAATAACGAAATAATGCCATTTGCAGCAACATGGATGGACCGAGAGATTCTCATACTAAGTGAAGTCAGACAGAAAAGACTAATATCTTATGATACCACTTGTATGTGGAATCTAAAAAAAATGATACAAATGAACTTATTTACAAAACAGAAACAGACTCACAGACTTAGAAAACAAACTTATGGTTAACAAAGGGGAAAAGGTGGGGGGAGGGATAAATTAGGAGGTTGGGATTAACAAATACACACTACTAGACATAAAACAGATAACCAACAAGGACCCACTGTATAGCACAAGGAACTCTACTCAACAGTCTGTAATATTCGAAGTGGGAAAAGAATACATATATGTATAACTGAGTCACTTTGCTGTACACCTAAAACACAACATTGTAAATTAACTATACTCCAATGTAAAAAAAAATTAAAATAAATCAATACAAAAGAATAAAATAACAAAATTCAACAGAGTTGGAACATATCTATATTTGACAGTCTAGCACTGAAAAATACAATATCTGTAATGAAAATATTGGCAGCTAGGAGCAACAGTAGACTGGACACAACAGAAGACAGGGCAATAAGAAATGTCCAAGGTGGGGCTTCCCTGGTGGCGCAGTGGTTGAGAGTCCGCCTGCCGATGCAGGGGACACGGGTTCGTCCCCCCGTCCGGGAAGATCCCACATGCCGCGGAGCGGCTGGGCCCGTGAGCCATGGCCGCTGAGCCTGCGCGTCCGAGCCTGTACTTCGCAACGGGAGAGGCCTCAACAGTGAGAGGCCCGCGTACCACCAAACAAAAAAAAAGAAAAAAAAAAGAAATGTCCAAGGTGAAGAAAGTAAACAGTAATAAGAATGGGAAAATGAAACAGACCATAAGGGATGTGGGACACAAAGGGCCTGACGTCTGTCAGTGGAGCCCCTGAGGAGGGGAAGAGGAAGAATGAAGAAGACTCCACTCAGTGAAGACCCAATGCAGCCAAAAATAAATAAAATTTTTAAAAAAATAATACTAATTTAAAAAAAAGACTCCGCACTCCCAATGCAGTGGGCCCTTGTTCAATCCCTGGTCAGGGAACTAGATCCTGCATGCCACAACTAAAGATCCCATGTGCTGCAACTAAGACCCGGTGCAGCCAAATAAATAAATAGATATTTTAAAAAATATATTAAAAACAAGAACTGAGAGGACAAAATTGAAAAATAGGCAAATGTATATTCATAGTTGGAGATGGACACCATCGCACAGCTCTCTATAAATGACAGAAGAAATCAGGAAGGATCATTAAGATCGGAACAACATGAACAGCAGACTTGCCTAGTGGACATACACAGAACCCTACTCCCAGCAACTGCAGAACACAGGTTCTTATCAAGTGCACAGGAAACAATGACCACAGTAGGTAATATTATGTACCCTAATGCAGGTTTAAGAATAATTTATCTCCTGCAGAGCATGTTCCCTGGCTAAAGTGGAATCAAACTAGGATCAATCACAGGATAACAACAAGAAATCCCCAAATGTTTGGTAATTAACTCCTTGACATAAACATAGGCTAAAATAGAAACCATATGGAAATGAAGAACTACTTTGAACTGAATGATGGTGATTATAATACACCAAAATTTGAAGATCCTGCTAAAGCAGAATTGAGGGGAACACTTATACTTGATGCATAGGTTGGAAAAGAAGAAAGGTTTATTTTACTTATTTATTATCATTAATTTTTTGGCTGCACCACACAGCTTGCAGGATCTTAGTTCCCTGACCAGGGATTTAACCCGGGCCCCGAAGTGAAAGTGCCATGTCCTAACCACTGCACCGCCAGGGTATTCCCAACAAGAGAGGTTTAAAATCCATGGTCTCAGGTTTCATCTTAAGACACTAGAGAATTTACAGCAAGTTCAACCCAAAACAGGAGAAATAACAAAATAATGAGGCCAAAAATGAAGCAGAAAACGAATGAAATACAAACCAACCTTTGCTCCTTCGATAAAACAATAGCAAACGTTTCTGTCTGTTTGTTTTTAAAGAGAAAACACATGACTAACACCAAACGTGAGAAGCGGGGGCTTCCCTGGTGGCGCAGTGGTTAAGAATCCACCTGCCACTGCAGGGGACACGGGTTCGAGCCCTGGTCCGGGAAGATCCCACGTGCTGCGGAGCAACTAAGCCCGTGCGCCACAACTACTGAGCCCTCGTGCCACAACTACTGAAGCCTGCGCGCCCTACAGCCCGTGCTCCACAACAAGAGAAGCCACCGCAATGAGAAGCCCACATACTGCAATGAAGAGCAGCCCCCGCTCGCTGCAACTAAAGAAAGCCCGCACGCAGCAATGAAGACCCAACGCAGCCATAAATAAGTAGATAAATGAATAAAAATAAACTGCCCTTTAGGAAAAAAAAACAAGAGAAGGGGGACACCACTACAGATCCTACAGACATGAAAGAGATAATAAAAGGGGTTCAATTTCTGGTTACGATATAGACTGTTGTGGAAGACCATAACTTTAGATGGTTAAAAATAAAACTAGAAAAAGAACAGATTCACTACAGAAATCATATATAGATACAGCCACAATGGAAAACAGCATGACGGTTCCTCAAACAATTCAAAATAGAATTCCCATATGATTCAGCAGTCCCACTTCTGGGTATATATCCAAAGGAAGTGAAATCAGGTTATCTTGAAGACATATATGCACCCCCCATGTTCACTGCAGCATTATTCACAATGGCCAAGACATGGAAACAACCTAAGTGTCCCTTGATGGATGAATAGACAAAGAAAATATGATATATACATTTTTTTCTGGTATACCATAATCACATTATCATTCAGTTCAGGATCGTTCCTAATCTGCATACGGTATAAATACATATGTATCTATTTATATACATATATATGTATAGATACATATATCGCAAATCAAAACAACAATGAGGAATCACCTCACACCAGGCAGAATGGCCATCATTAAAAAGTCTACAAATAATAAATGCTGGACAGGGTGTTGAGAAAAGGAAACCCTCCTGCACTGTTGGTGGGAATGTAAACTGGTACAGCCATTATGGAGAATAGTATGGAGGTTCCTTAAAAAAATAAACCTAGAACTACCGTATGATCCAGTAATCCCACTCCTGGGCATATATTTGGACAAAAGCATAATTCAAAAAGGTACATGCACGGACTTTCCTGGTGGTCCAGTGGTTAATACTTTGCCTTCCAGTGTACAGGGTGTCGGTTCAATCCCTGGATGGGGAGCTAGGATCCCACGTGCCTCAAGCCAAAAAACCAAAACATAAAACAGAAGCAATATTGTAACAAATTCAATAAAAACATTAAAAACGGTCCACGTCAAAAACAAACAAAGGTACATGTAACCCCTATGCTCATAGCAGCACTATAATAGCAGCACTATAATAGTTGACAATAGCCAAGACATGGAAACAATCTAAACGTCCATTGACAGATGAATGGATAAAGAAATGCTACATATATAAAATGGAATACTACTCAGCCATAAAAAAAGAATGAAATAATGCCATTTGCAGCAACATCCATGGACCTAGAGATTATCATACAAAGCAAATCAGAAAGACAAATGTCACATGATATCCACTACATGTGGAATCTAAAAAATAATACAAATGAACATATGTACAAAACAGACTCACAGACATAGAAAACAAACTTACAGTTACCAAAGGGGAAAGGTGTGGGGGGGAGGGATTAGTTGGGAGTATGGGATTAACATACACACACTACTATGTCTAAAACAAACAACAAGGACCTACTGATAACACAGGAAACTATATTCAATATCCTGTAATAACCTATAATGGAAAAGAATCTGAAGAAGAACAGATACACAGGTAACTGGATCACTTCGCTGTATACCTGAAACGAACAGAACACAGTAAATCAACTGTACTTCAAAAACAAGAAAAGAAATTGGAGTTATCAGAGAATTCATATATTCAAGACAGTAGAAAAATGGACAAAATAGATGTAATAATAATTTCAACAAGCAGAACACTCTCTGATATAAATTGCAGCAATGTCTTTTTGGATTCACCTCCTAGAGTAATGAAAATAAAAACAAAAATAAACAAATGGGACCTAACTAAACTTAAAAGCTTTTGAACTGCAAAGGAAACCATAAACAAAACAAAAAGACAACCTAAGAAATGGGAAAAAACATTTGCACACGATGCGACCTACAAGGGATTAATCTCCAACATATACAAACAGCTCATGCAGCTCAATATCAAAAAAAGTAAAACACCCAATCGAAAGATGGGCAGAAGACCTAAATAGGCCTTTCTCCAGAGAAGACATACAGATGGTCAAAAAGCACATGAAAAGATGCTCAACGTCACTAACTGCTAGAGAAACGCAAATCTAAACTATAATACGAGGTATTACCTCACATCAGTCAGAACAGCCATCATCAAAAAGTCTACAAACAGGGACTTGCCTGGTGGCGCAGTGGCTGAGAATCCGCCTGCCAATGCAGGGCACACGGGTTTGAACCCTGGTCCGGGAACATCCCACATGCCGCGGAGCAACGAAGCCCGTGCGCCACAACTACTGAGCCTGCACTCTACAGCCCGCAAGCCACGACTACTGAGCCTGCGCTCTAGGGCCCACGAGCCACAACTACTGAGCCCGCGTGCCACAACTAGTGAAGCCCGCGCGCCGAGATCCCATGCTCCGCGACAACAGAAGCCACTGCAGTAAGGAGCCCGCACACCGCACCGAAGAGTAGCCCCCGCTCACCGTAACTAGAGAAACAGCCCGCGCACAGCAATGAAGACCCAACGCAGCCAAAATTAAAACGAATTAATTAACTTTAAAAAACCTCTACAAACAATAAATGCTGGGGAGGGTGTGGAGAAAAGGGAACCCTCCTACCCTGTTAGTGGGAATGAAAATTGGGGCAGCCACTATGGACAACAGTATGGAGGTTCCTTAAACAAGTAAAAAGAGAGCTACCATGTGATTCAGCAATCCCACACCTGGACATATATCCAGAGAAAACCATAATTCAAAAAGATACATGCACCCCAATGTTCATAGCAGCACTATTCACAATAGGCAAGACACAGAAGCAACCTAAATGTCCACTGACAGATGAATACATAAAGAAGATGCAGTACATACATGCAATGGAATACTACTCAGCCATAAAATAACGAAATAATGCCATTTGCAGCAACATGGATGGACCGAGAGATTCTCATACTAAGTGAAGTCAGACAGAAAAGACTAATATCTTATGATACCACTTGTATGTGGAATCTAAAAAAAATGATACAAATGAACTTATTTACAAAACAGAAACAGACTCACAGACTTAGAAAACAAACTTATGGTTAACAAAGGGGAAAAGGTGGGGGGAGGGATAAATTAGGAGGTTGGGATTAACAAATACACACTACTAGACATAAAACAGATAACCAACAAGGACCCACTGTATAGCACAAGGAACTCTACTCAACAGTCTGTAATATTCGAAGTGGGAAAAGAATACATATATGTATAACTGAGTCACTTTGCTGTACACCTAAAACACAACATTGTAAATTAACTATACTCCAATGTAAAAAAAAATTAAAATAAATCAATACAAAAGAATAAAATAACAAAATTCAACAGAGTTGGAACATATCTATATTTGACAGTCTAGCACTGAAAAATACAATATCTGTAATGAAAATATTGGCAGCTAGGAGCAACAGTAGACTGGACACAACAGAAGACAGGGCAATAAGAAATGTCCAAGGTGGGGCTTCCCTGGTGGCGCAGTGGTTGAGAGTCCGCCTGCCGATGCAGGGGACACGGGTTCGTCCCCCCGTCCGGGAAGATCCCACATGCCGCGGAGCGGCTGGGCCCGTGAGCCATGGCCGCTGAGCCTGCGCGTCCGAGCCTGTACTTCGCAACGGGAGAGGCCTCAACAGTGAGAGGCCCGCGTACCACCAAACAAAAAAAAAGAAAAAAAAAAGAAATGTCCAAGGTGAAGAAAGTAAACAGTAATAAGAATGGGAAAATGAAACAGACCATAAGGGATGTGGGACACAAAGGGCCTGACGTCTGTCAGTGGAGCCCCTGAGGAGGGGAAGAGGAAGAATGAAGAAGACTCCACTCAGTGAAGACCCAATGCAGCCAAAAATAAATAAAATTTTTAAAAAAATAATACTAATTTAAAAAAAAGACTCCGCACTCCCAATGCAGTGGGCCCTTGTTCAATCCCTGGTCAGGGAACTAGATCCTGCATGCCACAACTAAAGATCCCATGTGCTGCAACTAAGACCCGGTGCAGCCAAATAAATAAATAGATATTTTAAAAAATATATTAAAAACAAGAACTGAGAGGACAAAATTGAAAAATAGGCAAATGTATATTCATAGTTGGAGATGGACACCATCGCACAGCTCTCTATAAATGACAGAAGAAATCAGGAAGGATCATTAAGATCGGAACAACATGAACAGCAGACTTGCCTAGTGGACATACACAGAACCCTACTCCCAGCAACTGCAGAACACAGGTTCTTATCAAGTGCACAGGAAACAATGACCACAGTAGGTAATATTATGTACCCTAATGCAGGTTTAAGAATAATTTATCTCCTGCAGAGCATGTTCCCTGGCTAAAGTGGAATCAAACTAGGATCAATCACAGGATAACAACAAGAAATCCCCAAATGTTTGGTAATTAACTCCTTGACATAAACATAGGCTAAAATAGAAACCATATGGAAATGAAGAACTACTTTGAACTGAATGATGGTGATTATAATACACCAAAATTTGAAGATCCTGCTAAAGCAGAATTGAGGGGAACACTTATACTTGATGCATAGGTTGGAAAAGAAGAAAGGTTTATTTTACTTATTTATTATCATTAATTTTTTGGCTGCACCACACAGCTTGCAGGATCTTAGTTCCCTGACCAGGGATTTAACCCGGGCCCCGAAGTGAAAGTGCCATGTCCTAACCACTGCACCGCCAGGGTATTCCCAACAAGAGAGGTTTAAAATCCATGGTCTCAGGTTTCATCTTAAGACACTAGAGAATTTACAGCAAGTTCAACCCAAAACAGGAGACATAACAAAATAATGAGGCCAAAAATGAAGCAGAAAACGAATGAAATACAAACCAACCTTTGCTCCTTCGATAAAACAATAGCAAACGTTTCTGTCTGTTTGTTTTTAAAGAGAAAACACATGACTAACACCAAACGTGAGAAGCGGGGGCTTCCCTGGTGGCGCAGTGGTTAAGAATCCACCTGCCACTGCAGGGGACACGGGTTCGAGCCCTGGTCCGGGAAGATCCCACGTGCTGCGGAGCAACTAAGCCCGTGCGCCACAACTACTGAGCCCTCGTGCCACAACTACTGAAGCCTGCGCGCCCTACAGCCCGTGCTCCACAACAAGAGAAGCCACCGCAATGAGAAGCCCACATACTGCAATGAAGAGCAGCCCCCGCTCGCTGCAACTAAAGAAAGCCCGCACGCAGCAATGAAGACCCAACGCAGCCATAAATAAGTAGATAAATGAATAAAAATAAACTGCCCTTTAGGAAAAAAAAACAAGAGAAGGGGGACACCACTACAGATCCTACAGACATGAAAGAGATAATAAAAGGGGTTCAATTTCTGGTTACGATATAGACTGTTGTGGAAGACCATAACTTTAGATGGTTAAAAATAAAACTAGAAAAAGAACAGATTCACTACAGAAATCATATATAGATACAGCCACAATGGAAAACAGCATGACGGTTCCTCAAACAATTCAAAATAGAATTCCCATATGATTCAGCAGTCCCACTTCTGGGTATATATCCAAAGGAAGTGAAATCAGGTTATCTTGAAGACATATATGCACCCCCCATGTTCACTGCAGCATTATTCACAATGGCCAAGACATGGAAACAACCTAAGTGTCCCTTGATGGATGAACAGACAAAGAAAATATGATATATACATTTTTTTCTGGTATACCATAATCACATTATCATTCAGTTCAGGATCGTTCCTAATCTGCATACGGTATAAATACATATGTATCTATTTATATACATATATATGTATAGATACATATATCGCAAATCAAAACAACAATGAGGAATCACCTCACACCAGGCAGAATGGCCATCATTAAAAAGTCTACAAATAATAAATGCTGGACAGGGTGTTGAGAAAAGGAAACCCTCCTGCACTGTTGGTGGGAATGTAAACTGGTACAGCCATTATGGAGAATAGTATGGAGGTTCCTTAAAAAAATAAACCTAGAACTACCGTATGATCCAGTAATCCCACTCCTGGGCATATATTTGGACAAAAGCATAATTCAAAAGGGTACATGCACGGACTTTCCTGGTGGTCCAGTGGTTAATACTTTGCCTTCCAGTGTACAGGGTGTCGGTTCAATCCCTGGATGGGGAGCTAGGATCCCACGTGCCTCAAGCCAAAAAACCAAAACATAAAACAGAAGCAATATTGTAACAAATTCAATAAAAACATTAAAAACGGTCCACGTCAAAAACAAACAAAGGTACATGTAACCCCTATGCTCATAGCAGCACTATAATAGCAGCACTATAATAGTTGACAATAGCCAAGACATGGAAACAATCTAAACGTCCATTGACAGATGAATGGATAAAGAAATGCTACATATATAAAATGGAATACTACTCAGCCATAAAAAAAGAATGAAATAATGCCATTTGCAGCAACATCCATGGACCTAGAGATTATCATACAAAGCAAATCAGAAAGACAAATGTCACATGATATCCACTACATGTGGAATCTAAAAAATAATACAAATGAACATATGTACAAAACAGACTCACAGACATAGAAAACAAACTTACAGTTACCAAAGGGGAAAGGTGTGGGGGGGAGGGATTAGTTGGGAGTATGGGATTAACATACACACACTACTATGTCTAAAACAAACAACAAGGACCTACTGATAACACAGGAAACTATATTCAATATCCTGTAATAACCTATAATGGAAAAGAATCTGAAGAAGAACAGATACACAGGTAACTGGATCACTTCGCTGTATACCTGAAACGAACAGAACACGGTAAATCAACTGTACTTCAAAAACAAGAAAAGAAATTGGAGTTATCAGAGAATTCATATATTCAAGACAGTAGAAAAATGGACAAAATAGATGTAATAATAATTTCAACAAGCAGAACACTCTCTGATATAAATTGCAGCAATGTCTTTTTGGATTCACCTCCTAGAGTAATGAAAATAAAAACAAAAATAAACAAATGGGACCTAACTAAACTTAAAAGCTTTTGAACTGCAAAGGAAACCATAAACAAAACAAAAAGACAACCTAAGAAATGGGAAAAAACATTTGCACACGATGCGACCTACAAGGGATTAATCTCCAACATATACAAACAGCTCATGCAGCTCAATATCAAAAAAAGTAAAACACCCAATCGAAAGATGGGCAGAAGACCTAAATAGGCCTTTCTCCAGAGAAGACATACAGATGGTCAAAAAGCACATGAAAAGATGCTCAACGTCACTAACTGCTAGAGAAACGCAAATCTAAACTATAATACGAGGTATTACCTCACATCAGTCAGAACAGCCATCATCAAAAAGTCTACAAACAGGGACTTGCCTGGTGGCGCAGTGGCTGAGAATCCGCCTGCCAATGCAGGGCACACGGGTTTGAACCCTGGTCCGGGAACATCCCACATGCCGCGGAGCAACGAAGCCCGTGCGCCACAACTACTGAGCCTGCACTCTACAGCCCGCAAGCCACGACTACTGAGCCTGCGCTCTAGGGCCCACGAGCCACAACTACTGAGCCCGCGTGCCACAACTAGTGAAGCCCGCGCGCCGAGATCCCATGCTCCGCGACAACAGAAGCCACTGCAGTAAGGAGCCCGCACACCGCACCGAAGAGTAGCCCCCGCTCACCGTAACTAGAGAAACAGCCCGCGCACAGCAATGAAGACCCAACGCAGCCAAAATTAAAACGAATTAATTAACTTTAAAAAACCTCTACAAACAATAAATGCTGGGGAGGGTGTGGAGAAAAGGGAACCCTCCTACCCTGTTAGTGGGAATGAAAATTGGGGCAGCCACTATGGACAACAGTATGGAGGTTCCTTAAACAAGTAAAAAGAGAGCTACCATGTGATTCAGCAATCCCACACCTGGCCATATATCCAGAGAAAACCATAATTCAAAAAGATACATGCACCCCAATGTTCATAGCAGCACTATTCACAATAGGCAAGACACAGAAGCAACCTAAATGTCCACTGACAGATGAATACATAAAGAAGATGCAGTACATACATGCAATGGAATACTACTCAGCCATAAAATAACGAAATAATGCCATTTGCAGCAACATGGATGGACCGAGAGATTCTCATACTAAGTGAAGTCAGACAGAAAAGACTAATATCTTATGATACCACTTGTATGTGGAATCTAAAAAAAATGATACAAATGAACTTATTTACAAAACAGAAACAGACTCACAGACTTAGAAAACAAACTTATGGTTAACAAAGGGGAAAAGGTGGGGGGAGGGATAAATTAGGAGGTTGGGATTAACAAATACACACTACTAGACATAAAACAGATAACCAACAAGGACCCACTGTATAGCACAAGGAACTCTACTCAACAGTCTGTAATATTCGAAGTGGGAAAAGAATACATATATGTATAACTGAGTCACTTTGCTGTACACCTAAAACACAACATTGTAAATTAACTATACTCCAATGTAAAAAAAAATTAAAATAAATCAATACAAAAGAATAAAATAACAAAATTCAACAGAGTTGGAACATATCTATATTTGACAGTCTAGCACTGAAAAATACAATATCTGTAATGAAAATATTGGCAGCTAGGAGCAACAGTAGACTGGACACAACAGAAGACAGGGCAATAAGAAATGTCCAAGGTGGGGCTTCCCTGGTGGCGCAGTGGTTGAGAGTCCGCCTGCCGATGCAGGGGACACGGGTTCGTCCCCCCGTCCGGGAAGATCCCACATGCCGCGGAGCGGCTGGGCCCGTGAGCCATGGCCGCTGAGCCTGCGCGTCCGAGCCTGTACTTCGCAACGGGAGAGGCCTCAACAGTGAGAGGCCCGCGTACCACCAAACAAAAAAAAAGAAAAAAAAAAGAAATGTCCAAGGTGAAGAAAGTAAACAGTAATAAGAATGGGAAAATGAAACAGACCATAAGGGATGTGGGACACAAAGGGCCTGACGTCTGTCAGTGGAGCCCCTGAGGAGGGGAAGAGGAAGAATGAAGAAGACTCCACTCAGTGAAGACCCAATGCAGCCAAAAATAAATAAAATTTTTAAAAAAATAATACTAATTTAAAAAAAAAGACTCCGCACTCCCAATGCAGTGGGCCCTTGTTCAATCCCTGGTCAGGGAACTAGATCCTGCATGCCACAACTAAAGATCCCATGTGCTGCAACTAAGACCCGGTGCAGCCAAATAAATAAATAGATATTTTAAAAAATATATTAAAAACAAGAACTGAGAGGACAAAATTGAAAAATAGGCAAATGTATATTCATAGTTGGAGATGGACACCATCGCACAGCTCTCTATAAATGACAGAAGAAATCAGGAAGGATCATTAAGATCGGAACAACATGAACAGCAGACTTGCCTAGTGGACATACACAGAACCCTACTCCCAGCAACTGCAGAACACAGGTTCTCATCAAGTGCACAGGAAACAATGACCACAGTAGGTAATATTATGTACCCTAATGCAGGTTTAAGAATAATTTATCTCCTGCAGAGCATGTTCCCTGGCTAAAGTGGAATCAAACTAGGATCAATCACAGGATAACAACAAGAAATCCCCAAATGTTTGGTAATTAACTCCTTGACATAAACATAGGCTAAAATAGAAACCATATGGAAATGAAGAACTACTTTGAACTGAATGATGGTGATTATAATACACCAAAATTTGAAGATCCTGCTAAAGCAGAATTGAGGGGAACACTTATACTTGATGCATAGGTTGGAAAAGAAGAAAGGTTTATTTTACTTATTTATTATCATTAATTTTTTGGCTGCACCACACAGCTTGCAGGATCTTAGTTCCCTGACCAGGGATTTAACCCGGGCCCCGAAGTGAAAGTGCCATGTCCTAACCACTGCACCGCCAGGGTATTCCCAACAAGAGAGGTTTAAAATCCATGGTCTCAGGTTTCATCTTAAGACACTAGAGAATTTACAGCAAGTTCAACCCAAAACAGGAGACATAACAAAATAATGAGGCCAAAAATGAAGCAGAAAACGAATGAAATACAAACCAACCTTTGCTCCTTCGATAAAACAATAGCAAACGTTTCTGTCTGTTTGTTTTTAAAGAGAAAACACATGACTAACACCAAACGTGAGAAGCGGGGGCTTCCCTGGTGGCGCAGTGGTTAAGAATCCACCTGCCACTGCAGGGGACACGGGTTCGAGCCCTGGTCCGGGAAGATCCCACGTGCTGCGGAGCAACTAAGCCCGTGCGCCACAACTACTGAGCCCTCGTGCCACAACTACTGAAGCCTGCGCGCCCTACAGCCCGTGCTCCACAACAAGAGAAGCCACCGCAATGAGAAGCCCACATACTGCAATGAAGAGCAGCCCCCGCTCGCTGCAACTAAAGAAAGCCCGCACGCAGCAATGAAGACCCAACGCAGCCATAAATAAGTAGATAAATGAATAAAAATAAACTGCCCTTTAGGAAAAAAAAACAAGAGAAGGGGGACACCACTACAGATCCTACAGACATGAAAGAGATAATAAAAGGGGTTCAATTTCTGGTTACGATATAGACTGTTGTGGAAGACCATAACTTTAGATGGTTAAAAATAAAACTAGAAAAAGAACAGATTCACTACAGAAATCATATATAGATACAGCCACAATGGAAAACAGCATGACGGTTCCTCAAACAATTCAAAATAGAATTCCCATATGATTCAGCAGTCCCACTTCTGGGTATATATCCAAAGGAAGTGAAATCAGGTTATCTTGAAGACATATATGCACCCCCCATGTTCACTGCAGCATTATTCACAATGGCCAAGACATGGAAACAACCTAAGTGTCCCTTGATGGATGAACAGACAAAGAAAATATGATATATACATTTTTTTCTGGTATACCATAATCACATTATCATTCAGTTCAGGATCGTTCCTAATCTGCATACGGTATAAATACATATGTATCTATTTATATACATATATATGTATAGATACATATATCGCAAATCAAAACAACAATGAGGAATCACCTCACACCAGGCAGAATGGCCATCATTAAAAAGTCTACAAATAATAAATGCTGGACAGGGTGTTGAGAAAAGGAAACCCTCCTGCACTGTTGGTGGGAATGTAAACTGGTACAGCCATTATGGAGAATAGTATGGAGGTTCCTTAAAAAAATAAACCTAGAACTACCGTATGATCCAGTAATCCCACTCCTGGGCATATATTTGGACAAAAGCATAATTCAAAAGGGTACATGCACGGACTTTCCTGGTGGTCCAGTGGTTAATACTTTGCCTTCCAGTGTACAGGGTGTCGGTTCAATCCCTGGATGGGGAGCTAGGATCCCACGTGCCTCAAGCCAAAAAACCAAAACATAAAACAGAAGCAATATTGTAACAAATTCAATAAAAACATTAAAAACGGTCCACGTCAAAAACAAACAAAGGTACATGTAACCCCTATGCTCATAGCAGCACTATAATAGCAGCACTATAATAGTTGACAATAGCCAAGACATGGAAACAATCTAAACGTCCATTGACAGATGAATGGATAAAGAAATGCTACATATATAAAATGGAATACTACTCAGCCATAAAAAAAGAATGAAATAATGCCATTTGCAGCAACATCCATGGACCTAGAGATTATCATACAAAGCAAATCAGAAAGACAAATGTCACATGATATCCACTACATGTGGAATCTAAAAAATAATACAAATGAACATATGTACAAAACAGACTCACAGACATAGAAAACAAACTTACAGTTACCAAAGGGGAAAGGTGTGGGGGGGAGGGATTAGTTGGGAGTATGGGATTAACATACACACACTACTATGTCTAAAACAAACAACAAGGACCTACTGATAACACAGGAAACTATATTCAATATCCTGTAATAACCTATAATGGAAAAGAATCTGAAGAAGAACAGATACACAGGTAACTGGATCACTTCGCTGTATACCTGAAACGAACAGAACACGGTAAATCAACTGTACTTCAAAAACAAGAAAAGAAATTGGAGTTATCAGAGAATTCATATATTCAAGACAGTAGAAAAATGGACAAAATAGATGTAATAATAATTTCAACAAGCAGAACACTCTCTGATATAAATTGCAGCAATGTCTTTTTGGATTCACCTCCTAGAGTAATGAAAATAAAAACAAAAATAAACAAATGGGACCTAACTAAACTTAAAAGCTTTTGAACTGCAAAGGAAACCATAAACAAAACAAAAAGACAACCTAAGAAATGGGAAAAAACATTTGCACACGATGCGACCTACAAGGGATTAATCTCCAACATATACAAACAGCTCATGCAGCTCAATATCAAAAAAAGTAAAACACCCAATCGAAAGATGGGCAGAAGACCTAAATAGGCCTTTCTCCAGAGAAGACATACAGATGGTCAAAAAGCACATGAAAAGATGCTCAACGTCACTAACTGCTAGAGAAACGCAAATCTAAACTATAATACGAGGTATTACCTCACATCAGTCAGAACAGCCATCATCAAAAAGTCTACAAACAGGGACTTGCCTGGTGGCGCAGTGGCTGAGAATCCGCCTGCCAATGCAGGGCACACGGGTTTGAACCCTGGTCCGGGAACATCCCACATGCCGCGGAGCAACGAAGCCCGTGCGCCACAACTACTGAGCCTGCACTCTACAGCCCGCAAGCCACGACTACTGAGCCTGCGCTCTAGGGCCCACGAGCCACAACTACTGAGCCCGCGTGCCACAACTAGTGAAGCCCGCGCGCCGAGATCCCATGCTCCGCGACAACAGAAGCCACTGCAGTAAGGAGCCCGCACACCGCACCGAAGAGTAGCCCCCGCTCACCGTAACTAGAGAAACAGCCCGCGCACAGCAATGAAGACCCAACGCAGCCAAAATTAAAACGAATTAATTAACTTTAAAAAACCTCTACAAACAATAAATGCTGGGGAGGGTGTGGAGAAAAGGGAACCCTCCTACCCTGTTAGTGGGAATGAAAATTGGGGCAGCCACTATGGACAACAGTATGGAGGTTCCTTAAACAAGTAAAAAGAGAGCTACCATGTGATTCAGCAATCCCACACCTGGCCATATATCCAGAGAAAACCATAATTCAAAAAGATACATGCACCCCAATGTTCATAGCAGCACTATTCACAATAGGCAAGACACAGAAGCAACCTAAATGTCCACTGACAGATGAATACATAAAGAAGATGCAGTACATACATGCAATGGAATACTACTCAGCCATAAAATAACGAAATAATGCCATTTGCAGCAACATGGATGGACCGAGAGATTCTCATACTAAGTGAAGTCAGACAGAAAAGACTAATATCTTATGATACCACTTGTATGTGGAATCTAAAAAAAATGATACAAATGAACTTATTTACAAAACAGAAACAGACTCACAGACTTAGAAAACAAACTTATGGTTAACAAAGGGGAAAAGGTGGGGGGAGGGATAAATTAGGAGGTTGGGATTAACAAATACACACTACTAGACATAAAACAGATAACCAACAAGGACCCACTGTATAGCACAAGGAACTCTACTCAACAGTCTGTAATATTCGAAGTGGGAAAAGAATACATATATGTATAACTGAGTCACTTTGCTGTACACCTAAAACACAACATTGTAAATTAACTATACTCCAATGTAAAAAAAAATTAAAATAAATCAATACAAAAGAATAAAATAACAAAATTCAACAGAGTTGGAACATATCTATATTTGACAGTCTAGCACTGAAAAATACAATATCTGTAATGAAAATATTGGCAGCTAGGAGCAACAGTAGACTGGACACAACAGAAGACAGGGCAATAAGAAATGTCCAAGGTGGGGCTTCCCTGGTGGCGCAGTGGTTGAGAGTCCGCCTGCCGATGCAGGGGACACGGGTTCGTCCCCCCGTCCGGGAAGATCCCACATGCCGCGGAGCGGCTGGGCCCGTGAGCCATGGCCGCTGAGCCTGCGCGTCCGAGCCTGTACTTCGCAACGGGAGAGGCCTCAACAGTGAGAGGCCCGCGTACCACCAAACAAAAAAAAAGAAAAAAAAAAGAAATGTCCAAGGTGAAGAAAGTAAACAGTAATAAGAATGGGAAAATGAAACAGACCATAAGGGATGTGGGACACAAAGGGCCTGACGTCTGTCAGTGGAGCCCCTGAGGAGGGGAAGAGGAAGAATGAAGAAGACTCCACTCAGTGAAGACCCAATGCAGCCAAAAATAAATAAAATTTTTAAAAAAATAATACTAATTTAAAAAAAAAGACTCCGCACTCCCAATGCAGTGGGCCCTTGTTCAATCCCTGGTCAGGGAACTAGATCCTGCATGCCACAACTAAAGATCCCATGTGCTGCAACTAAGACCCGGTGCAGCCAAATAAATAAATAGATATTTTAAAAAATATATTAAAAACAAGAACTGAGAGGACAAAATTGAAAAATAGGCAAATGTATATTCATAGTTGGAGATGGACACCATCGCACAGCTCTCTATAAATGACAGAAGAAATCAGGAAGGATCATTAAGATCGGAACAACATGAACAGCAGACTTGCCTAGTGGACATACACAGAACCCTACTCCCAGCAACTGCAGAACACAGGTTCTCATCAAGTGCACAGGAAACAATGACCACAGTAGGTAATATTATGTACCCTAATGCAGGTTTAAGAATAATTTATCTCCTGCAGAGCATGTTCCCTGGCTAAAGTGGAATCAAACTAGGATCAATCACAGGATAACAACAAGAAATCCCCAAATGTTTGGTAATTAACTCCTTGACATAAACATAGGCTAAAATAGAAACCATATGGAAATGAAGAACTACTTTGAACTGAATGATGGTGATTATAATACACCAAAATTTGAAGATCCTGCTAAAGCAGAATTGAGGGGAACACTTATACTTGATGCATAGGTTGGAAAAGAAGAAAGGTTTATTTTACTTATTTATTATCATTAATTTTTTGGCTGCACCACACAGCTTGCAGGATCTTAGTTCCCTGACCAGGGATTTAACCCGGGCCCCGAAGTGAAAGTGCCATGTCCTAACCACTGCACCGCCAGGGTATTCCCAACAAGAGAGGTTTAAAATCCATGGTCTCAGGTTTCATCTTAAGACACTAGAGAATTTACAGCAAGTTCAACCCAAAACAGGAGACATAACAAAATAATGAGGCCAAAAATGAAGCAGAAAACGAATGAAATACAAACCAACCTTTGCTCCTTCGATAAAACAATAGCAAACGTTTCTGTCTGTTTGTTTTTAAAGAGAAAACACATGACTAACACCAAACGTGAGAAGCGGGGGCTTCCCTGGTGGCGCAGTGGTTAAGAATCCACCTGCCACTGCAGGGGACACGGGTTCGAGCCCTGGTCCGGGAAGATCCCACGTGCTGCGGAGCAACTAAGCCCGTGCGCCACAACTACTGAGCCCTCGTGCCACAACTACTGAAGCCTGCGCGCCCTACAGCCCGTGCTCCACAACAAGAGAAGCCACCGCAATGAGAAGCCCACATACTGCAATGAAGAGCAGCCCCCGCTCGCTGCAACTAAAGAAAGCCCGCACGCAGCAATGAAGACCCAACGCAGCCATAAATAAGTAGATAAATGAATAAAAATAAACTGCCCTTTAGGAAAAAAAAACAAGAGAAGGGGGACACCACTACAGATCCTACAGACATGAAAGAGATAATAAAAGGGGTTCAATTTCTGGTTACGATATAGACTGTTGTGGAAGACCATAACTTTAGATGGTTAAAAATAAAACTAGAAAAAGAACAGATTCACTACAGAAATCATATATAGATACAGCCACAATGGAAAACAGCATGACGGTTCCTCAAACAATTCAAAATAGAATTCCCATATGATTCAGCAGTCCCACTTCTGGGTATATATCCAAAGGAAGTGAAATCAGGTTATCTTGAAGACATATATGCACCCCCCATGTTCACTGCAGCATTATTCACAATGGCCAAGACATGGAAACAACCTAAGTGTCCCTTGATGGATGAACAGACAAAGAAAATATGATATATACATTTTTTTCTGGTATACCATAATCACATTATCATTCAGTTCAGGATCGTTCCTAATCTGCATACGGTATAAATACATATGTATCTATTTATATACATATATATGTATAGATACATATATCGCAAATCAAAACAACAATGAGGAATCACCTCACACCAGGCAGAATGGCCATCATTAAAAAGTCTACAAATAATAAATGCTGGACAGGGTGTTGAGAAAAGGAAACCCTCCTGCACTGTTGGTGGGAATGTAAACTGGTACAGCCATTATGGAGAATAGTATGGAGGTTCCTTAAAAAAATAAACCTAGAACTACCGTATGATCCAGTAATCCCACTCCTGGGCATATATTTGGACAAAAGCATAATTCAAAAGGGTACATGCACGGACTTTCCTGGTGGTCCAGTGGTTAATACTTTGCCTTCCAGTGTACAGGGTGTCGGTTCAATCCCTGGATGGGGAGCTAGGATCCCACGTGCCTCAAGCCAAAAAACCAAAACATAAAACAGAAGCAATATTGTAACAAATTCAATAAAAACATTAAAAACGGTCCACGTCAAAAACAAACAAAGGTACATGTAACCCCTATGCTCATAGCAGCACTATAATAGCAGCACTATAATAGTTGACAATAGCCAAGACATGGAAACAATCTAAACGTCCATTGACAGATGAATGGATAAAGAAATGCTACATATATAAAATGGAATACTACTCAGCCATAAAAAAAGAATGAAATAATGCCATTTGCAGCAACATCCATGGACCTAGAGATTATCATACAAAGCAAATCAGAAAGACAAATGTCACATGATATCCACTACATGTGGAATCTAAAAAATAATACAAATGAACATATGTACAAAACAGACTCACAGACATAGAAAACAAACTTACAGTTACCAAAGGGGAAAGGTGTGGGGGGGAGGGATTAGTTGGGAGTATGGGATTAACATACACACACTACTATGTCTAAAACAAACAACAAGGACCTACTGATAACACAGGAAACTATATTCAATATCCTGTAATAACCTATAATGGAAAAGAATCTGAAGAAGAACAGATACACAGGTAACTGGATCACTTCGCTGTATACCTGAAACGAACAGAACACGGTAAATCAACTGTACTTCAAAAACAAGAAAAGAAATTGGAGTTATCAGAGAATTCATATATTCAAGACAGTAGAAAAATGGACAAAATAGATGTAATAATAATTTCAACAAGCAGAACACTCTCTGATATAAATTGCAGCAATGTCTTTTTGGATTCACCTCCTAGAGTAATGAAAATAAAAACAAAAATAAACAAATGGGACCTAACTAAACTTAAAAGCTTTTGAACTGCAAAGGAAACCATAAACAAAACAAAAAGACAACCTAAGAAATGGGAAAAAACATTTGCACACGATGCGACCTACAAGGGATTAATCTCCAACATATACAAACAGCTCATGCAGCTCAATATCAAAAAAAGTAAAACACCCAATCGAAAGATGGGCAGAAGACCTAAATAGGCCTTTCTCCAGAGAAGACATACAGATGGTCAAAAAGCACATGAAAAGATGCTCAACGTCACTAACTGCTAGAGAAACGCAAATCTAAACTATAATACGAGGTATTACCTCACATCAGTCAGAACAGCCATCATCAAAAAGTCTACAAACAGGGACTTGCCTGGTGGCGCAGTGGCTGAGAATCCGCCTGCCAATGCAGGGCACACGGGTTTGAACCCTGGTCCGGGAACATCCCACATGCCGCGGAGCAACGAAGCCCGTGCGCCACAACTACTGAGCCTGCACTCTACAGCCCGCAAGCCACGACTACTGAGCCTGCGCTCTAGGGCCCACGAGCCACAACTACTGAGCCCGCGTGCCACAACTAGTGAAGCCCGCGCGCCGAGATCCCATGCTCCGCGACAACAGAAGCCACTGCAGTAAGGAGCCCGCACACCGCACCGAAGAGTAGCCCCCGCTCACCGTAACTAGAGAAACAGCCCGCGCACAGCAATGAAGACCCAACGCAGCCAAAATTAAAACGAATTAATTAACTTTAAAAAACCTCTACAAACAATAAATGCTGGGGAGGGTGTGGAGAAAAGGGAACCCTCCTACCCTGTTAGTGGGAATGAAAATTGGGGCAGCCACTATGGACAACAGTATGGAGGTTCCTTAAACAAGTAAAAAGAGAGCTACCATGTGATTCAGCAATCCCACACCTGGCCATATATCCAGAGAAAACCATAATTCAAAAAGATACATGCACCCCAATGTTCATAGCAGCACTATTCACAATAGGCAAGACACAGAAGCAACCTAAATGTCCACTGACAGATGAATACATAAAGAAGATGCAGTACATACATGCAATGGAATACTACTCAGCCATAAAATAACGAAATAATGCCATTTGCAGCAACATGGATGGACCGAGAGATTCTCATACTAAGTGAAGTCAGACAGAAAAGACTAATATCTTATGATACCACTTGTATGTGGAATCTAAAAAAAATGATACAAATGAACTTATTTACAAAACAGAAACAGACTCACAGACTTAGAAAACAAACTTATGGTTAACAAAGGGGAAAAGGTGGGGGGAGGGATAAATTAGGAGGTTGGGATTAACAAATACACACTACTAGACATAAAACAGATAACCAACAAGGACCCACTGTATAGCACAAGGAACTCTACTCAACAGTCTGTAATATTCGAAGTGGGAAAAGAATACATATATGTATAACTGAGTCACTTTGCTGTACACCTAAAACACAACATTGTAAATTAACTATACTCCAATGTAAAAAAAAATTAAAATAAATCAATACAAAAGAATAAAATAACAAAATTCAACAGAGTTGGAACATATCTATATTTGACAGTCTAGCACTGAAAAATACAATATCTGTAATGAAAATATTGGCAGCTAGGAGCAACAGTAGACTGGACACAACAGAAGACAGGGCAATAAGAAATGTCCAAGGTGGGGCTTCCCTGGTGGCGCAGTGGTTGAGAGTCCGCCTGCCGATGCAGGGGACACGGGTTCGTCCCCCCGTCCGGGAAGATCCCACATGCCGCGGAGCGGCTGGGCCCGTGAGCCATGGCCGCTGAGCCTGCGCGTCCGAGCCTGTACTTCGCAACGGGAGAGGCCTCAACAGTGAGAGGCCCGCGTACCACCAAACAAAAAAAAAGAAAAAAAAAAGAAATGTCCAAGGTGAAGAAAGTAAACAGTAATAAGAATGGGAAAATGAAACAGACCATAAGGGATGTGGGACACAAAGGGCCTGACGTCTGTCAGTGGAGCCCCTGAGGAGGGGAAGAGGAAGAATGAAGAAGACTCCACTCAGTGAAGACCCAATGCAGCCAAAAATAAATAAAATTTTTAAAAAAATAATACTAATTTAAAAAAAAAGACTCCGCACTCCCAATGCAGTGGGCCCTTGTTCAATCCCTGGTCAGGGAACTAGATCCTGCATGCCACAACTAAAGATCCCATGTGCTGCAACTAAGACCCGGTGCAGCCAAATAAATAAATAGATATTTTAAAAAATATATTAAAAACAAGAACTGAGAGGACAAAATTGAAAAATAGGCAAATGTATATTCATAGTTGGAGATGGACACCATCGCACAGCTCTCTATAAATGACAGAAGAAATCAGGAAGGATCATTAAGATCGGAACAACATGAACAGCAGACTTGCCTAGTGGACATACACAGAACCCTACTCCCAGCAACTGCAGAACACAGGTTCTCATCAAGTGCACAGGAAACAATGACCACAGTAGGTAATATTATGTACCCTAATGCAGGTTTAAGAATAATTTATCTCCTGCAGAGCATGTTCCCTGGCTAAAGTGGAATCAAACTAGGATCAATCACAGGATAACAACAAGAAATCCCCAAATGTTTGGTAATTAACTCCTTGACATAAACATAGGCTAAAATAGAAACCATATGGAAATGAAGAACTACTTTGAACTGAATGATGGTGATTATAATACACCAAAATTTGAAGATCCTGCTAAAGCAGAATTGAGGGGAACACTTATACTTGATGCATAGGTTGGAAAAGAAGAAAGGTTTATTTTACTTATTTATTATCATTAATTTTTTGGCTGCACCACACAGCTTGCAGGATCTTAGTTCCCTGACCAGGGATTTAACCCGGGCCCCGAAGTGAAAGTGCCATGTCCTAACCACTGCACCGCCAGGGTATTCCCAACAAGAGAGGTTTAAAATCCATGGTCTCAGGTTTCATCTTAAGACACTAGAGAATTTACAGCAAGTTCAACCCAAAACAGGAGACATAACAAAATAATGAGGCCAAAAATGAAGCAGAAAACGAATGAAATACAAACCAACCTTTGCTCCTTCGATAAAACAATAGCAAACGTTTCTGTCTGTTTGTTTTTAAAGAGAAAACACATGACTAACACCAAACGTGAGAAGCGGGGGCTTCCCTGGTGGCGCAGTGGTTAAGAATCCACCTGCCACTGCAGGGGACACGGGTTCGAGCCCTGGTCCGGGAAGATCCCACGTGCTGCGGAGCAACTAAGCCCGTGCGCCACAACTACTGAGCCCTCGTGCCACAACTACTGAAGCCTGCGCGCCCTACAGCCCGTGCTCCACAACAAGAGAAGCCACCGCAATGAGAAGCCCACATACTGCAATGAAGAGCAGCCCCCGCTCGCTCCAACTAAAGAAAGCCCGCACGCAGCAATGAAGACCCAACGCAGCCATAAATAAGTAGATAAATGAATAAAAATAAACTGCCCTTTAGGAAAAAAAAAACAAGAGAAGGGGGACACCACTACAGATCCTACAGACATGAAAGAGATAATAAAAGGGGTTCAATTTCTGGTTACGATATAGACTGTTGTGGAAGACCATAACTTTAGATGGTTAAAAATAAAACTAGAAAAAGAACAGATTCACTACAGAAATCATATATAGATACAGCCACAATGGAAAACAGCATGACGGTTCCTCAAACAATTCAAAATAGAATTCCCATATGATTCAGCAGTCCCACTTCTGGGTATATATCCAAAGGAAGTGAAATCAGGTTATCTTGAAGACATATATGCACCCCCCATGTTCACTGCAGCATTATTCACAATGGCCAAGACATGGAAACAACCTAAGTGTCCCTTGATGGATGAACAGACAAAGAAAATATGATATATACATTTTTTTCTGGTATACCATAATCACATTATCATTCAGTTCAGGATCGTTCCTAATCTGCATACGGTATAAATACATATGTATCTATTTATATACATATATATGTATAGATACATATATCGCAAATCAAAACAACAATGAGGAATCACCTCACACCAGGCAGAATGGCCATCATTAAAAAGTCTACAAATAATAAATGCTGGACAGGGTGTTGAGAAAAGGAAACCCTCCTGCACTGTTGGTGGGAATGTAAACTGGTACAGCCATTATGGAGAATAGTATGGAGGTTCCTTAAAAAAATAAACCTAGAACTACCGTATGATCCAGTAATCCCACTCCTGGGCATATATTTGGACAAAAGCATAATTCAAAAGGGTACATGCACGGACTTTCCTGGTGGTCCAGTGGTTAATACTTTGCCTTCCAGTGTACAGGGTGTCGGTTCAATCCCTGGATGGGGAGCTAGGATCCCACGTGCCTCAAGCCAAAAAACCAAAACATAAAACAGAAGCAATATTGTAACAAATTCAATAAAAACATTAAAAACGGTCCACGTCAAAAACAAACAAAGGTACATGTAACCCCTATGCTCATAGCAGCACTATAATAGCAGCACTATAATAGTTGACAATAGCCAAGACATGGAAACAATCTAAACGTCCATTGACAGATGAATGGATAAAGAAATGCTACATATATAAAATGGAATACTACTCAGCCATAAAAAAAGAATGAAATAATGCCATTTGCAGCAACATCCATGGACCTAGAGATTATCATACAAAGCAAATCAGAAAGACAAATGTCACATGATATCCACTACATGTGGAATCTAAAAAATAATACAAATGAACATATGTACAAAACAGACTCACAGACATAGAAAACAAACTTACAGTTACCAAAGGGGAAAGGTGTGGGGGGGAGGGATTAGTTGGGAGTATGGGATTAACATACACACACTACTATGTCTAAAACAAACAACAAGGACCTACTGATAACACAGGAAACTATATTCAATATCCTGTAATAACCTATAATGGAAAAGAATCTGAAGAAGAACAGATACACAGGTAACTGGATCACTTCGCTGTATACCTGAAACGAACAGAACACGGTAAATCAACTGTACTTCAAAAACAAGAAAAGAAATTGGAGTTATCAGAGAATTCATATATTCAAGACAGTAGAAAAATGGACAAAATAGATGTAATAATAATTTCAACAAGCAGAACACTCTCTGATATAAATTGCAGCAATGTCTTTTTGGATTCACCTCCTAGAGTAATGAAAATAAAAACAAAAATAAACAAATGGGACCTAACTAAACTTAAAAGCTTTTGAACTGCAAAGGAAACCATAAACAAAACAAAAAGACAACCTAAGAAATGGGAAAAAACATTTGCACACGATGCGACCTACAAGGGATTAATCTCCAACATATACAAACAGCTCATGCAGCTCAATATCAAAAAAAGTAAAACACCCAATCGAAAGATGGGCAGAAGACCTAAATAGGCCTTTCTCCAGAGAAGACATACAGATGGTCAAAAAGCACATGAAAAGATGCTCAACGTCACTAACTGCTAGAGAAACGCAAATCTAAACTATAATACGAGGTATTACCTCACATCAGTCAGAACAGCCATCATCAAAAAGTCTACAAACAGGGACTTGCCTGGTGGCGCAGTGGCTGAGAATCCGCCTGCCAATGCAGGGCACACGGGTTTGAACCCTGGTCCGGGAACATCCCACATGCCGCGGAGCAACGAAGCCCGTGCGCCACAACTACTGAGCCTGCACTCTACAGCCCGCAAGCCACGACTACTGAGCCTGCGCTCTAGGGCCCACGAGCCACAACTACTGAGCCCGCGTGCCACAACTAGTGAAGCCCGCGCGCCGAGATCCCATGCTCCGCGACAACAGAAGCCACTGCAGTAAGGAGCCCGCACACCGCACCGAAGAGTAGCCCCCGCTCACCGTAACTAGAGAAACAGCCCGCGCACAGCAATGAAGACCCAACGCAGCCAAAATTAAAACTAATTAATTAACTTTAAAAAACCTCTACAAACAATAAATGCTGGGGAGGGTGTGGAGAAAAGGGAACCCTCCTACCCTGTTAGTGGGAATGAAAATTGGTGCAGCCACTATGGACAACAGTATGGAGGTTCCTTAAACAAGTAAAAAGAGAGCTACCATGTGATTCAGCAATCCCACACCTGGCCATATATCCAGAGAAAACCATAATTCAAAAAGATACATGCACCCCAATGTTCATAGCAGCACTATTCACAATAGGCAAGACACAGAAGCAACCTAAATGTCCACTGACAGATGAATACATAAAGAAGATGCAGTACATACATGCAATGGAATACTACTCAGCCATAAAATAACGAAATAATGCCATTTGCAGCAACATGGATGGACCGAGAGATTCTCATACTAAGTGAAGTCAGACAGAAAAGACTAATATCTTATGATACCACTTGTATGTGGAATCTAAAAAAAATGATACAAATGAACTTATTTACAAAACAGAAACAGACTCACAGACTTAGAAAACAAACTTATGGTTAACAAAGGGGAAAAGGTGGGGGGAGGGATAAATTAGGAGGTTGGGATTAACAAATACACACTACTAGACATAAAACAGATAACCAACAAGGACCCACTGTATAGCACAAGGAACTCTACTCAACAGTCTGTAATATTCGAAGTGGGAAAAGAATACATATATGTATAACTGAGTCACTTTGCTGTACACCTAAAACACAACATTGTAAATTAACTATACTCCAATGTAAAAAAAAATTAAAATAAATCAATACAAAAGAAAAAAATAACAAAATTCAACAGAGTTGGAACATATCTATATTTGACAGTCTAGCACTGAAAAATACAATATCTGTAATGAAAATATTGGCAGCTAGGAGCAACAGTAGACTGGACACAACAGAAGACAGGGCAATAAGAAATGTCCAAGGTGGGGCTTCCCTGGTGGCGCAGTGGTTGAGAGTCCGCCTGCCGATGCAGGGGACACGGGTTCGTCCCCCCGTCCGGGAAGATCCCACATGCCGCGGAGCGGCTGGGCCCGTGAGCCATGGCCGCTGAGCCTGCGCGTCCGAGCCTGTACTTCGCAACGGGAGAGGCCTCAACAGTGAGAGGCCCGCGTACCACCAAACAAAAAAAAAGAAAAAAAAAAGAAATGTCCAAGGTGAAGAAAGTAAACAGTAATAAGAATGGGAAAATGAAACAGACCATAAGGGATGTGGGACACAAAGGGCCTGACGTCTGTCAGTGGAGCCCCTGAGGAGGGGAAGAGGAAGAATGAAGAAGACTCCACTCAGTGAAGACCCAATGCAGCCAAAAATAAATAAAATTTTTAAAAAAATAATACTAATTTAAAAAAAAGACTCCGCACTCCCAATGCAGTGGGCCCTTGTTCAATCCCTGGTCAGGGAACTAGATCCTGCATGCCACAACTAAAGATCCCATGTGCTGCAACTAAGACCCGGTGCAGCCAAATAAATAAATAGATATTTTAAAAAATATATTAAAAACAAGAACTGAGAGGACAAAATTGAAAAATAGGCAAATGTATATTCATAGTTGGAGATGGACACCATCGCACAGCTCTCTATAAATGACAGAAGAAATCAGGAAGGATCATTAAGATCGGAACAACATGAACAGCAGACTTGCCTAGTGGACATACACAGAACCCTACTCCCAGCAACTGCAGAACACAGGTTCTTATCAAGTGCACAGGAAACAATGACCACAGTAGGTAATATTATGTACCCTAATGCAGGTTTAAGAATAATTTATCTCCTGCAGAGCATGTTCCCTGGCTAAAGTGGAATCAAACTAGGATCAATCACAGGATAACAACAAGAAATCCCCAAATGTTTGGTAATTAACTCCTTGACATAAACATAGGCTAAAATAGAAACCATATGGAAATGAAGAACTACTTTGAACTGAATGATGGTGATTATAATACACCAAAATTTGAAGATCCTGCTAAAGCAGAATTGAGGGGAACACTTATACTTGATGCATAGGTTGGAAAAGAAGAAAGGTTTATTTTACTTATTTATTATCATTAATTTTTTGGCTGCACCACACAGCTTGCAGGATCTTAGTTCCCTGACCAGGGATTTAACCCGGGCCCCGAAGTGAAAGTGCCATGTCCTAACCACTGCACCGCCAGGGTATTCCCAACAAGAGAGGTTTAAAATCCATGGTCTCAGGTTTCATCTTAAGACACTAGAGAATTTACAGCAAGTTCAACCCAAAACAGGAGACATAACAAAATAATGAGGCCAAAAATGAAGCAGAAAACGAATGAAATACAAACCAACCTTTGCTCCTTCGATAAAACAATAGCAAACGTTTCTGTCTGTTTGTTTTTAAAGAGAAAACACATGACTAACACCAAACGTGAGAAGCGGGGGCTTCCCTGGTGGCGCAGTGGTTAAGAATCCACCTGCCACTGCAGGGGACACGGGTTCGAGCCCTGGTCCGGGAAGATCCCACGTGCTGCGGAGCAACTAAGCCCGTGCGCCACAACTACTGAGCCCTCGTGCCACAACTACTGAAGCCTGCGCGCCCTACAGCCCGTGCTCCACAACAAGAGAAGCCACCGCAATGAGAAGCCCACATACTGCAATGAAGAGCAGCCCCCGCTCGCTGCAACTAAAGAAAGCCCGCACGCAGCAATGAAGACCCAACGCAGCCATAAATAAGTAGATAAATGAATAAAAATAAACTGCCCTTTAGGAAAAAAAAACAAGAGAAGGGGGACACCACTACAGATCCTACAGACATGAAAGAGATAATAAAAGGGGTTCAATTTCTGGTTACGATATAGACTGTTGTGGAAGACCATAACTTTAGATGGTTAAAAATAAAACTAGAAAAAGAACAGATTCACTACAGAAATCATATATAGATACAGCCACAATGGAAAACAGCATGACGGTTCCTCAAACAATTCAAAATAGAATTCCCATATGATTCAGCAGTCCCACTTCTGGGTATATATCCAAAGGAAGTGAAATCAGGTTATCTTGAAGACATATATGCACCCCCCATGTTCACTGCAGCATTATTCACAATGGCCAAGACATGGAAACAACCTAAGTGTCCCTTGATGGATGAACAGACAAAGAAAATATGATATATACATTTTTTTCTGGTATACCATAATCACATTATCATTCAGTTCAGGATCGTTCCTAATCTGCATACGGTATAAATACATATGTATCTATTTATATACATATATATGTATAGATACATATATCGCAAATCAAAACAACAATGAGGAATCACCTCACACCAGGCAGAATGGCCATCATTAAAAAGTCTACAAATAATAAATGCTGGACAGGGTGTTGAGAAAAGGAAACCCTCCTGCACTGTTGGTGGGAATGTAAACTGGTACAGCCATTATGGAGAATAGTATGGAGGTTCCTTAAAAAAATAAACCTAGAACTACCGTATGATCCAGTAATCCCACTCCTGGGCATATATTTGGACAAAAGCATAATTCAAAAGGGTACATGCACGGACTTTCCTGGTGGTCCAGTGGTTAATACTTTGCCTTCCAGTGTACAGGGTGTCGGTTCAATCCCTGGATGGGGAGCTAGGATCCCACGTGCCTCAAGCCAAAAAACCAAAACATAAAACAGAAGCAATATTGTAACAAATTCAATAAAAACATTAAAAACGGTCCACGTCAAAAACAAACAAAGGTACATGTAACCCCTATGCTCATAGCAGCACTATAATAGCAGCACTATAATAGTTGACAATAGCCAAGACATGGAAACAATCTAAACGTCCATTGACAGATGAATGGATAAAGAAATGCTACATATATAAAATGGAATACTACTCAGCCATAAAAAAAGAATGAAATAATGCCATTTGCAGCAACATCCATGGACCTAGAGATTATCATACAAAGCAAATCAGAAAGACAAATGTCACATGATATCCACTACATGTGGAATCTAAAAAATAATACAAATGAACATATGTACAAAACAGACTCACAGACATAGAAAACAAACTTACAGTTACCAAAGGGGAAAGGTGTGGGGGGGAGGGATTAGTTGGGAGTATGGGATTAACATACACACACTACTATGTCTAAAACAAACAACAAGGACCTACTGATAACACAGGAAACTATATTCAATATCCTGTAATAACCTATAATGGAAAAGAATCTGAAGAAGAACAGATACACAGGTAACTGGATCACTTCGCTGTATACCTGAAACGAACAGAACACGGTAAATCAACTGTACTTCAAAAACAAGAAAAGAAATTGGAGTTATCAGAGAATTCATATATTCAAGACAGTAGAAAAATGGACAAAATAGATGTAATAATAATTTCAACAAGCAGAACACTCTCTGATATAAATTGCAGCAATGTCTTTTTGGATTCACCTCCTAGAGTAATGAAAATAAAAACAAAAATAAACAAATGGGACCTAACTAAACTTAAAAGCTTTTGAACTGCAAAGGAAACCATAAACAAAACAAAAAGACAACCTAAGAAATGGGAAAAAACATTTGCACACGATGCGACCTACAAGGGATTAATCTCCAACATATACAAACAGCTCATGCAGCTCAATATCAAAAAAAGTAAAACACCCAATCGAAAGATGGGCAGAAGACCTAAATAGGCCTTTCTCCAGAGAAGACATACAGATGGTCAAAAAGCACATGAAAAGATGCTCAACGTCACTAACTGCTAGAGAAACGCAAATCTAAACTATAATACGAGGTATTACCTCACATCAGTCAGAACAGCCATCATCAAAAAGTCTACAAACAGGGACTTGCCTGGTGGCGCAGTGGCTGAGAATCCGCCTGCCAATGCAGGGCACACGGGTTTGAACCCTGGTCCGGGAACATCCCACATGCCGCGGAGCAACGAAGCCCGTGCGCCACAACTACTGAGCCTGCACTCTACAGCCCGCAAGCCACGACTACTGAGCCTGCGCTCTAGGGCCCACGAGCCACAACTACTGAGCCCGCGTGCCACAACTAGTGAAGCCCGCGCGCCGAGATCCCATGCTCCGCGACAACAGAAGCCACTGCAGTAAGGAGCCCGCACACCGCACCGAAGAGTAGCCCCCGCTCACCGTAACTAGAGAAACAGCCCGCGCACAGCAATGAAGACCCAACGCAGCCAAAATTAAAACGAATTAATTAACTTTAAAAAACCTCTACAAACAATAAATGCTGGGGAGGGTGTGGAGAAAAGGGAACCCTCCTACCCTGTTAGTGGGAATGAAAATTGGTGCAGCCACTATGGACAACAGTATGGAGGTTCCTTAAACAAGTAAAAAGAGAGCTACCATGTGATTCAGCAATCCCACACCTGGCCATATATCCAGAGAAAACCATAATTCAAAAAGATACATGCACCCCAATGTTCATAGCAGCACTATTCACAATAGGCAAGACACAGAAGCAACCTAAATGTCCACTGACAGATGAATACATAAAGAAGATGCAGTACATACATGCAATGGAATACTACTCAGCCATAAAATAACGAAATAATGCCATTTGCAGCAACATGGATGGACCGAGAGATTCTCATACTAAGTGAAGTCAGACAGAAAAGACTAATATCTTATGATACCACTTGTATGTGGAATCTAAAAAAAATGATACAAATGAACTTATTTACAAAACAGAAACAGACTCACAGACTTAGAAAACAAACTTATGGTTAACAAAGGGGAAAAGGTGGGGGGAGGGATAAATTAGGAGGTTGGGATTAACAAATACACACTACTAGACATAAAACAGATAACCAACAAGGACCCACTGTATAGCACAAGGAACTCTACTCAACAGTCTGTAATATTCGAAGTGGGAAAAGAATACATATATGTATAACTGAGTCACTTTGCTGTACACCTAAAACACAACATTGTAAATTAACTATACTCCAATGTAAAAAA
The DNA here is from genome assembly GCF_949752795.1 of Hyperoodon ampullatus. Lineage (NCBI taxonomy): Eukaryota > Metazoa > Chordata > Mammalia > Artiodactyla > Ziphiidae > Hyperoodon > Hyperoodon ampullatus. The sequence goes on from NC_136917.1 coordinate 26,396,207, forward strand.
AAATTAAAATAAATCAATACAAAAGAAAAAAATAACAAAATTCAACAGAGTTGGAACATATCTATATTTGACAGTCTAGCACTGAAAAATACAATATCTGTAATGAAAATATTGGCAGCTAGGAGCAACAGTAGACTGGACACAACAGAAGACAGGGCAATAAGAAATGTCCAAGGTGGGGCTTCCCTGGTGGCGCAGTGGTTGAGAGTCCGCCTGCCGATGCAGGGGACACGGGTTCGTCCCCCCGTCCGGGAAGATCCCACATGCCGCGGAGCGGCTGGGCCCGTGAGCCATGGCCGCTGAGCCTGCGCGTCCGAGCCTGTACTTCGCAACGGGAGAGGCCTCAACAGTGAGAGGCCCGCGTACCACCAAACAAAAAAAAAGAAAAAAAAAAGAAATGTCCAAGGTGAAGAAAGTAAACAGTAATAAGAATGGGAAAATGAAACAGACCATAAGGGATGTGGGACACAAAGGGCCTGACGTCTGTCAGTGGAGCCCCTGAGGAGGGGAAGAGGAAGAATGAAGAAGACTCCACTCAGTGAAGACCCAATGCAGCCAAAAATAAATAAAATTTTTAAAAAAATAATACTAATTTAAAAAAAAGACTCCGCACTCCCAATGCAGTGGGCCCTTGTTCAATCCCTGGTCAGGGAACTAGATCCTGCATGCCACAACTAAAGATCCCATGTGCTGCAACTAAGACCCGGTGCAGCCAAATAAATAAATAGATATTTTAAAAAATATATTAAAAACAAGAACTGAGAGGACAAAATTGAAAAATAGGCAAATGTATATTCATAGTTGGAGATGGACACCATCGCACAGCTCTCTATAAATGACAGAAGAAATCAGGAAGGATCATTAAGATCGGAACAACATGAACAGCAGACTTGCCTAGTGGACATACACAGAACCCTACTCCCAGCAACTGCAGAACACAGGTTCTTATCAAGTGCACAGGAAACAATGACCACAGTAGGTAATATTATGTACCCTAATGCAGGTTTAAGAATAATTTATCTCCTGCAGAGCATGTTCCCTGGCTAAAGTGGAATCAAACTAGGATCAATCACAGGATAACAACAAGAAATCCCCAAATGTTTGGTAATTAACTCCTTGACATAAACATAGGCTAAAATAGAAACCATATGGAAATGAAGAACTACTTTGAACTGAATGATGGTGATTATAATACACCAAAATTTGAAGATCCTGCTAAAGCAGAATTGAGGGGAACACTTATACTTGATGCATAGGTTGGAAAAGAAGAAAGGTTTATTTTACTTATTTATTATCATTAATTTTTTGGCTGCACCACACAGCTTGCAGGATCTTAGTTCCCTGACCAGGGATTTAACCCGGGCCCCGAAGTGAAAGTGCCATGTCCTAACCACTGCACCGCCAGGGTATTCCCAACAAGAGAGGTTTAAAATCCATGGTCTCAGGTTTCATCTTAAGACACTAGAGAATTTACAGCAAGTTCAACCCAAAACAGGAGAAATAACAAAATAATGAGGCCAAAAATGAAGCAGAAAACGAATGAAATACAAACCAACCTTTGCTCCTTCGATAAAACAATAGCAAACGTTTCTGTCTGTTTGTTTTTAAAGAGAAAACACATGACTAACACCAAACGTGAGAAGCGGGGGCTTCCCTGGTGGCGCAGTGGTTAAGAATCCACCTGCCACTGCAGGGGACACGGGTTCGAGCCCTGGTCCGGGAAGATCCCACGTGCTGCGGAGCAACTAAGCCCGTGCGCCACAACTACTGAGCCCTCGTGCCACAACTACTGAAGCCTGCGCGCCCTACAGCCCGTGCTCCACAACAAGAGAAGCCACCGCAATGAGAAGCCCACATACTGCAATGAAGAGCAGCCCCCGCTCGCTGCAACTAAAGAAAGCCCGCACGCAGCAATGAAGACCCAACGCAGCCATAAATAAGTAAATAAATGAATAAAAATAAACTGCCCTTTAGGAAAAAAAAACAAGAGAAGGGGGACACCACTACAGATCCTACAGACATGAAAGAGATAATAAAAGGGGTTCAATTTCTGGTTACGATATAGACTGTTGTGGAAGACCATAACTTTAGATGGTTAAAAATAAAACTAGAAAAAGAACAGATTCACTACAGAAATCATATATAGATACAGCCACAATGGAAAACAGCATGACGGTTCCTCAAACAATTCAAAATAGAATTCCCATATGATTCAGCAGTCCCACTTCTGGGTATATATCCAAAGGAAGTGAAATCAGGTTATCTTGAAGACATATATGCACCCCCCATGTTCACTGCAGCATTATTCACAATGGCCAAGACATGGAAACAACCTAAGTGTCCCTTGATGGATGAATAGACAAAGAAAATATGATATATACATTTTTTTCTGGTATACCATAATCACATTATCATTCAGTTCAGGATCGTTCCTAATCTGCATACGGTATAAATACATATGTATCTATTTATATACATATATATGTATAGATACATATATCGCAAATCAAAACAACAATGAGGAATCACCTCACACCAGGCAGAATGGCCATCATTAAAAAGTCTACAAATAATAAATGCTGGACAGGGTGTTGAGAAAAGGAAACCCTCCTGCACTGTTGGTGGGAATGTAAACTGGTACAGCCATTATGGAGAATAGTATGGAGGTTCCTTAAAAAAATAAACCTAGAACTACCGTATGATCCAGTAATCCCACTCCTGGGCATATATTTGGACAAAAGCATAATTCAAAAAGGTACATGCACGGACTTTCCTGGTGGTCTAGTGGTTAATACTTTGCCTTCCAGTGTACAGGGTGTCGGTTCAATCCCTGGATGGGGAGCTAGGATCCCACGTGCCTCAAGCCAAAAAACCAAAACATAAAACAGAAGCAATATTGTAACAAATTCAATAAAAACATTAAAAACGGTCCACGTCAAAAACAAACAAAGGTACATGTAACCCCTATGCTCATAGCAGCACTATAATAGCAGCACTATAATAGTTGACAATAGCCAAGACATGGAAACAATCTAAACGTCCATTGACAGATGAATGGATAAAGAAATGCTACATATATAAAATGGAATACTACTCAGCCATAAAAAAAGAATGAAATAATGCCATTTGCAGCAACATCCATGGACCTAGAGATTATCATACAAAGCAAATCAGAAAGACAAATGTCACATGATATCCACTACATGTGGAATCTAAAAAATAATACAAATGAACATATGTACAAAACAGACTCACAGACATAGAAAACAAACTTACAGTTACCAAAGGGGAAAGGTGTGGGGGGGAGGGATTAGTTGGGAGTATGGGATTAACATACACACACTACTATGTCTAAAACAAACAACAAGGACCTACTGATAACACAGGAAACTATATTCAATATCCTGTAATAACCTATAATGGAAAAGAATCTGAAGAAGAACAGATACACAGGTAACTGGATCACTTCGCTGTATACCTGAAACGAACAGAACACAGTAAATCAACTGTACTTCAAAAACAAGAAAAGAAATTGGAGTTATCAGAGAATTCATATATTCAAGACAGTAGAAAAATGGACAAAATAGATGTAATAATAATTTCAACAAGCAGAACACTCTCTGATATAAATTGCAGCAATGTCTTTTTGGATTCACCTCCTAGAGTAATGAAAATAAAAACAAAAATAAACAAATGGGACCTAACTAAACTTAAAAGCTTTTGAACTGCAAAGGAAACCATAAACAAAACAAAAAGACAACCTAAGAAATGGGAAAAAACATTTGCACACGATGCGACCTACAAGGGATTAATCTCCAACATATACAAACAGCTCATGCAGCTCAATATCAAAAAAAGTAAAACACCCAATCGAAAGATGGGCAGAAGACCTAAATAGGCCTTTCTCCAGAGAAGACATACAGATGGTCAAAAAGCACATGAAAAGATGCTCAACGTCACTAACTGCTAGAGAAACGCAAATCTAAACTATAATACGAGGTATTACCTCACATCAGTCAGAACAGCCATCATCAAAAAGTCTACAAACAGGGACTTGCCTGGTGGCGCAGTGGCTGAGAATCCGCCTGCCAATGCAGGGCACACGGGTTTGAACCCTGGTCCGGGAACATCCCACATGCCGCGGAGCAACGAAGCCCGTGCGCCACAACTACTGAGCCTGCACTCTACAGCCCGCAAGCCACGACTACTGAGCCTGCGCTCTAGGGCCCACGAGCCACAACTACTGAGCCCGCGTGCCACAACTAGTGAAGCCCGCGCGCCGAGATCCCATGCTCCGCGACAACAGAAGCCACTGCAGTAAGGAGCCCGCACACCGCACCGAAGAGTAGCCCCCGCTCACCGTAACTAGAGAAACAGCCCGCGCACAGCAATGAAGACCCAACGCAGCCAAAATTAAAACTAATTAATTAACTTTAAAAAACCTCTACAAACAATAAATGCTGGGGAGGGTGTGGAGAAAAGGGAACCCTCCTACCCTGTTAGTGGGAATGAAAATTGGTGCAGCCACTATGGACAACAGTATGGAGGTTCCTTAAACAAGTAAAAAGAGAGCTACCATGTGATTCAGCAATCCCACACCTGGCCATATATCCAGAGAAAACCATAATTCAAAAAGATACATGCACCCCAATGTTCATAGCAGCACTATTCACAATAGGCAAGACACAGAAGCAACCTAAATGTCCACTGACAGATGAATACATAAAGAAGATGCAGTACATACATGCAATGGAATACTACTCAGCCATAAAATAACGAAATAATGCCATTTGCAGCAACATGGATGGACCGAGAGATTCTCATACTAAGTGAAGTCAGACAGAAAAGACTAATATCTTATGATACCACTTGTATGTGGAATCTAAAAAAAATGATACAAATGAACTTATTTACAAAACAGAAACAGACTCACAGACTTAGAAAACAAACTTATGGTTAACAAAGGGGAAAAGGTGGGGGGAGGGATAAATTAGGAGGTTGGGATTAACAAATACACACTACTAGACATAAAACAGATAACCAACAAGGACCCACTGTATAGCACAAGGAACTCTACTCAACAGTCTGTAATATTCGAAGTGGGAAAAGAATACATATATGTATAACTGAGTCACTTTGCTGTACACCTAAAACACAACATTGTAAATTAACTATACTCCAATGTAAAAAAAAATTAAAATAAATCAATACAAAAGAAAAAAATAACAAAATTCAACAGAGTTGGAACATATCTATATTTGACAGTCTAGCACTGAAAAATACAATATCTGTAATGAAAATATTGGCAGCTAGGAGCAACAGTAGACTGGACACAACAGAAGACAGGGCAATAAGAAATGTCCAAGGTGGGGCTTCCCTGGTGGCGCAGTGGTTGAGAGTCCGCCTGCCGATGCAGGGGACACGGGTTCGTCCCCCCGTCCGGGAAGATCCCACATGCCGCGGAGCGGCTGGGCCCGTGAGCCATGGCCGCTGAGCCTGCGCGTCCGAGCCTGTACTTCGCAACGGGAGAGGCCTCAACAGTGAGAGGCCCGCGTACCACCAAACAAAAAAAAAGAAAAAAAAAAGAAATGTCCAAGGTGAAGAAAGTAAACAGTAATAAGAATGGGAAAATGAAACAGACCATAAGGGATGTGGGACACAAAGGGCCTGACGTCTGTCAGTGGAGCCCCTGAGGAGGGGAAGAGGAAGAATGAAGAAGACTCCACTCAGTGAAGACCCAATGCAGCCAAAAATAAATAAAATTTTTAAAAAAATAATACTAATTTAAAAAAAAGACTCCGCACTCCCAATGCAGTGGGCCCTTGTTCAATCCCTGGTCAGGGAACTAGATCCTGCATGCCACAACTAAAGATCCCATGTGCTGCAACTAAGACCCGGTGCAGCCAAATAAATAAATAGATATTTTAAAAAATATATTAAAAACAAGAACTGAGAGGACAAAATTGAAAAATAGGCAAATGTATATTCATAGTTGGAGATGGACACCATCGCACAGCTCTCTATAAATGACAGAAGAAATCAGGAAGGATCATTAAGATCGGAACAACATGAACAGCAGACTTGCCTAGTGGACATACACAGAACCCTACTCCCAGCAACTGCAGAACACAGGTTCTTATCAAGTGCACAGGAAACAATGACCACAGTAGGTAATATTATGTACCCTAATGCAGGTTTAAGAATAATTTATCTCCTGCAGAGCATGTTCCCTGGCTAAAGTGGAATCAAACTAGGATCAATCACAGGATAACAACAAGAAATCCCCAAATGTTTGGTAATTAACTCCTTGACATAAACATAGGCTAAAATAGAAACCATATGGAAATGAAGAACTACTTTGAACTGAATGATGGTGATTATAATACACCAAAATTTGAAGATCCTGCTAAAGCAGAATTGAGGGGAACACTTATACTTGATGCATAGGTTGGAAAAGAAGAAAGGTTTATTTTACTTATTTATTATCATTAATTTTTTGGCTGCACCACACAGCTTGCAGGATCTTAGTTCCCTGACCAGGGATTTAACCCGGGCCCCGAAGTGAAAGTGCCATGTCCTAACCACTGCACCGCCAGGGTATTCCCAACAAGAGAGGTTTAAAATCCATGGTCTCAGGTTTCATCTTAAGACACTAGAGAATTTACAGCAAGTTCAACCCAAAACAGGAGACATAACAAAATAATGAGGCCAAAAATGAAGCAGAAAACGAATGAAATACAAACCAACCTTTGCTCCTTCGATAAAACAATAGCAAACGTTTCTGTCTGTTTGTTTTTAAAGAGAAAACACATGACTAACACCAAACGTGAGAAGCGGGGGCTTCCCTGGTGGCGCAGTGGTTAAGAATCCACCTGCCACTGCAGGGGACACGGGTTCGAGCCCTGGTCCGGGAAGATCCCACGTGCTGCGGAGCAACTAAGCCCGTGCGCCACAACTACTGAGCCCTCGTGCCACAACTACTGAAGCCTGCGCGCCCTACAGCCCGTGCTCCACAACAAGAGAAGCCACCGCAATGAGAAGCCCACATACTGCAATGAAGAGCAGCCCCCGCTCGCTGCAACTAAAGAAAGCCCGCACGCAGCAATGAAGACCCAACGCAGCCATAAATAAGTAGATAAATGAATAAAAATAAACTGCCCTTTAGGAAAAAAAAACAAGAGAAGGGGGACACCACTACAGATCCTACAGACATGAAAGAGATAATAAAAGGGGTTCAATTTCTGGTTACGATATAGACTGTTGTGGAAGACCATAACTTTAGATGGTTAAAAATAAAACTAGAAAAAGAACAGATTCACTACAGAAATCATATATAGATACAGCCACAATGGAAAACAGCATGACGGTTCCTCAAACAATTCAAAATAGAATTCCCATATGATTCAGCAGTCCCACTTCTGGGTATATATCCAAAGGAAGTGAAATCAGGTTATCTTGAAGACATATATGCACCCCCCATGTTCACTGCAGCATTATTCACAATGGCCAAGACATGGAAACAACCTAAGTGTCCCTTGATGGATGAACAGACAAAGAAAATATGATATATACATTTTTTTCTGGTATACCATAATCACATTATCATTCAGTTCAGGATCGTTCCTAATCTGCATACGGTATAAATACATATGTATCTATTTATATACATATATATGTATAGATACATATATCGCAAATCAAAACAACAATGAGGAATCACCTCACACCAGGCAGAATGGCCATCATTAAAAAGTCTACAAATAATAAATGCTGGACAGGGTGTTGAGAAAAGGAAACCCTCCTGCACTGTTGGTGGGAATGTAAACTGGTACAGCCATTATGGAGAATAGTATGGAGGTTCCTTAAAAAAATAAACCTAGAACTACCGTATGATCCAGTAATCCCACTCCTGGGCATATATTTGGACAAAAGCATAATTCAAAAGGGTACATGCACGGACTTTCCTGGTGGTCCAGTGGTTAATACTTTGCCTTCCAGTGTACAGGGTGTCGGTTCAATCCCTGGATGGGGAGCTAGGATCCCACGTGCCTCAAGCCAAAAAACCAAAACATAAAACAGAAGCAATATTGTAACAAATTCAATAAAAACATTAAAAACGGTCCACGTCAAAAACAAACAAAGGTACATGTAACCCCTATGCTCATAGCAGCACTATAATAGCAGCACTATAATAGTTGACAATAGCCAAGACATGGAAACAATCTAAACGTCCATTGACAGATGAATGGATAAAGAAATGCTACATATATAAAATGGAATACTACTCAGCCATAAAAAAAGAATGAAATAATGCCATTTGCAGCAACATCCATGGACCTAGAGATTATCATACAAAGCAAATCAGAAAGACAAATGTCACATGATATCCACTACATGTGGAATCTAAAAAATAATACAAATGAACATATGTACAAAACAGACTCACAGACATAGAAAACAAACTTACAGTTACCAAAGGGGAAAGGTGTGGGGGGAGGGATTAGTTGGGAGTATGGGATTAACATACACACACTACTATGTCTAAAACAAACAACAAGGACCTACTGATAACACAGGAAACTATATTCCATATCCTGTAATAACCTATAATGGAAAAGAATCTGAAGAAGAACAGATACACAGGTAACTGGATCACTTCGCTGTATACCTGAAACGAACAGAACACGGTAAATCAACTATACTTCAAAAACAATAAAAGAAATTGGAGTTATCAGAGAATTCATATATTCAAGACAGTAGAAAAATGGACAAAATAGATGTAATAATAATTTCAACAAGCAGAACACTCTCTGATATAAATTGCAGCAATGTCTTTTTGGATTCACCTCCTAGAGTAATGAAAATAAAAACAAAAATAAACAAATGGGACCTAACTAAACTTAAAAGCTTTTGAACTGCAAAGGAAACCATAAACAAAACAAAAAGACAACCTAAGAAATGGGAAAAAACATTTGCACACGATGCGACCTACAAGGGATTAATCTCCAACATATACAAACAGCTCATGCAGCTCAATATCAAAAAAAGTAAAACACCCAATCGAAAGATGGGCAGAAGACCTAAATAGGCCTTTCTCCAGAGAAGACATACAGATGGTCAAAAAGCACATGAAAAGATGCTCAACGTCACTAACTGCTAGAGAAACGCAAATCTAAACTATAATACGAGGTATTACCTCACATCAGTCAGAACAGCCATCATCAAAAAGTCTACAAACAGGGACTTGCCTGGTGGCGCAGTGGCTGAGAATCCGCCTGCCAATGCAGGGCACACGGGTTTGAACCCTGGTCCGGGAACATCCCACATGCCGCGGAGCAACGAAGCCCGTGCGCCACAACTACTGAGCCTGCACTCTACAGCCCGCAAGCCACGACTACTGAGCCTGCGCTCTAGGGCCCACGAGCCACAACTACTGAGCCCGCGTGCCACAACTAGTGAAGCCCGCGCGCCGAGATCCCATGCTCCGCGACAACAGAAGCCACTGCAGTAAGGAGCCCGCACACCGCACCGAAGAGTAGCCCCCGCTCACCGTAACTAGAGAAACAGCCCGCGCACAGCAATGAAGACCCAACGCAGCCAAAATTAAAACGAATTAATTAACTTTAAAAAACCTCTACAAACAATAAATGCTGGGGAGGGTGTGGAGAAAAGGGAACCCTCCTACCCTGTTAGTGGGAATGAAAATTGGTGCAGCCACTATGGACAACAGTATGGAGGTTCCTTAAACAAGTAAAAAGAGAGCTACCATGTGATTCAGCAATCCCACACCTGGCCATATATCCAGAGAAAACCATAATTCAAAAAGATACATGCACCCCAATGTTCATAGCAGCACTATTCACAATAGGCAAGACACAGAAGCAACCTAAATGTCCACTGACAGATGAATACATAAAGAAGATGCAGTACATACATGCAATGGAATACTACTCAGCCATAAAATAACGAAATAATGCCATTTGCAGCAACATGGATGGACCGAGAGATTCTCATACTAAGTGAAGTCAGACAGAAAAGACTAATATCTTATGATACCACTTGTATGTGGAATCTAAAAAAAATGATACAAATGAACTTATTTACAAAACAGACTCACAGACTTAGAAAACAAACTTATGGTTAACAAAGGGGAAAAGGTGGGGGGAGGGATAAATTAGGAGGTTGGGATTAACAAATACACACTACTAGACATAAAACAGATAACCAACAAGGACCCACTGTATAGCACAAGGAACTCTACTCAACAGTCTGTAATATTCGAAGTGGGAAAAGAATACATATATGTATAACTGAGTCACTTTGCTGTACACCTAAAACACAACATTGTAAATTAACTATACTCCAATGTAAAAAAAAATTAAAATAAATCAATACAAAAGAAAAAAATAACAAAATTCAACAGAGTTGGAACATATCTATATTTGACAGTCTAGCACTGAAAAATACAATATCTGTAATGAAAATATTGGCAGCTAGGAGCAACAGTAGACTGGACACAACAGAAGACAGGGCAATAAGAAATGTCCAAGGTGGGGCTTCCCTGGTGGCGCAGTGGTTGAGAGTCCGCCTGCCGATGCAGGGGACACGGGTTCGTCCCCCCGTCCGGGAAGATCCCACATGCCGCGGAGCGGCTGGGCCCGTGAGCCATGGCCGCTGAGCCTGCGCGTCCGAGCCTGTACTTCGCAACGGGAGAGGCCTCAACAGTGAGAGGCCCGCGTACCACCAAACAAAAAAAAAGAAAAAAAAAAGAAATGTCCAAGGTGAAGAAAGTAAACAGTAATAAGAATGGGAAAATGAAACAGACCATAAGGGATGTGGGACACAAAGGGCCTGACGTCTGTCAGTGGAGCCCCTGAGGAGGGGAAGAGGAAGAATGAAGAAGACTCCACTCAGTGAAGACCCAATGCAGCCAAAAATAAATAAAATTTTTTAAAAAATAATACTAATTTAAAAAAAAGACTCCGCACTCCCAATGCAGTGGGCCCTTGTTCAATCCCTGGTCAGGGAACTAGATCCTGCATGCCACAACTAAAGATCCCATGTGCTGCAACTAAGACCCGGTGCAGCCAAATAAATAAATAGATATTTTAAAAAATATATTAAAAACAAGAACTGAGAGGACAAAATTGAAAAATAGGCAAATGTATATTCATAGTTGGAGATGGACACCATCACACAGCTCTCTATAAATGACAGAAGAAATCAGGAAGGATCATTAAGATCGGAACAACATGAACAGCAGACTTGCCTAGTGGACATACACAGAACCCTACTCCCAGCAACTGCAGAACACAGGTTCTTATCAAGTGCACAGGAAACAATGACCACAGTAGGTAATATTATGTACCCTAATGCAGGTTTAAGAATAATTTATCTCCTGCAGAGCATGTTCCCTGGCTAAAGTGGAATCAAACTAGGATCAATCACAGGATAACAACAAGAAATCCCCAAATGTTTGGTAATTAACTCCTTGACATAAACATAGGCTAAAATAGAAACCATATGGAAATGAAGAACTACTTTGAACTGAATGATGGTGATTATAATACACCAAAATTTGAAGATCCTGCTAAAGCAGAATTGAGGGGAACACTTATACTTGATGCATAGGTTGGAAAAGAAGAAAGGTTTATTTTACTTATTTATTATCATTAATTTTTTGGCTGCACCACACAGCTTGCAGGATCTTAGTTCCCTGACCAGGGATTTAACCCGGGCCCCGAAGTGAAAGTGCCATGTCCTAACCACTGCACCGCCAGGGTATTCCCAACAAGAGAGGTTTAAAATCCATGGTCTCAGGTTTCATCTTAAGACACTAGAGAATTTACAGCAAGTTCAACCCAAAACAGGAGAAATAACAAAATAATGAGGCCAAAAATGAAGCAGAAAACGAATGAAATACAAATCAACCTTTGCTCCTTCGATAAAACAATAGCAAACGTTTCTGTCTGTTTGTTTTTAAAGAGAAAACACATGACTAACACCAAACGTGAGAAGCGGGGGCTTCCCTGGTGGCGCAGTGGTTAAGAATCCACCTGCCACTGCAGGGGACACGGGTTCGAGCCCTGGTCCGGGAAGATCCCACGTGCTGCGGAGCAACTAAGCCCGTGCGCCACAACTACTGAGCCCTCGTGCCACAACTACTGAAGCCTGCGCGCCCTACAGCCCGTGCTCCACAACAAGAGAAGCCACCGCAATGAGAAGCCCACATACTGCAATGAAGAGCAGCCCCCGCTCGCTGCAACTAAAGAAAGCCCGCACGCAGCAATGAAGACCCAACGCAGCCATAAATAAGTAAATAAATGAATAAAAATAAACTGCCCTTTAGGAAAAAAAAACAAGAGAAGGGGGACACCACTACAGATCCTACAGACATGAAAGAGATAATAAAAGGGGTTCAATTTCTGGTTACGATATAGACTGTTGTGGAAGACCATAACTTTAGATGGTTAAAAATAAAACTAGAAAAAGAACAGATTCACTACAGAAATCATATATAGATACAGCCACAATGGAAAACAGCATGACGGTTCCTCAAACAATTCAAAATAGAATTCCCATATGATTCAGCAGTCCCACTTCTGGGTATATATCCAAAGGAAGTGAAATCAGGTTATCTTGAAGACATATATGCACCCCCCATGTTCACTGCAGCATTATTCACAATGGCCAAGACATGGAAACAACCTAAGTGTCCCTTGATGGATGAACAGACAAAGAAAATATGATATATACATTTTTTTCTGGTATACCATAATCACATTATCATTCAGTTCAGGATCGTTCCTAATCTGCATACGGTATAAATACATATGTATCTATTTATATACATATATATGTATAGATACATATATCGCAAATCAAAACAACAATGAGGAATCACCTCACACCAGGCAGAATGGCCATCATTAAAAAGTCTACAAATAATAAATGCTGGACAGGGTGTTGAGAAAAGGAAACCCTCCTGCACTGTTGGTGGGAATGTAAACTGGTACAGCCATTATGGAGAATAGTATGGAGGTTCCTTAAAAAAATAAACCTAGAACTACCGTATGATCCAGTAATCCCACTCCTGGGCATATATTTGGACAAAAGCATAATTCAAAAAGGTACATGCACGGACTTTCCTGGTGGTCCAGTGGTTAATACTTTGCCTTCCAGTGTACAGGGTGTCGGTTCAATCCCTGGATGGGGAGCTAGGATCCCACGTGCCTCAAGCCAAAAAACCAAAACATAAAACAGAAGCAATATTGTAACAAATTCAATAAAAACATTAAAAACGGTCCACGTCAAAAACAAACAAAGGTACATGTAACCCCTATGCTCATAGCAGCACTATAATAGCAGCACTATAATAGTTGACAATAGCCAAGACATGGAAACAATCTAAACGTCCATTGACAGATGAATGGATAAAGAAATGCTACATATATAAAATGGAATACTACTCAGCCATAAAAAAAGAATGAAATAATGCCATTTGCAGCAACATCCATGGACCTAGAGATTATCATACAAAGCAAATCAGAAAGACAAATGTCACATGATATCCACTACATGTGGAATCTAAAAAATAATACAAATGAATATATGTACAAAACAGACTCACAGACATAGAAAACAAACTTACAGTTACCAAAGGGGAAAGGTGTGGGGGGGAGGGATTAGTTGGGAGTATGGGATTAACATACACACACTACTATGTCTAAAACAAACAACAAGGACCTACTGATAACACAGGAAACTATATTCCATATCCTGTAATAACCTATAATGGAAAAGAATCTGAAGAAGAACAGATACACAGGTAACTGGATCACTTCGCTGTATACCTGAAACGAACAGAACACAGTAAATCAACTGTACTTCAAAAACAAGAAAAGAAATTGGAGTTATCAGAGAATTCATATATTCAAGACAGTAGAAAAATGGACAAAATAGATGTAATAATAATTTCAACAAGCAGAACACTCTCTGATATAAATTGCAGCAATGTCTTTTTGGATTCACCTCCTAGAGTAATGAAAATAAAAACAAAAATAAACAAATGGGACCTAACTAAACTTAAAAGCTTTTGAACTGCAAAGGAAACCATAAACAAAACAAAAAGACAACCTAAGAAATGGGAAAAAACATTTGCACACGATGCGACCTACAAGGGATTAATCTCCAACATATACAAACAGCTCATGCAGCTCAATATCAAAAAAAGTAAAACACCCAATCGAAAGATGGGCAGAAGACCTAAATAGGCCTTTCTCCAGAGAAGACATACAGATGGTCAAAAAGCACATGAAAAGATGCTCAACGTCACTAACTGCTAGAGAAACGCAAATCTAAACTATAATACGAGGTATTACCTCACATCAGTCAGAACAGCCATCATCAAAAAGTCTACAAACAGGGACTTGCCTGGTGGCGCAGTGGCTGAGAATCCGCCTGCCAATGCAGGGCACACGGGTTTGAACCCTGGTCCGGGAACATCCCACATGCCGCGGAGCAACGAAGCCCGTGCGCCACAACTACTGAGCCTGCACTCTACAGCCCGCAAGCCACGACTACTGAGCCTGCGCTCTAGGGCCCACGAGCCACAACTACTGAGCCCGCGTGCCACAACTAGTGAAGCCCGCGCGCCGAGATCCCATGCTCCGCGACAACAGAAGCCACTGCAGTAAGGAGCCCGCACACCGCACCGAAGAGTAGCCCCCGCTCACCGTAACTAGAGAAACAGCCCGCGCACAGCAATGAAGACCCAACGCAGCCAAAATTAAAACTAATTAATTAACTTTAAAAAACCTCTACAAACAATAAATGCTGGGGAGGGTGTGGAGAAAAGGGAACCCTCCTACCCTGTTAGTGGGAATGAAAATTGGGGCAGCCACTATGGACAACAGTATGGAGGTTCCTTAAACAAGTAAAAAGAGAGCTACCATGTGATTCAGCAATCCCACACCTGGCCATATATCCAGAGAAAACCATAATTCAAAAAGATACATGCACCCCAATGTTCATAGCAGCACTATTCACAATAGGCAAGACACAGAAGCAACCTAAATGTCCACTGACAGATGAATACATAAAGAAGATGCAGTACATACATGCAATGGAATACTACTCAGCCATAAAATAACGAAATAATGCCATTTGCAGCAACATGGATGGACCGAGAGATTCTCATACTAAGTGAAGTCAGACAGAAAAGACTAATATCTTATGATACCACTTGTATGTGGAATCTAAAAAAAATGATACAAATGAACTTATTTACAAAACAGACTCACAGACTTAGAAAACAAACTTATGGTTAACAAAGGGGAAAAGGTGGGGGGAGGGATAAATTAGGAGGTTGGGATTAACAAATACACACTACTAGACATAAAACAGATAACCAACAAGGACCCACTGTATAGCACAAGGAACTCTACTCAACAGTCTGTAATATTCGAAGTGGGAAAAGAATACATATATGTATAACTGAGTCACTTTGCTGTACACCTAAAACACAACATTGTAAATTAACTATACTCCAATGTAAAAAAAAATTAAAATAAATCAATACAAAAGAAAAAAATAACAAAATTCAACAGAGTTGGAACATATCTATATTTGACAGTCTAGCACTGAAAAATACAATATCTGTAATGAAAATATTGGCAGCTAGGAGCAACAGTAGACTGGACACAACAGAAGACAGGGCAATAAGAAATGTCCAAGGTGGGGCTTCCCTGGTGGCGCAGTGGTTGAGAGTCCGCCTGCCGATGCAGGGGACACGGGTTCGTCCCCCCGTCCGGGAAGATCCCACATGCCGCGGAGCGGCTGGGCCCGTGAGCCATGGCCGCTGAGCCTGCGCGTCCGAGCCTGTACTTCGCAACGGGAGAGGCCTCAACAGTGAGAGGCCCGCGTACCACCAAACAAAAAAAAAGAAAAAAAAAAGAAATGTCCAAGGTGAAGAAAGTAAACAGTAATAAGAATGGGAAAATGAAACAGACCATAAGGGATGTGGGACACAAAGGGCCTGACGTCTGTCAGTGGAGCCCCTGAGGAGGGGAAGAGGAAGAATGAAGAAGACTCCACTCAGTGAAGACCCAATGCAGCCAAAAATAAATAAAATTTTTTAAAAAATAATACTAATTTAAAAAAAAGACTCCGCACTCCCAATGCAGTGGGCCCTTGTTCAATCCCTGGTCAGGGAACTAGATCCTGCATGCCACAACTAAAGATCCCATGTGCTGCAACTAAGACCCGGTGCAGCCAAATAAATAAATAGATATTTTAAAAAATATATTAAAAACAAGAACTGAGAGGACAAAATTGAAAAATAGGCAAATGTATATTCATAGTTGGAGATGGACACCATCACACAGCTCTCTATAAATGACAGAAGAAATCAGGAAGGATCATTAAGATCGGAACAACATGAACAGCAGACTTGCCTAGTGGACATACACAGAACCCTACTCCCAGCAACTGCAGAACACAGGTTCTTATCAAGTGCACAGGAAACAATGACCACAGTAGGTAATATTATGTACCCTAATGCAGGTTTAAGAATAATTTATCTCCTGCAGAGCATGTTCCCTGGCTAAAGTGGAATCAAACTAGGATCAATCACAGGATAACAACAAGAAATCCCCAAATGTTTGGTAATTAACTCCTTGACATAAACATAGGCTAAAATAGAAACCATATGGAAATGAAGAACTACTTTGAACTGAATGATGGTGATTATAATACACCAAAATTTGAAGATCCTGCTAAAGCAGAATTGAGGGGAACACTTATACTTGATGCATAGGTTGGAAAAGAAGAAAGGTTTATTTTACTTATTTATTATCATTAATTTTTTGGCTGCACCACACAGCTTGCAGGATCTTAGTTCCCTGACCAGGGATTTAACCCGGGCCCCGAAGTGAAAGTGCCATGTCCTAACCACTGCACCGCCAGGGTATTCCCAACAAGAGAGGTTTAAAATCCATGGTCTCAGGTTTCATCTTAAGACACTAGAGAATTTACAGCAAGTTCAACCCAAAACAGGAGAAATAACAAAATAATGAGGCCAAAAATGAAGCAGAAAACGAATGAAATACAAATCAACCTTTGCTCCTTCGATAAAACAATAGCAAACGTTTCTGTCTGTTTGTTTTTAAAGAGAAAACACATGACTAACACCAAACGTGAGAAGCGGGGGCTTCCCTGGTGGCGCAGTGGTTAAGAATCCACCTGCCACTGCAGGGGACACGGGTTCGAGCCCTGGTCCGGGAAGATCCCACGTGCTGCGGAGCAACTAAGCCCGTGCGCCACAACTACTGAGCCCTCGTGCCACAACTACTGAAGCCTGCGCGCCCTACAGCCCGTGCTCCACAACAAGAGAAGCCACCGCAATGAGAAGCCCACATACTGCAATGAAGAGCAGCCCCCGCTCGCTGCAACTAAAGAAAGCCCGCACGCAGCAATGAAGACCCAACGCAGCCATAAATAAGTAAATAAATGAATAAAAATAAACTGCCCTTTAGGAAAAAAAAACAAGAGAAGGGGGACACCACTACAGATCCTACAGACATGAAAGAGATAATAAAAGGGGTTCAATTTCTGGTTACGATATAGACTGTTGTGGAAGACCATAACTTTAGATGGTTAAAAATAAAACTAGAAAAAGAACAGATTCACTACAGAAATCATATATAGATACAGCCACAATGGAAAACAGCATGACGGTTCCTCAAACAATTCAAAATAGAATTCCCATATGATTCAGCAGTCCCACTTCTGGGTATATATCCAAAGGAAGTGAAATCAGGTTATCTTGAAGACATATATGCACCCCCCATGTTCACTGCAGCATTATTCACAATGGCCAAGACATGGAAACAACCTAAGTGTCCCTTGATGGATGAACAGACAAAGAAAATATGATATATACATTTTTTTCTGGTATACCATAATCACATTATCATTCAGTTCAGGATCGTTCCTAATCTGCATACGGTATAAATACATATGTATCTATTTATATACATATATATGTATAGATACATATATCGCAAATCAAAACAACAATGAGGAATCACCTCACACCAGGCAGAATGGCCATCATTAAAAAGTCTACAAATAATAAATGCTGGACAGGGTGTTGAGAAAAGGAAACCCTCCTGCACTGTTGGTGGGAATGTAAACTGGTACAGCCATTATGGAGAATAGTATGGAGGTTCCTTAAAAAAATAAACCTAGAACTACCGTATGATCCAGTAATCCCACTCCTGGGCATATATTTGGACAAAAGCATAATTCAAAAAGGTACATGCACGGACTTTCCTGGTGGTCCAGTGGTTAATACTTTGCCTTCCAGTGTACAGGGTGTCGGTTCAATCCCTGGATGGGGAGCTAGGATCCCACGTGCCTCAAGCCAAAAAACCAAAACATAAAACAGAAGCAATATTGTAACAAATTCAATAAAAACATTAAAAACGGTCCACGTCAAAAACAAACAAAGGTACATGTAACCCCTATGCTCATAGCAGCACTATAATAGCAGCACTATAATAGTTGACAATAGCCAAGACATGGAAACAATCTAAACGTCCATTGACAGATGAATGGATAAAGAAATGCTACATATATAAAATGGAATACTACTCAGCCATAAAAAAAGAATGAAATAATGCCATTTGCAGCAACATCCATGGACCTAGAGATTATCATACAAAGCAAATCAGAAAGACAAATGTCACATGATATCCACTACATGTGGAATCTAAAAAATAATACAAATGAACATATGTACAAAACAGACTCACAGACATAGAAAACAAACTTACAGTTACCAAAGGGGAAAGGTGTTGGGGGGAGGGATTAGTTGGGAGTATGGGATTAACATACACACACTACTATGTCTAAAACAAACAACAAGGACCTACTGATAACACAGGAAACTATATTCAATATCCTGTAATAACCTATAATGGAAAAGAATCTGAAGAAGAACAGATACACAGGTAACTGGATCACTTCGCTGTATACCTGAAACGAACAGAACACGGTAAATCAACTGTACTTCAAAAACAAGAAAAGAAATTGGAGTTATCAGAGAATTCATATATTCAAGACAGTAGAAAAATGGACAAAATAGATGTAATAATAATTTCAACAAGCAGAACACTCTCTGATATAAATTGCAGCAATGTCTTTTTGGATTCACCTCCTAGAGTAATGAAAATAAAAACAAAAATAAACAAATGGGACCTAACTAAACTTAAAAGCTTTTGAACTGCAAAGGAAACCATAAACAAAACAAAAAGACAACCTAAGAAATGGGAAAAAACATTTGCACACGATGCGACCTA
This sequence comes from Hyperoodon ampullatus, assembly GCF_949752795.1. NCBI lineage: Eukaryota > Metazoa > Chordata > Mammalia > Artiodactyla > Ziphiidae > Hyperoodon > Hyperoodon ampullatus. Next base: position 26,415,568 of record NC_136917.1, read on the forward strand.
CAAGGGATTAATCTCCAACATATACAAACAGCTCATGCAGCTCAATATCAAAAAAAGTAAAACACCCAATCGAAAGATGGGCAGAAGACCTAAATAGGCCTTTCTCCAGAGAAGACATACAGATGGTCAAAAAGCACATGAAAAGATGCTCAACGTCACTAACTGCTAGAGAAACGCAAATCTAAACTATAATACGAGGTATTACCTCACATCAGTCAGAACAGCCATCATCAAAAAGTCTACAAACAGGGACTTGCCTGGTGGCGCAGTGGCTGAGAATCCGCCTGCCAATGCAGGGCACACGGGTTTGAACCCTGGTCCGGGAACATCCCACATGCCGCGGAGCAACGAAGCCCGTGCGCCACAACTACTGAGCCTGCACTCTACAGCCCGCAAGCCACGACTACTGAGCCTGCGCTCTAGGGCCCACGAGCCACAACTACTGAGCCCGCGTGCCACAACTAGTGAAGCCCGCGCGCCGAGATCCCATGCTCCGCGACAACAGAAGCCACTGCAGTAAGGAGCCCGCACACCGCACCGAAGAGTAGCCCCCGCTCACCGTAACTAGAGAAACAGCCCGCGCACAGCAATGAAGACCCAACGCAGCCAAAATTAAAACGAATTAATTAACTTTAAAAAACCTCTACAAACAATAAATGCTGGGGAGGGTGTGGAGAAAAGGGAACCCTCCTACCCTGTTAGTGGGAATGAAAATTGGTGCAGCCACTATGGACAACAGTATGGAGGTTCCTTAAACAAGTAAAAAGAGAGCTACCATGTGATTCAGCAATCCCACACCTGGCCATATATCCAGAGAAAACCATAATTCAAAAAGATACATGCACCCCAATGTTCATAGCAGCACTATTCACAATAGGCAAGACACAGAAGCAACCTAAATGTCCACTGACAGATGAATACATAAAGAAGATGCAGTACATACATGCAATGGAATACTACTCAGCCATAAAATAACGAAATAATGCCATTTGCAGCAACATGGATGGACCGAGAGATTCTCATACTAAGTGAAGTCAGACAGAAAAGACTAATATCTTATGATACCACTTGTATGTGGAATCTAAAAAAAATGATACAAATGAACTTATTTACAAAACAGACTCACAGACTTAGAAAACAAACTTATGGTTAACAAAGGGGAAAAGGTGGGGGGAGGGATAAATTAGGAGGTTGGGATTAACAAATACACACTACTAGACATAAAACAGATAACCAACAAGGACCCACTGTATAGCACAAGGAACTCTACTCAACAGTCTGTAATATTCGAAGTGGGAAAAGAATACATATATGTATAACTGAGTCACTTTGCTGTACACCTAAAACACAACATTGTAAATTAACTATACTCCAATGTAAAAAAAAATTAAAATAAATCAATACAAAAGAAAAAAATAACAAAATTCAACAGAGTTGGAACATATCTATATTTGACAGTCTAGCACTGAAAAATACAATATCTGTAATGAAAATATTGGCAGCTAGGAGCAACAGTAGACTGGACACAACAGAAGACAGGGCAATAAGAAATGTCCAAGGTGGGGCTTCCCTGGTGGCGCAGTGGTTGAGAGTCCGCCTGCCGATGCAGGGGACACGGGTTCGTCCCCCCGTCCGGGAAGATCCCACATGCCGCGGAGCGGCTGGGCCCGTGAGCCATGGCCGCTGAGCCTGCGCGTCCGAGCCTGTACTTCGCAACGGGAGAGGCCTCAACAGTGAGAGGCCCGCGTACCACCAAACAAAAAAAAAGAAAAAAAAAAGAAATGTCCAAGGTGAAGAAAGTAAACAGTAATAAGAATGGGAAAATGAAACAGACCATAAGGGATGTGGGACACAAAGGGCCTGACGTCTGTCAGTGGAGCCCCTGAGGAGGGGAAGAGGAAGAATGAAGAAGACTCCACTCAGTGAAGACCCAATGCAGCCAAAAATAAATAAAATTTTTTAAAAAATAATACTAATTTAAAAAAAAGACTCCGCACTCCCAATGCAGTGGGCCCTTGTTCAATCCCTGGTCAGGGAACTAGATCCTGCATGCCACAACTAAAGATCCCATGTGCTGCAACTAAGACCCGGTGCAGCCAAATAAATAAATAGATATTTTAAAAAATATATTAAAAACAAGAACTGAGAGGACAAAATTGAAAAATAGGCAAATGTATATTCATAGTTGGAGATGGACACCATCGCACAGCTCTCTATAAATGACAGAAGAAATCAGGAAGGATCATTAAGATCGGAACAACATGAACAGCAGACTTGCCTAGTGGACATACACAGAACCCTACTCCCAGCAACTGCAGAACACAGGTTCTTATCAAGTGCACAGGAAACAATGACCACAGTAGGTAATATTATGTACCCTAATGCAGGTTTAAGAATAATTTATCTCCTGCAGAGCATGTTCCCTGGCTAAAGTGGAATCAAACTAGGATCAATCACAGGATAACAACAAGAAATCCCCAAATGTTTGGTAATTAACTCCTTGACATAAACATAGGCTAAAATAGAAACCATATGGAAATGAAGAACTACTTTGAACTGAATGATGGTGATTATAATACACCAAAATTTGAAGATCCTGCTAAAGCAGAATTGAGGGGAACACTTATACTTGATGCATAGGTTGGAAAAGAAGAAAGGTTTATTTTACTTATTTATTATCATTAATTTTTTGGCTGCACCACACAGCTTGCAGGATCTTAGTTCCCTGACCAGGGATTTAACCCGGGCCCCGAAGTGAAAGTGCCATGTCCTAACCACTGCACCGCCAGGGTATTCCCAACAAGAGAGGTTTAAAATCCATGGTCTCAGGTTTCATCTTAAGACACTAGAGAATTTACAGCAAGTTCAACCCAAAACAGGAGAAATAACAAAATAATGAGGCCAAAAATGAAGCAGAAAACAAATGAAATACAAACCAACCTTTGCTCCTTCGATAAAACAATAGCAAACGTTTCTGTCTGTTTGTTTTTAAAGAGAAAACACATGACTAACACCAAACGTGAGAAGCGGGGGCTTCCCTGGTGGCGCAGTGGTTAAGAATCCACCTGCCACTGCAGGGGACACGGGTTCGAGCCCTGGTCCGGGAAGATCCCATGTGCTGCGGAGCAACTAAGCCCGTGCGCCACAACTACTGAGCCCTCGTGCCACAACTACTGAAGCCTGCGCGCCCTACAGCCCGTGCTCCACAACAAGAGAAGCCACCGCAATGAGAAGCCCACATACTGCAATGAAGAGCAGCCCCCGCTCGCTGCAACTAAAGAAAGCCCGCACGCAGCAATGAAGACCCAACGCAGCCATAAATAAGTAGATAAATGAATAAAAATAAACTGCCCTTTAGGAAAAAAAAACAAGAGAAGGGGGACACCACTACAGATCCTACAGACATGAAAGAGATAATAAAAGGGGTTCAATTTCTGGTTACGATATAGACTGTTGTGGAAGACCATAACTTTAGATGGTTAAAAATAAAACTAGAAAAAGAACAGATTCACTACAGAAATCATATATAGATACAGCCACAATGGAAAACAGCATGACGGTTCCTCAAACAATTCAAAATAGAATTCCCATATGATTCAGCAGTCCCACTTCTGGGTATATATCCAAAGGAAGTGAAATCAGGTTATCTTGAAGACATATATGCACCCCCCATGTTCACTGCAGCATTATTCACAATGGCCAAGACATGGAAACAACCTAAGTGTCCCTTGATGGATGAACAGACAAAGAAAATATGATATATACATTTTTTTCTGGTATACCATAATCACATTATCATTCAGTTCAGGATCGTTCCTAATCTGCATACGGTATAAATACATATGTATCTATTTATATACATATATATGTATAGATACATATATCGCAAATCAAAACAACAATGAGGAATCACCTCACACCAGGCAGAATGGCCATCATTAAAAAGTCTACAAATAATAAATGCTGGACAGGGTGTTGAGAAAAGGAAACCCTCCTGCACTGTTGGTGGGAATGTAAACTGGTACAGCCATTATGGAGAATAGTATGGAGGTTCCTTAAAAAAATAAACCTAGAACTACCGTATGATCCAGTAATCCCACTCCTGGGCATATATTTGGACAAAAGCATAATTCAAAAGGGTACATGCACGGACTTTCCTGGTGGTCCAGTGGTTAATACTTTGCCTTCCAGTGTACAGGGTGTCGGTTCAATCCCTGGATGGGGAGCTAGGATCCCACGTGCCTCAAGCCAAAAAACCAAAACATAAAACAGAAGCAATATTGTAACAAATTCAATAAAAACATTAAAAACGGTCCACGTCAAAAACAAACAAAGGTACATGTAACCCCTATGCTCATAGCAGCACTATAATAGCAGCACTATAATAGTTGACAATAGCCAAGACATGGAAACAATCTAAACGTCCATTGACAGATGAATGGATAAAGAAATGCTACATATATAAAATGGAATACTACTCAGCCATAAAAAAAGAATGAAATAATGCCATTTGCAGCAACATCCATGGACCTAGAGATTATCATACAAAGCAAATCAGAAAGACAAATGTCACATGATATCCACTACATGTGGAATCTAAAAAATAATACAAATGAACATATGTACAAAACAGACTCACAGACATAGAAAACAAACTTACAGTTACCAAAGGGGAAAGGTGTGGGGGGAGGGATTAGTTGGGAGTATGGGATTAACATACACACACTACTATGTCTAAAACAAACAACAAGGACCTACTGATAACACAGGAAACTATATTCCATATCCTGTAATAACCTATAATGGAAAAGAATCTGAAGAAGAACAGATACACAGGTAACTGGATCACTTCGCTGTATACCTGAAACGAACAGAACACGGTAAATCAACTATACTTCAAAAACAATAAAAGAAATTGGAGTTATCAGAGAATTCATATATTCAAGACAGTAGAAAAATGGACAAAATAGATGTAATAATAATTTCAACAAGCAGAACACTCTCTGATATAAATTGCAGCAATGTCTTTTTGGATTCACCTCCTAGAGTAATGAAAATAAAAACAAAAATAAACAAATGGGACCTAACTAAACTTAAAAGCTTTTGAACTGCAAAGGAAACCATAAACAAAACAAAAAGACAACCTAAGAAATGGGAAAAAACATTTGCACACGATGCGACCTACAAGGGATTAATCTCCAACATATACAAACAGCTCATGCAGCTCAATATCAAAAAAAGTAAAACACCCAATCGAAAGATGGGCAGAAGACCTAAATAGGCCTTTCTCCAGAGAAGACATACAGATGGTCAAAAAGCACATGAAAAGATGCTCAACGTCACTAACTGCTAGAGAAACGCAAATCTAAACTATAATACGAGGTATTACCTCACATCAGTCAGAACAGCCATCATCAAAAAGTCTACAAACAGGGACTTCCCTGGTGGCGCAGTGGCTGAGAATCCGCCTGCCAATGCAGGGCACACGGGTTTGAACCCTGGTCCGGGAACATCCCACATGCCGCGGAGCAACGAAGCCCGTGCGCCACAACTACTGAGCCTGCACTCTACAGCCCGCAAGCCACGACTACTGAGCCTGCGCTCTAGGGCCCACGAGCCACAACTACTGAGCCCGCGTGCCACAACTAGTGAAGCCCGCGCGCCGAGAGCCCATGCTCCGCGACAACAGAAGCCACTGCAGTAAGGAGCCCGCACACCGCACCGAAGAGTAGCCCCCGCTCACCGTAACTAGAGAAACAGCCCGTGCACAGCAATGAAGACCCAACGCAGCCAAAATTAAAACTAATTAATTAATTTTAAAAAACCTCTACAAACAATAAATGCTGGGGAGGGTGTGGAGAAAAGGGAACCCTCCTACCCTGTTAGTGGGAATGAAAATTGGGGCAGCCACTATGGACAACAGTATGGAGGTTCCTTAAACAAGTAAAAAGAGAGCTACCATGTGATTCAGCAATCCCACACCTGGCCATATATCCAGAGAAAACCATAATTCAAAAAGATACATGCACCCCAATGTTCATAGCAGCACTATTCACAATAGGCAAGACACAGAAGCAACCTAAATGTCCACTGACAGATGAATACATAAAGAAGATGCAGTACATACATGCAATGGAATACTACTCAGCCATAAAAAAACGAAATAATGCCATTTGCAGCAACATGGATGGACCGAGAGATTCTCATACTAAGTGAAGTCAGACAGAAAAGACTAATATCTTATGATATCACTTGTATGTGGAATCTAAAAAAAATGATACAAATGAACTTATTTACAAAACAGAAACAGACTCACAGACTTAGAAAACAAACTTATGGTTAACAAAGGGGAAAAGGTGGGGGGAGGGATAAATTAGGAGGTTGGGATTAACAAATACACACTACTAGACATAAAACAGATAACCAACAAGGACCCACTGTATAGCACAAGGAACTCTACTCAACAGTCTGTAATATTCGAAGTGGGAAAAGAATACATATATGTATAACTGAGTCACTTTGCTGTACACCTAAAACACAACATTGTAAATTAACTATACTCCAATGTAAAAAAAAATTAAAATAAATCAATACAAAAGAAAAAAATAACAAAATTCAACAGAGTTGGAACATATCTATATTTGACAGTCTAGCACTGAAAAATACAATATCTGTAATGAAAATATTGGCAGCTAGGAGCAACAGTAGACTGGACACAACAGAAGACAGGGCAATAAGAAATGTCCAAGGTGGGGCTTCCCTGGTGGCGCAGTGGTTGAGAGTCCGCCTGCCGATGCAGGGGACACGGGTTCGTCCCCCCGTCCGGGAAGATCCCACATGCCGCGGAGCGGCTGGGCCCGTGAGCCATGGCCGCCGAGCCTGCGCGTCCGAGCCTGTACTTCGCAACGGGAGAGGCCTCAACAGTGAGAGGCCCGCGTACCACCAAACAAAAAAAAAGAAAAAAAAAAGAAATGTCCAAGGTGAAGAAAGTAAACAGTAATAAGAATGGGAAAATGAAACAGACCATAAGGGATGTGGGACACAAAGGGCCTGACGTCTGTCAGTGGAGCCCCTGAGGAGGGGAAGAGGAAGAATGAAGAAGACTCCACTCAGTGAAGACCCAATGCAGCCAAAAATAAATAAAATTTTTAAAAAAATAATACTAATTTAAAAAAAAGACTCCGCACTCCCAATGCAGTGGGCCCTTGTTCAATCCCTGGTCAGGGAACTAGATCCTGCATGCCACAACTAAAGATCCCATGTGCTGCAACTAAGACCCGGTGCAGCCAAATAAATAAATAGATATTTTAAAAAATATATTAAAAACAAGAACTGAGAGGACAAAATTGAAAAATAGGCAAATGTATATTCATAGTTGGAGATGGACACCATCGCACAGCTCTCTATAAATGACAGAAGAAATCAGGAAGGATCATTAAGATCGGAACAACATGAACAGCAGACTTGCCTAGTGGACATACACAGAACCCTACTCCCAGCAACTGCAGAACACAGGTTCTTATCAAGTGCACAGGAAACAATGACCACAGTAGGTAATATTATGTACCCTAATGCAGGTTTAAGAATAATTTATCTCCTGCAGAGCATGTTCCCTGGCTAAAGTGGAATCAAACTAGGATCAATCACAGGATAACAACAAGAAATCCCCAAATGTTTGGTAATTAACTCCTTGACATAAACATAGGCTAAAATAGAAACCATATGGAAATGAAGAACTACTTTGAACTGAATGATGGTGATTATAATACACCAAAATTTGAAGATCCTGCTAAAGCAGAATTGAGGGGAACACTTATACTTTATGCATAGGTTGGAAAAGAAGAAAGGTTTATTTTACTTATTTATTATCATTAATTTTTTGGCTGCACCACACAGCTTGCAGGATCTTAGTTCCCTGACCAGGGATTTAACCCGGGCCCCGAAGTGAAAGTGCCATGTCCTAACCACTGCACCGCCAGGGTATTCCCAACAAGAGAGGTTTAAAATCCATGGTCTCAGGTTTCATCTTAAGACACTAGAGAATTTACAGCAAGTTCAACCCAAAACAGGAGAAATAACAAAATAATGAGGCCAAAAATGAAGCAGAAAACGAATGAAATACAAACCAACCTTTGCTCCTTCGATAAAACAATAGCAAACGTTTCTGTCTGTTTGTTTTTAAAGGGAAAACACATGACTAACACCAAACGTGAGAAGCGGGGGCTTCCCTGGTGGCGCAGTGGTTAAGAATCCACCTGCCACTGCAGGGGACACGGGTTCGAGCCCTGGTCCGGGAAGATCCCACGTGCTGCGGAGCAACTAAGCCCGTGCGCCACAACTACTGAGCCCTCGTGCCACAACTACTGAAGCCTGCGCGCCCTACAGCCCGTGCTCCACAACAAGAGAAGCCACCGCAATGAGAAGCCCACATACTGCAATGAAGAGCAGCCCCCGCTCGCTGCAACTAAAGAAAGCCCGCACGCAGCAATGAAGACCCAACGCAGCCATAAATAAGTAGATAAATGAATAAAAATAAACTGCCCTTTAGGAAAAAAAAACAAGAGAAGGGGGACACCACTACAGATCCTACAGACATGAAAGAGATAATAAAAGGGGTTCAATTTCTGGTTACGATATAGACTGTTGTGGAAGACCATAACTTTAGATGGTTAAAAATAAAACTAGAAAAAGAACAGATTCACTACAGAAATCATATATAGATACAGCCACAATGGAAAACAGCATGACGGTTCCTCAAACAATTCAAAATAGAATTCCCATATGATTCAGCAGTCCCACTTCTGGGTATATATCCAAAGGAAGTGAAATCAGGTTATCTTGAAGACATATATGCACCCCCCATGTTCACTGCAGCATTATTCACAATGGCCAAGACATGGAAACAACCTAAGTGTCCCTTGATGGATGAATAGACAAAGAAAATATGATATATACATTTTTTTCTGGTATACCATAATCACATTATCATTCAGTTCAGGATCGTTCCTAATCTGCATACGGTATAAATACATATGTATCTATTTATATACATATATATGTATAGATACATATATCGCAAATCAAAACAACAATGAGGAATCACCTCACACCAGGCAGAATGGCCATCATTAAAAAGTCTACAAATAATAAATGCTGGACAGGGTGTTGAGAAAAGGAAACCCTCCTGCACTGTTGGTGGGAATGTAAACTGGTACAGCCATTATGGAGAATAGTATGGAGGTTCCTTAAAAAAATAAACCTAGAACTACCGTATGATCCAGTAATCCCACTCCTGGGCATATATTTGGACAAAAGCATAATTCAAAAGGGTACATGCACGGACATTCCTGGTGGTCCAGTGGTTAATACTTTGCCTTCCAGTGTACAGGGTGTCGGTTCAATCCCTGGATGGGGAGCTAGGATCCCACGTGCCTCAAGCCAAAAAACCAAAACATAAAACAGAAGCAATATTGTTAACAAATTCAATAAAAACATTAAAAACGGTCCACGTCAAAAACAAACAAAGGTACATGTAACCCCTATGCTCATAGCAGCACTATAATAGCAGCACTATAATAGTTGACAATAGCCAAGACATGGAAACAATCTAAACGTCCATTGACAGATGAATGGATAAAGAAATGCTACATATATAAAATGGAATACTACTCAGCCATAAAAAAAGAATGAAATAATGCCATTTGCAGCAACATCCATGGACCTAGAGATTATCATACAAAGCAAATCAGAAAGACAAATGTCACATGATATCCACTACATGTGGAATCTAAAAAATAATACAAATGAACATATGTACAAAACAGACTCACAGACATAGAAAACAAACTTACAGTTACCAAAGGGGAAAGGTGTGGGGGGAGGGATTAGTTGGGAGTATGGGATTAACATACACACACTACTATGTCTAAAACAAACAACAAGGACCTACTGATAACACAGGAAACTATATTCCATATCCTGTAATAACCTATAATGGAAAAGAATCTGAAGAAGAACAGATACACAGGTAACTGGATCACTTCGCTGTATACCTGAAACGAACAGAACACGGTAAATCAACTATACTTCAAAAACAATAAAAGAAATTGGAGTTATCAGAGAATTCATATATTCAAGACAGTAGAAAAATGGACAAAATAGATGTAATAATAATTTCAACAAGCAGAACACTCTCTGATATAAATTGCAGCAATGTCTTTTTGGATTCACCTCCTAGAGTAATGAAAATAAAAACAAAAATAAACAAATGGGACCTAACTAAACTTAAAAGCTTTTGAACTGCAAAGGAAACCATAAACAAAACAAAAAGACAACCTAAGAAATGGGAAAAAACATTTGCACACGATGCGACCTACAAGGGATTAATCTCCAACATATACAAACAGCTCATGCAGCTCAATATCAAAAAAAGTAAAACACCCAATCGAAAGATGGGCAGAAGACCTAAATAGGCCTTTCTCCAGAGAAGACATACAGATGGTCAAAAAGCACATGAAAAGATGCTCAACGTCACTAACTGCTAGAGAAACGCAAATCTAAACTATAATACGAGGTATTACCTCACATCAGTCAGAACAGCCATCATCAAAAAGTCTACAAACAGGGACTTCCCTGGTGGCGCAGTGGCTGAGAATCCGCCTGCCAATGCAGGGCACACGGGTTTGAACCCTGGTCCGGGAACATCCCACATGCCGCGGAGCAACGAAGCCCGTGCGCCACAACTACTGAGCCTGCACTCTACAGCCCGCAAGCCACGACTACTGAGCCTGCGCTCTAGGGCCCACGAGCCACAACTACTGAGCCCGCGTGCCACAACTAGTGAAGCCCGCGCGCCGAGAGCCCATGCTCCGCGACAACAGAAGCCACTGCAGTAAGGAGCCCGCACACCGCACCGAAGAGTAGCCCCCGCTCACCGTAACTAGAGAAACAGCCCGCGCACAGCAATGAAGACCCAACGCAGCCAAAATTAAAACTAATTAATTAATTTTAAAAAACCTCTACAAACAATAAATGCTGGGGAGGGTGTGGAGAAAAGGGAACCCTCCTACCCTGTTAGTGGGAATGAAAATTGGTGCAGCCACTATGGACAACAGTATGGAGGTTCCTTAAACAAGTAAAAAGAGAGCTACCATGTGATTCAGCAATCCCACACCTGGCCATATATCCAGAGAAAACCATAATTCAAAAAGATACATGCACCCCAATGTTCATAGCAGCACTATTCACAATAGGCAAGACACAGAAGCAACCTAAATGTCCACTGACAGATGAATACATAAAGAAGATGCAGTACATACATGCAATGGAATACTACTCAGCCATAAAAAAACGAAATAATGCCATTTGCAGCAACATGGATGGACCGAGAGATTCTCATACTAAGTGAAGTCAGACAGAAAAGACTAATATCTTATGATACCACTTGTATGTGGAATCTAAAAAAAATGATACAAATGAACTTATTTACAAAACAGAAACAGACTCACAGACTTAGAAAACAAACTTATGGTTAACAAAGGGGAAAAGGTGGGGGGAGGGATAAATTAGGAGGTTGGGATTAACAAATACACACTACTAGACATAAAACAGATAACCAACAAGGACCCACTGTATAGCACAAGGAACTCTACTCAACAGTCTGTAATATTCGAAGTGGGAAAAGAATACATATATGTATAACTGAGTCACTTTGCTGTACACCTAAAACACAACATTGTAAATTAACTATACTCCAATGTAAAAAAAAAATTAAAATAAATCAATACAAAAGAAAAAAATAACAAAATTCAACAGAGTTGGAACATATCTATATTTGACAGTCTAGCACTGAAAAATACAATATCTGTAATGAAAATATTGGCAGCTAGGAGCAACAGTAGACTGGACACAACAGAAGACAGGGCAATAAGAAATGTCCAAGGTGGGGCTTCCCTGGTGGCGCAGTGGTTGAGAGTCCGCCTGCCGATGCAGGGGACACGGGTTCGCCCCCCCGTCCGGGAAGATCCCACATGCCGCGGAGCGGCTGGGCCCGTGAGCCATGGCCGCTGAGCCTGCGCGTCCGAGCCTGTACTTCGCAACGGGAGAGGCCTCAACAGTGAGAGGCCCGCGTACCACCAAACAAAAAAAAAGAAAAAAAAAAGAAATGTCCAAGGTGAAGAAAGTAAACAGTAATAAGAATGGGAAAATGAAACAGACCATAAGGGATGTGGGACACAAAGGGCCTGACGTCTGTCAGTGGAGCCCCTGAGGAGGGGAAGAGGAAGAATGAAGAAGACTCCACTCAGTGAAGACCCAATGCAGCCAAAAATAAATAAAATTTTTAAAAAAATAATACTAATTTAAAAAAAAGACTCCGCACTCCCAATGCAGTGGGCCCTTGTTCAATCCCTGGTCAGGGAACTAGATCCTGCATGCCACAACTAAAGATCCCATGTGCTGCAACTAAGACCCGGTGCAGCCAAATAAATAAATAAATAAATAAATAAATATTTTTAAAAATATATTAAAAACAAGAACTGAGAGGACAAAATTGAAAAATAGGCAAATCTATATTCATAGTTGGAGATGGACACCATCACACAGCTCTCTATAAATGACAGAAGAAATCAGGAAGGATCATTAAGATCGGAACAACATGAACAGCAGACTTGCCTAGTGGACATACACAGAACCCTACTCCCAGCAACTGCAGAACACAGGTTCTTATCAAGTGCACAGGAAACAATGACCACAGTAGGTAATATTATGTACCCTAATGCAGGTTTAAGAATAATTTATCTCCTGCAGAGCATGTTCCCTGGCTAAAGTGGAATCAAACTAGGATCAATCACAGGATAACAACAAGAAATCCCCAAATGTTTGGTAATTAACTCCTTGACATAAACATAGGCTAAAATAGAAACCATATGGAAGTTAAGAACTACTTTGAACTGAATGATGGTGATTATAATACACCAAAATTTGAAGATCCTGCTAAAGCAGAATTGAGGGGAACACTTATACTTTATGCATAGGTTGGAAAAGAAGAAAGGTTTATTTTACTTATTTATTATCATTAATTTTTTGGCTGCACCACACAGCTTGCAGGATCTTAGTTCCCTGACCAGGGATTTAACCCGGGCCCCGAAGTGAAAGTGCCATGTCCTAACCACTGCACCGCCAGGGTATTCCCAACAAGAGAGGTTTAAAATCCATGGTCTCAGGTTTCATCTTAAGACACTAGAGAATTTACAGCAAGTTCAACCCAAAACAGGAGAAATAACAAAATAATGAGGCCAAAAATGAAGCAGAAAACAAATGAAATACAAACCAACCTTTGCTCCTTCGATAAAACAATAGCAAACGTTTCTGTCTGTTTGTTTTTAAAGAGAAAACACATGACTAACACCAAACGTGAGAAGCGGGGGCTTCCCTGGTGGCGCAGTGGTTAAGAATCCACCTGCCACTGCAGGGGACACGGGTTCGAGCCCTGGTCCGGGAAGATCCCACGTGCTGCGGAGCAACTAAGCCCGTGCGCCATAACTACTGAGCCCTCGTGCCACAACTACTGAAGCCTGCGCGCCCTACAGCCCGTGCTCCACAACAAGAGAAGCCACCGCAATGAGAAGCCCACATACTGCAATGAAGAGCAGCCCCCGCTCGCTGCAACTAAAGAAAGCCCGCACGCAGCAATGAAGACCCAACGCAGCCATAAATAAGTAGATAAATGAATAAAAATAAACTGCCCTTTAGGAAAAAAAAACAAGAGAAGGGGGACACCACTACAGATCCTACAGACATGAAAGAGATAATAAAAGGGGTTCAATTTCTGGTTACGATATAGACTGTTGTGGAAGACCATAACTTTAGATGGTTAAAAATAAAACTAGAAAAAGAACAGATTCACTACAGAAATCATATATAGATACAGCCACAATGGAAAACAGCATGACGGTTCCTCAAACAATTCAAAATAGAATTCCCATATGATTCAGCAGTCCCACTTCTGGGTATATATCCAAAGGAAGTGAAATCAGGTTATCTTGAAGACATATATGCACCCCCCATGTTCACTGCAGCATTATTCACAATGGCCAAGACATGGAAACAACCTAAGTGTCCCTTGATGGATGAATAGACAAAGAAAATATGATATATACATTTTTTTCTGGTATACCATAATCACATTATCATTCAGTTCAGGATCGTTCCTAATCTGCATACGGTATAAATACATATGTATCTATTTATATACATATATATGTATAGATACATATATCGCAAATCAAAACAACAATGAGGAATCACCTCACACCAGGCAGAATGGCCATCATTAAAAAGTCTACAAATAATAAATGCTGGACAGGGTGTTGAGAAAAGGAAACCCTCCTGCACTGTTGGTGGGAATGTAAACTGGTACAGCCATTATGGAGAATAGTATGGAGGTTCCTTAAAAAAATAAACCTAGAACTACCGTATGATCCAGTAATCCCACTCCTGGGCATATATTTGGACAAAAGCATAATTCAAAAGGGTACATGCACGGACATTCCTGGTGGTCCAGTGGTTAATACTTTGCCTTCCAGTGTACAGGGTGTCGGTTCAATCCCTGGATGGGGAGCTAGGATCCCACGTGCCTCAAGCCAAAAAACCAAAACATAAAACAGAAGCAATATTGTTAACAAATTCAATAAAAACATTAAAAACGGTCCACGTCAAAAACAAACAAAGGTACATGTAACCCCTATGCTCATAGCAGCACTATAATAGCAGCACTATAATAGTTGACAATAGCCAAGACATGGAAACAATCTAAACGTCCATTGACAGATGAATGGATAAAGAAATGCTACATATATAAAATGGAATACTACTCAGCCATAAAAAAAGAATGAAATAATGCCATTTGCAGCAACATCCATGGACCTAGAGATTATCATACAAAGCAAATCAGAAAGACAAATGTCACATGATATCCACTACATGTGGAATCTAAAAAATAATACAAATGAACATATGTACAAAACAGACTCACAGACATAGAAAACAAACTTACAGTTACCAAAGGGGAAAGGTGTGGGGGGAGGGATTAGTTGGGAGTATGGGATTAACATACACACACTACTATGTCTAAAACAAACAACAAGGACCTACTGATAACACAGGAAACTATATTCCATATCCTGTAATAACCTATAATGGAAAAGAATCTGAAGAAGAACAGATACACAGGTAACTGGATCACTTCGCTGTATACCTGAAACGAACAGAACACGGTAAATCAACTATACTTCAAAAACAATAAAAGAAATTGGAGTTATCAGAGAATTCATATATTCAAGACAGTAGAAAAATGGACAAAATAGATGTAATAATAATTTCAACAAGCAGAACACTCTCTGATATAAATTGCAGCAATGTCTTTTTGGATTCACCTCCTAGAGTAATGAAAATAAAAACAAAAATAAACAAATGGGACCTAACTAAACTTAAAAGCTTTTGAACTGCAAAGGAAACCATAAACAAAACAAAAAGACAACCTAAGAAATGGGAAAAAACATTTGCACACGATGCGACCTACAAGGGATTAATCTCCAACATATACAAACAGCTCATGCAGCTCAATATCAAAAAAAGTAAAACACCCAATCGAAAGATGGGCAGAAGACCTAAATAGGCCTTTCTCCAGAGAAGACATACAGATGGTCAAAAAGCACATGAAAAGATGCTCAACGTCACTAACTGCTAGAGAAACGCAAATCTAAACTATAATACGAGGTATTACCTCACATCAGTCAGAACAGCCATCATCAAAAAGTCTACAAACAGGGACTTGCCTGGTGGCGCAGTGGCTGAGAATCCGCCTGCCAATGCAGGGCACACGGGTTTGAACCCTGGTCCGGGAACATCCCACATGCCGCGGAGCAACGAAGCCCGTGCGCCACAACTACTGAGCCTGCACTCTACAGCCCGCAAGCCACGACTACTGAGCCTGCGCTCTAGGGCCCACGAGCCACAACTACTGAGCCCGCGTGCCACAACTAGTGAAGCCCGCGCGCCGAGAGCCCATGCTCCGCGACAACAGAAGCCACTGCAGTAAGGAGCCCGCACACCGCACCGAAGAGTAGCCCCCGCTCACCGTAACTAGAGAAACAGCCCGCGCACAGCAATGAAGACCCAACGCAGCCAAAATTAAAACTAATTAATTAATTTTAAAAAACCTCTACAAACAATAAATGCTGGGGAGGGTGTGGAGAAAAGGGAACCCTCCTACCCTGTTAGTGGGAATGAAAATTGGTGCAGCCACTATGGACAACAGTATGGAGGTTCCTTAAACAAGTAAAAAGAGAGCTACCATGTGATTCAGCAATCCCACACCTGGCCATATATCCAGAGAAAACCATAATTCAAAAAGATACATGCACCCCAATGTTCATAGCAGCACTATTCACAATAGGCAAGACACAGAAGCAACCTAAATGTCCACTGACAGATGAATACATAAAGAAGATGCAGTACATACATGCAATGGAATACTACTCAGCCATAAAAAAACGAAATAATGCCATTTGCAGCAACATGGATGGACCGAGAGATTCTCATACTAAGTGAAGTCAGACAGAAAAGACTAATATCTTATGATACCACTTGTATGTGGAATCTAAAAAAAATGATACAAATGAACTTATTTACAAAACAGAAACAGACTCACAGACTTAGAAAACAAACTTATGGTTAACAAAGGGGAAAAGGTGGGGGGAGGGATAAATTAGGAGGTTGGGATTAACAAATACACACTACTAGACATAAAACAGATAACCAACAAGGACCCACTGTATAGCACAAGGAACTCTACTCAACAGTCTGTAATATTCGAAGTGGGAAAAGAATACATATATGTATAACTGAGTCACTTTGCTGTACACCTAAAACACAACATTGTAAATTAACTATACTCCAATGTAAAAAAAAAATTAAAATAAATCAATACAAAAGAAAAAAATAACAAAATTCAACAGAGTTGGAACATATCTATATTTGACAGTCTAGCACTGAAAAATACAATATCTGTAATGAAAATATTGGCAGCTAGGAGCAACAGTAGACTGGACACAACAGAAGACAGGGCAATAAGAAATGTCCAAGGTGGGGCTTCCCTGGTGGCGCAGTGGTTGAGAGTCCGCCTGCCGATGCAGGGGACACGGGTTCGCCCCCCCGTCCGGGAAGATCCCACATGCCGCGGAGCGGCTGGGCCCGTGAGCCATGGCCGCTGAGCCTGCGCGTCCGAGCCTGTACTTCGCAACGGGAGAGGCCTCAACAGTGAGAGGCCCGCGTACCACCAAACAAAAAAAAAGAAAAAAAAAAGAAATGTCCAAGGTGAAGAAAGTAAACAGTAATAAGAATGGGAAAATGAAACAGACCATAAGGGATGTGGGACACAAAGGGCCTGACGTCTGTCAGTGGAGCCCCTGAGGAGGGGAAGAGGAAGAATGAAGAAGACTCCACTCAGTGAAGACCCAATGCAGCCAAAAATAAATAAAATTTTTTAAAAAATAATACTAATTTAAAAAAAAGACTCCGCACTCCCAATGCAGTGGGCCCTTGTTCAATCCCTGGTCAGGGAACTAGATCCTGCATGCCACAACTAAAGATCCCATGTGCTGCAACTAAGACCCGGTGCAGCCAAATAAATAAATAAATAAATAAATAAATATTTTTAAAAATATATTAAAAACAAGAACTGAGAGGACAAAATTGAAAAATAGGCAAATCTATATTCATAGTTGGAGATGGACACCATCACACAGCTCTCTATAAATGACAGAAGAAATCAGGAAGGATCATTAAGATCGGAACAACATGAACAGCAGACTTGCCTAGTGGACATACACAGAACCCTACTCCCAGCAACTGCAGAACACAGGTTCTTATCAAGTGCACAGGAAACAATGACCACAGTAGGTAATATTATGTACCCTAATGCAGGTTTAAGAATAATTTATCTCCTGCAGAGCATGTTCCCTGGCTAAAGTGGAATCAAACTAGGATCAATCACAGGATAACAACAAGAAATCCCCAAATGTTTGGTAATTAACTCCTTGACATAAACATAGGCTAAAATAGAAACCATATGGAAGTTAAGAACTACTTTGAACTGAATGATGGTGATTATAATACACCAAAATTTGAAGATCCTGCTAAAGCAGAATTGAGGGGAACACTTATACTTTATGCATAGGTTGGAAAAGAAGAAAGGTTTATTTTACTTATTTATTATCATTAATTTTTTGGCTGCACCACACAGCTTGCAGGATCTTAGTTCCCTGACCAGGGATTTAACCCGGGCCCCGAAGTGAAAGTGCCATGTCCTAACCACTGCACCGCCAGGGTATTCCCAACAAGAGAGGTTTAAAATCCATGGTCTCAGGTTTCATCTTAAGACACTAGAGAATTTACAGCAAGTTCAACCCAAAACAGGAGAAATAACAAAATAATGAGGCCAAAAATGAAGCAGAAAACAAATGAAATACAAACCAACCTTTGCTCCTTCGATAAAACAATAGCAAACGTTTCTGTCTGTTTGTTTTTAAAGAGAAAACACATGACTAACACCATACGTGAGAAGCGGGGGCTTCCCTGGTGGCGCAGTGGTTAAGAATCCACCTGCCACTGCAGGGGACACGGGTTCGAGCCCTGGTCCGGGAAGATCCCACGTGCTGCGGAGCAACTAAGCCCGTGCGCCACAACTACTGAGCCCTCGTGCCACAACTACTGAAGCCTGCGCGCCCTACAGCCCGTGCTCCACAACGAGAAGCCACCGCATTGAGAAGCCCACATACCACAATGAAGAGCAGCCCCCGCTCGCTGCAACTAAAGAAAGCCCGCACGCAGCAATGAAGACCCAACGCAGCCATAAATAAGTAGATAAATGAATAAAAATAAACTGCCCTTTAGGAAAAAAAAACAAGAGAAGGGGGACACCACTACAGATCCTACAGACATGAAAGAGATAATAAAAGGGGTTCAATTTCTGGTTACGATATAGTCTGTTGTGGAAAACCATAACTTTAGATGGTTAAAAATAAAACTAGAAAAAGATTCACTACAGAAATCATATATAGATACAGCCACAATGGAAAACAGCATGACGGTTCCTCAAACAATTCAAAATAGAATTCCCATATGATTCAGCAGTCCCACTTTTGGGAATATATGCAAAGGAAGTGAAATCAGGTTATCTTGAAGAGATATATGCACCCCCCATGTTCACTGCAGCATTATTCACAATAGCCAAGACATGGAAACAACCTAAGTGTCCCTTGATGGATGAATAGACAAAGAAAATATGATATATACATTTTTTCTGGTATATTATAATCACATTATCATTCAGTTCAGGATCGTTCCTAATCTGCATACGGTACAAATATATATGTATCTTTTTATATACATATACATATATATGTATAGATACATACATCGCAAATCAAAACTACAATGAGGAATCACCTCACACCAGTCAGAATGGCCATCATTAAAAAGTCTACAAATAATAAATGCTGGAGAGGGTGTGGAGAAAAGGGAATCCTCCTACACTGTTATTGGGAATGGAAATTGGTGCAGCCACTATGGTGTACCGTATGGAGGTTCCTCAGAAAACTAAAAATAGAACTACCATACGATCCAGCAATCCCACTACTGGGAATAAACTCAGACAAAACTCTAATGTGAAAAGACTCATGCACCCCAGTATTCACAGCAATACTATTTACAATAGCAAGACACGGAAGCAACTTAAATGTTCATCGACATAGGAATGGATAAAGAAGAGGTGGTACATCTATACATGGAATAGTACTCAGCCATAAAAAAGAATGAAATAATGCCATTTGCTGCAACCTGGTTGGACGTAGAGATTATCATACTAAGTAAGTCAGACAAAGACAAATACCATATGATATCACTTATATGTGGAATACAAATGAACGTATTTACAAAACAGAAACTGACTCACAGACACAGAAAACAAAGTTACAGTTACCAAAGAGGATGGGAGGAAGGGATAAATGAAGAGGATGGGAGGAAGGGATAAATGAGGAGTTTGGAATTAACAGAAACACACTACTATAAATATAATAAACAAGAAGAACCTACTGTATAGCCCTGAGACTATATTCAATATCTTGTAACAAACTGTAATGGAAAACAACCTGAAAAAGGACACACACACACATATATATATACATATATATATATAATCTGATCACTTTGCTATATACCCGAAACTAACACAACATTTTATATCAACTGTACTTTAAACAAACAAACAAAAACACCCATCAGAGTCAAATGACTTCAAAATATAAAAAGCAGGGCTTCCCTAGTGGCACAGTGGTTAAGAATCCGCCTGCCAATGCAGGGAACACTGGTTTGAGCCCTGGTCCGGGAAGATCCCACATGATGCGGAGCAACTGAGCCTGTGAGCCACAACTACTGAGCCCGCACACCACAACTACTGAAACCCGTGCATCTAGAGCCCGTGCTCCGCAACAAGAGAAGCCACTGCAACGAGAAGCCCGCGCACCGCAACAGAGTAGCCCCCGCTCGCCGCAAGTAGAGAAAGCCCGCACACAGCAACAAAGACCCAACGCAGCCAAAAATAAATTTTTTTAAAAAAGCAGCCAGGGGCTTCCCTGGTGGCGCAGTGGTTGAGAGTCTGCCTGCCGATGCAGGGGACACGGGTTCGTGACCAGGACCAGACCGGGAAGATCCCACGTGCCGCGGAGCGGCTGGGCCCGTGGGCCATGGCCGCTGGGCCTGCGCGTCTGGAGCCTGTGCTCCGCAGCGGGAGAGGCCGCGACAGTGAGAGGCCCGTGTACCGCAAAAAAAAAAAAAAAAAAAAAGCAGCCGGACAAAAAAGACACATTCCTTTGAAGGGGTTAACAGTGCCAGCTCACCTCTCATCAGGAACAACGGAATAGCATCTCTAAAATGCTGAGGCAAGAAAGTCAAACCCAAACCACCTGCCAACGCAGAATCCCATTCCCACTAAAAATACCTTCTGCTAGTGTAGGCGAAATAAAGATATTTTTAGGCCACTAAAAGCTGGGAGAATTTGTTGCCAGTAAACCCGCACCACAAGACATGTTAAAGGGAGCTCTTCAGGCCGAAAGGATAGGATCTCAGATGGAACCTCTGGTGGGTCAGCAGATGAAACAAAGAGCAGTGGGAAGCGTGACCACGTGGGTAAACATATAAAACTCTTTTTAAAAATGTATTTGAGGGGCTTCCCTGGTGGCGCAGTGGTTAAGAATCCACCTGCCAATGCAGGGGACACGGGTTCAAACCCTGGTTGGGGAAGACCCCACATGCCACGGAGCAACTAAGCCCGTGTGCCACAGCTACTGAGCCTGCGTGCCGCAACTACTGAGCCCATGTGCCACAACTACTGAAGCCCAAGAGCCTAGAGCCCATGCTCCACAACAAGAGAAGCCACATCAATGAGAAGCCCGTGCACGGCAACGAAGAGTAGCCCCCGCTCATGGCAACTAGAGAAAGCCCGCGTGCAGCAACAAAGACCCAACGCAGCCAAAAATCAATAAATTAGTGGTTAAGAACCCGCCTGCCAACACAGGGGACACGGGTTCGAGCCCTGGTCCGGGAAGATCCCACATGCCACGGAGCAACTAAGCCCGTGCGCCACAACTACTGAGCCTGTGCTCTAGGGCTCGCGAGCCACAACTAGAGAAAGCCCATGCACAGCAACGAAGACCCAACGCAGCCAAAAATAAAATAAATTTATTTTAAAATGTATTTGAAAGGCTGACCGTATATAACGATGGAATTGCCGGCTTATAACATATGTCAGAAGTAAACTAAATGGCAAAAATAGCACAAGTGGGGGTAAGTGGGAATAGGCCAACATCACACAGGCGCCCCTCTCTTCTGCGTTCCTTCCCTATTTATAACGAAAACCGCCACATGAGCTGACCCCTCTGGTTCCGTCACTGCCAGAGGGCTGGCCTGGCCTCCTCTCCGCCTTCTCTCCCAGCTGCGCCATTTCCACTTCCCCACAACACAGAGGTGGCCTCTACCCCTCCATCCCGGGCTGGGCAGCACTGGCCTTCCGAGGCCTCGGTGCTGGAGGGATACCCTGGCAGCACGTGGAAGCCTCAGCTCAGGCTCGTTCCACCAGGTTCT
Source organism: Hyperoodon ampullatus (assembly GCF_949752795.1). Taxonomy (NCBI): domain Eukaryota; kingdom Metazoa; phylum Chordata; class Mammalia; order Artiodactyla; family Ziphiidae; genus Hyperoodon; species Hyperoodon ampullatus. The sequence goes on from NC_136917.1 coordinate 26,437,768, forward strand.
GAAAAGGCTGAGCTGCCGAGTTCTCAGGCCTCGGTGCATGATTCTACCTCTCTGCCTGCAGGCCCCAATCATGGCCGTCCCCGTGCACGTCCTCGTAAGGTCGTCCCACATCCTTGCGAGGATGTGCCTTGTGGGTGACTGTCTCTAATTCATGGTGGAGATTCCGGGCTCTACCTGGAAAGTTCCCTTCAGCAGCAGCTTTTTGATTTTTTGGCTGCACTGCATGGCTGGCAGGATCTCAGTTCCCCAACCAGGGATTGAACTCTGGCCACAGAAGTGAAAGCATGGAGTCCTAACCACTAGACCACCAGGGAACTCCCAGCAACCGCTTTAAATACCCACTCTGATCTCCTTCAGACTCCGAGACCGACACTCACTCAGCCACCATCTCCTGCGTCAGCAACTGCGTCAACTCTTCACCGTCTTGTTCTGCTTCCCAGGCCTTTTCTCAGATCTTCCCTGGAGCCTCGGGCACCTTACAGTTTATCCTTCGTTTCTAAAATCATTTGTTCTTTCATTTCCTTCCAGAATTGGATCAGCCATTTCCAAGTCTGGTTTTTGTCCTCATCCGTCCCTTGTTTTTGAATTTCTGATCCAAGATGGTTTCGTATCTTCTGACGCTGTTGGGACAGTCTTGCCCTTCTCCGACCCTCATGCTCTCTCCTGGGGAAGCTGGGGTTCCTGGCTGAGGCAAGGGACATGTTCAGGTTGTGCTGTGAACCTCTGCCTTTTGGCTTCTGCCCACCTTGCTGGCTGCCCCCTGCCAATGCTCCCACAAGGCCCAGCAGAGAGGAAGGGGTGGGCGGGAGGCCAGGCTCCCACGGGGGACTTGGCGGTGTTACTTACTTTGGAAATGTGGGCAGGACGTTGCACACAGCAGGCATTCCTCCCAGTGGTTCTGTGTTGTTTGGGACAGATGGTGGGTTATCATCGTTTTCAACTACCTGGAATCCTTGTGAAACTGTTTCAAGAACTGCTGCTGTTGTGCTTTCTTAGCTGATACTGCCGTTAACAGAACAACACAGGCTGAAACCACAGATGGTATCTCTCACTCTCCTGGAGTCCGAGATCGGTGTAGCCGGTTCCTGGTGAGGGCCCGCGTCCCGGCCTGCAGACAGCTACCTTCCCGCTGTATCCTCACCCTGCACAGAGAACTCTGGTCTCTCTTCCTCTCCTTACAAGGACCTTAGTCCCATCATGAAGGCCCCATGCCTCCTAACACTGTCCCCCACTGTGGGTCTGGCAGCACCATCTGAATGTTGGGGGACATAAACCATCAGTCCATAGCCACCAAAGTCATTTTTCCTCAGCCACATCCACAGTGACTGTGATGCCGTCACAAGGCTTCCCACTTTGTGCTGTTGGGTTCACTGAAGACCTAACCATTCACATACAGCTGGCACCTTTTTGCTCCTGGAAGGGAAGCCTTAGGGTTAGGGTTTTAGATGGACTTGTGCAGACAAGGGCAAGGAGCCTGTCCTTCAGCTCCCGTGTTTGCTGTTCTCACTGTGATTTACTTCAATGGCTCTTTTTCCACCAGCCCCAAGTAAACCTGGTTCTTTTTTTTTTTTTTTTTTTGGCTGCGTTGGGTCTTCGTTGCGGTGCGCGGGCTTCTCACTGCGGTGGCTTCTCTTGTTGCAGGGCACGGGCTCCAGATGCACAGGCTCAGTAGTTGTGGCACATGGGCTCAGTAGTTGTGGCTCGCAGCCTCTAGAGCGCAGGCTCAGTAGCTGTGACGCCTGGGCTTAGTTGCTCCGCGGCATGTGGGATCTTCCGGGACCAGGGCTCAAACCTGTGTCCCCCTGCACTGGCAAGTGGATTCTTAACCACTGTGCCACCAGGGAAGTCCTAAACCTGGTTCTTACATCCACTTCAGTTCTGTTACCTTGTTTCTGACTGTTCATTTCTCCTGAGCAAGGGGGCTGCCACTCCCCGGCTCCTTCCCCAAGTTGTCCTGCCTCCTAGCCTGTCCCTTCCCAGGGACTTGGCTATCTGAGCTGCTGCTCAGCCAAGACCCTTGGAAAGACTGGACACCACGCTCAGAATTGGTTTCATTTTCCTTTATTTTTTTAAAAAAGCCCCTAAGTTCTATGGCTTCCAGGAAGCATCAGAGAAACGGAAGTGCCATTTCTGTACACTTTTTGTAAAGCAAGACCTAGACGCACACGCAGGGCGCCCCCAGTTGCTCTGCCCTCAGCACGCGGGCCCCAAGGGACCACGGGGGCCGCACCGACGGGCTGCCCGCTCCGCACGCACCTGCGGGGCTCGGATGGGCTTTAAGGCGCTTGTCTCCAAGGCTCGGCCGGCAGCGCAGAGCGACACAAGGAGCCTGCGGGCACGCGCCACCCACGGGCCACGCGGTGGCCACCCCGAGTTCCAGGCCGACGGCTCCACGAGCAGGTGTGCAGGACCCCCGTGGGCCGCACCCACCGGCCCAGGCTTTGGTGCAGCATTTTAGTTGGGGGCCGGTCCCATCCCGCCTTCCCCTTTGGTCTGGGGAGGCCCAGGGCGGGCTCACCCCTGGCAGCAACGCCCCGCAGCGCCCCCTCGAGAAAACGGCCTTTGGATCGAGGGGAACAAGCTGCACTTTATGACACTAACGGGCGAGCGGCCGGCTGGACGGAGGCGGCCGCGCTACTCACTCAGCAGACGCGTGGGGGCACAAGGCAGGGCGGCCGCTGTGGTTTTCTCTCTTCCTTGTTTTAAATAGTTAATGCTCTCGGAGGGGAGGACTAGACACAGGTGTAGAAATCGCGGTCAAAGTCTTACGTGAACGAAGTGACCCCACGCGGGGGCTGGCAGCTCTGCCGGGCCTGCACTCTGCGTCCAGCGGTGGCCACGCGGCCGTGGACAAGCGGGCCCCGAGGGGCTGCAGCGGGAGGCTTCAGAGGCCACTGCCCCGGGGTCACTTGTGTCGTTGCAGAGATTTTCTCTTCCTCCTCTTGAAGAAACAGCAGCACCTGGAAGGGGCGGGCACAGGCTAGGAGGCGGCACAGGCTGCAAAAGGGGGCGCAGGCTGGAGAAGAGGGGGATGAGGGAATGGGCACGAGGGGGTGGGCCCAGGGAGTCCCAGCCTCCAGCGACCGCAGGGGCCTTACTTGGTGTCGTCGGCCACCTCCACCTCTGCGGGGGCCGTGATGGGGGCGTTGGAGTGGCCAGCGGTGGGGTCATCGGCATTCAGCTCCCCGTTGGTGGAGTTCAGTGCCTGTGAGGCAAGAGGGGCAGGGGAGTCCTGTAGGCCCTGCTTTGCCCCCCCCCACGCTGCTGGGGTCCTCGGCCGGCCCCTCACCTGGTTTTTGCTGTATAGCAGGGCTTTTTCCCGAACCTGAGGCTGCGAGGGCAGGTCGGTGTGGACCGTGCCGATGGGCGTGGGCTGCAAGGGGGCAGGATGCGGCTGAGGCCCGGCAGCCACCCCCCGCCCCACATCACGTGCCAGCCACCCCCGCCCCCGAGCACAGGGGCTTCAGGGTCCTTGCCAGCTGCCCCCACACGCCAGGGGCCCCTCCAGCACCAGCCTCCCCTCCCCACACATACCAGGGGCTTCCCGGCCCAGTCGTACTCGTAGTCGAACACGAAGCCACTGCGGTCAAAGAGGTCGGTGAAGAGCTTGCGCAGGTAGTCGTAGTCCGGCTTCTCGAAGAAGTCCAGGCGCCGCACGTAGCGCAGGTACGTGGCCATCTCCTCTGCGGACAGCGACAGGGCTGGGGGGCATGGAGGAGCGGGGGCGGGCGGCACTGGGCAGGGGGTCTGCGGGGAGTGTGGGGGACAGGGGGCAGACCCTCACCTGGGAAGCTCTCACAGAGCACCTCGATGGGCGTGGCCCGCTTGGTGTCCCCGATCTTCTGGTAGCGCTCCTTGAGCGTGTCGGCCTGCGGGGAGAGTGCGGTCAGCACCGAGGCGCTGCCCGCGGGAGACCCCCATCCCCACCCCGGCCCCGGCGCGCCCACCTTGAGTCCCTGCCAGGGCAGGCTGCCACGCAGGAAATACATGAACATGTGGCCCAGCGCCTCCAGGTCATCACGGCGGCTCTGCTCTGTTGGGGGGGACGGCAGGTCAGCGCAGCCCTCGCGCCCCCCCGCCCGCCCCGCGCGCCGCTCACCCTTGCCCAGGTGCGTGTTGATGCTCATGTAGCGCGCCGTGCCCGTCAGGCTCTTGTGCTCGCGGTACGGGATGTGCTTCTTGGTCTCGGGGTCGATGTACTCCTTGGCCAGGCCGAAGTCGATGATGTGGATGGCGTGCTGCCGCTTGGTGCCCGGTCGCCCCACCAGGAAGTTCTCGGGCTTCACGTCGCGGTAGATGAGGCTCTTGGTGTGCACGTACTCCATGCGCGTGATCTGCGGGCGGGCGGGCGGGCGGGCGGGCCTCAGCGGGCTCCCTCCGCCCCGCCCACCTTCCCTCTGCCGCCCCACAGCGTCCGGCCCCCTCGCCCTCCCGCGGCCCGCACCAGCTGGATGGCGATCATGAGCACTGTCTTGAGCGTGAACGTGCGGTCACACAAGTCGAACAGGTCCTCCAGGCTGGGTCCCAGCAGCTCCAGCACCATGGCGTTGTACTTCCCGCACGGGCCGAAGTAATAGACCTGAGGGACGCCCTCTGCAGGTGGAGGACACACAGGCTCACGCCACGCCCGGGCGGGCTCCCCCTGCGCTCCCACACCCGGCCCCGGGGTACCTGCGGCACTGAGCTGCTTGTAGAAGCGGTACTCCAGGTGCAGCTGCGGCGCCCGGGACTTGATGGGCTCCTGGGAGGGACGAGGGGACACGTGGATGTCACGCAGGGCACGGTCCTGCCCTCCTCCCGGCCCGTGGGGACAGCCTCTGCTGGGGGGCCGGCGAGGGGCCGGCCCGGCCTAGGGACTGGGGGAAGGGGGCAGGGCCCGGACTCACCAATTTGATAGCTACGTATTCATTTGTATAGAGATTCTTTCCTGTGGGAGGAGAGGCACGTCAGGTCGGCAGGACTCCCAGCACACAGGAGACCGCTCACGACCCACCACTCCAAGGGGCACCTCCTGTTCTGCGGCAGCCCTCCTGGAGCGTGGCCCATCCCTCCCGGACCTGGAAGGGAAAAGGATGGGCCCATCCCTCCCGGGCCCGCAAGGTACTCCCACCGGCCGTGGGAACCCACATCTGCCCCCCACGCCCTCATCTCCTGGGCCCCCTCCCTGCCGTCCTGCCCTCTCCTCCAGCACCGCCCCCCAGGCCAACCCTGCCTCCGCCCACTCGGGGCTGCTCCCAAGTCCTCTGCGGGATCCTTCCCGCCAGCACGCCAACGCGCTCCAACTTCTCCCATCTAAAAAAGTGAAAACACAACAAAGAGTCCTGGTGACCCCAAGGCCTTTCTTCAGCTCCAGCCGCAGGGAACCTGGAGGAGACATCACACCCCTCCCACACACTCTCCCCCCACCGTCCCCAGATGCTCTGTGAGGCCCCCCTGCCGCCTGACCTGCGCTCACCGCTCCAGCCTCTAGGGACCCCCGAAGGCGCCCCCCCATTCCGCAACGCCAGGAACTCCGGCCTTGAGCTGTACACGTCCAGTGGACAAGCCCCGCCCCCTCACTGTGGAGCAGGGGCCCTGGCCAGGAGCCCGTGAAGAGGGAGTGTAACCTGCGACCTCAGCTTAGACAGACATGCCTGGGGCAGGATGTCTCCCGCGGCCCATCGCTGGCCCACCTGGACCTCCAGGTGCCCACGGAGAACAAGCCACGGCGCTCAACCTCACGAAACTGCAAAATCACGAGCTGTTCACCTGCTACAGTTCCTACCAGTGGCTGAGCCCCAGACGGTGTGGGCCAGCCCCCGGGTGGCTGTCTGCATGCACGGTGAGCGCTGCGCACACGCTCCACCCTCTGCCCCTCCCGGTGCTGCTGTCCCACCTTTCCAGGTCCTGAGCTCCGACTCAGCCCCACAACGCGCTGCTCCTCCAGGCGACCTCACGCCCAAAGTGCCGTACTGCTGCGTCTTATTTCTGAGAGGATCCAGTGTGGGAAGAGGCCTCAGCTTCCTCTCCATCCCACTGCAGTGGGACAATCTGGGAGACAGCTGCACCAGGCCGTTCTGCCCCACCCATGGGTGGCCAAGACACTGGTGTGTGTGACCCCACAGGCCCAAGTCAGGGGCCCGCATGCCTGTCAGTCGGTCCCTCGGGTCCCTGCCCATCCCGGCTGTCCCATCACTGTGGCCTGGCCTGGAGTCTTCAGCTCAGCCTCAGCTCCTCCAGGGCCTTGGTGTCCATCCCTGTCTATAGAGTCAGCTGGTCCCCAGACAGCTGCAGGGGTGGCCCCGAGTCTGCGGAGAACCATGCCGTCCACGTCTCCAGAGTTAACTTCTCTCAGCGATGTTTTTAGTGCTCAGCATAGAGAGAGTGTGCGGCCTTTGTGAGATTTATTCTGGAGGCACCTGATGGGTTTTGGTGCTCTTACACGATCGGGACTATTCTTAAATATTTATTTTCCATTCGCTGCTCCAACAGAGAAATACAGTTGATCTGTGTTGGTATATGCAGCAGCCTTACTAAACTCATTCCTAATTGTTTACTGAAAGACTACTCTGGCCTCCGCACGTGGACAATCAAGCCGTCCGAGACAGGTCACAGCTGTATTTCTTCCTCTCCCAGCTTTCTAGCTCTGCTCCGTTCACTGCCACCGTGCGAAGGGGATGCCCGCAGGGGCCCCTCCTGCAGATTCCACTTCCTCGGTTACTACGAGTAAAAGGCACCCAGGGGCAGAGAAAGAAAGCGCCCATCTAGTCCTCATTCTCATTTTCATTAAATAACAGGCATGCCTCTTGTGTTTCCTCTCAACATTTTATTATGAAAGTTTCACACATTCAGAAAAGCGGGAAGAGCTGTGCGCAGGGAGCTCCACACCCTGGCTGCCTGGGTCACACAATTCGTGACTGCTCTGTTCTGTTGCACGGCTGCACAGCTATCACCTGTTCATCTCATTTTCAGATGCATCTGGAAGTTGCAGACCTCAGTACCCTGCCCCCTAAACACTGCAGCCTGCAGATCAACTTCAATTTGTACTTAGTGCTTGTTTTTCCCTTGGGAGGAGGCATTTACCTGGGAAACGCACAGCATTTGATGAGCTTTGGCAAATGCGTGCTCCTGTGCCACCCCGATCCCGTGAGGACAGACAGCGTCACCGCCACCTCACCTCCTGAGAGGTGGAACACCACCCCACATGCTCCCTGCTCCTTGGGGTTCCCTGCACACGCATGACACGGCTCGCTCTGGCTTCCTGCCCGGGCGCGTCCGTCACATGACGGACACACCTGGCCTGTCTCCAGTGTCCGTTACTGAATGCTGCGCACGGGCCTTCCTGCAGGGGTCGGGTCACTTCTCGGGCAGGTTTGCTGGCTTGTGCTGCGCACGGAGCAGAAGTCCTGTCCGGGGCCAACAAGGTGAGGTGCCCTCCACACCCCCCAGCCGCTTGTCCATCTGCTTCTGGGTGGTGTCTGTTCAGATCTCTTGCCCAGTTTTAATCGCAGCACCTGTTTTTTTATTACTGACCAAGCTGTTGTCTTCTCCTGCGTCCTGGGTACCAGCGCTTTGTCCAATGGTGCTCAGCAAATAGCACCTCCCAGTCTGTGGCTCGCCTACTCGTGCTTTTTTTTTAATTTAATTTTACTTATTTTTGGCTGCTTTGGGTCTTTGTTGCTGTGCGCGGGCTTTCTCTAGCTGCGGCAAGTGGGGGATACTCTTCGTTGCGGTGCCCGGGCTTCTCATTGCAGTGGCTTCTCTTGTTGCGGAGCTCGGGTTCTAGACACACGGGCTTCAGTAGTTGTGGCTCACAGGCTCACTAGTTGTGGTGCACGGGCTTAGCTGCTCCGCAGCATGTGGGATCTTCCCAGACCAGGGATCGAACCGTGTGCCCTGCATTGGCAGGCAGATTCTTCACCACTGCGCCACCAGGGAAGTCCCCGTACTCATGCTCTTAACAACATTTTTGGATATTTAAACTTTGATGATACCTAACTGATCTTTTCTGGTAATTGGTCATCTTATTCTGTGTCTTGGTCAAGAAACCTCCTGTTTTGACCGTGCATGTGGGGAAACCAAAGTCCTGGAGTCCAGCTGAGTTTAAGGCGAGAGTGTGTGTGCGCGCACGTGCATGCGGGCATCTGAAGTCTGGATTTACAGTTTCCCGGGGGACCTCGGGTGCTCCAGGCTCTGAGCCTCACCAACAGCCAGCTCAGCTGTAGGTGTGAAAAGTGGGAGAGTCTGCAAGGCCTGACAGAGAATGCCTCCGGGAGGCCATGAGCAGAAGGGAGATGCCGGGGCTGCACAGGGCAGGAAGACGCTGGAGCCTCCACCATCCAGAGCACGGAGGCTGCCCTGAACTCCCCGGACATTTGGCTGAGAACCCGGAAAGCCCACACCCTGGGAGGGGGTGACTCCAGCCCTTGAGTAATGCCTGCTCGCCACCCACCCTATCAAAGCTGAAAAATAGTCCCTGATGGGGTCACGATGAGTCACCAGGATGAAGCACGATCCAGACCTCACGTGTGGCGCCCACATTGTCCAACATACAATAAAACATCACTAGACATGTGAAAAAGGAACAGCACTGCAAGAAGGAAAAACAGCGTCAGAGGCACCACAGACACTGCATTTAAAATAGCTACTGCAAAAGGGAACGCTCTTACACTGTTGGTGGGAATGTAAATTGGTGCAGCCACTGTGGAAAACAGTATGGAGGCTCCTCAGAAAACTAAAAAGAGAATTACCATATGATCCAGCAATCCCACTCCTGGGCATACAGCCAGACAAATCTCTAATCCAAAAAGATACATGAACCCCTGTATTCATTAGCAGCATTATTTACAACAGTCAAGACATGGAAACGACCTAAATGTCCATCAACAAAGGAATGGAGAAAAAAGATGTGGTGTACACGTACACACACACACACACACACACACACACACACACACACACACAGTGGAATACTACTCAGCCATTAAAAAAATAATACCATTTGTGGCAACATGGATTGACCTAGAGATTATCATATTAAGTGAAGCAAGTCAGGAAGACAAAGACAAACACCATATGATATCACTTATATGTGGAGTCTATGAAACAGAATCACAGACATACAGGACAGACTAGTGGTTGCCAAGGAGGAGGGGTTGGGGGAGGGATGGAGTGGGGGGTTGGGGTTAGCAGATGTTAGCTAAGATGTCAGCAGATACAACAAGGTCCTACTGTATCGCACAGAGAACTATATTCAGCATCCTATGATAAACCAATATGAAAAAGAATATTTAAAAAAGAATATATGTATAACTGAATCACTTTGCTGTACAGCAGAAATTAATACAACATTGTAAATCAACTATACCTCAATTTCTAAAAAGCTGGGACTTCCCTGGTGGTCTAGTGGTTAAGAATCTGCCTTCCAGTGCAGGGGATGCGGGTTTGATCCCTGGTCAGGGAACTAAGATCCCACACACCGCGAGGCAACTAATCCCACACGCCTCAACTAGAGAGCCCATGCACCACAACTACAGAGCCCATGTGCTCTGGAGCCCGCACGCCACAACTAGAGAGAAGCCCAGGTGCCACAACTAGAGAGAAGCTCGTGCACTGCAACAAAGATCCCGCGCACCGCAACTAAGACCCAACACAGCCAAAAATAAATAAGTAAAATAAATATATATTTTTAAAAAGCTATTGCGAGTATGTTCGAGGATTTTAAGGAAAAGATGGGCAAAATGAACAAGCAGATGGGAAATCTCAACAGAAAAATAAGGGAATCAGGGCTTCCCTGGTAGCACAGTGGTTGAGCGTCCGCCTGCCGACGCAGGGGACGTGGGTTCGTGCCCTGGTCCGGGAGGATCCCACATGCCGCAGAGCGGCTGGTCCCGTGGGCCATGGCCGCTGAGCCTGCGCGTCCGGAGCCTGTGCTCCGCAACGGGAGAGGCCACAACAGTGAGAGGCCCGCGTACCACAAAAAAAAAAAATAAGGGAATCAAATGGAAGTGAAAAATACCGTGTATCAAATGAAAAATTCAGTGGATGTATCAAATAATATGTTGGACACTGCAGAAAAAAAAGAAGGGTGAACTTACAATAAGGCAATAAAAACTATCCAGGTTGGGGGCTTCCCTGGTGGCGCAGTGGTTGAGAGTCCGCCTGCCGATGCAGGGGATACGGGTTCGTGCCCCGGTCTGGGAAGATCCTACATGCCGCGGAGTGGCTGGGCCCGTGAGCCATGGCTGCTGAGCCTGCGCGTCCGGAGCCTGTGCTCTGCAACGGGAGTGGCCACAACAGTGAGAGGCCCGTGTACCACACAAAAAAAAATAAAAATAAATAAATAAATAAAATAAAAAAACTATCCAGGTTGAAGAAAGAAAAAAGACTGAAAAATAAACTGAGAGGAACCTGAGGGACCTGTGGGACAGCATCAAAACACTCCTAATGTGTGACTGGAGTATGAGAACGAGAGGAGACTAAACAGAGGCAGAAAGAACATTTGAGGTAATGATGGCAAAGTTTTTCCAAATTTAATAAAAGAGTGTTAACATACATATCCTAGAAGTGCAATGAACCCAAAACAGGATAAACAGAAAAAAAAACCACACCTAAATTAAGGCCGAATCAAAATCCGAACCCAGAGATGAAAAGAAAATTTCTGAAACAGGCACAAGACAAGACATACTATATACAGGAGAACAGTGGTCAACAGTAGTCATCAAGGAAATGCAAGTAAAGTCCACAGTGAGGCACCACTTCACACCCGCTAGCACGCTCCAAATGGAAAAGCCTGACAACTCCAAGTGTTGATGAGGATGTGGGATACTGAGAACCTTCACACGCTGCCCGCAGGAGTTTAAAGTGGTACGACTGCTTTGGAAACCAGCCTGGCAGTTTCTCATAAGCACACGTGACCCAGCACTTTGATGAAAACACTCGTACACAAGACTTGAAGAAGGGTGCTCAGGGCAATTTTATCCACAACACCCCAAATCTGGGCACAGCCAAATGTCCCTCAGCAGGAGAACGCACGAACAAAATGGGGTGCAGTCATACAAATGGACAGAGTAACAAACAGCGACTAACTGCAGGCCCAGAAAACCAGAGGCACTGAGCCGGAGGAGCCTGGCAGGAAAGAACACAGTTGCCCCTCAGCCTCCAGGGGAACGCTTCCAGGAGCCCCAGAGGATACCAAAATCTGCAGCTGCTCCAGCCCCTGACACAAAACTGCACAGCACAACCAACACAACCCCTGTACCGCGGGTTTCGCATACTGAGGTATGGAGCAACAACCAAACCTTGATTCTTAAAAAGCATTTTAAGCCAAAAGCTGCTACCCCCATAGTCCCCAACACACGCTCCACCATCTGTTTACCCAGAACTGTGCTGTTTAGGCTGCAGCTCCCAATGCCCAGGCCAGAACCCAGGACAGCCATCTGGGTCCCCAAAGCCACAAGGGGCACCCCCAGGCTGTAGGACAGGACTGGGCCGGGGGACGTGAGTGTGTGTGTGCACACACATACGTGCACACGCCAATGGGGCAGCAGGGTTGGGTCATGGGAGCCCCGTCAGGGGAAGCTGAAGAGTTGGCTACCGTGCAGCACAGGTCGGGCTGGGCACGTGGGGCCCCGCACTCGGGGGAGGGGGCCTGTCTCTCCCACGCCTCCACCCTTCCCATGAGCAGTTTGGGCCCCCACTGCTGACAGTCCACTGGCTCAGAAACCCAGAGCCCAGGGCAGTGAGGACCCGCTGCTGAGCCCCATCCCAGCACCTCTGGCATGGCCAAGGTTCAGGCTCAGGACGGGCCTCTCCTCCCGGCCTCGCAGGCCACTGGGCGTGTCAGACACCAGCAACACCAGCCGACAGACAGACACGGACCACTAGATGGGGGCTGGGGGTCACCCACCACTAAGCTCCAACCACTAAGTGCTGTGCAAGAGATGCCCCTGGACCCCCAGCTCCGCGTTGCCAGCCTCCTGAGCTCTGTGGGCCTGGGGCCCCGGCACAACCGCCCCACAGCTGTCGAGGTCCAGGCCTCTGCAGAGCCTCCTCCCGGGGCAGGGGACAGAAACCCACACGCGCTTACCTGCGTTCCCAGCCCTTACGACCACCCCCGCCCCCGCGTCCCCGGAAGTGAACGAGTGGGGCTCACCTAGCCGGAGCTCCCCGAAGTTGCCACAGCCTATCTTCTTCCCGACCCGGAAGTTGGGGCCCACCATCAGGACCCCCGAGCTGGTCCCCGAGCTCCGGATGCCGTGGCTGCTCCGGCCGGCGGCCTTGGACATTCTCCGGCCCTCCTCCGACTCCCCTTTCCCTCCTTTCTTGTCAAAATCCATAAGTTTGTGGTACCCTGGCCTCTCCACGGTGACTCTGCTGCCGTGCAAATCCCGGCTCCACGGAGACCTGCGGTCGCGGTGGCTCTTCGGGGCTAGCACCCCATGGCGCCTGGCGGGCTCCTGCTAGTGAGACGCGGGCGCTCGCAAGGGCCCGGCCGCAGCGCTCATCTTGGTGGCCTCCGGGTCACGCATGGGGGGAGGACACATGCTGCTGACGGGTCCCGGGGGCTCAAATCTCGTGGCTCTCGGCTGCAGGAGAAACAGAGGCGCGGGTTAGAAGGCTGCAATGCGCGCGCCCGCCCGCCACGCACCCCGGGGCCCAGAGCACAGCCTGGCCGGGGACCCAGGACTGGGCGTTAAGTGGTGGCGGGACCACGTTCTGGAAAGATCTCTGACATGCAGGTGCGACCTGTGACCTTCTGGGGGCAGAGGGGAGGGAGGCTCGTGCAACCTGTGACCTTCTGGGGGCAGAGGGGAGGGAGGCTCGGGCCTCCGAGAATTCCACATGCCGCCTGCCGGTCCACCGCAGACTAGAGGATGGCTGTGCTGGGAGAGGAGACGCCTAGTTGAGCAACAGAGGCCCCAGCACTGCTCCTCGGAAGAGGACAGGTGCAGAGCAGAAAGTGCCCGAGGCTAGGAGACAGGCCCCTGCCACAGACCTGGGGGCCTCCGAGCTGCCTCTCCCCCACCCCACCCCTGCCCAATATCCAGGTGACATCAACGTCCCTGGGCCTCGTTACAGGAGCCCGTGACCCTGTGGTCAGGTGGGTGACCGGCTGCTGCTGCGGGAGAGTGAGAGGGCAGGAGGGGCTGCAAGGGCCCCGAGTGCGGGCAGATGGGCCGTGAGCCTGACGGCGCTGGCTGGACACGTGCGCCCAAGGCGAGTCTGGCCTGGCCTCTCCAGCAGAAAGCTGGGGCTGTGGAGGGAACGACAGGCACCCGGAGAGCCCTCCAGGTTACAGGGAGGGGCTGGCCACCGAGCTGGGGGTGGGGATACACCCCCAAGGTCTGTCTGTAGTGCTGGCTTCTCCCTCCTCCCACCCCCATGTGGACCAGTCACCCTGCAGCTCAGACGGACGGGGCTCTCCCCTGCCAGCTGGCCTAGCCTCTCAAACCACCCCCTCCTCTCAGCGAGGGTCACAGGCCCTCCTACAGGCCCTCGCCTCCTCCTGTCTCCTCTAGCCAATTCTCACGCCAAAGCCACAGGAATCGCTTTAGAAAGAAAACACTAACCTGCTCCTATAACGCCTCCCCATGCTCTCTGCCTGCCCACGCTCCCCTCGGGCCCAGAGCGGCCACTGCGAGGCTCACACCTGTGCTCCCCTCCCCACCAAGCACTCAAGGGCTGACACCTGGTGGAGGCCATGCCCCCTGAACGTCTGCAGGGGTCAGGGGGAGGTGAGGCCAGGTGAAGGCCCTGCCCACGTCGGCGGCTCTTCACGCCAGGTAGGCGGCCCAGCTGCAGCTCATCCACAGCCCATGAAGGCACCCGGGGGGCCCCCGGCGGGCTGTTGCAGGACCAGCACTGAGGCCCGGTGCCCTGGGGGGGCGATGAGGGGGTCGCCTCCCACACCCATGGGTGCCCGAGCCCCCAACTGGCCGCCCACATGGCCCCCAGCGTCCCCACCTACCACCGAGGGCCTGATGGACGGAAGGGCCAGCCAGCAACCGTGCGTCACCGACGGCACAGATGCCAAGATCGCAGGCCGAGGACAGGCCCGAATGAGGGGACCTCTGGCCATGCGCCCAGAGGCAGGCCCACAGCCGGCAGGACGGGGTGGGGGGACGCTCACACACGCCAGTCCGTGCTCGGCACCCATGCAGGTCATTGCTGCCCGGGGGGCGTGCAGGGCCGGAGTGGCCAGAGCCCGGGAGCCCAGGAGATGCCCAGACAGGCAGGGGCCCAGGCTTCAGGACAAACCTCACCGTTTAAGTCCGGCAGCTTCCCAACCACATGGACGGTGTGTGTGGACAATCCAACCCCAACAAGAACCGCACGCCCAGCTCCACCGCTGCCTGGGGTTCCCACCAGCCGACACCCCGGCACCGCAGCCGCGCCACCCGAGCAAGGGGCCGGCCCGGGGCCGCGCGTGCACAGCTCCTACCGCCAGCAGCGCGCCCCCACCCGAGACCAGCGCTGTCCGCGCCTGTGGACGACACACTGGTCGCTGGCCAAGCACTGCCCCTGCTCGGGCGGCCACCCGTCTGTCTCCACCTTCACCGGCTGCGCTCGCAGAAGAGGGACCTGAGCCGAGAGGACGCCATGGGAACACTGCAGGCCCAAAGGCGGGCAGGGAGGGGCGCGGCCAAGAAGCCGGGCCTACACCCTCGGCGTCTCAGGGCTTCCAACGCCACGGGCCAGGCCGCTCCCCACCTGTAAGCAGTTAGTTCCCTGTGGGGGCGGGCGGGGGGGACAGCTGTTCACCATCAGGAATTTGGGAGTCGACTGGGAACAGCTGTTACAAACTTACAAGGAAATCACTACATTAACAACAAAGGAAAGAGTGGGACCTCCCGGCTGGTCCAGTGGCTAAGACTCCACGCTCCCTAATGCAGGGGCTCCGGGTTCGATCCCTGGTCAGGGAACTAGATCCCACATGCCGCACGTCAAGGCCAAAATAAATAAATAAAGTGGACAGTTCAACGGTTCTTACTGAACCACAGTTGCAGAGTTGTGCTACAATCACCTCAAATTCCAGCACATCCCATCACCCCAACAAGAAGCCCCGTCCCCATCAGCAGTCACCTCCTCCCCCTCTCCCCAGCCCCTGACAACCAGGAACCCACTCTCTGTGTCTGTGGATCTGCCTGTTCTGGACGTTTCCCATCAGTGTAATCACACACCGTGGGTCCTTCTGTGTCTGGCTTCTCTCACTGAGCATTGTGTTCTCAGGGTCCGTCCACGAGTGTCAGGGCTTCTGTCCTTCTCGTGGCGGAGTGATGCTGCTATGTGTGTGGGGCACGCTCATCCACGGGAGGACACCTGGGCTGTGCCCACCTTTGGGCTGCGGTGAACTGTGCGGCCAGGGCGTTTGTGTGCAGCCCCCAGGAGGCAAGTGCTGTCTCCTGGCTCGGACCTAGGCTGCAACTGCTGGGTCAGGTGGAAGCTCTATTTTAATTGCCGGAGGAGCTGCCCCCCTTTCCGTGCCCGCCCATGCCCTCTGCATCCCCCGGCATTGCTGCTGCCCAGCTTTGGGACAGCTGCCCGGGGTGTGGGGGTCCTGCTTCACCTCTGGGCACACGTCGCCCCCAGAGCCCATACCAGCACCGGACACGCGCTCATCTCAGGGGTGCCTGTGGGAAAGGCACCCAGCAGTGGGGGAGGTGTGCACGGGGACCAGGTGGAGCCAGGATCAGAGCGGCCGGACGCCTGACCACACGGGAGTCTGTGCACACGACTCACTTCTGGAGCCACCGAGAGGCCAGAGGGAGCAGGACCGGGCAGGAAGCAAACACTCCCTGAGATGGGAACCAGCCGGCGTGGGATTCCTGCAGAAAACTGAAGCCACCGCCCCTGGTGCCCAGCCCCCTGCGTCTGCTGTTTCGAGACCTGCACACACACAGCGAGCCCGTGTTCTGTATGCCCTGGGCACCTTGTTCCCGGACCACATGCCTGGACACTGTACCCCCATTGCTCTGAAATCCTCCCGGAGTCCATAGAGAGGGAACACCAAAATCTACAGGCCACCCTGCTGATGGATACTTAAGGGTGGTTTCCAGCCGGATTTTCTTTCCTGTCAGAAAGAAATTAAAAACACATGCCTGGGGACTTCCCTCGTAGCGCAGTGGTTAAGAATCGGCTTGCCAATGCAGAGGACACGGGTTCGAGCCCTGGTCCGGGAAGATCCCACATGCCGTGGAACAACTAAGCCCGTGCACCACAACTACTGAGCCTGTGCTCTGGAGCCCGCCACGACTACTGAGCCTGCGTGCCACAACTACTGAAGCCTGTGCGCCTAGAGCCCGTGCTCCGCAACAAGAGAAGCCACCGCAGTGAGAAGCCTGCACACCGCAGTGAAGAGTAGCCCCCGCTTGCTGCAGCTAGAGAAAGCCCAATGCAGCCAAAAAGAAATTTTTTAAAAACCCCCAAAAAACACCACACGCCTGTGCACACATACGCAGGCACACCAGAGGTGGATGTAAAACCCACGGGAATTTCAAAGATTAAAAGCTGAGCCCTGCGTTCTCCCAGCTCCTCGGCTCCACTCCCCGAGGACGCCCCAGGCACTCCTGCCAGGCACTCCCGCCTGCAAGCGGCAGAAGCAGCCAGGATGCGGGGCAGGCGGACGCCAGCAGCAGGCCACCATGGGGCCGTGAGCTCAGGGGGACGCACACACAAGCGGGAGGGGACGAGCGCGGAGGTTCTTAAGGAGCCTCTGAGGGTGGTCTCCATGCAGACGAGGCCAGGAGGGCTGGGCGTGTCTGCGCCAGTGCAGGGCGGGCGCCTCGCCGTCCTGTGTCCCGCCGCCGTGACCCACACACCGCCGCGGGCAGGGATTCAGGTCTGGGTCCCGCTTTGTGCAAGCAGCTTTTATGGGGCGGGGGACCCCGACACCGCCCAGCCCCACAGCACACACAAGGAACCCCTCCCAGGGCCCCACTCCTCTGTACTCCAAGCCCACCCGCCTGGGAGCCCCTGCCCGGCCGCCGGCACCTGGCTCCCTAGCAGGCCTCCTTTCCGGGCCGCAACCCCCGCTTTCAGGCCAGGCGGGACATGCTCTCAGCCCCAGCCCGAGATCCACAGAGGCACGGCCTTCGCCTCCGCCTGGCCTCACGTCCCCGGGTGCAAACCCTTCCGAGCCCACAGAACCTCTGACGGCCACAAAGACACGAGACACGCCCCCTCGGGCTTGTTCAGAAGCACCCCTACCCCCAGGTGCTCACTCCCAGGCCCTGGCTCCCAGCCCCTGCAGGACGCAAGACTCAGGGTCCGGCGACACTCCCCTCGGCAGACCCTTCTCCTCTGCCGCCTCCCAGGATGGCTGGTGTTAGGTGAGCGCTTACTCCGCGCCCAGGGCTCCAGCAGCAGTGGGCTCCCGGCCACAACCCCCAGCAGCAGGCCTGTTCTCTCAGTTACACGGTCAAGCAGGGGGCCCTCCAGCCAGCGCGGAGAGGCACGTTCGCAAGCACACCTGCGGCAGCCGGTGGGCCGAGGGTCCAGGAGGTGCCGTGCAGAGACGGGCGTGACGAGGCACAGCAGGGAAGGAGCCCTGTGTGAGCCAAGAGCCAGGGCACAGCCCGCGTCGACAGGGGCTGCGGTGCTAGGCGCACCATGTTGGCCCCCACGCCCCGATGTCCACGGGGCTCCCGGCGGGCAGCCAGGGGCAAAACCAGAGACTCTGGTGTGTGTACTCCCCACCCTGGCCTGCAGCCCACACGTGACGCCAGAGGCCCCACCGCAGCTCACTCGGCCAGGCCCACAGCAGCAAGGCAGGACTACGCCCCCGCATCCGCCTCCTGACAACAGGCAGGCGTGTGGCCACCGCGGGGAGGCGGAGGAGGAGTCCTAGACCCTGAGCCTCCCAGGGACAGGACGCCAGCCCTGCTCACCCCGCGGACGAGAGCAGCCACCCCCAGCGTGCACGGAGGGGTCGCCCCACCATCCACAGGACGGTTATCCTGGGTCCCCTCCTGGGAGCTGAGGGGGGATGGCAAGAGCGAATCCCCTGCTGACCTGGGGGGAGCAGGGGTAACAGAGAGTGGACACGGGGCTAAAACCAGAGCCAAATGTTGCCAGGAGCCTGGGAGTCTGCAGGTGCCCCCCGCACACCTGGGGGACCGGGAGGCAGGTGTGTGTGATGCCAGCCCCGGTGCAAGCGCCGAAGCTAAAACTCATCATGGGTGGGGGGTACCCAGTCCTTGACCCGACCCTAAAACAAAGCCAGTCTCGATCCAACCAACATGGCCCTTAGGTCCTCCCAGGGGCACTTGGACTCTTCCCACACACAGGGAAGGCCCTCCAGGGGTGTGGGCTCTGCTCAGGCCCCCATGGCCAACTTAAATTCCACAGGCCCCGCTGAGCCCCGACGACCCCCCTCGCCGCCCCAGGCCAGTCCCCAGGTGGCCCCTGGCCTGCCTTCCAGCTCAGGTGAGTTACCTGCCGTGTTCTTTGGGGGGGTCCTCCATCTCGTCAGGGCCCGGGCCAGGTCCCCCTTGCGGAGGCCCCAGGAACCCCCTTGTCTGAGCGCCTCCACCCAGTGATGTCACAGTCCCTGGCCGACATCACAGGCACAGCCCTGGCCCAGAGGCAGGGCCAGTCTGGGGCAGAGGTGGGCAGCCTCCCTCCTGGGGGCGGCCCCTCGGAGGCTGCCTGGCTCCACTGCACACGGCAGGCCCTGGTGGGTGCTGCCTGGGAAGTGCCGGGACTCTGGTGGGATCACGGCTGTGGCCCCCTTGAGGCATCTCCGGACACGCGTGTCCCTCCATCAGGCTGAGCCCATTTCCGTCCCACAGGGCCCTGGTGACACATGTAGGGAGGGCCTCCTCCCCAGGGTCACCAGAGCCGGGGTTGGCACCCCAGCAGCCGTGAGCACCCCGAGCGTCACGTCTTGGTGCCTATGCACCGCTCCCCAAGAGGGACCTGGACCCTGGAGATGTGCCAGCCCTGGGGCCGCAGCCTAGAAGCTTGAGGTCACTGCAACGTGGAGTTACAGCACAGAGCTAGGAAGTGGCCCTAGAACAGTGACCACCCCCGGGACGAGGTCGACACCTACAAATGAATTAGGCAGAAATGGGTCACAACACACTGATTTACAGACAATGGAACACAACCCTGAGTAGACGGGAGAGGAAGGGGCACCCCACCTGGCAGAGGCTGCAGGTAACCACCACCAGCAACGCTGGAACACGCCGAGGCCGCGGCCCGGCGTCACCTTCTTAGCGACCAAGAGGAAAAGTCCGTGTGTGGCACAAGCCAGCCCGCGGCCCCGAGAGGATGCGCAGGGCTGCTGCCCAGACCCTGCGCCCCCTGGAGAAAGGTGTGGAAGGCGGCCAGACTTCACACTCGGGGGCAGCCGCAGGCTCGGGGTCATGAAGAGCAGGTGTGGGCAGAGATGCACAGGTGCAGCCAAGTTACAGGCGAGCCCAGGAGGACTGGGGAACTGACAGCGCTTTCCTTCAAACCTCTCCAGAGACTTGAAACATTCTCACGAGACCCCACAGCCTCAGCCCAGAAGTCACCGGGCGCTTCTGCACAGGGGCGACTCAAGAACCTACCGGAGGAGTGCTCGGCAGTGACCCCCAGACACAGCACCTGGGACGAGCTGAGGTGCTGCGTCGTCCGCAATGCTGGGAACGGGTGGGCCCGGGCCACAGGGCCACGGGCTCACTGGACTGTTCTCCCTACATCTGGGCACGTTTAAAAGTCTCCCGACAGAGAGCTAAAAGGAGAACAGGAGGGGGTCGGGGAGGGCGGGGAGGGACACAGAAGGAGTCCGATCACGGGGACGGCGGGCGTCCAAACCCCACATGATGCCAGGTGGAACACAAGACAACTGGAGGCGCAGAGACAGGGCCGGACCGGCCGCACGGGCACAACTGACCATACTGCCCCAGCACACGGGCCACCCATTAACAGAAGGCAAACACACAGAAGCGCGCTCGGTGGCACCAGGCACATGCCAGGAGCTCAGCACCGCCGGGGCTGCCACACACTGCCCTGGACGAGCAGGTCTGGAACCTTCCATCACCGCGGAGGCTGGCCTCTCCCTGGAGCCCCTCCGCCGAGGCCTTGTCCACACCTTCGCAGTAAGCTAGCCGCCCATGGAGCGGGCAGCAGCATCCCAGCCCACATGACAGGCCCTGCGTGACCCCTCGTCCTGGGCGCTCAGGTCAATTGTGCCTGCACTGCAGCCCCGCATCGGTCCCAGGAGGGGGCTGAGCTGTGTCCCCCAAAGACACGTCCCACCCGTGGAGTCTGGGACTGTGACCTTATTTGCAAATGAGGGTGGGCCTGAAGCTGTGACGGGTGCCCTGTGAGGAGAGGAGACAGAGACAGGGAGACGGCCATGCCCCCCACCCCAGGAGAGCGGGCGACACCGGCACAGCCTGGGGGCCTGGGGCAGAGAGGACGTGGGGCAGAGAGGACATGGGGCAGCATGGACTCTGGCTGAGGACGACGTACGAACACAGGCCCATCAGCTGGGATGCGGGCGGTGCCAAGGGGCTGGTCGTGGGCACACGGGGACCCTCTGAACTGATTCACAGCCTCTCTGTAAATCTAAAACTGTTCTAAAACAAAGTCTATCTAGGGACGTCCCTGGTGGTCCAGTGGGTAAGAGTCCGCCTTCCGATGCAGGGGACACGGGTTCGATCCCTGGTTGGGGATCTAAGATCCCACATGCCGCGGGGCAACTAAGCCTGCCCACCACAACTACTGAGCCCACACGCTCTGGAGCCCATGTGCCACAACTAAGAGAGAAGCCGGCGCCGCAAGGAAAGATCCCGCATGCCACAACTAAGGCCCAACGCAGCCAAAATAAATAAATAAATAACTTTAAAAAAATAAAGTCTATTTAAAAAACAACCTCCACCTCCTCTAGCAGCTCCCCCAGTACCCACTCCAGTCTTCACTCCAATGTCACCACCACCCCCCGGCCCCTCGAAGAGCATCACGGCGCTCACCGCCATCGACAGCAGCCCATCCACCCAACGTGCTCCCCAGGGACACAGCAGGTCCCAGGGGGGAACATGGCAGCTACTCGCTGAAAGGGGTCCGAGAGCACAAGGGGCAGAGCAGGGAGGAAACGCGAAGGCCTCTGCGGGCCAGAGCGTGGGGTGGGGACACATGCGCCGATGGAAACGATGGAAACCTGGGCGTCAGGGCCCGCAGAAGCAGCCTCCACGCTCCCACAGCAAGGAAGCCAGACTGCAGCCCAGGGGCTCCTCTGTGCCTTCCCTGCCCCAGCCAGCACGTGCAAACTTTCCTGAGCTCAGGAGCAGGGGGGCAAAGGGTGGGGAAGAGGGTTCTCAGCACAGAGCCTCACGCGGAGCCCCGGCTGGGAGCGGGAGCGGAAGCGGGGTTGCGGCGGGTGGGGGGGAACACGCAGACGCAGGGGCCGGAGAGACACATGAGGGAGGACATTAAGGGGCCCCCAGAGCACCTGCAAACTCGCCAGAAAACCACACCCACAAGCCCACCCGGCCAGCCCCCCACCGGGTGAGGCATCAGGGACAAAGACCCGGCCCCTCCCCTCAGGGCCGGGGGCATCACGAGGCAGCTGCCTCTGGGAAGGAGGCCCAGCGCCTGCCCAATGGGCCGGGCTCCTGCATCCAGGCTGGAGCCTCCATGGTCCTCCCTCCCCAACCCCCCCCCACCCAGACCGGGTGCACCGGGAGCCTGCCTGAGGCCCACAGGGCTTCGTTTCTCGTGGCGCAGCCTGAGACGGTCTCTCTCCCCCACACGAAGGAAACCCGCAGCCAATCCCGAGGGGGGCCGTCCACAGCGTGTGGCTGGCCCCGCTTGCAAATACGCCCGTGTTGCTCAGCGGTCTGGAAGGACCTCACCGACGCGTGGCTGGTGCCCACCTCCTAGATTCTGAGCGAGTTCTCAAGACATCCCCACGCTTCGTCCCAACGGCCATTCTCCTCAACGTGCGTGTGGCTTTTGCTACTGAAAACACCAACGAGAGGAGAGTGGTTTTGTGGTATCACAATTGGGGGGGCCACCTGGCCCTGTGGGGCCTGCCGGTCACTCCAGGCACTAGACAAGCCTGCTCAGAGGAGAGCAGCTGAGGGCGCCAGGACCGAGGTCCACGGGCCAGCCCGCTGTCTGTGATGTCAAAGGGCAGGACCAGCCACAGCGCCCACATGCTCCAAAGGGCTGGCATTCTGGAAAGTGCAGGGCAGTGGGAGCACGGTCTTCCAAAAACCGGCCAGGGTTCCCAGGCTCTGAGGAGACAGACACCACCACAAAGGACAGACCCCAACCCAGGACAGGAGAGATGCTGGGAGAGGCCAGGACACAGAACCTGGAGAGGAAGTTGGTGGGGACGTGGACAAACGGGACCCTCACCCACGGCGGGTGGGGCAGAAGGTGGTGCAGCCGCCATGGAAAACAAGCAGCGGTTTCTCAAAAGTTAAACATGCAGTCACCACTCGACCTACTCCGTGTCCACCTGGGGCAACTGAGAACATGTCCACGCAGACCTGTGTCTACACATCCACAGCAGCATGACTCATGATGGCCAAGAGGTACACACGACCCACATGTCCATCAACTGAGGAGTGAATAAATAATGTGGTCCCTCCACACACGGGAATGTCACTCAGCCATGAAAAGGGGTGAAGCCCTGACACTCGCTACCACGTGGATGGACCCTGAGAACACGATGCTCAGTGAGAGAAGCCAGACACAGAAGGCCACACAGGGTGTGATTCCACTGATGGGAAACGTCCAGAACAGGCAGATCCACAGACACAGAGAGTGGTGAGTGATTGTCACGGGCTGGGGAGTGACTGCTCATGGGGACATGGTTCTTTTGGGGGTGATGGAATGTTCTGGAAATGATTTTAGTGATGGCTGCACAACTTGTGAATACACTAAAACCACTGAGGTGTACTTGCCAGCGAACTTCATGGTCTGGGGAGTCGTACCTCAGCTAAAACCAGGGGCGTGTGTGGCATCTCCACAAAGCTGTCTGGAGGGGCACAGGGCGTGGGGCTTGGCAGGCAACCCAGAGAACAGGGCTTGTCCAGCGCAGATCAAAGTCCGACGCACCTGCAGCTGCCAGAGCCACGCCTCCCACTCCTACCAGTTGAAGCAGCTTCTGTGACAGACACGCAATAAATCCTTCAGAGGAATCAAGGGGTTCGTGCCCACAGGAAGTAAGAGACGCAGACACCAGCGAGAAGGTGGGGAGAGGAGGAAGGGCTGACTCACAGCCTCGGTGCTTCCCAGCAGCCCTGGACAAGGCCCCAGGGGCGCAGAAGTGTCCCCACGATGGCCCAGGACGGGCTCACGCTCACCCAGGCACCCTCGGGAGCTCCCTTCTCACCCCAGAACTGCCCCGCTGGCCTCTGGCCCCGCTCAGCGAGCAAGCAGCACCCTGACTTTGGTCCCCCAGATCGGCCGCAAGCTGGAGCAGCCTCCACTGCCCAGAGGCTGCATCAGAGTCACGAGATGCCCAGCCCACCCCCAGATGCGGAGGCCGGGGCGGGGCCTGCAGCCGCCTGGGAGCACCACCGCCTCATCTCGAAGGTTCCCCTCCACACCTCGCAGGCCGGCCACCGGCCCCAACCCACTGAGGCCAACACAGCCCTGAGCCCCAGATGGTAGGCTGCCACCAGCCCGGGGTGGCCAGACGTAGATAAAAACACAGGGCACCCAGCCGACACGGAAGCTTAGATAAGCAACTAATAAGTTCTACTACAAGTATGTCCAACGCGCTATTTGAGGCCTATTTATACTAAGCAATTTTCGGTGGTTTGTCTGAAACTAAAATTTCACTGGGCACCCCACACTTTTATCAGCTACATGTGGCCATGCCTGACAGCAGTGCAGACAGCCTCTGGCAGGACTCACATTCCCAAAGGCACTGAGGTTTTCTACTCAAGTCCGTGTATTTGTTAAAATCAAGCGTTTCCGATGAAAACTTAGCTTCCAAATGGTGATGAGCCACGAGTATGGATATATACCCAAACAGGAAGGACATAAACCGCCTCAACGGTAACTTCTCGTACCAATTAACGTTTCAATGATCATACCTCAGAAAACGAAATTAAATGACATAAACGGAGCGTCACCTGTTGCTTTCTACTTTTCAACCAGGTACCGGCACACTGTCCACCATCCACACGGCTTACATCCTGTGTTGCAGACCGGGGCTGGGGGCCCTGATAGATACCTGGGCCTCCAAAATACTCCGCACCGCCTGCAAGCTGGGTACTGTCATGACCATTTCAGACGGCGAAGCCTAGGTGGGGTGTGAGAGGCGCCGGGCGCACCCTGCAGCCTGCCTGGGCGAGGGGCACTACCCAGGGGTGCGCAGGGACTGGCCAGGCTGGAGCCCCAGCTTTGGAGGGAAGGCAGTGGAGCGTCCAGGGGAGACGGTCTCCTGATTGGCTCTGCCCCCTTCATCTGGCCACAGAGGAAGCCCCAACTCCCCGGGCAGCAGCCTGGAGGCAGGGGGCGAAACCAGGAGGGAGCATGAGGGTCACCCTCGGACGAGCAGCAGGGCGGCCCGAGGTGAGGAGGCAGACACTGCCCCATGGGGGGACCTTGGCCGGCCACCACATCCAGTCCACATGAGCCACATCCCTCCGGGCCTCCCCTCTGCCGGTCCCCTCCCCACCTGCTTCCACAGACTTCCAGCTCCTGGGGGCAAAGGTGGGCCTGTGGAGGCCCAGAGACGCACTCAGGGAGCACCTGAAACGGGCACCCACCGGGCCCTCAGAGGCAGCTCACCGCAGGCTGTGGGGTGCAGGAAATACCCAGCTGGGGCGCTCGCCGGGCTGATCCTGCCGCCCTAACACCAGGCAGCGCCTGGGATGTTTGCAGCTGTCACGATGGGGCTGCCCTAGAGAATGACCCGGCCCCGACGCCCACAGTGCCGAAAGGAGAGACCTGGTTCTAGAAAGAGTCCCTCACACAGGTTCCCACTAGACCCACGGCTGCAGCTTCAGGAAACAAGCAGCTCATGACTGAGGGCCAGCAGTCCGAGGGAGGGCCCAGGCCAGGGCGGGAGCTCCCCAAACTGCCCCCATGCAGGCGTGAGAGCAAAGGTGAAGGTGGGGCTCTGGTGGGGCGACAGGCGCATAGGGTGGCACAAGGGGTCCTGGGAGCTATCGGCACTGACCTGGGCCCTCCCGGCCCGCTCGGGTTAAGCTACACGAGCGGCTGGCTTCAAGGCCAGCCCGTCCATGTGGGTGATCCCCAAGACGGTGTGGCCTGGCACACAGCACGGTCAAGTTTCTGTAAATACACCAGTCTCCCAGCATGGCCCCCTGAAATGACACCCAAGGCCTGTTCTAGAAGCAACGAGGAAGGGAGCCTGCACGTGTCCCCAGGCACCTCCCCCAACCTCAGCCCTCGTCACCCCACCATCCCCCCACGAAAGCCCCTAGTCTTTCTGGAATTCTCTGCCTGGGATTCTTAATCTCAGCCTACTCCCCAGCCAGCTGCCCCACAGTCCTGGCTGGGTCACCCACTGGGCGCCCAGCAGAGCTCTGCCACGTGCCCACCAGCCAAGCCCTGGAACCACAGTGAGCAGAGCCCCCCATGATGGGCGCGGCCGCGAGGGAGCACCGCAAACACTCACCAAGGCCCCACAGTGAGTGACGTTGCCCTACAACCCTACGTCCTGCAGGGGGCTGGCGGGGGAGCGGCCTGGCCCCAACACCAGGCAGGGCTGTCCCCTCATTCAAGAGGGCAGAGGGGCTTCCCTGGTAGCGCAGTGGTTGAGAGTCCACCTGCTGATGTAGGGGACACGGGTTCGTGCCCGGGTCCGGGAGGATCCCACATGCCGCGGAGCAGCTGGGCCCGTGAGCCGTGGCCGCTGAGCCTGTGCGTCCGGAGCCTGTGCTCCGCAACGGGAGAGGCCACAGCAATGAGAGGCCCGCATGCCGCAAAAAAAAAAAAAAAGAGGGCGGAAGTTCCACTTTTGGCTGCCTTAGCTCTTCGTTGCAGTGCACGGGCTTCTCGCTGCGGTGGCTTCTCTTCGTTGCAGAGCACGGGCTCTAGGCTCGCGGGCTTCAGTAGTTGTGGCTCGTGGGCTTCAGTAGTTGTGGTGCATGCGCTTCAGTAGTTGTGGCACGCAGGCTCTAGAGCGCGGGCTCAGTAGTTGTGGCGCATGGGCTCAGTTGCTCTGCGGCATGTGGGATCTTCCTGGACCAGGGCTCGAACCCGTGTCCCCTGCATTGGCAGGTGGATTCTTAACCACTGCGCCACCAGGGAAGTCCCCAAGAACAACTTTTTTAAGACTGAGGTGCATCACGGACCGACGTAAAATTGTAACACATACCGTATATCTATTTCTACCTTTAAATAGCAATCCTACCATGAGCCAGGATGACCCGGGACCAGATCCAGCACCTGGGTGCCCCTGCCCGCCACCGGCAGGAGAGGCTCTGAGCAGCGGGAGGATGGTGGGCAGCTCTCTGTTCTCCAAAGGGCGAGCTGCTGGCGGGGGCACTGGGGGAGAGCAGTCCCGCGCCAGGGGTGCTCAGGCACCGCGACACTTGCACTTGCTGGGACCTCCTGGCGCCCCGCATGCACTCTGCACAGGCTCTACAGGCTGGGTCTCCACAGTGAGGGGAGGGGCTCACCCTCTGGAATTTAAGCACCGTAGTCTGTCCCCAGCAACCTGGCTTCTGCCACTCACTGAAAGGGGCTTATAGGAAGGGCTGCGTGATAGGGGGGCGGGCCCACATCCGTGGACCGTGCCGGGTACCAGGGGACGCACGGGGTTCGGAGAAGGAGGTGCTGCTACCAGCCACTCTCCCGGAGAGTCCCACCGACCCTCTGCATGGAGCCCCGCACTAAAAAGGCGGGCGTGGGCTCAGCCTGGACAGGAGAGAGGGGCTGAGGCCAGGAGAGGAGATGGGTACTCGCAGCCGCTGTGGGCCAGAGGAGCCCAGGGAGCCGGTCCTCCCGCCACCAGCCTCCTGCGCAGGCCACAGCCAGCGCGCACAGAGGTTCCCAAGGAGCACAGGTCTTCCTACTGGAGCTCACTCAGGCCTCACCTCCTCATCTGCAGGACGGGCACTTGGGCCATCGCGCAGCACAGGCCCCCCAAAGCTCCCAAATGGGGATGGGCAGACACGGAGCTGCCCGAGGTAGGGCCTTCCGCGACCCCAAGCAGCACGCACCACCCATGCTGACCCACCCAACGCCCCTGGCCATGACACCGCGCTGCCAGCTCCCTCCCCAGCCTGCAGTCTGGTAAGGCCTCCCAGTAAGGCCTCTGTGGGGAGGTGGGAGGCCAGCAACCCAAACCCACAACAACCATGAGGAGAAACCCTGCTGCTCTGAGGTGGCCGGGGCAGCACTGGAACAAGGAGTTCCTGGTGCCCCAGGATGTCCAGGGGACGTGCTACTTCCCCAGGTACAACCTTGTGGGGACTGGGCCCACACTGAGTGCTCACTCAGACCCACCAGGACACAGGTTGCCCCTGCAGCTGTCCAGAACACCTCTTGGCTGGCTGGCTTCCCCAGAGCTGGGACGAACAGATAGAAAGCTTTCAGTGTTAAAAAACAAAAAACAAAAAACCTCACCTACTTCCTCTTGCAATCCAGAGGTAATTACTATGTAGCTTAAAAGAGGAGGTTAAGATGGAACCAGCAGCAGCAGTTCAGAGGAGTCTGTGTACACAGGGCTCTGCTGTCACATCTCTGAGCCAGGGAATGAGACGCCTGTCCCCAACCCGCTTCAGAAAAATTAGAGGAACTCGAAATCAGACCAGAAGACCCAACTGGCATCTGCACACGGAAAAACCAGAGCCAGGCTGGACGACCACTGCAGACCCCGGGGTTTGGCCCACCCCTAGGGTGGGGGTCCAGCCAGCTCCTTCCCGACCTCCCTCCCTCCCTCCACGGCCAAATGCAGCAGACACAACTGGCCCCCCGGCCTGGGAGCTGCCCCCCACCAGCTGGACCCCCGGCCCACACCCACCATCCCCAACTGGCCCTCCCATTCCACTCCTCAGAGGCAGGGCCATAGACACCACTGCAGCAGGGGAACTGAACACCTGGGGCCCTGGAGACAGTGAGGCGGGCCTGTCCAGGCCTGTGTGCGCTCCTGGGGGTGCTACAGTCAACCCCCCAACCCACCTGGCCACGTGCCTGTAGAGCCACAACTTGGTGGAGACGCAGCAGATAAAAACAAACTCCTGGCGAGGACCACAAACTTCCCCCTTTCAAACCAGCGGCCCAGCTCAGCCTGTTAAGGGCAGCCTCCGCCCCCTTCCAATCAGAGCCATCCCCCAGCCCCTGGTCTTGCCCCCAGATCAGAGCCTTTGTGCTCTCCCACTGATCTCTCACATCCCTGAGCCACAGGAGCCCGTGGGGGCCCGGAAACGCCAACTGAGCCTGTCCGTGTCCCCTGGGGCAGGGACGGGGGGGCCCCCAGAAGCCCCTAGGGGATGGATGTGTGAACAAGCCTGGAGTCCCAGATGCTGGCCGGGCCAGGGTCCCCCTGTGGAAGGGGCTGGGGAGAGAATGCTAGGCTCCACCTACGTGCACAGAGCTCTCCAGGCCGTTTCCTGAAAACAATGCCATCCGGAGGCCAAGGGACTACCCCAGCTGCCCAAAGCCTGCCCAGGACGACGCCTCGGACGTCACAGCAGGGCTCTCAGGCCCCCAGCCCGATACTGAACACTTCCCCTGAGAAAACTAGGGCAGAGAAAACAGGGGAAGCACAGGGCAGGGAGGGGATGAGTGTGGCTGCTGGGCACGCAGACACCGCACCCGCCTCCCTGATCTGAAGTGTTTCCGGAAAACAAAGCCGGTGGCGAGGGCGGAAGGGGGAGGCGCAGGCAGGCGAGAGCCGGGAGTTCCTGAGCAGCCCACAACAGGTCCCCCAGACCAGACCCCTACTGCTGCTCCCCTTCCCTGCTCCCAGCTCCCCGCTAAAACCTGCAGGGCCACAGAGGGGCGAGTGTATGAGCCAGCGTGGGGAGGAGCGATGGGCCCAGTAGAGAGAGCTGGAAGGGTGGGAGAACGCGGGGAGAGGACCGTGGGCTTGAGCGCTGGGGGGTGGTGAAGGGGGAAGGTGGGGTGGGGCTGAGGGACAGTGGGGGACACTGAGGTCTGGAGTCAGGGAACAGTAGGGTCTGGAGTGAGGAATCGGGAGGGACAATGAGGTCTGCAGTATGGGGATTAGTGGGGGTGAGAGGTGACAGGGCCTGAGTTCGGGGGTCGCTGGCAGCGGCAAGATCAGGGGTGCAGGGGAGAAGTACTGAGCGGTTGGAGTCTAGAGTGTGGGGGTCAGTGAACTGGAGGGGCAGGGGGGTCGCAGTGCAGGGGTCAGTGGGGAAGCAGAGTCGGGAGTGCAGCGGTCCACAGGAAAGGGTCAGGACTGTGGGGTCCGCGGGGTGCGGGACACGGGGTGCGGGGGTCTGCGGGGATCCGAAGTGCGGGTGTAGGGGCTGCGGGGTGCGGATCTGGGAGGTCCTCGGGATATAAGGGCGGCGGGGTCCGGGGGTCCGCGGGGGTGGGGCCGCAGGGCCGGGGCGCGTGGCCGCGGCCGCCGACAAGGGCGTCCGCGTCGTTACCTGACGGCCTCCGCCGTGGCCGTGGCCGTGGCCGTGACCCCGCGGCCGGACGGCCGGGCTGGGCGGCTCGGGCTCCCTCAGCAGCGCGGCGCGGGCCCCCGCTCCGGACCCCGTTCGCGCTCTGGCTCCGGCTCCGGCGCCCGCTCGGGCCCCCGCTCCCGCGCCGCTGCCGCCGCCGGCCTCCGCATGTTGGGCGCGGGCTGTACCCGCCGCGCGGGCGCCCGGCTCGCCCCTGTCTCTCAGCGTCGCTCGCGGCCCGCGTTTACGCCGCCAGCGTCGCGGGGGAGGGCCCGGCGCCCACTGCGCAGCGGCCGGAGGCCATGGGCGCGCGCGTGACGTCACCGCGCGGGGCGGGGCCCGGCGGCGCGCCCGCCGCTTCGCGGCAGCGGGTGGAGCCGCGCGACGACCGCCGCGCTTTGCGGCCGCTCCAGCGCGGCCGGGCCGCAGCCCGCGGGACCACTGGAGGCGCGCGGCCGCGAGGGCGCGCACGGGCTGGGGGAAGGAACCGGGCCCCACCCACCCTCCCGGGAGGTGGGGCTCCCGCCGCCGGCCCTGGCCCGCCCTGCCGTTGCCATGGCGACGCGTGGCCGGTCGCCCGGACACCGCCCCACCGCGCTTCTGTGACGTCAACGTCTCGCCACTTGGCGTCACGGCCGGGCGCTGCCGCGGGGCGTGGTTAGCGCGGGGCAGGCCGACTTCCGGAGCAGGCGGCGGGAGTCGGCTAGGTGGGGCCGGGAGGGGTGAAGCCTTTAGGTCGACGGGCGAGCGGCTTGGCGGCACTTCTCCGCGTCCTAAGAAACAGTGACGTAAGCGAGGAGCCAAGGAGGGGGTCACCCAAGGCACTGGTCCAGCTGGGCCTTCCGGCCGAGCACGGGCCCTGGCACGCAGCTGGCGCTCAACAAGTGTCGTCTGCAGAGTGCTGGCTCACGCACTGTCAGTCCACCCCGGACCGAGAGGAAGCTTGGGGAGGGGGCGACTGGCAAGGGCCCTGCAGTGAGGCTCTGCTCCCCCCGGGACAGGGCCTCCTCCGGCGGGGCATTTTTACCGTTGGAGGAGACTCACTCATTCTCGTCTTTATTAAGTGCCTGCCAGCGGCTCTGAAAATAGAATGGTGAGCTAGGCTCTTGGCATGGATTCCCAGCGAGTTCTAAGTCCTGAGCCGGGGGATGGACAGGACGGTGAATAAATGGACACGACGGTTTCAGATGGTGTTACAAGGTGACTTGGGGCAGAGTGACCAAGGGCCAGGCCCTAAAGGCTAAGAGCTAGATGCAGCAGACGGGAAGAAGATTTCCATGGTCTCGGCAGCCAAAAACGGGGGAGAGAATTAAACTGGAGGGGGGCGGCGGAATGACAACGGTTTAGGGCTTGTCCTGCCCCAGTCCTCCTCCTTCAGCCCCACTTGCAGTGTCACCGCCTCCGGGAAGCCCAAGACACGTTCCCCTGTTGTCCTTTCTCACTGCATCCTCACTCTCTCCAACCTGAGCCTTAACTTTGTTTGTTTCAAATCAAAGGCTTCCACCAGCCGTACAAGAACAGGGACTGAATCTGTTTTGCTCACTGCTGTGCCTGTATTCAGTAGGCACCTACTCTTGTCGTTCAAAAAAAATCTGCCCTCAGGTGCTCAACTCCCAGGGGAGCAGGAGGCATGGTGGCCTCTCCTCCAGATGTATTTGAGCCTTAAACCCGAGCTCCAGCCTTGTCCCTGTAAAAGGCAGGGGGGCTTGTGCAAAGGAAAGAATGCAGAAAGGCCACGGGACTGGGGCTTGCCGGCCAAAGGCTCTGTGACTATGAGTAGGTCACTAACCCCCTCGGGTCCTCTGCATCTTCGTTTGTAAGTTGTAACTAACGATAGCCTCCTCGGGTACATCATGAGAATCCGTGAATTAGTGAATAAAGAACTGCCAGCATAGGACCTTCTGCCTCAAATGGACATATTCCTCTCTAATCACTTGGGATCTTTGAAAAAGCAAACAGCCTTTCATGCTCCTTCTTTTTTAACCCACTTCAAAGGTGCTCCACATGTTCCTGCTTCCTTTTGGCTTTGATCATGGGGGACACCATTTGGGGAAGCTGGGTTAGGAAACAGCCCATTTGGGGCTCGATAAAATAATAAGAACATTGCAAAGAGGATGAGCTAGTCTCCACATTGCCCCCTCCCCCCACCCCTACCCATCCACCAGGGAAGGTCAAACAACATCCCAGCCTCCCAATAAATCCCAAACAGCTGTAGATTTCAGGGAAGAGACAAGCAGGAAGCACCCCCTTCTGTTCCTTTACCCTTGTAAGAGGCAGGTGCATGGAGAGACCCCAGGACAGAATCAGGGCTGCGTCCTGGTGTCCAGCACCAGCCCACAGACACAAGCGGGTGCCCCAGTTAGCTTTTGTTGAATTGAATGGAATTAGCCCTCCGTGCAGCCAGGCCTCTGCCCCAGTGGGGCAGGAACTTGGACACCTACATCTCCATTTTCGAGCTGTGGAAACAGGATTACAGAGGCCAAGTGACATGCCCAGTGTCTACCAGCTTCAAACCTCCAACGCTGCTGCCTTCCACCAGTGGGTAGAAAGTGGGCCCAGCACACCCCACCCCCCGCGCCTCAATCCCAGTGGCTGCAGGTGAGGCCTGGCACCATGAGCTCACCAGTGATTGGGACAAATCAAATTTCTCTCTTTGGTCATTGTGAGCTATGGAGGGAAAACAGGCCAGAAGACACATACAGGGCAGTGAGGGGCGGCCATGAAGAAACCAAGGCCTTGAGGATGCAGAAGCTCCCCAGGGCAAACTGTTCACCCCAGGGGCCTCCCCATCCTCTGAGAACAGCCCCCAGCAGCCCGGTCTGTACCATGTGACTTCCCAGCCATCTCTGATTGGCCCAGCATGAGCCAATCAGATCCTCCTCTAGGACTGCTCAGCGGATGGAGGCCAAGGTACATGACTTGTGTGAGATGTGACCCAGATGGTGGCCTGCCATTGTGTGGTTTCTCTGGCATCCACCACCCCCCATTG
The DNA here is from genome assembly GCF_949752795.1 of Hyperoodon ampullatus. Taxonomy (NCBI): domain Eukaryota; kingdom Metazoa; phylum Chordata; class Mammalia; order Artiodactyla; family Ziphiidae; genus Hyperoodon; species Hyperoodon ampullatus. The sequence goes on from NC_136917.1 coordinate 26,470,300, forward strand.
TTGAGACACAGTGTAGGGTGACCAAGCACCCCAATATACCCGGGTCTCCTGGGACCCGGACCTTTCATTGATAAAATCCCGAAAATCCCACCAAACCAGGAAGGCTTAGTCACCCGAGCATGGGGCATATAATGTCCTACCTGTCCCCAAGGAGCCTCCACGAGGAGCTCCTTCACCCCACTCCTGGGGGCCAAGGCCTGGGCAAGGTAGAGGGTTGGATAGCATCTGCCCAAATTCACATCCACCTGGAACCTCAGAATGTGACCCTTCTTGGAAATAGGGTGTTTGCTGATGTAATTAGTTAAGATGAGGTCGTGCTGAATTAGGGTGGCCCTAAATCCAATGCCTTGCGTCCTTATAAGAAGAGGGACACATAGAGAAAACAGCCACATGAAAACGGAGGCAGAGACTGGAGGGATATGTCCACAAACCAAGGAAACCTGGAGCCCCCAGAAGCTGGAAGAGGCAGGAAGGACCCTCAGAGGATAAATAGCTGATTTGAGCCACCCAGTTTGTGGTACTTTGTTACGGCCACCCCAGGAAATGCATACAGATGTGCACCCAGATTTAGCCACTGTTATGAATTGTGGTCCCCAAAAGGTATGTTGAAGTCCTGAGCCCTGGGACCTGGGATGCAATCTTATTTGGAAATTGGGTCTTTGCAGTCGTGATCAAGTTAAGATGAGATCACACTGGATTAGGGCGGCCTTGATGCAATGGCTGGTGTCCTTGTAAGAAGAGGGACATTTGGACACAGACACACAGGGAGAGGCCACATAACCACAGAGGCAGAGATTGGAGTGATGTGTCTACAAGCCAAGGAACGACAAGGATTTCTGGAGCCACTAGAAGCCGAGAAAGACATGGAAAAGATTTTCCCTGGTGGCTTCAGAAGAAACCAGCCCAGCTGACACCCTGATTTCAGACTTCCAGCCTCTAGAAACAGGAGGGAATATAGTTCTGCTCTTTTCTTTTTTCTTTTTTTTTTTTTAGGCTGCGCCACATGACTTGCAGGATCTTAGTTCCCCAACCAGGGATCAAACCCAGGCCCCCAGCAGTGGAAGAACAGAGTCCTAACCACTGGACTGCCAGGGAATTCCCAAATTTCTGCTCTTTTAAAAAAAAAAGTTTATTTATGTGGTTGCACTGGGTCTTAGTTGTGGCAGGCAGGCTCCTTAGTTGCAGCACATGGGCTCCTTAGTTGCAGCACACGGGCTCAGTTGCTACATGGCACATGTGATCTTCGCGGACCAGGGATCAAACCCATGTCCCCTGCATTGGCAGGCAGATTCTTTATCCACTGTGCCACCAGGGAAGTCCAGATCTGCTCTTTTAAACCACGGTGTTTGTGTTAATTTGTTACAGCAGCCCCAGGAGACTAAAACAGCCACTGAACAGTCCTGTTCGGGATTTGGAGCCTGGAGCCAGCTCCCACCAGCTCACTCCAGGGGCGAGGCCGTGGTCCTATCCTCTCACCACGCAGGATGCTTTAAAAGATGATGTTCTATTAGCATCTCTTGGTCCTCACAGCCACCTTCGCTCCTGGTCCGGGGTCTGATTCAGGGTCCCCAGCCACCCACCAATTCCTTGGGCATCTGCTAAGTTCCTATAAATCAATTTATTCTGAAAAATCAATTCCAATGAATTCCTGGGCCGTCTCGAGACAGCCGGAGTTGGTTTCTGATGCTTGAGGCAAGATGCCCAGCTTACCCGATGGGTGAACAGAAGCCACGAGGCAGTGGGGAGACATTCTGGGTTGTGGGTGAAGGACCTGGTTGGTGACAGCTGGGGTCACAGGAGCAGAGATGAAGACTGGCCAGGCGACAGGACAACCCATCTGTGTGTGTGTCTGGGGATGGCTGTAACAAAGCACCCAGACTGGGTGGCTTCAACAACAGAGATTTATTTTCTCCTGGTTCTGGAGACTGTTAAGTCCAAGGTTGAGGTGTCCCTCCGAAGGGGAGAGGGGAGGCCCTTCTCTCAGCTTCTGGTGGTTCCTTGGCTGTGACAGCATCACTTCAACCACCCCCGGTGTTCTCTCTGCCTGCATGTCTTGTCTGTGTCCAAACTCCCCCTTGGATAAGGACACCAGCCATACTGCGTTTGGACCACCCCATTCCACTATAGTCTCATTTTAACTAATCCCACATGCAATGACCCTATTTCCAAATATGCTCCCAGTGAGGTCCTAGGGTTTAGGACTGAAACATACAAATTTGGGGGGGGTGGGGTGACGGGGAGAAACAATTCAACTCATAACAAGACACAAACACATTCCCCACAAACACACACACACACACACACGTGCACACACACAGACGCAGGCACACAGACCAGCACTCTCCACCTGAGGGCAGAGTCAAGTCCCCCCGGTCCCCAGCCCAGGTGTGTGAACTGGAGGATGAATGCCCCCAGCACCCCGCCCCCATGGGCAGACAACCTGAGGCAGGGTCCTCGAGGGACTGAGCCCTCCTGACTGCCCACAGCTGTGACCTGCTCATTTATGCCTTCCACCTCCCGGGTAAACCTTTCACCCTCAATCTGTGTCTCGGGTCCAAAACATCCTGCTGCAAAGGAGCCCACGGGAGAATCCAGCTCCTCCTCTCTGAAGCCACAAGTCAGAGATTTGAAAAATGAAAGCAATGTTACTCATCCTTTTATTTTTATTTTTGGAAAATGTGGTTTTTAAAAACGTTAAAATGCAGGCATAGGAAACAAACTTATGGTTACCAAAGGGGGAAGGGGGCGTAAATTAGGAATTTGGGATTAACTTAGACACACTACAGCGTATAGAACACACAAGGACCTGCTGAATAGCACAGGGAACCATATCCAATACCTTTTAAGAACATAATGGAACACACCACTGTAAAGCAATGATACTCCAATAAAGATGTTAAAAAAAAACCCATAATGGAAAAGAATCTGAAAAAGAACATATATATATGTATGTATACCTGAATCACTTTGCTGTACACCTGAAACTAACGTAACATTGTAAATCAACTCTACTTCAAAAAAAAAAACAGTTCAAATGTAATGAGTTTATTTTTCAAATGACATTAAAAAATGTTTCAAAATTTTCTGTCTTCAATCCTAATATAGTAAATAACAGTACCAAGCTGGGAGAGGCAGGAAGGGTCCCCCCAAAGGTCTCAGAGGGAGCAGGGCCCTGTGACACCTCAGCCTTGCGCTCAGGCCTCCAGAACGTGGGCATCAATTCCTGCCGTGTTAAGCCACCCAGTCTGTGGTCGTCTGTTACATGGACCTTTCCACCTGCCCCCTGGCCCCGGGGTCTTTGTTGATGAAGGCACAGCATCTAAACCCAGATTCCCCGCCCCCAAACTGATGAGCTTTCTCTGAGAGGAGGTTCAGAGTAAACTCTACGAATCAAATGTAATCCTGATCAATCATTCATTTTCTCCATAGCAAAGTTAAATCACTTCCAGTTACCGTTTTTTTGGTTTTTTTTTTTGGCCACGCCGTGCAGCATGTGGAATCTAGTTTCCTGACCAGGGATCAAACCTGGGCCCCCCGCATTAGGAGCGCTGAGTCTCAACCACTGGACACCCAGGCAAGTCCCCTTTTAAAAACTTTCTCGTTTTTTTTGTTTCATGTTCTTACTCCTGGAAGTGACTTCCATCATCGTCGATGCTTTGTGATGAAACTGAGGGTACTTGATCCCTCAATCAGATTAAAAAAAAAAAAACTTCATCAAGTTTTCTTGTTCAGTTGCTGCTCTTGACCTCCACTGAGAACAGATTTGCCAGGTCAGATCTTGCAGCTAAAGCAGGGATCTCACCCGGATGGTCCTGCCCCAGGGGCCAGGGGGCCATGTCTGGGGATGTCTGTGGTCATCACGACTGGGGGACTACTGGCATCAAGGGGGTGGGGCCAGCAAGGCTGCTCCACACCCCACAGCACCCCGGACGGTCCTCAGAAGATGCTCCAACCCCAGTGCTCACAGTGCCCAGGGGACCCCGAGCTGGAGGACAGCTGGTGAGCAGCTGTCAGCTATCAACTACTCACAATTTGCAGGACCTGCCTGGTCCGCCGGCCTCCCGTCACCAGAGGCGACCTGTCCCTGCTTCTGACCAAGGTCAGCCCCTCCCCTTGGATCCCACTGAGGATGCTCTGAGCCCAGCCTCCCCTGCAGGAAGGCTCCCATGGGCGTCTGCAGGTGCCCTGCCCTCACCCTCACCTGCGCCCCTTCCCCCGTGAATGATGCTCTCGTCCATCCCAGGGACCCATCCCCACAGCCAAGCCCCTCGGTGCAGCCTCGGTTCTCTTTCCCTGGACAGGCTGAGCGGTGGCCTGGAACCCGTGACCTTACTTGGAAACAGGGTCTTTTCAGATGTATTAAAGGTAAGGATCCAGCTGAGATCATGCCGGATGTGGGGTGGGCCCCAAATCCAAGGATGGTTTCCTTGTAAGAGACAGAAGAGAAGGCTGTGAGGACAGAGGCAGAGCCTGGAGCGCCCTGAGGGTGGGAGAGGCAGGAAGGACCCTCCCCTGGAGTCTGGAGGGAGTGCGGTCCAGCCACACCTGGATCCAGAACCGGGAGGGATAAATCTTTCGTTTAGGTCCCAGGTCAGTGGTCCTGTCACAGCCGCCCCAGCAGACGGTCCCCTTCTCGACCTGTCCTGGGTCCCCCACATCACCTCTGAGCCGAGGACGCAGATGCCCTTCCCCAGACCCGCGTCCCCCACACTGACAGGCGAGCCCTACACCGCCCGCGACCCAGCACCGCAGACTGCGCGGCTCACACATGTGTATCCCCTCAGCTCGGCAGGGCAGAGCCCAAGATCCGGGGTCCCAGGCTGGCTCCTGCCCAGGGACCACCTGCCACCCTCCGCCCCCACTCTCCCCTGGCTTCCGGGGGTCCCCACAACCCTGGGCTCGGAGCGGCCTCACCCCGTCTCTGCCTGTGCCTTCACACGGCCCCTCCCCGTGTGTGTCCAAACGGCCCCCTCTTAAGGACACGAGTCCTGCTGCGTTAGGACCACCTGCTTCTGTGTGACCTCCCCTTAACTAACTACTCCCGCAAAGACCCCGTTCCCACACAGGTCCCACTCTGAGGTGCTGGGTCAGGACTTCAAGTGAACTTGGGTGGACGCGAGGAAACCCACGCCACTTGTTCTGGGTTCTGTCTGCCTCCTCTCTGCGGACTTCATTTCCTTCCCCTGGTGTCCGTGGGGTAACAGACCCGCCGCCGCTCTCCCGTGTCCACGCGAGGTGTCCACTCCACCACCAGGGCCCCCCATGAGCCGGACTGGGGCCTCTGCAGACCCACACTGCTCCTATCCCAGCCACTTCAGCCCCCGTGTCTCCTTCATGGCAAGTGGAGCTGGTGTCTCACTTCCTGCAAATTTTCTTTTTCGGTTGAAAGCTGTTGAGCATGAAGAAAATGTGACTGAAAGCAAGAACACGAAGGGACATGGCTCGCGGGCGAGGCTCCGCGGTGGGTGGGGCAGGGTCCCTGGCAGGGGCGGCCGGCAGCGTGGACAGGACTTGGCCCAGCGCACAGCCTGGTCCTGGTTTATCCCGCCGGAGGCCGTGGGCGCTGGGATCCAGGGGATGAAGGCCCCGGAGGTGATACCACGTGGCGCCAAAAACAGCCCCCGCGGAGGCTCCTCTGATGCAGAAAGGATGTCTTTATTTCCTGGATATTCTCACGTAACAAAAACCACAACGCACAGCGAGGAGTGGGGTGGGGGTGGGTGCCGTGGGCGATCCCGGGCTGGCTGATGCCTGCTCATCGCCCGTCACTGGTGGCGCCCCGCTCACGCGCGACTTGGCCCCACGGGGAGTGTGACGCACGCCTCCGTCACGGGAGGTGGCCTTGGGGACGCGACGGGACCCGGGTTTCCCATCTCAGGGGCCCATTAGGGTCCCAGACCCGGGCGCTTTCTCGCGGCCGCCTTCGGGCACCGCGGGGTGGTCAGCATGAGTAGCCAAGCAAGCAGGCGGGGGCGTGGGGGGCGGCCCAGCTGGTGCGACAGGAAGGGCGTCCTGCCCCGAGGGCTGGGTGACTAGGAGCCGAGGGGCAGCGTCTGGGGCGCCCGGGAGCCTGGACGGGGGCCCATCCACTCACACAGGTGCAGGCTGCTTGTCTGGGAAGGAGCTGGAAGGACCGGAGGGCAGAGCGAAGGGGCAGGTTCAGATTCCTAATAAGGCACAGACTTGTCACTCTCCTCTGTCCCCTCAGGGACTCCAACTCCTGGTCCCGCGGTCCCAGGAGGGCTGCGTGGATGGCAGCCCACGAGCCTCGGGCCCAGCGCTCGGCCTGGGGCGTGCGCTCTGCGGAGATGCGTCTGGTTTCCCGTCTGCTTCCATCCGGGACAGACCAGCGGCTCCCCTTCCCCGCAGAGCGAGTTGGTCCCAGGTTTCGGATCTGACGAGGTCCTACCTGAGGGTCCCAGCTCTAAGACCCCTCCGGGGGGGATGAGAGCATCTCGGAATGAGCATGGCCACGGGCAGGGGGACTGGAGGCAAGCTGCCAACGGACAGATGGACAGCCAGCCAGCCAGCCAGACGGGGTGAAGCTCAGATCGTGGCAGTGAGGCGGCAAGTCCACAAGAGGGCAAACACATGGAGGATCCAGCTACCGTCGAGCCCCTCCGTCTCCCACCAGGGACCGGAACCTGGTGCTGGGAAGGCCTCCCTCTTTCCCTCTTACTGGAAGCTGGGCCGAGGGCAACCACCCGGATGGAGGCCGGGAAGGGTGGACGCATGGCCAGGAAGGGTGGACGCGGGGCCGGGGCCCTTCTCTGTGTCAGCAGCTCTGGAAAGGGGGCAGCCGGCCCACCTCTGACCTGCAAGGCCCGGGTCAGCCCCCCGAGACCCCGAGGGGAGAGGGTGTGGCTGCAGCACAGTGGACGTCACAGTGACTAAATGCATTCAGGACCACAGGGGGTGTCCTTCTGCTGGACAGCGGCGGCCGGACAGCTTCTGGGCAGAGCTTGCAGGGAGCCCTGCTCTCGGGAGTGAGGTGAATGCGGGGGCGGGTCCCCGAGAGCCCCCGGGTCTGCCGTCCCGGCTGGCGGAGGGGCCTCATCAAACCCAGGGCAGCGGGAGTGGATGGCGAGGGGCAGGTTGGCCGGTGGAGGGCAGGCAGCGGGGCCGCTGGGCTCCTGCTAAGGCCACTGGCTGCCGCTGGCCGGGTAGCTGGGCACGGTGGGGTACTCTGGCAGGCTGTTCCCTGAGAAGTTGTTGTACTGGGCCTCCCGGGACGGCGGATTCCGCCAGGCACCTGTGCTCCACTCCGTCTGCGCCTTCTGGAAGCTCCCACCAGCCCCGCGGTAGATGCTGTGCACCTGCGGGGGTGGAAAAAAGGACAGTGCAGAGACCCACTTGGGTTCGAGGCGGGGCTTTTCTTAAACGGATGACAAACTGCAGGAACTTTAGAAAAAGTGCAGAAGCTGAGACGGGGGCTCTGAAGGCCACGCCTGTGCTGTGACCACTGCCTGCCCGTCCGAGGGTCTCCACCGCCCCAGCAGAAAGGGGCTCGTCCAGGACAGGTCTGCTGCCTGGTGACCACCCAGTGACTCACCCCCCGGGGCACATCAGGTCCCGGGCCCCCGTGTTGCCAAGGGCATCTCTGCAATGACTTCCTCAGCAGAGACCTCTGGGGATGGACCACTGCCTCCTCCCCACCGTCCAGGAAGGCTGGGCCCCTCAGACACGGGGCTGGGCTATTTTTGGAAATCCCAGCAAATCCACTAACTGAAAAGATGGCATTTGTTTTAACTTGAGGCTCTTGAGCAGTGAAGCTGACACTTTTGTCCTTTATCTTTCTCCTGTGCAATGGCCTCCCGGCGAACCCCCAAACCGGGGCGGTGCTGGGGACCCCGATGGGGCAGCTCTGCTCTGGAGGACTCGCTCAGCTCGGAACCCCTCCCGTCTGCTGCTGAGATGTTCCTGGTGGAACCACAGCTGTCCCTGTGTGGCCTTCGTCCCAGCATCTCCCCAAGCCTCCCGGGGTCTGCTTTCTGCTGGTTCCTCCTGCCCCCTTCGGGTCATCCATAGAGCCAGGGGACTTCAGGGGCAAACACGGAGGAGCAGGCACCCCTCTGTCCTTCCAGATGACCCAGGGCTCCGACGGAACAGTGCAGGCCTCAAAACCTGACAAAACAGCTGAGATCCCACGGCACGGAGGCTGGAAGGGACTCAAAACCCAGCTTTCAGGGACTTCCCCAGCAATCCAGTGCTCAGGACTCTGCATTTTCACTGCCAAGGGTGCCGGTTCGATCCCTGGTCAGGGAGCTAAGATCCCACAAGCCCCACGGCATGGGGAAAAAAAAAAAAAAAGTCGTGGGTAGGGCTGGCTTCCCTGAGCAGCGGTACTGGGCGCACAGGAGGGGCACGGCCGAGAGGATCACCACCGGGAAGGCCAGGTGGACGCACCGTCAGCCTCGTCACCCGTCGGTTTCCACGTGGCCCCAGGAAAACCCTCATGCAGCCGATGCCCCCAGACTATAGGGCTCATGTTCCAGCTGGAAGCCTCCAAACGCCTGGAGTGGGGCTGTCCAGGGAGAGCCCGTGACGGTGGAGCTGGTCGGCGCCAGCCACTCACGGCCTGAGCGCTCGGGAGGAGGTGGGTGCGACGGACACAAGGAATTTTTAGTTTTAGTTAACTTTACTCAATTTGGATTTAACTGTAAACAGTGATTAGTGGCCGGTGGTGGCTGAATTGGCAGTGTGGACCACCCTCTGGGACACGCGTGCTAGGGGCTCTGGCAGGCAGTGGTCACCATCGGCCACAGGGCACTGTCTCCCCGAGTCCCTCCTCCTTGGAAGGCCATGTGGGCGGGAAAGCAGGGCCCTGGCCTGAGAGGTCGAGGGTCTGGACCACGGAGGGTGTGCCCTGCTGACAGCACTCACTTCACTTCCCGATGCTCGGTCTCCTGCTACCGAAACAGGGTAAGATGAGCCCCCGGGGCTGGGAGGTCAGGACACAGGATGCGAGAGAAGAAGCGGGATGTCTCGGGACCTAGAGGAGTTACCTTCATGATTGTGATGGCCATCATGGCGGCCGACATGGAGAACATGATGGCCGGAAGCAGCATGACCACGGCGGCCCCGACACTGGTCTGGAAGAACCCAATCGCGGCCAGCCAACCACTGCAAGGGACGAGAGAGTGTGTGGGAGCCAGCATGACCACCAGACAAGGGCCCACCATCCCTCATGTGTAAAGAGCTCCAATAAACCAACAAGAAAAAGGTAAATGACTGGCAGAGAAAATGGGCAATTCACAAGGAGCAACAAACTTTGGAAGCGATGCTCGAACCCACCAACAAAGATGTGCAAGTTAGAAAAAGTCTCGTTCTGACACCATCGTCCCGGCAAACATAGTGAGGGAATGGAGAAACAAATACTACATTGTCAGTGTGGGGTGCGACCCAGAACAAGACTTAAGCACTCATTCCTTTTTTTTTTTTTTTTTTTGTGGTACACGGGCCTCTCACTGTTGTGGCCTCTCCTGTTGCGGAGCACAGGCTCTAGACGCGCAGGCTCAGTGGCCATGGGTCACGGGCCCAGCTGCTCCGCAGCATGTGGGATCTTCCCGGACCGGGGCACGAACCCGTGTCCCCTGCATTGGCAGGCGGACTCTCAACCACTGCGCCACCAGGGAAGCCCCAGTGCTCATTCCTTTTCCCCCAACTATTTCACTTGTAAAAATTTACGCCACGGCCATTGCTGTAAGAAGGAAAAGCTGAGGGTAACCTGTAAATGCCCACTGGCTGGGAATGACTGGAACATCAGTTTATTAAGGAGACAGCAAAACAAGAGAAAGCTGGTGGTCACTGGGTGCGTCCCTAGTCCACATGCGGAAGAACACCCATCTGGTCTCTGGGAGGTAGAGGCAGGAAATAGGGTGTTTTTGAGAATGTTTCTTCTTAGCAAGTAATGACACCGCACTGTTCAAGATTCAGGAAATTAAAAAAAAATACACAATAGACAGTCTCTCTCCTGCCGACCCCCTCCCCAGCCCAGAGGGGACTGGTGTAGCTCATCTACTATGTATCCTTCCTGAGAGAGTTTATAAGATGTATGCAACCTGCTGCAGGCACACACGAACAAGCCTCGCCCCTCTGTGAAACCAGGAGAGACGTCCTTGTGTACAAACAAGGACAACAGAACACACTGCTTTACACTTTGAGGGGTATGAGCACAGCTGGGCGGCTGGGGGGCTCAGGTGGGTAGACAGGCAGCTGGGGCTGGGCCAGTGGGGGGCTGGATGCTGTCCTGTGGGCTACTGGGAGCGGAAGAGGGGCTGGCTCTGCTGGGGGAGGGGCCACTCTGGGGACCAATGATCTCGCATCGGATCTGGGGCCATGGATCCTGGCCACTGGGGAGGGTGGGGCTGTAGGATGGGGACCTGCTCCACTGCCCAGCCTCCCAGAGGGACCAGCAGCCGGAGCTTCCAGAGAACGATCTCACCAACAGCCCAGGGTGACCCACTCAGGACAGTGGGTGATAAACCGGCCTTGACCAGCTACGGACAGACGTGCAGAGCCTGCTGCACCCACCAGGCGGGTCAGCCAAGGCAAGTGGCAGTGGGGGGAGGGCAGGGAGGATGACAGGCCTGGAGACAAGGCGGCAGGGACACGAGGGTGCCAGGTGCTCCCCCAAGGCCACTCGGCCAGGAGCTTGAGGGGACAGAGCCAGGGATATGGGGACAGAAGGTGCAAAAGGACAGCACAGGGATGCAGCCTGCAAAAGCTATGGGAGGGCCTGGCAGCTCCTCAGACGGCTAAATAGTTACTGTGTCGCCCAGCAATTCCACAACCAGGTGGAAGAGAAACGAGAACACACATTCACACGGATACCTGTAGAAACTGCACAACAGAACAACTTGCAATAACAGACAGGCACACATAACCCAAGCGTCCACCCATGTGTCTGTAAATGGACACACATACCGTGTCCCTCCACACACGGGAACATCACTCAGCCATGAAAAGGAGAGAAACCCCGACACTCGCTACCACGTGGATGGACCCTGAGAACACGACGCTCAGTGAGAGAAGCCAGACACAGAAGGACACACAGTGTGTGAATGGGAAACGTCCAGAACAAGCAAGTCCACAGACACAGAGAGGGGATGCGTGGTTGTCAGGGGCTGGGGAGGGGGTGGGGGTGACTGATGATGCGGACGGGCTTCTTTTTGGGGTGACGGAATGTTCTGGAATTGGATAGAGGTGATGAACCTCTATCCTTGTAAATACACTGAAAACCACTGAATCGTGCGCTTAAGAGGCTGCCTTCCTGGCTGTGAAGACACCTAGATAAAGCCCCTACCGTGGAGACTACAGACGGTCGAGCTCCCGGATCAGAGAGGCGTGCACACCTCACCTCGAGTCTGATGTGAACCAACCACAAAGACCAGACGTTAACAACCCACAGGGATCCCCGAGGGGAAAGACTTGTCATGGAAACACTGTGGAAACCCAAGACACCTGCAGGTGGGTAAGAGCACTGCACCCACCATGCGTGGTCGAGGCGAGGACGTGGGCGGGGAGTTGGCTGAGTGGTGGGCAGCGGGCTCTGCCCCGGGTCCGTGAACCTCTAAGGGGCCCCACGTGAGAAGGTCACTAGAGGGCAAGAAAGACACATGTGAGCATCTGAGGTGCTGGGGTCACTGTTGGCTTCCTGGTGCAAAGCAGCATCACGGCCTTTTACGTATAAGACGTGTCAGAGGTTTTAAAAGTCCACCTCCTGCACGGACTCACAGGGAAGCGTCTGGGGTGAGCGGGGAGGGACAGACCTGCGGGCCCGGGACTGGCTGGGAGCCGGTGCCCCCGGAAGGTATCCCCGAGGCTCCACACGCTGACCCCAGGGTGGTCCACTCGCTCCCTGGAGGTGACCTGCGGGACTGCGGCCACCTGGGCAGGAGGGTGAGACCCCGGGAACAGGGAGACCCCAGCCAGCCGGGAGGAGACCCCCGGAGTGGGCAGACCCCGGGCGGGGAGGCTCAGCAGTGGGGCAGACCCCAGGCGGGGGAAGCCCAGGCTGGCCCGTCAGGGTGAACGCAGACGGGCAGAGCTGCAGCTCCTCGGCCCCAGCCCCAGCACTGAGCCCCAAGGCGGCCCCCGGGCCAGGCGCCATCTACTCCCCCACGTCTGTGGAGCCTGGGGGTCCCCGTACGGGACCAGAGCCAGGACAGCTGCCCACACTGGCAGGAAGGGGAGGGCCTTGGGTACCAGGTACGGAGCCTAACCCTGACCCTAACCCCTGCCCCCATCCACGCCCATCCCCTTGTCTGCAGACTAGGAAGTCAGGAGACCCCTTCAAGGGGAGCAAATGAGCCAGCCCTCGGGAGGTGCCCAAGCCCCCCTGCACACCCAGGAGCACTGTCACCGTCACTGTCACCGTTGTTATTACTACCCCCCTCCCCCTCCCCACGACTTCCCAGACAAGGGGAACATCTCGGGGCAGCCCCTGCGCGAGGTGAGGTCACCAGCTGGGGAGGCCCCCACGGGAGGTGGGAAGGTCGGCTCCGATGTTCCCTTTCTGCAGGCTGGGCCCCAAGGAAGGTGTGTGCACCCTGCCCGTCTGTGCAGAAACCACGGCAATGGGGGGCCAAGCAGAAGGCGGCTGGGTGCCGGCGTGAGGCTGTGTCTGGAACCAGACCTCGGGGGCTCCCCGTCCCAACACCACCTGTGCAAACGTGGAGTCCACCCGGGCACCTACTCTCCCGCTGGATCTGGGGTCTCGGCCGTGCCTGGGGGTCGCCCAGTGAATCCCTGCACCTGGGGTGGTCCTGGGGATCCCAGACCCGCATCTGGGAAGGCATCGGCCAAGAGGAGGCCCAGCATTCAGGGTCTGCTCACCATGCAGGGAGGGAGTGATGTCAGGAACCCAGAGAGACGCACCCTGGAGATGACCCTGGGTGACCCTGGGTGACAATCCTGGGGAGGGGTGAAGGCCCGGCAGCAAACGGACACTGAGAGGCTGTGCAACCTCAGCGGGGCCTCAGGAACAAAAGGAGCGCGCACAGCTCACCACTGCCAAGGGCACGTGGCAGCCGTCCCCACGGACATGGCAGAGTGACGGGGACAGACACCTTGAAGGCAATGGCAACAGGCGCCCCCGACCTAGGAGCCAGAAGATGCACCAGAGGGCGTGACCCAGAAGACTCCCCGCCGCTCACGCGGCCAAGGTCCTGACATGCCGAGAAATTCTACCAAGAGACATGGGGACACGCCTGGTGGCACACAAGGCAGGAAGAGCAACCGCCCAGCGCCACCTCTGGGCACTGCCTGCTGCAGACGGACCCGCTGCCCCAACACTGCCACGTCCTGCTCCAGGGCCCCGCGGATGTGGCACCTTAGGTGGCAAAAGGGATTTTCCAGGTGGGCTTAAGTTAAAGCCCCTAAGACAGGGAGGACCCTGGATACCCCGGGGGGCCTAGCGTCATCCCAGGGTCCCTATAAGAGGGAAGCGGGAGGGTCAGAGGCAGAGAGAGACGGGAGATGCTGCGCTGCCGGCTGTGAGGATGTAGGAGGGGCCACAAGCCAGGGATGCGGCGCCTCTAGAAGCTGGAAAAGGCGGGAACCGATGCTCCCCTGGAGCCTCCAGAAGGACCGGCCCTGCCCACTCACAGGTTAAGTGAATTCTGATCTCCAGAACGTGACATAAGTTTCTTTCATTTCAAGTCACTAAATCCGGAGTAATTTGTTACAGTAGCCACAGAAACCTCGTATGATACCCCAAAAGCAAACAAATGGAAAACGGCTCACCCCCTAGGTAGGCCTAGGCACAGGTGGCTGCTCAGGGCAGGCCCTCGAGCTGCTCTCCCACCCCCCAGACACATCATGGACCACGCTTCCCAGGTCCTCCTGGGGCCGGGTGACCACGCACGAGGCGGCAGAAGGCGGGCGGATCTGCCGCACCCGGCCCCCTGAGCCGGCACCTCCCTGGAGGGTAGACAAGAGCAAGGAACAAACGTCAGCCCTCTCCCAGCTGTCAGAGTTTTGGGGTCCTCGTCACAGAGCTCAGCCTGCACGAACAGTATGAGCAAGTGACTCGTGGCCCCAGAGCTGACCCCGCTCGTTGCGGGCTCTCGGGGGTCTTGCTTACCACGCGCCCCATCCCGAGAGGCCGACAGCCTGGATGATGGTCAGGACGAACTGGGCTCCGAAGATGAAGAAAAACGCCATGAAATTGAAGGAGCTGTCAGATCTGGAGGAAAGGAAAAGAGCCATTACTGAGGCCGAGGAGGAAGAGGCAGAGGCTGCGGGAGTAGGACGGCCCCTCCCGTGCAGTTCCCATCAGGAGGGGCCCAGCACTGCCCTTCCCAGAGGATGTCACCCAGACACACTCCTCCTGGGGAGGTTAAGAGCCTCCTGCGTCCTAAGCACGTGCCCGCACCCGCGTGGCCCGAGGGAGGCTCATCGTGGATTTCAGGTGCTCTGCATGCTGGACCCATGCCTGCTGCCCCGGACAAGGGAGGCTGCACGGGGCTCACCCAGACCACTTCCGGCTCATGAAAGGAGGGCAGGCGCTGGGGGACCCACAGCAGAGGAAGGGCAGGGGAAGCAGGGATGCTCGCGTAGCTCAGGGCTGCTCCCAGGCAGTCCCCGAAGCCCTTGGGGGTCCCCGTTCCTGCGCACAGTCGCACCAGCCAGCCTGGGGCCTCAAGCAACAGGCCCCTTCTGCTTCAGCACATGAGAGCGGGTTTCTGGTTCTTGCCTCCAAGAGGGCACCAGGGGCCCTGTTTGACTCCCACTGAGTCTTGGATTCAGGGACCTTCCAGGGGCAAACATGGCACACACCTGAGTAGCAGGGGGCTGGCTGGGGGTGAACATTCACAGAGCAAGATTCACAGCACCCAAAAGGTGGCAACAACTCAAACGCCCATCAATGGATGATGGATAAACAACTGTGGGGGGACTTCCCTGGTGGCGCAGTGGTTAAGAATCTGCCTGCCAATGCAGGGGACGCGGGTTTGAGCCCTGATCCAGGAAGATCCCACATGCCGCAGAGCAACTAAGCCCACGCGCCACAACTACTGAGCCTGCGCTCTAGAGCCTGTGAGCCACAACTACTGAGCCCTTGTGCGGCAACTACTGAAGCCCGTGCGCCTAGAGCCCGTGCTCGGCGACAAGAGAAGCCAGCGCAATGAGAAGCCTGCGCACTGGAACAAACAGTAGTCCCTGCTCTCTGCAACTAAGGAAAGCCTGCACACAGCAACGAAGACCCAACACAGCCAAAAAAAACCCCACAATACTATTTAAAAAAAAAAACAAACCTGCTGTCCCTCCACACACGGGCGCATCACTCGGCCATGAAAAGGAGTGAAGCCCTGACACTTGCTACAACGTGGATGGACCCTGAGAACACTATGCTCAGTGAGAGAAGCCAGACACAGGACAAACAGGCTGTGATTCCACTGACAGGAAACGTCCAGAACAGGCAGATCCACAGACACAGAGAGCAGGTTCATGGTTGTCAGGGGCTGGGGAGGGGGATGGGGGGATGCTAATGGGCACGAGGTTTCCCTTTGGGGTGATGGAATGTTCTGGAATTAGACAGTGGTGATGGTTATCCAACCTTGTGAAGATACTAGAAACACCGAATGGTTAAGCAGGTGAGCTGCAGAATATGTAAAATATTATCTCAATAAAGTTATTAAAAGTGAACAAAACAGGCAGCAGCTGGTTTTGGCCCGTGGGCCGTTGTCTGCAGACCCGATATAAAGTGCCATCCAAACTGGACAAGAGGAAGGGGTGGAGCTCACACCTGGGCCCGGCGGCAGATGCAGACCAGGATGCAGCCCATGCGGGGCTGGGCACGGAGGGGAGCACACGCGGTGAGGTATCCTGTTCCCCTCAGTTTGGGGCTGTCGGCACCAGACACTCCCCGAGGGCCCTGGAGGGTGCGGGCCGCCCGCCCCACTCACCGGAAGGCCTTGTATGCGGGCCGGAACCAGCACACGTAGCCGCAGGGGGAGAAGAGCAGCAGCCAGAGCAGGGCCAGACCGAAGTTGGCTCCTGAGCCGCCGGCGATCCACCAGGCCAGGCAGGCGACGAGGTTGACGCCCAGGGTGGCGCAGTAGACTGTGGGGAGGGGGCGAGGGGGGAGAGAGGGGCTGAGCCGGGACACCCCCCACCCCTGGACGGCGGCTCCCATGAGTGCAGGGACCCCACGCCAGAGAAGGGTCCAGAGGGCCCAGCGCCCCCACCTGCTCCATCCACACCGGACAGCAGCTCATCAGAAAGGAGCTTTATTACCAAACCCTCAGGCTCTCACCGCCCGGGTGCAGGGTGGCCTCCTAGACTGCCCCTGTCCCAGTCTTGGGTCTCTGGGTGGTGCAGGTGGCCTCCCATTCCTGCCCTGTCCACTCACAAAGCCACAGGCGGTAGATCCTCTTCACCAGGACCTGGTGCTCGATAGGGATCTCGTCAGAGAAGTTCTGGTAGAAGCAGGGCTTCAGGGGGATGAACTTGGGCAGCGGGGGGAAGTTGTTCTCCTTTCCTGAAGAGACAGAGGGGCCAGAACAAAACCCACACTGCAATCAGCTTGTAGCGGCCCCAAAGATGCGTCCCATCTGGTCCCAGGACCTGTGGACATGTCACCCCACAGGGCAGAGGGGACTTTTCAGGTGGGACTAAGTTAAGGCCCCTGGGATGGGGAGGACCCTGGATTCCCCGAGAGGCCCAGCGTCATCCCAGGGTCCTTCTAAGAGGGAGACGGGAGGATCAGACACAGAGAGAGACGGGAAATGCTGCGCTGCTGGCTGTGAGGATGCAGGAGGGGCCGCGAGCCAGGGATGCTGCGCCTCTAGAAGCTGGAAAAGGCGGGAACCGATGCTGCCCTGGAGCTTCCGGAAGGACCAGCCCTGCCCACACCTGGATTTAGCCCCGTGAGACCCCAGTCGGACTCCTGACCTCAGGACTGTCAGAGAACAAATTTTATTTAAATCACTGAGTTGGTGGTGATTTCTCAGAAGTCACAGGAACACACACAGACTCGATGGTGGGGCCCACGTGCCATTCACACCTTTGACTCCAGGGAAGGTTCTGGCACTCGGGACATATGAACTTCCCAGGGCGGCTGTAACAAACGACCACAGACTGGGGGGTTTAACACAACAGAGATTTATCCATTTCCATTCTGGACACCAGATGACTGAGATCCAGGTGTGACAGGGCCACACTCCAAGGGAGGGTCCTTCCTGCCCTTTCCAGCTTCTGGGGGCTCCAGGCGTCCTGGGCTTGTGGACCCCTCCCTCCAGTGTCCGCCCCCATCTTCCCTGGCTTGTGTGTGTCTATGCCCACGTTTCCTCCTTCCTAGACGTCTGCCATGAGACATCAGGGCCACCCTATTCCATTGGGACCTCAAATTAAGTTACATCTGCAGTAGGGTCCTGTTCCAGGGTCCCGGGGTCCAGACTGCATGGTTTTCAACACGAAACTTCTCCGGTTTCGCGTGTCCCCCGGCCCAGGGGCCGTGCTCATCTTTGTATGGCTCCATTTTAGCGCACGCGCTGCCATGGCAGGCACTGCACGGGCCTCAAGGGGGACGTGATCCTGCCCGCAGCACAGCGTCCAGCGCATGAGCGCTTCCCAGAGGGGTGGAGAAGCTGGAACCCTCGCTGCGCGATGCGGTCAGGACTCACCTGACATTTCCGCTGTGAAGACAGGGCAGGGGCGGAAGCCTGAAGCCACCTGGAGGGGAGACAGTCACAGTCAGGGGGTCCCCATGGCTGCTGGGCGACCCCAACGCCAGCTGCAGACCCAGAGAGCCACCGCGGGCACCGTCCTAACCACCAAACCGTCCACAGGGGTATCTGGGCTCTTGGCCCAAAGGCTGGCCCAGCCCTGAACGTGCGATCCCAGTCACCACCTCACCTCAGATCCCCCCGGGCAGCCTGGCATGTATGCGAGGGGAGGCATCAGGCCAGAGGATCCCGGCAACCCACCCCCACTGCCCTCCTGCCTCATCTCCCCCACACCCCCAAACTTCCCCTTTATCCACGGATGGCTCTGAGCACCTCCTATGGCCACAAAGAATCTCTGAATCACTGATAAATAGGTCCATGCTCATTGCTGTGTGACCTCAGGCAAACCACACAACCTCTCTGGTCTGCGGTTTTTGCCCTTGTGAGCCTTGCAAGGCCAAGGACCCCACTGCAATCCAAGTAAAATGCCAGGGGACAGGCCCGGCACCCAGCGGCCCTGCCCAGAAGGAACCCAGGAGCCCGTGTCACAGAGCAGCCCCTCACAGGAGACACCACCAAGGCGTGTAACTGAGCTGAATTCACCTGTTCCACGAGGGCCCTGCGGGCAGATGGTGCCATCTTCAGGAAACGGGCCAGGCAATGTGGCCATGCCTAGCGCCCACTGGGCCCTCACGGTACAGCTGGCCCTGCACTGCCCCCTGTGCCTGGCACCAGAGTGGGTGGGGGAGCCCTGCCTGGAGGTGGTCCAGGTGGGAAGGATCCAGTGACCGAGACTTCTCTGGGTGCACCCCCCAGCCCCCTGCTCAGTGAGGGCCCCACCGGGACCCTCAGCCCAGCCTGGCCCTGCCCTCCTGCCTGCAGGCCCCACTGTCTGCCCACTGCTCCGGCTCTGGCTGAGCCCCCCTGCCCTGTCCCCACGGGCTGGGAGCATCCCCGGGTTGGGGGCTGGAGCAGGGGCTCAGAGCAGGGATGTCTCAGGGCCCTGTGGCACCGTGTGGTCAGTCAAAGTGTGTCTGCTGGATGGACAAACAGGCTGCTCCGAGTCCCACACACACGGGTCCTAGTGCTAACCCGCCTTGGAAGAGCCCAAGAGCCCCTCTGGGGACCCCGTGGGCACCTGCAAAGGACGGGAAATTGATGTGGTCAGCTGAGTCCAGGCTGGCCGGGCTTCTCCCCAGAGTCCAGCCACAGCCTTCCAGACTCCGGGGGCCCCACCCTGCCCATGAGTGGCCCACCCCCCCTCCAGTACAAGCCCAGGTGTCGGCGGGAGCAGCCACCCCGACCCAGGGACCCTCGCTCCTCTGTCAACAGACAACGACCTGGTTTCTTTTTTCCTCTTGGCCGCACCGCGTGATACGTGGGATCTTATCGAACCCGCGCCCCCCGCACTGGAAGCACAGAGCCCTAACTACTGGACCGCCAGGGAAGTCCCAGACACCGACCTAGTTTTCAGTTGTTTATTTTCACACGTCAGAGCTGTTTCCTGACACCTGAGAAAAGGAGACACAATCCCGGTGGCCCCAGAGGCCCAGGTCTGAAGCTGCCCGGCTACTCGGCCTGGCTGGAGCTCCGTTACGCCCAAGCCCGGGGAAGAGCTCACCCAGACAGGCGTGCACCCCACGCGCCGGCAGCAACAGCACAAGTGTCCCCAAGCCGAGATGGGTCGACAGCCCCTGGCAACATGAGGGAGGCTGAGGAAGGTCCGGGCAGGGCCTATGCATCGGGGTCCAGCCGGCGGCACTGGGCCTCCAGCACACCACAGAAGGCCTGGAAGCGGTGGTTGAGGTCCGGCTGGGTGTGGAGGCGGAAGCGGGTGCCCAGCGCGCCGTCGGGCGAGGGCGCCCCGTAGAAGACGCGCCGTACGCGGGAGTGGACCAGGGCCATGGCGCACATGGCGCAGGGCTCACGGGTGACGTACAGGTCGTAGCCGGTGCACACGTAGGGCAGGCCATCGGCGTCCTCGTCCAGCTTGCGCACGGAGCCCGCGCGGACGCCTGGGGAGGCGGCGGCTGGGGCGAAGGAGCAGGCGGGGTGGGGTGCGAGGTCATAGGCGCCGCGGCCCTGGCCCCGGGCCACCAGGTCAATGCACACCATGGTGGCGTGCAGCAGGGGTCCGGCCGCGCTGCTGCAGTCGTGGCCCGTGGCCAGCACGCGGCCCGAGGCCGGCTCCACCACCACTGCCCCCACGGCCCGCAGGCCCCGCGAGGCTGCCTGCTGCGCGGCCCACACGGCCCGCTCCATGTGGCCCTGCATCGCCACCCGCTCCTGTGCCGAGAAGAGCTGCCCGGCCAGGGCTCGGGTCACCTGCCGGTCCTCGTGGAAGGTGGTGGGCCAGTGGGCGCGCGCCTCCTCGAACTGACCCCTGGTCAGGGGCGGCCGCGCGGGCACGGGCACCAAGAAGGGCTGCCCCAGGCCACGGGGGTCCACGGCCGGCGGTGGGAGGAGCTCGGCCAGCGATCGCATGCCCGTGGCCGGCCCCGCCAGGCACAACAGGATCTCCAGCGCGTGTGGGCAGCCGGGGCGGGGGCTGGGTCGCACCCTCTTGAGGTGAGGCTGTGCGGGCAGCGGGTGGACGGCTGACACCTCCTTGAGGAGGCGTGAGGTCTGGCGCTTGTCCAGGACCGGCGCGGCGTAGGCCAGCACCAGCTCCACAGCACCCGACTGCTGCTCAGACAGGATGGGGAGGGCCTGCCACGCCGGCTCTCGCTCGGAGCTCCCGGCCTTCGCGTCTCTGTGTGGCTCCACGTCGCCCGGGGTGGGGTCCATCCTCTGCAGGGCTCCGACTGCGGGGACAGACACCGGAGCA
The DNA here is from genome assembly GCF_949752795.1 of Hyperoodon ampullatus. Lineage (NCBI taxonomy): Eukaryota > Metazoa > Chordata > Mammalia > Artiodactyla > Ziphiidae > Hyperoodon > Hyperoodon ampullatus. The sequence goes on from NC_136917.1 coordinate 26,490,796, forward strand.
GGGCATCATCCTCAGCTGCGGGAAGCCTGCTGGGCCGGACGAGGGGTCGGTCCCAGGAGCGTGCCGAATCTGGAGGCTCGTCCAACCGAGCGAGACGCATCAGCGGTCGTGCTCTCACTCATCGCCTACTAACATTTGCTTTGCACAGAGTTTAAACCGCCCTCGTTACGGTGTTTTTTTTCCCCCTTTTGCTTTGAGATGTCTCATGTTGGGAGAATTCACACTGGACCTCAGAGACTTAATACAAAAGAATGAACATGAACTGTCTCAGTTTTTTCTGTATTCCACGGATACCGAGGACCGTCTGCACTACACCGTTCTATATAAGGGCCTTGAGCATCCTCGGATTTTGTTATTCTTGGGGGTCCTGGAACCAGTTCCCCATGGATACCGGGGAACGACTGTGTTGACTACGTGCTGAAGTGGGAACACTCTGCCTGTCTCAGGTTAAAGAAACGTATTACTAACGTTAAGTTCACCTGTTTCTTCGTACTTTTCAAAAACATGGCTTCTAAACGCTTCATCTCACATACATGCCCCGCATTATATTCCTACTGGTCAGGGCTGCCTTGGATGACATTAGAGATGCACTACAGATGACCTTCGCGGAACCCCAGAGGATCTCGGTGCCATGCCCGCAGCGCCCTGCACCCTGGCAGCGTCTCGGAGTGGGCCAGCCCCTTCCGCCTCTCCCCCCGGACGAGGCTTTTGCTCCTGTGATGTGCCCCAGCTCACAGGCCCCCCAGAGGACACGGTAGGTCCTCGCCCACCACCGCCTGTCTGAAGCTCACGATACGAGCTCGGCGAACGCACAGGACCAGGGGTGCAGATGGCAGCTCTGAGAAGCGGCCAGCGTGGATGGGCCCCTCGGGCGCCCATGACACCCGTGCCAGGCAGGGCCCTCAGGAGGGTCCGGAGCACTGGCTCTGAATCCGCTCCCGGCACACACCGTGCCCAGGATGCCAGGGCCTGCACAGCCTGCCCCAGGCCACAAAAGCTCCCATTGTCTCCCAGGCAAGAGAGAATTGTCTCCCAGGCAAGACAGACACAGTCCCGTTTGTGTCTCCAAGAATGCAAGCTCTGTCTGATCAAAATAAAACAAGTGACAAATACAGGGGGCTGCCATTGGGACACTGCTGGCCGGGCTGCCGGCTCCCAGGGAGGATGCCTAAAAACCACAGCAGGCCACCATCCGCTCCTAGGTGTGTGTCCAGAACTGAGACACACATCCACACAGGCACCCGCACACACATGTTTGCAGCAGCAGGATTCATAGCAGCAAAAGGTGGACACAACCCAAATGTCCACAGAAAGATGGACAGATAAACACAACGTGGTCCCTCCACACACGGGAGCATCACTCAGCCATGAAAAGGGGTGAAGCCCTGACACTCGCTACAGCGTGGATGGACCCTGAGAACACGATGCTCAATGAGAGAAGCCAGACACAGAAGGACACACAGTGTGTGCTTCCATTGATGGGAAACGTCCAGAACAGGCAAATCCACAGACACAGAGAGGGGTTCGTGGCTGTCAGGGGCTGGTGGAGGGGATGGGGAATGACTGCTGATGGGGACAGAGTTCCTGTTGGGGGGATGGAATGTTCTGGAATTAGACGTGATGATCACACAACATAGTAAATACACTAAAAAACACTCAAACATACACTTTAAGTGGGTGAACCACACAGTGTGTGAATCATATCTCAGTAAAGCTGCTGCTTCTTGGGGGTGGTGGAGGACATCTGGTGGTCGCCAGGGCAGCCGGCCCCAAACGAGGCCCAGCACCTCGTGACCGCTGCTGGTGCTGGAACCACCGCACGTCCTCACACTGCCGTGAACAGGCTCCCCGACTCCTTCCCATGACCCAGGACAGAGACTGTGGGGCTGTTCCCTTTCTAGAGGCCAAGGAACTTGCCTGGGGCCACGTGGCTGGGAGGACAGAGCCAGGACCTGACGCTAAGGCCAGGTGGCCAGCAGCTCCCCAAATCTGCCTTCTGAGCCCCGGACAATGGGGGTCCTGAGCCCCTTCTATAAATGAGAAACAGGGTCTGCAGAGGGTGACCCGCCCAGCGACTTGCTTCATCATCCCCGGGGACCTAAGCGCGCGCGCTCAGAGGCTGACCTGGTCCTCTTTTCGTCCTTGAAGCCCCACATCCACCCCCCAGCTCTGGGCACCCCACTGCGCCCCGCCCCCCGCTGTGCTCTTTGCTGCTCCCGCCAAGCTCAGGCCCTTCCCTGGGTGCATCCACCTCCTTCTGCCTACAGCGAGGGTACCTCCTAAAGGTGCCTGTGCTACAATGGGGGGGGGGCAGCCCCTTTCACAACTGTTTACACTTATGGTTGTAGCCTCTGTGGCGGGCACCAGCTGCCAGGCTCAGGGAGGGCTCAACTGCATGGGGCAGGCCCTGGAGGGTCTGCGGAACCAGGGAGCCAGGACACCTAACAGCCAATCCCCTCACTGGGTGCCCTGGAACTCCTGGGCTGTGGGTCTGGGGTCCGAGGAGGCAACAGGGCTTATTCAGCAAGCTGAGTCAGGCTCTGAAGGCGACACCCAACCAGAGGAAGGGGCCTTATCTCACCCCTGGGTGTGTCTAGGCCCTGCCTGAAGCCCTCACCCAGCCCACAGTTTCCTGGCTGAGACCTGGTGTTACCTGTCCTAACCCCACCCCCAGCTTCCCCCACTGTGAAATGGGATCCACTGCCACTGCCATGCACGGCTGCCTGGGGCAGAAAGTGAGAAAATCCACAGGAGGCTCAGGGGCCCAGTGCCCTGCGACGGGCTGGCTCCAGGAGGGCTCCTCGGAGGCGGTGACCCAGAGCTGGGCCTGGAGGGAGGGTGGGGAGCCCTGAGCAGAAGGAACAGCCAGGGCTGGAGTCTCCTGACTCACACTGTCTGGGTGTGCGCTGGTTTGAAATACTGTTTCCAGGACTCGGCCCCATAGGAGGGGGAGGGCCCCAAAATCTGCATTTCTGACAAGCTCCCCAACAGAGTGGGGCCTGCAGATAACATGCAGGACGCCTCGCTAAATTCGAATTCCAGATGAGCAGATAAATTTTTAGTATAACTGTTGTGTCCCATGCAATCACTGGGATATACGTATTTTAAAATATATGTGTGTGTGTTGTTTACACTAAATTCCAATTTAAGGGGGCAACCTGCGTGTTTATTTGCAGAACGTGGCCACCCTATAAGTGGGCCTTCGTGCATGAAAATTTGAGAACCTCGTGCATGTGGGGTGTGGGAGAGACCAGAGGTCACAATTTTAAAAGGTCTTGAAAACTCACTTTCCTTAAGTATCAGGTAGGATTATCAATGTTTAGGACGTACAGAAAGATTGGGGCCTTTCCCCCAAAGCGGGCGGGAAGCTGGTAAGTGGACAGTCCAGTGGACATCCCGGCGGTATAGAGCTGGCCGAGATGACCCCTGGGCAAAGCACGCCGGAAACAGCTGGGGCACGGGGTCTCCACCACGGACGGCAGGGGCGCGCGCACGCGCAGAAGGGTGATGGCGCGGAGACCGGGGTCCCGCGGCCCGGCAGCCCCGCGCGCGCGCGCACGCGCACACGCACACGCGCCGCTCCCCGCGCCCGCGCGAGGCGCGCACGAGCCCGGCCCAGTTTGCTTACTAGCTCCCCGGGCGGCGGGCGTCCACCGCAGCCGCGACCCCCGCCCCAGCTCCCGCTCGCCCTCCGCGGGAGCCTGGGACGCAACAGCCCGAGACCCCGGGGCCGTGCGCTTACCTGACGAGACGGGCGGAAGCGCAGCACCTCACCACGTCTTAGCAACCGGCCCGCCTGCCCCGCCTCCGCCACCGCCTGGCGCCGCGGGGCACGACGGGAGCGTAGTTCCAGGGGCGGAGTCAGCGCGAGGCGGAGGCGGAGCCGGGACTACAATCCCCACAAGGGCTCGCGCGCACGGGCGCGCCCGCGCGGCCTCGCTCGGCCCCTTTCTTGAACGCTGCTCCTGTGACCGGCAGGAGAGAGGAGCGATCTCTGAGTTGAGGGTTCGAGACCCATCAGGGCGGCGGGAAAAGTCCGACCCTGGGGGCCCTTTGGGAAATCAGCAGAGTGAAGAGACTGAGGTGGAGGGGCACACGCCACCCGCTGCAGTCACTCCCCGAGTCCAGTTTGCTGCTGCCCCGTGGCACCGGAGAGCTTGTTCCCAGAGACCAGGATGCGGTCTGGTTCCAGTACTGCTCTGGGGCCCCAGCCGACTCCGGCCTCACTTTCCCATCTCTACAGTAGGCGAAAGGGACCTCTTGACTCTCCCAGGCAAAACATGCTAATTTTTTAAACATGCTAATGAGCAAATCCGGTTATTCATTCTGGTTAAAGAGGTTAAACCCAGAGGGTCTCAACCAGGGGCAATTTCTCCCCCCACTCCCAGGGGACACTGGGCGATGTCTGGGGACATTTGTGGTTGTTACGCCTGGGGTTCCTCCTGGCATCAAAACCTGGGATGCTGCCAAACACCCCACAATGCATAGGACGCCCCCAAAACAGCCTCGCAAATTGTCCACAGTGCGGGGGGGGGGGGGGTTGGAAGACCGTGGTTTAACCCCACTGTTAAGCAAGGAGAAAGATTTAGGTCTAGAAGGACCCTGAAGGGGGAAAAATTTCAATCTTTCCATTTTCTCCCTGCTCCCCTCCTGCAAGAACCAAGGAATCCCCTGCCAAGATCCGTTCAACGTCTACCCTTGGAAGGCGGTGGCTGGAGGGGAGAACCCACTCCCAATCTATTCCTACGTGAAACAGCACTCCGGGAAGCCATCCTGCTGGAAGCTAATCACTCTTTTCTTTTCTAAATACTCAGATTAATGTGTGCTTTAGTTTAACTTTTTTTTTTTTTTAGAGACATCTTTCCATCCCTGCATGTCCCACTCAAGCTAGCCAAGCTAGCCAAGGGTCCCTGTTTTGCTGATTTTTTTTTTTTTTTTTAATTTTTGGCCCTGCCGCACAGGTTGTGGGATCTTGTTCCCCAACCAGGGATTGAACCTGGGCCCTTGGCAGTAGTGAAAGCACGGAGTCCTAACCACTGAACCGCCAGGGAATTCTCTGCTGATTTTTTTTAATGCTCTTTAACTGGTATGTTATTAAAAGCAATGCCTAGATTATTTGCATCTAAAAAATGAATCTCTTCAATGTATCTTTCTGCTTAGTTTTAATTTCTCAAAATGCAAAAACACATACAGGTACGGATGTAAAATGGTGCAGCTGCTGTGCAAAACACTGTGGTGATTCTTCAAAAAGTTAAACAAAAAGTTACCCCAAAATCCAGCAATTCCACTTCTGGGTATATACAGAAGAGAGTGGAAAGCACGGACTTGAATGGATACTTGTACACCCACGTTCATAGCAGCATTATCCACAATAGACAAAGGGTGGAAACAACTCAAATATCCGTCATCAGATGAATGGATGAACACAATGTGGTCCATCCATACAGCGGAATATTACTCAGCTACGAAAAGGAAGGAGATTCTGACACCTGCTATGACATGGATGAACCTTGAGGACGTGACGCTCAGTGAGAGAAGCCAGACACAGAAGGACAAATACTATCTTATTCTGCTCAGAGGGCGTCCCTGGAGGAGTCACATCCACAGAGACAGGAAGTAGATGGTGGGGTCAGGGGCTGGGGGAGGGGATGGGGAGTGCCTGCTAATGGGCATGGAGTTTCCTTTGGGGTGATAAATATGTTCCACAGTTAGATAGGACTGATGGTTATACAACATCGTGGATGTACTCTCTATCCCACCAAATTGTCCTGTCAAAACAGTTAATTTTGTGTTGTGTGAAATTCTCCTGAAAACAGGAAAGACACAAAAGAGAGAAAAGAAGTGATCCCTGTCTCTCTGCCTCTTGTTTGCATGCTGCCTTCATTTCCTTACCGGACAGGGACAGACAGGATTTCTGCAATCCTCTGGCTGCAACCTGACAGCTGCTGGCTGGCCTCCAACCCACCTGTCTACCAGTGGGGTCCCCTTGTCCAGGGACCCTGCTGTCAGGCTGTCCATGCAGACAAATGTCCGCCTACAACATGCATCCTCTGTGTCAACACAAAGAACTCCACTTTGGGGAGAAAAACCAACAAAGGCCCACTGAATCTTTCTTTTTTCTTTCTTTTCTTTTGGTTGCACTGCACAGCAGCAGAATTTTGGGATCAAACCCGGGCCCGGCAGTGAAAATGTCAAGTCCTAACCACTGGACCACCAGGGAATCCACCCCCCCCAGACACCTGCCACTGAATCTTTCTAATGGAAGTCATGCACCAAGTCTGTGCATCCACAGGGCAGCGCTAAGGCGGGGAGGGAGAGGCAGTGTGGCGGGGTGGGCAGAACAGGGCGCACACACATAACAGCTTGGTCCAGGGGTGTCTCTTCCACTCGGGTACTGCCTGGTCATCGGCATGGATACAACAGAGGGGGTGAGAGAGGGGGTGAGACTGGAGTCACGGCATTGACTCCCAGGTGCACACCCCAGAGAATTAAAAACAGGGACTCAAATACTTGTACATGAGTGCTCCTAGCAGCTCTACTCGCAATAGCCCAGACCTGGAAGCAACCCAAGTGTCCATCAATGGACGCGAGTGGATAAACAGAACAGGGGCCTTCCATACACTAGCGTATTATTCGACATTGGTCCTGGATCAGGAAGATGGGGGAGCTGCCTGTGCTTATGTTTCCAGGACTGTGATGGGGTGGCAATGGAAATGGGTTGGCATCTCCTTACTGGAAACCCCATCAAAGCCGGGCACTTGTAAGTGCTGTCTGTGTTCTATTCTCTTAGGATCCAGCATACCCTTCTGGACATGGCACTCCAGTGTTTGTGGGGGACTGTCCCTCTCACATGCTCATGTGGTTCTACAGATCCATTATCAAATTAGCCCGGTCAATCAGAGAATTTCCATCCACAGAGATTCCATCCACAGTGATTGGTTCGGGGAATGAACATGTGACTCAAGTGGGACCAATGAGAGTCATCCCAGGCACTTAGTCTGAAATAGAAGCAGTGTCACTCATGGTGCCATACAGTGGAAGCCTGGAGCTGCCATGAGTCATTTTTTGCCACCCAACAGCTCTGAGATCTGGAGGGCGTGACCATGTCCCACATAGACTCTGACCCTAGATACCAGCCACTCTGCTGTTCCTCGTTTGTGCATTCACACCCACCTATCAGCTGGACTTAAGCCTTCTGGGAGCATCATTGTGGTTGTTTTGTATTTGTATCTCTGGACCATGAGCCTCAGTTAAAAAAAATTTTTTTTAATGAGAATGAAGACAAAACAGAAGAGGGCAGATCTTAGAGAGAAAGAGAAGTTGAGGAGTCCATGCCTTCACAACATTGTTTAAGCACATTTTTTTTTTTTTTTGCCTGTGGCACATGCCATGTGGGATCTTAGTTCCCAGAGCAGGAATCAAACACGTGCCCCCTGCATTGTAAGCATGGAGTCTTAACCTCTTGACCACCAGGAAAGTCCCTGTGTAGGCACCTAGATCCAGTCATACCTGAAGCAGGTGGCCCTTAGCCCTTCCTGTGTATTTTGTTTTGGTTTTTTGGTTTAAGCTAATTTGAGTCACAACTTCAGTCTTTTGTAAACCAAGAGTTTAGACTGATAGTGTCCCTTTTGTTTTTTGGGTTTTTTAATTTTGCATTTATTTATTTATTTATTTATATATTTTGGCTGCATCAGGTCTTAGTTGCAGCACTCATGTGGGCTCTCTAGTTGTGGCATGCTGGCTCAGTAGTTGTGGCATGTGGGCTTAGTTGCCCTGTGGCATGTGGGATCTTAGTTCCCCGACCAGGGATCGAACCGGTGTCCCCTGCATTGCAAGACAGATTCTCAACCACTGGACCACTACAGAAGTCCCATGTTCCTTTTGTTTTGACGTGATTCATCATCCAGCACCTCTCACAAGTAACGTGACCCTCAAAACTCACGGTGGTAGGTTAGTGCCTGCCACCAAAATGTGGCAAAACCATGGAATCAGTTCCCCAATTGTAAGCTCAACAGCAGCAGAAAGCACCCTGGAGTCAGTCAGAAGCCTGTGTCAGCTGCAGAGGTAAGACTTCCACCTCTGCAGGGCAGTCAGTCAACAAATGAGTCCAGGGGGAAAAGAGGCTTCCCCCCAAGCCACCCCTATCTCCATGAGGCTGGGGCCAAAGTCAACATTTCTTCAGCCAAGTTGTGTGGCTTGTGTTTATCTGGCTTTTCATCCTGTTGACTTTCTGAGGTTGCTATGGGCAGCTGTATAGGCCCCAGGTGTTTCCCGCCTCTCTGGGGATCTTCCTGGAAATGGGTTGCAGGGGGCTTCCTTCAACTGCCCAGGAAAGGCAGATTAAAGGCTGTGAGAGCCTGACAAGGAGGGGAAGGTTGCCATCTCCTGTTTCCCGGAGGTTACAGGACACTTTCAATAAATGAATCCCTGCCTACCTACTCAGACTCTAACACACACACACACACACACACACACACACACACACACACACACACACAGCTCATCTGGCCATTCCCCCAGGCCGGAAAACATTAGTTTCCAAAAAGCAAACTCAAGTGTTGTAAAATTCTAAAACACAACCTCTTTTCTCACAGCCCTTTAACGCTTAGCTTACACACAATTAAAACCTACAGCGTTCTCTGTGTTCCCAGGTCTCAGATGCTGAAAGTAATGATAATAATTAATAGAGGTTAGGGACTTCCCTGGTGGCGCAGTGGTTAAGAATCTGCCTGCCAATGCAGGGGACATGGGTTCGATCCCTGGTCCGGGAAGATCCCACATGCCGCGGGGCAACAAAGCCCGTGTGCCACAACTCCTGAGCCTGCATGCCGCAACTACTGAAGGCCGCATGCCGCAACTACTGAAGCCCGCATGCCACAACTACTGAGCCCACGTGCTGCAACTACTGAAGCCTGTGCGCCTAGAGGCTGTGCTCCGCAACAAGAGAAGCCACTGCAATGAGAAGCCCGTGCACCACAATGAAGAGTAGCCCCCGCCTGCCACAACTACAGAAAGCCCGTGTGCAGCAACAAAGACCCAATGCAGCCCAAAACTAAAAAAAAAAAAAAAAGAATAGTGGTTAATATTGAGACTTCCCTGGCGGTCCAGCGGTTAGGACTCCATGCTTCTGCTGCAAGGGGCATGGGTTTGATCCCTGGTGGAGGAACCAAGATCCTGCAAACCATGTGATACGGAAAAAAAAAAAAAGTGGCTAATATTTACTAAGTGCTTATTTGGAAACAGACACCATTCTCAACACTTTATATCATCTCACTTAATCTTTTCAACAACTCTGTAAGACAGCAGTGTAACCTGTTTTAAAGATGAGGAAACAGAGATGCAATCTCCTAACCACCCAGCTATCTTTCATTGAATCTGTGTCCTTTTGATTATTTTACATTTATGCTTATATTTATGTGTGCACCTCCCCAACTAACATCCCAAGGTCTGCCTAGCTGTCCACTGTGCTTCTAGCTTAGACAAAAACAGGGCCTGGCACAGCTAGGAAGACCACAAACCTTCGTCTCTGAGTTTTGCGGCTGCGGAATGACCCCTTCTCACGTCAGGGGGCTGGAACGCACCCCACCAGGCACACATTCCAAATGATCCTCCCCAAACCCCTGGCCACGTGGGAGTGGGGTGTCAGAGAGGAACCCTCATCTCTAGTACTCCCTATTCTTTCCCGGCCAGCTCTTTATTGTATTGTCTTTTCAGCATTTATATTAGCTGGTGATATTTACCTAGAATGTCTGCTCCAGGATGACTGGACATGTCTACGGAGGTATCCCTATTGTCCAGGGTGGGAGCGCAATTCGTGCGAAGGGACCACGTTATTATTGTTATTATGTTGACAAGTCGGTCGCTCACGCATCCCGCCCCCCACCCCACCCCACCCCGCATCCCTGCACCCCTTCCCCGACCTCCAGGATCAAGCGGGCACTGTCGCCACCTAGCGACGAAAGGCACCATGGTCCGAATCCCTGGCTTCAGGCCAGATCTGGAGATGCAGTCATTTGAGCACTTCCCCCCAAAACATCTACCCACCACCCCGCCCCTAACCCCCCACCGCCTCTGGCTCCGAGTGGCTCTCAGTCTGGCAGGGGTGGCGTTACAGCAGTGGGTCTCCAAGAGGGATTCCCCACAACCAGCAACACCTGCATCACCTGAGGTCCTTTAGAAATGCAGATTCTTGGGCCCCACCTCAAACCTGCGGAATCAGAGACTTGGAGCGAGGCCAGGCCTTCTGTACTTCAGCGGGGCCCCCGGGGGATACCCCTCCAGCCCTGAGCAGCAGTCTTCAACCACGTTTGCTCCCCGACATTTTCCACAATTAGGGAGTCCTCCAGGCATCATGCAGGTGGGGACCAGGGATGCTGCTCAACACCCTACAGTGCCTAGAAGGGCCCCAACTCAGAGAACGATTTGGCCCCAAGTATCAGCAGTGCCGAGGTTAAAAAGCCTCGCACTATTTGGGGGAAAAAATGAAATTGGACTCAGTTGAGTCCCTGCTCACACTACGCACCAGGATAAGTCCCCGATGGTCAGATAGGGTAAACCAGGGTGACCCCCAGTGTCTGTGTCTCCTCCTCTCCCTCCCCCTCAGGTGTGTATTTAAATGTGTGCAGCATCCCAGGACCTCAGAGATCAGATGGTCATGGAGTACATTGTCCTGGGGGGTCCATGAAATCCCCTAATCCAGTGAATCTCACTCATGGTGATCCTGCCAACCCCCCAGGGGACACTGGGAGATGTCTGGGGACATTTGTTATTGTCATGACCGGGGGGCGGGGGTCCTGGCATCCAGTGGGTGGGGGCCAAGGATGCTCTCCACACCCCGAAGAGCCCAGGATGCCCCCCCACAAGAATCATCCACTCAGTCTACTGTCTAGACTGAAATTCCTGCCCCAGAGCCAAGCAGATATGCTAATCATAGTGGGGGACCTTGGGGCTTGGGGCTCCGAGCCAAGTTGGGGCCTCCAAGCCCCAACTTTTGTAAGTTGGGAATGATGACAGGACCTATCCGCCTAACGATGTTGCAAAGACAAGGACGAGCATGGACAAGGAAGGACCCAGTCCCTGGGTCTGGGAGGAAATCTATGGGGCGGCAGACCCCACCCCTTTAAAACTGAGGCCCCTATGGGACTTGGGGAGACCTACTTAGGGAAATGGGGGCCCTTCTGCAGAAGCCCGTGCCACTGTGCCAGGGACTGGCGGAGCCCCCTTGTCCTTCCGCCTCCTGCTCTATCCTGCAGGTACAAATGCCTGGGCGTGTCTCTTCCGCGAGAAACGAGGAGACCTACTGGCTGCCCGTCCCGCCTCCGCCAGGAAAGACCGCTTTCTATTGGTCTCGGGCAGCAGTGGCGAGGGCCGATTGGCTGAGAGGCGGGCCGTGGCGAATGATGGACAGTCAGGGGGCGGGGCCTCGGGGCCCTGAGAGCTTTCAGCGCGCGTAGGCTGGTCCTGGCCGCTGGAATCGGGGGCGAGGAGGGCGCGGACAGAGCGCCCCAGCCCCCGCGGAATTGCCCAGGGGCAGATTCGTAGGGGTGGAACCGCAGCCGCGGGGAGATTGCCTGTCTTGCTCCCCCCCTCTCTTTTCCTTTCTCAGATAGGAAACTGAGTGTTTATTCAAAATTTTATTTCCTCCACCATGGCTTTTTTGCATTAATTTTTTTTAATTAAAAAAATTTTTTTATTGAAGTATTTGATTTACAGTGTTGTGTTAATTTCTGGTATACAGCAAAGTGATTCAGTTATACATATACATACATATCCTTTTTCATATTTGTTTCCATTATGATTTATTATAGTATATTGAATATAGTTCCTTAGGCTATACAGTACGACCTTATTGTTTACTTATTTTATATAAAGTAGTTTTTATCTGCTAGTCCCAAACTCCTACTTTATCCCTCCCCCACCCCCTTTTCCCCTTTGGTAACCATAAGTTTGTTTTCTGCATTAATTATGATTTTTAAAATATATTTCAATAAAATGGTATTTACCTTTATGACTGAGTTTTTCTGGCGTGACCCAAGTCCACCTCTGCAGAGGAGGATCCAGGCAAGTGAGCCCAGGGGATCTGCTGCTGCTTCTTGGGCCTCCAGCTGCTGGGGTCAAATCATCACTCCCAGATCTGACCTTTGGGGGGGAGAGGGAGGGACCCTGGCTCCTTTGGCCTTACATTTTAAAATTGATTAATTAATTAGGTACAATGACTAAGTTTTGTAACATGTGTATTGAGACATGCCTTACAGTTCACTCATTTAAATTGTACAGTTCAGTGGTTTTCACAATGTTGTGCAACCAGCACCACGATCTATTTTAGAGATTTTCATCACCCCAAAAGGAACCCTGCCCCCCTCATTAGCAGTCACTCCCCACTCCCTTCCCCAGCTCCTGGCAACCACTAATCCACTTTCTGTCTCCGTGGATTTGCCTGTCCTGGAATGTTATATAAATGGATCATACAGCATTTGTCCTTTGGTAACTGGCTTCTTTCTCTGAGCATCATGTTTTCAAGGTTCATCCACATTCTAGTGTCAGTACTTCATTACTTTTTACTGCTGAATAATAGTGTGTGGACAGACCACATTGGTTTATTCATTCGTCGAGTTATGGACATTTGGGTTGTGTCCACTACTTGGTGATTATGAATTATGCTGCTGTGAGTATGTGTGCATACGTTTTTATGGGGCATACATTTTCATTTCTTGTGGGCATGTACCAAGGAGCGGAATTGCCGGATCATATGGCAATTCGGTGTTTAACCTTTTGAGGAGCTACCAGACCGTTGTCCACAGGGCTGCTCCATCTTACATTCCCACTTGCCACGTGTGAGGTTCTGATTTCTCCACACCCTCACCAACATTTGTTATCATCTACCTTTTTGAATGCAGCTGTCCTAGTGGGCATGTGGTACCATCTCACCATGGTTCGGATTTGCATTTCCCTGATGGCTTGTGATGTTGGAATGCCTGCTGTGTGCCAGGCTCTCTCCTGGGCTCTGGACATAGAGCGTGGACAGCAAACTTGGTCCCTGTTCCAGGAGTACTCACGAGCAGTGGAAGGAGACAGGTAATAACCAAGTAAGATAAAATTGGGACTTCACAAGCAGTTCAGTGGTTAGGACTCTGAGCTTCCACTTCAGGGGACCCAGGTTCAATCCCTGGTCAGGGGACTAAGATCCCGCATGCCACGTTGTGCAGCCAAAAAGAAAAAAAAAAAAGAAAGAAAGATGAGGTCACAGGAAGTACTCTACGGAGAATGGAAGGTAGTTGCTGCCTTCAGGATGACCATGTGGCCATGGTAAATGGAGTGGTCAAGAAGGCATCTCCGCAGAGTGACACTTTCCCTGAATCCTGAATGATGAGACGTTTTCTGTTGGAAAAGCATTCCAGGCAGGACCTGGCTCTGCACATTGAAACCAGGAACATTCCCTGGGATTTGAGTTTGGGGAAAACAGGGGCAGGTGGAGGAGATGAAGCCAGGGAGCTAGAGAGCCTGGCTACTCTGAAAAACCATTTGGCATTTTGGACAAAATCTAAACTCATGGGTATTCCGTGACCCAGCAAATAAGCTCCTGAAGGCGTAGGTGTCTGTTAGGGACTAAATTTTGTCTCCCTAGATGCATACATTGAAGCCCTAATTGCCTGGACCTCAGAATGTGGCTGTATTTGCAGACAGGGTCTTTACAGAGTTAATTAGGGTAAAATGGGTCTAGACCCTAATCCCATCTGACTGGTGCCCTTGTAAGAAGAGGAGATTAGGACACAGGATTGAACAGAGGGATGACCATGAGAGGAGATGGGGAGAAGATGGCTATCAAGAAGAGAGGCCTCAGAGGGAACCAGCCCTGCCCACACGTCAATCTTTGGAGCCTCCAGAACTGGGAGAGAATCAATGTCTGTTGTTTAAGCCCCCAGACTGTGGTACTGTGTTATGGGGGCCCAGGCAAACGAATGCAGTGCCCAATAAAATATGAGTGCGGGCTTCCCTCATGGCTCAGTGGTTAAGAATCCGCTTGCCAATGCAGGGGACATGGGTTCGAGCCCTGGTCGGGGAAGATCCCACATGCCATGGGGCAACTAAGCCCGTGCGCCACAACTACTGAGCCTGCGCTCTAGAGCCCGCGAGCCACAACTACTGAGCCCACGTGCCACAACTACAGAAGCCTGCACACCTAGAGCCTGTGCTCCACAGCAAGAGAAGCCACTGCAACGAGAAACCCCCGCACTGCAACGAAGAGTAGCCCCTGCTCACTGCAACTAAAGAAAGCCCGTGCGCAGCAGCGAGGACCCAACTCAGCCAAAAGTAAAAAAAAAATATATATATATATATATATATATATATATATATATATATATATATATATAACACACACACACACACACACACACACACACACACACACAATCAGGAAAAGACTCATAGCAGCTGTGTTCATAATAGCCCCAAAGTGGAAACCACCCAAGTGTCTATTTGCAAGAGATGGGTCATGAAATGGTGGTGCATAATAAACAATGATAAACCATAATGAAAAAGAATATATATTTAAAAAAAAAGAATGTAAGTACTTCCCTGGAAGTCCAGTGGTTAAGACTCCACGCTTCCACTGCAGGGGGCACAGGTTCGATCCCTGGTCAGGGAACTAAGATCCCGCATGCTACACAGTGTGGCCGAAAAAAAAAAAGTATATATATGTATAACTGAATCACTTTGCTGTACAGCAGTAAGTAACACAATATTGTAAATCAAGTATACTTCAAAAAAAAAAAGAGAAATCACAATTCTCAGGTCAGTGCATCAGAAGAACAAGAATGCTTCTGAATTCTTGTAATCTGTATTTTGACTTAGGATCATGCAGTGCATTGTGAAAGATTTCATTTAGACTATTTGTGAATTTAATATATGTCAATTAATAACATTGAACGGTTTTTAAAATAAATTCATTTATTTATGTATTTATTTATTTTTGGCTGCGATGGGTCTTCAGTGCTGGGCGTGGGCTTTCTCTAGTTGCGGCGAGCAGGGGCTACTCTTCGTTGCAGTGCAGGGGCTTCTCATTGCAGTGGCTTCTCTTGTTGCGGAGCATGGGCTGTAGGTGCACAGGCTTCTGTAGTTGTGGGACTCGGGCTCAGTAGTTGTGACACGTGGGCTCTAGAGTGCAGGCTCAGTAGTTGTGGCGCACGGGCTTAGCTGATCCGCGGCATGTGGGATCTTCCCAGACCAGGGCTCAAACCCGTGTCCCCTGCATTGGCGGGTGATTCTTAACCACTGTGCCACCAGGGAAGTCCCTCGTGTGCAGTTTTTTTTTTAATTTATTTATTTTTGGCTGCTTTGGGTATTTGTTGCTGTGCGGGGGCTTTCTCTAGTTGCGGCGAGCGGGGGCTACTCTTCGTTGCGGTGCGCGGGCTACTCATTGCGGTGGTTTCTCTTGTTGCGGAGCATGAGTTCTAGGTGCATGGGATTCAGTAGTTGTGGTTCGCGGGCTCAGTAGTTGTGGCACCCGGGCTTAGTTCCTCTGCGTCATGTGGAATCTTCCCGGACCAGGGCTCGAACCCATGTCCCCTGCATTGGCAGGCAGATTCTTAACCACTGCACTACCGAGGAAGTATCCCTTGTGTGCAGTTTTTAAAGACAATTTCTCAGAGCAGTTTTAGGTTCCCAGAAAAATTGAGCAGAAGGTACAGAAATTTCCCACTTCCCCTCCCCCCACATGCATAGCCTCCCCCGCTATCAACATCCTCCACCAGATGGGACGTTTGTGACAAGGATGAACCTACACTGACACGTCATTATCAGCCATTGTCTGCAGTTGACACTCGGATTCACTCTTCCTCGTGAACGTTCTACAGGTTTGGACAAATGCATAATGAGAGGCATCTATCGTTATGGCATCACACAGAGTATTTTCACTGCCCTGAAAGCCCTCCATGCTCCACCTGTCATCCCTTCCATCCCCCGACCCCTGGCCACCATGGATCTTTTTACCGTCGCGACATTTGCCTGTATATGTGTAATTTCATTAAGTCATGCGACATTACGCTCTGTAAGATACGTCTTTTTTTTTTCTTTTTTGTCCTCGCCACCGTGGCTTGCAGAATCTTAGTTCCCCAACCAGCAATTGAACCCGCTCCCTCTGCAGTGGAAGCTTCGAGTCCTAACCACTGGACCGCCAGGGAATTCCCAATATATCTTCATTTTTTAAACTTGATTTCTGGGTGTGTCTGTGCAGGGCTTTCCGGATGAGGTGGTCCTTTGAATTGGTGGACCCCGTAAAGCAGATGGCCCTCGCCTAAGTGGGCATCAACCAGTCCATTGTGGACATGAATAAAAAGCAAGGCAAAAGAAGGGAGAATCTGTCCCTTCTGCTTGACAGCTGGCAGGACCATCCATCACCTCCTGCCTTTGGCCTTACAGCACCAGGTCTCCTGGGTGTCCAGCTTGTAGATGGTAGATCCAGATAGAGGGACTTCTCAGCCTCCATAATCCTGATTATACATCTCTTTCTGGGTAGCAATATATCTATATCTATATATTAATAAATTTTCTTTCTTTATTTTTTTGGCAGCGTGGCATGTGGGATCTTAGTTCCCTGACCAGGGACTGAACCCACCCCCTGCATTGGAAGCACAGAGTCTTAACCACTGGACTGCCAGGGAAGTCTCCACAATATATCTATATTTGTATCCTTATATATTCTATTGGTTCTGCTTCTCTTGAGAACCCTCATCCAAGCTCTTAGGGTGGTCCTCCGGCACATCTTTGCTTTGAAACCCAACTCCTGAGGCTGGGCTGGTAGGGCCGTGGTGCAAGGTCTGGCTGTGCCCAGGGAAGGAGCGGGGCTGGGTTCCGGGGAGGGGGCTTCCTCAGAAAAGTCCCATCCAAGCCCCTCTCCCCCTCTCCACCCACAATCAGCTGGGTGAGCAGTGCTATTTTCAGACCCTCCCCCCCCACTTCCTTCCGTGTCCTGTCAGAAGCCCACTTCCTGACTGGGTCTCATCCTCTCCCCTCAGGGTGGGGCAAAGACAAACTTGCATATTGTGGTGTTTCTCCACTGACTCCAGGGTCCCAGACCCCGACCTTGAGTCCTTTCCCTGAACCAGGACTGGCCACATAATGTACAGATCCCAGTGCAGAATGAAAATGAAGATGCCCTTGTTCAAATACTATGAGGAATTTCAAGACACAAGCCACAGAGAAGTAAATCATGGGTGGGTGCGGCCCTTCTGAGCGCGAGGTCCTGGGTGACTCCACGGGTCTCAGCCCAGGACGCTGGCACTGCCCCCAACCACCTGCAGCCCTCCCTCCACCTCCTGGTTTCATAAAGTTTTATTTATTTTATTGTGTTAAAATACACATACTATAAATTTTCCATCTTAACCATTTTTAAGCACACAGCTCAGTGGCATTAAGCACATTCACATTGTCGGGCAACCGTCCCCGCCATCATCTCCAGAACTTTCTCATCTTCCCAAACTGAAACTCTGTCCCCAAGAAACACTGACTCCCTGGCCCCTCCCCCAGCCCCTGGCCCCCACCATCTACTTCCTGTCTCTGTGGATATGACTCCTCTTGGGACCTCACATGAGTGGAATCAGACAGTATTTGTCCTTCTGTGTCTGGTTTCTCTCACTGAGCATCGTGTCCTCAAGGTTCATTCATATGGTAGCAGGTGTCAGAATCTCTTTCCTTTATAAGGCTGAATAATATTCCACTGTGTGGATGGACCACGTTTTGTTCATACATCGATCCACGCATGTTGCTTCTACCTTTGGCTGCTGAGAACCATGCTGCTGTGAACATTCCTGTACAGGTATCTGTTTGAATACCTGTTTTCAGTTCTTTTGGGTCTGTACCCAGAAGCACAAACATTAATTTTTAAAAATTAATCAATTAATTAATTTTTGGCTACGTTGGGTCTTCATTGTTGCACGCGGGCTTTTTTTTTTTGGGGGGGGGGTGGTACGCGGGCCTCTCACTGCCGTGGCCTCTCCCGTTGCGGAGCACAGGCTCCGGACACGCAGGCTCAGCGGCCATGGCTCACGGGCCCAGCCGCTCCGCGGTATGTGGGATCCTCCCGGACCGGTGCACGAACCTGTGTCCCCCACATCGGCAGGCGGACTCTCAACCACTGCGCCACCAGGGAAGCCCCGCGGGCTTTCTTTAGTTGCGGTGAGTGGGTGCTATCCTTCGTTGCGGTGCGCGGGCTTCTCACTGCAGTGGCTTCTCTTGTTGCAGAGCACAGGCTCTACGCGCGCGGGCTTCAGTAGTTGCCGCACGCGGGCTTCAGTAGTTGTGGCTCGTGGGCTCTAGAGCACAGGCTCAGTAGCTGTGACGCACTGGCTTAGTTGCTCTGTGGCATGTGGCATCTTCCCAGACCAGGGCTCGAACCCGTGTCCCCTGTATTGGCAGGTGGATTCTTAGCCACTGCACCACCAGGGAAGTGCCACAAACATTAATTTTTAATAGCCAGCCTTCCCTTAGGCATCTAGTTTTATCTCAGCTTCTAGCTGATCCTAACAGTGAAACACTCCCTTTGCCTGGCAAAACCAACAAAAACTCAGAAGACACATCAAAGAGTGAAGAAGAGAAAAAAAAAAATCTCCTGTAACCTCATCCCCCATCGTCCCCCTCCCGTTCCCACTGTGGCGTGTGTTTGGGGGCGGGGGTGTCGGCTACGGTTGCGCTGGTTGCACTGTTTGCTGGATGTGGCCCGAATCTTCTCATTAGAATCCTCTGCTTCCAGGAATCTTCCCCGCAAGTCCCGCCCACAAGTGGGAAATGCCCCAAGTGCTGTTTTTGTCCCGCCCACAGCGGAAACAACCTAAGTGTCCAGCAAGAGTGGACTGTGTACATAAACAGTGGGCCAGCCCTAGGGATTGCATGAGAGGATCGCAAGTGCAGTGTTGCTGAAAGCTACTATATGTGTCAAAAAATAATAATAATAATGGGGATTGTGTCTTTACACCTGCTCACAGGTGAACACAGATGCCTGGGTTTCTTGGCACTGAATCGGTTGCAACTGAGAATATTGGCCGCCTTAAGATCTGTTTCCTGCGCAGCAGGATTGGGGGAGAGATGTTTTCTGCACAGCCTTTTAAACCCTTTGGATTTTGAACCATGTAAACATATTTCCCATAAAAACATAAATCAAAGTAAAACTTTTTTTAAAAAAATTATTTATTTTTGGCTGCGTTGGGTCTTCGTTGCTGCGTGCGGGCTTTCTCTACTTGTGGCGAGCAGGGGCTACTCTTCGTTATGGTGCGCGGGCTTCTCATTGCGGTGGCTTTTCTTGTTGCGGAGCACAGGCTCTAGGTGCGTGGGCTTCAGTAGTTGCAGCACATGGGCTCAGTAGTTATGGCTCGTGGGCTCTAGAGCACAGGCTCAGGAGTTGTGGCGCTTGGGCTTAGTTGCTCTGCGGCATGTGGGATCTTCCCGGACCAGGGCTCGAACCCATGTCCCCTGCATTGGCAGGCGGATTCTTAACCACTGCACCACCAGGGAAGTCCCCCAAAACTGTTTTTTTCTAAAAAAAAGACTGACAGCCTAGTATGGGTCCGCATACCTCAGGGCTGCAGTTTTTTTCATCGAGGGTTGACCATAATCTTTTTACTTAATTTCCTCTCTTCACTTTGAGGATGTTTTTCTGTTTTCTTTTATATTTTGTTTTATTTTTTATTGGAGTATAGTTGCTTTACAATGTTGTGTTAGTTTCTGCTGCACAGCAAAGTGAATCAGTCATACATGTACATACATCCTCTCTTCTTTAGATTTCCTTCCCATTTTCACCACAGAGCACTGAGTAGAGTTCCCTGTGCCAGCAGTCCCCAAACATTTTGGCACCAGAGACTGGTTTCATGGAAGAAAATTTTTCCACGGACCGGGGGCAGGGGGCAGGGGCTGAGGGTGAGGGTGTGGGGGGGATGATTCAGGCGGTAATGCGAGCAATGGGGAGAGGCAGATGAAGCTTCCCTCGCTTGCCCACCGCTAACTTCGTGCTGTGCAGCTGGTTCCTAACAGGCCAGGGATGGGTACCTGTCTGTGGCCCGGGGGTTGGGGAGCCCTGCCCTGTGCTATAAAGTAGGTTCTCATTAGTTCTCTGTTTTATACATTGTAGTGTATATATGTCAATCCCAACCTCCCAGTTCATCCCACCCCCCTTCCCTTCTTGGTAACCATAAGTTTGTTTGCTACATTTGTGACTCTATTTCTGCTTTGCCAATAAGTTCATCTGTACCATTTTTCTAGATTCCACATATAAGTGATATTATACGACACTTGTTTTTCTCTTTCTGACTTACTTCACTCTCTGTGACAATCTCTAGGTCCATCCACGTCTCAGCAAATGGCATTACTTTGTTCTTTTTTATGGCTGAGTAATATTCCATTGTATGTATGTACCACATCTTCTTTATGCATTCCTCTGTCGATGGACACTTTTCACTATTGTAAATAATGCAGGGATGGACATCTATGGATAGAACTTGCTATCTTTTTTTTTTTTTTTTTTGCATTACGTGGGCTTCTCACTGCTGTGGCCTCTCCCGTTGCGGAGCACAGGCTCTGGACGCGCAGGCCCAGTAGCCATGGCTCACGGGCCTAGCCGCTCCGCGGCATGTGGGATCCTCCCAGACCGGGGCACGAACCCGCGTCCCCTGCATCGGCAGGCGGACTCTCAACCACTGCGCCACCAGGGAAGCCCAGAACTTGCTATCTTCATCAGATTATTTACTTTGATTCCTACAAGGAGAATTCCTTATTTCCTCCCTCCCTCCTTCAAACATTCACTGAGCACTGACTGAATGCTAAGCCCCAAGCTAGGCACCAGAGACGCAACAGGAAACCAAAAGGATACCGATGCAGATGCCTTTCATCTTGGAGCTCAGGGGCTAGACCGATGCTTCTAGAACTTTCTGGGTGGGGGCTTCCCTGGTGGCGCAGTGGTTGAGAGTCCTCCTCCCGATGAAGGGGATACGGGTTTGTGCCCCGGTCCGGGAAGATCCCACATGCCGCGGAGCGGCTGGGCCCGTGAGCCATGGCCGCTGAGCCTGCGCGTCCGGAGCCTGTGCTCCACAACGGGAGAGGCCACAGCAGTGAGAGGCCCGCGTACCGCAAAAAAAAAAAAAAAAAAAAAAAAAAAGAACTTTCTGGGTGATGGACTTGTTCTCCATCTGTGCCATCCAAGATGGGAGCCCCCGGCGCCAGGTGGCTCTTGAGCACTTGAAAATGAGCCCATAGCAACTGGAGAAGTGAAATTTAAATTTTATTTACTTCTAATCAAGTCATTTCAATTTAAACAGTGGCTTGGGGCTGATGGCCTCCATATTGGATAGTGCGGGGCTGGAACTTATGGCTCCAGGTGGGATTGATCTGAGAGAGAGACGGCAGTGAGTGGGGGCTTGAAGTGAGATCCTAGTTCCCCACCCAGGAATTGGACCTGGGTAGCCTGGATGAAAACCAGGAATCCTAGCCGTTAGTCCACCAAGGACTAGAGGCTAGAAGCAAGGTTCCCCTGGCTCTTGCCCCCATTGAAAAATGCATTTCTCAAGGAGGCAAAAACTGTAAAAAACAGGTACGAAGTCTGTTATTAGAGACACAGCACAACAAGCAGGAGAACACACAGAAAAACAATTTGTTTAGTTAAGACAGAAGCAAGGCAGAGATGCACCCCTGGACGGAAAGATATGGGCGTCCCCCCTAAAGAGGAGGATCACAGTAAAGAGGCGGTTAAGTCATTCATATAGGGTAGTTCTTCCGGGTCTTTGTTTACCTTTGGCCAATTATCTGGCTTATTTTTCCACACATGAACTGCTCTAGGACCCTCCCCAGCACGTGTGTGCAACTTTTTTCCAAGATGGATTCCAGCCCAGAGGCCCATGGGGGGCCTTGGCATCACCTATTATGGGTTGATGCCCCCTCCCTTTCGTCCCCGAAGGAGGCTTTCTGCGCATGTGCGGTGTCTCCCTTGCCCCAAGGATGGGAAATATGTGACCTCTTGATCTTTTCCTCAAATAGGATTGCTTTTTTTTTTTTTTTGCGGTACGCGGGCCTCTCACTGTTGTGGCCTCTCCCGTTGCGGAGCACAGGCTCTGGACGCGCAGGCTCAGCGGCCATGGCTCACGGGCCCAGCCGCTCCGCGGTATATGGGATCTTCCCAGACCGGGGCACGAACCCGTGTCCCCTGCATCGGCAGGCGGACTCTCAACCACTGCGCAACCAGGGAAGCCCAGGATTGCTTTTAAGACCATTGATTCCTGTGGTCACGTTATTTTGCCAATGGGTTGAGTGTCTCGGGAGAGAAGGAAAAGCACAGCATCCCGCCAGTCTGAGGTCTGTGCCGGTGGCACCCAAAAGCTCATGGAGCCTCCCTCCACCCTCCCGAAATCCTTCCTCTGGGCTGGGAACTACCCTCCTCCTGTGCGTCCATTGATTCATCAGACAGCATGGGAGACAGCTGGGGACCTGATGGGTAAGAGCCTGGGTCCCTGCCCCAGGGAGCTCATGGAATGGGGGGAAGACAGATGACAAGCAAACAACTCAATAAAATGATGTCAAGTTCTATGATGGAAATGAATAGGGTGTGGTAGGGATTTTGACTGGGGGTGGTCAGGGAGGGCTTTCTGTGGAGGTTATATTTGAGCAGGTGCTTGAAGAGGAGGAGAAGCCGGCCATGTGTCTATCTGGGGGCACTCCAGGCAGTAGGCACCACTTGTGCAAAGGCCCTGAGGTAGGAACAAACTTGGCAAGGATGGTTTGGCTGGGGCAGAGAGAGCAGGGGCAAAAGAGGTGGGGAAGGGACATCCTTGGTGGTCCAGTGGTTAAGACTCTGCACTTCCAATGCAGGAGGCATGGGTTCGATTCCTGGTTGGGGAACTAGGATCCCACACACCTCGTGGTGCAAACAAACAAACAAAAAGAGGTGGGGAAAATGGGCCAGCAGCTGCATGGCGACATCAAGCAGGGGCTTTGGGGAGGGGAGGAGAGAGGAGTGACTGACCTTCTGAGACCTTGGGGCATTCACAGCAGCGCCTTCATCCTTGCGGAGTGCCCTCTGGTTGGCGGGGGAACTCAGTGGGAGTGGGGCAGGCCACATTTGGGTGGGGACTAAGCCTATCCCCACCTCCTGGCCACCCCCTTCACAAGTGTTCCCCTTGGGGCATTTCAGTCCTGGTGGAGCTGGGCTTTCTGGAGGCGCCACTGCTCTGGCCCTTTCTAGCCCAGGGGAAGAGGGCCTGGAGGAGAAGATGGGCAGGGGAAGGAGGCTGCAGACAGGCCTCTTCCTGTTCTGGCACAAGGAAACTGGAAGGAGCCTGGCCCAGGTGTGACCTTTGGACCTCAGGAGAACAGCTAACGCCAGGAGCTCTGAGGGGGGCAGCCGAGGCAGGGGGACTCCGGGGCACCCCTCAACAGCCCCCTGGCACATGGCTGTGGAAGGTGGCAGCTGATCCCGGGGCCGGGGGCCAGAGGAAACCGGCTGGAAACTACCTCTGGACAGTGTCCATTCCTGAGCCTAAGCCTCTCCGGGAATGGGGCCCTGGGGGAGGGCTGGCCAGGGAGGCTTATCTCTGCAAATGAAGCTGAAGGTTAGGCTCCCCGGGGAGGAGAGGAGCCTGGGGTTGCCTGCAGCTGGTGGGGCGGATTTTGAGCTGGAATAGGATTGCCGGCCCAGGGAAAGGCACACGCAAAGGGCGGAGGCCTGGAATGACGAGGCTGTCGCACTAACTCATCTCCCTGACTCAGGCTGGGCCCTGTTGGCCTCTGCAGCCTTCCTGCCCCTGTCCCTGTCACTCCTCAGGAAGGCCTGCCCTGACTACCCTCGAAGAGTTTCCCTGGTCACCTTCAGCCACACCGCCACTTTGCTCTCAACTGACATCGTTTTTCATCTCTCCTACCTTCAGCTCTGTAACCATCCACCTCCCTGCCCGCGGGGTGAGTTGAGTGGGAGGGGCTCGCGATCCACAATATTTTATTATATTATTTATTTATTTGGCTGCCCCGCGCGGCATGCGGGATCTTAGTTCCCTGACCAGGCATAGAACCTGTGCCCACTGCAGTGGAAGTGCGGAGTCTTAACCACTGGACCTACTGGACCGCCAGGGAAGTCCCCGATCCATATTTTAATTGCACTAGTAAAAAAGCCAAAACCAAGGCAAAAGAACCCATGATGAACAAAATATCAAGATTTTAAATAAAGGCAGGATCACTGCCTCATCCCAGTCAGGGGGCCTGGTTCCAACAAAACTTTGTGGGTTTTTTAGTAGTGCATTAAAATATTTTTTTTATGTTGACTACTGAGGTTTTTGGCACGCTGTAAGCTTATTTTCTAGGCGAGTGCCTCACTTGCCTCACCCGAGTCCTGGCCCTGGAATGAGTGAAGGATCGAATGAACGGTTGTGAGTCTGCACTGCTTGAAACCTAAGGGGAACCCAAAGCCCGGGCCCCGCCCACCCACTCTTGCCCCGCCCACCACGACGTGCCCCCGCCCCTCCAGGGAGTCAGCTCCACCCACAAACCCTGCCCAGCGCCCGGCGCCCGGCGCCTGGCCCCCGGCCCCTCCGGCCCTCGCGCACACCTGCGCGTCACTTCCGGGGCGGCGGTGGGAGTGAGGTTCACTTCCGCCAGCGGGGGAGCGGCGGCGGTGGCGGCGCAGGAGACCGGGCCGGGGCCCCGGGGGATTGACGGACGCACGGGCGGGCGGCCGGGAGCCATGGAGCGCGGCCCCGGGGCCGGGGGGCGCGGGCCGCGGCGGTGAGTGTCCTGCAGGGGCTGGCGCGGCTGCGCGGAGCGGTCTCAGTGCTTCCCGCGGCCGTTTGGAGAGCCGGGCCGGGCCGCGAGGCCGGGGCAGTCCGGCCGGACGCCCCCGAGACCCCGCACTCCCGGGGCGGCCGCGGTCCCAGCCGGAGGACCCCCGGATCAGGGCCAGGGACCGCGGGACGGCGTCTCCGACTCCGGCAGAGCCCCGTCCGCCGTCCATTCAGCCCTCCGACTTGGGGTGTGTTCTCACCTTTCCGGGTACGCGGCCCCGCCTTCGGGGAATGCGCTGTCCGAGCCGCGGACTCTATCCCCGGCCCCGAACCAGTGCCCCAGCCTGACACCCGGACCCGCCGAAGCAGCCGGAGCCCTGCTTCCTAAACGTCTCCAAGACACCTCTGCCCTTTCGCGGGCGTCCTCTGGCGGGCTGGGACACCTGGACAGGCTTCCCAGCCTTTGCTCCAGTCCCATCTCCAGGCTACAGCTAGGGCATATCCACAGCTCCTAACCCACGGGCTCCATTCCCAGCCCGGGACTCCTCCAGGGCTCCTCCTTCTCCCCCAGGATGAAGTCCAAACTGCAGCAGGGCTCACGGGCGCGGCCCGACCCAGCTCTGGCTCTCTCCAGGATCCCTCTACTCTCCTCTTCCTCCCAGTGTCCCTCTAGCCTGGAACCCGCTGTCATTTCTGGGTTTTGCCTGTTTTCTCCCCTCCGCCCTGCTTCCTGTCACCCGGCACTTTGCCTGTGCCTTTCAGGCTGACTGGCTGAATGAGGTGCGGTCATAGTCGTCCGTATTTAGGTCGTCCTGGAGTATTATAATTGCCTGGTTCCATGTTGGCCCTCATGACACTGCCAGCCTGCACCGGGCCCGGCAGCGTGGTGTCCGATTATGTGCTTGTGGGTGAAATCGCTGGGCTCTTGGTGCCAGGGGTGCTTGCCCAGTGAGTGAGGCATCTGGATGTGCTCTGTCCAGTCCGAGGCCAGGCTCTCAGGTCACATTCAGTGACATCCATAAAAGACAGCGGGAGGTCCCAGGTCTGCGTGGCTTGAGAAGAGACTTTCCCCGCTCTGTCAGATGTCAGACCCGGCGGACTGTAGCGTCCCCCTTTCCCTTTTGCCCCTGGTACTTTGTCCATTCGTTCAGTCAGTGTTTACTGAGCAAGAACAGGTAGTAGTCTTGCCCTCATGGAGTTTCTCTTTGGTTTGAGGGGTATGGTTGAACATGCAACTACAAGCTGCAGAGACAGATCTGAACCATGAGAGTGTGTGTGTGTGGGGGGCTGACCCTGTTTGGAAGGGTGCTGGAAGGGAGATGTGAAGGGTGGGTGGGACAAGGGTCACAGGTTGTCTGGTGAGATTAGGGGAACTGCTGGGGCTTCGGCTCTGAGTCAGGAGAAGGCAGTGGGGCTCATCAGGGGAGAGTGAGGTACAAGATGCGTGAGGCTGGAGAGGTCGGCCCCACGCCTGGTGCCAACCTGGCAGATCGTGGTGAAGGCTTTGATCTCTATCCTGAAAATAGTGGGGCTACTGGGGCACCCCAAAAGGGAGGTAGCGTGATCAGATTTGTGTTGTGAAAAGATCTTTTGGCAGCTGGGGTGAGAATGGCCCAGAGTGGGTGATGGTGGCCCAGCTGGGGGTGGGGGTAGGGACCGGCGAGGAAGGAGACTGTGCATGCCCCAGGCAGAGTCAGCAGGCCCTGGGATGGGCGGATCTGAGGGTGCAGGGAGGTGTCAAGGACGGCACCCCGGTTTCTGGCTTGGTCAGCGGGACCCTGTCCACCTTAGTATGCCTGTTCATCCTCGGGTCACCAGAGGCCTCCTACCTGCCCACCGGCTCTCAGCCAGGCCTTCCTCTCAAAACGAGCCTTCCCTGTGCCACCCAAACTTCAGACCCGCCAAGTCACCAAAGCACCAGTGCAGTGTCATCTGTTGGGGCCTGGGCCTCTTTGAGAATATGTTGGAACAACATCGGTTTGGTTGACACTCTGGAGGGGGAGGGAGGGTGTCCTGGGCACTGTGGGGTATTGAGCAGCACCCCTGGCCCCGCCCACTCAGTGCCAGTAGTAACCCCCCCCGCCCCCAAGTCATGACAACCAAAGATGTCTCCAGACCTTGGCAAGTGTCCCCGGGGGGCAAACTTGCCTTCGTCTGAGAACAGTGTGATGGACTTGTAAAGCGAGCATCCCACCTGGGAGTCTGGGGGCTCCTGGAGGTGGTCCGTGTCCCCGCCTCGGCTCTTGCCACCCTCTCCCACACCCCTCCGTGTGCCCCCATCCGAGTGACTGTGATGCGGCTCTCTGCAGCCCCCGGTCTCAGATCACAGGTCTGGAGGGAGCAGGTGTATTTCTGGGCCTCAGACTGCGCCGACCTGCTCTGCATCCGCGTATCCCTGGCCCAGTGGTTTACAAATGCTGTGGCCCCGAAACAGAACGGGCTCAGGTGCTCTGCTGCTGACACTTGAGTTGTGAGCGTGTGTCCCTCCCTCACTCCAGGCTGTAGGGAAAATGTAGTAAGTGAGTAAGTACTCTGTATTTTCAAACCTCTATATTTTCTTCCAGTCTCCCTGTTGGCAGCTCCATGTACGATTGTAGTTGCTTTAGCAATTTTGCTGTAGTCTGTTCAAGGCCACGTTTCACACGACATTCTGCGTTTCTTCTCTGAGCCTGACCCATTCCACCACTTTCCCCTCATCTTATTCACTGTCTCTGTGACCTGAGTGGTGTCTGATTGATAGATGAGGAAACTGAGGCCCAGGGAGGCTAAGCAACTTGCCCAAGGCCACAGACACCTAAGCTGGCAGAGCTGGGGAAGGAACCCCAGGCTCCCATGACCCTGCCCTGCCTCCCCCCACCCCAGCAGGCTGACCCCTGGGCCTGGCCCCAAGCACTGGAGAGAGCCATTGTCTCAGCCCAGTAGGCCTTCCCAGCCTCGAGATGTATCCTGCTTTTGTTTCCAGAGCCTTTGTTTGTTGTATTTCCTCTGCCTGGGCTCCTGTCTCTGGACTTCGCAGGCCCTGGGAGCTGGGAGCGTGCTCCTGGGTCCCTGTGGTCAGCAGTCGGTCCTCGCCTGGCTGAGCTGTGGCACCTGGGGGTGGCAGTTGCGGACGGGCCCCAGGGCAGAGTCTGGGCCAGCCGTGTGGACAGAGGCACGGGGTGGGAGTGGGCTGGGGTGACATTTCCCGGGGCCTGGAGCAGGAGCTGTGCTAGGGAGAGCTGGGGGGGGCCAGGGCTCTGATCACCCCGCACAGCCTGCAGGCCGAGGCTGGGCTGATGAATGGGCTTAAATGGCAAGAGTTGGTGTCTGCCAGCGGAGGAAGGGTGCTGGCAGGCGGGGTCCTGGTCAGGTTTAGGTCCCACCAAGGTCACTTGGGAGCCCCGGGGGAACTCCACATCTTGCTGTCCCCCTGCAGGGTTTCCCTCTGTGCGACATGGACACACGAGGCTGCGAGGCTCCCAAGGGCTCAGCTTGGACCGCGATGGGGCTGGGCTGCGGCCTCCTAACAGGGCTCTCGTCTGGGGCGGTGGCTGGGGGTCGCCCTGCCCCCTGCCCGTGTCTCCGAGCACCCCCATCCCTCCCCTGCCGGGCGAGGCCCGCCCCGGGGCCCGGCGCCCGCCATGAACGGCCTGTCGGTGACTGAGCTCTGCTGTCTCTTCTGCTGCCCGCCCTGCCCTGGCCGCATTGCTGCCAAGCTCGCCTTCCTGCCTCCAGAGCCCACCTACTCGCTGGTGCCTGAGCCCGAGCCCGGGCCCGGTGGGGCCGGGGCTGCCCCCTCGGGGACCCTGCGGGCCTCAGCCGGCACCCCCGGGCGCTGGAAGCTCCACCTGATGGATCGCGCCGACTTCCAGTACAGCCAGCGCGAGCTGGACACCATCGAGGTCTTCCTGACCAAGAGCAGCCGGGGCAACCGCATCTCCTGCATGTACGTGCGCTGCGTGCCCGGCGCCAGGTGAGCCACGTGGACTCGACCCCCCGGGGTGGAGGGACCGGGTGGGGGGTAGGAGCCCAGGATGTGCTCCATCCTCAGGGCTCTCGTTTCGGCCTGTGGTGGCCCCTGGAGGGCCAGAGACCGGCGAAAGCCCATCTGGAGGTGCGGGTGCCCGGGGATTCTTCTCGCCAAAGGGGTGGCAGATGAGATCTGCCCATGGCCAAGGAACTGCCGGGGGCCCTTCCACGTGCAGCCCTCTGGGGGGCCCTCTCGGCACCCTGTCTTGTGGACGAGGACCCTGAGGCTCGGGGGTGGCTCTGAGTGGCTGCGTCACGTCACCTGCTCGATGTGGAGCTGTCTCCTTCCGGGTCTCAGTGTTCACCTGCCCAGGGCTGGTCTCCTGGGCCCTGGGTGCCTGGTGAGGCCCGGCACCCGCTTTGGGCCGGTGGCCCCTGAGGCCCGGCTGGCGGCTTGGGCCAGCTCTGACTGCCAAGCCCTACGGCGGTGCAGAGGGGGGCCTTCCAGCTGCTTCTGCCTCAGAGCAGGCTAGGTCCAAAGGGCAAGCTTTTACCTTTCAGCTGGGCTGGGCTAGGGCCACAGTGGGGCTGGAGGAAGAAGGCTCTGCAAGGCTGTCAGCCAGGATCCAGCCTGGTCACCTGCCCTTGGCATGACCGCCTGGCAGGGCCGCCATGGGGCAGAGGGCAGAGGTGGCAGCCCGGGTCATTCCCTGAAGGAGCGGGAAGAGCTGCACCACGGTGAACGGGGCTTGGCTCTCTTCGCCTGTGGTCGGAGGGCCGCATCTCGTCCTCCAGGATGGTTCCGAGCAGTGGGCAGACGCCCCTCCCATCCTGGGGCCATCACAGTCCCTCCAGCAGGAACAATTCCAGGGGAGAGGTGGCTGCTGCCCAGGGCGTCAATGTGATGGTCACTGCGGCTTCCTGGGCTCACGCTGGGGGTCCACCTGTGCCAAGAAGGTGACCGGTGGGCCCAGCGGCCCCCTTTGATGAGCGGAAGCCCGAGGCTCCACTGTGTGTCATGGCCTAAGTCACGCCAGGCAGAACCAGGCACTGTTCCCCTCGGCGGGGCTCCTGCCCCCTCCGCCCTTCGCCCTCTGACCTGTGCTTCCCCACTGCCCACCCCAAGGTACACGGTTCTCTTCTCGCACGGCAACGCGGTGGACCTGGGCCAGATGAGCAGCTTCTACATCGGGCTGGGCACGCGCCTCAACTGCAACATCTTCTCCTACGACTACTCGGGCTACGGCGTGAGCTCGGGCAAGCCTTCCGAGAAGAACCTCTACGCCGACATTGATGCCGCCTGGCAGGCCCTGCGCACCAGGTGAGCTCACGCGGCAGGGAGGGGCTGGCGGGTGCGTCTCCTTACAGGTGGCCGGACCTGGTGAGACCAGGTGGGAGGAAGCCCAGGTGGGTAGCCCCGCAGAAGAGGGAGCTGGTCTGCGGCCACACTGGCCACAGGAAGAGGCCCGACCCCTGTTCCCTCTGCAGGGTGACAGGCGTGCTTGGTGTGCAGGGGGAAGGCAGTCCTCCAGCCTCCCTGGGGGGGGGGGGCCCTCCTGGGAGCCGCTGGCCTGGGACTGTCCCCATGGGAATGGAGGTTCCGCCTGGAGGGAGGGGGCGGGCAGAGGACGAGGCCCCTCCTGAGCCCAGGAGGTGGCGTGTGAGGGCGGTGTGAAAGGACTCTGGGAGCCCCGAGGCTGAGGGAGCACTTGGGGTGCGGGGAGGGGCTGGGCCTCTGTATCAGGGTTCTGGTCGTGGAGCTTGGCCTCATCCTGAGGAGGGTCTCCTCTGAGCCTGGAAGGTTCTGTTGGGCAGCTTCGTACCCAGCACAGTCCTGGTGGCTGGAGGGAGGTCAGCTCCCAGAGGCTGGGTCCTCCCCAGGCATGGTGCCCAGCACACAGCTGCTTGCTTGACTCAAACAGGGCCCCCACTGTCTGGTCTACATCTCCGTCCCCAGACCCCACCACCCCGGTCATCCAGGTCCTGGCAGCCCCCTTCCACCCCGTGCTCGCTCACTGAAGCACAATAGCTCAGTCTCTGTGCAGAGATGGCCCGGGCCCTGTGCTGCTCTAGAGGGAGACCCACCCAACCCCACCCTCCCGAAGGCGGTGCCCTCTGCCTGCCCAGGGCCGCTCCATCTTGGCCCTGCCTGGCCGACTGGCGCAACCAGCTCCTTCAGGGACCACAGCCAGCCTGCCCTGGGGAGGTGGGGCCCTGGTTGCTGGAGTGATGCACCAGGCAGTCCCTGATGCAGGCCCTGGGAGCAGGATCCCCTGGCACCACCTTGGCGCTGGGGACCCGTGCTGGGTGGCGTGGTGCAGGTGTGTGTCCACACTCGGCTGCCGCAGCCTGTCCCCACTGGCTGGGGGTCACTGGCAGAATCATACCCCGCCGAAGGGTCAGGGGTCTGAGCTCTGTCATCCATCCGTCTGTCCTGCTGCCAGCCTTGATCTCCAGAGACCTGGTCCCTCAGACCCAACAGCTGAGAATCAGCAGGAGGGTGGGCCGCTGGGGCCCAAGTGGTGGCCCGGGGCGGGGCAGGCCTGGAAAGAAGAGCTGTGTCAGCCGGCACCTGTCACGTTTGTCCAGGTGGAGACAGCCAGGTGGCAGCTGGGGGTCCCTGCCTGGAGCTGGGTGATAGGACGAGGCTGGTGCTCAGCACAGCAGTGCTCATGGTGAACCAGGGAGCAGGTCGGGAGGAGCTTGCAGGGTGGTAGGCACAAGGCCAGATGGCATCCCCGAGGCCTGGGGGTTGGGGCCGGAGGACAGGGACAGGTGCAGATGGCGCCTGGGTGCCCAGGTGGGTTGCCCAGGTGAGACAAACACCTTCCCTGGCCACTCGGAGGAGGGGCATCCCCTTTGAGATCAGGATGTGGGTGTGGGGAGGAAGGCCGTGGAGGCCCCCTGCAGTGGGAGGGTGGTGAGTGGGTCCTTGTGGGGTCAGGAGAGGACTGTGCTGGGGTGGCGCTGGGGGAGGCCCGTGTGGAGGGGGCGTGGGGGGGTCAGGACCTGGCCACTGTGTAGGAAAGGTGCCCAGGGAGGGAAGTGGTGGCCACCCACCTCCTCCCCTCAGGAGCCGCTATGCCTGCTCACCCACGTTGTACTAAGCAGCTGAGGGGCCGCAAACTGGCTGAGACGAGAGAGGAGAGGACGAGGCTGCCTCCGTTCCCCGAGGCCAAGGGGGTGGGTGAGGGTGACGGGTGCTGGGAGGAAGACACGCCCCCGCCCAGGTGTGACCAAGTAGATGCTGTCGAAACTGAGGGTAGAGCTGGGGGCCTGGGGCTTCGGGCAGCCAGCTCCCCTCACACCTGTGGATCCTGCCTCCCCTGCTGAGCGGACCGCCTCGGGGCTGGGAGGCAGGGGAGCGTGCCTGGGCGCCACCCTATTGCCTGGAGCCTGCGCGGAGAATGGGGGACTGCACTAGGAGGGCAGGCAGTGGGAGGGGTGTGCGTGTTGCGTCGCGGCTGATCTGCCCCCACCGCCGCCAGGTACGGCATCAGCCCAGACAGCATCGTCTTGTACGGGCAGAGCATCGGCACGGTGCCCACCGTGGACCTGGCCTCGCGCTACGAGTGCGCCGCGGTGGTGCTGCACTCCCCGCTCACCTCGGGCATGCGCGTCGCCTTCCCCGACACCAAGAAGACCTACTGCTTTGACGCGTTCCCCAAGTGAGCGCGGAGGGGGGCGGGTCCGCGGGCGGGGGCGGGGACCCAGGGGGCGGGGCCTCGGCGGGGTTGGGGCGTGGAGGCCTAATGTGCCCCGACCCGCAGCATCGAGAAGGTGTCCAAGATCACGTCGCCGGTGCTCATCATCCACGGCACGGAGGACGAGGTGATCGACTTCTCGCACGGGCTGGCGCTCTACGAGCGCTGTCCCAAGGCCGTGGAGCCTCTGTGGGTGGAGGGCGCCGGGCACAACGACATCGAGCTCTACAGCCAGTACCTGGAGCGCCTGCGCCGCTTCATCTCCCAGGAGCTGCCCAGCCAGCGCGCCTAGCCTAGCAGCAGGCCCGAGCCGCGCCGGGACCTCAGCAATAAGGCGGCGCCCGGACCCCGCCCCGGCCCCGGGGGCTGCATGTGAACCCCCGGGCGCCCCACGTCCTCGAAGCAGCTGGCCGGTAGGGGTCGGGACCTGACCCGGCCCCTGGGCCGTGGACAATGTACAGGCGACGGAGCTATGCTCTCCTTTCCTTTTGGAAGCAAAACGAAGGAAAAACGTGAGAACAGAAATTAAAGATTTAAAATTTTAAGGTTCCTCTCCCTTTCTTGGCTCATGCGTGCTCTCCCTGGGGCTCAGCAAGCACGAAGAGGGGGCCGGGCTTTGTCCCCAACCCCCCAGGGAAAGTTCACAACTGCGGGTGTCAGGTCACTCCCTACAGGAGAGGGGTCCAGTTCGGGTCCTTGGGGCTGCCGGTTGCCTGGGTGGTGACGGAGGGGCGGCAGCATTCGAACCCAGGACGAGGGCGCGCCTGGGGAGGGTGGTGGGCTTCCTGTCTCCGAGACAACCCTGGGGGTGGAAGTGGCCGCCGCCGGTTTAGGCTGGGCCTGCTCCGGTCCCCCAGAGAGGCAGACAACCCTTACGTGCCCGTGTGGTAGACATCGCAGGGCTGCTCTTCCCATCCCACCCGTCCTCGGCTCCCGCTGCACAGAGAGCTAAGAGAGTCTTGCAAACGGTGACGCTTGGGTCCAGTGGAGGGCAGTGACAGGTCCGAGGCCCCGTGGGGCCTCCCCAGGAATGAGGTCACGATGAGCACCCCGCAGCACGCCTCCGGACCTTGGTCTGAGCTGTATCCTCCGCCCGGGGTGCCCTTGAAGACAGGGTCGGTCCGCGTCACCCTGGACCCTGGCCAGACGCCTAGCTCATCAACGGCCTCCGGAGTACCCTCTGCGACCTCCAAGGGCGGCACTCTAGAGTGGGTGAGGCCTCAGAGGCCTGTCATCCACCCCGAGGTCGGGCGGCGGCTCGGCGTGTGTGGCGACACTAGGCAGTGGCGAGGCCGGGAGCCGGCGATGCTTCCGCCTCGGCCCCTCGGGGTCCGCGGCCCCTTTAAGAGGGGGCGGTGCTTCGGTCTGTGGGCGGGGAAGACGGCAAGGGGCGCGGCCGGGCGAAGCGGAAGTGGGGTGGCGCGCGCATGGCGGAGGCAGTGGGTGGCGGAGCGCGAGGAGGCTGCGGCTTGCGCGGTAAGTGGCAGCGGCTCGGGCTCCGGCTGGCCGGCCCTGCCCTTGCCGCCGTCCAGGTCGTGGGAGCGCGCGCAGCGGGCCGGCCGACGCCGGCGGGTGTGTGTCAGCGCTGTCTGTGGCTCACAGCTGGGCCTCGGGCCTGGGGCGCTGGAAGAGCCAGGAGTGGCCCCGGCCACGCCGCCGTCCCTGACCCAGGACGGTGCCCGGCCTTGACCCTCCCGAGCCCCACGGGCACTCCCGCTGGGAATCTAGGCTCGCGTTTGATAATCCAGGACGTCTGGGAGCAAAACTGAACGTGGGGTGTGTTCTCTCGGGAGCAGAGAGCATCGGGTCCTTTCCGCCGCGGGGCGTTTGCACGGGCTTGTCCTCGTGACCGACGTGCCGCCACTACGGCTCGGCCTTTGCCGATCCCCCTCAGCACGTCCGGCTCCTCAGCCTCCCGCTGCAGTATTTCTTTCCCGAAGCTGCCCCCCAGCCCTGTGCTCCCACTGACCCCACTGCTGCCCGTGTCACAAGAGTCCGCCGACTTTTCACTCCATCAGAATGTAAGTTCCCTGAGTGCCGGGGCTCCGCAGTGCAGCAAGTCCAAAGCGACGGCTCACGATCGAACAAAAATGTTTTCAGACACACAGAGTAATTCAGAGTATAGAAGTGTTGGGTGAAAACTAAGTGTTCTTCCCACCCCTGACCTCAAGTGCTCCCCTCCACTGGAGCAGAGAGGAAGCAGTTTCTTATGTGTCAACAAAGAAAGTGCATGTGTAGCTAATGAGTTTATATAAAAGTGTGATCCTCTTAGCGTGCCTTGGAGAGTGTTGAGTTTCCCCTACATAGATAGATTGGATCCAGTCCTCCTGGTGGCCACGCCACAGTTTATTAGCACTATAATTTATTCATCCTGTTTCTTGTTGGTTGACATGTAGGTTTTTTCCAGTCTTCCGTAGCAGGCAATGCTAGGTCCAGTATCCTCGTACAAATATCTTCCTACCCAAGTACGAGTACTTCTGGAGGCTGAATTCCTTAATACAGAAGGGTTAGGTCCAAGGGCTTTTCATAGAACTCTAAATGGGTATGTGATTCCTTAAAATAGTATTTCATTGTAGTTTCATTTGTGTTTCCTAGAAGTATAATCAAACATCTCAGTGCTTCTGTCAGATTTGTTTTTATGTTGATCATTTCTACCACTAATATAATCATTTTGAAACTGGAAGTCTATTATAAACATGTATATACTTAAAAAGCCGTTTGTATTTCACGTTCTTTGCCCATTGGGTTCTTGATGTTACTGTTGGGCTCTTGGGTTGGGTTCTGTTGGGTTCTTGGTGTTACTGTTTTATAGGAACACTTTACATATTAAGAAAATTAGCCCACTGTCTTAAAAATATATACATTTTTTCCAACTTGTCATTCGTGTTTGACTTGGATTGTGTGTGGGTTTTTTTGGTTTTTTTTTTTCGTTTGTTTGTTAATTTTATTTATTTATTTTTGCCAGGCACCTAAAATCGTTATCAGTCATTACCTTATCAATATGGCTTCTGCCTTTTGTATCGTGCTCAGAGATATCTTCCCTACTACACGATTGTAAAACTTTTGATGTTTTCTTATGTAAATATAATGGTTTGTTTTTTAAATATGTATTTAAATTTTTGGTCTAACTCTAGAAAGGACTTCTGAGAAGGAGTAAGGTAGGAACCCAAACTGCTTTTTCCCAAATCGTTCGCCCCCAAAGCCATTTCCCGTTAAAGCCATTCTTTCCCCGACTGAAGCACCGCTTTTACCGCACGCACGAGGGGCTCTCCGTGTCCGGGGCTCTGTTTCTAGACCCTATCACCCCAGTCATCCTGAACCCTGCTGACTTCTTTACTGTCTGGAGGCCCCAACTCCCCTCATGAAAATCAAGAGAAGTTGTCACAATAAACAGCTGATGGCTTGAACATGTTCCCTGTAATGCTAGTTCTGACAGATAGGATTCTGAAAACTTAAGCCTTTGGGGCCTCCCCCCGGCCCCCGTGTACAGTCACAGTGCGAGGTGCTGACCTTGCTTGAGGTCAGCTTTACTCGCCGGTGCCTGCCCATTGCAAGGAAGGGATAAGCTAAGGCCAGGGGCTCCGCCGTTCTGCGGGGGACTCGCCTCTCCCACGGCGGGTGCCTCTGAGGGGCTCTGCCTCTGAACCGCAGGGGCTGTGATGGGGGGAGTGGTACCTTCCGGGATGCACGCCCCCCCTTCCTTTCCACTTGGTACGGCCCATGAGCCAGGCCGCCTGGGACAAGGGCCAACTTTCGGTTCTCCATTTTGTGAATTTCCCAGGACACACGTGTTCACACCGGGCAGCGTTCTTGCGCTGCTCAGCAGACGCCCCCGGCTCCCCGGCGCCTCGGGTCCTCGGCTCGACACCTGGCCTGGCGCACCTCACCTGACACCTGGCCCCTGGGTCCCGGAACCAGGGTCCAGGCTCTCTGTTCCGCGGCCTAGGCACGCCTGGCACCCAGAGACCCCGGGGGACACAGCCCGCCCAGGGGGTGGGGCTGCCTCAGCCAGGCACAGGCCCCTCCCCGAGGGTGGGGTCCGGGTTGTGCGCGTGCCCCTCGCCCTGAGGAGCCCCGACTGGACTTCCTGCGGGGCCCAGCCCCCGAGGGCCCTCCGTCCATCCTCCCTTCCTTCCTCTGGCGACCCTGCTTCACTGCCCCCGCCATCAGGCTGAACTGGTGGGACCCACCCCTCTGGTTCTGCCGTCTCTGTGTGAACGGGGGGACCCCAGGGGTCCCAGAAGAGGGCGGGGAGTTCAGTGTCCTCCCTGACGCGTAGTGGCTAAGGTTATGTGAGGAGCTGTGGCCCCCCCAGGGCCCAGATCTGAAATGGGGCCTCGCGGTGGGTGCCACCCCTCAGGGCTCCCGGCACCCCGACCCAGGGCCTGGGCGCTCCCCCAGGGCAGGCACTTTGTCTGCTTCACGGTCAGGGTGCAGGGCCAACGTGTTAACTGTGCGATTCCATCAGGTGGGAGTGCCAGCCCAGCGTCAGGGTCCCCCTTAAGTTTCGAAGCTCCTGCCGTGTGCCAAGTGGATCTTCACGACGACAACCCTGGGCTACTGGGGTCGCTGTCCCCACTGTCCCCACTTCAGGGGAGATGGCTCTGGTCAAGCTGCCCAGAGAAGGAGGCCTGGGACCCTGGCTGGACTCAGGCCTGGACTCTCTGGTGCTCAAGTGGTCTTGGGACACAGGTGTGCCCCTGCTGGACAGTGAGCTCTGTGCTGCCAGACCCCAGGGCCAGGGGGCACAGATCAGAGCCCCGTGTGTGTCCACAGCACGTCCAGGTGAGGTGGAAGGGATGGGCCTGGCTGTGGTCACGGTCATCGCTGGGAGGAGCCGAGCCTGGTGCTCTCTGAAGCCCAGCAGAGCGCCGCGCAACCCACGTTACAGGAGAGGGCCTTGAAGTGGGCTTGTCATCTCCCCCAGCAGGGCACGGGGAGGCCAGGCCCACGGGTGGCCCCCACTACAGCTGGCCATCTGAAACTTGCCTCTGGAAGTCCCTGCTTTCCAGGGGTCGGTCCCAGGCCAGCAAGGAATGGAGGATGAGCAGGGGCCCTGGGGAGGGAGTTCACGCGGCTCAGGCCAGACCCGCCCCCTCCCGCTCCTAGAGAAGGGAAGGGTTGGGGGGGGGGCGGGCGGGCTGGCTGGGTCTCTCCCCAGCAGCTGGGAGCAGGGACCTGGCACCTCCTGTGGGGGAAGATAGCCACATGCCCACTGCCCGGCTAGGCCTGGGCTGGGGCCTTCTGCACCTCCTACGTGTGACCAACCCCTAGGACCATGGTGAGTAATCTGACACACGTTAGAAATAAACACGGATGGGGACTTCCCTGGTGGTCCAGTGGTTAAGACTCCACGCTCCCAATGCAGGGGGCACGGGTTCGATCCCTGGTCGGGGAACTAAGATCCCACACGGTGCACGGCTTTAAAACAGAAAAAGAATATTTTTTGTGTACCTTTGCAGGAGTGGAATTGCTGGGTCACAAGGTACCACATTTACGGCTGTGACAGCTCTGTACACAGCTGTGAGAATGTAGAACTCCTGGTGCCTCCGATGTGGGCTGCTAGCATCCACCCCTCGTGTTTAATTTCAAATGTTCACCTCGGACTAGTTTGGGCTTTACAGAAAAGCTGTCATGTCTAGCCTCCCCCCAGCGCCCCTCGTGGGAGGGTTTTGTGAAAACCAAGGACTAACTTGTGTACCTGCCCATTCGCACACTCCAGACTTTTTTCCCATCTCTGCAGTTTTCCCACTAACGTCCTGTTCTGTTCCAGGGTCCGACCTGGCAGCCCACATGGCCTTCAGTCATCATGTCTGCTTACCCTCTTAAAACATGTGACGCTCCTGCAGTCTTTCCTGGTTTTTCATGACCTTGACAGTTTGGGGACCAGTCGGGAATTTCTGTAAAATGTCCCCTAATCTGAGCCTTTCTGAGGTTTTCTCGTGATCAGACCAGGGCTATGGGTATAGGGAAGAACACCCAGAAGTGAGGTGCCCTTCTCATCACATCCCACTGGGGATTGCTGACACCCTGAAGACGACCTTGACCTCCTGGCTAAGGTGGGGTCCCCAGGTTTCCCCACAAGCAGGTTACTGTCCTCAGCCCAGCCGACACCAAAGTGGGGGAGTTATTTAGAAGATAACTTTTCAGGGACTTTCCCGGCAGTCCAGTGGTTAGGACTCTGTGCTTTCACCGCCAGGGGCCCAGTTTTGATCCCTGCTCGGGGAACCAAGATCCTGCAAGCCGCATGGCATGTACAAAACAAAAAGAAAAACAAAAACTTTTCATACAGAAAAGTATGAGAGGAAAGGGCCCATGGCCCATAATTGCACTGCCTAGATATCTACTGACATTTAAAGAAAATAAAAGTAATAAATACACATGGATTAAAAAAAAGGTTGAACTATACAGAAAGTACTATTAAAACAAAAAGTAAAGGATTCACTCTTTAAAAGAAAAAAAAAGCTATGGTCCTTCCAGAATGTCTGTACATACAGACACACCGACGTACACGCAGGTACATGAGCCTAGATTCCCACCCTGACCTGTCAGGGCGCCAGGGCATCCATGTTTCCGATGCGCTCCACTTTATATTGCCTTCCCCTCACTGGCAGCTGGGAGGCTCGCCCTCTGAGCCCCCTTCCCTTCCACACCTCCCTGTGTCTGCTCCTGCCCAGCTTGGCTCCATGGGCCTTGTGGTCTGGCGAGAGCCCCCCTGAACCCCTTGGTGACAGAAGGGAAGGCTAGAGATGGGCCCCCATCTACAGGTGAGGAAACTGAGGTCTGGAGAAAGAAGGGACTGACCTCTGTGTGGGTGCCCCGGCCAGGACAGAAGCTCAGGCCGCCAAACCCTCTGCTGCCTCCTAGCTCTTCCACGTGGGCCAGCCACTTCAGGCCACTTCTGGGGCCTCTCCCAGCCTTGATGTCTTCGTCTATGAAATGGGGTGAAAACTCCTGAAGGGCTGTAGTGAGGATAGGGTGACAAAACATAAGGCAGAGGTGGGCATGGGGTCAGGGTGGGGCAGGGGGTGTCATCAGGGGTCACCCAGGCATCCCCCGGGGCCTGGGGTGTGAACAGAAACACTGTGGGTGGAGTGTGGTCCCCCGCCTGGGGTCTCCTGCCTGCACAAGTGGTCCGTGGAAGAAAGCCACAGGTCCAAGACCCTGATTATCCGTGGGAGCGAGTGCACACCTGGGGTTCTGAGAAAATGGTCTGTCTGGGGCCGTGAGATCTGCCAGGCACAGCCAGGACGGCAGTCCTAAGCTCTGCTTTGCCACGGTCCACCCCCCGCTTGCCTGTGGGAAGAAGGGCGCCCCTTCAGTTCTGCCTCCATTTTCCCGTGGCTGCCCCCTTGAACTGCAGGCCTCAGGTGGAGCCATCTCTGGGATGCTACCCCCACTTCTTCCACTTGTCAGGCCTGTGTCCATCCCCTTTGCCACTGTCTTGAGTCCCAGCTGCCTTGCCCTAGACTCTGAGCCCCTGGAGGGCAAAGCCACTGGGGAGATCTTGCTCTGGGCCCTATAAACATCAGTGGAAGGAAAGAACAAAGGGTCTCGGCATCTTTCTTGTCCTGCTTCTTCCCCACATGCTAGGGTGAGCTGGGGCCTATGGGGGCAGCCTGCAAAGCACTTCCTGCCTTGTCTGGACTTGGGAGAGGGCAGGCACAGGGACTTGGGGAAGACCTGAGGGTGGGTGTGCTGAGATAGCGGAGGGTGGGGGCCTGCCCAGGCGGGCCACCCTCCTAGACTTTCAAAGGCACAGGAAGCCCAGGCCAGCAGGAATGCTGACAGCCGGCGCCCACCAAGTGCCCACCTGGAGTGGGAGTGGGCTCATCTGTTAAAGGAAGAAGCGGCGTCTCCTCTCTGAAGCCTGAAGTCATTGCTCCAGTGCCCCTCTCCTCTCCCTCCCTCTGTTCACCCTTGTGCAAGGGCGGGCCCCCAGAGGGGGCTGGCACAAGCTGGCACCACCAAGGATGGTCGGGCCTAGACCAGGGGGACGCATGGGGCGGAGCCAGGCCTTGTCAGCCAGCGCGCGGAGTGGGTATGTGTTGCAGGTGGCCAGGGTGAGTATTCAGTCCCGGGATGGGGTCTGGGCCAGAGCCCCGGGCCTCTGTCCACACCCAGCTCAGGGCGGGTCACCGAGACGACTAGAACCCGTGCAGGAAGGCCCCCTGGAGGCCGCTCCTGCCAGTGCACGGTCCCCGTGGCCTGCCGAGGAAGGGGCGGGGGCGTG
This sequence comes from Hyperoodon ampullatus, assembly GCF_949752795.1. Classification (NCBI taxonomy): domain Eukaryota; kingdom Metazoa; phylum Chordata; class Mammalia; order Artiodactyla; family Ziphiidae; genus Hyperoodon; species Hyperoodon ampullatus. The sequence goes on from NC_136917.1 coordinate 26,531,427, forward strand.
GTCGCAATGGAGGGGACCACCCCATCGCCCCACTTCCCCGCGCCCGCTGCTTCAGACCTGAGGGTTGGGCGGATCCCGGGCATCTGCGTTCCTGGCGTCATCGACGACATTAAACAACTTGGCCAGGACGTCCTCGGGGGCTTGCCGAGGCCCCACTTTCCCCGTCTGCGCCCCAAAGATCCCTCAGTGGCGCCGGTAGCGATGTTCCCGACCCCCTTGTCCTGGCGGGGCCGGCCCACTCTTCCTCACCAAAGCACCCCGCGCCCCGCCCTTTGTGACCCCAGCCCTCCTCACTCCCGAATGGGGCAAAAAAAGAGGAACGAGCGCACGTTAGCTCGACGCTACCAGGCGGGGAGTCCTCCCCTCCCCTACCTAGCTGCGGGTCTCCGGGAGCGGCAAGGGGGACCCCCCATGAAAGCAAGCGGGCGAGAGAAGGCAGGGGTCGCGCGGGCGAGCAGGGCCACAAACGGGGGAGGAGAAGAGGGGGAAGGGTCGCGCACGTGGCCGGGGGGCGGGGCTAGCCGCTTCCGCACCCCCACCGGGCCACGTGGGGAACGGACCCCTCCCCCATCTTGACCTGGGGCGCGCCCGGGCCAGGGTGGAAGCGTCCGAGGAAGGGGCGGGCCCCCGCCGGCCGCGCGCCCCAGCGTGGGGTGGGCGAGCCCGCGGGGAGGCGGGGCGCGCGCCGAGCAGGGAGGGGCGCGCCCTAGGGGGCGGGGCCCTCCGAGGAGGGAGGGGCGTGACGGGGCGGGGCGCGCTCCGGAGGCGGGAGGCGGGACCGTAGCGGGGACCGGGCGGAGCTTCCTGGTGTGAGGATAGGGTGCTCGGGGAAGCGGACCAGGGGTGGCCGCAGGGGGAGGGGAGGGCCAGAGGGGGCTGGATCCCCGGCCTGGCGCCCCGCGTGGGGAAGGAGTGCTCGGAGAAGGAGGAGAGGCGTACTCCGCTGCCAGAGTAGGCGCGCCAGGGGGCGGCTCCTTCGGCCAGGCCCCGCCCCCGGCGGCCGCGCGCAGCGGGCAGGGTGGTGGAGGGCGCGCCAGGCGGGGGGCGTGGCCGCGCGCCCCGAGGGGGCGTCCTCCGGGCGGGGCGGGCCGCGGCCGCCCCCGCGGGCTCCGGTGCGTCAGGGCGCGTCAGGCGGGGCGGGGCAGGCCGAGCGCGGGCGGCGGCGGCGGCGGCGCGCGCCGGCCTCCTCCTCCTCCTCCGCCTCCCGCACTCGATCAGCCGCCGCCGGCCGGACGGGCGCCGCTCCCGCCGCCTCCGCTCCGCCCGCTCCGCCCGCTCGGCCGCGCCGCCCGCCCCTGCCTGGCATGTCGGCAGCCGTGGCGTGCGTGGATTACTTCGCCGCCGACGTGCTCATGGCCATCTCCTCAGGCGCCGTGGTGCACCGCGGGAGACCGGGCCCCGAGGGCGCGGGCCCGGCCGCTGGCCTGGATGTGCGCGCGCCGCGCCGCGAGGCCGCCCCGCCCGGGCCCCCGGGGCCGCCGCCGCCGGCCCCCGCCGTCCCGGGCCCAGGCCCGGGCGCAGCCGCCGCCGCACCCCACCTGCTGGCCGCCAGCATCCTGGCCGACCTGCGCGGCGGGCCCGGCGCCGCGCCGGGGGGCGCCTCGCCCGCCTCCTCTTCTTCGGCCGCCTCGTCCCCGTCCTCCGGCCGCGCCCCCGGCGCCGCGCCCGCCGCCGCCAAGAGCCACCGCTGTCCCTTCCCGGGCTGCGCCAAGGCGTACTATAAGTCCTCCCACCTCAAGTCGCACCTGCGGACGCACACAGGTGAGTCTGGCCGCGCGCCCGGTCCGCGCGAGGGCGGCCTCCCGCGCTCCCCCCCCACGTCGGGACCCCGAAACTGCGTGGCGCGTCGGGGGCGGGGAGGGGGGCGCGCCCGGGCCGCCGCCGCGCCGGCCGGGAGGGCGGGGCCTTGGTGGGTGGGGCGCGCGCGGGGGGCGTGGCGGCCACGCGGTCGGGCGGCGAGCGGATGGCGGGCGCCGAGGCAGCGGCAGGGGCTCGCGGGGCGCGCGTCGCGGCGGGGTCCGCGGGCGGGATCCGCGGGCGGGATCCGCGGGCGGGATCGGGGCTCCCGGGCAGTCTCCTTCGCTCTCGGCCTCGTTTCTCTTTTATTTTCCGTTGGTTTCGGATGTGGTTGGTGGGCATCGTGGTCGGAGCGTCCAATTCTGAGGTTCTCGTTCTCTCTGCTGCCTTGGTTTCCTTCTCTGTAGAAAGGCAGGAGGAACCGCGCGCTGCCTCCGAGGTGGCCGCGAGGATTCACCCCAGAGAGCGGCAGAGCGCCTGGTGCGGAGCCAGGTTGGGGGGTGCCCGGCACGTTTTCTCTTCCTTTATATGTATTTTAATAAGGCGGAAGGCAGGGTTGGGAGTGCGGGTTAGGGCTTGAGTCTGGGGAGGAGGGGGATCCCTGAGGGTGTCACGTCTTCAGTGCGTTTCGCAGCTTCCTGGGTCCCCCCCACGCCCCCGCCTGCAGCGGGAGCCGGGAAGGCTTGGGGGCGGGGGACGGTTCCGCGCGACACTGTCACGTCTCACAGCCCAGCCGGGGGTGGGGAAGGGCCGCTAGGGAGCCGGAGGTAGGGGGGCTTTGGCTACCCTTTCACTCTGTCACCCCCTCTTTTTCCTCCTGTGGGTCCCCCCAGTCCTCCCCACGGAGTCCCACCCTCAACCCTGAGGATTTTCTCTTGGGCTGGGGGTCTGGGGATGGTGGGCCTCGGTCACCAGCCTGAGTTTGAACATTGGAGGTGTTCCTTCTGTTGGGAAGGGCAGGGGAGCTGGGTGGTCGTGCGCTTGGACTTGGTGGTTCTGTCCGTTTCTAGCGCATTACCTACCGCCTCCGGGCTGCCTTCTCCTGAGGGCCGTTATGGGGGTCACGTCGGGCAATAGGGTGCATCAGCTTGGCTCAGTGGACACGCTCTCACTGTAGAAACAAGTGCAGTGGATGCATGGAAGCGAGGTTGGATTTAGCGTTGTGGCAGAGACATGGATGGTGTGACCCCTGAGAGTGGCTCAGACCCCCGAGAGTGGCTCAGACCCCCTAGTGCTCTAGTTTGGTTTGGTTTTTTCCACATTCTGTTTGAGTCTCTGGGTCTGGTGAAGGGGGTGGCCACCCCCCTTCCCACTGTGGCTCTGTAGGGACACTTCCCCAGGGTATACTGGGATCCTTGAGAACCTCCGTGGGCCCCCAGGCAGTACTGGCCGCCCCCCTAAGCCTTTGGGGGAGAAAGGACTCCTTGTCGAGGGCCTGGATGTCAGTATTGCCATTCTGGTTTTAAAGAGAAAGTGAGGCCCAGGGGACTGAGTTGGGGTGTCCCAGTGATGGGTGGGGAAGGGCAGGGTGCCATCCCCCCATGCCTTGCCCCCTGGATAATAATGGTGCTGGGCCCTGGGGTAGGGGGTGCTGCTCCTGAGAGTCAAAGTCGTGCACCCATGCACCTTTGATGCCGGTTTTGGAGGGTTTGGGGCACCTTCGTGCTCAGTGATTGCTAATTCAGCATCTGTCTAGTGCTCAGGACCACCAAACCCTACCCAGGGTCTGTGTCAAGGCCTTCGGGTTTTTCCAGCCCCCAGGGGAGGGGGCAGCTGTTTTTATGCCTGTTTTGGGGTGGGGAAGCCATGCTTGTCTTGGACCTCTTGTTGCCCACTGCTGGGGGCAGGCCTGGGGAGTGATCTGATGAGGAGCTTTAATTAGATGATGGCTGTCTGCTGCGCCGTTGTCCCCCGAGGGCCTTTGGGAGGGAGTCCCATTCCACCCGCCTCTGCCTGATGACGGCTCTCCTCTCTGTAAAGTAAAGAGAGCTCCCATCCTGGCCTGGCCCCATTTTACAGATGAGCAAGCAGGCCCAGCAGGAGGAGCCAGGCGAGTTGAGCATGGCGCCTCATCATCCCTGCTCCATTTGGCACAGAGGCTGGGGTGGGGAGACCAGGAGGGGCGATGGGGTCTTTCACAGGGCCACCCAGCTGTGGGGGAGCGGGGACGGCTGTCCTCCGGTCCCCTGTGTCTGGCCTGCAGCCCCTGGCCCAGAAGGAGCTCTCCTGCCTCCGGTGTGGGGTACGGAAGGACTGGGAAGCTGCAGGAGATGTTGACGCGGTTGCCGTGGATACCGAGAGGGAGAGGGAGGGAGGTGGGGCGGGGGCGGAGAGGCTGGCAATCTACTCCTCGCTCTCCCAACCTCCCTCGTCTCCGGACTGCTCCCCTACCCCAGAGCCCCCGGTGTCCAGCACCTTCTGGGGGACTCACCCCCTCCCCGCAAGGAGCTGAGATCTGGAAGTGGGGCTGTTAGTCTAGGGTCTCCCCTTCGGCCTTGCTGACTTCAGGGCCGGCTCATTGTCTGTGTGGGGCGTCCTGGCTACTGTAGGGTGTTGAGCAGCCTCCCTGGCCCCCACCTGGAGCACCCCCCGTTGTGACAATGACAAATGTTCTCAGACATCATCCAGTGTCCCCTGGGCATTGCGGCAATACCTCCAGCTGAGACCCCCTGTAAAACCCTGTCTGCTTGAGCCTGAGCAAGAGTAGCTGAGCCTTTACAGTGTGTGAGAGGCACCGTGGGGATGACCCAGTCCCCGTCCCCCGGGGTTCCTGGAACACTGGGGGGACAGTGACAGCAGCGGTGATGGAGGAAAAGGCTTCCTGGAGGAAGAGGCCTCTGAGCGACACCGTGGGGTCAGATGCAGCAGGGAAGGGTGTGTCCCAGGAGAGGGGACGGCACCCTGGCTGCAGGGGGTGGGGGCAGGGGCCCTGGGGCGTGGATTTGGAGGGCTGCGGCTGTGGTCGGTGGGAGGTGGGGAGGGGGCAGAGTAGGTAGGTGCGCCCTTTAATCCCAAGGGCGGGGGGGGGGCAGAAAGGCCCGGCTTTGCAGATGAAAATCCGTTTATGAGGAAGGGATTAGGATCCAGCAGAGGGATCGAGGAGGGGGGCCGCTGCGTGGGAGGGAGAGCGGTGGGGCACCGCATGAATTGGGTGGGAGGGACAAGGCCCAGGACTTGGAGGACAAGAGGCGGCTAGGGCGACCTCTGTTTGCCGAGCGGCTAAGGGGGGTGGTGGTGGTATTCTTTGCTGAACAGGCCCCCAGGACGAGAGGCAGACAGGGAAACTGAGGCCCAGAGGGGAAGTAGTCACCGCACCCCCCAGGGCTGTCTGAGTCAGCAGACCCCACCTCCACCCCTCGCAGAGCTGTGAGCGCCCCTAGCGCGCCAGGTGGGGCGCAGGAGACTGGTGGCTTATCTGGGGGGCCAGAATGGGGCAGTGCCAGGGCGCGGGGTGGGGTGCAAGTGCCAAGGACTGCCCGCCCCCAGCCCCCACCTCCCGCAGCAGGGTGCAGCGAGCAGCTGGGACTGCTCACGGTGCCGGTGCCCCAGCTGGGGGGCGGGGGAGGGTGCCCCCAACCTTGCAAGGGGCGATAACCACCCCCCACCCAGGCTCCCTGATAAAGGTGGCCCAGATGGCCCGGGAGTTGGCACACGATACCAGCCTGAGGAGCTGGCCTCCCGGGGAGGGAGGGCGGCCACTCTCACCCAGTCCCGTTTCCAGAACAGCGGGGCTCCGGAACACACATGCTCTGGGGGGCCTGAACACACAGGCACTGAGTGGGACATCACCCCCGATGCTGAAGATGCCAGTCCGGGTGGGGAAGCAAAGCCAGGGCAACCTGGGTTCCCCGGGAGGGAGGAGAGGTGTGGGGTGGCAGGTGGCCTGCTTTTTATGTAAACGGGGGTAGTGGTGGCTCCTACCTGGGGGGTGGGGAGGTACAACAGATGACGCACCAGCAAGCTAGCTGGTTAGCTGCTGCTGGAGCTGTAGCAACCTGAGTGCCATTCTCGGGGCTTGTAGACGCTTTCCACGCATGTGTTAAGCACCCACGGTGTGCCAGGCCTGTGCCGTCAGCTTTATGGTCAGGTGGGGGGCACATATCATACCCAGGAGAGACAGCATAAGCATAAGAAAGCCGAGGACGGGGACGGTGGGTGGGTACCCCAGCGGGATAAGGAGAGTCTGCTCTGAAGGGTGACGTTAGCACAGAGAAGGGACGGAGTGATGGAGCAGCTACCGGGGCTGCAGAGAAGCGAGGCGACAGTAAAGACTTCAGCTTCGACTCTGAGCCAGGGAGCAGAGCACAGGCTGGGCGGCCCAGGCACCGGCCGATGGGCTGCCGCCCCACTCCCGGCCTGAGGGGGGGCGGGGGCTGGAGCCACGAAGAGCCGGGGGGGGTGGTGGACATATTTTGAAAGGGGCTCTGATGGGATTTGCTGCCAGGTACCACGTGGGGAGGTGAGGGCCTGCAAGACCTCTGCCTACGGTTTTTGGTGGCAACCGCAGAGCAATTGAAATGGAAAACCTACAGGAGGGGCGGGGACAGGGAGAGAGATGGGGGTGGCTAATGTCTAGGAAGTATTTAAGATCACAGAGCAGATGAACTTAGCACGGGTTGGTCTTTGTTAAAGCCATCGGCATGGCCAGCCGCACGGGGACCCTGTGCTCTGACCCCCGGACCTCAGCATCAGTTTTCAGTCCTTTTGGTTGTATGTCCGTACTGTCCTTCGCGGCCTGCTCAGGCCTATCTCCTTTGGGACGCCCCCTGCCCCCCCACCTGCTGCAGTCCCAGCCTTCTCCAGCTCTCCTGGGATGCTACCTTACCTGGGCCCCTCCCCCGCTGTAGTCCACCTGGTAGGTGGGCATTTGCGCAAGGGTTGGCTGTGGGCCACACACCCCCCCCCCTTAGGTTAGTGATGACCTCAGGAGGTCACAGTGAAGGTCAGCTGTCAGACCCTTGGCCCCCAGCCCCAGCCCAGGGAGGTGGGGCGCTGTCCCCCGTGAAGGCCGAGCACACTGAGCCAGGCCTGGCGCACGGTCGCCAGGACCTCCTTTCCGGCCGTCCTGAGCTCACCCCTAGTCCCAGCCCAAGTCAGAGGGTCAAGTCCACCGCAGCCCCGCCCACCGCATCTTCCTCCGGCACCCAGGTGGACTCAGCAGACTGGCGGCTGCACCCGGCATGCCGGCTCTGAGCCTCTGAATGTTACGGCCCTTCCCGGCCAGAGGACTGAGAGGGTGGCAGGTCCTGGCATCCTGCAGGCATCCGCCCGACGTTGTGGGGAGGGAAGCCTGCGAGCCCCAGGCCGCGCCACCCACGTGTGCACGTGCGCTGCGCTACCCAGCAACCGGGCATGGGGCGGGGTTGGCAGGCGGCCAGCCGGCGAGGCGACCCCCGGCCCCGGCGGGAGCGGGACCACGTGAGCGGGGCCGGCTGGGGCTGCGGATACGTGCGGCAGCTGTGTTCCCGGCGGCTGCAGGCGTCCGGCCCCTGCGGGCAGTGGCACCGCTCTTGCAACCTGCTGGTGGCAAAGTAGAGCTGCGGGACGAGCAGAGGGAGGGGAGGGCAGGGCGGGAGGCGGGCCCCGCTGCCCTAAATGGGGAAGTGAGCCAACTGCGGGGCGCACCCGTGGCGGACTGGCCCCCCTCTCCCCCCCTTCTCCCCGCCTGCGTCCTGCAAGATGGCGACAGGGCCGCATGCCCCTCGGAGGGGCGTCGCTCCCCTAGGCCCCCGTTTGCTCGGAAGCCAGCAGCCCCGCCCCCAGACTTCGGCCCTCGGGACCTGTCGGTTCAAAGTGGGGTGGGGCGGGGTGTCCCTTCTGGGACTGTTTTGAGCCCCGTGATTCTATGGAGGACGTCCCCGCTGGGGCCCCTCCCCCAGCGGCTGCGGACTCTGCCTGCTGGATTGTTCCAGGGGAAGCATGGGGTGTGTGTGGTGGGGGCAGTCCCAGGGATTTGGGGCCACCTGTGGTCTTGGACAGTTGCTCTCCCCCCAGCACCATGATTGTGGCCTGTGACCGCTGGGGGAGGTGGCACCAGCGCGTCTGGGTCCCCAGCCTCCTGGGGCCTGCCCTCCCCCAGCCGTGAGTATAACCGACAGGTATCCCACAAGAAACTTTCTGGGGGAGACTGCTGGGCTTTGACCCACCCTTTTCTGCCTCGCTGGTGGTGTCCGAGTGCGACCAGGAGGAAGGGGTGGGGGAGGGGAGGTTTTAGTCCCGCTCTCTCCTGGGCAGCCCCTCTGAAGTCCACTGGTGCCCCTCAGTGGTTCACGATCCCATCCCCCTCCCAGCCCTCTCCCCAGGGCGGGCCTTGAGCTTCCAGAGCAGAGATGTCACTGGGTCACCCTGAGAATGCAGGTTCCCCCCACCTCACGGCTGCGGGTCTGTCCCATGGCCCCCACCTCCGGCTCCTGGTCAGCTGTGCACCTCCCCACTAGGGTGCTGCTTTGGGGGTGCTTCTCTGATCCTCGGCTGAGGACACCCTTCAGTCTGTCTCCCTCAGCACCTCCCCCACCGGTGGGCGTGTTTCCTGAGGCAGGGTCAGCCTGGGTCACCGCAGTCCCCAGTGCTCGGTGTGGGCCTCCCAGTGTGTAACCTACCCTCACCCCACTGTGGCTCCCCCTCCTGCCTCCCCCTCTTCCGGGTTCCGTCCAGTGCCACGAGGGGCGACCCTGCCCACGTGTCCACACTCTATCCACCCCCAACATACCCTGCAAACCCCCTGGGCATTGGGCAACACAACGCCTGGGGATTCCAGGGTCCCAGGTACCCGGCGCTGGGTCCAGAAGGGTGCAAACTCTTAGGTGCTTCACGGCCCCCGAGCCTGGGGTGTGGCGGGGGTCCCCCCGGGTCGGCTGGGGACACGCTGACAACACACACGTTGATGTGTTGATGAGGGGGGTCGGGCGACCCCCCGAGTTGATGAGGGGGGTTGGGCGACCCTGATCCGGGGCGGAGACCCCCCAAGGGATGGGCGGGTGGGGACTGGCAGGCGGGGGATGGCGGTGGCCCGCAGGGGCAGGATGGGCGAGGCCGCCCTGGCGGTGGGAGGGGTCTGCGGAGGAAGTTGCCGGTGGCGGCCCGCCCCTCCCCTCGCCTTTGCTCCGGGGCGGGGCGAGTCCTGGGCTGCCTCACCCAGGGGCTGTCCCCTTCTCGCCTTGCGTCCCTCCGCACCCTGCGAGTGCGGCCCCGGGGTTGGCTGGGGGTGGGGGTCCCTTCACATGTCCCTCTGCTCGTAGAGGGGCCACGAGGGTCAGCAGTGGCGTCAGGCACGGGAAGCTGCCCAGACGGTGCCCCCCACGGGGTGGTCATTTCCAAAAGGAAGGGGCTTGACTGGGATCCCGAGCACCTGGGAGCCCCCGGAATGCCCCCACAGGAAGGGCAGAAGGGAGTTTCGCGGGAGTGGGGACGGCAGGACCCGTTTGCATAAGAAGCCTCTCCGAAAACTCGACGTGCGTTCGGAGCGGACACGTGTGTGCGAAGTACACGTGTCACCGAGGTGGCACCTTCCTGGGGGTGGGGGCGCGCGGTCCTGGGAGAACGCGGTCTCTGTAGATTATCCTTTCAACCCATGGCAGCTGCTCCCAGTCTGATTACCATTAGTCGTAGGAAATAGGAGAGTATTCACGGGGGTTCGCGAAATGAGTTGGGGCCGTTTTCTTTAAACATCTAAACGTTTTAAATTCACGTGCAGAATTCAGCCTCTAGAACGAGGTGGGGAGGGATGAGGCAGATGACGAGGACCCTTGGGGATCTGATGGGACTTCTTCCTCTCCCTCTCTCCCCCGATATTGACCGCTGTCTGTCTGTCCTCCGCCTCCTCCGCGCAGGTGAGCGCCCCTTCGCTTGCGACTGGCCGGGCTGCGACAAGAAGTTCGCGCGCTCCGACGAGCTGGCCCGCCACCATCGGACGCACACAGGCGAGAAGCGCTTCCCCTGCCCACTCTGCTCCAAGCGCTTCACCCGCAGCGACCACCTGACCAAGCACGCGCGCCGCCACCCCGGCTTCCGCCCGGAACTGCTCCGGCGCCCGGGCGCCCGCAGCACCTCGCCCAGCGACTCGCTGCCCTGCAGCCTGGCAGGCAGCCCCGCGCCCAGCCCGGTGCCCAGCCCGGCCCCCGCCGGCCTGTAGAGCCCCAGTCCAGCCGCCCTGAGCGCGCCCCCGCTGGGCCTGGGCATGGAGCACCAGCAACACGCCTGCTGTCCCGGCCCGGGGCGGGGCACGGACTGACCGCCAGCCCGGCCCCTTCCAGTGTCCCCCTGAGGGCCCCCAAGATGCCCTTGCCCCCTCGAGAGAACAAGGAGGGGTCTGAGACTGGACCGGGGTCATCCGGGCCTTGGAGTTTGCTCTCGGGAGGGGTAGTGGCCCCGTGTCTGTATATAGCCATGATCGTTAACTCTCTTCCCAGCTGTTAAACAGGGACCCCGGGTGGGTGGCCAGGAGGCGTCCCCCTTCCCCCTTCGCCACCTCCCTGCTTTGAGGGACGTGTGGGCCTTGGGGGGAGGTGGCCCAGGAAAGGCACCCCCTAACCGGTGTTCACACTTGGTCCCCAGGCCCCTCTGTCCAGGTTGGGATGAAGTATGCAAAGAGCCATAGGTGAACCAGGGGTTACCGCGGGCTGCCTCGTGTCCCCCCATCCCCCGCCCCGGGAGCCCCTCACCCCGCCGAAAGCCATTGGAGACGTTCAGGGAAACGGGGTGTGGCCCAGCCGCCCCCATTCGGGTACTCAATCTCAGGTGTCCACAGGTTCTGCCCCACTGCTCACGGGAGGGGCCCCTCAGCTCCCCAGCCTCGAGGGCTGGGTGGGTGGGGACGGGGGAGGTCGTAGGGTTTCCATAGGGGTACCAGTTTTGCTTCTGAGACTTGGGGTAGGGAGGGAGAGAAAGGGGGGGGTCTTCCAAAGAGCAATTTGACTCACGGTGGGGGCAGGGTGCGGGGTGCAAATATCACGGGATGGGAATTACTGCAGGCTTATTTATTTTCCTCTGCTGGCTTGGGGGGCTGCCCTGCCCCTCTGGGTGGGTGTGTGAGTGTGTCAGTGAGAGAGACTGGGGGGAAGCTGGCCCCCCAGTTTGGATGGCCGGCTCCCCTCTCCTGAAGGGGAAGAGTCCCCGACTTTGGCCTTGTGCAGCATCACGTGACAATCAATCCCTCCTATTTGGGACCAGGCCAGCCTTCGGGCGAAATGCACCCCTTCCCCGCCCTGCGGATGGGGGTGAGAAGGCCCCGGGCCTTTGCACCATCCTGCCCCGGGCATGGCCACTGGACCAGCGGTTGAGGTCCTGCCACGCGGGCGGGCGGGAAGTGGGAGGGCTGACCCCCGAACCCCCTGGGATAGCTCGATTTTTTTGGACCGGGTAGAATATTTTTTCAGGCGCCAATCTCTTCCTTGATCTGGGCCCCGGTGGGTGGTCTGTTGTCCTCAGGCTTTGTGGTTGTGGGGGGGAGGGCCTGCGTGGTCTGAACTTAGGATGGGGAGGGACAGATGTCACATCCCTTCCTGGTGTCTTCCCACTGTGGCTGCGGTTGAATTTCATTTTGGACAGAGAGACTGAAGACCCCGGCCCTGGAATGGGAAGGGACCCAGGCTCCCTGTCCCATACCCTGAAAAGGCCTATCCCGCCTTTGGCTGCACGAGGTCTGTGGCACCCCTCTGTGTTCCAGAACCTTCCTGCCTCCCAGTTGGCGGCTGGGGCGTTTGGATGGCACTAGCGTGGACCGGAACCGGCCCTGGCAGGATCCAGGGACAGGTGCCTGGGGTCCTGGGGAGGGGGGCGGGGCTGCAGAGGATCTTCCCGCGGTGGTGAGATGCCTTAGTCCAGGGGGCAGAGGGTGGGCCCGGGTCTTGTTTCCCTTTGTGTCTGTCTGGACGCCCCCTCATTGTCCCAGCCCTGGCCGGTGCGTGTCCGCAGGGGTTGGACTGTGGTCTGAGGACCCAGGGAGCTGAGAACTTGTCCCTGCCCCCCCCCACCCCGTGTCCAGGGGTCTGAAGGGACCGATGGTCATTGGGATCTGGCTCCAGCCATTTTAGCTGTGGCCTCTCGAAATGTGGGGGGTAGGGTCCCAAGGGATTTGCGCTTTCGGGTGACCCCCACCCTCCCCTTGCCCTGCCTGGCCTCATCCTGGTATTTAATTAATTAAACATGTCTTTTTTAAACCCGATTTCCAGAGCCTTGTGGTTTTTCCCATCGCTGGTCCGAGCCGGTGGGCCCTCTGAGTCCCTCGCCAGTGAGGTCCCCAGCCTCCTCTTGGGGAAACTGAGGCAGTGGGCTAGTGAATCCGGGGACCTGGTGGCGGTCTTGGCAACGCCCCTCCAGCCCTAAGGTGCGGGGAGGGGGCTGCCCTCTGCGGCGCGTGCTGCAGTCCAGCGGCACCCACGCCTCGCGCAGCTGCGCCCCCAGCCCGCCTTCCGGCTCCGTTACCCGGCAACCAAGGCGCTGTGACACGGCGCCCGGGGGCGTCCGCTGCCCGCCCCCTTCCGGAACCGGGGGCGGGGGTAGCCCGCGCTTCTCTAGACTCTAAAGGACTCGCGGGCTCGACAGGGCTCCTCCCCGGAGGTTCCCCTCGACCCCTGCCCGGCTCCTGTGCCCATCGTCTGGCTGCTCCTGTATCGTATGCCTGCTGTATGCCGGCTTCCAATTGAGAGGGCAAGGGGCCTTGGGAGCGTTGAGAAACTGGTGAGGGCTCTGAACCCCTTCTTAGGAAAAGTGCATCCCAGGTTCCAGCGGTCTCCAGAGCCCGGAAGGCGTGTGGGACTGCGGTGGGGGGAGCGCGGACCCTCCCCACGGGTTTCCCCGCTTCCCGCCCCCGGGAAGGCGGCAGACCCGCCATCTGGTGGCCTCCCCTGGTACTGCACCACCGGCTCCGGCCCACCCCTCCCCAGGGTCCTGTCCTTGGGGCCGCCAAGGTCGCCCCAACCTGGGCACCGGGCCCTCGCCTTTACTCGAGGGTGGCCTCCTTCTGGCACTCCCCTTGCTCCCTTTCTCCTGGAATCTGGCCCGAAAGCCCGCAGATCTCGCTCCCTGGACCCCTGTCCCCCTCCAGCTCTGGCAGGCTTCTCTGCTCCTTTGTGGCAGGGTTCCTGGAATGCTGGGTCCACGCGGGCAGCCCCCCCCTTTAGTCTCTCTTGGTCGCACTCCCACGTGCCCCAGAAACAGCTAGAAGATGCCCCCTCTGCCTCCTGGACGCTTCATTGGCAGGTCGCCTCGGGGACCCCTGGTCCTTCTCCCCAGGTGTGCTGCGGACACCCCCTGGTCCATGCCAGCTGGACCTCACCCTCAACTCCAGGCCCGGGATGTTCTTACCCCTGCCCCCAGTCTGCCTTGGTCGGCTCCCCTTTATCACTGCAGCTTCATCTTTCCAGGTGTACAGGCCAAAATCTTTGGGGTCACCCTTGACTCCCCTCTGTCTCACCACCCACATCCAGTCCACCCGGAAATCTCCCTAGAGCTCTACCTTCAATACATATCCAGAATCCACCCACTTCTCCCTCCTCCTCGGCCTTCACCTGGTCCCACCTCATCATGGCCCACCAGGACCAGCGTGGCCTCCCCTGTGGTCCTTGACTCCCACCCTCACTCCTGACAGTCTGTCCACCCTGTAGTGGCCACAGGGCGCCAGTGAGCACCTGTACCAGGTCCAGTCCCTCCTCTGCCCATAGGCCTGCAAGGCTCCCACCTCCCTGGGGGTAAAAGCCAATGCTCTCTCCGTGGCCCACAGGGACCTGCACGACCTGCCCCGTCCCCTCCCTGCCCTCCCCTCCTCCCTCTCTCACCCTTGCTCAGTCTGCTCCAGGCACATGGACCTTCTAGATGTTCCTCCAACATGCCAGGCCCGGCCCTGCCCCAAGGTCTTTGCACGGGCTATGCCCTCTTCCTGGAAAGCCCCTCCCCCAGATGCCTGCTTAGCTTCCTCATTCGCTTCCTTAGAACTGCTCAAATCCCACCTTTCCCATAGGACTATGTGAACCACCCCTTGTCCCAGCCCCCTACCCTGTTCTACTTCCCTGCCATAGCACTTTTTACCTTGTATCAAGATATTTACTGATTTCCTGTTGTCTGTCTGTCTGCATCTATAATGCTACAGCCACCAGGGTGGGGATCTTTGCTTTGTTCAGGAGCCCACCCTCCTGTTAGCAGTGGTGGAGAGGCACTGAGAGACCCCTGGGGTGAGGGGTCTCAAGCCCATATGTCTGCAGGGCCAGGTGGCTGAGGTAGGGAGAGAGGTGGGTTGGGAGAGGGGGGAGGTGACCTGCGCAGACTACTGCCTGCTCACAGGAGGATCCTTGGTAATTGCCAGCTGGTGCACAGGCTGAGAATTGTAGTTGTATGTGACATCTCCCTACATTTTAAAAATGGGCAACAGGGCTTCCCTGGTGGCGCAGTGGTTGAGAGTCCGCCTGCCGATGCAGGGGACGCGGGTTCGTGCCCCGGTCCGGGAAGATCCCACATGCCGCGGAGTGGCTGGGCCCGTGAGCCATAGCCGCTGAGTCTGCGCGTCCGGAGCCTGTGTTCCGCAACGGGAGGGGCCACAACAGTGAGAGGCCCGCGTACCGGAAAAAAAAAAAAAAAAAATGGACAACACAAATTTACATCATTTGAAAAACTAGTACTGAAACAAAACTGGTACTCAGATACACATACACACATGTCACATACACACATGTTCACAACAGCACAATTCACAATAGACAAAAGGCGGAAACAATCTGAATGTCCATCACCTGATGAATGGATAAAATACGACTTAGGGCGGGGCCTTGGTATACAGTAGGTGCCCAATATTTGATGGACAAATGAGTGAATTGGAACAGGTCTCCTCTGGTAGACCTGGGGATTAGACTGCTGACAAGAGTCCAGGTGGGAGAAATGAAGCACTTATTGCCAGTCAACCAGGGCGGAGTTGAGTTTCAGAGCCTGAACTGGGTAACTCAGGTGAGGGTTCCCAGGTGCAGGTGAGATGCGCCCGCAGGACTCGAATCGACCAGCAGAGGGCGCTTTAGGGAGACAAGCTAATAGAACGCAAATTGAGTGCAAATGAGCCACAGCCGGGCTGTGTGGGGCGTTTTTTTTTTTATCAGGCGCGCCTTGGACAGCCCAGGTGCCGCAGGGGCCTGGGGCTGAAGATGGTGCTTCTGCCGCCACAGAGGCCCGGGCGGCGGCGGCGGCAAGACACACGGAGGCCGCAGGCAGGGCAGCCCGCGCCCCCCATCACTCCCCCCGCAGCCGCCTGTCCCAGGCCAGGGGTCCGCGACCCACCTTGGTCCCGCGGGAGCAGGCGTTTCTGATCAGGCGCACTTCGGGCAGCCGCTCCCGGGGTCCCTTGCGGCGGCGTCCCGGGGGCCTCCGGGGACCTCGGAGCAAGATGGCGGCGGTGGCGGGGTCCGTGAGCCGCGGGCGGCGGCGACCGCGGCGCCAGTGAGGGGGCCCGGGGGCCCGGGCGGCTCCGGGCCGGGGCCCCGCCGCGGGACGGACCATGCTACGCTCCACCGGCTTCTTCCGGGCCATCGACTGCCCCTATTGGGCCGGGGCGCCTGGGGGACCCTGCCGGCGGCCCTACTGCCACTTCCGGCACCGCGGGGCCCGGGGCCCGGGCGCACCTGGCGAAGGCGGAGCGGCGCCCCCCGCAGCAGGTAATGTCTACACGCCCGCCCCGGGCTCCGTTCCCTGGCGCGGGCCTGGACCCCAGCGCCCGGGTTTCCATGGTCTCCTGTTCCCCGCTCAGCCCTCTCCCTGCATGGTCGTGGGCTTCGTCCCCCCAAGCCAGGACCACCCACCCCGGGGCCCAGTGCCAGTCGCGGGACCTCTGTGAACCACAGTTTCCATGAGTGTAAAACGTAAACAATGGGAGGACTTGCTCTCCTAGAGGTGTCGCGAGGGTGGAGCGCGCGGGGGTCGGGAAATGAGCGCGGCCGACACTGGTCTGCAGGCCCGGGACTCCTGCCCGGGGAACCGTTCCCGCCGCCTCCCCGGCTCGGGGTGTTGGTTGCAGCTGTTGTTTATTTCCGCGCTTCCTCCCCCGCCGCACCTCTGCTCGTGGCCGCTCCTGTTCACTACAGCGGAGTCGAGAGAGTCTTGTTTAGCGGCCGCCGACTGTGTGTCGAGCCTTGTGTGTCATGCCAGGGTTAGGGAGTGAGTCAGACCCGGTTGACTGTGTGTTGTGTGTGTTTTGGGGTCGGGGACAGGCTTCCGAGAGAACGCTCAGAGACTGCGCATCCCGTCAGCGTGCTGATTATCAATGTCATGGCAGAGTTCGGTGCGAGCTGTCAGGGGGCAGGCAGTGCTTCTCGTAGGAAGTGTGGGCCTTGAGCCGAGACGTGAAGAACGGGGGCAAAAAGAGGGATATCACAAGGAAAGGCCCGCCGGGAGAATCGAGTGTGGTGTCATTCTTTCCGAGGGGAATTCAGGCTCCCGCTGTGGCCCCTGTCCTCCGGGACTGGCTCCCCCTTTCCATCAGGGCCCAGATTTCCCCCATAAGGCACTGGTCCTCATCTTAGAGCCTTCTTTCCTGAAGAGAGGAGCGTCATTGCTAGGATGAAACCATAGGGCTGTTTTCCCAGTTTGCCAGAAAAAAAAAAAAAAAGGTAGAATTTTTTCAAGTTTCCACTGTGAATTTGCTCAGACCACTGGCCCCTGTAGCCCAGTGTTTGTAGCCGGGCAGATGTGAGCGTTCAAGGTCGGGCTCCACACCTGCGTTGGGCTCCGGCCTGCCTCTCAGGAACCTTCCCTCGAGGAGGGAAGACAGCCGTGCACACAGGTGCCTGAGCTTCAGGTCTGGGAGAGGGGAAGGGGGTGAGTGGGAGGCCTCTCGGTGGTCACCCTGTCACAGGGCAGTTTCTCACTCCATCTGTTGAGTTATTGGCGCGGTGTGTGGCGTTCTGTAAAGAGCTCCTGGTGTTTGGGTTCCTCACCGTCGGGACAGACCGGGCGGGCCGGCTCCCTCAGACCCCGGGACTGACTCTTCTGCAGGCCCACAGGTGGCCTTCCAGCCGTCTGCGCTCTGGGGCGCTGACTTCTCTTCCCGTGCATTCCTCTCGTGCCAAGTCAGTCTCTTGATTGCTTCCTACACCACAAATGGTCAGTTTCCCAAAGGATCGTTTTTGAGAATCCATTCGGTGATATAGCCCTGTCTGCTTCACTTTCCCGCAGGAAAAAGTGCAGCTGCCTACCCTTGACCCCAGTGTGTCTGCATTTTCCTTTTGCAGGTGAGAATAAGCAGCCCTCTTCCCATCACAGAGGGCGGGGCCTGGGGGGTGGGGTCTCTGGTTACCTTTTGGTCGAGGGCTGCCTTGCTCTGCAGAGAGGCAGGGGCAGATCCCAGCTTGGCCTCTTTCTCGCTGCGGGGCCTCTCTGACACTCTCTTTCCTCCTCTGTGGCGTGCTCGTGGGCCAGGGGGAGTGTGTGCCTAGACCTCCCCCACCCCTTCAGCTCCCCTTGCTCCAGATTTTGACAAACCCACTTCCCATTGGGCTTGGAGAGACTGCAAAAATCCAGGCTTTGGCTGGATCCACTTTTGACCAGATAGGCACGGCCCAAGCACAAGTGCTTTGGCAAGGGTGGGCTGCGCAAGGATGCTGAGGTGCTGGGTGATGGCCACCTGCAGGCAGGATGTGGGGGGTCCCTGTGTAGCCCAGCACCTCTGGCCTTGGGTTGATGGCCTCCTGAGGGCTGGGCGGGCATCCCGTTCTTCCCGGCCCTCAAATCTGCCCTCCTGTGCTCCAGGGTCCCCACCTTGGCACTCAGCTGGGGGATGCCCAGTTACCACCACGCACCCTCAGGCGTGCTCTTTAACCAGTGGTAGGGACGATTGTCCCCATTTTACGGACAAGGAGACAGACCCAGAGAGGGGAAGCCACGCACCTGTGTACACATGGCTGGTAAGTGGGGGACACGGGGTTGATCTGGACTGTCAGGCCCTTGCCCCTCACCACCGACAGCCAATTCCTGCTGCCTGGCACATGTGGGGCCTGGGCACCTGGGTGCCTATTACATGTGGGCTCAGTGCTGTGCCCTGAGGCTGGGAGGTAACAGTGAGATGTGGGAAAGACGATATAGCAGGGCCTGAGCACTGAAACCTTCCAAGGATGGGCCGGAAGGAGGCTGGAAGGCGGGGGTGGCCCCAGCTGGGTGGCAGTGGCAGCTCCCTGGGCAACCTCCTCCCCCGGGTCTCAGATTTGGGCCTCGGCAGCGGCCCCTTGTGGTCTGGAATCCTGAGAGCAAGCCCTGCTTCTCCAGGGAAGGTGGCAGCCAGGAGTCAGGCAGGGAAGGGAGGGTGCAGCCAGAGAAACGAGTGCTTCCAGCAGAGGGTGGGTTTTGTTTGATTTTCTCCGCGAGCTGACTTGGAACAGGAGGGGGTAGCAGCCCCTGCAGTATCACTGCCCCGGGCCACTGGCCACGCTGCCCCTTAGCTGCCTTCCCCGTGGGCTGGGTGCCAGCAGCTTTCCCACTGCCCTGATGACAGTGCTTTCCCTGGTTTGACACTTTCTCTTCCAGAGTGAACTGCTGTGTGCACTTCCCTCCCTCCCCTTCCTGGGAGAGAACTGATACTGAGAAAACCTCAGCAGAGAGCAGAATCGCCTTTGTGTCTGGAGGCCCAGCCAGGGTACTTGAGGACCTGGGAGGGATTTTCCTAGCTGGTTGTCAGGTGTGGTCTTTGGTCAGGCCAGCCAGGGCCTCTCGAGAACTTTGTCGGGGGGTCGGGGGGAGCTATGAAGAACAGCAGAAACTGGGGACATAGGGGGTTATCCTCTGGGCCTGTCCTGGGCACTTTGGGGTGTGGAGCCGCCTCCCTGGCCACAGCCCCTCGATGCCAGCAGCCCCCCAATCACGACATGCACAGATGTCAGATGTCCCCAGACGTGGCCCAGCGTCCCCTGGGGGGGGCGGGATCACCCTGGGTGAGACCCCCTGGTCGTAGGCTGCTTCTTGCTGAGGCCACTTTTTTTTTTTTTTTTTTTTTTAAGTCTCTTCCCTGCCCCTCCCAGGGAGCTGTGTGCCCAGGTGCAGCTCCAGCCCCAGGGAGCCCGGGCCACCAGGCTCAGAGGACAGAAGCTTGTGGCCTTTCAGAGGAGGGGCCTTCACTGCCATCCCATGGGTGGTTCTCTTGTTCTATTGTTCTTGACTTTTTTGTAAAGAGGGAGTGGAGGAGAGGTGCTGTTGGATTTTCAGAGCAGAGTTCGTCTCTTACACCAGGATGAGAAGAGTCTAGGTTGTGTTGGTGGTTCAGCCCCACCCAGATGCAGCCCTTGTCTTTGGGGGCAGTGTCCCAGCCAGCGGCAGCTTGGACACGTTGTCTCTCCATTCAGAGCACTTTTTTTCCTGGACTCGGAGAAACATTCGTTTTAAAACCACTGGAGAATACCGCAAAGTCAAAGGAAAGATGTTTCGTATGTTGTCGCAAGTCCTGCATCTGCCGGCTTGTTGTGCGTCCTCCCAGCCTCAGAAACAAAAGGCTCTGTGTCTCTTTCCTGTACTTGTGACCCTGCCTCACTGGTGAAGTTGCATTCTTTTGCAGAGGCTCCAGAGACTCCAGTGAAGTGAGAGGCCGTCCCCAGGCCTGCGGCCCCTCTTCAAGCACTTGGGGAACTTTAAAAACCTGCCTTCTTGCCCAGATCCAGGCTTGGGACATTTGAATAAGGGTACATCTGCCCTTAAAGCTGTTCTTGGTATTTTAGGATTCTTTGCTTAGTGTCAGTAAAGCAGTGTCTCTCACCGTGGACAGTCCTGATTCCCTGGGGGACACAGGGCGATACAGGGACATCTGCGGTTGTCATGACTTGGGGGTGCTCCTGGCAACGAGGGGCGAGGGCCAGGGATGCTGCTCAGTGCCCTCCGGTGCCCAGGATGGCCCCCTTCCCCTACACACACAGACTTTTCCAGCCCCACACGTCAGTGGTGCCAGGTGACATGGAGGAGCCTGATCAGTATCCCAGCACCTGGCCCCTTTCGTATTTGAGAATAGGACGGGAGAGCTGGCCACGCCTGCAGGGAGCCAAGAACCCCCAGAATCGTCGCCGCCCCAGCTCCTCCGGCTCTGGAGGTGAGGCAGGGCGGCCCAGGCGCCCAGGTTGGGGTGGACAGGGACAGCACCCAGCTGGGAGAGCTCAGAGGACCACGTGGATGCCCGAGTGTACCCCCCACCCCCAGAGCACCCTCCAGAGAAGAGGTGCAGGCGCCACGGCTGGCTTTCAGCCCTGCAGGTGGAGTAGGGCCTCAGATGAAGGCCTTTTGGCTCTACCTTCCATTGTGCGCAGAGCCTGGCGTCAGTTACCTCTTCTGCAAAACGAGGTCACGACGCAGACCCTCTACACACAGTGCGCCTCTCTCCTCTCAGCTGTGCTGCGCAATGCTCCTGCTTTGCCGTCCTCCTCCACTCCCATTCTGCCCTCAAAATCCCCCGCACAGCATCATTTCCAGTGACGAGCGAGTGCTGGGTGCATAGGAATTTGGTTTATTATTATTTAAGCTGTCCAAGTGGGGAAGGTAGACTTCTGCTGGTCTGATCTGACTCAAAGCAAAACCTGGAACGCTAAAGAGGAAAAGCGCGGAAGGAGGGTCACAGGAGCTGGGAGGTGGTCAGGACAGATCCGGCTGGAGCCCCACAGGGTTGTCTCCTGGTCCCCTGTCCTCCTTGGTGGTGGCAGGTCCTCAGGCTCCTGCGGTAGCCAGTCTGCCCTTTGAAGAAGCAGGCACATGTGGGTTTTAGGGCGCTGGGTCTGTGGCTTCCTCTGAGCACTGAGGCTTTCTGTAAAGGGCCATTTGGAGCACCCTGCCCCCGAGGGCTGCGCGGGTGGCAGGCAGTGTTGAAAGCCCAGGAACGTTGCTGGGGGAACTGCCCTCCTGCCTGCTGCTGTAGTTGCTGGGAGGAGCAGGACGGGTGGCTGACGGACCTGGGTGCGCTGGGGGCTGGGACTTGGCCATCTCACAAGCTGTGGCCTCAGCCTGGGCATGCACGTGGGCACGGCACGGCCTCTGTGTCGTCCGTAAAATCAGGAGCTGGCTCTGGGTCCCTCCAAGGGCTCTTCTGGGTCTGTCTAAATTCAGTACTTATCTGGGGACCAGGCTGTGGGGACTCTGCAAGGGAAGGAGGGGTGTCCAGCAGCACAGATAACGGAGCAGAGTCCAGGAGAGCGAGCCGTTGGCACCTGAGGTTGCAGGGAGTCAGGCGAGTGTCCCCAAGCAAGCAGTTACCGAGCTGGGCTTTGAAGGATGAATAGAAGTTTGCCTAGTGGCTGGGAGTGGAATGTCCTCCGTTCTTTGGCTGCCGTTGAGGCCTCTGCCACTTGGGTAGCTTCCTGGGTCGGGGCGTCTCGTTGCCCTTCTTTGACTCATCCCTGTGTCGTGCTTACCTCTTGTGTGGCGGGACGGTGTTTGTCTTCTCCTGGCCCCCCCGCCCACCCCCTTGTGTTGTGACCGTCCCCTGGGTTGGAGGAGTCCCCGCTGATGTCTAATCAGGGCACAAGTGGGCAGGGGTGGGGGGTTGGGACCACTGTGTGCTTATCGTCTTTGGAGGTGCAGGGGGGAGGAGGGGTGGGGTGATGGGGAGTCTTTCGGGACCGGAAAGGATCGCGCGACGCTGGGTCTTCTGGTCTGTGGGCAGGGAGCCAGGGTTTGGAGTTAGGCAGATCCCTCACCCGCTGCCCTAGACCCAGCCTCCTCTTTGCTCTGTGAGGGGGGCTGATGCGGGGGGCTGATGCGGGCAGGACGAACGTCAGGATTAAAGGGGAAGGCCTCGGAGCCGGCTGGGTGGGGGTCACGCGCCTCCCCGTGGGGTCTTCACACTCGCGTGTCTGCTCATTTTCGCTTGTCGTTAATTTTACTTGCAGCTAGAGCTTGTGGGCCGGGTGTCTGCGCAGTTATGGAAGGGTGCGGAGTGTTTTCTGGAATGGAGGGGCGTGGTGGGAGCAGAGAGGAGCAGGGGGAAGGCTTGGAGGGGTTGGAGGTGGCCACCACCCCGTGTTGTCCTTCTACCCGCCGTGGGCTCCGCATGATCCGTTCCCTGAGCGCTGTGGCTGACCCCTTCCTTGCCCTGGGCCGGGGGCAGGAACTTCTCCTGAGAGTGTAACCCCAGCAGCCAGGCCTTCAAGGTGCTTTTCCAGTCATCCTGAGGTTCACCCCCTTTCCGAAAAACAGCCCAATTAATCTTGTTTACCAAAGGCATGCTTCCCTGGTGCCAGCCCCAAAGGAGCTCCCATTGGCTCCCAGCCAGGTTAACTCCCCAGTAACGGGGAGGTGCTTCTGAGGTGCTCCCACGGCCATTACGGCCATTCCTGACCTCTCGAGGGTCACCTGTCGAGTCACTTGTAAAACATTTTCTCAGGGAGCTTCTCCAGTTCCTACCAGTCCCTGAGGCGGGGTAGGGCGGGGGCGCTAGGTAGCATCACAGATATCTTCTCCATTTGCCCGCCTCCCTCCACGAGCCTCCAGTAGCCTTGGCAGGGGCTTGGAGTTGCTGCTCCAGGGGCCAAGCTCTGGGCCCCATGCACTAGCTTCTGAGCCACAGGGGGCTGCAGCCGAGCCCCTGGCAGCTGTGTCCTTGACGCGTCTAGACCTGTTTGGAGCTCCTCGGGCTGGTGATTTGGCCTTATGGTACCTTGGGGACACTGAGGCCCTGGAGGGGAGGGTGTTGGCCTAGACCGGCTCACGCCCACCTCGAGCTGTTCCTTTTGCTTTTTGGTGTAGCCTGATGGGGTGTGAGGAGCCAGCCTCTCCTGGGACTGAAAACACCCCACGCTGACAGAGCTCCTGGACGCTCAGATCTAAGGGGCTGGGGGCTGGGTCCCAGGGCACCTCCTTCCTCTCCTTGCTTCCAAAGCACAGACTTGTTTGTGGGGGGATCTCTTTCAAAATGCGAAGTGCAGGGGTTTGAACTCTGCCCTTACTTGGGAAGGGCTAGAGGCACTCCTGGGTGATTTGCATGTTGTCTGTGGCCCGTTGTGACCTGTTCCAGAGCAGGTCACGGGTGGGGAAGGACCCCCATCCATTTGATCCTCACCCTGCCCTGCCCACCTCTCCTGGGGGAGGGCATTCCCACCAGCTGGGCCCTTGCTCCCGTCCCCCACCTAGGGGATCTGGCTGGGCTGGGAGCCATCTTGGCCACAGGAGGGAGGTTGGGAGTGAGGTGGGTTGGGCTGGAGGCCCCCTGAGACCGGCAAGCCCCGACCCACCCCTCACTTGACATGCCCTGTAAGTGCCCCCTGGCTTGTGTCCTGGGCCCTCCACTCCAAGGGGACGGCGTGCGGGGGCGCTGGCTCTTCTGTTCATCCGGGCGTGTGGTGGGCTAGGGGTGGGTCTGCTTTAGTGCCTTCGGACCCGTTGAGAGTTAGGGTGGGCTGGGAAGAGGGCCGTGGATCTCGCTGTTGGGGTTTCTAGCCTTCCCTCTCTATGGTGCCTTCATCTTGAACCTTGTGGGGGGCAGAGGGCCCAGTGGCTGTGTGTCCTGACCTGTCCCCTACTCCGCCCTTCACCCTGGTGTCCTCAGCTGGGAGGTGGGGGCATGAAGTGACTGCTCCCCGGCACCCCAGTCCCGCTGCCCCCTGCGGCCCCTGCAGCTTGGCTTTACCTCCCCATCTATATAACCCACAGCCTGGGCGTGTCATCGGTGTTCTGAAGCACAGGTGTACGCGCGTCCTTTCTCCTTTCTAAGCGTTGTTTGAGAAATAGGTTCCAAGGTACAAGCCAGACAACAGGCCTGCAGTGGGCCCCGCCTCACCTTGGGCCCCCAGGCGGCCCAGGCCCAGCCACTGGCCCCGGCAGTGCCAGGTTCTCTGGTGCTTTGTCAGTCAGTGATGTGTGCGTTTCCCGGGGCTTCAGCAAGACCCCACTCACCGGTGGCTTAAAACAACACAGGGTTTTTTTTTCTGGTGGTTCTGGAGGTCAGAGGTCCAAAGTGGGTCTCCCTGGGCTACAGTCCAGGTGTGGGCACGGCTGATCCCATCTGGAGGTTCTGGGAGAATTGGCTGTTACTCTGTTAACCAGAAGGCACCAAATCGATCCACTTTTTTGTCAGAGGTTTTACATTATGTTTGGCAGACGCTCTAACAATGAACTGTCTTTACGTTCCGGAATATTTGAACACGTTATTCCTTTCTTTGAGCGTTGGGCTTTATTTGCTTACATCTTACCGAGAATTTCCACACCTCTGTCCTAAGTGAGTCTCCCGTGAGCTTCATGTCAACGTGGGTGGTATTGGGGTTGGACTGGTCTCGTGGAATACACCCTGGAGCCAGGTAGCCCGCCAGCCGCTCCACCACCCCTGTTCAGATTGATACAAACCTAAGTGTGTCCTGTGCCCACCTTGCCGTCCACCCCACTTCGTGCTTCCCCAACATTGCCCGTTGTCGGAACGTCTTTCATGCCGTGGCGCTGTTCCCTGGACGTTTTCGTGCCTCGCTTACCCCGTGAGATGTGCTGTGCTGTCCTTTGTCCACCCTACCCACTGCCCCTTCCCAGTGGACGCTTCGGGGCTTTCTGTGTCCTCACTGGTACACATGCAGCCGGTGGAGTTATCTGGGCGAGAGCGCGTGTGGGGGACAGAACCCTAAAGGCGCTGTCGCCAGGCAGGGCCGTGTACATCCGCCTGTCCACCCGCTGCTGTGGGCGGGCTGTGTCGGCCCCGCCTCCCACCCCCTCTCGCACCCCTGTTGCCCCCAGGTGCGCCCTGCGCTTTCTGCCCTGGCTGGGTGTCCGGCCTCCCCGACTGCAGGGAGCAGCGTGGTGTGGCTTCAGTGTGGGCTGGGCCCTGGGGGGAAGCCACCCTCTCGCCCAGCTCCCCAGGCCTCACCATCCCCTGTCCCAGGCGGTGAAGTCCCCGGGCTCTTGTGGCCTCCTCTGGGGCCTGGGCTATGTGCTTTCACCCCACCTGGCAGCCTCTTCGGGGCAGGACCTGCAGGGAGGGGCCCTCTGGAAACCCTGACTTGCTGCTGGAGCCTTGGTGGGGGTCGGCCGGAGGCCTGGCCCCCGGTAGGTTCTGGAGGCTGGTACTCTGCTCTTCCTTGCTGGCCCCTGGGGTCGAGGCCCGGGATGAGGCAGTGACCGGTCACCGGCTCGTCTGGCCTGCTGCTGTAGCCACCTGCTCACTGCTGTTTTCTCCCTCTCTGTTTCAGGGCTTGGTTATGACCCGTACAACCCCGAGCTGCCCAAGCCCCCCACCCAGAGGGAGAATGGCGCCCTGGGCAGAGGTGCCGAGCCCCGCTCAGACATCCTGGAGCTGGAGCTGGTCAACCAGGCCATCGAGGCCGTGCGCTCTGAGGTGGAGCTGGAGCAGAGGCGCTACCGGGAGCTCCTGGAGACGGCCCGGGAGCACGGCTCGGCCGAGGCCCCTGCCCTGGCGCCCCACGGCCCCACTGCCGGCCTGGATGGGGACACCTTCCCTCTATCCTTCGAATACAACCCCGGTGGCCGTGGCCTGTTAAGCCCCGATGCCAGCTACCAGCCCACGCCTCTGGCCAGCCCCACCGAGCCTGGCAACAAGTACTCGCTGGCCTCTCTGGACCGGGGTCAGGGCCATGGTGGAGGGGCTGGTGGCACCCTGGAGTATGTCCCCAAGGCCGTGGGCCAGCCCCGGCGGTATGGCCGCCCCGTCTCCAGCGGCAAGTACGTGGTGGACAACTCCAAGCCATCTACAGACCTGGAATACGACCCCTTGTCCAACTTCTCCGCCCGCCTGCTCAGCAGGGCCAGCACCAAGGACGACAGGGCCCCCAAGCGGCCCCGGGGCTCCCGCGGCAGTGAGCCCTACACACCTGCACCCAAGAAGCCCTGTGACCCCTTCAGCGGCTGCGACGCCAGGTTCTCAGACTCGGACGATGACACCGCTGCCGCTCCGGGCGACAGGCCCGCCACCACCAGCCCCCCGAGAGCCCGAGCGGGCCCTGAGAGCAAGGCCCCGGGGAAGCCGGGCTCTAGGGAGGGCCCAGAGCCTGAGGAGGGCAGCCTTCGGGAGACCAAGGAGATGGCCGTGCAGTACGACGTGGGGGACCTCGGTCAGCCTGCCAAGGGCCCAGACGGGCTGCCTCCTGCCAAGCCCAGCTCCCCGGGCAGGGCCTCGCAGGAGCGCAGCAGCCCCAAGGAGGGGAGACCCAAGAAGAAGAAAAGCGGGGGGCTGCCGGCCGCCGGCCGCAAGGATGGTGTCGGGAAGACAGGCAGGGGTCAGGATGGAGAGCATGGGAGGCCAGCCGAGAAGCCCTGTGTGGACAGGAGGGGCCCGCGGGCCGGCAGCCCCCGGCACAGGGCGGAGCGGCCCCAAGGGACCAAGAAGAAGCCATCTTCAGCCACTCCGGTGGCCAGCTCAGGGAAAGGCCGGCCCGAGGGGCCGGGACCGCGGCCCAGCCCCGCACAAGGGGCTGCCCACCAGCTGCCAGACAGGACGGGCAGGAAGACCCCGTCAGGGAAGCTGGCACAGCGGAAGGCCCGCTCGCTGGATGAGGGTGCCCCCCGGGGCGCCCCCAAGCTGCCGAGGCGGGCCCTGAGCCACGCCGAGCTCTTCGGGGATGAGAGTGAGGACGAGGACCCGGGGCCCGAGGCGCCCGCCCCACGGCCGCCTGCCCTCCCCAGCCTCAGCTCCAGCTCCGATTCGGACTCAGACTCCAGCCTGGGCCTCTGCGTCGCGCGGGGGCCGCCCAAACGCCTCAAGGCCTCCCCGCCCCCCTCGGCCAGCAGGTCCTCCCCTCCCCCCACCACCTCCTCCTCCTCCTCCTCCTCCTCGGGGGCAGGCTCCGACGTGGACTACTCGGCCCTGGAGAAGGAGGTTGACTTTGACTCCGACCCCATGGAGGAGTGCCTGCGCATTTTCAACGAGTCCACCGCTGTCAAGACGGAGGACAAGGGCCGCCTGGCCCGGCAGGTGAGGGCGGGCTGGGCTCGGGCAGCCGGGCCCTTCCCGGCTTCCCCCGTGACTGGAGTCCCAGCGCCCGGTGGAGACGGCTCGCTCAGCGTCGGCCTCTCAACTCGTTCAGAATTCAGGACCCCTCGCTGGCTGCCTGCTGCCCCCCTGCACCCCGTCCAGAAAGAGGACGCTGGCTTATGGCCCACCCGGCGGGGTTCCCACAGCAGCCTCCTGAGAGCATCCCGGCTAAGGGGTATCAGGCACCACCATCCCGCCTTCCCCGGCCCTCTCCCCTGAAGCGTTGCTTCTCCCCTGCCTCTCTTGCCTCTCCCCTCTTCCCTCCTTCCCCGGCTTCCCCACCCCCCACCCCGTCCCCGACCCCCCAAACTCAGCCAGCCTCCACCTTTCTGGTCTCCTCCTGCAGTGTCCCCACCTCGCCACCAGAGGGAGCTTGCTCTAAACAAAGCAGGCTGAGCCAGTCCCTGCAGAGAACCTGCCGCTTCTGAGGGATCCCAGGGTGGGACCCTGGCCCCGCCCCTTGCTCCCTCCCTTCGTGCCCCACCCTGTTCTTGGCCCTTTGCTTTTCTGATTTCTTCCCCTTCATTCCCGCGATTCTGATCTCGTCCCTGTGCTGGCTGGGTGGGAGGGGAGCAAGAGGCAGGCGTGAGCGTGGGCTGGGCCAAGTGTGCAGAACTCACCATCCGCAGGGCCTGGGAGGGGGGCCCAGGGCTCAGGCAGCACTGGGGGCCTTGGCTCCGGGGCGCTAAGTCTGTTTGCTCACCTGGGAGGCAGGGCA
Organism: Hyperoodon ampullatus; assembly: GCF_949752795.1. Classification (NCBI taxonomy): domain Eukaryota; kingdom Metazoa; phylum Chordata; class Mammalia; order Artiodactyla; family Ziphiidae; genus Hyperoodon; species Hyperoodon ampullatus. Next base: position 26,558,843 of record NC_136917.1, read on the forward strand.
GGGCCTGCGCACCTCCCGGGGTGGAGGTGAGAACCCCAGATTGCATCTCTAGACGCGGCAGCCCTCCCTCAGCACGGTACTGTCTTCCACCCGCTCCTCGGGCCTGGGAGTCAGATCCTCCGCGTGCTGCAGGCCAGGGTGAGAGGAGCCGCAGCATCGGTGTTGGGGGGGGCGGCCTCGCTGAGGGCCGGATGTGTGTCTCAGCCCCCCAAGGAGGAGAAGACCGAGGAACAGGGGCACTCGGGGCTGACCACTCTGTTTCCTGGGCAGAAGAGGAGGATCTCTCACCTCTCCAAGCAAGGCAAGGAGGTAAGGGAGGGCCTGCTTCTGGGTCCTGGGTAGAGGCTGGTGGGGGGGAGATGGGCCTCGCTCTCCCTTGCCCATGGGCGCCTTTGGCAGCCGTGGATCCAGCACTGCCCGTGTCCTGCAGAAAAATGCCTGGGACCCATGTCCAGTCATCAAGTTGCGCTTAGTGCGCAGAGTGGCGCACAGAGCAGGGACAGCGAGATGAGGGGCAGCCCTCCAGCAGGGTCACACTGCCCCATCCCAGTCCCAGTTCAGAGGTATGCTGTGTGATCTTGGGCAAGTGGTGTGACCTCTCTGAGCCTAGGTTTCCTCCCCTGTGGTCCAGAGACAGGATCAGTTGTCATTCACTATGGGGCTGCTCAGTGAGTTAGCACAGGGAAGGCTGGAGCAGAAGACAGGGCTCTTGGCTGAAGAACTGCAGGTGATCCAATCACCAGACCCCTGCCCCACCCGGATGGGGATTTTGGAAGTACAGTTTAGAGAAGATTGGATCAAGCAGGATCTAATCTAGGTGCTGGGGGTTCCCACCCGCTCTGTGTCTATATAAGGGCTGAGAGCACAGTCTGGGCACTTAGAAGTCAGGACAGCAGGGCTGGGAAGGGACCTGGGATAGTGAAGCATCATGGTGAGTTTGAGAGCCGAAGCACCAAGCTGGTTCCCTCCCAGGTATCTGCAAACTTGGGGGGAAGCTAGTTGGTTCCTTCCAGGGTATCAGCAAACTCAGAAGACCAGCTGGTTCCCTCCAGGGCCCCTGCACGCTCAGGAGGAAGCTTCTGAGGTGGCCTGCTCCATCCCAGCCCTGGAGCACCTGCCGCCCGCCCCACAGTACTACCCCTCTCCTGACGCCCCGAGAGGCCTGCTCCGGGTACCTCTGATGTGCAGTCTGGACTTGAAATTTGTCACCCAGGCGGAGCCCACGAGCAGAGGCCCAGCGCCTCCTACCCGTCCCCCGACGGCCCAGGAGGTGTGCTACCGCCGGGCCCAGCAGGCACAGAGGGAGTCAGCCAGCCGGCTCCAGGCTGCCCAGCCGCTGGCCGAGAAGCAGTCCTCCGTGCACATCTCAGCCCCTGGAGAGAAGAGGAGGATTGCCCACGTCCCCAACCCCCTCCTGGCTGCAGGTGGGTCCCAGGGTTCTGGTCTCGGGAGTGCTTCTTGTCCCACAGGAGGACCCCAAGGCTGGGCTCCTTTTATGCCAGTAGTGGTGGCCTTGAGCAGGGCCTGGCTGCGTCTTGGTGATTATCTGTCAGACGGGGATAAAAGTCTCCCAGCTGCTAGTGGGAGGCTGAGGCAGGCCTGGTGTGGTGCCCAGCGGCTCTGGGCCTCTGTGGGCTTTGGTATTAGCAGTGGGGCGGGCCGTAGGGAGTCTGAGGGGTGTCTTCCTCCCTTCCCTGTCTGTCCACCAGCCCCAGAGGTCTGCCTGTGATTCCGCTCTGCCCTTGCTGCCTGCTCTGTGGGGGGGCTCCCACCCAAGTGTGGCTTGCACCTGGTAAGGTGTTAATGGGGGGGTGGCCCTGGAGGCCTTCACCCTTGAGTCAAGCCAGCTGATCTGGGGTGGGAGTTGGGGGCTGGTTTTCCTCCCCCTCCCACCCTGAGGGCCACTTTCCCCCCACTTGGGCTTGTCTGAAAGCTGGGTTGCCCTTCAGCAGTCCGATGCGTGGGGTGCTCAGTGGTGTGACTGGGGCTGAGGACGTGGGACAGGAGCCGGGGCTCTGCAGCCACCTGGAGGCTCGTTCAGATGCAGTCGTTTGCCCCCTTGGGCTGGGGGGACCCCTACTGTCTGACCAGCTGCCTGCGATGTCTTTCCTGCTGGTTCCAAGACCCCTTTGAGGAGCCAGCCCCGAGGAGACGGCTCCACACACTGGTCCTGCGGATACAGGCTTCTGCAGGCCTCCCTGGTTTCCCTGGGTGCTAGAGCCTCCTTTAGGAGAAGCTGGCCAGATCCCCATCCTTCCCCCTGCCCCAGGATGCTGGAGGGAGCGCTTGCAGCCAGGGGGCTTGTCAGCCAGGGTCTCTGTCTCCGGCATGGGCTTTAGCAGTTGTTTGGCCCTGGGGGTGTGAACAGAGATCACCCTGAGCTACGGACCTGAGATGCACACTCTCAAAAGCCTGCACCTGCTCTCAGGTTGTCTGGTCATTACCGATGGCTTGGGACAGTCCTGCCACCGTTGTCACTGCACGCGCTCGGGTGGGGTGGCGGCTCTCCCGAGCCCCACCTGTCATCCGATGCCTCGTGCTCCAGATGACCGTAAAAGCGTTCCTTCCTCCGTCACTGAAAAGTGTGCATTCTTAGAGTCGTGGCCTCCTTTGTGGCCTGAGAGGCTGGGCCTGGTGTGGGCCCCGCCGCTCTGCGTCTGTGCCTCGGTCTCCTCTCGCTGCTCCTGTCCTTCCTCGGGGCTGAGCCCTCCCGCCACCACCCACCCCACCCCCACCCCGGGCCCTTGGAAACAGCCCTGCTGGTGGTCACAGGAGACTGCCTGGTTTGTGACCTCATCAAAGGGAGAGACAGAACACAGAGGCCTCACACTTGAGCGCCTCGGGGTTGGGGCCTCAGCATGTGGCAGAGGCTCCCCACACCCCCCGCCAATTGTGGGGCCACCCCAGTGGTGACCTTGCCCGAGCCGGCCTCCGAAGCCCCATTTTCGTCCCGTCCCCTCTCGATGGACTTGCCCGAAAGCCGAAAGAGCCTAATGGCGTTCCACAGCTCGCAGGCCAGACCCCGGCCCTTCCGCCTGTGCCCCGAGACGCACATCGTGCTGATGCTGAAAGGCCGCAGCTGCCTGGTGCTCTGCAGCTCAGTGATGGGCATGCTCTCCTCCCGTACTCATGGCCCCTGTCCCCCTCCAGCCCCCACAGGTGCCAAGAGGACCCTCTCGGCCAGCAGCAGCCAGCCCCCTAACGGCCCAGAGCCGGGCAGCCAGCCTCTGAAGACGCGCACGTTGTCGGGCATGGCGTCCAAGACTACCGCCACCGTGGCCCCCAAGCGTGTGGCGCACAGTCCATCCTTACAGGTGAGCCCTCTGCTCAGCTTGCCTCTTCCTGCTCCCCTGTTGTTTCCATTTAACCTGTAGCCTTACTGCTTTGAGCACTTTCAGTTTGCAGACCCTGAGCGGGGTGCAGGCGGGAGCGTGCCACACTCTGCTGGTCTCTGTTCCCCTAGAGTTTAAAGAAGCCCGTTATCCCAAAAGAGTTCGGGGGCAAAGTCCCCACTGTCATCCGCCAGCGCTATCTCAACCTGTTCATTGAAGAGTGCCTCAAGTTTTGCTCTTCTAACCAGGAAGCCGTAGAGAAGGTGCGTGGGGCGGGGCTGGCAGGAGGCGGGGCTGGGCGGGGCTGAGCCGAGTGTCCTCCTTCAGGCGCTCAACGAGGAGAAGGTGGCCTATGACCGGAGCCCCAGCAAGAACATCTACCTGAACGTGGCCGTGAACACCCTCAAGAAGCTGCGCGGCCTGGGCCCTGGCACCGGGCCTGGTCTCAACAGTAAGTCGCCTCCGGAGGACCGGGGCCCAGCTCTCCCCGCCCCCATGCCCGGGCCACCGGCAGGTTGTCAGACAAAGGCTCTGCGCGCCGGCCACCCGGTTGCCAGGCTCCTGTCAGGATGGCGCTGGCCCCGTGCCCTCAGAACAGCCTCCTTTCGCTGTTAACCTCCCTCCTCAGCGAACCGAGGGGCCGCCACTAATGGGGGCCTCTTCAAAGCGCAAGGCAGGGGGGCATTTCCTGACCCCTCTCGAGGGATGCATTAGCGCCTGTCCACTCCGCCTGCTCTCCTGCTCGGCCCGCTTCCCTGGCAGGCAGCTGCGCACAGCGCCCGAGGTGGCCATCAGAGCCTGTGTAGAGTCCTTTCCCTTCTCCTCCAAGGGGTGAAGACCCCCGGGGGGTCCAGGGGAGGTGGAGGGGCTGCCGGTCCCCAAAGAGGTCAGGCCGTCCCCTTCTGGAGGAGGGTGGAGGAGCACTTGTGAGGGCTGAGAGCTGAACCTCCTTTACCCTCCCCTCACCTTCCAGAACCCAGCGGCCGGAGGGTGGTGTCCCATGAAGTGGTGCTGGGGGGCAAGTTGGCTGCCAAGACCAGCTTTTCGCTCAGCCGTCCCAGCAGCCCCCGCGTGGAGGATCTGAAAGGTGAGCCTGGCTCCTCCGGGTGCAGCCCCTGGAGGCTCTCCCACCTTCCCCAGCTCCTGGGTCCAGCCCCAGCCCTGCTGGGGGCTGACCCCCTCTCCCCTGTCCCCAGGGGCCTCCCTGTACAGCCGCCTCAAGGAGTACCTGCTCACCGAGGCCCAGCTCAAGGAGAACGGCTACCCCTTCCCGCACCCCGAGAAGCCAGGGGGTGCCGTCATCTTCACGGCCGAGGAGAAGAAGCCCAAGGACTGTGAGTACCTCCTGTGCCACCGCCCTGGGGGCGGAGGGGCCAGGGAGGGGGCCATCTGGGGACAGGGAACGGCCCGGCCCCGGCTGGCCTGACGCCTCGCCCTTCCTCCTGCCCCGTCCCCCACCGCAGCCGCTTGCAGGGTCTGCTGCCGCTGCGGCGCCGAGTACCTCGTGTCCTCCTCCGGCCGCTGCGTGCGCGACGAGGAGTGTTACTACCACTGGGGGCGGCTCCGCCGGAACCGAGGTGAGACCCCCGCCGGGCCACCGGGCTGGGCTGGCGCCAGCTCTGACCATTTGTAACTTTTTCCGTTGGTTGTTCTTCATGGGAAAAGTAATACAAAGGTCTTCCTGTGACAGTGTCCCCGGGCAGATAAAAGGAAGGCCTCCCACCCCATGGGGCCCCCACGCACCCTTTCCATGCCTGTCCCTGTGGAACTACGTGGGCGGTTCTGCCCCAGTGGGAACAAAGCGTTCGTCCTGTCCTGCGGCTGCTTGTTTCATTTTGTCACCGATGTGGCCAAATTCCCTCTCCTGGGAACACACGGGGTGGAGCTGCCCACTGGCTGCCCGCAGACCCGTCTCTGTGTGGGCAGGCCTCCCTGGGGGCTGCGCCAGGCATGTCCTCACTACCAAATGCAAAGGGCTCGCGCTAAGCCTGGGCGGGGGGGCGGGGGGGCGGGTCTGCGAGCTGTCCCGGCCCCTCACTGCCTGGTTGGGAATGGCACCCCTCCAGGGAAGGGCACTGGGAAGCCCCTGCCCCGCGCAGGCAAACTAGCCGGCGTTTGTAGTTCCCTGCGGGAGGCTTGGGCCCAGGGCCTCAAGGAGGTCTGCTGACCGTGTCTCCCTTGCAGTGGCCGGGGGCTGGGAGACTCAGTACACGTGCTGCTCGGCCGCCATCGGCTCCGCCGGCTGTCAGGTCGCCAAGGTAGGTGTCCTGGGCCCTTCCTCGTCCTGGGAAGCCCCTCCCCCATTCTGGCCAGAGCCCTGACCTCTGAGCTGCCCTTTTCCCATCCTTGATCTACCTGCCTGGTCTGGGGGCTTTGGGAAGAGGAGGACAGTCTGTGAAAGCCACCAGCACAGCACAGCCCCCTGAGCCCGGCCTTGCCTTTCTGAGCCTGCCGCCCTGACCTTCCTTCCTTCCCACCCTCAGCAACACGTGCAGGACGGCCGGAAGGAAAACCTCGAAGGGTTTGTGAAGACCTTTGAGAAAGAACTTTCAGGAGATGCACACCCAGGAGTCTACGCCCTCGACTGTGAAATGGTGAGGCGGCCCGGCTGCCCAGCAGGGCTGCCCCAGTACCTCTACCCAGAGCCTCGGGCCAGCGCAGGTGCCATGATAAGAGGGTGAACAGCAGCCAGGCCTACGTGCCCACTGAGCACACATCACAGCCTTGCCTGCGTCCGAGGGCCTGGCACACACGGGCCACCTTGGCACTCGGAGGGTGCGTGGGCCTCGTGAGCACAGCTCTGGCTTCGGGAGGGTGCCCGGGCTCACGCCCCCTTCAACCCGCAGAGAAGCCCCGGAAGGCCTCTGGCCCAGTTTCCGTATCTGAGAGTGGGAGCTGTGCCTCCGCCCGCAGGGTTCAGGGACAGGGGTGGCCTAGGTGGGAGGGCTGGTGTGCGGGGCCGGGGTGGGCCACCGGGTGCTGCGTCTGAGGCCCGTCCTGTGGCCCCGCAGTCTTACACCACGTATGGCCTGGAGCTGACGCGCGTCACGGTGGTGGACACGGAGCTCCGGGTTGTGTACGACACCTTCGTCAGGCCGGACAACGAGATTGTCGACTATAACACTAGGTGTGCCCCTCCCACCGTGACCCTGGACCCCTTAACCAAGGAGCTGGGAGCCCTGGCAGGACCATTTCCCACCACAGCCCAGCCTTCCTGCCCGCAGCCCAGCCCCCGGGTTGTGGTCCCTGTGCCCTCCCCAGCTTCCTAAGGCGTCCATCCTCCTGCCCCAGGTTTTCAGGGGTGACCGAGGCCGACCTCACGGACACGAGCATCTCGCTGCGGGACGTCCAGGCCGTCTTGCTGAGCATGTTCAGTTCAGACACCATCCTCGTCGGCCACAGCCTGGAGAGCGACCTGCTGGCCTTGAAGGTACCCGCCCGCCTCGGCTTCAGCTCCGGCTCCCTGAGGGTCCTCAGAGGGGGGACGGGGGCGTCTGGGGCCTGCTGCCCTCAGCCCAGGGCGGGAGCTGTGGGGTCAGGGACCAGGCACTCGGTGTCCCCCTCCCCCCTTTGCCACCCCAGCCCTCCTGGGGTCCCTGACCGCCCGCCCGCCCACCTGCCCGCCCGCAGGTCATCCATAGCACCGTGGTGGACACGTCCGTGTTATTCCCGCATCGCCTGGGCCTCCCCTACAAGCGCTCCCTGCGGAATCTCATGGCCGACTACCTCAGACAGATCATCCAGGACAATGGTGAGTGCCGGGCCGCGGGGGCTGCGGGGGCCGCGGACTCCCTGCCCTGACGCATCTGTCTGCCCCGCAGTGGACGGGCACAGCTCCAGTGAGGACGCCAGCGCCTGCATGCACCTGGTGATCTGGAAGATCCGCGAAGACGCCAAGACCAAGCGGTGACCGCCGCCTGCCCTCCCGCCCGCCCGCCCGCCCTCCTCTCCTGCCGCCCCAGCCCATTCTCGACCCCAGGCCTCTTCCAAAACAGTGCAATAAATCTCGAGATCTAACCCTGTCCACGTCGCCAAGACACAGAAAACCGAGAGAACGGGACGAGCCGGAGGCCACGAGAGCCTAACGCCGAGACTGACCCCGGAGCCCCGAGCCCCCGCCGCACCCCTTTGCCCGTCCCTGCCTCTCTGCCCCAGACCTCTGTCCTCTGGAGACTGCTGCTGACTCGACGGGCGAGGCCGGGGCCCTCCCGCCTGGCACCCCCAGTGGGCCCTGCTCGTGCCCCAGGCAGTGAGACCACCTGCGCCTGCTCCTTCTCGTGGGCGGGGGGCGGCCGGGCAGGCTTGTCGAGGGTTTGTTTATGACAGGAGTTGTCTTTTTATTTTGTATTGTTATTTTTATTATTTGTAATTTAAACCTGATGACTTGCACAGTTGTCTTCCCCCACCCGGAGGAGCAAGACCCTGGTGCTGCCTTCCCTCCCGGGGGACGGGGGTAGGGCTGGGAGTGGAGCACCGGCACCCCAGCAGCCGCCAGGACCTGGGAGTTCTGGGAACCAAGCCAGTCCCTCCATCAGCCCCCAGGGCCTTGCCTTCTGGACGCCCCAGGGCCCGTCGGCCTCTGGACGCTGTCTTCCTGCCAGAGCCCCGCCCTCCTCGGGGGCTGTCCGTAAAGGCCCACAGCGCCCCAGTTCCTGCATCCCCTCTCCCCCACCCCCAGGCAGGGGCAGAATAAACGTTTGTATGGATTTTAGAGCTCATGGCGTCTGGAGGTGTTCTTGGTGCCAGGTGTGGCTCTACACACACAGTGGAGGTCACTGTCACCCGTAACGGGGGGAATCAGGAATGGGATCCTGCTGTCCTTCACAAAAACCAGCCCAGTGCCCGGGTTGCCCCCAGGACCAGTGTCCAGAGCAGACCAGGGCCCCATGCTTCCGGCCCCTCAGGGTGCCGTGACAGTGGGGCCAGCGGCCAGGCCCTGGGACTGGAGTTGCCTTGCCCACTCATGAGGTGGGGCCTGCGTACAGGGCTGGGAGTGGGGAGACCCCGACCACCGCTGCATGTTCCCTGTCTGAGCAGCTAACTTGGGAAGGGAAAGGCAGCCACTGGGTAAAGCAAAAAGTGAAGCCCAAAGAGCCTCGTGGGTCGGGGAGATGCTGGGGGGCCCCAGGTCCCAGTGCAGGAGCACAAAGGTGCTGGAAGGAGGGCTGCCTGGAGGAGGCCCCCTTGCCACTCCATTTCCGCATAAGTTCCTCTGGCTTCTGCTAAAGGCCAAGAGGGCAGGCCCCCATATGAGGACACAGCAGCCAGGGCTGCAGAGTTCCCAGGGGGTGTCGACTGAAAAATACAAGACCTGAAAGCTGTGAGTTATGTTTTATTCCAGGAACTTACTGAGGACTGTAGTCCAAGACATTGCCTCTCATAAAGCTCTGAGGAACTGTTCCTCGGAGTTTTTGCTGAAAAAAAAACATAGAGTCAAACATCGAAAGGTTCCTGCTAATCACAAAAAGCTGACATCTCTAGTTAATGATTGCAGTGCTTTTTCTGTGTATGGGAAGATGCTAGATGCTGTCTGGGCTCACTGAAATCATTCCTTTGATACGCACTTCAGCTATCCAGGGCCAGTATCTGGTTTTTCTCCATCCTGAATCCCCTCACGGCGCACCACTGTGGGGAAGGGGGGTGGCGCTGCAGTGGCAGAAGGCTTGATGGTGAGCAACATTCTCTGTCCACAGGGGCCCTGAGGGGAGGGTTCTTGGTGGAAGTCAGGCCCCTGCCACCATCGTGTCCCTCTGGGGCTGTTCTTGTGACCAGTTGACTTTCCCCCACCCTCTGTGAACAAGGAGTGTTCTTCTAAAGAAAGGATGCAGGCAGCATCCCAGGAGCCCCGTTTCTGTATGGTCTGTCCCCCTCCCCAGAGCATGAGTGCCCCAGGGAGGCCTTGGGCAGTTGGGAGAGGAGCTCCCGGGTGTGGGGGTGGTTGGGGCTGGGGTGCAAGCTTTCAGCTTGCCGAAACTGCTGCCTCTTGGAGGCCAAAGAGCCTTTGCAAACTCACTGCTTGGGAAACTCCTCTCCCTTCTGTCACCGTCCCAGGGGGGAGAACCGATCCCGACGCCCTCCTCACAGGTGCATACCGGGTGAGGTGTCTCCTAAAGGCTGTTAGAGCAGTTTGTCCAAGCCCATCCCCGCAGTGTCTTTCTCAGTAACCGCTGGGTAGGGCTGGACGAACGTTTCCCCGGTGAATGAAGGAAAGGAGAGGTTTACTTGGCATCCCCCAGAGGCCGCTGGGTGTGCAGGTCTTCCCAAGAAATGGGAGTGGGAGGCTGCTGCTGTGATGGGGGCGGTCAGCTCCTGGGTGCTGTCACCATCCCCATCATTCATTCCTTCACCCAACATCAGCTCAGAGGGGATGCCCGTGCCCCAGGCAGGGCACAGTCAGACAGGCACCCTCGGTCTGTTGGGTGGCGGCTGAGCCAGAGGGAGAGAGCAACCCCGAGGCTGGGGAGAAAGGGTGGTGGAGGTGTCCAGTACCTTCCTACTTTCTGCGCTTCAAAGGGTTCCTAAAAGAATATGAAAAACCGAGCTTAATCACCTCCCCTGAACCCCCAAGTTTGCCCCTCCTAGGAGGACCCTACCTTCAGTAGCGCCTCCCACACACCCTCCCCACCCTGGCTCAAGTCCCCCATCTCCGGCCTGGACGCTGCCCCAGCCTCATCGTTGTCTCCCACCCCTGTCACCACCTCCAGGAAGGCCCCCGGAGTCCCGGCCGCGCGCTGGGTAGACACACACCGGGCTAGAACCCTGTGGGCTTCTTCCTGGCGGGATGATCTCGGTGGTTCTAACAGCCTCCCCCAGCCCGGCGCCCAACACTGTACCTGCGCGTACGACATGCTCGCTGAACTGGAACGCGCACACAGCTCAGACTCACGCCCCGCATACCTGCGATTTCCTCTGCGTCCTTTCTCCGCCCCTAGCGTCTCCCACCAACACATCCGGCCCCGCCCAGCTTCAGCCGGGTCCAGGCCACCCCCGCCAGCAACTGGCCCCTTAATACCCAGGCCCAGATTAAGACTCCTCCATCCCGCCCCAGCTCCTCGAGGTCCCGCTCGGTCCCGCCTTAGGCCCCGCCCCTTTGGCCCTGTTCGGCGAGGCGGCCCAGCTCGGCCCCGCCTCTGTCCCGCCCCTACTTGTCTTGGCCCCACCCCTGGGGTCCCGCCCCGCCCCCTCTACCCTGGCCCCACCTTCCACCCTGGCCCCGCCCTCGGCCCCCTGCATTCTGCCCGGCCCCGCCCCTAGGCCCCAACCTTCCGTCCCGGCCCGCCCCGCGCCCGCGCCGCCCGTTTCAGGCCCGTTTCAGGTCCGTTGGCACCGGGATAACAGCTCCACCACGTCCGTCGCCCTGGACGCCTGCGGACCGCCCCAGGAAGCCCGGCCCCCCACCGCCCCGGCCCGCGCAGGTGAGCGGCGGCGCTCCCGCAGCCGTGCGTCCCCGGGCGCCCGCGCACCCTCTCTGGACTCTGCCCGGTCTGAGGGCGGGAGGCCGCAGCCGCGGCGGCGGGGTCGCCCCCTAGAGGTTCGCGTGGGCCAAGGTCCGGACGGGCGCCGGAGCGCCCGGTGTCGTGTGGGACAGGATCTCCAGGTGCATTTCCCAGGGGGCTGGGCGTCGAATCCTGAACCGCTTCGCTGCGGGAATGCTCAGGGCTTCCCGGGGGGTAGTGGGCGTTCCGGTGAGCTGAAAATGCGAGGGGGGAGGGCGTGTCCCTGCCCCCTGATACGCTTTGATTGGATTCTGGCCCACAGCATTCGTCTAACCCCATTTGGCCCCGGCCGCGTTTCCCCCGGCTCTGGCTCCGGTGGGGCCAGAGCTCATCCCGGCTCTGGCCCCACGGGATGAGCCTCGTCCTGAGCCTCACTTTTCCTCATCTGGTGAATGGGCACTGGCCTTGCTCGGGCCCCCAGGAGCATCAGAGCTGGCCCTGAGCCAGGCCCTCCCCCTGGGGGCGGGCCCCGGGACCAGTGACCCAGACGCCAGCATTTCTTGCCCTGGGAGGTTCCAATTTCAGCAGGCAGCCCAGTGATCAGAACTAGGATGGGGGAATCCCACAGGCAGAGGGGAGGCCCAGAGGAGGCGCCAGAACAAGGCTGGGCAGTAGGAGAAGTAGGGGCTGAGAGCGGAAGGGTGAGGAGGCTCCGGCCATTCGAGCGGGAATGGTGCTCCCGGCAGAGGGAACAGCGGGGCCAGGGCGTGGGGAGTAGGGAGCTGCTGAGTGCTGGGGGTGGGAGTCATTTGGGGAGCTGCCAAGGGCATCGAAGGACTAGGAGTGACCATGAACTAGCTGGTGGGAGGGCTCCGGGCTCTGTGGAGGGCTGGTGGTCCCTGCCCCAACACCACACTCAGACCTCTCAGCCCCTTGGTCCTCAAACACACTTTGAGACATGATGGAGAGCCCTGGGGCCCCATTTAGTCTGTCAACAAACATTGACTGAGCACCTGACCAGGCTGAGCATCGTGTGCCATGTGGTGATTGGGGCAGGAGGGGCAGCAGGGGGGCCCGGGAGGATGTGGGTGCGATCGGCCCCGGAGAGGTGGTGGGGGCCGACCATGGGGGGCCATGGGGGTGGGGAGCAGCGGCCAGGTGACCGGCTGTAACGGGGAAGGACTCACAGCTGGTGACTGGACCTCCAGAGCCTGGGGAGGGGACAGCAGATGGACGTGGGAAGTGACATTTCAAAGAAGGTGGAGTGGTGGGCACTGTCCGGCCGCCAGTGTGACCTCAGACCCCTCTCCTCGACAGCCCCACCAGCATGGGCAGCCTCACGTACCGAGAAGACCTTGAGGAGGAGAGGAACTCAGGTGCGTGTTCGGCCAAGCGCGGGCGCAGGGCTCGCGGTAGGGGGGGGCGGTGCCAGGGGGACCCCGACAAGGGGCGTTAGAGTGCAGTGACTGAAGTGGGGAGACCGGAGGCCTAGCGTGGGGTTCTCAGTGGGTTACAAAGAGTTCAAAATCCTATCACTGAAAGGTGGACTCAGGATTTGTGGGCCTGTGAGCCCAGAACTATCTGGGCAGGGAGTTGAGCCTCGGACACCTCGGCGCCGTCCCTGGGCCTCAGTTTACTCCTCTTTAGAAGGAATGTGCGTGAGTGGGTCTCCCAGGGCCTAGGGATTGGCTCAAGGGGAGCCGGATGCTCAGATCCACCTGGGCTCCCCGAGCGCCTACTGTTGTGCAGGGGCCGCGTGGGCCCTCTCATCTGTTTACCGGCTGGATCCCCAGGAGGCCCCTTAGCCCTCCTCCGGGGTGTCGTTAGCCCGTGTTTGTCCTCTCGGGCCTCAGAGTTCACCTAGGAGGTGCAAGCCAACAACCGGTCCTACAACAACCAGTTCAAGGAGAAGGTCTTCCTGTGCTGGCAGAGGAAGAGGTACAAGGTGGGCAGGCCCAGGCCCCCACGGCGCAGGCCTCCCCCGTCTCCACCCCCACCCTGCCCCCGCGGGCCTTTGGGACCTGCCACCCAAGCTCTGCATGCTGGGTCAGTCCACTTAGTCCTGAGGACCGTAGCGCCGCCCTCGCCGAGTCATGGGGGTGCTGGCGCTTCGCGTGTCTCCTCTGCCCTAAGTAAGTTACTAGGCAACCTTCACGGTACGGCATGTCCATTGGGCTCTACCCGAAACCCCCTGCCTGCGTCTCACACGGGGAGTCCTGGGGTCACAGCTCGGCTCACTGGGTCTGCATGCGCGCTGGTCATGGCCAGAGGGAAGGGGGAGGCGGATGGGGCTGGGTGGGAACCCGGGACCTCCTGGGCGGCGCCCCCATGCCGGCTGCCGGCTCTTGTCCCAGAGGAACGTCATCCACACGGCCAAGTACAACGTCTTCTCCTTCCTGCCCTTGAACCTGTACGAGCAGTTCCACTGCATGTCCAACCTCTACTTCCTTCTCATCATCATCCTCCAGGTGGGGCGGGTGGGGCAGCCCCAGGGGTCAGTGTCTGTGCCCACTCCACTCCTTCTACCTGCTCGAGCCACCTCCTCCAGGAAGCCCTCCCTTCCCACCTTCCCACGTGGCTCTGTAGACCCAAGGTGGTCCTACCCTGTGTTTGTCTGTGTGGCTGGTGGGTCAGTGTCTGGCCCCCCTCACACTGGGAGCACCCTCATGGCTGGGTCCCCACTGCCCAGCCCAGGGCCTGGCACACAGGAAGCGCTCAATATATGTTGGATGCTGAGGGTGCATGGGTGGCCCCTCCAGTTCTGAGGAGACCTCCTGACCCCTTTGGCCCCAGCAGGCTGAGCTGATCCCAGAGGGCCAGGAGGAAGGATCAGGTTCTTGGGACCTGCCGGGTCACTTCCTGGCATCAGGCCGGTCATGGGTGGAGATGGGTGAGGGATGGGCAGTTTCCAGAGCACCCCAACCGCACCCAGTTTCTCATTCTGTTCTGAGTGAAATGAGACACTCTGCTTTTATCCGTTGATCCGATAAGCTTTTATTGAACACCTACTGTATGCAGGTCCTATTCTGGGTACTGGGGACCCAGCAGTGGCCCTAGCCCCTGTCTTCAGGTGGCCCAGGGAGTGCAGGAGGTGACTGTCATTAAACCACATGGTGGGGACCAGTGAAGGGGACAGGGACCCCCACCCAGACTGGTTTAGGGGCCACTGGGAGCTCAGACCTGAGGGTTACAGGGAGGGGAGCCAGAGAGAGCCAAGGCCCTGAGGAGGGAACAAGCTTGGGGTTGGGAAGGCTTCCTGGAGGAGAGAACGTAGGAGCGGGGCGTGGAGGGGAGAGGAGAAGGCATTGCTGGGGAGGAGGTCTGGGTAGGGAGAGGGACCGAGGTCAGAACACATGATGCCGGGTTGGGCTGCTGGGCGTGTGGGCGGGGGCAGGGCAGGGGCACCCAGGACGGTGGGCCGGCATGACCCCCGCGCCCCATCCCGTGTCAGGGCATCCCCGAGATCTCCATGCTGCCTTGGCTCACTCTGTTCTCCCCGCTTGTCGGCCTCCTCACCATCCGGGCCACCCGAGACCTGGTGGATGACATTGTGAATGGGGCGGGGGCAGCCGAGGCCTCAGGACTCCTGGGCACGGCGGGAGGAAGGTCGGCCCGGGCAGCCCCGGTGGGCTGCAGCGTCCATCGTGCCTTGTGGCCACAAGGGGCAGGGGACGATGAGGTCACCTTGGTGTCGACGCGGGCGGCAGAGGCAGGAAACTGCCCTCCTTCTGCCTCTGGCCCCGCCCTCCTGAGGGCAGGGTCGCTGGACGGACACAGCGGGGTGTGGGCTTGCTAGTGAGGCACCTGAGTCTGTACGGTCACCTGGGCAGCGTGGGGGGCAGCCCCATCGCTCTGACCTACGCCCCTGTCGGCCCAGGGGCGACACAGGAGCGACAGGAACATTAACAACAGGCCATGCCAGATCCTGATGGGGAAGAGGTGAGGCCACGGCAGCCGGGCGCGGGGTCCATCCCCAGGCGGGGGGACCCCAGCACAGAGGGGGATGGATGGACACCACAGGGGAGGGTGCCCGGAAGATGGTCCAGCACCTTCCATGCTCCCGGACGTCCCGGTTGGGTCTGACGGCGGGGTGGGGGTAGGGGGCAACCCAGGCCAGCACTTATTCGGCGCCTGCTGTCTACCAGGCCTGGGGTGGGCCCTGTGAAGCGACAGAGGCTGAAGACCCAAGTGTTCACCCTCGTGGAGCTGAGCGTTCAGCCCAAGGGGAGGGCGGGAAGGTCTGAAGGGGCTTGGAACCTGGGAGGAGGGGGCGGTCAAGGCTAAGCCCCCAGGGCAGGTGGGTGGGGGCTGGGAGGACCCCCCTCCCCCCCTTCACCCCTGCCTCCTGCACCCGCGCAGCTTCCTGTGGAGAAAGTGGAAGAATCTGTGTGTAGGAGACATGGTCTGTCTGCACGAAGACAGCATCGTCCCGGTTGGCGGGCTCCAGGGGTCAGGGCCGCCCCCGACCGGTCTTCCTCCTCCCCACTGCCCCCACCGTGCAACACCGTCTCCTCCCACCCCGCTCCCCACCCCAGGCCGACTTGGTCTTGCTGGCCAGCACGGAGCCCAGCAGCTTGTGCTACGTGGAGACGGCTGACATCGACGGGTGAGACCAGGTCATCACTAGGGCTTTCAAGGGCCTGGGGGCTGCTTGCCCAGCCCACTTGGATATTGTGGTCCTTTGCCCTGGGAGCATGGATTGGGGGGGTGCCTGCGAGCCAGCAGGGGCAATAAGATGCACCAGTATTTCTGGAAGCCCCACTGGGTGCCAGGTGCCAAAGCAAGAAGGGCTAGGGTTTGGCCTCAGCCCGTTGGCAAACGCGCTGTGTGACCTGGGGCAAGGCCCTCTCCGTCTCTGGGCCTCAGCCTTGTGCTTGGCAGCTGGTACACAATGGGTGCTAGGGGAAAATGCTGGAGGGGCTCTGAAAGGAGGCTGGGGACGACTTGCCTGGGCGCTGTCTGTCCCCACCTTTCACCTCGCTCCCCTTCTCGTCACCAAGGGAGACCAACTTAAAGTTCAGGCAGGCCCCAACGATCACCCACCACGAGCTGACCAGTATAAGGAAGATGGCGTCCTTCCAAGGTGGGAACTGGCAGAGCCATCCACCCGCTCTGGGCCCTGTATGCGCCCCCGAGCGGTGGGAGCACAGGCTTCCCACTTGCTTGGGTGGGGGATGGTAATGGGGTGCAGTGGGGTGTGTTGGGTGGCTTCTGGCATCCAGATGGGCACAGCCTGTTCTCCTGCGTTGTCCCTTGTCTCGTTTATGCCCAGACCGTTGGGATTGGGATAGCTTTTAAGAGATGGGCTTATTCCAGGCCCATATCAAATCCCTTAAATCGATGCAACAGTGGAGGCATTTTCTGTTGTTATTACGAAATGTGCTGGGCATTTTTTTTTTTTTAAGATGTTGGGGGTAGGAGTTTATTAATTAATTTATTTATTTTTGGCTGCATTGGGTCTTCATTTCTGTGCATGGGCTTTTCTCTAGTTGTGGCAAGCGGGGGCCACCCTTCATCGCGGTACGCGGGCCTCTCACTATCGCAGCCTCTCTTGTTGCGGAGCACAGGCTCCAGACGCGCAGGCTCAGTAGTTGTGGCTCACGGGCGTAGTTGCTCCGTGGCATGTGGGATCCTCCCAGACCAGGGCTCGAACCCGTGTCCCCTGCATTAGCAGGCAGATTCTCAACCACTGCGCCACCAGGGAAGCCCCTGTGCTGGGCATTTTATCAAGTGTTACATTTTATTTTAACACACTTCAAAGCAAACGCTTTCGGTTGTTTATACAAAAAGGCAGCCTGGGCTTCCCTGGTGGCGCAGTGGTTGGGAGTCTGCCTGCCAACGCAGGGGACACGGGTTCAAGCCCTGGTCCGGGAGGATCCCACATGCCACGGAGCAACTGAGCCCGTGCACCACAGCTACTGAAGCCCACGTGCCTGGAGCCCATGCTCCGCAACAAGAGAAACCACCGCAATAAGAAGCCCGCGCACCACAACTAGAGAAAAGCCCGCACGCAGCAACGAAGACCCAACACAGCCAAAAATAAATAAATTAAAAAAAAAAAAAAAAGGCAGCCTGTGGGAATTCCCTGGTGGTCCAGTGGTTAGGACTCGGCGCTTTCAGTGCCCGGGCCTGGGTTCAATCCCTGGTCGGGGAACTAAGATCCCGCAAGCTGTGCGGCATGGCCAGGAAAAAAAAAAAAAAGGCAGCCTGTGTACACTGGCTAGCAACTCACCCGCATGGTGGGAGAGGCCCATGGGAACAGGAACCATCCTCCACCTCCAGGTTTCTTATTTTCCACCAGGAAAGTATGACATTTCACACCGTTTCACACTAGGGATCCAGTTACTGTTTGCCAGGGCCCAGCGAGGGGATACTTTTTAAAAATGATTGTCATTTTTATCATTATTCCCCTGTCATGTTGCAGAGGCAAGTTACTCTAATTGGTTCTGGAGCAGACCAGAGCCCTTCTCTCCAACCACAGCCTCTCTGCTCCCAACATCCACACTGGTTGCATGTCTGCTCATGAATCTGGGGAAAGGCCTTCCCATCCCGACGGCTCTCTCTGCGTCCCGACCTGGCCCAGCTGCCCCAGAATTCCTGCAAGGCGTGGCCCCATTTGCCAGAGGAGGGGACCGAGGTTCAGATGGGTGGCGAGTGGCGTGGGCTTGCCCTGTGGCTCCTCCGTAGTCCTTTGCCCTCCCCCACCCACCCAGACAGCTTTCATTTCTACGTTCAGGACAGACTCAGGCTCTGCACCCTGAGAAGGAAGGGGTGGAGCAGGTGAGGGTCATTCAGAAGCAGCCCCATGGCCCCCAGCGGACTCCCTTCTGGGGTCCCAGCCCCTACCCCGCCAGATGCTGCCAGGGGCCAGCCTTTGCATCCTGGATGGGTTTTGTCAAACGCAAGTGAGGCCAGTGGTAGCACTTTCTCAGGGTGATGGGGGCAGGCCCTCCCCTTCTGCCTGCTGGGGAACTCTACGCTGTGCCCTGCATTTGGCCCCTGTGGTTTAGGGTACCGGATGGGGGCATCCCTTCCTTCCTTCCCTCCTCACACATTTACTGAGAACTAGTAAGTGCCAGGTGCTGGGCTGGGCCCTGGGGTCCCCAGCTCAACTGAGACAAGGCTGGCACCTGCACTCAGGAACCTCATAGACATTAATATCTGGTGACATCCCAGGATTGCAACCACGGGGAGGGGCTTAATGGGGGGAGGTACCTGATCTGGCTGGAGGATCAAGGAGAGCTTCCCTGAGGAGGTATGATTGCAACCACAGGGAATAGCACACATAAAGCTCCTGAGGCAGGGAATGGCCAGCTTTGGAGCATCCAGGAGGAGGCCGCGTGGTGGGGGTGGAGGTGTCAGCGGGTCAGGTTTGGGGCAGGGTAGGGCCTGTGAGGGTGGCCCCGGCCAGAGAGTGACAGGAACATTCTCTGAGTCCCCCCCCGCTCCAACCCCACATTGGAGAGGGGTGGCCGAGCCCAGCTATGCGCGAGGCTCCCTGACCGCTGGCTCGCCCCTAGGCAAAGTGGTGTGTGAGGAACCCAACAGCCGGATGCACCACTCTGTGGGGTGCCTGGAGTGGAAGGGCAAGAAATATCCCCTGGATAGCGGCAACATCCTCCTGTGCGGCTGCAAGATCCGGAACATGGACACCTGCGATGGACTGGTCATCTACGCCGGTACAGTCACTCCAGGGACCCTGGGGCGTGCACCGTCCAGGTCAGGGGTGGGTGGGTGAGAACCCTGAAGTCAGTGGCAAGAGGTCACATGGCCAGGCATGGCCGCTGCATGTCTGCTGCTGTGTGATGAGGGGCTCCTGGCGTGGTTTCTCTGCATGCTCGGTTCTGAAACTGGGGAAATGGACAAGTTGAGCCAGCACCTTTGTTTTGACTGGGAAAAATGGGGTGCCTGTAGTAGACGGAAGGATGGGTGGCTGGGCAGGTGGATGGTTGGGTGGGGGGGTGACAGAGGGATGGAGGACGGGTGGATGGATGAGTAGATGGAAGAGCGGATGGATAAATGGATGGATGGATGGACAGATGGATGCATGCATGGATAGATGCATGCATGGATGCATGCATGGATAGATGCATGCATGCATGGATGCATGGAGAGATGGATGGACAGATGGATGCATGCATGGATAGATAGATGCATGCATGGATGCATGCATGGATAGATGGATGCATGCATGGATGCATGGAGAGATGGATGGACAGATGGATGCATGCATGGATAGATGGATGCATGCATGGATGCATGGAGAGATGGATGGATGGATGGATGCATGGAAACCCTGCAGGTTTTGACACAAAGATCATGAAGAACTGTGGCAAGATCCATCTGAAGAGAACCAAGATAGACCATCTGATGAACAGACTGGTGGTCCTGGTGAGCTCCTCAGAGCCCCTGCCCCGGGCTGGGGAGAGGGACGCGGAGGAGGGGAGGGAGAGGCCCCACTCCATATACAGAAGCCCCGGCTGTCATCTTCCAGGCCTCAGTTTCCCTCCTCTGCCAAATATGCAGCCCGATCCTACAGACAGGTCTGCGGGCCAGAGAATGTTTTCTTAAAATGACCATTTGAGGGCTTCCCTGGTGGCGCAGTGGTTGAGAGTCCACCTGACGATGCAGGGGACACGGGTTCGTGCCCCGGTCCGGGAAGATCCCACATGCCACGGAGCGGCTGGGCCCGTGAGCCATGGCCGCTGAGCCTGCGTGTCCGGAGCCTGTGCTCCGCAACGGGAGAGGCCACAGCAGTGAGAGGCCCAGGTACCGCAAAAAATAAAAGAATTAGACCATGGTTTTTCTCTCTGCCTTTTATCTTTCAGTCTTTATCGCTTAATGTGGCCCTGATCTTAGCCCCAAGCTTGCTTGCAGCTTGACTTTCGAAATCACCTGGAATCCTCTCCAGGTGCCGACCTAGCTTGGGTGGGTTTCCTCAGGTAAAGGCTGGTTTCTGTTTCTGGCCATTTGGCTCTGAAGGCTCACCTCATTCTCCCTCCCCTCTCCCCCCTCCCCCACCCCACACGCAGCCTCTGTATGAAGGCTGGTTCCTGGCGTTCTTCAGCCTGCTCTACACCACCCTCCCGGTTCTCTACATTGGGCTCTTCGAGCAGGTGAGCAGCTGCATGTCTTGCCTCCTGCTTCTCTGTAGATGGTCCTGTCTCTGCCCCACCTTCTCTTTCTGGGGGACTGGGGTGGGGTGGGGGACGTCCCCACCTGGTCCCTAGAGAGCCGGCCTCCCCACTGCAAACTCAACAGGACGTGAGCGCCGAGCGGAGCCTGGAGTTGCCCGAGCTGTATATGGCGGGCCAGAAGGACAAGCTCTTCAACTACTGGGTCTTTCTCCAAGCCATTGCCCACGGCACGGCCACGTCCCTGGTCAACTTCTTCATGACCCTGTGGATCAGCCGTGACTCAGCTGGGCCTGTCAGCTTCAGTGACTACCAGTCTTTCGCGGTGATCGTGGCCCTGTCGGGACTGCTGTCCATCACCATGGAGGTAGGCATGGCTGCCTGCCCACCCCACCCCCGGGGACCTCAGACAGGCACTGAGGTCTTCCCGCTCAGTGACCTGCCCCTTCACGGGCCCCAGGGGCTGGGCCGCCACCCTCCCCACGGAGAGCCACCCCGGGGTTCCTGGCCCCCCTCCTTTAACGCCCCCTTCCTGTTCAGATCATCCTCATCACCAAGTACTGGACCGTCCTGTCTGTGCTGGCCATTTTCTTCAGCCTCTGCTTCTATGCGGTCATGACCTGGCTCACCCAGAGCATCTGGCTCTTCAAGGTCTCCCCCAAGACCTTCCCATTTCTGTGTGAGCCCCCAGCAAGGACGGGGCAGTTGGGGGGACCCCAGTCGGAGCACCCTCTCTGAACCTCGGTCTCCTTGGCCATGCAGGTGGGGGTTTGTGTGTGCAGGGGATGTCGGTGTCTTTTGGGAATTTTCACAAAGGCATCCCTGGGGTAAAGGGAGGGGAAGGAGATGGGGTGTTGGGGGGGAGGCTACACCCCAGGCCATTCACGACCCCGCCCTGTCACCAGATGCTGACCTCAGCGTACTGTCCCAGCCCCCCATCCTGCTGGTGACCCTGCTGAACATGTCATTGAACACCCTGCCCGTGCTGGCCTTCCACATCATTTACCAAGCCCTCCAGAAGCCACGGCCCAAGGTGAGGGGCGGGGGTACCCACCGCATATGTGGGACCCCGGCAGCTGGAGCCTGAGCTGGGAGCCGGGGACTCGACAGAGACGCAGAGCTGGGGGTACAGGGATGGAGACCAGACACACACCCAGTGCCCCCAGGGGGGCCAGAGGGGAGGCCGCACTTCCTGGGGTGGAGGCAGTGGAAGCACGCAAAAGGCCAGTGCTGGCGACGTCAGACTTCCGCCAGGAAGTAACTAGGGCTTGGGGGTCGAGGTGACAGGAATGACTTGGAAATGGGGCAGGCAAAAGGGGGACTTAGGAGTAACCCCAGTGCTTGTCGGCAGATGATGGATAAACAAAATGTGATATAGACACACAGAAGAATACTAGTATTAAAAAGGATGGAGGTTCTGACACCTACTACGATGTGGATGAACCTGAGGACATGATGCTCAGTGAGATAAACCAGACACAGAAGGACAGATACTGTCTGATCCCACTCACAGGGCGTCCCTGGGGGAGTCACATCCATAGAGACAGGAAGTAGATGGTGGCGGCCAGGGGGTGGGGGGGTGGGGAGTCAGTGTTTCTTGGGGACAGAGCTTCAGTTTGGGAAGATGAGAAAGTTCTGGAGATGATGGCGGGGACGGTTGTACCACAGTGTGAATGTGCTTAATGCCACTGAGCTGTGCACTTAAAAATGGTTGAAATGGTACATTTTATGTTATGTGTATTTTACTACCACAGTGAAAAAAGGTGGGGGAGAGGACTCACTGGCTCATGGAATCAGAATCTAGAAGGATGGGTCACAGCTGGGCTGGGCCCCAGAATTGACTGGAATGATGGACTAGGACATGGCCACAAACCTGCCACCTTCAGCCACACAGGCTGGACATTGGGCTGCCCCAGACTCTGATTGGCTCATCCAAAGTCAGGTCCTAGGGAAGGAATCTGATTGGCTGGTCCAAAGTCACGTCCCATGGGACTTCCCTGGGGGTCCAGTGGTTAGAACTCTGCACTTCCATGGCAAGGGGCACGGGTTCGATCCCTAGTTGGGGAACTAGGATCCCACATGCTGCGCGGTGTGGCCAAAGAAAAAGAAAAAGAGAAAAAAGTCAGGTCGCATGGAGGACTCCAGTTGGGTCAACTTGGGTAGGAAAGAGCCTGGCCAGTTAATGGTGGCCTAGGGCTCTGATTGGCCCCCACTGGAGGGGCAGGCGACCCGAAAGCAGTCAACATGGCTTAGGAGGCTGATGACTCCTGCTTTCCCCTTTGCTCTGTAGGAGGAGGAGGAGAAGACCACAAGTGAGGAGATCATCACCGTGGAGCCCATACCCCATGTCCTCCGGGAGGCATGGACCCGGCGCTCCAGCTATGCCTTCTCCCACTGGGAGGGCTATGCGGGCCTCATCACGCAGGGCACAATTCTGCGGAGGTCACCAGGGGTCAACAGCGACATGCTGGTTGATCACACGAGGCCACCTGATGAACTGCCCTCGAGCATGGAGGAGTCCTCCTGGTACCCCAGGAAGATGTCGTTCCTGGGGAGGAACAGGCGCCAGCACCAGGGGAAGGTGTCCTCTGAGGACGTTCAGCCTGCCTCTGAGGTGAGCTCATCCTTGCCTGTGGATGGGCAGTCCTCTCCTTGTCAGGAGAGCCAGCACTCTCTCACCCAAAACCGGCTGTCCGGGTCTCTCCAGGAGAAGTTGCCGAAGAGGCAGGAGAGGTCACTGTCATATGAGCCATGGCCATATACTCCCGAGAGTCTGCCACCAACCAAGGAGACACCACTATCAGCGGAGGAGAGCCAGATGCTTCCTTCAAGCCAGCTGTCTTTGAAGAGCCAGTCAGCACACTTGCAGGAGAAGACATCCCTCTGAAAGATCCAGAAACTGTCCTGGAAGAACTGGCCATACACCCGACAAAAGGAGCCCGGGCCCCCCAAGGAGGGGACGGTGCCAGTTTCCAACTCGAACCTCACTGCTCTGATGGAAACTCCACCACCAACTGCGAGAGGATCATCCACCAGCGAGCAGCCAATGGAGGTGAAGCCCTCACCTGTGGAGAAGCAGCCGTTGCCCATGGAGTGGCTGCCAGGGCCCAGCGAGGGTCAAACTCCACCTGATCTGGCAGGGCTGCCGCCCTCGCCTGAGGAACAGCAGTGATTGCCCAGGCTTAGTAAGTGTCACCCGGCATCATGTGGCCTTCCCCCAAAGACAGGGGCTCCACCTGCTCTTCTTTCTCTAATAAACCACGGTCTGTCTGACCCCAGGTCTCCTTGAGGCTCTCTCTTCCTATACTTCTTTCTGTGATGTCCCATGGAATAGTTCTTTTCTGGTTTTAAAAATCAAAACACTGACCTCTAGTGGCCTGATGGGGGATTTGCAGGGAAAGCTGGGTTTCTTTGGGTTTTTTTCTTTACCCTGGGGTAGATAATGTGGATAAAAGCTTTATTGCTCTCAGAAGGGAGAAAGGTGCTGAGCAGACTCTGCTTACCAGCCCTGGCTTCCTGCCTGCAGCCTGCTGGCCTATCTCAGGGCAGTTTATAAGGTCCAGTCCTGACACCACCCAGCCTTTTCCTCCACTGGGCTGCCCTGGTTTCTTCTCAAACAAACCACCTTACACTTTAGGCTCCGGAAGGCAGTGGTCAGTGACACCTCAGAAGCAGAGCCCAGCAAGATCCTGAGGCTCAGGTGGCCCAAAGGCCCTGTGGAGGGTGGAGCCCTGTCGGGGCAGGGGCTCAGGGAGGGCTGAGTTCAGAGCGGAGAAGGGTGGGCTGGGAGAGGCCCGCTTCCACTTTCCCTCCTCCCCTTCCTCTTTCATGGAGGGTGAGCCCCATGCCTCCCTTTCCTGCACCAGCCCCTCCCCCCCATTCAGCAAAGGCACAAGCCCAGGTGAGTGACTAGAAAATAATTTATTGGAGGGAAACAAAACAACAAATCCAGCACAGCAATGATTCACAACGATGATGATATATTTTTTTAAACTTTTAAGCCTGTCGCCTGAGGGTAGGGTGGAGGGGGCCTCTGTTCCCTCTAGCCCTGGGGGTTCGGGGGAGGACTTTGGATGACCCAAATCGTGTGTCCCCTGACAGCAGCCCTAGTGTCCAGTTGTGGTTACACACTCAGGGCCCCGTGGCCTCTTGGCCCCCCTCACCCCTGGTGGAGACAATCCCCCCAAAGACCAGCCCTTGGGGGGCCTGCCAGGGATACAGGAGGAGCCCAGGGAGCTGATGGGCTGGTGTGGCTGAAACTGCTTTGGGCCAAGAATGTGAGTGGCCCCAGTTCCAGCCGGTGCAGGGGCCCCGGAACATGCCCCCACCCCGTCTCATTGCAGGTGGGTTGAACCTGCGCCCCCCAGGTCCAGCCCTCCAAACTTGGGCCTTCTGTCCTTCAGGGTGAGAGGGATCCCCTTTGGCCACCCAAACCTACCTTACCTGGGGCCTGTCCTGGAAAGTGGGCTCTCTCCTGGTGGGAGCGTGGGCCCTGTGGCAGAAGAGTCACAGTCCGGGAGACTGTCCCAGAGCCCCCTTTCATGATTTTTTTGGGGGCCCCTTTGTTCTCTGGGTACCAGTGGGGGCTGGGAGGGAGGGCTCCACAGGTGTGCACCCCCTACCTCCCAGGCCACACAGAAAGGTGAAGGCCGGGGCTGGGGCGTCTGGGTGGAGCCCGGGCAGGTGCCTGCCTTGGGGGGGTTGTCTCAGGAGGGCGCTTCAGATCTGAGGAAGTTGGGGTACACCCTGCCCCCCACCAACCTAGGCGACAAGACTCGAATTGGCTGATTGTCTGTCTCCTCTGAACAAGACACTTGGGAAATCATGCTAACGTGAGACCGACCGACCGGGCGGGGGGCCCGAGGTGGCAGTGACGCCCACTGGTGCCCCAGGACCAGGACCCGAAGGGACTCTGGTGCCAGGAGCTGGAGGCCCCGCCACCAGCCGCCTTCCTTCTCCACCTGAGGCCCGTCCACCCACCACCAGCTGGACACAGATCCTTGGAAAGGGGGGAAAGTAACACAGAGCAGTGCCGAGGAGCACCGAACAGCACCGACTGGGGCATGAAACACAAGATGCGACACGGAATCCCAGGGCTCCGGCCCAGCGGCCCCGCCCCACCCCCACCCTTCCACCTAGTACATTATCTTCAAGAAAAAGTACATTAGTCATGCATCAAATCAAATTCCATTCTTTTTTTTTCATTTTTCTTCCTTTTTTTTTTCCTTAAATTACATTTGAACACAGAACACATAGAATAATAAATACTCTTATAAGACATGACTCCAAAAAACGAGAAACAGAACACGCCAGAGAACAGAAAGGTATCCAACGCTCTCTCTCTCCTCTCTTTCCTAAAGGACTCATTGAAATAAGAAATCTGTAAACGCCGCCGGTCCTTCCTCGTGCGCTCCCAGACTCTCTCTCTCGCTCATGCTCCCCCGGCCCTTTGCCTCTGACCACCCAGCTTCCCCTGCCCTGACATTCAACGCGTCTCCCACGGAGCTCACCAAAAGAAATGACATACCATCGTCTGCAAAATTATAATTTAACGGTATAAAGCTTCAAGTCACGTATTCCAAAAACTAGCTAAGGATTTTTTTTTAAATCACATAAACTATACATTAAATATCTTGAGGTATTTCAGAGAAAATTGTCAAAGGCTCGAAGGAGCTGTGCTGGAGGTGTCATTCCCTGTGTGGAGAATGGTCTTTGGTGTGTGACAACCAGCTGGGTGTTGGGGCAAACGGGGCTGGGGGGCTGGCCAAGCGGTGGGGGTGGGGCGTCAGAGGGAGATGGTGTGTGTGCACGTGCATGCGTGCGTGTGTGCATATGTAATAGGAGGATGTTTGAAAGGGACGCAGGAGTCAGGGACACTTCTGTGACCCGTGTCACTGGGGCTTGAGGGATCCCATCACCAGAAAGGTCCCATGTCCATTCCTAAGTGTCCAACAGGGCACAAACCCAGGAGACCCTGGCCTCTGACCCTTGGGCCTTGGACGCAGGACCAGCAAGTGACTTAACCAGCAGAGAAGCCCCGTCCCCCGAAAGCAGGTGCTCTCTCAAGTGGGGCCCACGTGTTCGTGGCAGGCTGAGGGAAGGGCCGTGTCCACCCAGACCCCAGCTCCCAGCCCCCGCTGTGGTGGGACCAGTGTGTGCACAGGAGTGTGTACGTGTGTCTGGGGGGAGGGGTTGGTTGCTGAGTGGGAACGGGGGCCCTTAGGATTCTGCCCCAACACCCAAAGGTTCTAGAAGCATCACTCAGATCCGGTTGCTTGAAAAGCGGGGAGAATAGCGAGTCGATAAGGACAAGAGAGCATCTCACACACGTCTTTGGTTCAAGAAAAAGGCACTCATCGACCTCACCACCCTCTCCCTCCCTCCCTCTCCCTCTCTCTCTCTCTCTCCTTCTCTCTCTCTGTCTCTCTCTCTCTCTCTCTGTCTCTCTGCTCTCTCTGGTGGTGGACAAGTGGCACCTGGGGGGCAGGGCCCAAAGCAGACCCTCGCCCACACCTGGTCCCCAGGCGAGGGAATCCTAGCATCCAGCACAAGTCCTTGGGGGAAATCTTTGGTATCAGACGTGATTTTTCCAATCACAGACATGAACATTTGAGTGAGGTAGCCTTTACCTGGGGAGGAGGAGGGGCATTTCATTAGAAACGTCTCTTGCATTCTCAAAGGGGAGGGGTGTGGCCACCTCTCTGGGAGGCGGTGGTCAGGGGGTGGGAGGCAGTTTGGTGGGGAGAGGTTCCTTCTAGCCTCCAGCTCTTGAGCCCTGGGCGGGGGAGCAGGCTCTTGGGATCCAGCTGCCGGCCAGTCCTGGAGGTCACCTGGAGACGGCGAGCAGGGGAGGTTGGGGGGAGGGGGGCGTGCTCATCTTCATTTCTGACCCTTCCTTCCCCTTTGTCATTTTTTTTTTCTTTTGGCAAAAATCAGAGCAAGCAGATTCCACCTTGTTCATCATCTTCTTTCTTTGGAGAAAAAGCAGCAGCAGTACAGGTTCACCCCTGTGCCCCTGCAGGTCCAGCGCCGCACCCCCGAGCGCTGGGAGGTGGGGGGAGTTCCGGGGGGTCCCGAGCAGAGGGCGACGCCGCGACCCCAGCGCGCAGAGGCTCAGGTGCGCCCCTGCTCTCCCGGGGCCTGTTTCTCCGTGGAATCTGGGTGTTTTCTTCTGTTTCCTGGGGTCTGTCTCTCCCCGCGCGTCATTCATCAAGGTGCCTAGCGGTAAAGTGAACTGGCAGAGGGACGTGGGGAGGGAGGCGTCTGGAATTACCCGCTTCTTTGAGCTGCCGCCCCCTACGGTCTGGGACAGGGTGGGGAAGGGTGCTCGCCGGTGGGTGCTGGGCGGTCGCCGCTGCAGGGCCCCCCCCCCCCCAGACGTTAAGGCAGGCAATTCTTGGCACAAGGAATCCCGGCTGCCGGGAAGGGCGGCTGGGTCTTGGCTGCGGAGGCAGTTCTGCCGGCGGACCCGGGGTGGTCTTGGTGGGGTGGGGGCAGTGTGAGGCTCCAGCTCAACGTGGGCTTTGGCGACTTTGGAGGGGCTGAGTTCTCGGGGAAGGGTCCGTAGCGGGGGTTTGAGGGGGTACCGCTGGAGAGGAAGCCTCCCTGCCTCCTTCCGTGGGGTCGGGGGGCCGGCGAAGGAGGGGTTATTCTTTAAATTCCTTTTTTAAATACCCGGTTTATGTTTCTAGTATGTGCTTCTTTTTTTTTTTCTTTTTTTTTTTTTTTTTTTTGCGGTATGTGGGCCTCTCACTGCTGTGGCCTCCCCCGTTGCGGAGCACAGGCTCCGGACACGCAGGCTCAATGGCCATGGCTCACGGGCCAATCCGCTCCGCGGCATGTGGGATCCTCCCAGACCGGGGCACGAACCCGTGTCCCCTGCATCAGCAGGCGGACTCTCAACCACTGCGCCACCAGGGAAGCCCTCTAGTATGTGCTTCTTGACCCGCTTTCGGGACGACACGTGAGCCCTGGTTTTCCTCGAAGCCCCCTGGGCGTACTGCCTTGAAAGGGAGCCCGGGAGCCCCTTTCTGTCACCCCCTCCCCTCTGGGGGGGGTGAGGGTGGAGGGCTTCCTTTGGCCTGAAGGGGATTGGGACGGAGGGAGGACGGGGGCCCTTTTTGTGCACTTGGGCTGGGGGTGTGCTGCGTCCCTTCCCGGAGTGTGGGAACCCGGACGGCAGCCCCTCCAGGCGACCCCTGGGGCGGGTCTCCGGGCCAGCAGGGTTGGGGCTGGGGGACGTGGGAGGGCAGCGCCCGGGCCGTGGAGGCTGGGAGGGCGCGGGGCGGGGGAGGGGAGGGGAGGGCGCGGGGGGGGGGGGAGGGGAGGGGCCGGGCGCCTCAGGCCTTGGAGAAGGTGGCCGCGGCGCCGACGGGGCCCCCCGGGGCCGCACCTGGCTCCTCGGCCCAGCGGTTCATGCAGCGGCGCCGCGCGTTCATGAAGAAATTGCTGACGGTGTTGAGCTCCAGGCCGAGCTGCTGAGAGATGGTGACCTGCATCTCCTTCGACGGCCGCTTGTTCTCCTTAAAGATGGCGATCAGCGTGCGCCGCTGCAGGTCGGTGAACACCAGGCGCTGCTTCTTAGGCTGCAGCGCGCGCTCCTTCTGCTGCTCCTGCTCCTTCCGCTTGCAGGCTGCGGGCGAGCGGGCGGGCGAGCAGGACGCAGCGCCACCGTGCGGCCGGACGGAAGAAAACAGGCCACGCGTCCCGGAGCAGAGAGACCAGGAAACACAGAAATACGCGGGAAACGCGAGAGATGGAGGGAGAGACGATCCGGGGACAGGGCCAAAAGAGACAGGGAGACACAGAAAGAGGCCAGGAGGCATCGAGTAGAGACCACCAGTAATGGAAGGAAGGGGGGGGCAGACAGTCGTGGGCGGGAGACAGAGACAGAAGAGGCAGATGTGGAGGTGGGGAGAAACAGAAGGGGACACAGTGTGAGCACACCTCCACAGGCATGGGTCGCCACCCCTCCCATCCCTCTTCTGCATGCTGGCCCCCTCCCCAGCCTCATATCCCCAAACTCCTCCCCACCCTCCCAAGAATCCTGACCTCAAGAGCACCACTGGTGTTGGTGGCTTTCCGCCCTCCCTTCTGCAGCCCACACCTGGGGGGTGCTGGGGGAAATGACATGGAAACTCTACATGTGAGTTATTTGGCTCAGTGCAGACCTGGGTGAAAGTGGTTAATTCATAGGTCCTTGGAGATGTGTCACCTCCCCCTGGAATGATGGGGCAAGGGGGTCCTCAGAAGGGGGGTGACAGTCCATGCTTCCTTCCCTGGTGTCCTCTGGCGCCTGGCCAGCTCAGGGACCCTGAGCCAGGCTCACATGGGCGTCCATTGCCTGATTCTGATATCTGAGCCCCCACTCTGGCCTCCCCCCACCAGCAGACTGAGACTGAGGTTTGGCTTCCTTCAAGTCCCCAGAGGAACTTCTGGAGCTGGGAGGATCTAAGGGAGGTTGAGAGACCAACCCTCCCTCTCCCAGGGCCACCTGCACGGAGGACTGGGAAGGCTGCAGGAGGCTGCCCTGTGGTCGGTGGATGCTTGCAAAGGGGAAATGGCAACATCTCAGGGTGGTGGAGCTGGGCTGGAGCCTGTGGTCCTGCTCCTCCCTGCCCCAGCTCCAAAGCGGACCCCTGCCCTCAATGCCGTGGGGGCCAGTGGGTGGAGAAGATGAGCTTCACCAACCAGAGCAGGCTACTTCCCCCCCGTGGCTGCTGACATCAGCACAAACTTTATCAGAGTCTCAATTCCTCATCCATGTACCAGTCAGGGGCAGTGGGTGGTGGACACCTGCCCTATCCTGCCTCCCCGCCAACCGCTTGCCCCAGCGACTCTGTCACCCCCATAGTGGCTGGTGGCACAGGCTGTACTAGCAGATCCCTGCTGCCAGGCCTAGTGGCCTGCTGGGACCACATGCCAAGCCGGCTTTTTTTGGTTCCAGGACAGTCTGAACCCGATGACATGTCAGATCAATGTCCACACACGTCAGCAAAAATAAATGAATGTCCCCTGCACTGTGGCTTGTTTCTTGGGGACGACAGGTTCCCCTGTGTGAACTGACGCACCACGTCCCTCCCTGGCCCCCTCTGACCTGGAACACACACAGGGCTTCTGATTGGCTGTTTCAGGTTTCATGATTAAAGAAGAGTGATGATCAGAGGTTACTGGACATTTCAGAAAAGCCTCTAATGAAGGAGAGAGAGAAGTGAGAAAAATGGCAGGAGGATTGGGGGATGATGCTCTCAGAAGAAACAGGTCAGGCACTGTTGTAAGTCAGATTCTTGGAGAGGTAAGAGAAAAATACTGTATCCATGAAACAGGACCACGAAAGGGGAAGACAGTGCTCTTAGAATTTAAGTATATAATAGCTGGAATAAAGTCAATGTAAGAATTGGAACGTAGGGAATTCCTGGCGGTCCAGTGGTTGGACTCGGCGCTTCCCTGCCAAGGGCCAGGGTTCAATCCCTGGTCGGCGAACTAAGATCCTGCAGGCCATGTGACTGGGCCAAAAAATTAAAGTAAAAAAAAAAGAATTGGAACATAAAGCAAATATCTCTGGAAATACAGGTGGACACAGAGATGGAAAATGAGGGAAAGGTGATAACAAAGTTAGAGGATGAATGTGCAGGTTTGTCATCTGAGCAAGAGGCCATCCAAAACTAGAGGAAGGGAAGCCCAAATAAATTTTATATATATATATATATATATATATATATATATATATATTTTTTTTTTAATCCATGGCTGGAAGACATGAGAGTTCAGTTTAAAAGAACCCATGAAATGCTCAGCTCAATGAATGAAAAAAAATACACTCCCTGAGGTTCATGCTTGTGAAATGTCAGGGACCCAGGATGAAAAAGAAGATAAAAGGTCCCAGAGAAGAAAGCCACATGCCATTTGGAGACCCAAGAATCAGAGTGGCTTTGGGCTTCTTGAAAACTGGGAGCCAGTGGAACAATGCCTTCAAAATTCTGAGGGAAAACTGTATTCAGCTAGAATTGTGTGACTGGCCAAACATAAGCATGAAGGTAGACTAAAGATATAGTCAGACATTTAAGGTCTCCAGAAGTTGACTTCTGTATACCCTTTTCTCAGAAAGCTACTAGAGGGTGTGTTCCATCAAAATGAGGAAGTAAATCAAAAAAGAAAGGTGTGGGAATCAGGAAATGTGATTCAACCTAGAGGAAAGGGAAAAGAGGTCCCCCAAATGAAGACGGGAGAGCCTGAAAGACAGCAGGACAAAGGCACCAAGGGCAGGGAGGACAGCCCCATTCAGATCAGAGCAGAAGAACCAAGGAAAATGGAAATGTCCTAACATGCATTGGTTTTGAATTTTGTTGGAGGATGTGGGAAGAGTTTGTGATTGGCAACCATTAACTCCTGGAAAAACAAACAGCCATACAAGAAAGGAAAAGCAATCCTGGTACTGTATGAGGCAAAGCCTAGGAGATGAACAGTGTACCGGGCAGCCTTTTGTATACAAAACAGGGGAGTGAGAACATTTGTTCATATTTTATCTGCTTAAAGAAATGTTGGAAGGAAGCACAAGGAACTGCCTTGACCTCCCATCTCCTTGGAACTTGGCCAGCCTGTGAGGCTCACGAGAGAAGGCCACGTCCCCCATTCTTTCAAGGGAAAGCTGGGTCTCAGGCAGCAAGGCCAGGGAAAGTCAAAATTCAGCCAGGCCTTTACATTCCAAAAGAGGCCTTTCTTGCCCTCCTGTTGTGATCCTCAATTCATTCATTCACTCATGCATTCATTCATTCTCTTAGCAATTTTCTCGTGAATTCACTATGCATTTACACTAGGGACAGATATACAAATGCTCCTTTGTATCAATGCTCTAGCTTGCAAGAGCTTTACGTGTGCAGGGCCTTATAATTCCGTAGGGCAGGAATTTTCCTTCTTACTTACTCGGAGAAGGTAAGCCCCTTGCCCAAGGTCGCCCAGCAAGCCCTGGCAGGGGCAAGACAGCAGCCCGGGTTGACTGGCAGATGGGAGGGAGGCAAGATGTGGGTCGCCTCTTTGCCCCTGGCCTCCCCCTTCTCCAATCCAGAGCCTAATGGGGGCCCCAGAGGCAGAGGCTGGGGGAGGGGCCGGGCGAAGCAGAGTGGTGAAAAAACTTCGCGTTTTGTCGATCGCAGCAAAAAGAGGCTCCGCTCGCCCCCCCTTCCCAGCGTTCAATCTAATTACAGCTCCTCACAGCCTGGATCGATCCGGGCTCCAGTCGGAGCTGTTTACCTCGAGCAGCTTTTGTCACCGCTTCCCTCCCCCACAGACCCTGGCAGCACCGGCCTGGAGGCCCCTGCCCCTGGCGGGGGTGTGAGTGCCAGCACGGGAGGCACCCCAAAGCCCCCCAGCAGCGGGTCCTCACTATCGCTGCCCTGCCCCTCACCAGTATCCCTCCCAGCACCCAGCATCACCCCGGCCAGCCCTAAAAACCACTGCACCCCTGGAGGCAGCCCCAGAAGGAGGAGAGGCCTGGGTATGGGCCCCTTTCACAGAAGTGAAAACCAAGGCTGCCAGAAGACCGGCCAGGGAGCAGGGCTGGGGAAGAGGAGCCGGGGGAGCAGCGTGGGATGTACTCATGGCACCAGTCAGCAGCCTCACACTGCGGTGCCACTGCTGCGGCCACCTCTTCCACGATGATCTCCAGTGCGGACCGCCACTGTGGTGTATCCGCATCCCCTCCTGCACCTGCATCACTTCTCCCTCCATCACCTCCTCCACCATCGCCTCCTCCACCTGAATCACCTCTACCACCATCACCTCCTCCACCATCCCCTCCTCCATCTGCATCATTTCTCCCTCCATCACCTCCTCCACCTGCATCTCTTCTACCATCATCACTTCCTCCATCAGTGTCGCTTCTACCTCATCATGCCCTCCATCACCTCTGCTTCTGTCACCTCCACCACCCCCACCTCCTCCACCTGCATCACTTCCACCTCCATCACCTCTTCTGCCATCACCTCATCTCCACCACCATCGGTGTCCATCTACCACCATCCCTTCCATCATCTGCATCAATTCCAGCACCAGCCCCTCCTCCTCCACCACTACCACCACCACCTGTACCACCGCCACCTCTCTCCGCAGCCGAACTCCATCATCAGCACCACCTCTGCTCTCATCACCTCCTGCACTTGCACCTCCACCACCATCGCCTCCATTTTATCACCTCCACCACCATCTCCTCCAAAATCCTCACCGACACCATCAAACCCCATCCTAGAGTCCACCTTGTATGTGTCCAGCACAGGGGGACTCAGCCTACGTTCCCCCACCAGGGCCACCCAGCCTGTGGTGGGGAGACAGGGAGTGGCCTCAGACACAGGCCCTCACCACCAACCATGGTTGCCATGACAGCCAGCAGAGGAGAAGCCAGCTGGGCTGGCCTGTGGGATTGGTGTGGCGGGGTGGGCCTTCATTCATGCTCTGGGACCCTGGGTGGGTCAGTTCCCTTGCAGGGCCTGCCTCAGTCTCCTCAGTTGCAAAATGGGACGTTCTGCCTCCTTCAAACATTTTTCAGGGCACATCAGCTGCCCGAGCCCTCCCCATCTCACTTGGCCCCTGACTCCCCACTGCCTCTCAGTTCTCACCTCTTCCTGCTGTCCCTCACTCAGCTCACTCTTCCGTGACCACATTGGTCACATCCCCTGGGCACAGTCCAACCTCAGGGCCTTTGCACTGGCTGCCACCTCTGCCTGCATCGCTCTTTTATATTTTTAAAATATTTATTTATTTATTTGGCTGTGGCACGTGGGATCTAGTTTCCTGACCAGGGATCGAACCTGGGCCGCCTGCATTGCGAGCACAGAGTCTTAGCCACTGGACCGCCAGGGAAGTCACTGCCTGCATCGCTCTTCCCACATTTCTTCATTGTTCCCTTGCCTCCTTCCATTCTTTGCTCAAATCTCTTCTCTGTGAGGCCCACCCTGACCCCCCCCCCAATTTAATACTGCAACTTTCTCCCTCCTCTGCTTGTTTCTTTCTTTTTTCCACACCATTCTCTCACACTCTATCCAGGGGTGCCACAGAGTGAGGGTTTTGGACCCAACTTTCTCTCCTGTCCACCCTCCATGACCCCAGGGACTGAGAATCTGATACTTGGAGCTGCTGATTCCGAGATGCTCTGATCTTAAAGATGGTGGGGAAGGTGATGGAGATAGAAATGATTCAGGTGGAGGAGGGGATGCAGGTGCACCACAGTGGCAGGTACACCCCATCCTGTTTCCCTCATTGCTATCAGTCTTTTTGGAGTCCAGGGATGAGGAGGGTCTGGGGCTGGTTCCTGGGGGTCCCAGAAGCCCTGGAGATCAAAGGAGATACAGAAGAGACCTTATTCCCAAATCAGCCGCCTCACGGGGAGCCCAGCAGGCACTAACAGCGGGCTTTTCGGCTGGTCTGGCCCGTGGTTCCCACAGTGACTGGCAGGGGGGCTGTCCCCGCCCCAGCGCTGGCTGGGACTCCAGGTAGGAGGGTGGGTCCTGTTGGTCCACGTTTCAGGTGGCGGCAACGGGAGGTGAGTTGGGGGGACCCTCAAGTTCCCTTTCATTTCAGACCCTCGGAGACTTGCTCCCACGGCACCTCTGTCCCTCCTGCCTTTCTCGAAAGTTGCTCACGTCCAGGGGCCCAAGACGGCAGTCAGACCCGCCCCCACCGTGGATTACTGTGTGGTGACGGCCTCTGAGTCTCAGGTTCCTCGAATGGAAAATTGTCTTAATCATGATCTCTGCCTTGCCAGGCTCTGAGAAGGGGTTTAGCCAGAAAAGTCTTGAATACGATGGTGGGGCTGAGATGAGGCTCCCAGCTCCCATATGGGGGCCCCGGGGAGGAGCTAGGCTCTGGGCCCCACTTGCAGGGCAGCCGTGAAGTTTCTCCCCCTCTCAGGGCAGGCCTCAAGCCTCAGCATCTTCCCTAAAATCTTCCTGGAGTGGGGAGGGATGGAGAAAATGAGGTCTGGAGTAGGGAGTTGCGCTGCCTCAGCAAAAGAACTCCTAGACAACCCTCAAGGCCCAGCTCCAGTTGCCCTTGCCCCAGGAAACTCTTCCCCTCACCCTCAGCAGAGCCCCAATTCTCTCCCCTAGGAGCCTTCTGGTGCCCAGCACAGAGTGGATCCACAGGAGGCTGCCAGCTGGCTGTGTTGTCCAATGCGTGACACCCCTGTGTGGGTGGTAGGGGACTCAGCCCAGACTGGAAGACCCTGCACAGGGAGACCCGGCTGGCCACTGCCCTGGAGGGCCCGGTAAAGCAGGGGGACCCCAGGGAGGGCCCTCAGCAGGGAGCACCCCGTCCCCAGTCAGCCAGGGAGAAGCTGGGGCTGTGCAGCAGGCAGGGGAGGGGGGGGTGTCCCTGGATTCAGTCGCCCCTCAGTGGATGGAGAGGATCAGGTCTGCACCGGAGGGAGCTAGGATTGCGCCTGTTCACCCCCATCATCACCTGACAAACACCCATCTCCTTCCCCCTCCTTCTCCCCCCTCCCCCATCTCCCCTCCCCCATCTCCCCCTCCCCTCTGGCATCCTGTGCCTTCCTCCTCTCCTCCTCCAGAGGCCCACTGTGGTCTGGGTGGGTGACATGGGGGGATGAGTACCCCTGCTGTGCCTGTCCTGGGCCATCCCTGGCCCCAGCCGGCTGACCACGCGGGAGTCTGCCTGTCCCCCATCAGTTGGGTGTGCCCGCGTGGGGCTGCACAGGGCCTGTCCGGGTGGAAGGCGGTGTGTGCAGTACGGCTTTGCTGTATTGGGAGGGGTAGCCACGCAAAGCAGACCACACGCGTGTGAGGAACTGGGAAAACTGGGAGGGTAGCCAGAGCCTTTGGTGCAACCGGCAGACAGGTAGGCAGCGGGTGGGAACCTGGAGGGGCGGTGGGGGCAAAGGCTCAGAGGATGTGGCCGGTCAGTGGGCCGCGGGGAAAGACCCTGGGGGCCAGCAGGCCTCAGCGTGACGTTTGCTTGCAGCTGGCCTCGGGGGTTGGGGACACAGTGTGGATGTCAGACAGAGGATGCAGTGTGAAGAATCAAGGGCGGAACGTGACTTGCTGGCTGTGACAGCCAGTGTGCATGGTGCTGAGCCCACTGGGTCTGAGTCTACAGGATGGAGGATGGGCCATTGAGACCCCTGGGGTGGCTCCTGTCTGTCTTCTGGCCTTGGGCCTGCTAGCTGCCCCACTGCCCTGCCCTTTCCTAACAGCGGGGACGCTGGGCCTGGGCTTCAGGGGCCGAGTGGCCCTGAGCACACAGTCTGTGGACACTGTTTACCTGGTTTATAAAGCAGGCCCAGCGACCCCTGGTCCTGATGTCCCCGTCTGTCCGTGGGGTTGGGGGTCCCAACTGCGCAGTGGTCGGTCGCGAGGGTTAGCAAAGCTGGCTCCAAATGTGGGCCAGGGCGGACCCTGCGGCTGCTCACTCCTTCCCCCTCCCCCCTTCACTCACACAGTTATCAAGCACCTCCTGTGTGCACTGTGTGCAAGCTCCCACGGAGCCTCGATGTGGTGTGGAAACGCATCACCCGAATAATCGCACAGATACAGGGAAACCGATGACTGACTGTTCTCAGACAGGGCTGCCAGCTGCCCCCGCTGTGCAGCTCGGGATGGAGGTGGGCATGGGTGGGCTATCTGTGGGGGAAGACATGAGCCCGGCTAGTGGGGAACAGATCTGGCAGAAGCCAGGTGGCATCAGGAGGGTGACCCCCCCCCCACAGTGAAAGCCTGGGTCTGACAGGGGAGGACAGCAGCCAGACGGTGGCCCCAGAAGTCAGCGATGCAGGCACTTGGGCAATTGTGCTCATCCCTCTGTGTCACCCTCTGTACAGTGTCAAAGCCACCACGGAGCCACTCTTGCCTGCCCCCAGGGCCCCGGACCTGTGTGCCTGTACCACCCCCTTCCCAGTATCCGCCCACCTGGGCACGGGGTGGTGGTGTGGGAGCGGGAACCAGTCCCGTTCCCTCCCCTCCGGCCACCTCCTGCGCTCAGCTCAGCTTCTCGGGGCAGACAATTCAATACAGAGCCAGGTCCCCGGCTGGGATGATGACCGGTTTCCTTGGCGACACGCCCCACCCGGGCCACCAGCTGCCCAGCCCCAGATGTGGACCACATTGATGCCACTACCCTAGTGGCTTGTCCCCACTGGGCTGAGCTGCCCTGAGCATCCCCCGCTGGCCTCCCCTGGCCAGGGACAGTGAGTGACTTGCCCAAGGTCACACAGTGAGTCACTCGGAGGGGAGCCTGGAGCATATACATGCCTCGGACCCGCTTTATCCACACCCTGCACTCCTCAGGGCACGGGGAAAAGGTTCCCATGGGTGGGGGGGAGGGAACTCATCTCCAGGGAGACAGTGCTGAACCAGGCCCCTGCCCTCAGATGTGGACCCCCTGGAAGCCTCAGCAGCCCCTCTTCTGTCTCCGATGCCTCTCCACTCTCTACCCCTCCCCTGCCCGCCAGGTCCACACCTCCCCCTCCCCCAGCCTCTGAACGCACCTTGGCTGTCACCCAGCCTCCCTCCCCACCCCCCTGCTTCCCCTGATGGGATTTTAATGGCCGCATTTTCAAATTAGTTCTGAGCCTTTCAAAGACTTATCAGGGAAATGAGCGTTTCCACTGGGCTCTGGGCTGCCCCTCCTGGGGGGGCTCCATCTGGTGGTTGCAACGCCTGGGGATGGGGGGACGGGGGTGTCCAGGGGCAGCTCTCACGCCTTGAGACCCACCCCCCCATTCAGGCACTCGGGGGCAAACCTCATCAGCGGGTGCACACAGAGCTTTTATTTTTTTAAAAAGTGTTAAGAGTCACAGCGGCCGACAGTTGGAAATGGATTTGAAAAAGATGACAGGAAAGGAACCTTCGGTGATAAGAAAAAGCATAGAGAAGCCAAAGCAGAAAAGGCTGGTGGGGGGGGAAGGGGGGGAGGAGGACCCAGCATTTCAGTGATTGGGAAGCTAAGCCACAGATAAACTCACAGGCAAAATTGTCGTGCTCACTGCGGCCCTGGGGGCGACGACAAACCACCTGGACCGTCCTAAATGTCCATTGGGCAG
Source organism: Hyperoodon ampullatus (assembly GCF_949752795.1). Taxonomy (NCBI): domain Eukaryota; kingdom Metazoa; phylum Chordata; class Mammalia; order Artiodactyla; family Ziphiidae; genus Hyperoodon; species Hyperoodon ampullatus. Next base: position 26,596,791 of record NC_136917.1, read on the forward strand.
GGACATGGTTGAAGATAGAAGGAAATGGCCAAAGAGAATACTATGCAGCAGGCAAAAATGCCTTCGAGGCTCTCTCTTTCCTGATGTGGACGTGCGGGGTGTCAGTGAGGCAAAAGCACAGCAGAACCAGTGTTTTTTAAAAAGAGGAAAAGGAAAAAAGTACGTGCACTATGGCTGCCAGATTAAGTGTAACCTCTCTTTAGAAGGAGCAATACAAAGTATGGTTTACAGAAAGGGGACTTGCTCCACTTAAATTTGGAACTTGGCGAATGTGTCCACTGTTTGAAAAAAAGAATACAGCTTTTTTTTTTTTTTTGCGGTACGCGGGCCTCTCACTGTTGTGGCCTCTCCCGTTGCGGAGCACAGGCTCCGGATGCGCACGCTCAGCGGCCATGGCTCACGGGCCCAGCCGCTCTGCAGCATGTGGGATCTTCCCGGACCGGGGCACGAACCCGTGTCCCCTGCATCGGCAGGCGGACTCTCAACTACTGCGCCACCAGGGAAGCCCAATACAGCATTTTTTAAAGAACAGGGTGGGTAGACAGGAGGGAGGTGGAGGAAAGCGAGCAGGGACTTTGCCGTTGCTCCAACGCGCGCAGGAGGCTTTTCTTTACGTGCTTCGTTCTCAGCCGGGCTGGGGATTCTAGTCTCCATTTGGGGAAACGGAGGTGCGCAGGGGAAGCGCCTTGTCCACATTCCCGGGCCTGACCGCCGCCGCGCGAATCCCTCCCCAAGCGCCCTGGGCCCCCCCTGCGTGCTGTGCTGTCTGTGTTCCAGGAGCAGTGACCCGACGTTCTGAGCGCACAGCCAAGCGCACCAAGTCCGCCGCCGCTCTGGGTTGGGCCGGAGGGAGGCGAACCCAGGGGCGGCTCCCCACGGGTGGGATGTGACTTCCCCCGGGGTAGGATGCGGGCGCTTGTTGAGGGCGCGCCGGTGACCCTGAGGCTGGGAAACCGCGGGTGTGCAGGGCAAGGGGCCGGGTCCTTACACTGGGCTGCGTGCGCCCATGTCCCTCCAGGCTGTGGAGGGCGGATGCACGCTAGATCCTTTCCGGTCTGTGAGATCCCACGTCCGCTGAGGACAGATGTGCGGAACGCGGCGGCCCTGGCTGCACTCCGCGGCTTTGCCGGCACTGCGGGGCGGCGTTGGCCTGGTGGTGGAAACTGAGGCACCGACATCTTCCCTAGTGGGCGCGGATGCGCTAGGGTGCATAGAAAAGCATGAACCCTGCTGTGCCCGCACCGGGTCCCCCATCACCTACCTCCGTCACCGCGGGCGGACGCGACCCTCTCCCAACCCCCCAGCTCCAGGGAGTGGGGTCCGGACAGCAGCTGCCCGGAAGTAGATGGGTAGGAGAGGTGGCCCAGCGGCTCATCTGGGGGCCCCTGAAAAATTCCCAGGCGCCAGCGCAGGTGTCGGGGGGAGGGAAGTGGGCTCTTCCCTGCTCCCCCAGCGCCGGGATGTGCCAGACCCCGACTGGAGGGCAGTGGGGGTCCTGGGCCGGAGTCTGCGCGCACTTGCCCTAGTGTGGATGTGGGCGTCTACACTTGTGTTCCGTGAGGATCTACACTTACATCCCCATTCTTTTGCATCTCCGCTTGCGTTCCCCGCGTGCATCTATACTGTGTCGCTGGCACGTCTACACTTCCGTTCCCTCCCTCCAGAGGCCCGCGCCGGTCATGGGCGCCTCTCCTTGTCCGTTTCCATCTGCTGCCAATCTGTGGCTTTGTGCGTGTGGCTCTTTAGGTCTAAGGCCCTGGCCTACCCCACATCTGTCCATAGGGCAGGACACCAGCAGCAGGAGAGTCTCCCCCGTTTCCTAGCCCCACCACGTCCACACCTACTCGGCAGAGGGGAAACTGAGGCCGCAGATGTCCCTGGACTGCCCAAGGTCAGGTGGGTCTCCCAGGCTGCCCCTGGCTCCCGGCCAGCCTCTTCCCTCCCCCAGGAGCACAGCCTTCCTTATTGATCAAGGGCCATATTTAATTAAACACTTGATTCAAACCAGCCTGAGCTCCCCTGGTTAAGCTGAGCTCGCTGCTACGTACAAAGACTCCAGCCGCAGGGGTCCAGCCTCCATCCTTACAGCAGCTCTGGCTTCCCACCTCCCAGCCTTTGTCCTTGGTGGTTCCACCTGCATTGACGCAGGACAGAAAGTTAGGGCTGTGGCAGGAAGTTTCCTCTACTTCTGGGCTCTCGGGAGCCACGAGGCACGGTACTAAGCAGAAGAATGATGAGCTCTGACTTACTGTAAGAAGCCCCCTCCAGCTTTGGAGAGAGGACATCAGGGGAGGGAGTGGAGCCTGGAGACCAGCAAGGAGGCGGCAGCGGTCAGAGGTGGGTTGCTCAGACTAGAGTGGTGATGGTTGATAGGGAGGGAGTTTAGGGAGAATGGCTGGGTCTTGGTTAGTCCTAGGATTTTCAGCTAAGGGGACTTCAGAACAAAGGAGCCAAGCCCAGCTCCAGCCCCTCACCCAGCAGATTCCTCTGTGTGCTTCTCTGTGACGTGGGAACGACCATCCTTGTCTCTCAGGCAGGAAGGGGCTATTGGGACTGGGGTCCAAGGAGGGCTGGACCTCCAGTTCAGGGCCCAGGTTCCCCCTGAGGGCTGGCAGCCAGGAGGGGGCAGTTCACCAGGAAAAGCAGAAGCCGGTGGCTCTGAGTGCAGCAGGAGGACACTGGGACCCGGCCCCCATCCCCAGGGTCTCTGGTGGTCCCTGGGGGGACTCATCTGGGTCCGTGATCCTGTCCAACTCTGAGTCGGAAGGAAAAGTGCAGGCCTGCCCTCCCGGCCCAAGGGTCACCCAAGCTGTTTGTAAACTGGACCTTGACATGACCTTGAGAGCCTCCCTCCTGTCCCTGGCCTCAGTCCACTGAGTTCCCCTCCCAGCCTTTGTCTCTGCTGGGCCACCTGCCCGGAATGTCCCCCCATCTCAGAGGGAGATGGGAGCCTGAGCATCTCAAGCCCCATTTACTAAAGGCTTTGAGTCACCCTGAGTGTGCAGCCTTGGCAAGCACCTTTCAGCCTTGGCTTGCTGGTCTGTAAAATGGGCTCAATATCCAAACTGGCTTAAAAGGTCCCTCATTTCTGGTGGGTGAACCAAGGGGGAGGGGGAGGGCTTCTGGGCATCCCAGCCCGCCTCCTCCCCATCTGACAACCTACCCCTCTCCTCTGCCTACCCCTCTGCATGGAAGTGGAAGCCAGAATCAGTGAACCTGGGCAGAGTGCTGGTGCCACCCCACTTGGGTCTTGTGGTCTAGAAGGAGGGACTGGTTTGGGGGACCCAAGGCATCATGCACAGCCCCTCATGGCCCTGGCACACACAGCCCCAGACAGTATCCCCCGACTCCCTGCTTCCCTGAGGAGGCCTGCAGTGTCCCCTTCCAGGTCCCAGACCCCTTCTGGCTCCCCTGCCCACTCTCTGTGGGTCCCACAAAGCACAGGTTGCCAGGGGTGACCCAGGTCCTCCCTAAAGACAAGGAGATATGGGTGTGAGTGGGTGATTAAGCAATGTGGCCTCAGGGTACAGGGGCTCTGGGGGGGGCTGGGTTGATAAGAAAAACCTCAACCAACACCCAGGAGGTGGTATCTGATTCTGTCCATTTCTCAGATGAGGAAACTGAGACTTAGACCCTCACCCAAGATCAGTCAGTGACAGAGCCCGGGTGAGGCCAGGTCTCCAAATTCTCTGCTGGGGTGGCTTTCTGGAGGGGTCTGTAAGAGGTGTGGACCCTTGTGGGTGGATCAAGGTCGGGTTTTACTGAAGGTACATTGGTCTTTGCGGGGGTGGGGGGATGGGGGGAGGGGAGAGGGGGTCGAGAGTGCTTGCGGGGGGATGGATAGTGTCCCTCCAAGTGGGACTCCAGGATTGGACCTTGTGGGTTGAGTCTCTTCAGCCTCAGGACCTCTCCACCCCCATTCAACACCTGTCCAGGATAGTGGCTGCAGAATGGGGGGAGGGGTGGGGGAAAAGCCTGTCCTAGCCTGGCGGGGGGCAGCTGGTGTGCCTTTCCCCTTTCCGTCACCATCCCTTCCAGACTCCAGGCCCCTGGCCACTGCAAATCCACCGCCAACCCTGACATCTGCCCTTACCGTACCCACCCCGTCACCTCCGGAAATGGCTCCCTCTCTGCCTCAGTTTCCCCCATGGCCGGTCTCCCACAGCCTTCAGGGATTCTGGGTCTGGGGCTCATCAGCAGGCAAGAAGGAGGAGGAGGAGAGGGCCCTTCTTTCAATCGCCACCATCTGATATTTTATATATATTTTCTGATCAGTTACAAAAAATACTTTTCCTCCGGAGTTGCAATTTAAACAATATTTGAAGACGGCCGAAGTTATCGACCCGGCGACGGTGATGAATTAGAGACGGTAATTCGAATTCATCGACCGCCCCGCCCCCGCGGAGTCCGCCAGCCCCTCCCCCAGCCCCTCTCCCGTAATTACTGTTTGAGACAGAGTAGGGGAGGGCTTCGAAGAGGCGGCGGCTCCGAAGCTGTGGGACTCTGAGGACCCTGGGGTGGAGTAGGGCTAGACCCCCCCCATGGCAGTGGGATTGGGGGGCTGCAGGATGGGCCATCCCCAGAATCTCAGAATGTCAGACCCAAAGCCTGGCTCCCCCAATGCACACACATTGTACAGGTGGGTAAACTGAGTCACAAAGAACTGGTAGGCCTGGGGGCAACGGAGTGGGGGACCCTCGGGTCTACCTGGCCAGATTTCTTGGGTACTTTAGAGAAACAAAGAAACTGCTCTTCCCTCCTCAGCCCCAGAGCCGGGAAGGAGAGAGGCTGGGGAGCTGGGAGGTGACAGGATCCAGACTAGTGGAACCCAGCAGAGGGGCAGCCACTGGGACCTCTCAACTCCCCTTTCCAGTCTCTCCTTTTCTATCTCTTTGACTCTCTCTTTGACTTTCTGTCTTCTTTTTTTTTTTTGCCACTCTCTGTCCTTCCTTACCTATCTCTCTTTCTCTCTGTCTCTGCGTGTGTCTTTCTCCCTCCTGGTCCAGCGCAAGGACGGGACTACCTGACGGGACTTCCGGAGCAGCTCGGCCAAGAGGCGAGGCCGGAGGCGGGCGAGCGCGAGGGGTGGGACTGGGGCGCGGAGCTGCAGGGTCCCGGGAAGGTGGGCGGCTTTCACTGGGCCCGGGATGGGGCGGGGATGAGGAAGGGCGGCGGTGAGTGCTCCCTGCCGGGGTTGGACTGCGCGGGTCTGCGCGCCGGGAGGTGCTTTGGGCTGTCGCTTGCGCGTCGGCGCGTTGGGGAGGGATGCGCCCCGCCTCCGCCCCCCCAACCGCTGCGATTTGCCGCCACTTAACAGCTTTTCATTTGCGCAGCGACCGGAACTAAAGGCCTCTCGGCTGGTCGGTGCCTAATTACCCCGGCCCGGCCACCTCTGACATCCTAAGGCCAGCCCCGCGCTGTGGACGGGGTCCTGAACGCGCTAGAGGTGTGGCGGGGGCCCAGGGCCGGGCGCGCGGACCAGGCGGACGGCGGGGGGCGGTGAGGGGGGTGGGTCACGCGTGGGCAGCGGCCTGGCGGAGCCGGGGACAGGCCGGGTGTCGCGGCTCAATGTCCCCTGGACCTGAGCATGTGCCAGGTCCTGCGCTCATCCTCTCCATTTCCCCCACGTACCCCTGAGATGGCCACTATTCTGACTCCCACTTCAAAAGGGGAAACCGAGGCTCAGAGAGGTGAGGCGTCTGGCTGCCACCGCAGAAGTCGGAGAGGCCCGGCTGGGATGCAAACGCAGCCTCAGTTTCCCCTGCCCTCCCCGCACTTACACCGACTCTGGGAGCTGGTGCCCTGCTGGCTGGCACTGATCCCTCAAGGCAGGCACCCGCCACAGGGACTTCTCACCTGAGGCTTGTCATTCTAAGACGCCCTGGCCAATCTGTTGGGTGGCCCCGAAGTGTGCCACTCAAATATCACAAAGAGGTCCAGTTAGTTACATGACAGTGACGGTGGAAAAAAATGGAAAGTGGTGTGTCCTTTGGGTACACACGTCAGACACAATGTCCCCAAAATACATGCACCGGGGAGCAGGCCGAAGGTGGCCAGTGTGCAATAAGTCAAACCTCACAAGTGACCCCATTCGTTGAGGGCTGCTTAGTACCTACAGCGTCAGAGCCCTGATCACCTGCATCACACACGGCAGGCTGTGGCTGTGTGTCGGTGTGACTGAGTGTCCCCTGTGAGCACACCTGTGTCATTGCATGTGTCATGAGGAGAAGGACAGAGTGGGTACTGCTCTTACACAAGACCGTCCAGGTTCCTGATGCCATTTCTAACATTTCACGGCCACCTTCCCACGCACTTGGTTACCTGCCACATAAAAGGAGGATTTAGTCCCCAATGTGGAGAATCTAGGAAGCCTATCCGAGGCTCAGGCAGTCACCTTGTTCTGCAGAACGGGCAACTGAGGCCCGCGTGTGGGTGCAGGTCCCCCAGGTTGTCCAGGACGCCTAGGGGGAGGGGAGCAACGAACACCGACCCCTCTCCATCCCCCAATGGCACCCCCTCTCTCCCAGCCCCCCTGCCCGGCCCCTCACAGCCAAGTCCCTCCCTGCCTCCCCGCTTACGGGGGTGTCTGGTTTGAGCCCCAGCCCACTCCATCCAGCCCCACTCTCCCCTGTGCGCAGAGAAGCGATCGATCAGGCGCCCGGGGCCGCTATTGTCCCCGCTGCTGGGGCGGCTGCTGCGGCTGCAGCCCCTCCCCAGAGTGGCCAGGAAAAGACCCCCCCCCACCCAAGCCAGGCCACCGTGGTGAGAGTGGGGGCTCTCCTGCGCCCCACCACGCACACCCAGGAGAAGGGGTCCTGGCCGCCGGCTCTCTGGGGGCAGGTGTGGACCCAGCTGTTGTCAGCTGGGAGGGAGGAGGGAGCAAGAGGGGGGATGAGCATCAGTGTGAGTGAGACACGGAGACAGAGGCAGAGAGAGGTAGAGAGGGAGCCGGACAGAGAGAAGGAGAAAGAATGAGACCAGGAGGAAAACGGAGATCGAGCCAAAAAAATAGACCCCAGTTCGCCCGACAGAGATAGAAGTAGAAAGGAGAGAAACACAAAACGGAAAAGAGAGGCCAATGGGGTGCGCGCACCCTAGCCAGGAGCAAACGCGTGGGGCGGGCGGCCGGCTGGGGTGTAAAGGCCTCCGCGCCGCGCGGGCCGAGGGTCCCCCGGGCTGCCCCTCCCCCGCCCGTTCTCGGGTGACCTTTGCCAGCGGCCGGAGAGGGGGAGGGCGCTATCGATCGCAGAGGCCCAGCTACAAAGAAGCGCGCGCTGGGGCCGGGGGCTGAGCGCGGGCCCGGCCCTGGCTGCTGAGGTTCTGACACCCGGTGTACGGTCCCGGCGCTCTGCCCCGGGGCTAGAGGCGCAGCGAGGGGCCGTTTGGGAGGAGAGGAGTGGCACCCCGAGCTGAAAGCGGCGGCACGTCTGGGGCACCCCCCCTCCTAAAACACACACGCACACATCACACACACAATGAGCGACCCTGCTGGAAGCTTGGGGATCCTTCAGCAGTCTAAAAAGGGTCCAGGGACCCCCCTCCCAGGTTCCGGAGGGGCTGGGCGGGAGTCTACGGGAGGGACGGCGGCACAATTCTTTTCCCCCTTTCGCTGACGGAACTGACGGGCAGGGGCGCAGATCACGCTCTAGCCTCCTGCAAGGGGATTCAGGGAGGGCGGCGGGGCGCAAGGCCGCCGACTGGGGAGGGAGCCGGGGCTCTCCGCTGCCGCACTGATTGGTGCTGGGGAGCCTCGAGCCGGACCCCTAGGGTCGGGCGGTACGCGCCGCGCTCCTACCTGCGAGGCGCAGCGCCGACATGCGCTGGAACTCGGGCTCCTGCAGCCACTTCCACATCCTGCGGAAGGTCTCGCGGCCCGACTTGAGCTTGCTCCAGGGCTTGGGGTTGCGCAGCAGGTCGGAGAGCGTGCCCTGCGAGCGGCACAGGATGCGCTGCGCGAAGATGGCCTGCGGGATGCTGTAGCGCTTCAGCTCCGCCGTGATGCGCTGCGCCACCTCCTTGGTGTTGATCTCCTCGGCCGCCGCACCCGCCCCGGGGCCGCCGCCGCCCGCGGCCGGGCCGCCGCCGCCGGAGTGAGGCCCGTGCGCTCCGGCCGCCGCCAGCCCGCCCAGCGGCGCCAGCAGCCCCCCGGTGCTCCCGGCGCCCGAGCTGCTGCCGCCGCCGCCGCCGCCTCCGGGCAGCCCGCGGGCCAGCGCGTCCTCCGCGCGACCCAGCAGCGCGGCGTGAGGCTCGAAGGCGGCGGGCGGCAGCAGCTTATCCCCTGCCAGGTGGCCCGGCGCGCCATAGGCGGCCAGCGGCGGCGGCGGCGGCGGCGGGGGCTGAGGGGCGCCGTGCAGCGCGGGCGGCAGTGCGTTGGGCAGCGGCGACAGCGGCGACCCCATGGCGGGCAGCTCCTTGCCGTAGGGCCCGTAGAGGTGGCCCACGGAGGCGAGCGCCGCGCGCTCGTCGCGCATGAGGGTGAAGCTGCCGCTCACGCTGGCCGCCAGGCGCTGCGGCGGGGGCGGCGGGGGCGGCGCGGCCGCCGGGTGCGGGTGCGAGTGGGGGTGGCCGCCGTGCGCCCCGGCTACGGCCGCGGCCGCCGCGTGCTGGTGGAACTTGTCAGCCACGGCCGCGAGCGGGGGCAGGTGCTGCAGGGGCGTGAGCGTCGTGTAGGTGCCGCCCAGGCCGGGGGCCTCGCAGGCCATGCCCATGGCCGGGTGCAGCGGGCCCGCCAGCTCCCCGCGGAAGTCGGCGGCGCCGCCCGCGCCGCTCGAGCCGCCCGCGCCCCCGGTGCCGCCGCCGCCGCCGCCGTCCAGCAGGCTCGCCATGCCCGCCACCAGGCCGGAGCGCCCGGGCGCCACCAGGCCGCGGTGCGGCGCCGCCGCCGAGCGCGCGTGGCTCGGGCTCAGCAGCTCTCCCGCCTGCGCATGGGCCACGCCGTGCAGGCCCCCCAGGCTCTCCAGGCTCAGCTCCATGCTCGGCCGCCGCGCGCGGGCCCCTCGCCGGCTCGGCCGCCCGCCCGCCGCGCGCGCTCCTTGGCGCCGGCCCGGCGCGCTCAAGGCCGACGCATGTCCCCCGCCCGCTCCCCGGTGGCTGCGCGCGAGGCTGCCCGGCTGAGCGGCGCACGGCCCGGCCCGGCTGCGAGCGCGGCCACCAGGATGTGGCGGGGGAGCGGCCGCCGGCTCCCGGGCCCGGGTCTGACGTCAGTGCCCCCGCCCACCGGCTCCCCTCGCCGCCACCTCCCGCCGCCTCGCTCTCCGCCCGTCCCGGCCCCTTTCAGCGCCAGGCAGGCCGGAGTGGGCCAGACTCCGGGCTTTTGGGGTCCCCTGCCTCTGTCTCCGCCGTGCCCCCTGGGGACTGGTCGTACCCGGGGACAATGGGCGGGGGTCAAGGACAGACTCTGCCGAGGTGGGACTGGGGACCTTGTCTCTGGGTCTCTGATTCCCTGTCTCTCCCGAGGGTCGTGAAGGTTACTTTCCTACCTGGCACCCGTGAGTCCATCTTTAGGGAGTGCGCAGGAGTGTGGCTGAGTGGGGGTCTGTGATCGTGCTCCCCCCAACTCACACAGACCCCCCAGGAGGTGGGCCCTCTGCTCGCTCACCTCCATCTCAGCACAGGTAGGGAGTCACAGCCCCCCACAAAGGTCTCTCTGGAGCGAGCGTGCTGAAAGAGGGTCTTCAGGCTGGGTCACGGCCTGTGCCTCCCAAGTGTCTCGATCTGCCCCCATGTGTGGGCATCTGGGCCTCAGTTTCCCCAGCTGTACAATGGAGCGCCTGGCCTCAGGGGTGCCCAAGTCACCTCCCAGTTCCTTCTAGTTTCGTTCATCTCCAGCGTGGGAGCAGCTTGGGGGTGACTCTTAAAGAACCCCTCTCCCCCTCCAGAGCAGGCAGGCCGAAGACACATCCTCCCAGCTTCCCACAAAGCCCCTGCTCCAGCTCCACGCTCTCCTTGGGGTTTCTCTTTTAGAGGGGAGCGAGGGTGCTCCTTTTCCTCACCACGTGGAGACAGGTGAGGCCCAGGGATCCCTGGGAACTGGGATAAATGAGGGGGCCTCCCACACTCAGAGAGACCCCCTCCTCAAGGTGATCCCTCTATTGGAATAAGATACAGATCAGGGAGGGGAGTCTGGAGTGGCCAAGCCAGACCCCAAGTGGTGTCCCCATCTGAAGGCCAGAGTGTGGGCTGAGGAGGGACTCCCCAAACCGGCCCCACCCCTTCTTCCTTCCCCATACATCTGCCCCATGGGGTAACCTTTGCCTTTTCCAGAATGGGGAGGGGAAGGGTAGAGCTAGTAAGCCCTCTGCTAGGGTACCCTGGGAACCCCCACCTCGAGGGGAGGACCAGGGCTCTAATCTGCGGGCAGAGGGAGGGGAAGACCCTATCAGTGAGCTATGCTCCCCCGCCGCAAACCATTGGGGCAGCCCCTCCATCACCACCTTCAACAGGATTCCCGCCCCTGTAGACGCGGCTACGCATTGGAGGTTTGATTCTCTGAACTGCCACTGGGCTTGGACCATGTGCCAGGGCCCTTTCAGTGTCTGTTTCCCCTCCTCTGACGGGGAGGAGGGTGCCTTCCTGCCTGCCCCAGCTGAGAGCCTGGGGCACATCTGTGTTTTCCATCATAGCGGGAGAGGGAGGTGGGGGTCTCTGAGTGCGAGGGAGTTGGGGAGCCAGGATGACCTGACCCCCAGCTTTGGAGGATCAGACAGTAGAATGGCCTGAGCCAAGTCCTGGGTGGGATAGGGCTAAAAGGGACCCCTTTTAGTGCCTTGTGCTCAGGACTCAGCATTTAGTGGCTGCCTACTCTTTACCAGGCACACACACTCTTCACGATCCCCAAGGGGAAGTTGCATCGCTGCTTTGCTTCTGCCTCAGGCCCAAGGTAGATTGTGGCAGTGATCGTTCTGAGATTCTTCCCAAGGGCCAACACTGCCCCCAGGTCCAGGTCCATGAAGTTTTCAATTCAGGATTTTATATATAATTTCAGGTTATGTATCAGTACACCCATATTCCAGGTAGGAAAACAGAGGTGGCAGAGATGGGCAGGTCTGAACAAGTGAATATCCCCCTCCCCATGCAGATTCCAAGTCTGGGAGGTTGGGTTCTGGCTGTGCGGGGCTCCACCCCCCGCCCCCCCATCTCACTGGCCAACAATCACAGGTAATTAAAAATAATCGTGGGATCTAAAAATCAATCAGCCTTCATAAAACGATCGCATCCCAGGCCCAACAAGCTCAGATCAGGCGGGTGCGGGGGTGTCTCTATGGGTGGGAAAGCTAAGGTGGAAGGAAGTACCCCCAAAGTCAACCAAGGGGTGCTCTGTGGGGGTCAGGGCCATGCAGCCTTTTACCTCCATCTTTATATAAATATTTCCTCCAGCTTGATTATCACTTTCATTTTTATAACAACCATGTGTGCCTTTTCTAACGGGGAAAGCGTCCATTTTGAAAGAGGGAGACCAGCAGCTTTGAGATGAAGGGGTCCCCTCCTCTCTGCTGCCTCAGGGCACCCTGAGCACCTCCACTCCGCAGGAGATACCTGGCGGAGGAACCAGGCTCATCCAGGTGCGCGCAGCCCTGCACCCCTTTTAGGCTGGACATTCAGACACCCACAGGGACAGGGATCCCGCTCCTGAAGAGGCTATGGCCCCCCTGGGAGACTGAACAAAAATTTGCCACCCTCCAGAGAGTGAGCGGAGAGCCCCCTGGAGCTCCAGAACCGGCTTCCCCCACCAGTGGCCTTTTAGTAATTAGTAAAATAGAATTGAGCTGACCACGGACGGGCCGGTGGCTCAGGCCCTGATCGATCTTGGGTCATTAGGCAAATTGCGGCAGGGGGAAGGGTGGGCTGGATGGGGGCAGGGAGACCTTGGCCACGTGGCGGAAGCTCTCTGGCCTCAGTATCCCGTCCAGGAAAATTGGAGTTTGACGCTTGGAGCCCGCGTCTGCGCCTAGGGGTGCTTCGGCCCACGCTGGGCTGCCTCTGTCAATGCCCACCCTCTCTGTGCACAGCCGGGCCTGGGAGAAGCCGGGAGTTGCAACCCCGCATCCCCCTAACCCCGGGGGCTTGCAGCTTCCAGCAAGCGGCAGGGAGGCTTGGCTGGAGCTCGGGCCTCCTCCCCGCTCCGGGGGGCCCAGCCATCTCCTCCATTTCAACATCCCCAATCCGCCCCAACTCGAATCAGTACCGTCCACCTCCTCTCTTCTTGGGACAGGCAACATTCCTTGTTGTTTTGGCTCCAGATCACAGCCAAAAATATGGGGGGGGGGGGAGGTGTTATACTCAAAGTTTTCCCTTTCCGGGCCTCCGCTAGGCACGGTTCGCGGCTGATTCTGTGATTCGATTTGTCGCCCACGGAAATGAAACTCACCAGCCGCTGCGTACCTTCCTTTTTTTTTAGAGCGAGGTTTTAATAAATAGTGGAGATTAATGTCCCCCTCCAGTCCCACCCAGCCCGAGATCCGTGTCAGCCCCAGGTACGGTCTCCCAAACCTGCAGACGCCCCAACTCCTGGCCGGCTCGCACTTGGCTGGGCCCACGTGCTCCGCCCGACCTGCGCCTTCGTTCGGGCGGGGTCGGAGGACTTTATTTAGATTGGGGGTGTGGGGGGAGGGCGCTAGACTTTTCCGGCCCGGCCGGGGGTCCCAGCCCGGCTGCGCTCGCGGCGCCCGAAGGTTCCACCCTCGGACGTTGGGTGTGGGACACCCCAGCGCCCAACCTGGGGCGCCACGACGTTGGGGTTTCGCCGGTGGCGGGCAGAACGTCCGAGCTTCCTGCCCGCCGTCGCGGGGCGCCCGGTCGCGCTGGCCCGCGGGGTGGATGCTCCCGCGGGCGTGTCGGCGACAGCTGCGCCCGATCGATCCCCGCGCCCGCCCTGGCTCCGTTGCCCGCGCCACGCCGCGCGGCTCCATCGAATCCTCATCGCTCCTGGGCCGAGCCGCCCGCCGCGCTCTCCGCAAACACCGCGCTTGTTTGCGCCGGGGCACCGGAACCGGGATCCCGTGGCCGGTGGGGGGTTCCCTGGGGCCCCGCGTCCTCGTCCCCCTCCCCCAGCAGCTCGGCCTTCGCGGGCCCGGGAGTTCCAGGCGCAGATAGCGGAAAGAATTCCACCCCCACCACTACGACTCCGGGTGGGTGGTCGCGGCCCGGCCCGGGCTGGAGCGCGAGGCGCCCGGATTGCGGAGCTTGGGCCCGCACCTCCTGCCAGGTCAGGAAAGTGACCCGCAGGGGCGAGGGGACCCCAGGGCTCTGGAGGTCTGCTCGTTCTCCTCCCGCCCCCTCCGCCTGCTTTCGCTCCCTCTGCGCGCCGGGGATCGCGTGCAGGTCCCGGAGCTGGGCTGGGGGCCTGGAGCCTAGGACGCCGACCTTGTAAATACGGAGAGTTCGAGCTGGAGGCGCAGCCAGAAGGGGCTGGGGACACGAAGACGCCCCCCTCAGGCCCGAACCCCTGGTCTCTCGGCTCCTTCGTGATCACAACCCGTCGTCCCCTCGCCCCCACCCCGCCCCCTGCTAGTGAGGAAACTTCGACCTTGTTCCGCGGTGCGCAGTTGGGGAAATTGAGGCCAGGCCAGGCAGGGCGCGGGCTGCGGCCTCCCGGAGGATGGGAGAGGGGGGCGCCCCACTACCCAACTCCGCTGACCGCGCGGCCCGGGCATCGCAGGCCGCTGACTTCCCCGGCGCAACGAAACCCGCTTCTGGCGCCCTCTCCGGAGAGGCCGGGCCACCCCCGCGGCCAAGCTCCGGCCCCGACAGTGAAGCGAGTTCCCCCACCCCTGGGCGGTCCTGAGCGTCCTCTGGCCCTTCCCGGAAGGGACGCTCCTTTGACAAGTAAAGATGTAAATATATTTATTTATTTATTTATTTATTTAATCCACAACGCTTTCTTCCTTGCAGAAAGGCGGCCCGCGGATCCTGGAGCTGGGGGTGGGACGGGGCGCGGTGGATGGGTTCGGGGAGGCCCCAGGCCGGGTGATCCCGGCCAGACTGCAGCGGGGCTGACCCTGGGGTACCTCCAGGAGCTACCTTGGCCCGGGTCGCAGCGAGGGCTCTGCTGAGCCCCAGCACGCTAGCTTCGACCCCCGGGAGGTTCCTGCCCTGGATCCCCAGAGCCCACGATGAGACGAGACAGAGGCGGGGGTGGGCAGCACAGGCCTGGGAGAGCGCCCACTTTCCCGATACGGAGACGGAGGCCCAGCGGGGACGGAGGACTCTGCCCCTCCCACTCGGGGAGGGTCCGACGCCCCGCCCCGGTAGGTTACCCTCCCCGGCATCCGGCAGGGGAGCCTCGCCCTGGTCTGGCGCCCCATTAATGCGCCATTTATCTGAACACACCCGTGCCCTTTCCGCTGGGCCAGGAAGGGGGAGGGGAGGCAGAGGAGGCTTCCCGGCCCATCCCCAAGGCTGACCGCCCCCTACCTCCCAGCTGCCCTCTAGGTCTGTCTCTTTTGCTTGCACCCCTGGGGGCTGAGGGGATCTAGGAGACCTGTCTGAGGGACACTGAGAAGTTGAGAATGGGACCGGGGTGCGCGCCCCGCCAGGCAGAATCTACACGTCAAGGACGGAGGAACGGAGCTGGGCTGTTCACCTGATTTAACGAACCCCTCTGCGTAGTCCCCACCCCAGAGCTGAGGCTGCAGCCCCTGCCCTCCAGGTGTAGCTCCTCTACTTGGGGAGGGGGAGACAAAGACTACACAGTCACTCATGCCCCTGAGGGCAGGACTGGGGGGAGGGAGCAAACTTCCTGGAGGGGAGGACCTCCAGGCTGGGTTTTGTAGGCTGGGTTTTGTACGACGCGCAGGAGTTTGAGTCAGGTAGGCAAGTCCAGGGATGCAAAGGCCCCTTGTAACTTGGGGCAGAAGGGGATGGAGCAGGGGCAGGAGGCTGGTGTTAGCTCAGAGGCCTTCATCAAGGAAATATTTGTTAAATGAGTCAATGAGATAAAACTGGGACCTGACAGGAGGGGGTGGGTGTCAAAGCCAGGCCTTGAATGCCAGGCTAAGTGGGGCTGGGCTTTCTCTCCTGGGCTGGGACGCCAGCAGGAGAGGGGGTCCCAGTGGCCTCTAGAACAACTCCTTCCAGCCCCAGTCTGTACAAAGAAGCGTCCTCAAGGATGTGGTGGGGGCTGAATGACTCCCCCTCCCCCCAGGGCTGTGACAGTGGGGGAGGGAGAGCTGTTTGTTCCTGAGCCCAGCAGGTGAGTCACCGAGGTGTGCGGAAAGGAAACAGTTTTCTCCTTCCTTCTATCAGCTGCCGCCTTCTTCCTCCCTCCCCAGGTGTGGGCGTGAGGGGGTTCCCTGAACCCTGGCGGGTCATGCGCCCGGCAGAACCCGGTTCTACCTGCCTGCCCTCCCCCCACCCCAGCAATGCCTGCTGTGCGCTTGGGGAGGTGAGACTCTGGGGGAGCAACGCTAATCATCCCCATTGTTCAGATGAGGAAACTGAGGCACTTGGAGGTTCCGGGATTTGCCCCAGACCCCCAGCCGGTGAGCCGACCGACCCCAGGCCTGAGTCCCAGTGTGAGCCCAGTTTGCATGTGTTGTGGACACATCGGTGTGTCCAGCTGGGGATAGAGTTGATCTCGGCGGCAATGCTGAAGTCCCAGCCGAATCTGTGGGGCACGGGGTCCAGCTACACAGAATATCCCTGCCTGGGGTCCCTCCCTTCAACCCAGCGCTTCGGACAGTCCCAGGGATTGCGGGGGGCAGGGGGGGGGTGTGGTGGTGATGACGAAGAGACTGAGAGGGACACTCCAGCCTGCACTTTCGGGGTGTCCCCTATTCAGGGCCTGTGAACCAGCAGCCGGGCCATGGGGGCTAAAGTTTGGAGGGCCTCCTGCATCCTCCCCCATGACTCCCACCCAGCCAGATAATCATTAAAGGAACTGGGGAAAGGTAGGGTCAACTGGGCTCCTCCAGAAAAGGCCGCTGCAGTCCCGCTCGAACTCTCTCCAGCTTGACTTTTGGGGAGCCCAGGGAGTGGGGAGAGCAGAGCCTGGCCCAGACACCCCAACACGGAGGGACTGAGAGGGTCTGCCAGGAAGGAGAGGGGGGTGTCTTGATGCCCCCCTCCTCCCTCTTCCCTCCCCCTCTTTCCCTCCCCCACTTCTCCCCTCCCCTTCCCCCTCCTTCCCTCTCTCCACTCCCCTCCCCTCCGCTGCTAACAGCTGTAACTGCTGGTTAACCCACTTCCTTAACAAGCACCCTGGCCCCCAGCAGTCCCTGCCGGCTCCCTGTGTAATTGCCTCTGTAATAAATCCCCTACTTTGGCTGGGTAAGGGACCCAGCTTCCTCCTCTTCACTTAAGATACACACACACACACACACACACACGCACGCACGCACGCACGCACGCACGCACAACATAACATTTCTATTATTATCGACCTCTAACTCCCTGTGCATCAGGAGGGAAGAAGCCAGGCTCCCACTGGCTGTGTCTCCCAGGGGAACTGTGGGGGGAGAACCCCTCCAGCCCCCTCCTCACCTGCCCTCCACATAGAGGGAAGGTAGACGGGAGGGCAAGGGCCCTGGTGGAGCGAGAAATCAGGGACGTGCTCCCATCAGGAGGGTCCCCGAGTGGGCTGCTAGTCCTGGGGGGGGGGGTCCCCAGGAGCATAGCAGTGGCAGGAGGGGGAGGGGCTGGGGAGGGCTGAGGGTCATCTTGTCGACCCCTTGCTTGTTTTCTGGGTGAGGAAACTGAGGCGGAACCCAGGCTCCTGCCTCCCAGTTTGCTGAGCATCTCTCGGCTGCCCGGGAAAAGCCCTCTGAAGGTCCCAGAAGCATAGTGGGGCACAGGGTGCAGGAGGACGACCCATGTCAAGCCAGCTAAGTGCTGCCATGGCTGATTCGACCCCTCTGAGGGGCGGCCCATTTCACAGATAGGAAGATTGAGCCTTGTGCTGGCTGCTCGGTGGAGCCAGTGACCCCAGCCCCCTGGGTCGCCAATCCCCTGTGGGTGCCTCTTTGGCTCAGGGTCCTTGGTACCAGGGCTTCACGCCCCCAAAGTCAAGGGTGAGTTCTGAATGTGAACCCCAGTGCCCCCTTACCCACCTCACGGCCCCTCTCAGCATCCCAGCGTACTCATCTGTGGAATGGACACAAAACATACACGGTGCAAACCCAAGGGCACCTGGGTGATGCCCAGGAAATGCTTGTGCAGGTGCAGCCACCGAGCTGTGTCTGAGGGAGGGCAAACCGGGTGGGGGTCAGAGGGTCCCTGAAGCAGGGCCAAGAGGACAGAGCCTGGCATTGACCTGCACATTGATCCTGGGAAGAGGCAGGAGGGAAGGGCGAGGGGCGGGCAGAGGCGAGGGAGGCTCCTCCTTTCCCCTGCAGGCCCAGCAGGACCCCAGCCACACTTCACAGGAGGTTCCAGGGAGGCAGTGCCAGGCGCATGGTGGTGGATTCATGCGCCTCCGCCTCCGGTTAGCCAACCCTGGTTTTGTGTGTTGGTTCTGGAATTCCCAGTCTGCCTCTGTGTACCAAGCCCCTGATTTTCTGTTCCTTGTACCTTCCCAGGGCTATTTTTTTCCCCAGTTCCTCTGAATGGGGCAGAAATGACTGGGCAGGGGCAGGGCTAGGGCCCTGGATTCAGCATCCTTGGGCATCATTGAGGTGTGGGCCTCAGCTCACCTCCTGCCCCAGATCCCAGCAGGTGGGCAAGGCCAGGGTGGTCAGTCCCCTTTTATGAGTGAGGAGACTGAGGCCCCAACTCCCCAGCTACCTTGACAATTACAGACTTGGGGTGTGAACTCAGGCCCCCGCTGATGGACTCTGGGTAACACACCCAATTCGTTGTGCCTTGGTTTCCCCATCTGTAAAATGGGGATCACGTTGAATTACTGTGAATTGATTCAAGGGAAGTGCAGGGCCTTTGTTCTAATGAAAGTGGCTGGATGCATACTCAGGCCTGTGTTTGGAACCCGGGGCTGCACAAAGCTGCACGGAGGCAGCTCTGGAACAGGGGACTGGAGGGTCTGAGGACCACACCCTGAGAGGCCCCACTGTGATCCCGTCTTGTCCTGCTCCATCTGCTCTCCACCCAGTGTGTGCGCTGCCCTGCGTCTTACCTGCTGTCTCTCTCCCAGGCCTGGGCATCCCCTGAAGGCACAAACAGCATTTGGGGTGCCCTGGTGTCCCCATCGCCCCGCTCAGGCCAGGGGCGCTCAGTAGGGACGGACACCTGCCCGGAAGGTCCATTCAAGTGTGCTTCAGCAGCAGGCTCGGGCCTGTGTAGTCCCTGAGGACAGCTAAACACATGGTGTGAGCAAGCATCCTGCCTCAGCCCTGGGCCCCTCATCTTCCCTTTGGGGGGGCTCTGGGAGGGGCATGGGGCCGGGGCTTTGTCCGGGGATTTGAGGGGGGTCCCCAGCAGGCTGGTGCAGGGGCTTCACGTTGCTCTCTGGAGCAACTGTTTCCCTGAAGCAGCGCTTTCCGTCCTGCCCACAGATCGATGTGTGGGTGGAGGCGCGTTTGCAGAAGATTATTTATGCTGGGGCAGCCCCACAGTCCAGCTGTGGGTTCAGGAGCGGGGAGGAGGTGACGGCTGGGCAGCCTTCCTGCTGGTTCAATCCTCTCCGAGGTTGCTTTGCAGATCAGTCTCTGTACGTGATTTCATTGAAGGTCCGTGATGGGTGCCTATAGCCCAAGATCTCAAACCCAATCTCCTGGAATTGAGCCCAGCTTCTCATCCGGATTCTCTGTTCCACTTCTTAGCTGGTGTCCTTGGGCTTGTTCTCACACCCGCTCTGTGCAACTTTTCCCTCATCTGCAAGAGGGGGTTTTACTGAGGATGAAATGAGAGAATTCATGTAAAGCCCTTAGAACAGTGCTCATCTGCTGAGCAGATGGGAACTGCTGTCCTTATCAGCCTGTTTTGGGTCCAGAAAGTTGGGACGGAGGAGGTTGCAGAGAGATAAGGCAGCCAGAGAAAATAAATTAGAAATGAGGTCGAGAGAAGCTGTAGCTGGAAGAGAAGTTAGTCCATAAAACCCACAGCAGGTGGTTCTAAACCCAGCAGGTGGGCCACAGTATTGGCTCTGAGCTCCTCAGCAGGCAATGCGAAAAGAGAAACACTTGCTGGTATGTTCATACTTATGGCCACGCATACTTTTGTGGCCATTGCTAAGCCTGGTCCTTGACGTGTGCATGTGAGTGTGTGCCCGAGCAGGGTGTGCTCAGCAGAATTTTAATGGCCACGGAAACTGTACCCACAGGTGTTGCATCCTGTATAACCCCCTCCCCTTGAGTGTGGGCTTACGTACCACCAGTGGAATATGGCAAACGTGATGGGTGTCCACCCATAATTACACTGTGTTACATAAGACCCTATTCCAGCAGAGATTCTCCTGCTGGCCTTGAAGAGGTGAGCTACCATATTGTGAGGGGTCCCTGGAGGGGAGCATGTGTTGGGAAACAGCTGGCACACTCATTACTGAAAGCCAGAAAAAATAAAACAACCCAGACTTCAGTCCTACAACCACAAGGATTGAATTCTGTCAACATCCACGTGAGCTTGGAAAAGGAACTTGAACTCTAGAAAAGAACTCAGCCTGGCTGATACCTTGACTGTGGCCTGTGGGACCAGAGCAGAGGACCCAGTGCCCTGACTCCTGACCCACAGAGCCTGACAGATCGTAGATGTGTGTTGTTCCAAGCTGGTAAATTTGCAATGCTTTGTTATGCAGCAGTAGCTAACTAATACATGGTGTGACATGCTCTTGCTTTCTGCATTTTGATCGGGCATCAGCTCAGAGGAGGGTTCCTGCTCCTTAATCAGTCACGCACCTGATCATCATTGGCGCTCACATTTATTGAGCACCTACTGTGTGCCAGGCTCTGCACTAAGTATTTGATCTGGGTCATCTTGGTTCGTTCCTTCTCCTGTCAGGAAATCGGGATGCTCACCATGCTCGTTTTCCCTACGGGGAAGCTGACACCTGAAGGTTGAAGTGAGCCCCCCCAGAGCATGCAGACAGTAAGCCGGACCTTGAGGGTGTCTGGCCCCAGGGCCCCCCCTTTGCCTGTCTCTGGAGGTATGGCCCTTGTCTGGATCTCACCAATCACTGGTGCTTCCCCTGGTGCGGTGGCCTTCAGAGAGAGGATCGCCTGCTGAATCAGTGCCCCAGAGGTGGGGGGCTGTCTGGCTGGGCATCAGGGAGCCTCCCATGGGACTGTGAAACATGCTTATGTTTCAGAACCACTGAGAACAGGTTCTGGTGCCTTGGGGTCCCGCACAGGCTGCTGCCTTCGGAGGAGGTCTGAGCACCTCACTGCCCCTCTTCCCAGAGGCCACTCCTCCTGGCTCATCAGGGCTCAGCTGGTGTCACAGCCCTAGGAAGTCCCTGACCCCTCCCTGTTTTACAGTCTCACACACCTACGTGTCTCTCACAGCGGTCTTGTCACAAGTTGTAATGATATCTTTTTCCCTGGAATTTTTGGGTTAGTACCCTTCTCTCCCACCAGACTGTGAACTCCAAAAGGGCAGGGGTCAGGGGCTGCCTGGTGGTGGCTGTGGCTCCAGTACCCTGCCTGGTGCATAGTAAGTGCCTAGTAACCGGCTGATGTACAAGTGAGTGAGTGAACGGAGGGATGGG
Source organism: Hyperoodon ampullatus (assembly GCF_949752795.1). Taxonomy (NCBI): domain Eukaryota; kingdom Metazoa; phylum Chordata; class Mammalia; order Artiodactyla; family Ziphiidae; genus Hyperoodon; species Hyperoodon ampullatus. The sequence goes on from NC_136917.1 coordinate 26,617,381, forward strand.
TAGATGGATGGATGGATGAACAAAAGAATGGGCCTCCCTACCTTCCTGCTTCTTGATCGTCATGAGAATAAGGCAGGCATATTTCAAACAACCCGAAGATGTATCTCAGCCTGGAGCTGCTGGGAACACCAGCTCCCCTGGCAGGGCGCATCGACCCACCTTGGGGCGGGTGGGCATCTGGCTTTGTGCAAGCAGAGGTGGGGGGCTTGAGGCAGGTAGGGGGCTGTGATCAAAACCCACCCGACAGCAATCAAAACACCCCACCCCACTCCCAGCCATCTCTGCAGACACCTGGGCCTCCACAGACAAGCGTGGGTCTGCTGATGGGGGGCTGCAGCGGTGTGTGTGTGTGTGTGTGTGTGTGTGTGTGTGTGTGTGTGTGTGTATGTGTAGGGGGGATAGCAGCCTCTGCAGCAACCAGGATGGAAAAGCCCTCTCAACACACAAAAGCAGGAAAGGCACATTAAAACCATTATCAATATTTTGCCTGGAAAAAATACAAAAAGCATTTTCTTCTCTGAAAAATGAATAACCTGAAAGACGGGGAGGCTGGGTTTGATGTCTGGGTAGTGGGGATAAGGTGAGGCTTTGGTCCCCGCAGTGGGTGCCTGGGCCCCTCTGAGCAGGCCTTCTCAGCCCCCACCTGCTCCTAGTCCTGGCCGAGGCCCCAGGGGGTCCCTCAATTCACCCCCATTCTCCCCTCTGGGGCGGGGGGCATCCTCCTCATCTGAGTTCCTCCCAACCCTCCCCAAATGAGCCATGATCTCTCACCTGCGTTTCTGCTTGTCCCTCTGCTCACTCTAGGAAACTCCTACTCTACCTGCAGAGCCCAGTCCCAGTGCCCCCACTCTATACAACTTCCCCACCCCTCCCAGATAGAACCTTCGCTGCCCTTCCCCAGCTGCCCGACTCCAGCACCCTCACTTCCCCCTCCAGGGACTCCTGAACCCTGGGGCTCACACTCTGGCCCACCCAGTACCCCCCGCCCATCTCCCCATCAGCCTGGGGGCTTCCTGAGATCCAGACCAGAGCTGGCCCTCCGGGACTTTGGCATCTCCCAGCGCAGTGGATCAGTGTCTGGACAATGAACAGGGCTCATTTTGGGAGGTGGCAGTTCCCCCACCCCTCTTCCCTCCCTGCCTCCCCCTTCCCATTCACCCTTAGGCCCGGACAGAAGATTCTGGAATCTGGCTGTGGAGGAGGGGCAGAGCCACACTCTCTTCAGGTCTCAGTTTCCCTGTTTTTGAACAAGGGGTTTGAGTCAGATTTGAAATTTTGGAATCATTTATTTACTCATTCACTCTGGCGTTGACATCTGCTGCCTCCCATCCCCCCACCACAAGGGCAAGGCATTTTTTTCATCTTACTGGGGACGCTGAGGCCCAAGGAAGTCCTGGGAGGCGTCTCTCAGAGGTCCTATGTTCTGACGAATGAGGTCCCCTCCCATCGAGAGAGGACTGGGGAGCTGTTCTTGGTGCTGAAGCTAGAACCGGAGGTCTTCAGTCTGGGGAGAGGGCTTCCCCCACAACCTGGCCAGCTGAGTTCCCTCCCTTGCCACAGCATTCAGACCCCATGTCCCCCCTCCCCAGGCAGGCTGGACGAGCCCAGTCCAGTCACATCGGGTTGTCTGCCCTCCAGTTTGCTGCCATCGCATCCTGAGGGGGCTCCCTCTAGCCCTGCACCCTGTCTGGTCCCTCCCTGCTCTGTAGCTCCGGCGCCCCACCCCATCTTACCCGGCCCCTCATGTTAGCCCCACGGGGCTGGGAGTACCAGAGCCCAGCTCGGCCTCCCTCTCTGTTGAGCAAATGGACAATTGAGAGTGGTGGCACCTGGACACTGCTGGGTGACCCCACTCAGTCCCCGGTCCCTCTATGTACCCCAGCCTCCCACCTCCCAAAGCAGGGCTGCAGGAATCCAGAGCCTGACTCGGGTGGTCCTGGAGGACTTCCTGGGAGAGGTGACCCCACCAGAATCTGGACAGATGGGAAGTGGGAATGGTTCTCCTTCCACCACCACCCTCAACCCTTGAGCTGAGCTTGAAAGCCTGGGAGGGTGCAGCATCTCATCCTCCTGGAGGGGACAGAACGGAGCTTATTAGGGGAGGGGATCAGACACGCAGCTTCGGCTGGGCGGGGGATGTGCTGACAAGAGGGAATGTTTTATCGAGGTGGCTGCAATCTCTCTTCCAAGGCCAGCGGCCCCTCAGATATTGAGTATCCCTGTCGATGCCGCTAGCTGTAAGTGGAGGAAAAAAATCGCTTAATGGGCTGCTTGAGCCTCATCAGGTGGGTGGGTGCCGGGTGGCGGTGGACCCTTAAAGGGGCCTCTGTCCCCCCCCTCGGGCTTGCGGGGGCTCATGGAGGGGGGGCTCCTGATGGCTGCTAATAACCCTTCAAACAGGGATCCCATTTGCTGAGTTCCTGCTACAAGAGGCTGTGGAGTCTCCATTTATTTTAATCTTATAATCGCTTAAAGGATCTTTACTGTACCTACTGTGTGCCAGGACTGGACAGGGTGCAGGGGGAGCAGGGGAGTTCAGTCTGGGGATGACAGACCTTAAAGCGTGACCCAGACTAAGGGGGGCTGAAAGGGGGATCGGGGCTGGACAGGCAGCCTGAGGGGTCCCCAAGAAGAGGACATTTGCCTTGAGAGCTGTAAGTGGAGCAGGAGTTAAGTGAAGTGGGAAAAGCATATGCAAAGGCTTGGTGGCAGAAGGAGGGCGAGCTTGGCAGCCTCTGTGTCCTGTGTCTGTACGAGCCCCACACATAGATGTGCCCCCGTTGCTTTGCTCAAATTTGAGCATCTTTCTCACTGTTTAGTACCTAGCTTTTTTTTTTTTTAATAATAAACTCTGCTTTTTAGAATAGTTTCAGATTCACAGGAAAAGTGAACAGTGTGTAGGAGGTTCCTATATACACCCCCACCACACACACACACACACACACACACAGCGTCCTCTATTATTACCATGGGTGTGGTACATGAGCTACAATTAATGAACTGACCTTAATACATTACAAGTGACTGTAATCGGTTGAATTTTATCCCTAGCAAAAGACACTGAAGTTCACCTGTGAATGTGACCTTATTTAGTAATCGGGTCTTTGCAGAAGATCAAGTTAAGATAGGCATTGGGGTGGGTCATAATCCAACGTGACTGGTGTCCTTATAAGAAGGGAACATTTAGACATAGACACACACACACAGGGAAAAGGCCATGTGAAGATGAAGGCTGAGATCGGGGTGGTGCTTCTATAAGCCAAGGTCACCAAGGATCACCAGCGATCCCCAGAAACAGGAGAGAGGTCTGGAACAGATGCTCCCCCAAGCCCTCAGAAGGAACCAGCCCTGCCCATGCCCTGATCTTGGACTTCTGGCCTCCAGAGCTGGGAGGGAATCATTTCTGTTGTTTAAGCCACTCAGTCTGAGGTCCCTTGTTATGGCACATTAAGGTCCATAACTTACATTAAGGCTCACCCTTTGTGTTGTAAGTTCTATGGGCTTTCATGACGTAATACTGTTCACCGAGCATTACAGCATCATACAGAATGGTTCTGTAGCCCTAAAAACCCTCTGGGCCCCGCCCATTCATCCCTCCTCCCCCCAATCCCCGCATCACTGATCCTACTCTCATCTCCAGAGTCCTGCCTTTTCTAGAATGTCCCAGAGTTGGAATCACAGTGTGTAGCCTTTTCAGACTGGCTTCTTCCTCTCAGTCATGTGCATTTAAGGTTCCTGCGTGTCTTTCTATGCATGGCTTGTTAGCTTTCTTCTTAGTGTAGAGTAACATTGCATCTTCTGGACGATCCGTCCACCTAGTAGAGGACATCTCGGTTACTTCCGGGTTTGGGCAGTTAGGAATAAAGCTTCCATCAACACCCCTATGCGGGCTTTTGTGCGGACATACGTTGCTGGCTCCTTTGGGGCAACTAGCCTTTGCACTGAATATATCTTAGGAATATTCAGTGCCGCTGCCTGGGCGGCACTCGCCTTTGGAACAGCTGTGTAGTGCTCGGAGCTGCTGGCACTCTGTAACTGATTTCAAGAACATCTTATCCCTGGCTTTTAGGCTGTTTCCACATTTTTGCTGGAACAATGAATGCCTCTAGGAACATACTCTTATGTAAATATTGCCCCATTGGGCATGCCCCCATGGGATGGGGTACATTTCTAGCAGTAGGAACACAGGCCAGGGGAATTCATTTACTATTTATTGAGTACCTACTGTGTGCTTGGCATGGTTTTAAGGGGCTCGGGACCCAGGGAGGAAGGGGACAGATAAAAGTTCTTGTCTTCACCAAGCTCGCATTTTCAATTTGGCTTTTAATTTTTTGTTAGATGTTGGCACATCATCTTCTGGAAAGATCCACTCAAATGGACCCAATCACCACAAGTGTTTAATTGTGAGTAATTGTTTGTGTGTGTGATGGGCCTATGAGAGGGTCCTGGTGTCCCCTGTCCTCCTGGGCTGATGGAGATGGAGGTGGGGGGCTCCTAGTCTGGGTCCCTCGAGGGGCAGGAGTAGCCAATAAGCAAACGTCAATCACTCGATCGGTCGAATCAGGTTAATAAAGCTGCCAGATGGAGAGATGGCTGCGGAAATCCATGCGCTAGGCCAGGTACGACAGGGAAAGTGTTCCAGGACAGCTGACACCCAGCAGGGCCGGTGCTTGGACGGGGTGGGAGGCACATCCCGGGGTGGGGGGACCTCTTGTCTAGGCCTCAGTTTCCCCATCCATCAAGGGGGTTTCCACGGCCGCCCTTGGCACAGTGTGCCGGCACCTACAGTCCAGGCCACTGTTCTTATCTACGGGTGTCGTACTCTAGTCCGTTCATCCTGTCCTGGGCTCTGGGGACTGAGGACCGAGCCATGCTTTGGACGCGGGCCCCTGCCCTCAGACAGTGCCCAGGGGAGGCGAACATTTATGGAATGAATGCATCTCAGCATATTGTCCCGAGTGGGGCACCTGAGGCTCGTGAGAGAATGAGCAGGGCAGCAGTGAAGAGGTACGGACCCGTGTCCCTACGGCAGGAGCATCAGGAGAGAAGGCAGGGAGGCCGGGCAGGGGCAGAGCGGTCTCGGGAAGCTGGGAGCTGAGCTTGCAGGAGTGAGGAAGGCAGGAGGGGCGGAGGCTCCGACACACAGCCTCACGCGCTCACGCATGTGCACCAACAAGGCACTTAATCCCAAGCACACGCACGCCTATCTAACCTGTAACCACTCACACACGGGCACGCACAGTTCTCACACACACGCGCAGAGGCATGCACTCACACGCACATCCTCCCACACACTCCTGCACATCATCCACATACTCACAGGCACACACACAGATACACGCATGCATGCTCCCACACCACACACACGTACCAACTCACCCTCGCACACCCGTGCACGCACACTAAGAATAGACGGTCAGGTGCACAGACCAGCCTCTGCCCCCTCCCTCTCCCCACCCCCTCACACAGTGCACACACATACACACACTCACACCCGTTCTGTTCACATGCTCAAATGCACCCACATTTGCACACTCACATACATGCATTCAGGACTGCCTTGGAACCACTCACACATCACAAACCCAAGCAGCCATTGTCAAAATTGCTCAGCCTGTGATAAAATCCAGCTTTTTCATCTTGCACACGAATTGGCCAGCCTCTCCCTCCCCCACCCCACTCAATAACCAGGTTAAAATAAAAATGGAATTCCAGCATCTGCTTTCAAAAATAACCCCACACACTCCACCGGTCAATGCAAGCTTCCTCAGCTGCTAAGAATTAGAAAGGCAAAGGCCAGGGAAGGAGACTGGGTGCAGTATGATGCGAAAAATAAAATAAAATAAATGCAAAACCCAGGGAGGCTGGCGGCTTTGTAAAGCGTGTCTGTACTGTGCACAGAAGCCAGGGAGGAGGCCTGAGCAGAATGACCGCAGCTGATTTTAGGTGGGTGAGCCTGTGGCCAATGGTTGTGACCTCTTCTGTTCTTTTTAAAGTGGTTATAGAACTGAATTTACAGTTTCTACCTCTGCAAAACCACGCTGATCTGTGGATGCGTGTGTGGGGGGGGATTAATTGAGATCATTTAAATAAATCTCTCAGCACTGGACTTGGTACAAGATGCACATTAAAACTATTATGTACATTCAATTTTTTTAACAATCACATATTTGCATCAAATAATTCATTCCTGTTTCTCACCCTCAAAGAAATATTTTTTGCCCCATGCCAAGAACCCTACCATTTTATTATAAACAGCATCTTTAGTTTTACAAAAAAGCTTCCTTTGACAAAATCCAATTGTTCATTTTAATAAACCCAATTGACTGTTGGGCGCTTTGGGATTTTTTTTTTTTTAACTGGAAGGTTTAGGGCAGCACACATACCCCCACCCCCTTCAAAATAACCAGTGTCTTTTCTGAAGTCTGTACCCTTGAGTCTGGGCCTCCCTGAACTTCTGTGAAAGGGGGGTGCCCTTTAAACAGGAAGATCCCACAGCATCCCCGAGCCCTTAATTTCAACATTGTATTATAGTTTAAATCATTGTCCTTCCTTACAGGGGCAGCCAGTGTGTAGGACCCAGTAAGCACTGGATAAATGTTTCTATCTCCTTTGGGGGGGTGGTTGGTGACTAGTGGTCACACAGATGTGGCAGAAAGAATCCAAAGCCCCTGAGCCACACTTTCTGGGTGGCAGGCCCACCTTCATCCTATGACCTGTGAATCAGGCAAGCCACTGGGCTTTTACGAGTCATGGTTTTCCCAGCAAGGGAATGGGGCCAGCCAGTCCAGGGAGATGGCCAGGTAGGGTTCGCAGATGCAGCCCCGTGCATGCTGGGGCCAGGGGAGAGCTGGGGAGGGGTCCTCGCCCCTCCTCCTCACCCCCTACCCTGGCTATTCAGTCGCCCCCACCTCAGGAAGCCGTGCGTCCCCGAGATAAGACACGGGTCAATAAACTTTTTTCCAAGACGGGCCGGGTTGCTCCATCCTCCCCAGGCCCCCTTCCCGCCTGCATCTCCCTCCCCACGCCGGGAAAGGTCAGACGGGAGGCGGCATCGACCCTCGCCCGGAGCCAGGCCCTCGGCCACGCCGCGGCCGCGCTGACCAACTGACCACGCGCAGCCGGGGAGCCCCGCGCGCCGCCGGCCAATGGGAGAGCGTCGAGCTGCTGTTGCTGGGCAACGCGGGCCGGGAGGAGGGGCGGGCCGACGCGCGATGGATCCGAGGCGGCCACGATCAATCCGGCGCCCGTGCGCATGCGCGGCCCGCGGCCGGGAGGGATGCTGCAGCCGGCGCCCAGTGGCCATCGATCGCCGCGGCCCGAGGCTCTTAATCAGCTCGGAAAAGGGCTAAAGGGGGGGTGGTGCCCCGCCATCCGCCACCTCCTCCCTTCCTTCTCCTTTCAATAATAATAACAACAACAACAGCAGCAGCAGCTCACGTTCATCCAGCACTGGACCATCCACTTATAATCTCCCAACATCCCAGCCAAAGGGGCCAGTTGGTGCCCAGTTTCATCCTGGAGGTGCACGCAGGGGCCACCCCGGGGCAGCATCCTGTCCCCACCACCCACCGGCTGAGTGGCCTGGGGCACGTGGGCTCCGGCTCAGGGTTCCCACCTGTACCGTAAGGTAAAGTAGTACCTGCCCGGTTGGGGTCTGCGAGGTGTCCCATTAAGCTCTTTGTTTCTAAGTTGGCATCAACCATGTTTTGTTCTCAGATGGGGACCCCGAGGCCCAGAGAGGAAAAGTCACTGGCTCGGAGACTGCACCTATTACAGATTCAGGGCGGTCCCCACTCCTCCCCCTCACTTGTTTCTGCCTCAGATTCATCTTTTTCACAATATTTAGTGAGCATTGACAGAGAGCTAGACTTCACTAAGTGCTTTGCACATGCAAGAGTACAGGTTCTTCAAAATCCTGTGCATTTGGGTAATGTATCCCCATTTTACAGATGAGGAAACAGGAAAAACGAGGCCAGCATGTCTGGAGGATCGAGGCCTTTCCCTCCTTCTGAGATCAAGGTGTCACAGGGCCGTGCTCCCTCCTAAAGCTCTAGGGGAGGATCCTTACTGCCTCTTCCAGCTACTGGTGGTTGTCAGCAATCCTGATGTCCCTTGGCTGGTAGCCACATCACTGCAGACTCTGCCTCTGTTGTCACATGGCCATCTTTTCTCTGTGTCTCTGTGTGTCTCTCCTCTTTTCATAAGGACACCGGTCACTGGATTTAAGGGTCACCCTAATTCAGGATGACCTCATCTTAGCTAATTACAACTGCAAAGATTGTATTTCCAACTTTCCAAATAAGTCCACATTCTGATGTTCCAGGTGGACATGACTTCTGGAGGACATTATTTGATTCACTGGGTGGGCATGGAGGGAGGCAGATATGGTGGTGACCTTCTGCATGGTCTCAGGACATTGTTCCATACAACTGGCTCTGGGCTAGGATCCCAGGGAAATGCTGACAGAGGCCCGAGGCTTTACCAAAATGGGCTCATGCGACCCCCGGCTGTCATGTGGTCAGTGTCTTTCACTTTATCACATGGGTATCTTTCCATGTCATTAAAATTTCTCCTCCTCCATCACCTCTAATACCCACCCAGCATTACCCCCAAGGAGGAGACAACTCTTTATCAATCCCCTTCCCCTGGGAAGCAAGGCTAATCCCAGCACATGTTCTTTTTTTTAAAAAAATAAATTTATTTATTTTTTTTGGCTGCATTGGGTCTTCGTTACTGTGTGCGGGCTTTCTCTAGTTGCGGCAAGATGGGGGGCTACTCTTCGTTGCAGTGCGCGGGCTTCTCATTGTGGTGGCTTTTCTTTGTTGTGGACCACGGGCTCTAGGAGCGCAGGCTTCAGTGGTTGTGGCTCGCGGGCTCTAGAGTGCAGGCTCAGTAGTTGCGGCACGCGGGCTTAGCTGCTCCGCGGCATGTGGGATTTTCCTGGACCTGGGCTCGAACCTGTGTCCCCTACACTGGCAGGCGGATTCTGAACCACTGCGCCACCAGGGAAGTCCCCCAGCACATATTCTTTTGGCAAGCAGCAAAATAGCACAGGGTAAGTGGAACAGGATGAAATCAGTTGGGGATCAGAACATGGAAAATAAAGACCCCCCCCACTGCTGCATGTCTGAAACTGGATAAAAAGCATTTGAAGTTTGTTACCCCACCTCAGGGGTGGGGAGGGGAGGCAGTATCACCAAAATATAGACAGATGCCCAGAGATGGGAATGGGCAGCCCTCATGGTATATTTTTCTTTGTAGTTGAGGTGAAATTCATATAACATAAAACTGACCCTTTTAAAGTGTACAATTCAGTGGTAATTAGTACATACACAATGTTGTGCGATCATTACTACTATGTAGCTTTGAAACATTTTCATTACCCCAAAATAAAACCCTGTCCCCAATAGCCATCACCCCCCACCATCCACTCCTCCGCCGCCCCTCCCCCCAGCCCCTGGCAACCACTAATCCACTTTCTGTCTCTGAATTTCCCTATTGTGGACATTTCATATAAATGGAGTCACACACTATGTGGCCCTTTGTGTCTGGTTTCTTTCTCTGAGCTTCATCCATGTTATAGTGTGTGTCAGTGTTTTGTTCCTTTTTTTAAAGAAAATTTAAAAATTGTGGTAAAATATACATAACAAAATTTACCACTTTAACCATTTTAAGTGCATAGTTCAGTGGCATTAAGTACATTTACACTGTTGTTCAACCAGCCCCACCATCTGTCTCCAGAAATCTTTTCATCTTGTAAAACTGAAACTGTCCCCGTGAAACACTGACTCCCCAGCCCCTCCCCCAGACCCTGGCCCCCACCATCTACTTCCTGTCTCTGTGGATCTGACTCTCTAGGGACCTCCTGTGAGCAGAATCAGACAGTATTTGTCTTTTTGTGTCTGGCTTATTTCATTGAGCATCATGTCCTCAAGGTTTATCCATGTTGTAGCGAGTGTGAGTGTTTCACTCTTATTATGGCTGAGTAGTACATACAATTCCATTGTATGGATGGACCACATTTCGTTTATCTGTCATCCGTTGATGAACACCAAACCTTTGGGTTATGGTGAATAATGCCGCTGTGAACATGGGTGTACCTTGGTGACTTTTGACCTCATTAACTTCCATGTGGCAAGTCCTGGGGCAGCAAACAGTCCCCATATGGGGCCAAGCATCCTCCATCCAACCCCACATGGGCCTCAAGACCCCAATTGAAGGGAATATACCAGAAGGGGTCCTGGACAGAGCCCCAGGTACGGCACAGGACCCACCTGAGTTTGAATCCCAGCTGTGTGACTTTGGGCAAGACAGTTTCCTGATTTGGGCCTCAGTTTCCTTGTCTGTAAAATGGGGGCAGCGAGCTCATTTCTTTCAAAAGCACAGTGCCTCTGTATGCAGAGCAAGTCTTCAGTGAACTTGCTGTTGCTGTTATGATGATGATTTTGAAATCATTGTTGAGTATCCTCACGGCTGCTAGACCCTCAGAAGCCCACACCCCCTCTCCTGCCTCTTCCTCCCCCCGCCCCAGGCATCCTCAGCCCTTAAGCAGCATGTGAATGCTGGACTTATTTCTGATTTATTCTGGGCCCCCAAAGAAATACATTTTCTTCAATTATTAATCATCGAGGTGTGAGAGATACACAGGAATGAAATTAACTGCCTGACCTTTGAGGAGAAGGACGCAGGGGTGGGGAGAGGGCAGCCCCTGTTCCAGCAGAGGTCAGATGGGGGTCCTGAAGTGGGGCTGAGACTCCGGGGTGGGTGAGAGGGGACTCATGGAAGAGACCAGAAAGGGGGGTGGTCTGGTGAAAGGAGTGGGGGAAGGGAAGCCCCTTCACTTGTCTCTTCTCTTTTTTTCTCTTTTCTGTTTCCTTCTTGGGAACCGGTCAGGTGGGGTCACACTGGTGGTGGGTTGGGGACTGGGTTCAAAGGCAAGAGGGAGCTGAGGGGCGTAGGACCCCCCCACGTGGGCCTCAGCTTCCCTGACTGTGGGAGGAAGGTTCTGGCTTTGTGTCCCCAAAGCCCCTAGCCCAATGTCTGCTACAAATGCCCCCCAGCACCCCCTCAATCATGGCTGGAGGACACAGAATCAGACACAGCCCAAAGGAGGCCCCGGGGTGGGGCTTGGAGGATGAGGAGGGGTTTAGTAGGTGCACTGGGTGGGAACAGAACTCCTAGCAGGAGGACAAAGTCCGAGTGGGATGAGAGCACGAGTGACAGCAGCTGGGGCAGCTCTAGCACCGCTGGCTGGCTGGCGTGTGGCTAGACATGCAGTGGGACATGTCACAGGCTGCTGTCCAGCTAAGGTGCATGGACCAGCGTCGGGGAGCTATGGGAGGGCTTAGAGCAGGGGAGGGGCCAGTTCAGAGCTGGGCTTGAAAGGTCTCTGGGGGAGCCAGTGTGAGGTTACGGCAGGAAGTGGTGACCGATGTGCCCTGGGGGTGGGGCAGGGGAGGCCAGGCCACGCCAGGGCCGAGGCATAGCTTCGGGAGGAAAGTTGCTGAGCCACTTGTCACTCCAGATCCTCCAGAGGCTCTCTTTTACCTCCGGGATTAAAAGCTAAAGCTGCCACAAACACCGTGCACCCTCCTTCCAAAGACAGGTCCCAGTCGCTTGTCCTGAACGCCCCATGTGGCATCCAGCCTCCAAGCCTTTGCACATGCTGTTCCCTCTGCCTGAAACCCTTCCCCCAAGCTGAGAAGGAGAGGAGAAGCACCTCAAAGATGGGAGGAAATGCAGAAGCCATAGACAGGAAGTAAGTCAGGAATTCTTGTTGGGGTATGGGTTACAACACCCATTTTACAGAGGCAGCAACTGAGGCCCAGAGAGGTTAGAAACGCACTAAGGTCACACAGCCCAGCAGTGGACGAGCTAGGTTTTCTGTCTTAATTTCATGTCACCCACAACAGCCGGGGAAGGATTTGGGGGTCTGCACGTGCACCGGGGGATGCCCTCCCCAGGCCCGGGGTGGGTGGGGGCGGGTGCGTGGGGCCTCTGCGGTGGGAGACCAGTCTGCTGGCCTGGTCCCTGCCCCCAGCCCACTGCGGCGGCCGCGCCGATCAGCAGAGAGCGATCGATGGAGTATTGAGCACTTTTCAAGCTTCGGTGATTTTCGTGGATTCAGTGTAAACCACAGCCCAGGCCCCCGCTCCCATCGACCTCGAGCGGAGGCGCCCCTCCCCACGATCCGGCGCTGACAGCTCCCGCTGCCCGAGGCTCTGCGCCCCAGCACCCCGCTCAGGGCCGCCCCCTCTCCTCCAGCCATTGTCCCGGAGAAGGTGGGGGCTGGAGGGCACAGACAGGGCAAGGGAAGGGGGGAGGTGCAGTGTGCACAGAGCGGGGGTGTGTGGGGGGTGTGGGGCCCTGGAAGGTGGGGGGCGGGGAGGGGCCAGCTCGGTGTCAGGGGGTCCCTCGGGAAGGAGGGGGGGCTGGGAGAGCAGAGGCCTGTCTCAGGCTTCCCACCCCTGCGAGCGTCTCTCCTTGTCTGGAATCCTGCTCTTCCCCTCCCAGGCCTGGCCCTGCTGCCAGCTCCAAGTCTAGTGGCTACTTCTGCCTCTTGCGACACTTTGCCCCGACCCCCATGCCGTCCTATTCTGAGAATCGCTTGCTGCTCCTGAGCCAGCAGGAGCTTTCCTCTCACAGCACCTGCACAGGTACAGTAAATACTTGGAAAGAGAGTAACCGGTGCAGAATAGTCCCACTTAAACACCTTTGTTCACCCACCCACGGGCCCACTCATCCACACGTTCACCAGCATGCCCATCAGAGTATTCATCCATCCACCTGCTCATCGATTCACTCAACCCACCCACCCATACGCCTTTTCACCAAGACACTCGTCCAGTATCCACCCACCCATCCACCCAGACAGTCAACAAGCCATACATTCACCAACGTACCCATTCATCCAATGCCTCCTCCATCCTTCCATCCATCCATCCATCCATCCATCCATCCATCCATCCATCCATTCATCCATCCATCCATCCATCCATCCATCCATCCACCTAGTGATTCACCCACCTATTCCACCCATTCATCCATCCACTGATCCATCCACCCAACCATCTGTCCACCCATCCACCCATACACCTATTTGTCTATCCATTCTCCCACACATTACACTCCTATTCACTCACCTACCTAAACACTCACCCACCTACCCATCCACCCATCCATACATTCACCAAACCTTTCACCCATCTTGCATGCGTTCACCAACTCACCCATCCATAAATACATCCATTTGTTTATCCCTTTGTCCATCCACCCATATAGTCAACAATCCATGCATTCACCAACATACCCAATGACCCATCCATCCACCTAGTGATTCACCCATCTATTCCACCCATTCACCCATCTACTTTATTCTTCTATCCATCCATCCATCCATCCATCTGTCCACCAAGCCATTCACCTGCCTACCCATGCACTTACCTATTCATCCGTCCAGTCATCCCTCCATTTATCTATCCTTTTAGCCATCCACTCATCCTTCCTCCCACCATCCAGTTTCCACGCAAACACACGTCCATCGGCCCATCTACCCACCCATCCATTTACACACCCATTCATTCATCAACCCTCCAACTCACCCCCCCATCCAACCACCCTCCTACCCATCCACTGATTCATTCACCCTTCCATCCACCTGTCCATCCACTTACCCATCCACCCACCCACCCACCCATCTATTTATCAATTCACCCATTCATTCATCCACCACAGGCATTTTCCGTGGTCCCTTCTGGGCCATGGTGATGCTGCCCTGTGTGGATAAAGGTGAGTCTGAGCTGGCCCCCGCCCCATGAGTTCCCAGACCAAGGACATTTTGCCCTCGTGTAAAACCAGGTTCAGCCCAGACAAGGGCTGACACTCACTGCCCCCACCCTGGCTGCCCTCTCTCTTTGGACTCCACCTGCAGGATCACTCAGCAGATCTTTATTGAAACACGGCAGGGAAAAAGCTGGTGAGGCCCCTCACGGAGCTTCCGTTCTAATGGGGAAGACCGGGGGAAAAAAATAGCAAAGAAGCCAAGAAATTAGAATCATTTGCTGCAAGACTGATTCCCAAGCTCTCTGTTCCTGGCTGGACTGGTAGGTGGGGGCAGGTGCTTGTCTCCCTCCTCTTCTCCCAGGCCTGGGAGATGCAGAGCCAGGGTACCACGGGCCCCAGACCCAGGGTGGCCTCAGGTGAGGGGGGCAGCCGCCGGAAGCAGGGATGGGGGGGCGCCATGTCACAGCAAAAGAAGGAGATGGCGGCTCTGAAATCTCCCTTCATAATTAATAAATGAAGAATATGGTTGTTAATCGATGCAGCTGTGAAGAGGGTATTGATTCCAGTCTCTCGCTATTTTGTGTGTGTGTGTGTGCCGCTTAGATTTTTACACCTCATTTAGAACAAGGCTTCCCTGGGGAACTCTTAAAACCAAAAGAGATTTGCAAGACTCCAGTGGGGCAGGGGACAAAGGGGGCTGGTCTGGGAAAGCTGGGGGACAGGGGGGCTAGGAGGCAAGTAGCAGCAGGCAGGGTGGGAGAGGAAGGCAAAGAAATATTCTTCATCATCAAAGTTGCCGAATCACTGTGTCTTCCCTCGAAGCACACATTTGAATATCTGATTTAGGATCAATTACTGTGGGTATTGGGAAAGGTCATTGGGAAAATTCACAGGAGGCCAAGGGGGAAATTCGTGGGTGGAAAAATAAATCCGTTATTATTTTTTATTACACAAACCCTGCGTGTCTGTGGTGGCAAAAATGCATTAAGATGAGGGTCATCATCCCCTACAACCAAAAATATCCATCCCACTGTTCCAGAGAGAGACCTTTCAAGATTTCTCCCATACAGATGTGTACATTTGTGGAAAATAATTGTACCTAAATACTAAAGAAGTTTGCAAAAATGGCTTTATACATTGTCTGTGATCTGCACTAAAAGATTGGCAGCTCTTTCTGATTAAAAAAGTAATATGTGGGCTTCCCTGGTGGCGCAGTGGTTGAGAGTCCGCCTGCCGATGCAGGGGACACGGGTTCGTGCCCCAGTCCGGGAGGATCCCACATGCCTCGGAGTGGCTGGGCCCGTGAGCCATGGCCGCTGAGCCTGCGCGTCCGGAGCCTGTGCTCCACAATGGGAGAGGCCACAGCAGTGAGAGGCCTGCGTACAGCACAAAAAAAAAAAAAAAAAAAAAAAAAAAAAAAGTAATATGTCACCAGGATCAGAAATAATTAGAAAATATTGAAAAGAACGGAGAAAATCTAATCATTGGTAATTTCATGCCTTAGAACTGAAACAGCAGTTCTCTCCCTTAAAAAAAAAAAATTCTCAGGTTTCAGCACCAAAAAAAAAAAAAAAAGTTTTTTCGTATTTTGGAATAATTTTAGACATACAGAAAAGTTGCAAAGATAAGGCAGGGAACCCCACCCCAGCCCCTACCCTCATGGAAACATCTTGTCACTGATGTGTGTGTGTTACGACCGAGAAATTAACACATATCTTATAGACTTGATCTGGATTTCACCAGGTTTTTCGTAATATCCTTTTTCTGTTCCAGAATCCCACGCAGTATTTCATATCACATTTAGACCTCTCTTATTTTGATCCATAATAGTTCAGGCTTTTTTTTCATGCAGATATGCTTAGGGATACGAATACACCCATTTTTATAAACAGGGAATCAAAATGTTGCTTTTCAGTCTTTCTTCCCACTTAATGTTATATTGAGAATATTTTTAAGCCAGTAAATACCCATCTTTTCTACAGTTTTTGCTAATAATATTGTGCTTGCTGACATAACTGAGTTTCTTTCCTTTTCCTCTTTTTTATTTTTTATTTTTGCGGTACGCGGGCCTCTCACTGTTGTGGCCTCTCCCGTTGCGGAGCACAGGCTCCGGACGCGCAGGCTCAGCGGCCACAGCTCACGGACCCAGCCGCCCCGCTGCATGTGGGATCCTCCCGGACAGGGGCACGAACCTGCGTCCCCTGCATTGGCAGGCGGACTCTCAACCACTGCGCCACCAGGGAAGCCCCCCTTTTCCTCTTTTTTAAGATTGAGATGAAATTCACATACCATAAAATTAAGCATTTTAAAGTGTGCAATTCAATGGTTTCTAGCATATTCAGAGTCGTGCAACCAACTTCACTATCAAATTCCAGAAGAGAAACCCCATCCCCATGAGCAGTCACTCCCCCAGTCCCTGGCAACTACAAATCCACTCTGTGTCTGTGCATCTGCCTGTTCTGGCCATTTCCCATCAGTGGAATCACACAGTGTGTGTCCGTCTGTGTCTGGCTTCTCTCACTGAGCATCGTGTTCTCAAGATCCATCCACACGGCAGCAAGTGTCCGTGCTTCACTCCTTTTCACAACTGAGTGATATTCCCATGTGTGGAGGGACCACATTGTTTATCCATCATCCATGGATGGGTATTTGGGCCGTTTCTACCTTCCAGCAATTGTGAATCATTCTGCTGAGAACACATGTGGTCACATATTTGTTTGAACACCTGTTTTCAATTCTTTGGGGTACATCTCGAGGAGTGGAATTGCTGAGTCACATGGTGATTCTATGGTTAAATTTTAAAAAATATTTATTTACTTATTTATTTATTTTGGTTGTGCTGGGTCTTAGTTGCAGCAGGCGGGCTCCTTAGTTGCGGCATGCATGTTGGATCTAGTTCCCTGACCAGGGATCGAACCCGGGCCCCCTGCATTGGGAGCATGGAGTCTTAACCACTGGACCACCAGGGAAGTCCCTATGGTTAACTTTCTGACTATCCAATTTTATTTAATTAGCCACCTCTCATTTAAGCTTTTATAATAATTTTCTCTTGTTAAGAGCGATCCTGTGATGAATATCTGTACCACATCTTCTCTGATGGTTTCACAAGTTAAAGGACAGTCATTTGAAAAGAAGCCTTCTCAGAATTGTCACCAAATCATCTCATTGAAAGGCTGTCCACATTTACTTTCACCAGAGGACAGGAGACACCCACATCTGTTCCAGTGGCGGGTATCATTATTCTTTTTAGTGTTGCTGCTCTAATATGGAGGACATAGCATCTTATTTTAATCATCTTATCTCATTTTGGTCATTTGTCACTGCTTCTGTGAATTGCTTGCTCTGATGTTTTGCCTATTTTCCATTGGGGGTACCTAAGTTTTTTCTTAAGTTGTAAGATCTCTTTACAGATTGAAGACACGAACACTGCCATTCATGTTTTCATATTTTTCTAGGTTTGTTATCAGCTTTCTATTTTTGCTTCCGGTGTTTTATTTTTCACATAGCCCGATTTCTCTCTTTATACTTTCTGCCTTTGGTTTCTTGCTAAGGAAGTCTTCCTCTCCCCCAAATGATATACATCTGACTATCCTCAGATTGTCTTTTGTCTTTCTGATACATCTGTGCTTTCATTACTTATGTTTAGAAATTTATTCCAGGGCTTCCCTGGTGGCGCAGTGGTTGAGAGTCCGCCTGCCGATGCAGGGGACGCAGGTTCGTGCCCTGGTTCGGGAGGATCCCACATGCCACGGAGCAGCTGGGCCCGTGAGCCATGGCCACTGAGCCTGTGCGTCCGGAGCCTGTGCTCCGCGACGGGAGAGGCCACAGCAGTGAGAGGCCCGCGTACCGCAAAAAAAAAAAAAAAAAAAAAAAAAATGGGTGTTGGGACTTCCCTGGCCGTCCAGTGGTTAAGACTCTGCACTTCCACTGCAGCGGGCACAGGTTCGATCCCTGGTTGGGGAACTAAGAGGCTGAATGCCGTGCGGTGTGGCCAATCAATCAGTCAATCAATCAATAAAAATTAAAAAGAAATTAAAATTGGTGGCGTTGTAAACCCCTAAGTTTGGGGTCATTGTTTACACACCAACGGGTACCATACATCCGAGCATGGAGAAGACATCATTAAGGTGATTTCAGGTCTTTGCTTGGGTCACAGTTGCTAACACCCCACTGGGCCACTGCAAGCCACAGGGTTGAACCCAGGGGCGGGATATTACCCCTCCCCCATCCCTGCAAAGTTCTCACCCAAGAAGGACTGAAGATTTGGTGCCAGATTGATGCAGACATTGAGATTATTTCCAATTTTAAAAGACAAGTCAAAGAATGCTGCAGTGAATATCTTACAACTATCTCTACAGCTGTGAGAGATTTTATTTATTTATTTATTTATTGTTGACTGCACTGGTCTTCACTGCTGTGCACAGGCCTTCTCTAGTTGCGGCGAGCAGGGGCTACTCTTCTTTGCAGGGCACGGGCTTCTCACTGCAGTGGCCTCCCCTGCTGCGGAGCACGGGCTCTAGGTGTGCGGGCTTCAGTAGTTGTGGCACGCAGGCTCAGCAGCTGTGGCTCGCGGGCTCTAGAGCGCAGGCTCAGTAGTTGTGGCTCATGGGCCTTGTTGCTCTGCGGCATGTGGGATCCTCCTGGACCAGGGCTCGAACCCACGTCTCCTGCATTGGCAGGCGGATTCTCAACCACTGTGCCACCAGGGAAGTCCCACTGTGAGAGATTTTAGACCCCTGCCCCCAACCCCACCAGGAATGGGCTTCCTTTGGTGTAAAGAGAGAAATAGAAAGCCTACATCATTCTATCTGTAATGGTAACAGCTGTGCCAACAGCACCCTCCCTTGCTGAAAATGAAAAGGCACTTCAATTATATTCAAAGCTAATATATAGTTTGATTAGCTTTTAGGCCAATGAGAGCATAACTTTCTTTTTTTATATTTATTTTTAATTAATTTATTTATTTGGCTGCATTGAGTCTTCGCTGCTGCATCTGGGCTTTCTCTAGTTGCGGCGAGCGGGGGCTACTCTTGGTTGCAACGCACGGGCTTCTCATTGTGGTGGCTTCTCTTGTTGCAGAGCACGGGCTCTAGAGCGCAGGCTCAGTACTTGTGGCTCACGGGCTCAGTAGTTGTGGCTCGTGGGCTCTAGAGTGAAGGCTCAGTAGCTGTGGCGCACAGGCTTAGTTGCTCTGCGGTATGTGGGATCCTCCCGGGCCAGGGCTCGAACCTGTGTCCCTTGCATTGGCAGACAGATTCTTAACCACTGCACCATCAGAGAAGTCCTGCCATAACTTTCTCATTGTTGTCATTTCACAATACATTTCAGTTTCTTGCAAAAACAAGTAGTCCCCTGCCCCCAGCTACTCTGCTCTTAAAATCCTGGCAACTCACAAATGTGTATTCTGCCATATGAACTTCAGAATAATTTTATTCAGTTCTCCTTCACCCTGTGGAAAGAAATCTGATTGGAATTTTGATTGGTATTGAAATAAAATTGTATGGATGAATATGGAGGAAACCGACATTTTTACGTTCTTGGGTCTTTTCCCTCAGCAGCTGGAGCATCTCTTCCTTTATTCCATGTTGTTTGTCCTTCAATAGTTTTGTATTTTTTTAAGTCCTGTGTGTGTCTGAAGTATCTGTGCTTTTTTTCCCCTAAAGCCTTTTGAGTTTTTGCTTTCTATCTTATCGTGAATGGATCCTTTTTTCCCAGTCTATGTTCTCACGGGTTGTTGCCAGTCTGTGGAAAGCTACTGTTGGTTCTGCGTATTTACACTGTAATTATCGTTAACACCTTGATGGCTCTTTATAAACTCTCTTGGGGTTTCCCAATCCAATGACACCATCCCAAAATAGCAACGAGTAATTTCCTTTCCTATTTCAGCTGTACCCTGATTTTACAGCCCCTCTGGGCATTGATTCAAGTGTTACCACTCCTTCCATTATTAACGAGGGCTATTTTGTTATCCTGCCTTATGAAGCTGGCTAGCACTTCCACGGTGGAGTCAACCCACCCTGACGATGTTGACAAATTATCTTCCATCACAGGGTTGTTTTTTTTTTTTTTTTTTTTTTGCGGTACGTGGGCCTCTCACTGTTGTGGCCTCTCCCGTTGTGGATCACAGGCTCCGGATGCGCAGGCTCAGCGGCCATGGCTCACGGGCCCAGCCACTCCACGGCATGTGGGATCTTCCCGGACTGGGGCACGAACCCGTGTCCCCTGCATCGGCAGGCGGACTCTCAACCACTGCACCACCAAGGAAGCCCCACTGCAGGGTTTTACTGGAAAGCTTCGTGGAAAACAGAAGGGAACATGAGCCCATCAGAAGGACCACGCCATCCCATTCAGCCCTCACTCTTGAGGTGCAGGCTTAAGGGATTTGGGGCTACCTGGTGCAGGTCCTGGGGTTTAGAATGGACCTCATGCCCAGCTCCCTGTTCCCAAGACACATGTGGGTCCCCAGTGAAAAAACCAGAAGACGCTTTTGGGAACCTCTCTCCCGGAGACTTCTGTGAAGATTTCGTGTGGTTAACAACGATGCCAATGCCGGAAGACCTGTCCATTTCTTCATCACGTTAATGTAGTCAGTCTCCTTTCCCCGTTTTACCTAGAACCTCTGGCAAATGTTTGTGGCATCTCCTGACGAGCCCTTGGTTCATTTCCTCCGATCTATTAAGACGGTGAAGTCTATTTTTATTTGAATAGATTTTCTAACACTGACTAGCTTCTGCCATCCTGGAATCAGCTTTAATTGATGACGGTGGGGTGTTTTTCTTCCAATATGTCTGGATTCACCTGGATGAGATGAATTTTTTTTTGAATTTTTTTTGTCCTTTTGCAGTTTTAATGGGTGGAGGTGGTCTGCAGATTTCTTTTTCGTTTTATCTTTGGCAGGTTTAATATTGGGGTCTGCTGATATTGTTAAGATCATGGGGGCCGGGGCTTCCCTGGTGGCGCAGTTGAGAGTCCGCCTGCTGATGCAGGGGACACGGGTTCGTCCCCCCGTCCGGGAAGATCCCACATGCCGCGGAGCGGCTGGGCCCGTGAGCCATGGCCGCTGAGCCTGCGCGTCCGGAGCCTGTGCTCCGCAATGGGAGAGGCCACAAGAGTGAGAGGCCCGCGTACTGCAAAAAAAAAAAGATCATGGGGGCCATATGAATTTCCTGGGCAGCCGTAACAAAGTACCAAGACTGGGGTGACTTAATATGACAGAAGTGTATTCCCTCACTGCCTGGGGACCAGAAATCTGAGGTCAAGGTGTTGTCAGGGCTGGTTGCTTCTGGAAGTATCTGAAGGAGAGTCTGTTTCTTGCCCTTCTGCAAGCTTCTGGGGCCTCTGGTAGTCCTTGGCATCCCTTGGGTTTGGCAGCGTAATTCAGATCTCTGCCTTAGTCTTCACATGCACTTCTGAACAAATTGGATTTAGGGCCCATCCTACTCCAAGTATGACCTCATTTTCAACTAATTACATCTGCAAAGACCCTATTTCCAAATAAGGTGACATTCTGAGGTTCCGAGTGGACATGAACAGGGAGGGGGCACGGGACACTAGTTACCTCATTGAGGGGTGTTTCTCATTTTCCCAGGCTTTGGGATAGTAAAATGGAATCACGTTTACTTCTCTTTTCTTTAACCTTGAAGGAACTTACCTGTGAAACCATCTCCATCAGGCACCATCTCTTTTTTTGTTTGTTTGTTTCACATTTTTAAAAATTGAGGTGAAATCCACACAGCACAATTAGCCATTGTACAGTGTACAATTCGGTGGCATTTAGTGCATTCACAATGCCAGGCAACCACTGACTCTCTCTCGTTTCAAAACCAGTGTAGTATGCTACTCGCAGGCCAGTTCACTTTTTGCCAGCAAAGGTGTGGAGGTTTTTCCCCACACCAAGCAACTGTGAGACACCAGATGAATGTCTTAAATTTAACTCAGTTCTTTTTTTTTTTTAATAGTTGAACTTTTATTATTTTTTTTTAATTTTTTGAACACACCATGAGGCTTGTGGGAGCTTAGTTCCCCCCAGGGATTGAACCCCAGCCCTTGGCTGTGAGAGTACGGAGTCCTAACCACTGGACCGCCAGGGAAGTCTCTTAACTCAGTTCTGATACCATCTACCTAAAGACCCCGTCAGATCCCACAGGTAAGGGCTCAGTCCCACAGGACTGCCCCCACTTCAGATGGCAATGGAAAAATTCAGGCTGTCACCTGTGTTGTAAACCCAAGGGTCCCATGACCCCCTCCTCAGCTTCGATTCATTTCCTAGAGCGGCTTCCAGAACTCAGGAAACCAGTTTACCTACTAGATCGCCTGTTTCTTGTAAAAGGATACGACTCAGGAACAGCCACATGGAAGAGATGCCTAGAACAAGGTATGTCAGAAGGGCTCGGAGCTTCCATGCTCCAGGGACCAATCTCCTGGGACACCCCCCCCCCCACGTGTTCAACAACCCGGAAATTGTCCGAACCCCGTCCTTTTGGGTTTTTATGGAGGCTTCGTTGTTGCATGATTGATTAAATCATTGGCTGTTGGTGATGGTGAACTCAACCTCCAGGCCCTGCCCCCTCTCCAGAGGTCTGGGGGTGGAGCTGAAATTTCCCATCCTTTAATCACTGGTTCCCTGTCCTTAGGGACAGTCCAAAAGTCACCTCATTAACATAAACTCAGGCTAGTTGAAAGGGGTTTATTTTGACTCACACAAGACCCCTCTATTTCTCGTCACTTAGGAAATTCCAGCATTTTACGAGCTCTGTATCAGGAACAGGGACAAAGACCAAATACATATTTATTATTATTAATTTCAATATCACAGCACCCCAGTAGAAAACCCCTACCTCATTAGCATCACCCCCATCCCCTCCCCCAGTCCCTGACAACCAGGAACCCACTCTCTGTGTCTGTGGATCAGCCTGTTCTGGATGATTCCCATCAATGGAATCTCACCCTGTGTGTCCCTCTGTGTCTGGCTTTTCTCACTGAGCATCGTGTTCTCAGGGTCCGTCCACATGTTATCGAGTGTCAGGGCTTCTCTCCTTTTCACGGCTGAGTGACAGTCCCGTGTGTGTGGAGGGACCACGTGGTGTTTATCTATAATCTGTTGATGGGCACTGGGGCTGTTCCAGTTTGGGCTGCTGTGAATCATGCTGCTGTAAACATTCATGAACAAGTATTTGTTTGAACATCTTTTTTCAAGTATTTTGGGTAGAGACCCATGGCTTCATCTTAGGGCAAAGTCCTCTCATGTTTTTCCTTGTGTTCTGCTGCTTTTGGGGTCAATTTAGATAATTTATGTTTTTCCAAGAAAATCATCCATTTCGTCCCAGTTTTCACGTTCGTTAGCAAAGAATCCGCCATCGTTTTATCTTTGTGCATCTCAACGTCCTCGGTATTTATGGTTTCATAGCCTGTCATTCATTCCTAATTCTCATTTGTGTTTCTTCTCTCTCTCTCTTTCTTGATTCCACCAGCAGGTTTATCTATTTTAGAGTGTTTTCCTTTTGTTCAGAGAAGAAGTCGTGGGATTTATTTATTAATTCTGCTGTGTTTCTCTTTTCTAACTTGTTAATTTTGGCTTTTATCTTTATTAATTTGTTCCTCTGCTTTCATTAGCTCTGTTTTGGGGTTGTTGTCTTCTTGAGACGCTGACTTTATTTATAGTCACTGTTTTTTCCTTTAGCCATAAAAGCGTTTAAGGCAATGGATTTGTGCCTGGCCATCACCCGTAGATTTTGGGGAGAAGAGTTTCATTATCATAACTTTTCAAGTACTCTGGAATTGTTTTGATCTGAGAATTAGTTCTTTTTAAGACTTTGGTATTTATTTCTAGTTTTATTCATTGTGGTTGGCAAACATCAGCAGCGTTCTTCCCACTCTTAGGAATGGATCGAGATTTCTTTGGGGCTCAGTAGGTGGCTGGCTTTTTTTTTTTTTTTTTTTTTTTTTTGCGGTAGGCGGGCCTCTCACTGTTGTGGCCTCTCCCCTTGCGGAGCACAGGCTCCGGAGCACAGGCTCAGTGGCCATGGCTCACGGGCCCAGCCGCTCCGCGGCATGTGGGATCTTCCCAGACCGGGGCACGAACCCGTGTCCCCTGCATCGGCAGGCGGACTCTCAACCACTGCGCCACCAGGGAAGCCCGGTGGCTGGCTTTTGATCCATGGGTCTTGGAAAGAATTCTGTCCTCTGTCCCAGGAGAGCTTGACGTGTCTTTTAGCTCGACCTCATTATGTAAACCATGCTGATCCTTGTCAGTCTTATTTTTCTGTGTATTCCTTTCCACAAGTACTAGGAGAGATGGGTTAAAACATATTATGAGGCATCTACCCATTTTTTTTTTTTACTGTATTTCTAACATTGTTTCCTTTATGTGACAGCTTCCTGTCTTTAGTATTCTTGGGCACATTTAAGTTCCTGGCAGTTGTCTTTCCATGTGTCCTGTATTCTTGTTTTTCTTTTTTTTTGTGGTACGCAGGCCTCTCACTCTTGTGGCCTCTCCCGTTGCGGAGCACAGGCTCCGGACGTGCAGGCTCAGCGGCCATGGCTCACGGGCCCAGCCACTCCGTGGCATGTGGGATCCTCCCAGACCGGGGCACGAACCCGCGTCCCCTGCATCGGCAGGCGGACTCCCAACCACTGCGCACCAGGGAAGCCCCTCTTATCCGTATTTTTAATCATCCTTAGGTGAAGGCAGATCTGAGACGACTACCATTTGTTAGGAAATAGTGTTCATGTCTTCTCGCTGAGTCTCCTGACTGCTGGTCCGTACTCCCTGTAGTAGAGGCATGAGACCTCCCATCTCCTGCTGGTGGGGGTATAAGGGGGCCCCACCACATAGAAGTCTGGCCATATCTCTTTATCCCATGTCCGAGCAATTCTTCTCTTGAGTGAATGCCCCAGACAGATGAGGGCTCATGTCCACAAAAACAGACTTGTTGGAGGTCATTCATAACAGATTTGTTCATGAGAGCCCCAAACTGGACATAATCCAGATGTCCATCAAACCCAAATATCCACAGTAGAAGGGATAAATAAATGTGTGGTACTCATACAATGGAAGACCACGGAGCAAGGAAAAAGTGTACATGGATGCATCTCTCAGATGTGTTGTTAAGTCAAAGAAGCCAGTCACAAAAGAACACACATCCGCTTCCATTTATATGAATTTCGAGAACAGGTGAAACTGATTCTTGGTGATGGAGGCCAGGGTAGTGATGACTTCCAGGGGATATAGACTGGTTGGGGGCACAACAGAGTGTTCTGGGGATGGAGACGCTGTAGCTCTTCACTGGGATGAAGACGCTGTAGCTCTTCACTGGGATGAAGGTTACATAGGTGTATCTATATGTAAAGATGCATCTTGCTGTAAACAACAAAATCCTCTCTGGTGATTCTAAACCAAACATTGGTGTTGCTGCCATTCAGCCCCACGATGGGGAAAGGGGGAGGGGACTGGGGGAGGGTGTCAGTAGTCACGTTTTCTCTGGATATGTTGGTGAGCTCCTGTCTTGGCTTTCTGTTCATCCCAACAACTTAAACAGGCCCTTCAGGCATGGCTGTATCCAGCTTCTGACCAGATCTAGGGAACTGCTCTGTCTCTGCATGGGGACACCTGCCTGTGTTCGGCAGAATAACAGCCCTACAAAGATGTCCCCATCCTGGTCCTGGTACCAGTGGACTTGTCACCTCACGGGGCAGAGGGGACTTTGCAGGCAGGATTAAGTTAAGGACCCTGAGACAGAGATGACCCTGGATTCCCCAGGGGGCCCAGCGTCATCCCAAGGTCCTTATAAGAGGGAGGCGGGAGGGTCTGAGGCAGAGAGAGACGGGAGATGCTGCGCTGCTGGCTGTGAGGATGCAGGAGGGGCTGCGAGCCAGGGATGCAGCGCCTCTAGAAGCTGGAAAAGGCAGGAACCGCTGCTGCCCTGGAGCCTCCGGAAGGACCGGCCCTGCCCATGCCTGGATTTAGCCCCGTGAGGCCTCTGACCTCCAGGGCTGTGTTGTTTTTAAGCCACTGTCTTGGTGGCAATTTGTTATATCAGGAATGAGAAACTAAAACCCCCTGATTGAGGGAGGTCCCCCATGCACGGGGGAAGGAGAGTCTGGCTGTCACTGGAAGCCAAGGCAGGGAGAAGCTTTGTTAGCTGCAAACACTGAGCCCATACGCTCTCCCATCGGGCAGCCCTCAGTGGCCGTGAATTGTATCCAGGCCCACTGAGGGGTCCCTGTCGGCCCTGGATGATGCCTTCAGCTCCTCTTCAACCACTGTCACAGGGAAACAGGCTCCTGGCTGTGCCTCTGCCCTGTTCTGTAGGTGCAGGTGTGTCCTGGGCAGTGGGCTGGATGCAGGAGGCCAGGGGAGGGGGCGTTTGACCTTGCAGACTGGACGGGGAAGGAGGGGCCCAGTGGCTATGGGGTGGGGAGCCAGGGGCTGGGGAGGCTACAGGCCGGCTGGCGGCATCCATCTCCCAGGCCAGTCAGCGCTCCCCTGCAGATCCATGTGGGTCGATGCAAAATTAATTAGAGTAATCAACTCGGCCGCAGCACTAAGAGCACCCACACGGGTTTCAGCCACTAATTGGTGGGAGATGACAGTGTGTCCCCTGTGTCTTCAAGGTATTAACACTCCTCTCCCCACCGTAGATTAATTACCTTTTTGCATCTTGCACCTTGTTCGTTGCTCCTGGGCCGGCCCTTCCTGAGGAGGAGGAATGGGGGTGGTGTGAGAGGGGGCAGCGTAGCAGACTCTGGGCCCCCTCGTGTCCCCCCAAGGATGTGGAGACAGACTGAGACCCAGAGGGCAGCAGTTGGCTGCATCCAAGCCTGGAAGTGCAGCCCCCGTGAGCCAACCAGGCCTTGGAAGTGGTGGCCTGCAGCCCTGTTGGGTGTGGGAATCACAGGGACAATTGTCCACATATCCGTCTATCCAACTGTTCATCCATCCACGTGTATGGTCATCCATCCATGCATCCATCTATCCACCCATCCACCATTCATATATTCATAATCCCTCTGTCCATCCTTACATCCATCCATCCATCATCCATCCATAGACCCATCCATCCATCCATTCATATATTAATAAATCACCCATCATCCATCCATGACTCATTCATTCATCCATCCATCCATCCATCATCCATCCATCCATCCTTACATCCACCATCTATAATATGTTCTTCTATTCATCCATCTGTCTGTCCATCCATCCATTCATCTATTAATACATCACCCATCATCCATCCATAGACCCATGGATTTATCCATCATCCATCATTCACCCATCCTTCCATCTGTCCATTCCTCAATCCACCCAACCATTTGTTGACATATTGATGTGAGCACTTATTTACATACCTAGTCTGCCTACGTATTCACTTACCCATCATGGCTTCATTCATTCATTCATTCATTCAGCCATCCTCCTACCACCTAGGCATTCATCCATTCCACTGTCTACCCCTCAACTCCCTCCCCCATCCCATCAAAAGGTAACACTTAATTGGTTGCTTACTGTGTGCCAGGCCTTGTGCTAAGACCTTCACCTGTTTTCTCTCATCTACCCTCCACCCACCCTTCCATCCTTCGAGCTGTCTATCCATCCACCTGTGTCCCCACCCATATGTCTGTCTCCGCATCTTCCAGTCAACACTTACCTGGCCCCTCAGGGCATGGGTGACTCATAGCTGGGAAGGGACCCTCAGTCCTCTGCCAGGGGAAGGGACGAGCCTCAAAGGCTGGGAGATGGAATCTGAGTGACGGGAGTGGGGTGTGGGGAGAAAAGGCGGACATTTCAACCGGGAAAGAGTCCTCAGCCCTGGGCTGGGGAGGCAGCTCTGCTCTCAGGGGACAATGCTGCCAGCAGTGAATTTTAAATTACAAGCATGTTTACTTTATTATATGCAGTGGCAAACAATATTTTCAGCCACAGCAAACAGAACAGAGCAAAAAGACTGCTATCTCAGTCCCCCTCCCCAGGGACGTGCGTTATGTGGGGTCTGGGGTCTCCTTCCAGGCACAGGCTGGGCTTGTGCAAGCATGTGTGTCATCCACCCATGTCTCTTTTGACACTCTCCGACCTCGCAATTGTCCCTGGACCACTGGTCCACGCGAGCACTTAGAGATGTGCAGAGTTCGAGGGCCAGTCGGGTTTAGTCTGGTTCTTGGCAACAGCCCACCGTGTTGCAGTGGGCAAAAACCACAATGAGGAAATTCCCAGAAGAGGAAACACAAATAACCAATAACATGAAAAACCGGAATTCATGAATTAAAACCACAGCGTTCCGATCTGGTAGAATTCTTTTTACACAAGGAGCGGTGTGTTTGTTAAAACACATCAAACTATAGACTCAGATCTGTGCATTTCACTGTGTGTAAATTTTACCTTGTTTTTATCCCATTTAAAAACGTTTTTGTATTGTGGTAAAATCTACATAACATATACATTTACCATCTGCACCAGTTTAAGTGCACAACTCACTGGTATTAAGTACATTCACACTGTCGGGCAACCATCCCCACTATCATCTCCAGAACTTTCTCATCTTCCCAAACTGAAACTCTGTCCCCATGAAACACTGACTCCCCAGCCCCTGCCCCCCACCATCTACTTTCTGTCTCTGTGGATCCAACTCCTCTAGGGACCTCTTGTGAATGGAATCAGACAGTATTTGTCCTTCTGTGTCTGGCTTATTTCACTGAGCATCATGTCCTCAAGTTTCATCCACATTGTAGCAGGTGCCAGAATCTCCTTCTTTTTTAAGGCTGAATCATATTCCAGTGTATGGATGGACCACATTGTGTTTATCCACCATCCATCAGTGGACACTTGGGTTGTTTCCACCTATGGCGGCTGTGAATCATGCTGTTGTGAATATTTGTGCACGTGTACTTGTTTCAACACCTCTTTCCAATTCTTTTGGGTGCATATCTAGAAGTGGAATTGCTGGATTGTATACCTCGATGTTTCAAAGGTTAAAAAATGCCAACTCCCCTGGCTGGCATGGATGATGGCAAATGTACATGCTGATACACAACTAAAGGATGTGCATTTTGTAAAGGTGCTTTGGAGGTAATTTGAGAAAGTGTATCATCAAAGCCTTAATATTTGTCTCATGGTCTCTGACAAGTAACTCCTTGACGCTGAGGTTGTCCTGAAGGAAACTCCACGGAGTGTCAAAGTGCCCATATTCAGGGATGCTCTTGGCTGTTCTGTCTCCAACAGAAAGAAATTGGAAACGACCTAAGTGTCCAAAAGAAGACAATTTGTTCAATAAACGATGACATATCTGTGTCTGGGTATTGAAAGTGAAGACTGCTGAGTATTTATTTGGGAAAATGTTCACATTATACTCTTGTAAATTGACAAGAGTGGAGTGTTTTGGATAAACCTACAGACAGAAAGAAAAGATTCCCGTGAATAGGAAAAAGAGTGAAAGGCCACACACAAATGTTTCAGAGCAGATATTGCAATAGTAGGACAGTGATCTAGTGTTCTGGGGCGCCTGAAACTAAGTAGCACAAAGTGGGTGGTTTAAAGCAACAGAATTTATTCTCTCCTGGCTCTGGAGGCCAGACGTCTGAAATCCAGGTGTCAGCGGGCTCGTTCCTTTTGAAGGTTCCACAGGAAAAACCATCCCAGGCTTCTCTCCCCAGCTTCTGGCGTTGCTGGCAATTCTTGGGTTGTGGCCACATCACTCCAATCTCCGCCTCCTCCTTCGTATCACCTTATTCCTTGTGTGTTTCTCTGTCTTTTCCTTCCACCCTAAATCCAGAATAATTTCACATCTCAAGACCCTTAACTCATTACATCTGCAGAGACCCTATTTCCAAAGAAGGCCCCATTCCAAGGTTCCGGTGGACATGAATTTTGGGGGGATGCTATATTCAACCTATGACAGATGGACTGGGTAATTTTTCTTTTATTTTCTCTGCTTTTATCAGAATTTTTAAAATGTCTATAAGGTTAACAAATTACTTTTGTAATCTGAATAAAGTTCACATTATTTTAATATATGAAACTATATCACAGGGAGTTCCCTGGTGGTCTAGTGGTTAGGATTCGGCACTTTCACTGCCAAGACCCAGGTTCAATCCCTGGTCTGGAACTGAAACCCCGCAAGCCACACAATGCAGCCAAAAAAGAAAAAAAACAAAAAGGAAGGGAGGGAGGGAGGGAGGAAGAGAGGAAGGGGGAGGGGGAGAGAAGGAAAGAAGGAAAGGAAAGGAAAGGAAAACTATATCACAGATTTGATCTTCTATTTAAACAGAGCTGAGGAATGGATTGTGACTTTTCTGGGCAAATTGGGATCCAGATGAAGATCGGTTTTCTGGGATGCAGCGATGGCTGGGGTTTGTAGTGTTTTTGGTCTCTCCATTAAGTAGCCCCCAAGCATGGAACATAATTTGTTGACTTTGGGTCTACACTGTTTGCCTCTCCCCTCACTGTCACCTCTCAGCACATGCAGGTCCCTCTCCCCTTGAACTTGCAGCCTAGAAACAAGAACTTGAACTTTGTCACGTTTGTTTGTAGCCTAAGAGTCACTAGGACCTGAGTGAGTCTCTCTCCTTTGAATAAAGGTGCCTGTGTGTTCACGTTGGGATATGGTGGGCCCTGAGTTTGTGTGCCTGGAGACGCTTAGCAGGTCCTGCCCCACTTTGGTCTCCTGTGTCACATCTGACCTCCCTCTCCTACCATTTCAGGCCTGACCCGTGCTTCTGTTACTCTCTGACCTGAGCCAGAACTCAGGCATTGGGTGAGTCCTTTTTCCATTTCAAGCCTCAGTGTTTATCTCTCTAAAAGGGGGATGGACAGCAGGACCCACCTCTGACGTGGCCACCGTGAGGAGTCTGATTTGATCTCAAGAGAAATAGGGAGCCAGCAAGTGTCTTAACAGGAGAGTGGTACCATCAAGCTGGCATTTCAGTCTGTCCAGCTGCTGTGACCAGAAGGGTGTCGGTAGGCAGGAAATGCTGGCCAGGGCACATGTGGGGCCTCCTTCAGCTGTGGAAAGATTGACCCCCCAACTCTGCTGGCCTTTACGCAGGCCAGGGCTTCTGAGGCAGGGAAAAAGCTCTGTCCTTCAGACCACCCCAGGAATGCATGCTGCTGGGGGGCTTCTTTATTTATTCCTGTTTCTATGTAAGAATGTGTTATCCTGCTGGCCTGGTGGAGTCAAAACTGACAGAGACAGACAGACAGACAGACAGGGAGGGAGGGAGACAGACAGAAACAGAGACAGTGTGAGCTGCTGCTGTGTCTCTGGGTTCTTTTCTATCCTCCACCCACTGCCCCTTCTCTCTCTGTTTCTGTCTCTCTGTCTCTGGATTCCCCCAGCCCACCGCCCCTCCCATACTGGGAGTTTATGAAATGGCTTTGGAGGGCTGCTGGCCAAGTGTCCACCCAGAGGCCTGGGTGGTCTTGCCCCGTTCTGTCCAGTTGGGAAGAGAAGGTGGACACCTGGGACCACCAGCCTGATATCCACATGTGGGCAGCCCAGCCAGGGAGCCTTGGGAGAGCCAGCTGCCTGGCACCCTCAACCCCTTTGACTCTGGCTTCCTGAGGGTCCCTGCTGTCCTGGCGGCACCACCAATGGCCCAGGGTGACCTCTCCAACATGGCCAGGCCGCCAGGCACAAAAGACAAGGCCAGAGGGTCCACCACACACACAAATGTTCACACACGTCCACATACATCCGCACAGACAACACCGACGTCCACATTGGGGCACACGCTGCCCGGACATCTACACAGGCCACTGGCGGGCACACAGAGATACTGATGCAGAGCATCGCTCCCACACGGCTGTGTGCACAGGTGCACAGGCAGACAGGCATATGTCTGCGGGCACACAGGCACATGAACACCTGCGCCGTCCATTCCCCTATCCCAGCCCCTTGCGCCCCTCCCGCTTCGATCTGGGCTGCTCGCGGCTCCTGGAAACACCGAGAAGCCATCGATCCGCACGCTCCAGCCTTGGGAGGGATGCGCGGCCTGGCCCGGGTGGAGGTTCCCGGAGGTCCGGCTGCACACTCCCCGGGGAGCTCCTTTGGGGGCCTCTGTGTGACCCCAGGTGCCCCCTGACCCCGCCCCCACCTCCGGGGGGTGTGTCTAGATCCCACAGTAGGTGCTTAATAAATGCTCCATTGGGGGCGGGGCGGGGGGGAGAGTTCGGGAAGTCAGCCAGGCCCTAGGTCGTGAGAGGGGCTCCCGCAGGCTCCAGAGCAGAGCCTGCCTCCCCCTACCCCCAGAGTCGCCCGATAAAATCACGAGGCCCAATTACACGTGAGTTCAGCAAAATAATGACTAGTGCAAGTGGGTCCTGAGCGCGGGTGCGGGTGCTAGTCCTTGTCCTCATACTGGTGGCGCCTGTGGGTGTCCAGCCCCCATCTACATAAGCCCCGCCCCCGCCCCAGTGAGTGGGGAGCTAGGCTTCAAAGTCCCTGTGTTCGCCCGCAGCTGGGACAGACGTGCAGACAGGAGGAAGTGCTAAAACTTGCACTTGCACTAGAAACGTATTTGCTGCTTCTAGGAAATTCGAATCTCATCCAGCCTCCTGTGTTTTTTTCCCTCTGGCTGAGATGCTGGCTGAGAGCACTCCCCAGATCAAGATACTTTTATAGGAGGAGAAACTGAGGCTGGGAGGCTGGGGGTGGGGCATACCCCAGGTCACAGCCAGGGCAGAGGGACACAGGATTTATTTGAACGACCTGGAGACAATGGTAGGGGGGAGGGGCAGAGAGGCCTTGAGACCCATAGCCTAAGGGGCAGGGACAGAGTTGGATAAGTGCAGCCCTGTGTGGCCCAGACCAGGCCAGAAGGAGGATTTCAACCTGGGAAATTCATGGGGAGGAGCAGTCAAGAAGGGCTGCCTGGAGGAGAAGGCATAGGAGCTGGGGATGGAAAGAAGTTGGGGTTGACCACCGGTGGGTAGGGCCTGCAGGCTTGGTCAGCCCCAGCTGCACAAGCATCGCTGCCCCTTCCTTGACTCCCCCACCCTCTCCCTTAGGAAGGAGGCACCCCATGCACAGGTATTGGCTGCTGACATCCGTAACTCCCTCTCCCTTCCCAGCGGCCCCCGATTTCCATCCCCAAGAAAATTACGTGCCAGAGGTAGAGCCAATCAGAGAGGCTCATCCCGGGGCTTCGGGGATTAAGTCAGGGTGGTCTTGTGACTTAGGTGATCCAATCAGAGCAAACCTCAGGCCTTGAACTGCTTGGGGACAATGAGGGATGTGCCTCTCTCCCTCTCCTTCTCTCTCCTTCCTTCTTTCTCTGTCTCTCTCTCTCACTGAGCTCAAAGGAGGGAAGAGGCTGCTAGCCATCATCTTGGGGTTCTGGTGACCAGGCTGTGCTGCTGGATCAAGCCTTACCTGCAGCTGCTACCTTTGGCCTTCCGCTCATAGGTCCATTCCACCGTTCTATTATTGGTGCCACTGAAATCCAGTTTCCTGTTTCTCATACCCACAAGCATCTGCCTGCTAAGGGAGCCCTGCTTATCTCAGGGAACTGGAGTTGTTTTCTGAAACTCACCCCCACTTTTCAGACGAGAGCCCTGAGACTCCAAGGGGTTGAGAAGTCAGCCAGGGTCCGCCCTCAGAGGAAGATTCAAACACGGGGTGGGGAAAGGATAGGGAGTCGCTGGGTCTGCTCATCTGTAGCACAGACCCCACCTCGCAGATGGCAAGGGTCCAAACGGATAAGGCATGGTGTGCCAGCCCTGCAGCAGGCAGGGCCAGGGGGCTGGGACCCCCCCCAGGAATGCAGACCAGGGCAGCTGTGGCAGCCCAGTGGCCAGCATAGGATTTTCCCATGGAAATCTCATGGCTTTTGTGATGGAAACTTGTTCAAACTTGAACACTCTGCTGACAAAGGACATTCAACCAGGGCCTGGGTGGGGGCCCCAGGTCCACAGGGAGGTGAGGCTGACGTGGTCCCATCCTGGGCTGGGGGCTCCTGGGGGTGCTTTCTGGGGGAGATCTCAGGTCCTAGTTTGGATTCTGAGAGGGAGAGAGAGAGAGAGAGGTACAGACTTTGAGAGAGAGGTCTCTGAGAGACAGAGAGAGACAGGGACAGAGGGAGAGACAGAGAGACACTGAGAGGGATAGAGACAGAGAGAGACAGAGAAATGGAGATTAAAAGAGAGACAGAGACCCACAAAGGCTTACTGGAGAAGCAGAGACCAACAAGAAAGGAGAGGTAAAGAGATGCAAAGACACAGAAGACAAAGAAACACAGAGACACGGAGACAGACAGAGAGAGAGAGACCCACAAACATGAGAGCTGCAGAGCAGGGCCTGAGACCCTGATGTCTGGCCACAGAGGTGCCAGTCGTGCCTGCACATCTGACCCCAGCCCGCCTCTCCCCCCACCAGCACCTCCCAATTAGAAGAGAGAAATCCCCAGTCTGTCTGCCTCGCCAGTTATTGATCTGCCTTCGTGGCTGCGGCTGGGAGCAGGTGGGGCTCCGGGGGGCAGCCTGCATGCCAGCCCCGGGCCTCCCCCCATATATCAGTTTCATTATGATGCACAGGGAGCACCCCCTAGACTGAGGGGCTCAGCCCAGACACCCCAAATACCAGTGGGCAGGTGGGCAGAGGGCCAAAGAGGATCCACTTTGTCTCTGTCCCGTAGGAAGAAAGGACCCCAAGATCCATGGTCCCCCTACCCCAAGCCACTGGGCTGCCTCAGGTGGCCATCTCAGCCTCTCTGATCACCTGAGGGGTGTCCATAGGACCCCTTCCTGCCCAGATTCCAGGGACACAGGGACCCAGGACCTCCTGCAGATAGCCTCTTTTTCTTGAAAGGGAGAGTCTCCTCCTTCTGGGCCCTCCCCAGTGGTCTCCATGTGGCTCAGTGGCTCCAAGCTCAGGCCTTGGAGCCAGGCACAACCAGATCTGACCCCGGGTCGCATGGGGTTGGGCCAGCCCGGGTGTCCACGCCGGTCCAGTGGGGCAGCATTCTGGCCATGTGGGATGCAGCGACAGTAACACCAGAATCCTACTGCAGCTACTGGCAAGCAAGGACCTCGGCCCAGGCTGGCTCCTGTGCCCGGTCTCCATTCCTGGGGAGCAGTGCTGAGTGGACCCGAGGAGAGTTTCAGGGGACGGAGGTGAAGAAGACCACCAACCCCTCTCAGCCCCAGAGGCTCTGAGACCGAAAGTGGGTTCCAGACCCCAACGTGGACCTGCCAACCACTTTGGAAACGCCGCATATTCGCGTTCTCAGAAACTGGCTGTTGGAGAGAGGGTGAGGGAGGATGGGACCCCTTCACAGACGAGGGCGCTGGGGCCAGACCACAGCCCACGCTCTGTGCCCCGCCTCACTTGTTCCCCAAGCCCCAGGACCCTCCATCCACAGGCTCCAGTCTACACCAGCACGGTGCCATCAACCACACGCCTCTCTGGAATTTTCTCCTGCTTCTTAAACGTGATGCTCGGAGCAGGCAAACTCCCCGAGTCTGCGAGTGGTGGGGCCCAACTTGGGGCTTTCGTGACCTCCTGGTGATGGGTGAAAGTCCCACTCGCCCCTCCCCGGCAGCTGGGTCCAGCCCATCTCTCTGGGGGGTCCTGGCTCCTACCTAGCCCAGAGCGCCTCTGTGGATACTGCCCCACCCCTGTGGAAGGCAGGCGCTGCCAGCATCCAGCGGGAAGTTCATGCACTTGACACGGAGGGAGGGCGTCTAACACACGCAGGGGACAAGCCCGATCGGCAAGGAGGTGACCCAGTGACCACCGAGCTTCCGTCAACTGATACTGTGTGTGTGGCCCACACCAAGAGGATGGCCGGCCACCGGCCCAAGAAGGGGTCAGGACCAGGGCCTCCCTGGCGGGGGTAGGGTGCTCACCACCCAGGCAGCCCCGGGGTCACGGGACTCAGCTCCAAGCCATCCAAAAGTACTTCTTAAACAGTCTCGTCGTCCTAGCCAACTCCCTTCTTCATTAATGCGTAAAAATCATTAGGCACGGGTCCCGAGACCCCGATCGTAAACCGGCAGGTCCCTGGGGCCTGCGCCCGGTCGGCGAACGGCATCCATCCGGAGGCTTGCCCGCAGCCCCCCGCGACCCCGCCCCGCCCGCCCGGCCCTGCGCTCTGAACCTCTTCCCCATCGATTTTATGAAAGCAGTCAGGGGTTCGCAGTGTTTCCGCCAGCGCTTTTATGCCCCTGTTTAAAAATTCTTAATTAAGCAGGTTTTTTCTGTTTACACTTGAACTAATTACACTTTTAAAACCAACAATAAAACATTAGGCCCAGGCTATTAACGGCTTCGGCAGAGGCCTGCGATGCGGCCCATCCGAGCAATTCAGGAACTGGGTCCTTCCGCGGCAGATAGGGGTGCCCGGTGGCAGGCGGGTGCCCGGCTTCTCTCAAGAGGGTCCCTGAGTCTTATCCGCCTCCCTGGAGGGTGGGGTGGGGGACAGCAGGCAGCCGCCCGGGCCTGGCTTCCGCCCGCCCCCCCTGCGGTTGATGGAGCTATTGATCGCCGGGCCCTCCCCACGGCCCATCCTTCCGGGAATCCTCGGAGCACCAGGGTCTGTGCCAGGCGGAGCCCAGGCAGCGCGGGAGGCCGCAGGGGCCCAGGCGGGGTGCTCGGGGCCGGGGCAGCGGGGGCCGTCGGGGCCAGCTCAGCACCCGAGCTGGGGGCCTGTACAGGGCACCATCGGGGCCAATGGGCATTTTCTGTAGGACCAGGGGTCCCTGTTTTGTGTGGGATGAAGCCCCCATGCCTCTGGCCATGATCTGAAGCTCTGCCCGAGCTGCACCCGGACCCCGGGCCAGCCTTGCCCCCACCGCGTGGGCAACTCTCCCCGGGTCACTTGTAGTGATTCCACATACTCCAGACAAGCCCTAGACAGTGGCTCACGGGCTTCCTCGTAGGGGAAACTTTCTGGACTCTGCAGCTCCCCCTGGACCATCCGGGTGGCCACCAGGAAAGCTTCCATACCTGATGTCTGCCTTGCCTGCAGTGCAGTTCCGGACCCTCGGGGTTTCCGGCTGTGGGACCTTCTTCTGTCCCCACGAGTCACCAGGTGACCTCCAGCAACACAGGGGCCACTCTGAAGATAGCCAGCAGGGCCCTGGGGGCCCACTGGGGGCCTTGGCCCAAGCCCACCAGGCCCCGTGGAAGGTTCCAGGTCCACGGGCCACTGCAGTCCTCTCCTGACAGCCCCTCTCCATTGCCCCAGGCCCCTGACTTGGCCAGCTTCACTGGCCTCAGGGCCCTTCCGTGTCCCCATCAGTGATGGCCCTGC
Organism: Hyperoodon ampullatus; assembly: GCF_949752795.1. Classification (NCBI taxonomy): domain Eukaryota; kingdom Metazoa; phylum Chordata; class Mammalia; order Artiodactyla; family Ziphiidae; genus Hyperoodon; species Hyperoodon ampullatus. The sequence continues at coordinate 26,654,413 of NC_136917.1, forward strand.
AAGCCACCCATCTCCCAGCTAGAGACGCTGTCCACTGGCCCTCATCCGGCCCCCACAGTCAGTCCTTCCAACAATCTCCATCCTGCGTTCTGAGTCTCCCTGGAAGGGGCTGCCTCTGCAGCCTCCCTATGGCCTCGACTCCTCCTGGGCCTCCACCTCTGCTCTCACTCCTTTGGACCAGGCTTCAAAGGGCCCGAGAGTAAATAAGTTCAGCTTTCTGGGCCGGACGGTCTTTGTGAGGACAACTCAGCTCTGCCCTTGTAGTGAAGGCACCGTAAGTGATGTAGAAGTGAGTGGGCGTAGCTGTGTGTCAATAAGCTTTATTGATAAAAACAGGCCAAGGGCCACATTTGGCCCTCAGGCCATAGTTTGCTAACTCTTGATCTAGCCCACCCCCCAACACTGACCTCAGGGGGATCTTTCTCACTCTCAGACCTGGTGCATACCTCCCCTGAGCTAAACCTTTTCTCTGCCTCTTCATTGGTGGGGGACAAAGGTCCCACTCTCCTGTCTTGGCTTGGAAGGCTCTTCAGGGCTTTGGCTTAGCCTGCCATCACTGCTGCCTTTTATAGCCATGCTTTCTCTCTCACTGATGCTGTTTCCTCTGTCATCCACCTTTATCACCAGGCAAACTCTTACTCATCCCTCAAAGCCCCAGCTCCAATGCCCCCTCCTCTGTGAATCCTCACCTGGGTCCCAAGCATGGCTTTTGACCATACCTTCTCCCCTGCTCCACCCCCACCCCAGCCTTGCCACCTGGACTTAAAAATATCTGTGTCCAGCCCTGTCTCCTCCCAATCCCAGGGATTCTTCCAAACCACGTCTTGGCCATGGGAGTACTTTACCCAAGCCAGCCAATTGTGTAGTACCTCCTCCCCCTGGCTGTGCTGATTGGTCTAGAAATGGGCATGTGACCCCCCCCCCCCACTGACCAATAAAAGTCCTTCCCTGGGCCCAAGCCAGCCAATTGTGTAGTACCTCCTCCCCCTGGCTGTGCTGATTGGTCTAGAAATGGGCATGTGACCCTCACTGACCAATAAAAGTCCTTCCTTGGAGCTTTTCAGTCAGAGGCAGCAAGGAGGAATCCTTCCCTCCCTTGCTGAGAAAACAGAAGGCTGTGTGCTTGGCACCATGGGGACTCTTGCAGGGCAGCTGGGCTGGGAGAAGGAATCGGGCCCCTCTTTTATGCAGACAACTTGAAATCAATTACCATCACCACCAACACACAGTAGGTGTTTCATAGACAGAACAAATACATAACCACAGCTTCCCTTTTCCTCCCCAATCTCCTACTAATTTCCTCCACAGCTCATATCACCATCTTGTCTACCTTACATTCAAAATATTCATTTATTCCTTGAGTGTCTCTCCCACTAGAATGCCTGTCTATTCACAGCTGTCTCCAGGCCCCAGGATGCAGGAACCGAGGCATAATGGGTGGGGCTTTGCTGCAAAATGAAAGTGCAGGACCGTCTGTTTGGAGAGCAAGAAATGATGCGTCATTCAGGGTGCTAAAATACAAAGCTTTTTCCTTTCTCCCTCGGTGTGTGTCTCTCCACTTGTCATGGTTTCTTAACACTTGCGGTTCCGTGTCTTTCTAAGTAAAGAAAAATGAAAAGTTTGAATGATCAGCAGGAATATTACCACCTGTTTTGTGCAATTCAGGTCGTGCATGCAAACAGATACAAGATCGCGTACCTCGTATGCGCAGAATCACCAAAAACACAGTTTGGATTTTGTAGCCTGCGCCTGCATAAGTGTTTTGTTCTCATCAGAACAGATGAAACACAGCCCCAAACCTGGGTGTTTTCATTTCACTTCTGGACATGTGAACATTCTGCCGATGCTGTGGACGCTGGTGGTGCAAATAGGGCAGCAGGAACGTGGGGGCTCGCATTTCGTGCGTGGGTCCTGAGCTCACATCCTGCTCTGTGGTCCCAGTGGCCGTCACTTACCAAACACAAGGTCAGAGATCAAATGATCAAGAGTCTCAAGAGGGCGGCAGCAGAGTGTTAAACCAAGTGTAGAACCCTCGGCGACTACATAGGTCGCCCGCCTGCAAAGCCAGCCCCGCTAGAGAGGCCTGGTACACAGCAGGTGCTCAATAAATGCTTGTTGTGTGAGTGATGGAAGTTGGAGATCATCTAATCCCAGGGGCACAAACAGTTTCCGCAGCCTCAGAGGCTATGAATGGTGTCCCGGCTGCAAGGTAGGATTGGGATAAGGGGGATTGACTTGGGGGGGGTGTCCTCTGTGATGATCTGAATAGTGGCCCCCAAAGACATCCATCCCTAATCCCTGGGCCCTGAGGATGTGTCACCTCATGAGGCAGAGGGGACTTTGCAGATGGGATTAAGTTGAGGTCCCTGAGATGGGGGTGATCCTGGATTCCCTGGGGGGGCCCAGTGTCATCACAAGGTCCTTATAGGAGGGAGGGGGGAGGGTCAGAGGCGGAGAGAGATGGAGATGCTGCGCTGCTGGCTGTGAGGATGTAGGAGGGGCCGCGAGCCAGGGATGCGGCTCCTCTAGAAGCTGGAAAAGGCGGGAACCGATGCTGCCCTGGAGCCTCCGGAAGAACCAGCCCTGCCCACGCGTGGATTTAGCCCCATGAGACCCACGTCCAAGTTCTGAACTTGAGAACTGAGAGAGAATGAACATTTGTGGTTTAAAGCTCTAAGTTTGTGGAGTTTGTTACAGCAGCAACAGGAAACTCATACACCCCCAACCTGCATGCCCCTGCCTCCCTGCTGCGGAGGAACACTGTTTCATCCGTCCGAACCGTTAGTCTTCTGCAAATTGATTCTTTGAAAAAAGCGGTTCTGCCACTACGTGCAAAGATTTAAAGCCCCGGTCTGACCCCATCTGCCAACCACTCAGACGGGGAAACTGAGGAGAAGGGGGGAGCGGGTGGTCTGAACGATGGTCTGGCTGAGCTGGGCTGAGCGTCCACCTCCTCAAACCTCTTGGTTTCACACCCCCACTTTCTCAGGTGCACGTTCAGGAGTGTAATGGGGCAGCCTCTGTGGAAAACAGTTCGGTGGCTCCTCAAAAGGATAAACATAGAATTATCACATGACCCAGCAATTCCACTCCCATGTATACACCCAGAAGAATTGAAAGCAGGGACTCAAATAGACATTTGCACACCCATGTTCACAACAACGTGATTCAAAACAGCCTAAAGGTGGAAGCAACCCAAATGTCCATCAACAGATGATGGATAAACACAATGTGGTCCATCTATATGGTGGAGCATCACTCAGCCATGAAAAGGGGTGAAGCCCTGACACTCGCTACAACGTGGATGGACCCTGAGAACACGATGCTTAGTGAGAGAAGCCAGACACAGGACACACAGTGTGTGATTCCATGGATGGGAAACATCCAGAACAGGCAGAAATATCCAGAACAGGCAGAGAGTGGGTTCCTGGTTATCAGGGTCTGGGGAGGGGGATAGGGGGACTGCTGATGGAGACGGGCCTTCTTTTGGGGTGATGGAATGTGCTGGAACTAGAGGTGATGTTTGCTCACAGTTGTGAAATGTGCTGAAAATCGCTGAACTGTTCACTGTAAAATAGTTAGCTTTACATGAAGTCAATTTTACCTCTATTTTTAAAAATCCAGGGTTGCAACCTGAGGCTGCCGCTGCCCATGCCGATCGCTGCCCTGGGGGTGGGACCACGAGGCCACATGGCGACCGTGTAACTTCTGAGGTATCCAGGCAAGAGGCCCCTGCGGCTGCCCCACCTCACAGCCCCTCCCAGGATGCCCTAGGAATCCAGTTCCTCCATCTCCAAAACTTCTCATTTTTTTTCCTGTCTGCGTTTGCGGTACGCAGGCCTCTCACTGTTGTGGCCTCCCCCGTTGCGGAGCACAGGCTCTGGAGGCGCAGGCTCAGCGGCCATGGCTCACGGGCCCAGCCGCTCCGCGGCATGTGGGATCTTCCTGGACCGGGGCACGAACCCGTGTCCCCTGCATCGGCAGGCGGACTCCCAACCACTGCGCCGCCAGGGAAGCCCCTAAAGCCGTTCTGATGGATGTGAAACCTTTGATATTTGTAGCAGAAACTGGAGGCTGGGGGCTTCGACCCCTCTAACTCCCACCCACCAGGCTCCAGCTCCTGGGAGAACTGCCTGGTTTCCGGGCAGGGGTGGGGTGGGGAGACTGGGGGGGTGAGGCTCCGCTCTGGGTGCAGCCAGATGAGGGGGATGTTCCTCCTTTTCTCCTCAGTGTCTCCTCCCCAGCACTGGGGCTGGGGGCCTCCCTGCATCTCAGCACCCCGGCTACTGTCCACCAGAGCCCCACCTTCCCTCTGGGACACGGGGGTGACCTGGGCCATGTAAGGACTCAGGTGGGGGCACTTGGTCAAGGACCAGCATCTCGCCTCCTGGGAGGCCCGGGGTGGGACCCCAGCCACGCACAATGAGCGGCTGGTCAGCCTGGAGCGTGTGGCAGCCGTTCCCAGCCTGACGTCAGGGTGGCCCCACCACCCCAGCGCTGCCAACCACGACACCCTGGGGGTGCCCCGGGCTGAGTCTGCTTCCTGAGCGAGGGGACCCAGAGATGTCCCACTGTGGAGGGCTCCTTGTGTCCAGCATGACCTTGGGCCAGGGCGGCCGGGGAGCTGTCGGGGAGGAGAGGCTGCAGGTCAGCGTGTCACCCCTTCCCCAGTGTGGGGAGGGGACAGTGGGCAGGCAGGGCCAAAGCAGCCCCCAAATCTGTGCTGAGTGGGTGTGAATTCTGGGCTCAAGAGGTTGTCAGCCCAAAGCCGCAAGTGGACCCCGGTCAGGGCAGGGCGGGGAGGCCGTCAGCTCAGAACCAGGAGGGACATGGGGGACAGGCCTGGTGGGCCCAGGGCCTGGAGGGGAAGGATGGGGGCCCCCAGGGGACAGGCAGGAGGTGGGAGACAATGGCCTGGGTGGGGGGCTGTGGCTGGAGGGGGAAGATGGGGGGGGACCAGAGGCAGGGGTACTGTCAGGGGCTGGTGTCTGCGGTGGTCCAAGCCCCCTGCCTGCGGATGCCACGTCTCTGGCTCAGCCGTCTTCCTGCGGGCGGGGGGAGCGTTTCTGAGAAGGAGAAGCAGTCCCTCAGGGTCTCGGGGTTTCTCAGAACTGTCTCCATCTCTTCGCAGAACTACCTCCTCCAGACCCATCCCCGGGCCCCAGCCTGATGCACATCAAACTACCACCTGTGGGCTCTGGGGAGGGGGTGAGCTCCCTGTCCCTCAGGGGTGGAAGCGGTCGGAGAGGGGAGGGTGGGCTCAGACAAGAGCATGCCAGTCGGTGCAGCCATTTCAGAGCTGGGAAAACTGAAGCTCAAAGACACGCAGGCCTACTGCAGGCTGTTCCCGGGAGTTTAGAGAGCCGCCGGGGCCCCTAAGGGGAAGAGGCAGCTCCTCCCTCCTCACCCCTCCCTGCCTGCCTGTCTGCCTTCCACACATCCAGGCTCTGGGGACACACCTGGGGCAGGGGGCCCAGCCTCCCCTGCAGGAGGTGAAGTTCTAATGAGGGTGGAGCTCATTTTACATGGGTAACCTCATCTCTGGCACCCAGTCTGCGGCTCCAAGATCAGAAGACTTCCTCAAGGCACAAACCACCCCCATTTTACAGATGAGGAGACTGAGAATCAGAGAGCTCAGTGGCTGGCCCAAGGCCCCCAGTGGGCCAGTGGAACTGGCTGCTCTGGCAAGTCTGCACAGGACCCCACTCAGCCGCTCCCTGACCATCATTTTCCAAAGTCGTCGTTTTTCCCTAACCACCAGCATCCTTCCCGCCAGGTCCAGAGAGGAAGGTCAGTTGGCCCAAGTAAAGCCCTGGGAAGCCCCTCTCAGCAGCCCTGGGCAGATATGATTATTGTTGTTGTTGTTGTTGTTGTAATTGTTTGCCTGGCACTCAACCAGACCCAGATGGGGAATCTGAAGCCTGGAGGAGGCTCCCTGCCCTGACCCCTCAGGCTGGGGAGTTTGTGTACCGTCTCCCCATGGCAGAGCTCTTAGAGGGATCACACACAGCTGCCCCTGCCTGCAGACCCCTATTAGCAACCTCTTTGCCATCCACAGGAAGCCCCACTGCACAGATGGGTAAACTGAAGCCAGCCAGGTGGGGGAACTGCCCACCTGGGTGGCTGTTTGATGCTGGGTCAGGAGCAGTTTGCTTCCAGACCTGGCCGAGCTCGCAACAGCAGCCAGATGCTGCCGGCACACATGCAGGGCTGGGATTCCAGCTCAGTGGCTGGGCCTGAAATATGTTTATGAATAATAATTCCAGGCAGCCCCGAGCCATCAGGATCGAAGCCTTCTGTCTGGGTTCAGGCAGCTATGAAGGTGGGGGTGGGGACACATTACCACCTGTGCCTCTCCCCAGGTCAATGGAGGGGTCCTCCCTGCTTTTCCAACACCCTCCCCTCAAAATTGGACCCTAGGGACTTCTCTGGTGGTCCAGTGGTTAAGACTCCGAGCTTCCAATACAGGGGGTGCCTGTTCGATCCCTGATCAGGGAACTAAGATCCCACATGCCTGGCAGCAAGGCCAAAAGAAAAAAAGAAAAATTGAATCTGAATCTGGCCACTTCTCTCCACCTCTGTACCCCCCCCCCATGATGCCCCTGGTTTCCTGCCTGGATCTTTTTGTGTGTGTGTGTGTGTGTTCTCCGCGTCTTACTCTTCCGCCATCTTCCTCTCCTGCCTGGATCTTGATCCCCCACCTCCTCCTTCCTTTCCTCCTGCCTGGGACAGCCTCCATGGGGAACCAGAAGGGATTTCCAAAAGACAATTGCATTGTTGCCTGCCCCCCACCTTCTGGAAGCCCCCCATGGCTCCCTCCCTTCTCAGTAAAATCCACATCCCCGACCACCCCACCCACTTTTCCAACCCGGGGTTTGAGGCTCTTCCACTCCCCATCCCTCACTCTGCCTGCCTCAGGGCCTTTGCACATGCAGATCTGATCCGGGTCTTCTTTTTACCTAGGCAGCTCCTTCTCCTTACTCAAAGTCCTCTCCTTGGGGGGACTTCCCTGCCCCCCAAGCAGAGCCTCCAATACCTCTTAGGCTCCACCCCCCACCCCCATCCCTCCCTCGCACCCCACTCTGCCCCACAGCCCTGGAAGCAGTCCGTGTCCAGTTCTGTCTGCCACCAGCCTCCGGGACCTTGAGACAGAGACCTCTCTGGTCTCAATTTAATCCAAATTCTTCCCGGGTGGGGGAATATTTGCTACCTGAGCCCTGCCCTCAAAGAGGGGAGACCCTGCCTGACTCACCTAGGCCCAGGCCACGCCCCATATCGACCACGCCCACAGGTAAATTCAGCGGGTTGGCCACCACCCCCACCCAAGCCTCCCCTCCAGAGCTCTGCTCCTGACCAAATGCCCCATCCCGCTTCCCTCCCCGCGACTCCAGAATGGTTCCAGGTTTGGGGGCTTTCGGGAGCCCCTTCATACCTCCCCCACTCTCCACCCCTTCCTGATGGCATCGATTTGCCCCCGGCCACCCCTCCCCCTCAGCCCTTCCTTCTTTAGGTCTCAGCCCAATGCCCCCACCTCCAGGAAGCCCTCCCTGAATCTTTCACAGTTTCCTAATTCGACCTTCATTTGTTTGTCTCTACCACAGAACAAGGTCACTTCCGATGTCCTCACTGCAGTGATCCCAGTGCCCAGACCGGGGGTTAGTGCTTAGGAGGTATTCACAATATCTTTGTGTAAACATGCAGGAATGTGGGGTCTCAGTCCTCACTTGGAGGGCTCCTGAAGACCCCTGCCTGGCCCGTTGGCCTTGGGAGGGCAAAGGTCTGCCAGGCTGAGCTTGTCTGGAGGGGTGTCCTGGGAGCTGCCTGCACCCTTCACGCCCTAGGATCCCCCCACCCTGTTCAAGCCCACTGACTCCTGAAGACTTGGGGTGCCCTCTTCCCTGGCAGAGTTTGGGGTGCAGGGTCTCCTGGGGGATTCTCCACCCCCCTCCTGGCCCCTGCCCTGATACAGCAGGTGCACAATCAATGCCACAGTGACCACCCCCAAAGTCCCAGCCCTCAGAGCAGGAGACGCCTTGGGATGTGGTTAAACTACATCCTGGAGCTCGATGCCCGGTTCACATGACCTCTTCTGCCCCCAGCTGACGCATTCAGAAACGGGTGCTTTGTAGCCCTTTGCCAGGATTAAATGAAGTGGTACTTTGGGACTTCCCTGGCAGTTCAGTCGTTAAGACTCTGTGCTTCCACTGCAGGGGGCACGGGGTTCCATCCCTGGTTGGGGAACTAAGATCCCACATGCTGAGCGGTGCGGTCAAAAAATAAAATAATAAAATAAAATAAAATAAAAAATTAAGTAATACTTAGCTCCAGGCTGGTCCCATGACCCGCTGGGGGATTGTTACGTTATTACTTTACTCCTTCCTCAGCAGGTTCCTTGCCAACCTCCTTGCCAATCTGAGCAACGCCCCACTTCACAGATGTGGAAACTGAGGCCCAGAGAGGGGCTGCCCCTGCCCAGACTCCTCTGGCTGCCGGGCCTGGTTGGAAAAGATAAAGCCGTGAGCCGTTATCAGCCAGAGCGACGTGACGGATGAGCTGGAGAAATCCTCGCCGCCGTCCAGCTGCCCATCGATCGGGCGCTCCAGCCTCCGTGGCCGGCCACGATTAATTTATGTGGGACTGGAGAACACTAATTAAGTCTGTTTAAGAGGAAGTTAACTTTAATGCCCTGGCCACCCGCCTCGTGCACTGTGAGAGCTGCCGGGAGTTTCCGCGGGCGCCGGGGAGACCCCAGACATGGACCAGTGGTGAGTCTGGAAGGGAACCAGCACTGGCCTGCCACACACCACCCGGCCACTGAGACCCGGCTCCCAGCCCTGCGAGATTCAGCTGTTCCAGCTGTGCACAAAGGAATGGGAGGCCCTCCTGTGTCGCACAGTAGAAGCCTCAGGCTGGCCTGGGAGGCTAGCCCTGCTGTCAGGATGTGATGCAGCCAACTCCAGCCTTGGTGTGCTGGCACCCCTGAGCATGAGGACAAAGGCTGGTACAGAGTAGGTGCTCAATTAATCCCCCATTCTCAGTGGGGCTTCTCGCTCCCACTTGCACCCAGTGTTGAGTTATACATCTGGGAGGCGCAGAAACTATCAACAATTGTAAAGCAACTATATTCCAATAAAAATTAATTTAAAAAAATAAGGAAAAAAATAAACAAATCTGGGAGGCAGATCAGGGCCCCAGCCCTCCCCTACTTGAGCCCCCACCCCCGTGCCCTCCTGCAAGAGCACAGAGTCCTCAGTGGACCCTGGAACCTTGGCCTCAGTCTGAGCCTCCCCTTCTCGCTGCATCCGGGCAGGATTTCTAAGGAAAGGATGCCCTTTCACACCTCTGAGCCTTTGCAAGCTCTGGTCCCTCTGCCAGGAATTCCCTTCCCTCTTCACTCAGAAAATACCCACTTTCTCATCCTTCAAGCCCTCCCCCAGGCCCGGCCCTCAGTCCCTCTCTGACCCCTTGCCCCATCCCTGGATCTCTCTCTCTGATCCCACCCTGACCTCCAGGGGGTTGGAAATGTCTGTGTCCAGCTCTGTCTCCACTCCATCTGGACTCACCAGCTGGGGCTCCAGGTCACCCAGGGAACAGAGAGGTGCACCTGGGGGCACGAGTGAATGAATGAACAACTGACAGATTCTCACAACAACCCTGCAGTGAGAGATTATTGTTGTCATTGTTGTGATTTGTGCCTGCCGGGCAGGCCTGCTGCATTTGTGGAGCCTCAGTTTCCCCTGAGGGAAATGGGCACTGCAGCACTCAGAGGCTGGACCAGAACTAGGACAAGAGGCCACAGCTGGGAGGGCTGAAGACACTACCAGCTGGCCTCCCCATGGCCCCTTGGACGTGCCCACTGAGGGGACCAGCTGAAACTTCACACAGTCCAAGGCTGAGAGGGCCGGAGTTCAGCCTTCAGAGTGAGCAACAGGCAGAGGGGGGACTGTGGGTACCAAGGCAAGGAGGGTGTGGGCCTCGAGACCCTGGCCCCGGGGCCATGACTCTGTGGGCAGTGGGCAGTGAGGAGCCCTGGCAGGTTGTAGAGCAGGAGAGGGCCCTGGTTGGATGACTGTTAGAAATGGCTCGGGTGAGGGACTTCCCTGGTGGTCCAGTGGTTAGGACTCAGCATTTTCACTGCCAAGGGCCCAGTTCGATCCCTGGTCAAACCGTGGGATCAAACAAGCCATGAGGCCAAAAAAAAAGAAAAGAAAGAAATGTCTTGGGTGGGAGAGATGGAGACCAGGAGTCTGAATCCTGGCTTTGACATTTGCCTGCGTGTAACCCAGCCACACAGTGCCTCAGTGTCCCCTTCTGGACAAGGGGGACAGTGATTGTGTCCATGACAGACTTGGGTCCTGCTGGCCAAAGAAGTCAGCAGGGTCTTGGGAGAAGAGGAGGGAACAAAATTGGCCCCAGGCCAGCAGGGACCTAGACATTCCTCAGGGGAGAGGCGCCCACCTCCCTCCGTAGATGCTTTCCCTCCCTGAAGGAGAATAAAGCAGCAAATCCTGAAAATCTCAGAATCCTGACATCCTGAAATGCCCAAATCTCCACGTCCCAGAACTCCGAGATCCCGGAATCCCAGCGTACTGGATGAACAGTACCACGGGTGCCCTGGAGTTTGTGTCCCTTTACACCTTTCTTCCAACCCTCATTCCTGTGTCTTTGTCATCTCCATGCAGATTTCAATTACTACCTTATTTTTAGATTTTTTTAAATAAAAACTTATTTCATTTATTTTACTTTGGTGTACCTATTTTTGTTCATATTTTTCTTAAATTTATTAGTAACCCATTTCAGTGGAAATTTGATGGAAAATAGCTTTCACTTATTTGAATAACAAATGGAGCAATGAAGAATTGCAGGTATAATAACATCTATGGATAGTCAGTAGTAGTGAAAATATTAAAACAATGTATAAGCATTCAAGTCGTAACAAAGTTTAAGCTTAGATCCCCAGTAAACCACAGAGGCAGATGGAGCAGTGGAATCCAGTGATGTGACTAATTCAGTCTCTGTGGCGTCCATAGGCTCATTTATTAAATGAATGTTTTTTTGTTTGTTTGTTTGTTTTGCGGTACGCGGGCCTCTCACTGTTGTGGCCTCTCCCGTTCTGGAGCACAGGCTCCAGACGCGCAGGCTCAGCGGCCATGGCTCACGGGCCCAGCCGCTCCGTGGCATGTGGGATCTTCCCGGACCGGGGCATGAACCTGTGTCCCCTGCATCGGCAGGTGGACTGTCAACCACTGTGCCACCAGGGAAACCCTAAATGAATGTTTTAAATCTATCTTGATTTAGAATTTTTTTTTTTTTAAATAGCAGAATCTGGGGACATCCCTGGCAGTCCAGTGGTTAGGGCTCCACGCTCTCACTGCCGAGGGCCTGGGTTCGATCCCTGTTCGGGGAACTAATAGCATAAGCTGCACTGTGCAGCCAGGAAAAAAAAAAAAAAGGCAGAATCTGGAGCAAGGAGGTGGGAGAGCTTCACGATATGTATTTTCCGTTCCTGGACCTCAGAAACTCCAGTCATGGGTTCCCCAAGACCAGGGCTGAGTGAGGGTGGTTATCCAGGAGCCCACCCAGGAAGGATCTTGAAGGACACACCCCAGAATGCTCACTGTCAAGGACAAATGACGGGCACTTATCCATCAGGTCATGGAGGGATACTGCCCCTCACCTCCAGTCCCTCCAGAAGCACATAGGAGGCCTCAGTCTCGCTGGGAACAGGCAGCTGCCGCTATGCTGAAATTACACGGGCCATGGGGCCAAGACGCCAGCTCCCAAAGTGTCTGCTGTTGGGGGGGCATTTGCTGAGTGTCACCCACACTCTGGGACAGACAGGGTCCCTTCCCTCAGCGAGGTGAGGCTGGCAGGGAAAACAGAGGACAAACAGGTAAACAAATCAGCAGGACAGAGTCACGGGTGTTAGAGACGTGAAGGAGGCCCCTTGGGGTGGGGAGGGTCAGGGAGGTCAGCAGAGACAGATGAGTTTGGACTTTCTCCACAGGGCACTGGGGAGCCATAGATGGCTCTTGCACAGAGGAGGGATGTGATCTGATTTTTGTTCTCGAATGTTCCCCTGACAAGTCCAAGTCCGCCAGCAGGCAGGGGGTCTGGGAAGGATGCACCAGGCAGAGGGCACAGCGTGCGTAAGGAGAAAGCCAAGCTTGAGCATTTTAGCCCGTAGCCAGCTGGCTGGGCTGGTGTTTGCTTTCCAGAAGCAAGGCAGCAGGAAGAGGGCAGGTGAGCGGTGGAGTGTCCAGAGGGGTCAGTCTGAGTTCTCACCACCCTCCCCGATCGCCCCGGGGCCTCCAGGCAGCTCACCTGCTCTGGCCTCAGTCTCCCCGTCGGCCCAGGAGTGTTGGTGTAACCCTGACCTGCTGGGTTGTTTCACCCGGACATTGGCTCCTGGTGCCCTGGAGACCCCCAGACCTGGGCCTGAGCCCCTTGTCTGCAACCCTGGCCCTGCCGTCCACTGGCGTCCCCTCTCAGGAAACATCTTCATTACAGAGCCGAGTTGTTTAAATAAATGAATTAATATTGACGAACCATCAGTGACCTAATAAATGATTAGTTAAGGCACACATACATCACGCCGCGGGGACGCCGGGAGCCCTTAATTACTGCTCCAGAGGGACCTGCAGGGCCACGGCCACTGCCCTGCACCCCTTCCTGGCCCTGGGCCCCTCCCTGGTCACCCTGCTCCTCTCCAGGTCTTGGGGGCTGGGCAGGAAGGCAAACCTGGCCCGTCGCTCCATCCCTGCCCTAGCTCAGGTGTCCACGTGGCCTTGGAGCAGCCTCCACCCAGCCTCCCTGCCTGCCCACAGTGTCCCTTCCCTCCCAGCGGCCAGGAGGCCTGGTTAAAAGCATGATTCCTTCCTCATCTGCCCATCACTCTAATGCCTCCTGTGGCTCCCCAGTGCACTCCAGAAAAAGACCCCAGGCCTCACCATGGCCCACAGAACCTCCTGCATCCTGCTGTTCCCTCCGCCTGGAAGGCTGTCTCCCCGCTGGGCCCAGGCCATCCTGCTCACCTCAGCCTGCAGTCCCTCGGGGTGGATCTAGATGGATCTATGAGGTGGGGATGCTCCAAACCCAGGCCTGGAGGCAGCAAGGGGGACGGACGTCCAGCACTTGGGGCATTGGCCCTCCTCTGACACCCTTGTCCTGCCGCTGCCTCAGTTTCCCTAGCAGGATGTGAGGGGAGGTCCCTGCAGGAGGGGGTCAGATGTGAAGGACTGCTGGGTTCATTTCTTCTCTCCTCTCCCTCCACCCAGCGTCCGCTCACCATGGGCGCCTGGCCCTTCGGGGGCCCCAGGCTCAGGGACAGAGCCCAAAACATTCTCCCAGCCTGTGTGAAGGTGAGGGCTGAGCCAGGGGGAAGGATGGGGCCCTGCGTGTCTCCTCTCAACTGCCTGGAGACCCAGCCCTTTGGGGGTCTACAGTGGGGTAACATTGTCCAGTGAGGGCAAGGTCCCTGACAAGGCCACACAGTCCAGTGGCCTCGGACTCTTCTCTGGGAGGGGCGGGGTCGTCCATGGAGCTTCTCAAGTCTTCTCGGCCCTGAGCTCCTGGGCAAGCCTCTCCCGCCTCCCCCACAAGGCTCTTGATGGCTGGGGGCTAAGGGCTGGGTCACTCAGCAAGGCCACGGCCAGTGGCTTCTGGCAGGGGGTGAGCCAGAGCTAAGAGGTGGGGAGACATGTGACTGCAGCAGAGCCCAGAGACAGAGATGGAGAGAGAGGGGTGGAGAGAGATAGAGAGATAGGGAGAGACAGAGGGTCGCAGAGACAGAGAGACAGGGAGACAGAGGGACAGGGAGAGACAGAGGGATGTAGAGAGACAGAGGGCTATGAAAGGGCACACGGCGGGCCCCTGGGGGAGCCCTGTGCTGGGGTGTGCAGGGGAGACTCTGGGAGGACATGGGTGGATCCCTCCTCCCCAGCCCTCCCGTTGCCCAGCCCCCAGGCAGCCCCTCCCACGGTCACCTCTGGGCCTTCACGGTGCATCTATTAAGCTCCTGCTGTGTGTAGGGCCCTTCTGGCTGGTCTGGGATCGCCTGTGGGCGTGCTCCCCTCAGGGGACCTCCCTCTATTCAGATCCCTCCTCCAATGGCCAGGCCCCTTCCTTGTGTGCCGTCCCTCGTGAAGCTCTCAAGGTCACACTGTGTGGTTTTGACCCAAACCTGGCTTGTCCCCACTTTTGTCTAAACTGCCTGCCTGGCTCTGGGCCTCAGTTTCCCCACATTCAGAACCTCAGAAATACACGATCAAACCCCTTTCCTCAGAGATCACCTGAGGGTCAGGCAGAGATGGATCTGGGTTTAGAACTCATCTTCTGGGCTCTGCAATAAAGCCCCACCACCTCCCTGACCCTGTTTCCTCCTTTGTAGACCAGATGGGTCATATTTCCTGCCTCGCAGGGCTGTTGAGGGGATGAAGGCGGTAGCTGGAGCATGCAGTCTGCACTCAATAAATGTTGGGAATGATTGGATGGTAGACGTTTGCGGGATGATGAGGCTGGGAGGGTAAGCAAGAGGCGACATCCAGCCTAAGCCTTTTGGATTTAATTTACTGCTATTACCATTACTGCTAAGTACTATTGTTTAGCCAATCGACAAACATTCACTGTCGGAGCATTTGGAACTGGGCCTCAGGGCACCTCCGGGGTGAGCGTGGGTGGACGTAGGAATCAGCTGTGGCTGCGCATCCTGCAGGTGTGCTCACGTGAGGGCCAGCAGGGTCCCGCATGCGCACACAGTAGGTGGTCAAGGAAGTCCGCTGTGCTCTGGCGTGCCCCTCCCACCCACTCCCCAACCAGCGGAGGAGTGTGAGCCAGGCGGGTCCTGCGTGCTGCCTGCGCCGCCCGGTCCACGCGCGTGGGCAGGCCTCGGGTGAGTGGAGCTTCCTCCCCAAGCTTCAGAAGTTGGTGGTGGAGGGGGCGCCCCAGCCCCGCACAGGCGCGGAGGCCCGTCAGTCCTCGCCACACTGCCCTCCCCGCTCGCCACCTCCTCCGCCCACAGTGGGGGGTCAGTCTGACTTCAGTCCTGCCTACCAAGCTCCAGCACCAACCAGAGGCCTTTGCAGGTGCAGAACGGGGTAGGGTTGGTGGAAGGGCTTGTCCCCCAAACCGGTCCCTTTCCAAGTGACCCACCAGGGAGGCGCCCCAGGAATGAGCCGGGGGCTGCGCGTTCTGGCTCAGCTCCTCGGGCTTGCGAGAGCTCAGGCCTCGGTTCCTCCATCTGTAAAATGCGATCATGGGATTCCCCAACCCATACCAATTGTTGCAGTGATCAGAGAGGACGCGTATAAAGCCTTCGCAGGACAGCAGGACAGCACAAGCCACAGTTATTATTGACGGTAATAATACCATTTGATTATGTTTTTCTATATAGTGACTATTGGATTCACGCTCCCCGCACATGAGGCGCTCAATATATGTGGCTGGACAACGGCACACCCCTCTGTGTGCCCCAGTTTCCAAACTCACAAGATGGGGGCACCGGTTATCCACCCCTTCGTCCCTCCCGGGAGCATAGGGCCTCCTGCACTCGGGAAGCCCCCAGCGTCCGGGCCCCGAGACCCAGCCCCAGTGCCCTTCGGGGAGCCGTTCACAAGAAGCCTAGAGTCCCGGCGCGGCCCCCGCCAGGCTGCTGTTCCCAGCCCATATAATCTAATCGTGTTTCCAAGGTTGCGATCGATAACCCGAGGCCGCGCCAAAATGAGGCTCTTAAAGGGCCAGCGGCCCCGCCCGGCAGGCGGGGAGGGGGTCCCCAGCTGCCCCCAAGTACCTGCCGCAGGGTGGGAAGGCCCTGGGTAAAGAAAGGCTTTTGCATCAGCACAGCGCGTTGCGGGCCCCCCCCCCCCGGCTGTGTGGTCCTGGGCCAGCAGCCTGACCTCTCTGAGCTGGAGGTGCATCCTCTGGAAAAGGCGGCCCGGGAGACCCACTGCAAACCGCCTCCACATCTGCACCTCCCCGATGGGGAAAGTGAGGCTGAGGTATCTTCTGTACTCTGCTGCGCCCCCAGCCGCAGTGTCCCCACTCAGCCCCCTCAAGGTCCCCCGAGGCTCCCTTGGCCCTGCCTCCCCTCCCCGCGGGCCAGGGCTACCTGTCTCAGGATCTATACAAACGCACTTAGTGATCAATGTCCTCACAGGCCAGGCTCATCGACCTGCCACCGGGCCCCCTGTGGCCCCAACCCCTCTGCACTGCTCTGCGGAGCTGTGTCCCCCACAGCTGAGGAAGGGAGAGAGCCAATTCCTCCTGGTGTGTTTGGGGACCTTCCCCTGCCTGGAAAGGGAAAAACCTAAAGGCCCCTGGGGATAAACTCTTCAGAAGCAGTGATGGAAGAATATTCTAGAAGCAGTGATGGTGGACTAGTCTAGCAGCATGACAGTGGAATCTTCTAGAAGTGGTGATGGGGAATATTCTAGAAGCAGTAATGGTGGCCTGCAGTAGCAGTAATGGAATATTCTAGAAGCAGTGATGGTGGCATAATCTAGAAGCGGTGACAGTGGAATCTTCCAGAAGTGGTGATGGCAGCCGGCTCAGGAGCTGGAATGTGGACTTGCCTGGTGTGCTGTGGACACAGCCCTGGTTTCCAGGGCCAGCTCTGACCAGTGCCCGGCCAGGCAGCCTTGTGTTCAGCCATAAATTGGGATGAGGAGCAGGCCGTCCTCCTGGTCCTCACATGTCGTGAGTGCTCGGAAGAACAGGCCTGGACCTGACTTGGAGTCAGTGTGTGCTCAGAGCTTGCTTGATCTCTGACCCTGCTGACCCTACCCCCAGGGACCCTCTCTCCCCCTCCACACCTTGCCACCCCCACCCTGGCTGTGGACCCCTGTCCTAACCCTGCAGCATCCCCCCACCCCACACTCCAGGCCTGACCCCACTTCCTTGTCACCGTCCAGGTCCAGGGTCGGGGCTGCCGGGGTGAGAGGAGATTGATGGAGCCCCTGACCCCATGGCCACCGTTGCCAAGGAGATGGCCCCTGGGGGCTGGGCGGGGGTGGCCAGGCCGGGGGTGACAGAGGGACAGAGAGAGGGAGGAGAGGGAGGTAGGGATAGAGGGAGGGGATGGACAGACAGAGGGAAGGACAGAGGCACGGAGGGAGGGGCGCACATCAGAGCCTCCTGGGCAGCATGTCAGCTCTACCAACAGCTGCGGGGTGGCCCGGGAACCGGCATTCACCCTCCCTGTAGTCCACTTTTGATGCACCACTGATGGCCTTCTGTGTGCACACTGGGCTTGGACCACCCGGGGTCAGCCTGCCTCCATGGTGGCCTCTCATCCGTGCACGCCCAGGAGACCGGGCGAGGCATCCTAGAAGAGGGGCCAATGGCACAGGGCCCCACAGGATGAATAGGAGTTTGAGGGTTGGAGAGGGAACAGTAAGGAAGAGTGGTGTGAGTGGAGAGGAAGTGGGGGGAGGCTGGGGTATCAGGCAGGCTCTATGATGGTGGCACTTCTCCGAGGCTGGCGGACTGTGGCTGGTTGTCAGAGCTGGGCATAGATTTCCCATAATCATGGGGACTGCTGGGCAGATCCTTCAGACAGTTGGGTCTCTGAGCTGTTTCTCAGGTAGGTGCCCATGGAGTGCTGGACATGAGGGGTGACTTCACAGAGCACAGGTCATCATGGGGGAGAGGCAACAGCCGACACCGAGACCTGGGCAGCAAAGGAAAGAAATGGGGTGGGGGACCTTGTGGGTGCCAGTGCTGGCCAGAGGTGATGCCAAGCGGGGGACATGCCAGCAGAGTCCTGGGGAGGTCTGGGCCAAAAGCCACAGCAAAGGCCCAGATGTCAACTCGGCCAGAAGCTCCCTGTGCAGGAGCTGGGAGTTTGGAGCAGGTGACATGGAGCCTGTGGCCACCTATGCGAAGAGATTGAGGGTAGGCCATAGAGAGAGCAGGGAGGGAGCAGGATGGGCGTCAGAACCTCAGGGAGGACGGGTTCACAGTGGTCAGGCAGCTGAATTGGTAGGAGGGGGTCCTGCTGGGACCAGGGTCTGGGGGGGGGGCGAGTGTGGGCTGTGGCTTTGAGTGAGCACAGGTGTGTACACAGATATACACATGATCATGCCTGAGCACACGTGTGTGTGCCCCATCACACTGCACGTGTGAACATGCAATAAACATGCCAGAATATGTGGACACGTGTTTGCCAGGACATGCGCATATGCGGATACGCCAGGCAGCACGTGGAGACTTACACGTGTGACCATGCCAGAGGGCAGGCGGACAGATCAAGGCACAAAGGAAACATGGACGTCTGGGCATGGCCAGCACGTGTGCACACGCGTGAACAAACATAAACACGCCTCACGGGTGCAAACACAAATGTGCGTGCATGTGCATGGACACGCCAGGGCACACGTACACATGTGAACACAGCTGAGCACTCTATACCCAAACGAGCTGTTGCAGCCCGTGTGGGCACCCACGTCAACGTAGACACGCCAGCGTGCAAGCAGGACCGAGCGCGTGAGCACGGCTGAGAGCTGCGTACATGCGAGCACAGCGTACTCACACGTGCGAGGACCCTCCCGGGCACGCGTGGACTTACCCGCGCGAGTCGCAGCGCCGCGAGCACTCAGAACCCACGGGCACAGGGCACGCTCGTACGCAGATGGTGGCCGCTCACAGCAGGCGCCCGCGGGTTTCTGGGCGGTGCGCGCCCCCTAGTGGAAAACGGCCGCGGCCCGGGCCCGGCAGCGCGTTTGTCCCGGGTAGCGCAGAGGAGGGTCCAGACCGGGGAGACCCCAGGGCCACCGGGTCAGGCCGGGAGTCAGCGCGGGCGTGAAGTGGTCAGATTAGGGTGAGAATGGGACGGGAAGGTTTGGAGAGGCAGGGCGGGAGGGGTCTGGACAGGGTCAGGAAGGGGCAGCCGGGTCGGGTCCCCATTTCTTGTCTCACTATTGAAGCCTCTCCATCCCGCCCATTGGCGCCCGCGCGCCCGGGGCCGGGGAGTCTGGCCCGGCTCGGTATCCCCTCACCCGGGGGCTTCCAGGGGTCCGCCAGCGCGCGGTGGTCTCCATAGGGTGAGGGCTCCGATGTCGGAGGAAAACCGGCAGCCCAACCTCGGGGCGCCACCAGGTGGCAGCACGCGCCCAAGTGCTCACCTCGGGCCTGAACCTCAGGACCCCGAGTCCCCAAGGTCCAGCCCCCGCCCCCGCGGCCCCTGGGAGGGGAGCGGTCTGGGAGGACCCTGTGTGACCCCGAGCACGCGGCCTCGCCGCTCTGTGCCTCGGTTTCCCAGCTTCGCGATGGGGACCTGGAGGTGACAGGGCTGGACACATGCGTGGGCAGGGTGGCTCAGAGGACCTCTGAAGAGGTGACCTTGTAGGGAAAGGAGGAGCACACCCGGCGCGGGGAGGGGGAGGACTGCATGTGCTAAGACCCCGAGGTGGGCAGGTGGGAGCTGGAAGGCGTGCTGAGCCTGGGTTGAGGGAGCCAGGGAGCCTGGGGCCAACTGTGGGGCGCACCACACCCACCACGGGGGCTGCGGGGAGTGGGGGTGGGGGCGGGGCTTCTGGCCTGAACGCAGGAAGTGGGGATAACTGCTGGATCCAGGGTCTATGAGACAATCCACAGGTTTTAAGGTAGTCTGATCCTAAATTCTCAACTTTCCCATTATGGGATGCTCAGGATGGAGCCACCTGCAGAAAATTCCAGAATCCCCATTCCCAGGGTTGATGCCTCAATTTCAGGATCAGAGACCCGCAGACCCCTGGGGGACATGGTCCCTGTGACCCGAGGGTCAGGGATCCTGTCCCCAGAGACCCAGCCCCCCAGGCCCAGTGAGGAATGCCCCTTCCTCACCCCTCAGCAGTTCCAGAGTTTCTGCACCTTTAACGTAATGCGGCAAAATTAGCAGCTCTGCCTGCATTAATATGCAAAAATGCAAATCTGGGGGTGATTAAGCCACAGCCCCCAGAGGATATTTCTGCCTTGATGGATTCTATTGTCAGGGAGGTGCTGGCAGAGGTGGGGGGATGTGGCCTGGGTGGTAAGGGTCCTGGGGGGAGGGTCACCCAGCTCCCTGCCCCCACAGTGTCCTCCTTGCTGCTTGCACACCCTGGGGGGCCGGGGGGTGGGTACGAACACAGTGGGCAGGGTCAGCCAGCTCAGCTTGCTGTGTGACCTGGGGGTGGGGACCCAGGAACTTGGCTGAGGGTGGCCCCAGGCCTCAGGGCTTTTGCACAGGCTGGGGCCCCCACCAGGATCGCTCCTGGCCTCTGTATCCTCTCCCCAGGGCCCTCTCGGGCCACCCAGCTTGGACCCCCGACAGGTTCAGATGCCTATAAAGTGGCTCCTTGGTGACTGTTTCTTCCCAGGCTGGCTGTGACCCACCCCCAACCCCATGCCCTGGCCCAGAGAGGGTGCCCACAAACACTCTACAGGTGGGAGACTTGCTCGGGGTCCCCCAGCCCATGAGAGGTGTGTCCCAGGCTCCCCATCTGGGGAGGAATAGAGACCACAGTGAGGGTAGAGAGGCCCGGGTGTCTTTCAGTTCATGGAGTCATGCAGGCGGGTCGAAGTGAAGGCGGGATTCTAATGCCCTGAAATGGGGCCAGCCCCGCCCCCAGCCCCGACAGAGGAGGCAGAGAGCAAGAGAGGGGAGACAGAGACAGAGACAAAGAAACAGAGACCCAGAGAGACAGAGGGGGACAGGCAGAGAGAGAGATAAAGAGAAACAGAGACCGAAAGAGAGAGAGAGAGAGAGAGACAGAGAGACAGTCCCCATGCAGCCCCTCCCCGCAGAGCCCCAAGTTGGCGCAGGGCCAGCCGCCAGCTGCTGCCTTCCCCTCCCCTCCCCCTCCCGTCCTCCCTCCTGCACTCTGGGTGGGGGTTGGGCCCCAGGAGCCCCAGCTGCTGCTGCCACACAAGCAGGCCCGTTAGGCGCCCCACCAGCTGCCCCAGGACCCCGCAGCCCCCTGAGCGGGAGGAAATGCCTTTGCCTGGGCGGGGGCTTCTAAGTGCCTCTCTCTGCCTGACCTCAGGCCTCTCTCTCTGAGCCTTGGTTTTGTCACCTGTGAAATGGGGACCACCGTCCTCCCCAGCCTCTCCACCCAGTGGGTGCCCACCGTGTGCCAGGCCCAGGCCTGGGGGCTGCCCTGCAGGAAATGGGGTGGGGGCACTGAGCAAGCAAATCAAACAGTCCTGGGCATTGGTGGGGCGAGGGGCGAGGTGACAATCCAGCATAATAGGCTGGAGAGTGAGGGAGAGAGGTGTTCCCGGCCAAGGGGCCAGCCGTGCAAGGGCCCTGAAGTCAGAATGAGGCGTGGTGTCCAAGGAGCAGGGAATAGGAAGCCAGTGTCACTGCGGGGGCTGGAGGGAGGCCAGGTCAGAGCGCACATAGTCGGTGCTTCTGCCCCCAGTTTGCTCTTTCTCTGGATCGCCCCCCCACTCAGGCCTGCTGGGACCCCAGCCCTGGCTGGGAGGTGTCTTTGTCCAGCCTGACACAGCCAGGCCCCAGGCGGGGAAGGAATTAGGAGCTGGTGGGTGAATTTCTCGTTCTTCTCTGTGCCCATTCTGCAGACCTTATAAGTGAGGCACAGAGAAGTCACGGACCGCCTGGGGCCAGCTAGGGGTGGGAGGAAGCCAAGGAGCAGTGAGGGGCCAGGCCCCACCCAGACAGCAGGGTGATGGGGAGGCCAAGCCAGAGACACCAAGAGCTGGGTGGTTCCACGGGTCTGAGGTAGGACCTCCACTCTCCAGGCTCCATGCAAAGGGGGAAACTGAGACAGGGACCTTCAGAGGGGATGCTCCGTCGCCCCGCATTACCCAGTTCCTCTGGACAGTGCTTGGGGCCGTCCCTGCCCTTGGGGAAGGGCCCCCCACCTCCTGGGCTCCCCTAGCACCTGCCCGGAGACCAGGCAGCCCAGCCTCGCCCCTGGTGGGTGGCGTGCTCACCAGTCTGCTTTACCTGGTGAGAACTTGGGCCCCGAGTAGGGAAGTACCCCATGCTGGACTCTCTCCTCAGTGCTCCCTGTACTTGCCTCAGTCCCAGGGTCGCCCTTTGTGGGGGGGCCTCCCCGGAGCACCTCCTCAGCTTTCCCCCTGAGGACCCCGGGGCAGCTGGAAGCCTGCTCCTTCCAGGGAATGCCCAGTGAGCCTGGTCCCCGAGGGGGTCAGGGATCCCCCAAGTGGAAACCCACCCCACCCCATCCCATGGCTCTTCAGAGACCCAACTTCAGCTATGAGTTGAAAATTAAACTTTCTTTTAAGTTAAAAAATACCAGAACACACACACTCACACAGAAATACAATCCAACCTCTCAGCTCATCCCACCTCTTGAATATAAATATAAAGTAAGAACTGAAAGTTCCCCCTCCACCCTGCACGCAGAGGAACCGCGGAACCCTTGGGGCATTTCCTCCGCCTGTATTTCTTCAATACACACTTTTTTGCGTCTCAAAAACTTTACTCTCAAAATGGCATCATGGGTCTCGAACTTGTATTTTGTCTGAACAGTCCACCTCGGATGTCCTTCTGGCGCAGGACAGGTGTGCAAACCCCCTCTACTGTCAGGCAGGATGGTTTTCCTTGTTCAGTCATGTTGGAATTTTCTCACGCATCCCCGGTGGCCGGCATGGGTTGTTTCTGAGTGTTAGCTGCCACAAAACTTGTTCTAATGAACACTCTCATTTTTATTAGATTCCTGAGTGTTAGGGCTGGAATTGGAAGGGGAGGGAGTTCAAAGGGATTCAGGGCTTCTGTTTTTTGTTTTTTGTGTTTTTTTTTTTTGTGGTATGCGGGCCTCTCACTGTTGTGGCCTCTCCTGTTGCAGAGCACAGGCTCCGGACGTGCAGGCTCAGCGGCCATGGCTCACAGGCCCAGCCGCTCCGCGGCATGTGGGATCTTCCCAGACCGTGGCACAAACCCGTGTCCCCTACATCGGCAGGCGGACTCTCAACCACTGCGCCACCAGGGAAGCCCAAGGTGGTTTCTTATTTGCGTATTTGTTTACACTTTTTTCAGTCATGAGTGACTAAGCTTCTTTTTCTCTGTCTCTCCAGTGGCCATTTGTGTGTCTTCATGTGTGAATGAATTGTTCCTTTCTTTGCCCAGTTTTCTGTTTGGTTGTTTTCTTATTGATTTGTAGGAACTCTTTGTATATGAAGGACCCAAATCCTTATTCTGTTTCCATGTGGAAAATATTTTCTCCCTAGATGTCCCACCTCATCTAACCTCATCTGTCAGTTTGTTACAACTCAGAAGCATATTTATGGAGTCACATTTGAAGATGTTTGTCCCTTTTTAGCTCTGGCTTTTGTGCCTTTTCCACCCCCAAAGAAGGCAAGGAGGTGGGGGGAGATGGGAGGCCAAACTTTTCAGAGTTTTCTCCAATCCTGGGAGCACAGGGAGCTCAGCTGAGTCAACAGATCCCACCCCACACATGCTCCCTGCTGGCTGCACAGGACAAGTAGAGGCCAGGTGGAAAGATTGCAGGAGATGCTGGGCAGAAAAACTGCATCATGTTGATGGGTGACCCCATTGACTTGCCCCTTGTAAGCACCTACCCAGGGACCCTGCCCTCAGATGGTCCTGATCATGGAGCCCTGCTGAGTTCACCGCCAGGTCAGGTGGCTTTGGTCATGTGGCTGCATTCCTCTGGGCCTCAGTTTTACAACACGGGCGCTGTATGGTCACTGCCTCACAGGGCTGAGGTGAGATTCAGTGAGATGATACCTGCAGGGAAAGTGCCACTGAGCAGTTCCCGGGGCCCGGAGGTGACCCAGTCCAGCCCTGCCCAGGGTCATCCAGCCAAGACTGGGGGTGGGGTTGGGGGTGGGACTTGAACTTGAACCTGTTAGAGAGCAGGGCTGAGGGGCTGGGAGGAGTCCTCACGCTCTGGGTCCTCCCCTGGACACCCACCTGTCTGGCCCCAAACCTGTCCCTAGGAACCAGGAGCCCTGCTGGACCTCGGCTGCCTCACTGCCACCCTCCAGGCCTCCACAGCACCTGCGATGCCCCATGCCTCGTGGCGTGACAGTGAGCAAGGAAGCTTGGGCCCCCACCCGGGGACCCTTAATCTGGCACAATTGACGGGGTGACAGAAATGGCAAAAAGATGGACGAATGGTGACAGGAGTTATAAGACAGGCAGGGGGCCTGGCCTGCCCTGTGGGCTGGGGAGGCTTCCTGGAGGAGGTGGCACCCAAGCTGAGGGCCGAAGGATAAGGAGGAGAGAGCCAGGCACAGCAAGAGGAAGGGTGACCCGGGAGGAGGGCACAGCCGGGACAAAGGCCTGGAAACTCACGGGGGGCTGGGGAGGGGCAGGCAAGGGGTCCGAGCTCCAGACAGGGTGGCCAGGATCGGGGTCGGTGCCAGGGCTCTCCAGGGCCCTCAGTGCACACCAGGGAATAGTTTTGATTCCCCAGGCCACACCCGGCCCTGGCCCCAGCTGTGCCCTCTTCCTGATCACCCTCCCTCAGCCTTTCAGGCTCAGCTCCGGTGTCCCCAAGGAAACCACGTTGCCCTCCTGGCTTTTCCCAGCACCCTTGAGTAAAACCCACACTCCTTAGCGTGGCAAGGTGCTGGCAGCCAGGACACCCCCCTGTTCCTGGAAGGCACCAGGGAAGAGGTGAAGGAGCTTGGACAGACAGGTGAACCAGGTATAGGAGGCTGGCCTGCCTTAGGCGGGGGCCAAAGCCTTAGTTTGCCCATCTGAACAATGGGTGGTTCCCACTGCATGAAGCTCAGGGGAGCTGCGGGGCACTGGGGAGAAGGGTGTCGCCCCAGTGTGCCCTGGGGAGCCGGGAGCACCTCCATATCGCCGCAGGCAGAAGTCAGTGGGGCCACCCTGTGGGTGGGCACGTGGGCAGCAGAAATCAGGCCGGGCCTCCCGGTCCCCGGCCCTTCCCCCCTCGCCCCCCCACCCCCACCCCAAAGAATGCCTGGGGGCCAGTCCAGGGGGAGGTGCCCAGTGTTGACACAGGCTGCCCCGGAATGTGGTGGGACAGGCCCCCAGGGCCCCTGAGTCAGGAGCTGTGGGCACCGGGCCAGGAGGAGGAAAGGCAGCCCTCGACAGGTGGCACCAGCCCCCTGGGGCGGATGGGCACAGGGCAGGGGGAGGGGACAGGTGGGGGGCCCGGGTGGGAGGGGCTCAGTGCGGTCGGACTTGGGCCAGGGCCAGGGGCTCAGCTTGGTCTCAGGGTTTGGTCCAGGGTAGGGGCTCAGAGCAGAATTGGGGCTCAGCTTGGGGCGGCGCTCATTCATTCATTCACGCAGCCCCTCGTGGCCAAGCCCTGGCTCTGTCCCCTGGGGCTGTGTCCCCTGGGGCCTTGGCAGAGCTGGGACATGGGCTTCCTGTGCCCCATTCATCCCTGTCACTGGCCCTGAGATGGCCATGCTCGGAGGAGGGCACCACTACTAAGGCACTGAGGTCCCAGGCCTCACACCCAGCGCCCATAGGTGGCTGCCTCCTCACCCCCACCCCAGGCAAGCCTTCTGTTACCCCTCAAATGTACCCCGAGCCCACCCAGCTCACCACCCCACAGCCAGACCCTCTCTCCCCTAACGATCATCCCTCCTCCTCCCCTTTGAACCTGCAGCCTCCAAATGGCACCACTGGGACCACTTCTCTCTCCTGCTCAGATCCCCACGTGGCTCCATAGTGACCCCACCATGGCGACCCAGCGCCCTTGACCTTCGCTCATCTTCCCTCCAATTGTCTGGGCTCCAGCCTCATGGGTTCCTGAAGTAACCTGTGCAGTCCCCCCACCCCCAGTGCTCCCTGTTCTTCACCCGCTGATATCATTCATCCTTCTGGTCACATCCAAGTGTTGCTGCCCCAGGGAACCCACCGCAGAGAAGGGCAAGTTTAGAGCCCCTCCTCACGCCCCGGCAATAGGGAGGACGAGGCTGGGGCTCCAGGCACCCACCCCACCCAGCCCTCCTGGCCCTCTGGCTCCCTAGGACAAGCTCAGGTGGAAGGATGGGGTCCCCTCCTATGCCCACGGCTGTGAGAGCCAGGGAAGGCAGGCTTGGGGAGTGGCCAGTGGTGCTGCTTCATTGTCCACTTTATGCCCACCATGGCCAGCACCTCCTCCCGCCTCTGCAGAGAGTAAGAAGCCCCCCACCCTGTATCCAGCGAGAGCCCTTGGCCCCAGACCCGAGCAGCAGGCCCTGCAGAGACCTCTCTCCCAGAAGCCAGGGAGAATGAATGAATGAATGAATGAATGAGCCCCGATGATGTCTGGGGTGGGGGTCATGGTGAGCGTGGACAAATCGGGGCTAGGTCCCTCCACGGGGGTGGCCCACTAAGCCCCCAGCTCCAGAGGCAGTGCCGCCCCCTGCTTCCCTCGAGACCATGAACCTAGGTTTGTATGTGGGGTCTGGCTTGACTGATAAGGGCCCCTCCCTTCCTCCCGGGCTTCAGAAAAGCAGGGAGGGGCTGGGTGGGGGTGGGAGAGTGTTGGGGGTGGGCTTGTTCACAGCCCAGGAGAGGGTACCCACTCTGGAGACAAATAAGCACAATGTCAGCAGGGTGGCCCCCAAGTCCTAAGTCCAACTGCTTTCTCTCCATGGTCAACCGTGGCTTGCACAACTACTGTCTTCTGGAAGTTTCCACCACCATCCCCATGTTCTGTCCCCAGCTGCCCCACTCACTGGTGGGAATCTGTCCTTGGCATGAGTTTGCTCAACCAGGAATGGGGTCCTCCTCCTCCTCTGGGTCCCCAACCCGGGGCAGCACACAGTAGGTTTGGCTTGGGGGGAGGGAAGGCAGCCCCAGGTGGGGAGGCAGGTCCCTGGCTCCAGCCTGCCTGCCCAGCTGGCACCCAAAGGAGAACAAAGGCCGCAGTCAGGGGGGGGGGCGGGCTGTGGCTGGCCTCGAGGGGCCCCTGGCACCAGCTGCTGGCTGCCTGTCTCTATGCCAGGGCCCCGTAGGGCGCACCCAGGCCTCGGGGCTGGGCAGAGCTTGTGGCCGAGTGGGGCCCCCATGGGCTGCTCCTCCCGGTGACTCAGCCCCAAGCCGGGTCTCCCCAGGGAAGACAACGATGGCCTGTGGGTGCCGGGAGGGACTTCTGGCAGGTGTGAGCCCCAGGGTGGACTGGGCCCCAGGGAGGAGATCTCTGAACCTCATTTTCCTCATCTGTACAATGGGTTTAATCACTCAGGCGTGAGGACCTGACAGCCAAACATATGGATGGAAAGAGCACATTTGGGACTAAAGGGGGAAGCCTTTTTAAAATATTAATTAATTAATTAATTAATTTTTGGCTGTGCTAGGAATTTGTTGCTGCGCACGGGCTTTCTCTAATTGCGGGGAGCGGGGGCTACTCTTTGTTGCGGTGCACGGGCTCTAGGCACGTGGGCTTCAGTAGTTGTGGCACGTGGGCTCAGTAGTTGTGGCTCTTGGGGTCTAGAGTGCAGGCTCAGTAGTTGTGGCTCATGGGCTTAGTTGCTCCACGGCATGTGGGATCTTCCTGGCCCAGGGATCGAACCTGTGTCCCCTGCATTGGCAGGCGGATTCTTAACCACTGCACCACCAGGGAAGCCCTGGGTAGGGAAGCCCTGGGTAGGGAAGCCCTGGGTAGGGAAGCCCTGGGTGGGGAAGCCCTGGGGAGGATGCCCTGAGGGGGAAGCCTTTGATGGCTCTTCTTGCCTTGGAGGATAGGGACTGGACAGGTCACAGTCACCAATGTGCGCCAATGTCCAGCACCAAGCCTGGCACACCATCGGTGCTCAGTATTTGCATGGCCTATGAATGGATCATTCCCCTGCTTCAGTGGGTGTGTCAACTCCAGGAACACGGGCCCCATGCGGGTTAGAACCTTAGCATCATCGGAGGAGAGGGTGCTGGCCCGACCTGAGTGAGGCTGGGGTCCCGGAGGGGCCTCAGCCCCAGCCTGGTCCTTGAGAAACCCCTCAGGCTAGGAGGAAGCCAGAGCAGACCATGGACTTGTGCGGTCATGGTTGGTCGGTCCAGGGAAAGGCTGTGGGCTGAGGGGACCCTCACTTCGGAGACCTAGGTCTTAACAGTGGGGAGAGGCTGCAGGATGAAGGCACATGTCCTCAGCACCTACTCTGTGCCCATCAGTACACCCTTCCATTTTCCTGATGGGGAAACTGAGGCCCAGAGAGTGGCAAGAACTGTGGCCGAGGTCACAGTGATGCTGGGAGGGATGAGGGATTTGAACCCTGTCCCCAAGACTCTCTCAGTCCCCTCCCCAGACCTGTGGCACATGGCGGCGCTCTGGCCCAGAAGGGGTCAAGGTGAAGGTCAGCCCAGTTCGGATGTAGCAGGAAGAGGCTTTATTAGGAGCCCCCTGAGCTCCCCACCTGCCCCTGGAGTCTTCTCCACACCTCTCCCCCCAGGACCCCTACTTTTCTTCCTTCCTTTCAGCCCTTCTCCCTGGACCGAGGGCTGCCCTGAACTGTGGGAACTCAGGGCTCCAGATGGGGTGGAAAAGCCTTCCAGGCAGAGGGCACAGACAGCCAGGGCAACGGCCCAGAGTTGAGAATGAGCATGGCAGGTTCTGAAATAGTGAGGAGGAGGAGGCCGCTGAGGTTGGAGCCCAGTGGGCCAGGGGTATCGTGGCCTCTTCCCAGCCTGGAAGGGAGTGTAGCTTTCTCTCTGCGGACACAGGGGGCCATGAAAGATTATGTTATTTTCATTTATACGAATTATTATTTTTATTCTGTAGGGTCTATGGTTCCCAAAAGCTGAAGAGCCCCTGGCTGTGTGTGTGGGGGCCTTGGGATCTAAGTGGACTCTCAGACCACTGAGAGTCAGAAGGCCTGGTCCGGCCTTAGTACAGCCCAAACTCAGGTCCAAATCCCATTTTACAGATGAGTAAACTGAGTCTCAGGCAGGCAAAGGCAACCAGCAAGTCAGAAGCACAGAGCGGGTTACACGCGGGGCTCTCTGACCCCAAAACAGAGCTGGCATCGGTGGCCCTGCAGGTAAGATTAGTCTGATTCGTTCCCGGGGGGTCTGGAACGCTCGAGACACCCAGCACCGGGGTCCAGCATTAGGAACTCAGATACGACCGAGCCTAAACGGCCGTGCGGGCGGCCACGCAAACCTGAGAATAAAACTGCAAGCCCCACCCCTTACCGCTTCTCGCGGCCTCTAGCTCAGAGGGGCGGGGTGGAGGCGGGGCCTAGTTACGAAAGGCCGAGGGCCCCGCCAATCAGGCTTTCGCACTCTCCGATTGGCCCCGGTCGCTCTGCCTTATCTTTCCATCTCACGGCCCTACCCGCTTGCGTCAGGCTGTGCACTGAAACCACGTGCGCCTCCGCGCTGGAAGATAGTCCCTGCCCTCGACCCCCGCCGTTGGCCGACGGACCCCCGGCGCGCCCGCTCCAGGCTCCGGACTCCGCGGGACCTCAGCCGCGTTCAGCGGACGCGTGGGGCGGGCGGCGGCGGCCGGGCGAGCGGGCAAAGGCGGAGGGATCCGCGGACGGCGGCGGGGCGGGGCGCGCGGGGGGCGGGGCCTGACAGGGGCGGGAGGCGGGGCGCGGCGCGGGGTGGGGGGCGGAACATGTCTCCCGCCGCAGGAAGATGAGGCAGCGGCGGCGGCCGCGGGCGTAGCGGGCCGGACCGAGCCCAACGACGCGGCCGGCGGGCACCGCGGGCTCCTCGCACGCCGCCTCCGCCAGCGCCCCGGCCGCGTAGGGCCCGCGGGGGGGACACGCGGGGAGCCGGGCCACGCGCCGCCGCCCACGCGCGCCCTTCGGGGCCGCGACGCCCCTTTGTCCGGGGGGGCCGTTCATGCCGCCGCCCCCCGCGCGCTGCGGGCCGGGCCACGCCGAGCAGGTGAGCGCGCCGGGACCGTCCGCCGCTTGGTGCCCGGCGGGTCGGGCCTCCCCGCGCGGCTCCGGGACGCGGGGACCCGGGGACGCGGGGCGGGGGCGGGCCGGGCGGGGGCGGCGCGGCCGGAGTCATTGTTCTCCAACTTTGCGCGCTGGAGGGGGCCGGCGACGTGGAGGGCGCGCTCGGGCCCGCGCGCCCCCGCCGGCCGGCACTTCGGGAAAGTTTGCGGAGTCGGGCGGGGGCGCGGGGGGCGCCGCGGGGCCGCCCAACTTCGCGGCGGGGCAGCGGCGTGGAGGCCGCGAGTGCCCCTTTTCCCGGGGGCCCGGCCGGCGGCGGAGTTTGGAGGGGAGCGAGTGAGGGAGAGGGAGCGTCCTTTTGTCTGCGGGGAAGGTGCGCCGCGCGCCTACGGGCTCGGGCCGGGGGCCGGGCCGGGGGCCACATCTGTTCCGCGCTCCGCGGGCACGGGCGGCGGCTTCGGGGCGAGCAGCACGGTGGCGGCGGCTGCGCCCGGAGCTTCAAAGGGTTCCCGGGCCGCGCCGCCCGCACCGGCTGCGGGGGGTGGGGTGGGGATTGGTTTCCCGGGCCTCCTCCCACCCCTCCCCCCCCAGAGGAAGACGTTTCTGCTTCTCTGCTCCCAGAGTGGCTTCACACATCCTTCGAGTCCCCTTCAAGCCCCCAAAAGTTCTCGTGACACCCCAGAAGTGTTTTAGCTCTCCTAGAGAAGCCTGTTTAGCCCCCCGAGGTCTGCCTTAAAATCGGTTTCAGCCACCCCACAAAAAAGTGCGGTTTCGTGCTCTTCAAAAAAAGTCAGTTTCACACGCTTTCCAAAAAAGAAAAAGCTTCGCGGGGGAGGGGGTGCGCTGGGGCATCCGCTTCACACTCGTCTTCAGTTGGCAAACAAAGCAGGGGTTTCTCCGCTTCTGAGGTTGGGTCTCCCTCGATCTCGGAACCCCTTTTCCCTCGCGACCCCCCCCCCCCGCACCTGGGGCCCGGGGAAGAGAAGCTGAAGGGACTTAACTGTCTGACTGTGGGACGGAGACCCTTCCTTCCTCTCTTTTCTGGGTGTGGGATGGGGCCCGGCAGGTGGATCCCCCCCATGCTAGAATGGAGCCCCTAGGGACCATGCGGAGTGGGGGGAAACCCTGGTCTTGGGACCCCCCCTCCCCCCAGGGCAAGGGATGTTTTCAAAGTTGCTTAAGAATAATTCCCGGATACATCGTGACAATAAAACAATATAGGGTGTTTTTTTTTTTTCCCCCAGAATTTGGTTGTTTTTTATGGGGGGGGGAGGAGGTTAAGTGTAGTGGGAAGCTTTGCGGGGTAGGTCCCTGCGCGGGGCGTCCCCCCTGTTTAGTTGTGGAGCAGGAAGGGGGGTTCGCCGTCTTGTGGATTTTTTTTGCTTTGAATTTGGGGGTGATCGGGCCTTCAACGTGCTCTGACAGCTGCTGGAGGGGGTCACCAAATTTCCCTTGGGGCGGGGCCGGGTCGCCCCTCCCCCTTCCCGGGGGTGGGGCCAGTGGAAAGCCTGAGAGTGGGTGGAAATGGGAGAGGTGGCGGGGAGAGGGGCGGGTTCTGGCCAAGCTGGGAAGGGACCACTCCACTCCGCATCCAGTTTAAAATTTGCAACTTGATTCCTTGGTGGTCGCAGAGGGAGTTCAGGGAATGTACTTTGCGCTTCCCCCCGCCATTATTCAAACTCCCTGAGGGCTCTGGGGAGGGGTCTCTAGGGGCCCCAGTCCCTGAATTCTGGCTGCCCCACCCCCATGCCTCAGGGTCTGGAAGGGACGCAGCCTGGGAAGACCCAGATCCAGAGCAGTTAGAGAGGCCTTAAAGAGCTCTCCCCCATCTGCTCATCTCGGCCACTGTCACTCATACCTCTTCTCCACCCCTCACCTCTCCTTGCACCCGTTGTGGGCACCCTGCAGGGCTGTCTCTAGGCCTGAGGAGCCCACCCCGGCCCCTGGCCCCCCGTTGCTGCTGGAGAATGAACCAGCCACAGAGGATGGCGCCCGTGGGCACGGACAAGGAGCTCAGTGACCTCCTGGACTTCAGCATGGTGAGCGGCCCTCCCCGTCCCCGCATCGTCCCCCTGCCGCCCCCCGCATGCCCAGCTGTCCACACTCCTGCGCCCCCCAGACGGTGGGAAAGAAGCTTGT
This sequence comes from Hyperoodon ampullatus, assembly GCF_949752795.1. Lineage (NCBI taxonomy): Eukaryota > Metazoa > Chordata > Mammalia > Artiodactyla > Ziphiidae > Hyperoodon > Hyperoodon ampullatus. Next base: position 26,686,333 of record NC_136917.1, read on the forward strand.
GCCAAAAACACTGCCAGCATCTGGACCTCAAGTTTCTATAGCTTAAAGAGCCCCAGGTGGGGCTAGGGGAATTGGGGCGCCCTAGGATGGATGGGTTGACGCCCCCGCGGCAGGGTGCAGCTTTGGGGCCCTTGTGGGCTTCCAGAGGCACCCGTCGTCACCCAGCTGTTTGCCCAGGCACAGAGTGGGTCCAACCCACCACTTTGCAGTTGGGGAAACTGAGGTCCAGAGCGAGGGAGGGACTACCCAGGGCCTTCAGCTTTTCCTTGGGGAGGCTCGGCCGTGAGGCCCCAGCTTGGCTCTGGGCATGCAGTGACCTTGCCTTGGCACCTGTAAAACTGTGATCGGGGTTATTCATGCCATCGTGGGTGCAAAAGACGTGGGGTGCCCAAAGTCTAGGTGTCTTCTGTGGGGACCTTCCCTGAATGAGGAGAGGCCTCAGGCAGTGGACGTGTGATTCCTCAGTTGTTTACTGACACGAGAGCCAGTGCTGTGGGTCTACGGGGTGGGGGGACGGGGGATGTCCTCACACTTCCCAGGTGGTGTGCTCTATCTGACACAGCCCGTTCCCCAGCCAGGCCGATGGAGGTTCAGAGAGGGTACTGCTTTCCAGAGGTCACACAGCTCAGACGGGCCCAGGGAGGCTGGGAGCTGGACCGTCCCTTGGGAGGACTGGGGGCCTTGGTTTGCCCGTCTGTGCAATGGGCCACCTGTGTCGGGGGGAGGGGGGGTGGTCTGCGTTTCCTCACAAACCCAGGAGCTGTGTGTGGACTCCCCAAATCCTGCCCCCACCCCTCCCCCAGCGAGCACTATTTTGGTTTGAAATGGGTTCAGGGAGGATGCTTTCGGTCTGAATTTAATCCTCTGCCGGTATGAGGCCCAGGCCACTGAGGTCTGTCGAAACAAAAGTCCCCAAACTGAAACGACATCAGCCGCCCTGTGGAAAAACACAGCCCACGGGACGGAGCGGCCGCGGCTCCGGAAGGGCCATGCCGGTATTTTTAAGCCCCGTTTTATTTTTGCGTCTCAGCTGAGGAATCAGGGGTGCTGCTCAGTTGTTTTTTTGTTAAACTGACAAGTCACAGACCAGTGGGCCGGAACAGACTGGCTTGGGGGTCAGGGGAGGGGGTGGCACAGGTTCTGATTTCGCCCCCGCCCCCCCCCCCACAGCCTCAACCACTTGCTCACCCCCTCCTGCTGTCCAGGGGGTCCAGACTCCCCCGCCCCCCAGCTCAGACCCATTTCACAGATGAGGAAAGCGAAGCTGAGTGTGCGAGGTGCCCAGTGTGTGTCCTCTGGGAAAACCCAGAACTGGATTTTTGTTCGACCTCCTTGTTCCCACGAGGAGAGAGGCCCTGAGGCAGCCCCCCATTTGCAGGAGGCTCACACCCTTTCTTCCCACCTGCTCCAGAGACACTGAGTTAATTTGTTTTTTTGAAACAAATTTTCGACTGGAAAGATTTTGAAGGGAAAGCGCTTCCTTGGGGCAGGTCCGTGTAAAGTAAACGAGGCAACTACCAGTTCAATACCAGGAAAAATGGCTCCTCCTAGCTGTTAAAATTGCACCTCTGCCCCAGCCCTGAGCTTCGCCTGTTAGGCTGGTGGCTCTGAGGGTGTGTGGGCCTGAGGTGGTCCCTGGGTCTGACGACAGCCTTGAAGGGCGAGGGGCCAGGGGAGGGTGCTGTGGGCTTGCCTGGTGGCCCGACCGTGCTGCTCTGAGCTCTGCGCGTGCAGAGGCCCCTACATGCCCACGATGCCCATGAGCGTTTGGGTTTCACAACAGCCCACACGGTGCGAGCCCTGTGTCTTCTGCATCCGTTTCACAGGAGGGAATACTGAGGCTCCGAGGGGGGTGCGGGGGCCTGGCTAGGCTGATCATAGACCTTCAGTGCCTGCAGGACACAGGCCAGTTCCCTCCCCCCCCCCCCCGTGGCAAGTGCCACGTCAGCGGCCCCTGGCACCCTGGAGGGCGAAACAGAAACAGAATTGAGCACCACCCCCCTCAGGCTCCTGATCCCCAGGCCTGCCCCTCCCCCAGCGCAAGCCTCAGTGTCCCCAGCAGGAAAGGGGCCCCGCCTTGAGGCCAAGGCCCTGGGTGCAGTGAGCACAGCCCCGCCCCCGGAGGGGACAACAGACCCCGTGGGAACCCGAGTCCTGGGTGTGCCTGGGTGCACACGTGCCCTGAGTTTGCACTTGCCCTGCCAGCTCAGCCTGTGGCCTCAGTGTCCCCTTCTGGAGAACAGGGTGTGGGGGCAGGACCCCCTTTCCTGGGTTGCTCCCAGGGCTTGTGATGCTGCCCCGAGTCATGCCCGAAGAACGCACACCCCCATGTCCTGCTTGTCAGCCCTCAGCCGCTCCCCACAGAGCCTTAATGCTGATTGTGGCCACTCTGAATTTCTTGGTCCCCAAAAGAACCTCTGAAACTCAGACCGTTGGGGCAGGGCAGGGCCAGGGCAGGGCCATGGTTTGTTTCTTCTGCGGCACGAGGGTTTGTTGATGTTGGGTTTTCCCAGTTAATGCTGCTAAGCTGTTTAATCTTGAGGGACTTAACACTGTGGGTTTGGGTGAACGAGTGGGGGGGGGCGTGGTGATGCACCCACACTCGGTGCCCGCCCACCCGGGAGAACTGCCCTGTCGTTGGCCGGGAAGGGTGCAGCTCTGAGCACGGAGCCCGGCTCGTGGGGGCCCCCCGCTCCCCATCCCGGTGGCGGGGTCTGGCTGTCTTCCCTGCACTCCCACCGCTCGGGGTCAGGGGCCCATGGGGAGGTGGATGCCGGGCTCCTAGGGTGAAAGGTCGGGGTCCGCGGCTGGGACACGGGTGGGACACGCGATCCATCTGGGAGTGTAAATGATCTCATTTTTTTAAAGCTGTAACTTGAAGAAAACTTTGTATCACTTCTAAGCGGGTATATTGTATCAAGTGCCTTCGTGTTATTTCATCCCCGGTAAAACAAATATAGAGGTAAACCGGGGAGTTTTCCGGGCCCCCGGCTGTGCTCCGGAGGGGCACCGGGGAGCCTCTTCCTGCCAGGGCCCTCAGGGCGCCTCGGGCCTCCTGGGGGACAGGACCCCAGCAGAGCTGTGGCCCTGGGCTGTGCCCCCCACTCACCCCCTCTTTCTCCCCACAGATGTTCCCCCTGCCGGTGGCCAATGGGAAGAGCCGGCCCACCTCCCTGGCCGGGGCCCAGTTTGGAAGCTCAGGTAGGACCCCGCTGGCTGCCTGGGGGCTTCTTGTTTGCTTGAGGAGATCACCACGTGTGAAGGGTGGGCCCATGGAGGGTGAGGGGGGGCGACCGCGGGGTGGGGCTGGCGGCCGGGCACAGCCTCGTGGACTATGCACTAACAGGAGAGGTTTTCGGGGGCAGCGCTCAGGCCCGCCAGGCAGAGTCGGGGTGAGGGGCCCGGGACAGAGGTCCAGGCACCCATGTGAGCATGCGGTGGGGGGAGGGTGAGCCTAAGGGAACCCCAGGAAGCGGCTGCCGCTGTGGTTGTGTGACTTGCCTTGGGGCTAAGGGAGGAGCCCCGTGGTCAGCATGGTGTCACTGTCCACCCTGCCCCGAGAGCCTGGCCCCTGGTCCGGGTGTGGGGGACTCTGTGTGACTCACGAGGGCCTGGGTGAGCTGGGCACTTGAGCCTCCAGGGTCTCCTTGGCCCCAGTGGCATTCTGGGTGTCCAGTCCATCCCCAGGGAGGGAACCTGAGGCCCAGGAGGGGTGTGACATGGAACCCCAGCTTTCTCCAAATCCTGCTCTGCTGCTGGCTGTTCTTATTCAAGTACGTATTAGGTGCTGGTCGTTGACGAGACCCAGTACTAGCGTGATCACTTGGCCTGGTTTGTTCGAGGTCTGGGGGTGGGTTCCTGGGATCTGGGACTTTGAACGTTCCAACTGGGGTCATCCCAGGCACACCTGGGTGAGCTGGTCACCCTGCCTGGTACTGAGTGCAGAGGACATGGCCCAGGGAGGACAGATGGCATGGCCTCAAGGAGCATAGAGCAGGGGTCAGGCTGCAGAGTGGTGGGGAGGGCAGTAGGGGCTGTCTCCACGGAGATGTTTGGTTGTTTGAGCGGAGGCCTGGGGGCGCAAAGGCCCTGGGGCAGCACCATGCCCGGTGAGTTGGAGGAACAGTTAGGAGGCCTGTGTGGACGGAGCAGAGTGAGGGAGGGGGAGGGGGAGGGGTGGGGAGAGGAGGGAGGGGAGGGCAGGCTGTGCAGGGCCTTGTGGACTTGGGCTTTTGAGAGGAGCCACGTGCATGGGGGGGAGCCCACTCTGGCTGTCGGGAGGACATGGGGGACCCCTTGGGAAGGCCAGAGCTCTGCATGGACTTCAGTATCTTTTTGGGGTCTTGGGATGGGGGCCGTGTCCCCCCACGTTTCTGGGGTCCAAGACGGAAGGGTCTCTCTTCTCCAGATTCCATCAGGGTGACCAGTGGGGTCTGGCTGGAGGAGGAGGGGGTTTAAAGGGTGGTTTGTACTCCCCCCACCCCCCCTGCAAAAGGAAGGGCATCGTGCTGCTGACCCCACTGCCCCACGCTGGCCTTCCTCTCCGCCTGAGGAAGTGGCCTCAGGGCTGGCCAGAGTCCTCCCTGAAGTGTGGAAATCCCCACAGGCCACCCTGCCTCCCCATTCCCAAAACAGCCCTGGGGAGCAGGGGGTGCTGCTGCTCCCCTGTCTCAGGCAGAGGGTCAGGCCCCGGCAGGCTTCCTGGAGGTGGTGGCACAGTTCCTCCCTCATCTTCCCCCAGGTCCTCCCCTGCTCTCTTCTGTTGTCCAGTGTCCACTTGGGGCCAGTAGCCCCCAAGGAAGGGGCCCCTCCAGGACACCCCATGCCTGCCCCAGCCTGAGTGGGATCCCTGTGAATTTTGCAGGTTGATTTTGTGTGGTTTCTGCAGCCGTAGCCCACTCAAGGGCCCTACCTTGGCCACTTCAGGTGGGGAGGGTCCGACCTTGTCCCACTGCACACCGGGCTGAGTTTTCTTCTTCTCCATGAGGGTTGTGTGGTTAGTCCAGCCCAGGAGGTCTCCAGTTCTGGACACACAGCTGGGGACCCCTTTCCACAATTCAGTTGAGCAGTTAGTGCTGTCTGGGGCGGGGGAGGGGGCACGGGACCCAGAGCCCTAAGACCTGGGCTTAGGGGTTCCCTCCTTGCTGCCACTTCAGGCACAAGGCAGGCCGTGTCACCTGACACAGGTGGTGTGACTGCAAGCTTCAGTTTCCTAGTCTGTAAAATGGGAGTGTCCCCATCGGCAGAGGGTTCAGCAAGTCCTTGGGCGTGAAAGTGCCTTATAAAATGAGGCGTGGGGCCCATCTCGGTGTCTGCCTTGAGGGTGTGCAGGAGGTCGCAGCTCCAGACTCGGGAGCCACAGGAACTGAGACTGGTCCCTTTGGGGGTCTCTCCCAGCTCTGAGCTCATTTCCCTACTCCCTCGTTGGTGGAGTTGGAGACTCCAGGAGAAGGTGGGGGGGTGGAAAGGTTGGTGGTCCAACAGCGGGATAGGGCTTGGGAAGTCACCCCCTTTCTGAGCCTTAGCTTTTTTCATCCGTAGGATGGGTCACCACCCTCCAGACGGGCAGTGTCGCTTTAAGGGGAGAAGAGTTTCTGAATGCTAGTAGGTCACGCCAGCCACATTCTCCCCTTCACTCTCCTTGAATGTCTTGGCCTAGTGTGTCTCTACTTAGAATTCCTTTGAGTCAACTTGCTTCTTTTAGATTCACTTCAAAAGGGCACTTCATGTTAGAAGAGGAGCAGCCCAGGCTAGCGGGGACGGGTCTCTGAGGAGTGGTCTCTGAAGGCCTCGGGAAGAGGAGCTGAGCATGTGGGGTGTGCGGGCTGCGTGCGCCGTCTCTGTTTAAAGATTCTGTTTTAAAGACTTGGTGTCAGGGAGGCACCGAGGCCAGAGGATTTCTCCTCGTCATCTAGAGCAGAAGACTGCAGAAGGGGGATAATTTTTCCACTCCCTCCCTTTTGGGAATCCCCAAGGCACAGATCTCTCAGTGGCAGCACGTCCTCTGCCACAACCTATAGGGTCTGAGGCCCCACGAGATATGGAGAAATGCCTGCTGACACCGGAGGAGACATCTTCCCTGTTTTCCTGTCTCGCAGCTTTCCTGGTCTGTGTGACTCTAAAGGTAACGTGCCCTTGGGTACAAACCTAACAGGTAGGCAAGGCGACATCTACCCTGGCTCAGCACAGGTGTGCGGTTACGGCCTCAGAGTAAGTTCCCGGCTAGAACTCCCAGCCGTGGACGTGCGTCCACGGTAAGAATGTCCCTCTGGTATCCCAGTTCTGGCTCTTTCCAACCTCCTCCAAATGTGCCGTTTCAATGGGCATTTACACGTTAATCATGGGCGATTATCTTTCCAAAAGCAGATTGGCCAGGTGAGTTATTTTTTGATGAATTTCCGATCACTACCCCCTTTTTTTTCTTGGATTTAGTGAACTTTTTGCTTTGAAATAGTGATATATTCACAGGAAGTTGCAAAGAAATGTGCGGGGCGGCCCCGCACGCCCCTCCCCAGCTGTCAGTCCTGCAAATCCCTCACATGACACCAAATCGGGAGGCTGACCTTGGTATGATCTACAAGAGTTTATTTGGGTATTGTACTTTATTCACAAGATCTGCATGCACACATTTGTTTGCGTGTAGTTCTGCTTGGTTTTATCCCGTGTGTAGTGCCATGAAGCCACCACCATGGTCTGTTCAGAACTGTTCTATCGCCCCATGACCTCCCACTTGCTGCCACTCCCCACCCACCACCCCTCGCCCTGGCGACCCCTGATTTACTCTTTTCCATCTTCCCAACTTTGTCGTGTCGAGAATGTTACATACATGGAATCATACAGCATGGAACCTTCTGAGATTGGCTTTTTCTACTGAGCACAGTTCCTTGGCTGGATCAATAGTTTGTTCCTTTTTATTGCTGGCTGGTGAACTTTTTAACAACAGCAACACTTATCAACGACAACTTATGTCGACAATTGTTGAGTGCTGTATGCCAGGCACTGAGCCTGGATTGTTTATTCTGAGTCCTCAGTCCTCACAGGTTGGTGAAATAAGTGCGATTGTCATTCCCATTTTACTTATGATGAAGCTGAAATTCAGGGTTTATTAACCATCTCAGTTAGCCACCCAGTGTTGTCTCCCTGTAGTGTCTTGTACTCCTGCACTATGCTGCACTTACTGATTTGTAAGAGCTTTTTATAGAGGAAGGATGTTAGTCTTTTGTGATCTGCAGCCTTTTCCCTAAGTTTTCATTTATAACCGTTGTTGATGGAGACTTTTTTTTTTTTTTTTGGCGGTACGCGGGCCTCTCACTGCCGTGGCCTCTCCCGCTGCGGAGCACAGGCTCCGGACGCTGGGCTCACGGGCCCAGCCGCTCCGCGGCACGTGGGATCTTCCCGGACCAGGGCACGAACCTGTGTCCCCTGCATCGGCAGGCGGACTCTCAACCACTGCGCCACCAGGGAAGCCCTGATGGAGACTTTTAATTTGTCTCAGTGCTTTACAGGTTTCAGTTTTATGTTGTCAAGTCTTCTATGTTGTTCTAGCTTTGGTGCCATTTCTGCAAAATCCTTGAGAATTAGATGACATAGTCCATTCTGCATTGCAGATGTGACAGTCATGAATGTGCCTGTTCCTCATTCCATCAAGTTGAGGAATATATGGGAAAAGATGCTGGAGGGCAGAAAAGCATGCCTTTGCAGTTCTTGGCAGAGGAAAAAAGTGAAAAATAAGTGGGAGGTAGAGAACCTCAACAGTGAAGTGATCAAGGTTGAGCTTATGCAGCAGTTCCTGGCCAAGGGCACACATCCACCTCACCTGTGGGACTGCTCAGAACACACACCCCTGGGCTCTGGACCCAGAGACACTGATAAAAAGCCTGGGATGGGGCCTGTAAGAGCTTCCAGGCAATTCTGAGGGGCACCTCCAGTTAGAAGCACTTACCTTTAAAGGCCATGCCTTGTAAAAGAGATCATACCGTTCTTATAAAAATTGATCACATACTGTGCACAAAAAAAAACCTGTAACATAAAAAAAGTGACCAAAGTATAAACCATATTCTTTGAGAACAATGTGGTAAAACTGGAAATGAAAGACCAAAAAATGTAGGAATAAGTAAAAAGCTTAATGACTTGGAAATAACAAAATTCCTTTTTGTTTACCTTTGGGTTAAAGAGGAAATTAAAACAGGCTAGACAGAAATCAGCAATAATCTAAACACACTGAAACTACAAGGTGCAGCTAAATCTGTATTTAGGGAAGAATCATAGCCTTTGACAGTGTTCAGATACAATGAAAAGAAATGGAGTAAGCATTTAATTTAGGAAGTTCTAGGATGACGGAATAAACTCAAGAAAACCTTTCTTGGTGGTTCGAAATGCCTTAAAGCATTTCCTAAATTGCCATTTACCCATGAATTTTTGTCTCATCTTTTTACGCTCCTGTTACTTTAGTACTACCCGGTGTCAGTTACTGTAGCTTTTTAGAATTACTATTAAATTTTTCTTTTTTTCTTTTATTTATTTGGCTGCGCGGGGTCTTAGTTGCAGCGTGTGGGATCTTCATTGCCACATGTGGGATCTTTAGTTGTGGCATGCAGAATCTTCCGTTGTGGCATGTGGGGTCTTTAGTTGCAGCATGCAGAGTCTTTAGTTGTGGCATGTGGGGTCTTTAGTTGTGGCATGTGGGATATAGTCCCCTCACCAGGGATCAAACACCCCAGGCTCCCTGAATTGGGAGTGTGGAGTCTTAGCCACTGGACCACCAGGGAAGTCCCCTAGTTCTTTAGCTTAATGGTGTTTTTATAGTCTTCAATTGTTATTTTTCAGGTCCCCCCTCCACCCCATATTCAGATATGCTGATTCTTTTTCATGATCTTTAGAATAACTGCTATGTCTCCTCCCACATCCCTCCAAAACAAACCTACCTGTTGGGATTTTGATGTTATGTTAAATTCATGGGTAAATTTCGGAAGAACTGTTTCTGTTTATAGTACTGCATTTTCATGTTGTAAGAACTTGGTGTCTTCTTCCTTAAGTTTTGACCCTTAATATTAAGTTTTTAAGATAAACTTTGAAAATGAAAGCATAAGGCACTTAGCCATTTTATAGTTTTCTTTCTTTCTTAATTTGCTCACATACTTTTGCAGTGAGGGTTGTTTCTAGGTGTTTTAGGATTTTCCATGCTGTGGTTTGGGGATCTTTTTTACCATATTTTCTACCTGGTTGCCTCCTGACATCCCCTGATTATTTGCATTCTTCCCTTGACTTGGTTTTCCAGGTAAATCATCCTCAGGCCTCTTCCATCCTGGTGTGGAGGCCATGTGCCTTTTCACATCAGCAAGTGTTTCTAGAACCACATTGGGTGTGTGCTGTTTGGCTTCTTGTCAGCAGGACCGGGCCTGATCCTGGCTGTCAATTCAAGATAGATCTCTCTGACTGTCTGTGTTTATCATGTTCAGGGCGTTTCCTTCTGGTCCTATGTTACCATCCACACAAGTGATTGGCATCACTGTGGTGTGTTGGGTGTCTCAGGACAGCCCCTGGTTTCCTCCTTCCCCACGTCCTGACGCTGTTCATTAATGGTTTTTCTCACCCCGACGCTCCCTGAATTTTGGGTTTGGTCCATATCCTTGTTTAGCTGCCAGACCAGATCTGCCAGCATCCGTTTTGCATTTTGCCTGTGTGGCACTGAGGCGTCTTGTGGCTTCCTGCCATGTTTCTGCACCAGTTTCTCTGGAACAGTCTCCAGCAAGTGGGGCCCCCCATTCTCTGGGCACTGGGGAGCAGACCGCCACCCTGTTTGCATGTGACACTTTCCCCAACTGCTTTATTTCTGCTGCGGCGATTGGCCTGTTGTGATTTTTGTCCACTCTTGTCAATTCTAGCATTTTGTTGGGGGGAAAAAATATCATCCGTTTCAGGCACATTTAAAAATGGTTCATGTTGCATTCTTTTCTTTTTTTTTTTTGCGGTACGCGGGCCTCTCACTGTCGTGGCCTCTCCCGTTGTGGAGCACAGGTTCTGGACGTGCAGGCTCAGTGGCCATGGCCCACGGGCCCAGCTGCTCCATGGCATGTGGGATCCTCCCAGACCAGGGCACGAACCCGTGTCCCCTGCATCGGCAGGCGGCCTCTCAACCACTGCACCACCAGGGAAGCCCTCGTGTCTGTATTATTGACTTTTTCCCCAAGGAATCTGCTTCATTGACGAATCGATGTTTATCAATTAACTGCTTTTCTCTTCACTACTTCTATTTAATTTAATTAATTTATATCCATTTTTTTGCTGTGCCGTGTGGCTTGTGGTATCCTAGTTCTCCAACCAGGGATCGAACCCGGGCCCTGGCATTGAAAGCGTGGAGTCCTAACCACTGGACCACCAGGGAGTTCCCCACTAGTTCTGTTTTAATTCCTCCCGTTTTTTTAGTTTTTCTTTTCTTTTTTCTCTTTTGACTTTTGAATAGAAGGCCCTTTTGTTTATCACTGTTCTCTTGCTCAGTAATCATGTTGAGGGTTATAAATTTCCGTCCGAGGACCACATTGGCCATATCCCGTTGGTTTCAGTAATGCGTATTTTCATTATTTTTTTTAATAGATTCTTGGTAATAATTTTTAAAACACGTTTCTCTTTGAGTCAGGTTCTTCAGAGATTTCCAATTTCCAGGTTGGCCGTGGAGTGTTTATTCCTCGATTGGCTAATTTCTAGGTCACCGATGCAAAAGTCACTGTGGCTTGGGCTGTGCTGCTGTTGGGTAGATGCAGGGCGTTCCTACTCTCCTGAAATGGGGGCTGCGTTTATCCTTATTCCTGAGGGCTTGAGGGATACTTTGACACGGAGCTGTGAGGTCTTCGTCTCCTGCCCATCACGTTTAGACTTCTAATTTGTTCAGTGTCAAGGACCCAGGGCGGTGGAATGTTCTCTGTGGGTCCAGCCCACTGTTGACAAAAACCCACCCTCTATTCCACGTGAGAGCTTGCGCCTTGAATTCAGACTTTTCTATGAATGTGATGGCCCCTCCTTTTCACTTGCGTTGCTTGGTATATCTATGTGCATCGGATTGTCTTCCTGAGTCACTCGTTCCAGAACTGTTTTCTGTAGGTGCTGTGTTCTCAGCTTTCAAAAAAATTGAGTCTGCATCTGTCTTATACTTTCCATGCTCTTATTGTATGTTTTCCCGTCTTTATACTTCTTCCTTGCAGTTGTGCCTGGTGTCTTTTCTTGGGTTGGGTTTGGAAGGCTGTGCTGCTGGTGGTTCTGATGGTTTTAGGGAATGTGCTGAAGCCTCCCATGTCTGGCTCCTTCCGCCTCAGAATTGACGTCACATCTTGTCCTGCAGGAAAGGGTTCTTCCCCACCCCTCCTGTGTGGTATAAATACGTTGTCCTTATTGTGTTCATTCTGCCACTTAGGAGGCTGTCTCCTCACCTGGGAAGTGAGGTTGATGGCGGCCATTTAAGGGTTCAGTGGGATAAACCACAGGAAGTGCCTGGAGCAGCGCGGCACCTGCGGGCTCTGGTGCCTGTTCTTGGGATGGTGTCGAAATTCCACTTAGTTTAACTTAACGCGTGGCCCAGATGGGCTCAGCCTCCCTGCACCATCGCGTCCTCCAGACTCGCAGGGTCTGTGCTGGGACTCCCCTCCCTTGGGGATGTTCTCCAGGGAGGGGTGCGGCTCTGGATGTGCACCTGGCGCCTGCCTTTTGTGAGGGGCAGTGGGTTGGGGGTGGAATTCCCGGGCCCTCGCCTTCCTTCCCTCAGCTCCAGCCCCGTGGGTTGTGTCATCGTGCGCACACAGCCTCCAGGGAGTGCGCGCGTGTTTTTCCGGGTTTTTCTCTAACTCCAGGTTTGGGTGTTTTTCCTGTTCCTCCCGGGATGCCGGCTCCGGTGTCTGGGCTCGTGTTAGGCCCTCGTGTCCGTGGTCTCAGAATCCCCCCTTCCCCGGTGTTTGGGGGCATCTCCAGAACCCACCCTTCTGTTTGATCACCTCTTCTGCATTGTCACTTCTGCCTTGCCGCCTCTGATGCTGCTTTTAAAATCTCTTGTGAATTGGCAGCAAAAACTTATTAGTTTTTCCTGCTTTCGCTCTTCCTCTCTCCCTGAAGCCTTATCTTCCTTCTATTTTACGGCACCCACAAGCTCTGTAGTTTCCTTGACGGCGCATGGTAGTGGTCTTAGATATGCTTCCGTTTCCTGGGATAAATCCTAAATCTGTGAATGTCCATCTTACGTGTTCCACGTTTGTTTCGCCCTGGGCCTGTTTCTTGCAGGGAGGTCCCAGCTGGGATTCTGAGGTCATATTTGGCTGAGCGGTGGGGTGGGCGAGATCCTCCCATCCTCGCCGTTGGGTAGAGGGGTCCCCCTTGAGGCTGAAGCAGGATGGGGTCTTTCTGCTGTTGCTTTGGTCTCGAATCTGAAATTCACAGGAAGGAGGGGGCAGGGCAGTTTCTGCAGCTGGGGGACCCCGTTCCTCTGAATTACCACGCATCTGTGGGCCCCCCACCTGAGGACCAGCTCTGCCCATTGGGGAAGCCTCTGGGGTTGGGGGGTTGCTGCTCCGGGGGTTCAGGAGAGGTTGGGTTGGAGCCAAGCCCTGGTTTGGGGGACCATCTGCTCTTGGAAATAGTGGGCTGTGCCCTCCACTCACTTCCTCTCCAGCCTCAGGTCCGCTTGCTTGGGTGCAGCTCCAGGTCCCCTGTCTCCCCACCCCCAGTTTCAGGGGCAGGAACAGCAAGGGCTGTGAGCCGCTCCGGCACTTTCCTCCAGCCACTTGGAACCTGCTCCCTCTGGCGGGAGCTCCCTGGCGCCCTGGAATTCCTACCAACTTTTGAAACTCTGAAGGCCAGAAACAAGCGTAGCAGCTTGTGAACACGGAGGGGCAAATGAAAAAGGGGGTGCATATAAGCGATGAGAGGGTCTGGGTTTAGGGCACATCGTGCATCTCCCCGCAGCTTTCCTTCAAGTCTGAAGTGATGTAAGAGTGCAGAAGTTGCCCCAAACATCACAGGAAGAGAGGCGAGGACCCCACTGGCCCGTGCAGGGAGGCCCCGGCCCACTTGAGGAAGGACTTTCTCCTGACTCACACCTGTGTTGGTCTTGCCCCTCGTGAGACCCCACGTGCTGGTGAACAGGCCAACATCCCGTTTCTTGGGGATTTTAATTCTAAGGGGAAAAAGCCAGAGGGGGAGCTGATAGTGGCAGGAAGGAAACACTAACGTGAGGACCGGCAGACGGCTGCCCTTAAGGGCTGTTAATTTTTTCTCAGATGTGATCATGGTGCACGGTGGTTATTTTTATTGTTGTTGCTACTTTAGTCTTTACTTGGGGGGGGCCACACGTCCAGCACAGCAGCCGCTTAGCCACACAGGGTCATCTAATTGTGCGTTAATTAACATCTCGTCGAGTGGGGAGGTCTTTCCGCCAGTCCCGTAGCAGCTGCTTGTGACTCCAGGAGGATGGCACCGCAGGAGGATGGCACCTCCGGAGGACATTGTGATTGGTTAGATATCAGAGCAATGAAGAAGCCAAAAACAGATATTTGTCGAGGTTTTTGGGGGGCCAGCCCTGTTCAGGCAACGCTGGGGACGGGGCCAGCGAGGCGACCTCCCTGACAGGGGATGAAGGATTAGCAGGTGTGGGGACTGCTGGGGCAGAGCTTGGGTCGGGGTTGGGGATCTGCTCAATTGTTGGGCAGGGAGGAGTGAGCTGGGGGCGAAGGGTGGTGAGGGAGGGGTCTGGTCTTTACCCTGAGAGCAGTGGGGAACCATGGGAGAGGCTAGGAGGAGGGGGGAGAGGCAGGTTTGGCTTCCGGAAGCTCCATCAGGCTGCTCGGGGTGGAGTGTGGGCAGGAGTGGGGGGGACACTGCTGTACAGATGGGGCTTGACCCAGGGGACACAGGGCCGAGCCAGGCTCTGATCCGAGGCCACGGGTGGGGGGCAGTGGGGTGAGAGAAGGGGAGAGGACGGCTCCCGGGATTTAGCCCAGGCACCCGGGCGAGGGGGTGCTGACAGAGCTGGGGCTGCAGGACGAAGCCCCTGACCACCGAGGCTATGCGACAGGTTTGTGGTGGGGATGGAGCAGGGCCATGCCTAGGCCCTGTGACTACGCCTTCCCCACACTCCAGGTACCGAAGTCTGCTAGTCTGGCTACTTTCTACGGAGGGACTGGCTCCTGGAATCTTCTCTGTGCCTGGGTCAGCAGACCTTCCCTGTAAAGGGCCAGACAGTTTGTATCGCAGCTGATCTCTGTGTTGTAACTAGCACCGCTGTATACAGGGAACAAACGTCCGTGGCCATGCGCCAATAAAACTTTACTGACAAAAGCAGGCAAGGGCCAGACTTGGTCCAGTCACAGTTGGCACACCTGCCCTGGAGGAATCAGCCGGGACGGAGGCCACTCAGAGGGGCCCGCCCCCCCCATGTCATCCAGCCAAGGGGGCGTCCGGCTGGGGCCCGGGCTGGGCGGGCCCAGCTGTGCCACACTGGTCATCCTGGCGGCAGCAGTTCTGTCACCTGGGGTGACTTGGGATCAGATCTGAAACTCCGAGGGGCGGTCGGCGCCCCTGGGCACACCCAGCCCTCTGCTCGATTGATCGATCTCCCACCTCTTCCTGGGGGCAGGGCCCAGTCTGAGCAGAGAGATGACCTTTCCGGGAGCTGCCCTGCCACCACTTCACCTCCAGCACTTTAAAAAGAAAAAATTATACTGCGTCAGCAACGTCTTATTCTATTAGTACATTTTAATTAGAACGTGAACAAGAGATGTTATGAATATTCATGATCGGTTATTTAAAATGCATAATTAACCAGCGGGGGGTTAATATCTATTAATGGCAGCGGTGGGGGAGGGCCCCTCCCTCGTTCTGTCGTCCGGTCTCCAGCATCGGGGAGGCTGGGGCTGGGTTGGGGGGTTTTACCAGAAAGGGCAGAGCAGGGCCTGGGTTCTTCTGCCCGAAGCTTGTGGGGCCCAAGTTGGAGGGGTCCCTGGGTGTCGGCCCCAGGAGCGCCCATCACCCTGCCAGCCCTCGGGGGGTGGGAAGGCCTTGCTTTGGCCTTGGACCTGGCCTCCTGCTCTTGCTCAAGGGTCCTGGCGACTCTGGGGCCCGTGGTGGATGCCCTGGGGGTGGGGGACCCAGAGTGGAACGAACTCGTGGGTGGGCACCGGAGAGCGAGGGGATGACAAGTAAGTGGCCGTGGAGGGAAACTGGGGCTCGGGTGCTGGCCCTTCGCCCAGGGTCACCCCCCTTCACCAGTTGCTCTCGTCGCCAGAGCCCAAGTGGGGACTCAGGACCTTGGGATGCAGACACCCCAAACCTGGTGCCAAATGTTAGATGGATTTGTGGAGACCATGGGAGCTCTGTCTGACCCCCTGCCCGCCAAGGCGGCCTCCAGCTCCTCATTGTAATCACATTGGAAATTTTTGATTAGGAAACAGAATCTAACCGAGGTATATGAATATTTATCAGACTGGGAGATTAATATGCATATTATGCAAATCAGACAGCAATTAAACACCAACTCTCCAGGGGAATGATTAACTCAAAAGGCACCAAAAGAGAAGGATGCAATTTGAAAGAAGTTTCTGGTACAGATGCGCAGAGGAGGGCAGGGTGAAGGATTCTGGCTGGGGTGTTCGGGATGTCCACCACGTGGGGTCGGGGGTGGGGTGGGGCACGTCCCTGGCACAGATGGCAGGGCTGGGCACGGCCTCTCCGGCCCAGCCTGGCCTGGGCAGGTTTGACTCAGACTCGTACGTGGATACCCCCAGCCCTGCAAAGTAGGGCGTGTTTGTGACCCCATCTGAAGAGGAGGGAAACTGAGGCACAGCTGGGAGGGGCCCGGGGACTGCTCCCGTTCTGCTTGTCCAGGCCCTGAGCCCCGTGGCCCCTGATGCACGGTGTTGGAGCCCACCCGCCCAGGAAGGGTGCAGGCCCGTGTGCCTGCCTGCTGGGAAGATCCGGGTCCTGGGCTGGGCCCCTGGGCAAGTGTTCAGGGAGATAAGGGCCCTGCCCTGCCCACCCTCCATCCAAGGTCCTTGTCCCCACGGTGGCTAACCCTGCCACACCTGGGCCTCAGGGCCCCGCCTATCTTATGGGATTGGATTTCTCCTTCCCTGCCCGCCAGCCTGGCGGGTAGTTGGGTAGTCGGGTAGTCGATAGTTGGCACCAGCTGTTGCTTCAACAAAGGGTCGGCCCCGCCTCTTGAATTGGCAGAGATGGGAAGGGGGAGGCTCCCACTCTGGAGATGAGAGATCCTCCCTCATCCCCATTCCCTGACGCCTTCATGAGCCTGGGCCAGAGGGAGGGACTTGGGCCTGGGGAGGGAAGCCCAGAGTGTGAGTGAGGGCTCCGTCCAGGGTGGGCTGGGGGCTGGACGGGAGGGTAGAAGTGTGCCAGCAGCAATGGCAAGTTTGCCAGCAGCTGGTGGTGGAATTGTTTCTTGGGCCGTGGACCCGGAGGTCTGCTTAGTGCCGGTGTGTCCGGGGTGCTTGCCGCTGGCAGTGGTGTCACCATGGGTAGTGCTAGGGTGCATCTGGACGGGCTTCAGCACCAGGCTGGGTCGGGAGGGGCCTGGAAAGCTTCCCAGGTCGAGTGAGGGCTCCCCGAGGCAATGCGGCTGGTGTGGAGCGGCCGGGAGCCGGGCCCCTAACCCTGCCTTCCTGCCCTGCAGGTCTCGAGGACCGGCCCAGTTCGGGCTCGTGGGGCGCCGGCGAGCAGAACAGTTCCTCCTTCGACCCCAGCCGGGTGAGGAGCCCGTGGAGGCCTGAGACCCTGTGGTGGGGGTGGGGGTGGGTGGGCGTGAGGAGAACCCTGGCCTGGCCTGCAGGGGCTCTGTGGCGCGCGGTTGCATCCTGACCCGGAGGTGTCCCCGAGCCTCCCTCATCCCTGCCCGTGCCCCCCACAGACCTACAGTGATGGCGCCCACTTCAGTGAGTCCCACAGCACCCTCACTTCATCCACATTCCTGGGACCTGGGCTCGGAGGTGAGTGTCCACGTGGTCCCTGCCCCCACCCCCGTGCCTGCTCGGTCCTTGAGCACCGGGGCTTCCGGGATGGCCACCCAGCGCAGAGGACACAGGTGGGGACCAGCCAGGTGCCTGCCGGGAAGTGGACTCCGGATTCCCGACAACCTGGGGAGGCCGAGTCTGAGGCCGGCCCCCTCACCTGCTCTCCCCAGAGCACCGGCATCCTGACCGTGAGAATCAGGATCGGGACCTGGATGAGGGTCCCCTCTCTAGCCCCAGTTTCCCGACCTGCAGGGATGGGGATTCTCACAGAGCTTTCTGCGTAGCCAGTGGTAAGGAATCACTTGGCTCCCCAGGCCCGAAGGCCCACCCCCATCTTGCAGATGAGCAGACTGAGGCTCAGCGAGAAGGGACCCAGCCTCTGGGACCCTCAGGCCCTGGTTGGGTGTCTGAGCGCTGGCCCTGCTGAGCCTGGGCCCTCCCTGTTCTGAGGGAGTGTCGGGGTGACTGCAAAGCTGGCATCTCTGGGGGTTGAAAGGGGCCAGGGGGTGGGTCAACTCCCGCCTCAGGGCCTGGGCTGCGCACTCCCGGTGCTCCTGAGACACGAGGTCCTTGCACATGATAGCCGGGTGAGGTAGGCTCCTTTGGTGCCATCCCCAGCGGTTCCCAGGCCGAGGTGCATGGCGGCGGGGTTGGTGGCTGCTGGGGGAGGTGGGTGAAGTCTGGTTGCCAGGCCCAGCCAACCAGTGGGGCAGCCAAGGCCGGAGGGCCTGGGGTCCAGCCCTTGTGGGCTGGCGCATGGAAGGAGCCGGATGGGCGAGCGTGGCCTGGGCGCAGTCCCGGGCGGGGAGGGGGAGCACTGTGTCTGGCGGGAGTCTGTGTGCATCTCCCAGACCGGGAGGTGAGGGCTGGCCGGGTGGCCTCTGCACCTGCTGCGACACCGCTTCCCCTCTGCTGTTCCTTCCTCCGGCTTCTTCCTGGCACAGGCAGTTGCCACGGCCGGGCCTGGTCAGCAGGGCCCAGAGACCAGCTGTGTCACACACCCACCACACGCCCCAGTGGCTGAGGAGCTCAGAGAGTGCAGCAGGGAGCCCAGGCCAGGCCCAGGGAGACAGTGGGGAGTTGGGCGCAGTTTCGGCCTCCCTGGGCCCTGGTTTTCTTGCCCGTGGACTGGGGCTGGTGATAGCCATGGTGGGGCAGCAGGCGGTGAGTGCCAGGCCCAGGGGGTGAAGGTCACTCTGTTCCCGTGCGGCCCCCAACCTGGTCCAGCTCCTCGATGAGACCTGGTGGTTCTGCTCTTGGTGTCTGTCCTCCTTCTCCCTCTCATACCCTGATGCCCGGGCCCGGTGCATGGCTTGGGTACCTGCTGTATACCCACAGGGCTCGTGGTCCTCGCAGGTCCCCTCCCAGAACCTCTGCTTTCTCTCCTTGCCTCCCTCAGCCTTCCTTTCAGGATGCCCCTGCTTGGTGCCTGCTGTACGCAGGGTCAAACCACAGCAGCCCCACCCTGCAGTGGGGAGCCCAGAGCCCTGGCTGGGCCGGCCAGCTTTGCTTCCCATGGCCACCCTGGGAAGGGAGGGAGGAGTGCACCCTCTGGACTGGGGGCGAGTCCCCTCTGGCCTCCAGGCTGTGGTTTGTTCATCCCTAAATGGGCCCTGTGTCGCCTGCCCTGAGCTTGAGCTGGTGGGCGTGGCCTGTGGGGCATCTGCTGTGTTAGTAGGAGTGTGGTCCTTCTCCCTGCCCCCTAAATGGCATTTGCTCCAAGAGTCCACTTGAAATTGTCCTTTTAAAATCAAGGGGAGAGGGAATTCCCTGGTGGTCCGGTGGTTAGGACTCGGCACTTTCACGGCCGAGGGCACAGGTTTGATCCCTGGTCGAGGAACTGAGGTCCCACAAGCTGCGCAGCATGACCAAAAAATAAGTAAAAATATTCAAGAAATAAATGGATAAAGGGGAGAATTCCCGCCCCCCGCACCCAGTTTGAGAATAAACCAAATTAGTCAAGCATTCTGATTCCTTGCTTACGGTAAGGCTGGTTAAGGTCCACCCTCAGTCAGGATAGGTGCCCAGCTGAAGCCAGAAACAAACTGAAATTGTTCAGGTACTGATGGATCCAGGGACCTGCTTCAGGCCAGGCTGGATCCAGGTGTTTGTGTAGCTGCAGGAGTCTGTTCACACCAGCTGCTCTCTCGGGCAGGCTGTCCCCCCACAGCTCGGTCTTCCCCACCCACACAGAGGAAGGGCTCCTTCGCACCGAGTGGCTTGAATCAGCGTCCCCAGGGATGTCACATGCTTGTTCGTGAGCTGACCCTGTCCAGGAGCCCAGGGCCTGGGTGCCGAAACTTGCAAGATACCAGGGACCTCGACCTGTCCCCTGGGAACCCAGCACCCTGGGGAGTTGACACCTCATGACCTTGAAGAGAGGAAACCAAAGCTTGAGAAGGGCGGGGGTGGGGAGCTAAGTCGGTGCTGTCCCGCTTTGGGGATGGGGCACGTGGGGGCCCTGGCGGGTTTGCAGAATCCTCTGTGGGTCGTCCGGGGATAGCGTCTGGCTGGAACCCCACTTGTCCCTCGGCCCCATGCCACTTGATGGGGAGACCAGTGTCCCACCACGGTTTTCAGTGTTGTGCACTTGTGGAGCGCCTGCTGTATGCGGGCATGTGCCGGCCTCTGGGTCAGCTCTGGGTGATCCTCCTTCCTTTTCCCCAGGCAAGGGCGGCGAGCGGGGCGCATACACCCCCTTTGGGAGAGACGCGGGGGTCGGCAGCCTGACTCAGGTGAGGCTGCGTCTGCAGGGTGGGCAGGGGAGGGCATGGGTCCCATCAGCCCCCAGCGGCCCTTGGAGCCTGGAGAGCCCCTGTCTCCAGACTAGGGGGCAGCGCAGGTGGTTAGGGACGGGGGGTATCCAGTGGGGGCCACAGTCACCTCTTGACTTTTCACCCCACCTTGTATTCCCTAGTTTTAATTTGAAACAAATTCGTCCCAATTGCCTCCTGATCTGTGAAGGCTTAGCCAAGTGCTGGTCACTCTCCAGCAGACGCTGAAACAGGCCCAGGCCCTGGGCCAGGCTGGGTGGGTTGTTGATGGGGAAAGGGGAGGCTGGGGTCCAGCCTGTGGGGCCCTGTGCACAGCTGAAGGGGTTCCAGGAGACACCTGCCCGCCCACCGGCCCCCAAGTGGCAGGGAAACCGAGGCCAGCCAGGCAGACGAGGCCTGACCCTTGCTCCATGCCCCCAGCCTTGTGGTCCAGCCTTGTCACAGTCCCCGGCCTGGGCGAGATTGTCACCCGTGGCCACCCCACTGGGATGCTGACGGGCCATTTGCCTGTCACAGTGGTCCCTTGTGGCCTCCTGTCCTGGTCTCTGCCTGGGTCTCTCTCCCGCCTCACGCCCGAGGGCTTTTTCCCTGCCCCTGCCTGCAGTTCTGGAACCTCAGGGTGCAGCTAGGCCCTGCTGCAGGCAGTGCCGCCTGTGTGCACACTGGGCCTCAGCCAGGTCACAGCCACTGAGTGCCTGTGGGGCCCCAGGTCGTCGGCCAGGGGCAGAACTTGCATGGCCCCATCTGTCCCCATGATGCCCCTGAGCCGTGGAATGTCTGACATGCTCATTTCACAGACAGGAAAGCCGAGGCTTTCCACTGCACCTCGAACCCCACTCACTGTTGCTTTCCTGGGAAGAGAGTCTATTTCAAACTCATGTCTGCGAGATTAAACCGTTTACCTTAAAAAAAACGTGGGGGGGCATACGTACAAAGTACGTAGATTCCCTTGACACCTGAAGCATAGTTGTGCCCGTTTAGTGCCCAGACAGCGACACATCTTCAGGCTTGAAGGTGTTTCTCTCCCCGTCTTTTTCCTTCATGAAAATGAATCGGTAGGTCTTAGATAAGAGAAACGCCACCGGTGTCAGCAGGGAGGAACCTACGCCCCCAGGTCACTGTCACCCCAGGACCCTGCAATTGGCCTGGGCCCTCACTCTTGCCTTTGTTGTTTTAAACCAGAATGGCCTGGGGGCTGGGCAGGGGACCAGCTGCTAACCCTCCCCCTCCCTCAGGCCAGCTTCCTGCCCAGCGAGCTGGCCCTCAGCAGCCCGGGGCCGCTGTCCCCCTCAGGCGTCAAAGGCGGGCCCCACTATTACTCCTACTCTGGTCACCCTCGGCGGAGAGCGGCAGATGGCAGCCTGGGTGAGTGGGGCGGTGGCGGGGCAGTGGGGACGGCGGTCCCCGTGGGTCCTGGCGGTCGTGTCCTGTGAGGTTGGGCAGCGCTGAATTGGCGCGGCGAGGGTCCCACAGCCCTTGGTCGCTTCCCTGGCCATACACACCCTGCGCACCGTGCGGTTCTCTCGAAAGACGCTTCGTTTAGCGAGGTTGCTTTGATTCAGTGATGCTAAAGTCACCCACCCAGAAGTACACAGGTGCCAACGCGGGCCCACAGCGAGCGGGACCGGGACCGGGACCCCGGCTTCCCGTCCGGGCCGCACTGGAGCCAGAAGGTCAGCGGCACCTGGCAACCATGGAGGCGCCCAAGCCAGGGTTGGGGCTTAGCAGTTTCGGCGAGGGGGGAGCTTGCAGGTCTGGGACTCGGCGACCGGGCGGCTGCCAGGAGCTGGGGCTCGGGGAGCAGGCACCGGCTCCCATGTCCATGAACCCTGCGACCCGGCTCCCGGCACACACCCGCCCTCTGAGTTCGCCACATGGGCCCGAGGCTGGTTTAAGTCATTCTCTTAGTAGGGGAGCTTGGGGGTCTCTTCTCCGAGCTGCAGGGTGGGGCTGTCTCCCACCCCCTAATGACAGGAGTGTCCAAGCGGGAAGGGCCCCCTGCACCCCTCCCAGTGGTGAGGGCGGGAGCCTGGCCGGGGGTGCTCACTCCTCTTGTCCCAACAGACACGCAGCCCAAGAAAGTCCGGAAGGTGCCTCCGGGTCTCCCGTCCTCGGTGAGTTGTGGGACAAACGGGCCCCACAGGCCGAGCGCCTCTCGTGACCCCCTCCCGAGGGTGGGCCGGCCCTGCGTGGGGTCTGACGAAAGCCCCATGGGCTCAGCTGGACTTCTTCCCTGAGGCCCCAGCCCTGAGGTAGCCAGGAAGTCCTTCCTTGGGTCTAGCCTGGGTCCCTCCTGCTTTAAGAGAAGGTGGTTTCCTCTGGCCGAGACACCTCAGAAAGGGCGTGAACGGGGTTCTGGAAGCGGGAGCAGGCAGGCGTCCTGGCGGCCAGTTAGAGGGTTTCCCGCCCCGTCCGCCCTGCTTGGGGCTGCCCTCTGTCCTCACCCCGATGCCTGGTGGCTGGCGGGCTGCCAGGCCCAACAGACAGTGCCGAGCCGTCAGCGGCTCCCAGCACCGTGCTCCCGAGACTTAATCACGTTGGGGAAAAAAGGCAATTTGCTGGCCTCCCCGGCTCGGCCACCACCCTCTCTGCTTGCCTTCTGTGCTGAGCCCTGGAGGCTGATCTGGCCCGTACCAGGCCGCAGGCCCAGAGGCTGTTTTAAGACTCAGCTCGTGATGTCACATCCTGGAACGTCAGAGCTGAGAGGCCCCTGAGCCCACTTTGTCCCACCATCTCTTGGCACTTGCACCCCGCTTTCTGCTCCAGTGCCGGGGCAGATGTGGCCAGTTGACCCCAGCACTTTCCTGCAGTGCCCAGCTGATCAGGGTCGGCGCCGATCCTTGAAAGTGTTTGCTGTCTCACTGCTCTGGGGCAGCTGGGGCAGAATATTCACCCGGGGCCCTGCCTCTGAGCCCCCCAGGTCTTGTGTGATCAGGGCTGGGGTTAAGGCAGGTTCCAGTGCTGGGGGGTGGCACAGCTGGGCTCTGCTGGATCAATAGGAGTTTACTGGATTAAGGAGGGAAAAGGCAGTCTGGGCTGGGGGTCCAGTCTACAGAGGCCTCAGGCGTAAGGCTGGGACTGTGGGGAGGGCAGCAGGTGGGGGTGAAGGAGGAACAGCAGAGAGAGGTGGTAACATGAGCAAAGCCTCAGACGCGGGGCCAAGGTGCGGTTTTAGAGGGAAGGTTTGGAGAAGCACAGGGAAGTGGGCGGTGGGGTGGACAGTCCTCCAGGTGGAGGGGGAGACCAAGGAGGGGGAGCTGCGGGGCGGGGGCTGGCCGGTCCCTACCCGGCCCGGCCCCTCCTGCCTCACCATGCCCGCTGGCCCAGCACAGGTGTACCCACCCAGCTCAGGTGATGACTATAGCAGGGACACTGCCGCCTACCCACCCACCAAGACCTCCAGCGGCACCTACCCTGCTTCCTTCTACGTGGCAGGTACTTGAGGGCTCGCCCGGGTTGCCTGGGGTGGGGCCCGGGCTCCCTCTGCCCACCCACCTCACCATTTCCCTCTCCGCAGACGGCAGCCTGCACCCCTCGGCCGAGCTCTGGAGCTCCCCAGGCCAGGTGGGCTTCGGGCCCATGCTGGGTGGGGGCTCATCCCCCCTGCCCCTCCCGGCAGGTGGCGGCAGCTCCGTGGGCGGCAGTGGCAGCGGTGGGTTTGGCGGCCTGCACCAGCACGAGCGCATGGTAGGCCCCATGGGGTGGCCGTGGCCGGGGCGGGGGAGGTGTGTGGGCAGTGCTGCATCTGACCCCTCCTACCCCGTCCCCCGCACACAGGGCTACCAGCTGCACGGAGCAGAGGTGAACGGCGGGCTCCCGGCTGTGTCCACCTTTTCCTCGGCCCCCACGGGCGCCTACAGCAGTGTCTCCAGTCACACACCCCCCGTCAGCGGGGCCGACAGCCTCCTGGGTATGGCCCCCTCACCCCACACCCCCGGTGGGCTCAGGATCCAGCCCTGGGTATCATCATTAACCGCATCCCCCTCGCCTGGCTAGGGCTCCCTCAGATGTTTCAAAGTGGCTCCTCGATGCGTAGGTCCCACTGTTCATTTGGGGAAACTGAGGTGCAGCGAGGGGGCTGCTCACCCCGAGCCCCGCAGCCTGCCTGTCCCCAGAGCACTGTGGAAGCACGTGGCGAGGCTTCAGGAGACGCCCGACTGAGACCGGGGCTGCCCAGGGCCAGGCTGCGGCATCCGTGCAAGCAGCTGCATGCAGAAGGGAGCTCCCCGTCAGCCAGGGCGAGTAAGCCCGGCCCAGGTGCTGGGGCTGCTGCATCCCAGAGGCTGGGCCTCACCTCTCTCCACCCACAGGCTCCCGTGGAACCACGGCCAGCAGCTCTGGGGACGCCCTTGGGAAGGCGCTGGCCTCGGTGAGACTCGGCATGTGGTGGGTGGCTGGGTTGGTGACCCAGGAGGCTGACTCCTGACCAGCCACGTGGTGGCCCTTTCTCTCTCCCTGTCCCCGTCACAGATCTACTCCCCAGACCAGTCAAGCAATAACTTCTCATCCAGCCCCTCCACCCCCGTGGGCTCCCCACAGGGCCTGGCAGGTCTGTGCACCATGCTGGGGGAGGGGAATGGGTCTGCTGACTCTAGCCCCGGGTGGGTGCGGAGCTGGACAGACCACATGCCTCAGAGCTCACGTTCCCATGGCTGTCAAGGAGGGCTCCCTAGAGGATGGGGGGCTTCCAAGCCAACGCTCCTAGGTCACAGCAGAGGCAAAGGTCAGGAGGCGCGACACAGCAGGCCATGCGTTGTGAGCATAAGGGGCACGTGGGATCCAGCGGGGGGGCCTGGGATGCCCAAGAGGCAGAGCAGCCGGCCCGAGGCTCCCGCCTGGACTCCAGGATGTGGGCATGTTGGCGTTTATTCACCCCAAAAACTGTTAGGCACCTACTGTATGCCTCATGTTCATCTTTGCCAAGGGGGCCGGATCCCCTGTCCCTAAGAGGGTGCACCCGGGGCTCAGCCAGGGGCCGCGGAGAAGTGAGGGCCACGGTCTCCGGAGGGCGCACAGGCCTGCACGGTGCCTCTGGGGCTCTGGTGGGGTGGGACTGGGAGGGGCCGCCTGCCCCGTGGGTTTTGCAGTTGGAGAAACTGAGGCTCAAAGTCGTGACCTGCCCACTGGGTTCACACCCCAGCCTGGCTGAGATTCAGACCAGGGGTCCTTAGACCGCCCTGTGGGCATGGGAGCCCCTGTGTGGCCAGTCTGGGCATCACAGCCGCAGACTCCTGGCCCAGCCTTTCTCCTTCCCTGGGTCAGGCTGCGCAGACACCCCACCCCCACACTCCCCCATCACTCACGTGCATCTGCCCCTTCCAGGGACATCACAGTGGCCTCGAGCAGGAGCCCCCGGTGCCTTATCGCCCAGCTACGATGGGGGTCTCCACGGCCTGGTGAGTGTCCTGGGGGCCGGGGAGGGTGCACCCTCATGGGAGCGCGGGGAGCAGAGGTGCTTGTGAACACATAGGGACACCCGTTTGGGGTTGGGGGTGGCTTCGCATGTCTGCCATGGCCACAAAGCCACATCCTGTAAGGTCTCAGGTGTTGTGGAAACAGCAGAACGTGCGACAGGATAGGTGCCCCTTGACCAGGTTAAACTTCTCAGCTAATTTGTTGGGAATAGGGTCCAAAGCTGGTGGGTGGCCAAAGCTGTGGCTGTGGCCCATGGCCCATGTCCCATGACGGGCAGCTAGGCTGTTGGCAGCTGTATGGGGTCCCGGCAGCCCAGGCCCCTCACCCCTGTCCACCCCACAGCAGAGCAAGATGGAGGACCACCTGGACGAGGCCATCCACGTCCTCCGCAGCCATGCTGTGGGCACAGCGGGGGACGTGCACGGACTGCTGCCCGGCCACGGGGCGCTGGCCTCGGGCTTTGCTGGCGCTGTCATGCCACTGGGCGGGCGGCACGCTGGCCTGGTGAGTGCTGGGCGAGGGCAGGCTGGGGGGTCAGCCGGGGCTAGGCCAGCACTGATAACCCCCCTTGTCCACAGGTGGGCAGCAGCCACTCGGAGGACGGCCTCTCCAGCAGCGGCGGCCTTGTGCACAACCACGTGGCCCTCCCCGACCTCTCCCGGCCGTCTGACTCCTACAGCGGTAAGTCCCTGTGACGTCCCCTGCATAGGGGTGGCTGCACCCCAGGGTGGCCCGTGCCGTGGTGGGCGTCACTACTCCTTGGAGCCACATTCCTCCTCTGGAAAATGGGGACTGAGAGCCACCCGCCAACCTTCCAGGCGGCCTGTGGGCTCTGGACTGTCTACCCCCATCTCCAGTTGAGGAAACTGAGGTCCAGGGTAACTAACTGGGCACTGGTGTGGAGGGTGGGGGGAGATGCCCCCTGCCACATCACCGAAGCCCTACCTGGCCTGGTGCCAGGATCCCACAGGGGTTGGGAGGGGCCCTGCTGCTTCTGGGGTGGGTTGCTACCTCTCTTGTCTGTTCACCCGGTCAATTGGGAGAGTCCCAAAAGGCATATGTGGAGCGTCCACTGCACATCTGGCACTTTTCTCGGCACCAGGGAACAAAACAGATCAGGCAGAGAAAGGGGGTGACTTGTGCGGAAACTGGAAGGTGAAGGAAGTGTGTCAGGATGAGTGCTGGGGAGAAAGTTGTGTGGGGAGGGTGGTGCACGCGTGCAAAGGCACTGGGGCAGAGCCGTGCCTTGTGTGTTGGAGGAACAGCAAGGAGGTCCTTGTGTCTGGAGCAGAGTGAGCGAGGGGGAGAGAGGGAGGAGGGCAGGGACGGGGGAGGGGACGGGGACGGGGCAGGTCATGCAGGGCCTTGGGGAGGACTTGGGCTTTTACCCCAGGGAGGTGAGGGCCCTGGAGGGCTGTGGGTAGAAGAGGGGCGGGGCCTTGCTCAGGTGCTCATAGACGCCCTCTGGTGGCTGCTGCTGGAAGGACAGACGGGGGGGGGCTTGGGTTGGAAGTGGGAAACGGGGCAGAGGGGACTGCTGTTCCAGGAGGAATGGTGTGGGTGGATGCTATGGACTGGCCTGCGAGGGGCCGAAGAGGGGCAGTGGTGGGCGATTTCCAGGTGCTTTGAAGGATTTGCAGATGTGGAGGAGGAGGTACGGTTCCAGTCTGTAGGTGGGGTCTCGGGGTCCTTGGCACACGGTGGAGTTGATGGTGGGGAGCCTGGGCAAGTCCCAGGTGGGGCAGGGTCTCAGGCGGGGCCAGGGTCCCGGGCAGATTGGGGGGCGGGCGCTGAGGGGCCTGGAGGAGGGTGCACGACGTTGGATGCTGAGTTGAGGGGCCCCGTCAGGGCAAGTGGGGCAGCGTTGGTGGAGTTCTGGGTTGTTAACTGCCCAGGGAAGGTAGCGAGAGGGGGCGAAGTCACTGGGCACGAGGTTATCCACAGAAGGGGGTAACGGTGGCAGGCTTGCGCATGCCCACCGGGGTTTGGGGCCCTGGGTGTCAACAGGGACCCATCCCAGGGTCAGTTAATGCTGACCCTGCAACAGCTGGTGAGACCAAGGCCTGGAGAGGATCCAGGACTCCACCCACCCTGCCCCCATCGACCTGGTGAAAAATACGCTGTGCCATATGCTGCGCGCATTTGACAGCAAGGCCCCCCTGAACCCACCACACAACCCTCATGCCCACCTGAGGACCCTGCGGCCCCAGAACCAGCCTGACCCCAGAACCAGCCTGACTCTTGACTCGTGCTTCCTGGGTGTCTAGATTTTGTCACTCCACACCTGGGTGGCGTCTGGGGACATCTTTGGCTGTTACAGGGGCAGGGATGCCGCTCAGCCCGCACAGGGCCCAGGACGCCCCAGCCTGGTGGCAGCAGTGCTGAGGGAGCCCCCGAGCTGGTCTCTTAAGCACTGCCCCCGTCCTGCGGTTCAGCTGCGGGAGAGCCCAGGCCAGTCCCGCGGCCACGTGGCAGTTTCAAGCAGCTGTTTCAAGCAGCTGTGTGTTCTCGGCCGTGGGTCTCTTTATGTGGCATGGGGGTTTTGTGTGTCGTTGTCCTACTGGGTGGCTTTCCCAGCCGACTGCTTGCTCAGCTTCCATGGAAGGACCAGCCCTGGCCTCACGGGACACTAGGTCCCGCCCCACCCTGGGCCCACGCGTGGGCGCTTTACCGAACCTTCCGAGCGTGTCTCCTGGTGGCGGGTGTGATTCTGGGTTGGAGGGTTGCTGGGCACACACGTGCCCGCCTTTTCCAGATAAGGTGGAAAAAGTGTTTTCCAGAGCGGTCACACCCATAAGCGATACTCAGACCGGCAGCATTTTCGCATTTCCTGAAGCGTTGACGCAGATTGCAGGCTCCTGGGGGCCCTCCCTGCTCCCCTCGGGCTTCTTCATCACGTCTGCACTGACTTGTAGCAGTTCTTTGGGATCGTGGGGACCTGCCCTTTACTGGCTTGTACGTGACGGCGTCTTCTGTCCAGTGGCGCAGCCGCTTATTTTCTCGGTGATGAGAAGTTCTCAATTCGATACATTCAAGTTTATCGATTTCTGTTTCTTTTGAGGATAGCTCCTTAGCGTTTTAGGAAACAATTTTCCGCCCCTGAGTGGCCACGACATTTCGGCGCACTTTCTTCTGAAGGCCTTTCAGTCCGTGGGGTCTGGAACGGGTGCCCGCATGTGGCGTGAGGCCGGTGTCCCGCTCTCGGTGGGCTTCTGGGTGGCTTGCCGTTGCGCACGGAGGCCCCTGACTCCGAGCCCGTTGCAGATCTCGGGCGCGGCGCTGCCCCGGGGCCCGGCGACATCAAGCGGGAGGAGCAGGAGGACGGAGAGAACGTGGCGGCCGACACCGCCGAGGACGAGAAGAAGGACCTCAAGGCCCCACGCGCCCGGACCAGGTGCCGCCCCCCCCACCCCCCCGGACGGCTGCGCACGCACACGGGGCCCCCCTCAGGGCGCCGGCTGCGCATGCGCACGGGGCCTTTCAGGGCGCCCGTGCACACGCACGGGGCGCCGGCTCCCGAGGTCGCGGCAGGCCCTTGCCCGGCACCGCCTCACTGTCTCCCTCTGGCCCCTGGCCCCATAGCCCGGACGAGGACGAGGACGACCTTCTCCCCCCAGAGCAGAAGGCTGAGCGGGAGAAGGAGCGCCGGGTGGCCAATAACGCGCGGGAGCGGCTGCGGGTCCGAGACATCAATGAGGCTTTTAAGGAGCTGGGGCGCATGTGCCAGCTGCACCTCAACAGTGAGAAGCCCCAGACCAAACTGCTCATCCTGCACCAGGCCGTGTCGGTCATCCTGAACCTGGAGCAGCAGGTGCGAGGTCAGTGGGGGCGCCGCTCCCCTCCCCCACTGCTGCCCTCGCTCTCCCCTGCTCCCTTCCTGGAGCCCACCTCCCCTGCGTGACATCCCCCGCTGTGACCTTCCTCCCTCCCCCTGTGACCTTTTCTCTGCAGTGACCTCCCCCTGCTGACTTTCCGCTTCCTACAGTGACCAGTCCCCCTTCAGTGACCGTTTCCCATCTCCCATCTCCCTGCTGTGACTATCCCCCCAGTGACCATCCTCCTCTGCAGTGACGGTTCCCTCCTCAGTGACCATCTCCCTCCTGACCGTGGGCCCTCTGCCTGGCCAGGCCCCATTGCCGCCTCTGGTGGTTTTTTTTGGCCGTGCTGCGTTGGCAGGCGGGATCCTAGTTCCCCAACCAGGGATTGAACCTGTACCTCCTGCAACAGAAGCAGGGGAAGTCTTAACCACTGGACCGCCAGGGAAGTCCCATCCCATTGTTCTCTCTGAAGTGAGAGGAACAGACACTGGACTCCAGCCTTGTAGCCCTGGGCACTTTGGCACAGAACTGTGTCCTGAGACCCCAAAGACCCCACCTGCCCAGCCCTTCCTTCTGAGGAAGCCCAGAGCCCGGCTGGGAGGGACTCGTGTCCCCTGGCTCCCAGAGACTGTCACTGTCGCTCTCGCTCTGAGCAGACACTTCGTGGGGCGCCTGAGCCCATCGGTCCCCACCTGCAGGTGGGGTTCACCCCCCATCCCCAAGGCTGAGTGAGGGTCAGGGAGGCTGTGTGACTCCCTCCAGCTGATTCCTTAACGCCCCCCACCCCACCCCCGCTGCCCCGTTAACCCTTTCTCTCCTGCAGCGCTGTCGCTTGGACCGGAGCTAGGGCCCTGGTCTGCCGCCCACTGTCCCCTGAGCTCTGGGGTTTCCGCGTCCCCATGGCGGCGTGGGCATCACGCCGCGTCCGCCTCCCTGCTCTCTGCCCCCCGTGCTCCCCCACCCTGGCCGCCCACCTCCTCACTCCCACCGGCTGCCCTCCTTACCTCGCACTTGCGCCCGAGCGCTGAAACGGCAGGGCTGCGACCCGGGCCTTTCCTCCCCCACAGCCCCCGTCGGGACTTGAGGGAAGAAAGGGGCCCCGAGGCCTGACTGTCAGTTTGGTCTGCACGCTTGTCCTGAGCTCCGGCCGCCGCCGCCGCCCGCGGGGGTCGCTCAGGCCCGAGGGCAGGGTGGGCGGGCAGGACGGGCTCCCAGGGAAACAGGCAGACGGAGAGGTTGCTTGTGCAGAGCCCCACGCTCCCAGGGCCTGAGCTGGGGTGTGGACCCCGTGGTCAGCTCTCTGAGCCCCTGTTCCAGATTCGTTGGGGGGACTCAACACTGTGCCCGCTGTCCAGCGGTTACAGCACAAGTGCCAGGCCTCAGGGGCCTGCGGGCAGGGCTCAGAGCGGCCACTCAGGCCCAGCTCTTAGGCAGCCAGGGTCCAACGTGGGGCAGGTGCAGTCCTGTGGCGCCCAGGCATGAGGGGTCTCTAGGCTATGAGCTGGTTTGCTTCTGTGGACTCAGTGTCCTGAGCTCTGGGAGCCCCAGGCCCAGCTCTCCTTCGCCCAGCAAGCAGCTGCTCTGAACGGGGAAGGTCGTCATCCGGGGGGGGGGGGCATGGGGCCTCCCTGTTTCCTGGCCAGTCCTGGGCACGGCGAGCGGGCGGGGGCAAGGGCTGCGCCCAGCTCCCTGCAGACGCGCGTGTTGGGGTCAAGGCCCCGCCTCCTGCCAGGCACACGGCATGCGCACTCGCAGCCAGCGGGTGCCCTCCCCACGACCCCCGCTCGGGACTAACGGGGCCCCGGTGCTGTGACCCAGCAGTACGGAGGAGGTGCTGTCCCTGGAGGAGAAAGACCTGAGGGACCGGGAGAGGCGCATGGCCAATAACGCGCGGGAGCGGGTGCGCGTGCGGGACATTAACGAGGCCTTCCGGGAGCTGGGGCGCATGTGCCAGCTGCACCTCAAGTCGGACAAGGCGCAGACCAAGCTGCTCATCCTGCAGCAGGCCGTGCAGGTCATCCTGGGCCTGGAGCAGCAGGTGCGAGGTAGGCGCCCGGGCCGGCCCCGCCCCGCCCTCCCGCCCACCGGGGACCTGAGCCGCCGGCGCCCCCCGACACTCATCCTACTGTTTAGACCCCCGGCCTGCATGGCCTTCTCGGGGACGGGGACAGGTCGAGAGATGGAGCAGCCGTGCGGCCCCCCCCCGTGTCCTTCCTCCCCTGGGGACCCTCTCCCACAGTGCTCTCCGCCTCCCCCCAGAGCGTAACCTGAACCCCAAAGCGGCCTGCTTGAAGCGCCGAGAAGAGGAGAAGGTGTCCGGAGTGGTCGGAGACGCCCAGATGGTGCTGTCGGCCGCCCACCCCGGCCTGGGCGAGGCCCACAACCCTGCCGGGCACATGTGACAGGAACGCCGCCCAGACGAGTGACCCCACCTTGATCTAACCTGGGACAGTCACGCCAGGCGCCCGGTCCCCACCCCACGCAGCCCGTGGTCAGCCTTGAGCCAACACCGCCCTGGGGGCTCCGAAGGCAACACCACCGCCAGGTCTCTGGCCTGATCCTGAAACTGTGTCTCGGCCCTGCTGTCCAGGCCTGGGTGGCAAGGAGCATTGTTTTTGTTTTTGGTATATACACGTTGTCAGACGAGAAAATGAATGCCTTAAGTATAAAACGTGAAGACTCAAACATACCGTTCACAGAAGGGAAATGCTGTGCGGAGCAGCTTGGTCGGCAGCCACCAACCAGCAACTTGTGCCTACGCCTGAGAGTTTTTTCTTTTTTTTTAAGGAAAATAAAAGGAACCTTAGTTATGAGAGGTTTTTTTTTTTTTTTAATTAGAAGAAAATTAGTAAGAATGCCTTTTTTTTTTTAGCTTTTTTTGCATATGTTTTCTAAGCAACAAATTTTTTTGTATAAAAGTCTCGTGTCTTGCTATTTTTGCTGCTGTTTCTAGAAATGAGCATTGCATTTCATGATCAACAAGGTTATTGAAAGTTGTATTAAAAAGACCCCAGGACTTCCCTGGTGGTCCAGTGGTTAACTCTGCGCTCCCAATGCAGGGGGCACGGGTTCAATCCCTAGTCGGGGAGCTAAGATCCCGTGTGCCACGTGGCGTGGCCAAAAAACTTTTAAAAGACCCCGTGTAAACTTGAGGTTCCCCACCCCCTGCCCCGGGAGCCACTGGACCAGGGGTGGCAGGTGCCGTCCAGTTCGGGTTCTAGCGTGGGGGGCTTGCTCTTGTGGTTTTGCTTCCTGTGAAGTAATGAGTGGGCCCTTGCTTGGTGGGGGCCTCCCCTGCCTGATCTCCCCTCAGGAAGGGGGACACCCTGCTGGGGCACCTCCAAGGAGGCAGGGACGCTCCCCTGTCACACAGCCGAAGTTCCTCCCCGCAAACAGCTCTGGTCCCCCAGGCCCCTGCCTGCGGCCTGCCAGCCCCACATCCCTCCAAGTCCTGGGACCTCTCTCAGATGGGACTTTGTGAGGACCAGCATTCCTGGGCCCGGGGCCTGCGTTGCTGAGTATGGTACTGGGGGGCCTCCCTAAACACCCCATCCTTCATTCTCTGAACTCTGGCACAGAAACCCCCTGCTCCCCAAGTGGCCGTCCTGGTGTGGACTGGGGAAGTTACAGGATCCCCCTGCCCAGAAAGGCCCCCAGGCTGTGTGTCTGTCAGAGTTGACGCCCCACTGCAAACCAGGAGGGTGAGCCGCCCTCAGGCCCTGGGCGCCAACTCCCAGGCCTCCCCGAGTAGCCCTCTCTCCCGAGTGTTCAGGGGAACCCACTTGGCTTGGGCTGTCCCAGGTTTAAACAAAGTCCAGGGCGGTTGGTCACCTTACGTGTCACCTGGGCGTGGGGTCAGGCCTGCTGGGGTCTCACCTGCCCTCCCTTTACCCCTTGCAGAGAGGCCTTACGTACCCCCAGGCTGGCTGCGCACACCCCACCCTACCAGCATCCCAGGTGTCTCCCCCAGAACCCCACCCTCACTCCCCGAGTACGGGGGTGGCCTGACTCCTCAAGACTGGAACTCCCCACGGCTGGGGGCCGGGTGCCCCACGGGAAGCTTGAGGGAACCCCAAGGCCAGCACGATCGGGACATCCCAGCTTGGGGCCGGGGCTACCTCCAGGTCCCTGGGATCCCCTGGGGTCTGCCCCTGAGACCGATCAGGGGACTCTCCTTGGTGACTCCCCTGGTCTGTGGGTCTTGTTTCTCTTTGGGGAACCTGCCTCAGTTTCCCTCTGCCTTGGGCCTAACCCACAGACCCAGATGGGCAGGGGCGGAGGAGCCTCTGCGGCCCCCCGAGGCCCACAAACTTTTGAACTGTGTATTACATATATAATTTAAGTTTTATATATTTTATATATATATAATGAGATTAACCCAGCACGGGAAAAAGTAGCCTTGGGGGAGGGGAAGAACCACAATTACGGGGAAAATTGTGCTCTGAGTGCCTCAGGATAACTGATTTTTTTAAAAACAACAAAAAGTTTTTTAAGTAGAATAATTTTATATAAGTGTCAACACAGCTGGCTGAATTCTTTGGGATTTTTAATAACGATCCTCTTTAAAGTCGATTTGGAGACCTGTACATAACAGCACTGTAGCAATAAATGTGACATTTTATGACAATACTCTGCTGTCCCTGGATCTTTCAGCTGCTGTGTGCTTACAGATGAAAAGAGGGGTTGGGAAGGTGGTGCATCCGGTGTTGGTGTCGGTGTAGGTGCTCACTAGGTGGCCTGAGTACATCCCACCAAGGATGGCCCGGGGGGTTGTGGGCTCATCCGCACTGCACATCTCCTGGACAGCTAAAACAGCTCGGCGGGTGGGTGGGCGGGGGGCTTGGAAACCACAGGAATCTGTTCTCACACATTCTGGAGGCCAGATGTCCCAGGTCCAGGTGTGGTAGAGCCGCATTCCCTCCTGACCACCCCCACCCCCACCCCAGGAGAGTCCTTCCTGCCTCTTCCAGCTTCTGGGGGCCCCAGGTGTGCCTCGGTTTGCAGCCGCATCACCCTGATCTCCACCTCCATCTTCAGGTGGCCTCTCCCTGTGTGTTTTGTGTCCAGGTGTCCCTCCTACACACACACCTGTCATTGCCTTAGGGCCGCAAAATCTCTAGCATGACCTCATCTTAACCAATCACATCTGCAAAGACCTTATTTCCAAATAAGGTCCCGTTCACAGGCTGTAGCAGGGGTGGGAGGCGGTCAAGACTTGAACATGTCCTCTTGGGAGGACACAGTTTAGCCCTCAACTGGGGTTTGATGGGGTGGTGGGGAGCAAGGCCGCAGACACCGGGAAAGGTGGCCACGGTGATTCCTTGTTCTAGAAGCAAAGTTCCTCGGGCAGAGCCAGGGACCTGCACTTGGAATAAGGGCTCCAGGGATGTGGAAGCTGACTGGCTCCTGGCGGAAGGCCACACTCCCTGAGTTAGTATGTATGTACGTATGTATGTATGTATGTATGTATGTATGTATGTATGTTAACATCTTTATTGGATCCCAATGCAGGGGGCCCAGGTTCTATCCCTGGTTAGGGAACTAGATCCCACATGCCGCAACTAAGACCTGGCGCGGCCAAATAAATAAATATTAAAAAAATAATAATAAATATTAAAAAATAAATAATGTAATACACCAAAACCCACTGAATGATGCACACTGAATGGGTGAATTGTATGGTGTGTGGATTATATCTCAATAAAGCTGTCTAAAAATATCTTAAAGGTGCCAAAATTCTTATCCGGGGAGGTGTCACCTCTCTGTCCCAGCAGGGGTCGGCTCCAGGGAAATTTCTGGAAGGAGCATCTGCTTGACTCAGGTCAGAGAAATCTGGTGGCAGGGGGTTGGGCACAGGGAAACTGGGGCGGTGGATGTGTGTGTGGCTTGACAGCGCCAGTGGTGTCGCAGGTGTGTTCCTGAGTCCAAGCCTTTCAAAGCCTGCGGCTCCTCATCTGCTGGATGCCCACCGGGCCCTCCAGGGCTGACAGAGAACCCGCAGAGCCCGGTCCTGGAGCAGCCCTGACACCCGCAGGCCAGGGAGGGAAGGGACATGCCTGACTGAGACAGACGGTGCCAGGCTGCAGCAGGGTGATGGGAGCCACAAAAGAAAGGCCCACGTCCTGGCCTGTGAAGGGCACCCTATTTTGAGAAAGGGTCTTTGCAAATGTAATCAAGTTAAGGATCTCAAGATCACCCTGGTTTAGGGTGACCCCCAAATCAATGAGTGTCCTTATAAGAGACAGAAGACAAGAGACACAGAGGAGAAGCCACGTGACAACAGGCTGGAGGGATGCCGCCACAAGCCAAGGGATGCCGGGGGTGGGGGGCGGTGCGGCGGGGTGGCACGGCCCAGAAGCTGGAAGAGGCAAAAAGGACCATTGGAGCCTCCAGAGGGACCACAGCCCTGTGACACCTTGATCTCAGACATATGGCCTCCAGAACTGGAAGAGGATAAACCCCTGTTGCTTTAAGCCACCCAGCTTGTGGTCATTTGTCACGCAGCCATGGGAAATTAATAGCATCTGTGCCCTTTTTTAAAACGGCAAAACATCCAAATGCAACAGGGACTCTTCATACCTCGCTGGTGGGGACACAAACTGATACAAGGACTTTGGAAAAGACTTTGGTGGTGCACCTGAAACTAACATGTTACACGTCAATTACACCTCAACAATAATAAAAGCGTTTGGCAGTTTCTTCTACAGTTAAACATAAGCCTCCCCTACAAGTCAGCCAGCAGCCAGTCCACCCCAGTCATCCACCCAAGAGACACAAAGACACACATCCACACAAAGACCTGGATGCAACTGCTCACTGCAGATTCCTTTCCCATCGCCAAAACGTGGAAACAACCCAAATGTCCTTCAACAGGTCAGTGGGGAAACACAAGGGTCCACCCACTCCATGGACCACGACTCAGGAGAAGGAATGAACCACTGACAGAAACAATGGCTTGGATGCTTCAAAATAGCTACGCTGCGTGGACAAAGCCAGACACAAAAGAGAACATACTCTATGATTCTCGGTAGAAAAGTCTAGAAAATGCAGACTAATTCGCAGTAGCGTGGTTGTAGGGGCTGGAGGGGGGAGTGGGTGGGGTCCCAAAGGGGCAGGAGGAAACTTCCAGGGGACGAGGGGGAGGTGTTCATTATCTCCACAGTGTGATGGTTTCACGGGTGTGCACATATGTCGAAATACCAAGTTGTATGTTTTAAATACGTGCATTTTTGTAGGTCAAGTATACATCGGTAAAGTTGTAAAAACTGTAAAAGAAAAGAATCCAACAGATGAACGGATAAACACCATGTGGTCCCTCCACACACGGGAGCATCACTCAGCCATGAAAAGGGGTGAAGCACTGACACTCGCTACAACGTGGATGGACTCTGAGAACACGATGCTCAGTGAGAGAAGCCAGACACAGAAGGACACACAGTGTGTGATTCCATTGATGGGAAACGTCCAGAACAAGCAGATGCATAGACAGAGAGTGAATTCCTGGTTGTCAAGGGCTGGGAAGGGGGTGGGGGGTGGGATGACTGCTGATGAGGACAGGGCTTCTATTGGGGTGATGGAATGTTCTGGAATTAGATGGAGGTGGTGGTCACACAACCTTGTGAATGTACTAAAGGCCACTGAATTCTACACTTTACAATGGTTAATTGTATGTTATGTGAATTTCACATTGATGAAAACAAGAAAAGTCGTTCCGTTTCCTGAGGGCCAGACAGGGAACCTGCATGGAACCCAGGAGGCCAGGGCAGAGGGCCAGCAGGGTGCGAGGGGGGCCAACCGTTCTTGCTTATCCACCATCTCTTCTGGTCACAGAATCCTGGCATTCTCTTTTGGGGATCCTCCTCCAATTTCAGCCCACATCCTCAAATGAAAGGGGCCAACTCTGCCCTGTTTCCACAGCACGTGAATGAGAACCAGCTTAGGGGCATTTTCTGTGATTATTGGGAAAGAGGTGCCATCTTCCTGCAAGAGTTGCTGGAATGTCAGCCAAGAGTTTCTGGGTGCCTCTGCTCAGAGTTCACCACAGAGTAAGGGCAACACAGAGGAAAGAAGAGCTGAGAGATAGAGAGAAGATTCATAATGATATTGCTAGACTCCTGGATGCAGCTGTGCCTGAAGCCATCTAACATGCCACAGAACTTCCTTCTGTTCTTTTAAGCCAGTTTTTGTTCTTCGCTTATCACTTGAAACGAAAAGCATTCTGCCTTGTGAGCTGAAGTGCATTAAGCAGAAGGAACAATGAGGCAGAGCTTCAGAAACTGCTGGATCCAGGACCTGCAACCCCAAGGCCTCTATGCCCACCTCTGCTCATCTTTTCACACAGGTCTATTCTCTGTCTCATGATTTCTAATCTCTGTCTCAGATTCTACAATCTCCAGGGTGGCCCCTACATCCCATTTTCTAAGTTTCCATCGAGGACAGAGACTTAATTCAGGTCCTCTCTGATCCCAAGCTCAAAAATCCCAGGGCAACTGGAAAGGCGGAGAAACAATGTCCAACTCAATAGCAACGAGCACCCCTCCTGCCCAGACCGTGGTCTCCAGCCAACCCCCTGGTCGGAGGCCAGGGCTAGGTGAGAACCTGCAGCCCTCTGGGAACCGCAGTCTTGGAGGGTGCCTAGGGGCTGATCCCAGCAGGATGGGCTGGGCTGGGCAGACAAACCCCACGGTGTCCAGTCCGCATCTCCAAGCCTGCATTCGACGCTGGGACCCCGGAGGCGGTGAAAGGAGAAGGCGAGCCCGAGCGAGCCTGGGGCGGCGGCGGAAAGCAGAGGGAGGAGGACCCACCTGTCCTGGGTCCATCAGCTAACAGGTGGCATCCTGAATGTTGACAGCTCGAGGAACCAGGCCTCCCTCTGCTGCCGGAATGAGGAATCACTCCCAATCGAAACGTGCAAACAATTTCCCACCGAGCCTCCGAGCAACAGACAACAAAATGCCAGCAAACCGAGGCTCGGGCAAGCGCTGTCATCTGGCCAAGATCCCACACACAGCGAGTCCAGTGACAACGCCTAATTCCTTCAAAAGGGAGTTCAAATCCCACCCTTCCCCTCTGTGCGACTCCGGGCTTAACCCTTCTCCGTTTGGCCTGTTTCTTTAACTGTAAATAAAGTTCTGGCACGTAATAAGGACACAAACTCACCAGTCAAATGTCGCGGGCCACACTTAGTCGCTGGACGTTGCGCAGCTTGGGGCCACTCTGACCGCCAGAGCGGAGAGGAAGACCCGCGTCCCTACGTCACGTGGTCAGAAAGCCCAGCCTCCCGAGCCCGCCCACTCTAGTCTGCGTTCTTCAGACCCTCCCCGGAAGTGAGTGCAAATATTTTCCGAGTCTGCGCGCGCAGCGGCGGCGGTCCCCGGATCTCGCGCGGTCAGCCCGCCTGGGCTGGGCTGGGCGGCTGGGCAGGGCAGGGCGGGGCGGGGCCTCCCTGCGGGCCTGCGCGCAGCGGCTGCCGCGCCTGCGCAGTGCATCCGAGCCGGCGGGGCCAGGGTCACCCTGAGGTGGGACGGCGCCGCTATGTTGGAAAGGTTCGTGGCCCCGCGCTACCGCCAGCTGGCCAGAAACTGGTGAGGATGCGACTACCGCCCCCGGACCCCTTGTCCTCCCAGGTCCCAAATGGGGAAACTGAGTCACAGAGCGGCGGCACGGTCTGCCCCGCGCGTGGCTGGCCCCCGACCCTGAGGCGCTTTGCCTGGGGGCCGCGATGGTGCCCACCCAGTCCGCGCCCAGCACCCCCGGCTCAGCTCCTGGGGCTGGAAACTGACCCTGTGCGCTCCTGGCTTTGCTTTTGTTTGACGTTGTTGTGAAGCCGAAGGCTGCGCCTGTCCTTGACTGACCCCCGTGGGAGGCGGGTGGGATGGGGGTGACCCCACGTGGCAGCCGGGATTGGGGAGCCCACGACGTGAGGCGCTGAGAAACAGGGGGCCTGTACTCCGCAGTCGTGTCCCTGAGCCCCGGCAGGGAGAGTGATGGGTGGGGGCTGTCCCTGGACAGTGGCGCCGGCAGAGACCTTCGAGTGGACAGTGACAGTGGCGCTTTACAGCTGGAGCGACCCAGGCTCAGGACGAAAGGCCGTCGCTGGCGTCGGGTGGGACCGCCAGCGGCCCCTGCAGCCCCTACCGCGGGCGGCTCGAGCCTCCGGGCGCTGTCGGTCCGTCCCCATCTGCGCATGGTCAGAGCAGCGACCCCCTCATCCAGGGTTTCGTTCAGTCGGCAGCAGCACCCACTGAGCACCTGGTGTGTGCTCGCACCTACCACTGAGTCGGGTGCCAGAGACACAGCGATAAACGGAACCTTCCTGGCTGACGCTCTAGGTCGTGGACCAGAAAAAATTAAAGCGATGTGATCCATGGCATGAGGTTGATGTAAAGTAATAAAGGGGGTGGGTGCAGCCCTGTCCCACCCACACTGGCTTCCGGAGGCCAGGAAGCGGGACTCACCCCCAGGAGACACTGTGGAGTTGTGGGGTCTCAGGCTCGGAGCATCCGCGCTCACCAGCTGGGTAATCTGCACTCAGCTCCTCCCCGAGCCCTGGGCGTCTTCCTGTGAGGAGGGGGAGGAGAGGTGGTGAGGGTGTAACGAAATCCCACGAGGGACTGTCAGCAGCATCATCACCTTCGGTGCCCCGTGGAGGTCAGGTGTGTGGCCACCTCCCTCTCTGTGAGCTTCACAGTGCCCCAAGGGGAGTGGCCAGGATGATTGCGGGAGTGGGGGGGGGCGGTGGAGGCCTCCCTGAGGGCAGGCTCCTCTGACATCAACACCCCTCAAAGCTGTTGGGCTGTGAGAGGAAAGATTCCCTCTCTGTTCGTGACACCTGCCCCAGAGCCTGTTCCAAAAGCAGCAGTAACCCGGGACCCCTTCAAGGCGCAAAGTTGAGTTGTACGGGCCTCTCCCCAGGGTCTCCCCAGGGAGCAGGGGGTGTCGTTGGTGAGGCAGGTCGGGGAGGGGGTGTTGCTGCTTCCATCTCTCTACCCCAACACCCCAGGCCCATGGGCTATGGCGATCCGGTGAAGTGGGCACCCATGCACAAATTCTGCCCCTGCACAGACCAGCGATGGAGCCTGTGACAGTTCTCTGTCGCTGCATAACAAAGAGCCCACCAAACGCAGCAGCTTTGCAGACATTCATTATCAGTTACTGTGGGTCAGGAATTGGAACACAGCTGAGTCCCCTGCTCAGTGTCTCATCTGAAGGCTTTACTGGAGGATGTGTTTCCAGGTCACACCTGTGGTTGCAGCAGGGGGCCACCCTCAGTCCTCTGACACAGGGGCCCCTCTACAGGGCAGCTCACAAACTAGCAGCTGGCTCCCCGCAGAGAGGTAAGAGCAAATGAGCACACCCTGACAGAGCCAGTCTCTAAAAGCCCATCTCAGAAGTGACATTCCCTCGCGGTCCAGTGGTTAGGACTCGGCGCCTTCGCTGCCGGGGCCTGGGTTCAATCCCTGGTCGGGTAACTAAGATCCCGCAAGCCGTGTGGCACGGCCAAAGAAAACCAAACCAAAACGAAAGAAGTGACAGCCCATCATCTCTCGTATTTGATTCATCAGAGGCGAGTGACTGGATCCTGCCGACCTCAAGGGGAGGGGCTGTACAGGGGTGTGAACACCAGGAGGTGGGACTGTTGGGGCCATCCTGGACCCTGCCCATCACTGGACGTACATGTGGAGTGTGGTGGTCTTGGAGTCCCTGCCTCGGCTCTGCACCCGGTGGGCTGTGTGTCCCGGGGGCATGGCTTGCCCTCTGTGCCTTGGTCTCATCTGTGAGACAGGGACCCTGATAACTCACACCTCCCTCAGTCCATTGGCTGTCTCAGGGATCTAGCTGCCGCAAACCACGTTAACGTGCCTACCTGCAAAGTTAAGATATCCTTATGCTTTACAAGCTTGGGCTTTTTCTTTTTTTAGTGGAATTCCTCAAATAAAACCTTAAGCAGGGACTTCCCTGGCGGCGCAGTGGTTAAGAGTCTGCCTGCCAGTCGGGTTCGAGCCCTGGTCCAGGAAGATCCCACATGCCACGGAGCAACGAAGCCTGTGCGCCACAACTACTGAGCCTGCGCTCTACAGCCTGCGAGCCACAACTACTGAGCCCACGTGCCTGGAGCCCGTGCTCCGCAACGAGAGAAGCCACCGCAATGAGAAGACCGTGCACCGCAACTAGAGAAAGCCCGCATGCAGCAACGAAGACCCAGTGCAGCCAAAAATAAATAAATAAATTTACTAAAAAAACAAAAGAATAAAACCTCATGCATATCCTAATATGAAGGCAGCTGGGAATGGAGTTGACTCAGGGTCACCTGCCTGGTGCCTGCCCTCGGGGTCATCAGCATGATGTGTCCACATGCTGGGCAGGGCCAGGTGCATGGGGGGTGGGGGGTGGGCACCTGATAAACGGCAGCTTGGGATGGGGGGATCCGGCCACGCTACCAGGTGAGGCCTGACCCCCGTTCTTGCAGGTTACCCACAGTGGGCACGTGGGGCACCGTGGGAGCCATGGGGCTGGTGTGGGCCACTGACTGGCGGCTGATTCTGGACTGGGTGCCCTACATCAACGGCAAGTTCAAGAAGGACGATTAATTAAACCCATCCCCCTCGGACCCCTCCGGTAAGTTTCAGCAGCTGTCGGCTGGTGTAGCCCGGGATTCCTGAGCAGCAGAGGAGCAGTGTTCCCCGCAGGTCCAGGGCTGGGCCGGCAGGTGTCGGGGGCTCACCTGGAGAACCCTGCCTGAGGGCGGAGCCCTGCACTAGCCTCCTGCCTGGTGGCGCAGAGCTGCCAGCCAGCAGCCTTGGTTTGTGGGGCTGGGGAGTGGGCGCTGCCCCTTGGGGCTCAGTCCTGGAGGCTGAGCCTGCACCCTGGGTGGGACGGAGGGATGCCCCGTTTTACAGACAGGAAAGTGGAGGCTGGCCTCCCTGGGCGGGCTGCTATGAGCACTGACGAGCCCGGCGCTGTGCTGCCCACCTGACAGCCCAGAGTGCACGTGCATCCCCATTTCACAGACTCCTAAGTGGCACACCCAGATCTGGTGTTAGAGCCTGTCTGTGGCGTCTGTGCTCTTACTGGGCGCTCAGCATCTGCTGCTCACCCTGCTTCGTTCCCCCTCCAGGTGTCTGGTGGTGCTGCCCCCTTCCAGCTGCATCTGGAACGGCCCAGGCT
Organism: Hyperoodon ampullatus; assembly: GCF_949752795.1. NCBI lineage: Eukaryota > Metazoa > Chordata > Mammalia > Artiodactyla > Ziphiidae > Hyperoodon > Hyperoodon ampullatus. The sequence continues at coordinate 26,728,507 of NC_136917.1, forward strand.
CTTGGGATTGACCTCGAGGAAATACACGGCGCGAGTTAGGTTTCCTGCGTTGGTGGAAATAGCTTTGGTGTGTGAACACACACGGCATTAAACCTCACTCTGAAACCTGCTGGCCTGCACGTGCTCATGCTGGGGCTTGGTTGGTTATGTTGACTGCAGGCCCAGGGGCCCAGATGACCCGGGGAGGCTTTCAACTCCAAAACTGCAAATCTGCAGTTTCCCAGTGGCTGGCAGACATGGTTTGATTACTTCAGATGTTTAGTGGATAATACCTGCACGGGGTTTTTATCGATCGCTGCCTTAACAAGTTATCCTTGACCTAGTGGCTCAAGACAAACATTATCTCTCAGTGAGAATTTGGGAGTGATCTGTCTGGGGGGTTCTTGGCTGAGGGTCCCTCATGAGGTTGCAGTAGAGGCATCGGCTGCATGATGAAGCGTGGCACCGGGGTGGGGTGGGGAGTCAGGGCTTCCAGGAGGCCCCCTCACTTGGCTCCTCCCCACATGGGCCTCCCAGACGCTGCTTGAGCCTCTCTACTACACAGCAGCCCGAGAGCAGGCAGGGAAGAGCCTCTGTGCTTTTTATGACCTACTCAGGACTCTCAGGCCATCCCCTGCTCCACACCTTATTCGGGAGGAGAATTAGGCTCTGTGTCTTGAAGGAGGAACATCAGAACCTGTAGACGTGTTAAACCATCACCGGGGATACAAAAATGAGCGGGTACACGAGGATATACTGCATACAGGCAGTTCCCTCCAACTCCTGCCAAGTTCTGGAAAATTCTAGAAACGTTCTATTTGTGAAGAAGAGCTGTTTTATTAGTCTGTCTGGGCTGCCACAACAAAGCACAGGCCAGGCAGCTTAAGCTACACAATGCACGTCTCACAGTTCTGGAGGCTGGAAGTCTGAGCTCAGTTCTGGCAGGGTTGGTTCCTGGCGAGGGCCCGCCTCCTGGCCTGCAGACAGCCCCCTTCTCACTGCATCCTCACGTGACCTCTCCTTGACGTGAGCAAGTGAGCTCTCCAGGGACTCTTAGGACATGCTAATTCTAGGGGACCAGGGCCACACCCTTCTGACCTCATTTAACCTTAATTGTTTCTGGGAGGCCATCTCCACATGCAGCCACACTGGGGGTTAGGGTGTCAGCATATACATTTCAGGGAGACGCTTTCAGTCCACAGCAGCTTTGTATATTTTAACACAAGTAGTGGCATGTTTTACACACTTTTCTGCACAAACATTTTCCACCTATGGCTTATTTCCTGGAAGCCATGCCACTTTGGAAAGCACAGCATCATGAAAAAGTCTACAAATAAGGGATTTCCCTGGTGGTCCAGTGGTTAAGAATCCACCTTCCAGTGCAGGGGTTGCAGGTTCGATCTTAGTTCAGGGAACTAAGATCCCACATGCTGTGGGACAACTAAGCCTGTGTGCCCCAACCAGAAGCCTGCAACGAAAGATCCTGCGTGCCACAACTAAGACCCAAAGCAGCCAAATAAATAAAAAAAAATTTTTAATAAATATTTTTTAAAAGTCTGCAAACAAATGCTGGAGAGGGTGTGGAGAAAAGGGAACCCTCCTACACTGTTGGTGGGAATGTAAACTGGAGCAGCCACTATGGAGAACAGTTTGGAGGTTCCTTTAAAAACTAAAAATAGAATTACCATATGATACAGTGATTCCACTCCTAGGCATATATCTGGAAAAGATGAAAACACTAATTCAAAAAGATACATGGAAGGCTTTCCTGGTGGTGCAGTGGTTAAGAATCCGCCTGCCGGGCTTCCCTGGTGGTGCAGTGGTTGAGAGTCCGCCTGCTGATGCAGGGCACGCGGGTTCGTGCCCCGGTCCGGGAGGATCCCACATGCCGTGGAGCGGCTGGGCCCGTGAGCCATGGCTGCTGGGCCTGCGCGTCCGGACCCTGTGCTCCGCAACGGTAGAGGCCACAACAGTGAGAGGCCCGCATACCACAAAAAAAAAAAAAAAAAAGAATCTGCCTGCCAATGCAGGGAACACAGGTTTGAGCCCTGGTCCGGGAAGATACCACCTGTCGCAAAGCAACTAAGCCTGTGCGCCACGACTACTGAGCCTGCGCTCTAGAGCCCGCGAGCCACAACTACTGAGCCTGCGCTCTAGAGCCCGTGCGCCACAACTACTGAAGCCCGCATGCCTAGGGCCCGTGCTCCGCAACAAGAGAAGCCACCACAGTGAGAAGCCCGCGCACCGCGACAAAGAGTAGCCCCCACTTCCCGCAACTAGAGAAAGCCTGCGCACAGCAACAAAGACCCAATGCAGCCAAAAATAAATAAACACATTTATTGAAAGAAAAAAAAAAGATACATGGACCCCAGTGTTCATAGCAACACTAGTTAAAATAGCCAAGACATGGAAGCAACCTAAATGTCCATTGACAGAGGAATGGATAATGTGGTACATATACACAATGGACTATTACTCAGCCATAAAAAAGGATGAAGTATTGCCATTTGCAGCCACATGGATGGATCTAGAGATTATCATACTAAGTGAAGTAAGCCAAAAAAAGACAAATATCATATGATATCACTTATATGTGGAATCTAAAAAGATGATACAAATGAACTTATTTACAAAACAAATAGGCTCACAGAAAACAAATTTATGGTTACCAAAGGGGAAAGGGGGGAAGGGAGGGATAAATTAGGAGTTTGGGATGAACATACACACACTGCTATACATGAAACAGATAAACAACAAGGACATACTCTATAGCACAGGGAGCTATAGTCAATATCTTATAATAAACCATAATGAAAAATATGAAAAAAATATACATACATGTGTATAACTGAATCACTTTGCTGTACACCTGAAACTAACACATTATAAATCTACAATTCAATTAAATTAAAAAAAACACAGCATCCTCAGTTTTTAAACGGCTGCCTGGTACCAACATTTACTAACCAGTCTATTAGCAAAGGACATTCATTTCCTGTCATTTGCCATTATAACAGTATCTGTGGAGTGATGTTATTTCAGACATAAATGAATAGATGCCACTTAAATACCTATAAGTGATGGATTCTGAGATAAGTTACTCAATTAAAAAAAAATTTCTAACTCATGCAGATGTGGACAGTCCCACAGCCCCCCATCAAAGCCTGAAACAAAAGGAAATGTGAGCCCCTATACACGGGTTTTTATGTATTTTTGTAATGGCTAATGGTTTTAATGAAAATATCTGAGTTTGCTTCTGTGAAAGCCAAAAAAGTAAAATTCTAATAACTTCAGGTTCGGGTTAAGTACAGTATTTAGGCTTAAACTTCTGTGAGTTTTCATACAACTCCTTTTCAACATTTCAATACTTTTTCAACCACTTCAGTGTTCAGGGAGGGGAAAGTTAACCATCAAAAACTACATAAAGGACTTCCCTGGTGGTGCAGTGGTTAAGAATCCACTTGCCAATGCAGGGGACACGGGTTCGAGCCCTGGTCCGGTACGATCCCACATGCTGCAGAGCAACTAAGCCCGTGCGCCACAACTACCGAGGCTGTGCTATAGAGCCCACGAGCCACAACTACTGAAGCCTGTGTGTCTAGAGCCCGTGCTCTGCAACAAGAGAAGCCACCGCAATGAGAAGCCCATGCACTGCAACAAAGAGTAGCCCCCGCTCGCCGCAACTAGAGAAAGCCCGCACGAAGCAACAAAGACCCAACGCAGCCAAAAATATATAAATAAACTTATTTAAAAAAAAACGACATAAAAACATATTGTATAAAGGGGGACTTCCCTGGCAGTCCAGTGGTTAAGACTCTGTGCTTCCAATGCAGGGGGTGTGGGTTCCCCTGGTCGGGGAACTAAGATCCCACATGCTGCGCTGAGTGGCCAAAAAATAAATTAAAATGAAATTAAATTAAAAAATAACTAAATAAAATAAAAATACCTTCCTATAATGTCTTGTACTAAGTTGGTGTTCAGTAAATATTGCCTTAAAAAATGTATAAAGGGCGTATCTTCCTCATTTTGTCTCACTTTAAAATGGCACAGTACTGTTCAATCTGTATTTAAATTTTTTACATTTTATATACAAATAGCTCCTACAATTCAATAACAAAAAAAAACAATCCAATCGAAAAATGGGCAGAAGACCTAAATAGATATTTCTCCAAAGATGGCCAATAGGCACACAAAAAGATGCTTAACATCGCTAATTATTAGAGAAATGAAAATCAAAACCACAGTGAGTTACCACCTCACACCAGTCAGAATGGCCATCATTAAAAAGTCTACAGGGCCTCCCTGGTGGCGCAGTGGTTGAGAGTCCGCCTGCCGATGCAGGGGATACGGGTTCGTGCCCCGGTCTGGGAGGATCCCATATGCCGCGGAGCGGCTGGGCCCGTGAGCCATGGCTGCTGAGCCTGCGCATCCGGAGCCTGTGCTCCGCAACGGGAGAGGCCACAACAGTGAGAGGCCCGCATACCACAAAAAAAAAAAAAAAAAAAAAAAAAAAAAAAGTCTACAAATAATAAATGCTGGAGAGGGTGTGGAGAAAAGGGAACCCTCCTACACTGTTGGTGGGAATGTAAATTGGTGCAGCCACTATGGAGAACAGTATGGAGGTTCCTTAGAAAACTAAAAATAGGGACCTTCCTGGCAGTCCAGTGGTTAGGACTCCGTGCTTTTACTGCTGAGGGCCCCGGTTCAATCCCTGGTCGGGGACCTAAAATCCCACAAGCCGCATGGTGTGGCCAAACAAAAACAAAAAATAGAATTGTCATATGATCCAGCAATCCCACTCCTGGGCATATACCAGACAAAACTATCCTTTGAAAAGTTACAGGCACCCCAATGTTCATAGCAGCATTATGTACAATTGCCAAGACATGGAAGCAACATAAATGTCCATCGACAGATGAATGGATAAAGAAGTTGTGGTACATATACAATGGAATACTACTCAGCCATCAAAAAGAATAATGCCATTTGCAGCCAACAGGGATGCAACTAGAGATTGTCATACTAAGTAAGTCAGAAAGAGAAAAGACAAATACCATATGATACCACTTATATGTGGAATCTAAAATACAACACAAATGAACATATCTACAAAACAAAAACAGACACAGAGGAAAAAACTTGTGATTGCCAAGGGTGGGGAGGGATGGAGTGGGAGTTTGGGATTAGCAGATGCAAACTATTATATATAGGATGGATAAATAGCAAGTTCCTACTATATAGCACAGAGAAATACATTCAATATCCTGTGATAAACCATAATGGAAAAGAATATGAAAAATATATATATGTATGACTGAGTCACTTTGCTGTATAGCGGAAATTAAACACAACATTGTAAATCAACTATACTTCAATAAAATTTTAAAATTTTTTGACATTTTGTTCATCATGGATTTTTTGCATTCATTTCGGATTGTTAAAATATTGCATTAACTGCCATTAATCTTGAAGTTTTTGGCGCCCACTAAATTTTCTGCCCAAGGTAAGTGCCATGAATGCCTCATATTAGCTTGCAGGAATGCTTGGCTGAGGACATCTGTGGTTGTCACGACTCAGGGGGGTCTCCTGGCATGAGTGGGCGGGACCAGGGATGCTGCTCCACACCCTGCAGTGCCCAGGATGACCCCACAGAGAATGCACTGGCCCCAATGGCAGCAGTTGCAGGGCAGAGAGACCCTGCCTCCGAAAGTCTTTTCAAGGTCCTCACATGGCACCTCCTGGTTTAATTTCTATCTTTCACCTTGTGGAGACGGGCAGAAGGCGTCTGCTTGGGGACTGGGCCAGCAGGCCTGGGCAAAGAGTTTATTTCAAAGGAGCAGCGCCCAGCCCAACGGGAGAGGAGCTGGGCAGCCCCCATCCCTCCCATCCAGGCCTCCTGGCCTCTCGTCTCTGCATCTGCCGCCAGCACCCTGGGTCACGGCCACCCTCCCGGCCAGGCCTCTGGACCAGTCCCTTGAGGATAGTCCTTGGCTCGGGCCAAGTAACACCCAGAGACCCACTGTCTATGCTCTGGGGTCAGCCTGGGCCTGAGGGGGTCAGATTCCCTGAGAAGCAAGTGAGACCGGTGGGGCTGGTTTTTGAGGTGGAGGCGTTGCATTTCCATCATCCAACCATGAGGTCAAATCCAACATCACGTGTCCATGGGTACACGACTGTCAAAACCCAGAAAATAACAAAGGAGGATGTGGAGAAATCAGAGCCTTTGTTCACTGCTAGTGGGAATGGGAAATGGAGCAGCCACAGTGGACAACAGTCTGGCAGTTCCTCAAAAAATTAAACATAGGGAAACAGGCACATGAAAAGATGCTCAGCATCACTAATCATCAGAAAAATGCCAATCAAAATCACAATAAGGTATCACCTCACACCTGTCAGAATGACTATTATCTAAAAGTCTACAAATAAAAAATGTTGGTGAGAATGTTGTGGAGAAAAGGGAATCCTCCTACACTGTTGGGGGGACTGTAAATTGGTGCAGCCACTATGGAGAACAATAAGGACGTTTCTGCAAAAACTAAAAACAGAAGTACCATATGACCCAGGAATTCCACTCCTGGGTATATATCCAAAAGAAACAAAAACACTAATTCAAAAAGATACATGCACCCCAGTGTTCAGAGCAGCACTATTTACAATAGCAAAGACACGGAAACAACCTAAGTGTCCAGCAACAGATGAATGGATAAAGATGTGGTACATATATATATTAGAATATTACTCACCTATAAAAAAGGAAATTTTGCCATTTGCATCAACATGGATGGATCTGGAAGGTATTACACTCAGTGAAATAAGTCAGACAAAGATAAATACTTTATGATACTGGTCATCTATGGAATCTAAAAAATACAGCAAACTAGTGAATAAAACAAAAAAGCAGCAGACTCACAGATACAGAGAACAAACTAGTGGTTACCAGTGGAGGGAGAGAGGGGCAACATGGGGGTTGCGGGTGGGAGGTACAAACAGTTGGGTGTAAGACTGGCTCAGGGACGTACTGTAGGACATGAGCAATAGTGCCAATATTTAGTAATAACTGTAAATGGAAAGCACACTTTGAAAACTGTATAAAAGTTACAAAAAATATATTAATGTTTTGCCCTTCTCAAAAAATGAACAAAAACAAAACAAAAAATTAAAATGTAGGATCGCCACGTGATCCAGTAATTCCAGCTCTGGGTGTGCACCCAAGAGAAGTAAAAGCAGGGCTGGGGTGGTGCTGGGGTCTCCTGTCACAGGAAGGCTGAGAACTTTTTCCTTTAAGCGTCTTCACGTGGTTTCACTGATTACAATGCACGCGTCTATCTTTGCAACTTTGATTTTTAAATTAAAACGAAGTCGCACACGCTGGGAGAAAACACAACAGCGACCAGCACTGCCCTCTGTGGAAGGCCAGGTCCGGGAGCCCTGGGTTTGGGCCTGACCTGCACACAGGCATACAGTGCCCCGAACCAGCTTTGTAACGAGGTGACCGTTCGCCGATCAGGGTGCCTCCCGGCCACTATGCCCTTTGTCTGTGGGAGAGCAGCCCAGCTACCCCTTGGGGAACCCAGGAGGGAAAGGGACGTTAAGGAATTGAGAAGTTGCACTTACCCGGGGACTTAATATAAATAAACAAGTGACACCTGCGGGCCATGGTCTTCGGTGTCCCGCCCAAGCCCCGCCTCCAACTAGAGCAGGGACCTGGGGGGCCCCAAGGCTGCGAAGACACCTGCAGGGAGCTCCAGGTGCGCGGCCCAGGCCTGTTGCCCTCGGGGGAGCCCAGGGCCTTCCCACCCGCAGCCTCCCCCTCCCCCAGGGACCCGACGCCAGGACAGGCCCGTCGGGAGGCCCGAACCGCTCCTGGCACTGCCCACAGCTCCGGCCACTCACTCAGCAGTCTTTTCTTAAGTACCTGCCCTGGGCCGGCCAGGCTCTGCCCTGGGGGAGCAGGGCAGGCAGGAGAGGGCCTGGGGGAGGGGGAGGGGAAACAAGGGGGAGCGGGAGATTCCCAAGTAAGGGCCTGGAGCCCCAGGAGACAGAAAGCGGCTGGACTAAGGAGGCAGGAAGAGGAGGCCGGATTCTGATATGTCATTAAAGCGTCGGGTGGGCCTTGGGGTGTGGAGGTGGGTGGTCACCGACAATGACCCTAAACGCGGATGCCAGTGACGAGACCAGGGAGGCGGCCGGGATGGCGGTCCGGCACTGGACGGGCATCCCGGGACACAGACGGAGCCTCGGAGGAGACGCGGGAGAGAGACCAAGGCTGACAGCGCAGCGGCAAGCAGGGACCACGAGCCACTTGCGGGCGGGCCAGGGCGCAGGCGCGGAGCGGACGAGCCGCGCGCCGCCGCAGGCCCCACCTTCAGGCCGCGCGCTGATTGGCGCCGCCGCCGAGGGGCGGGGCCGGAGGCCACGGGCGGGGCGGGACCTGTGCGGCGCCTGCGCAGCACGGGGCCCCGCGCGCGGGCGGGTGGGCGGAGCGGGCCCCCCGAGCGGGGGCTGGCGAGCGCGGGGAGGGGGCCGAAAGGGCGGCAAAGCCGGCGCGCGCCCGGCTGGGGGCGGAGGGCGGAGGCCCACGGGCCGGAACAGCCGCGGCAAGTGGCGGCGGCAGCGGCGGAGGCAGCTGAGGCGGCGGCGGCGAGCGGGGGTCCGGGCGGCAGCGGCGGCGGCGGGCCGAGGAGCCGGGCGCGATGGAGCGGAAGAGGTGGGAGTGCCCGGCGCTCCCGCAGGGCTGGGAGAGGGAAGAAGTGCCCAGAAGGTCGGGGCTGTCGGCCGGCCACAGGGATGTCTTTTACTATAGGTGAATGAACGTGCCGGCCGGGCAGGGCCCCAGCGGGCGCCTCCCAGCGGCCTCTGCGGCGGCCTGGGCGCCCCGACCCGGGCCGCGGACTGGGCCCCGCGCGTGCGTTGTGCGTGCATGCGTGCGTGCGTGCCGGCGCGCGGCGGGCGCTTGGCCCAGTGCGCGTGCGTGCCCGGCGGGCCCGGTCCCAGTGCGCGTGCGTGCCCGGCGAAGCTGTCGCTCAGCGTGCTTGCGCTCCCCCCTCAGCCGCATGGCCCTGGGACCGGCCCCGGGCTGGCGGCGGCCTTTGTTCCGCGGCCGCGGCGAAGCGGCCGGCTGGGCAAGGGGCACCCCGGCGCGGGCCAGACGCCGCTGGGAGGCGGGGGTGGGGGCTGGGCTGTCCCTTTGGTCCTCGTGGGGCGCTCTTGGGGCCGCGCGCAGCCTCGGTCGGGTGGGGATCCCGGGTTTCAGGGAGCAGGGTTTGCTCTCGGGGACCAGGGCGGGCTGCCTAGGGATGCAGGTTCCTGGGCCCTTAACAGGATGGCCTGGTCCTGGAGCTGCGTGTCTTTTAAGAGCCGCCCTTCCCCCATCCTTGGGCACCGTGGGTAGTGGCCTCTCCAGTCGCCAGACCGGGGACGCGGCCTTTGTGAGCTTCCCTCACCCAGACTGGGGGGAGGGCTGCCCTTGGCCTGAGAGAGGTGGCAGGGACCCCCCCACCCCCAGTGAAACAGAGTCAGTAGGCGGCTGGAAGCCCAGCCCCAGACCGTCAACCACCTGCTGTTTGCCTTTTCCTTCCCTTTTTTTTTTTTTTTCTCCTCCTGATTGGTGGAAGATGCTTTTGTTTCTGAGCCAGGCTTGATGGCTTCCTCCCCTTTGCTTTAGGACCCTGACAAAAGAAAGGCAGGCGGGACACCTGCCACGTGTTGAATGCCTGCCAGGTGTTGGGGTGGGGGTGCAGCAGGTCCTGGGCCTTTGCTGTCCCCGTTTTGGGAGGAGTGAAGGAAATGAGCAGGGTAAGGATGGCAGCTCATCCAGGACAAGCTCAGGTTCTAGTGTTCAGAGAGTGCTGGTGGCCCTCCAGTGTGTACTGTAATTGGCTGCCCCTCCCGTAATGTCAAGCATGAAATAGTGGGGTTACGATCATCATCTTTTAGGGAAACGTGTGTATTCCCCCTCACTGCGGCTGTCTGTGACGTCACTCCCTCGTTGGCTATTTAGAAAAGCTTCCTTCTGGGTGCGTGAAGAGGCCTCTCACCACCTCCCCTCATTTAATTCTGAGCCCACTTGTGTTCTCACTTCTTCCTTTTAGGTCTGAAGACTGAGGCAGGTCTCTGTTCCTCTAGTCCTTTGTTAATTTAACAGACGCCTCTGCAGCACATGCTGGGTGTCTGTCCTGGCCATTCAGCTGGGAGTGAGACCTGGGCCCTCCCCTCCTGGGTGACAGCTGGTACCCCAGCCATCACCCCTTTGCTCTCATAGTTAACAGGTGATGACATATGCAGAGAGATGTGGGGATCTGTGAGGGGCAGATGATGGGAGTGCCTGGTCGAGCTGGGGGCGGGTCAGTGAGGGGTTGTCTGGGGAGGCAGCACAGAGGTGAGCCCTGGCAGTGGAGCCAGGAGGAGGGTCCAGGCAGCACCAGCAGCCTGTGAGGAGGCTCAGGAGCTGAACCAGGGCCAGCGTGGCTAGAGGGCCGCAGCCCGTCATTGCCTCACCTCTTGTCCCCACCTGCCTGGGAACCTCTCCGGGCTTCCGTCAAGTGGGACCCCGCTCCATTGCCCCACCCCCGAGCATAGGGGTCTGGTGGTAGGGAAGGGCTCCAAACTGGGGCTGGACAGGTGGAATTTCAGGTTTCCCACGGCTCCAATGAGAGGTGAGGGCCTGAGACAGGATGCGGGGTGCGTGGTCCAGTGTCACTCCCAGGTCTCTGGTGTGGGTGACCTACCCTGTCCCAGCAGGTCGGAGATCTGGGGGGGATGTGATATGTTTTCTGGAATGTGGGCCCTTGGCCTTCTCACCACCTGATGCCGAGCCAGGTGACTAGGCAGGGAGCACAGATGGATTTCCCTGTTGTTTTTTTTTTTAATATTTATTTATTTGGCTGCGCCAGGTCTCAGTTGCGGCACATGGAATCTTCGTTGCCGCTTGCGGGATCTGTAGTTGTGGCATGTGGGATCTTTTAGTTGTGGGATAAGTATCTAGTTCCCTGACCAGGGATTGAACCTGGACCCCCTGCATTGGGAGCACGGAGTCTTAACCGCTGGACCACCAGGGAAGTCCCTTCCTGGTTCCTTAATGCAGAGGGAAGGCAGATCTCCGGTGCTGTTGAGTCGGACAGACCTGTCCTTGGATCTTAGCCCTGCCCCTAGGGATGTGGAACCTTGGTTTGCTAGTCCAGAGAGTGGAAGAGAGCCAGTGTGTTCTTTGCAGGAGAGGTGGAGCGACCTCACAGACCGTTCTGTAGGACTCACCCACACGCCCCTCCAGCTTGGCGACCTGGCCCTGAGGACTGGGAGATGGGGGTGGAGCATCTGGTTACAGCCGAACATTTTCTTTGGAAAAATCATCTCCCTGCCTGACATTTACAATCCAGGCAAGAAGTTGAGGACTTGGAAGTTAGCGTCATTCTTTGGGGTGTGTGGAATAGAGGGGACTTTCCAGAGCTTTTTTTTTTTTTTTTTTGGCTGCACCATTGCAGCATGCAGGATCCTAGTTCCCTGACAAGGGATAGAACTCACGCCTCCTGCCTTGGGAGTGTGGAGGCTTAAACCACTGGACCACCAGGGAAGTCCCAGAGCTCTTTTTTTTTTTTTTTTAATAAATAAATAAATTTATTTATTTTATTTATTTTTCGCTGCATTGGGTCTTTGTTGCTGCACGCGGGCTTTCTTTAGTTGCGTCGAGTGGGGCTACTCTTTGTTGCTGTGTGTGGGCTTCTCATTGCGTTGGCTTTTCTTCTTGTGGAGCATGGGCTCTAGGTGCGTGGGCTTCAGTAGTTATGGCACGCGGGCCCAGTAGTTGTGGCTCGTGGGCTCTACAGCACAGGCTCTGTGTAGTTGTGGCACATGGGCTTAGTTGCTCCGCGGCATGTGGGGTCTTCCCGGCCCAGGGCTCGAGCTGCATTGGTAGGTGGGTTCTTAATCACTGCGCCACCAGGGAAGACCCCAGAGGTCATTTTAAAGGTGCAAATACTCAGGAAAGCAGGAGGTGCTCGGCAGGTTGACCCCCCTTCCTTGGGCAGCGGGCTCAGCTTAGCCAGAACCAGCTTCATCTTGCTGTTTGGGCCTCACTGGGCATCTCAGCTTACAAGCTTCCTTATAGGCCTGGGGTCAACACCCACTCATCACCCCTGTACAGCCCTGCATCCGGCCCAGGCCCTGGGCTCTGCGCGTGGTGTTGGCTCCATCCCCATGATGGCCCCAATGCTTCAGGGTCCCACCGACTCAGCCCAGGGCTGCTCTCTGTCCGGCTTCTGGCTACCTGTCTACCCACCGGGTAGGCCTGTTTCCGGAGAAAGACCGCAGTGCTCATTTTTGTTCTACACCTGTGGTTTTACTACAGAAGTTTTTTTCTTTCATTGGATAAATCAGCTCAGACATTTTTCTGTCCCAATACAGATCTGCAAAACCTGTTTTTAAAATTGAGATATAGTTCACATTCCATACGATTCAGTCTTTAAAAGTGTCCAATTCAGCAGTTTTCATGCACCTATCACCACTCTCTAATTCCGGAACGTTCTCATCACCCCAAAATGAGCCCTGTGTCATTAGCTCCCCAGCTCCTCGTAGCCCCCATCCACTCTCTGTCTTGCGTTCACTTTTGTGACAGCTTTATCGAGGTAGGAGTCACATGCAATACTGTTCACCCGTGTTAAAGCGTACAATTCACAGGTAGCTGCAGCCACCACCACGGTCAAAGTTAGAGCCTTTTCCTCCCCTCAGAAAAGCCCTAGACCTTTAACTATCTCTGCCCTTAGCCCTGCTCCCCAGCCCCTAATCTACAGTTCTGCGTTTCTGTTTCCCTGTCCTCATGCATTTTTTAAAGCAGAACAGCAGCAGGTGGGGTGACTGGAGGCCAAGAAGTGCTGGCGAGTGCTTGTCAGGGTCCTGGCCCTCTTTGTGGCCATAGTTGGAGCCAGAGTCGGGACTCAGGGTCCTTTCCGCTGCTCCAGGCACGTGGACTCTGTTCACGTCAGCCAGCACAGAGCATAATGGAAAAATGGATCTTCCAGAAGAGTCCACGGGAGTCTCAGAACCCAAGGTGCTGGGGCTGGCCCTGACCCAGGTGAGGCCCTGGTGGGGCTGGAACGGGTTCCACTCTTCCCACTTTTGCCACTTGTCCTCAGTGCCCAGGGACACCTGGAGGGGGCGGGCGTGTGCTGGCTTGAATTCAGGCTCAGCCTAGAGGCTTTCAGGGGAGATCAGCAAAGTGCAGGCTCTCGTTAGCCTCAGATGGAGAATGACAGGGACGTCCTAGACGGGTGCCAGGCCTGCTGGAGGCTTCATGTGTGCCACTCACTGGTTTCTAGTACATTCAGGGCTGTGCAACCATCACCACTAATTCCAGAACATTCTATAACCCCAAAGAGAAGCCCCAGTCCCTGACAGCCGGGAACCCACTCTCTGTGTCTGTGGATTTGCCTGTTCTGGATGTTTCCCATCAATGGAATCACACACTGTGTGTGCTTCTGTGTCTGGCTTCTCTCACTGAGCATGATGTTCTCAAGGTCCATCCACGTGGTAGCAAGTGTCAGGGCTTCTCTCCTTTTCATGGCTGAGTGATGCTCCCATGTGTGGAGGGACATCTGGGCTGTTTTCACTCTGCCCAGTGAGTCATGCTGCTGTGAGCAATTAGGTGTAAGTTATTATGTCGACATGTGTCTTGATTTCTCTTGGATACTTAGGGGTAGAATTGCTGTTTAACCATTAGAGGAACTACCAGACTGTTTCCCAAAGTGGCTGCAGGAGTCCCCGTGCTCAGGAACGTGTCATTATTAATGCTCACTGGGTCCCGTTCTGGTCACCTGTAGCATGAACTCTGAGTCTGCACTGCAGCTAGAGGTTGGCGTTAGCTTTTTCTAGAAAGGCGAGTCCCCTGCGCTGGTCCATGGGGTGAGCAGGATGGCAGAGCTTCACAGCCAGGTTTCAGGCTTTCCCAGCAGGTCCCGCCTGGACAGCTCTTTGGTGTCCTGGCCCCAAAACTGAGGTTTTACAGTCCAGCCCCCCCCCGCCCCAGGACAGGTCCATAATGCTGTAATGGACCTGCTGTCCTTGGGTCTTTTCTCGAGAACATGGCCAGATTCTGCTTCTGGAATGTTCCAGAAACTCCAGCCAGGCTCCCAGGGCTGGACCCCATCCTCCCGAAGGTTGGGGCGTCCATCCCTGCTCTCGGCCTCGGCATCTGCTGCGCTGGGGAGAGGGTGGACCGGCCTGGCCTGGGCCCCCCCGGCCCCCCCCCCCCTCCACTGACCGCGCTGTGTCCGCAGCCCGAGCGGGAAGAAGTTCCGGAGCAAGCCCCAGCTGGCGCGCTACCTGGGCGGCTCCATGGACCTGAGTACCTTCGACTTCCGCACGGGCAAGATGCTGATGGGCAAGATGAACAAGAGCCGGCAGCGGGTGCGCTATGACTCCCCGAGCCAGGTCAAGGTGAGCCCACGCCGACCACTGCTGGGTAGGGCTCACCCAGCGTCCTGGAGTTAGAGACCTAGCTACTCACTGGGGGAAGCTCAGCAGCTGTGGGAAAGAAGACAGGAAACCGCCCATCATCTGTCCCCAGGAGAGGCTTGGGCATGGGGCCTGGGAGGCGGCTCAGCTCTGGTCCACACTTGGGTGCCTGGTGACCAGTGTGTCTGTGGGTCTCTGATGGACGCGTGTTCAGGGGACTTTGTTCCCTGCCCCAGCTGCAAAACAGAGGTGGCCAGGGTGCCCCCAGGCCCATGCTCTGCGGAGAACGAGGCGCAGGAGGTGAGGGGCGGGGGTGGGTGGCTGTGAGAGAGGGCAGGTGTGTGTCCAGTGCCCCCGCTGCGGCCACACTGAGGGCAGCGAAGCGGCTGGGCCTGGGCTTGGCATTGCCTCTGGATCCGTGGGTGCCACGGGGTGTGCTGGTGACCGGGGCCTGTTCCCCGAAGCCCCTTGCGGGGCACGGCTTTCTCGCTGACGGGGAAAGCCCGCTGAGGACCCTGCCCGACCCTGCAGGGCAAGCCCGACCTGAACACGGCCCTCCCGGTCAGGCAGACGGCGTCCATCTTCAAGCAGCCAGTGACCAAGATCACCAACCACCCCAGCAACAAGGTGAAGAGTGACCCCCAGAAGGCCGTGGAGCAGCCCCGGCAGGTGAGCTCCGGCGCTTGGTCTACTCTTCAGAGCTGAGTCCGCGGGCCCGGGGCCCCAGCGCCGCGGTCAGGAGCCGTCACCCCGGGGCACGGTCCTGTGGGCACCAGTGCCCAACACGCGTATGCGGGGCCTCCTCGGGCCAGCCGCTGTCTTGAACAGATTGATAAGATCCCACAGATGCAGTTTTGTGATCTGTTTTCCAAAAACTGAGCCTTAGCCGTGTTTTCACGCATCTTTACAAACGCCTGGTAGATAGCGGGGTGTGGAGGTGCTAGGCCAGAGCAGGGGGCCGTGGCCGTCAGAGGGGGAGACACTCAGGGACCCTGCAGGGCATGGGCCCCGCCATGGGCAGCCACCCTGGGTGCTATGCCGTTTGGGTTGGAGCCCTCTAGGTAACAGGTCAGAAACCTGTGGGGCTGTCTGTCGCCCCCCTCCCCAGAGTCTGGAGGTGCGGTCGAGGGTGTGAGCTTGTTGCCCGTCCGGGGGCTCCTGGGTCCCCTGTCTGCACCAGGCAGTGCCCAGGGACAGCGCTTGCTCGGGCTGTGGCAGGGGTTGGCTGGGGCTGTTGCCCTCGGCCCGGGGTAGAGGTTGGACCTCCCAACCCCCAACTCCAGGGTGAAGGGGAGCCACAGACTGTCCGATGGCACAGCTGACGTCCTGGGTCTTCATCCTGCCGGAAACGGGGCTTGGGTTTCTCTGCCCTGCGAGGACCCTGGGGTGCGAGCAGCCCCAGCAAGTGTGGGGGTCAGAGGTCACACTGAGACACCCATCCTGGCCGCCTAGGGTCGCCTGCTCTGGGAGCAGGTGGCCTGGCCATCCCGTTGGCCTGACGTCTATCTGTGTGGCGGCAGCTCTTCTGGGAGAAGAAGCTGAGCGGCCTGAATGCCTTTGACATCGCGGAGGAGCTCGTGAAGACCATGGACCTCCCCAAGGGCTTGCAAGGTGACCCCCTGTGGGGGGCAGCGGGGAGATGGAGGAGGGATGAGGCCCGTGCTCCCCCAGCCTGGGGCCAGCCCGGCTGCACCTGACGCTGGGGCCGTGTCTGGTCACGGGGTCCTGAAAACACTCGGGGGTCTGATTTCCCTGCCGTGCCATAAAAGCATCCCTGCTGTCCCTGAGAGGGTAGTTGTCTGCCTGTATGTCGTGGGAGTGACTGCCCCCTTCCAGTGTCCAGGTGTGACATGGAAATGGCCGGGGAGGGCTCGATTCAGACAGGGAGACTCCTGGGGGGCAGGGCTCCTGGTCCTGCGACGGCTCCCCTGAGCGGGGCTGCCCGTGGGCTGTGAGGCCCTGGCACACGCAGGACCGGGCAGGGCTGGCTATAAAGGGAGGTTCAGGATGAAATCGGGGCTGAGGGGGCAAGGCTGGTGCCCGCAGCGACCACCCTCCCTTGCCCGGCAGGCGTGGGTCCCGGCTGCACAGATGAGACGCTGCTCTCGGCCATCGCCAGCGCCCTGCACACCAGCACCATGCCCATCACCGGGCAGCTCTCAGCCGCCGTGGAAAAGAACCCCGGGGTGTGGCTCAACACAGCCCAGCCGCTCTGCAAGGCCTTCATGGTGACCGACGAGGACATCAGGTAGCCCCCCCCGCCAGTGTCCAGGTGTGATGTGGAAGTGGCCGGGGGAGGGCTCGGTTCAGACAGGCGGGCGCCTGGGGGGTGGGGCAGCCTGTGGGGGCGGGAGAGGACGGGACTCTTGGCCCTGCGATGGCTCCCCTGAGCAGGGATGCACGTGGGCTGTGAGGCCCTGGGTCAGGGGGCACTGGCACACGCAGGACCGGGTAGGGTGGGCTGAGGGGAAGCGGGCTGCATCCCGGGCCCTGAATGCTGGGCCTGTGCTTGGCCAGGACCCCGTGGGTGGTGTCCAGGTGCGGGTAGAGCTGTCAGGGAGGGCCTCCTGGAAGGTGGTTGGAAGTGGCTCCTGGTCAGGAAACATCTAGAGGTGCTGAGAGAGTAGAACATGCGTCGTGTTCAGCTTTGAAACATCAGTTCACAGCTGAGGTTGGGAGAAGGCGGAGGGGGTGCTTAGGAACCCACAGGAGGGGCTAGAAGGCAGAGCAACTGCACCTGGAGCGCTGTGGGGGGCAGTCTCGGGACTGCAGGTAAAAGCCAGGTGGGTGCGAGAGGGCAGCTCTGTGCCCCGAGAGAGGCAAGGACACGGCAGTGAGACCACACACGTGTACACACGTATGCACACACAGGTACACACGTGTACATACAAATGCATGCACTGCACATGCATGTACACGTACACGCACACATACACGTGTGCACGTTCACATACGTGTATGCACAGGGCTCATCCCTAGGAAAAGGGCAGGAAAAGAACACGACTGTCTGAAAAGTCCAGGCAGATCTTTAAAGCACAACTTGCAGAAATAGAAAGTGAGGTAGGAACCGCAGGTGTCAGGTGCAGCAGTGGCCGTGGCTGTGGTCCTGCCGGGAGGAGGGACTCGTGGCCGGTGGAGGGGAGCGACAGGCACAGAGTCAGGTCCACGTGCTGAGGGGGGCACCGTAGAGGCGGCAGGGAGGGGACAGGGGTCCCTGGCCCGGGCCGGCAGCCACCCTCTCAGCGGCGCTGATTTGGGGAGGGCCTGCGGGCTCTGCTGGGGATGGGGGTGTCTGTCTGGACAGGGCGCTCGCAGCACCCCCATCTCCCCAGAGATGGACATGCCCTGGCCAGCAGGTCTTCCTGTGTCCCCAGGAGGCAGGAGGAACTGGTGCAGCAGGTCCGCAAGCGGCTGGAGGAGGCGCTGATGGCCGACATGCTGGCACACGTGGAGGAGCTGGCCCAGGATGGCGAGGCGCCGCTGGACAGGGCGGGCACCGACGGGGATGAGGATGACGGGGACCAGGAGGAGGGGCCCGACCAGGACCAGGAGATGGAGCACGTGTAGAGCGGGCACTGGCCGGGTCCCAGGCCCCAGCTCGCGTGAGCAGCGACCACGGGTGAGGGGTGGTCCGGGTCCCTGGGACCTGCCTTGTGCCAGTGGCAGCAGTGCTGGGCCGGGCGCCTCCCGAGAGCACCTGTCTTCAAGGAGGACGGCCTGCCAGGCGCGGATGGCGCCCTCTCTGTCCCTGCACGGGCCCCACCCGCCTGCCCTCCTGCACGGGGCCACCTGCAGACTCGGCTCTCACCCTGCCCAGGCGTGTCCCCTCCCCTGGGCCACGGGGACATGGCTGAAGCATGGCCTCTCGCCCGATGGATCCCCCCATTTCTGCCCCTCCTCGGGGTCATATGGCTCCGCACTGAACTCAGGCCAGCCTGGTCTCCGTGGCTGCTGCCCTGGACCTCTCGCACAGGACAGCTGCCACTGGGCCGCCTGCGAGGCTCCCCGCGGGGCTGGAGAAACATTTGTGGAACAGTCTCCCCTCCCGACCTGCACACGTGAGGGACGGTATCCCGGACCGCCCGTCAGCCCTTCCAGAAGGGGATGCAGCATGGCTCCCTGGGGCCCACCTGGCGGGCACAGTGCTCCCAAGAGCAAATGGCACAACCCGGACATTTTCCTTCAGTAAAACTCATGGTAGAGGTGAGGCCGATGTCCACGTAGCTGCTTAACCTGCTGTCTGTTGCACACGGACAGGAACTCAGGCCTCAGCGCCTGAAGACCTCGCTGTCTGCAGCCCGGCCCAGCCTGATGGTCAGCGCCGCGGACAGAGAACTAACTGCTCACGGCCGGACTCGGCCCAGGCTCCAGGCCAGCGCCGCCATCGGCTGACCTCCAGGCCTCGGTCTCGCCTCATAGAACAGGGACAGTGGCACTGATCTGGCAGGTGTGGGGCCTCGCACCACTGGGGGCCTCTGCATCCCTATCCCAGGCACATTTCCTGGCCGGGCCTGGGCAGTGGCCTCCGTGGAGCATGGGGTTTGGAGGCGGTCAGAGTCGTGCTGTCCCTCCCTGCAGCGAGTGCCCCGGGCCAGGGGAGCTTCTGCTACCCTGAGTGGACCCTGGGCCAGCCCCCTTCCCTCAGCCCCAGGAATGCCCTTGGGGTGGCCCCCAGCCCCTCCATCAGCCTGGAGACACAAACCCCGGGCCGGTGCGGCCCCAGGGCCCGCCAGCCCTGTCCCAGCCCTGCCACACGCGTGGCCGTGACTGTCGGTGGGGGGGGGCCTGGGTCGCTGCCTCATCGGGCCAGACACCCTGGGGTGCCGTGGCCTGCCCGGCGGGGCAACAGTGGCGGTGGGAGCCCCTCGGGGGTGGGACTCGCTGCCCACTCCCTCCAAGGACTCTGGCCCAGGAGGTTGGGCTGACTGCATCCTTCCTAGTCCAGTCAAAGCACAAAGCCCTGAGGACCACGGTCGCTGCACTGCGGTGGCAGCAGTGACACTGCCGGGGTCCAGGCCATCACAGGCCCCAGGAACGCCCCTCCACAGGCCGCGGGCCCGAGGGAGGCTCCTGTGGGCGGAGTCGAATAAAGCGTGTCGGGCGAACGTGGTCTGGGGCCTTGGTTTATCAGAATCCCAGGTTCTGTGTCGCAGCGCTGGGAGCCTGCCTGTCCTGAAGTTCATCATCCTGCCCTGGGTTGGGGGATGGGAGGGGATGGCAGACCCCTGGCCTCTCCCAGACAGGGCGGGCTTCCCATGGCCCCAAGTGGGGCCTCCTGACACTCGGGCCCCAGCAGTGTTGGCGTGAGCTGGGTGTGGAGGTTTCCAGAAAGCTGGCACACTTGGGTGCCTTCTGCGCAGTCCCCGCAGCTCCCTCGGAGGCCCCTGCCCACTCTGCGGGTGGGGGCGGGGCTGATGCCAGGTGCACCCACGTCCTTCCTGGGAGAGACGAGGACCTGTCAGTGGGGTCCACGCCGGGAGTTCAGCAGGGGCTCCTCGCAGCCCAGCGCAAGGGCAGGGGAGAGGGTGCAGCTGAGCTGACCCTGCAGGCCTGGGCCAGTGCTGACAGGTGGCTGGGGAGGGCGGTGCTAGGACATCGGCCACACTGGCCCCCTTTTCAGCTGCCCCACCACCCCTGGTCGGGTGGTCATTGCTGGCTTTTCTCCCGACCCAAAGCCAGGGCGCGGGAGCTGGGAGAACCCTGGCCCCTCACCTGCCCAGGCACCCCAGATTGTTTTTTTGCGGGCAGCAGAGGGTCTGCCTTGCCCAGGGGGAGCAGGGTCCCTCCCCAGCTGCCTGGACACCCTCCTCACCCTTACTGTGTGGGTCCCACAGGTGTGGGCAGGGCGGGTCCTTCCGGAGGCTCCAGGGCAGCATCGGTTCCCGCCTTCAACTTCTAGAGGCGCCGCATCCCTGGCTCGCGGCCCCTCCTGCATCCTCACAGCCGGCAGCGCAGCATCTCCCGTCTCTCTCTGCCTCTGACCCTCCCGCCTCCCTCTTACAAGGACCCTGTGATGACACTGGGTCCCTCGGGGAATCCAGGGTCCTCCTCATCTCAGGGGCCTTAACTTAATCCCTCCTGCAAAGTCTCTGTCCCGTGAGGTGACACGTCCACAGGTCCCAGGGTGACTTTGGGGTACATTAGCCTCAAGACAAGTTTTCCTGTCTTGTCGAGGCCGCCCCTGGCCACATGGCCTCAGCTTCCACCATCTCTTCTTTCATCCCCAGCTCATTCCAGCCTCTTGGGCTTTGTCCCCCATTGTCCCCTCAAGGGGAATGAACAGCCGCTACAGAAGCACTAGAACTGGCCAAGCTCAGGATGCATCGGGTTTGCAGAGCGAGGGAGCTGGAGGTGACCAGAGGCAACGGTCCCTGGTGACAAGTTGGGAGTTTCCCAGTCAGAGAAGAGGCAGCAAGACCGGCTGGAGCAGAGGGGCCAGCTCGGATTTCTGGAACAGTCCACTGGGGCCCCCCGCCAGCCACGTGGCTGGAAAGTTCAAACTGGTGACAACAAATTACACGTTGCGCTCCTCAGCTGTCCTGGCCACATGGGGCTGGGGGCCATGACTGCACAGAGCAACAGGTAACATCTCCATCCACACCATCTAGAACACGGGTTCTGAGCCTTGGCGGGGGCGGGGTGGGCGACACCTGTAAGATCAGGTCTTGTCAAAAATTGACCACACATGGGCTTCCCTGGTGGCGCAGTGGTTGGGAGTCCGCCTGCCGATGCAGGGGACACGGGTTCGTGCCCTGGTCCGGGAAGATCCCACATGCCACGGAGCAGCTGGGCCCGTGAGCTATGGCCGCTGAGCCTGCGCATCCGGAGCCTGTGCTCCGCAACGGGAGAGGCCACAACAGTGAGAGGCCCACGTACCACAAAAAAAAAAAAAAAAAAAAAAAAAAAACCACACAGGGCTTCCCTGGTGGCGCAGTAGTTAAGAATTTGCCTGCCAATGAATGCAGGGGACACGGGTGCTGTCAGGCCCATGACTTCTTGTTGAAACCGTTTGGGAAAAGAAATTGTTTCCCCCGGGACTTGGAACTGAGAGAGTACGAGCCGCTGGGCAAACGGACCTGCTCAGAAGAGTAAGGCCGCTCAGCACAGAGGAACCCGAGCCGCGAGGGGGGCCTCCCCAGGACCCTGTCCCCGCCCACACTTTGCACTTTGAGCCAGTGGATTCCCTCTTCTGCTTAAGTCAGTTTGAACAGACATTTGTCACCTGCAGCCCAGTCTGTCCTTGACCACGTCCCTGCCGACCCCATCTGAGATGCGCCACAGCCGAGGCCAGACTCGGTGGAAAACACCGCCCCCTGGGAGCCTCCAAGGACCGTCCTGGGGTCCCAACTGCTCGGATGGGGGTGTGTGGTCCTGCTCACGAAGGCATCATGACTGGCCTTCCCGGGGCTGAGCTGCACTCCAGGTTGGGGGGAGGGGGGAGCTGGCAAGGAATGGGATGTCACTGCTGCCTGGGGCTGGCCCAGTGCCCACATGACAGGGCACCTCTTTATGGGATGGGGCAGCCAGGGTCAGGACAGGAGAGTGCCGTGAGGCAGGGTCGGGGGCAGCACCCCACTCGTTCCAGGCTCTGTCCAGGAAGTTTCCACAGGTACCAGGACATTCCAGCAATTTCACTTCTAGGTCCTCACACCCAGATCGCCTGCCCACTGGGGCTCTCAGCTGGCCTGCTCACCTCCAACCTCAGGTGGCACCTCACGCATGAACCCGATGGCCTGTGTGCTGTCTACACTGCAGCAGCCAGGCCAACCACCCATCCAATCATCTGTCCACCCATCCAACTTACGATGAGGACACGACTGAACAAAGCAGAGAAATCTCTGCCCTAGTGGAGCTGCCACTCCAGCGGGAGAGAGACAGGAACCATGATTTTAAAAATAAGTAAAACATGAAACACCTGCTGGTGATGAGTGCTTGGGAGAAAAATAAAACCAGGAAGGGCGATCAGGAATGTGTGGCAGGGTTGCAACTTAATAGGGTAGTCAGGGGAGGCGTCAAAGAGAAGGCAACATCAGAGCAAAGGCCTGGAGGTGAAAGAGGGAGCCTTGAGAACATCCGGGGGAAGAGAGGTGCAGGCAGAGGGCCCAGGGGCAGCACCATGCCTGGCACGTTGGATGAACAGTGAGGAGGCCCATGGCCATTACAACTTCTGTTTTTACCGAGAGCCATGGGGAATCATGGGAGGGTCGGGGCGATCCGCCTGCTCAGAACAGGCCACCAGTGAGGGCAGGTGTGGGGTAATCCGCCTGGCAGAGTCCTCCTAAGAGGATGAGGGCCCTCATTTTCCTGGGACCAGACAGAATTAGCCTCGGGGACCCTGCCCTGCCCGACCCGTCCAGCTCTCGAGGAGCCTGGAGGGCGAGAGGGCCCTGGTCCAGCCCCCCAAGCAGTGTGGTCCTGGCACTGTGTGTGTGTCCTCCAGCTTCCTTCAATCTGGTAGGCACCAGTGGGGGTGGATGGACAGGAGAATGAGTAGGCCCAGGTCCCTTGGCTCAAGTGACTGCCCAATGAAGATAACCCGTGACCCTGGCAGAAAGGAATGAGAAGTCCCTTCCTTCTGGCTGGGCTTGCTGAACTGGATAGGGGGTGTCAGCTAGAAGCCCTGGAGCCACCCCTGCCCGAGGGAACTACCCACTGGAGTTAAAAGGACCCAGAGACGGAGAGCCACATAGCTAAATACTGAAGCACCTGGATCCAGCCGTGCCTGAAGTCAGACCGTACCCCTGGACATTTCAGTTCCTGAAGCTCACAAAGACTCTCGTCTGCTCGGGATGACTTGATTCAGGTGTGAGTCCCGTGCACCCCAGAGCGGCTTGGCTAGGAAACCCTCCCCCTCAAGGATGGAGGTTGGGGCCTCTTGGGCAACGCTAGGAATTCCAGGAATGAGGGTGAGCAGCTCAGTGAGGCCGGGAGGGGAAGATGGACCTGCAGACGCCCAGCAATCACTGAGGGTGGAGGCTGGGCCATGGGACCACTGGGTCTGAAGTGCCCACCTCCCCACTGCCTGCCCCTGACATGCGACAACACCCAGAGGCATCTGGAGCCTGCCAACAATTGCCCCAAGAAGTCTTTATTGGCCCCCAGGGCCCTGACTCAGCCTCAATGTAGGGGCCACCCAGTAACCCCAGTGAGGGGGGTAGTCTCCTCTGTTCTCGGAGAAGTCTGTTTTTCCAGAAAATAAAAAGTCCAGGGGGGCTTCCCTGGTGGCGCAGTGGTTGAGAGTCCGCCTGCTGATGCAGGGGACACAGGTTCGTGCCCCGGTCCGGGAAGATCCTACATGCCGCAGAGCGGCTGGGCCCGTGAGCCATGGCCGCTGAGCCTGCGCGTCCGGAGCCTGTGCTCCGCAACGGGAGAGGCCACAACAGTGAGGCCCGCGTACCGCAAAAAAAAAAAAGAAAGAAAAAAAGTCTAGGGGGTGGGCTCGGGGAGCATCTCCAGGTCACTGGAGGGTCAGGGTGCTCTGGTCCCTCCCCCCCTAGAACTTCTGGTTCTTGCTCAGCCGGTTGTGGCGCCAGATGTTGTGTTTCCGCAGCAGCCGCCAGTACTCCCGGGTCTCGGGGTCCAGTTCCTCCAGATTCTTGGGGGGACCCACGTTCATCTGGAACAGCCTGACGGGGAGTGGGCGGAGTCGGGGTTGCAGAGCAGCCCCCGTCCCCGCGACTCCCCCACCCCACACACCCTGACCTCAGGGCAGTCCCTCCCCACCCTGAGGACATGGAACAAGGGGGTGCCGGGTTGTGGAACAAGGGAGCGCCCCCATCCCAAGGGTGCTGGGATCTGAGGTGGGCGCACGCCAAACCTTCTGCCTCCTGGCCTTTGTCCGTGCCGCCTGCCCACCTGTAAGGCCTCCCCACCCACTCACTCAACCTTTCTAAACCTTCCCCAGCTTGAAGGATTGGCAGGTGGCAACGGCTTCTGCATCCTGCCAGTGCTCTCAGGGCCAAGAGCAAAATTCCCCCTGCAGCCCCCTGAAAGCTGGGCTCCATCAAGTTCCTGCCCTGTCTCCCCCTACTCTCCACCTTGCCTCCCGGGGTCCACTAATAAACCAGGTGCAGTTCTGCCTGGGGACTTTGCACTGGCTGTTCCCGCCCACCTCTAAAGCTCTGTCCACCCACTCAGGTCGACTCACACACCACCTCCCCAGGGAAGCCCTCCCAGATCCTCAGATTTGGTTAGCCAGGCCCTCCGTACCCAGTCTTGGCCCACTCACCACTCAGGGTACTCGGAATCCGGCTTCAGGACCACATCCTGGCCCTCCTTGTAGATGTTGACACCCATGGCGTGCGTGGTGAGCCGGATGGGGTCTGTACACACCTCTGGGTCCTTCAGGGCCTCACCGACCACAGCGCCCTTGCCCCCCTTAATGACTACGGTGGGGGAGAATCATTTCAGCCCAGCTCCACCCTCGGGAGGCCAGCCGTCCCTTTCCGCCCCGGTTGGACCCTGTCTGCTGCATTCAAAATGATTTTAACTGGGACACGGATACTGCATTAAATGACACTGATATTCAGAGTAACCAAGTCATTCCTTTTTCCCATTTTCATTCCTTCTGTTTATCTCACGAAAAAAGAGCCTCCGCTGGCTGCTCTGCCTTTAAAACCTCACGTCTGCCAAATCCCTCCTTTCAACAAAGGAGATCGGGCAAGGCTGTAACCGGAGAAAATTTAAATAACCTTGTTTTGGTTTTAATACTTAGACGGGTCCCAATTTCTGGTGATAACCTGCCAAAGGTGACTGATTTGGAGGCAGAAACGTCATAGGGACCCAAGTCCATGACCTACTCCTACCCCCGCCCCCACATAAAACAAACAAACAAACAAACAAAAAACACTTGGGCCTGCGCGCTGAGTCCAATCGCGCCCTAGGTACCTCAAACTGCGCCTGCGCATACAGCTTAGCCTCTACGCTTGCGCGCTGACTCTAGGACGTGCCTCCCAAACCAGCGCTTGCGCACTACCAACTCCCCAATGTCCCTACCATTCCCAACTTGGTCCCTCCTAACCCAGCTCACCCGGTCTCTTGGCATAATCTCGTACATGGAGTCTTACAGAAGCGGCGGGATCCGGGAGCTCCCGAACCCGCCAGCCGGCCGAGCTCCACGTAGCACCGAAGAGGCACCTGGCCGCCATGACGTGTCCCGGCCGCCTGCACGTGCACGTTTCCGGAGGACGTCTGCGGCCGAGGGGTGCTTGGGAGTTGTAGGCTCCTAGAGATTTATGGGAAATGTAGTATTCCGGCCGTAAGCATACGTTAATTGTGATTTCTTTAAACTTTTGTAGCTATCCCCAGGTGCTGCACGAGGCGACTTCCAAAGGATATCCGACTTCTTGCCCTTCAGTTACTTATCACTTACTTTAAGTATCACAACTTATACATCCTTGATTCTAGTCAATGAGCAATTACTGAAAACCTAGAACTAATAAAAGTTAACACTATTATTAGGCTCATTATTTTCTAAACCTATTGTTAAATCTGTAACTAGCTCGATTTCGTTTAATTAGGAGGTAGGTACTATTATTATCCTTACAATTGAGGAAGCCTGAAGTTTAGGGAGGTAAAGTTAAGCCAGGCGAGCCATTCGGCCGCCCTACTGAGTGCCACACCGGAAGTCTGTCTATAATATGGTCTCCGCGTCGCTTCCGGTGTCCCTGGAGTCGAAAGAGTCCGCCTCTCACGCTCCTTTAGTATTTTCCAGTCCCATTTCTTCCCATCTGCCATGCCTTGGAATAATGAACAAAGCCGTAGCAGTCAAGCAGTGGCTTTAAACCGCACTTTGCGGTTCAGGAAACAGGCTCAGAAGCCAGTCCGAGCTTTCGCTGTGCGTAAATGAAGGTTCGGGATTCGAACTCACGGTCCCAACATCTAGCGCCCCCGCGCGGCCAGGCTGGCTGAGAGAACTACATTTCCCAGCAAGCCCCGCGGGCGTGCGCATGCCCAGTGGTCCAGGAGCGCTGTGCGGACAGATCTGCCAGCGCCCAGTCCGGGAATTGGCGAGCGGCGGCGACTGGCAGGACCGGACGAGCCAGGGAGCGGGGTCCTGGGGGCCTCGCGGGTTGAGGCCATCTCGGTTTGGGAAGTGAGTGTGCCGGCGGAGCAGAGCGAGGTCTGGAGCCAGCGCCTGAGGTCACGGGTCTGAAGTCCTGAGTCTGGGGTCTACTAGAAGACTGGGGTCTTAACTCAGCTTTAGGCTCGAGTT
Organism: Hyperoodon ampullatus; assembly: GCF_949752795.1. Classification (NCBI taxonomy): domain Eukaryota; kingdom Metazoa; phylum Chordata; class Mammalia; order Artiodactyla; family Ziphiidae; genus Hyperoodon; species Hyperoodon ampullatus. The sequence continues at coordinate 26,755,145 of NC_136917.1, forward strand.
GTGTCTTCAGGCTGGGTCTGAGTTCCAGGTCTGAGTCTGGGGTCGATCCTGAGGGTGGCATTGGAGGTTTTGAGATGAGAGTCCGCTTTCTGGCATCTTGGAACTCTAGTATTAAGTCTGAAATTATGGGTCTAAAGTCTTGGACTGAGGTCTTGAGTCCTGGGTCTCGGCGACCTACACCGGTCGGGTCTATATAGTCAGAGTATGTCTCCAGCCTCCACATCCCCGGGGAGGAAGACTTGGAAGAACCAGGGCTGGGGTGAACAGGGTCCACGGATGGGGAGTGGTCTGGAGCAACGGGTACAGGGGAATCCCCCGGGGTTTGGAGCCTGGGAAGCCACAGCCTTACAGTTGCTCATTCTGCACCTCAGTTTCCTTGTCTGTAAAATGAGGATCATAGCAGAACCTTCCTTGCGGAGTATGATGGGGATTAAATTATGTGTCCTGTATGAATACATACCAGGTGAGAGCCTGGTACCAAATTGGCAACCAGGAAATCTCATCTTTGATTCTCTCTTTCAGATGCTGGCTTGAGCCCAGGGTCCAGGCATGGAATTCCTGACAACCTCCCAACCCCCTCCAGGACCTCCAGCCATGGACTTGGAGGAGCCCAGGGACACACTTTCACCCTCTCAGGACCTCACCCCTGATTGCCAGTGGGACCCGGCACCAGGAGGCCCTGGCAGCCTGAGTCAGATGGAACTTGACGGGCTAAATATTCAGGACCTGCTGCAACAGTTTGAAGCTCTGCCAGGTGATCTGGTGGGCCTGTCCCCAGATGGACCCCCATGCCCCTTGCACATTGCTACTGGCCACGGCCTGGCCTCTCAGGACATCACTGATGCCCATGGACTCTTGTCCGCCGAGGCTGGCCGGGAAGACTTGCTGAGCCTCTTGCAGCAAGACGAACGCCCTCCTTCCCAGTCAGGTCCCCAGGAACCTCCAGACCCTGCTCCTCGCCTCTTGCAGCCCCCTGATGACCCAGAGGGGGATATGGGCCCCCAGGAGTGGGCAGAAGGAGCCTCTGTCGAGCAGGACGAGGGCAGGAGCTCAAGCAGCTCCCCAGAACCCTGGCTGGAGACAGTACCTCTAGTCACTTCTGAAGAGCCACCTGCCAGTGCCCAGGTAGAGCCCGCCCCGCCCCCCCAGACCGCTCCACTGCTGGGAGCCAAGCAGGAGGACTCAGGCCTACCCCTCTTCTGTCTTCTTCCAGAGCCCCGAGACCCTGGCTTCCTACCCTGCCCTCCAGGAGGGTGAGTGTTCCACCCACCCTGGCCCCAGGGACTTCGGGGTTTCAGAATAGCCCGACTCAAGCTCCCAAAACCTGGCACAAAGTTTGCCAGTAACGAGTTGCTTCTAGAGAGGTTCTGAGGTTGGTTTTGAATAGATTCCAGACAACTGAAAGAAGAGAGACAATCCTGAGAATGTTCTAGAATGAATAGGGAGCGTTAGGGCAGACTTGGCAAATTGTAGCACTTGACTTGATTCTAGAGCAAGGGTTGGTAAATTACCATCCGTGGACTTTCTGGTATGTTTTGTGAGCTAAGACAGCTTCTGCATTTTTATTTATTTATTTAATTTATTTTTTTTTGGCCACGCCACGCAGCATGTGGGATCTTAGTTCCCCGACCAGGGATTGAACCTGCGCCCCCTTGCAGTGGAAGCGTGAGTCCTAACCACTGGACCACCAGGGAAGTCCCATGCTTTTTTTTTTTTTTTTTTTTTTTTTTTTTGCTGTACGCGGGCCTCTCACTGTTGTGGCCTCTCCCGTTGCGGAGCACAGGCTCCGGATGCGCAGGCTCAGCGGCCATGGCTCACGGGCCTAGCCGCTCCACAGCATGTGGGATCTTCCTGGACCGGGGCACGAACCCGCGTCCCCTGCGTCGGCAAGCGGACTCTCGACCACTGCGCCACCAGGGAAGCCCATGCATTTTTATTTTTATTTTATTTATTATTATTTTTTAATTTATTTTTGGCTGTGTTGGGTGTTCATTGCTGCTCATGGGCTTTCTCTAGTTGCGGCAAGCAGGGGCTGCTCTTCGTTGCGGTGCGCGGGCTTCTCATTGCGGTGGCTTCTCTTGTTGCAGAGCACAGGCTCTAGGCGCACAGGCTTCAGTAGTTGTGGCACGCGGGCTCAGTAGTTGTGGCTTGCGGGCTCTAGAGCCAGGCTCAGTAGTTGTGGTGCATGCGCTTAGTTGCTCCATGGCATGTGGGATCTTCCCAGACCAGGGCTCGAACCCGTGTCCCCTGCATTGCCAGGCAGATTCTTAACCACTGGGCCACCAGGGAAGCCCCCATACATTTTTAAATGGTTGAAAAAACTTGAAAGAAGAACATTTTTTGACAGGTGAAAATGATAGGCAATTCAAATTTCAGCATCCGCAAATAAAGTTTTATCGGGACAGACTCATGACCATTCATTAGCATGTTGTCTGTGGCAGCTTTCATGTTACAACAGCCAGACTGAGTAGTTACAATGGAGACCATCTGGCCCGCAAAATAAAAAATATTTACTCTTTGGGCCTTTGCAGAAAAGCTTGCCAATCTGCTCTCAAGGCATGAGAAGTACCTGTTCTGGCCACCTGGAATGTTCTAGAACATTCTCCCCCACACTATCTGAGGCTCTAGGTCAAAGAACAAGTTCTGTGGTTGTGGGAAAGGAAGCTGGTTTGAACTTGTAGTTCCAAGAAGGTTCTAGAGTCATGGGTGGAGCTGTGATTCACCTAGAGAGTTCCAGAACCTAGCATTTTGCCTGTGGTTCTAGATTAAAGTGACCTCAGCTGATGAGGGTGTTCTGGAATGATGAACAGAGCTGTCAGGTTCTACTCAGACTGGGGAGCTCTAGAACCATTGAGTGAATAGAATTTATCTCTGGTTCTAGACCTTTAGGAGCTGTACTAGAACTGGGCAGAACTGTCCAATTCTAGAAAGTTCTACAGCTACACAACAGAAATAGAATTTGAGCCACATGTCACTTGAAATTTTTTAGTTATCCACATTAAAAAAGCAAACACTAAAAATTAACTTTAATAACATTTAAATTAAGCTCATATATTTAAAATGTTATTTAAACATACAGTCAACATTTTATAATTTTACATTTTTTTTTATGAGAGCTTCTAAATCCGGCGTGCATTTTACACTTACAGCACATCTAAGCCCAGACCAGCCACATTTCAAGTGCACAATACCCACATGTGCCTGGTGGCTACCATATTGGATGGTGCAGTTCTAGAACCCAGAGCAGAGTTATCTGTTGTTCTGGAATGCTTAGATCATGAAGGACAGTGGGCAGAACTGGCTATCCTTTAAGTTCACGGGAATGTTGTTTCATTCCCTGTGGCCTGTGTTTCTCCAAAAAGCAATAGCTATTGGTTAGAATATTCTAGAATCACTGGCACTGCTGTCTGGCTCTAGGTTGCTCAGGGAATTCTAGAGCCATGGGGGCAAAGCTTTTTGTGGTTCTGAGCTGGGTTGGGGGGATTCTAGAACCATGAGCAGAGTTGTTCGTTTCTGGATTGTTCAGATAATTCTTAGAATTGCCCAGTGCATCTGCAGTTGTGAGTTATTGAGGGGATTCTAGAACCACAGGAGGAGTTTCCCAATGCTATCTTGATCAAGACGTTCTGGAATCACGTAGTGGAAAAGTGTGATTCTGGAGCAGTGTAGGTTTCTAAAATCCCAGGCAGAATTCTGTGGTTTGAGACGTGTCAGGGAGTTCTAGAATCACAGATCAGGAACCACCTGGGTTTCTGGACAGTATGAGAGTCTGAGGTATATGGACAGTTTCCTCTTTCTACTCTGTTTGGGCAGTTCTATGACCATGGAGTAGAGTTGTCTGTGGTCCTGGGCCGATAGAGAATTCTAGAGCAGTGGGCAGAGCTGACTGGCTGTAGATTGATTGGGATTCATCCAGCAGAGTTGACTATGGTTCTATAATGTCAAGGGTTTTAGAAATAGGAGTGGGACTGTCTGGTTCTAGCCTGATTCCTGGAATTCTAGCAACACAGGGCGGTGCTGTCTATGGGCACTAGAGCTGTTTCTGGCCGTGGTTCTGGATGCAGAGCCTGCTCCTGAAACCGCGTCCTCTGCCTGGGAGTCCTTGAGCTGTGGACGGAGCTGGCTCTAGACTGACGGAGGGCTCTACATCCATGAGGGCCGAGCCACTGATCTGTGGCTCCGGCTGATGGGGTGGCTCTGGGACCGTGGGCAGACGTGTGTGGCTCCAAGTGCCAAGCCGTGGGGCAGAACTCTCTGTGCTTCCAGACCATTCAGGGCTCTGGGCAGAGCCCGCAGGGGTAGGCGAGCCTGGCAGAGGTTCTAGGGGGCTGACCCGTCTCTGCTGTCGCCCTCAGCGTCCGGCCCCTGTGACCACGAAGACCTCCTAGATGGTGTCATATTCGGGGCCAAATACCTGGGCTCCACCCAGCTGGTGTCCGAGCGAAACCCGCCCCCCAGCACGCGCATGGCGCAGGCCCAGGAGGCCATGGATCGTGTCAAGGTGAAGCCAGGGGCCGGCAGGTGGGTGGGGGGCAGGTGGGCTGCAGGCCGGGTCCCCCGAGACCCTCTGAGCCTGGCGGGTCAGAGTCTGGGTCTTTGGGGGCCTCCACGTCCCACCCCGCCCCCCGCAGGCCCCCGATGGGGAGACCCAGCCGATGACAGAGGTAGACCTCTTCGTCTCCACCAAGAGGGTCAAGGTTCTGACGGCTGACTCCCAGGTACGGGGCCCAGGCCTGGCCTCTGGGGCGTGGGCGCCTCTGCTGAGGGTGAGGCCGAGCGAGGCCCCCGCAGCCCACCCAGCCCGGTCTCCCCGCCCCCTCCAGGAGGCCCTGATGGACCATGCCCTGCAGACCATCTCCTACATCGCCGACATCGGCAGCGTCCTGGTGCTCATGGCCCGGCGGCGGCTGGCCCGGCGGCCGGCACCCCAGCCCCACAGCCGCCGGCTCTACAAGATGATCTGCCACGTTTTCCACTCAGAGGACGTGAGCAGCGGGCTCCGGGTGTCCTGAAGGCGAGGGGGACCTCACAGCGGCCCCTGCTCTCCACCAAAGCCCCACCTGGTCGCACTGTCACCCCAGCGTCCTTCCGTCCTCACCCTCCTGAAGGCCCTGAGCCATATATTCCAGGCCTTCCTGTAAGAGCCTGAGACTGGCAGCCATCTCCCCAAACCCTCCCTGCCCCAGGCCTGTCTCCCTTCCCCTCCCCCTAGATGCTTGGCCAGCGGCTGGCAGGCCAGTCCCACTTGGGGGTGGATGGGCTGGTAGTAGGGATGTCAGTGGCTGGGGGGGGACCTGAAGGAGGTGGGTGGGACCCCCAGAGAGGTGCCGCCCACCCCACAGGCCCAGCTCATCGCCCAGGCCATCGGCCAGGCCTTTGCCGTGGCCTACAGCCAGTTCCTGCGGGAAAGCGGGATCAACCCCAGCCAGGTGGGCTCCCAGCAGAGCCAGGGGGCCACGGGCCCCGGCCACCTCCACAACGGGGACCTCGACCACTTCTCCAACAGTGAGAACTGCAGGGAGGTGAGCAAGCAGGTCCCCCCATCCCGGCCCACCAAATGGCCCTGAAGCCCTCCCGCGCCCCCCACCCACCTCCTCCTACCTCCTCCAAGCAGCCCTGAAGCGCCACCTGTGACCCCCCAGGTGTGCATCGAGAAACGCCGGGGTGAGGGTCTGGGCGTAGCCCTGGTGGAGTCGGGCTGGGGTTCCTTGTTGCCCACGGCCGTCATCGCCAACCTGCTGCACGGGGGCCCCGCCGAGCGCTCAGGGGCCCTCAGCATCGGAGACCGCATCACCGCCATCAACGGGACCAGCCTGGTGGGGCTGCCCCTGGCCGCCTGCCAGGCTGCCGTCCGCGTGAGTCCTCCGGGGTGGCCGGGGCAGAGGGCCTGCGAGGGCCCCCCAGATGGCAGGCCCCCCCTCCCCACATGGCCAGGGAAGTGAGCCCGAGGCCAGGTCTCTGTGTCTCAGTCCAGAACGGGCAAGTAGAGCTTCAAGTCCTACCCGCTCCTGTGCACTCTGGGAAACCGAGGCTCAGAGAGGGTAAGTCCAGGGACACCGCTCTGGTGCGGGAGCAGGATTGGAACACAAGGCCTGTCCTGTCTGCCATGAGGCAGCAAGTGTATTCTTGAGTTGCCCAGACTGGGAGACTGAGGTTCAGAGATGGGGAGGGGCCTGGCCAGGCCAGAAGGGCAAGTCTGACACGGTTCACGCAGTGTGTTACTGAGTGCTTGTAACCGTGCCTTGTGGGCACTGCTGGAACCTTGCTTTTGACCATGAGGAAACTGAGGCCCAGGGAGGTGAGAGGTGGCACAGCTCTGATTCCAAGGCCGCCCAGCTCTGGTCTGCATTCTTAACCACTTCTCAAGGGGTCTTGTAGAATCTATAGGTTCCATTTTATGAGTGGGTAAACAGGCCCAGGAGGGGCTGCAGCCCAACAGGAAGTCTGGCAGCCCCCCCGGAGGCCCAGCCAGGCCAACAGCCCCCATCCTGCACAGGAAGTGAAGTCTCAGACGCTGGTGACCCTCAGCATCGTCCACTGCCCACCGGTCACCACGGCCATCATCCGCCGGCCCCACGTCCGCGAGCAGCTGGGCTTCTGCGTGGAGGACGGCATAGTGAGTCCCCAGCCCAGGGACCCGGTGGGGGGTGGGCGGCCCCAGGCGTGGCCCCCTGAGCAGCGTGGCCCTTCCTGTCCCCCCAGATCTGCAGCCTCCTCCGGGGTGGCATTGCCGAGCGCGGGGGCGTCCGCGTGGGGCACCGCATCATTGAGATCAATGGGCAGAGTGTGGTGGCCACGCCCCACGCCCGCATCATTGAGCTGCTCACGGAGGCCCACATTGAGGTGCGCTGCGCGGGGGTGGTGGGCGGGGCCTGAGTGGCAGGAGGCCACCTCCAGCTGCCGCCTCCTCTCCGCCCCCAGGTCCACATCAAGACGATGCCTGCTGCCACCTACCGCCTGCTCACAGGCCAGGAGCAGCCGGTGTACCTGTGACCAGCCACCTTCCCCCCACCACTGTGCCTTAGCCCCCGCTGGCCCTGGAACTCTGTCCGCGGACCCTCCTCGGCTGGCCAGGGCCCCAAAAGTTTCTTGGTTCTACATTATTTTCTTATGTAAAAAATTAAAAGCTTATTGAATGGGCAAAGTCTCAGATCTGGGTCTGTGGGGTTGAGGGAGGAAAGACAGCACCCTACTCTGGCCCCTTGTCCCTGGAAGTCACTAGAAGCCAGTGCTGTGAAAATACTCCATTTATTAAAGATCGGGCAGAGGGAGGCAGGTTTCCAGGTTCTGTGTAGGAAGCTGAGTCTCAGCTCCAGGGAGAAAAAGGGAGGACAGGCCAGCTGGCCACCTGGGAGGGGTCACAGGTCAGTGGCTGGTCCCCAGTCATAGCCATCTTCGTCAGAGGACTCCACATCTCGGGCTCGTGTAAACTTTTTCCTCAGAGCATCCCGCTCATATGTCCTGCAGATCAGAAAATAGAACAGAGGCTGTGGGTGGTGTGGACTTACCTACCATTATCTGAGTTGACTCTGGGCTAGGCACAGTGGGTGCAGTCAGAGATGAGCAAGACTGACAAACTCCTACACATCCTTCAAAGCCCACTCCAAATTCCCCTCCTTCAGGGAGCCCTCCCAATCCTCCCAGGAAGAGGATTCCTACTCCCATGGCCCTAACTACATGGGGCTTGGAGTGGCTCTGTCTGGCTCTGTCTCACTCAGTAGGCTCCCAACACCACAAAGGCATAGCTTGGTTCTAGGCCTCTTCTCCACCCGACACCCTGAGTCCCAGGGGGAGGGTTGAGGCCCCCCAACGTGGAGTACAGGAGCCCTTACCGCATGCTGTCCTGTCGCCATTGACCCTGTGGGTGGTGGCCATCCACCTTGCAGAGGGAGAAAGGAAGTTAACACTTATCCCCCAAGTATGATAAGCTGGGATGAGTAACCACCCCATCCCACCTCCCCACCTTTGTCCCCGGCAGTGCTACCCACAGGCTTTCTCCTTGCCCCCACAGAAGTCTGGAGCTCATCCCCAATTTTAAATGAGAAAACAGCCTGGGACAGGGGAAGGCCTTGGCTGTGATCTCCCAGCCTGTCAGCAAAGGGGGAGTGGGGTTTCCCATCTGTGACTTTCCTCAGAGGGCTGTTGTCAGGAGTTCATAAATGAGTTCGTATATGTCAAGTGCTTAGAGGAGAGCCTACCCCATAATCAGGATGCCATGGACAGTTGAGCAGGTCGGGTACTGCACAACCCCACGGAGCACCATTCTACCAGAGACATCATAGATTCGTGCAGTTTTACATTTCTCTAGAGAGGGTCTGGAGGAATTTGTCAAATTCACAGAAAGGCACCTTGGAGGCTGTGGCAGCCGCACAGAGAATAAGTGCTAAGTCAATATTTGTTAAACACCCGACTCCCGTGGGCCGGGACTTGGACTAAGTGTATTCTGTTTAAACAACAAGCTTGTGGGAATTCCCTGGTGGTCCAGTGGTTAGGACTCTGCGCTTCCACTGCAGGGGGCCCAGGTTTGATCCCCGGTCAGGGAACTAAGATCCCACAAGCTGCGTGGCCAAACAACAACAACAACAAAATAGCGTTAACCTCCTTTCTCCCTCTGCAAGATGGATGGCCGCCACCCACAAGGTCAAGCTCATGACGTCAAGACTTTACCATCAATCCCTGTATCTCAGATAAGGAAACTCATGCAGAGGTGAAATATTTGCTTTAAGTGACTCAGTGGTTCAAATACCCTAGATCCAGGTCCCAGCTACTGATCTGGTCGGGGAAGTATCTGTTCCTCGACATCCTGGCAGAACATAGACTCCCTATAGGTGTCTCAGCCCCGTCCCGAGACCCTTGCTGGGGCCAGCCTGGTTCTCAGCTCACCTGGGTCCCCCGGTGACCCGAGGATCTCCCGTGATCGTGCAGGATCCGAGGCTCATCCTCCAGCACGGGCTCCGAGGATCGGGCCAAGGCTGGCGCCAGGGGCCCCTCGTCCACGTCCATGTGGGGCCCACCCTCGCCATCCGTGTAGCCCTCGCCGTCCGTGTAGACGCCGCCCTCACCGTCCGTCTCATAGTCGCTGTTGAGCCGGCTGTCACAGCTCAGATCCGCGGAGCTGTCGGCCAGGCTGCGATGAGGGAGGTCCAGGTTGTCCTCTGAGGAGCTGTCCAGCTGCGGGTGTACATGGCCTGGCTGAGCCGAGCCCCGGCCCTCCCTGATCTTAGAGAAAACCCCAGACCCGGGACACCACCTTTCAAACTCCAGTCCTCAACCTCAAAGTGAGCCTTAACCCTTGACCCCAAGGTGAGTTCTGAACATTGACCTTGGTCCAGATTGAGCCGCCACATCTGAGCTGAGCCCCAACCCTGACTCCAGCGTCAGGAGAAGACCCCAATCCCATCTCACCCCAGGAACCAGGTCCAGACCCTAGCCTCAGGTCAAATCTGGGCCTTGGCCATGGCCCCTAACCCAGCCCTAACTGCGACTGATCCCAAACCCTCGCAGGTACCTGGTCCTCGGCCGTCCAGATGGGCCGCGTCTGCTGTTCACGGATGATAGCCTTGAGCTCTTGGTACCAGGAGTCGCTTGTGCCCTGCAGGGGGATGGTGGCTGCGGGCAGGGGGGAGGGGCATCAGCATGGCTGGGAGACTCAGGCCAGGACCCACCGCCCACCCCAGACCCTCAGCTCCCGCCCCACCTGTGAAGAGGTGGTCACTGTGCTTCCTCAGCTTCTGGGCCTGAGCATAGAGGCGGCGGGAGCTGCGGCGCGAGGTTGGGGCCAGCCATTGGCGCAGTGCCTTGAGGGCTGTCCGGCTCTCGGGGACACAGAAGACCACGATTGGGTAGTACTGCACGTAGTTAAGGCGCTCAATGGCTGAGGGTGTCACGTCCAGGAGTGCGTGTTTGTCCTGGGCCGGGCCAATGTTGGGGGCCGTCGGGGAGGGAGACAGAGATACAGTGGAGGGAAAAACACCCAGAGACAGAGTATCAGAGACAGGTGAAGAATCAGAGAGACAGAGATGAAGCGTCTGAGGTCAGAGTGGACCTCAGCCTCTCACATCTGCAGGCCAGCATGTTGGGGTGGGGCTTGGTGATAGACCAGGCCACAGTGTCTTGAGCACCAGAGCCCCAGTTTGAGTCTCTGCCTCTTCCCAGGACCTGCTGCTGTGTGACTCTGGGCAGGCTCTGTCTCCCTCAAGTCCCCCACATCACAAAGCCTCCAAGAGGGGGAAAACCACACTTGCGGGGTGTGGGGCCAGAACAGGTTGGAGTCCTGGGCCTCGGTTTCCCCATCCGTGAAATGGGACCCACAGCAGAGCCTTGCTTACTTTCTCTGCAATCACCCGCACGGTGTCCAGCTTGATGATCTTGGAGGGGCTGTCGGTCCTTGACATGCTCTCTGTGGAGGGGAGAGGCGACTGGCAGCTTCGGGAGGGCAGTCCACTGCCCCTTCAAATTCATGTCTCCCTGCCCCTCCCCTGCTCAAGAACCCACCATGGCTCCCCATGGCCCTTGAGAGACATCCTAACGCCAGCAGCAGCAGCAGCAGCAGCAGCTCCTGCTGGCCCCACTCCTGACACCACACTGGGTCTCCTCCTGACCACGACCCGCACCTCCTCCTCCTGAACAGGAGTGGCTGTTACTGGCAGATGGGGAAACTGAGCCAGGGACATATGGTCACCAGCTCAGAGTCACTGAGCCAACGACTGGCATGATGGGGAGACAGATGCAGAGTCTGTGCTCCACACACTCACTTTCCCAGGCTCGGTCCCGACTCTGGACCTTTGCTTGGGCTGTGACCCGAAAAAAGCTACTCTCCCATCCTGTATCTGTCCTCTAGGACCTGAGATGGAGTACTGGTTCCTCTAGAAAGCCCTCCTAGATAGCATGGCAGCTGAGGGAGAAGGCACGCTGGGGCCTAAAAGGAGGGGGACGCATACTTGCCTTTTTTCTCTTTGTTGTGGTAAAATGCGTGTAACATAACACATACCACCTTAACCATTTTTAAGTGCACAGATCAGTAGCATTAAGTGCATTCACACTGTGGTGCAACCATCCCCACCATCATCTCCAGAACTTTCTCATCTTCCCAAACTGAAACTCTGTCCCCATGAAACACTGACTCCTCATCCCCCTCCCCCAGCCCCTGGCCCCCATCATCTACTTCCTGTCTCTGTGGATGTGACTCCTCCAGGGACCTCCTGTGAGTGGAATCAGACACTGTTTGTCTTTTTGTATCTGACTTATTTCACTGAGCATGATGTCTTCAATGTTCATCCATGCTGTAGTGAGTGTCAGAACTTCCTTCCTTTTTTAAGGCTGAGTAATATTCCATGGTGTGCATGGAGCACGTTTTATTTATCCATCACCTGTCGATGGACACTTGGGTTGTGTCCATCTTTTGGCTGCTGTGAATCATGATGAATCTTCATGTACAAGTGTCTGTTCAAGTTGCAGCTTTCAGCTCTTTTCACATGTCACAAAAAAACTGTTTTAACTTCTTTTTAACCATTTAAAATATATCAATACCATTCTTGGGCTTCCCTGGTGGTGCAGTGGTTAAGAATCTGCCTGCCAATGCAGGAGACACGGGTTCGAGCCCTGGTCCAGGAAGATCCCACATGCCACGGAGAAACTAAGCCCGTGTGCCATAACTACTGAAGCCCGTGTGCCACAACTACTAAAGCCCGTGCGCCTAGAGCCCATGCTCCACAACAAGGGAAGCCACTGGACTGAGAAGCCCACGCACCTCAACAAAGAGTAGGCCCCGCTCGCCACAACTAGAGAAAAGCCCACGTGCAGCAACGAAGACCCAATGCAGCCAAAAATAAATAAATAAATAAAAGAGCCACACCTATTTCAAAAATAAAATAAAATTAAAAAATATATCAATGCCATTCTTTTTTCTTAAATTTATTTATTGTTGGCTGCCATTGGGTCTTCATTGTGGCACGCGGGCTTTCTCCAGTTGCGGTGAGCGGGGGCTACTCTCCGTTGCGGTGCATGTGCTTCTCACATTGTGGTGGCTTCTCTTGTTGTGGAGCACGGGCTCTAGGCGCACGGGCTCAGTAGTTGTGGCTCGCGGGCACTGGAGCTCAGGCTCAGTAGTTGTGGCGCACGGGCTTAGTTGCTCTGTGGCATGTGGGACTTCCCAGACCAGGGCTCGAAACCATGTTCCCTGCATTGGCAGGAGGATTCTTAACCACTGCACCACCAGGGAAGTCTCTGAAAATCATTCTTAATTAGCAGGCTGAATAAAAACAGCCATATTTGGCCCAGGAGCTGTAATTTGTTGATTCTCTACTCTAGCTTAATTGTTCCTAGGTTGTTCATTTTTGGTCTCCTCGGGAGACCCTGTGTATTCATTCGATGCTGTGTCTATAGCTCAATAGACAAATTTCTTGAACAAACAGACAACTGGCAATTGTCCAATTGGCTCCATTGGCAATGGCTGCTTGGTGAACTGTGTTAAAGAAGGATTCTGAGGCTCTATCCAGGTAAAGGGTGGCAAGATTGTTTGAGGGTGTCTGGCCCAGGGGTTGGAGGGGGTGCTGGCGGCTGATCTGCCTCATGTTTGGCATGGTTGTTCTAACTCTTTCCCCCAAACAGCATCATTAGCAGCCCCCTTATCAAGCTGCCTCAACCTAGGAAAGGGTTATGAAATGATTCACCAATGAGGTTGCTATGGGACCTGGTTTCTCACCTGCAATTTCAAACTCATCAGGCATCTCAGCAGTCAACTTCTGCATAGCAATGTCAGCCACGGGTCCCAGGATCACCACCGGGCGCTTGAAACTGGCTGTGGGGCAGAGAATCAATGACAAGAATCAGGATCCCATGCGGGGCAAAGTCTGCTAGCTTCTTGTGCAACTGCCTCTCCACTTTCTCCATAGTAGATCTAGCCAGGCCCATAGCTGCCCAGCTAAAGACTACAACTCCCAGTCTCCCTTGAAGCTAAGGATGGCCATGTGACTACATCCTGGCCAATGGGATGCAAGCAGAATGATGTGTGAAATCTGGGTTGTATCCTTCAAGGGAAGGTGTGAGACCTCTTGGCCTTCTTATACTGAGACTGTTACTTAAAAAGGAAACTTCTTGTTTATACAGTTTGGGGTCTGTCAGAGCAGCTGAACCCAGCTAACTCAGTGATTGGCAACCACCATTACAACCCTCAGGCCACATCCAATCCACTGCCTGTTTTTGTAAATAAAGTTTTATTGGCACAAAGCCACATCCAGCATGTCCCCTCTCTCCTGCCTTCCTGCAGAGTTGAGTCATTTGGACAGAAACCATCTGGCCTGTAAAGCCTAAAATACTGTCTGGCCCTTTGCAGGAAGAGCTTGTTTGTTTGACCCCTGGCCTCACCAATACTCCCTTTTACCAGCGAGGAAGTGAGTGCAGAAGGCATCTTGGCCAGAGAAAAGTGAGTAAGCAGACCGCTCTTTACACCTGACCCTTCTCTCTTTTTCTCCTCTCCTTCCAGGCCTCTCTCTTGCTCTTAAAAACTCGATACGTTCAGATTTCTAAACTTTCGTTAGCTGGGGGTAGAAATTAAGTAGCCTTTTTTTTTTTTTTTTTTTTTTGCGGTACGCGGGCCTCTCACTGTTGTGGCCTCTCCCGTTGCGGAGCACAGGCTCCGCAGCCATGGCTCGCCATGGCTCACGGGCCCAGCCGCTCCGCGGCATGCGGAATCCTCCCAGACCGGGGCACGAACCCGTGTCCCCTGCATCGGCAGGCGGACTCTCAACCACTGCGCCACCAGGGAGACCCAAGTACATAGCCTCTTATGTTTGAGCCTTTTTCGTCTGGACAACGGAGCAGCAGCTGGAAAGCAACTCAGCCCTTTCCCGTCCTGGGTCACCTGCTATTCCCACCCTCCCGCCATTTTCTTTAAAAAGCCTCAGCACCTGGTTTTAATCCTTCTGCCCTGAGGCTGTGGGCAAGAGCTTAATCTCTTCCCTTCCTGAAATCTGAATGAGGTGTATTTTTACCCCTGGTTCTCAGGTAGGGAAAGGATCTATGTGCTGGTTTTGTGCGTGTGTAGTTTCATCATAAAGTAACCAAAAGGGGGTATTTTGGGTGGAAGGACAGAGGTAAGGATTGTGGCTTCTGAACACTCTTACTTGAGGCCCCCCCCCGGCCCCTCCCACCCTGGCCCACCTTCTCGCAGCACCACGCGTTCATATGGCGGGTAATGACCCTGTCTGGTCAGAGCTGACAGATCCTCACGGCTCCGATGGGTGGTCTTCTTGGCTCCCCGACGAAGACCCCGCAGCCGCCAGAACTCGGCCCGTGTGCTGGAGCCCACTGAGGCTCCAGGCCCGACCCCCACGGCCCGCTGGGCAGCCTCCAGACTGGCCAGCTGCTCCGCCCTGGAGAGAAGAGAGGAGATGAGTGAGCACTGGGGTCCAGGATCACAGCCCCAAAGATGTCGAAGGCCTAATCCCGGGACCTGTGAATATGTCACCTCTCACGGCAAAGGGGACTTTGCAGGTGGGGTTAAGGCCCCTGAGATGCGGATGACCCTGGATTCCCCGGGGGTCCTAGTGTCATCACAGGGTCCTTATAAGAGGGAGGCGAGAGGGTCAGAGGCAGAGAGAGACGGGAGATGCTGCGCTGCTGGCTGTGAGGATGCAGAAGGGGATGCAAGCCAGGGATGCGGTGCCTCTAGAAGCTGGAAAAGGCAGGAATGGATGTTCCCCTGGAGCCTCCGGAAGGACCAGCCCTGCCCACACCTGGATTTAGCCCCATCAGACTCATTTCTGACCTCCAGAACATGAGAGGATAAAAGTGTGTTGTTCAAAGCCCCTAGGTTTGTGGTAATTTGTTACAGCACCTGCAGGAAACTCATACAAGCACTGACTGGGCAGCCCTGAGCCTTCTGCATGGCTCCCCGGAGTGAATCACCAAGGATGCTAAGTAGTAATGCTGTGCCCTGTTCCAGTGGGCAGTCCCCACCTGCTCTGGTTGGGGATGATGCCCCGCTCTTTCTCCCGGAGGTCACGCCCCATGCGCACCGCCAGCCAGTGGCCTCCGCGGGCATGGCTCTGCCCAGGGCCGGGGTACAGCGTGTCCAGCACGTGGAAGACGTCTCCGCGGGTGAAGCCCAGGCCAGACGGCGGGCTGGGCTCCATCTCAAAGTGCATGCGGATGTAGAAGGAGTCGCCCACACGGGACTGCACCATCTTCTGGAAGACTGTGGACAGGGAGGCTCCATGAGCTAGCAGGGCCACAGCCCAGACCCGACCCCTCCCCAGGGCCTGGCCGTGGATCCCAGCTGCACTCTCACATACACACACGGTCTCACACACTCACTGTCCTGCTTCCTCTGCGTCACCAGCTCCACCTCCTCGCCCGGGGGCAGCTCCAGCAGGAACTGCACAGCCTCCTCCCGGGTCAGGTTCTGGAAGGGAGTACCATTCACCTGCCGGGAAGTGGGTGCAGGGGTGGGACCAGGGCACAAGATCCCAGCTCTTCCTCCAGACAAAGCCCTCCACCCAACTCCTTCCAGAGCTGCTGTCAAGAGCCCCAGAGATTGGGGGACGGCTTTCCGAAAGGGGCACTGCCCTGTGGCAGCCTGGGCATCACACACACACACACACACACACACACACACACACACACACACACACACACGTGAAGGTCTGGCCCAGAAACCAGGATACAGGGAATGCAATCAGTACAGGCATAACCGAGGCTCTGTAGGTTGTCAACATCAAGACATGGGAACGGTGGGTCACAGCTGTGACAGGACCAGGACACTGGTGAGAATTTTGTGATACTTGAAAGAGTCAAGACAGACATGCGGTCGCAACAGGGACACAATATACAGACCCGGACGGCAGGTCACAGACACTGATTATCATGGAGGTAAAGACACACCACGAAGGCGCGACCTGGATAGGGCCACGACCCGGACACGGCAGACTGGAGGTGGCACAGAAAGGGACTGTGGATGGACGCAGGGATCAAGGGTGCGGCCCAGGCAACATGGTCACGGTCAACTCAGTGACACAAACAAGGAGACTGACATCGATAACGAGGCAGTGACCTGGGAAAGGTCGTGAGCTGGACATCGAGGTCATGACATTGACAAGGATGTGACATGCACAAGGTCATGACCCAATCATCAAGGTCATGCCCCAGGCTGGGAAACCTTAAAATGTTTGAATGTCTCTGGGGGTCTTGCCAGTCCCCAGGGGGTCCCCGGGGGAGGACACACAAGCAGTAACAGACTCGGGTACCACCCAGCAGGCCCACCACCAGCCTCCCCCGCTTACCTGCAGAATCTCGTCTCCCTCCTGGATGCCCTGCCCGTCTGCCGGGCTGCCCGCCTGCACCCCGGACACGAAGATGCCCACGTCATTGCCTCCGGCCAGCCGCAGCCCAATATTTGCGCCCTTGAGGAAGCGGACCACCCGCGAGGCGGGGCTGTACCTGAGCAGTGAGGCAGTGACAGACGGCGTCAGGCCCGTGGATGGTAGAGCCCCACCCCCATGCTGGTGCGAGAAGGCAGGTGACGGGAACCAGGAGGCAGCCGGGGTGTGCGGGTCCTCAGCTGGGAGGCTCTGTCCTGGGGCACATACCCGTGGTCTTCCACGCTCTGACCGCTAGGCACGCTGTGCATGTCACAGCTCCTTTGCCTCGGGGAGTCTGAAAGGGAACAGCCAGTTTTCCCCAAGCACACTGACTGGTCCAGCTGCCAAACCTTTGCTGGGGGGTGTCCCTGCCCCTTGGAATGCAGCCCCCAGCCCCCCACTTCTTCCCAGGGAACTGTCCCTGGCCTCTTAGGTCCGTGTCAGCCTTCCCCGCTCTGCTCGGTACAGCCTCATTGGCTGCGATCAGAAAAATCAGAGGAGGGATGCTCAGAGTCACCACCCTCTGCTCACCTGGTTCTGACGCAGTCCTAGAATCCACTGAACTTTCCTGCCGAAGCTGGGGGCTCTCCCTGGTGGGGAACAGATTTGGGGTGAGGTGGGGGTGGGGGGATGTTGAGTAGCAATTTTTAGAAGAATTTTAATTTATCGGCACTCAGGTTCTAATCCTGGTCCTGCCCCTCTGCAGCTGTATGACCTCCGGCCCTCTGCTTCCCCTCTCTGAGCCCCAGTTTCCTCCTCCGAGCCCTGGGATGGCTGAGTCGAGTCAAGGCCTCAAAATGAGGTGAGCCTGTGACAAACAGTCATGTTTATTGTTTTAATATTAGTGAAAAGTTATAGAAGGTGCTCTTGACCCAATGTCTGTGTCCCCCCCAAATTCATATGCTGAAGTCCTAACCCCCAGTAGGATGGTCTTAGGAGGCGGGCCTTTGGAGGTGAACAGGTTTAAATGAGGTCATGAGGGTGGGGCCCCCATGATGGGATTAGTGTCCTTATAAAAGACACCAGAGATCACTCTCTCCACCGTGGGAACACACAGCAGGAAGGCGGCCGTCCATGGGCCAGGAAGAAGCCTTCACCAGGAACTGGCCATGCCAGCACCCTGGCCATGGACTTCCGGCCTCCTGCCTATGGTATTTTGTTAACAGCCTGAGCAGACTAACACAGAGTTAAACCACAGGACGGAAAGAAAGTTCCCTGAAAAATCAACCCACTGTTAGCACAGAAGAGTTACTTTCCAGATCTTTCAGATGCTTTCAAAGAAATGGTGAGGAAATATATACTTCTGAAAGAAAATCAAGATCAGGCCATATGTTAGCATTTCCGATATACAGCCTGTGAACCCCCCGTGCTGAGTGACTGGGGGTGGGGAAAGACACTTGAGAATGATGTACCCGCAGCCCAGGTCTCACGGGGCAGGTTCAAAGAGTACAGGGTCTGCATCGGAGAAACACATCAAGCTACTTGGAGCCATCTGTCCACAGATCCTTCTGTGTGCCCATGGAATCCCTGGGAAGATCACACAAGAGTCCCCCAAACCCTTTGAGATGCTGCCCTGTGTCATTCTGCAATCCGGTTCATTCACCATACACAATGCCAAGTGCATTTTCCCAAGGCCTTTTCAATATACTCTTGGAGACATCCTGTTTCATGGCTGTCTAATATTCCCAAGCAAGGATTATATTTTAACAATCGTAATAAAGAGCATTCACTATGGGCCAAGCACACACACACCATCTCCTTGTGTCACCGCTAGTTAGTGCCCTAATTAGTGTGGAGTAAGATCTGGGGCCTTGGCGTGGGCCCTCCTCTGGCCTCTAAAATGGACCGCAATGACCCCCACCTCCTGGTCCTCCCGCCAACAGCCATGCGAGGGAGCTTAGAAGGGGATCATCCACTCCCAAAAGCCCACAGCCCTAGACCATGTCTCGACTGTAACCTCATGAGACCATGAACCAGAACCACCCAGCTAAGCCATCCCCAATTCCTGACTCTCAGCAACAGTGAGGTAATACATGTTTACCATTGTTTCAAGCGGCCAGGTTTGGGGGTCATTTGTTATACGGCTGTAGATAACAGACACAACCCCCTACTTCACAGGAGACTGCATGCTTAAATGAGGTGCCTGTTACCTAATCCCCAAGTGTTGTGCAGTCATGTTTTTTAAGGCACTTAATTGTGTACCCTCAAAATTCATCTGCTGTGGTCCTAACCCCCAGGATCTCAGATTGGGACCAGGATCATCATGATGTGATTAGTGAACTTGAGATCATACTGGGGTGTGGGGGGGTGGCTAATCCAGTCTGACTGGTGTCCTTATAAAAAGGGGACATCTGGACACAGAGACACATACACGGGGGAAGATGACATGAAGACACGCAGCGGGGAGACGGCCACCTGGAAGCCAAGGAATTCCGGAGGCTACCAGAAGCTAGGAGAAAGGCCTGGAACAGATTCCCCCTAAGAGCCTTGAGAGGCAGCGTGGCCCTGACACCGTGACTTGGGTCTTCAGTCTCCAGGACTTTGAGACCATAAATTTCTGTGGTTCTAAGTTGACCAGTTTGTGGCACTTTGTTACTGCAGCCCCAGGAGGCTAACAAAATAACTGCCACTCTGTCCCTTTTATAAACATCATCATAATGAATAAGCATCCTCTAATCCCTGCACACAGCTGTGGCTATTTCGTCCCCAAGAGAACTCTCTAATAGCCTTGCTCGGTGACAGGGCTTATGCATTTTGAAGTCTTCTAGGGCTTGTTGTAAAATTCTGTTGTCCCTTCTGCTTTAAGTCTGCCTATATCTGGTTCTCCCAGGACCAAGAACCCTGAGCCACAATAAGGAGGCAAGAAGGACTGTGTGTGAAAGGAGAGGCCTCTTCCAGGCAGGCTGCCATGACTGCACCCTCAAGGCTACCCCATGTTGGAAAAGATAGGCCCATGTTCCCATCCCACTTGGCCATTCTAGCCGATGAGGTTACATACATGGGGGAGCTGGTTCGGCTGGCGTCCGGACTCCGCTGCCCATGCTGGGGTGGCGGTGGTACATGGGATGGTGGCGCCTGAGACAGTTCTGACCCGAGGTCTGAGATGTCTGTGGGGGAAAGCGTGTCTCAGCCATGGGCACGCCTTCCAGGCTACCATTTCACAGAGGGGCACATCAGGCCCCTCTAAGCAAAGGGGCCCAGACCAGAGTCAGGCTCAGCTGAGGGCCTCCAGCCCTAACTTGCTGTGTGGACTTGGGCAAGTTTCTGTCCCTCTCTGAGCCTCTCAGGGCCAGGCTTCCCAACTCCTGCTTGGCCCTGCCTGGCACAGCCTGCCTCCCTGGCCCTCCATTTGAACCTCCCAGGGCCGGCCTCTTGGCCCCTCACCCTCCAGAAGGGAGCTGTCGCTGTCACTGACGGCCGGAGGGATATTCACCAGGAACTGGCCTCGGTCCCTGAGCACCAGCAGAGTCAGTTTCCCTTCCGACTTCTTGATCAGTTGCCGTGTGTCACTCAGTGACAGATTCTCACTGGACACCCCGTTGATCTAAAAGGGATCAGGAAGGAGGAAGCAAGTTCATGAGAGATAGGGGATACTAGAAACAGATACCTTGGTGAGGGGGACTAGAAACACACAACCCTCAGGGGTTACTAAAAACAGACATTCTCAACAGAAAATGATAGAATTGCATTCCTGCTGTGACAGGAGTCTATGCCAATAACTGACCTCGAGAAGAATTCTAGAAACAGACAATTTTCTAAGAGGGGTGGGGGGGCGCTAGGGAAAAATTAAAAATGGATTGACTCTCATTTCCCCAGAGGGGGAAATTTCTCAGGAGACACTGGGAACAGATATTAAAAACAACTCTAATTGGGGGAGAGGGAGTAAATACGTAGATACTAGAAACAGACAATCTCTGGGAGGTACTGGAAACAGACATCTAGAAGTGGATTAGAAACATACAATTCCTAGGAGGGGTTTAGTGTCATCTCCACTCACCAGGAATCCATTGCTAATATTTTCTCTTGGGAATGTCTGTTTTCAGTAATCCTTCTAGCCCCCAGCCCCACCTCCAAGCTCTGTTTCAAGTGTCAGCCCCAAACTACTAGAAACAGACAATTCTTCAGGGTCACTAGAAACAGATAACTCTGAGGAAACTCTAGAAACAATCAACCAGAAATGATTTGGATATCAAACACTAGGAATCCCTAGAAACAGATTTTCAGGGGAGGAGTCTAGAAGGAAACCAAGCTCTTAAGGCAGAGCTGCTCCTCAAAGCCTGGTCTCTGGACCATTAGCATCCAGGCACCAAAGGCAGGCCCATGAATCAGTGCTGTAGCCAGCAGGGCATGTGATTCTGGGGATACTAGAAACAGACAACCCAAAGGGGGTGCTAGAAACCGACATTTGGCAATGGATTTGCAGCAGATGGGGGGAAGGGGGGAAAATCCTGCATAGCCATCTCCAACCTTTGTGAAACAGGCCACAGTGCAGGAGGCAAGTGGTTCAGAACCAGCTTTGCTGACTGTGTCATATGCCTCGGTAACACTGTTACCCTCTGGCCCCAGTCTCCCTGCCCCCTGACAGGAAGCCTGGACTCACCTGTAGGATGAGGTCTCCTTCCTGGAGGCTGCTGTTCCGGGCAGCCAGGCCTGATTCTGTGATGTGCTTGATGAAGATCTGACTGCCCAGTTTGACCCCAAAATCTGTGGGGGGAAGAGGAGGGAAACTGAGGCAGGGCCTGGGTCCTGGGCTGCCAGGGGCTCTCAGACCTCAGCCTTCTCACCTGCCCTCAACCATCCCACCTTCCAGGCTGCTGTCGTGCAGGGAGGGGGCAGGCTTCAGCCTGCTGCCCCATTCCAGCGGGCACTCTCCCCACTGCAGGTGCCTGTCGGCGGGTGACAAAGCAGACCTGGTCCCCTGTAGTTGGGGGAGGTGGAACACACAAGCACCCGGTGATGCTGAGCGCTGGGAAGAGAGAAAGCTGGGCCACTTCCCTGGTGGCACAGTGGTTAAGAATCCACCTGCCAATGCAGGGAACACAGGTTCGAACCCTGGTCCGTGAAGATCCCACACGCCGCGGGGCAACTAAGCCCGTGTGCCACACTACTGAAGCCCACGTGCCTAGAGCCTTTGCTCTGCAACGAGAGAAGCCACCGCAATGAGAAGCCCACGCACCACACTGAAGAGTAGCCCCTGCTCGCCACAACTAGAGAAAGTCCGCGTGCAGCAACGAAGACCCAACGCAGCCAAAAATAAATAAATTTTCAAGATAAATAAATAAATAAATAGTATTAAAAGAAAAAAAGAGAGAGAGTAAGCCAGGAGGTGGAGAGAGTGGCTGCGGAGGGGCAGTTTGGGGACAGGTGGTTGGGGGATGGCCTCTCTCAGGGGGTGATGTCTGAGCTGGGTCTTGGATGAAGCAAGGGAGCAAACCCTGCAGGGGTCTTGGGAAGGTCATTTCAGGTGGTGGGAACAGCCCATGCAAAGGCCCTGGGGCAGGGATTCTGATATCATTGCACAGCCGTCAGCAGCAGGCGCCTGAGAAGGAGCAGAGCCCAGGTTGTCCCTTCCCAACACCCTGATGACATCACCAAAGCGACTTAGGGGTCACAACCCCAATACTCAGTGACATCACGATGAGCATTTCCAGGATTATTAAAATTACAACGTGGGGTAGATATCCCAGGGTCATTTGTCACATCATGACCAGAATTCCAAGGTCACAATACTGCCATTGACTCAAGACAGGAATGAGAGATCACGTCCCTACTAGTCTATACCTACTAATCCCTCGACAGTCTACTGATGTCATGATGTGTGAGTTTCCTGTTGCTGTACCAAACTGCCACAAACGTAATGGCTATAATACAACACAAATTTATCAAATAGTCTGAAATGGGCCTCACGGGGCTAAAATCCAGGTGTGGGCAGGGCTGATCCTTCCGGAGGCTCCAGGGCAGCATCGGTTCCTGCCTTTTCCAGCTCCTAGAGGCGCCGCATCCCTGGCTCGCGGCCCCTCCTGCATCCTCACAGCCAGCAGCGCAGCATCTCCCGTCTCTCTCTGCCTCTGACCCTCCCGCCTCCCTCTTTTTTTTTTTTTTTTTTTTTTTTTTGCTGTACGTGGGCCTCTCACTGTTGTGGCCCCTCCCATTGCGGAGCACAGGCTCCGGACGCGCAGGCTCAACGGCCATGGCCCACGGGCCCAACCGCTCCGCGGCATGTGGGATCCTCCCAGACCGGGGCACGAACCCGCGTCCCCTGCATCGGCAGGCGGACTCTCAACCACTGCGCCACCAGGGAAGCCCCCCGCCTCCCTCTTATAAGGACCCTGTGATGACACTAGGAGCCCCTGGGGAATCCAGGGTCATCCCCATCTCAGGGGCCTTAACTTAACCCTACCTGCAAAGTCCCCTCTGCCCTATGAGGTGACACGTCCACAGGTCCTGGGACCAGGATGTGGGTATCTTTGGAGGCCGTTATTCTGCTGACCACACACCATATGTGATCAGATTTTGGAGCAGCAGTGCTGCCTGTTTCCGGGGATGCCAAGCCCCACTGCCGACAACGTGGCCCCCATGCTCACCGTCGCTTTCTCTCCTCCGCACCAGCACGGACTTCAAGGGCCGCATGTGCACGTCCTGCCGCGGCAGCCGCTTGAAGCCAGACACTAGGGCTAGCCCGTTGGCCTCGGAGCCGCCACCCGGGCTCCTGCGCCCATGGCTGCTGGCCTGGCTCCGGCGACCTGTCCTTGGCCGGCGGGAGCGCTCGCCCCAGGAGTGGCCAGAGCCGCTGGACGTGTCACCCTCGTAGCCCTGGCCGTGGTCAGCCTCGTCCAGCCGCCGCGGCCCATCTTCCTCATCCGAGTCCTGGTGTCCCAGGCCAGAGGTGGTCTTGGTGGCGGGCAGCTGGACTTTCCGGGGACGCTTGACTGTCTGTTAGGGCAGGCAGAGATGGTCGGGGTGGCAGGGGGCAGCTCAAGTCTTTGCCCCATCCCATGGTGGACCCTGGGGAACCCTGGGGGACTCTGGTCCCTTTGGGCCTTAACATCCAAGCTGTGAATGGCAACAAGATTCCACTTGCTTGGGGAAGCTTATACTCACACTGCCCATGGGCAGCAGGACCAGGAGAAGTGGGGTTCAGCCAGGGGCAGAAGTGCCACCTGAGCCAGGGGCTGCCTCTCCCACTGAGCCCCCACTCACAATGTTGGCCACTTTTGTGCAGGTCTTGAGTATCTGAATGGCGAAGGTGGAGGTGACACTCTCCATGGAGACCCCGTTCACCATGACGATGTGGTCCCCTGTCCTGAGGGAGGAGGCCAGGTCTCAGGGAGGAGACATCACCCGGGAGCCCCTCTCCCCTGGCAGGTACCCCCATGTGTACAAAGCCTGGTTTTGATTCACTGGTGTCCCCAGACTCATGAAGACATTTATCCTTCTGGGCCTCAGTTTCCTCATCTGTAAAATGGGGCTGATTGCAGAACCCACATAATAGTGAAATGAAATCATAGAACATAAGCTGCAATTACACCTGGTGTCCCTGTACCCCCTCACTTCTTTCTCTCGGGCCCCCTCTTCCTGCTTTTCTCCCCTTCTCTCCCTGTCCGTTTCATACTCTCTCTCTCTGAAGCTGGTCGCTGATTCTGAGCTGAGCCATATCACCCGTCAGCCTCTTGGGTCCCAGAACCATTTTCCCAGCATAACTCCCAGGAGCCTCCTACCCCCAAGGGCTTAGGACACTGGGTCTCTCTCCCTCCAGCCAAAAAGAGGTCTCCAGGATATTTGCTCTGGGAGCATCCTGGGGCCACTATGGCCCCCAGAACTCATCAGAGGACCAGTGCCTTGAGGAGAGTGGGGGTTAGTCACTGTCTGTCCTTCTGCCAGCCCCAAGCCCTGTACTGACAGAGCTGGAAGGCACCAGGTGCTTTCCAGCCTCCTGGTTTTGGCCCACACAATTCCCTCCTCTTGATGTGTCCCCCCACCCCCACTCCCGCCGGAACCCAGCTGCCTTGACACTTACTGTAGCCGGCCCTCAGCTGGTCCTCCGGGCACCACATCGGACACAACCACTGATCCACCGGGCCTGTCTCGGCCACCAGATATTGCAATGCCGAAGCCTCGGCGGGGGTCCTGAGGGGGGATGAGAGACAGAACGTGATTTTGCTTCTCACTGGGACAAAGGCTGTCCTGCAGGAACCAACCCACCATTCCCGTCAGCACCCACACAGAGGGAGGGAGGCCCCACCTTGCTGATCGTGGCTGTGTGCTGTTCCCAGATGGTCAGCTCTTCCATGTCCAGCACCTGGTGGGAGGTGACAGGGAAGGTGGACATGAGGTCTATCAGAGCAATCAGGGCTCCCCATACCTGGGTGGGTGTGGAGCCTGGCTCTGACACTCCCATGGCCCAAGTCTGTGAGTTACTTGCTACCTCTCTTGAGATCTCAGTTTTCTCATCTGCAAAATGGACTTAAATCAGTGGTTCTCAATCCAGAACCATTCTACCCCCTCTCCCAGAGGGCACTGGGTGGTATCTGGGGACATCTGTGGTTGTCATGACTGGGGGGTGCTCCTGGCATCGAGGGGGTGGGGGCCAGGGGTGCTGCTCAAACCCCTACATGCAGTGCACAGTCAGACCCCACCACAAACAATGATCCATCTCCAAATGTTAATAGTGCCATACTGTCGTGGGAGCAGAGGAAATGTTAGTCCTTGTCACTGTCCCTCTGGAAGGTCTGGCTCAGTCCCTGTGGTGGTGGTGGGGGGTCTAACAAGGCCTGCAGACACAAGGGTCTCACTCTGCTCCAGACACTCAGGGCTCCTCGATGTTCCTCCCTCACACCAAGCCCGATCCTGCCCCAGGACCTTTGCACGAGCCATCTCCTATGCCTGGATCTCTCTTCCCCCAGATCTGCACCTGGCCGGCTCCCTCACCTCCTTCTCCCAACCACCCTTCTGGAACTGGAACGCTTGCCATCCCACAACAGACCAGCTTATCCTCCTTTCCCTGATTCCTCGTTCACAGAACTTGTGATCCCTTGACACTCTCTAGATTTTTTTTTTATAGCTTTTTTTTTTTTTTTTTGGCTGTATGTGGGCCTCTCACTGTTGTGGCCTCTCGAGTTGCGGAGCACAGGCTCCGGACACGCAGGCTCAGCGGCCATGGCTCACGGGCCCAGCCGCTCCACGGCATGTGGGATCTTCCCGGACCGGGGCACGAACCCATGTCCCCTGCATCGGCAGGCGGACTCTCAACCACTGTGCCACCAGGGAAGCCCTAGATTTTTTAAATCTGGTCACTGCCCTTCTCCCTCTAGAATATTGGCTTCAGAGGTCAGAGATTTTTATCTGCCTCATTCAAAGTTGAGCCTGAGTGCCTGGATCATAGGAGAAATTCTAACTATCTAAGGAATGAATGAAGGAATGAAGTACTTCCTTTGCGCTAAGCACTTCACAGGTAAGATCTCATTTAATCTGCTTACTAAGGGGCATTCTATTATCCCCCGTCACAGAAGAGGAAAGCCAGGCACAGAGAGGGGAAGTCACTTGCCAAGACAACAGAGCAGTTGGAGGGTGGGGCTGGAGGGTGGGGCTGCAGGGCGTGGATTCTGTTATTTTCAAGCCCAGGGTATAGACGAGATCACAGGCTCTGGGAGTAGAGGTCACTCAGCCGGGAGATGCTGGCAGAAGGGGGGGATGTGAAGCCCTCCGGGAAGCCAGCCCCCACCCATCCCTTACCTTCTGCGGGGCTGTCCCACTACCCTGGGGGCCTTGTAGAAATGACGCTTCCTCCCCAGCCTGGTTCCGAAGCTCAGCACTGTAAGGGCGGGGGATTCCCTGTGAGCCCTCCGTTGGTGTGATGTGTTCTGGTGCCTTTTCTTAGAGGTTCCTGGGAGAGCAGCATTCCAGGCTCCCCCCCACCCCGAGGTAGGAAGGGGGCAGAGAAGAGGGAAACAAAGCCAAGGGCAGGGCCTTATGGACACTCCTGGGAGCCAGGTCTGCTCCCTCAACTGAGCCTCAAATCCTGCAGTCTGCCCTTTGCTGGCTGTGGTGGTGCCTCTCCCAGCCTCATCTTCCCCATCTGTGAAATGGGTACCTCCCTCACCCCCGCCGCCCCATCTTTCAGCACTGAGGTGTGGGAAGCGGGCATGGAGTCATGCACGAATAGCAGAAGGAGCCTCTAGGAGAGAGGACAGTGTTGTTGTGAGAAGTAATAATAATGACCTTCTTCCTCTGCATAATATCACTAAGCAACACTATTCCGTGCGCTGCCAAAGAGCGCATTGCACGTACCCATTCATTTACTCCTGAGTGACCTCAGAAAGTGGCACTTCTCCTATTCCTGCCTTCCTGCCTTACAGGGGAGGAAAAGGAAGCCCAGAGAGGTTCAGTGACTTGCTGGAGCTCACACAGCGCTCCGCAAACCTTGGCAGCCCATCCCATACCTTTAATCTTAACCACCAGGCTACAGTATCCTTCTGCTTTTTTTTTTTTCTTTCTGAACTTATTTTTCAGAACAGAATCTTTTCACTTGCTTTGATTTTATGCTTAGTGTCATTAAACGGCCTCCCAGAATTTTGATTTCCTGGCCTTATTTTAAGAAACAGCCCACAGGGAGTCAGGGCCCCTAAGGGGGCAGGCACAGGTGGCTGGGGCTTGTCCCAGCTTGTGTAGGTTTGCCTCCAGGGATACTGAAGGACTCTCCGTGACCCATGGGGTCATGCCTAACGCCACATCCCACCTCAACTTAGTTCACCTCCAAACATTTCCCTGGCAGTCCCCTGTGCGTGGTTACCCTCCCAGGATGCACACAGCTGCCCCGGACACTCAGGTCTCAGCTCAAACGCAACCTCCCCAGGGGACCCTACTAGACTAGCCAATCTTCCCTGGCACCCTACCACCCCTCCCTACTTAATTTATGAGGTTTTATTCATGACATCCAAAACCATCTTAAATTATCCTGTTTAATCATCAGTTAGTGAGTTTCTGGTCTTTCCTCTTGGGCTGTGAAGGCTGGGCGGGGCTGTCTCTCTGGGTACGTTGGTGACGGGCCCTCCAATCAGTTCCTTTCCAGGCTTTTGCACATGCTGCGCTCCCTGGCAAACTCTTATTCATCCTTCACAGCCCCAGTGCCACTGTCTCTTCCTCCAGGAAATGAGTCCTCAAGGCGCCCCCGCCCTCCACCCACACACATTTTACGTCTCTGATTACTGGGGCCTGGGTTGTCCCAGTCCACCTGTCTCCCCTACATCCCTCTAGTCAGGGAGATTCCTAGTGGGCAGGGCTGGGGGCCCTGGGACCCCAGCATTGTCCCCACAAGACCAGGCACGCGGGAGTTTGAGGAATGCGTGAATGGTGGAATAAAAGGCTGATTCCGCCAGGAACTCAACCAGGTACGTCCTGAGTTCCTAGCCTCCTCAGCCCCGCCCCCGTCAAGGTGCGCTCCGAGGGGGCGGGGCCCGGGCCTTCGTCCTCGCCCCCTGTCATGCGCGGGACAGAAACACCGGAGAGGAGACGTCTCCAGAGGGACAGGTCTTACCAAGTCACACCGCCCCGGACACTTGGCTACCAGGCTGCTGTCCGCTCTCCCCCTCCCCACTCCAACCTCTGGGAACAACGGCGGGGGTGGGGAGGGGGAGGGGAAGGGGGGGTCACAAATACTCGAGCTGGGGACTGGATTCTGGGAGCGGTTCCTTGCTGCCGGGAAGGAGGCGGCAGGAACCAGAACTGCCCGGCCCTAGAGCCTCGGGCCGTCCGGCCTGGGGCGAGCCAAGTAAACAGCCTAGGCCAGTTTACCCCTCTGGGGCCCGACCTGAGACCCAGTGGGGTGGGTGTGACAAAGTCGATTCAAGCTTCAGCCCTGGAGAGTGAAGTCCCCCCAGACAGAGCCACAGGGATTCCCTCTCGCAGCCCCGGTCGGCTTGCTCGGTGCAAAACGGGGCTCTCGACGCCCATGTCTACCAGGTCGCCCAAGTGAACGGCTCTGTATACAGTAGGCACCCAATAAATGGGGATCCCCTCGTCCGCAGCCTCGCCGCATTCGCCAAAGCCTCTCCCGCCCACAAATGAAGTCCCTGCCCACGGTTCCGCCCTTAGTGCTCAAGCCTAACTCCGCTGATCTCCCGGGAAACCGGGCACCTACTACGTGCCAGGCGCTTTGCAACACACTTTTGTCCTGGAATCCTTCCTACACCCTTCTATAAAGTGACCATCGTCCGCTTTATAGATGAGGTTCGGAGACGCATGGATTCACCGGCCCAAAGTTACGCAGAAAAAATGGGATTTGAACCCAGGTCTACCTGCGAAGGCAGACCCAGGACAGAGGAAGCCCCGGAGGCCGCTTTGGAGGCCAGTGGGCGCGGACGCCTCTGCCCGTGCAGCCTCGGGCTAGCCACCACATTCCTCTGCGCCTCAGTTTCCCCATCTGTTACCTAGGCAGAGGGTGATCTGGGGTCCTGGATCCAGGTCCCAGCCCTGACCCCAGCTCGGTCCCCTCCCCCTCCCGCCCTCGGCGGGCTACTCGCCTGGAATCTCACCGCCATAGTCCACCCGGGGGCCGTCCAGTGCCTCTGCCCCAGGGGGGCCTAGAAACAATTGGCCCCCACCCTGGCGTGAGGGAGGAGGCTGGAGGGTCGCGGAGAAGCAGGTGCCCGGCTCTCGCCCTCCTCCAGCCCGCTCCGCCGCCGCGGCTGCACCTGCACCTCTTCCTCCTCCTTGGCCCCTACCGGCCCCGCCCCCGCCCCGACACGCCTTCGGGACGCCGCCGAGGCAGCCTTCGTCCCCCCCTTCCCCTCCCAACACAGGATCCAGGCCCAGGGGTGGGAATTCCAGGCCCGGTTTTCTACCCAGCTGAGCACTAGCCAGCGGCAGGGCTGGAGACCAGCCAGGCAAGGCTGCAAGGAAGACCCGGCAGGGATTACAGCCGCGTTCGGAACGGAGCCTGCGCTTCAGAAAGTTTAACATCCGCGAAAAACGCTACATGTTGAAATTCAGTAGGGAGACCTCTTGGATTAGGAGCTAGTCAAGGGTCAGAGACCTCAGGAGCATAGGGCTTGTCTTTCTCGGGTCACCCCCATCTTCGGGAGGTTTATCCTATTTTAGAGAGAGAAAACGGAGGCCCAGGGAGGCCAGGGGCATGGACTCTCTGAAGATGCACAGCGGCCGCCTCTGGGCCTGCCCCGAATCCAGTGGTACCCGCCTGTCTTCACAGCTGGCACCTGGCTGGGTCCCCCGCTGGGGAGGGCGGGGCGGCGAGGGCGGAGGAAATTCTTTAGGCTCCTCTGAGTTAAGGTCAGGCTTCCTTCTCCTCACCCAGCCTCACCCTCAGGAGCCCGGTCTAGGAACTACAGGAGGAGAGCAAGAAACACTCTGCCTGGGGGTGATGGAGGGAGGAAGTCACCTGGATGGGTGGAGCCACCATCGGCCCCACCCACACATTCCTTTGTGCTTAAAAAAATAGACCCTGAGGCCCAGCTATTCCTGTGCCCCATCTCAGGCCAAGGTTGAAGGGGCAAATGTGGGCATAGACACCCCTTCCCAGCCTCATCCAGTCAAGACTGGGCAGAGAGGAACTCCAGACTGTGGTAAGGGGGAGGCAGAGGGGAAAATGGGGGATCAGGGAAGTGTTCCTGGAGGAGGGGGTATTGCCACTAGGGTTTTTAGGGTTGGATAAGAGTTTGCCAAGTGTACAAGGCAGAGAATATAATCAAAATCTTTGAGGCCCCCAAAGTTGATTTCTCACCACTCCCCACTGCAGTTATCCCCCAAAACCTAGTCTGGAGACCCCAGTTAGCCAGAATCAACACCTCAAGGGTCCCCAAAGGCCCCCAAGGCAATAAACATTTGCAGAAGCCCCCTTCTAAGGACCTGCTTGGAACTTCATGGCTAAAGGGGAAAGCTCAGCCTTTCCCGACATGACCTTGGGTCACCAGCAGGTGGCACACAGCATGATTTTAGGTAGGAGAAAGTCAAATATTTTCTAAATAGATGTGTATTTGCTTTAATGACTCAGGACAAAACATAAATTAGTTCCCCACTGCCACGTGCATGCAGGGGTTCGTGGCTGCGATTACTGGGGAGGACTGGGCAGGAGTTACTGATTGGATGTAGGTCTGGCAAAATCAGACAAATAAGCTGGCTCATGTTTATTGAGTGTTTGCTTTGCTCCAGCCACTGTTACACAGATATCCACGTGACCATTTTGCAGCTGAGAAAACTGAGGCCAGATGGGTCGAGTGGCAAGCCCAACTAGAAGAGCTGGATTTGGCCCTGGATTTGGCTCTGTTTGACCCCACACTGCTCAGTCTATACCAGTGCTTCTCACTGTAGGGTAATTTGCCCCCCATCCCCCAGCCTGACACCCCAGGGAACGGTTGGGCCCCAAAAGCCAATAGTGCTGAGATAGAGAAACCCCACTTTAAACCCCTCTAAGAAGGGGGGCAACCACCACATGATACATGGTCTTCCTTCAGCCACCTCACATATTCATGCCCTGCTCAAGAACACTCACTGGGACCTCCCTGGTGGTGCAGTGGTTAAGAATCCTCCTGCTAATGCAGGGGACATGGGTTTGATTCCTGGACCAGGAAGATCCCACATGCCTCCGAGCAACTAAGCCCGAGTGCCACAACTACTGAGCTTGCACTCTAGAGCCAGGGAGCCACAACTACTGAAGCCTGCGTGCTTCAACTACTGAAGCCTGCACGCCTAGAGCGCGTGCTCCACAGCAAGAGAAGCCCCCGCTCACCGCAACTAGAGAAAGCCCGCGGGCAGCAGCGAAGACCCAACGCAGCCAAAAATAAATAAATAAATAAATTTCAAAAAAAGAACACTCAGTGTCTTCCTAGTACCCGTCGGATGACGCTGTGCTCAAATGCAGGGCTTTGGAGGAGGGTGCATCCAGTGCTGCCTCACAGGCCAGAGGCGGTGTCATTCATGCATTCATTTTCCCACCTATTCAGTCATTCACTCAACAAAAATATTGCAAGCCCCTGCTATGCGCCAAGTACAGAAAGTAGAAGTGATGGGGGACGGAATTCCCGTCTGAAATTGCAGTGCCAACTACAACCAGGAGGGGGCAGCGTGCGCATGGCCGGAAGGTGTGGGGGAAGGGAAGATTCAGAGAAACCTGTGGGATGATCCTCCTCTGCCCCCTCTGAGCGCCTACAGGGAAACTGAGGCCCAAAGGGGGTAGGGACTGGGTTGAGGTCTCCCAGTGGGTCGTGGCCGCCAGGAGGGGTGGGAGCCTGGGGGGTTCGTTCACGCTGGGAGCTTGGGGTCTCCCTGGCGTAGGCTGCTTTGTGGGGCTGCAGGAGGCTGAGGTCTTATCTGTGGCCTAACAGGTCTGACCAGAGCCCAAGAATGAAGCAGCTCTGCAGCCTGTCTGGGAGCTGGCTCATTCACTCGAGGTTTACTGATCGCCCACTGTGTATACCCAGCACTGACGCAGACCCAGTCCCTGCCCTAAAGGAAGCCAAGGGTCCTCAGGGGAGACAGACAATAATCAGATCATCACGTAACAGAAATAACAAGTCCGACCTAGATTTCTGAGAGCATAGGTACAGAGGCACAACCTGGGCTGGGGGCTCTGGGAGGGCTTCTCTGAGGAGGTGGTACTGAGATTAATAGGAGTGACCGAAGTGAGAGGTATCTGGACAGAAGTAACAGATAGACCTGAAGGAGGTGAGGGAGGAGCCATGGGAGAGCTGGTGCAAAGGTCCTGGGGCAGGACCATGCCTGGCATGCAGGAGGAACAGCGAGAAGGCCCGTGTGGATGGAGCAGAGCTAGTGAGGGGCAGAGAGGGAGGAGGGGAGGGCCGGGAGGGGACGGGGCAGGTCGTGCAGGTCCCTGTGGTATGCGGGGAGGATTTGGGTTTTTACCTCCAGGGAGGTGGGACCCTGGAGGGCTGTGGGCAGAGGAGGGGCGGGGCCTGACTCGGTGCTCACAGGCGCCCTCTGGTGGCCACTTCCGAGAGGACAGACTGGGGGCCGTAGGCGGGAGCTGGGGGAGCAGTGACTCCAAACCCAGAGGCCCTGAAAAAAAAAGGTTTTAAATAAACATTTTATTTTGAGGACTTCCCTGACGGTCCAGTGGTTAGGACTCTGAGCTTCCACTGCAGGGGGCGCGGGTTCAATCCCTGGTCGGGGAACTTAGATCCCACAAGCCACACAGCGTGGCCAAAAAACAAAAGAAACATTTTATTTTGGACTAGTTTTAAATTGACAGAAAAGTTGTAGATATAATTCAGAGAGTCCGCCTATGCTCCTTATCCAGTTTCTCTCAACATTAACATTTTACATGACCGCCACGGTATACCTGCCAAAACTAAGAAGCCACATCCTCATCACTATTAACTAAACTCCACGCTGTATTCAGGCTTTACTACTGTGAAATCTTCACCAGGAGCGCATCCAGTATCCCACAGTGTGTTCATGTCTGTGGGATCACGTCTTCTCGGGCTCCGCTCCCCTCGTTCCGTGACATTTTCCGTCTGGAGGAGACGGGTCAGGGATTTTGTACGATGCCCCTCATTTGGGGTGTGTCTGACTTTCCTCATGCCTGGACTGGAGTTATGGGATCAGCCAGAGGGCGTAAGAGGAAGGGCAGTTTCTGGGTGGGGTGGGCTTGCTGATGAGCACAGCACTGAGGAATGGCCCAGCGGTTGGCACCATGCGGGTCCCGGGGCACCTTAGGGCGAGTACTTTGATGTTGGAGGGAGGGGAAGGCGAGGAGGGGTGAAGACCCTTCTGGGGGGTGGCTGGAGGGGGCTCACAGAGGGTGTCACCCCCCCACCCCCTAGATGGGAGGAAGCCCTAGAAGGAAGCTCCACGGCAGGGGGCAGAGCAGTGCCTGGCGAGAATCCCAGCCCCTCTGCTTCCTGCCTCAGTTTCCTCATCTGTATAATGGGACCTGGTTCTGACTCTGAGCGCTATGATCGGGAAGGTTCACAAATTAAAGCAGCTGGCATGTAGCAGGTGCACAGAAAGGTTTGCCTGGGTGCTTCTTGAAGTTCCTCCACTCAGGCCAGAAGGAGGGAGACAAGCCCCCACTGGGAAAAAATGAAAGGGAGTTATGGTGTTCTCCAGAGCTGGATGTGGACCACCTGCAAAACTGTCTATTTCAAGCTTCCATCGTTGTGTGCAATGGCTGGGGGAAGAACCCAGGCCCCTGACACTTTCCTCACCATCCCTGGTTTCAGTCTGGCCTCTGCACCTGTACCCACACCAGCTCCCCCCACCACACCCCATGAAAGGTCCCCTGAGACCCCACCCCTCATGTTGCTGACCCTTATCTGCCTTGAGGCTGAGCCTGCCACAGCCGGAATCTGTCCTGCTAAAGCACACAGCACTGGTCTTTCTATTCTGTTCAGAATCTTAGGTGGTTCCCCATGAGCTATTCATTCATTTATGGAGCTCCTACTGCATACCAGGCACTGTTCTGGGAGCCTAGGACACTGCAGAGGTAGAACTCACAGACCAGCACGGAGAGCAGATATTCAACAAATAAGTCGGGACTTCCCTGGCGGTCCAGTGGTTAAGACTCCGCGCTTCCACTGCAGGGGGCGTGGGT
Source organism: Hyperoodon ampullatus (assembly GCF_949752795.1). Classification (NCBI taxonomy): domain Eukaryota; kingdom Metazoa; phylum Chordata; class Mammalia; order Artiodactyla; family Ziphiidae; genus Hyperoodon; species Hyperoodon ampullatus. The sequence goes on from NC_136917.1 coordinate 26,789,066, forward strand.
TCCATTCCTGGTCAGGGAACTAAGATCCCCAAACCAAAAAGTAAACAAGCAGTCTCAGCAATGAGCGTGCAGTTAACAAGCTGTGGCTTTAGCTCAAGAATATTCCATAGCTCCCTAGCATTCGGTCAAGGATATTTATTGAGCATCTGATCAATGCCAGGCTCTGGGTACCCTCTTTAGTTATCTGTGCTTCTTATGGTCTTCGAACTATTTTACAACTCTGTAAATTATAAGAAACTGGTGGTATCTCAAAGGATTCTTGTCCATAGAAATACAAATGAATTTTGTCCCGTGGAGACCACTGATTATTACCCTGTGGCTATTGACCAGCTTTACAACTATTTGTAAATTCATTTCAGCATTGATTGCCTGTGTGTGTGTTCTTTCTCAATATTCTGTCCTTTTTAAAATTTTTATTTATTTATTTATTTATTTTTGGCTGCGTTGGGTCCTCGATGCTAAGCGTGAGCTTTCTCTAGTTGCGGCGAGGGGGGTGAGGGCTTCTCATTGCGGTGGCTTCTCTTGCTGCAGAGTACGGGCTCTAGGCGCGCGGGCTTCAGTAGCTGTGGCACGTGGGCTCAGTAGTTGTGGCGCATGGGCTTAATTGCTCCGCGGCATGTGGGATCTTTCCGGGCCAGGGACCAGGGCTCAAACCCGTGTCCCCTGCATTGGCAGGCGCATTCTTAACTGCTGCGCCACCAGGCAAGTCCCAATGTTCTCTCCTTTAAACAATCTGTAAAATCTTGCTGGTTCTCATATTAATTAATGAGTTAAGTAAACTCATAAAGCACTTGTTTGTTTTATATTAGTATAGAGTCATGCTTTACATTTTTTTTTTTTTTTTTTTTTTTTTTTTTTTTTTTCTGCGGTACGCGGGCCTCTCACTGTTGTGGCCTCTCCCGTTGCGGAGCACAGGCTCCGGACGCGCAGGCTCAGCGGCCATGGCTCACGGGCCCAGCCGCTCCGCGGCACATGGGATCCTCCCAGACCGGGGCACGAACCCGTATCCCCTGCATCGGCAGGCGGACTCTCAACCACTGCGCCACCAGGGAGGCCCTACATTTTTGATTTAAAAAAATGATCCCTTAACTCCATTACACCGAAAGCCTTCACTCTAGCATCCAAGGCTCCTCCGTGAGGAGATTCCCAACTACTCTGTCTTACCTGTTACCATCTTCAAGTCCCAGGGCATTCTTCCCACTTTTCTTCCTAATCATCCTGAACTCTGTCTTTCGTAGTCAGCAAATGCTGTTGGTTCTCCCCAAATCTGTCCAGAATCCGCCCACTTCTCCTCACCTCTGAGCCCACACCTGGTCCACCGCATCCTCTCCCACCTGGACCAGCTCAGTCCCCTCCATCCAGGTCCCTGGTTACGCCCTCATCGCCCACAGTCTGTCCTCCACGCAGCAGCCACCAGAGGGCGCCTGTGAGCACCTGAGTCAGGCCCAGGCCCCTCTGCCCACAGCCCTCCAGCCTGCACGACCTGCCCTATCCCCTCCCTGCCCTCCCCTCTTCCCTCTCTCCCCCTCACTCACTCTGCTCCAGACACACAGGCCTCTTAGCGGTTCCTCCAGCTCGCCAGGCATGGTACTGCCCCAGGGCCTTTGCACGGACTGTGTGCTCTGCCTGCAATGCCTCTCCACCAGCTACTCACTTCTTTCAAGTCTTTGTTCAAATGTCGCCTTCTCAATGAATTCTCCCCTAATCTTTCTACTTAAGACTGTAAAACATCCCCCTGCCTGTTTTACTCCTATCCCTGTACGTCTTTCACTTTTTTTTTTTTTTTTCCTGTAAGACTGACCATCCTCTAACCCAGGATACAATTTAGGATACAATTTACTTCCTTATTGTGTCTCTTGTTTCTTGCCTGTCTTCCTCCACCAAAACACAAGCCCCACAAGAGCAGGGATCTTTGTTTCTCTTGATCACCCCTGAATCCTCAAGCCCCAGAACAGCACTCGGCACACAGTAGGTGCTCCATAAATGCAGGTTCATTCCCTGGGCACCCCCGCCCCCCCAGTCATGTTCCCCGCTAACCTCAGCCCATTCCAAAGGGTGTCAGGCTCCTCCCTGAGCAAACACAGCTCCCCTGGCGCCAGGCCAGACCCGAGGTGGAAGAACAGGAACCCAAACTCCCGCAGTGGACTTTCCCCAGAACTGGGGCCACACAGAAGCCCTGAGCCGGGGAGGCAGGACTCTTACAGATGCTGAAACTGGGGTATTGGCTGGGGGCATAGGCAGCCCCCAGACCTCCCCACTCTCTGCAATTTGACTCCTATCAGGTTGACAGTCCTACTTTACTCTGCAGCCCAGGGCAAGTGGCTGCCCCTCTCTGAGCCCGGGTTCAACCTCCACAAAACAGGAAGGTGATGGGACATTACCATTGGCTTGGCATGAGTTCTGATTTGGGGTGGGACAGTTTACCTTGATCCCTGCACGACTGGGAATCTATTAGTTGCTCTATCATATGCTGTTCTCAGCAGCCCTGCAACATGGTGACTCTTATTATACCCAGTTTACAGAGTAGAAAACTGAAGCCAGCTCTATTTGACTCCATGGGTTTTTCTCTCCAACCCCAGGCAGGGTGGGATCTGACAGTCGAGATGTCCCCCCTCCCAACCCCACAGAACCCAGATCTTAAGCAGCTCTGCTTCCCGGGAGTGACCCCAAATGCCAGGCCGGCTCTATACCCTGCAACTGGGACGCTCATGCCTCCCGAGCCCCAGAGGGCCCTCTTGGGCCCAGACAAAGAGCCTTGAGGCCTTGAGGTGCAATCAGACACTTGGCTGGCTAGGAAGTTCTCTTTGTCCTGCACTTTTTGGGAGCAAATGACCCAGAAAAAGCTCTTGCCACTGGATCCCTGTCTTCTCCTGGGTCTAAGCTTCCTTTGCCCGGAGACCATCCTGGCTCCTTGCCCACAGTCAGCTCTGCAGACTGTTGTGACAACCATCCATCCGCCCCTTCCTGCACTTCTCCACTGGGAGATTTCACCCAGAGAAGAAATCAAGATAAGCAAGATAAGCCTCCCAAGAACCCCCCGTTCCCCTCGTTCCAGCACCGGGAGAGGGGACAGAGATGAGATGCAATTGTCTGAAAACTTGGGGGCCTCTTAAGAAGTACCAGGAGGCCCAGATAACAAGCAGGTGCCAGGCTGCCTCACCTGCCATCTCCCCACCAGCCTCCCCTCCTCAGTTTGGGGGATCAGAGGCCAGTCTGTGCCCCCTCAGCCCCCCTGCAACAGCCGGGGCCAACAATGACCCTCTGAAGTCTGTGGCTATGGCATCCTTGGCAGGCTGCCAGGGGCAGTAACTGCCGGCCAGATAATCCCTTAGAAACTATGTCAAATGCCCACACAGCAGTGTCAGTTTCCTGCTTTCCGGGGAGCCTGGTGGTGGGGGGAGGTGACAGGGGGCCCAGGACCCCACAGTGGGAAGCCCAGTCTGGGCAGTGCCTTCGGGATGGTGGGCAGATCGGGGTGGGGGACTCACCTGTCTAGGAGGCTGGGTGGCCTCTGGGCAGGCAACAGGAGCTAGGGCCTGGGCTTCCGCCTGGCATCAGGGGCGGGGAGGGGACCCGAGGCTTGAGCTCTGGTCTCCCCACCTGTTTGCCCAACTTTGCCTCCCTGTGGTGGCCACAGGCTAGCCGGTCCGCCAGCAGGGAGACAGGCGCAGGCGAACCAGCGAGAGTGAGAGAGACCTGGTTGGGTGTGTGGCTCTGTTGCAAGGTGCTCTCACGTGGGAGCAGCTGACCTTAACCCCTGCCGGCCCAGAGGCCAGGGACGCCCAGTCCCGCCCTGCTTGCACTGGCCACAGCTGAGCCCTTGGCATCAGCAAGGGACTGGCTCATGTGGCAGGTCCTTGGGAGACATTTGTGGAAAAATTCAAGGATGAATGAATGAATGGCGCATTCCTGCCCACACCCCCCATCCCCTCACTGCTCCCCTTGCCTTCCAGCTGGCACAGCGTCCCACCGCTTGTGGCGGGGCTGCTTCCTCCCTCCCCACAGATCTGAGCTCAAATTCTGCTTCTGTGCCACCAAGTGACCGGCCGGATTCCTATACTGAGAATTTTCTATCACTTCCCAGCTGGGCAGCTTTGGGCAAGTCACCAGCCCCCCAGTTTCCTTATCTAAAAACATGGAAACAACGGGGACGTCCCTGGCGGTACGGTGGTTAAGACTCCACGCTTCCAGTGTTGGGGTCACAGCTTTGATACCTGGTTGGGGAACTAAGATTCCACATGCCGCACAGTGTGGCCAAAAAAATATATGAAAATAATAATAATAATAAAATGAAAACTAAAATAAAATTTAAAAATAGGAACAACATTGGCGTCTGCTCCTAGGGTTATTTCCTACAGTAAAGTGAATGAATGTCCGTCCATAAAGTGCTGAGAACTCTGCTGGGCACACAGTAGAGTTGCACCTTCCAGCTGCGACCCACAGGTGGCTGGTCTGAATGAATGACATACAGGTAAAATACACATTGGATTTGGAAGAGCAGCTGTGCAGAAAAGCATGTAAAATAGCTCATTGGTTTTACCTATCGATTCCCTGTAGAAATGATAATAGTTTTGAATGTATTGTGTTCAATGAAATATAGTATTAAAAGTTATCTCACCTGCTTTTGTTTTTTAATTTTTTAAAATGTGGTTGCTAGAAAATTTTAAATGTCATTTAAAAAGTTAAACTGAAATGGGCTTGTCTTGTAGTTCTATCAGAAAACACTGGAATAGGAGCTTAATACGTATTAGCTGTGGAGCCTTTTGCAATCACATTCTGTTGCCACTGTATCACATCTGTATCAGTTTCAAAGTATTTATTAGCAGCTGAAACGCCTTGTGTCTTGTTTGCTTGTTTGTTTGTCTTCTAGATGTCTCTCTCTCTCTCTCTTTTTTTTTGGCTGCGCCACGCAGCTTGTGGGACTTTAGTTCCCAACCAGGGATCGGGCCCTCGGCAGTGAGAACGTGGAGTCCTAACCACGGGACCACCAGGGAATTCCCTAGATGTCTCTTCACTGAGGTCGGGGATTTGGTCCTGCTTATTCGTATATCCCCCTGGCCTAGAACAGTGCCTGGTATACAGTAGGTGCTCAATAAATATTTGTGGAATGAATGAATGGAATATGGGGAGGGGGTGGAAGACTCATAAAGTCCCTCTTACCTGCAGGACCCAGTGCTGACAGAAATAGCCACGAGGGGGCGCCCAAAACCAGGCAACCAGTCCCAGCTGGGCAGCCTCAGTTTTCCATCCTGCAAAATGGGAATATCGAGCAGGCACTTGGGGGGATGAAGCAAGAGGAGCAAAAGCTGCTGCCCCACGGAATCCCGCCCCCTCCTCTCCATTCCCAGTTGTCTGAGCCAGTGGTTCTCAAACTCTATCAGGCATCCGAATTGCCTTGGGAGGCTCATTGAAAGACAGACTGTGGGTCCCCGCCCCCAGAGTTTCTGATGCAGGAGGGCCGGGCTGGGGCCTGAGAACCTACATTTCTAACAAGCTCCTGGTTGATGCTGATGGGGGCAGGTCCAGGAACCTCGCTTTTTTTTTTTCTTTCAGTTTCTGCTTTATAACAAATTGAATCAGTTATACATATACATCTGTTCCCATATCCCCTCCCTCTTGCGTCTTCCTCCCTCCCACCTTCCCTAGAGGCACCTCGCTTTGAGGATCACTGATGTAGATCTTCTCTGGAGACAGATTCAAAATGAATCAGGAGTTCTATCCATGGCGCGTGTCCAGAGAACTTCTGGAGCCTTTTTAAAAAATGGTGGCAAAATACACATAACATAAAACTTACCGTCTTAACCGTTTTTAAGTGCACAGCTCAGTGGCATTAAGCACATTCTCATTGTCGTGCATCCATCCTCTCCACCCATCTCCAGAACTTTCTCATCTTCCCAAACTGAAGCTCCGTCCCGAGGAAACACTGACTCCCCAGCCCCTCCCCCACCCCGTGGTCCCCACCGTCTACCTCCTGTCTCTATGGATTTGAGTCCTCTAGGGACCTCCTGTGAGTGGGATCAGACAGTACTTGTCCTTCTGTGTCTGGATTCGCTCACTGAGCATCACGTCTTCCAGATTCACATACGTTGCAGTGTGTGTCAGAATTCCCTTCTTTTTAAGGCGGGATCACATCCCATTGTATGAATGGACCACATTGTGTTTATCCATCATCTGTTGATTCCCTGGAGCTGTTTGACTCCTCCTCTCTGGGTAGGCTCAATTCTAACAGGACACAGCTAACCTAGGGGATCCCTCTACCTCATCCTGGGTCCTGTTCTCTGCGTCTTCCTTTTTCTTGATTTGTCTTCTTGTTTTGATGGAGAACATTTCAGGAGCATCTTTCTAAGCCCTGGGTCGGACCGAGGCCTGCTCCATCTTGCTGATTCCCCCTTATCCCATCACTAAGCACCCCTAAGCTCAGCCTCTTCGGCCTCCCGCTGACCTCGCCAGCACCCTGCCAATGAAGAGGGATCACGTGTCTGGAGTCGGACAGGCCTGGGTGAAAACAGCCCAGCTTCACCCACACCAGCTGAGCGTCTGGACTCCCCCACCTGCCTCCCAGCAGAAATCATTAATAATGATTAAAACTACTAATAGCAACATTTATTACTCCCCAAACCATGACCTCAGAATGAATGACTGCCTAACCATATCGTTGGTGAGTTCACCATTAGACTTAGATAATATTATTATTCTTAAAACAATAAGTAAAGGGGATGCTTCACAGCACCGTCCTTTGTGTGATTCCAAATACATGGCTTCAGCTCTCTGCGCTCCTGTTTTCTCATGTGTAAAATGGGGATGATAATAGTTCCCAACCAGTTGATCAATATTATCAAATATTTATTGTCTTCCAGGTGTAATGTTCTGTGTTAGGTATTGGAAATATGGTAGTAGTTTAAAAAAAGGAAACAAAAAGCAGGTCCCTAAGTTATGGAGATATTGCATATAAAGGCTTTAGCACTAAGCTTGGCATTTAAGGATATTATTGTTACATATTACTAATTTTTACTACGTTATATACCATAAATAACTTTTACGTTACATATTAACATTACTTACTATAATGCCATATTACTGTTTAATAGTCACGTTAATGTATCATGACAATATCACATATAATTTGTATATTATGCATAATGATAAAAATTTGTTTCTTATTATTACGTAACTATTATTTATATCAAACATAAGCATATGTAATATAAATTTTATTTTTAATGTGATGATAATTTTTAACTGTAATTATTATTTATGCTCGTTATGTATAATAACGCTCTTACGTACTACAGTAATATTGACAGGAATGGAGCTGCCCTTCCACTCCTGGGCACGTGAGGGCGCTCGCGGCGCTCCTGGGGCCCGGGACGCACGCAGGCCCCACCCCCGAGCCCCGATTGGCGGTGCGCGCGGTGCGCGATGGCGCACCGCCTGGTCCCGCCCCGGGCCCGCCCCTCATTCCCTGGGCCCGGCCCCTTCCCTCAGCTCTCCAGCCGGTGGCGGTTGTTGTTCAGCGGCGGCGGCGGCCGCAGCTTGGGTCGCAGCCTCCGGCCGCCCGCCCGCCCACCGGCAGGTCCGCGCGCGGCCATGGAGCTGGAGGTGCCGGACGAAGCGGAGAGCGCCGAGGCGGGGGCCGTGACCTCGGAGGCGGCCTGGGCGGCAGAGAGCAGTGCAGCAGCAGGTAACGGTTCCGGACCTTCCTCCTTCTCTCCCCGCTCCCCGAATGGACCCGCCTGCCCCCCCTGCTGGGGCCCAGTGGACCCGCCCGAGCGCCGGAGGGGCGTCGGGACCCGCAGCGGGGAGGCCGGAACGTTCCACTCGGGGGCGCTCGCGGGGGGGATGGAACGCCCCACTCCGGGGCCGGGGGACACGCCGCGGGGCCCGAGACGCCCCGCCCTAGGGGTTGGGGTGGCGCCGCCCATTCCCGGGGTTCTTGGGGGAGCCGCCTGTCTGGGAGCGGGGGTTGGCGTAGGGCCCCATCTGGGAGGCTGTGGGTGGAGCAGACCCCGTTGGAGGCATGCGGGGAAGATGGGTCCTCACCTCTGGGAGGGGTGCGACCCCTATTTAGGACGCGCGGTAGGTGGGTGCACTGCCTCCTGCTGAGGGCGCTTGGGGACGACGTCCCACCCAGTCTTGTTGTCAGGGGGCTTCTCTGCATGTGGGTTAGTGGAGTACCCCCGTTCCGATGTGAGACCCTGCCTCCAAGGGGTGACGCTGTCCCACATGTCCCCCCCACCCCCGACCTCTGGACCCACTGCTCGGGGCCACCCACTTTGCTGGTATCAGCTTCCAGGCCTCACCCGTTCCCCTGCAAGCCGTCACCCTGTGGGCACATCTTACTGGTCGTTAAGGGAAGGGGCTGCTGTGGCGGAAGTGGAGGGTCTCGGAGGCCAGCTGGGTCAGCCTCCTGACCACCTCATTTTTGTGGAATTCACCAGACCTGGTTTCTAGTCCATTGGCCATTCCTTCCCTTTCTGGGTCTCAGTTTACCTCCTGTAACCGGAGGTAGGTAGGGGGATAACATCTCCAGGCACCTTCAGTGCCAGGGCTTGGCAAGCAGGTGGGGGAGGAGAAGGCCCCCTGCAGCCTTTTCCCTGGATGTTGGGGGGCTGCCGTAGCTCTGTAGGGGCACTGCTTTCTTGAGCCCCTCTCCTTGGCATGCCTCCCTGGCCCTCTAGCAGAGCAGGTTTGGGGAAGGAGGCAGCCTCGCCCAGCCCTGTGGGCCCGCGGTCTGCCTTTCCCTGGGGCGGTGTGCAGAGCCCAGCCACTGCCTGGTTCCTTCTTGGTCAAGGTTGCAGGCTCCCAAATAGGAAGTTTCTGGATCCGCAGAGTTCTCTGTTCCAGGCAGCCCTCTCTGGCGAGTCCCCTGTAGACACCCACAGGGGCATCCATCCTCCTTCTCCCCCGGGCCTCCCGAAACTTCCTTGGCAGGCAGGGAGTTGCTGTGCTGCCTGGGAGTTGGGAAAAATGTCTGGAGAAAGAGCCAGAGCGAGCGAGCTCCCCCGGGCTCCAGAGGACTCCCACCGCTTCCTTTCCTGCTGCCATCTGGAGCTGCTTGGTGGGTTACCCTGGTTCAGCTCCAACCATCCGGCCCTCTGGCTCCCGTTCTTTGCTGGCGGCGATGCCCTGCCTGGCCAGCCCCAGACATGGCAGAGGGACCCGGCTGAAGTCCTTTCTCAGCCCCCTGACCTCCGCCAGCAGCCCTCTGCCCTGTGCTGGGCAGAGACACAATAGCCTAGGATGCAGTGCCCACAGGAAAGCCACACAGCATATATTTGTCTTATCAGGGGCTAGGTGACCTGATGGGGGCAGATAAAGTCCCAGGCCCCGACTGTGGTTGGGTCTGAGCACAGGAACCTGGCCCATAAGGGGCCGTCCCCGCTCCTGTCCCCAAACCCGCAGAAATCTGGTTCCCACAGCTGATCACTTACTTCACTCACTTTAGGGTTAATAGCTGTCTCTCCTCCGCTGAACCCATTTCTCTTAAGTTTGGAGAATAACTGTCCATGCCCTTCCTGCTGCTCGAACAGATGCGTAAACACACAGATGGGTCTGCTTGCTCACCAGGGGGTTCGTACGATGCCAGAGTCTTGATGCCTCCGCGCTAGTTTGGGGCTGGAAAGTTCTTTGTTGTGGGCGCTGTCCTGTGCTCTGTGGGGTCCAGCGGCATCCCTGCCCCCACCCACTTGATGCCAGGAGCCCCCCCAGTCCTGGCAACCACAGATGTCCCTGGACATCGCCCAGTGTCCCCTGAAGACACAGTCACCCGGGGTGAGGGCTGCCGTACTTCACCCATCATTCTGTAACTTGCTTGCTTTTTATCCATAATACGTTTTTTCCCCCCACATTGGTATCAATTCTTTTCTTCAGAGGGAGAGAATATGGTGCTGTGATTGAGAAGGTGGAAACCCCGTATCCTGCCTGGGTTCCACTCAATTTCTGTGTGACCTCACAGGGCACATGCCTTGATATCTCTGAGCCTCAGTGTCCCCATCTGTAAAATGGGGTCACACTGCCAGCTTTACCTGAGTTAGTGCATCAGCAGGTGGAGGGCGCTTGGTGAACTTTAGTGACAGCCCACCCCCTTTAGGCATGAGCTTCCTGCTGAGGGACGATCCAGTGGTTTCTGGAGCCCCCTTTTGCTGTCACAAGCGATGCTGCAGTAAACATCTTTGAATGTGGGCCTGTAGCTGTGGTGCTTTCAGTTCTAGTGGTTGGAGTCCGCGCCTTGGAATGGCTGGGTCAGGCACAACCAGATTGATGCCCGCTGGCTTTCTGGAAAGGTCCGGCAGGAGCCAAGAGAGACTGTCTCCTCGGAGTGTTGCCAGCTCCGGATGTTATCGGCCTCCGTCATTTTGGCCAATCTGATGGGAGGTGAAATGTATTGGTGGTGTTTTAGAATCCGCTTACTTTAAACTCCCGGGCTCCCGAGGCCTGGACCACGGAAGGCCCAATGGTGTTCTCTGCTGGCTTTTGGGGACTCTGTGGAGTGCCTGGTTCTGTGGAGGATCTCAGGAAGGCTGGGCTCTTGGGCACATTCACGGGGACCCTGTGGGTGTCCACGAGCTGCCTGTGGGCTTTGGCCTGCGCTGTGGTCTCTGAGCAGTTTCCCTCCTGTCCTTCCTGCTTCTGTGATGTCTCAGAATAGTCAGCTGTGTTCCCCGCTGACCCCTGGCCCCTCCCACGTCTAACCTGGTGGCAAATTATGTCGGCTTTGTCTTCAAAGTGGACCGAAAATCCACCCATTTGCCCCCCACTCCTCTGCCACCACCTGGTTCAGTCCCATCATCCATGGCTGGCCTGGCCCCATGTCTCTTCCTGTGCTCCCTCCCGCTCACTCCAGAAGGCTCCCACTAAAAGCTGACTCAGGCCCCACCCCTCCTCTGCCCACAGCCCTCCAGGGTCCCACCTCCCTGGGGGTTAAAGCCCAAGTCCTCCCCACGGCCCACAAGGTCCTGCACGACCTGCCCCCTTGCTCACTCTGCTCCAGACACACGGGCCTCCTGGCCGTTCCTCCAGCTCGCCAGGCCTGGTGCTGCCCCACTGTGCCCTCTGTCTGGGATGCTCATCCTCCATATCCCTGTCATTTGCTTCCTTAGTTCTTTCAAGTTTTTGCTCTACTGTGTCCTCTCAACGAGGCTTCCTGTGACATTTGAGGGAGGCCTGAAGGAGGCGCAGGAAGCCAGCAGGGCTCAAGCAAAAGGCCTCATGTGCTCAAAAAGCAGCGTCGAGCCAGCATGGCTGAGGGTGGGGCCTCATCACCAGGGGCCTCCTCTGTAGCTGTGGGCAGATTGTAACCGCGGGCAGCAGTGTCCCTCGTCTGCTCGTTGCGAGTCAACAATGGCCTTTGGAGGCAGAAGGCTCCCGGTTCTCATCCCGCCCTGGCCACTTTCTAGTGAGGCCATGTCCGGCGCTTGGGCCGGCAGCCTGGTCCTCTCTGTGGAGAGGCCTTGGGAGCCGGACCGCCTTTGCCAGCCAGGGGGTCCTCTGCCTCGGTGTCTCCATCTGTGAAATGGGCGTGATGACTGTGCCTTTCTCGTGGAGCTGGATCAGGTCGATTGGCTTGTAGAGCCCTGGAAGGGTGCTGCCCTGGCCAGCCCCACATGGGTGCCAGCTCAAGGGACCGCTTCCCCCAGAGCCTGGGTGGGCGGGGCCGCTGTCTGACTCGGCTCACGGGGACGTGCGGTCACCTCTTGCTTTGCCCTTGGGCAGGGCCTGTTGGACATTATGGAGCACCTGCTGTGGGGGCAGGGGTCCGGCACCTGGGCTCCCTCACCTTCAGATTGGTGGGGGTCAGGATGCAATGGCAAGCTAGTAAACAGGTGAGGCCAGCGGTTGCAGACTGGGGCCCCGGGTCCATCCTGCCCGCCGGTTTTTGTCTGTCACGTCTTCCTGATGCTTCGCCACGCCCTGTCATTCGTCTGTGGTCCACGGGGCTGTCTAGCTACAGTGACAGAGCTTAGAGTTGAGACAGAGACCCGTGGCCTGCAAAGTTGGAGACACTCACTGGCTGGTCCTCTACGGAGAATGCTTGCCGACCCCTGAGTCAGACCACGCCAGCCCATGGGGAGCTGCCAGGGCAGTGAAACGGGTGCCGTGGCCCCAGGGGGTGACCATGGCCTGCAGCTGCCAGGTGGTCAGGGGAGCAGGTGACCCAAGCAGCCGCGGTTGAGCATTCAGGCAGAGGGATCAGCAGGGCAAAGGCCCTGAGGCAGGAATGAGCATGACTTGTTCCTCAGAAGGGAAGGGGCGGGGGGCCTGGCCCTGCTCGCGTTCTGGTCTGAGTCCAGTCGGTGGTGCTGGTGGGTTTAAGCAGGGCAGAGAGTCACGTTTTACAGAGTGAGAGCCCTCTGCCTGCCTGGTGGGGAGGGGCTGCGGGGGTGGGCATCCAGGTGAGTGGGGCTGGGGGCCTGGACGGTAGTCTTGTGGTGGGGGAGGGAGGGTAGGGAGGCCTGCACCCTGGAGTTGGTGGGGGGAGGGCGGTTGGTGAGGGCCCAAGGAGGAGCAGGTGTGGGGGTCCAGGCCCTGGCAGGCTTGTGCTGATGGGTAAGAAGCAGGTCTGGGGGGCTGCTCAGGGCTCCCAAGGCTGGTGGATTCCCACGGGATCCTGGGCAGGGCGGCCTGGGGCTTGACCGGGCTGAGCCCTGCCTGGGCTGAGGACAGTGTGCCTGCCTCCGCCTCTCAGAATGAGGGCAGGGGTCCCAAGGATTCGGCGGGGCATGGAGAGGTGAGCCCCGCACCCCCGGCGGTGCTCGTTAAGTGACAGACGTGTGGCCCAGGCATTTACCAGCCTGGTGACCAGGCCCTGGGCCCTCCTGTTCCTGCTGCCCCCACTGAGCCGCGTGGCACCACGCGTGACAGGGCAGGTCGGGATCCCACTGGGGATTTCCTGGCTGCTGCCAGCTGGACAGCGGGCACTGCGCACGTGGGGGGATTACTGACCCGGGGATTAGCCTCGGGGCCCCTGTACTAGGTGCCACCAGGCCCCATGGAGGTGTTAGGGGTCCAGCCTGAGGGGCCCCAAGTGCCTGAGCCAGTGGGAAGGCATTTGGAGACCTGGCCTCTGGCTCTGACCGAGGAAAGGGACCCCAGCATCTGCCCCAGTTGCTCTTCTCTCTCGATCATGCGCGTGTCATGCACACATATGGGCCGTTATCCAGGGGCCACAGGGTTGCCGTTGAAGGTTTGGGGCTCTGGGGTGCAGGTCAGGTGTTCATGAGCAGAGGCCACTGAAGACTGCTCGGGCCGGGTGCTGGGGAGGCCCCAACGAGACGGGCACGGTCCTTGTGTGCATGCCGGGGGTGCGGGTGGGGTGTGTGCAAACAGTAAGTGACGAAAGGAGAGAGAGGTGTAACACGGCAGGGGAAGCGAGTGCCCAGTGCCTCAGGGAAGAGCAGAGCGGAGAAGGGGAGAGAAAAACGGGCGTGGGGGGAGCGATGGAGGCCAGGTACTCAGGAGGGGCGACGGGCGACATCTGAGCAGAGATCTACAGGAAGGAGGAGATGTGCACTGAGGGGGTGTGGGGAGAGGCTCCCAGGCAGAGGGCACAGCCCGTGCAAAGGCCCTAGGGCAGGACCGTGCCTGGGTTGTTGCAGGAACAGTAAGGAGGCCCATGTGGATGGAGCAGAGTGAGTGAGGGAGAGAGAGGGAGGAGGGGAGGGCAGGGAGGGGACGGGGCAGGTCGGGCAGGACCTTGTGGGCCACGGGGAGGACTTGGGCTGTTACCCTGAGGGAGGAGGGGTCCCTGGAGGGCTGTGGGCAGAGGAGGGGTGGGGCCTGACTCAGGTGCTCACGGGCTACTTCTGGCCACTGTGGGGGAAAGACTGTGGGGAGGGAGGGTGGGAGCCGGGGACCACGGTGGAGGGGACTGTGCTGGTCCAGGTGGTGATGCTGGGACTTGGGCTCAGGTGGAGGCAGGAGGAAGGAGTCATGCGGAGTAGATTTTAGAAGCTGAGTTGACCGAACTTACTGAAGGGTTGAGTGTGGCGGGGGAGGGGAGAGGAGTAGAGGGTGACTCCCAGGTTGGGGTCTGAGCCCCTGGAAGGGCAAGCTGCCTCAGCTGAGATAGGGGATGGTCAGGTGCAGTGTGGGTATGAGACATGGAGACGTGGGGGGCAGAGGACCAAGTCTGGAGCCCAGGGGGTGGTTGGGCGGACGGCCATGGGGCGAGGAGGTGGGGATGAGGCAGGGAAAGGGCCTCCTCATGCAGAGCGATGACTGGGCAGCTGATGTGTTCGTGGGGGGACGCGTCTTAGAGCCCCTGGCAGGACATGGCCTTTACAGTGTATGACGAGGGGAGGTGACAAGGGGGTGGGCGCAGGTGGAGAAGAGGCAGGATGCAGGGTCCCAGCAGCCACGGGAAGCTCATTGGTGAAGCGGCATCCAGGCACGCCTTCCTCTCTGGGATCCCATGAGGATTAGATGAGCCAGCGCATGCGAACTGTCCAGGACGGGACCCAACTTGTGGGGAATGGAGGCCCCGTCTCTGCAAGCCAGGTTGGACGCGGAGAAAGCATGGGTCTTTACTGGGGTTTCTGCAGGACGGGAGGGACGGGCAGCGTTGGCACCCTGAACCAGCTTGGGATTGGCTCGTTCGATGGCGGCGGCTGTGGGCTGCCGTGGGCTCTGGCTGGGGGCGGTTGAGGCGGTGCCCCTGGGCTTGCCTGTGAGCAGGATGAGGAGTGCTGAGGGTGTTGCCCGTAGTGGCTTGGTTGGCACAGCAGAGATGTGCTCACAGGCAGGTGGTTTGTGATCTAGGGGTTGGCTGACTCCAGGAGGGACAGTCCCCAGGTCTGCAAGGCCCCTAAGATGTCAGAGCATCATAAGATGCACGTGATGAACCCAAGGTGAACCGTTCCGAGTTCCCTCCAGCAAGGGTGAGAGCGCCGTGCCTCACGCATTTCTTCCATCCTTGGCACAAAGGGAGGTCTGGGCATAGTTGCAGCTTGTATTTATCATAACGTGAATCAGAGGGAAACGTGAATCAGAGGGAAATGTCTTCACGTATTTTTTCCTTTTTAATGTTTCATCTTTGTTTTATTAAAAATGTATCCCAGCAAAGGGAGCAGAGACTTGCCCAGTGGCACTGGGCAGTGGCACTGGACTGCCTCACCTTGGCAGCATCCTGCACTTTGTCAGAGCTGGAAAATGGAGCATCGGCCACCAGGGAGTCCTTGGTGCCTTTGCCCCCACAAGCATTCATGTCTCCACTGTCTTGTCTTGATTCCACACTCACAGACCCCTTTTCACCACTCACCCCATTCCTGCATTTAATCCTACACATCTCAGGACTCTTATTCATTTTCTGGGAGCTGTATACTGATTGTAGCTTTCCCATTTTCAAATTATTTATCAGTCTTTTTCTTATTGATCTGTGGGAGCTCTTTATATATTATGGAAGATTTTTTTAAAAAATCCATGATACAAGTAAGTTTAAGTAGCTTTTCCCCATCTTCTCTTAAGATGATTATCAATGCCAGGCAGGTGTTTTTGTTTTCATGTGGTCCCATTTATCAGCCTCTCTCTCTTTTTTTTTTTTAGATAGTATCTTCTATTTATTTATTTATTTATTTATTTTTGGCTGTGTTGGGTCTTCGTTGCTACGTGTGGGCTTTCTCTAGTTGTAGCGAGCGGGGCCTACTCTTCGTTGTGGTGCGCAGGCTTCTCATTGTAGTGGCATCTCGTTGCAGAGCACAGGCTCTAGGCACGTGGGCTTCAGTAGTTGTGGCACGTGGGCTCAGTAGTTGTGGCTCTTGGGCTCTAGAGCACAGGCTCAGTAGTTATGGCACACGGGCTTAGCTGCTCCGTGGCATGTGGGATCTTCCTGGACCAGGGCTCGAACCTGGGTCCCCTGCATCGGCAGGTGGATTCTTAACCACTGCACCACCAGGGAAGTCCCTATCAGTCTTTTTTTATGGTTTCCCAGTTTGGTGTCATGATGGAAATGTATCCTCTGTTCCAAGGTTACAGTTAAATTCTTCTAATACTTCTATAATTTTACTTATTTTTTTCTTTACATTTTTTTTCTTTACATTTAAATTCTTGTTATATTTGGCATTTATCCTGGCATAAGATGTACAAGGGTTTAATTGAGCCAAGTCTTCCCAGGTGGCTCAGGGTCAGCCCAGCCCCACTTCCTGGATAATCTGCTTTCCTCACGGATTTCAGATGCCACCTTCATTACAGACCAGATGCTTGCGTGTAGCTGGTCTATTTCTGGGCTTTCTGTTCGGTTCCCCTCGTCTGCCTCTGTCTTCGTGCAAAAGGCATGCCTTCAGCTACAAATAATAACATGCTTACTGGAAAAAAGCAGCAGCCCAGACCTGCAGTCAGTGGAATGTGAGCATTTATTTGTCTTGACCCTCCGTTTCTACGGAGGTAATGACTGTTATTCCGGATGTTTACCTGTCTCCGTATATATTAGTATTTTGTTAACGTTTTATTTTGAAACCTTTGGAGCCTGTGGAAAGTTGCAGGGACACTCTGGCGACACCCACACGCCCTCTGCCAAGGGAGGGAGGACACGTGGGGCCAGGCTCTGCCTCTGTCACCCCATCATCACAACTGATCCCCATGCAGCAGCCTCGTGTGATGTACGTTTCTGTTTAAAGACGGCTTGTCTGATACCAGTTGTTGATTCATTCACGGCGGGGCTGTAACCCTTGCCTGAAAGAAGCTCATCTAACACACGTACTGTCCCCATGAGCATGTCACCGCCCTCCTGCACTTGGGACACCGACCATCAAGCACTTCAGCTCTACGCTGGGGGGCCGTTTTAGATGCAGAATCACTCACCAAAAACACAAAAATGCAGAAAACATGGCACTAAAGAGACCACGGAAAGTACACTTGTCTGTGGTCTGAGAGCTGAACCGAGCAGGCAGGGCGTCACCTGGCTCGGGCTCGCTGGGCACGTGTGTGGGGCACCGGAGACC
Organism: Hyperoodon ampullatus; assembly: GCF_949752795.1. Lineage (NCBI taxonomy): Eukaryota > Metazoa > Chordata > Mammalia > Artiodactyla > Ziphiidae > Hyperoodon > Hyperoodon ampullatus. The sequence continues at coordinate 26,806,000 of NC_136917.1, forward strand.
TCGCTGCCCTGCGTGTGCCTGAGAACGAGCATGGCAGCCCCCTGCGTGTGGGTTATAGATAAATTCCAGCCGGTAGGTGGACTTGCAGACGTGGAATCTGTAAGTAAGGAGGACGGAGGACGGGCTGTACGTCCGATAAACAAAGACGCTCTCTGAGCTGAGTGCAGGGGTCACGTGGAGGAAATGGAGCATCGGCGCGGCCCGCAGTCGGGATTCACAGTTTTGTGAATTAACCCAAACCTTCCCGTATGGTAACTTTTTTTACCTCTCCCGGATTCAGTCCAGGATCACACACGGCATTTGGAGACGTGGGGTCGGCGGGGCCCTCCAAGGGCCCGAGACTGGACAAGCCTCCTTCCTGGGCTGACAGTCCCTCTGTGACCCTGACCCAGCCGCCTGAACCCTTCCAGCTGCGGAGCCACTGAGAATGTGCCTGGTGACCCCCGGAGCCACCCTCCTTGCCTCGTTCCTCCTCCCCCCTGTACAGTCCGTCCTCTGCCTGCTCCTCCAGGAAGCCCACCCGATTTCCATGGCCCAGTCCGCCCCCCTTAGACCTTCCATGTGGTGATTGTCTGCTGACCTGAGGGCCATCTCTGCCCAGAGCCTCGGGCCCTGAACTTTGGTGGCAGGCCGGTGCTCAGCCCAGACCGGTGTTAGGCTGTGTCTGTGGCATGAGTGGTGAAAGTTCTGGAACCTTCTTTCTCTTAGGGCCTGTGAGTTCTGGATTAACACCTTGCCCCCCACCCCTACCCCTGGCCCTGTCCTTTGCAAGGTTTCCTGTTTACCACTGTGGAAACACTTGCTCTGTGCAGTGAAATGGCGGGGGGGCAGCATGGGCTGCTGGTCAGGGCTTGGCCCCCAGCTGCACCCTCCCCTCCAGCCACAACAGACCCTTTCTTTGCTGTTCCTGGAAAGTGTCCTGTCACCACAGGGCCTTTGCATGTGCCCCCCCCCGCCCCCCGCCACCCCAGAATTCAGCTTTCTCGTGATTTTTCTTTTCCCTCCTTTGGAAAGCTGCCGTGTGTTTCTGGCACGAAATACAGGCCTGGCCCCACCCTCATACCCACCCAAGGCACCTCTGTTGCCAGCCCCTTGGGAGGCACTTGCTGTGCACACCTGCCCTGGTCACACACCTCCTACTGTTGTGTTTGTAAAATGCAAGCAGACCTCGGAGACACTGCAGGTTTGGTTCCAGACCCCTGAAATAAAGCAAATACCGCAGTAAAGAGCAAGTCACATGAATTTTTGGTTTCCCAGCAGATATAAAAGTTATCTTTGGGAATTTCCTGGTGGCCCAGTGGTTAGGACTCTGCGCTTCCAGTGCCGGGGGCACAAGTTTGACCCCTGGTTGGGAAACGAAGATCCCACAAGCCGCCTGCGGCCAGAAAAAAAAAAGTTATCTTTACACTATACTGTAGTATTATGAAGTGTACAGTGGCATTATGTCTAAAAACAATGCACATACCTTAATTTAAAAATACTTTATTGCTAAAAAAATGCTAACGGTCAACCTGAGCCTTCAGAAAGTAGTAATCTTGTTTTTGATAGTAACATAAAATATCACTGACCACAGATCAGCATAACAATATAATAATAGAGACAAAGTTTGAAATGTTGTGAGAAATAACACAGTGTGACTCAGAGACACGAAGGGAGCAAATGCTGTTGGGAAAATGGCGCCGATAGGCTTCCACAAACCTTCATTTTGTCAAAAACTCAGTATCTGCTCAGTGCAGCAAAGCAAGGTCGGCCTGCAGACCTCATTCTGCACTTAGACTTTTTTCTAAACACTTTTTTGGGTAACAGCTTTGTTGAGATATAATTCACATGCCACATGGTTTTACCTATTTAAAGTGTGCAACTCAGTGGTTTTTGCTATATTCACAGAGTTATGTGACCATCACCACAATCGATTTTAGAACATTCTCATCACCCCAAAAGGAAGCCCCGTCCCCATGAGCAGTCACCCCCCTCCCCCTCCCCAGCCCCTGACAACCACGAATCCACTGTCTGTGTCTGTGGATCTGCCTGTTCTGGACATTTCATGTAAATGGAATCACACACTGTGTGTCCTTCTGCGTCTGGCTTCTCTCACTGAGCGTCGTGTTCTCGGGGTCCGTCCACGTTGTAGCGAGTGTCAGGGCTTCACCCCTTTTCATGGCTGAGTGATGCTCCCGTGTGTGGAGGGACACGTGTGTTTATCCATCATTCGTCAATGGACATTTGGAGTGTTTGCACCTTTTGGCTGCTGTGACTCGTGCTGCTGAGAACATTCACGTACAGCCTTTGTGTGGACACGTGTCCTCATTTCTCTTGGGTGGACACCCAGCCGTGGTGATACTGCGTCAGATGGAAACTCCGTTTAACCTTCTGAGGAGCTGCCGCTCCGTTCCCACGGCGGCCGCGCCACTTCCCCTCCCCCATCCTCACCAGGGGGTGGGGGACTCACCGTGGTCTTGGTGTGCATTTCCCTGACGGTTAGTGATGGTGAGCATCTGTTCGTGTGCGTGTTGGACATTTGTGTGTCCTCTTTGGAGAAACGTCTGTTCAAGTCCTTTGCTCGTTTTCCAGTTGGGTTAGTTTTCCTTTCATTACTGAATTGTAGGCGTTCTTTCTGTGTTCTAGACACGAGCCCCTCTTCCGATAGATGATCCACAGTATTCACTCCCATTCTGTGGGTTGTCTTTTCATCTTCTTAGTGGTGTCAGTTTTTTTTTTTTTTTTGCGGTACGTGGGCCTCTCACTGTTGTGGCCTCTCCCGCTGCGGAGCACAGGCTCCGGACGCACAGGCTCAGCAGCCATGGCTCACGGGCCCAGCCGCTCCGCGGCACGTGGGATCCTCCCGGACCGGGGCACGAACGCATGTGCCCTGCATCGGCAGGCAGACTCTCAACCACTGCGCCACCAGTGAAGCCCAGTGGTGTCAGTTTTGACCAGCTTCCGTTTCTCTTTTTCTTCAGCTGCTGTGCCTTGGTTGTTGTAGTGAAGAAATCCCTACCTGACCCAAGGTCATGAGGATTTACCTGTTTTCTTCTAAGGGTTTTATGGTCTCAGCTCTTGCATTCGTGTAGGTTTGTGATGCGTTTTGAGTTAGTTGTGTTGCTGTGGGCAGGACCCCAGTGTTTCCCCCGTCCAGTTGTCTGGGCGCCCTTGTGGCCTGGCCTCTGGTCATAACGGGGGCCAAGACAGACCCTGGCCCTGCCTCCAAGGAAGCCCCCAGTCTGGGAAGCGCTGGAGATGGACCCTAATCACCAGCCACACGTGGGTCCAGTGGTGACAGTGGTGTCAGGGCCCGTCCCCTCCCTGCCCTCACCTCTTGTCACTGACTCTGCTCTGGCATCACAGCCTCTTGCCGATCGCCCCCCGCCCCTCGCCCCCCCCTCCAGCTCTGCAGGCACGGTCCTGCCCCAGGACCTTTGCACTGGCTCTTCCCACTGCCTGGGAGGCTGTGCTGGCTCTCAGCTGGCTCTTTCCTGTCTCCTTTCCTGGATGCAGTCATTGCTCAGGCTGAAGCCTGCCATCTGGAATCAAGTCCATCTGTCCCCTCTCTATCCTGGGTGACCTCCGGTGAGTGACCTGGTCTCTCTGAGCCTCAACTTCCACATCTGTCACGTGGAGGTAATCATAATACTTGCCTTACGGGTCCGTCGGGCAGATTAAACAAATTAACAGCCCTGGCCTCATGGTACAGACTTGGTCAGCGTTAACTCTTTGTCCCTGCTGCCCTGGCTGGTCCCTGGAGTGATTGGAGGGTTGGAGCTGGTGGCTCACACAAAGCAGCCTGTGCCCTAGGGCTGCTGCCCCCTGTGTGCCCTCTGAGCCAAGCCCTGGCACCCTGGCCCCAGACCTCGTTATGACTCCTGGGGCCATCACCAGGGAGAAGGGGGTGGGTGCCGGTGCCCACGGTCCTGCCAAGTGCCACGCACCTGCTCCCTGGGCTGTAGATGTGCAGGAGGGTGTGATTGCTTCCCGCACGGGGCTCATGGCTACTAAGGGAGCAGCCACTGGAGGAACAAAACTATAAAAAAGAAGGTTTAAACCAAGCAGACTTATAAGTGGCAGAGAGTGGGGTTGGGAGCCAGCTGCAGCCGGTGGTCAGGGAAGGTCTCTCTGAGGGGATGGCGTTTGATCCAGGCCTGAATGGTGAGCTGGGGAAGAGCGTTCAGGCAGAGGAGAAACACGTGCAAAGGCCCTGGGGCAGGACTGTGCCTGGAGTGTGTGAGGAGCAGTGAGGGGGCCACGTAGGGGGAACACAGTGAGGGGAGGGGGGAGGAGGAGGAGGTGCGGGCCGGGAGGGCCTTCCATCTGGACAGCTCTCCCATCTCCATCCACTCTTCCTGTTTGTGCCTCAGGGACCATGTTGAGACCCAGGTAGCATTGGTTAGTTACTGCCGTGTAACAAATTACCCCAGAACTTCGTGGCTTAAAATAGTAATAAACATTTATCATCTCACACTTTCTGTGGGTCAGGAATCTTAGGGTGGCTTAGCCCCAAACCTCGCGGCTCCATCTCTCACGAGGTTGCAGTGAGGCTGTGGGCCACTCTGGAGGAGCTGCCCCCAGGATGGGTCCCTGCTGTGGTTGTGGGATCAGGCAGTTTGTTTGGCCATGGAGCCTCTGTTTTCTCATCTGTAAAATGGGGTGCTTGTAGCCCTTGTCTCACTGGGTGGAGCTGGGCAGTCAGCTCCACCATGCCTGGCTCAGAGGGGCCTCAAAGTGCAGGAGCCCCTGTGACATCCCCAGGACCCAGCCGGCTGTCAGGGGCCTGGCTCCTGGTCTGGCCTATAGGGTCTGGGGGCCCCTGGGAAATGGGGCCCAGAACTGGACTGTGAGAGCAGCACCCCCCAACTGGCAGTACCACCCCGTGAGCAACCAGGGGGCCTCCGGCCATGGCCCTGCCTCCCTCAGTGCCCTCGGTCTGCTGGAATCCAGTGCGGTGTGTGCCGCCCAGCCCGGGCTGCTGGAGAATAAAAATACATCTGGGAGGCAAACTGGGCCAAGAAACTCAGTCCTGAGATAGCGTGTGACCCTCCGCCAGGCACCTTCAGGGTTGGGGGAGCACTGTCCCCACCGCACTCTGGCCACTGTCCTCCGACCTGGCTCCCGTCTGCCGGCCCCTTCCCGAACACTGACGCTGGTGACCTGGCTTCCCCTGGGGAGCCCCTGTCCAACCCACAGGCAGGGCGCCTTGGCCCTGGGTGAGTGGAACCAGGCCTGGCTGCATCAGAGCCTCCCTGCTCTGGGACTTCATGTGGGGCAAGAGGATGGAGGAGCTGGTCCACCCCACACCCAGGTGCCTGCTTGGGGGGCAGCAGCAGAGCTGAGATGGGGAGACTGAGTCCTCGGGGCCCCCAGCCCGGCGAGGCTTGAAGCCCATTGCCCAGCCTCCTTGGTCTTGGTGGGTTGCAAGCTTTCTCTATGAGGGGTTGGGTGGTCTCTGTGGGAGCTGATGCTGCCATGATTGTGAATGAGTGGGTGGGGCCGTATGCCAATAAAACTTTATTTATAACAATTGCAGTGGGGGTTGAGTCCACAGGGCAGTTTGCTGGCCCTTGACTTGCATTAACAAATATTCCTCCCCACACACATCTTTTTTCTCCAAGCAGCGTGAATTGGGTTTCTGTCTCGACTCAAAACACCCAAATACCCCTTCTCTGAGCCCAGTTTCCCCCACTGAGTAGGAGAGACGAGTAGGGCATCGCTCAGGACAGGCTGGGCCAGAAGCACCATGGGCCATGGCCGTTCTGGGCCTTCAGCCCTTTGTCTGATGTCAGCTTGAGGGAACGTGTCTGAGACTCGTGAGGGCTGCGTCCCCACTGCTCTTCTCTGAGGCTCTTGGTGGTGCTTGTCCTCAGCCTCCTCCATGCAGCCGTCCAGGGTTTCTCGCTCAGCCGATACTCACTGAGGTCCACTCCATGCCCAGCCCTGGGCTGGTGCGGGGGCACTGAGGGGGCTGGAGAGGGAAGCCTGCCCCGTGGAGCTCTCAGTGGAGTCAGGAGAGCACCAAAGGTGGGGTCGCAGTGTGTCGTGCCGGAGGGAGAGACCCAGACCTCCAGGAGAGGGTAGAGCCGGGACTGCCGAGGTCCCAGGACAGGCATGGGGAAGGCGAGCTCCACCTGGGTGTGAACCGGATGCGGCTTTCCTCACCCCAGCACCCAAATCCGCAGAGGAGGAGGTGCGGTGGTAGTGTGGGCCCGGCGGAAGGCTGCGCACGTCCAGGCACGTCTGTGCCCTGGGGCAGAGCGAAAGTCGGTCATCCAACGTGAGGTGAGCCTGCGCTCCGTGCCAGGCCGGTGCCAGCCCTGGCAGTGACTCTGTCCTTCAGCCCAGTGGAGGCGGGGACAGGTGACCAGATGGCCGCAGGGCCCCAGGCCAGGTGCAGGACACGGTTGGCAGCACGGCTCCACCCGGAGGGTCAGGGAAAGCCCCAGAAAGGGTTTGGGAGGAAGCTTTTGGTTGCTCTGCGGACGGGCCGGCCCAGCTTGGCCTGGTGGCCTGAGCACCTCCGAGAGTTGCCCTCCGGGGCTCAGTGAGTCTGCAGGGACCCAGGTGCACATGGGGCCCTGGGGACCCCCTGGAGCTTCACTTAGCTCACACTTTGCACGGGAGACATTAATCCCCACCCACCCCAGAACAGAAAGACTTTCTCCTTGATTTCCTTCTAAATTTTTTTTATCTTTTGCTTTTTAAGTCTTTCTCTGTCCAGGGTTGATTTCTGTGTATGGTGTGAGGCAGGGGTCTCCAGCAACTGGTTGTCTGGGTGTCAGGTAGACGTTCCCCAACAGACCTGCAGCGCCCTGTCACATACTGTCTGGCGGGAGGCTGCTCTCGGCTCCCCTGGTGCCTGCCCTGCCCAGGGCTCAGGCTGCCCAGCTGGCTCCCTGCAACTGTCGAGTCTGCTGAGAAGGGGAGGTGGCCATGGCTCTGGAGGGCAACCACAACTCCCTCCCCACACAGAGGACTCTGGAAAGGAACCCAGGCACGCGGGGATGTTATTCCAGGGGCGAGGGTTGTGTGGCTCCCTGGAGATGTCGGTGTGAAGGGACACGAGGCCAGGAACCAGATGGGAGGGTGTGAAGTGGTCCATGTTCACTGAGGGGGAGCTCAGACCTCGCGTGGCTGCACACCTGGGTCAGCAGGGGAGTGTGTGGTGCCAGTTGTGCTGTGCTGCTTCCGCCGTGTCCTGCCTGCGCCCCCATGACCGTCCCCACCAGACTCGCTGAATGAACATGCGTGATGAACGGAAGAAAGTGGGGGAGGGTGACAATGGGGAAACTAACAAGGTGCATTTGGGGATGGCTTTCTATGTGCCTCAGATTCCTCTCCACACCCTGGGAGCTCAGCACTGTTCTTACCTGTTTGGCAGGTGGGTAAACTGAGGCTCGGGAGGTTGGGACTTGCCCCTGAACTGCCAGGCTAGGAGGGGAGCTCCCCGTGTCACCTCGCGAGCTGGCGCTGTCCTTCCTCTAAGGACAGGGAGCTGGGGGGCAAGGCTGCCAGTCTGGCTCTGAGCTCCCTAGGAGCCAGAGTGAAGAGGGAAATGGGACTGGCAACTGCTTCGTGGTGAGAAAGGAGGCCTTATTTCCTGGTGCCAGGACCTCGTGTGTCTTGACGGCTTGAGTTGATGAGATACCTTTGCTAAGAGGGGGCCTCTGCCCCCAGTTGTCCCCCTGCCCCCAGCCCCGCGCTGTTGGGTAAATGGACCCAGAGCTGTGTGGCAGCACAGCTGGCTCTCTGAAGGCCTGGCCTCCTGGGAGTGTGTTTGCACACAGTGCACTTGTCCGGGCCTCTGCATCTCTCCTCCAGCTGCTGGATGGGCAGCCGGGGGTGGGGAAGGGGCTTGCCCCAGAGCCTGGTCGATCTCAGAGGCCGAGAACCCCACCCAGGCCCTGGGGCTTGCTGGCCACGCAGCCTTGGTCAAGCTGCGTGGCTCCAACCCCTGGTTCTCCTGTAAACGGCACCAGAGCCTTCCTCCCCCTCAGGCCTGTGATGTGGCTCTCAGTGCAGCGAATGGTGACGTTGCAGCCTTTGAACTCGCTGGACCTCTGGGCCTCTGCCTCCCTGGTTATGAAGTGGGTCCAACGGTGATTACCTCCCAGGGGGTGTCGAGAGGGTTGGAGACTCAGCTAGTGGGGCGCCAGCCCAGCGCAGGGGGTGCTGTGTGTGTGCCATAGCCTTTTATTACGGGGCACCTCAAACAGAATGAAAGGCAGACAGGATAGTACGAGTAAGTATATTTTTATCATGAAATATTTTAAACACCCAGAGAATAGTACAATGAACCCCCATGTACAGGCTCTGCCCCCCCGTACCACACATCTTTATATTTGCTCCAGGTCTCCCCTGGCACTGCTGATGTCAGGCCGGGTCATTCCCTGGGGGTATCCTGGGAGGTGTGGGGTGTGAAGCAGCATCCCTGCCGCCACCCACTGGATGCCAGGAGCCCCCCAGTGGTGACCACAGATGTCCCCAGACGTTGTGCAGTGTCCCATGGGAGCAGGCCACCATGGGTGAGAACCACCTTTAGGGCACTCCCCTCACCAGGACGCCTGGGTGGCCTCTGCTGGGTCTCCTCTGACCCTGCACGGAAACTGCTTGCTGACCCCTGACTTAAGGGATAAACAAAAAAAGGTTTGTTTAACCTGCATAGTAACACATTGTTGTCTTTTATTTTATTGTTTGCTTTTCTGGGTGTTTAAACTCTCTTCTTATTAAACATTAGGCAAGGAACCAGTTTCCTCTGGAGTATTTTATCTGTAAAACAGGACCCTATACCTGAGGGGTGCTCACTGAGTTTGTTACGAGTGAATGAATGAAGGAATGAGTGAACAGACAGAGTATCATCTGGGAAGTCGCTTACTGGGGAAAAGTTTTCATTCCTCACCTGGTTCCATTCACCGTTCCGGGGTGCAATGTGATAAATGCAAAATCATAAGAGAAAACATATGCAAGAGGAAGGAAATAGCTTGTATTAATCCCCACACATTTTTTGGAGACCTGCCATCTGTTCTGAAGTTCCAGACCATGGCCCGAGTCCTCCCGCGGTGAGGCCCCACTCGCTACACCGCAGCCCCAGCTGGTTGGTGGCTGTGGACTCGGAGCCACCTGGCTGTGACGGGGAATCAGACCTCGGGTGTGGATTCCTCCAGTGGGCCCAACCAAGCCCCACTGTGGGCCAGGCGGTGCTTCCCAGTGTCCGTGTCTTCATCCATTCATTTGCTGACTCAGCGAGCACCTGCTGTGCACTGAGCGCTGCTCTAGGCATCAGCTGCCACCTCCACAGGCCATCTCCCACGTGTCCCCAGCCCTGCATGTCCAGCCACTTCCAGGATTTCCCTCCCAGGCCCCTGTCTCAGTGATAGGGGTCCCAGCCCCACTTACTCCCATAACGGGGTCTCCTCATCCTGGCCGTCCCCCTCTGAGATTGCTCCCCCATCCGTCCATCCCCTTCTCTCCATCCCAGCCTCCCCTGCCCCAGCTCCATTGGACCTGTAGTTACTATGCTCCTATTGTGTGCCAGCAGGCGGGCTAGGTCTGGGGAAGCGGCTGTGAACGAGACAGTCCGGTCTCTGCTCTCCCAGGAAGGAGCAAGGCGATCAAGAAGTTAGCTTCAGACAGTGATGTGTATCATGAAATAAATGGGCGCGGTAGAGGGTGCAAGGGGCTGGGGGTGGGAAGGGGCCGGCGTGGTTGGGGAAGGTCTCTAGGAGGAGACATTCACACTGAGACCCGAGCACAGAGGACAGGAGCCAGCCACGAGGAGGTGTAGGGATAGCGCGTCCCAGGCAGAGGGCACAGCAAGTGCAAAGGCCCTGAGGTAGGCACGTGCCTCCTCCAACGTGTGATGAGCAATGCCTGTTACGCCGTGCCTCGGGCCTGGCACGCTGGTGCTCAGTAGTGTCCACTACTGCCCCTGTGATCACTCACATTCTTTGGGCAGAATCTGCTCAAAAATGTGTTTCTCCAAAGTTCAAAAACACCTGACATCAAAGGTGAAAATTCACCTTTAATCCAGAGGAAAAAGATTTTATTAAGAAAATCTTCAACCGTACTGAAAAGTTGAAAGAATTGGACAGTGGACACTGACTGATTACCGCTTGGATCCTACAATTAACATTTTGCTGTATTTACGTCATCCCTCCATCCTCCTGCCCATCTCTCAACCATCCTTCTCTCCATCTAATTTTACGGATGCATTTCAAAGTTGCAGACATCAGCACACTCCACCTGAAACACATATGTGTATCATTAACTAGAGTTTGATATTTTTCAACATGTCCTTTGGGATATTAACTACTCTGATCAGTTATTAACTCTAGACTTCTTAGCCTTCCCTGTCATTAATGCTGGCAGTAAAAGTCTGAGGTAATATAAAAATATGAAAGTTCTTTATTTCTGTCACTGTGTGGTGTTGACCCCAGATTCACATCTATTCAGTGTCACACGAGGTGTGACCCTGGTGAAGGAAGGATTAGCAGCTGCCCTGTTAATGTCTGTTAATCAGAGAGGTCGTCTACATTTGACAGATTAAAATTAACCCAAGTGTGAAACCATGGATAGGCAGACATATAAGAGCAAATGGTGGGTGCAAAGGGCAGAAACTCCCAGAGCCCACTTCTTCCTGACGCGTCTGCAATATGACCTCAGGTGAGGCACTGGTATCTGTCTGGCCACCTTGCTCTGCCCCATTTAATTCAATGATTGGTCAGTTGGTTCTCTTAGATTTTCTAAAATTTTGTCTTTTTTCTTTTCAATATTCGTTCCTTTCCTTTTTTCTTACTGCATTGGCCAGTGCCCCCCCTGGAGTGGTAACCCTCACAGCTGCACTCCTTGTCTTGTGGTTGATATTAATATGTTTACTGTGTTTGCTTTGTAGTTTTTTGTTTTGTTTTGTTTTTGTTTTGGCCACACTGCTCGGCATGCGGGATCTTAGTTCCCCGACCAGGGATCGAACCCGTGCCCCCTGCAGTGGAAGCGCAGAGTCCTAACCACTGGACTGCCAGGAAATTCCCCTACTTGTTTATTGTTTTTTTTTTAAAGAAATTTATTTATTTATTTATTTATTTATGGCTGCATTGGGTCTTCATTGCTGTGTGCAGGCTTTTCTCTAGTTGTGGCGAGCGGGGGCTACTCTTCGTTGTGGTGTGCGGGCTTCTCATCGCGGTGGCTTTTCTTTTTTTTTTTTTTTTTTTTTTTTTTTTGCGTTACATGGGCCTCTCACTGTTGTGGCCTCTCCCGTTGCGGAGCACAGGCTCCGGACGCGCAGGCCCAACGGCCATGGCTCACGGGTCCAGCCGCTCCGCGGCATGTGGGATCCTCCCAGACCGGGGCACGAACCCGTGTCCCCTGCACCGGCAGGCGGACTCCCAACCACTGCGCCACCAGGGAAGCCCGCGGTGGCTTTTCTTGTTGCAGAGCACGGGCTCTAGGCTCATGGGCTTCAGTAGTTGTGGTGCGTGGGCTCAGTAGTTGTGGCTCACGGGCTCTAGAGCGTAGGCTCAGTAGTTGTGGCGCATGGGCTTAGTTGCTCCGCGGCATGTGGGATCTTCTCGGACCAGGGCTCGAACCCATGTCCCCTGCGTTGGCAGGTGGATTCTTAACCACTGCGCCACCAGGGAAGCCCGGCAGGCAGATTCTTAACCACTGCGCCACCAGGGAAGCCCACCCTACTTTTTTTTTTTTTTTTGCGGTACGTGGGCTTCTCACTGCTGTGGCCTCTCCCGTTGCGGAGCACAGGCTCCAGACGCGCAGGCTCAGCGGCCATGGCTCACGGGCCCAGCCGCTCCGCGGCATGTGGGATCTTCCCAGACCGGGGCATGAACCCGCGTCCCCTGCATCGGCAGGCAGACTCGCAACCACTGCGCCACCAGGGAAGCCCCACCCTACTTATTTTTAAGTAAAGGTTGTTCCTGCCTCAGGACCCACCCCTGCTTTTTTTTTTTCCCCTTTCCTGTAATTTCTTAATAGTTTTTTGGACATGACTTATTCTGAGGTGTGATCGTAAGGTTTTTCACCTTTGACTTGGGATAACTTCCTAAATTTCTCCAAACCCGTGCGTCCCCTTGGTGGTAATGGTGGTAATGAAATGTGGTCATTAAATCAGGTGGTGTCTGGCTCAGGTACTCACCGGTGTCCTCTGGCCACCATGGGGGGAACAGGCCACGAAGGGCAAGAACGTGGATCTAGCCAAGTGAGGATGTTGGCCTTGTCTATGTAGATCTGCTCGCTTTTCAAGAAACCCAGGTTTATCTCCAAAACATTGTGATTTTGAAAGTTGACTCAACTCACAGCAACGCAGTACGTCCAGAAAGAAAGCCCAGGTAGGGGGGTTTTTGATGGTGTAACCGAGGGATATACTCGCCGAGCACGGGGCTGTGGAGTCAGGCGTGCCTGGGTTCACACCTCTTGTCTGTTGCTTTCCCATGGGGACCATCGCCTCAGGTCCCCAAGCAGACTGGGGAGGCCAGTACCCATGTCACCCGGTCAGTGTGGCGTTAGGGACGAGTGGCGGGGCGGGGCGGGTGGTCTGTGGGACAGGGCCCGCACAGCGGCAGGGCGTGATGCTGGCTGTCACTGCCGTGGTAAACGTCTCGTCCTAGGGCTTTCGACCACAGGGACTAGGGCAGACGGTCTCACCTGGGCGACCCTGTCCCCTGGGACCCTGTCGGCTGTCGTCGTCACAACTGGGCGGCCCCTGGCGTCCAGTGGGGGCGCAGGGATGCAGCTCCACATCCCACAGTGCCCAGGACGGCTCCACAGAGAGCGACCCGGGCCTCGTGTCCACAATGCTGGGGGGCGGGCTGGGTCAGCGAGTGGGCTTTGGGGGTGCCCGGAGCCCCCCACACTGTCCGCAGCGGGAAGAGGAAAGGCCGAGGCTGGGCTGCACAGATTGTCACAGCTGACACGACGGTGGGTTCTCCACAAGGTGAGAGCAGGAGGTGGGGGTCCGCGGCAGTGATTTCTGTCTGGTTTGACTGCAGTTGTGTGCGCGCGGAATCAGGAGCAAAACCTCGGGCCTGATCTTGCGTGTCTTCGCTTCACTTCTCCAGTAGCTGATTCTTACTCTGTTTTATGGATGTCTGGCCCCAGGATGGGTTGGAAACAGAAGGAAAAACTGGTCCTTCCCCACAGGAGGTGGGGGGGGCGGCGGCCTGGAGGGTTGGCTGCCCTTTGTGAGCTCAGACACCTCCATCTGGTTGCACAACTCTGTGTCAGAGGTGGGGAGACTGAGGCCTGCATACTCTTGCTTTGCAGCATCACTGCTAGAGGGGCAGGGTCTGGAGAAGGCTCTGGTGCCGCACAGCACTGGGTGGTGTTTTTGCAACTAAAGGGATTCATTCCTTAAAAAAAAATTTTTTTTGAGATAGAGTTCACATACCATAAAATTCACCCTTTTGAAATACACAGTTCAGTTGTCTTTATTATGTTCGCTTTGTTGTGCCACCACCACCAAAATCTAATTCCAGAATGTTCCATCCCCCCAAAAAGAAACCAGTCCCCATGAGCAGTCAGTCCCCATCCCCTCCCCCCAGCCCCTGACAGCCAGGAACCCACGCTCTGTCTCTGTGGATCTGCCTGTCCTGGACGTTTCCCATCAGTGGAATCACCCACTGTGTGTCCTGCGTCTGTCTTCTCTCGCTGACCATTGTGTTCTCAGGGTCCATCCACGTTGCAGCGAGTATCAGTGCTTCATGCCTTTTTAGGGATGAGTGATCTGTCGTGTGGCACGTTTAATGCTTTTGTGAGCGTGAAGAACGCAAGCTGCTCTCTCCTTTATCCCTCTCCCAGAGGAGTCCCTGGAACCGGATCCTTATATTCCTCTCGGAATTGCTCTCGGTGTGGAGGTGTGGTACCTGCATCAGTCAGCTACTGCTGTGTAACAGCCACCTCGGAGCTGCGTGGCTGCAAACTGCACACGCTTGCCTGTGCTTCTGCCATCTGGGTCGGGTTCGGCGGGCGGCACGAAGTCTAGGAGGCTCCTGTGCTCACAGGCCTCGGGGGAGGGGGCTGCCTGCCCCCCCAGGGGGGTCTCCCCCAGGGCCCCAGCAGGGACCCCGAGGGTGGAACCAGAAGCTGCCCTCCTTCCTCACGTCACACGGTCCCTTCCGTCGAATTCTGTAGCTCGGGGTGAGTCACACGGCTGTTGGCCACAGAGCCAGCCGTCCTTATGGGTTACAAGCAGATTTCCTGGTGTGGCTTGTGGGTGGTCCAGCCTCACCGGGGGCCCCAGCTTCCTGCCATGCCCATGGGATGCCCGGCTTCCCTGCGGCCTCCCTGCAGGATTCTGCTGCTGTGGCCAGACCTTTCCAGCTAATAGGGGAAGTGAGTGAGCGCTGGCCCTGGCACCGCTTCCTGCTTTCTCGGGGTTGCAGGCCCGACGGCCTTGTGCTTTCTTGTTTGCTGAGTCACGGGGAGCCAGCCCTCTCCTGGGCACCAGGTGGGCAGTGCTTGGGGCACAGCCCCTGCAGTGACCCCACAGGCCTCATGCCCCCTGCCGCCTCTTTCTAGCGGGACCTCTCCCCCTCAGCACTCAGAGAGCTCTGCAGGTGCCTGTTGGCAGGTGACAAAGCAGACCTGGCCCCCTGTAGTTGGGGGAAGATGCAACACACAAGCACCAGGTGGTGCCAAGTGGTGGGAAGAGAGAAAGCCGAGAGGTGGGGAGAGTGGCCTCAGAGGGGCAGTTTGGGGCGAGGTGGTCGGGGGACGGCTTTTCTGAGGGGCTGATGTCTGAGCCAGGTCTTGGATGAAGCAAGGGCGCAAACCCTGCAGGAGTCTTAGGAAGGTCATTTCAGGTGGTGGGAACAGCCCGTGCAAAGACCCTGGGACAGGACCAGGCCTGCCACGTTGGAGGCACAGCAAGGAGGCCTGTGTGTTTGGAGCAGAGTCAGGGAGGGGGAGAAGGAGGGAGGGGGGAGGGCAGGGAGGGGATGGGGCAGGTTGTGCAGGTCCCTGTGGGCCACAGGGAAGACTTGGGCTTTTACCTCCAGGGAGGTGGGAGCCCTGGAGGGCTGTGGGCAGTGGAGGGGTGGGGCCTGACTCAGGTGCTCACAGGTGCCCCCTGGTGGCTGCTGTGGGGAGGGCAGACTGGAGGGAGGGTGGGAGCTGGAGACCAGAGGGGAGGGGACTGAGCTGGTCCAGGTGGGAGAGGATGGGGGCTGAGAGGAGCCGGGGACAGTGGTGGACTCTGGGTAGACGTCAAGGTAGAAAAAACCTAGTGGTTTTGCTGAAGGACAGATGTTAAGGCCCCTCCCCGGGTCCTTGGGGAGCTTTCTTTGCCTCATTTTCCACATCAAATGTAGAGAAGCGGTCCTGTGTGTGCTGAGGAGGGGGTGGGTCCCTCGTCAGCAGGCTTCAGGGGTGTCTGCGGGGAGCCCGGCCCGAGGCACAGCTGTGCCCCCAGACTCCCCCAGGTCTCAGCTCTGCAGCGCCTCACACTCTCCTCCTCTCCCTGGCTATTTTTAAAACTTAATTTCCTTGAAAACGGGGTGGCTCATTCAAAAGATAATTGGTCACATCTTGGGCTGGGAGGAGTTCGACATCTTGGCGTGGTCCCTGCCGCCCCTGGCCCGGCTGGTGGAAGCGGGTGCAGGAACCGCGTGGCCCCCAGCAACAGGGCCACCTGGTCACGGGGGCGACGGACAGGCGAGGTTCCAAAAGGGAATTGCAGAGAGTGAGTGAGAGCGTGTGGATGGCGGGACCCGGGGAGGCCATGAGGAGGCCCCTCCGAGGGGACGTCGGGGAGAGTGTCCGGGCAGAGGGCGCGGCACCGTCCCCGGTGTGCCATCCATTCCCTGTCCTCCCCTCGCTCTGTCTCTGCCACCCCTGCCCTGTGAGCTGGGCCAGCGTGGAGCCTGCCTGCTGCCCCTCCTGGCCTCACACCTGGGGGTATTCCGGGTGGGGTGGGTCTCCCCCTTCACCAGCCAGGAGAAGCAGGGGGGCCTGGGGGTGAGATCCAGGCACAAAGTGGGGAGACCCTGAGGTCAGTCCCTCAAGTGTCCCCAGGCAGGGCGGACCCGGCTGGGACTTTGCATCTGATGCTGGTGTTGGCCAGGCCGCTCCCACAGGCCTAAGACTGCAGAGGCCTCGGTGGTGGGCTGGGGCTTGGGGGGGAATCGGGACCACCGTGTTGGACCAGCTGGACCCCGGGATGAGGGGCCGGGAGCTGCAGAGGACTCGGGTGGGCACAGGGGTTGGGCTGTGGGCTCAGGTGCCCCAGGTGGGCCGAGAAGAGGCTGCCTGGGGCCCCCAGACAAAGTCTGGAATGTTCTGCGCAGTCCACTGCCACTTCCTGCCTTGTTCCCTCTTCCTTCCCCCACACCCCAGACACAAAACCATGCATTGTTCTGCTGTTGGACAGCCAATGAAAATATTATGTTGGCTTTCCAGCACCTTCCGCCACCCCCCGGGCCTCGGGAGGGGCTGAGCCCAGGTTCGTCCCTGTGGCCGGGGAGCCCAGGCTGGGAGGCCTGCGTGTTGCCGGCGGGCATGGCTGATGTGACCCACATGTGGCTGGCGTTTCCCGTTCTGGTGGTGGTATGCGCCTTCCAGGGCCTGTGGGCTTTGTCCTCTGGGGGTGGGGGGGTCCCTTCTGTGGGCCGTGCTGCCACGAAGCGCCCAGCTGGCTGCCCACCTGGCCTCAGTTTCCTGTCTTCTGGGGGTTGCGCACAGAGATGGGTGCTCAGGGGAGTCCCTACCCTGTCCATCCTGGCTGCACCCATGGCCGTGTCATCTTGGGTTTATGTTCTTTATTGAGAGATAATTCATAGATACCATAAAATTCCCTATTAAGTGTACAATTCAGTGTTTCTTGCACAGTGTTGTGCAGCCGTTACCACTGATTCCAGAACATTCTCATCCTCCCAGAGGAAGCCGAATGCCCGTTCACTGTCAGTCCCTGCCCCCCAGCCCTGGCCCGAACCGGGTGGATAGAGTGGGTGTTCTGACCCCTGACCTGGGCCTGCTGCTCCCTGGCTGCCCTTGCTCCCCCCGCCCCCGACCGTGGGCGTCTCTCCTCCCCCACCCCTACCTTCCCCGGACGGCCTTGTCTACCCTTGGGGCTCGAACCCCCTCTACCCCCGGACAGCTGCCTACAGCCCTGTCTCCAGCCTGGGCCTCCCCGAGCTCCTGACTCAGGGTCCAGCTGCCCCTTGACGTCTTCACGCAGGGGGTTCACGGGGCTCTCGCACTCAGCATGGCCACCCTGCACCCGACCACCCCCCAAACCTGCTCCTGCTGGTCCCCCATCTTGGTCGAGGCAGCTCTCTCCTTCTGTGAGTCGCTCCAAGATCCTGAGTCATTCCCGACTCCTCACTTTTCTTCACTCCGCCCCCAGTGCGCACAGCCTGTCTATCCTGACTTCAGAGCTAACCAGAATCCGCCCACTTCTCACTCACCCCTCCACGGCAGCCACCCTGGCCCACCCCATCATCTCCCACCTGGACCAGTGCGGTCCCCTCCCCACTGGTCCCCGGCTCTGTCCTCCCCCTGTCTGTCCTCCCACGGCCACCAGAGGGCACCTGAGTCACATCCGGTGTGTTTCCCACCCCTGGTCCTGCAGGACTCCCACCTCCCTGGGGTAAAAGCCCAAGTCCTCCCTTGCTGATCTGACCCCCCACCTGTCACCCCAAGTCATCCTGCTGGCACTCACTGCACTGTTCAGGCCCTTCTCTGCTCCCCCTGGGCTGTGAGCCCTTGAAGGCGGGGGCTGGGACTGTCCTGGTCACCACTTACCTCCCCTCTCCAAGCTGACACCTGGTAGATACCGGTGTCTGAATTTCCTGTTGCAGCTGTGACAAATCACCACAAACTTGATCTAAAACCACACAGACTGATTCTCTCACAGTCCTGGAGATCAGGAGTGTAACTCGGGCCTCACGGGGCTAAATCCAGGCGTGGGCAGCGCTGGTCCTTCTGGAGGCTCCAGGGCAGCATCGGTTCCCACCTTTTCCAGCTTCTAGAGGCGCCGCATCCCTGGCTCGCGGCCCCTCCTGCATCCTCACAGCCAGCAGCGCAGCATCTCCCGTCTCTCTCTGCCTCCGACCCTCCCGCCTCCCTCTTATAAGGACCCTGTGATGATGCTGGGCCCCTCCGGGGAATCTAGGGTCATCCCCGTCTCAGGGGCCTTAACCCCACCTTTAAAGCCCATTCTGGGATCAGAATGTGGACATCCTTGGGGCGATGGATATCCGCTGATCACACTCACTGAACAGATAATCCTCAGAAGCCTGCTTTCTGGGTGAGGACACCGAGGTTAGAGGGGTCAGTGGTTGGCCTGAGGCCTACCCATGTGAGCCTCCTGGGCCCCCCGGACCCCAGCTGGGAGCCGTGTGGGTGGGAGCCAGGCAGCGTCCTTGGCTGGCCCGGCTGGCCCGGCTGCCTCGGGAACCGCGCCATCACTCCAGCCTGGGCCCCAGCCGCCAACCACTGTTGCCCCGTCCCTGCGACGACCACCTGCCCTCGCCTGGGGCCCTCCTGGCGGTGGGCTGTGCCGTTTCTCCTCTCCCGCCCCCCCCCCGCCCCCCGTCTGTGCGGCCGCGTCGGGGTGGTCGCTCCCCCAGCTTCTCCCGCCTTGGGGCCCCGCGTCCAGCCCGCCTGCATCACGTCCCCAGGCCCGTCGCCCATGTTGGGTCCTCACGGCCTTGCCAGGGGCGCAGGGTGCGTGTATGGGGGCGCCCCCGTGTCCAGACTGAAGTCTCCCTTCTCTCCCTCAGGTTTGGCCCCGAAGAAGACGACCCCGGTGGAGGTGAGTGTCCCATGGGCCCCACCCTGGCCTGCCTCCCGAAGGTGGACCGGAAGTGCCTGGCCCAGCCCGCATCCTGCTCTGTGGCCTCGGGCATCTCCCTGCACCTCTCTGGGCCCCAGGTGCTGGCCAAGCAAATAAGCAGCTGTCGTCAGACGGTGAAAACCTGTCTGTCCCGCCAACGTCTTGAGTTTCAGGGAGGGGTGGAGTGGGCAAGGAGGGCCCCGAGGATCCTACCCTGGCCTGTCCAGGGAGCGGGGAGGCGGAAGGGGCCTGGAGAGGGTGGTGCCACCGCCCGCCAGCCGCACCTCCAGGACTGCGCCCCAGCAGCCCCACACACCTGTCCAGGTTCCTCCAGTCCTGTCCACTCGCGTGAGCCCCGGGCACCCAGTCCCTGGTCAGTTTCCGGTCACTCCTGGAGGCCACCTGCGAGGGGCGTCTGTGAGCCCTGTTGTCCAAGGAGCCGCGGACAGCGGGTTAGAGGCAGCCCAGGTGCACAGGAGCCCCCACCCCCGGGTGTCTGCCTTCCCTCCCAGCCAGGCTCCTCTCCCGGGACGCGGCTGGGCACTCAGGTCTTTCTTAGGCGAGCTTTGTCCACCTGCTGGGGTCCCGGAGGGCGTCCAGGCCACAGGCAGTGGGGAGCCAGAGATGGGTGCGGAGCAGGGCTGGCAACTAACTTTCCCTGAGTGGAGCCCGGCCCCTGGTGGCCAGCGTGCAGAACAGGCTGGTCTGAGCCCTTCAGGTGGCGGCAGGTGCTTCTTAAATGTCTGTGACTTGTGGAGCCCAGCCCTGAGCTGGCACCTGTGTCCCTCAAGGCCCCACTGCCCCATCCACCATCCTCCCCCTGTGATGTCACACACGGGGGCCAGCGGCTTCCACACGACTTTGCTGGGATGCCACATGTGTCCCCTGGAGTTGGCAGGAGCCAACCTGCTCCCGGGCCAGTGGGACTTCTTTCCTCAGGGAGGAGATGCTGTTTGCAGTCATTCCAGCCCAGAGGGTCTCACCTGGCCATGTCTTGGGGGGCGTCTGTGGTTGTCACAACCACAGGCAGCGAGTGGGGGGGGGCAGGGATGCTGCACCACACCCCACAGCACCCAGGACACCCCCTTCACAGAGTGACCAGCCCCAAGTCAGCAGTGCCAGGTGGGGGGAGACCCTGAAATTGGGGCTCTTCTCCCCCCGCCTGCAGAGGGCCGGGGCTGCTGACCTTCCTCCTTTCTAGAGGAGCCAGCGGTTCTGGTCTGGGGGTGGCCCCCCCGGGCATGGAGCCCGAGTGCCCTGCAGCCCGCCCCCAGCGGCCCCTGCCCTGGGCTCCAGCTGGGCACGGCACGAAGCCCCTTTCTCGGCAGGGTTTCCAGAGCACTCTGGCCCCTGCAGCAGTGCCTCCTTGCCAGTTTTGAACACTTCCTGCTTCCTCTTCTCCAGGCCCCACTGATGACTGGGCAGCCGGGCCCTGGCCACGGGAAGAAGCTGGGTCATCGGGGTGTGGACGCATCCGGCGAAACCACCTACAAGAAGGTTCCTGCTCTGCCCTCTGCCGGTGGGGGTGGGACGAGGGGTCCTTGTGGGTGCACCGGGCCCTGAAGGTCGGGTGTGGGCAGTGGCTGTAGGTGGCTGGAGACTGGGTGGCTGGAGACAGTTGCTCTCGGTTGCCGGCAGGTGCTCTGAGGCTGCAGCACCTGCCGGGCTCCTTGAGTCACCTGTGGCCTTGGGCGTGACCTTGAGCAAGAGGAAATCACAGCTCCCTCCCTTCCCTCTGAAAGGGGGGCTGAGGAGAGGAGCGGTCCGGCCGGGGATGTGAGAGGCAGCCCTGGGCCCCGCTGCCTCT
This sequence comes from Hyperoodon ampullatus, assembly GCF_949752795.1. Lineage (NCBI taxonomy): Eukaryota > Metazoa > Chordata > Mammalia > Artiodactyla > Ziphiidae > Hyperoodon > Hyperoodon ampullatus. The sequence continues at coordinate 26,826,570 of NC_136917.1, forward strand.
GGTCCCCCCCTCCCCCCGCCTTGCTGCGCCTCCTAAAATACCAGCTTTGCTGGGAGCCAGTGCGTGCAGCCTATGAGTCACCCTTCTGAAGTGTTCAGTTAGGTGGTTTCTAGAGTATTCAGCCATCGCCAAGGTCATCTTTAAAACATTTCTCTTAACCTCCAAGAGAACCCTCGCACCCCTTAGCCTCCTCCACCCCCTCCCCAGCCCCTGACACTGAGGAACCCACTCTCTGTCCCTGTGGATTTGCCTGTTCTGGACGTTTCCCATCAATGGAATCACACACTGTGTATCCTGTGTCTGGCTTCTCTCACTGAGCATCGTGTTCTCAGGGTCCATCCACGTGGTAGCGAGCGTCAGTGCTTCACCCCTTTTCATGGCCGAATGATGCTCGCGTGTGTGGAGGGAAGCATTTTGTGTGTCCAGCGTCTGTCGATGGACACTTGGGTTGTTTCCACTTTTCGGCTGTTGTGAGTAGTGCTGCTGTGAAGGTTTGTGTACAGGTTTTTGTGTGGACTGTGCTTCTCTCTCTCGGCACACCTAGGAGTGGAACCGCTGAGTCCCCTGAGAGCCGTATGTAACCCAGTGGAGGAGCTGCCAGACTCTATCCACAGCGGCTGCCCTTTTTTCCATTCTCAGCAGCCGAGCACAGGGATTCCACTCTCCGGGCCTCCGTGGTGCTTGTTGTCTGTCTCTCTGGTTCTGTCCCTCCCAGCACGTGGGAAGCGGGTCTCACTGTGTCCAGATTTGCATCTTCCTGGTGGCTGGTGGTGTTCAGCGCCTTCTCCTGTGCTTGTTAACTGTCTGCACATCTCTGGAGAACTGTGTTCAGTCAGTAGCATCTTGAGGGAGTGGCTCGCAGGGGGCTTCAGGAGGAGAGGCGGGTGCCGGGGAAGGGCTTGCTCCTGCAGTGGGGGTGCTGGGGACCAGAGTCAGTGACTTGGGGGCTGAGGTGTCTTTCCTCAGTGGTGGGCACGTTGCTTAGGGCTCACAGTGACAGTAACATGAACGGCGGTGCTGACAGATGGACAGGCAGCTGGTGCTTCTCCAGTGTGGGCGGGCATGAAGGTGGCCCCGGGAGGGCTGACGCTGTCACCTCCATCCCCGACCAGGGTGGGGACCGAGGAATAGAGAGGCAGGGCCCCTCGAAGGTGGACAGATGGAACCTGGTATCGGAAGTGCAGCCTGGGCACTGCTGTGTACTGTGCCCTCCCCCCAAAAGGAAACCCTGGCAAAATCCCCCAAAGACCCTTGCTGTGTTGGGGCAGTTTTGAGATGTGGGAACCTTCTAGAAGCTGGATAGAAAACAGGCCTTGGGGCCGTGCCAGGTGGTGGTGGCATCTCAGCCAGGCCACTTCCTTGCTGTGTGGCTGTGCAGCCTGAGCGGCAGGCCAGATGCCGCCCCCCCCGCCCCGTCCCAAGGGGGCCTCCCATCTTGCCTCTCACCCTGGCGGCCGAGGGCTGGGCCAGGGACGGGCCCCGGGGGTCTTGATGTGGCTGGGTTTCTCCGCAGACCACGTCCTCCACCCTGAAGGGGGCCATCCAGCTGGGCATTGGCTACACCGTGGGCAACCTGAGCTCCAAGCCGGAGCGCGACGTGCTCATGCAGGACTTCTACGTGGTGGAGAGCATTTTCTTTCCCAGGTACCCGGCCCGCCCTGCGGGGGCAGCTCCCGTGCCTTCAGCAGCTTGCCCTGCTCGCAGACAGCGGTGATAGGAAATAGTCTTCCTGTTCTCTCAGCTCCTTTCTCTGCCAAAAATAGCACTGGCCCCTCCTGGGGTCTCCTGGCTTTAAGGTCCAACCCTGTGTCAGGATGTTAGTTTGCTGCTGAATCACAGGGACGCAATATAATGGTGACATTTAAAAATAGGGAAAGACAGAAGTTCGTTGTTTCTCATATGTGTGTGTGTGTGTGCCTGTGTGTGCGCACTCACGCGTGACACACTCACACACACTGATAGTCTAGGGCTGGTCAGGTGGCTCCATGATGTTGGGGGGCCCGGATTCCTTCTGGTTCTCCAGCATCTTCAATATGCCGCTTTACTTACCAGTGGCCCCCAGGGGCTGCCTAGGCTCCTGCCATCACACCTGCATTCCAACAGCAGGAAGGAGGAGAGGGAGAGCACATGCCCCCGCCCTTTAAGGGCATGACCAAGAAAGGACCCACATCATTTCTCCTCCACTCACAGGGGATTGGCTGAGCACAGCCCCCTGACCACACCTGGCTGTGGGAGAGGCTGGCAGTGGTCTTATTCTGGGCAGCCACGTGTACACCCAATGCTGTGGGCTCTGTTGCTGATGAAGGGAGGGTGGTTGTTGGGGGACAGCCCGAGGCTGGCCACGGCCCTTTGTCCCATCGGGAGCCCCGTGTTGCTTTTTGGATTGGCTCTTCGGGGACCTTGGGGCCAAGCCTGGGCCTGGGCAGGCAGGCGGGCCGTCAGCGGGTGAGGGGAGAGCACACGAGTCACCGTCCCTCACGGACCTCCCCCCTGCTTCCTCTGCAGTGAAGGCAGCAACCTCACCCCCGCCCATCACTTCCAGGACTTCAGGTTCAAGACCTACGCGCCCGTCGCCTTCCGCTACTTCCGGGAACTCTTTGGGATCCGGCCGGATGACTACTTGGTGAGTGTGTCCTCGGCTGCTGCTGCGTCCCCATTCCCCCGGCTCCAGCCCAGGCTCGCCGGCTCAGATCACCACCTGTTTGTTGCCTCTTGGTCTCTGTGGGGCAGGAACGTGGGTGTAGTGTCGCCGGGCTCCCTGCTCAGTTTGTAGTCAGGGTGGGCCGGACTCGGTCCTCGCTGGCTGTTGGCTGGGCCGTCTGTTCCTTCCAGACGTTACAGTCTCCTGTGCGCTCATCCTGGAGGGACTGTCGCATCACTGGCCATGCTTGTGCTCCTGGCCACCAGCCTGGACTGTGTCCTCCCGGCTCCGCTGTGGTTTTAGTCTCTCAAGTTAGAAAAACCAAAACCTAGGCCAGACCCTCTGACCTCGCATCCATGTCAGGACTCCTGAAGGTCATGTCCAGATGGGGCTTCACGGCAGCAGCGTCTGGGTCATCGGCCAGAGTCTCCACTTCAGAAGGTCTGGCTGGTCTGTTCCAGGCCCACCTGGTCACACGTTGTGACTTTGCACGTGGAGGCCTCGGCGTCTGCGAAGACGCCCACGTCTGACCTCCCAGCACCTGCCGTCTCCAGGGAGGCCTGATCCGTGCGTTTGGGGGGCCTTGACTGTGTTCCGATTGCTCCCGTTCGGGTCTTAATCTGTGGGAAAGCTGTGCCCTCAGCCAGGGCCACGTCCTTCTGGAGGCCCAGCGTTTGCTCCGGCCGGGGACACACGTGACCTGGGGCTCCCCAGCTCTGCCTGGTCAGCGCCCAGAAGTCACCGAGACCCACGCGACCTCTCCCATCCCAGCCCTGGGAAGAGCTTCCCTCACCTGCGAGCTCCGCGGCGCGAGGAGGAGCTTTTCGTGTGCAGCCTGGTGGTTCTACAGCAGAAAGGACGCCGGTTACCCAGACTCTGTGTTATCATGTTACCGGGAGGGGAAACCTACGGCCTTGTTCACAGTTGGGGAGAAATGGCCTCGGTGTCCATTAGCAGGGAGTGGACAGTGGAACTGCCACGTCCACAGAGGTGGGCCATGGAGATGGCTGGGGCCTGATCTCGAACTTGATTAGCAAAGTGCAGGGACCTCAGACGTCTGAGGTCACCCGGCCCCACCTTGGCGACCTTCAACTTCATTCTCCCTGCTCTTCCCAGAGCGGGAGTGTTCTCGTTTCCCCCTAACCTCCACTCCCACCAACACCACCAGGGACAGGCAGGCAGCAGCCCTGCGACCTCCAACATAGGCCACGGAGGAAGCGTGAGCCTGTAATGGCAGCAGGAGGGTGGAGATGGCCCGGGTGTTCTGGGCCACGGGGCCCCTGGCGGGCTGGAAACTCGCTGGAAGGTTCAGACCTGAGGCGTGTCCATCCTGGGCCCGAGGGGGTAGGGGTGCTGCAGACAGGGCCTTGGGGAGCCTGCTGGGGTCAGCCATCGGGGAGCGAGCCGGGAAATGCAGCAAGGAAATGGGTGCCGTGTGGAGGGAAAGCGGAGCCCCTCAGCCTGCGGGCCGGGTCACTCCAAGCTGCAGGATTGAAGCCCACGTGGCAGGGCAGGGATGAACCAGGCACCCGGACTGTCCCCAGCCTCCCTCGCCGGCTCTGCCACCCCCGGGGTTCCCCTCTCCTCCACGGTCACGGCCTTGGCCCCTGGCTGCCGCCCCCTGCCCCAGCTACAGGCACCAGGCCCGAGTTTTTTTGTGCATAGTCATGCTCACCCCTTGTGAGACCCCTACGCTCTCCTGGGGTTAAATGTCATTTAATCTCAGCTCAGGACAACAGGGCATGGGGGTGGGGTGGGGTGGCGGGCTGTTTGCTGAATCGGGGGTCGTCTGCCCATGACCCCGTCCTGATGGTGGGTTACCTGGCTCAGGAGCCCCTGCTTGTCACACGCCTGCCCCTCGGCAGCGGCGCCCAGTGAGGCCCAAGACCCACGGCCCTGACCAAACTGCTCCCCAGGGCAGCTGCTGTCAGCCATCTGGTTCCAGAACTTTCTCCGCCCGTAGGTTTATCCTGTACAGAACTGGACATGTCCCTTCTGCTGGGTTTTCCACTCGACGTCCCTGCTTTCCTGCAGGGTGCTTCGCTGTAGTCTGTGCCCCAAGGTGCCCGGCGGTGGCTGTAGGCCCATGCCTGGAAGAGCTCAAGGAGGACGGGGCACCTGGGTGGGGCCTCTGTGCTGTGGATGTTTGTGGCTAGTGGCTACAGGCGGAGCGTAGCCCCTCGCCCCCGTCCGAGCCTTCCCTGAGCTGCTCTTGCTCCCACGGCCAGCCCTGCTGGGGGTCCTTCCAACCCTGCTGTCAGATGCATCAGAATCTGGCCACTCCTCACCCTCCACTGATGCCCCTGGCCAGCCCCCGCCACGCCCACCTGGGCACCCCATCAGGCTCGCACCCCCAAAGTCCAGAGGCGCCTCTTAAGGCACAGATCACACCATGTCACTCCCTAGCTGTCCCCACACTCGGAATAAAGGTCGGCCTCCTTGGTTCCCTTCCCAGCCGAACTCCGCTGCACCATCCCCTTGGCCACGCGCCCCCCACCCTGGCCTCCTCCCTATGCTGTCCTCCACCAGCTGCACGCGCTCAGGGCCTTTGCATGGGCTCGGTCACGTTCTTTTGCTCGATGTTGGCTCCTCGGGACACACCCTTCCTGGCCACCTGACCACTGTAGCTGCCTCCAGCACGTCTGCCTTTCAACTGCGGGATGTTTCTCTGTGCCCTTTGTCACCATCTGACACACTGTTTTACTTTATTTATCTGTCTGGCTTCAACTAGAATGTCAGCTCCAGGGCTTCCCTGGTGGCACAGTGGTTAAGAACTCGCCTGCCAATGCAGGGGACGTGGGTTAGAGCCCTGGGCCAGGAAGATCCCACATGCCGCAGAGCAACTAAGCCCGTGCGCCACAACTACTGAGCCTGTGCTCTAGAGCCTGTGAGCCACAAGTACTGAAGCCCACACGCCACAACTACTGAGCCTGCAAGCTAGAGCCCCTGCTCCGCAACAAGAGAAGCCACCGCAATGAGAAGCCCGTGCACCACAGTGAAGAGTAGCCCCTGCTCACAACTAGAGAAAGCCCGCACACAGCAACGAAGACCCAACACAGCCAAAACTAAAAATAAAATAAATTAAAAAAAAAAAAAGAATGTCAGCTCCAGGAGCCAAGGATTCAGACTGTTTTGTTTACTGCTGTGTCCCCGGTGCCAAGACTGGGCTTCAGAATCCCTGGCGGGAGGACTGACTGTCCCCCCACCACTCCAGGAGAGATGCCTGAAGTGTTACTGCCTCACTCGGGGTGGCCCCCGCCTGGGCCCCTGAGTGACAGCGAAGAACACAGCCCAAGCTGACCCACAGCAGACGCAGTGTGAGTGCTGTCTGGGGACTGCTTGTTAGTCGGCATATCCTGACTGTGCTGACTGCCGTATGAGCTGGCTTCTGCCTCCATCACACTGAGTAAGGGCAATAAAACTGCCGGCTCCTACCTCTCAAGGCTGAGGTCAGGCACCAGCAGACCAGGGGGTACGTGGAAATATGCTTGGGTGTCAGGTAGTACTGAGAAAGTGGCAGTTGGCTTTTGGTCAAGGGACTGAGGAAGGCCCCTCTCCTCCCTTGGACCTGAGTCTGCCTCCACTGGTGCTCCTGCAAGTCAGTAATACGTGAGAAACAGGAGCACTGGGAACAGCATGTATCAGTCAGCACGGAGCAGATTATGCTGGGTAAGAAACAGACCCCTGCATCCGTGTGGCCTAAAATGACAGTGGTGTGTTTCTTGCTCACACTCTGTGTCCGCCCTTGGTTGGCTAGGGGCTGTGCTCATCACTGGCACACCCAGGCTGACGAAGCAGCTCCCACCCTAAACGTCTGGCCTCTGTGGCAGAGGGAGAGTTCTGGAAGGCTCACAGCAGCATTTAAATCTTCCATCCTGGTGATGACCCACCACTTGTGCTCACAGTTCACTGGCCAGTGCTCGTCAGACAGCCTCACCCCACCCCAGGGAAGCCAGGCAGTCCTGCTCCGTGCCTGGAAGGGGTGATGGCGGGTGGGATCCAGGGTTGGCTGTCAGTGGGCTCTGAGGAGCCCTGGAATGTGGGCTCCAGCTTGTGAGCACCCCCACACCTAGTGCTTGTGGACACAGGGTAGCCCTTGGCTCAGGGGCCTGGGCATCCAGGGGCAGCTGTGGCGTCAGGCGTAGTTGGATCTAGGAGCTGGGCTGAGGGCAGTGGGGTCCTGTGTCTGTCTCCCTGCTTTTCTCTGTGGATAGGAAAGGGGGCCCGTCCTCCACGCTGTGTATACCAGCGGTACTCAATTAGGATTTGGGGGGTGCAAGGGACAGAAAACCTGACCCAGACAGCCTCAACCCCAAAAAGTACTCATTGACTCAGCTGAAAAGGCCTGCAGACCTTGCTTTTCATTCATTTGCTTAACAATCAAGCATCTACTCTGTGCCAGGCACTGAAGTATGTGCTGGGGACCCCTTTTGTTATGTGAACAAATCATGTAGATATCCCTGTCTCCCTAGAATTTACCATCTAATGGTGCGGGGGGGGGGCGGTGCGCGGGGACGATGGACAGTGATCGAGGAGGTGGAACGTGGGTGTCAGGGACTAGGAGGTGGGGAAGAGAGATGGTAGGGGCCAGGGTGTGGGGTTGGGGGGCTGCTCACCAGGCACGCAGCTTCTGTTTTTGCCGTTCCCGGTGCCGGGCTTCCACCACCAAGGTCACCACGTGGTCCAGTGCAGCTGCGGGGTTCCAGGTGGGAAGGAGAGAGGGGTGCAGACAGGAGGTGCGCCAGCTCCTGCCACCCGTTTAGAGAGCCTCTCCGAAGAGCCACACGGCAGCCTGTGTTTACGGCTCACGGGCCAGAGCTGACTGTCGTAGCTGCAGGGAGGCTGGGAGGCGAGTCGCGGCCAGGTGTCTGTCCCTCACAGGAGAGGGAACACACTCTAGTGGGTCAGCACTGAGGCTGCAGGCTTAGCCCGGGCTCAAATCCTTGCTGTGTGGCCTTGGGCGAGACCGTCCCCCTCTCCAAGCCTCAGTGGCCTCATCTGTAAAATGGAGCTGACGGTGACCAGTTTCGGGGTTGCCTGCCAGCCCCTGGGCCCCCAGGGGGTGGGGGTTGGTGAGCACCCCGCCCACTCGCTGCCCCCCTTTTCAGTACTCGTTGTGCAATGAGCCGCTCATCGAGCTGTCCAACCCCGGTGCCAGCGGCTCCCTGTTCTACGTCACCAGCGACGATGAGTTCATCATCAAGACGGTGATGCACAAGGAGGCCGAGTTCCTGCAGAAGCTGCTGCCTGGCTACTACATGGTGGGAGTGCCGTGCCCCTGCAGCCCCAGCGCCCCCGACCTCACGCCCTCCTCCTCCCTCTGCCCAAGGAGCCGTGGGCACTAGTCCCCCCACTCCGGCACTACCCCCCTGAGCACCAGCACCTCCCTCCCCCCCCACACCCCGGCACCACCCACCCTGGGCACCATCCCCTCCAGGCAGGCCTCGACATGCCATCCTGGGTCACTGAGCCTCACCCGCAGGACCCCATCACATGGCGAGCAGGAACAGCCATCTGGGCCCTGTTGGCCATCCCCCCAGCCCACTGCCCTGAGTCATGGGTCCTAGAAATCATGGCTTCGCGCCTCGTGTCTCAACAACTGGTGACTCAGAGAGGCTCTGGGGAGGTGGGCCTGGCTGCCAGCTGGCATTTGGGCCGCTGGGCGGGGGTGGGAGCAGGAGCCTCAGACTTGCTGGCCCGCAGTAGCGGGGGTCCTGATACACACACAAATGGGGGCGGGGGCAGAGGCCCCGGGCAGCTCTGCACAGGTCGTGACCCATCTCTCCCTGTGGGGTGCACCACCCACCCCAGCCGTGTATGATCTTGGGTGAGACCCCCAGCTCCCCTAGCTCAGGGGGTCAGCAAACTTCTTCCGTAAAGAGCCAGATAGTAAACATTTTCAGCTTTGTGAGTGACAGCCTCTGTCTCCACGGCTCAGCTCTGCTGTTGCAGCGAGAAAGCTGCCACAGACAAGGCGAGAACAAGTAGCCGTGGCCGAGTGCCAGTAAAACTTCTTTTCTGGACACTGATGTGAGCACTTTACGTAATTTTCACATGTCACAGGACACTGTTTTTCTTTTAGTTTTTTAACAATGTAAAACCATTCTTAGCTCCCGGCTGTACAAAGACAAGTGGCCTGGATTTGGCCCTCGGGCCAGAGTTTGCTGACCCCTGCCCTGGATACGCCTGGAGGCCATGCCCGCCATCCCCGCAGTTTGGGCTGGGGAGGTGGGACACCTGGGTCTGACCTGGTGGGAAGCCAGGCCCAGACACCTCGGGAGCATCCCCTGGGGCCCTTTATGGAAAGGCTGTCTCTCGCTGGGCCTGGCTCTGTAGAAACAGATCCTCCTGGCTCTTCCAGGTGGGGTGATGGGGAACTCACCTGGCTGGCTGTACAGTCAGGGTGCTGGGGGCGCGGAGAGAGGGACGAGCCTGGGAGAGGTGGTCAGGGTGGGCTTCCTGAGGAGGTGGCCTCTGGCCTGAGATCTGTGGGGCAGACAGGGTGCCGCACAGGGTGCGGGCACAGCTCCCGGCGTCATCTCCACTGACCCTCTCCCCCCCAGAACCTCAACCAGAACCCACGGACGCTGCTGCCCAAGTTCTACGGGCTGTACTGTGTGCAGTCGGGCGGGAAGAACATCCGCGTGGTGGTGATGAACAACGTGCTGCCGCGCGTGGTCAAGATGCACCTCAAGTTCGACCTCAAGGGCTCCACGTACAAGCGGCGGGCCAGCAAGAAGGAGAAGGAAAAGAGCATCCCCACCTACAAAGACCTGGACTTCATCCAGGACATGCCTGAGGGGCTCATGCTCGACGCCGACACCTTCTCCGCGCTCGTCAAGACGCTGCAGCGTGACTGCCTGGTGAGGAGGGGCCGGGCCGGGGCCGTGATTACGGGGCCTCCGTCTCTGAGCCCCAGTTTGCCCACCTGTAAAGCGGGGACTCAGTGTGAGCCTGAGATACGCGTTCCCTCCCTGCCCCAGCCCCACCTCGGGCTGCGTTTCTGCTGCCGAAACAAAGCCCCAGGAGCAGCCTGGTGTTTTCAGGGAGGGCCCTCACCTTAGAGTGCGCCTCAGATCAGGCTCGGGCGGGCTCCGAGCTGCCCTCCTCCACGGGCAGGTGCTTCTTAGGAAAAAAGCACGCCCGCCAGGCTCTTCGCAGGCCTTGCAACTGCAGTCCACCCGCGCCCCCCTCGGCCTCAGAGGCGAGGATACGGAGGCCTGGCGGGGCTCAGGCCAGGCCTGGGTCCTCCAGGGTCCTCTCTGCACCCCGGCTTCCAGACCCCTTTGGAAGCTCGACACAGACTCCCCAGAAAACCACCAGACACCTCAGGGCCCCATGGCTTCCAAGAGCCCACCCCCCAGGGCCCGGGTGTCCATGTCCTGGGCTGCACCTCGGGGCCTGCAGCAGGAGTGATGGCCAGTGAACCGGGCTCCTGAGCCAGGGCCGGGGTGGCCTGGCCTCGAGTCAGAAGCTGCGCCCCAGGCCCACCGCCGGGGTCCCCAGTGGGATGAGGACGGGGCCTCCCACCGGGCTGTGGGGACTGAGTGGGCACAGACCCAGATGGGGGCGGGGTGGGGGTTGGGGGGCAGCTGGCACCTCCCCCTGACCCCCGGCCCTGCAGGTGCTGGAGAGCTTCAAGATCATGGACTACAGCCTGCTTCTGGGCGTGCACAACATCGACCAGCAGCAGCGTGAGCGGCAGGCCGAGGGTGCCCGGAGCACCGCTGACGAGAAGCGGCCGCTGGGCCAGAAGGCGCTCTACTCCACGGCCATGGAGTCCATCCAGGGCGGGGCTGCGCGCGGGGAGGCCATCGAGACGGACGACACGTAGGTGGCGGGGCTCGGGGGCTTCCCGCTCTCGTCTCTACCCCAGCCCCCTTGCCAGGCGAGAAGCGGGCGGGGGGAGTTGTGAGGAAGGTGCGAGGGATACGACCGAGTCCAGGGTGTGGCCTGTTCCTGGTCTGTCAAGTGGACAGCAGCGCCCACCCGTCCCCCAGCCCCCCGCGCCCCGAGGGGTGGACGGCGGACACACAGCTGTGGCCAGGTGTTCTGACCAGGGCATCCAGATCAGGCACTCAGTAGGCGGAGGTTGTTGGCCATGCCTGTGGGAAGGACAGATCCCCTTCCCTCCCGCTGGACCCCAGGGTGGGTTAAAGTGCCACCGTAGGCAGCAAAGCTGGAAAGGTGTTGAAAGACAGCCCCGGAGAAGGCTGTGGATGAGGGACCCTCTCATAGCAAGATACCAAACCCGGGACCCACCAGGGGCAGGGCTGAGAACGGTCCTTCCCTGGCGATGCCACGCGGCAGTGAGGAGTGACCAAGTCCAGAGAGGAGTGCATCCCCCAACCCCACCCACCTGGCCAACCTGGTCCTGCCCTGGGGGCTTGGGCGCAGTCGCAGACATACTCACGGGGTATCCCTGCCGCCCACCCCGTGCTTCTCACATTCAGGGTCAGGTCACTTTCTCTGGGGCATCCTGGGTATTGTGGTGGGTGAAGCAACATCCCTCCCTCCAGTCGTGACAACCACACATGTCCCCAGACAGCATCACTGTCCCCTGGGGACAGAGTCGCCCCAGATGGAAACCGCTGCTGTGGACAGGTGTCACAATTGTCCCCTCATCACCAGGCACTGACCATGCTGGAAACCGGCGGCACCCTCCACTTCCGGACCCTGTTCAGTCCTTGGGGGGTAGGGGGCCCTGGAGGAGGAGGGTGGCATCCCCTTGTCTTCAGTTGGGAAAAGGAGGCTCAGAGGTGGGGGTAGCCGTCAGGGTGCAACAGCCAGCTGGGGGACGGGCCGAGGCTTGACCCCGGCCTGGCCACCACACTGGGCCACCAGCTGAAGGGCCCTGACTGGGCTGAGGCTGGGGGGACACGAGCTGGCCCGGAGCTCAGCTGTCTGGCGTTCGTAGGGTTGGTGCCAGGCCAGGCGAGATGGCAGGGCGTGCAGGTGAGCTTGGGTGTGGAGTGTGGCTGGCAGAGCCTCTGGGGCCCTAATGACTGCAAGACAGCTGCTGCATTGTACAACCTCACTAAGTGCGCCGGGCAGGCTTAGCCTGGGGCTGCATGAGGCCATTAACTCCCCAGGTTGCACCTGGAAGCCTGGTCCTGCCCGGGAGCCTGCGCGTGCACGGGCGGGCATGTGTGCGTGTGCCTGCATGTGTGTGCAAGTTCCGCGTGTGCACGTGTGGGTGTACGCACATCTGGGTCTCATGACCGGGACCCCTCTGCACCCTGTGGCCTCCAGCTTTGACTCGGTGAGCTGGCCGGGAGAGCTGCTCGACCCCTCACCAGGGTGGGGTTCCCAGGTGCCTGGACCCCCTCTGAGGGTCCAGCCAGGCTGCCACCTACAGGGAGCGTGTGGATCCTCAAGCCCCAGGCCCCGTCAGTCCTGCCTGCATCTCCCTCCATCTCTGTCCCCGCAAGTCCCGGACCAGGCCCAGGGCCCCAGGCTCGGGGCTCCAGGCCACCTCCAGCCTGTGCCCCTGACAGGCTGGCCTGCCCCTGGGCCAGCTCTGCAGGTGCTGATACTCTCGACCCTTTCCCCAGGATGGGCGGGATCCCCGCTGTGAACGGCCGCGGGGAGCGGCTTCTGCTACACATTGGTATCATCGACATCCTGCAGTCCTACAGGTGGGTGCCCGCCCCCTGTCCTGTGGTCCTCCAGGTGGGAGCCTGCGCCCCCTCCAGCCTGCGGTCCTACGGCTGGGTGCCTGCCCCCGCCCTGTCTCCCCACTCCCCAGTGAGAGCCCAGTCACGGCCCGGTCAGGGCCAGTGCAGGGCTGGGTGGTGGGTGAAGTGTCACCAGCTGACTGACTGTGGGCCCTGCCGTGTGCCAAGTGCTGGGCTGAACAGAGCAAGATGGAAACACCCTGTGGCTGGGAAGCGCAACATCTCTGGAAGGTTCCTACACTTCCAGAAATAAATGCTCACAGCCGGTGCCGTGTGCTGTGTGGTCTCGAGCGTGGACACGAGCGTGGTATAGCCAAAGGAACAGACGCCCTTGGGTGATGGGCAGCTCCGTTACCCGTGCCTTGTGCTTTGCACGCTTACAGCAGTGAGCATCTCTTGTTAGCTTTTTATCGAAGGAGTTACACACACGCATCACACACAGTCCAGGCATGACAGGCAGGTTGTGGCCGTGGCGTCCCCCTTTCCCGTCCACACCCCACCCCGTGCCGGGAACTCCATTTGGCGTTGGGTGACTTCTCTGCCTGCTGGTCACCTCTTGCCCATCAGACTGCTGACGTTTTCAGCCTGTTTCCTCTCCTGAGGGCTGACCCCATCCCCTGCAGGTGTCTCCCTCCCGTTTGGAGCAGGAGCAGGCAGCTTTCCGAGTAGCAAGCCAGGGTTTCTGCAGAGGCCCTGGGTGGGGCGAGGGGAGCGCACCCTGGGGCGGGGGTGTGTGTGCCAGAGGAGGGGCTCCTTCCCCCTGCAGCCTAGAGGTGTCCAGGAAGGCTGCCTGGAGGAGGCAACATTCTCCCCAGCCCTGGTGTTGGGCGGGGCCTAGCCAGGGGTCACGGCGCAGGGCGCTCACTCCAGCAGCGAGGGGCTGGGCTCAGCCTGGCCCGTGGGAGAGAAGAAGGGTGGGCTCTGTCCCCCACGGGGGGCTACGTACCACGGCCTTTCCACTGCCGCCCCCAGAGAATGTGGTGGGAGCAGCCAGCAGGTGGGGGGGGCGGTCAAGGGGGCAGGAAAGGGGAGGTGGCCTCTGGCTGATGCAACAGGTGGCCTCATTCCTCTAGACCAGGGCTCCTCTACCCCCTTGATGCCAGGAACACTCCCACCCGTGCCAACCACAAACGTCCCTAGACGTCACCAGTGTCCTCTGGGACAGGCTTGCCCAGAAGAGAACCCCTGGACCTGAAGGTTTGGCTGACGTTCTGGGCGTTTTCTTCTCTGCAGGTTCATCAAGAAGCTGGAACACACCTGGAAGGCTCTGGTCCACGATGGGGTGAGCATCGTTTGTTCATTCATTCCGTTCATCCGTCCACAAACGCACTGACCGTCTCCCTGGGCCAGGCACAGGTGCTAAAGAGCTGAGAGATGCGTCCCCCTTTCTGGAGCCACAGTCATGGGCCAAGGGGTCAGGGCCGGGATGAGGAAGCAAGACAGCTGCAGGATCCTCAGCGAGGGGTCCGAGCCACCCTTGAGGGGTACAGGAAGGCTTCCTGGAGTGGGTCGGGGGGCCCCAAGCTGAGTGGGAAGGATTCCCAAGGACAGGCTGATCCGGAAAGTCAGGGGCCGGCCAGGCAGAGAGCATTCTGGAAACGTGTGTTGTGGAGGGCATCTTTTTTTTTTTTTTTTTTTTTTTTTTTTTGCTTTATAACAAATTTAATCAGTTATACATATACATATGTTCCCATATCCCCTCCCTTTTGCGTCTCCCTCCCACCCTCCCTATCCCACCCCTCCAGGCGGTCACAAAGCACCGAGCTGATCTCCCTGTGCTATGCGGCTGCTTCCCACTATCTATCTACCTTACGTTTGGTAGTGTATGTATGTCCATGCCGCTCTTTCACTTTGTCACAGCTTACCCTTCCCCCTCCCCATATCCTCAAGTCCATTCTCTAGTAGGTCTGTGTCTTTATTCCTGTCTTACCCCTATGTTCTTCATGACATTTTTTTTTTCTTAAATTGTGGAGGGCATCTTGAGCCCCAGCTGCACCCCGGGGGTAATACTGCACAACTCTGACCCCTGTTGCCCCATGGGGGTGGGGCCTGCTTAGACGGACTGGCTCAGTTACTTGAGAAAAGCTTGAAATTCATGTTTTCCTGTGAGCGCAGCCAACCCGTGAACACTTGCAATGAATTACTTCAGAATGTAAAAGACTGTGAGGACCAACAGTTGGGGCTAAACAGAGCCTGCCTGTGGGCCCGAGGCCGCACGCGCACCCCTGGTCCAGCTGTGGACCCTCAGGCGGAGGCCTCTCCTCCCATGGGCCCCCCTGCCCCCTGCAGGCCAGTTCTCACTCAAGTGCTAAGGGCTGTGTGTGTGCCTGCAGTCTGTAAAATCCAGGGTCCTAACAAGCCCGCCCACCACTCAGAGAGGGTTTGGAGGGTCTGGGGGAGCTTCCGGAATAAGTGCTGAGAAGGTCCAGGTTGCAGCCGGGCGGCCGCAACCCCCGTCAGAGGATTTGGGTCGACTCCCCAGGAGCCTCAAATGTCGATGGAAGTAACCATCCAGGTGTGAGCATCCTGGGGCCAGTAGGATGGCCCTCAGTGTTGGGGGCCAGTAGGATGGCCCTCAGTGTTGGGGGCCAGGTTCTTCCTGTGTGTTGCTGCACACTCCCAGGCGTTGTCCTAGGCCCCGGGGCCCCAGCCAGAGGGAGGGACCCCCTTCCTCTCAGGGCGGAGAGACTCTTCTGTTAGCTCAGCTCATCTCAGCTCACCCGCTCCATCGGCCAGAACGTGGTCACGTGGTCATGTGGCCACGCCTCCGCGTAGGCAAGGATAGAGTGCAGCGTTCATTGTGGGAGGCCACGTGTCCAGGGGGAGGACACCGGGCGGTGTCTGGGGACATCTGTGGTGGTCACACTGGGGGGCTCCTGGCATCGAGTGGGTGGGGACCGGGGATGCTGCTCCACACCCCACAGTGCGCAGGGCGGCCCCCAGAGAACAACCGGCCTGCTGTCAGCAGTGCTGGGGAGACTGTGCCATCGCAGGCGAGGAGACTGGATCCCAGGGACAGCAAGGGTGTCTGTCCAGGGGCCCAGCCCATATCACACCCCTACCGTGTGCTGGGCTCCCTGCCTCACGGACGTCTCGTCCCTACATCCAGGCGAGTCCGGCAGCCTCCGGTCTCCCCGTGGCACAGATGAGGAGCAGTGCCTGGCCAGGGCCACCCCCACCTGAGTGCAGGACGCCGGGCCTGCCTGCCCCGAGGACACCAGCCTCCCTCAGTTGCAGGGACAGGCCTGCAACCCAGCTTGCGGAACAGGCTCGGGCCGGGCTCTCCCCGACCCTTGCTTTAGAGATTCTTTCCGGTTTCTTGATTTTGATAGTTACCTGTTTACCTCTTTGAAACATGGTTCAAAAAGTTAAAATTACAGATGCGGTTATTAGGAAACCGCCTCCCTGCTTCCCTGTCCCTACCTGCTCCTTGGGTCCCCTCCCCACAGAGGCTACGTCCCGCCCCCGCCATGGGAGCCCCCGTGGGGCCACAGCGCTCACCCCTGCCTGCCCTCGGGCCCCTGCTTCCCTTCCCAGGACACCATCTCTGTCCACCGGCCCAGCTTCTACGCTGAGCGCTTCTTCAAGTTCATGAGCAGCACAGTCTTCCGGAAGAACTCCTGTGAGTGCCCAGGCCCTCTGGGTGGGGGCGAGGAGGGAGGAGGGCGGAAGGTCTAGGGCAGGGTAAGCCTGGAGCGCTGGTCCTGTGTTCGGCCAGCCTTGGGCCTCAGGCGGGGACTTGGTCCAGGGAACAGGGCAGCTGGGGTGACCCCTGCAGGATACGGCACAGGGCCTGGCGCCCTCCCAGTCCCAGTCCTCATCCTTCCCACGCAACCTCGAGCAAGGGACGCCCCCTCCGCACCTCAGTTTCCCCATCTGTACAGAGCCAGGAGGGGGAGGTGTGTTCACGCACGCGATCAGTGGGGAAGCACCGTTGCCAAGGAAACGGGACCTTGCCATACGGAAGCGGCCAGTCATCAGCCAAACTGGGCGTAGTCGGGGAGGGCACAGGGCAAGTGTGGTGGCCCCGGCCCACGGTGGCCTCTGGAGGTCCCATGTCCGTGCTGGGCCTCCGGAGTCACAGACCCTGGTGCACCCCAGGCCGGACCCCACATGGGGCCTGAAGGGGTCTTTCTCCCTACGTGTCTGTCATCGGCCCCCGCAACCCCTCACCCACCGCCAAAAGGCAGGGTGCTTGTTCACTCTGGTCGCTCCACGTCCCCAGAGTCCAGCCCGGGGCCTGGCACACAGTAGGTGCTCAGTAAGTGTCTGTGGGTGTGGGGATGGTCTTGGTGTGCGCCTTACTGTCCAGGCCTTGCGCTCCATGGGGGCTCCACGCAGGCAGCGGGAAGGGGCAGGCCCAGTGTCTGGCTCTCAGCTGGGGGGCTGCTTTCCCTGCCTGGGCCAGACGTGTGCGGTCCGCGAGCCAGCGCCAGTCACCTGCAGCTGGCTCTCGGCACAGCTCCACATTCTGTGACATCTAGTTGTACGCTGAGGTTGACTGTGGAGGGAATGTTTACACCATGGAAGTCGGCAAATACCACAAACCCAGCATCTGTCCCCAGAGAGCCGGTTGTTAACCTTTACCAGCACATCTCTTCCTGGAACCTTCTCAGGGCGCTGTTCCCGCTGCGGTCCAGGGAGTGCCGGCCTCCAGGGACTGGATGGCTGTGCCTAAGGCAAACCGAGCACCTACTGTATGCGGGAGTTAAGCTGGCCATGCTGGGGGCAGAGGTCACAGGGCCCGCTGGGAGAGGGTGGTGACAGGTCCTGACGGGGCGCAGAGGGCGTCTCGGGGTTTACCCGCCTCCCCTGACCCTGATGTTGCAGACGAGGACTTGGGGGCCCCGAGAGCTGAGCTGCGTTCCCCAGGCTGTGCAGACTACATGGGAGCCAGACCCTTGGTGCCGAGCCCCACTGTCCCAGGCCCTTGACTTCCATGTCAGCGGCCGGGCCGTGGCCGGGTGGGCTGGGACACAGGGGGTGAGGCCCCAAAGTGCTTGGTAAACGTTGGCAGCTGCTGGTTTGCTGCTGTTTCTGGGGGCCAGGGTGGGAGTGCTGGGTCCCCCGGGGCTCGTCCCATTTCTCTTGACAGGCAGGACAGGTACCTGGGGCTCCCGGCACCTCCCGAGGCAAGCCGGGTGGAGAGCAGGGCAGGCTTTCTCCACCAAGAGTGAAGAGCACTGGGGGACAGGCTGGAGGCGGGGCGGCGGGGGCGGCAACCAGGCTTTTGTACAACAGAGGCACCGGGGGCTGCAGGGCCCGGCCTCGGTGCTGCCACCCAAGCACCAGCAGCCCTCCCTCTGCAGCCCTCAAGTCCTCGCCGTCCAAGAAGGGCCGCGGTGCCTTGCTGGCCGTCAAGCCCCTGGGGCCCACCGCCGCCTTCTCGGCCAGCCAGATCCCCAGCGAGCGGGAGGATGCGCAGTACGACCTGCGGGGGGCCCGCAGCTACCCCACGCTGGAGGACGAAGGTGAGCAGGCAGGCCGGGAGATAAGGGGGCCCCTGGGGCAAGGCGTCGTCCCTGGGGGGCTGAGAAGGGAGGGGCTCAGGGAGCAACAGCAGCAGTCCAACAGGAGGAAGGGGCCCCTGCAGCTGGGCCCCGCCTGGATGGGAAGGGGGGGTGACTGTAACCCAGCTGGGAAGTGGGGAGCAGCTGGGACGGGGCCCCCGGAAGAGCCACAGCGAAGGTTGAGCATAGAATTTGGCTCCCTGCCCATCCCCCCCCAACCCACGCCCCAGAGGTGATAGGCTCCCTTCACATCAGAGGTGCACAGAGACCTGGAGGGATGAAGTGCTTGATGGGGTTGGGCCTGATGTTCTGGAAGGTCCCTCCTGTCCCCTGGGTCAGAGATTCCAGGCAGGAGGGGCTGGTGGAAGATCATCAAGGAAGGGAGAAGCTCCCTGTGCAAGAGGCCCTGGGGTGGGACCTGGCCTAGCCTGTTGTGTGGGAGGCACAGCGATGAGCCTGTGTGTCTGGAGCAGAGGGGGAGGGGAGAGAGGGCAGGTGAGTCCTGTGGAGCAGGACCCCCTGGGGGCCGAAGGGAGGGGTTCGGATTTTAGTTTGAGAGCAGTGGGAAGCTACTGGAAGGCCTTATGCCAGGGGGAAACTGGAGCACATCTGCCCGCTTAAAGCTGGCAGGGATGACCGTGTGGGGTGGCAGGTGGGAGTGGGGGGCATGGGTGGTGGAGGGTGAGCCGAGTTGTAGGTGGAGCCCAGAGGCCTCCCAGGCCCCCGCAAGTGCCCACCCGCTCCTCGCCACAGGCCGGCCAGACCTCCTGCCCTGCACACCGCCTTCTTTTGAGGAGGCCACCACCGCCTCCATCGCCACGACCCTGTCCTCCACGTCCCTCTCCATCCCGGAGCGGTCCCCCTCGGAGACATCAGAGCAGCCGCGGTACAGGTGAGCAGACCAGCTGTGTCCCTCCGCGGGGGGCTGTGCGTGGGCGGGGCCTCGCCCCACTTCTCCCACCTGCTTGTGGTCTCTCTGCAGGCGGCGCACGCAGTCCTCCGGACAGGATGGCCGGTGAGCTGAGACCCCAGCCCTCTCCCTCTCCCCCGCCCGCCTGCCCCAGTCCCTCCTCCGCTTTTCCCCACCCAGAGACCTTCGTCTCTGACCACTCCTTTCTGGGCACAGATTCAAGTCAGGCTCTAGAACCGCATAGAATATCTCAGGTCATTTTGTGTCTGTCTCCCACCTGGGTGCCCAGAGGACCCTGCTCCCACACCTGCCTGTTGGTTCTTCTTTCTCTTTTTATTAATATTTTTATTCTAAGAGATACAAAAAGGAAAATAGTTAAGATGTTTCCCCCTGCCCCATGCCTGCTCCCCTCTCTGGGAGCAACCCCCCGGACGGATTTTTTGTCTCTTTCCGGAGATCTTTGTGAATATACAAGCAGACACACATTTGGGCTTGCCTCTCCTCGCATTTTGACCAGCGTGCACTCTGGGCGGCACACTGCCCCTTACTCTGTCACCTACCAGCAGAAGGTCACCTGTCTGAGCAGGTGGAGCATGTGCTGGTTGCCATCCCTCTAATGGGCCATGGACACTTGGGTTGTTCCCAGTTGTTTGATCTTGTAACAGGACTGCAGTGAAGAGGGCATTTCTGTAATTAGTTTTTTTGGGATAATTCCTGCCAGTTGAAAAAAAAGTCATGGTACAAAACATGTTTGGTGCAAAGTGCATCCCCCTCTGTCCAGCTACCTGCTTTGATGTCAGCCACCGTTTTGCTCCCTGGTGTTGCCACCCAGAGATTCTGCATGCCTGGATGCTGGAATGTTCTCACCCACCTACACCACGGGCCTCAGCCTGGAACCCCAGAACTACCTCACCCCCTAGTCCAGGCCCCAGGCAGGTGCCTAGCTGCCCCCAGGGGGTGGGCAGGATCCAGGCCACCATTCACTCATTATGCCTCTGCTGGTGCCTGAGTCACAGGATAGCCCCAGGTGGACTCTTGCAGCCCTCAGGCAGTCATGACAGCCAGAGGGACCAGGTGCGAGCTGGGCTGGCTCAGGGCCCTGGTCTGATGGTGCGCGGAGACAGCACCTCGTGGAGGCTTCCAGCTTGTTACCGGGACTGGAAATTGGCACCGGCCTGGAGCTCGGCTGGTGCTCCTGGTTGGGGGGCTGGTGAGGAGGGAAACTGAGGCGCGGCTTCCCATTGCCTCCAGGACCCAGGAGGAGGCGCATGCGGAGGAGGACCTGCAGCAGATCACGGTGCAGGTGGAGCCCGCATGCAGCGTGGAAATCATGGTCCCCAAAGAGGAGGATGCGGGGTGAGTGGCCCCCGAGTCCCTGTGGTCCCGTCACCTGGTTCCTGCTTTCCAGTTCTGCTCTGGCCCCATTGGTCGAGCGTGGTCACGTGGCCAGCTGGCCGCGGGGCAGGCTGGGAAAAGTAGTCCGCAAGCTGGGGGCGGGAATGGGGCTTCCGGGGCGTGGGGCATGGGGAGGGGGAAGGGGGCGCGTGATGCCGGGAGCAGTGGGGGTCTTGCACTCGGGGAAGGGTCGCCTCCTCCAGGGCTAAGAGCGGCCCTGTCATCTGAGGTCACTTTCCCTCCCACCCTTCCTCTCTTCGCCCTCTTAGCTTTAAAGGGCCTTGCAAGACAGCAACTTACAAGCTTTTCAAAGAACCAGTTCGGGAGTTAGTTACCTTTTCCCCTTTTGTTTTTATCTCATTTACTGTAACTCGCCAGTAATGACTTCTTTCTAGCTGCTTCTGGTTTGTTTTCTCACTTGTTTCTTTTTTCCAGTGCTTAAATTCCTTTTTTTCTTTAATAATGAGGTCCTTAAGGCTATGTAGTTTCCTCTGAGTACTGCTTTTGCTGTGTCCCATGGGTTTTGACGTGAAGCAGTTCTTTTTTTTTTTTTTTTTTTTTTTTTTTTTGCGGTACGCGGGCCTCTCACTGTTGTGGCCTCTCCCGTTGCGGAGCACAGGCTCCAGACGCGCAGGCTCAGCGGCCATGGCTCACGGGCCCAGCCGCTCCGCGGTATGTGGGATCTTCCCGGACCGGGGCATGAACCCGTGTCCCCTGCATCGGCAGGCGGACTCTCAACCACTGCACCACCAGGGAAGCCCCAAGCAGTTCTTTTATACTGACTCACATGTGCATGGTTAGTGATTTTTTTTCTTATTTTCTCTTTGAATTAAGGTAGTGGCTTTCAACCACTTGAGGGTGATTTTGCCCTCAGGGGAGAGTGGGCAGTGTCTGGGAACATCTTTGGTGGTCACGACCGGGGGGTGCTCTTGGCATCATGGTGGGAGCCAGGGACGCTGCTCCACACCCCATAGCGCCCAGGATGGCCCCCAGCAGAGAATGACCTGCCCGATGTCAGCAGTGCTGAGGGGGAGACCCTGGACTAAGGCTTTTTAGGGGTGTCTCTCAAGTGTTTAAGATTTTTTGTTTACCTTTTTGGTACTTCTAACTTTATTAGGTTTAGAGCTGAAGAAAATGGCCTAAAAAAGTCTACGCTTTGGGGAATTCCCCGGTGGTTAAGACTCTGCGCTTCCACTATAGGGGGCAGGGGTTCGATCCCTGGTTGGGGAACTGAGATCCCGCATGCCGCTCAACGCAGCCAAAAAATCTACGCTATTTTTTGCGGGGGGGCGGGGCTGGGTTGGGTCTTCGTTGCTGAGCGCAGGCTTTCTCTAGTTGCGGGGAGTGGGGGCTACTTTTCGTTGTGGTGCGCGGGCTTCTTATTGCGGTGGCTTCTCTTTGTTGTGGAGCAAGGGCTCCAGGTGTGCAGGCTTCAGTAGTTGTGGCAGGTGGGCTCAGTAGTTGTGGCTCTCGGGCTGTAGAGAGCAGGCTCAGTAGTTGTGGCGCTTGGGCTTAGTTGCTCCACGGCATGTGGGATCTTCCTGGACTAGGGCTCGAACCCGTGTCCCCTGCATTGGCAGGCAGATTCTTCACCACTACACCACCAGGGAAGTCCCCAAAATTCACTTTTTAAGTGTCCGTGGACACTTGGGAGAAAAGTGTCTTCTCTGTGAAAGGATGGAAAGTTCTTTACAAGCCTTTTCTGTCCAGTGTCTTGATCGGTGTCATCGGTTCCTTTATGTCCTTACTTGCCTCTTGTCTGTTTGGGCTGTTTAATTATATAATTGCCTTATCCAGTTCTTCTTGCCTTTCCCATAATTTTTGCTTTATATACTTTTTAGAATTTCTGTTCTATTTCTAGAGACTTTACTTAGCACTCCCAGCACACATTCCCAGGTGCACTTTGCTATTATTTCACACACACGCACCAGTTCCTGCCACTGTCAGCTTTTTTGCCATTAACTGAGGTGTCACGGTGGGAAATGTCATTCAGTCTTTGCCCCACGAAACAAGTTGCCCTCAAACGTGACTGAAGAACCAGTTCTGCACGGTTACAGGTGCTCCTTCTTCTCAGAACTCGTCATTTCATCCAGGAGGTGAAATTTAGTCACCAGTCACATGGCCGCCAGCCGAGGCCTCGGGCATGTTCCTCACCTTCACTCTGAGCCTCAGTTTCCTCATCTGTAACACAGGACAGCAGCAGCATCCCCCCTTCCCGAGTGGAAGTTCGGTGGGTTCATTCACGCAAGGCCCTCAGACAGGCCTGGCACCTAGTAAGTGCTCAGAAAAGAAGAGCAAGAGGTTCTGGTCCCTCGGGGGTAGGTGCCATGTGTCCCCACTTTAGAGACGAGGAAACTGAGGCTCCGAGAAAGAACGTGGTCCTCATGGCTGCCCAGCAACTGAGTGGTGAGGCGGGGATCTGCCCATGGGCGTGAACCTGAGCAAATAGAGGGGAAAGGGCCTGCCTGCTCGGGGGTGGGCACATCGTTCCCTGGGCCACAGCCGTGCTTGGGGGTGTTTTGTTTGTTTTGTGCGGGAACTAGAACATGTCAGACAGGATGCATCCCTGCAGTAGGACTCCCTGCATGGTGGTCTCTGTGATGAAGGATGGTGAGGAGCAGGGAGGGTCCTGGGGTGTGGGCTGGAGAAGGCGCGGGCAGTCCAGAGCGCCCCCAGCCAGGACTCCCGTGTCTTCCCCGTGTCCCCAGGGAGGGGTCGTCCCCGGCCTGTGCCTCTGCCGCCGTCGAAGTGGAAACCGCCAGCCAGGCCTCCGAGCCCGCCAGCCAGGCCTCAGACGAGGAGGACGCGCCCGCCACAGACATCTACTTTGTAAGTCCTCCCGGGATCCCTCCCGTCACCGGACCCTCCACCACCTGTGCTCACACGTGCACACACACGCACGTGCCTGTACGAACCCACGTGTGCTTACACCCACATGCGTTCACACACGCGCACACTGCTCCCTCACAGGCTTGTGCTGACACATCGCACATTCAAGGCGCCTGTGCACACCTGCACGTGCACTCCCACTCAGGCACACAGGCACACGTGTGTGCTCACCTTTCAATACTCAGGGCCACGTGCCCGGCCAGCATGCTCACTCTCAGGTGTTGGGGAGCACCCCCATCCCTCACCGTCCAGCCCAGGCCCTCCTGCCCAGGCCTCATGACCACATCTGGCCACGAGCCAAGGCCCTGTCTTCAGCGGTGCCCCGGGAAACATCTGGAGTCCTCGTGCTCGGCCCCGCTGGCCTGAGGGGAGGCCCAGGCCCTGGGTCCCGGGGCAGCCCGGGCTGGCCGTGGTGGGCTGGCATGATGCGCACCTTCTCTCTCTGGGTGGTGGGTGCGGAGGGTGGGCTCTGTGCTCAGGGAGGCCAGGGCCCCGCCGAGAGGGGCAGGTGGGCTCCACACTGCCGACTTCACAGGATGAGGACGCACAGCTGCTCCTGGACGAGGTGGCGTCCGTCAGAGTAGGAAGGGGCCCTGCCCCGGGGACCCGGGACCTCTCTCCAGAGCTGGGGGTCTCCTTCCCCACACACCTCCCATGGGCGGGCAGGGAGCTGAACCAGGAGCCTGGGTGAAGTGGGTGCCCGGGGGCCAGGGAGCCCCCGACAGTGGGTCCTGGAGCCATCTCCCTTGGGTGGCCCTGCTCAGGGATCACATGGTCCCAGTTACAACAGAGAGGGCCAGACACGCGCCCAGCCGCCAGTCCTCTTCCTGGACCTTCATTCTCACCTCTGACCCCCGACCCTGCCCCAGGAAAGTGAGCCAGGGCCTGCCCCCCGCCCGGTGCTGGGCCTTGGGGCCTGTTTGGGTGAGCTTGGCCCTCCCGCTGGCATCGCTGCTTTGTAACTAACACCGACCTCCCTGCTCTTGGTCCCCGAGCCAGTGCTGCCGGGGCGCGGCCCTGCCTGGCCTGGAGGGTACCAAGTGCACCCTGTGTGTCCCCCCACCTGCCGTCAGCTCCCGCCGGGGCTGGTTGCTTCCCGCTCTCTGGATCTGTGTGGGAGGTGGCCCCTGGGGCCGTGTACTGTCGTGTGCGTCAGGGTCCTGAAACCCCCGAGTGGGCAGCTGGGCCCCACGCAGCAGAGAAGGAAGCCAGTGGGACCCCCGCCCGCACCTCCTGCTTGGCCATCGGCTCACCTGCCCCTCCCAGTGCCCTCCCTGCCTGACAGCCTGCCAGATCCCTGTGGCCTCATCCTGTCACTTCATCCTGTCCTCTGTTTGCTTCCTCCCCCGCCCACCCGGCCCGCCCAGTTCACCGATGGGAGGTACTGGATTTATTCTCCCCGGCATCGCCGACTGCGGGCCGTGACGCTGAGCTCCTCAGGGACTGTAAGTGACCATGGCAGGCCTCCAGGGAGCCCAGCCCCGCCCCGCGCCGTGGGCAGCAGGGAGCCACAGGTCCTGGCTGTTCCTCTTCCTCTGAGAAGGGACTTGGGGAAAATGTCACTGTGGCTGAGGTTGGCCACGCTGGCCCGTGTGGGGCTCTGTGCTGCAGGCATCCCATGGGGACGTTGCTTGCTCCACTCCGAGGTGGGCATCACTGGGCCTGCGGGCACACGTCTGGGGCTCCGGAGGCCTGCCTGGCTGTGGCAGGGTCTGCATCTGACCACCATCCCCTGGCCGCCGTTGCCCTTTGTCCCAACCCTCCCGGGTCAGGGACGTGCCGGGTGCACTGCTCCAACTTGTTCAGACCTCGCTGCTGACGGCTCCCACGGGGTGTCTGTCCCCTGAAGGGGGTGGCGTCATGAGTCACCAGAGGGACTGCAAAGCCAAGCTCTTAATTGCAGGAGAAAGGAGCTGGTGTCTCCATACCCATTTCACAGATGGAGACACCGAGTCCCTGGCTCTCCAGGGAGCCCATGAGAGTGCAGGGTAGACACAGTCTGGATCCCAAGCTTCAGGCACCTGTGTGTCTAATAAACGCTTATCCACCCAGCGTGCCTGGGATGCTGTGGGGATATTGTGTAGCGGTGGCATCGTTAGTGCTTGTTATTGTCACTGTGAGCAATAGATGGAGGTCCAGAGAGGCCAAGTAACCTCCCAGAGGCACACAGCGCTCAAACGGGCAGGACAAGACAAAGGCCTAAAGCGAGACTTTGTGTTCTCAAGATGAGGCCCCTCAGAGACCACACTCCAGCCCCGTCAGCAGCCCCTCTGAGCGTCACTGGGTGTCGGGCGCTGCCGGGCGAGCCTGAAAAAGGGAGACTGCTTCCACAGCCCTCCCGCCACACTCGGTCCAGCCGGGGACGCCACTCCCCAGAGATGGTCCCAGAGTCGGGGACACGTGGCCCGCAAGGGCCATGGGGTGGGGCGCTGTGGCAGAAGCTGCCTGGAGGGGGGTTGACCCGGACTTTGAGAAATGCGTGGGGAGTGGGGAGGCGGAAGAGGAAGGGCGGTCTTGGCTGGAGCACCGAAGAGGCAGGAGCCTGGAGGCCGACGGGAGGAGAGGGAGCGGCAAGAGGAAGGCCGGACCCCGAGGCCCGCCGTGCGGGGCAGGCGTGCCCTTGGCCCAACTTCCGTGGGTCACCCAGGGCCGGCTCCTCACGGGGTTCCCTGCAGGACCCCTGTGTCGTCCCCACTCTGAGCCCAGCAGGGCAGCCACCCCAGTGTCAGCACCTGCTGTGGCCCCAGACAGGCCCGGCCCCACCCCCCGGGCTCCCAGGTGAGCAGGGGGCCAGGAGGGTTATTGCTTTGTGACCCCCTGAAGGAATGAGCGGGGCCCGAGCTGGGGTCTTGCCCTGCTGCCCCAGACGCTTTGTGCGAACCCCTCCGTAGGTGGCACGGTTCTCGTGGGTGCGCGGCCTGGGCCCACACGGGTACCGGGACGGCCTGTGAGCTGCAGGGATGGTGGGGTGGAGAGGCGGCCAGCGGGCCCCGAGGGCAGCAGGGCAGAGGCTGGTTGCTGGTGGTGCCCCAACCCCGCCGAGGAGGGGTGAGTCTTGGGGTGCCATGGTGGGCTTAGGGGCCGTGGGATGCCCAGGGGGACGCGGCCAGGACAGGTGTGTGCTCTGGCGATGGGGGGGGTGTGGAGGTCACAGGCTGTGGGGGACGTTGAAGGAAGAGAGAGGAGAAGGCGGCCGGGGGAGCCCCAAGAATGTTCTGGTGGTGAGAGCAGACCTGGGAGGGACGAGGGGGCCGGAGGAATGTATGTCCTCCCCGCAGTGGGACCCGGACTGGGACCCCTCCCCAGACACAGCTGGAGGAAGACCAGCCTGCGGCCCCTCGGCAGCCAGTCCCCGCTCTGCCTGTCCCCAGGCCGGGACTTGGGCTCTGGTGCGCCCCCTCCCCAGGAAGTTGACCCCGGGCTCTTGGAGCGGGGCAGGGAAGCCTCTGCTGCTTGCTCTCTGGGTGGCGCCTGCCTGGGACTCTCCTGAGCAAACCTGTGTGTGCCAGTGCTGAAAGGCTTCCCGGGTCAGGAAATGGGCTCCCCCCGAGTCCCCACCACTCAGAACCCCCAGCAGAGGGTCTCCAGGGCGCTGCCGGGCTAGGCCGGAGGTCAGGGTGCCATGGGGGGCGGTGGACAGCAGAGCAAACCAAGCCCCGCCCGCCCTCCCCGCCTCCCGCTGTGCCGGTCCTGCCTTGACCCTGCTCACTGCTTCCTGCTGCCCCCACACCGCGCTCTGGCCACTCAGCCCCAGAGGCCCAGCCCCCGGCCCCGCCGAGCCCGAGGGCCATCTGGGTTGGGGCAGGTCACCATCAGGGAGAGGGCAGCGGGGGCTGAGCCGCCCACCCGTGCTGCCTTGGGGGCCCCCTCTTTTATTTCTGTTTCTTCCTTCCTTCCTGTCGCCTCTGTCGCACCTCCTCGCACCCTGCTCTTCTTCTGCGCCCTTCCCGCACGTGCCGCCCGCCTGCCCTCCAGCCCACCGATGAGAGGAGCTGGGTGTACTCCCCGCTTCACTATAGCACGCAGGCCCACCCCGCCTCCGACGGCGAGAGCGACACAGTAAGTGCGCCACGGCTGGCCAGCCGGGCCCACTGGGGGCTCAGGCCTGTGGCCTTGGCCAAGGTGGGCCTGAGAGCCTGGCCTCCAGGCACCCCGAGACTGACAGGGAAACTGAGGCCCAGGGCGGGAGGGGCAGCCGGGCTCTACCGTGCGGGGGCCTGTGTCCAGCCCTCATGGCTCCTGGGGTCCCTGGCCCTCGGCATCAGCTGTGGGGCCCGACCCGGCCAGGGGAGGCCCGGCGGGTGTGGGTCCAGCCCCGGCCCACCATGGCCTCACCCGCCCCCTGCCTCTTCAGTAATTCCTATGCAGGCACTGACGGAGCCGAGTGTCCGCTGCTGCCCCGGCTGCTCCCTGGAGGTGCTGCCCACCTGCTCAGCCCAGAGCTCGGGAGACGCCTACCTGGCCGCCAGCCCTCACCCTCGCCCTCCCCTCGACGGCACCAACGCTCGGGGTGCAGCGATCGCAGTCCGGGCGGCTCACCTGGCGCCGGCTCCCCGTCAGCCCCTATGCCTGATACTGTGAACCCTCCTGAGTTTCCCATCATGTATTTATTTGGGGCCCTTATTCTTTGCACAGACATGGCAGCACACGTGTGTGTTTTTTTAGAAAAAGAAAAAGGCCAAAAAAAAAAAAAAACCCACCACACAATGGAAAAGAAAAAACTCCATTCCACTGCATTTCTGGTTCTTTGCTGTGTTTGCATGTGTCTTGCTGAGGGAACCAGGCCCTAGGCTCTGGGGACCTGCACCCCAGTGGAATTCATTCCAAGTCCTGGCCAGGATGGACGGGCACCTGGGACGGAAGGGCCGCCGGGTCCCCAGGGCGCCTCTGGAGGCCTCCCACCGCGCCTGCCAGGTGCTCTTGGCTCAGGGTTTTGGGCCAAGAGCCGGACACCGTCCTTGAGGGTGGCCGGGCGGTGGCTGGGGGCGCTCTCCACCCTGTCACCCCTGCCATCTCTCAGAATCTGTTTCCCACCTCCCCGGTGACCTTGAGCGGGAATCACCCGGCGTGATTAGAACCTCCATGTGGACGCACGGCCGCCCCCTCTCAGTGGAGCTCAGGGCCGTGGGCTTACCTCTCCTCCAGAAGACAGGCCAAGCTGGGAGGAGGCGGCCGGGCCCTCAGCCCACGGGACTTCCCGAGAGCCGTGTCCTGGAGCAGAGGCCCACAGTCAGGTGCCCGGCCTAGAGGACCAGACCCCCTTGAGTAAGAGGACCGAGGTGGGCGTCCTCTCTCTTTTTAATGGTGGGGGCACCTGTGCCGATTGAAGGACAGGAGAAGAAATTCTCGGTGAAAAACAAATTTTTTTTTTGGATGGTCATCTTCAGCAGGGCAACCACTGCTGGGCCCAGAGCCCCACAGGGCGGCTGCCAGGGGCCCCTGCTGTGTCCACAGCAGGCTGCTGGAGCTGGCAGCTTTGCAGGGTCTCTCCCACCTCTGGAGAGGGACACATCAGAGATGGTTTCCCCTGGCCCGCCCTGCCCTGCATGGGAGGAGCTGGGAGCTAGCGTGGAGTGGAAGTTGAACCTTCTGGGAAAATTTCTCCCCACCTTTGCCTCCCTGGTGGAGCCTGAGACAGCTGGAGAACCCACCGACCCAGGAATTTGATTTTTTGAGTCCATTGCAAACTGCGTACACTGCTGTCCTCGTGCTCAGCGGGCCCCTGCTCGCCTCCCCGGCACAGCCCGCTTCATGCGCCTGGCTGTAACCTGGTGTCTAGCTGCGCCTCTCCTCCCTGGAGAACTGGGCTGTGCCCTGGGGGCTCTCCCCACGCAGGGCCGCCAGGGACACTGCAGCACGAAGCAGCTCTGGGAAGAGAACCTGTCCGAACAAGCCTGTGGGTGTCCTGGACTAGAAGCAAAACAGCGTCCTCCCCTCCTGTCCACGGAAGGTGTGTCCAGACTCCAGAACGTCCTCGCCTGGACTTCACATGGGCGCCCTCTGCAGTGCCTGCCCCGTCCTGCCCGGGGGGAGGCAGGCTGA
Source organism: Hyperoodon ampullatus (assembly GCF_949752795.1). NCBI lineage: Eukaryota > Metazoa > Chordata > Mammalia > Artiodactyla > Ziphiidae > Hyperoodon > Hyperoodon ampullatus. The sequence goes on from NC_136917.1 coordinate 26,855,634, forward strand.
GTGGGCAGAGGTCTGAAGGGGACGAACAGGGACTGCTGAGTTGCCCAAAAGCCGACCGGAGTCCCCGCCCAGGCCCCCAGAGGCCGCACACAGAGACACTGTGTCCCGTGGGGACCACCAGAGCATCAGGCCCTACGTCCAGGACGCCCTTAGCCACCTGGAGCTGCAGGAGCTGGGCCCCTCAGGCTTTCCTGAGTGAACCATGGAACAAATGCATCAGTCGGATGCTGACTTGGAGAAATTTGCAAACCTTCTGGTGATCAAGACGTTTTCATTTTTGTGCTAAGTCATGAACACCTCTTTGAAGACCCCCTTTGTGTTAGTTGCATTTTTTGTCCCTTTTTCAGAGAACTGTCACACGGATGCAAAGTGGTCTGTGGACTGGGCCGACAGGAGGCATGTGCTTATGGTCAAGGCAAGGGTGGGAAGGCAGGACCTTATTTATCACGTGTAGTGAACTCGCGGCCTTCCCCAGACCCCCAGCAAGGAGGGCCCTGGACCCACCCAGCTGTCGCCCCCACCCCGCCCCAGGATGGAAGTCTGTCGACTCCTTTGTGGCGATGTCTTGGTTCTGTCGCAGCTCGTCCCTGACGGCTGCTGTCACTGCGAACGTGGGCACGAATGTACAAATGAAAGGCGTGTTCTGAGACTGACAAGGTGGAACCTCCAGTGTGTCCCCTGCTGGCCTCTGGCCTCTGCCTCCTCTCACCCTCTCCCTCCACCACCTGGCTCAGTGCAATACTCCCGTCCCACTGGGGCCCCCTGCCATGGTACTGTCGCCGCAGCCCCTCGGTCCCCACCCCGGGACGAGCACCCTTGGCCACCTTCTCTGGTGGTTCAGTTGCATCGCCTGTCGCTATCCCAACCCCGTTTTTATGGCCGAACTGATTTCCAAACAACGAAACTGCAAACCTTGTGTGTCTTAATTCTAACCGGGGGTTCCGTGTGCTCAGCCCCCATGGTCTGGTGTGTGACAATCTGGGGCACAGCCTCCTCGGGCACAGGACGCCATCCCGCTCAAACCCAGAGCCGTGGGCGCCTCTGTAACCGCAGCCACTGCTGGCCCCGTAACACTCATATGCAGCCCCGGGACCCCACCCCCCAGCCCCGCCGTCCCCCCCCCCTTTTTACTTGGAAGAGATCTCTAATAAATCGGGTAATAAGCATTAGCCGCCTCTTTGTCTCTCTGTGCGATCCGATGGTCCGAGTGGGAGTTTAAGGACTGACTTTGAAGGAGAGCACAAAGAAACCTTAGTAAGAATCAAAATAATTAAATAACAGCAACGGACCCGAATGCCTTAATAGTAGTGAGTTCCAGTTCAGCTTGGAAAAACTTAAAAGCTCACATCAGTGCAACCCAGCTGGAAGGAACAAACACTCCCCGGAGTTTGTATTTGTTCTGCCAGAGTCTCAAAGATTGAGTAATGCATGGACCCCTTTTAAGGGGAAAATATTTCTCCCGGACTCCCAATTTGAGAAACACTGCATTGAAAATAAGATCCTGTCTGTAAGCAAGCCCTTGGAAAACCCAGTTTTAATCCCAGGCGCGGACGGCTCGGCTTGTTTATACACAAGACTAGGCGATCGAGAATGTGCTCACCTTACATTCAGAGATGAGTATCCATCCGGATACGCTCAAGGATGCATCTGCATCGGGAAAATCACCAGGACAACCCACATCCCATGACAGGCAGTCGTCAAGGGTTCCCTTTGCGCCACCACCGCCACCTCGGCACCAAGCAGAGCATACAAAGCTAGCATCTAGGGTGGTGTGAGGAAGTTGTATTATAGGATAAACATTTAAAGTATTAAGTGCCATTCTCTGGGGTGGGCTGGGAGAGCTCAGAGCAGGACTCCGGGGTCCTTCAGATCTCTGGGCCTCCATTCTTGCCCCTTTGTGGTCTTGCCCCTGCCTGCCTGAATGGACCCCACCTAACGACCCCTTTCATCCCTCCCTGCTCAAAGCCCTCTTACGGTTCGCCAGCACCCAGAGGACACAGCTGGACCACCAAGTTCAAATCCCAGCTCTGCACTGCCTCATTGAGGGCGGGAGTGTTACAGTGACTTTCACTCTGAGCCTCAGTTTCCCCCCCCTATAAAATGGGTTAATGGGGAACTTAAGGAGTTATCCAAGTTATGTTTTGTTTTTTTACCTTAACCCCTGAAACACATAGGTATTATTGGCGGTGGTGAAGCATGATGGTGACTCTCACTGAGGGTCAGCCCAGCATCTAAGGCTTTTCAGTCTCCGTCCCAGCTCCCACCCCTCGCCTCCTTGGGCAGCCTGAACTCACCTACGGTTAGGCTTCCCCGCCTCCACGGGCCGCGAGGCCTCGCCCCCGGGACACGCCTCCCTTGGCTACGCCCCTAGACCCCGCCTTCTCTTGATCCCGCCTCCTAGGCCCCGCCCACGCCAACTCCAGTTCCTCTCTGGACCGGCTTCTTGGTCCCGCCTCCCCAGGCTCCGCCCCGTCGCCGTTCCTGGTTCGTCCTTGCTCCGCCCACTGCTCCTCTGGCTCCCTAAGGCTCGAGGACCCACCTGGGCCTGCCCCCAGTACTGCCTGAAGAACGAATCCCCAGCCCTAGCGACAACAGTCCGGCAGGAGTTCATTACGCAGGCCACATTTGAGGACGGTGGGGAGGTTATGAGAGGGTCGGAATCCCCGCGGGATGAGCCGCGAGATGGGTTCCTATTTCCCTGCTCAGGCGTGGGTGGGGCAGCCAGGCACGCGCCGCGATCGAGGAAGGCCCCCGGCGCAGGTCCCGGATATTTGTGTCCGCGCCGTCGCCACCTTCCCAGCCGATGGGTAGGGATACACGCTCGCGCTCGCGGTCGGCTGGTCGCAGGGGCCGAAGGCAGCGGAGGCGGAGTGGGAGTCGGAGTCGGAGTCGGAGCCGAAGTTGGAGCGGGAGCCATGGGCGGCGAAACCGACGTCGCCGGGACGACGAGGGGCGGCGCAGGCGGAGGAGCCGGGAGCGCAGGTAGGGTCGCTGTGTGAGCCGCGCTGGGGGTCTGGCTCCAGCCCTCGAGGAGCTGAGACCTCCGAGTTAGTCAGGGAGGGCTTCCTGAAGAAGGGGACGTCTGAGCACGTCGGGGTTAACCAGGCAGCGAAAGGAAAGCGAGAGGCGTTCCAGGCAGGGCGCCTGGTGGTTGGAAGTACAGCAGGAGGCGCCGTGAGCGAGGCGGAGGGGAGTCGATGAGGTCGGAGAGGAAGCGGGAGACCAGATCGTGCGGTCTTGTGTACCGTGGTGAAGAGTTTGACTGTTATTTGGAGGGGAGTAGGGAGCTGTGGAGGATTTTGAACCAGGGAGCGATGTGGTCTGGATTACTTTGCAGGACTCCTGCTGGTTTTCGCGTGGAGAAGGGACTGAGAGTGTCGGCAGGAGTGACACCAGGGAGGAGGAAGATAGTGCAGCTGTGCAGGCAACAGATGATGATGGCCTTCAGGAGAGGGAGGCTGTGGGGAGGTACAGTGGGAAAATGGGGAGATTTGAGAGGGATTTCCGAAGTAGAGGTGACAGCACTTGCCAATGGAGGTGGGGTGTGAGAGGGAAGAACTGTTGATGGCAGGTGGCAGGACTCAACTGACTCCTGAGACTTGGTGCTCAGCCTCCCCTCAGCCCGCAGCCCTTTTCTTCTGGATATGGGTCACCTGGCCAGACTTGGCTTGAGTCTCCTCCAGCACAAAGAACCAGCACCGTGACAGGGACTGACTCTCAGACCTGCGTCTTAGTGCTGGCTCAGCCCATAACTGGCTGTGACACTCAGGCCAGTACCTGCCCCACTGTCCCCCAGATTTCCTCATCTGTACCCTCAGGATCTCCACGGGGCTTCTCCAGGCATGCGCTGTCTCCCATCCCTCCAACCTGTTCTCCACACCATAGCTGGAGTGACTGTTGTCAGACATAGCTGATCACCCTCTATGTTTGAGAAGGTGGCTTTTCCTTTTGAGTCTCATAAGATCATTGCCACCTAGGAATTCCAGGAAGATATAAGCAGAGGAAATAGTAAAGAGGTGGTTTAAACCAGGGCTTGGCAAACTACAGCCTGTGGACCAAGCATAGTTTTCACATGCTTGAACGGTGAGGAGGAAAAAAAAAATCAAAAGAATAGTATTTCATGACACGTGAAAATAATTTGGGTTGGCCGAAAAGTTCATTCGGGTTTTTCCATAAGATGTTACAGAAAAACCCAAACAAACTTTTTGGCCAACCCAATATATGAAATTCAAGTTTTGGTGTCCAGAAATAAAATTTTATTGAACAAATTTATGTCTATTTGTTCATGTACTGTCCGTGGCTGCTTTTGCACTATGACAGCAGAGTTGAGTAGTTGTGCCATAGACGCTCTGGCTCTTAACAGAAAAGGTTTGCTAACTCTGGTTTCAGCTCCTGGCCTTGATGTTTTAGCATTGGTTCATGTGTAGTTGTAAATCTTGTTATTATCATCTAGTGGTTTCTAAGATTTTAGTTATTCACAAGAATCAGCCACCCTAGATATGTAATTAGAGTCAATGTCATTTATGAAGATTTGATCAGATTTACAGCCTGGATTTACGTACTTGAAAATCAGATAATTGATTTTCATGGTGTAGATTCTTTGACGTGAGCTTAGTAAGTGGAGCATTTGACAAACTAAAGACAGATGTAGTTGCTCAGAGGCCCGCAACATTAAAGAATCTATCCCCAGGATTCGTACGTTGCCTTCCGTGCTCGCAGTGCCCTTCCAAGGCTCTGTATTCCCTACAGTCTTACTCCATTTCACTCCTGCCCGTCCTATAGGACCAGTTAAACACCATCTTCTCCTGTAAGCCCTCCCTGGACACCTTGGACAGCGCTTATAGCTCCTGCACCATCTGGCCCCAAGCCCCGCCTCCCTGCCCTCCCCTCCTCCCTCTCTCCCCCTCACTCACTCTGCTCCAGACACACAGGCCTGCCTGCTGCTTCTTGAATATGCCAAGTAAATTCCTGCCCCAGCGCCTTTGCTCTTATTGTGCCCTCTCCCTGGATCACTGTTTCCCCAGATCTCTGCCTAGCTCCCTCCCCCACTTCCTCCGGCGTTACTTCCTCAGAGAGATCCTCTCTGACCTCTCCACACCCTGATGCTGCATCACTATCTTGGTAGCTCATGGTACCATCTAGTGTCACACTGTGTTTGTTGATGTGCAGGCAGGGGCCATCAATGTTTTGGTCACTGCCGTGTCCCCAGAACCTAGAACAGCTCCTGGCACCCAGCAGGCGCCCAGTAAAGGGCGGTAGGATAGATGGCTGGCCAGCAGGCAGCGAGCGGAGCTTTGCGGGTCCCCTCCGCAGGTTGGATTTGGATGAGGAGCGGTGGCAGCAGCGGCGAGGCAGGCAGAGCCGGAGCCCCCCGCCAGCCCCCCGGCGCTCCCAGGACCGCTCCTCTCAGTCCGACTCGGGTGACGAGCGGCAGCAGCGGCGGGGCCCATGGGCCCGCCAGTGGCAGCAGCGGACACACTGCTGGTCCCCCAGCTCCTCCGCGTCCAGCTCCGCGTCCCCGGACCCCTCCCAGAGCCCTCGGGCGGCGGCGGCATCCCTGAGCCAGCGCCAGGGCCTGCAGGAGCGGCTGCGCCTGCGCGCGGAGCGGAAGCAGCAGGAGGAGTTGATGAAGGCCTTCGAGACGCCCGAGGAGAAGCGGGCGCGGCGGCTGGCCAAGAAGGAGGCCAAGGAGAGGAAGAAGCGGGAGAAGATGGGCTGGGGCGAGGAGTACATGGGCTACACCAACACCGACAACCCCTTCGGGGACAACAACCTGCTGGGCACCTTCATCTGGAACAAGGTGAGCCCGAGGTGGCCACCGGCCACGCCCTTACTTCTGCTTGTGTTGCTCGCCAGCTCTTGCTGTCCTCCTGCTGGTTTTTGCTTCATGAGCTGTTTACAGCTTATTTTCAGAGACGTTGTTTAGCATTCCCAGCACACGTGCCCAGGTCGTACCTGGCCATCGAGAGTGTATTTTTACCCACACATGCGCACACACTGGCTCCGCCAGCTTTGCCTACGCTGTCTCGTGCGCTGTACAGTCTCAGGCACTCTGCCCACAGAGCCAGCCTAACCTCAAGGCAGGTTCTCGGCGTCACATGCCCAGGGGGGGATTTCACCTCAGAGCTGTCGCCTCATCCTTGAGATGAAAACTACACACCAGGACTTCTCCTGCGGTCCAGTGGTTAAGACTCTGTGCTTCCACTGCAGGGGGCACGGGTTTGACCTCTGGTCTGGGAACTAAGATCCTGCATTCTGTGCGGTGCGGCCAAAATAGATAAATAAAAAACTAAAAAAACCACAAAACTAAAAAAACAAAAACAAAAAAAACCTCCCACAAAACTACACACCGATCCCTTACCCACCAGCCGGGGCCTTGGGCACTTGGATTAAAGCAACACAATTTCCCTCGCAGTCCTGGAGGCCAGAAGTACAAAGTCAGGGTGTCACCAGAGCCACGTTCCCTCTGGAGGTTCTAGGGGAGAATCTTTTCTTGCCTCTTCCAGCTTCTGGTGGTTGCCCGCCACCCTTGGCTTATAGCTGCATCACTCCAGTCTCTGCCTCTGTCGTCACGTGGCTGTCTTCTCTCCGTGTCTGTGTCTTCACATGGTGTTCTCCTCTCTGTGTCTCTGAGTCCAAAGTTTCCTTGTCTTATAAGGACACACCAATCACTGGACTAAGGCCCAGCCTAATCTGGCACGACATCAACTAATCACGTCCGCAGAGACCCTGTTTCCAAATAAGGTCATGTTCATGGGTTCCCGGGTTGGGACGTGGACATATCTATGTGGAGGACAAGTTCGACACGACACAGCTGTGGGGAGGGTGAGAGCCGGTGGACACAGGCGGAAGCCACCGTATCTACCACTGTCTACATACGCTGTGAGCTCATAGCACCTCAGGGCCTTTGCACTCACCATTCCTCTACCTGCAGCACTCCCGAGCTCTCCCCATGGCTGTTTCTTCCTCAACCTTCAGATCTCCACTGATGTGTCCCTCTTTTGAGAGGCCTTCCTGGCCCCCTTGGTCCCCCAGGTTCCCTGCGTCCTTTATCAAGGCACTGCTTCTCCCTTCCTAGTGCTTTACTAACAGACGTGAATCATGTGCCTGTCGGGTGCTGGGTACCGTGTGGGCCCTGCGCATACGTCAGTGAGTGACAGAGAGAGATGCCTGTCCCTGTGCGGCCAGCAGTCTCGGGAGGCTGGCTGTAAATAAGTCATTTAGCTGAGTCCGCAGAGGAGGGAACGAAGGCAGGCAGGGGTGGGCGAGGAGGCTGCAGTTTAAACACACGGGTCCAGAGAGGTCTCGCTGCAAAGGTGACATCTAAACCACATGTCCCACTTTATGGCGTGTAATTCCCGTGGACTGTGAGCTCCACGGGGCAGGCTTTGTCCCAGGCGCTGGCACCCAGTCAGCCCTCGGTAAATGTCGAATGGGTGAGCGGGCCTCGGGGCGTCTGAGAAGCCCCGGCCCAGCCTCTGAGACCTCTGTAGTCGGGGGAGGGCGCTAGACGGCCCAACTGTATGAGTGGTGTCACGCATCTTGTCCCGGTGTCCTCGGGGCGCTGGGCTGGCGGAGTGGGCAGGCTTGGTGTGGGCCGCGAACATGCCTCTCCGGGCCGGGCGTTGGTCGAGGGCTCTGTGTCTGAGTGCGGGCTCTCTCCGTCCAGGCCCTCTGCGGCTGTTCTGTGTGGCTGTAGAGACGAAGTGTGGTCATTGTCACTGTGTGGCAGTGGCCCCAGGCCGGGCCACCCCGTGTCACCCTGGAGGCGTGTTTTTCTGTGCACAGGGGCTCCTGGAACGACCCTCGGAGCCGGTGGAGGTGACAGGAGGCACGGGTCTTGGCACGTGCCACCCACAACAGTTGTGAGATGACTTGGGAGGGTTGGGGGTTCTCCGGGAGCCTGTGCCCGGGCCCCTCCGTCAGGTGAGGGCACAGACAGGGAGAAGCCGCTCTCCATGCTCAGGGTGCCCCGAGGGGTCCGTGAGCGGGGACCCCGGCGAGTGTGCTTTCAGAGTCCCCCTCTTGCTCAGCCGCTGGTTCCGCCCCTCCGCATGGCCGCTGGGGGTCTGAGCTGCTGAGAGCCGGACACCACCCAGCCAGTGCAGCCAGGCTTGTGTGTAAAACAAGAGTCAGCAGCCCCAAGTAAGACTGTCCCGTGTGTGACATGGTCGAGTTCTGCAGGGGCGGAGCTGCCTCTCCCCATATCTCAGCACACGGCTCGGGGCAGAGGGCGCCCCACGATGCTGGAGTGTACTGAACCGATTCTGCAGGCGAACGGGGGGCCGCATCTTCCGCTGGAAGTCGGGGTGTGGCCGCGGGCAGGTCACTTCTCCCTCAGCCTCGTGCTCCTCATGGGCAGAGCGGGTGCTTCGGTCTGGTGGATGCCCGCCTCGTAGAGCAGCAGGTGGTCCTGGGGCGGGCGGCAGGAGGAAGCATCGCTGCTCAGCGGGCGTGTCGTTGGCCCTTCCAGGCCCTGGAGAAGAAGGGGATCGGCCACCTGGAGGAGAAGGAGCTGAAGGAGCGGAACAAGAGGATCCAGGAGGACAACCGGCTGGAGCTGCAGAAGGTGGGGTGCCCCGGGCCACCCTCCTTCCCTCCTGAGGGCTCCCAGGCTGGCTCACCCTGGCTTATGTCAAGGGAGACCTGACTGGCTTACGTGGAGAGTCCAGGGGACATTGGCTTCAGACACGGCTGGATCCAGGGGCTCGGGCAGGGATTCCAGAGAGCTGTTTCCCTCCGGCTCGGCTCTGCTGGCCTCTGGGGTTTATTCTAAGATGCTCCCTGCTGGGTGGCCAAACTGGCCCTGGCTGCTGAAGGCTGCCGTGTCTCTAGCAAAAGGAGGGCTCCGTCTGCCACAGGGTGTGTCCAGCGTTTCAGGCATCCCTGGACCGATTCCTGTGCCCGGGGCCAGCCCGCCGGGGCCAGGCCATGGGTGTGGTCCCACCCGCCCCTAGGGAGCCCCCCAGCCCGACAGGATGAAGGCAGGCCCACGAGACCCCCATCGTCCGCTGTGCGCCCACAGGTGAAGCAGCTGCGGCTGGAACGGGAGCGGGAGAAGGCCATGCGGGAGCAGGAGCTGGAGCTGCTGCAGCGCGAGAAGGAGGCGGAGCACTTCAAGACGTGGGAGGAGCAGGAGGACCACTTCCACCTGCAGCAGGCCAAGCTGCGGTGCGCGCCCCGCCCCCGCCGCCCTCCCGCGCGCCCCGCTCACGTCGCCCCTGGGCCCCCGGCTTCCCACCACCTTCTCCTCCCCAGGGTCCCTTCTGACCCTCTTTCGGGCGCTGCGCTGCTTTCCGTCGCTTCCTTCATCGCGCCTGTCTCCCCAGGGGCCGGGTGCCAAGGGGACGCACGAACGTGCTGCTGAGTGGAGGGTGCCAGGTGCCCTGCCATCCCCAGACCGCGGGGTGCTTCACTCAGCAGCCACGTCTGGAGTCAAGAAAAGTGAGGCTCCTGAGGTGTCGAGAGTTGCCCGAGCTCACACAGGGTGTGTGAGCTCCAGGCCCGGCCCCCTTCTCACCTTGCTGCCCACCAGCCGCGCCAGCCCCCAGGGGCTCAGACCTGCCTGGTCGCAGGGCTCCCTGGGGTTGGACCGGGGTCAGCCTCTGATGCGTGTTCCCACACGCAACACTGAGGTTCCAGATCTTTCACCCCGGCTGGGCCTCTCTGACCCTCTGTCCCCGCCCACCCGCTGCTCTTCAGACCCCCTTGCGCCCGTCTCTGCCCCTCTCAGGGCCTGTGCCTTGCGGCTGACCTGTCTTGCTCCTCCGCCTGACACCTCCTCTTCCAGGAAGCCTTCCCTGACCACCACCCACAGCAGGCCGGGCTCCTCCCCTGGCTCCGGTCAACCCCCAAGGGCGAGGTCTTTAGGAGGGTAGACACAGCCCCGGCTCTGACACTGCCCCCTGCTCCCCAGCAGCTCCAAGATCCGCATCCGGGACGGGCGGGCCAAGCCCATCGACCTGCTGGCCAAGTACATCAGCGCCGAGGACGACGACCTGGCTGTGGAGATGCACGAGCCCTACACCTTCCTCAACGGCCTCACGGTGGCCGACATGGAAGACCTGCTGGAGGACATCCAGGTACGGCCCTGCTGCGCGCCCGGCACCGCTGCTGCCGCTCCAGCCCCGGGCGTGCCTTCACCCACCGTCTGCGCCTCCGCCTCCAGGTGTACATGGAGCTCGAGCAGGGCAAGAACGCGGACTTCTGGCGGGACATGACCATCATCACGGAGGATGAGATCGCCAAGCTCCGCAAGCTGGAGGCCTCGGGCAAGGGGCCAGGTAATGCGGGCCGGGCCGCCGGAGGCACGCCGGGCTGTGCCCTCGGGGAGGCACCTCTGGGTCTGGTGGGAGCCGCTGTGGGCCTGTTGGCTCCACAGAAGAGGCCTCGGCTTCCTCTCTGGGGTCTCCCTGCCAGGGCCTGTCTGCGAGCCACCAGGGGGCAGCACTGGGCAGCGGGGGCAGCGGGTCCTGAGTGAGGCGCTCTCCCGCCCGCCTGAGGGCTCACCCAAGCAGTGCCAGTGGCTTCCTTTAAACAGCTGCTTAGCGCTGGGCTCCCCCGGGAGCGGCGTCCATGGGTTTTCTGTTTGGGTTTCAAGTTTTCGCCGGAGGCTCCGTCCGTTTGAGTGAGAACAGGACCTGACTGCGCTTGGTGGGAACCCGTGCAGCGTGGTGTGCTTCTTTAATCACATTTTCTTTTCCTCAGAATGATTGCCTGCATATAATTGCAAGGGAGACAAGCTCTAAAGCAGGGTCTTTCCCCCCAGCATGGCTGACATTTGGGCCCAGACCGTTCTCTGTGGGGCCGTCTTGGGCCCTGTGGGGTGTGGAGCAGCCTCCCTGCCCCACCCACTCGGTGGCAGGAGCCCCTGGTCGTGACAACCACAGATGTCCCCTGACATGGCCCAGTGTCCCCTGGCGGGAGGCAGATTCAACTCCGGTTGAGAGCCACTGTTCTAAAAGCTCGTTGGCAACCACTGCAGTCCCACCCCTCCCGCCCCCTTGAAGCCACCGGCTTTAACGACATCTAGCTCCTGGGGGCCTTGAGCCTGTGTCACTAAGCTCTCAGCTCCATGTTAGTGCCAACCCATGGTGGCTGAGGACGAATGCCCTCCCTTCCCTGAGCCTGTGTAAGTGCTGTTCTCTGCTCAGTTGCGGTGCTCGGGGAGGTTTCCTTCCTCTTAGGAAAAGGAGGAGCATCCTTTATCCTTGTACGTGGAGTTTTATTTCTCCCGACCCTTTTAGCGGGGCACATCCTGTAGTAACTTCCAGAGAAAGGAAAGGACTCTTTGCTATCAGAAATGGGTGTCCAGGGGAATTCCCTAGAAGTCCAGTGGTTAGGACTCTGTGTTTTCACTGCCGAGGGCCCAGGTTCAATCCCTGGTCGGGGAACTAAGATCCCGCAAGCCACGTTGCACGGCTAAAAAAATCCAAAAACAACAACGACGACAAAAAAATAAATGCATGTCCAGAAACATCTGCTTTGGTGGCAGTGGTGCTGGTTGGGAGGGTGCTGCAGGGCCCTTGGACAGAACGACAGTTACAGGTGTGGCTCTGAGTGCACACCTGGGCTGCCCAGCAGCTTGGCCACCTGGGTCCGATCGGTGACCTCCCCAGGGCTTGGTTGTTCCTTGCATCGCAGGGGGTTGAGAAAACACCTCCGGGAGGATTGCGTGAGGAGGAGTGAGTACATGGTCGTCAAGCGTTCAAACCAGTTCCCACTCTTATGATGCCAACGCCTCAGCGCAAGGACCGTGGGTGGGGGATTCTGCACCACCGACCCCACCTTCCCCAGGTGGTCAGACACCTGGGAGGCTCCCATCAGGCCCCCTGCCCCGTCCCTGGGCCCCTTCTCCCCACTCCCTCTTCCACAGCGGGTGGGTTGTCCGCTGCCACCCTCCTGCAGCTTCCTGCACCCACCCCAGAGGAGGAGCCCCTTTCTGGGACCCCACATCTCTCTCTTTCCTGTGGTTTGTGCCCTCGCATCCTCCAGTAACTTGTAGAGAGAGGCAGGAAGTTGTTGGCGTCCCACATGTCAGGAAATGTCTTCTCTCCCCTTGGCTGGTGGCCGCGGGGCAGGAGCCCTGCCCCATGGCTGCGGAAAAGTGTGAAGGGACGTTGTGCTGGGTCCCTCCCGTTTCCAGGGCTCCCTGCGTGCCTCGCCCATGGTCTCTCCTGTGGCACTGCCCTTCCCTCTCCCCCTCCCTGCCACGTCAGTCACCCCTCTGTCCCCTCTCCCTTCTCGCGTGTTACGGTCAGGGTCCCAGGTGTTCTCAAAGAGAGTGTGTGTGTTTGTCTTCTTTTGGCCTCATTTCCGCCACCACTCCCGGAGCCCCTCAGAGGTGGCCTTCATCATTTTAAATTAAGTTGGCCCTTCCCTTTCCTTTTTCCCTTTTCTTTCTTTTTCTTTTTTTCCCCTCCTCTCCTTTTCTTCTCTTTGCAGCTGGGAAATCCTAACTGTACAATAGAGTGCACAGTAGGAAGTGGGTCCCCGGACACCCCTGTGGCCTCTCCAGTGCCCCGCCCCCCTTACAATCCCCGTGGGTCCTCCCAGGGGGCATCTCTGAGGAGAAGCCTTCCCCCCACCCAAACGGTGCCACCCCCTCTCCTGAAATGGTGTCCCAGAGGGCACTCAGCCGGCACCCTCCAGCCAGGCCTGTTGGTGGACCCTTGGGTGGCATCCAAACCCAGGACCTGGCTTCCTTTAAGCAGTGGCTCAGCACCCGTGGGAGCGGCGCCCACTGGGGCTGTCTGTTTGGGTTGTAAGTTAGCACCGGTGGCTCCGTCTGAGCGAGCAGAGGCCTGGCTTCTGTTTGAGGTCAGTGCAGGATGCGGCTCTGCTTGACTGGGTGTGAAGGGTGTCGCCAAATTGGGTTTTGGTCCCGTGATGTGTCTGCACCTGCTACAGACCGAGGCCGGGCTGCCGGCCCTATGGGTCTGCCGCTGAGCCAGGGCTGCTTGGGAGCCCAGGTGCTGATTCCGGGGTCCCAGGTGGTTGGCTGGAGGGGACTCGGGTTCTTCTTGACCCTGTCTGATCAGCTGGGCTTGGAGAAGCCGGCTTTGGAGCAGGGAACACGAGCTGGTCGCCTGCCCCCACGTTCACCCAGCAGCTGCATACGGAGCTCCCTGCCCTTGGAAAGCCGAGAATCAGGCATCCAGGCCAAGGGAGCAGTCTGGTGGTCGGCGAAGGCTTCCCAGTAGAAGGGAGCTCTCGTTGAGGGCTGAGGATGGCTGGGGTCTAGGAGGTGGACTGGATGGGGAAGAACTTATTGCTGGTGGGAAGCACCCACCGCATGTGCAGGGGCATTGGGGCAGGGCAGGGGTCAGAAGGGCACAGCGTGCTGTCTGATGAGCCACAAACAAGGAAGCCAGCCAGTGTGAGGGAGAGCCGGGGTCAGGCAGCATTGGCCTCACCCTCAGGGGCCTCTCAGTCTAGAGGATTAGGACCTGGGACCAGCCCCATGCCAAGCAGCCCTCACCCCACTGCAGGTGAGCGGCGAGAGGGGGTCAACGCCTCGGTCAGTTCCGACGTGCAGTCGGTCTTCAAGGGGAAGACGTACAGCCAGCTGCAGGTCATCTTCCAGGGCATCGAGGGCAAGATACGGGCCGGGGGCCCCAACCTAGACATGGGCTACTGGGAGAGTCTGCTGCAGCAGCTGCGTGCCCACATGGCCCGTGCCAGGTGAGCTGGCGGGGCTTCCCTGGGAGCCACAAGCTGGGGCCCCAGCTGGAAGGCCTCCGCCCAGCCCCCAGCAGCCTGCCCGCCTTCCTTCTGGCCTCTACTTAGCACCTGGTCTTTGTTTTCCCCGGGTCAGCGGACATCACAGGAAGCCCTCAAGGCTGCTGTCCCCCACCTTCCACAGGCCCCACACCCACTGTGTATGAATTCTCATGCTTGGCGCTGTCATGTAAACACGGCTCCTATCTGCCGCTAAGTGCAGTCACTTCTAAATTTATTCTCTTCCTCGCCTGTCCCCCATCCATTTCCAGCCCAGCTTGGCCCTTAGGTCACGCCTGCATGTAAACACCCCAGTACAGGGACCTGCCCCCTCCCGGTGTCCACCTGTGCCGTGGCCACTTGCTGCCCTCAAACTCCGGGCCCTTGCAGCAAAATGGGGGGGTCAGGAGAAGTCCATGGAGGGCCTTCCCCCTTGGAGAGTCAGGGTGACCACCCGGCCTGCGTTCCAGGCTCCGCGAGCGGCACCAGGACGTGCTGCGGCAGAAGCTGTACAAGCTGAAGCAGGAGCAGGGAGTGGAGAGCGAGCCCCTGTTCCCCATCCTCAAGCAGGAGCCGCAGTCTCCGGGCCACAGGTAGGCCTGCCTCTGGACGTCCCCTGCCGGGCGGTGGGACTGGAAGCCCCGCCCACTGCCCGCCCCACTGCCCGCCTCGCTCAGTCCAGCCCTCTCTCGCAGCCTGGAGCCTGAGGACCGGGCCCCCACCCCACCCGGGCCCTCGGAGGGTGGCGCTGCTGAGCCCGAGGCGGAAGCGGCAGCACCGGCGGAGGGCGAGGCGGACGGGGAGGCGGTGCTCATGGAGGAGGATCTGATCCAACAGAGCCTGGACGACTACGACGCCGGCAAGTACAGCCCGCGGCTGCTCACGGCCCACGAGCTGCCGCTGGACGCCCACGTGCTGGAGCCGGACGAGGACCTGCAGCGCCTGCACCTATCCAGGCAGCAGCTCCAGGTCACAGGTGCGGGGTGGGGCCAGCAGGGGGCGGAGCCTCCCCTTGGTGAAGGGGGCGTTGGTGGTGAACCCGCTCCGATCCTCCAATCCTCCGACGCTGCCTGCTCTCTTGAGAGTGTCCGTTCATTCACCTGCTCGCTCGTTTGTTCGTTCTGGGCGTGACTGGCTGGCTGGTCCCAAGGACACAGTGGTGGTGGTCTTTACTTCCCGTGCCCAGCTCTGCTCTGAGCTCCTTACACTGCCCGCTTGCCAGGGCCTTGGCCTTCCTGGGCAGCCATCGTCCCGGAAGAGCGGAGAAACGGCCTCGGAAAGGCCCCGGTCCGGGGTCCCACTGCAGGCTTCTGACCACCAGGCTCTTCGGCCAACCTGGCAGGGGACACGTGGTGTTTGGTGCCCACCTGGGAGGGCGGGGGGCACCCAGCAGGCAGGCCTGGGTCGGGGCATGTGACCGGGAAAGGGAGGCTGTGGTGCCGGGGTCCCGGTTAACGCACCCCGCCCGCCCCGCCCGCAGGCGACGCCACCGAGAGCGCGGAGGACATCTTCTTCCGGCGCGCCAAGGAGGGCATGGGCCAGGACGAGGCGCAGTTCAGCGTGGAGATGCCGCTGACGGGCAAGGCCTACCTGTGGGCGGACAAGTACCGGCCGCGCAAGCCGCGCTTCTTCAACCGCGTGCACACGGGCTTCGAGTGGAACAAGTACAACCAGACACACTACGACTTCGACAACCCGCCGCCCAAGATCGTGCAGGGCTACAAGTTCAACATCTTCTACCCCGACCTCATCGACAAGCGCTCCACGCCCGAGTACTTCCTGGAGGCCTGCGCCGACAACAAGGATTTCGCCACGCTCCGCTTCCACGCCGGGCCGCCTTACGAGGACATCGCCTTCAAGATCGTCAACCGCGAGTGGGAGTACTCGCACCGCCACGGCTTCCGCTGCCAGTTCGCCAACGGCATCTTCCAGCTCTGGTTCCACTTCAAGCGCTACCGCTACCGCCGGTGACCGGCGGGCCCCCTCCCGGACCCCTGCGAACTGACCAGGGGTGTGGGAAGGCAGCGGCCTCCCCCAGCTGGGCCTCCTCCTTGCGGGGCCTCACTTCCTGGTGTGAACAGGGGTCGCTGTGGAGCCTGCCTCAGAGAGCTGAGGGGACCCACCACCAGGCGGGCCTGGGGCATTGACGCACAGGAGGGGCTGCTGATGGGATTTTCAGAGCCCAGGGAACCAAGCAAGCGTCTCCAGACCTCAGTCCTTGGATTGACGCTGAGCCCCACTCAAGAAACAGGCCCTGCATCGCCGGGGCTCTGGGGGGCTTGCAGGGTGTTGCTCAGCCCCTGGACATGGCCAGCGGCTGCAGGACCCAGGCTCCAGGCCCTTGAGTGCATGTTCCCGGATAGGCCATCCGGGGACGTCTGTGGTCCCCCAGTTTGCCCCTGGTGCTGGCTGGGGTCAACTTCTGCCCGGTGGGCACGGAGGACACGTCGCCGCCCACCATCGGGTCTGGGAATATCCTTCCACAGCCACCGAGCACAGGAGCCCCCAGGGTGCGGCTGTGGTGCCCCATCGGGGCTCTGGACCTCCGCGTCCCTCAAGGCTGCGCTCCTAGAGCCACTTCCCAGCCACCACAGGGCCTCCCTCCTTGTCCCTGAGTCTCGGACACGGGCAGTCAAGGGCCTGGCAGGTACAATCACTCACCCAGTCACAGACTGTCAGCGGTGCCCCAGGCAGGCCCACCCCAGAAACAGATGGCTTTTAGCGTTTTCTTACGGAGACATTTCCAACCCCAAGTGGTCAGAAGCCTGAAGGGCCACTGCCAGCTCCTCAGACAGCCTCACCCAAACACCCTATTTCATTTGGAAACATTTCCATTTCAGGCTGTTTTCTCTAAAACGAATTTTTTAGGTGGGGGTGGGGGGAATCTTGTTTATTTTCATTTAATTGGTCTACATGTGAGATTGCATGTTTCTTTTCAATAAACATTTTATTTTGGACTAAGTTTAGGTTTTCAGAAATGCTGCAGAGATAGTCTAGTGTTCCCGCACCCCACACTCAGCCGTCCCCATGGTTAATGCCTTACGTAACCACAGCACATCTGTCACAACTAAGGCACTAAACAGCTAAGAAGACCTTTTGAAAACAACCACCACACCTAAAAATAGTCAATAACAGTTCCTTAGGGAGCCCCTCGTAGTCTGAGGGCTTCCTCTCTCTTTGCCGCCCACCCCCGGCCTCAGCTCCCAGAAGGAGGGTGTACCCCTGAATGCTCCAGGAGGTGCTCAGCTGCTCACCTAGGCCAGGGGATGATGCTCAGCAGTGTCTGGGGACATCTGTGCTGGTCATGATCTGGGGGGCTCCTGGCATTGTGGGGTGAGGGCCAGGGATGCTGTTCCACACCTCACAGGGCCCACGATGGCCCCCCACAGAGAGTAATCTGCCCCTATGTCCCCAGTGCTGAGACTGACACTCCCCAAGCCACTGGTCATCTACCAACCCCGACTTAACAATGTCCCAGGAGCCTCTGGCTCAGCTCTGGCCTCCACTGCCCTGCCCCACCCCACACATGCTCATACATCAGTAAACATGTTCTAGACAGCAGGGCTTGGGGACTCGGCAGGGAAGTGCATCTGGTCAAGGGGCGCCCAATCCCCACTGCAGACCCTGTCCCACCCAGCCAGCCTGGTCCTGGGTGAAGACTACCCTTTAGGGCAGCACGCAGACCACATCCATCCCCTTTGGAACCCTCCACAGGCATTAGTAATCAATTGCTGATTGCCAAAGCAATCTTAGAATCCTCTGGGCAGCCGCTACCAATTAATCCCTGGCCTGCTCCACTGTCATCGAGTGTGGGCCAGGCCCCGGGGAGGGTTGAGTTGGGGGCAGAGCCAGGAGGCACGTTCGTGCCTAGCAGGGTGCTTGGTCACCAGATGGGTCGGGCCTTGTTCTGTTCTCAGATCACGGGCTCTGTGTGGCTGCAATGGCCTGGCCTTTAGCCGGTGTTTTGTGGACCTCATGCCAGCCCTACATGACAGCACTTGTGTCCATTTGGGGAAACAGGCTCACAGAGGCACATGTTTTCAAGCCTAGAAAGCAGCAGTCAGGGTTAGAACCCGGGTTTCTCCAACCTCCCATTCCCAGCCTCAGTTTCCCCACCTGCCCCCCGAGGAGTCCTCCCAGCCCCAGCATCCTGGTTCCTCCTCATGCCCCTCCTGCAATCCGGGCAGGGAGTCTACCCCAAGGGAGGTGGCGGCTCTGAGCAGGGGGAACAAGGTGGCTGTGACCCCGACTCGCTGGGCACGTGTTTAGCCAGGAGCCCCCAGTCCGGAGGGAGGAGAGCTGGGCTCAGACGCCCTCCAGGCAAGGAGTCAGGGCAGGGCAGGGGAGGCACTGAGTCTGGGGGGCCCCAGAAGGGACACTGAAGGCTCCCTGGAGGAGGGGAGGGATGCAGGTGCTGGGCCTGGGAGGACGGGGCTGCCGGGCAGAGAAGGAGGGTGGGGCCTGCCTTGCAGAGGAAAAGGCAACAGGTGCGCCCAGGGCAGGACTGAATGCAAGTCCAGCTGCTGGACTCTTTCCCAGGGCACTGGGGAGCCATAGAGGGTGAGTGAACTGGGCAGGGCACAAGTTGCGTGTCAGGGAGACCCCTCAGGCAGACTGGAGGCACATCACCCCACCCAGCTGCCCCATGACACAGCCCCGGCCCAGCATCCACCCAGTGTCCCTCAGATTGTCCCCAGCCCCCACCCCAGCCTCTTCCTGCCCTGGGCTGTGAGTGAGGCTAATAATAGATGCTGTCTGCCTGGCTCCCACCGGAAACCACAGCCATGGAGCGGGGAGCACGTCCTGAACCTGGTCTCTGTTCCCACCATCTGGAGCCCCCAGGCCATCTCAACCCCTCCCACGCCTCCCTTGTGCCCTTTGAGCAGGGCCGGGGGCGGGATGGGGGTGGAAACGGAGGCCAGGAGACCCCCAGCCACCAGCCCAGGAGGTGGGGGAAGCCCAGTACTCATATTCAGATCCCACCCACACGTGGCCTTTGACACGTCCTATCTGCCCTCCAGGCCTCAGTCTCCCCATCTATAAAATGAGCATTCTTACCCCCTGCCTTGCAGAGTCGTGGTGAAACCCAGGCTAATTGCAAGTCAAGTGCGCTTCTCTGACCCCTGCCCTGGCTATTTCCCAGAAGGAGTGCTGTCCTTCTTATCTCGGGCCAGAGGAAGTGAGACCGGAACAGTCCCCTTTCATCTCACCCGCCACCTCATCTGAAGCCCCAGCCCCACATCCTCTTCCCACCAAGTCTGCCCTCCTTACAGTTCCCCAAAGCCTCATGTTCTCTCTTGCCTCCAAAGTTTTGCACGTGTAATTTCTGCCACGTCTCTTGGACCTGTGGAACTCCTACGTATTCCATAAAGCCCCAGTTCTCAGTCCCTTCTCCCCTACCCCCACCCCAGGATGCCTTCCTGGCTCACCTCCTGGGCTCCTACCTAAGCCCTGTCACTTCCTTGGGCCCAGCCCTGAGCGCAAGAGAGTGGGACTGTCTGTATCCAGCTTTCTCTGTCTCCAGCCTGGGGGATCTTTGAGGGCAGGTCAGGTTTAGTCTACCTGTTCTACCACATGGGCTGCCACACAGAGTTGCTCTTAAGGAGGGGTTGGGGGAGGCAAGACTGCCTGGAACAACTAGGCTTTACAGAGGAGAGGGCCTCGGAGCCAGGGCTCTGCCAGATGCATAGGAGTTGGGGAGACTCCTTGTCAAGGAAGAGAAGTTACAGTTAAGTGGGATGGAACAGAGGAGATGCCATCTGGAGGGATGCAGAGGCCGGAAGGATAGTGGGTAGACCCAATGGAGGGGAGAGCAGGGCCAGGGCAGGAGTCCATCTTTCTCACTCAGAGCCTGTACTCTGTGCCCTGCCCAGGCCCCTGAGGAGTGGGGTGTGGTGAGGTCAAGTCCAAGCCAGAGAGTTCCGGCTCACTCCAGGCCTTAACTGAGGGCCAAGGAGGCCCAAGGCCACCCCTCCATGCCCAAGCCCTGCCCTCCACACATCTTCGAAGGCTGGACCAGGCCCGTGGACCCCCTTCACCCACCTGAGGCCCAAGGACTGTGGGCAGGAAGGACCTTTAAGGAGCTTCTCACTTTCCTGTATCACAGTCCAGCCTCCATGCCTTTGCTCTAGCTGTACCCAGGTGGTCACCTGCTGCTTTCATGGCTTTGGGCTGATCAGACCCTGGCCCACAGCCCTGAGTGAGTCTGGGGGCTTTCAAGGAAGCCGATCCTTCCCGGGGAGTCATTCCCCAGCCCTCCTTCCAGCCCCCTGATCATCCTCAGTCACTCCTGCAGTTTCGGGCTCTGGGCATCCTTCCCCACCCTGCACTGGGGGGGCGGAGGGAAAGCACACCTCCCCACCCCCACCGCAGGCGGCTCTGCAGGGGGCTTTGCCTCCTCTGGCCCCAATGCCAGCCTGTGTCCTCACAGGACCCTCCCCCTAGAATGCCACCACCCACAGCCCTCCCTGATCGTCTGCTCGAGAAGCCTGTCTCAGCAGGCTGCCCACGAAGCTCCTGGGTAGAGAGTGTGGTCGCCTCTCCCCTCTAAACGTCCCTGCACCTCTACCCCCAGCCCGGGCAGGGGCCTCAGACAGCCCCTACATTGATGAGGGTCCCGAAAGCCACCGGGTTCACCAGCTCTGAGCCCTGGGTCCCTGGGTCGGGGTCGGGGCACCCCCTGCTCCCGCCCCGCCCCCTCTCAGCCTCGGGTGCTGCCCGGACGGTGAATAGCACTGGGCCTGGCGGCCGGAGCGCCGGGAGGGGACCTGGCTGGGGCGGGCTTGGGGGAGGGGAGCGGGCGGAGTCTCCAGAGAGGGTGCCGGCCACCCCGGCCACCTCCCCTGCCCCTACGGCCCTGGGGTCCCATGGGCGCCCCCTCCCCCAGGAGGCCTCGCGGTCTCCCCGCGGGGCTGGGGGGGCGCCCACTGACCCTCATCAGCCAGGCCCGGGCGGGAGGGGCGTGGCCAGCGCGGGACGGGAGGGGCTGATGGGAGACAGACCGAAAGACAGAGAGATTGAGCCAGACCCTAGCAGAGACGGGCGCCGGCCGCAGAACGGAGCCCCAGCCCCGGACTATTTTTAGCCCCCGCCGAACCCCCTCCAGGCCGGGAGGGGACCTCACCGCCCCTCCAGCGGCCCGGGACCCCGCGCCGCCCCACCCTCCATCTGTGTCCCGCCGCGACGTGGCAGTGCCGGGGTCCTCGGCGTGGTCCTCCCGCCGTGACTCAGTTTCCCCAGGGGCCCCGGAAGCCGCCCTGCTTCCGCTTCCGCACGCCCCCCTCCAGCCCGGCACCCGCAGGTCCGCCGGGACACGACTGCGCCGGCTGGCTACCCCTGCACGCCCCATCGACCGTCGCCTGCTGAGGACAATTGGCCATCAGGTTAGGGGCGGGGCATGAGAGTGGGCAGGTGTGCCTTGAGTGTATCCTGCGGTGACCGGCCCTGCTGTGGGTGTTTCACCGTGGGCGGTGACAATTGCCAGGTGCTGGGTGTTCTGGGGCATTGGTGAGCTTGAGTCCCGTGCCTGGAGTGCTACCGGCCCTGGGCACCTGCGTGTGCCTCTGTGGCCCGTGTGGCGGAGGATGTGCTTTGTGTGTGGGTTTCCCAGGATCTGTGCCCCGCCAGCTGGGGAGGGAGCCAGGGTGCTGGGTGTGGCTGTGAGTGTGAGCACACGTCTGGTTGGTTGTGTGTCTGTGTGCACACTCGAAGTTGGGCCCATCATTAACCACTGGCCGCCTGGCTTGGGTCCTGTCCCTTCATCACCCATCTGTCCCCTGCTGGTGCTGGGGGACACCCACTGGACAGATAAGGAAACTGAGGCTCACAGGGAGGGACCGTGTGAGTCCGGCCAAGGCTCAGCTCCAACCCTGGCAGGCTGACTGTGATGCCTCTGGGGTGGGGGCCTGGCTGCTGTCACGAACAGGAAAAGTTCCCGGAAATTGAGTCTTGTGGTGGGGGAAGGCAGGGGTGGGCCTGGGGACTGACAGCGGCCCTGCATATATGCGGTTGTGTCTGTGTGGGCGTCTGTGGCTGCACAAGGGCGTGGAGGGGGTCCACACCCTCAGGCGTGCAGGTCTGCATCAGGTAAGGGCAGGAACTGATGCAGAGATTGGCCTGGTCCCTGCACTTTCATGCCAGAGGACATCGTCGTTGGTCACCTGGGCAGCACTAAAGGACTTAGGCAACATGGAAGTGGGCCAAGGTCACACAGAGCATCAGGGCTCCCACCTGGCTGCCCCATGCACGCAGCCAGGAGATGAGCTGTGAGCACAGCCAGGAAGCAGGAAGGGTGCACCAGGCGGGGTGGGGATGGGGGGGCACAGTGGAGGCAAAGTCTCGGTGGCAGGAGCAGGTCAGGCCTGGGAAGACCAGCCAGAATGCCAGCAGGCGAGTCGGTGTCCTTGTTATCCCCATTTCACAGAGGGGGAAACTGAGACTCAGCAAAGTCGAGCCCCCAGCTGGGCAGTGGCAGATTGCGGGCTCCAGTCCGAGTTTGTCTGAGGTCACCGTCACCCTTGGGGGAGGCTGGGTGGGTCCATGGTGTGAGGACAGGCAGGCCGGGCAGGCCAGGTGGTGGCGTGTCAAGAGGAAGAGGGACTTGTTGAAAGACGGATGGATCCCAGGAACGGGAGGAGAAGAATGGGGCAGAAGTGATGAGGGACCATCAGGCAGAGGAGGGGCCTGGCCCTTGGGAACCAAAGACCACATTCCATCGGGGCCACCATGGTGGGCGGAGGGAGGACCAGCCTGGTGCCCGAGCCCAACCCAGCGCACAGGCCTCTGGGACAGCGGTGGATGGACCCCTCCCAACCCCACCGAAGGAGGCTGAGGGAGCACTGAAAGTCCATCCTCCAGAGAGGAGCCAGGACCCGAGAGAGAGATTTCTGGAACCCAGGACCCAACCAAATTCCCATCAAAGTTCTGGAACCTCAGCCCCTTGAAATTCTAGATTCTTGGGACCTTCAGCTTCCAGAACTGGGAACTTGTTAGAATTCCAGAACCCTGGACCTTCAGAGTCCAAACCTCCCCACTCTTGGGCCATGGAATCCTGGGTTTGCCCAGCAAATCTGGGGGTCCATGTTTCTCTTTTTTTTTTTTTTTGTGGTACACGGGCCTCTCACTGTTGTGGCCTCTCCCGTTCCGGAGCCCAGGCTCTGGACACGCAGGCTCAGCGGCCATGGCTCATGGGCCCAGCTGCTCCGCGGAATGTGGGATCTTCCCAGACCGGGGACGAACCCGCGTCCCCCGCATCGGCAGGCAGACTCTCAACCACTGCGCCACCAGGGAAGCCCCCCATGTTTCTTTTGAGGCACAGAGAGGGCGAGCAGTTCCCCCAAGGGCCACACAGTGGTGCTTACAGCCCTCAGGCTGGGAAGAGCACGGTCCCCTGCAGGGTGGGGGCCCTGCCAGCCCTCCCGGCCAATGTGGGAGGGGAAGGGAGGCCTTGCCAGGTGCCCCTCTGGCCCGCTTGCCTGGGGAACTTGAGCTGGCCGCTCTCACCTGAACCACTCGGGGGGACTGGAAACCGCCGGCTGCAGCCAGAGGGAGTGGTGCCAGTTTCCAGCCTCCCCCAGGCCAAAGGCCCTGGGCCACAGGTTTGTTCCCAGACATGGGAGACGAGGCAGACACGGGGTGTGTGTCCCCAGGTGCATAAGCTCCCGCGCGAGGGTGGGGAACCAGGGGACCATGAAACCTGGGAGGAGCTGGCAGTCACTCAGGGCTGAGGCAGGGGCAGTGACCACAGGCACAGCCAGAGTCCCCAGGAATGTTTAGAAACAGCGCATACCAGCTCTCAAGGGAGGGATGGAGGGAGCAAGCGCCCCGCCCCAGGGGGAATCCAAGTGCAGGCCAAATCTGAGACGGCAAAGAGCACACCCCTGCCCGGGAGTGGAGGGCTCAGATGGCCGAGCACCGTGGAAAGCCCCCACCCCTCTGGGGTTCAGGTTTCCATCTCCAGGCCCCGCCCCCATCGAAGTGGCGGTGGCCTTGGCTCTCAGCCTGGGAGGGAAGCTCTGTGGAGCTGGCCATCAGGAGCTGGATAATTTATGAAGCTCTATAAGGAGTTGCTGAGCTGAATTAATGAGATGGGGAGTGAGAGGGTAGCAGAGCACGCTCACTGCTGAGGCCAGGTCACAGGCACGGGCCCGGGGCCAGCACGAATGGAGTGCCTACATGGGCTTAGCCCTGGGCACAGACGAAATCGTTCTCATCATCCGCCCCATTTTTTTTTTTTTTATTAGTTTCTGCTTTATAACAAAGTGAATCAGTCATACATATACATCTGTTCCCACATCCCTTCCCTCATGCATCTCCCTCCCTCCCACCCTCCCCATCCCACCCCTCCAGGTGGTCACAAAGCACCGAGCTGATCTCCCTGTGCTCTGCGGCTGCTTCCCACTATCTATCTATCTACCTTACGTTTGGTAGTGTATATATGTCCATGCCTCTCTTTCGCCCCATTTTATAGGAAGGGAGACAGACTCAGAGTGGGGACTTAACTCCCCTCAAGGTCCGTGAGAGGGTTCGTGGCAAAGTCAGGATTCGAATCCAGTCTGACCAACTTTTTGGAAAATTCTATCCCTTTTGTTTGTTTGTTTGGTTGGTGTGTTTTTTGTTTGTCTTGTTTGGCTGAGCTGCACAGCTTGCAGGATCTTAGTTCCCTGACCAGGGATCAAAGCCATGCCCTTGGCAGTGAAAGCTCAGAGTCTTAACCACTGGGCCGCCAGGGAATTCCCTGGAAAAATTCTATCTGTTTTTCATCAAGGAAAATTCCAATGATGGTGACGCTCCACACCCGCCTCCCACCAGTCTCCACCTGACTGGCAGGGCTTTGACTCAATTACACACATTTGTATGTAACGAGGCCCGAGTTTAAATCTCAGATCCACTCCGGCTAGGCTGTGTGACTTTGGATTAGTTATTTAACCTCTCTGTGCCTCAGGTTCCCTGCCTTTGCAAAATGGGGATCATAAGATGACCTTTCTGAGCTTTAACTGCTTTAACTGGGCCATCTGTGCCTCCCATGGTCCTGCCTCCCCACCTTTGCCCACTCTGATCCTGCGCCCAGTGCCCCCTCCCTGCCAGCACAAGGATGGCTCCTGGTGTGCGCCCAGGGTGGGGTGCCGGTCCCCTGGGTGACCTTATGCCCTCCCTGCTGTGTCCTTTTAGGGAATAGTTGCGGCATGCGGACGTCTTAGTTGCAGCATGCAGACTTCTTAGTTGTGGCATGCGGACTCTTAGTTGCGGCATGTAACTCTTTAGTTGCAGCATGCATGTGGGATCTAGTTCCCTGACCAGGGATTGAACCCAGGCCCCCTGCATTGGGAGCATGGGGTCTTACCCACTGGACTACGAGGGAAGCCCCTGGAAGCTGGCTTTTGAATGGTCTCACTTTATTTCTACTCGACGTCCCCATATCTGGCTGATTCGTCCACACCCGAGGCAGTCAGACCCACATGTCTGTCCAGTTTTCTCCCCCAGCCCCACACAGGGTAGTTTATAGCCCATTACCCTCCTTATTGTTTATAGCCCATCCCTGGGGATCCTGTTGCTCCAAATGACCTGAGTTTTGCTCCCAGATGGAACTGGATTTCTGGATTTATTTCTTATTCAACGAAAAAGGGGGGAAAAAAGAATCTACACGATTCCAACGTGTGAGGAAGGCTCTCCCTAAAACACCAATGGGGCCGGGCCTCCCCCACAATTTCACGAGAAATTGTGACCCACAAGGCTGACCTTGGAGCCCGCTCGAGAACCAGCGACCTCTGGCCACCAGCCAGCCGCCCTCCCCACACTGGATGTGTCCTGTTTTACAATAGCTGAAATCTGTTCTGGATTCTGCGGTCCACCAAGGGCTCAGATGGATGACCAGCAGGGAAGTGGAAGTTTAGAGAAAAGAAATCATTTGCCTGGGGTCACACACTGGGTACCAGGGCTGGAGTTCAAACGGGGGCTTCTCAGCCCTTCTCTGAGACCTGGCAAATGCTAACTGGTATCTTTCAGGGTTCCCAGAGGAGACAGAACTGATCCTCACCCTTGAGGGTCACTGAGCCTGGGCAGGACAGGGCTGGAGCTAGTCATAGTAGTAATAGTAATACTTACTGAGTGGGGAGTGAGATAGGTCAGGAAAGGCTTCCTATAGGAGGGGATATTTGAGCTGGGGCATTGAAGGTTGTGTAGGAGTTCACCAGGGCTGCTCAGACTAAAATGCAGAATGAATCACCAGCAAATCTTCTCTTCCTCCACTTCCCTCCCCAGGTGTGCCTGAGCCAGTGCCAGTCCACCCCACCTGCAGCCTTGGCCTGATGGGGTGGTGACCCTCCCCACTCCGCTCTGGCGCCATGTGGCCCAATGGCAGTTCTCTGGGGCCCTGTTTGCGGCCAACAAACATCACTCTGGAGGAACGGCGCCTGATCGCCTCCCCCTGGTTCGCGGCCTCCTTCTGCCTGGTGGGCCTGGCCTCCAACCTGCTGGCGTTGAGCGTGCTGGTGAGTGCGCGGCAGGGCAGCTCCCATGCGCGATCCTCCTTCCTGACCTTCCTCTGTGGCCTGGTCATCACTGACTTCATGGGGCTGCTGGTCACTGGCGTAATTGTGGTGTCCCAGCACGCCGCCCTCTTTGACTGGCAGGCTGTGGACCCCGGTTGCAGCCTCTGCCACTTCATGGGCGTCATCATGGTCTTTTTTGGCCTGTGCCCGCTGCTGCTGGGGGCCGCCATGGCCTCGGAGCGCTACCTGGGCATCACCCGGCCCTTCTCACGGCCCGCAACCGCCTCGCAGCGCCGGGCCTGGACCACGGTGGGGCTGGTGTGGGCCGCCGCGCTGGCGCTGGGCCTGCTGCCCCTGCTGGGTGTGGGTCGCTACACCGTGCAGTACCCGGGCTCCTGGTGTTTCCTCACGCTCGGCGCCGAGCCAGGGGACGTGGCCTTCGGTTTGCTCTTCACCCTCCTTGGCAGCCTCTCCGTGGGGCTATCCTTCCTGCTCAACACGATCAGCGTGGCCACCCTGTGCCACGTCTACCACGGGCAGGAGGCCGCCCAGCAGCGCCCACGGGACTGCGAGGTCGAGATGATGGCTCAGCTCACGGGCATCATGGTGGTGGCCAGCATCTGCTGGATGCCGCTGCTGGTGAGTGGCGGCGGGGGCAGGGGCTGCCGGGGTCTCCCACCCACCCTTGGTGACTGGGCCTCGGTTCCTCCCGAATGAATCCATAACCCTCAGGTTCTCGTCCGCCCAAGAAAATGTGGGCATGACCCCAGTGTTCAAGGGTCCTTCCTTGAGGAACCCATGAGCGAGGCACAGATAATCCCAAACTGGGGGCAGGACTGGGGCAGAGGCAGTGTCCTGGGACTGAGATGCCCAGGGAAGGGCTACCAGGCTCTCCCTGGGATATCAGGGAAGGCTTTCTGGAAGAGGGACATTGGCGCTGGGTTTTGAAGGATGAAGAGGAGTTTACTTGCCAGAGAAAAGCAGGGAGGACATTCCAGGTACAATTACTGAATCCTTTCTACTTTGTGCCTAGTTCTGGCTGGACCCTAGCCTTGCACAGATCTTCCCTGAGTCAGGGGAGCTTGCTGAAGCCCTTCCACTGATTGATGTAATTGGCCGCTTGGAGGGGTTATTTTTCCATTTCTGACTGGATGGGGACAAGTCTGGAGACTGGAATCAGATACTTGGTTTCCAGCCCACATCCAACAAGGACTTATCATGTGACTCTGGCTATGGGTTTCCCTCCTCCAGCCTCAATCTCCTCCTATTATGGGGATGACTAAAAAGGTGCCAGCCTCTCAGAGTGACTGTCAGGATGATGACATGAACTCATTTATTCGTTTGTTCCTTCAACAAACATTTACTGAGTGATGAGTGTGTTGCTGGCTCTGGTCTAGGCACTGCACAGGGAACAAAACTGACAAAACTGCCTGACTTCCTGGAACTCTTAGGCCGCGGGGAAGACAGAAAATAAACATAGTATATAAATAAGTGAAGTGGTAGATATTAGGAAGTGATAAGGGCTAAAACAAAAGCTAAACCTGTGGGATAGGAAGATTACAAATTTGGTTTGCTTTGTTTTGCTAAGAATGTTTTTACGTGTGTCAATGGTGGGAGAAAAAAAAGAAAGGAACATATTTTTTTGTGTGATACGTGAAGCTGCAGGCACCGATGGGTCCCAGGGGAGTGGCAGTTACAGGATGATGCTTCCGGCTGAGAAATGTACTTCTGTTCTGTACCTGGGGTGTCCCTCCCAGGCCTGGTCTCATAGAGCTGAGGCCATTTCTTTTCTTTTTTTTGAATTTTATTTTATTTATTTTATACAGCAGGTTCTTATTAGTTATCTATTTTATACATATTAATGTATATATGTCAATCCCAATCTCCCAATTCATCCCACCACCACCGCCCAACCCCGCCACTTTCCCCCCTTGGTGTCCATACGTTTATTCTCTACATCTGTGTCGAGCTGAGGCCATTTCTATATTCACTTGTAATTATTATCATTATTATTTATCGAGCAGCATCTAGAGGGTGCCTGTGAGCACCTGAGTCAGGTCCCCCCTCTGCCCACAGCCCTCCAGGGCTCCCACCTCCCTCAGGGTAAAAATCCAAGTCTTCCCTGCCCTCTCCTCCTCCCTCTCTCCCCCTCGCTCACTCTGCTCCAGACACATAGACCTCGTGGCTGTTCCTCCAACATGCCAGGCCCGGTCCTGCCCCAGGACCTTTGCACTGGGCTGTACCCTCTGCCTGGAATGCTTCCCCCCACCCCAGATCTCCACATGGATCACTCCCTCACTCCTCCATGTCTTTCCTCAAATGTCACCTTCACCAAGAGGTCCCTGACAAGGATCTGTCTCAGCCTCTTCTTTCTCCCTGCCCTCCAGCCTTGACTCTCGAAATACCCAGGATGAGCCCTGCCCTGCTCTGAACCATTGGAACTGAAGCTTTGCAGGATAAACAGAAGTTGAACTGTTAGGTAAAAACCAGGAAGTCATCCTAGGTAGAATCATTGAATCATTAAATGATTCCTGGTCCCCTTTGGCAACAGTTTTTCCTAAAAGGCCATATAGTAAACCCTTTAAACACAGTCTCTGTGGCAACGACGCAGCTCTGCTGCTGTGGCATGAAAGCTACATGGAAACAAATGGGCGTGGCTGTGCACCAATAGGACTTCATTTACGGACTCTGAAATTTGAATTTCATGTCATTGTCACGTCACAAAATATGCTTTCTAGGCCACTACCCTAGTGGCCCAGTGGTTAAGACTCCGTGCTTCCACTGCAGGGGGTGTGGGTTCGATCCCTAGTTGAGCATGCTGCGTGGCATGGCCAAAAAATAAATTTTTTTTAAATTAAAAAACCCCCAAAATATGCTATTTTTTTTCTCTCACCATTGACACATATAAAAACATTCTTAGCAAAACAACAAAACAAACCAAAAAGGCAAAAATAAAGCAAACAAAGCAAAACAAAAACAGGTGGCAGGCCAGATTTGGCCCATGAGCCAACTCCTGCTCTAAAACCTCCCATAGCTCCCTATTGTCCCAGAAGAAAGGGCCACAGACACTTCCTTCAAACTCACCTGGGAAACTCCTATTCACCATCTGGTTACCTCTCCCAAGCCCGGTCAGGCTCCTACTCTGGGCTCCAGCAGTGCCTCCATCACTGCTAGGTCACCCCCACTCCCACCGCCAAGCTGCAACCACCTGGTCACATGTCCTAATGGGGTTGTGAGCCTGTGAGCCTGTGCAAGTGGGACCTGGGTCTGTCTTGGCCACTGCAGTGTCCCCAGAATTGCCCAGCACACTGTCGGTGCTCAGGAAACAATTTTAAAATAATAATTTATGGGGAATTTCCTAGCGGTCCAGTGGTTAGTACACTGCACTTTCACTGCTGAGGGCACAGTTTCAATCCCTGGTCAGGGAACTAAGATCCCACAAGCTGTATGGCACAGCCAAAAAGAAAAGAAAAAATTTATTTTAATATAATACATGTAACACAATATGAATATAATTATATTAAATATAGTATAAATTTGATTGTAATTATGAACTATAATAATTATAATTAATTATATTATATTAGAATTAATACTTAATAATTATATCAATCGTTATATAATTGTTAAATACTGTATAACATATAGCTATAATTACATATTATTAATTAATACTTAATAATTATATCAATCATTATGTAATATATAGTCACATCCTTATAATTATGTTATATATTATATAATTACATATATAACTTTAAATATTATATAATATATATAACATAACTATATATAATAGTTATAATTTTTTTAACATCTTTATTGGAGTATAATTGCTTTACAATGGTGTGTTAGTTTCTGCTTTATAACAAAGTGAATCAGTTATACATATACGTATATCCCCATATCTCTTCCCTTTTGCATCTCCCTCCCTCCCACCCTCCCTATCCCACCCCTCTAGGTGGTCACAAAGCACCGAGCTGATCTCCCTGTGCTATGCGGCTGCTTCCCACTAGCTATCTGTTTTACGTTTGGTAGTGTATATATGTCCATGTCACTCTCTCACTTTGTCACAGCTTACCCTTCCCCCTCCCTATATCCTCAAGTCCATTCTCTAGTAGGTCTGGGTCTTTATTCCCGTCTTGCCCCAAGGTTCTTCATGACCTTTTTTTTTTTTAGATTCCTTATATATGTGTTAGTATTAACAATATATTAATTATTAGGTAACTAATTATATTCTATGATAATCTGTAAATACGTTATTACATTATATATTGTATAATATTAAATATAAAATTCAATATTTAATAAAATATATTAAAGTGATTTAATATAAGAATTTAACATAAAATTATTTGTCATAAAATTTTATAACTATAAATTTTAATATAATATAAACTGACTTAAAATAAAATAAACAACATAAAAATTAATTATTTAATATACAATTTTATACCATAATTTGATATTATATTATAACATTTGTATAAAATATAAATGTTTGACAGAATAATAAAACTGGCAGTCACAGTGATTCCACCTGCTCACACCTGCAAGTCCTCTTGTCCACCACGTTTAATTGTGCCCAGGAGAGGAGCAGGAAAAGTGTGCTATTTTTCAGCCACATCAGCTGAAGCTCAGAGAGGTCAGGCAGCTCTCCCGAGGTCACACAGCAACTCGGGGACAGAATCGGCACGGGATCTCGGCGGATGGCAGGTGGCCCGGGCAGGTGCTGGTGGAGGGCAGGGCTGGTGGCCGGCCTGGCCCCCGGCTGACCGCTCTGGCCACACACACACACACACACACACCTCCCCCCGCAGGTCTTTATCGCCCAGACGGTGCTGCGGAGCCCGCCTGCGATGAGCCCGACTGGGCAGCTGTCCCGAGCCACCGAACAGCAGCTGCTTATCTACCTGCGTGTGGCCACCTGGAACCAGATCCTCGACCCCTGGGTGTACATCCTGTTTCGCCGGGCGGTGATCCGGCGCCTCCACCCTCGCCTCAGTACCCGGCCCAGGTCGCTCTCCCTGCAACCCCAGCTCACCTGCGGGTCCACGATGCAGTAGGGCCAGGGCTGGACGTCGGGGGCAGCTCTGGAAGGACAGAGCACCCTGCCAGCAGGTCCCCCATCTAACCTTCGTCCTCCCTGTCAGTCTCATCGGCCTGTTCTGAAGTCCAGGAGCCAGGAGGGCAGGATGGACAGTTTGAGCGGCAGGATTGTGTGCCGTCTTCCATCATCCCTGGGGACCCTCCAACTCTTCCCTGACTCCCCTTTCCAAAGCCCCTCCCCTCTCTCCGCCCTCTCCCCACTCAGAGGCCCCTCCCAATCCCAGGAAGGGTGTGGGCAATGCTGGGATGGTGTCTGGAGGAAAGCAGACTTGTAAGCCTCCCCTTGCAGAAATCCTCCAGAAATGGGGGACTCTGACCCCCTCTGACCCCTGAATATGACCTCCTTACTGGGGTACAGTTGATTCCCTTTGACAGCCCAATTTGAGAAGGCTGCGTCTAGAAAAGGTTGAATGAGAACGGGCAAGAGACTCCCTCTCTTGCCAAAATATAATCTCTTTTGGCTCTGAAATCGTCAATTATTGAAGTTTCTTGTATCAATATTCCTATCCAACCGTGTGGCAGCCGAGCAGGACTGGGGGGCTGCGGAAGCCCCAAGAGGTTGGGCTGGCTTCCAGCTCCTCTCCCCACTTCCTTTATTGAGTCTTCCCTAAGCACTTTACAGCTTGGATCTCCTGGAAGCCTCCCTACAGCCCCTAGGAGAGGGTTCTGGGATTAAACCCATTTTGCAGGTGAGGAAAAGAGAGGGCAAGACACACGGAGACCATGGGGTACACGCCTGCTTCCTCCACGGCAGACGGGGTGCACTCCCTCATAAGCTTGTGGTTTAGCCATCTATTCACTCAGCCCTTCAGACTCCCCATGCCTTGAACAAGCAGCTCCTGGTCCATAGTAGGTGCTCAATAAAGGCAGACGGAATGGCCGAACGACTGAGTTTGTCTAGAGCACCGTGTGTCTGCAGGTCCATGAGCACCTGCACACTTAGCACTTAACAACGTGCCTGTCACATCGTAGCCATGTAAGAAGCATCTAGTGTTGTCATGTCAGCCCCCCAGACCCTCACGCCTGCCCCTTCCTCTGCTCTCCCCCAAACACCCCCCAAAAATGACACACCGGGCTGCAGGGGTGGGAGGTGACTTTATTCCCCATGAGCCTTCAAGGTACATGAGGAGGAAACCGCCTCCTGCCCCAACTTCCCCCCACCCCCACCCCGCCTCCCCTCTACAGACATGGGATCTGCTTACAGCTCCCAGAGCCAGGCCCAGGTGAAACCAAAGCCCCTGTGTCCACCCTCCCTCACCCTCCCCACCCCGCCTGTTGGGGAATGAGGTCACCTGCCGCTTCTGGGGACCCAGGCTGGGAGGGGCAGGAGAGGGGATGGGGGCCACAAGTATGTCACCCCCAAGCTATAGCCCCCCATGGTAGGGGAGGGGCTCTGACGCCCGCGGAGCCGGCCCTGGCTCCCTGAGCACGGGGGAGGGGGCAGGCCCCTGAGCTGAGGGTTCAGGGGGCTGGGAATGCAGGAGGGCCGCCCTGGTGGCAGAACTAGGGATGACAGATTGGGTGGGTGGGGTGGACTTCTGGGGTCTCAGCTGGGGCTTGGGGGGAAGGGCTGGTTTCTGCGGGGCGGAGGGGGACCACGGCTGTGGGAACAGGGCAAAAGTGGATGGGCTTCGGCCTGGGCCAGTATCGGCCTGGGCTCCTTGAACCAGATCATGGGGCTGAGGGTGAGAGACCCTCCTAGGACCTGGAGGTGGGGCTCTGGGTGGTGGGCCTGGGTGTTGGGGTTGGGCTGGGGGAGTGGGATCGGTCTGGGTTCTGGGGTCAAGGCCAGGGGTCTGTGGGCGGAGCCCATTTCTAGAGCAGAGCTGTATTCTTGAGCTGGTCTGGCTTCTGGAGCTGGATTGGGTTTCAGAAACAGATCCGGTTCTGGAACTAAGGTAGATTCCAGAGCTGGGCTGGGTTCTTGAACTGGTCTGGGTTTCAGAGCTGTGGTGAGTCTCAGATCTGAACTGAGTTCTAGAGCTGAACTGGGTTCTGGAGCTGAGCTGGGCTCCAGAGCTGGGCTGAATTCTTGCACTGGTCTGGGTCTCAGAGCTGGGCTGGGTCTCAGAGTTGAGCTGGGTTCCAGAACTGGTCTGGGTTCTGGAGCTGGTTTCAGTTCCAGAAATGAGGTGGACTCCAGAGAGGGGCTGCATTATTGCACTGGGCTGGGTCTCAGAGATGAGCTGGGTTCCAGAACTGGTCTGCGTTCTGGAGCTGGGTTGGGTTCCAGAGCTGGGCTGTATTCTTGAACTGGTCTGGGTCCCAGAGCTGGGCTGGGCTCTAGAGATGAGCTGAGTTCCAGAGCTGGCCTGTCTCCCAAAGTCTGGCTCAATACCAGAGCTGCCTGGGGGTGTGGTCTGGAGTTGGTTTCTAGAGCTTGGCAGGGTTTCTGAGATGAGCTGGGTCCCAGAGGTGTTTTGAGTTCCCAGGCAGGGCTGGGCCCTGGAGCTGGGCCTGCTCTCAGAGCTTGACAGAGCTGTGGAGCTTAAGTCTGTTGCTGCATTGGTCTGGGTCCCAGGACCAGACTTTAGCTGGATTCTGGAACTCAAATGGGTCTCAGCAATTGACTGTGTTTTAGAGCTGGATGGGATTTCAGAGCCAGCCTGTGCTCTAGAACTGAGCTGAGTTCTGGAGCTGGGTGGGGTGCCTGAGCTGGACTGAACTCTGGAAATTGGCCAAGCCTTGAAGTCTGTCTGGGTCCCAGAGCTGGATGATGTCCTAGAGCTGCTCTGTGTTCTGCAGTGAGGGCGGGGCTTGGCATCAAGTGGAGCTCTGGAGGCGGGCCTTGCCCCAGAGATGGATGGGGGTCCAGAGCTGGTCTGAATTCTGGAGACAGGCCTGCTTGTTGCACTAGTCTGGGGTATAGAGCTGGGCTCAGTCTCTGAGCTGGACTCATCATTGGAGCTGGACTGGGCCCCAGTATGTGGGTGGGGTCTGGACCTGGACTGCTCTGCAGCATGCATCTGGGTTCCTGAGCTGGTCTGGGCATGAGAATAGGGTAGGGTTTGGGAACTGTCTTTGAATCCTGAGCTGACGTGGCTTCTGGAACTGGGCTGCTTCTCGAGTCTCACCTGGGTTCCAGAACTAACTGGCGTTTCTGAGCTAGACCAGGTATCCAGGTACCGCTGGGTCATGGAGCTGTCTTGCGTTCCAGAGTTGGGTCGAGTTTTAAAGCAGGGCTGGGTCATAAAGCTGGCCTGGCTTTCAGAACTAGGATTGATTTCAGAGCTGGGGTGGCTCTTAAAACTTGTCTGGGTTCCCAAATTTGACTTTATATCAGAGCTCAGCTTAGCCTCAGAGCTGTCCTGTGTTCTAGAGGAGAGCTGGGTTCTGGAGCTGGGTTGCATCTCAGAACTGGCTTGGATTCTAGTGATGAACTGGGCCTCAGAGCTGGCCTGGGTTCCAGAGCAGGGCTTGGTCTCAGAGCTGGGCTTGGTCTCAAAACTGGTATGGGTTCTAGAGGTGAACTTGGTCTCAGAGCTGGCCTTGGCTCTAGGGGGGAGCTTGGTGTCCGAGCTGAGCTGGGTTCTAGGGCAGGGCTGGGTCTCAGATCTGGGCTTCGTCTCCAAGCTGAGCTGGGTTCTAGAGCAGGGCTGGGTCTCAGGGCTGCGCTTGGTCTCAAAACCGGTATGGGTTCTAGAGGTGAATTTGGTCTCAGATCTGGGCTTGGTCTCTGAGCTGGGCTGGGTTCTAGAGCATGGCCGAGTCTCAGGGCTGGGCTCAGTCTCAAAACTGGTGTGGGTTCTGGAGGTGATACTAGTCTCAGATCTGGGCTTGGTCTCCGAGCTGAGCTGGGCTCTAGAGCGTGGCCAAGTCTCAGGGCTGGGCTCGGTCTCAAAACTGGTGTGGGTTCTAGAGGTGATACCAGTCTCAGATCTGGACTTGGTCTCCAAGCTGAGCTGGGTTCTAGAGTGTGGCCAAGTCTCAGGGCTGGGCTCGGTCTCAAAACTGGTGTGGGTTCTAGAGGTGATACCAGCCTCAGATCTGGGCTTGGTCTCCGAGCTGAGCTGGGTTCTAGAGCATGGCCGAGTCTCAGGCCTGGGCTCGGTCTCAAAACTGGTGTGGGTTCTAGAGGTGATACCAGTCTCAGATCTGGGCTTGGTCTCTGAGCTGAGCTGGGTTCTAGAGCAGCGCTGGGTCTCAGGGCTCGGCTTGGTCTCAAAACTGGTATTGATTCTAGAGCAGGGCTGGGTCTCAGATCTGGGCTTCTGGACTCCAGAGCAGGGTTGGGCTTGGGGAACTGGCCGGGAGGGCTGGGACAGGGGACTGGGCTCTGGGCTGGGGCTGCGCTCGGCCCCGGGGCAGACTAGCCACAGGCCTCCCTGGCCTCGCCGATGGCGGCCCACACCTCCACCACAAACTCGTCCGGGAAGGCGAACTCGCCCAAAACGGAGTCTAAATGGCGTGCAAACTCCTGGACACTCACTGTCTTCTTGGATGTCTCCACCATGGTTGACGCTGCAGGCCGAGCCAAGGGGAAGTGGGTGAGGGCGGTCCCTGGGGTGATGCCAGCTTCCCCTGGGACCCTTGCCTCCTCCCCATGGGCTGTCCTCCCCCCAGGGTCCACCCGGCTTACCCTGGCCCCTTACCCAGCTCTGGGTCCCGAATGCCCATGTAGCTCTCCAGCAGGTCATCCACCCTCCGAGATGCCTCCTCCTCAAATTCACTAGGCTGGGGTCGTAGGGAGCAAAGCAGAGGGTCAGAAGCCTGGGATCGCTCCGGCCCAGCCCCCTCCCCAGTCCCCCACCCCTTAGGTGACAGCAGACTGGGACCACCCATTAGTCAATGCTTCTGGTCCCACCATTACTGCCCTGACTGACAAGGGCCCACTTTGCAGGTAGGGAAACTGAGGCTGGGCAAAGGAGAGGGTCTTACCCAAGGTCATGCTGAGTCAGCGATAGAACTCTAGGTGCAAGAGACCCTGATGTCCACCCTTCTCCCCTCCACTCACCACTTCCTCCACAGTGGCGGCCCCCCCAGACCGAAGCCGCAGGGTCTCCCTCCCGCTGCTGACTTTTGCCTCCATGGGGCATTTGCTGCTCCGGCTCCTCTGGCCGATCATATCTGGAGGGGACAGAGTGGGGGAGGTGCATGTGTTCTGGGCAGATCCATATCTTCCTAAACACTCAGAAGCCACCAGCTGAGCCTTTCTAGAACCTTCCTACCCTTCAAAGTCCTCCTTATGTCCATGGGTGAATCCTCAGGGACCATGCTTGAGAATCCTTTCTTCCCTCAAATTTCCCGCCTCCTCTCAAAATGACTTTCTCTAGAAGAGACTGCTTAAGGTTCTCCTTGTGCCCCGAGGATCAATCTAGAAAGCTCCTTGCTCTAGAATTGGCCCTTCCTAACCTGCTCATGGCTCTCAGAGTTCACTGTCCTGCTCCAGGGCAGATCTAGGACCCCATCCTGTCTCACTCTCCTGGGACCTCCCTCCAGATGGGCCAGGACACCTTTAGAACCTCTTGTTCTGGGACAGGGTGACTCAAAGGGCCAGTCCATGATGAGATAAGAAGACTGTGCCAGAATGGAAATTAGCATCCTGCTTCCTTCCTTGAGAAAGTCTACCTATGGAAAACAATTGTCTGCTGAACTAAACAACGTGATCTACATTCTAGATCAAGGTTCTCAACCCAGCTGGCACGGGGGGCGGGGGGGGAGGAGTGTGATTTTGCCCCCTCCCCCGTGACATTGACAATACCTAGAGACACTTTTGATTGTTGCAACTCAGGGGAGACACTGGCACCTGTTAGGTCGAACCTGACAGTGCCCAAGACCGCCCCACAACAATCATCCAGCCCCAAATGTCAATAGTGCTGAGGTTAAGAATCCTTCTTCGACGAGGACCTCCTTATCTCATCCATGGACCAGTCACAGACTTCTCTTTGAAAAGCTCCATTCTAGAGCTCCCTTTGAGAGTCACTCTCAAGAACTCACCAGAGCCTCATAGCAGTACCTTAAAAGCTCCCAGACCAGCTACAAAATAGATCCAGATACGTCCTCATCCTTTCCCAATCTTCCCAAGCCTCCCCCAACCCCCATGCCCAGACCAACTCTATAACAATCTAGAAATGACCCTCCTGTTCCTCATACAGTGCCAGAAGCTCCCTGTCCTGTCCCCAGAGGCATCTAGAACCTTCCATCCTGTCCCATCCCCCCACCCTTTGCCACCCGGTGCATCCAGAGCACCAATTTCTGGAAGAGCTTCCCTGCCCCCCCCACCAGCCTGCCCCCTGGGCCCCAGGTGGCCCTCACCGAAGGCTCTCTTGGGCTGAACCAGGCGCAGGGTGAAAGGCTGCGACTTGGGCAGCTCCCGGAGCATCTTGGCCACCTCGTAGTGGCGGCAGCCAACGATTGAGTGGTCGTTGATGGCCTCGATGCTGTCGCCCACGCACACTGCCTCGATCCGGTTGATGATGCTGCCTTCCTTGATCCTCTGCAGGGACCCAGAGTCACTCACAGGGCCACCCCAGCGGCCCCTCTCAGGTCCTGCTCACACCAGAGAGGGGCAGAGAGGGGCACCCGGGAAGCCACCCGCCCCCACGGGCACCTTGATGAAGGCATAGCCAGCCCCGTTGTCAGTGATGGTCAGTCCCAGGGCGTCCTCGGTCTTAGTGACCTCCACCTCTTTGGTCTCGCCGCGCACGTGGGCAAAGATAAAGTCCTCCAACCCTATCTGGCCGCCTAGGAGTTTCTGCATGTCCACTTTGTGGCTGTTTAGGGTGCAGAATAAGATCTGTCCCGAGGGGAGGGGGAGCCCAAAATTAATGACAGACCTCATCCCCCACCGTCTGCGCAGAACAACCGGGGGTTGGGCTCAGGGGCCTGATAGGGAAACCGAGGCGCAAAGAGGCACGAAACTGACCCCAGTCATCCCCTACCAGGATCGCAGTCACGTGTAATGGCAGAGTATGGGATCCTCTCAGAATGGGGTGGGAAGCGAGGAGACTGGGACCCCCAGAATGGGGAGCAGGGTGAGAAGGAGACTTCGGGCAGGAGGACGCCCCTCTCCCACCCCCCAGACTTCCCCTTTTAACCCTTCGGTGCCCTGTCACCCCACCCCCCCCAGCTTTTAAAACTGTTCTAAATCTGCTGGCGCCCCCTCGGGGCTGCGAGGCGCCCCTACAACCCAGCCCCTGACCCCCCGCGGCCTCTGACTTCTCACCTGAAAGGGGGCTGCCTGGAAACACAGCCCCGCAGCCGCGCCCAGGAAACATAGGCGCTTCCCTGAGAGCTGGGGTCCACTCCTAGCTGGGTCAGCCCAGTGTTTTCCTGGACGAACTAGGCATCCATTAACCCTAAGACGTGCTCATGTTTTGCGCTGGGGGTCCACCGGGTATGGGCACCCCAGGATCTGAGAGGTGCGTCTCTGAGATCCGGAGATTGGGTCCCCTCCATCCGAAGATGGGCGTTCTGGGGCCCCAGTCCCGGCGTCCAGGGTCCACCCTTACCCCCGGTCAGCCGGTGGGCCTCGGGTGCTGGGGGTCCGGGGGCCTCACCTCGGTGGGCGCGATCCCGAAGGCCTCGGCGATCTTGGCGTAAAGCTCGCGGACGTTGGTGAAGCCCTCGATCTTGCCTGTGGGGCTGCCGTGAGCCAGCTGCGTGCGGAAGACGAGGCGCGGGCGGGTTCGGGGCGCGGCCGAGGCGGGGGACGCAGCCGGGGGCTCGGCGGGCGAGGGCGGGGGCGCGGGCAGGCGTGGGGCCTCGGCCCCCCGGGCCTCGCGGGCCGCTGTGGTCTCCATGGCAGGAGGAGCTCGGCCACTGGGGCCACGGCCACAGCCGCCGGATCCGCCGCTTCCTGCAGCCTCCCCTCCCCCGGCCCAAGGAGCGACAGCCGAGCCGCCCGGGTAAGGGGATCCGGGAACCCGAGCCTCCCGGGAAGGCGACACCGCGGAGTGCGGGGGCGGCGGCGGTGGCCGGGGGTGGGGGGGCGGGCCCCAGGTGTGCCGGCCTTGCCAGGGCCAGCTGTGAGCTCTCCGGGGAGCGGGAAAAATAAGGATCACAAATAAGGATGGGGCAGCCGCGGGTGCCCGGGCGCTTGCTCTCTGCTGGGCGCACTCATTTAATCCTTGCGACAACCATAGGAAGTGGGGAGGACGCTTACGCTGGTATAAACTGAGCCACATCGTGTCCATCCTCTGCCCACAGCCCTCCAGGGCTCCCACCTCCCTCAGGGTAAAAGCTCAAGTCCTCCCCTCCGCGCACAAGGCCCTGCACAACCTGCCCCGTCCCCTCCCTGCCCTCCCCACCTCCCTCTCTCCCCCTTGCTCACTCTGCTCCAGACACACGGGCCTTCTTGCTGTTCATTCAACACACCAGGCACTATCCTGCCCCAGGGCCTTTGCACAGGCTGTGCCCCTACACTTGGAACATCTCCCAGATCTCCAAGTGGTTCACTCCCTCACCTCCTTCGGCTCTTGGCTCAGCTGTCACCTCCTACCACCACCTCCCAGTCTCTCTTTCTGGCTTTTTTCCTCCCTAGCACTGAGCATGACCTGACATAGCAGATAGTTTATTTATTCATCTTGTGTTTCCTCTGTCTCCTCAACTGGAATGTCAGTTTCAGGAGGGCAGGAGTTCTGGTCTCTTTTATCCCCTGCTGTATCCTGGCACACGGTGGGCACCAGGAGGCGTCTCTCAGAATCCCCTGGGAACACAGCATCCAGGCATCACCAACAGGAACGTTGGTTGGCTCAATAAACAGCAGTGGAATGCCATATAGCAGCTCCAAAGAGAGGCCTTTTGCCTTGGATGAATCTCAGAAACCAGGCATCGATGAAAACAGGCAAGTCGCAGAAGGCTTTGGACGATGTAAGAAAATTTATGTAAAGTTTAAAAACGTGCAAAATGGGATACACACTATAGCACAGATGAACCTTGGAAACGTGACGCTCATTGAAAGAAGCCAGATTACAAAGGCCACGTAGCGTGTGATGCCGTTTAGATGAAGTGTCCAGAACAGGCAAATCCATGGAGACAGAAAGTGGATTCGTGGTTGCCTGGGGCTGAGGGAGGGGAGGATGGGGAGTGATGGCTAACGGGAGGGGGGTTTGTTTTGGGGGTGATGAAAATGTTCTGGAATTAAGTTGGGCTGGTGGTTGCACAACTTTGTGATTAAACTAGAAACCACAGAGTCGTCTACTTTCGAACCTTTAGAAAACGAACCCCCCAAAAATCCATCAAAATGGTACTCTTGTGGGAAGACGTCCTTTTGTGCTAAAAGTAGGTAAAGACCTGCCCAGGAATGGTAAACGCCAAATTTGGGATGAGGGTACGGAGCCAGGGAGGGGGTGAGACGAGGGAGCACACACTTGGACGTGGGTGTGTGACAGTATCGTTTTTCGAGTCTCCTGGGACAACCGAAACAAAGTACCACCAAGTGGCTGGCTTATGAACAACAGAAATATACTCTCTCACAGTTCTGGAGGCTAGAAATCAGCAAGACCAAGCTCCTCTGACACCCTGGGTGGCATCCTTCCTGCCCCTCCTGGCTTCTGTTGGTGGCTGGTCATCCTTGGCATTCCTGGGAGGCGTGCTTTGCTTGTGTCTGCCTCCGTTGTCACATGGCTGTCTCCTCTCTGCGTCTGTGTCCAAATCTTTATCTTCTTATAAGGACATCAGTCATATTGGATTAGAGGCTGCCCCACTCCAAGATGACCTCATCTTAACTAAATCATATCTGCAGTGACCTATTGCCAAATACGGTCACGTTTTGAGGTTCTGGGGGTTAGGGCTTCAAGATTTTCTTTGGAGGGGACAAAATTCAACCAGTAACATCAGTGCTTGTTAAATTACTCCCCAGAATTTTGAAGCTGCCCCAAACATTCCATTAAAGGCTGAAGTCTCTGAGAGGGTTCCCCAATAAGTTAAGCATAGAATTGCCATCTGACCCAGCAAGTCTGCTTCTCAGGATCTACCCAGAAGTGAGGGCAGGTGTTCAGACAAAAACCTGTAAGTGCATGTTCTCAGCAGTACGATTCACAACAGCCAAAAGGTGGGAACAACCCAAATGGCCATCAACAGATGCTGGATAAACACAACGTGGCCCATCCACGCAATGGAATGTTATTCAGCCAGAAAAAGGGGTGAAGCGCTGACATACACTACAATGTGGATGGACCTTGAGAACACTATGCTCAGTGAGAGAATCCAGACACAAAAGGACACGCAGCATGTGATTCCATTTATTTGAAATATCCAGAACAGGTAGATCCAGAGACAGAAAGTGGATTTGTGGGACTTCCCTAGTGGTCTAGTGGTTAAGGTTCCGGGATGCCAATGCAGGGAGCACGGGTTCCAACCCTGGTCGTGGAACTAAGATCCCACATGCCACATGGTGTGGCCAAAAAAAAAAAAAAAAAAGCAAGTGGATTCCTGGTTGCCAGGAGCTGGGGAGAGTAGGCTTAGGGCCCCAACAGAAGGTCCTGGCCTGTTTCCCTCCAAAAGACACACACGCACAAGCTTGAAATTCAAATTCCATTTTTATTTAAAAAGTCCAATTGAGCAGTGGCAAAGGGGCCCCCTCCACGGGGGTCCCTCAGCTGGATGAGGGTGGGGTGGTACCAACCCCTGCATTCTGGGGTGCAGGAATGTGAGGGCGACGGTAGAGGGCCCCGCCCGGAGTGTGAGAGTGTGTCCCTGCAGCGTGCCTGGCCCTGTGGGCACTTAGGGTGACACCTGCCAGGCAGGAGTCCCAGTGTGTCAGGTGTGAGTTTTCTCTGCCCTGTGTCCAGGGACTGGTTCTGGAGAGCCGGTGTAGGGTGTGTAACTCTCCCCACACTGGGCGTATGAGCGGCTGTGAGTCTCCTCCTGTCCCGGGTCACGCTGTCCACGCGTGGTGTTCCCACGTCCGTGTAGTGTGATGTGCCCTGTGGGTCGAGCAGGCCTCGCTGGGCCCTGGGGCCATGGGGTTCTATGTGTGCTGTGTGTGGTGGGCGATTTTTCTGGGTTGGGGTGCTGGGGAGACTGAAAGCTAGAGGGATGCTGTAGAAATTTAATTTTAGGGGGGCTGGAGCCCCCAAGGTGCAGGATTGGGCCTGGCCCCAAAGGATGGACCCGCACCCCTCCTCCATGGGGTGGGGGTGGGGGAGGGGCCGTGACCAGGGCTTGGTCTTCTCTGGATCATGGGGTGGCAGACACCCTCATAGGTGCTCACTGTGACAGAAGGGAGAAGATCTGTGAGGGGGGACCCCCATCATCTCTCAGCCCCACCCCCTTCCTGGGTACCCTAGAGGCCATCCTCCTCTGCTCCTTCAGATGCCAGGGTGGGGGGCCTGGAGTTGACCCCACCTATCCTGGGCAGCTGGGAGCCACCCAGAAAAACCCACCCCGAAGCTTTGGGGAAGCTCGGGTCCCCTGGGCCAAGGGAGTGCTGGATGATTCCCCAGAGTCGTAATAGAGTACCAGGCCGAATGAGCGCCCCCAGGGGCTAGGCCATTAGCCACCTGCATCAAACCAGCCCCACCTAGTAGATCCCGCGTGGGCTGTGCCCTCCGAAAAAGAGCCGGCAGCCAGATCCCACTGGGCAGCGCCCACAGAC
Organism: Hyperoodon ampullatus; assembly: GCF_949752795.1. NCBI lineage: Eukaryota > Metazoa > Chordata > Mammalia > Artiodactyla > Ziphiidae > Hyperoodon > Hyperoodon ampullatus. Next base: position 26,898,489 of record NC_136917.1, read on the forward strand.
CCCAGAAACCCCGCTGGAGGCCTAAAGCTAGTCTATTTCTCCGGGTCCGGCCAGCGAAGGTCTAGCCTGAGGCAGCCCCTACGCAAAGCAGCCCCAGCTGGGCTGAACGGGCCTGGGGGCAGACCAGCTGGGGCACACACCTGGCGACCTGGGCCAGGATCTCCTTGATGCGCACGATGAGCTTCTCGTGCTGCGCGGGGTCGCGCTCGATGGCACCGTGCAGCCGCGCCATGTAGAAGTCCAGGGTGCTGAGCGTGGGCGTCTCGCCTGTGCCTGGGGGGGGGGGGGGACCCGTCAGACGAGCCCAGCGGAGGAGTCACCGCGGTGGGGTCTCCACCGAAGCAGAGGTCAGAGGGTGGGGGTCTGTAAGCGTGGGGTCCTGGGGAGAGGGTCAGGGGCGCACTTCAGTGGGGCCGGGCGGGCGCGGTCAGGGTGTCTGGACCCGGGGAAATCAAGGTCAGCTGTGGCAGGGATCAGACGAAGGAAGTTGGAGAGGGCGGGGTCGTGATGGGGGGGGATGCGGGGGCTAGTGGGGGAGGGGAAGTTGGCCCAGGTCAGCTGAGGAAAGAACGCGGAAGACTGGCATGAGGGGAGGGGTCAGAGGCGGGGCGCGAGGGCCAGCGTGGGCGGGGCTGGCGCAGCAAGGTCGGGCAGCGGGGCGGGAGGGGATCGGGTAGTCGAGAGCGGGGTCCGCAGGGGCGCGGCGGAGGAGAGGGAGGTGAGGGTTTGTGAAGAGACTGGTGAGGGGGTAAGGGGTAGGGCTTGCGGAGCCGGGCCAGAGGGGGCGGGACTGGCAGTAGCCTGGGCGGAGCCCGAGGTAGTCGAGGGCGGAGTTAGCGGGGCGGAACTCGCGGGGGTGGGAGGGGCGGGGCTAGGTTGGTTGGGGGCGGGGCCTCCGCACCCGGCACCGGCAGCGAGGCGAAGCTGGCGGTGAGCGCCTGGCGCACCGCGTGGAGTTGCTGCTGCAGCGCCAGTGTCCGCCGCTCCTCCAGCGCCAGCTCTTGCTCCAGGCGCTCGCGTGCGCTGCTCATGCTCTGCGTGTGCCTCTGCAGCACCGCGTTCTGCTCCTCGAAGGCCACGTTCATCTTCCGCAGGCGCCGCAGCTCCGCCTCCCGCGCTGTAGGCGGGGAGCCGGGTCAGATCCTGGCGCTTCCCTGCCTTCCCTCAGCCGCGCTTTGCCCCTCGCTGTGCCCCACGCCAGGCCTTCCGTCACTGCTCTGCCTCCGGCCCCACACCTCAGCTCTCTGGTCTACGGGGGCAGGAGAGGACGGCACCCACTGCCTACCCCCTTGGCGCCCTCTGGGCCGAACACTTGCTCCAAGAACCTGTGGTCAGCGCTCACCTTTGTTTTGGTCCAAGAACTCTTCCGTGAAGATGGGGACGTCGAAAGTGGAGAAGCCGTCACAGTCTCCACCCTGGGACGACAGGACAAGGTGGCAATATTTTTGGGAGGGGGTGGGAGGGCAGCCACACCCCCTCTGGGACATCCCCTAAGCTTGGGAGGGTCTCCTCAGGCCACCTGGGTCAGAGTCCATTTTACAGCCTTCCCATTGTGTGGCTGTCCAGCCTCTGCTTGCACACATCTGGACCGGGCGCTCACTTCATCCCAGGAGCGATGGTCCTCACTCACCCAGAGGTCTAAATGCCTCCCATACCTTTCTTGCCCAGGTGTCCTCCTAGGAGGAGGGAAGCTTACCTTGTGTCCATTCAAAAGGGTATTCATGAGCCCGGAGCTGGAGTCCTCTGGTGGGGGAGGGAGGAGGGCAGGGTGAGCCCCCCAGGTCTCCTCGGACCCCACGCTTTGCTCTGCACGTGCTGTTCCCCCTGCCTGGAACACCATCATTCCCCTCCCCTAGTCAGCCCTACTCATCCTGGGTCAAGATTCCCACCTGGCCCCCTCCCCCCGCCCCCGCATCTGTGTGTGCCCAATCTCAGTGCTGACCAGCCCTATTCACTCACAACTGTCTGGTTATGTGTGTCTTGTTCCCACGGGACCATGAGAGCCCTTTGGAGGGGGTAGGTTGGCCTGCCTGGGTCACCCATCTCAGAGCAGGCACTCAGCTGCCTGGGGGCTGGGGCCCTCCGCACCTTTCTTGACCTTCTTCTCCTGGATCTTCTCCGTGCACATCTTGTAGGCTTCCGACTGCTGGTACGCCCTCAGCTCCCTCATGTACTGCTGCTTCTCCCGCTCTGCCTCGTCCAGGTACCGCTGGCGGGGGCAGCATGAGAAGGCTCGGCCCAGCCCAGGGGCAGCGTAGCCCTCGCAGGCCAAGACCCCATCTCCATCACTCAGCTCACTGTGCTGCGCCTTCCCACAGCGCCCTACTGCCCTCCAGACAAAACCCCACCCTTCAGGCTGCTGCTCAGGCCACCTCCCAACTCCCTGACCTCAGCGACCTCACCCCAATTCCAGCCTTTATAAACCGCTCCCTGGTGTCTGAGTGTCTGCAGGCTCCCACCTCCAGGCTGGACTGCCCTCCCGAACGCATTTTGCTTGTTGAAATCCCAGGGTAGAGGGTGCAAGCTGGTGCTAACGTTTCCTTGATGTTTTTGCAATTTTTAAATTAATTACCAGAACTTAAAAACCATAAGGTTTCTAACAGAAATCCAGCCCCCACCCCTACTTCTTTAGTCTAACGTTTATTACGTTTTATGTCTATTCCAGCCTACTGCTACTCTCCCCTCCCTTCAACAAGCTGGAGAGAGCTAATGGGTGGTCAATTCTCCAGGTCCTGGAGTCCAGGAGGAACGAAGGACCCTCCCCACCTGTTCCTTTGGGGTAAGTGGCTGCAGGGGGGTATCTGAGTGGGTGAGGGAAGGTCAGTGGTCCCGAGCCGTCCCCACCTGCTTCTCCGCCGGCTGCAGCTTGCTCCACTCGGCGCCCAGCATCTTGGTGATCTCAGGAAAGGGCAGGTCCGGGTGGCGCGTCCGGATCTGCTCGCGCCGCTCGTTCAGGAAGCGCACGTAGCCGGTGACAGGTGCCTTGGGCCCATTCGGCAGGATTTTCTTCCGCTTCTTGCCTTTGGGCCAGCCGCGCTTCTTCACCGGCTGCAGAACCCAGCCGCGCCGTTGGGAGGGGCCTGGAGGGCTGGGGCCGGGCCCAGAGGGGAAGGGGCGGGGGCCCTGAAAGACTTGGGCGGGGCCTAACTACGAGGTAGGACCCAGAAGGCCTGGAAGTATGGCCTGGTCAGGGTTCAGGGTTGGGAGAGTGGGGTTAAGAGACCCCTGGCCAGGGGTGAAGGGATCAGAGAAGTACTGGGGACAGAGGATCAGCCCAGGGATGGGGCTGGCTTGTGTTGTGGGCGTGGCCTCGTTGTGGCCGTGGCTTCCGTACTGGCTTCGATCCCTGGGCAGTGGGCGGGGCCTGGACTTAGAGTGGCAGTGGAGCTCTTGGGGCGTGGTATCTGGCACAGGGCGGGGCCTCAGCATCTGGAGGGAAATCTGGACTGTGGGCGGAGCCACAGCGAATTCAAATTGAGTTCGGGGCGGAGCTTCAAGACTAAGGGCCGCCGCCACCACAGTGCAGGGACTCTCACCTCCTCCTCATGGGACCCCTTCTCTCCGGCCCTCGGGCCCTCGCCGCGCTCTTGCTTGACAGCCACCACGAAGCCCCCATGCTGTCCTGGAGCCTTACCGCTCGCCGGCCTGGAGCCATGGGAAGCCAGGGTCACCCCCACTCCCCAACACCGACGGCGGAGTTGGCAGCGAGGGGCCCGAGTCCTCCCTCAGAGGAGGGCTCTGAGAGGGTCAGGATCCGGGGGTTGAGGCAGAAGCACTAGGGGGGGCCACAGGGGGCGTGGGAGAGACTAGAGCCACGGGACGTCAGGGCCACCCACGCCCCCACGACGCTAGCGCTGGCAGCTAGGGGCCTGAGTTCTGGAAGCAGGGGTCAGAGGAGGTCAGGATCCAGGGTTCGGGCAAGAGCACTAGGGGAGGCTAGCAGGGGACCCCTGAAAGGAACTGGAGCCCGGAGGTTTGGGGGAGAAGCCTGTGGGGGCCCGAGGGGGAGGGCCTGCCCCAAGTCGGGGAAGTCAAGACCCTGGGGGGCGAGGGTCGAGGAGCTCCAACGGGACGAGGTGGGGGCTAGGCTGCAGCTCCGAGTGGGCTGGGGGGAGGGGATGTCGCACTCACGCGGCGGCCGCGCCGGGCTGCTTGGGACCGTGGGACATAGCCACTCCCGGCCGCACCTGGAACGTAGACGCGTGGCCGAGTGAAGGCCGCCCAAGCCGGTGACGGCGGGGCCGGGCTGGGGAGCCCCGGAAAGCCGGGTCCGGGGCGCCTGGGGGCGCCGGAACCGGGGGCGGGGAGGCCCTCGAGGGCGGGCGCCCCAAGGATCCTTTGTTGGGCAATCGCCCCCCCAGGAGGCCCGGGTCCGCACCCCCCCGGCCCGGGAGGGGCCCCGCTCCGGCCCCTGGACCCCCGCGCCCCCGCCCCCTCGCAGGGCCCCGAGTTCCGCGGCTGTTTTCACCTCCAAAGAAACTTTCCCGGACCTCTCGGCTGCTACGACGCTCCAACCAACCGCCCCGGGCCCGCCCCTGCCACCCACCCCTGCCGTCCGCCCCGCCCTGACCCGTCCCCGGCATGCTAATGACGGTTCGGCGAGCGGTCGGATTGGGTATGCCCTTCCCCTGGGGCGTGACCATGCAGATGAGGGTCGGCGCGCCCGTTGGTGATTGGCTGGGACGGCCGCTGAGCCGCGTGGGAGGTAAGTAGGGAACGCTGCGGGCGGGTGCGTCAAGTTCGGCTGCGCTCGGCGGCCTTCGGGACCAATCAGGATGCTTTGAAGCATCGCAAGGAGGAGCTTCTTAAAGGGCCAGTAGGCGCGGCGCGGACTCCTCCTCCCCCTCTGAAGGCGAGACTCCCCCGCCCCTGCAGGATCCGGGGACCTGTGACTCCGAGTTGAGCCCCGCCCTAGTTGCCCTGGGACGGCGGCAGGTTGCTAGGGGAGGGATTAAGATCTTTCGGAGCAGCCCCTTACCCCACGGCAAGGTGGGGGACCTGTTCTTAGCAAACCTGGCGGGGAAATTTCCCGTTTATTGACAGAACTTGTAGCCCCCGGCGCCCCCGCCGTGCCCCGCCCTGCTCTGAGCCGGGGGCCTTTTGATGCAGGGGCTACTCTCCTTCCTGTGAAGGGGGCCTCTGCTTTCTCTCCTGTGCAATGGGGATTTTGCACGGTGTTCAGGACCAGGAGGTTGGGATGCTGCGAGGATGAGACCGGGAGCTGGGCCGGAAGCATTTAAGAAAAGGTGGTGTGAACAGGAAAATTGCAAGGACCTCGTGAAGATGGAGGGCCAGGAGACTCTGCCCTGGGATCTTGGGGGCCCCCAGGCAGCAGCCTGATCTTCTTACAGCCTGGACTGGGGTTGCCTCTGACCCCAGGATGCTAGTTGTGGTTACTGGGTGCTCATGATGGCCCATTAGAACCTAAACAATCTGCCGACATCACCTTCCGGCTCTCACCTCCCTGCACTTTCCTCCTCACTCAGCACCGGCTACCTCGATGTTCCTCAGATACCTACATTTCATTCATTCCCACCTCTGGGCCTTTGCACTCGCTCTTTCTTCCACCTGGAGTGCCCTTCCCCCAGATTAAATGGCCCCCTTTTCAGTGAGACTTTCCCAGGCTTGTACCCCATCTCGTCTTATCTTTTCTCCATGTGTTCGTTTGCTCCCTGTGAGCTGCCTGTTTGCTCATTGCTATATTCCCAGCACCCAGAACAGTGCCCACAGGCGCTCTCCATACATATATGTTGAATAAACAAATAAATGAATCATGTAAATTTCTAATAGGCAGGTGCAGCAGCTTTGGCAAACAGTCTGGCAGTTCCTCAAAAGGTTAAAAAAACAAACGATGGAGTTACCATGCGATCCATCCATTGCACTCCTAGGGATATACCCAAGAGAATTAAAAAACATACGTCCACAAAGACACTTGTACATGAATGTTCACAGCAGCAAGATTCACACTAGTGCAAAAGTGGAAACAGGGACTTCGCTGGTGGCGCAGTGGTTAAGACCCTGTGCTCCCAATGCCGGGGGCCAGGGTTCGATCCCTGGTCAGGGAACTAGATCCCACATGCATGCCACAACTAAGGAGCTGGCGAGCCACAACTAAGGAGCATGCCTGCTGCAACCAAGACCCAGCACAACCAAATAAATAAAATTAAAAAAAAAATTTTTTTAAGAGGAAACAACCCAAATGTCTATCAGTTGATGAACAGATAAATGCTGTGGTCCATCCATCCGATAGAATATCATTGGCCATAAAAAGGAATAAATTGCTGATTCATGCTACAACAAGGATAAGCCTTGAAAACATTAGGCTCAATGAAAGATGCCATCACAAAAGCCCACACAGTGTATGATTCCATTTATGTGAATTGTCCAGAACCAGCAACGCCAGAGAGACAGGAAGTGGATTAGTGGTTGCCTGGGACTAGAGAATCACTGGGGAGGGGCAATGGAGAGTAATTGCTAATGGGCACGGGGTTTCTTTTGGGGGTGCTCAAGATGTTCCAAAATTAGACTGTGGTGATGGTTGCATAACTCTTTAAATATACTAAAACCCACGCAACTGTACACTTTAAATGGGTGCATTATCTGGTGTGTGAATTAAATCACAATGAACCTGTATTTCGAAGAGCCAGCCCAGGGCTGAGGAAGATGAGCAATTCCCCGGAATCTTGACAGACCCAGATTCCACACCCTGCTCCGTTGCTTAATCCGATGTGGCACTTCCCACTCTCGCTTGCCTCTCTGCTGGGTTAGAAACTATCAATATCTAGGTGAGAATTCCAAGCTAGAAGACAGGGGAAGACCCGCCCTCCGAGCCCCGCCTCTTTGGCTTGATTGACAAGGCTGGTGTTGGCATAGAAACTGTCCTTCCACTCCCAAGGTACCACACAAGGAGTTCAGGGGTCTTCCTGTGTATCAAAAAGAAATGAAAGGTTTTGAGCTTGATTTTTAAAATTTTTATTGGAGTAGAGGTGATTTACAATGTTGTATTAGTTTCAGGTGTACAGCAAAGTGAATCTGTTATACATATAGGCACTCTTTTTTAGATTCTTTCCTCATATAGGCCATTACAGAGGATTGAGTAGAGTTCCCTGTGCTATACAGTAGGCCCTTATTAGTTATCTGTTTTATAAATAGTAGTGTGTATGTCAATCCCAACATTCCAATTTATTGAGGTTGATTTTTTTAAATTTATTTTATTTATTTTTTGCTGCATTGGGCCTTTGTTGCTGCGCGGGCTTTCTCTAGTTGCGGCGAGCAGGGGCTACTCTTCGTTGCAGTGTGCGGGCTTCTCATTGCAGTGGCTTCTCTTCAGTAGTTGTGGCACGCAGGCTCAGTAGCTGTGGCTTGCGGGCTCAGTAGTTGTGGCGCACGGGCTTAGTTGCTCCGCGGCATGTGAGATCTTCCCGAACCAGGGCTCGAACCCGTGTCCCCTGCATTGGCAGGCGGATTCTTAACCACTGCGCCACCAGGGAAGTCCCTATTGAGGTTGATTTTGAAAGAAGTTTGGAGCTCTTTGGCATCAAGACAAATTCCTTGCTATGTGGGTATTTTCTAGAAAAAACAAAAGTGTCTTGAGTCCAAACTGAATTGCATTCAGTCCAATGCATGCAATCCAGACACACACACCACCACCCAACAAGCAACATGTAAGAAGTAGCATTTCTGCTGTTTGACTTTACATCCTTCATACGTTTATCTAAAAGCAGATCCTTTTGCTCCCAAATTATAAATAGGTTTTTCTTAGCAAGAATGTTCTCTCAAGTCCTAGATCTCAGTAAAACCAGGAACTCTAGCTGTCTAATGTCATATAATTTCATGCTAGTTTCTTTGCATTCATTTCTACGCTCCATTTGGAAATTTTTATAGTATGAAATCAGGAAGAGTATCCCGATTTGTGGTCCTAGAAATATGAGATCTGTTAAGGATGGCTTAAATGTCTTTGTTTACAAAATTAATTTTATTATGCAAATAATGTGCAAATTCATTTCATTTGTACAAAGTTAAAGTAGTGTATGAAGGCCACCATACCTCCACCATACTCTCCATTATCAGCTTGTTACATTTCTTAGCAAAACTTCTCCTAGACACACACACACACGCACCCTATGAGTCTCCTAGGGCTACAGTTCTGGGAGCCAGAAGTCCAAGATCAAGGGCTTGGTCAGGACTGGTTCCTTTTGAGGCCATGAGTCTGTCCCATGCTCTGTGTGCTCTCCCAGCTTCCGGGGTTCCCTGGCAATCTGCGGCGTTCCTTGACTTGTAGAAGCATCACGGCATCTCTGCCTTCATGCGCACATGATGTTCCCTGTGCGTATGTGTCTGTGTCCAAATTTCCCCTTTTTCTAAGGTCACTGGTCATGTAGTACTACGGCCCACTCTGCTCCAGCTGTGACTCATCATTACATCATCTGCAGTGACTCTATCTCCAAATAAGGTCACATTCTGAGGTCCTGGGGGTTAGGACTTTCACCTAGGAATGTTGGGGGGACAGAGTGCAAAACACAACACGTGCCGGACTTCCCTGGTGGTCCAGTGGTTAAGACTCCATGCTGCCAATGCAGGGGGCCCGGGTTCGATCCCTGGTCAGGGAACTAGATCCCACGTGCCCCAACCAAAGATCCCGTGTGTGGCAACGAAGATCCCGTGTGCCACAACTAAGACCCTGCACAGCCAAATAAATTAATTAATTAAAAAAACAAAAACACACAACACGTGTGCGTGCGCACACACACACACACACACAAACACACACACGAGTGTGAATGTATCCCTATAAGGAATGTGAGCTCACATCTTGCTTTTTGGGATCACATGGCCATCATGCTGTGAACGTCCCCTGCAAACTGTGAGTCCATAGCCTTTCTCCCAGTGGTTTTATATGTGAGGTCCAGAGCAGTGCCTCGTTCCCTCTGGCGCTGGGTAACATTCCACAGCAGGACCGCATCACCGCCTCTTTAACGAGCCCTGGCTGACGCAGGTTCTGGTCCTTCTCGATATGACTGTATTGCAGCCCCTGCTTCAAACGTTCCCAACTTGCTGTCTGATGCCCCTGGTCGGCTTTTCCAGGGTAGGTAGGAAGACATGAAATTACTGGGGTGTGGTGCCTCCCGTTTATTTTTATTTTTTTGGCCACGCCATGCTCATGTGGGACCTTAGTTCCCCGACCAGGACCATGGGTCGACCCTGTGCCTCTTGAATTGGGAGCATGGAGTCTTAACCACTGGACCGCCAGGGAAGTCCCCCATTTACTCTTTTTTTTTTTAAGATTTTTTTGATGTGGACCATTTTTAAAGTCTTTATTGAATTTGTTACAATATTGCTTCTGATTTATGTTTTGGTTTTTTGGCCTGAGGCATGTAGGATCTCAGCTCCCCAACCAGGGATTGAACCTGCTCCCCCTGCATTGGAAGTCAGAGTCTTAACCACTGGACCACCAGGGAAGTCCCCTGTTGATGTTTTTGATGCTTATTTGCCAACATAGGATGGTTCAACTTCTCTCCACCCCCAGGAAGGATCAGGGTGTTGTCGGTGCTCCCAGGATATCCCAGCCCTGCTCAGGCTTTTTTACAGAGTGAATTTAATACGGGGGATTGCTTTCATTGGCATCGAAGGGCCGAGAAGGCAAAAGGGAAACACAGAGGTATCAGCTGCCGGAACGAAGGGGTGTGGAGACAGGGGTCTCAGACCTCTGGGGAGGGGGCACCCCCACTGCTGCTGGACCCTCAGGAGCTCAGGGAGGTGGCGCTGAGCCCCAGCTGGGCAATTTATCAAAACTCTCTGCACCTCAGTTTGCTCCCTCTGTGAAGTAGGATAATAACCATGTCTGCCTTTATGAGGTCGTTGGAAGGATATAATGAGTTCAATTCACTGTAATGAGTTTAATTCAGGGCACAGTGCTCAGAAAGATCAGAGAAGGCCCTGCCTAGGGGTAGGGATGACGACAGGAAGGAGAGATAAATGCCCAGCCCTCAGGGTAGGACAGAAGGACAGACAAGCATTGGCTAGTCTTGTCCAGGGAGACTGAAGCCCCTGTTACAGAGAATTTTCTACTGCAGTGGTTCCCACCTGGGGGCAATTCGCCCCCTCTCCTGCCCCTGCCCGATGTCTAGAGACAATTTTGGTTGTCACGACTGGGGCCGGGGGTGGGTGGGGACCAGAGATGCTGCAATGCCCAGGCCAGCCCTCACCACAGAGAACAATCCAGTGCCAACTGTCAATACTGGCCAGCTTGAGAAACCCTGTTCTAGGGCCCAAGAAGTTCTTTACCTGTCTGATCTCCCTAAGGCCTCCCAAGAACTCTATTCAGAGTTGCTACTCTCACCTCCATTTCACAGAAAGGGAAACTGAGGCCCAGTGGCTTGCATGAAACTGCCTGGGTTTGGTCTTGGCTGTGGGCTCTGCACAGCCACCCAGGGATCTAAGGAAATTTCTTCTGAGCCTCCGTCCGAACCCTCCCTCTCCGAGTGCCCCCCCACCCCCCATTATGACCTGGGTCAGAAGAAGATCAAAGCAAGCACCTCTCCTGAGGCTGGACAGCGGCCACCGGGACATCTGATCTCCAGCTGGGAAGAGGGGAGACGCAGTTCTGGCGCGTCTGAGGACGCTGGGGATGCTCTGGGGGCATCAAAGGATGTCCAGATTCTCCTGACCACAAGCCTGTCCGTCCTTCTGTCCTTCCCTGAGGGCTGGGCATTTATCTCTCCTTCCCATCATTCCTTCCCCTAGGCAATGGCCTTCTCTGATCTTCCCAGCAAGTCTGCCCCCACCTCTTATTCCGGTCATGTATGCCCTCCACTGGTGTCCCACCCACGCAGCTAAGGCCTGCTTTGGAATAAATCGCCCTCACCCTCACCCCCACAGACTTTTTATCTGACCCTCCCTGCTTCTAAAAACTCTACTGTGGCTCCAGTGACCTGGGGGTAACGTCCCAACTCCTCCTCTACCACTCAATCACCCTTTTTGGTCTGATTCTTCCAGCCCCAGCACTGACCACGGGGGGATCGGAGGGTGTGGCTCCGCGCCCCCCCCACCTTAAGACTAGGGGCTTCAGAAGCTTTGGGGGTCCAGCATTGCTCAGCCTGAGACCAGATCCACTGAGTGAATGAGTTCATGAATGAATGAAAGAGTTCATGAATGAATGAATGAGTTCATGAATGAATGAATGATGATGCTCCGGAGGCAGCTCCCTGGCTCCCCCAGGGTCAGAATCAGCTTTGTTCCTGCCTTCCCCACAGAGTCAGGGCCAGGAAATACTAGCTGGCTCTAACAGCGTAAGGACCCAGAGATCAGAGATGTGCTGGTGCCTCTGCCAAACATCCCCTCGTTCCCCTGCTGCATCTGCCCCAAGGGGCTGCGGGGATGACGTCTTGTGTTCCTGACCCACACAGGAGGCGGATAAGAGGGAAAACTGAGCCACCTTTCCCTCCAGGTGGGCTCTCTCCTGCCAGTGAATAAATAACTCAAAGATATTGGAAGTCACAGGGAGCTCAGTTGGAAACTTGAATCCGCCTCTTGTTAGCTGCTTGCCCTCTGGCAAGGGACGTCTGCTGAGCCTCAGTTTCCTCATCTGTAAAATGGGTGTGGGGACTTTCCTGGTGGCACAGGGGTTAAGAATCCACCTGCCAATGCAGGGGACACAGGTTCATGCCTTGGTCTGGGAAGATCCCACATGCCGCGGAGCAACTAAGCCCGTGCGCCACAACTACTGAGCCTGTGCTCTAGAGCCTGCGAGCTGCAACTACTGAGCCCACGTGCCACAACTACTGAAGCCCGTCCTCCACAACAAGAGAAGCCACCACAATGAGAAGCCCGTGCACCGCAACGAAGAGTAGCCCCTGCTCGCCGCAACTAGAGAAAGCCCGCGCGCAGCAACAAAGACCCAGTGCAGCCAAAAATAAATACGTTTATATATATTAAAAAAAAAGAATAGAAGCAATATTGTAACAAGTTCAATAAAGACTTTAAAAAATGGGTGTGAAGTTTTGAGGGATGAAAGGAGAGGAGGAATGCAAATAAAAAGCTTAGCCTAGTTTTTTTTTTAAGTATTTATTTGGCTGCACTGAGTCTTAGTTGTGGCATGCAGGATCTTTTTTTAGTTGCAGCATGTGAACTCTTAGTTGCAGCATGTGGGATCTAGTTCCCCGACCAGGGATCGAACCTGGGCTCCCTGCACTGGGAACTACATAGAGTCTCAGCCACTGTACTACCAGGGGAGTCCCTAGGCTAGTAATTTTAAAAGTCGTCTTCCATTTCCTTCGGAGAAATCGAAGGGGAGCATGCCCAGCAGGGAGGAAAGACTTGTGGTTCTTATCTCTCCTAATCCATTTATCAAAGATCTGGGTCTACCCCTTATCTCCTTTCTTCCCCTGCCAGGCTCTCTCTCTTGGAGCCACTATTCCCCATCCACACCAGTTTTTCAGGCTCCTTTTCATGAAAGAATTGTGGGTGGTCTGCGTCAGTGTGGGCGTCTGGGCCAGGCACCCCTTGGGCTGCCTGGGCTTCAAGTTTATAAGTGGGTTCCCCTCTGTTTCCCAATTTCTGTCTGCATTTCTGATTCTCTGCCTGTATGTCCACCATTCAATCGTTTGACAGATGTTTCTTGAGTTCCTACTATGTGCCAGGCATCGCTGGGGACAACGCAGTGACTAAGACGGACCCGGTTCCTGCCTTCACAGGGATCATGGTCCAGTGGGTGAGAGTTACAATTGGGGCGGGGAGAGGAGGAGGTGTCAGCGTTGTGATGGGGGCAGCCCAGGACACTGTGGAACCCGGAGTAATAACCGAGGTGGGAGGAGAGGGTGCTGGAAAGCCTTTCTGGCTGAGAATATTGAGAGAACGCTTAAAGGACTTCCCTGCTGGTCCAGTGGTTAAGACTCCCCGCTTCCACTGCAGGGGGCGCGGGTTCCATCCCTCGTCAGGGAATTAAGATCCCACCTGCTGCGCGGTGAGGCCAAAAAAAAAAAGATAACGCTTATATCCTTTTAAACATACATTATACCCATTCTAGAGCTCGGGAGACTGAGGCCCCACGAAATGGACTCGTCCCAGCCGGAAGAGCTGGGGGTGGGGGGCTGGGTCTGGATCCCGTGACTCTGGCTCCAGAGTGCAGATTTTAAACCACTGCTGGTAGAGGCCCGGAGTCCAGGGGAGCTGCACCCTACGCTTGGAGGAACTTGAAACTGCGTGCGTAGTGACCCAATCGTGGGAGGGCTGTTGGAAGGAGGATGGGGAGGGGTCCAGAGCACAGGCCTCAGAGTCGCATGCACTTGACTCACTGTGCGCCCCAGAGCACCTGCGTCCCCTCTCTGGGCGGGTTTGTCGCCTGTGAAATCGGAGATTTGCCCCGCCTCCTGCTCTGCTGGGATGAGAAAATCCACGTGGGGCGCTCGGCACAGTCAGCGCTCATTAAATGCCAGCTGGTGTTAAAATTCTGATTATCCCCATTATTATCGTTAATAACTAAATAATTAGAACTAATGCGTCCTCCCTGCATCCGATTGGGTCTCTCCGCGTCGGGAAATCACCGGACGCCAAGAGAGGTGAGGTCGGACTCAGACCTCTCTGCCACCCACCCACGCCCCGAACCCACCCCGTTTGCCCCGGCCTACAGCAGGCAGGCCTCGTAAATTTGCAGGCAGGCTGAGATGGCGCGGGCCTGGAGACAGGGGTGTGATTAGGGTGCCCTTGGCGTCGCCCCCCACCTCCGTGGGAGGGTCCGCAAACCACTGTGAACCCGTCGGGCGCTAGGACCCAGCAGCCCCGTCGGTGCCGGGCGTCGAGGCCGGGCTAACCCCGAGACCACGCCTCTCTTCGTGATGATTGGCTTTCCGTCCCGGCCCGCGGCCCCGATTGGCGGGCGCGGACGCCGCTCCCGGGATTCCCCGCCCCTCCCGAGCTAGTCTCGGATCCACCGGTTTTGTCGCCGCAAAAGCGTTCGGCGGGGCGGGCGGGGTGGAGGAGGGCAGAGAAGCAGGGAGAGTAGGGCCCGGGCAGCCCGGGCCGGGGGTCCTGTCTGCCGGCGCCGGACGGACGGGCCGATCCCGGAGCGCCGCCATGGGCCCGGGGCCCCCGGCGGCCGGAGCGGGGGCGCCCCCGCGGCCGCTGTCCCTGGTCGCGCGGCTGAGCTACGCCGTGGGCCACTTCCTCAACGACCTCTGCGCGTCCATGTGGTTCACCTACCTGCTGCTCTACCTGCACTCGGTGCGCGCCTACAGCTCGCGCGGCGCCGGCCTGCTGCTGCTGCTGGGTCAGGTGGCCGACGGGCTGTGCACGCCCCTCGTGGGCTTCGAGGCTGACCGCGCCGCAGGCCGCTGCGCCCGCTTCGGCCCGCGCAAGGCCTGGCACCTGGTCGGTAAGCCCCGGCCCGGACTCCCCCATCCGACTGCCTGCCTCAGGGCCCGAACCTCCCCTCTCTGTCCCACTGCTCCGTCCTCTCTAATTGCCCAACCCATGAGCCTTCCCATCTGTCTGCTAAACTGCCCAGTACCCCTTCTGTTTGTCTGTCGCATGGCTGCCATCTGACCCGCGGAGCCTCCTCCGTCTGACTGTTCGTGTGACCGTCCAGTGTCACTTTTCTTTGTCTAATCCTCCGGGGCACCCTGAACCCTCTCTGGGTTGGGTCTACTGCCAGCGCCTCCTCTGTCAGTCTGTCTGGTCTGGCCTGACTTCATCTGTATCAGGGTGCCTACCCAGGACAACTCTTGAGTCGGGCTGCCTAGAGTCCCCTCTGTCTGTCTGTTCCCGCAGTGCACTTTGTGCATCCATCCCCTCGCTCACCTCGGGCAACCTGGCACTTGGTGGCTTTGGGGAGCTGTCCTGGGAACTGGGTTGGGGACCGGGTAAGCCAGAAGGCTCGGGGTTCTGTAACTTGTCCGGCTGATGGGATGGGGGTCTGCAGAGCAGGTAATGGGGTCACCCTCTGTTTGTTATGAGGGAGTTACCTGGACTAGAGGGCTGTTGGTGAGGGGAGGAGGTGGGTCCCACAGGGGCCGGGGCACCCTGCCCGGTGCACACCCATGATAAGGCCCGACTCCTGGCATCCCTTCTCTGCCCGCCTGGACCCTGGGCCCTGAGATTAGCCCTGGCCACTTTGCCTGCTGTTCTTTCGCTGGCAGAAGTACCCGCTGCATCCTGGCGCTTGGGGCATGCCGGGCATTTCAGGAGGCAGAACCAGGAATCCTGCCCGCTTCTGGGAATTCTGGGCTGCAGCTTTCCAGAAACCAGGAGGGCCGGCTGGTATCTCCTTGCCCTTGGGAACAATGACTGAGGAGGCAGTGATTTGCCTCGGCCCTCATGAGGGACATTTTTCCAAGGTACAATAGATCTCCAAGTTGCCTGCAAGTGGCTGGCATTGCTGTGGCCGTGGCTTAGGGGCTGGATTTCAGTTTCTTAGACATTGAGGATGCCCAGGCTGTTTTTGGGTCACATTAGGCTAGCAGCCCGGGTGCGGGGGGAGCAGGGAGAGGCACGTGACTCAGACCCTAGACAGAGGTATCCCTCTACGGGCGCGGTTGGGATTGCTTACAGAGCTGAGCCCAAAGTCTCAAATGCAATTTTGTTCGTAATAGTTGGGTAGACCCGTTGACACACAAAAAAGGTAGTTCTTGGGTCAGAGAGATGTAAGGGCTGTTTTCTCTGGGGCAGACAGGTGAGCCCCCTCCAAGGAGATGGAGTCAGCCACAGGTAGGTTTGCCTGGCAGTGGATGCTGCATGTGCAAAGGCCCTGAGGTGGGACCTCGTAACAGCCTGTCTTCCCGTTTTGTAGGTGGGGGGGCTGAGGTTCAGCGACGGTCCCACCTGACCCCAGAGGGAGACGCTGAGTCCCCTTGCAGAGGGGAGTTTAGGGTAGTGGAGGCACCTTTGTCAGTACACTAAAGGCTTTGTGTTTATGCCTTCAGCTTATGATGGGTGCCCCAATCAGATACCAGGGCCTCCCACCTGTGCCCTCTCCCTGCATGTGCAGAGATCCAGGAAGATATGTGGAGAGAAGAAGCCAGGGCGGCCCCTTGTGATGCCTGATAAGGTGACTTGAGTGAAGGTCACCTCAGCCACAGTGCTCACTTCTCTTTTTTACCCGAGTCTGTGGGTGGTGGGGACAGACTCATTCTTTCCCTTAACAAGCCCTCGGGGCTCCCCGTCTAGCGCAGAGAGGACCCAGAAAGCCAGACATGGGCACTCCTGTCGGGTCCAGGCTGGGGCAGGTGGGTAGACTGGGCTTCATAGGAAGAAGCAGAGCTCTGGAGGAGGGGACATTAGCTTTGGGGATTTGAAGGACGAATAGGAGTGTGTGTGTGTAGGGGAGCATTCCAAGTAGTTGAAACAGCTTTTGCAAAGGTGTGACATCTCATGGCTTTGAAGTTGCTGAGACAGGAAGTGGCTCAAAGAAGTAGGAACTCCCAATTTCACATATTAACTCTTAATTCTCATGCCAATTTTGTGAGGTATTTTTATTAGCTTCCTTTCCTGGAAACAGAGGCCCAGAGAGGCAGTCACTCGCCCAAAGTCCCCTAGCCAGGCAGCCTGGCCCTGACAATGGTTAATGTGGCAGCAGGGTAGAGTCCGTCCGGCTAGGGCAGCACATTCTTCTGACCAGAGTCTACAGTTCCTGTCTGGCCCCGGGGTGGCCTCCAGGCCACCAGGAATCTGCCTGGGGTGCCTCTTCCAGGCACCAGTTCCAGAGAAATACCAAGCGTTGTTTTGGTTTCATTTCCCAGTCCCTGGACTGTTGGGGCGGGCCCTGGGTCTGGGGGATGAGGTCACCTCCGGGGGCCTGGTGGGGAGGAAGGAAGTCTGACTCCAGGCACTCTGGGATGGGAGGAGAAGGGTGGAGGGCTGGAGGGAAGGAGCATGGCTCAGAGTCCAGCAGGCTGGCCTCGCAGTTCTGCAGCTCACTCAGCGGGCCTCAGTTTCCTCATCAGGAAATGGGGTTAATAATAATATTCACCTCTTTGGGCTGTTTTAAATAGAGGCCACTATTATTATTATTCACTCATTCAAAAGATCTTGATGTGCCAGACTCTGTATTGGGTGCCAGGGACACAGAAGTGACTTGGAGAGACCTGTTACCCACCCCCCAGACAGAGAGACAAAAGAATTACTGTGTGTGCAAAGGGGTATGAAGGAGAGAAAGCGGGGTTCAGACAGAGGGTGTCAGGGTGGGGAGGGGACTGCTGGTGACTGGGCTGGTCAGGGGGGCTTCTTTGAGGAGGTGGCATTTTAGTTGAGTCCTGGAGGGATGAAGAGGAGTGCGCCTTGCTAAGATGTCATGGGAAAAGCATTCCAGGCAGAGGGGACAGCCTGTGCAAAGGCCCTGGGGCAGGAGGAACAGGGAGGAGGCCCGGGTGGCTGGAGCAGAGTGAGCGAGGGGGAGAGAGGGAGGAGGGGACGGGGCAGGGCGGGTGGTGCAGGCCCCTTTGGGACCTCGGGGAGCACTTGTGCTTGTTCTGAGGTATCAGTGTTTTCCAGGGAGAGGCCCCCTTGTGGGCTGACAGGGACACTAGGACTCCAGAGGGCAGGATGTGGCCCAGCCCCACCCAGCGTCAACTGGGCCCCCTGACTCCTGGCAGCCCCACGGGATGCCTGGTAGGAGCTGGGAGGAAAAGGCCCCCTCCGTGGGCGAGGCGGGAAGGGGAAGTGATGGGGGTAAGTGGCGCATCTGTGGTGGGCAGTTCCCCAGGGGACCTCCACAGCGCCCTTTCAACCTGCTGCGTGGCCTCAGGCTCGGCTTGTTTCCCCGGCTGTCACCAAGGGGGCAAACTTGGCAAGCCCTGAGCCGGCATGGCAAGGCCCCATTCTTGCCCCCTATCACCTGGCCCTGCCCCTGCATGGTTACAGCATGTGGCCGGCTGTGCATCAGTTCCCCCATCACACACAAGGGGCATAGGGCCTGGACTGGGAGGCCCAGCCCCTCTGTCCTGTTTGGCTGTGTGTCCTCAGGGGGACCCCAGATCTCTGGGCCTTAGTTCCCCATCTGTCACAGGGGCTGTAAGCCTGGGGAGCCCTGGGCTGCTGACACCCACTCACTGTGTGACTTTGTTGTGTGTTTGTGGAGGGGGTCTCTAACCTTTTCCACGTCTCGGTTTTGTCCCCACCCGCTCACCTGGGGAGCCCTGGGCCAGCGTGGGAAGGCCCTGCAATGTGCCCTCCCCGCTCTGCTCGTCCACAGGCACCATCTGCGTCCTGCTGTCCTTCCCCTTCATCTTCAGCCCCTGCCTGGGCTGCAAGGCCACCACCCCTGAGTGGGTTGCCCTCCTCTACTACGGGCCTTTCATCGTGATCTTCCAGTTCGGCTGGGCTGCTACACAGATCGCCCACCTCAGCCTCATCCCGGAGCTCGTCACCAACGACCATGAGAAGGTGGAGCTCACGGCTCTCAGGTGCCACCTTTGGGGCAGGGCGGGCAGGCGTGCAAAGAGCAGGCACGGCCGGGGGCCCACGGCCACCCTCCATGTCTGGGCTCTGCTTGGCTATGCGGCTCTGGGACTCTGCCCCAGCATAGGCATCTGTAAATTAGTGTATTATTCGGCCGTTGCTGCGTAACAAATGAGCACCAAGTTAGCAACTTCAAACAGCACACATTGGCCACCTCCTGGTTTCTGTGGGTCAGGAGTCTGGCTTAGCTTAGCTGGGTTCTCAGCGTTAGTCTTGAGGCTGCAATCAAGGTGTCGGCTAGGGCTAGGGCGTCATCTGAGGCTTGGGGTCCCTCTGCCCTGCTCATGTCATTGTTGGCAGTGTTTGTCTTCTTATAGATTTAGAAGTCTTGGGGGTTGGGACTTCCCTGGCGGTCCAGTGGTTAAGACTCTGAGCTTCCACTGCAGGGGGTGTGGATTCGATCCCTGGTCGGGGAACTAAGATCCTGCATGCTGCATGGCACGGCCAAAAAAAGAAGTCGTAGGGGCTTGCTGCTTCTTTGAGGCCAGCACGAGTCTCTCATCTCAGGGATGGTGTGAGCCCACTTTCTCAGGGTCGCCTGATTAGGTCAGGCCCACTCAGGATAATCTCCCTTACTTACATCCACAAAATCCCTTTACCTTTGCCACAGACAGTTACCTAACACGGGCTTGACAACCCATCACATTCACACATCCCGTTCCCCAAGGGGAGGGGGGCGGGGGGGCAGGCCATGGGAATGTCTGAACCATCTTAGAATCCCGCCTCCCACACGTGGGTACAGCTGGCGCCCAGTGCATCCATTGACTTGCTTGAGGTGCTGAAGGAGGTGATTGTGCATGTGACGGTAGCAGGAGCACTTATGGAACGCTTGCTGTGGGCTGGGCACAGTTCCGAGCCCATCACGCAGAAGATCTTGAATTCTCACAAGCCCGAGAGGTTGTCATGTGCCCAGGGACAGGGTTGGAGCAGAGTGGGGCCTGTGCAGTGGGAACAGGGATCAGGAGATGACAGTTCTCTGCAGGAGGGACGTCATGCATGAAGGTGGCCGTGCGGGCATAAGCGCTCGTCATGAGGGCCCTGCCTGTCTGAGCCCAGTTCCCCATTATGGCCAAGAGCTGCAGGCACTAACGGCAGGGGTTGCTCAATGCCTGGGGCCCCCGAGGGCCCCAGCTGAGGGGGACAGGCTGGGCCCGGTAGAGGCCAAGCTCTGGGCGCTTTCTACCCGCAAGTACTTTACCGCCTGCCTCGTGTCGTCTTCGCCTTGACCTCTGCGGGTGTTCTTGTTCTCACTTTCAGAAAGGGAAATGGACTCCTGGTGAGATCCAGAGGCTCCTCGCCCCGGCCGAGGCCCTAGGCGGGACATGGCTCTGGGGCTGCAGGCAGGAGTGGACTCAGATGACTTTAGACCATGGAGCCCTTGCCCAGCTGAAGCCCAGGATTTCTGGGTATCTTGGGTTCTCAGGCTTCTGGGTTGCAGACCTGACTCGGCCCTGCTTTGCTAAGTCTCTACATTCAGGCACCAGGCAGACGGGACCTCACAGAGAGGTCTTGGGCCAGAGAAATCAGATACGTGCAGGCTGGGGAAACTGAGGCCAGCAGAGGCTTTCCTGGGCTACCCAGTGTGTTGGTGGCTGAAATCACCTGGCCGGGGGTTCCCCAGATGCCACAAGCAGCTCTGTACACCCGCCTGGGGAGGAAGTGGTCGCCTGGCTCCCGGGCTGCCCTGCTGAGGCTTCGCCTGTGCCCCGGCAGGTACGCCTTCACCGTGGTGGCCAGCATCACTGTCTATGGGGCTGCCTGGCTTCTGCTCCACCTGCAGGGCTCTCCCCACATGGGGTCCACCCAGGATGTCTATGACCAGCTGGGGGTCCAAGATGTGCCGGTGTTCCGGGTGAGCTGGGGCCCGGGGTGGGCCAAGGCTGGCTGCTGCCCGGGTTGGACAACCCCAAGGCCCAGAACTCAGGGCTTGGGCCGAGAGTCGCTGCTGACCCCTCTCCTGCCCGGTCCCCAGAACCTCTCGCTGTTGGTGGTGGGCGTTGGAGCTGTCTTCTCACTGCTGTTCCACCTGGGCACCAGGGAGGGGCGCCGGCGGCAGGTGGAGGAGCCAGATGAACACAGCCCCCTGTTGGCCCCTGCAACTGCCCGGCCCTTGCTGCTCTGGAAACACTGGCTTCGGGAGCCAGCCTTTTATCAGGTACGTCATAGGGGCAGAGGGTGTTGGAGTTGATGCCCCTCTCCCACCAGGCCCTTACTCTGTGCGGCTGCAGGCAGGGATGGCAGACGTTGGAGCAAACGTAGCCCCTTCTCCAGTCACACCCAGGGCAGACATTACTAATCAGTCATTGCTCTCTTCTCCACCTGACCAGCTAGGCAGTCACTACTAATGGATCAGGTGCCAAATGCGGGGTTACTCGCGTGGGCCCCCAGTGCTCCCCGCTTATGGGAGTGGAGGAGGGCCCCCTCTGACCCGTCCGTTTACAGGTGGGCTTGCTGTACATGAGCACAAGGCTCATTGTGAACCTGTCCCAGACATACATGGCCATGTACCTCACCTACTCCCTCAACCTGCCTAAGGTGAGCCGGCCGGGTGGTGGGGGTGCAGGGCCCCGAGCCTGATGAGCCACTCCTGACACGCCTGTGCCCGCTCTGCCCCGACAGAAGTTCATCGCCACCATCCCACTGGTGATGTACCTCAGCGGCTTCCTCTCCTCCTTCCTTCTGAAGCCCGTCAACAAGTGCATCGGGAGGAATGTGAGTGGGCCAGGCAGAGGGCAGGGTGCCTTGTGGAACCTGGGCGACTCCAGACCACGGCCCAGCGTGGGAGCCAGAGGGTGGCCGGCGTGACTGAGGAACTGAATGCTTCATTTTGTTTCCTTTTAATTGAGTTGCGTTGAGACCCAAGTAGCCGCCCACCTCTAGTGGCAGCCGTAACAGACAGCATAGCCCTAGAACATCTGCTCTATGGTGCTTGGAGCACCTCTGAGGCTCAGAATCTCAGAATCCTCTGAGGGCAGAGCTGCGGGCTCCTTAGGGATAACCCAACTCAAACCCCGCTTTGCTGGGGGCCGGACTGAAGATCAGAAAGGGCAAGTGCCAGGCTCAGGGCTGCCCGGCGAGGCAGGCCTGACGCTAGGCCGGGCTCTCTGCAGATGACCTACTTTGTGGGCCTCCTGGTGATCCTGGCCTTCGCAGCCTGGGTGGCACTGGCAGATGAGCTGGGTGTGGCTGTGTATGTGGTGGCTGTGCTGCTAGGCATGGGCTGTGCCACCATCCTCGTCACCTCGCTGGCCATGACGGCTGACCTCATTGGCCCCCACACGGTAGGGCTGCTGCGCCGGTCCGGGTTGGGGTTGGGGACCAGGGCCGAGGCCTGGGATGCTGACCCCCTGCCCGTGTCCCCCCAGCACAGCGGAGCCTTCGTGTATGGTGCCATGAGCTTCTCGGACAAGGTGGCCAATGGGCTGGCAGTCATGGCCATCCAGAGCCTGCACCCCTGCTCGTGAGTACTCCCATCCATTCGTTCTAGCGTTTAATGAGCTGTGCTGAGGCCATGCTGTGCCCCAGGCGCTGCCCCAGGTCTGCTAATGAGAACAGAAGACCCCCGCCCTTGTGGCCTCACAGCCAGGGAGACCGGGTTATTCCCCACCTCGAGCGCCCATTTATTTACTGAGCCGACAGTCTGTCCTGGGCCAGGTGCTGAGGACACACAGATGGATCGGGGGGATGTGAGCGGACAGGGCAGAGGGAGAGCCTGGAATCCCTGTAATTCAGACCCTCAGAACCTAGGGTTCCAGCCCCAGATGGTTCTAGACCTGAGTTTGCACCCTGTAGAAGCCCAGGATTTGGGAATGAAAGCTGGCCTGGTCCTCTGTCCTCATGGAGCTGGGGACAACACGAGCCACATGAATAATCTCATGAATAAATGTGTACAAAGGGTGTGAAGGACACCGCTTGGGGAGGCCTGACTGGGGCAAGAAGTCAGGAAGGGCTGCCTTGAGGTGACATGGGACCCGAGACCTGGAGGACGTCAGGGAGTTCTAGGCATATGGGGAGGAAGAGCCTTGTGCAAAGGCCCCGGGGCAGGGCTGGGCCTGGCATGGTGGAAGGACAGCAACGAGGCCCTTGGGGCTGGAGTAGAGTGAGCGAGGGGGGGAGAGGGAGGAGGGGAGGTTAGGGAGGGGATGGGTCGTGCAGGGCCTTGTGGGCCACAAGGAGGACTTGGGTTTTCGCCCCAAGGGAGGTGGGACCCTGGAGGGCTGTGAGCAGAGGGGGTGGGGCCGGACTCAGGTGCTCACTGGCGCCCTCTGGTGGCTACTTCGGGGAGGACAGACAGGGAAGGGAGGGCGGGAACAGGGAGGGGACTAGGATGGTGGGGGGCAGGTGGTGACGGGGCTGGATCCTGAGGGAGGAGAAATGGGCAGTCCGGGGTAGACTTGGAAGGCAGAGCTGACCTTACTGACTGAAGTATCAGCTGTTGGAGGGGAGGAGGGGGTTGAGGGCAACCACTTGGTCCTGGCCTGAGTGCGGGGAAAGATGGGGTGCCCCGGCTGAGATGGGAGGAGCAGGAGGTCCAGGCTGGGGCTGGAAGGTACGGACAGGCGGACAGGCGTCTGCTCACCCTCTTCTGCCCTTCCCCCGCCCCCAGCTCAGAGCTCTGCTGCAAAGCCTGCGTGGCCTTCTACCACTGGGTGATGGTGGCCGTGACGGGCGGCGTGGGCGTGGCCGCCACCCTGGCTCTGTGCTGTCTCCTGGTCTGGCCCGTCCGCCTTCGGAGCTGTGAGTTGCAGGCCCCGCCACCCCACAAAAGCCCCAAACCAGCCATGGGTGTGTAGGTCTGGGCCAGGACAGGCCCCGCCCTCCCTAACCCCACTTCCACCCCCTTCTCTCTTGCAGGGGACCCTGGAGCCCAACCCTGACACTGCCCCATGGTCCCTTACCCTCTGTAAATTAACCGCGACTGTGAACGCTCGCTGCCCAACGAGGCCTGCAGTGGCCCCTTTGCTGCTCTGATCCCACTCCTGCGTCTGTTCCGTCCCTGCCTGGCTGCGGGGTCGGGTGGGGCCTGGTGGGCGCGGTCAGGATGGGCGGGATACCAGCAGCTTATCCCCGCTAGGGCGGGGACACCGAGCTAGGCCCTCTGGTATTCAGGGGCTGGTGGGGTCCTTGTGGGTCTGGGTACCCCAATCCCAACTCTAACCCACCCCCAGCTGTCTGGATGATTCGGGGTACCCTGTGTCATGTGGGGGCCGGATGTGAGGCTCCTGGGTGCAGGGCCTGCCCCGAGCTCAGCCCCGGCCAGCCTAGGGTTTCCTGGGTGCTGCTCCCGGGTGCCGCCAGGCCCTGGAGGACAGAGCCATTGCTGAGCCTGCCAGGAGCCCCAGCCTCGGGGTTAGGGGACTGGGCCCAGACCCTGGCCGTGGCGATGGTGAGGCTCAGAATGCCGGGCCGGGGGCCCGAGTGCGGCTCCCTGCGCCCAGGCCACTGCTGACAGTGAATAAAGAGCCGCCTGGGGCCAGGACTGTGCCTTGGCCTGGGGCCTGGGGTAGGGGGAGCCGAGGGCAGGAGAGGTCGTCTGACTGCCCTGGAGCTTGGTCACCAGGGTCCTGGTTCAGAGCTCCCTTCATCTGGCTGCCTGACCTCCCCAGGCCCCGGCCCCGGCCCCAGAGGTGGACAGACGCCTTGCGGGAGAGGCACTGGGTCCCTGAAGAGCCACACCGGGCAGCATGAGATCTTTATCAGTAACTGGGCATGTAGACCGGAGGGGCTGCTGGTTGGTGGAGGGGCAGCAGGGTTCCGGGTCCACTGCCGGTAGTTCTGGGTGATGTAGCGCAGGCGCTGGGGCGCCTGACGGGTGTGGCACGTAGTCAGACGCCCGCCACAGCGGCTCGACCGCGAATTGGTGCCTGTGGATCACTGGGGGGCCAGGACCTGGGTCACTGGCTGGCCCCGCCTCCTGGCCCCGGGCGTCTCACCGCCAGCCCCTGGGTTGCCTGCCCCTGGCCCAGGCTCACCGTACTCCTCGTCCTGGATGGGTCTGTTTTTCCACAGCACACTCCCGTACTGTGCGCGGGGGCCCCTGTACTGCGCGGGAATGATGGGGTCATACCAGGCGGTCTCCCAGAGATGCTGGGTGTAGGCTGCGGGGTAGGGGTCAGAGGTCATCTCCGCACCTGTGGGCCTCACCCTCCCCTCCCCTCAAGTCGAGCCTGGTGTCCGGACGGGCGGGGCTGGGGGCCTGCGGGGGCTGGGCACTCACCCAAGGGCATGCTGCGCTCCCAGGGGCTGTGGCATCCGTGCCTGCTGGCATAAGCCTCGAAGTGCGGGCTATCCAGAGCCCGAGGGAGCGTGTTCCAGGCTTCTCGGGAGTCCGAGTTGGTCAGGCCCGTGTACCACAGCTGGCCGGCCGCGTCGCGTCCCATGGGTGTGTAGTTCCAGCGCATTGCCTGCTTGATGGCCAGCGTCTGGCGGGGCCCCTCCTGGGACAGGTAGTCATCGCTGAGGGCGGGGGTGGGAGGAGAGAGACTGAGTTTTCAGTCCCCCTGCCCTCCCCGGGCCTCTTCATCCCCATCGCCAGCACTGAGGGTGCAGAATGCAGAAGCCTGGCCCGACGTGCAGGGGGCCTTGTCTGTCCTTCAGTACTGGACACCCTCCCACCCAGGCTGGCAGAGGGTGGGAGGCTGACCCCTTGTAGCCCCTCCTCTGTGCCACATCTTCCCCAACCCCCAGGACCTCCTAAACATTTCATCTTTTCTTGCCTCTACTAAGTCCTTTGCCCGGCCTCCCAGACCTGCAGGCCCTTTCCTCCAGGAAGCCCCCCTGGCCTGGAGGTGCACCAGGAGGATGTGGTCTCAGCTGTGGCTGAGTGAGTGGCGCAGGTTTCACTGTCATTGGTCTGGCCTGGGAGCCGTGGGTTGGGGACACTGGGAAAGTGTGTGGGGAGCCCAGGCTCCCAGGGAGACCTTCGGGGAACCCTTGTGCCATCACCACCCGCCCAGCCATCGGGGCCAGCGGGGAGTGAAGGCAAGCTCACATTTAAAGGAGAAACTATTGCAGCTACACAGGAGTGCCTGTTCCGGGGGCCTCTGTTGCCAGAGCCCGTTCCAGGCTGAGAGCATCAGGAGGGCTCCCCTGAGGAGGTGGCAGTGATGTGAGGAGGAACCCACTTGTGCAAAGGCCCTGGGGCAGCAGGGATGGTGTAAGGAACAGAGGCTGGCAGAGCAAAGAGGGAAGTGGAAATATGCTAACGATGGCAAAAATCAAACCTCAACGAGATACCATCAAAACTAAAGCTATCCTTCGGGAACACCCTTGCAGCACCACTGCCCAAGAGACAGACATGGGCATGTGCTTTGACCTGGCGAGCTCGCTCCAGGGAGATGCCCCAGGGAATGAGCCTGTGGTCCCAAGATGGTCCAAGCAGGGCTGCTGATAAAACGTTCTCCCCTGTGCCTGCTTGGAGTTCCCACTCCACACGGAAAACCAGAAACCCACGTGTTTCATAAGAGGTGGGCTCAGCCTGGTCAGTTCCAGGAAGTGGCCGCAGGCTGGTTTGCCACTTACAGGGAGGCGAGTTTAGGGACCGTCTGGCAGGCCCCACTCTTTTGAACTACAAAATGAACCAAAACTACAAAATGCACCTGGCTTGTGAAAAGGAATTAAAACAGTCAAAAATAACACACAATGAAAAGCGAGTCTCTGTGTCAATTACACCTCAAAAAAACTAATAAAAGAACATCGTGTTATGGCTGAAAAACATTTTTTTTCTCATAATAAATGAATGCCTTTTTGATCTAGAATCAAGAAATCTAATGGCATTTAAATAAATAAAACTATTGGAAAAAGCAGCGTGTCTCCCTGACCTAGCTGCCAGTCCCCTCGACCAGGGCTGCCACTCTTACTGGTTTCTGCTTCATTCCAGAAGCAGTGTGTATGCACGAGCCATTCCATCCCATCACACACCTGTGGGAACCTGCTTCTATCGTGGTGGCACAGCTTCTTTTTTTTTTTTTACTTAATTTTCTTGGAAATGCAGCAGCACCAAGGGCACTGACTTGCCTTTTCTGTAAAGCAACATGGTAACCCATTATAGTTTATTAACGCTTATTAATGGATCCTCTAATGGGTTGAACGTGTCCCCCCAGTTCACGTCCACCCGGAATCTCAGAACATGACCTTACTTGGAAATAGGGTCTTAGCAGATGTAACTTAAGACAGGGTCATGCCGGGTCAGGGAGGCCCTAATGCAACCCTAATGCAGAGCCCTGGTGAGGCCAGGGTATCTGCACGGTCAAGGGAGAAGGTCACGAGACAAGGGGCCCACGGACTACCAGCACCCCCAGAAGCCAGGAGGGACACGGGGCAGATGCTCCCTCACGGCCTCAGAAGGCCCCAGCCCTGCTGACACCTTGGTCTTGGGGCTCCTGGCCCCCAGAGCTGGGAGAGGTAAATTCTGTGCTCAAGGCCGCCCCCTTGTGGGGTTGTTCCAGCAGCGCAGGGCTCCCGGGAGCCTATCTGCTCTGCTGGCTGGCTGTGTGTGTGTCCTGCATGCGTGAACCATCACGTGTGACCCATCACGTGTGACCTGTGTGTACTCCTGCCAGGTCCCAAGCCTGGTGCAGGTAGGTGGGGAGGGTGCAGGGAGCAGGTGCAGCACCCACGTGCCTTTATGGAGAATGAATGACGCTGGTGGGAAGCAAACCCAAAGGCGGCAGTGCAGGGGCAGGACGTGCTCACCTGTAGAGAGATGCCGGGCGGTTCACTTCCAGGGTCCCCCGGGGGACGTAGGGCCGGGCAGCCTCCTGCCTCAGGGTCTGCATGTCTGCCTTGGGGTGCCCGGGGGCTCCTGCCTCCAAGGCCTGCGGGGCCATTGCTGACAGCGACAAAGGCAGCCCGGTGTCCTGGCAACAGCTGGGTCTGCTGGCCACCATCCAGGCCACTGCCTCTCCCCCAGCTGAGGGGCCGAGCCGGGAGAGCAGAGGCTGGAGGAGGCGGGCGCTCATCTGGGTAGGGCCGGCCTGGGGCTCAGCCCTCCCACCTCTCCTCTGCCCCGGCAACACAGCCGCATGGGGGCCTCCGAACCCAACGAAGCTTCTAAATTTCCTTTCCACCACCTCAACCCTACCCTTCCAGATGCTCAGGCCAGCAGCCCTGCAGCTCCCAGGTCCTCCCTTCTCACCCCACCCCCGTCCAGTCCTTCATCTGTTTCCAAAATACATCCAGCGCGAGAATCTGCACACGCGTGTTCACAGCGGCATGATCCACAACAGCCAAAGAGCGGAAGCAACCCAAATGCCCACCAACCGCAGAACAGAACCCAAAACAGGGTCCTTCCACACACTGGAATGTTAGCCATGAAAAGGGGTGACGCGCCAACACAACCTTGAGAACACGGAGCTCAGTGAGAGAAGCCAGACACAAAAGTGTCTGATTCCATTGATGGGAAATGTTCAGAACAGGCAAATCCGCAGACACAGAGGGTGGATTCGTGGTTGTCAGGGGCTGGGAGGGGGATGGGGCTTCTTTTGGGGGTGATGGAAGGTTCTGGAATTAGATGGTGGTGGCCAGCATAACATAGTAAATATACCAAAAACCACAGGATTGTACACCTTAAAATGTTACACACATTTTACTACACGTTAAAAAATTCACAAGAAATCCAGAACCTGCCTGCCTTTCACCATTTCCACCTGCTTGTGGCCGCAGTCCTGTCATTGCCTGCCCGGGCAGGGCGTCCTCCCTGGTCTCTGCGCCCCTGCCCACCTGTTTCCAGGTCTCCACACCAAGGGGAAGGGTCTCCCTTCCCCTCTCTGCCCACAGCCCTCCAGGATCCTACCCTCCCTCCTGGGGTAAAAGCCCAAGTCCTCCCCAAGGCCCTGCACGACCTGCCCCGTCCCCTCCCTCTTGCTCCCTCTGCTCCAGACACAGGGGCCTCCTGGCTGTTCCTCCAGCTCACCAGGCACAGTCCTGTCCCAGGGCCTTTGCACGGGTCCACAGCGTGGAGCACCAGCTCTGCCCGGGTGTGTCCGTGCCCCCCTCAGGCCCTTGCTGACACGTCAGCCCTAGGCTCAAGCTGCCCTCTCCCAAGGCCCACGCCACCCTTCACACCGTGACGGCCACATGCACTTACACTCTGTCGTCCACTCCCTGACACACAGAAGCTCCTCAAGGGCAGGTCTGGGCTCTGGCCTCCCTTGTCCCCGGCTGCCCAGGACGGGGATCTTCCCCGGGCTTGCGGGGAGGGCCTGGGGTGCGCCACCAGTTGTGGGCAGCTGCTCACTGCAGAGGGCCTCACCTCTCTTTCCTTCTCAAGACCCCTGGGGCCCCCGGGCCCACAGGCCCACCCAGTGTCACAACCCCTCTGGTCCAGGCTGCTTTCCTCCCTGGGGCCTCCTGCTCCCCCCTGCTTCTCTGCTCCTTCCTGGAAGCCGCTGTGTCTCCCCTGCCTCACCCTTGGCTGTCGCTGTCACTAATTCCCTTCCCCTCTGTCAGTCGAGGAGCAATGGAAACGAATCCTGCCGCACCACACCTGGCCCTCCCCACGCACAGGGTGCTGGGCCGGCAGTGTCCCCACTGGCCCCGGAAGCCCATCTGTCAGGCAGAGGTGCCACCCCCTCTACCCCGGGCCAGGCCTCGCTATGTGCTCAGACCACCACCCCCGGGCCCACCCTCCACTTCCCAACAGAACCAGCCTGGCTGCAAGGACTGGCCTGGATCACGGGGCCATGAATTCAGGGACCCCGGCGCGCCCTGCTGACCGCCTCTGAGTGGCCCCCGCAGCCTCTCCCCCAGAGCCAGCCACTCCCCACTGGTTTGTGACATTCAGGCCACTCTGGGGTCCCAGTGTGTGCAGACTCCAGATGGAACGAGACAGGCAGCCCCAGCTGGGCACGACCCACGGGGTTTAATGACGGCGATGCTGAATTCCAGGAGGAGCGAGGTTCACCTGCGCCAGGCGCCTGCACCCAGCCCTGCCACGGCGCAGGCTGACGACGCGGGTTTCATCGTTCCGTGCCCGTCTGCGCTCCCAGGCTCGGGGCCTACAAGCAGAGCCAGGGAAGGGTGCGGTAGACAGCGGACTGCTCTCTTATTTAAAAAAAAACAATAAAACTCAAACAAACAAAAATAAGATCTGGACCCATCGGAATACACACATCTATGTACACTGTCCCTGCTCGTCCCCGCCCGTCCCCAGCAAGCAGCTGGGATGGGCTGGGAGGCGGGGCCCACCCTTCCCCAAGTTCACGCAGGCTCAGCTGCCTGCCCCTCCGAAGGAGAAGACCTTAAGAGCTGTGACCTCTGTCTCCCCCGGGGTAGGGGTGGGCCAGTGCTCTCCCCCAGCAAGCCTTAACATTTTGGGGACTGAGTTACAGAAACACAGAAACAAATCCAAAGGAAAGTCACAGATACACATATACACATGCACACGTGTGGCTGGCTGAGCGGAGCACAAGGCCCTCACAACCGGAGGAGCGGGGGCTCCAGCAGAGCCAGGGTGACCGGTGGGGCTCTGCGGGGCCCTCCCTGGCCACGCTGGACCCCTGCCCCGCCCAGGCCACGTCCATCAATGTCCTCCGATCTGTGAAGGGGAGAGAGAGGGAGAGGAGGAGAGGCAGGGTGGCTGCTCAGGCCCCTGGCCACACACCAGCCCCACCTCCCTCCTCCGTCTTCTCCAGGTGCAGCCGAGAACAGAGCAGAGGAGGACAACGAGGTGGGCCCAGGGTCCGGGGGAGCTCAGGAAGCTTCTGGGGGAACCCTCAGGTGCCCCCTCCCCCAGCTGAAGGCGCAGATGGACAGGACCCACTAGGGTGGCCTGGAGGAGGAGGGGCTGGGGAGGAGGGCTGGGCACCCACGGGACCTGACCCGCAGGGTCAATTCTGCCCTCAGGTTACCCTGACTGGCCGCCCAGCAAGCTGCAAGAACCACAGTCGGCTGTGACCCCATGAGCGACAAGGACAGTTGGGGCGAGCCATGATGGCGAACAGGTCCCACATCAGTCTCCCGCAGACAACAAGTCCGCCTCAAGGTGACCTCCTTTGGCGTGTGGCCTGCTCCCAACGCCGTGCCCCTGAAAGAGCCACCGGTCGGCTGCTGGGGCAGGGAGAGCAGGGGTGGCTGCAAAGAAACCTCTCGAGTGGGGACGTCGTTTCGATCCACGGGCCAACCCGAGCCGCCATCCTGCCGAGCCCTCCCCTGGCCAACCAGCCTGGTGTCCAGCCGTCTGTCCCATAGCAGGTGTGGACAGCAGTGAGCACGAGCTTCCGGGCAGAGCATGAAGCCCCAGCGAGGCGGTGATGGACATGGACGGAACGAGGCGGCGTCCAGGAGGCATCCATCCCGCTCCGAGCACAGCCGTCCGAGCCGGGGCCACCCAGGGTGGAGGGATCCGGAGGCCCCACTCCTGCTGGTGCCCGAGCCTGGCCCCGCCCCAAACAGCGGCTGACAGGGTGCACAATCAGGCTTTAATAGAACCTTCAGGGTCTCTCCAGGCCCGGCTCCCGCCCCACCCTGGCTGCCTGTCTTCCTCTGGGGCCCGTGTTCGAGGGAGGGGAGGATCCATGCACGCTGAGAGGTGGCGCTCTGCGACCAGGACGGCACGGCCACGGGTTTACCGGATCCTGGTGAAGAGGTTGAGGACGGACACGGATTCCTGCAGGGCACACAGGAGCGACGCTGAGCCCTTGGTCCGATGACCTCCCACGGGGTCAGCTGCGGGGCTGGGCCGCTGGGCTGGGCGCCGGCCACTTGAGCACATGAAGGCAGTTCTGCCTGGAGGGACCCCGAGGCTCCGGGCCTGAGGAGGGGCCTGTGCGGGCACCTTGCGTGGCGAGTGCCCCAGGATGTGCAGGGACACCAGGCGATGCAGGAGGAGAGAGGGGGTGTGGGGATCCCAGGGAGGGCACAGCTGACGGGGTGACTGAGGCTGGCTGAGCAGCGGGGATGGGGGAGGAGGCCCCAGGACAAGCTGAGGGCACACACGTGGGGGAACATCTGGCGCTGATACCGACCCACTTTACCTTTGTCGAACGGGTTTTGCTAAAGACATTCCAGAACCTCAGGGTTTCATCTCCAGCACCAGTGACTATGGCCTCTCCGTCAGGGGACATGGCCTGCGGGAGAAGAGAGGCCCCCCCGTTGTCCTTGTGGCTGACAGGCAAAGCCGTGAGAACACAAAGGGCGCCACGCCCCGCTCTGTGCAATTGGGCAAAGGATTTACTGGTTTAAGCACAAAACTTTTTTCTAGAAAAAACCAAAATATTGAAGAGTGAGTGGATGTGGGGAGGGGCTCCTTTCTCCAGACACGTGCAAGTGGTTATTTGGTGAAACATCTAGAGATGATCTGAGGGGTTGGATGTGGGTTATTCGTGGCATCTTCTATTTTTATGTGGAAACAAATACCTGGAGATTATAAAGGCGGGCAGAGCTGCCCCTGCTCACAGGGCAGGGGCGTTGGTAAAACAGATTCAGAGTGATGATGCTGCACCCTGCCATTCAGTCCCAGAGCCCGAAGCTGGACCAGATGGAGGAACCGGGCCCGGCTGGGGAGACTCACCAGGTAGAGGACCCGGTAGGAGTGCCCGGTCAGCTTGGCCACCTGTGTCAGGGATGGGTATTTCCAGACGAGGATCTGGTTCTGCGAGTAGCCGTGCGTGCTCACCTAGGGGACAGAGAGAACGCTGTTAGAGCTTGGGGCTCCCCCCTCCAGTGGCCCCAGGGCACAGACCCCCCCAGACACACCCACTGAGGCACAAGGACACCAAGGCCCGCCCGCAGGGTGCAGAGCCCACAGGTGTCAGCCCTCAGTCCCTGCACCCTGGTCGATGACTGGCTCCAGACAGGGAACCACACTGCACATGAGAGCCCTCAGGCCTCTCCTGCGGTCACTGGGCACAGGTACTGGGTCAGCTTCTGCCAGACCTGGACGGCCGGGGCCTGGCCTCCTGCGCCCTGCACTCACCAGCTCATTGGCGTGCTTGGACCAGGCGAGGTTGCACACCTGGGAGCCGGTGTCGATGCACTGCAGCGGCTGCCCTGTGAGAGTATTCCAGAAGCGGATGCAGCGGTCGGCTGTGCCGCCGCCGGATGCCAGCAGCCCGTGCTGGTGCGGGGACCAGGCGATGGCCTTCACGGCCGCCAGGTGCTCTGTGTACTGCTGCACGGGGCTCAGGCTTGAGTGGTTCCAGACCAGCAGCTGTGGGGACGGGGCCGTGAGGCCCGGGCAGCTTGGCGCCCAAGGGAAGGCAGGGCCCATCTTGGCCTCCCTTGGGGTGCACCCGTCATCCCTGCTCCACGGCAGGGGGGCCGGTGGGGAGGAAGGGAGGGCAGGGGCCGGGCCTACCTTGTTGTCGTTGCCCCCTGAGGCAAGCAGCTGGTGGTCCGTGGACCACTTGAGCCCACACACCTCCTGCCGGTGGCCCTGCAGCCGCCGCTCTGACTGCAAGGGCGGCGTGCGGATGTCCCTCTGCAGGATCATGCGGTCCCGGCTCCCAGACGAGAGTTGGTCAGCGTTCCAGGCCAGCGCCCCTGCAGCCGGGCAGAGGGTGGGATGAGCACGTGGCCCGGCCCCTCGGGACCCACTCACCCCTGGGCCCCGAGCGGCTCCTCACCGACGCGCGCCGTGTGGCCTTCCAGCATGGACAGTTTCTTCCCTGCGGCTGCATCCCAGATCTGCACGAAGCCCTTGTGTGTGCCGACGGCCACCAGGTTCCCCTAGGACGACAACACGGGCGAGAGCAGGCATCAGGCCCCTGTGTGGGGACCCTTTGCTTGGGGGGCTGGGGAGCTCCCCTCACCTCCCCACGGCAGAGCCTTGGGCCCACTTCTTTCAAGGTCTCTAACGCGTGCCCCTTCACACACCCCTCCTAGGAACTTTCTGGGCAGACGGTCGTACAGAGAGTGGGACTGTCAAAATCCACACAATGTGCCCCAAGATCCGCACGCTTCAATGTGTGGAGCGAGCCTGCCCCAGAGTCTCTGTCACTCCAACCATCTCTACCAGGCTGGGGACAACTGCGGGCACAGGTGTCACTGGGGCTTGGACAAATGACCACAAGGCCAGATCCTGCCTCCTCTGGGTCTCCAAGGCCCCCAACACTGCGGAGGGCCCCTCCAGTGAGGTCCGGTCGACGTCCCTTGGGCCAACCCTGCCCAGTGGGGTGATGGGGCTAGTGTACTAACCCTCTCTGACCAGCCGACGGAGGTCACTGAGTCCCCTTCCACGGAGAGGTCACAGAGCCGGGTCACCTGGCGGAAGGGGGAGCAGTTGGTGCCCGCTGCTCCTTCAAGGCCCAGGCTGTCCATTCATCCGTCTGTCCACCCGTTCATTCATGCATTCACACCTCAGGCCTGGGGGCACTAGTGTCAGTGCTGGGACCCAGGAGAAGGCGGCTGGGGGGCTTGGGAAGCCACAAGCCAGGAGGGGACACACCTAAGCACAGGGATGCTAACTGCACAGAACCCGGAGGGACGTGGGCATCTCGCCCGGGCGCGCGCGCGCGTGCGTGTGTGTGTCTGTCCGTCCCTCAAACACCCCACCTGCAGGGTCTTTGTGCCCTGCAAACCCTGAGCCCACGTGTGTCCAGCAGCCACTCTGAGGCATTTACTGCTGGGTGTGGGACACTGCACTCAGCCGGGCCCGGACACCGTGCCTCTTCTGCCGGCACAGGCGGAGACTGGAGCTCAGGCCGGGGAGCAAGGACTCCTGACTCTCGGAAGCCAGCCCAGGGCAGGGATGGGCGAGCGCCTCCGCTCACCCCTGCTGACCGACCCTAGGAGAGTCTGCACGCTGAGGACACAGGCCTGGGAGGAGTGGGTGGCCGCGAGCTGCCCAGGCTCTCGAGGCCCCCGGCAACACTCCCACCCTTCACACAGGCCCCGGCCCAGCTCCGCTACCGTAGGAAGCCGGTCTGCCGCCCCCCAGCCCGTGCACATGCGCACAGGCTCAGCGGCACCCACCTGGCTGGTGCAGGCGCTCCACAGGTACACGCAGGTCCCCAGCCCCACGCTGAGTACATTGAGGGATGACCAGTCCACCAGGTTCAGGTAGAAGTCGTCCTGCAGCTCGGGCGCGTCCAGGACCTTGAAGGGGATCTTGGAGATCTTGCGGGTGGGTTTCCGTGGTGACCGCAGTAACTTCTGACTGCAGGGAGAGACCGAGGCAGAGATTTGGCAACAATTGCACAGAACTGCAGAGACGCCATCACCTCCTGGTGGCCCTGGGAGGCTGCATCATTTCCCGCTTGTCCCGACTCTGTCACTCTGTGATCCCAAACCCATGGGTGACCCCACGGCCACTGACCCCTCCACCACTGGATGTTCAGCCGCCCTGAGCTCCGACAGCCCCGTCTTCCCCTCTGCCCGGCACCACCTGCAGGACCCCTCTCGGGCTTCCAGCACCTGGTCTTGGCCCGCAAGTCCCCAACGAGGGGGGTCCTCTGGGCCACCCTGTACCTCGTACACAGCTCTAGAACTGATGGCAGCTCCCGGGCCCTGCCGGCTTTCCCCCAGCCCCACCCCCGGTCAGTGCAGGTCTGGACTCACCTTTTGTTGCTGACGGGAGACAGGGAGTAGGGAGACACGTCATTGCCATCGTCGGGGCTGGAGCGCTTGGTGCTGAGGGAATACTGGGGGCAGGGGACACCCACTGAGTGGATGCTGCGTCCCGGGAGCCCTGGTGCCCTGTGCCCGAGTCCAGGGTGCGCCGAAACTGGGAGGGGCTCTGACTAGAGATGCGCGTCCCGGGCAAACCAAGCATCGCACCCAAGGTGTCCTCCTGCAGGGCTGCTGGCATCAGCCTGTCTCTCCAGCCCCTCAGCCCCGAGTCTCCTGAGGGAACCAAGCCAGGCCTTCTGGCGCTGCCCCGGGGCCCAAACGGGGAGGTGGGCTGCGGGGCGGCTCAGGCTGTGGCCCCGCCCCTCCGCCCTGCACGCGGCACCGGTCCTAGGTCCCTCCAACCCGCAGGCACGCAGAAGGGCGACAGGCCCGGTGCGAGGCACGGGGTTAAGCGGGCCCCTGTGCTTCTTGTAATCCAGCCCCCCGGCAGGGCTGAGATGGAAGGAGACGCCCGCGGAGGCTGAGACCGGAGGCCGGGGGCAGCCAGCGGGGCTCACCGTGAAGAGGCCCTTCCTCTCAGGCGTGGAGGGCTGCAGC
The DNA here is from genome assembly GCF_949752795.1 of Hyperoodon ampullatus. Classification (NCBI taxonomy): domain Eukaryota; kingdom Metazoa; phylum Chordata; class Mammalia; order Artiodactyla; family Ziphiidae; genus Hyperoodon; species Hyperoodon ampullatus. The sequence continues at coordinate 26,934,042 of NC_136917.1, forward strand.
CTGCGGTCCTCTGTCTGTGGGTCCTGCACCTTCTCGATGCCGGCACCGAGCAGTTCGTTCTTCAGCAGAGCTGAGTAGGCCAGGCCGTCTGTGGGCACCAAGCTCCGTGAGGCTGGGCTGGGGGGTGGGGCAGGGGGGCGGGGGTCGAGGGGCCTGAGTCCTGACCTTTGCCGTTGTCCGAGGTGGCATCCTTGGCTTTCCGGTTTTGGCTGGGAGATTTCTCATTTTCCTGCGGGACAGGGAGGGCAAGGAGGTAGGGCTGAATGGGAAGGACCCGGCCCGTGCCCCAAGGCTGCGCGGTCAGGGTCCCTCTCCCGACCCCCCTCACATTGATTCTGTGGAAATTCACGCTCCAGTTGGCGCCGGCTCTCGAGGGGATGAAGCGGTCCCCGTGCTTGCTGGGGGAGGACACGGGGGAGTTGGCGGGTGTCAGGGTTCGCCGCATCTCTGCAACCTGGAAAGATGGCAGGGCAGGCTGGGTGCCTCAGAGCCCCCAGAGCGCCCCAAGGCCAGGCCTCTCCTCCCCGACTGAGGCCCCGCCCACTGTGCCTCCTCGTCCTTGGCCTCTGGCCGCTGAACGAGGGTTTGATCTTGGTAGTGACCCACGTGCTGGAGCCTGCTAGCGGCACCATGTCTGGGGCTCAGTTTGTCCGTCGGGTTCCGTGGGTGGGAAGAGGCCGGGGAGCGAAAGCCCGACCATGGACACCGCCACGTGCTGAGATCCGTTTCTCGGCGGTCACCAAAGGACAGGAGTGGACAGCACAGAACGAAGAGCATCTGTCCCCCGACACTGAGAGCCTGTCGTCCTGCCAGCCCCGTTCCCCACACACAAGGCTATTCCCCCATCAGACCACGACCCAGCCCCAGAACCAGGCAGTGGGAATGTCCCAGGAATGTCCCTTTTTCTACAGGGGATCTGCTGTAGGTTGAACCGCGTCCCCCAAAAGGATATGCTGAAGTCCCAAAAGGATATGCTGATACTTGGGATGTGACCTTAATTGGAAATGGGGGTTTTGCATGTGTCATCAAGTTGAGACGAGGTCATACTGGAGCAGGGTGGCCCTAAATCTAAGGCCTGGTGTTCTCAGAAGAGACAGAGACACCGGTACACAGAGTGAGGGGGGACGTGAAGATGAGGCAGAGACTGGAGGGTGGGTCTGTAAGCCTAGGACTGCCGGCAACACCAGAAGCTGGAAGAGGCAGGAAGGACCCCGCCCTGGACGGCCCAGCACGGAGCTGAGAGCGCTGAGAACTGGCGGGCGCAGCCTGCAACGTGTCAGGAGCCCAGGACAGAGAAACACAACATGGCGGAGGGGGTGGGGACGCAGGAAAGAGCAAAACAGGGCCCTCCCGTGCCACCATCGCTCCTCTGCCCTGGGTGCCCACGAGGATGAGGGGTCTGTGGCCCCGGCAGTGGAGGGCAGCGCAGGGAGGTGCTGGGGGAATCTCACACCTGGCGTGGCCGTGCCGCCGAGGGGGAGGACGTGTTTGTCGCCTGTCGGCATCTCTGTTCTCCGAGGGCCAAAGCCCAGCAGCTGCCCGCCCCCCCGCCCCCCAACTCTCCCCGGCTGCAGCGGGCCAGGACAGCGCCGGCAGGGCAGCCCTGGGTACTCACGCACGGCATCGTGTTCTCGTTCTGGATGACGATCTGCCGGAGGAGGCGCCGCTCGTAGTCCTGGTCCATGGCGGGCCGTCAGCCTGGGCGGGAAGGGCGGGAGAGGTCAGCGCCGGCGGGCAGCAGTCCCCACCGCGGCCTGGCGAGCACAGGGCACTCCTCGAGGACAGCCAAGTCCCCTGCCAGGTGGGGGCCCTTCCCTCCCAGGAGCCCAGCGGGACGTGACAGGGACAAACGGGCTCCTCTCTGGTTGTTCTGCAGGAACCTTCCACCGGGCCCGCACGCCTTTGTCCTGGTTTTGGCCGCTCGCCCGCTTACCCCAGGCCCCCCCAATCCCACACAGGCACCCATCTCGTCGCCTTCCTTCTCCAGACGATCGAGGCCGTGAGGTGCCCCTGGGACCTCGTCTTCCTCCCTTAGCTCCTCGGGCTCCGTGAGGGAGGCGGAGCTGACCAGGCGCCAGGCCTGCCGGGGCGGGGGATGGCGGCCTCCAGCGGACACACGCCCCCGCCCAGCTCCCACCAGCTCCCCCGACCGCCTGGGGAGGCCTCTGAGGAAGAGGAGCAAGAGTGCCGCAGCGAGGGGGTGCCGAGCATTCCAGGGAGGGAAGAGCAGGCCTGAGGCAGGAGGGCTGTGCGTCTTCCAGGACAGGGCGGAGGCCAGCAGACGCCTCAGAGGGCAGGGCGCCCTTCCCGGGGGATGGCAGGCCAGAGTCCAGGGATGCCTGAGGCCCCGGGGTGGGGGGGCGGCGCCAAGGGGGTCCCCCGAGCACAGCCTCCCGCCCCACGCCTGCTCTGCCCCCACCCCCCGGCCTCGCCCCATCACGGTCACCCTACGCTTCCGGCTGCAGCCCGAGGGCTGGACGCGGGCAGTGCTGGCTAGTTCCGGCCCCCGAGCCTCCAGGCCGGCGCCGCTCTGACAACAGACCAAGTATCAAGAATTGGAAAAGTGAAGGCTGGCCAGAAATTAAGTTTACGAATACAAATTCCTAGGTGTAGCACCCTCCACACTTGCCTTTAAAAAAAATTATGGTAAAATACACGTAACATAAAATTCACCATCTTCACCATTTTTAGGTGCACAGCTCAGCGGCATTCAGTCCATTCACGTTGCTGGGCAACCATCCCCACCATCCACCTCTAGAACTTACTCGTCTTCCCAAACTGAAACCCTGTCCCCATGAAACATTCCCTCCCCATCCCCTTGCCCCTGTGAGCTCCTCAAGAAATCAAATACACACAGCCACGTGACCCAGCAACTCCACTTTGAGATATACACCCCGGAGAAAGGAAACAGACCCACACAGAAGCTACTGTTCAAATGCTCTTACCAGTACTATTTACAAAAGCTAATAAGAGAAACAACCCAAGTGTTACCCACAGTGAACAGATAAACAAAGCGTGCTCCATCCCCACCCTGGAGTATTACTCAGTCCTAAAAAGGAAGGGGGTGCTGACACCTGCTACCACAGGGATGCACCTTGAGGGCATGATGCTCAGTGAGAGAAGCCAGACACAAAAGGCCACGTACTGTGTGATTCCACTCATGAGAAGTCCCAGAGCTGTCAAGTCCATACAGACAGAAAGTAAACTAGAGAGAACATTTGCCCTTAAAAAAAAAAAAGATACCTGAGGAGAGTCCAGCGCTCGCGTCTCTCTGTGTGACCAGGAGACTACGAGACACTCAGGCCGATCTGATGAAGTGCTACTTTCGTGCCCCCAAATGGCCTCTCCGAGCTCCTGGGCCTAACCCTGGGCTGAAGCACCGCATGAGCCTGTCAGGTCCTTGTCCCTCACCGGGATTATGTGATGCACAGGGCTGCCTTGGTGTGGCTTCAGCCCAAGGCCAGATGCTCGGCCGAAGCGGAGCCAGTTGGGTTAGACCCCACGGGACAGTAACGCAGCCACTGGTCACCTTAGCGTGCCTATCTTACTCCGTGTTCCCTCCACGCGGCCCCGTGAACTGGATGCCTGCACCCCCTTGCAAAGATGAGGCTGTTGAAGCTGGGCAAGGGGTCAGGTGGGGGAAGAGACAGGGCTCCTGCCTGGATGCCCACCCGCCCCCGTGCCCACGGCCCTCCCTCCACTAAGCCTGGGGCCCTTCTGAGCCCGTGCTGGCCCAGAGCCACCCATGCCCTGCTTCGGTGAGAAGTGGGGTTGCAACACCTCCGCCCCCTCCTCATTTCAGGTAAACCTTTGGGAGCAGGCACCCCCTTGTTGGCCAACGGCTTCCTGCCCCAGCAGGGGTCCCTAGACACATTTTGTCCATTCTGGCCCCAGAACATAGTTTCTGAAATGACGGACGGCTTTCTCCGTCTCTGGCCTTGACCTCCCCCTCCCCACGCACCCACCCAGGGCCCCCCCGCAAGCCCTCACCACACCCAACCGCTCCTGGGCAGCAGGGCCATAGCGGGACACAAAGGCGCCCATCTGAGCATCTGGCCTGGGGGGGAGACACCCATTCAGGGGACCGTTTCCCAAGGGCGGACCCGGCCGTCTCACTGACCACAGTGCCAGGCCAAGTGCAAGCCAGAACCAAGCCCCAGCAGGGCTGGCATCCACGCCGACTGAGTGGCCCGTGAACGGGCTTCGAGTGGGGCCGGACACCAGGAAGAGCCGTCACGGCCCTGTTCTAGCGGCTCCAGAGTTGGGGCAGTTGGCTGTCCCTGCTCTGCAGACACGGAAATAAGGCTCAGAGAGCCTGGCTAACTTCCTGGCCCGACGTGTGTGGTCAACCGCGGCGGCCCTGACCAGGGCCTCGTGTGCCGCCCGCCGGGCAGTGAGCCCTCGGGAGAGCAGGTGCAGGCGCACTCGGCCGTGCGCTCGGCGGCACCACCTCCAGGGCCCCCACTGCTAGGCTACAGCTCGGGGCCGGCAGGGCCCAGGGGAATGAGGGGCCTCATCATCAGCCGTCTGAGCCTCTCGGTCCCCATGAGCTCACTTCCGACAGAAACCACGGGCCCTCCGTTCACAGACCAAAGCCACCATGCCAATGCCTCCGGTGGCTCCCTGCGTGGTCAGACGGCAGGGCCCAGACAACAGCTCGGATGCCGCCCGTACGCCAGAACCTAAGCAGACCCCAAAGCACCGCGGTCATCTCGGAGCACACGGGGCGGGAGACTGGTTTCCTGGGATGTGCAAAGAAGCTGCTCCTAAGACGCCACGTGTCCTTGCACCGGGGGTGCGCTGAATCCGAGTCCAGCGAGTACGCCCATCGTGGCGCGCCCCCCTCCATCTGCCGGCGACGTCCCAACGGGACAGTCTGCAGAAGCCCGTTCAGCTGGCGGACGTCTCACTGCTGACAGATGTGTCTGTTGAGGGTCAGAGAGGTTCCAAGTCCCCAGCCTCTGGGTATGTTCCTTTATATGGCAGAACGGGCTTTGCAGATGGGGTTAAGGCCCCTGGGATGGGGATGTCCCGGGGGGCCCAGCGGAGGCGGAGGGTCAGAGGCAGGGAGAGACAGGAGATGCTGCACTGCTGGATACAACAGAGATACAAGGATAGAGGACGGGGCCGCCAGCCAGGGAGGCGGCGCCTCTAGAAGCTGGAAAAGGCGGGAACAGATGCTTCCCTGGAGCCTCCGGAAGGACTAGCCCTGCCCAGGCCTGGATTTTAGCCCAGTGAGGCCCGAGCCAGTCTCCTGACTTCCAGGACTGTGTGAATAAATTTCTGTTGTTTTAAGCCACTGAGTTTGTAGTTATTTATTACAACAACTGCAGGACACGCACACACTAGGGCCAGGCGGAGGACGGTAGAGCACCGAGACCACCTTTGCCGATCTTTAGGGAGTGGTGGCTGCCGAGAGGGTGTCCTCAACGTGGGCCCTTAGAGGCCTGCTCTCTGCCCCAGCCCGTGCGGCTCACGCGTCTGTCGGAGAGTCTTCATTCACCCCACCAATCCCATGTTTTCTGAGCACCCCCAGGCCTGGGGCGGGTGCTGGGCTGGAGCAGGCAGCGAGGACACACCGTGCTGAGCTCCCTGCCCAGCGGGGCGGCGAGCCACAGACAAGTCACCAGGGGAAGAGGAGCCATGCCGGTGGCAGCGCACCCCAGCGGCCAGCTGTCTACGGAGGGGGCAAGGCGGACGCAAGGTCCAGATTGGGCGGTGGGTGAGAGTGTGGGGCCGTCAGGTGCCAGCATCCAGCCCAGGATGGTGTCTCCGAGACCCGACCCCTCACAGAGGGACTCGCGGAGGCGCGGGCACGGGTGCAGGGGCTCCGGGACTAACGCCTTCTCAAGCTCTGCCCCACCATGGACGCTGCTCTCTTTTCTAAAGTGACAAGCTGGTGCCCTCAGGGGCACTCGCCCCGCACAACCAGGCTGTCTCGGTGAGGAGGTAGACAGACGTCAAGGGCCTCAACCAAGATCTCTGGAGGAGAGCGGTAACTCGCAGCATTGGTCGGCCGCAGTCACACCCAAACCACATGAGGCTGGCGACAAAACCGGGCTGAGCCCCCGCTCCAGCCCATTCTCAGAGCCGAGGGCCTGCGGCTCCGCCAGGCTGCAAGCGGCCTATTCTAGAGAGTGGAGGTGGCATCCGAGACAGTCCTCGGTCCCAGGACCTCAGAGACGCCCGCCCACCTCCTCTAAGACTGCTGCTTGCCGCACTGCAGAAGACCAGAAGAGCCCGAAGCCCTGAGAGAAAAGGCTGATAAATTCACGTGTGGAGAAATGAAAAGTGTCTGCAAGCAAATACGCCACAAACACAGTTTTCTAAAAAAAGAACGACACAACCAGGAAAAGTACCTGCCACCCTCAGGACAGACCAAAGCGGCACAGGATACAAATGGTTCCCGGAAAAAGAAGCTCGGCTGCACGCGCGGCCAGAGGGCTGCGAACCCAGCCCAGAGCCCGCTCCCTCCTCTCCCCCCGCAACTCCAAGATCAGATGACGCACCCTCGCACCCACTCTTGGCAGGAGCCGGAATTTGGCAACTGCTTTCAGAATCTAAAAACACACATCCTCTCTGACTTCTAAGAATTTACCCTTAGAAACTCTGGCGCACGTGCGCAAAACCCTGTGTACGGAGATTTCTCCGCAGGCTGCTTAGGAAAGCAGGGGACAAGAGAAGTCTACAGACCAGACTTCTACCTGGAGGGTGTGGCCCATCTCCCCACAGGAGGCACTGCGGTAAAAGGGGGGCGGGTCTTTGGGATCCAGTGCACGTGACAACATGCTGTGTAGAACAAGCTATTTCTGGAAGGTTTGGGAAGGTCGGCTGGGGAAGAGGAACTAGAGGACGGGGTCAGGAGAGGAAGGAAGCCCTGGTCCTCCTGCCTTGTCACTCTGTGCTTCTTGGATTCTGCACCATGAGAACTCGCCGGCCATTCAAAGAAACGGGCGGCCGGGGAGAGCAGGAACCATGCAAGCCCCGGCTCGAGACCAGAAGAGTCTGGGCAGCAAGGGCATGGCTGGCTGTGCAGGGGAACGCTCTGCTACCTTTGCTGTGTGTCTGCAAAGTTTCCTAGTAAAAGGCAGAGAGAGAGTAGTAACTTTTCTGTTGAAAAGAAGTCCTGAGCACAGAGGATCTGCAAGGCGGCTGAGAAAGGCTCCCCCAGGCTGCAGGGGGTTTAGAGCTGCCTTGGGGGACAGACCAGGGAAGGAAGCGATGAGAGCCTGCTCAGAGGGGCCAGAATCCTGGCCCTAGAGACGCTCTGCCCGGGAGCTGGCACCTGCAGGCTGGTGTCCCCGGTCTGTGAGGTGGGCTGGGGTCCTCAGTTGCTGGCTGCCACTGGCCCCTCTGCACTGTCACTGGGAGGCTCACCCACCCGCCAAGCCAGCCCTTAAGGTGGGCCTCCTCTTTACCCCTCATGGCCCCCAGAATGAAGAGCCAGGCGGCCCACATCTTCTCTCATGGCTTCAGACTAGCCTTCAGTCTCCGAGCCTCAGCCTAGTCCTCTGGGATATGGGCATGATCCTGGTCACCTGAAGGGACAGGAGGAAGTCCCTACAAGGCTAGCAGTAGGGTCTGCACGTGTCACAGACCGCCTGATCCCTCAGGGCTGCCCTCCTGTGCGCTCCCCACATTCACCTCCGGCCCCGGTCCTCTCCGAGAGTGAGGTCGACTCATGCTGGATGAAGAGGTCCCAGGGACAGAGCAGGGCCCTTGCTTTCAAGCTGGCTGCTCAACAGCTGGCTGCCCCTCCTGAGGAGGCCTTCCCTGCGGCTCCTCTCTACCCCTGACCTTGCTCGGCCCTACAGCGTGCCAGGGTTCCAGGCACCAGGTACTCAGCAGGAGGTTCCCTGTCAGTACAACCCAGGGGTCCTCACCAGGGTGGTTCTGCCCCCAGGGGACACCAGGCCAGGTCTGGGGATGTCTGTGGTTGTCACGACTGTGGGTGCCCAGGATGCTGCTCTACATCCCAGCGCCTGGGATGCGCCCCACCCCGTCCCCGGAGAATGACCTGACCCCTGTGTCCGCAGTGCTCAGGGAGGGCCCTGTAGGGCCAGGCCAGGGAGGCTCCCTGGTGAGTGAGATGATGGGGCATGGGCTGGCCCTGGGGTTAGCAAGGGCCAAGTGGCCTGAAGATAAGCCAGTGCCCCAGCCCCGCGAGCCCTCCTTCCAGCTGGAGCCGGAGGCGGCTGGGGTCCCACATGAGGAACAATACCAAGAGCAAGCTTTCACCACAGGTCACTGCCAGCGTCCAGGTGCGGGCAGGAACCGGCCCTCCCTCCCCAGCCCACAGAGGAGGAAAGGAGGTCAGACAGGGGCATGTGGGGCAGGACCCATGACAGTGCAGCCCCTCTGACTGTCACTGTCGAGGCCTCCCTGGGGGGTGTGCAGTGTGGTGCGGAGGGCAGCATCCTGGGCACACCCTCCACTAGTTCACGCCAGGCCTGGAGGGGATCAGCCAGCACTGCTTCCAGAAGTGCTCAAACTGCAAGTCCCTCAAGGCCTTGCTTATCTTTAAAACCAGTCCTGCTGTTTTCCTGCTGTGAGGCTCGGAGGCCAAGGAGATACCGTGTGACATGGTTCATGACTCAGTGCTCGAGGCTGAGCACGGTCTGCGTGTGGCATGTGGCCGCCTGCCTGCCTGCCTGCCTGCCTGCCCGCCCGCCCGCTCAGTGCTGACATCTGGGCTGTACTGGGAGCTGTGGGGTGTGGAGCAGCCTCCCTGGCCCCCACCTGCTCAATGTCAGGGGAGACTCCATCCGCGTTGTGTGGATCACGGATGTCCCCATACATAGCCCAGTCCCCTTGGGGGGGGCGGGGTGCAGGATCACCCCAAGTGAGGGTAACTCTGGCCTCTGGGGGGGCTGGTCACACCAGCTCCCCACACGGGGCACAGGGAAGGGAGGGGAAGAAAGCATGCCAGCAGGAGCCTGGGGACACTGCCCTGCCAGGTCCAGTGTGGGCACCGCGTCCCAGGCGAACGGGGCACTGCTCCTGGCCCTGTGGGGAGACCATGAGAACACAGATGAGGACAGTGAGGGCAGTGCCACGAAGCCCACCTGTGCCTCTCCAGCAGCCAGCACAGCGCCAGGCAGTCCAGCTGCTTGACTCAACTTGGTCCCCAGGTGCCATCCTATCTCCATTCCACAAAACAGGGGCTCGGGCGGCTGGGGGTCGGCCCAGCTCCATCCCGCCCGCCCCCACCTGCCCACGGCTGCTCGGGCTCTGCAGTGAGAGGCTCCCCAGGCCCAGCACCAGCAGTCCAGCTGTCTAAAGCCCCAAGGCCCACTCAGGACTGCTCATCACGGCCACGTGTGCATCGCCGCTGGCCTGCCCCAGCAGGAGCTATCCAATTAAGGATCATGGTGACAAACGGCTGGGACTCCCTGAGAACCGTCATCTTGGGGCACAGACTTTCAACGGGCCCAACACCTCGGGGAAGCGCCCTCCTTCCCGGAAGCGTGCAGGCGGAAGAACCTGGAGACCGGGGCTGGCTCTGGTGCCCGTCCCCGGCTTCCTGACTACCAGCCCCCAAGAAAGGCGGGGGGCTGGTCGTCTTCTTCCAGCCGGTCTCTGAGGGGTTGGGGCAGAAGTCCCACATGAGAGACCCAACCAGAAGATGGGGGTCGTCCACTCTCCCACTCCAGTCAGAGTCTGGCTCTGCCTCTTCCTCCTGGGCCCAGGCAAGGCCAGCCCGGCGGCCCCCTCCCCGCAGGATCGTCAACCAGTCCCAGCAGGGTGGACGAGAAAGGGCGGGCTGCAGACAAGGACAGACCTGCTCTGAGTCCCGGCTTCACCCCTTACTGGCTGCACGGATTTGGGCAAGCAACTTCTCCTCTCTGAACCTCAGTCTCTTCATCTCAAAGCTGGGGATAATGGGATAACACTGCACGCGTTGCGGTGACCTGGGCGCAGCTTCTGTGAAGCAGCAGGTAGAGGGCCTGATCCAAAGGAGACGCTAGGAAGTGGGGGCTGGTCTCACGGGCTCAGTGACAGGCGCACAACAGGTCCCAGACGCCCCTGCTTCCCGCTCCACCGTGTGGTGATGTGGGCTGTGCGGCACGGGAGGTACCCTGGTGGCCACAGCTGCGGGCCAGGTGACCAGGCAGGGCCCCATCTTCTCCCATGCTGCCCCCGAAGGGGAAAAGGACTGGCCTCCCCTTGCAGGAGGGAGGACCGTCCTGAGGACGTGGGAGGAGCAGGGCTGTGGGCTGGAGGGCTGGCTGTGGTTGTACAAGGCTAGGACCTGGGCTCCCGTGAAGGGAGTGGTCTACCTCCGCAGAGGGAACACAACGATCTAGCGGCCCCTTATGTCTAAGGACAGCAAAGGACAAGGCTGGGAACGGCCAGAGTCAGAAAGGACTGTGCCCGGCACTGGACGGGGGACAGCGTGCCTTCCCGAGTGGCTGAAGGGAGTCAGTAGGAGAGGGGGGCCTGGTGGCAGGGCCCTGAGGAGCATCTTCCTTTCATTCGTTTGCTCATTCATTCATTCACTCAGTTGAGGCTACTGCCCTTCTGTGTGCAGGCAGGTGCAGGAGCTGCAAAGCAGGGAGCCAGAGTTACGGCCCACCCCCGGGCTCACAGCCTCAAGGAGAGGAGAATCCCGTCAACACCTCTCTTCTCCGTGACAACACCCCCAAGAGCACACTGCTGGCAGCAGGGCACCTCCACCCCATGTGAGATGGCTGCTCGAAACCTCAGAAATGATGCCTGAAGCACAGTTTCTCATCCCCCCACCTCTCAGCACACAAAGCACCCACTCCCATCTGACTTGGTGAAACGTTCAGACCGTAAAGGCGTCTGGGTCTGCAGCAACCCAGAGGATGCAAACCCCACGCAAAGAACAACTTGGGGGCCACAAAACTGTGATTTATGTCAGAGGCCTGACTCTTGGGACTCCATCCAAGGCTGGATGTCCCATCAGGACCCCAGAACCCTTACACATCTCTACATCCACTTGCACACTTGCAGGGACAGGGATCTCACCCCCTCACAGGCAGCCTTGAGCAACAGAAAGTGCTTCCTCAATCTGTCTCACTACAGTTCCCACCCATGGGTGCCAGGGGGCGGTAGCAGAAGGAAATGCCTACTGTGTTTAGGGCAGCCCTGGCACTGCTGACACTCAGGTGGGTCCTCCTCTGCGGTGGGCAGTCCTGGGCATTGTGGGGGGTTGAGCAGCTTCCCTGGCCCCGCCCACTGGATGTCCCACCCCCAGGTTTGACAACAGCCTAAACCAGTGGAGACCCTCTGGTTTAGGGAACTCCTTAGGGGGAATAGTTGCTTCCCCCCCACCCCGGCTTGAAAGACTAGCACTGACCTCTCAGCTTCTCAGCCCTTCTGTAAGTGCAGAGAGACAGACAGACAGACATGCCCCAGCCCTCATCTTTCCCTCCCTCTCCCCCCACCATCCTTCCACGCCTCCACCCAGCAGCCCCTCCTCACTGTGGGACCCAGTGCAAATACAGCCTGACCCCCTTCCTGCGGTGGCTGTCATGCCTGGTAGGGATGAGACCCTCCCTGATGGTCACAATGCAATGGTTCCTGGGCCCATTCTGATCTGGGGAAGGGCATGGGGGGGTCTGGAAAGAATGGTTTGGGGAGGCTGGGGTGTAAGGAGCACACTGGGGGCAGGAAGAGGAAAAGGTGACAAGGCCATAATGGCAGGCTCGTGGGCTGTGCCCTGGGCGGCTGGTGGCAGGGAGGTGGGGAAGGGACGGGTGGAGGGGCTGCATGAGATGTGCGTCTGCAGGCTGGCGGTGGCACGCTGGGCAGAGCGGGGGGAGGGGGCAGGGAGACGGGGCCTGCTTGCCCAGGTGAGAATGCAGATGGTCCTGGAAAGATGGGGGGGATGGAAAGGAGGGGCCCAGGTGAGGCTGGGGGAAGTAAGGGAGGGGGGAAGGGCAGGTCTGTGGAAAGAGCAACCTTTTCTGGACGCACCGCAGGACACCCAGGAGGGGATGGACTGGCTGCTGGCCGCGTGGGCCTGCAGTCAGGACAGCAAATGAGGACAGGAAGCTAAGGGCGAGGGGCGGGCCACCAAGGAGCACATGCAGAGGCATCTGAGTCCCGATTAAACAGCAGGGCCACCCCACAAGAAACTGTGCCCGGCTGTTCCTAGCAGCTCTATTTGCAATACGCAGAAGGTGTCAACGGCCCAAGGGCTCCCCAACTGGTGGACAGACAAACACAATATGGCCCATCCATACGACGGAATACTATCCAGCCACAAAAAAGGGAGGACACGCTGCAACGTGAACGAACCTTAAAGATGCGATGCTCAGTGAGAAAAGCCAAACATGAAAGGCCACATACTGTGTGATTCCATTTATATGAAATGCCCAGAACAGGCAAAGCCAGAGAAACAGAGTGGTTAGTGGTTGCCAGGGGCTGGGGAGGGGATGGGGAGTGACTGCTGATGGAGACGCTCTAAATTAGATGGTGGTGATGGATGCACAACCTTGTAAATACACTGAAAACCACTCAACTGTACAACTTAAACGAGTGAACTGTGAAATACAGTAATTATATCTAAGGAAAGCTGTTACCAACAAAAATCAATAAGATGATAAAAGGAGGGTGAGTGAAGGACAAAGGGGGAGGCACAGGAAGTCAGGCGAGTGGGTTCCACTCGCAGTAGTCAGATGACTAAAGGAAGCAAGGCCGGGAGGGTGCACAGCACGTTCTCTCCTTCCATTCACACCTGAGGACACTGAGGCAGGAGAGAGTAGTCACTTGCCAAGAACACAGGACATGCCGGTCAGGCGACCAACGTCCCGTCGAGACTATCAGTGCCACGTTCGGGGGGCTCCAGTGGCGCGCCTGTCCCCTGACTTAAACACTCCCTGCCTGCACCGGGCAGGCTCCGAAGCAGCCAAAGCCTGGGGTAGGCCAGTGGGGAGTGGGCAGGGCCGTGATCAGTGGAGCCGACGAGAAAGAAGCCACTGGGGCCTGTGAGGGAGCAGAAGTCAGACCACAGGGAGTTCTTGGGGCAGAAAAGGGGGAGCCAAATACTCCCTGCACAGCTCTGCCAACCCCCAGGACCGGCCAGGACCCCCGCACCCACTCAAGCCAGCATTCTACAGCCCCAGCCTCGCCGGGCCCTGTGCAGGATCTGGGGATGGAGTCCCTGTACTCACAGGCCTCCCGGTCAGGGCTCTAGTCCAAGGTCTCTCCCCCTTGGCACATCCTCTGTGGGGGACCGTCCTGGGCGCTGCGGGGTGTGGAGCAGCACCCCTGGCCCCCACCCCCTCGATGTCAGGAGCGGCCCAGTCATGACAACCACAGATGTCCCCAGACATCACCAGTATCCCCAGTTGAGAACCTCTGCTCTAGAAGAGAAGGACTACAAGGGTGCTGCAAGTTGGCTGCTTTCTTAAAGACCAAGTTCCTTGATGCTAGCTGGAAGTCCCCAGGATCGACCCTCCAGACTGAATGACTTTGAATCCTCATCCGTCTCAGTAACACTGAGCGCAAGGTCACACAACCAACCCCACTCTGGGCCTCCCCAAACCCAGAAGCCCTGGGTATACAAAACCTGCCCCAGTCAGAGGCCCCAAAATCTATGAAGGGCAGGAGACAGAGGACCTGGTGTGAAAATCGATGCAGACCCGCTTCTGAAGACTCATCAGGCTCTGAGGTCCTCCCTGCCCAGCCCCAGACAGCACCAGCCAGGGCACAGATTCTGAGATCATCCTGGGAAATGGTCACGGTGGCATGCTGGCCAGCACAGTCATGTGAGACGTGGCCCCCCGGCCACAGAAAAGCAACTGTCCTTTGAACCAAGAGCTGTCCAAGGACCAAAGCCCCGGAGTTTGGAGGGGGAGGAGCCTGCATCCTTAACACAACCCTCCCGGAGCAATCCAACCTCACTCACTATGCAAAGCACAGCTGGGCGGTCACCACACCTGCTTCCACTCTCAGGTTCAGAAGAAAAGCCGGCTCAGCGTGGCCGAAACAGAAGGGGCCCTCGACATCAACAGTCACGACGGCCCACGAGACCTTCTGCCCATAAATGGGCCAGGGGGACAACGTGTACCCGCCGGCTGCATGAGGTCTGGGTGGACGGTTTTTCTTTAGGTAAACTGTCCTTGTTCCAAGTATGCTAAGAAGTGGTGGGGACCGGGGTGCGGGGGGGCGAGGAGAGTGGGGTGCAGCCTCACCAGCTAGAGGCATGAGGTCATCGCTTAGTGGACTGGGGGTGGGGGGATCTAGTTCCCAGTCTGAGAGGCACCTTGAACCAAGGGATAACTTGAGGGGAAAGAGAACAGGGAAAAACCAAACGGGTTTAGGCTGGACAGCTGCACAACCGTGGGACTCGGGCTTTGAATTGGGGGCAGGTCTGGACAGTGCAGGACCAATGGGAGGTGGGGGTCAGTTTTTAGCAGGGGAAAACGGCTGTGACGGCATGACTGTGCCACACTTGCGGGATCCGGGGTGGCCGGGCTGGTGCTTGTTGGAAGACCCAGAATGGTCCCTGATTGGAGGGCAGTTGGGCACCACCAGGTGGTGTCACATTTTGGGGAGGTCAGTGGTGAGATGGGAGCGCTGGATTCTGGGTGGGTCATGGCCAGAATGGGTCAAGCCGTAAGGGTGCGGGGAGCAGAAACCAGACGGGCTGGGAGCCAGTGGGGCACTTATGTATTCAAAACTCGTCGCCTAACTGCTTCCGTGTGCCAGGAGCAGAGAGGGGCGCGGTGAGCACAATGGGGAGCCCATACGGGCAGGGTCTCCGCACCTCAGCCTGGCTGTTCCAGGCTCCACGAACCTCAGATTGTATTTTATCCGGGCGGGGGGCGGGGGCTGGTCCGAGACTGGGGGAGTTGTGACAGCTCGGGGGGTGGGGGGAGTTTCAATTTGGGCAGGCCCCAGCTGTATGGTGTGAACTTGGGAGACCCGGGGTTGACAGGCCAATGATGAAGAGCACAGATTAGGGCGTGGGTCTGCCGTTCTGGGGGACGGAGTCGGGAGTCCTCCAGTTTGGGGCGGGGAGCGGTCAGAGCTCAACCTGCTAATTACAAAAGGATAGGGACGTTGACCGCGCGGGGAGGTGGCGGCCTGCAGGTGGCTCGGCTTGCGGAGGTCACGCAGGGCCTGGTGCAGGGGGAGGTTCAGACGTGGGGGTTAGGACGGGAGATGCGATGCTGAGGTTACCCGGGCCTAGCTCGGCTTGCGGGGCGGCGCGCCGGCGTCCGGCCGTTTCCCGAGGGGTGGGGGGGCCCTGAGCTTGGAGGCGGCGGGCCGGGTCGCCGGCTCAGTTTCGGGGGACGGGCAGGACCGCGCCGCTGCCAGGCCCGCCCGACTCGGGGGTCGCGCTCGGGTCCAGGGGGCGGGTCCCCAGACCTCGGCCGCCTCACCTGGCTCGCTCCCGTCGCCGCTGGTTCCGCCGGCCCCGCCTCTCCCGGCGCCGCGCCGCGCCCGCCTCCGCTGAGCGCAGCTACGCCGCGTCCGGCCGCGGCCGCCGCTGACGGGATCCCGGGCTCCCCGCTCCTTAATATGGCGTCGGTCGCGGCTCCGCGCCCTCCGGCACCCTCCTCCGGGCGCGCTCCCGCAGCCGGCCCCGCCCCGCGCTGCGTGCCGCCGCCCCGCCCCCGCGCGCCGGGGCCTCGGGTCCGCGTCCCGCCCCGCCCACCCCGCGTAGCTGTGCCTGCTCGCCGAGGGCATCTCGGGAGGACGTGACGTAGCCCGCGATTCGAATCAATACAGTAAGCGTGGCGCCACGGGTTGCCCAGGGCAACCGCGCGGGAACAGGATCCGCGGCCCGCGAAGGCGGCTACGTGGGAATCCGGGGGAGTGGCTCCTCTCAGTTTAGAGCGTTGTTCTTAGCAGGGGACGGTCGCAGAAACAGGTACCCCTGGGCAGACCCACACCGCAGTGACGGTGTCACACCGCGTGATAAGCGCAGGTGAGACCCACAACAGGTGCACGTGAGGGTCGTGCAAACCCCACTGCCTACTGAAACACATTCACTCATTCAACGGGTTGGACAAGAATTTCCAGACACAAGGCAGAATGTAAAAAAGATAGAATTTATTAAAGGGAAGGGTCGCTGCCAGAACAGCGGGCTTTCTGATAGGGAGAGCTGACCCCGACCATGGGTGTTGGTTTTTTTTTTTTGCGGTACGCGAGCCCCTCACTGTTGTGGCCTCTCCCGTTGCGGAGCACAGGCTCCGGACGCGCAGGCTCCGGACGCGCAGGCTCAGCGGTCATGGCTCACGGGCCCAGTCGCTCCGCGGAATGTGGGATCTTCCCGGACCGGGGCACGAACCCGTGTCCCCTGCATCGGCAGGCGGACTCTCAACCACTGCGCCACCAGGGAAGCCCACTTGTCTGTTTTTATAGCCAGGGAACAAAGGAACTTGCGAGTCATCTGCTGATTGGGTAGGGTATGCATACTTCCAGTGTGCAGAGTGGGGGAAGAACAGGACAAATACACTTCCTTATATGGGACGGGAAAGGAGCAGGGCAGAATGCCTGGGAGGGCTAAAAGATGTAATGAGGGACAGTGATGAGTCCCGTAACTCTCTGTTCCGGCGATGTTGGCCCTCTGAGTTTATCTTGTTCTTTGTCCTTGGAGCACCACATTTCTCCCTCTTTAAATAAGCAAATAAAACAGCAATCCTCCTTTAACATTGCACCGGTCCCACCTCGGTTAGCTGTAAGTCTAAAGCTCTCATATTCTGTACAACCACTCCTGCTGGAGAATTTATTTGTTCTCGTAGAGTGTTAATTTGCGCTGCTAGGTTGACAATCTGTTGTGTGAGTTCGAGAGCCGTCCGGCAGTGAAAATAGAGCTTAAAAGTCCAGCTGAGCCTGTTCCTATCCCAATGATGATCCCTAGGACTGGTATTACAGTGAGGGCTGCCTGCTTTTATGTGACCGAGTATAACGGAAGCAGGATACGGTCACTGATAAGGGTAAGGTCAGGAATAATGTATGCAAGGGTACAGGTCCCCATTCAGTTGGCTGGAAGGCATAAATAAGCATTGGATCAGCAAAGGAAACAGGTGATTTGGAGGGTCTAAGCAGATGTCTAAAGTGATGTTGAAGTAGGGTTTTCCTAAATGAGTACGGGAATGTTCTATGCCCCCATAGGTGGTAGCTAAAGTCATTCCAGCTAAAGGGGAGAGGCAAACAATCTTTGAGGAACGGGAAAAAAGTTATAAGCCCAGTTAAAAGAAGGAATAGTAGGGTTCCACCCTATGACATAGTACTCGGGTGTCTTGAGTTTTCTGTAGTCTTCTTGCTTAATATTAGAGGGTTGGAACCAAAAATTGTGGTTCTGATAGGGACAACTTGGGGATGGGCTGGGGCAGATGGAGGTCCCAAAATAGCTAGCCTGTGTCCAATTGGTGGTAACATTGGGAGGTTTGGGGAAGTAAATGCTGTAGAAAGGGGAATCAAAATAGTTAAGTATGGGGATAGTTTGTTTTGTCGTCAGTTACGAGGGAAACCCATGTTTGGGTAGGGGAAAGGGTGAACGTATGATTACAGGCCTGGGAAATATTGAGGAATTTACCTACAGGGGGCCCTGGTTGAGAGAGAGAGAGGATACACATAGAGGAGCCGGTTGTGCCATAGAGACTGAAGAGAATATGGGCCTTTGAAGGTTATAGTGAGGCCTCTGATGTATGTGGTTGAGAAGTATATGGTCCACTGTAGGTTTTACTCTAGAATTGACGGCCCATCCTGGTCTATCGAAATATGAGGGGGCTAAATAGGATTCAAGTTGGTTCATCTGGTGGAATGGGAATTGCCTTTAGGCCATACTGACGGGAGACAGTGGTAAACGTCCAACAGTTTCTGTATGACCCTGGTGAAGACTGGTTGAGGAGTTTGAGGGCTTCCTGAACTGGCGGTAAATATGGGTGACGACTGTATGTATACACAGGAATGGGAAAAGGGAGAAGAATCAGAACGGTTTTTAGGAGGCTATGTTTAAGTACTGATAAAGTTGGTCCGGGGTATAATCTTGAAAGTCTCCTTGGAGGGTTTTGTCCCATGCTAACTGATATATGTATTGTCGTTGTTGGGTTGGGGTTAGATTCAATAGATGGGGGTTTTGGAGGTTTATATCTTGTAATAAGGAGGAATAAAAGCGGAGTGCTGAGGCAGAAATCCAAGGCCAATCGGAGGGAGACGACTGAAAGGTTATACTGAGGAGATGACTCAGTGCACATTTAAATTAGGAGCGGATGGTGTGCGTGGAATTAGAGTTATACCACCTTTAGGGTATTTGAGTTAAGACAAAAATACCAAGAGGCAGTTCCACAGGAGTAGAACAGAATAACCCATGGGAGGGAAAAAGCCTAGAAAAAGGAAAGGAGGGTGACAAGATTAAAAAATCAGGCTATCGAGGCTTGAGGGCTGGGGGGGCATCACTTGTCTTTTGTAGAGGAAGCGGAGGCTGTCCAAAGACTCGCGACTATAGGAGGCATCTGGTGAATCACTGGTGGATTGAGGATTCTTGTCCTCTGGAGGAGGGGCTGCCTTTAGTCATGACATATGGATCCAAGGAGTAAAGCCTTGTATTTTGGCAGCTGTTGGGGTGGTCAGCAGGGCTTGGTATGGTCCTGTCCACACTGCTTCGAGTGGTCTCCATTCCTGTGGGTCTTAACATATACCCAGTCGCCTGCATATAAGTGGGGAGCGGTTTCTGAGAAATTAGGATCTGGCTTAGGACTATTTTGGTCCTGGTATTCCCAGATATTCTTAAGAGTCAATCCTGGGGCTTCCCTGGTGGCGCAGTGGTTGAGAGTCCGCCTGCCGATGCAGGGGACACGGGTTCGTGCCCCGGACCGGGAAGATCCCACGTGCCGCGGAGCGGCTGGGCCCGTGAGCCATGGCCGCTGAGCCTGTGCGTCCGGAGCCTGTGCTCCGCAACGGGAGAGGCCACAACAGTGAGAGGCCCGCGTACCGCAAAAAAAAAAAAAAAAAGAGTCAATCCTAACGTTGGGAGATACTGTACTAAATAGTGGGTCTCTGGATCGCCCAGCAGGTCTGTGCTTAAGAATGATCTTCCGGGCTTCCCTGGTGGCGCAGTGGTTGAGAGTCCGCCTGCCGATGCAGGGGACACAGGTTCGTGCCCCGGTATGGGAAGATCCCACATGCCGCGGAGCGGCCGGGCCCGTGAGCCATGGCTGCTGAGCCTGCGCGTCCGGAGCCTGTGCTCCGCAATGGGAGAGGCCACAGCAGTGAGAGGCCTGCGTACCGCAAAAAAAAAAAAAAAAAAAAAAAAAAAAAAAAAAAAAAAAGAATGATCTTCCACAGATTTCCTAAGGACTTATATGAGGCCTGGCCTTTGGACTAATCTAGACTCTTAAGAGAGCAATAGCAAGAAGGGTGACCCATGTCTGGTGTGTCTCTATTGCTAACTCAGGTATTTCTTGAGGGCTTGGTTGGCTCTTTCTACCTTGCCTGATGCCTGAGGGCGCCAAATGAAGATAACAACTGATTTGGAGGGCTTCGCTGATGCCTTGGGTCAGACCTGAAATAAACGCAGGGCCATTATCCGATTGTAATGAGCGTGGCATCCCAAACCGAGGTACGATACGTTCCACGAGGGTACTGGTAACCTTGGATGCTCAGTCTTAGTAGGGAAGGCCTCTACCCCTCCCATGAAGGTATCTACCATGACTAGGAGATACCTGAAGCCTTTACAAGGGGGCATGCAGGTGAAATACATCTGCCGATCTTCTCCTGGTTGGTTCCCCTGCCTTTGGATTCGATGGAACAGTGGTGGGGGTGTTTATAGCCCCTTCTTGGTTGACCCGGTGACAGACCGGACAGGCCTGGGATATAGATTGGAGGGTTGAGAGGATTCCTTTTCCTGTGAATACTGTCCCCACCAGTCTGAAGAGGGGTTTGGCTCCTAAATGGGTAGCCTGCTAAAGGCGGTTTAGAATCTTCCATTGGGAGGCTTCTAGTAAAAGAAGTTTGGTGTCTGGGCTCTGTAGCCACCCTTCAGGGGTTAGAGTGAACCCACGGTTTTGTCCCTCTAAGTTCTGATGGTGAGTACTGTTGTGGTGAAGTGTCTAAACTTCTTATCAGGGGAGCCTGTAGGACGTGTTGGGGGGCCCTCTGGCTTCCCTATCTGCTCTATTATTTCCTTTGGTTATGTCCAACAGGTCCTTCTGGTGTGCCCTGCAGTGGATGATAACTAATTCCTTAGGGGATTTTATGGCCTCTAATAGGTCCAGGATTTCTGGTCCATGTTTGATTGGGGTGTTATGTGTAGTCAGTAGGCCCCTTCCTTCCAAATGGCCGCATGAGCATGGACTACATGGAAAGCATATGCTGAGTCTGTGTAAATGTTAATTCGCAGTCCTTTTCCCAGTTGGAGCGCTCTAGTTAGTGCTATAAGCTCTGCTTTCCGGGCAGAGGTAGTTGCCCCATGGAGTGGGCCTGACTCTATCACCTCTGTTAAACTGACTATTGCATATCCCGAAACCTTTCAACCTTCTCAAATGAAACTACTGCTGTCTGTAAACCATTCTGCATCTGGGTTGGGTAAAGGGGTGTCCTGTAGATCTGGCCTAGCACTGTAGGCATGATCAACAACTTCTAAATAGGAATGTAGTAGAGGGGTGTTGGGATTTGGGCTGGGCAAGAGAGTGGCATGGTTTAGAGTGGTACAAGGCTTGACTGATATTTCTGACCCCTCTAAGAATAAAGCTTGATTTTTTTTTTTTTTAATTTTTCGCTGTGTTGGGTCTTCGTTGCTGCACGCAGGCTTTCTCTAGTTGTGGTGAGCAGCGGCTACTCTTCGTTGTGGTGTGCGGGCTTCTCATTGAGGTGGCTTCTCTTGTTGTGGAGCATGGGCTCTAGGCGTGCAGGCTTCAGTAACTGTGGCGTGCGGGCTTCACAGCTGTGGCTCGTGGGCTCTAGAGTGCAGGCTCAGTAGTTGTAGCGCACGGGCTTAGTTGCTCCATGGCATGTGGGATCTTCCCGGACCAGGGCTCGAACCTGTGTCCCCTGCAATGCCAGGCGGATCCTTAATCACTGCGCCACCAGGGACGCCCCAGCTTGACATTTTTGGATTCTACTATCTGAAATTCAACAGAATGCCTTGGAATTAAGGACATCCATGACCTGGTGCGGAGTGTCAACAGTAAGCGGTTGTCCTGTTGTCAGTTTGGAGGCTTCTTCTGTTAGTAGTGCCGCAGCAGCTAATGCCCTTAGACAGGGAGACGATCCCTGAAATGTCAAGTCTAGGGTTTTAGATAGGTAGGCCACTGGGCATTAAGATGGTCCCAAGGATTGTGTCAACATTCCCAGAGCTACCGCCATTTTCTCATGAACAAAGAGAGAGAAGAGTTAAGTCTGGTAAGCCTAGGGCCGGGGCGTGACTAGAGCCTTCTTTATTTGTTTAAAGGCTGCCTCCATTTCAGAGATCCATTCAAGAGTGAGATCTTCTGGTCCTTTGAGAGCCTCATAAAGAGGCTTAACTAACAGGCCATAAGTAGGGATACAAATTCGGCAGAAACCTGCCAACCTAAAAAGGTTCTAAGCTGTTGTTTAGTAGCTGCCATGGCCAATTAGGGCGTGGGCCTGTCGTTCTTGGGGGACGGAGTGGGGAGTCCCCCGGTTTGGGGCGGGGAGCGGTCAGAGCTCACTCAACCTGCTAAATACAAAAGGATAGGGACGCTGACCGCGCGGGGAGGTGGCGGCCTGCAGGTGGCTCGGCTTGCGGAAGTCACGCAGGGCCTGCTCTAGGGGGAGGCTCGGACGTGGTGGTTAGGACGGGAGATGGGATGCTGAGGTCACCGGGCCTAGCTCGGCTTGCGGGGCGGCGCGCCGGCGTCCGGCCGGCTCCCGAGGGGTGGGGGGGCCCTGAGCTTGGGGGCGGCGGGCCGGGCCGCCGGCTCGGGGCTCCGGTCCAAGGGGCGCGTCCCCACACCTCTGCCGCCTCACCTGGCTCGCTCCCGTCGCCCGCTGCTTCCGCCGGCCCCGCCTCTCCTGGCGCCGCGCCGCGCCCGCCTCCGCTGAGAGAAGCTACGCCGCGTCCCGCCGCGGTCGCCGCTGACCGTATCCCGGACTCCGCGCTCCTTAATATGGCGCCGGTCGCGACTCCGCGCCGTCCGGTGCCCTCCGGCGGGCGCGCTCCCGTGGCCGGCCACGCCCCCGCGCCGGCGCGTTGCGTGCCCCGGCCCCGTCCCCGCTCCGTGCGGCTGCGCCTGCGCGTCTCAGGCGTCGCAGGAGGACGTGACGTAGCCCGAGATTCGAATCAATACAGGAAGCGTGGTGCCATGGGTTGCCCAGGGTAACCGCGCGGGAACAGGATCCGCGGCCCTCGGAGGCGTCTACGTGGGAATCTGGGGGGCGTGGCTCCTCTCAGTTTAGGGTGTCGTTCTTAGTAGGGGACAGTCGCAGAAACAGGTACCCCTGGGTAGACCCACACCGCAAGGATGTAGTCACACCGCGTGATAAGCGCAGGTGAGACCCACAACAGGTGCAGGTGAGGGTCGTGCAAACCCCACTGCCTACTGAAACACATTCACTCATTCATTCAACAAACACTTATTGCATTCCTATGAGTGCGCCTCCAGGCCCTCCAAACAGGGAACAAAACAGATAAAAATCTCTGCTCAGGGGCTTCCCTGGTGGCGCAGTGGTTGAGAGTCCGCCTGCCGATGCAGGGGACACGGGTTCGTGCCCCGGTCCGGGAAGATCCCACATGCCGCGGAGCGGCTAGGCCCGTGAGCCATGGCCGCTGAGCCTGCGCGTCCGGAGCCTGCGCTCCGCAACGAGAGAGGCCACAACAGTGAGAGGCCTGCGTACCGCAAAAAAAAAAAAAAAAAAACACAAAAACCTCTGCTCAAAATATGGGCAAAGGGTCCAAATGGACATTTCTCCAAAGAAAATAATGGCCAATTCATGAGAAAATGGTCACCACCTTTAGTCCATGGAGAAATGCAAATCAAAACCACAGAGCTACCACTTTAGCCTACTGGATGGCTGTGATTTAAAAAATAATAATAAAAATAAACACCCCATCACCCCAACCCAGGAAAATAAGTGTTGACAAAGACGTGGAACCCTCATACATTGCTGTGGGATTGTAAAATAGGGAAGCGACTATGGGAACACTGGCTGTTACCCATAAAGTTATATGTAGAATTACCAGATGGCCCAGCTATTCCACTCCTACAGTTGGAGATCTGTGTGAAAATTAGTAAACAGAAACCTCATTTAAAATGGAGTGGGGAGTTCCCTGGAGGTCCAGGGGTTAGGACTTGGAGCTTTCACTGCCGTGGCCTGGGTTTGATCCTTGGTCGGGGAACTAAGATCCTGCAAGATGCACCTCACGGCCAAAAAAAAAAAAAAGTGGAGTCAGGAAGCCAGAATGGGGCATTGTTAATTCCTATTGTAACTGAGCAGGACACTATGGAGCCTTCCCGGAACAGACACACACCCCCCCACCTCCATGTCCTCCGCCTGCCTCCTTTTTTGCTGTTGTTTTAAAATACTTATTTATTTGGCTGCGTCAGATCTTAGTTGCGGCATGCAGTGCGTGGGCTTCTCCAGTTGCAGTGCACAGGCTTTTCTCTAGTTGTGGTGCATGGCCTCTCTAGTTGTGGCCTGCAGGCTTAGTTGCCCCGTGGCATGTGGGATCTTAGTTCCCCAACCAGGGATTGAACCCACGTCCCCTGCATTGGAAGGCGGATTCTTAACCACTGGACCACCAAGGAAGTCTCTACCTGCCTCTTGTCTGTAGAAGAGCTTTAGCCTTCTAGGCCTTCCCCAAGTTCAAAAGAGTAAATTTTATCAGAAGTGAGAAAATGCAGAAAGGAAGGAAAACAGTCAAGCAAGACAAAATAATCATAATATTTTAGCCATTAAACAAAGTCAAGGACTTTTAGTTCGTCCTCAAGGGCTATAGATGATATTCTGAGCCATGTCCTTTGAGCTGTTTTGCAGATACTGAAACCCCCACCAGGTGGAAGAAGTTAACTGTATGATGCCCACAAGCACGTAGACCCCACACCGGTTGGAATCAGAAGGCTGATGATGTTGACTCCCAGTTACCTCACCATCAACCAATCAGAAGAATGTCCATGAGCTGATCACACACCCCACAAACCCTCTCCCTTACCCTGTCTTTAAAAACCTTTCCCTCCTACGCAGTTGGTGGGAATGTAAGTTGTTGGTACAGCTCCTATGGAAAACAGTCTGGATGTTCCTCAGAAAACTAAAAATAGAATTACCATGTGATCCAGCAATCCCACTCCTGGGAATATACCTGGACAAAACTATAATTCAAAAAGATACATGTTTTTTTTACTCCTATGTTCATAGCAACACTGTTCACAATAGCCAAAACGTGGAAACAACTTAAACTACAGTCTGAACCCCCAGTTTTCTCCAATGGACTTTTTGTTTATAACAACCCATCAACAGCTGAATGGATAAAGAAGATGTGGTACATACAATGGAATACTACTGAGCCGTAAAAAAAAGAATGAAATAATGCCATTTTCAGCAACATGGTTGCAACTAGAGATTCTCATACCAAGTGAAGTAAGTCAGAAAGAGAAAGACAAATACCCTATGATATCACTTATATGTGGAATCTAAAATATGGCACAAATGAACCTATCTACAAAACAGAAACTGTCTGATTTATCTCTTTACCCAGGCCCAGGACCAGATTCAATAAACATGTGTCTAATATTTACTGTTCCTCGCCCCAAACCAAGATCATCGACATTCCAGCTAAAATGTAACCTGTAGAACTAAATGAAACAATTCAGATGCACTATACCTTTAAAAAAATTCTGATGGTGATGAAAAAATGTCCAAATCCATAATACTTCTCACTTCCATTTCAGATTGAATTTGATGCACCTGCAGGGAGAAAAGAAAGTGAACAACATTGTATCTGAATGGGAATTCTGCCATCTGACTTGGTTGTTTTACAGTATTTTAAATAAAGATGGCATTGACAGGGCTAGGATTAGGGTGAGGCCAGGGACGTGAGATGTGCAGAGGCAAGGCTGGATTCTGTCTTCATTTAAAAGTTTGCAATTTTTGCCTTAATTTTGATTTTTTTAAGATATTGCATTAACGAGGGAGAGATGCAGCTGTCGTTATGGAAGGACAAGATGGGAGATCATTCATTGTGTATTAGTTTCCGATTGCTGCTGTAACAAATTACTACAAATTTAGTGGCTAAAAACAACAAAAGTTACTATTTTGCCTTTCTGCAGGTCTGAAGTCTGAATTGGGTCTCACAGAGCTAAAATCCAAGCGTGGGCAGGGCTGGTCCTTCCGGAGGCTCCAGGGCAGCATCGGTTCCCGCCTTTTCCAGCTTCTAGAGGCGCCGCATCCCTGGCTCGCGGCCCCTCCTGCATCCTCACAGCCAGCAGCGCAGCATCTCCTGTCTCTCTCTGCCTCCGACCCCCCCGCCTCCCTCTTATAAGGACCTTGTGATGACACTGGAACCCCCAGGGAATCCAGGGTCATCCCCATCTCAGAGGCCTTAACTTAATCCCACTTGCAAAGGTTTTTTTTTTTTTTGCAAAGATCTTTTAAGACCATGTAAAATAACATATTCAAATGTTCTGGGGATTAGGGCATGGACTTCTTTGGGGGGTGGGTCATTATTCAGCCTGCCACGTTTGCGGTGTTGGCCCTGTTTTGCTTTATGATTGTGATGGGTGGATACACAAATTTACACAGGCATAAAATTATACAGAACTTAATACACCCACACATCAAGGACTACAAGAACAACCGGTGAAATCTGAATACAGTTGGTGTATTGTTATCAATATTACGATATCACGATATTACACTAGTGTTTTGTGTGTCTTTTGCACCCAGTTACCATCGGGGAAAACTGGGTGAAGGGTACACTGCATCATCTGTATTATTTCTTACAACTGCATGTGACTCTACACTCATCTCAATATAAAAGTCTATTTTATTTTATTTTAATAAGTTGTGAAATATCATAATTTATTCTTAGTTTTCATGTAACTTAAAAAAATAACTAATTATGTAATTAATTTATTTTTGTCTGCGTTGGGTCTTCGTTGCTGTGCACGGGCTTTCTCTAGTTGCGGCAATCGCGGGCTACTCTCCTTTGCGGTGTGCGGGCTTCTCATTGCGGTGGTTTCTCTTGCTGAGGAGCACAGGCTCTAGGCGCGCGGGCTTCAGTAGTTGTGGCTCGCGGGCTTAGTTGCTCTGTGGCATGTAGGATCCTCCCAGACCAGGGCGCAACCCGTGTCCCTTGCACTGGCAGGCGGATTCTTAACCATTGAGCCACCAGGGAAGTCCCCTAAACGTCTATTTAAAAAAAAAAAAAATTGCGTTAAGGACTTCCCTGGCAGTCCAGTGGTTAAGACTCTGCGTTTCCACTGCAGGGGGCGCGGGTCCCATCCCTGGTTGGGGAACTAAGATCCCGCATGCCACATGGCATGGCCAAAAAAAAAAAAGAGCATTAAGATATTATTGATCTTATTGACTCGGTTTGGGGGGCCCCCCTTCAATTTTGTGCTCACTCCCCACACTGATGAGCAAATTGTTTATCTGTTTCACATGCAGAGAGCATTATTTATTTACTTATTTATTTGGGTAGCGCTTGCACAGCATGTGGGATCTTATTTCCCTGACCAGGGATCGAACTAGTGCACCCTGCAGTGGAAGCGTGGAGTCTTAACCACTGGACCGCCAGGGAAGTCCCAGAGAGCATCGTTTAATCCTTACTTATTTATTTATTTATTATTGTTTTTAGCACAAGTTCATGTTTTGGCATGTAGAAAGAAGCCCAGAGGAGTGACAGAGCCAGTAAACATTCCATAAATATTTCCGAGCTCTGCACTGGGTGCCGAGAGAGAAGAGGGGGCTGCAGGAGCCCAGGGAGAGTCTCTCAGTCAGGCTGGGCTGAGGCAGAGGCCAAGCTGGATGACCAAGCTGAAATCGAAAATATAACAAAGTATGGTGGGTTCATTGTCCTCCCCACCCCCTTCCCAGAAAGGCATGTTCAAGTCCTAACCTGGTACCTGTGAACGGGAGGTTATTTGGAAATAAGGTCTTTGCAGATGTGATAGCTTCAGATGAGGTCATACTAGAGTGGAGTTGGAGTGGGAGGGTGAGGCAAATCCAGTGACTGGTGTCCTTACAAGAAGAAGGAAATTCAGACACAGACACAGGGGTGCCACGGGATGACAAATCAGAGACTGGAGTGCTGTGTCTACAAGCCAAGGGACACCAAGGATTGCTGGCCACACCAGAAGCTGGAAGAGATAGGAATAACCCTCCTTTATAGCCTTCAGAGGAAGCATGGCCCTGCCCACACCTTGAATTTAGACTTCTGGCCTCCATGGCCTTGCTCAAAGGTAGAGGAGCCTCATATACCCAGAGAAAACTCTAATTCAAAAAAATACATGCACCCCAACATTCATAGTGGCACTCTTCACAATAGCCAATACATGGAAGCAGCCTAAGTGTCCATCAACAGATGAATGGATAAAGAAGATGTGTTACATATATACAATGGAATATTACTCAGCCGTAAAAAAGACAGATAATGCCATTTGCATCAACATGGATGGACCTAGAGATTATCATACTAAGTGAAGTAAGTCAGACAGAGAAAGACAAATACCACATGATATCACTTAAATATGGAATCTAAAATAGGATACAGATGAACTTATTTACAAAACAGAAACAGACTCACAGACATAGAAAACAAACTTATGGTTACCAAAGGGGAAAGAGGGTGGGGGAGGGATATATTAGGAGTTTGGGATTAGCAGATGAAAACTACTGTGTATAAACTAGATAGGGACTTTCTTGGTGGTCCAGTGGTAAAGATTCCACCTTCCAATGCAGGGGACGTGGATTCGAATCCTGGTTGGGGAACTAGATCTCACATGCCGTGGGGCAACTAAGCCCGCATGCCACAACTAGAGCGCCTGTGTGCCACAACTAGAGAGAAGCCCACAGGCCACAATGAAAGATCCTGCATTCCTCAATGAAGATTCCATGTGCCACAATTAAACACCCGACGCAGACAAAAAATAAAAAAGAATTGTTAAAAAAACTCATTAATATTTAAAAGTAAAATAAAATAGATAAACAACAAGGACCTACTGTATAGCACAGGGAACTATATTCAATATCTTGTAATAACCTATAATGGAAAAGAATCTGAAAAAGAATATATATGCATAACTGAAAAAAAGAATATGGATACCTACACATAGATGTATATGTATAACCAAATCACTTCGCTGTTCACCTGAAACTAACACAACATTATAAATCAACTATACTTGAATTAAAAAAAAAAAAAAAAAGCAGCAGAGCCTCAGAACCGAAGGTGGGTGGTTTTGGGCTTGGCACAGACTGCTCTCTTGCTATCAGTTCCCCGCAAGCCTGAAGGTTCAAGATTCCAAGTTCTAGGACATACACAGGCCCGGCTTTTGGGTGTGGCTTCCCATATCTGCTTCCTGCACCCCTGGGTCTATCTCCACTCACTCCCAGAGCATCCTTGGGCCCGATCACACCTGGCATGCTGCCCCGAAACCTTCCAGAGTCAACACAGCACCCAGGGTAGTCCTGTGTGGACATAAGTCTGAGCCACTAAACGTGGTCCAGATGGCAGCCCTGCGAGCCAGGCAGGTCCACTGTAAAGCCAGTTCTCTGGGGTCAGCTTTCCAACACACAGGAAGACAATAGAAAAGTAACACACTACTATGTATACGATAGATAACCATCAAGGACCTACTGTAGAGCACAGGGAACTCTACTCAATATACTTCAAAAATTTTTTATTTATCTTATTATTTATTTATTTATTTAGGCTGTGCCGGGTCTTAGTTACGGCATGTGGGATCTTTAGTTGCAGCATGCGGGATCTATTTTCTGACCAGGGGTCAAACCCGGGCCCCCTGCATTGGGAGACTGGAGTCTTAACCACTGGACCACCAGGGAAGTCCCTCTACTCAATATTCTGTGATAACCTATATGAGAAAAGAACCTAAAAAAGAATGGAAATAGGTGTATGTATAACTGAACCTCTATGCTGAACACCTGAAACTAACATTGTAAACCAATTATACCCCAATAAAATTTAAAAAAAGAAAAGTAACAATAATCGGGATGTCGGCTCCATGAGGCCAGAGACGGTCTGTTTGTTTTCTGCCCTCTGTCCCAGGATAGCGCCTGCCACACAGCAGATAATAAATATTTGTAAAATGAATAACTGAATGTTTAAACCAGCAGTTGGCCTATCAAAGTGACTTCCTTGCTGTGTGTGGCATGTTTGATGTTTTTCGTTAATCGCCCTCATGTTTTAAAGGGGAGATTGCATGTAAAATCAATTGCTGCCTGGCTTCCCTTAAAAATAGAACATCTAGGGAACTTCCCTGGTGGTCCAGTGGTTGGGACTCCATGCTCCCAATGCAGGGAGCTCGGGTTCAATCCCTGGTCAGGGAACTAGGATCCCACATGCCACGCGGTGTGACCAAAACATAAATAAAGATTTAAAAAATTTTTAAAAAGGAACATCTGGCCACAAAGGCCAATGACTGGCTGGAGAGGGGTGGCAGCCACCCATAGAAGGAGCCTGGGTGCCCCAGGCCCCCGTTATGTTTGATTCACCCCCTTATGCTTCTTGCCTGATCCAGAAAGCAGGAGATGGCTGAGAACAGGACCCTGAGTAGCCAGGCGAATTCTGTCCCCTGATCAAAGTGATCACCTTGTGAAGGCTGCCAGCTCGCCCTGAAGGGGCTGCTGTCACATCCCTAACATATGTCAAAATAAAATAGTACAGTAAAAAGAATTCAAGCAGCACAGGGAGGTATAAGACTTAAAGTAAGTACTCTGGGTAAATTGTTGGCCATTTTTCAAAAATTTTACCCATGTGTAATTTACATATCTAAATCCATTTATGTAAATGAAATCACATTATTGATGCTGTGCCTTGCTCTCTTCACTTTTTGGAAGTACATCTTGGACCACTTTTCATACAATGTGGGTAGATCTTCCCATAATTTTGTAGGTCTCAAACCCATGTCCCCTGCATTGGCAGGCAGATTCTTAACCACTGCGCCACCAGGGAAGCCCTTTTTTGCCATTTTAAATAATGTTGCAATGAATACTTCTTTTTTCACTTTTCTTTACACTAGTGTCAGTGAAATTCCTCAAAATGGATTTGCAGACTCAAAGGTTCTGCACTTAAACGTTAAGACACTTTTCAAATGTTTAACTTTGAAATGTTTAAACACTGAGAATAGAAGTAGCCCTCCTTTTCCCTGCCACCTATTTTTCCACCAGTTTATTGAGGAAACTTTCAGATGTACAGAAAAGTTGAAAGAATTTTACAGTGAACTGTCATATGCCCACCGTCCACTTTCTCCGATGAACATTTTACTATATTTGCCCTATTATGTATTTATCCATCCTTTTATCCATCCATCAATATATCTCACTTTTTATGCATCTCCAAATAAGTCACACACTTCACATCCATTAAGATGGCTACTATCAAAACAGAAAATAACAAGTGCTGGTGAGAATGTGGAGGAATTGGAATCCTTGAATGTTGCTGCTGGGAATGTAAAATGGTGCGGCTGCTGTGGACAAAGTTCAGCAGTTCCTCAAAAAGTTAAACATAGAACTACCATATGATCCAGCAATTCCACTCCTGGGTATATGCCCAAAAGATGTGAAAATAGGGAATCAAAGAGGAACTTGTACACCAATGTTCAGAGCAGCATTATTTACACTAGCCGAAAGGTGGAGACAATCCAAATGTCCATTGAAGGATGAACAGATAAACAAAATGTGGTCCATTCATGCAATAGGAAGGAAATTGTGATTCGCTACAACGTGGATGAACCCCGAGGATAAGTATGCTCAGTGAAATAAGCCAGACACAGAAGGACAAATATTGTTTGATCCCACTTTCTAAGCTTCCTAGAGTAGTCAAAATCAGAGACAGAAAATATAATAGAGGTTACCAGGGCCTGAGGCCACTGTGAATAATGCTTTGATGAACATGGATGTACAATTATCTGAGTCCCTGCTTTCGTTTCTCTTGGGTGTAACTAGGAGTGGAATTGCTGGATCATATGGTTGTTCTATGTTTAACTTTTTGAGGAACCGCTATATTCTTTTTTTTTTTTTTTTTTTTTTTTGCTTTACGTGGGCCTCTCACTGTTGTGGCCTCTCCCGTTGCGGAGCACAGGCTCCGGACGCGCAGGCTCAGCGGCCATGGCTCACGGGCCCAGCTGCTCCGCGGCATGTGGGATCCTCCTGGACCGGGGCACGAACCCGTGTCCCCTGCATCGGCAGGCGGACTCTCAACCACTAGCGCCACCAGGGAAGCCCCCGCTATATTCTTTTGACACAATCACTTACAAGCTCTCTTTTCTCTGGCTGGTGGGAGCCAGTAGTGGCTTGGACCTTCATGGGGGCGGTAGATGAGCAAAGTGCCTGAATTCCGACTCTATTTCAGAGGTAGAGTTAACAGGACCCTGGAGGTCTAGGATGGGGAGGCTAATGGTTCATGGTTGCTCCATCCTTCCTACGTGTCAAAAACCTTGTACTTAGCCTTAACAGAACTCTTTCTTCCAAATGCCATATCCAATCCAGCCACAAATCCTGTTGGCTCCACCTTCAGAATTAATCCAGAATCTGAATACTTCTCTCTCCCTTCACCGTCCCTCCTGTCTGTTTTCTACTCACCAGCCTGAAGGATCCTGTTAACAGTCAGAGTACGCCATTTCCCTGATTACGACACTCCAGTGGTTTCTCATTTTGTCAGAGTAAAGCCAAGTCCTTCCTAAAACTGCCCACCCATACATGCACCAACGTGACTATATTTTCCTCCTTAGCCTGTCACCACCTAATAAGTATTTTTACTTATCCTATTACTGTTTGTCTCCTTCAGACAACCAGACTGTGAGGTTGATAAGGGTATGGGCTGCAGGCCGTCTTGTCCTCAGCGCCCATAAACTATTTGTTAAATGAATGAATAAATGAACGACGGGCTCAAGTCCTTGTTTTCATCCCTCCCAATCTCGCGTCTAGCGACGCGAGTCCATTGGCCGCGGCCCTGAAACTTGACCACGCCCCAGGGACATTACGCATGCTCTATCGCTATCCGGCCCCACCTCCGGGCTGAATAGGCACAAACCATTTCCACTCGTCGTACCGGCTGGGGAGGCCGGAGAAAATCTCTTGCAGGGAAAGGATGGAAGTTGCCCTTCCTTTCCCTGAGAAATGCCCTTACACTCCGCCTGATGTGTGAGTGTGAGCTATGGCACCGGTGCTAACTCGCGCTTCCGGGCCTCCTCACGCTACGGAGCCTTTGACTAGATTTCCCCCTCGGTGCTGCGTTGGTACCGTCCGGCCCTATCACGTGGGCGGCAAGATGGCGGCCCCCAGGGCGCTCTAGGAGCATCGCGTGTGGTGGCAGCGGCGGGAGCAGGCCGGTCCGGTAGGTCTTCTGATCCGGGAGCTCGCTGGGGAGTTCCGGCGGCGGGGGAAACGTGGAGGACGCCTCGTTAGGGGTCCCGGCTCTGGGATTCTTTGGCTGGGGGGATCGGAGGGCTTCCTTCTGACAGATCCCGGCGAGCTCTTCCCCACGAATTCTGGAGACTCTGCCTCCGGGGATCTCTTCACTAAAGAGTCAGCACGTGGGGCGGGGGTCCCATGTTGGGCAACCCCTTTCTTGGGGTTCTGGGAGAACCAACCTGTGAGGGATCCAGTACTGGGGGATCCACATAAACAGAGCTAGAGACACCCAGTTCCTGGGAGTCTCTTCCAAGGAGCGTTGGGGAGCTGGTCGTCGCTGGGGGATCCTGCCAGCAGCCCCGAGGTATGCCGTGTCGGGGCCACCCCTCTCTGAGGGGCGCGTCTAGTTATCGGAGATCTTTTTGTTGGGAATTCTTGGTTTAGAGAATCCTCAAGGGGGCGGATTTCCAGCATCCAGAATGTCTCTTACTCCATCCCTCCCTTACTAATTCTACGTGTCTGTTTCTAAGACACGCCTTCACAGGGGTGAGCGGATTCCCAGATTCTGCCTTGGTTGGGGGCTGATGCCCTCAACCCCATGTCCATACCCCTGTCCCCCTTCCCATTGAAAAATGGGCCTAATATATGGGTAGCGGGCTTCCAGGTGTACCCCCTTACTTGTCCTCCTGCGTATAGAGGTGGGTGTTGGGCTCCCTGTGCAGATTTTTTTTTAATAAATTTATTTATTTATTTTTGGCTGCGTTGGGTCTTCGTTGCTGCGCGCAGGCTTCCTCTAGTTGCGGCGAGCGGGGGCTGCTCTTCGTTGCGGTGCGCAGGCTTCTCACTGCGGTGGCTTCTCTTGTTGAGGAGAACAGGCTCTAGGCGCGCGGGCTTCAGTAGTTGTGGCACGCGGGCTCAGTAACTGTGATTCGCGGGCTCTAGAGAGCAGGCTCAGTAGTTATGGCGCATGGACTTAGTTGCTCCACGGCATGTGGGATCTTCCCGGACCAGGGCTCGAACCCGTGTCCCCTGCATTGGCAGGCGGATTCTTAACCACTGCGCCACCAGGGAAGGCCCTCCCTGTGGAAATATTTAATACCAGCTCTGGTTTATCAAGTGCCTACTAAGTACCAGCAGTGGGTACTAAGTGCTCTATGAGCATCATTCCATTCACAGCAACTCTGTGATGTCCATGTGCCCTTTACGCCTATTTACAGAATGATACAGATTTATACTGTGTATAAACCACTCAGTACCGTGCCTGGCAGGCAGTGGGTGCCCAGTTCATTCAACAATACTTACTGAGTGCCCGCTGCCATAGCGACAGACACTGTGCTGGGCCTTGGGGATACAACAGCGAACAAAATAGTGTGTGTCTCTCCTTTGTGTCTTGAGGGAGGCCCTGTACAGACCAGGATTCATGAGCCCTGGGCGCTGTCTGCACTTGACTTGCTGTGTGACCCCAGACAGGTCACAGCTCATCTGTGTAGAAGAAAGAGTTGGGTCTCGATGGTCCATGATGCCTTGCCAGCTTGCTCACCCCTGGCTTCTGTGGTTTCTGATGATCACTCTTTTGCATGTCACCTCCTTTGATGGTCACCTGTGCGCAGGCAGCTGCACTTCCCTCATTATACCTGCTCAGCCCTACTGACGCCTCTGGGAGCTACAGCCTGCTTGTCAGGTTCACGAAGCATGTCATTGGTCTGGAGGATGGAGCCCAGCCTCAGCTGTGTCCTTTAATCTTAATCCATCTATTCAACATGGCGTTTGTGGTTTAGAGCTTGACTCGGGAGTCCAGCTGCCTGGATTTATAACTCTTCAGCGGTTCCTAAGCAAGTGATTCACCTCTCTGTGCTTGTGTGTCCTCTCCAGTAAAACAGTGACAATCATGGTGCTTGTCTCAAAGAGTTATGGCGAGGATGGAATGAGTTCAGGAATGTAAAGGGCTTAGAAGAGATGTGTGGCACATAGCACATCCTTTGTAAATGTCAGATGCTGTTATTATTATGGTCATTTTTCTCACCGAGGAGTTGTGGGCTGGGAGTCCAGCCGTGACCAAGAGAGACTCAGTCCCTGCCTCCAGAGTTCTCATACGAGGGTTAAGACCAACCATAAGCAGCTAAACCGAAATATCAAATATGATATCTCGTGGTGGTAATTGCTTCAAAGAAAGATAAAGCAGAACAAGACCGGGATCAGGGAAGGCTTCCCCGAGGAGGTGGCATTTGCGACCCAAGGAAATGAGAGAGTGAGCATGGGGGCATTTGGTGAAGAGTGTTCTTGAGGGCTAGAATAGCCCGTGCAGAGACCCTGAGGCAGGACCGTGCCTGGTGCATTGGAGGAACAGTGGGGAAGCCTGGTTGGTGGAGCAGAGTGAGTGAGGGGGAGAGAGGGAGGAGGGGAGGGTGGGGAGGTGATGGGGGCAGGTCGTGCAGGGCCATTGGGACAGTTAAGGAGTTTGGAGTCTTGAGGCCCATAGGAGGATTTTGTGAGGGAGTCACAGGGTCCAGTTTATATACTGAAAGGATTCTTGTATCAGTTACCTGTGCTTTGTAACAAATTACCCCATAGTTAGTAGCTTTAAAGAATAGTAAACACTACTTCCCACAGTTTCTGTGGGCCAGGGATCTGGGCCTGGTTTAGCCAGGTGGTTTTGGCTCTCATCTCTTGTGATGTTGCAGTGCAGACACTGGCTAGGGCTGTGTCATCTGAAGGCTGGAGAAGCTGCTCTCAACCCGCTGCTCTCACCTGGCTGTTGGTGGGAGGCCTCGTTCCCCACCACGTGGGCCCCTACATACGGCTGGTTGAGCCTCCTCACAGTATGGCTGCTGGCTTCTGCTAGAGCCAGCAAGGAGGAAGCCACAGTGTCTCTTATGACCCTCAGAAGTCACAGTGCCATTTCTCCCATATCCTGTTATTCACCCAGGTCAGCCCTATTTGGTGTGGGAGGGGGGCCACACAGGACATGGATACCAGGAGGTGGGGGTCATTGAGGGTCATCTTGGGGACCAGCTACCACATTCCCTCTGGCTGCTGTGTAGAGAGCAGACCAGCAGAGGTCATTGCCAGTGGACAGTAAGTCCCCTACATACAAACCTTCAAGTTGCGAACTTTCAAAGATGTGGACGTGCATTCACATGTCCAGTAAGTTAGTTCACGTGTCTGGCGTACCTTGTCACGTGTGTGCATCCTCTACAAGTGGTTGTGCTTTTGTGTTCTTTACAGTACTGTATAGAGTACAGTAGTACAGTATCTTTATTTCAAGCCCAGGATGTCCGGAAGCAAGCGTAAAAGTGGTGATGTAGCTGGTACTGCTAAGAACCGCCAAGCAATAATGATGGAAACAAAAGTGAAAATAATTGAGAGACTGGAGCCAGGTGAAAACATGGTAGACGTCACTCGTTCTTGTAACATGAATTGTTCAGCCATCAGAACAATTCTAAAGAAGAAGGACAAGATCATGGCACATGTGAAATCTGCTGTACCAATGATGTTGACGATAATACCAAAGAAGTGTGGAAAAGAGATGGAGGAGATAGAGAAACTTCTCAATGTCCTTTATTTTTTTTTTTTGTTTTTTTTGTTTTGTGTGTGTGTTATCTGTGTGAAAAGTATTATAAACCTATTACAGTACTCTATAGCTGATTATGTTAGTTGGGTACCTAGGCTAACTTTGTTGGACTTATGAACAAATTGGACTTACAGAAGCGCTCTCGGAATGGGAACTCGTTTGTATGTAGGGGACTTCCTGTATGGGCCAGAGGCACAGAGAGGGCAAGTACCTTAGGGAAGGCCACACAGCAAGTAGGCAGGGTCGGAGCCGGGCTTTGAACCCAGATGCCCAGGCTGGTCAGCAGTTAGGAAACCACCCCCCACCCCCAAGGTCCTAACACTGAAACGAACAAGTCAGCGAGCGGCGAAGGGCGCCTCTCACCTGGCCTCTTGGTTTTCTGCTGCAGGTTCTTGAGCCCACGAGTCCCCTGGTTTAGCCCAAGCCCAGCGGCAGCGCCATGGTGACGGAGCAGGAGGTGGAGGGGTTGGGGCAGATGCTGGTGGACCCCCAGAAGCCCCTGCAGGCCCGCTTCCGGGCGTTGTTCACACTGCGTGGGCTCGGGGGTCCAGCAGCCATCTCCTGGATCAGCCGGGCCTTCAGCGATGACTCGGCCCTGCTCAAGCACGAGCTGGCCTACTGCCTGGGTCAGATGCAGGACTCACGCGCCATCCCCGTGCTGGTGGACGTGCTTCGTGACACCCGCCAGGAGCCCATGGTGCGCCACGAGGCAGGTGAGCGGCGGGTGAGGGTGCGGGCTATACCAGGCTGGCTCTGGAAGGGGTGGGCGATAAATATCTTCCCACGATCTCTGTCCCGGGTCTCAACTCTGCCACTGCAGCATAAGAGCCACCCTAAAGCCCAGTCAACAGATGGGCGTGTGGCCGCCAGCCAGTCCAACTTTATGGGCCCTGAGATTTGAATCTCACGTCACTTTTACGCGTCATAAAATGTGATCCTTTTGATTTTGATTTTTTTCTTTCTTTTTTTTTTTTTTTTAAATGGCTCATGGGCTTAGTTGCTCCGTGGCATGTGGGATCTTCCCAGACCAGGGATCGAACCCGTGTCCCCTGCATTGGCAGGTGGACTCTCAACCACTACACCACCAGGGAAGTCCCCTTTTGATTTTTAAAAAACCATTTAAAAATGGAAAAACCATTCTTCGTTCATACAAAGACATATGGTGTCTTTGGATGGTGACCATGGATGGTCAACCCCTGAGGTCACTCATTCAGTTCATTCACCGGACATGTTTATGGACTGCCTGCTGTGGGCCAGGCTCTGTTCTCACAGGGGACACAGACGGCAAACAAGATGGAATAGGAACATCCTTGGTGGGTCTGTGCAGCCGAGGCTGCGTTTGTATTGATATATCCAGTGAGCTCATAGCCAGCAGGGGGTATTGTTTCCATTTGATTGTTTTGGGGCCTTTTTCATATTCCCCACGATAATCTCCAGCTACGCCAGGCTGCCCTGGGGACCTCTCAAGATCCCAATCACCGATGCTGTTGGAGCTCTCCTTACAAAGAATGTTCGACCCCAAACCTCTCTTGTCCCATAAGCGCTGTTAGTTTGAGCGTGTGATTTTGTAGAACACCCAGTCATGTTACGGTGGAAACACTTATGTAAATGCTAAGGAGGAAAATAAAGCAATGGGCGGGATTCGGGTGCTGGAAGTGTTGCCTTTTTTTTTTTTTTTTTTGGCCTCGCCACAGGGCATGTGGGATCCTAGTTCCCCGACCAGGGATCAAACCCGCACGCCCTGCATTTGACGCGCAGAGTCTTAACCACTGGACCACAAGGGAAGTCCGGTGTTGCCATTTTTAATTGGTGGTTACCAATTAAAAGACCTGAGTGAAGTAAGGGAGTTATCTAGGTAGATGTCTGGGGAGAGGTGCTCCAGGTAGCAGGCACAGCCTTTGCAAAGGCCCTGAGGCAGGATGGTGCTGGTCTGCTGACCGTCCTTGCCCACAGCGCAACTTAAAAACCTTCTCCGGGTTTTCAGGGCTCCCCTTGATGGGCTTGACTCAGCCAACTGTTGTTGGCTCCTTGCCACCTGTGTCCCCAAGTTGTAATGACACGCTTGTCTGTGTCTCCCCTCTAGGCCATGAGCTCTGGGGGTGCGGGCCGGGGCGGGGTCTGAGTCTGGTTCCAGCAAAGCCTGATTTCTGGGGAAGGGACTCTAACTGTCACAGCTTCAGGGCTGGACCGGCTCCAGCTCCAAGCCTCAGTGGCTGGAGCGGCCCACCGGATACAGGCAGAGCGATGGGGAGGGGGATCACGGAGGAGGCGTTGGTGCTGGTTAGCGCCTCTCCACCCGCCGAGGCATTCAGGGCGTTTCCCACCCAACCAACACAAGCCCTCTGCCCTGTTCTTCTCAGGGGAGGCCCTGGGGGCCATTGGGAACCCAGAGGTGCTGGAGATCCTGAAGCAGTACTCCACTGACCCTGTCATCGAGGTAACGTGGCCCCTCCCCCACCCCCCCCTCCGTGCTTCGGGTCCAGGAACCAGCCTCAGACCCTGTGCCTGGTTGCCAGGATAACCACCCAGCCCAGGGATGCCGAGAGAGGACCACTGCCCCACCGGGCAAACCTGAACTCTTGATTCACATGTAGCACCTGCCCTGGTCGGCCGGCCCCGTCCCCCTCTCCCCTCTCCCGGACCCCCACCGGCAGTCCCTGCACCTGTGGGAGATCCCCCAACCCACCCACTTCTCCACGTCTGCCGCCTGGGGCCACCCAGCCTCGTCCAGGGTCTCCCTGCTGCCTTCCTCCTTCCTTCTTTTTTCTTTAAATAACAGCTTTATTGAGATATGTCACATACCATAACATCCCCCCTTTGAAAGTGTACACTTGGATGGTTTTTAGTACATCCACAGAGTTGTACAGCCATCACCACTATCTAATTCCAGAACATTCCATCCCCCCCAAAAGGAAACCCCACCCCCATCAGCAGTCACTCCCCACCCCCTCCCTGGCCCCTGACAACCAGGAACCCACTCTCTGTATCTGTGGATCTGCCTGTTCTGGACGTTTCCCATCAATGGAATCACACACCGTGGGTCCTTCTGTGTCTGGCTTCTCTCACTGAGCATCGTGTTCTCAGGGTCCATCCACGTGGTAGCGAGTGTCAAGGCTTCTCTCCTTTTCATGGCTGAGTGATGCTCCTGTGTGTGGAGGGACCACATTTGTTTATCCATCATCTGTTAACCTACTCTGTGCCTAAAGACTCACGGTTTGTCATCACCTTTAGGACAAAATCCCAAGCCCGCAGGCCCCAAGTAGTCTGGCCCAGCCACCTCAGGTCATCTCTGTTGTTGGCTCTTCCCTGACGGGTCTGGCACGTCCTGCCTCGGGGCCTTTGCACTGGCTGATTCCACCTGACGCCTCTCCCACTGGTTCTGATGTCACCTTCAAGCTAGCCCCTCCTGGCCCTCTGCCCCTGGTCACTCTCTAATCACAGCAGCCCCTGCTGGTTTGTCTCCAGTCTGGAAGGATCAGTTGGTCCTGTGTCTGTTGGCTCCACCCCTGCTAAACCGGGAGCCCTGGGGGCTTGGGGAGGGCCTGGCACATCCACCCCCCTGTCCCCGCAGGTGGCAGAGACGTGCCAGCTGGCCGTCCGGCGGCTGGAGTGGTTGCAGCAGCACAGCGGGGAGCCGGTGGCTCAGGGGCCCTACCTCTCCGTGGATCCAGCCCCATCTGCCGAGGAGCGCGACGTGGGGCGGCTGCGGGTGGCGCTGCTGGATGAGGCCCGGCCGCTCTTCGACCGATACCGAGCCATGTTCGCCCTGCGCGACGCTGGCGGGGAGGAGGCTGCCCTGGCGCTGGCCGAGGGTGAGGAGGGGCCCCGGGGGGCAGGGTCGGGGCCCCTTGGGGAGGCCCAGTGGCCACATCTGTCATATGGGGCAGCCCAGCGTCCCAGGGCACTTGCATCCTGGGGCCGGTACTCCTCATTATCCCCTCTTCTCTGTGGAGGAAGCCTAGGCCCAGAGAGGCAGAGATACTTGCCCAAGATCACACAGTGGTCCGAGCAGCAGAGTTGGGATTTGATCCCCAGAGGCCCTGTTTTTTTGTTTTTTGTTTTTGTTTTAAAACTTTTTTTGGCCACGCTGCGAGGCATGCGGGATCTTAGTTCCCTGACTAGGGATCGAACCTGCGCTCCCTGCATTGGAAGCACAGAGTCTTAACCGCTGGCCCACCAGGGAATTCCCCAGAGGCCCTGTCATCATTTACTTGTGTCATTTTCATCCCAGCTCTGCAGGGAGCCCCGTGCAAGCCTGCGGGGCTGTGGTTCCCCCACCTGAAAAGGAGGGGGGGGACTCGGGGAATCCTGGGGTCCCCTGGCACCCGCCCCCATGCCTGAGGTGGTCTGCTTCTGGTCCACAGAGCACTCAGAGGCCCCCTCTGCCCTCCTGGAGCTTCCTGTCTGGCAGAGGAGATGCCCGGCCATCAGAATGACCCGGGACCCAGGGGAAGCCGGGTGGGAGCACAGAGTGGGTGGGTGGTGGGTTTGTCCTTGGTCATGCTCGGAGCAGGGGCCGCACAGTCTGGCAGGCCTGCTTCAAACCAGCTCTGCCTGAAAAGTGGCATCTGATCGCAGGCAGGTCACTCCCAGGTCCGGCCATGGATCCCCATCAGGAGAAGCGTGGCCTGTCTGGCTGTGGTGGGGTGAAAGGCCCGGGATTCCCAGTGTCACTGATAAGACTCTATCGTGTGTGGAGTCGTGTGGGAAGAAACCCAGAAGCACAAATGCACAACGTGCCTGCAAATAGCACTGGCTGGTGTGAGGACAATGCAGAGTACAGAAGTCCAGGGAGAGGCCGGGAGGGACCCTGGGCCTGGGAAGGAGGAGGCCATGCCCAGTCCGGCCGGAGGGAGGGCGGAGTTCCCAGTGCCTGGCTGGCCCCTCGCTGCTTCTCCTGCCCCGTGTCTCCGGGCCCTCCCTCTGGGCAGCGCTGAGCACCAGGGCGGGGTGTCCTGGAGACGGGAACCCTTTCCACCCCTCTTGGACACTTCTGTCCCCAGGCTGCCCCGCCCCAGGTCCCCTCCTGTCCCGATGGCGCCCCCAGCCCGCAACTCTCTCTCCCGCAGGCCTGTGCTGCGGCAGTGCCCTCTTCCGCCACGAGATCGGCTACGTCCTGGGCCAGCTGCAGCACGAGGCAGCCGTGCCCCAGCTGGCGGCAGCCCTGGCGCGACCCACCGAGAACCCCATGGTGCGGCACGAGTGCGCGGAGGCCCTGGGGGCCATCGCCCGGCCCGCCTGCTTGGCCGCCCTGCGGGCCCATGCAGCAGACCCCGAGCGTGTGGTGCGGGAGAGCTGCGAGGTGGCCCTGGACATGTACGAGTATGAGACGGGGCCGGCCTTCCAGTACGCGGACGGGCTGGAGCACCTGCGCCCACCCCCCTCCTAGGGCCGCGCCCGGCTGTCTCCCTTGAGGACTCTGCCCATAAACCGTGTTGGAATGAATTGCATCTCGCTTCCCTGCCTCCCAGCTGCTTTCGCATCTTGAACCCCCGAGTGGACTGCAGGCGCCCCGGGGCCAGGCTGAAGTCTCTTCTCTGCCCCTCTGAGTGCAGGGCTGCAGTGTTGGCGTGGGAGGGGTATCTAGGGGGTCCAGGGACAGGGCTGTGCTCTGGGGGGTTGGGGTGCTGTGGCCCAGCTTCTCTAGGAATGAGGGGGTGCAGGGAAAGGTGCTGTGGGCAAACCCGTCCCCGTCGGGCCTGGGCAGGGTCTGGGGGCGTCAGAGAGCTGTCCTTGGGCTGGGCAGGTGGTCCCTGGTTGGGGTGGCCTGGGCTGGAGCTCAGGGAGGGACAAGCAGGTCTCAGGACATTCCCCAAATGGACTACTAAATTATTTTTGCCAAGCGATGACTCTCAGAGTGTGTTGGGGGGCCTCTGGGGTGAGGGTCAGCTTCTCTAAAGGAACATATCCTAAGTGTGAGGGGCCAGGGCGTTTGGAGAGCTCAGCTCTGGGATCTGCCCTGCCCCAGACACTGTATGACTGACACAAGCCTGTGGCCCTGTTTCACATCAGTTCCCAGGGGTAAAATCTGCCCAGCCAGATCCCCCAAAGGGGGTGAGGGGGAACAGCCCTGTATCCTGGCCCTCTCCAAACGTCATCCTCACCTACTCCTATTGGGGGCATAGGGGAAGGGGTTTAGTGGTATGACTAAGAGTCCGGGCTATGAGTTCCCATCCTACCTACCTCCCTTACTTCCTCCTCATGCAGTCTCAAGCAGCCCATTTACCACTCTATAAAATAGGTGTTAACAAGAGAACCTAATTTTACATGTGACGCATTTTCCACACCAAGCAATTCTCCGTTTCTCCGTGGATGTCAGCTGGGTGTCCTGCAATTCAGTTCAGTTCTGACACTATCTACCCTGGATCATTGCAGACCCTCCAGGTTCAGGGTTCAGTCCTGCAGGACTACCCCCACTTCAGATGCAGGTCCCAAGTCCGGACCTCCCATCCTTCTGACAGACTGGTTATGAATTGGGGTTCCCACCACCCCCTGCTCACATTTGATGATTTGCAAGAATGGCTCACAGAATCAGGAAAGCACTTTACTTAATCTGTTTATCATAAACGAGGCAAATGAACAGCCAGATGAAGAGGCACAAGGTCTGAAGGGTCGGAAACACAGGAGCTTCTGTCCCCGTGGAGTTTGGGGTGGATGCTTTTAACCTGCTCGGAAGCTCTCCAAGCCCCTTCCTGTAGGATTTTTATGGAGGTTCCATCACGTGGGCATGATTTGGCAAATCACGGGCCATTGGCAATAAGCTCAGTCCCCAGCCCCTCTCCTCTCCCTGAGGGGTGGGGCTGAAAGTTCCATCTCTCTAATCCCAGGGTCAGTTCCCCTGGCCACCAGCCCCCATCCCGAA
This sequence comes from Hyperoodon ampullatus, assembly GCF_949752795.1. Taxonomy (NCBI): domain Eukaryota; kingdom Metazoa; phylum Chordata; class Mammalia; order Artiodactyla; family Ziphiidae; genus Hyperoodon; species Hyperoodon ampullatus. The sequence continues at coordinate 26,976,950 of NC_136917.1, forward strand.
GCTGCCACGCCCCTGCCCTCATTAGCATACACGCAGGCGTGGTGGAAAGGGGCTGATTATGAACCACAAAGGAGGCTCCCCTCTCCCCCATCACTCAGGAAATTACACGGTCCTGGGAGCTCCAAGCCAGGAACCAGGACGAAGACCAAACAGATCTCTTGTTATCTCACAGCGTCACCCTCGGGCGCTAGCTGCGGGCCCCCTCCCCCATTTATCCCCTGGCCCCCAGCCCCTCTCGCCAACTCGGCCACCACTTCAGCCTTTCTCCCTTCTCCAGTTTTCCCTCTGCCCGTCAGCATAGACAGGCTGTATTTCTTTTTCTTTTTTGAATTTTATTTATTTTTTATACAGCAGGTTCTTATTAGTTATCTATTTTATACATATTAGTGTATATATGTCAATCCCAATCTACCAATTCATCCCATCACCACCCCCTCCGCCATTTTCCGCCCTTCAAGCTGTAATTTCTTAAAAACATGAACCACCACCATCCACAGCCCTTCCTGACTTCATGACTTGCAGCTCTCTCAAACCTGCGCCAACTAGGACCGCCCCTCCTGTCCCCAGAACCGTCCTTGCCCACAGGTGACCTCCCAGTGTCCAAATATGGTGGTCACATCTCAGTCTGCGCCCTCCCCCTCTCAGCAGCCTCTGACCCGGCCAGCCACCCTGTTCCTGGGAAATTCTCAGGGACTCCGCCTCTGGGCCCGCCTCCATCTCCCGTTCCTCTCCCTCACTGGCCCAGGGCTGAGTCCTCCGGCCCCACCCACACCCCCGCCCGGGCGGTCTCATCCACTCTTGGGGCTCGAACCCCATCTATGTCCCAATGACGCCCACTGTCCTGACTCCAGCCCGGGGCCTCCTCTGAGCTCTTGACTCAGGGTCCAGTTTGGACATCTCCACTTAGATATCGATGAAGCATCCCAAACTTAGCATGTCCTTAGAATTCCTCATGTTACCTCCCAAAGTGGCTCCTCCCACAGGAAATGGAACCTCCATCATTTCAGGTGCTCAGCCTGCAAACATCGGGGTTTGATCAGTTTAAGATCTACCCCAGCTCTGTCCATTGCCCCCCACCCCCACCCCTGTCCATTGCCCCCCACCCCCACCCCGCCAAGCCTCTGCCTCTACCTGGTCCAGCATCATTATTGCCCACCTGGACCAGCTCAATCCCTCCTCCCCATCCCTGGCTCCCATCCTCAGCCCACAGTCTGTCTTCCCCAGAGAAGCCACCCGAGGGCGCCCGTGAGCACCTGAGTCGGGTCCATCGTCGCCCCTACAGTCTGTCTTCCCCGCAGCAGCCACCGGAGGGCGCCCGTGAGCACCTGAGTCAGGTCCCGTCCAGCAAGCCCAGCAAGGTGCCCCAGGGCCTTTGCACCGAATGTTTCCTCTGCCTGGAAAGCTTTGGTACTCCCATGGTCGGTTCCCTTCCTCCTCTGGGTCTCTGCTCAAATGTCATCTGAACATGGCCTTGGCTGCTCTACTGTGAGAGGCTGCTCTATTAGACCATGGTCTCCCCCCACAGTACCCTCAAACCACTCTTTGCTTTCTAACACAATATATCATTTACTCTAAGGTTATGCATTTCTCAGAGTCTATCTCTCCATCTTGAACGTCAGCTCCACGAGAGCAGGGATTTTCCCAGAAGAGGGAGCATCCTGTGCAAAGGCCCTGAGGTGGGGATGGACGTGCAGGGTAGCACCTGGCATGGTTGGAGCTGAGCGAGGGAGGGGGCCAGTGGGCGGAAGTGATTTGCAACGTGATCCATCCAGGCAGATGGAGGCCGTGGGGGAGCCCCAAATCCTCTTACCCAAAAGCTCCTTAATACTTCCGCCTGGCGGGTCACCACCTGGCCAACCCCTGCTCCAGGTGGCTGCCATGCCAGTGCTGGCAGTCGAGGAGGGGATGGAGGGCTGGAGCCCGGCCTCGCCACTCTACGAGGAGTACCGCCCACCGCCGCTGGACACCATCCGCCTCCCCAGGTACGCGCTGTACCTGCTTCTGGCTGCATTCGTCGTGGTGGCCGTAGCCTATGCCATTGTCGGGCATCTCATCAAGGACCTCGCCCACGACCTGGCCGGTGAGCCACTACCCACTACGAGCCTGGCTTGGGCTAGTGCTGGGCCACTTGGTGGGGGGGGTGTCCGAGGGCCTCTCCTTGCCAGGGAGGGGGCAGAGGGTGGCCGGGCCCGGGGATGCTCCTCACCAGCCTCCTGCCTCAGACTGGGCATTCGGCCCGAAGCCGCACCAGGAGGATGCCCCCCGGGAGCTGCCCGAGAGCCCCGAGGATGAGAGTCTGGAGGAGCTGGACCTGCAGCTGGCGCTGGCCTGGCGGGTTGACGAGGACGCTGCTCGGGGCAGCGAGGGGGCCCCCGCAGAAGCCACCACCCGGCCCTGCCACCACCCCTCCATCGCCTTCAAAGACCCACCAGCCCGAAGCTCCTTCTGGAAGCTGGGCTGAGCCGGGCCCTGCCCTCCAGCCTGGGAGCCGGTTCCAGCCCCTTTGGCGGTTGTATAAACCGGACTTGTGCCCATCGGAGCCCTTTTACCTTTGATCTGCGCTGTCTTGACAGCGAACGTTCTCTTTCTTGGCTGGTGGACTCCAGTGGCTGGACACTGATTTCTTTTTAATTAATTTATTTTATTTTTAATTTATTTTTGGCTGTGTTGGGTCTTCATTGCTGTGCGCGGGCTTTCTCTAGTTGCGGCGAGTGGGGGCTACTCTTCATTGCGGTGCGTGGGCTTCTTCTCATTGCGGTGGCTTCTCTTGTTGTGGAGCACGGGCTCTAGGCGCGTGGGCTTCAGTAGTTGTGGCATGTGGGCACAGTAGTTGTGGCTCGCGGGCTCTAGAGTGCAGGCTCAGTAGTTGTGGTGCATGGGCTTAGTTGCTCTGTGGCATGTGGGATCTTCCTGGACCAGGGCTTGAACCCATGTCCTCTGCATTGGCAGGCGGATTCTTGACCACTGCGCCACCAGGGAAGCCCTGGACACTGATTTATTTCCACACTCTGGTTTCCCCCATAGTCCCAGAGCCTAACTCCACCCGGCCTCCACCAAGCCCTTGGCAACCTGTAAACCAAAAAATACTAAGAAGATTAAAAATAATAATAACAACAATAATAGTAGCCAACCCTTAGCTAGAGCTTCGAATGTGCCTGCTGTTGTATGCTAAACAACCCCTTTCCTTGTATTAACATTATCTCGTTAAATCCTCTGAGGTATGATTTATTGCACCCAATTATCAGATGGGAAAACAGAGGCACACAGCCCAGAAATGACTCGGTCAGAGTAGAGAGAACGTTTTGTGGAAAGAGGCTGGCCCAGCGACCTGCCTCGGAAAGCAGAAGCCTGCTCCGCTGGGCTCCTCCACCTCAGAATCTTCTCGGCTCCCATCTCTCACCTCATTCCTGGTTCGGCAGCTGGATGGGTCTGTCTTTGGGGGTCCTGACTTCCTAACTAGACTGAGGGCTTCCTTCGCTCCTGAGTTTTGCATGGGCTGGGGCACACAATAGGAGCTTCACCTGTGCCTGCCTGGCTGGTCGAACTGGGCTTGTCCTGGGCTCCACCGAGTGGCCCTCGGGCACAGCGACCGTGGTCAGACCTCGGGAAGGGAGGGGGCTCCAGGAATTCACAGGCACTCCGTACATGTGTGGGCAATGATGCTGGTGTTCCCCCAGCCCCTAGGCGTCCGATGGAGGTCTCAGGCCTGGAGAAGGGCCAGGCCTCCCCATCCCAGCCTTCCTGCCATGTGCTTGGGCTGTGGCTGTCCCGTGGCAGCTGGGGTGGGGTCCCCATTCGCCCGGGCAGGGCCCCCTATCTAATCAACCTGGGGATCAAGGTTGACACGCAGGAGAGCCAGGAATCTGAGTCATCAGCTATCCCAGGGGCCCCGTTCTCCGACCACACGGTAGCAACTGGGTTTGGAGGTGGATGGTGGCCCATCCCTTCTTGCCCTGTTTGCTCCCCCTGGAGCTGGCTGTGGGTCCCCAGGGGTCGGGGACCCAAGAGGAGCCAGTATAAGCTGGTGGTGGGAGAGACCCGCGTTTACATCTAGCTCTGGCTGCTTCTGCCCAGCCTGATGCTCCTGGCTTCCCTGGCTTCTCTGTAAAACGCAGGTGGCAAAATTTCATGGTGCATGCAGAGAAAGGATCGCAATGATGTGTAAAAGCACTGAGCCGGGAAGGAAGCTCAGGGCCAGTTCAGCCCGGCGCCTGTGGCAGGGAGCCTGGGGGACCCTGAGGCTGGCGGTCTTGGGTGGGGTGCAGGGCAGAGGGGCCGGACTCCCGTGTTAATCGTTACACCAGGTCCAGAGTCTGCCCTCCTGGAAGGCAGGGGAGAGGGGGTGGATGCCAACCAGGTGGGGCAAAGGGAGGGGCCCTCTGGTCTGGGCCTGCCCCGCCCCCAGACCTGCCTGCCCCCTTATCAGGGGCTGGGCAGGGTCTCCCCTGATCCTGACCAGACTGTGCACTCCCGTCCCTGGACTGCTGGATCCTCCGTGCCATGGGGACCCTGGAGACCCTTCTCCTGCTCAGCGCCCTGCTCCTGTCGCCGGCTGAGGCCCAGCAGGGTAGGGCTCCGACCTCTGGGGCGGGGGCGGGAGGACGGGTCGTGGGGATGGGCTTGGACACAGGCTCGCCATCTCCCCCTTTGATGAAAAACCGAGGCCTCCGAGTGGGCAGGCAGAAGAGGAGTGGGGTCAGGCCCCTCTTGGAGGCAGCCTCCCTAACTCCCCCACTCCCTCTGGGCCTCCCACCTCATCCCTGAGCACCCCTTCCTCTCAGAGCCCCGTCCCCTTCTCTAAAACCCACCTGGGTCACTGCCTGGGACCTGGGTTCAATCCCTGGTCAGGGAACTAAGGTCCCAAAAGCTGCGGCGCAGCCAAAAAAAAAAAAAGAAGAAAGAAAAATTTTAAAGGACTTCCCCAGCGGTCCAGTGGTTAAGACTTAGTGCTTCCACTGCAGGGGGCACGGGGCACGGGTTCGATCCCTGGTCGGGTAACTAAGATCCTGCGTGCCGCAGGGCTCAGTCAAAAAACAAAAACAAAACCACCTGTGAAACCCAGCCCCTTTCCAAGACTCCTCTGTCTGAGCATCCCCTGCACCCTTCGCCCCCTGTCCTTTCGGGGGCCCCCCACCTTTCCCATTTCTGAGTCTCCTCTGCCCCAACCTCCTAACAGCCTCAGAGCGCCATCTGAAGCCATGGCTGGTGGGCCTGGCTGCTGTCGTGGTGTTCCTGTTCATCGTCTTCATCCTCATGCTGGCCAACCATATCTGGTGCTCCAAAGAGAGGTGGGAGCCCCTTTCCCCACCCTCCATCTCCTCCCCACACCCCAAAGCGCTGGGCACCCCCTCCTACCTCATGACCCTCTCCGGTCCCTTTCTTGTCTCCCCATTTCCCTGCTCCCACAGCTCAGGACAGCCATGCAGCCCCCCTCTCTTGCTTCCTGGAGTCCCCCCAGCCTGGGGGAGACTGAGGCTGAGGCTGCCCCCACTTCCCACCCTTCACCCGCCCTCACCCCTCCATCTCCATCTCTTCTGCAGAACCGAGGATGAAGAGGAGTCCGCATTCAGGATGGATCCCTGCTCGAACGAGGAGGTGGACCTGAGGTACTGCCGTATGAGCATGTGTAGACGTGTGTGGGGGTCAGGGGGTCTGCGTGAGGCCCCTCCTCGAGGAGGGGAGGGGTGGGTGTGCGCGGATGACCTCTTTCTGTCCTTGAACACCTCAAGCACGTTCCTGCCCCAGGGCCTTTGCACTTACTGTTGGTTCTACTTTGTACACCTTTCCCCATATCTTCTGGCTGGCTCTGTCTCTCCTTCAGTCCCTGCTCAGATGTTTCTTCCTCACAGAAGCCCACCTTGACCACCAGCCTTCCTCACACTCTCTCTGCCACAGCCCTGCACCTGTCTTTGCATGTATCACCAGCTGAAATTATCTTAGTCATTTACCGGTTTCTCGACACTAGATAGTGGCTTCCAGTAAGTGAACAGAACTTAGCTTTGGTCCTGCCTCTGGCCCCAGGGCCCGGCACAGGGCCTGGCACACAGTAGGCACTTAATAAATACCTGTTGAACAAGACTGTGGTGTGGGATTGTGTAGGGACTGTGCACAAGTGTGTGATTTGGTGTGGGTGACTCTCCTGGGCTCAGTGTCTCCCATGATCCTGGCTCAGGGATGCAGGCAGGGCTGGGGGCTCTTTCAGGGCAAGATCCCAATTTGGGCAAAGGCTTGGGGACAGAAGTAGGAGCTCAGGAGCTGGGAGGACACTATCCTGGCTGGGAGATTCTCAGCTGAGCCCAAGATGCCTGAGGGACAGGTGTGGGCCAGACTGTGCTTTGTCTACGACCCAGCTCAGCCCCAGTAAAATGTGATTCCTACTCCCAGGATATGCTGGAGGTTCCAGATCCCATAGGTGCTCCTAATTTGTAGTTTCCTCCCTGCCTTATTCATTCCTCCCTCCATCCATCCATCCACGCATCCACCCATCCACCCACCCACCCATCCATCCATGCATGCATTCGTCCATGCATCCTCCCATCCATCCATCCTCCCATCCATCCTTCCTTCCTTCCTTCCTTCCTCCCATCCACCCATCCTTCCATGGGACAATTGACCCTTAGTTTCTGCCTTTGTGAAATGGAAATAACAAGGCTGCCTTGTTAGGGCTGTTTTGAAGATTCAACAAAGATTCTTTTTGTAAAGCGCTCATCATAAGACCTGGCACAGGTAAGTGTTCGTTAAATGGGAGTGACTGTTTCTTATTGTGGTCTGGGGCCTTTGTGTCCCTACAGTAAAGAAGACAAGAAGGGGAAGAAAGAGAAGGAGAAAAAGGCCGAGAAGGAAGGAGAGAGTAACTTGGGGCTGGAGCTGGAGGAGAAAGAGGAGCGCAGAGACCAGGAGAAAGTCAAGAACATGGCCATGTGAAGACTCCTCAGCCGCTGCCTCCAGGCAGCCCCCCAGGGGTGCCCCTTCCACACCCTAGAAGCAATGACCTGAACCTGAAGCCACTGCAGTGACTCCATCTGGGGTTGAGAGTACAGCGTCCTGAATGAAGAGGCTTGGGACCACCCCTCCCCGCTCAAGGAGGGATCTTTGTGCGTTATGTGGTCTATATGTGTTATGATTTGTACCACCTGGTGATTCTTCTTGCATTTGGAGAGCACTCCTGGTTACTGAGAAAACCCAACCCCTGCAATTTCATGGCCCCACCTGCTTCTACCCATTGCCTGATTTCTTTGCCCTCTGCCTGATATCTATCTGCCAGAGCCTCCTCCCTCCCACTCAGCTTCAGGACCAGTATCGGCCAGGGACTGCCTCTTGGTGAAGAGCCCTTCAGAAGGCCTACTGTCAGCCCGTGGGACTTAGTTTCCCCTTGAGGAGACAGCTTTTGGGGTTGGGGGTAACGCCCAGGCAAGGGTGGGAAACCAAACTCCACGGTGCCCAGATACCCTGGGCAGATTAAGCGCTCCCCCTGCAATCTCGATTCTGCTGTCCCGAGCCCCGAGGGCCGTCTCCTAGGAAAGCCTTGCTCCCCCCCCGCCCCAACCCAGGGTTTTGGATCACGTGACTCCATTTCTGGGAACTGGGTCTTGGAGGGTGCGGTGCCCCCGCGTGCGCGATCTTGGAAAGGGATCTTGGAAAGGGATCCTCCCTGTTTCCAACCTCCCCCCTCTCCTCACTTTCTACGGGCCCTGGACCTTGCCCTGGATGTTAACCATTTCCTGATGAGAACTTTGATAAAGGCTGGCATTTAGGGCTCCCTTTTGGAGCAGGTAGCTGCCGGTGGTAGGATCCAGTCCAGAAGGCGGGGAGCTTCTGTCTGAGAACATCCCAGGATCGTCCACTAGGGGGCAGAAAAACCATAAATTAAAAAAATGTAATAATCTCCCTAATAGGTGCTCCCACTGAACGCCTAGCATCCTTATGGTCTCCGTCTCGGTCAGTTTGCAATTAGTCTCATTTTCCGGCTGAAAATACTGAGACTTAGAAAGAAGGAAGCCACTGGCCCAGCTCTCCCTGGCTGTTGCTGGCAGAGCTGGGATGGAAGCCCAGGCTGCCCAAAGGATGGGGCATGTGCAGGCTCTGGCTAAGGTCAAATTTGGAGGTTCATGTCCCAGGATGGGAGAGGGTTGGGGTAGGGGGTGTTCCTAGCTGGGAGAACTATGTTCTTTGGGGATGCTGTGTGGCCAAGGGGAAGTGGCCTGACCTCTCTGAGCCTCGAGTTGTCTCCTCTTCTGCAACGTGAGGACAAGAGTTCTGACCGTCAGAGTGTGAGGCTTGAAGGAGGTGCCGGAGCTCAAGAGCCACTGCAAGACCTGGCACATAGCAGGCGCTCAGGAAATGAGTTCCCCATCTTTCCTGAGCCTCCCCTCCCATGTCCCTGGCCATGGGGAGTGACAGGGTCAGGATAGGCCTCAGGGAGATGGGGGCTGGGACGGACGCTTGGGACCCTGAGCCCCTCCCCATGGTGCCCGGAACCCAGTGAGGGGGCCCCACCCCCGACTTCCTGCGGCACCGGCCACATCCTGCCCTGGGGTGCCCTGCGCAGGCCACTTCCCCCTCTGGCTGGGGCGGCAACCTGCTGGACAGGGGCGAGGACAGACGGAGAAGGATGGATAGATTCCGGACGACCCCTGGCCAATTCTCCCTTCTCGCAGCTCTGGTCCCGAGGCTGGTTCAGGCCCAACCCTGTAAGGCCCTGGGAGGGAGTGGGAGCGCGGTGGGGAAGAAAGTCCCAAGCTGGCGGCCAGGCTGCTGACCTCGCCTTGCTCCCACCCGCAGTGGCCCAGTGGAAGCCGTGGCTGGTGGGGCTAGGGGCTGCGCTGGCCTCCCTGTTCCTCATCTTTGTCCTCACCTTGGTCTATGCCATCTGGTGCAGCGAGCCCGGGGACAGGTGGGTCCTCATCTTTCTGAGCCCCTCCCTCTCTAAATCTCTAAATCTCTCCTCTGTAAGCCCCTCCCCTCTGTGAGTCCCGCCCCCTAAGCCCCTCCCCGTGTCGGGCCCCCTCTTAGCCCCTCCCCTCTCCGAACATCCTCCAAGGAAGCCGGGCAGGACCAGGGGGTAATTCTTTTTTTTCTTTTTTTAATAGATTTATTTATTTATTTTTGGCTGTGTTGGGTCTTCGTTTCTGTGCGAGGGCTTTCTCTAGTTGCAGCGAGCGGGGGCCACTCTTCATCGCGGTGCGCGGGCCTCTCACTATCGCGGCCTCTCTTGTTGCGGAGCACAGGCTCCAGACGCGCAGGCTCAGTAGCTGTGGCTCACGGGCTTAGTTGCTCCGCGGAATGTGGGATCTTCCCGGACCAGGGCTCGAACCCGTGTCCACTGCATTGGCAGGCAGATTCTCAACCACTGTGCCACCAGGGAAGCCCCAGGGGGTAATTCTTTGATTCAGAATCCATGGGGGCCTCACATAACCTCACTCTCTTCTCTCCTGACTGCCGACCTGCAAAATGAGGGTGGCTTCCTCACAGAGAAGCCCATCCCTAATATGTGTTTCAGTTGGGGTCTGTAAAATCTTTTTTGGGGGGAAGGGGTCTGTAAAGTCTTTTTTGGGGGGAGGGGGTCTGTAAAGTCTTTTTTGGGGGAGGGGGTCTGTAAAGCCTTTATCACCCCCCACGCGAAACCCATCCATTTATCCATCCACCTGTCCTTCCCTTCCTCCCTCCAGCCGTCCATCATCCATCCATGCATCAGCCCTCCCTCCCTGTCTCCCTCTGTTTCTCTCTCCTTCCCTCCCTCCAGCATCCAATCCTCCATCTGTCCACCCATCCAACCACCCACCTTCCCACCATCCATCCACCCATCCGTCGGTCCATCCCCCATCTCTCTGCCTGTCCACTCACCCACGGTTTTGAAACCCCTTATTGGTTTTGGCTCATGCAGCTCACCTATGGGCTCAAGCACTTCCTTCGTGTTCAAACGGGGCGGGTGTCCTAAGCTGCCTGAGCCTCGTCGTCCCCTTCCTTACCATGGGAACAACAAGGGTGCCTGCAGGACTCAGAGGTTCTGTGAGCATTGTAAGAAGCCCGGAACACTGTCTGTCCTTATTAACTTGGGTTACCTGGGCCCTTCTTGTCTCCACAGCAATAAAGAGGAGGAAGAGGAAACTGTGAGAAATGAGGAGAAGGAGGGAGAGGGCGACTGGGGGTTGGAAA